>NC_140655.1:20085009-22607509 GCF_978046115.1 Saccoglossus kowalevskii
TAACTTCGCAATGCCTATATACGACGGTGTGTTTGTTTTCATATTTTGTGTGAGTTTGATTTTTTCCAACTTCCGAAAATAATGCTTGCTCGTGCATGTAAGCTGTGAATTGTGCAATACGTGTGGAGGCGGGCTGATTGCTTAATTATATCGATAAAAGTACGGTTCATACGGATTCTATCTCATGCAGTCGCACATTCAGGATAAACAACGATTTCACGTCATGAGATGGAAAATTGTACGGTGGCGACGTTTTTTTTTTCTTTTGTTTTTACAATACTTTTGCAAAAAGTTTCAACAAAGTTTATTCAGGTAGTATCTGCGACGAAGTGAGCACAGTTGCCAGAATGCCCCGATTAGTTTACACATGGGAGGTAGTTTTTCTACCTTCCATGGTATACATGTCGTCAATAAACCCAATAAACCCAGTCACTGTTACCCCAGGGAAATGTAAGTGCGAAAGTCGCCATGTAAGTGCGAAAGACGATGTTTTTCCTACCTTTGTCGTTGCCTAGGCACTTGCAAATTCAGGATACCAGATAGATAGATATATAGATAGACAGTCGTTTACTGATCTCAGTGTTGCTTTTACTTAGAATGTGCCGTGCTTTTATAGAGTCACTGGATAAAGCGCGGCGATGATCAGTGGATTCAGTTAACATCCGGACCTATTTTGTTATAAACTGTATAATTTGGCAGTACAATGATAATTTCAGACGAGTATGTGCGTGTATAATTTCTGATAAACGCTGAATTAAGCAGTAAGAATTTGTTAATGTTTACACAAAGGTTCAATTTCAGGAGCGGCTTCTTTGGATCTGAGATAATTAATTTAAGTAATTTTAATTTTAGTTGTGATTCACCTTTTAACCAGTTCGAACAGGAATCGATTCAGTACACATTTGTGGAACCGGGAAGCTAGAGGCGATATAATAATAGTCAAGGGCACCTGGCGATATTACCAAATAGAACATTGTTCAATTCGCACGATTTCGCTGAAACCGACCATCCAATGGTGAGGTCGAATACATAAACCATGGTTGGCGAAGATGCCAATGGAGAAACCCTTCTTTGAGACTCGTGTGGGCAAAACATGTATAACAACGAGTGAGAAAACTACGGTCTCTCATGTAGATGGCCTACAATTCAGCGAATCAGTAGACGACGTACTAGTTATAGAACCATCAGTCTATTTCCGCGCGAGAATGGGAGTGGGGGTGATTTTAACTCGCGTAATTTATTCTTTGGATACTCTGGTATCCACCGTTCTGATGAGCTCCCTAACGTTTACGCCGCGGCGACCCCCTCCCCCGCCATGACTGCGAGAAACATCCAGCATTGTGTATGTAGCGTAGAAAGTGAAGGTGGACTACGAAAAACACTCAACATCTCTCTCTTTGACTTGCATTCACAGCTACTGTAGCTTTCAACATGCCCCGTTCGTGTTCTCCGAAAATGTCACACATCCTTGTACAATCAAATTCACTACAAACGGCATTTTTGCCTAATGATTTGAAAATAAAGAAGTACAAACACTTGTCATTGAAGTTGAAATACCAGGATGTTTGACCTTTAGGGGTCACACATAAACCTTTATGCATAAGCATTTTACACCTCATTGAGTGATCGTGTTCTTCTTCCGTTCTTCCTCGTTCTATTTATATTCTACTCTTCAGCACACTTAAATATATCAGTCGTTAAGAGCTTTTCCGTCCTTAGCTACGCAGCAAAGGTTAGAGGTCAACTATTTGAAATCATGAGGTGAAATCATTAAACTATCAACCATGAACAAACAAACAAGTCATTCACTACTGAACTATTAATCAGTGCACAACCCCCTGAAATAAAAATACAAAATAAATTTGATAGGATCTTTATTAACTGATACATGGCCATCGGCTCAAAACAGTAAATACAAGAAAACATTTAAATCATTTACAATATTTCAACTGAGAAAGAAAACGAAAATTAGGTATGCTGAGCTCAACAATAACTAAAATTCTTATTTTAATAATGACCGAAAACTAAAATACAGTCTTTTGCATTGAAATACTTAATCAGAATTGTCAATGAAGATATGCTCTTTGCATATGTGTATTTGGAGTTTGTGGGTACTTTACTATTGATATCTCGTGATGCTTTTCTCTGCTTCCTTTTACGTTTTCTATTTTCTCTATTATGAACGCTATAATGCGATTATTTTTTATTCTAGAATGTCTGTGAATATATTCCCCCACTACTGCGTGTGTACAGAACGGTGTTTGGAGGTTGGTTCAGTAGTTATTTGGGGTTCTAGGGGGTGCAGCATGGAGCTCCGAGTGTGTAGCTAGCTTACTTGGCAGTGAATGGCTGGCTTGTATGTTCATGTTAATATAATGTTCGGCAAGTTACAGGTTGTACTGAATATCCAGTGTCACTCACTCACTCACTCATGCCCATATGACGGTTTGTCATGTAAGGGCAGCAACCATGGTTCGCTACTCCTGCTTGTCCCGGGCCTGCCTCATGTGGCTCTCCAGATATGTTGAAAGTATCTTCGCTAGTGCCGATCACACAATTAAAAAGCCAAACGGAGAATAACATACAATTCAATTGATCGAAGCAAATATAATAAGCATGATCTTGATAAAAGAGCTAGGTACAAAAAGAAATTGATAGGTGCTATCATAGAAATAAAAATTGGTAATTGACATTATTACTAGGAATACTAGTTATCTAGTGGAAATACATAATTCCGTTGAAATTACAAATGTAAATAATTACAGATGAATTGCTCTTTCTAATTGTAATTCTAAATTACTTAATGTAATTCGGAATATCAGATTACAAAACTATCACAATACTTCCAAAAGTCACAATTTGGATTTAAGAAAAGTCGATGAACAACAGACGGCATTTTTAGGCTTAATTTATTCAATTGGCAACACCTTATTTGATTGTTTGCTTTTTGACCTCCGTGAGGCACTGGCATTCGACAGTCTTTGGTGAGAAGGGCTGCTGTACAAATTACTAAAATCATGGGTCACTTGGAAATTCTTCCACTTAATACATTCAATGTATTCAGATACAAGATATGCAGTTAAAGCCAACTAAGGCTATGCTAAATGCTATGTTTAACAGTGTAGTTAAACAGGGTTGTAATTTGAGGCGATTTTATTTAAGGCGGTAGGGTCGTCACCTACGCACGCGCGGGAATTAAGTCCCGACGAAAATAACAGACACTAAAACGCAAAGGCTCATGGGTAGACGCTTGTGACACGCATGTTCAGGTGACGACTCCCCCGCTTTAAATTAATGACCTGTAAAATAATGATTCTGCCCGTTTAGTCAATACCAACCTGAATTGTCTATTTTTTTGTGGATGATTGTAATTTTATCGGATTCAAATTTGAGTTTTCTAAAATAGTCTTGACAAATTGCACGAATAATATGAAAAATGGATGCTTAAAGTGGTGTAATGGTGTAAAGGTTAATGTAAATATCAATAAAATAAAGGTTATTAACATATAGAATTATTTTGTAAATAAAAAATCAACAGATTAAGATAATTTCTCCATATACGTATTATTTTTCAAAGCGGCGAGAATTTCATACAAGCTATAGACAGTTTAGTCATGAAAGCAACGCGTGCACTAGGGATGCTTCCACACTTAATTTACATAATTATACATACAATTTTGGAAACATTTTTTAGGTGTTCACTAAGGAGCAAGCAGCATGGTTTTCAGGGACGGATTAGGCAGTTATCCTATCGTTATTAATATCTGTATACAAGTGTTGAAATTCTGTGCTTTCAAATCAGATGAAAAAAATCAAAAGATTTACATTGGCAACATTTATCAGTAGATTGCATGTTGTAACTGAAAATGGTGATACATGGCTAGATTCAATTTAAATTAAAACAAAAGTGAAACATTGATTCGGCTACAAATATTCAAAAATCTGAAAAAAATAAATTACGTACATATAATAACTTTTCACACGAATTCGAACCCTATTTAAACCAAGTAAAAATGTTAATCTAGAATAAGTATCACCAAGTTCAGAATCTCAGCACATACATTACCAATTGAAAAAATAAGATACGAGGGTGTACCGCTAGAGGAAATAGTATGTATTCTATGTTCTAATCAGTCTATTGGCAGTGAATTCCATGCGCTAATTGAATGTGGGAACAATATAATAAAGAATGCCCCGGTAGTAATTTCTAAACACTATTTCCATATATGATAAGAATACTCGTTCCATATAAAAAACTAATTGTTTCTCCATCAGCTAAGTACAAATGTTCGTTTCATTGTCAACAATCTGGGCAAGTTTGTTAATGATATTTTAAATTAAACAAACTATACATTTATTATTTATTGTATATGTTGCACACTTAAAAGTTGTGCCTGTTTTAAATTTAGTTGACCACAAATTATGTATTCGCTACGTGATTTCGTGTCAAATGAAATATACTATTAATGCTACTGTTACTGGTCACGCCATGCGCTGGATGTCCAGTATAGTATACTACTCGAAAGTTTGTCTTGGTCCAGGGCTGTGATATAAAGGTAGATATGAAACTCTGACGCTTAGAAGCCAACAAGTAGACCTCAGACGTGAAGGGTGACCGAGAGACACTATTTATTTTTATCCCTCGGATAGTATTTTATTTTCTCCCGTTGGCCGCGTCTACTGTTCCACTGATACACAAAGACAAGGTATTTGGAACATTGGACCGATGATTGGAGAGAATACAAAATTACGTTGTAAACAAAATGCAAATTGTTGTAGGAATAGAGAGAACACTGGTGTTCGCACTGGCCGACAACGGCGTAGGTCGATTGCAACCACGCAGGACTAAACACGTCGGCGTAAGTTAATATGAGGCCTATGTAGTTTGATCCGTCTTTCCAATACTAGTTTGAGCCAGCGGTTCTCAAATTGAGTGATACCTGCCTGCTATGCCCCTTTTTACATAGTATTACGCTGAAGATGACAATCTCGACAATATATAAATGATATTCACCAACGTAATAAAATCATGTCACCAGTATGAGACAAGAAACACCCACAGTGTCTGAGACAAATTGTCCAACATTAATATATACCCACTGGAAAGCAGTTAGTCAACGAATTAAAAATAAGGCAATACTGGCGATCTTCATTGTATGGGGATAACTAATGGGAAACAATACAATTTTCACATGATTTACAGCGTTAGTTGAATGGGATCATTCTGATAAGAGAATTGTGCGACGAAAATCACATTATGGCGCAGGACTATTCTGTGCTACACAGGAGCTTGTCTCATGGCAAAGCACGAAGCGAACACACGGTACGCACTGCGTGATGATAAGCCCTTGTGCTGGGACATCACTGGGGCACTGGGGTTTTTTGATCATTTTTTATTTGTTTGTCATCAACTTCAAATGAATTTCTAAGATAGAGGGTGAGCATGCCACTGTTCATGGCTGTTACAACAGAGTAATTGTGACGTGTAACCAAGCTTATTATTTGAGGAACAAAAATCGCTTAGTTCTCTCATTTGCGTCTACGATCAATTGTATTATGATCTGGACACGTTTTGCATTGGGCAGGAAAGCGTATTTTTAGGTACACTTTGCAGCTTGGATTCACTTACAGATGGGAGCATGCATGGATGCATTAACTACACTTCACATTAACATTCGTCGCTATATAAACACAAAATACAAAATAAACTACAAATAATTGATAGCATGTTCAGCCGACAAAGATCGGTCAGTTCTAACATAATGCAACTTGATATGACAGAGTACACGATGTTACATGTATGGAGCGAATAACTGTAACAGTATACTCACATTAAGTCCTAAATTACGCGGAAACAATTATGGTTATTATAAAAAATTGTGCGTTTTGGTAGAGTTTGTAAAATAACTAGTAGGAGTATGCTGGCTCACGTGTGGTTTGGATAGTTTCTAATACGTACATTAATAATAATTTCATTATAAAAAAACGTATCGATTAACTAAATCTTTTATAATAACATACGCTACTGTGACTGAAACATGCCATATTTAATTCAACGATGTGAAAAACATTGGCACGATTTGCACTGGGCTTGTCATAGGTAGAACCTAGCTGGCTGAACATTACAAATCTTACCCGCACAGTCTACCCGTACTCTTGGTGAGTGTGCTTCAGAATCAATGTGGAGGATAAATCCACCTGTCTATGTGAAGGGATTAATTCACTATGGAATTCACCTTGAGATCAAATCACTAATTGATGCGAATTAGGAGAAGTTTGCTAAAGCGGCTTTAGTCGTAACTGTAGATATTTCCCGTGTCATAAGTTTCAGTATGTAACGACCATCGCATCGCTGAAATGCGGTCACTGAAATAATTGTAAGTAGGGAAAAGACCCGGGGGCAGTTGATACATAGCCGGGTAGGGATGTTTATACCTGGATAGTGGCAAAATCTATACTCATATTTATAACAAAGTACCAGTTCTGTTATCACTATTTATTTCAAATAAAACAGTTGCCGTATTTGCTCTATTCGAAGAGCATCTCCAATAGAAGCACATGTAAGCCAACAGTTGCATTATATATTGATTTATTAAAATATGTATTTTGACCATAGGTTTTCAGGTTGTTAAATAAGAAACAACAGTACCAAATCTGAAAAAAAATATTACCGATATTTATACCTATCCTGACCAGAAATAAGACGGTATCCAAAAAACGAGACCCATTTCTGAGGCACTTCCACATTAGGCAAGTTCTATGTATCCTCGGGGCGGACATCCGGGCATTTTCACCGCCTGGCAACCCTCGCGGTGAAACTCGCAGGAAATGGTACTTTGGGATGATTGTTGAGACTCCTCTGAACAGTGTAACAAGATTAGCCCTACGTATGTAACATATATAACTTTGATTGTTCGGGATTACATTTGTACTTCAAAGTTGAGTTTGTGTTGTTTTCTTGAATTTTCACCGTACAGTGGTACGTCTTGTGGAACGTAGCAACGTGGAACGTCTTGTGACGTTAGCTCCGCCCAGAGGATAGCCCCCTGGGGGAGAGGATGCCTGAGGATGCCATATATTTAAATTTAGTTTTGTCAGCGAACCTCAGCGAATGCTGGCAACTTAGGGATAGGGCCCTGGAAAAATTGTCAAATACGTCAACATCTTGAGAGGTTAAGCCTCTGCTTGACGGCCTCTCATTGATGTTGTTATGTGTTCGTCGTGCAACACAATTTCCCCCATCGCGTGACCGATTTCAACGAAATAGCGACTCATTTAATGAACCCTAAGTTTTCACGTCTCATTTCACGTGATATTACACATCGTCTGTGTTGTTTTGATCTGTGTTAGGGATTGGTCAGTTACTTCAGCCTAGGGGCGGTCGGCAGATTCCATTTTGGCAGCTGTAAATCTCAGTTGACCCACCCCCTATCAAATAAAAAAAAAGTGGGTGACCCCCCAACATTATATTTTAAAACATGCTGACCCCCCCTAAAAAACAAACAAACATTAACAGTTTTGGCTCTGACATGATTACATAATATATTATATGTGCATTGAAAATATTATGGTTTGCCATAATTTTTAGCGTTTGCATTTAATATACCGTAGGAGGGGAGGGAAAGCATAAAGCCAAAAAAAGACTACAGGAAAGGCTGCAGGAAGAAGGGAAGTCTATCCTGCTGAAGATAGTAAATAAAAGCAAATCTGTGGAGTACTCACTCAATAAACACCCTTATAAGATAGGAAAAGAGGATTTGAATCTAGGCGGTTTGAACTCTTTGAAAACTAAGTTGGATTTAAAATATCTTTCATATCTTATATACCAGGAAAGCTTTACACCCGAAGCACAATCTGTGCTTATGAAAACAAAGGAAACTTTGATTTTTGCTTAAATTTGTGTTGGATTTTGATATTTTACAGAGCAACATATGCATATTTAAAAGTTAAAAAAACAAAAAAAAATATTTATTTACTTTTTCATCATTTATTTTAATTTATATATCAGCATTTTCCCAAATTTAACTTTTGTGATTTGCTGAACAAAAACTGTCACTGCTCTTTGTACTAATTGCTGTGTTGTCTTTCCGTCTTCTGTTATAATTGGATAAATCCAGTAAATATCTTATACAATGGTGACTTCAGACTTTAAATAAAATAATGTGATATCAACAGCACATGGACTTGGGATGTGTTTAAAACTATAATTGGGGTTCTAGCCGCATTGCATCAACAAATTTATAGGCAATATAGGTAATAGTTATTAACGATTAACTTTTTTATCTTTTGTTAAATTTTAAAAATATATGCATGAGCGCGTGTGTGAATTCTAGAAAACATGGTGACCCCCCTATTCATGATATCAAAAACAGGGTGACCTCCCCTATTCGCACAATCAAAAACAGGGTAACCCTCCTACTGATCCACCGACCCCCCCCCTAGGCCGAAGTAACTTACCAATCCCTTATCCTGTCATTAAATATTTTTGAGAATTTTACTATATTCTAAATGACGAACGACTCCGTAACCAATTGTCGCTTTACATTGCCTTCACCATTTGCATTTATTTTGGCGTCACATAACCACTAGAGGGCGGTACTGCTAGAAATAGGCGAGTTGCACGCGCTATTCAGGCGTTAACCAGCGCGACCGAAGAGCTAGTTCGAACTGCAAGCCTCAAGCTATGGATTTTATATCAAGCGTACACAAATTTTCGTTCACCCAGACGTTTTTGAGAAAAGTAATACATCTCAAAAAAGTACATATTGAAAAAATGAAGTATAAAACAAGTCCCGCTAAAGTGGACGGGTGACACGGTGATTTTTATAACTTCATAAGTAGCCAGTAATCGGATGCATTTTTTAAACAAGACAAACCATATACCTTATTATAATGATGGCCATAATTAGCTCTGTCCTAGCTGAAACTAGTCACACAATGCATGGATGATATGGTTCATTTGCCTACCCGCAAGGACAAACTACAAGAGAGTTATCGTGTGTTAGTGTATTAAGAACGGATACATATTATCGTATCGCGGCAACGCGTTTGAGCGGACCTTGACACGTAGTGCTCCCTATCTGATCACAGCGATAGTTACATCCGGTGAAGAAACCAACTTCCACATGCTGGCTTCACCTCATGCACTCTAAGATCACGGGAGGGTCAGTAGAAGGAGACTGTTAACTTCTAAACATGAGTGGGTTCAAGTCTCTCCGTGGTTGTGCGATCGTAATGTTTGTCGCATTTGCCACGAACGTAGTGAATACGATAGGCGACGATGAAACAGGTATGTGCTGTAAATCTCCGATTTGATGACCGTACATGTATAGCACCCGGTGGGTGGGGGTGAAGTTGATACATAGCTGGGTAGGGAGGTGCCGCTGAGTGCTCAAAAGTGTGACCATTTTTATACCTGAATAGTGGCAAAATCTATACCCATATTAATACCAAAATACTATTTCTGTCATCACTGTTTATTGCAAATAAAACAGTTACCGTATTTGCTCTTCTATTCCATGTCAAATCTCCGTTTAAATGTTGATTGCCTTGTTTAATTTCCGGGTTGATCTATATATGGATCCGAGGTGGTGATATTCACTAATATACGGACCCATAAGTATACCAAATCGGAAAAATGTTACCGATATTTATACCTATCTTGACCAGAAATAAGACCGATACTTATACCTAAAATCCAAAAAACGAGACCAATTTCAGGGGCACGTCCCCGTTAGGCAAGTTCTATGCATTTCCTCCCGGATATAACAGTCACTGTAATCATAGAAGTACAATTGTAGTTCTATGCTGTAATACACTCTGACTTGTGTAACTAATTCAAACTAATATGTTAAATTGCCCTCGCGTTTTCATGTGTTACTCGACAGCACAGATCAACCTAAGGTGTGTTTTTACCCGACAACATAAGGGAGACTATTCATCTGATACCCATATTGGTGATTGTATTAATATACAGTACACCAGTCTCATTACGGCGTGGTAGAAATCCTTAATCGTTTACCATCGTCTGTATCTTTGCCATGAAATGTGACTAGGGTAAAGGACATACAAATAAACATACCCTGATGTAATTTTAATGAAAGTGCGGTCTAAAATGGATCTGAAACAAAAGTAAACCAAATTGATATTTGTTCTGATTTCGAAAAAATTATTATTGAGACACATAAAAGCAGATTTTTTCCTGCCAAATTTAAGGGAATTGCGCTAATTGTTATTAATGACCGTTGTATTAATTTGAGACCGAAGTTACAATTAAAACAAACAATAATTATTATTTTAAATAATAGCATAATATATATATATATATTATATTAGACAAATATTGGAAACCACTGCATTTAACTAGAGAAACAGCTTTTGCCGCCGACTCGTGTCAGATATGAGTAGCTGTAGAATTCCAATTATGGCCACAGAGGGCGTATGTTAAGCCACTATTTTGGTATTTGCCACTATTTTGGTACCGTGTCGATAATGAGCGGCCTAGGAGGTGGCAGTAAAGCCTATTGAATACTACTAACGAGCAAGCGGACAATAACTATATCGACAATAAAGACCGCCACTAGTAACCAAAATATTTGCAGCTTGTTTGGACATTGGTGGATTGTAAAAGTATCAAGGTTTAGCCTGAAAATAAAATAAACTGAAGGTGTGTTCCAAATTAAATGTTTCTTAGAAAATGGATTTAATGACAAAAATTCTTTAACAGTAAAATTGCACACAAATTATACTTCACTATAGGAATAGTACCAAAATAGTAGCACATATGATTTAATTGGCGGGAACTGCTACACTTCACAATAGGGATGGTACCAAAATAGTAGCACATATAATTTAGTTGTCGGGAACTGCTATACTTTACTATAGGGATGGTACCAACATAGTGGCACATATAATTTAGTTGGTGGGAACTGTTATACTTCACTATAGGGATGGTACCAAAATAGTAGCACATATAATAAAGTTGGCGGGAACTGCTATACTTTACTATAGGGATGGTACCAACATAGTAGCACATATAATATAGTTGGCGAGAACTGCTATACTTCCCTATAGGAATGATACCAAAATAGTGGCACATATAATTTAGTTGGCAAGAACTGCTACACTTCACTACAGGAATGGTACCAAAATAGTAGCACATATAATTTAGTTGTCGGGAACTGCTATACTTCACTATAGGGATGATACCAAAATAGTGGCACATATAATTTAGTTGGCGGGAACTGCTATACTTCACTATAGGGATGGTACCAAAATAGTAACACATATAATTTAGTTGTCGGAAACTGCTATACTTCACTATAGGGATGATACCAAAATAGTGGCAGAAATAATTTAGTTGGCGGGAACTGCTATGCTTCACTGTAGGGGTGGCACCAACATAGTGGCATATATAATTTAGTTGTCGGGAACTGTTATACTTCCCTACAGAAATGGTACCAAAATAGTAGCACATATAATTTAGTTGGCGGGAACTGCTACACTTCACTATAGGGATGGTACCAAAATAGTAGCACATATAATTTAGTTGTCGGGAACTGCTATACTTTACTATAGGGATGGTAACAAAATAGTAGCACATATAATTTAGTTGTTGGGAACTGCTATACTTCACTATATGGATGGTACCAAAATAGTGGCACGTATAATTTAGTTGGCGGGAAATGCTATACTTCACTATAGGGGTGGCACCAAAATAGTAGCACATATAATTTAGTTGTCGGGAACTGCTATACTTCACTATAGGAATGGTACCAAAATAGTAGCACATATAATTTAGTTGTCGGGAACTGCTATACTTTACTATAGGGATGGTACCAAAATAGTAGCAATATATAATTTAGTTGTCAGGAATTGCTATACTTCACTATAGGGATGGTACCAAAATAGTGGCACGTATAATTTAGTTGTCGGGAACTGCTATACTTCACTATAGGGATGGTACCAAAATAGTGGCACGTATAATTTAGTTGTCGGGAACTGCTATACTTCACTATAGGAATGGTACCAAAATAGTATCACATATAATATACTTGGCGGGAACTGCTATACTTCACTCTAGGGATGGTACCAAAATAGTAGCACATATAATTTAGTTGTCGGGAAATGCTATACTTCACTATAGGGATGGTACCAAAATAGTAGCACATATAATTTAGTTGTCGGGAACTGCTATACTTCCCTATAGGGATGGTACCAAAATAGTGGCACATATAATTTAGTTGTCGGGAACTGCTATACTACACTATAGGAATGATACCAAAATAGTGGCACATATAATTTAGTTGGCAAGAACTGCTACACTTCACTACAGGAATGGTACCAACATAGTAGCACATTTAATTTAGTTGTCGGGAACTGCTATACTTTCCTATAGGGATGGTACCAAAATAGTAGCACATATAATTTAGTTGTCGGGAACTGCTATACTTCACTATAGGGATGGTACCAAAATAGTGGCACATATAATTTAGTTGGCGGGAACTGCTATACTTTACTATAGGGATGGTACCAAAATAGTAGCAATATATAATTTAGTTGTCAGGAACTGTTATACTTCACTATAGGGATGGTACCAAAATAGTGGCACGTATAATTTAGTTGTCGGGAACTGCTATACTTCACTATAGGGATGGTACCAAAATAGTAGCACATATAATTTAGTTGTCGGGAACTGCTATACTTCACTATAGGGATGGTACCAAAATAATGGCACGTATAATTTAGTTGGCGGGAACTGCTATACTTCCCTATAGGGATGGTACCAAAATATTGGCACATATAATTTAGTTGTCGGGAACTGCTATACTTCACTATAGGAATGGTACCAAAATAGTGGCACGTATAATTTAGTTGTCGGGAACTGCTATACTTCACTATAGGAATGGTACCAAAATAGTATCACATATAATATAGTTGGCGGGAACTGCTATACTTCACTATAGGGATGGTACCAAAATAGTAGCACATATAATTTAGTTGTCGGGAACTGCTATACTTCACTATAGGGATGGTACCAAAATAGTAGCACATATAATTTTATTGTCGGGAACTGCTATACTTCCCTATAGGGATGGTACCAAAATAGTGGCACATATAATTTAGTTGTCGGGAACTGCTATACTTCACAATAGGAATGGTACCAAAATAGTAGCACATATAATATAGTTGGCGGGAACTGCTATACTTCACTATAGGGATGGTACCAAAATAGTGGCACGTATAATTTAGTTGTCGGGAACTGCTATACTTCACTATAGGGATGGTACCAAAATAGTGGCACGTATAATTTAGTTGTCGGGAACTGCTATACTTCACTATAGGAATGGTACCAAAATAGTATCACATATAATATAGTTAGCGGGAACTGCTATACTTCACTATAGGGATGGTACCAAAAGAGTAGCACATATAATTTAGTTGTCGGGAAATGCTATGCTTCACTATAGGGATGGTACCAAAATAGTAGCACATATAATTTAGTTGTCGGGAACTGCTATACTTCCCTATAGGGATGGTACCAAAATATTGGCACATATAATTTAGTTGTCGGGAACTGCTATACTTCACTATAGGAATGGTACCAAAATAGTAGCACATATAATATAGTTGGCGGGAACTGCTATACTTCACTGTAGGGATGGTACCAACATAGTGGCACGTATAATTTAGTTGTCGGGAACTGCTATACTTTACTATAGGGATGGTACCAAAATAGTAGCACATATAATTTAGATGTCAGGAACTGTTATACTTCCCTACAGAAATTGTACCAAAATAGTAGCACATATAATTTAGTTGGCGGGAACTGCTACACTTCACTATAGGGATGGTACCAAAATAGTAGCACATATAATTTAGTTGTCGGGAACTGCTATACTTTACTATAGGGATGGTACCAAAATAGTAGCACATTTAATTTAGTTGTCGGGAACTGCTATACTTTACTATAGGGATGGTACCAAAATAGTAGCACATATAATTTAGTTGTCGGGAACTGCTATACTTCACTATAGGGATGGTACCAAAATAGTAGCACATTTAATTTAGTTGTCGGGAACTGCTATACTTTACTATAGGGATGGTACCAAAATAGTAGCACATATAATTTAGTTGTCGGGAACTGCTATACTTCACTATAGGGATGGTACCAAAATAGTGGCACATATAATTTAGTTGGCGGGAACTGCTATACTTTACTATAGGGATGGTACCAAAATAGTAGCAATATATAATTTAGTTGTCAGGAACTGCTATACTTCACTATAGGGATGATACAAAAATAGTGGCACGTATAATTTAGTTGTCGGGAACTGCTATACTTCACTATAGGGATGATACCAAAATAGTAGCACATATAATATAGTTGGTGGGAACTGCTATACTTCACTATAGGGATGGTACCAAAATAGTAGCACATATAATTTAGTTGTCGGGAACTGCTATACTTCCCTATAGGGATGGTACCAAAATAGTGGCACATATAATTTAGTTGTCGGGAACTGCTATACTACACTATAGGAATGGTACCAAAATAGTAGCACATATAATATAGTTGGCGGGAACTGCTATACTTCACTGTAGGGATGGTACCAAAATAGTGGCACGTATAATTTAGTTGTCGGGAACTGCTATACTTTACTATAGGGATGGTACCAAAATAGTAGCACATATAATTTAGTTGTCGGGAACTGTTATACTTCCCTACAGAAATGGTACCAAAATAGTAGCACATATAATTTAGTTGGCGGGAACTGCTATACTTCACTGTAGGGATGGTACCAAAATAGTGGCACGTATAATTTAGTTGGTGGGAACTGCTATACTTCACTATAGGGATGGTACCAAAATAGTGGCACGTATAATTTAGTTGTCGGGAACTGCTATACTTCACTATAGGGATGGTACCAAAATAGTAGCACATATAATTTAGTTGTCGGGAACTGCTATACTTCACTATAGGGATGGTACCAAAATAATGGCACGTATAATTTAGTTGGCGGGAACTGCTATACTTTACTATAGGGATGGTACCAAAATAGTAGCAATATATAATTTAGTTGTCAGGAACTGCTATACTTCACTGTAGGGATGGTACCAAAATAGTGGCACGTATAATTTAGTTGTCGGGAACTGCTATACTTTACTATAGGGATGGTACCAAAATAGTAGCACATATAATTTAGTTGGCGGGAACTGCTATACTTTACTATAGGGATGGTACCAAAATAGTAGCACATTTAATTTAGTTGTCGGGAACTGCTATACTTCACTATAGGGATGGTACCAAAATAATGGCACGTATAATTTAGTTGGCGGGAACTGCTATACTTCCCTATAGGGATGGTACCAAAATATTGGCACATATAATTTAGTTGTCGGGAACTGCTATACTTCACTATAGGAATGGTACCAAAATAGTGGCACGTATAATTTAGTTGTCGGGAACTGCTATACTTCACTATAGGAATGGTACCAAAATAGTATCACATATAATATAGTTGGCGGGAACTGCTATACTTCACTATAGGGATGGTACCAAAATAGTAGCACATATAATTTAGTTGTCGGGAACTGCTATACTTCACTATAGGGATGGTACCAAAATAGTAGCACATATAATTTTGTTGTCGGGAACTGCTATACTTCCCTATAGGGATGGTACCAAAATAGTGGCACATATAATTTAGTTGTCGGGAACTGCTATACTTCACAATAGGAATGGTACCAAAATAGTAGCACATATAATATAGTTGGCGGGAACTGCTATACTTCACTATAGGGATGGTACCAAAATAGTGGCACGTATAATTTAGTTGTCGGGAACTGCTATACTTCACTATAGGGATGGTACCAAAATAGTGGCACGTATAATTTAGTTGTCGGGAACTGCTATACTTCACTATAGGAATGGTACCAAAATAGTATCACATATAATATAGTTAGCGGGAACTGCTATACTTCACTATAGGGATGGTACCAAAAGAGTAGCACATATAATTTAGTTGTCGGGAAATGCTATGCTTCACTATAGGGATGGTACCAAAATAGTAGCACATATAATTTAGTTGTCGGGAACTGCTATACTTCCCTATAGGGATGGTACCAAAATATTGGCACATATAATTTAGTTGTCGGGAACTGCTATACTTCACTATAGGAATGGTACCAAAATAGTAGCACATATAATATAGTTGGCGGGAACTGCTATACTTCACTGTAGGGATGGTACCAACATAGTGGCACGTATAATTTAGTTGTCGGGAACTGCTATACTTTACTATAGGGATGGTACCAAAATAGTAGCACATATAATTTAGATGTCAGGAACTGTTATACTTCCCTACAGAAATTGTACCAAAATAGTAGCACATATAATTTAGTTGGCGGGAACTGCTACACTTCACTATAGGGATGGTACCAAAATAGTAGCACATATAATTTAGTTGTCGGGAACTGCTATACTTTACTATAGGGATGGTACCAAAATAGTAGCACATTTAATTTAGTTGTCGGGAACTGCTATACTTTACTATAGGGATGGTACCAAAATAGTAGCACATATAATTTAGTTGTCGGGAACTGCTATACTTCACTATAGGGATGGTACCAAAATAGTAGCACATTTAATTTAGTTGTCGGGAACTGCTATACTTTACTATAGGGATGGTACCAAAATAGTAGCACATATAATTTAGTTGTCGGGAACTGCTATACTTCACTATAGGGATGGTACCAAAATAGTGGCACATATAATTTAGTTGGCGGGAACTGCTATACTTTACTATAGGGATGGTACCAAAATAGTAGCAATATATAATTTAGTTGTCAGGAACTGCTATACTTCACTATAGGGATGATACAAAAATAGTGGCACGTATAATTTAGTTGTCGGGAACTGCTATACTTCACTATAGGGATGATACCAAAATAGTAGCACATATAATATAGTTGGTGGGAACTGCTATACTTCACTATAGGGATGGTACCAAAATAGTAGCACATATAATTTAGTTGTCGGGAACTGCTATACTTCCCTATAGGGATGGTACCAAAATAGTGGCACATATAATTTAGTTGTCGGGAACTGCTATACTACACTATAGGAATGGTACCAAAATAGTAGCACATATAATATAGTTGGCGGGAACTGCTATACTTCACTGTAGGGATGGTACCAAAATAGTGGCACGTATAATTTAGTTGTCGGGAACTGCTATACTTTACTATAGGGATGGTACCAAAATAGTAGCACATATAATTTAGTTGTCGGGAACTGTTATACTTCCCTACAGAAATGGTACCAAAATAGTAGCACATATAATTTAGTTGGCGGGAACTGCTATACTTCACTGTAGGGATGGTACCAAAATAGTGGCACGTATAATTTAGTTGGTGGGAACTGCTATACTTCACTATAGGGATGGTACCAAAATAGTGGCACGTATAATTTAGTTGTCGGGAACTGCTATACTTCACTATAGGGATGGTACCAAAATAGTAGCACATATAATTTAGTTGTCGGGAACTGCTATACTTCACTATAGGGATGGTACCAAAATAATGGCACGTATAATTTAGTTGGCGGGAACTGCTATACTTTACTATAGGGATGGTACCAAAATAGTAGCAATATATAATTTAGTTGTCAGGAACTGCTATACTTCACTGTAGGGATGGTACCAAAATAGTGGCACGTATAATTTAGTTGTCGGGAACTGCTATACTTTACTATAGGGATGGTACCAAAATAGTAGCACATATAATTTAGTTGGCGGGAACTGCTATACTTTACTATAGGGATGGTACCAAAATAGTAGCACATTTAATTTAGTTGTCGGGAACTGCTATACTTCACTATAGGGATGGTACCAAAATAATGGCACGTATAATTTAGTTGGCGGGAACTGCTATACTTCCCTATAGGGATGGTACCAAAATATTGGCACATATAATTTAGTTGTCGGGAACTGCTATACTTCACTATAGGAATGGTACCAAAATAGTGGCACATATAATTTAGTTGGCGGGAACTGCTATACTTTACTATAGGGATGGTACCAAAATAGTAGCAATATATAATTTAGTTGTCAGGAACTGCTATACTTCACTATAGGGATGATACAAAAATAGTGGCACGTATAATTTAGTTGTCGGGAACTGCTATACTTCACTATAGGGATGATACCAAAATAGTAGCACATATAATATAGTTGGTGGGAACTGCTATACTTCACTATAGGGATGGTACCAAAATAGTAGCACATATAATTTAGTTGTCGGGAACTGCTATACTTCCCTATAGGGATGGTACCAAAATAGTGGCACATATAATTTAGTTGTCGGGAACTGCTATACTACACTATAGGAATGGTACCAAAATAGTAGCACATATAATATAGTTGGCGGGAACTGCTATACTTCACTGTAGGGATGGTACCAAAATAGTGGCACGTATAATTTAGTTGTCGGGAACTGCTATACTTTACTATAGGGATGGTACCAAAATAGTAGCACATATAATTTAGTTGTCGGGAACTGTTATACTTCCCTACAGAAATGGTACCAAAATAGTAGCACATATAATTTAGTTGGCGGGAACTGCTATACTTCACTGTAGGGATGGTACCAAAATAGTGGCACGTATAATTTAGTTGGTGGGAACTGCTATACTTCACTATAGGGATGGTACCAAAATAGTGGCACGTATAATTTAGTTGTCGGGAACTGCTATACTTCACTATAGGGATGGTACCAAAATAGTAGCACATATAATTTAGTTGTCGGGAACTGCTATACTTCACTATAGGGATGGTACCAAAATAATGGCACGTATAATTTAGTTGGCGGGAACTGCTATACTTTACTATAGGGATGGTACCAAAATAGTAGCAATATATAATTTAGTTGTCAGGAACTGCTATACTTCACTGTAGGGATGGTACCAAAATAGTGGCACGTATAATTTAGTTGTCGGGAACTGCTATACTTTACTATAGGGATGGTACCAAAATAGTAGCACATATAATTTAGTTGGCGGGAACTGCTATACTTTACTATAGGGATGGTACCAAAATAGTAGCACATTTAATTTAGTTGTCGGGAACTGCTATACTTCACTATAGGGATGGTACCAAAATAATGGCACGTATAATTTAGTTGGCGGGAACTGCTATACTTCCCTATAGGGATGGTACCAAAATATTGGCACATATAATTTAGTTGTCGGGAACTGCTATACTTCACTATAGGAATGGTACCAAAATAGTGGCACGTATAATTTAGTTGTCGGGAACTGCTATACTTCACTATAGGAATGGTACCAAAATAGTATCACATATAATATAGTTGGCGGGAACTGCTATACTTCACTATAGGGATGGTACCAAAATAGTAGCACATATAATTTAGTTGTCGGGAACTGCTATACTTCACTATAGGGATGGTACCAAAATAGTAGCACATATAATTTTGTTGTCGGGAACTGCTATACTTCCCTATAGGGATGGTACCAAAATAGTGGCACATATAATTTAGTTGTCGGGAACTGCTATACTTCACAATAGGAATGGTACCAAAATAGTAGCACATATAATATAGTTGGCGGGAACTGCTATACTTCACTATAGGGATGGTACCAAAATAGTGGCACGTATAATTTAGTTGTCGGGAACTGCTATACTTCACTATAGGGATGGTACCAAAATAGTGGCACGTATAATTTAGTTGTCGGGAACTGCTATACTTCACTATAGGAATGGTACCAAAATAGTATCACATATAATATAGTTAGCGGGAACTGCTATACTTCACTATAGGGATGGTACCAAAAGAGTAGCACATATAATTTAGTTGTCGGGAAATGCTATGCTTCACTATAGGGATGGTACCAAAATAGTAGCACATATAATTTAGTTGTCGGGAACTGCTATACTTCCCTATAGGGATGGTACCAAAATATTGGCACATATAATTTAGTTGTCGGGAACTGCTATACTTCACTATAGGAATGGTACCAAAATAGTAGCACATATAATATAGTTGGCGGGAACTGCTATACTTCACTGTAGGGATGGTACCAACATAGTGGCACGTATAATTTAGTTGTCGGGAACTGCTATACTTTACTATAGGGATGGTACCAAAATAGTAGCACATATAATTTAGATGTCAGGAACTGTTATACTTCCCTACAGAAATTGTACCAAAATAGTAGCACATATAATTTAGTTGGCGGGAACTGCTACACTTCACTATAGGGATGGTACCAAAATAGTAGCACATATAATTTAGTTGTCGGGAACTGCTATACTTTACTATAGGGATGGTACCAAAATAGTAGCACATTTAATTTAGTTGTCGGGAACTGCTATACTTTACTATAGGGATGGTACCAAAATAGTAGCACATATAATTTAGTTGTCGGGAACTGCTATACTTCACTATAGGGATGGTACCAAAATAGTAGCACATTTAATTTAGTTGTCGGGAACTGCTATACTTTACTATAGGGATGGTACCAAAATAGTAGCACATATAATTTAGTTGTCGGGAACTGCTATACTTCACTATAGGGATGGTACCAAAATAGTGGCACATATAATTTAGTTGGCGGGAACTGCTATACTTTACTATAGGGATGGTACCAAAATAGTAGCAATATATAATTTAGTTGTCAGGAACTGCTATACTTCACTATAGGGATGATACAAAAATAGTGGCACGTATAATTTAGTTGTCGGGAACTGCTATACTTCACTATAGGGATGATACCAAAATAGTAGCACATATAATATAGTTGGTGGGAACTGCTATACTTCACTATAGGGATGGTACCAAAATAGTAGCACATATAATTTAGTTGTCGGGAACTGCTATACTTCCCTATAGGGATGGTACCAAAATAGTGGCACATATAATTTAGTTGTCGGGAACTGCTATACTACACTATAGGAATGGTACCAAAATAGTAGCACATATAATATAGTTGGCGGGAACTGCTATACTTCACTGTAGGGATGGTACCAAAATAGTGGCACGTATAATTTAGTTGTCGGGAACTGCTATACTTTACTATAGGGATGGTACCAAAATAGTAGCACATATAATTTAGTTGTCGGGAACTGTTATACTTCCCTACAGAAATGGTACCAAAATAGTAGCACATATAATTTAGTTGGCGGGAACTGCTATACTTCACTGTAGGGATGGTACCAAAATAGTGGCACGTATAATTTAGTTGGTGGGAACTGCTATACTTCACTATAGGGATGGTACCAAAATAGTGGCACGTATAATTTAGTTGTCGGGAACTGCTATACTTCACTATAGGGATGGTACCAAAATAGTAGCACATATAATTTAGTTGTCGGGAACTGCTATACTTCACTATAGGGATGGTACCAAAATAATGGCACGTATAATTTAGTTGGCGGGAACTGCTATACTTTACTATAGGGATGGTACCAAAATAGTAGCAATATATAATTTAGTTGTCAGGAACTGCTATACTTCACTGTAGGGATGGTACCAAAATAGTGGCACGTATAATTTAGTTGTCGGGAACTGCTATACTTTACTATAGGGATGGTACCAAAATAGTAGCACATATAATTTAGTTGGCGGGAACTGCTATACTTTACTATAGGGATGGTACCAAAATAGTAGCACATTTAATTTAGTTGTCGGGAACTGCTATACTTCACTATAGGGATGGTACCAAAATAATGGCACGTATAATTTAGTTGGCGGGAACTGCTATACTTCCCTATAGGGATGGTACCAAAATATTGGCACATATAATTTAGTTGTCGGGAACTGCTATACTTCACTATAGGAATGGTACCAAAATAGTGGCACGTATAATTTAGTTGTCGGGAACTGCTATACTTCACTATAGGGATGGTACCAAAATAGTGGCACGTATAATTTAGTTGTCGGGAACTGCTATACTTCACTATAGGGATGGTACCAAAATAGTAGCACATATAATTTTGTTGTCGGGAACTGCTATACTTCCCTATAGGGATGGTACCAAAATAGTGGCACATATAATTTAGTTGTCGGGAACTGCTATACTTCACTATAGGAATGGTACCAAAATAGTAGCACATATAATATAGTTGGCGGGAACTGCTATACTTCACTATAGGGATGGTACCAAAATAGTGGCACGTATAATTTAGTTGTCGGGAACTGCTATACTTCACTATAGGGATGGTACCAAAATAGTGGCACGTATAATTTAGTTGTCGGGAACTGCTATACTTCACTATAGGGATGGTACCAAAATAGTAGCACATATAATTTTGTTGTCGGGAACTGCTATACTTCCCTATAGGGATGGTACCAAAATAGTGGCACATATAATTTAGTTGTCGGGAACTGCTATACTTCACTATAGGAATGGTACCAAAATAGTAGCACATATAATATAGTTGGCGGGAACTGCTATACTTCACTATAGGGATGGTACCAAAATAGTGGCACGTATAATTTAGTTGTCGGGAACTGCTATACTTCACTATAGGGATGGTACCAAAATAGTGGCACGTATAATTTAGTTGTCGGGAACTGCTATACTTCACTATAGGAATGGTACCAAAATAGTATCACATATAATTTAGTTGTCGGGAACTGCTATACTTCACTATAGGGATGATACCAAAATAGTAGCACATATAATTTAGTTGTCGGGAACTGCTATACTTCACTATAGGGATGGTACCAAAATAGTGGCACATATAATTTAGTTGGCAGAAACTGCTATACTTTACTATAGGGATGGTACCAAAATAGTGGCACATATAATTTAGTTGTCGGGAACTGCTACACTTCACTATAGGGATGGTACCAAAATAGTGGCATGTATTATTCTGTTGTTGGGATCTGTTATTATTCGATATAGGAATGGTACAAAAATAGTGGCATGTATTATTCTGTTGTCGTGAACTGTTATTATTCGATATAGGAATGGTACAAAAATAGTGGCATGTATTATTCTGTTGTCGGGATCTGTTATTATTCGATATAGGAATGGTACAAAAATAGTGGCATGTAATATTCTGTTGTCGGGATCTGTTATTATTCGATATAGAATTGGTACAAAAATAGTGGCATGTAATATTCTGTTTTCGGGATCTGTTATTATTCGATATAGGAATGGTACAAAAATAGTGGCATGTATTATTCTGTTGTCGGGATCTGTTATTATTCGATATAGGAATGGTACAAAAATAGTGGCATGTATTATTCTGTTGTCGTGAATTGTTATTATTCGATATAGGAATGGCACAAAAATAGTGGCATGTATTATTCTGTTGTCGGGATCTGTTATTATTCGATATAGGAATGGTACAAAAATAGTGGCATGTATTATTCTGTTGTCGGGATCTGTTATTATTCGATATAGGATTGGTACAAAAATAGTGGCATGTAATATTCTGTTGTCGGGATCTGTTATTATTCGATATAGGAATGGTACAAAAATAGTGGCATGTATTATTCTGTTGTCGGGATCTGTTATTATTCGATATAGGAATGGTACAAAAATAGTGGCATGTAGTATTCTGTTGTCGGGATCTGTTATTATTCGATATAGGAATGGTACAAAAATAGTGGCATGTAGTATTCTGTTGTCGGGATCTGTTATTATTCGATATAGGAATGGTACAAAAATAGTGGCATGTATTATTCTGTTGCCGTGAACTGTTATTATTCGATATAGGAATGGTACAAAAATAGTGGCATGTATTATTCTGTTGTCGGGATCTGTTATTATTCGATATAGGAATGGTACAAAAATAGTGGCATGTAATATTCTGTTGTCGGGATCTGTTATTATTCGATATAGGATTGGTACAAAAATAGTGGCATGTAATATTCTGTTGTCGGGATCTGTTATTATTCGATATAGGAATGGTACAAAAATAGTGGCATGTATTATTCTGTTGTCGTGAACTGTTATTATTCGATATAGGAATGGTACAAAAATAGTGGCATGTATTATTCTGTTGTCGGGATCTGTTATTATTCGATATAGGAATGGTACAAAAATAGTGGCATGTATTATTCTGTTGTCGGGATCTGTTATTATTCGATATAGGAATGGTACAAAAATAGTGGCATGTAATATTCTGTTGTCGGGATCTGTTATTATTCGATATAGGATTGGTACAAAAATAGTGGCATGTAATATTCTGTTGTCGGGATCTGTTATTATTCGATATAGGAATGGTACAAAAATAGTGGCATGTATTATTCTGTTGTCGTGAACTGTTATTATTCGATATAGGAATGGTACAAAAATAGTGGCATGTATTATTCTGTTGTCGGGATCTGTTATTATTCGATATAGGAATGGTACAAAAATAGTGGCATGTAATATTCTGTTGTCGGGATCTGTTATTATTCGATATAGGATTGGTACAAAAATAGTGGCATGTAATATTCTGTTGTCGGGATCTGTTATTATTCGATATATGATTGGTACAAAAATAGTGGCATGTATTATTCTGTTGTCGGGATCTGCTATTATTTAATATACGATTGGTACGAAAATAGTGGCATGTATTATTCTCTTTCAATATACGAAAGGTTCCAACATAGGAGTGTGCATTCTTTTGTTGTCACATGACCCCTAACAATTGTTAATTCCCTTTGTTAATGTACTGATCTTTGCATTATCAGATTCCCGGGGAATTATTCGAAATTTTGCATAGTGAAGCCATACCTACCTTGCCAAAACCAATGTATTGTATGTATGTTCAATGGGTACAAAGTATACCCTGGTGGTGGCTGAACTGCGGGAGTTCAAGCCCATTAGTGACCCTCAAGTAAATCCCAAAATGGGGAAAGGGGCGCAGCTAGATAATTATCTATTCAAAATTACAGGCACATATATGAACATATAAACTGAAAAACGAGATTGGAATGTGAAACACGGCATTGCGTGTTGTGTTGGCCACACTGTTTCTAATCCCTGCCAGGTGGGCTTCAGCTCTATTTCCCACTCTTTATCTCCTCCACTAGCTGGCTAGTTTGTGGGATTTGTCCACCCATGTTTTGTAATATATGCTAATAAAGTTGTGTTGTCGCAATGGATGGGAACTGTTTTATTCTATACTTCATCTAGAAAGCAATATAATGCCCCCCAACATATTAGGTATGTTTATGTGGAGCTGTGCTTTGCAAGGGAGCCACTCCCCATTCTATTTTCAAGGCGTCCATGACCAGTTATAGCCGCAGTTGATGGAGCAATCTGTTATCTCCGTCTTATGTTGGTTAAGTCCATCCACTTGATGGCAGTCAAGCTTTGTGGGGTCCATGATATTTCTCATGTGGCGATCCACACAACTGGAGTGTGTGGACCTGGACGAGCATACCTTTGAGAGCTGTTTGAGGCACAAGGCCTCTCATAGATGAAGCCATTTCCAAAAAGCTCAATAATTGTCTGAGCTGTGCGTGCATGCAAAAAGTGTGGCTGCCGGGTCTCTCAACCTGAAACACTCCCAAGAATACATTCCCGGAAATACTAAATGTGGGATATGATTGTTTGAAGGATGTGTGCTAAAATTACTGCTCTTGTATCAACCAGATATTGATAAAATGGATTCACATTGTTGGCCTGCTGTGCAGCCACAAAACTGGCACTGCCATTAATTTTGGGAAAAAAAAACTGTGAGGCTACAATGGGCAAACATTGAACTAATATCTTGAATCAAATGTTTGAGTGATATCAGGAAATCCCCTGATGTACACAGCAGTGTACCTCTGCTGGGGTCACCATCACATAAAATGCTCTGAGAGAATATACTGATTCAGTTGGCTTGGGTCTATATTGTTCTTTATTGTTCACCAAAAATATGGGGGAATAACAGGCACTGCACTGCTGCCATTTGCCAATAATTCTCTCACTTCCTGGAAAATCATGCCTACCATTACTCGTGGCAGAGCCATTGACACTGGTGATGGAGTCAACTGAAGCTTTTTGGCCAACTTGATCTTGTAGCTGTGCTTGACTTCTGAAAGGTCCTACAGGGTCATTGTGGTAGTTTGCTACGGTAACCGAACAATTTAACCTCACAGGAAATAAGGGTTGGGAAATGAATCCTTTAATTCATACCACTGAAAACACCTGACCCCAACCACATCCACCTCAACGATCATTTCCTTGGTTGATATGTTTGTTCCTGTATTCCCCTCGACCAGACTGTCATTATTGGGCATTCTGACCCTATGAATGAGATTATTGTTCGTGTGTATCTGTCTTCAGTTTATCATACATGTATTTAGAACACATATTATATTGGTGCATCTATGCCTAGCATCATTGGTTCTGGCAAAATGTTTGACTGCTGCCTCTGTTGAGGCCCTCAAAATGGCAAACTACCTAGGCAGAACTGGGCTAAACTAATTCCTTATATTTGGTCCCATTGAATCAAAATAGTTGTGCATGCCCCTGTTCAGTGAATATCCTTTTACCATAAATACAACATTCTGGGTGATGTTAGCCATGTAAAAAAAGGGACACGTTACGATCAGCAAATTCTTGTATTGTCCATTGAGTGCCAGCTTAAAGCCAGAGACTGCAGCAAGCACTTGGTAAATCAGAAAAATGCAACTTATGTGGAAATTAAAATTTATTTAACATGGTGCCCAAGGTTAGACATTCTTCCTTGCAAAAGAATGGTTCATCTGGGCCCACCAACAGTACTGGATCATATGATACAGAGTCCCCTTTACAATCTGGTTTGTCACCAGTTATACAGTACTGAAATTCCCACTTGTAATCAAATGGTGCTTTGGCGTGGTGTGGAATTTGCAACCCTACCTAATATCCCTGCCCTCTGCTCGACGAATGAATCAACAGCAGGTGGCAGTGGTATAACAGTGGATCTACACTGAGGTTATTGTACCATCTCAGTCACCTCATATACTTATCTATCCCAAGAATTTTTCTATTTGGGCTACATTTTTTGAGTAGACTTGACTCATCAGAAAATATAGAACTAAACTAAAGGGCACTGGACCCCACACATGATCAATTTTATTGTCATATTGGATGATCCCATGTTTAAACCAAATTTGAAAGAATCCCATACACACGACCAAGATCTGGTTTCAGGACAATGTATATATCGGTATATACATATTGATATATACCGGTATATCACAAGATGTTTGATGCATGTGTACAGTTAGAATGTTAGCAGTCCTGGCATGTTAACGATGCAGCTGGAGATGTACGCTTGTACACACACACAAAGATCAATCCCAATCAGTTCCCATTTTTGAACAAAACAATGTGACATAACAACCCACTATGTATGATGCTCATATCAAGTTTGTTGTGATCTGCCTTTACACTGCTGGGAAATTAGTGTGACCATGCCAACCACAATTAGTGTACACCATGAACCTAGGTCAAACTGTAAGCCCCTAATTTGTGCTACACATGAACAGTTGTTTTTAAATTATTAGACATAAATCATAGAGATCAAAGCTTTATGCTTCAATCAAGTTTAAATTTTTAAAGCAAACATTTTGTAGAATATAAACACAACACAATGTGGTATTGCAAGAAGCAGAAATAATATATTTTTGTCTCATAGGTGTACAAAATATATTATTTGCTCAATTAAAGAATCTAACACTGCAATTTCAAATATTATAGAATTTTACTGAGCAATTTAATATATAGCATGCTTGAAAATAAACAATGCACCATCTTACTTATCATCTCACTCATTTGGAAAATATTGAGAGTTCAAATATTATAATTGTTGACAATATGCATAATGCTGACATGATCACATGCTTTACTACAAAGTGACCAACACTGACAAGGGTCCAGAAGAGAAACGTTATTTCTAAATTAAGTATAAATTTATAATCACACTTTAATTCTTGTTGTTATACTGTATGGTACCTTTGTAATACAGTTTTATAATATTTTTGTTATTATCATCATGTTATAACAAAATACACCATACAGTCATGAAATAATCAGAAAACTGAAAAAGTGGTATACAAATACAATTACTAAAAAGTCATAAATCATTGTTACAGGTACTGAAGCCATTGATACCATATTCTTTCATTTCTCTGTATAGTATTTCCAAGTTTCCTACAATAATAAAAAAAAAATTGTTAAAATATCTATCAAAATACAAAGCTTGTATGTTATGCTAATTTATCCCAGTACAGGGCCTAAGGGTTATCGGTAACAAGTCTTCCATTAGTAGTTAGTGTAGTGAGTCAGGTCAGGGAATTAATATTAATACCGGTAGTACTCAGTCCTAATTATAGGCAACAAATGACTCATTGGTCATTAGTGCAGTGAGTTAGGTCAGGTTCTCTGGGATTAATAAAACCCAGTCCTCATTAACAAATGCCAGAACAGAGCCCCAGGGATTAATAATACCCAGTATTAGTATAAGTAACAAAAGTCTGATTTGTACATGAAGTTAGTGCAGTGAGTCAGGTTAGGTTCCCTGGGTATAATAATGTCCAGTCCTAGATATAGGTAACAAAGGTCCCATTGCTAGTTAGTGCAGTGAGTTAGGTCAGGTTCCCTGGGTATAATAATGCCTAGTCCTAGATATAGGTAACAAAAGTCCCATTGCTAGTTAATGCAGTGAGTTAGGTCAGGTTCCCTGGGTATAATAATGCCTAGTCCTAGATATAGGTAACAAAAGTCCCAATGCTAGTTAATGCAGTGAGTTAGGTCAGATTCCCTGGGTATAATAATGCCCAGTCCTAGATATAGGTAACAAAAGTTCCATTGCTAGTTAGTACAGTGTGTTAGGTCAGGTCCTCTGGGATTAATAATACCCAGTATTAGTTATAAGTAACAAAAGTTTCATTGCTAGTTAGTGCAGTGACTTAGGTCAGGTTCTCTGGGAATAATAATACCCAGTCCTGGTTATAGATAACAAATGACCCATTGGTAGTTAGTGCACTGAGTCAAGTCAGGTCCTCTGAAACTAATTTACCCAGTTCTAGTTATGTGTCCCATTGGTCATCAGTGCAATGATTATGGCCATGGTCTCAGGATTAATACATGTAAAACCCAGTTCTAGTTATAGACAAGTAACCTGTAGAATACTGTGTGGGTAATATTTTTTATATCGATTTTTGTTGCATTTGCAGCAAATAGTTACCAAACAATGAGAAATCTATAGGATTGAATATACCCCACAGCTGGCTTCACATGCATTGTTAATAGTTCATATGGTGCTTACACCAGGATTTAATTACAGCACCTAGGCGGTATGTGGTTACAGCTTAATGTTTCGAGTAATCGCAAGAAATTGACATGACAATAGAAATTCATTAAAGACTGGCACTCCCATACAATTAACAGCGAGTGAAATTCCTGGGATTGAAACATATATTTTGAAGTCACTGATGTAGGCAACGAATAACTGCAAGTTGACATAAAGACGAGGTAGTTTATTTAATCAGTGGTCAACTATAGGCTGAAATTATAATTAATTTGTTTATTTCAATTTCTCCTGACGTCAAATAGAATACACTGGTGAAACACGGTAGTAACTGTGGGTGAAAGGATGTTTTGGGGTGTAGTTTACATTGTACATGTATATGGAGTGGTAGGGTCGGGTGTAATGTGTTCATTTCCAACTATTATGAAGTCACGTAGAATTTCACTTAATTTATTTTTGCTGACATGTTTTCAAGCATTACATGTGAATCCAATTTTCACTGCGCTGTGTCTCAATAGAGTATGAGGGAAATGGCATATTCACTGGAATTTATTTCAGGGGAAAAATATTTTCAGTGATAATGAAGTATTATGACAGATACCCTCCCCGTGGCTTTCATTGCGTATGGAAGTTATTTTCACGAGTGATGCGGTGTATCCTGCTGCCGTACTTTCACGAGCGAAGCCACGGGGAGGGTGTGGGGTTCTGTTATTATTATTAATATGATACAAGACAGTGTTACGCCCTAGCAATGCGTGTCAGTGTAGAACGCGTGTCACTGTACGTGTGAAAATAAAATAATCAGACGCCTAATTTGAGTCATTGTCCGAATAAATAACTCGTGGGTGTTTAAGCGCGGTGGTCGTAGCGCAGCGCGTGTTCGAATTTTATGTAAATAAACAATGTATTTTACACGCGTTGTATACGTTGCTATGAGTCCCATATCGAACAGAACGCGGCACGACTGCCGCCCTTTAGTTGGGACCACGACAGAACCAGAACTTAAACTGGGCGACTACGATACACGGTTTATGTTGAAGTTAGAAGTTCCTCCACAGATCTGTGCATTGGCAAACATGCCGTGCAAGTGCGGTACTCCACTGACTGAATGACCTTCGTTGACATCGGTCGTGGCTGACTCGTGAGCTACACACTACAACTTCGTTTGTGATGTTGCTTGCTGGTCGTCGTAAGACTGAGTCTTGTTTTACCGATTAAATGTTGCTCATTTGGCGGTGGTAATCTTTATTTGGAACTGAGTAACACAACAACGTCGCCAGCAGAAACCTCCTGGTATCTCGATGTTGATGGTTGCGGCTCCATAGTGATCGCTGATTTTACTGCGGGTCCAGGCTGCGGGTTAATCTTCCGAGAGCCCTTCAAGATTTATAAAACTCAGTTTCCAGGTGGTAAACATACATTAAGTTCTCCCAATCCTAGTATTCTATGCGATGTACATCTAACATGCCAAAATGATGGTGAACGATTTGAACCTGACAAAAATAGCAGACGGAAATGTGTTTACAAAATAAAAATAGTGATCACTTGAAATAGATACCAGGAAGGGGAGGGGGTAAAAGAAAAGTTATATAACATTTTATTATTCAATAATTTTAATTTATTAAAATATATAAGTTTGTCCAACTCCCTGTGATACAACACCTCAGACATAGCTCATTGTACTCGACTTGAGTGTCGGCACAAAGTTTGAATTTTTGATATTTTTTTTTCATTGATGACAAAGTTGACCCCAAAGTTAGAGTAACTGTTCGCCAGGAATGGCTTTTTAACTCTTCTGTGATTTTTTTTGGCTTGGCTAATTTTGTTCATACTTTACAGGCAGGTCGTACCATCACTAATTGGAAAAACAATCCTGACCCACTGCTACCATGGCAACAGCCAAAATCTGCTTTTTGAATACTTTCGCTCCAAATTTATTACCTCCTACCAGTCTTGTAATAGCAGTGTCCAAATGATCATGCCTTTTATTCTGGCTACGTCGCCCACTGGTAAGAGATCACCGGGGCCGACATTGTTACACTGTCAACGTAATCCCAACGCAACTTTGAACTTTGAATAAAATGTAAATGCTGCCTCCAATCTAGAAAATACTATCGCAAAACGGTAGGAAATACTAGTGATACATCTAACGGCTGAATACGTCCTAGCAATAAAATAAAGTGACTTCTAAAGACTGAATGTTATTTTGCGAACCTCGTATAAGGTGCCCGGTTTTAGTTATACACCGACGTTAGCTTCACGTTCATGTCCTACCATGGTAACAGCCGAAACATATTGCTTGTTTTTTACCGGCTTGTTTCCATTGGCAACCAAAGTATTTTTATTTTGTAAACAAATTTCCGTCTGCTATTTTTATCAAGTTCAAATTGTTCAGCAACATTTTTGGCATATTAGGTGTACATCACATGGAATACTACGATTGAGAGAATTTGATGTAAGTTGACTGAGTTTTATCATAGTACGAAGTCCAGGAGGTTTCTGCTGGCGACGTTGCGGCGTTACCCAAATGAGCAACATTTTAACTGGTAATCAAGATTCATTTAATCCATGGCTAACAAGCAACATCACAAGCGAAGTTGTAGCATGCAGTACCAGTAAGTCATTCCGTCAGTAAAGTATCACAGTAGCACGGCATGTTTGCCTTCAGCATTGTATTCAAACGAATCACGTGGTGTGCCGTTCTCGTTCAAACCCGGGATTCGATCAATAGGAGAGTTTCAGTAAAAAAACACATTGCAAATCATGCAAGTTCAACATTTTCAAACCAATATACTAAATAAACAGAAATTCTCAGAGATGCAAAAGAAGGCTAGATATTACTTTTCACTATACACATCTCTGTTGATACTATCCCTCACATATTCTACTCCCAATTACTCCTGCGTAAAATGGACTAGCCTCTTTTCATGTTGACATTCAAAGTAAAATCATGTGACAGGCTGTTAAATTGGCTGTTGCACACTCTTTCGCCGGTCTGGAAAATTTGTTTAATTAGCTCTCATTTAAGCAACAATGCAGATTTCCCAGTGGGAGTGAAACTATTCGACTCTGCCATTAAAAAAATAGGGGTGTTTTCAGCAAAAAACGAATAACCCTGGAATGCACACAACATACTGAATTTCGGAAGAAATCGTGCATTACTTACAGCAGCAGAATACCACAGACGAAACATGAAAACACTATATATTGTATTTCGGCCTGAACCCTCTATATTGCAATTCAAGGAATTAACCCCATATGTGCATCCATTTCCCACCTTGGTATCACCAACCCCTGAAAACAAACTCTTAATACCACGCTGAAGCGTTTGGTAATAACAAATGTCTCATTGCTTGTTAGTGCAGTGATTCAGGTCAGGGCCTCAGGATTAAAAAAAATCCAGTCCAAGTTCAGTGTTCTCCCCAGACCCCAAGTCAAACACTGTATCTAATTTGCATAATTTTCCCATTGAATATTGTGATACAATAACTGTGTTAGTATAAAATTAGTTAACAATCTATCTACAATTAATTAAAGACGAGAGAGTATGATATTTTATATCATTTTACTCCATTGTCTTTTATGTATTTATCAAGTCAAATAAAGTTTGAAATAGAACAGCAAAACAAGCAGCCTATCGGCTGAGATAGCTCCGCTGTTAGCAAGGCACATTTCAATTAAAGAACAGAGGATATCATATAAGAAAATGAACAATATGTATGGTATGTATAGCAATCGGACTTGCTGTTTCAACAAGAATTCAAAAATATCACTTTTTACTAAAAATGACAAAAATATTCATCAAAATTAGATAATTGAAGATATCATCATGAAATGAACAAATCTGAGGGAGGTTTACCTGAGGTACATATATGTATAGTATCAAAGCAATCAGACTTGCGGTTTTTAACAAGAAGTCGAAAATATCACCTTTTATCAAAAATTACAAAAATATTGACTAAAATCAGAAAATTAAAGATATCATCACAAAATGAACAAATCTGAGAGAGGTCCATATGTAGTACTTATATATATATAATAGCAAAGCAATCAGACTTGCTGTTTTCAACAAGAAGTCGAAAATATCACTTTTTACCAAAAACTACAAAAATATTCATCAAAACTAGAGAATTAAAGATATCATCACAAAATGAACAAATCTGAGAGAGGTCCAGGTGTAGTACCTATATATGTAATATCAAAGCAATTGGACTTGCGGTTTTTAACAAGAAGTCAAAAATATCACTTTTTACCAAAAATATTCACCAAAATTAGAGAATTTAAGATATCATTATGAAATGAACAAATCTGAGAGAGATCCACATATAGTACCTATATATGTAATATCAAAGCAATCGGAATAGCGGTTTTTAACAAGAAGTCAAAAATATCACTTTTTACCAAAAATGACAAAAATATTCACCAAAATTAGAGAATTTGAGGTTTTGACAGTCTGCTATGCACCATTCCACTAATGCCTAGCTGTGTCGACTTTGTCGACAGCGGAGCTAAAAAGCAATAGAAATAGTTAATATGTTATAGCCAGTCAGTAAATATATTGTTATCCATGGAGATAACTGTTTATATCATTTTTTCGTGTCAACAAGTACAGTCAGTTTTAGTGCCCATGTCACTGTCTGTTCATGAGACATTAGGGCAAACATTTTTTTGTTGTGAGATTGCGAGTTATCAAAATAGGATGAAAATAATAAATCAATAACGACAAAATTTCAAACTAAAGTCAACGATTTTTCATTGATCTATACCTTATGTGTAATGCTATGATTACCCTAACTTTGTCCGCTAAACCGTAACATTCTTGCATTGAACAAATTTAGAATGTTTTGTTAATTAAAATCAGGTTTTTTTCTTGAACAAGCAGCCTATCGGCTGAGATAGCTCCGCTGTTAGAAATGCACATTTCAATTAAAGAACTGAAGACATCATCAGAAAATGAACAATATGTATAGTATCAAAGCAATCGGACTTACAGAAAATATCACTTTCTACCAAAAATGACTAAAATATTCACCAAAATTAGAGAATTGAAGATATCATCACAAAATGAACAAATCTGAGAAAGGTCTACATGTAGTATCTATATATGTAATATCAAAGCAATTGAACTTTTGGTTTTTAACAAGAAGTCGAAAATATCACTTTTTACCAAATATGACAAAAATATTCACCAAAATTATAGAATCCAAGATATCATCACGAAATGAACAAATCTGAGAAAGGTCTACATGTAGTATCTAAATATGTAATATCAAAGCAATTGAACTATTGGTTTTTAACAAGAAGTCGAAAATATCACTTTTTACCAAAAATTACAAAAATATTCACCAAAATTAGAGAATTGAAGATATCATCACAAAATGAACAAATCTGAGAGAGGTCTACATGTAGTACCTATATATGTAGTATCAAAGCAATTGGACTTGCGGTTTTTAACAAGAAGTCGAAAATATCACTTTTTACCAAAAATGATAAAAATATTCACCAAAATTAGAGAAAGATATCATTACAAAATGAACAATTCTGAGAGAGGTTCACATGTAGTACCTATATATGTAATATCAAAGCAATTGCACTTGCGGTTTTTAACAAGAAGTCGAAAATATCACTTTTTACCAAAAATGACAAAAATATTCACCAAAATTAGAGAATTAAAGATATCATTACAAAGTGAACAAATTTGAGAGTGGTCCATATGGCATCTATATATATGTAATATCAAAGCAATTGGACTTGTCGTTTTTAACAAGAAGTCGAAAATATCACTTTTTACCAAAAATGACAAAAATATTCACCAAAATTAGAGAATTAAAGATATCATTACAAAGTGAATAAATCTGAGAGAGGTCCACATGTAGTACCTATATTTGTAATATCAAAGCAATTGGACTTGCGGTTTCTAACAAGAAGTTGAAAATACGGACGACGACGACGACGGACAATCACTCATATGATAAGCTCCGCTCGACAAAGTCGACAGCGGAGCTAAAAAAACTGCAAGAGGGAGCACTGCAATTCAGCGGCACCATCAAGTAGGGGAGATGGGGTTTTCCCTATCAGGGTGTGGAGCATTCTCTGGCTTCCTTTGGGCCAAAATTTCTGTCAGACAGGTCAAAGTTGAAGACTGAAGCCACTTGTGATCCCTTGTCATTCAGAATTTTGTGGTTGCCAGAAAATCTGCCCCCTAGGGTAAGGGGCACATGGCCATGGCATGAGGGCGATGCACCCCTGTTTCTTGTTTAAAAAAATTCCTGAAAATGATTCATTGGCGATTATCTTAGAACCACTAATAAACAGACTGGCAATCCAGGTATTTATTTTGATCTAACGTGTGTCTCGAGTTAATGTTTCAATCTTAGAAAGAACTGGGGATGATAAAAAAAAATGTCCACAAAGTCATGCGATAACATACGACTTTGTTGGTGTTTCAACAGGAAGTGATGCAAAAGGTCAGACCAAAGTTTCCAATTTTATCTTACATTTTGCCCTGATGTATCATATTTTCAAGAGTTTTTTAATACATGATCGGCAAAATACAGTAACATAATACCAGCTCTGTTGTAGACATGGCGACGTCAACTATCCTAGAAAAATCGACTAACTATCAGAAAAAATATTATGGTAAAAGTCGTTCATTTTTCTTTATTATACATTCAAGAACATTACTATAAAGATGGTTTATACATTCAAATAATCATTACTTTCCTAAAATATGGTCAATTTTGGATATAAAATATATTATTTGGAAAATCAACTTAAAACTCAACTCGCCATTCGGCAAAATTTGGCAAAGCATGAGCCACCAGCGTAGCCGAGACACACAATCGTTGGGCAGATTGACACCTCCAAACAACAGTGTTGCCAGTCATTTTTTTTTCTTTGGCGATGCCTGCAGTTGAATAATTTTTGCTTCGATTTATGTACAGTTTTATTTTCAATGGGACCTTATTTCACTTGTTTTTTTTTTTGAATTAAAGTACAAACTGCAAATAATAGCAGTGTACCAAATCAGTATATTTTCCGGACATGTGCAGTATTTGTGATTTGTGAGACTTGTTTTGTCACATTGTTGCTGTTACGTGCAATGGGCAAATTATTAATATTCTAGTATTTGATTTGGATTTAGAGGGACCACACCCTTGAAAGAACATCTCACAGGGTCACATCACTGTACCATTACGCTTTAGAGGTGTGGAGAGAACACTGTTGTTATACATGTAGGTAAAAATGTCCAATTTGTTGTTAGTGCAGTGAATCAGGTTAGGTTCTAGGGGAATAATAATACCTTATTATTAGTTTTATAGTTAGTGCAGTGAGTCGGGTCAGGTCGTCTTCGATTACCAGGTAATAATACCTAGTCCTATCGGTCACTGGTAGTATACCGTAGTGGTTGTCGCATCAGACTCATGATTTGTAGACCCAAGTTCAAATCCTACTAAGGCTGAACACGGAAAGCCCAATTCCACTGGCCAAGATTTATTCACTAACGAATGCGACTTTGGGAGAACTTTGATTAAGGTCGGATAGTGCATTAAATTGCCATTTGATAGGAAAATGGCCGCACAGTCCTGTCATGTAGTCCCAAACTTGAATATGACTTCTGTGGCAAAAATGCACTATGTGTCAGCACTTGCAATTTGCACATAAAAAAAGTCAGGAGAGTCAACAGTGAAATTTAATGTCCGGAACTGTTGCCTGGCACAAAAAAATTATTAAAAATAATAATAATACCTAGTCCTAATTATGAGTAACAAATGTCTTATTGGTTGTTAGTGCAGTGAGTCAGGTTAGGTTCTAAGGGAATAATTATACCTTATTATTTGTTTCATAGTTAAGACAGTGATTCATAATATCCAGTTTTAGTTATACATGTACATGTATAGGGAAGAAATGTGTTATATACATGTATAGGGAAGAACTGTGTTAACTCCATTTTGCAAAAAGTTGTGAGATAGAAAATTGAACTGTAGATGGCATTTGGGGGGCTCACATCTTTTCCATAGAGCCCTCCGTTAAAATAAGCTTTTTACCTCTCCTGTTTTCAAGCAACGTGCAAGTTATTTTTAAAAATGTTATGGTTATATTGTTCAGTTCAATTTTCAATTCCACAATTCTTTGCAAAATCCAATATTGAGTTAACACATTTCTTCTCTATAGGAAGCCATTATCCCATTGATCATTAGTGCAGTGAGTCAGGACAACGTTGTTAGATACAAATAGATTGAATGGTAAACTTTTGATTTTCAAAGGATTTTTTTAGTAATATTATTTATTCACTTATGGAACATGTATAAATGATTGTTTAAACATTCATCTATCACAGCAAGTATTTGGAAATGAAATTAAGAAAGCATTTCTGTGAATTCATGGCGTCCCAAAATTCAGTAGGAATTCCAAGTGGTTACTCACATTCTGGAGCTACATTTATATCCACAATGCAGCAATAATAAAGATGGTTTTTGTATTGTAAAACTTACTAAACAAATTAAAATGTAATACAAAAATTGAAATAACCATGAATGGTTGTTATTAGTGAGATTAATAACAAGTGTATAATGAGATTAATAACAAATTGTATGTCTTTTCTAAATGACTATAGTATTGCCTAGGCTGTTTTATAGCTGTGGAATCATAGCCCTATGTTGCCGACCGCATTATTTACGTGACTGACTCTGGCCGGCCCGGTTAAAATCCACATGCCAAATTTGGTCGTCGCGAAAATCACATTTTAAGACCTTCGAAAGTACTCACTATGTTTATTTACTTCCAAACAATGACCAGAACCTATTTGCGCTGTGAAATGATGACGGTGGTCATAATTAATTGACTTTATTTACTGTACACAGAGTCGCAGAAAAATAACAAGACGAAAGACGCCATTTTGTATTCCAGAGTTTATAGCAAATTACGCGAGACCTATAATTTTGTACCACGTGACCGAAATCAGTAGATAAATTGCGTTTATGCAACTAGTTTCTATTATTAAACAAAAATCATACAATTATAAATACTGTATGTGATTGCTTTTTTGGAACAATTAGAATAACGGGAAGTATGAGTTTTATTCTTCCACCACTGTATCACATGACCGCCAAACGAGATTACATTTATTCTGTGCTAGGGAGTGTGGGATGTCAATGGCTGCCGTTTTCTCGTAATTTGCTTGGTTTCCGCGGTAATTGTAAAATATCACAAATTATTGCTTATTTATAAACACAAATTGCAAACAAAAGTTTGTATGTTATTCATCCAGCAATCAATTCACAATAAAGGTACATCACACCATAGTAATCAAAAGCAAAAGCGATTTAATTTATGTATGCCAGATTTCTGTTATTAAACTGTGATAGATCCCGTAGCTCTATGTTCGACGTACAACTACAAAATTAAAAAAAAGACGTCCAAATGAAATTGTTAGGGCGAAATTCGATTGTAGGTCGCACCAAAGAGCTACGGAACCGCAGCTAGCTGTTTTATTGACTATTGACACACCTTTGTCATTTACGCAAGAGTATAATATATTATACAAATTGTTCTATCTCGTCATGTTATAGAGAAAAAATATGATAAAATAAGAAAGTGACTGACATGTTTTATACAAGAATATCATTCAGGTTATGGGTATAAATTACTAAAATAGTAATATCAATACCTCATTAATTACTTAAATCTTGCGTATTAAAACATTTTAATTTCAAGAAAATAAATAGCTGCTAAAATATAAAAATTTCCAGAATGGATGATACAACTTGACAACACCAGCGAATTCTGTCATCATATACGGAATATTTTACAGAAATGCATCTCAAATGGAAGAAACACAAAACGGAAAAATAGCATATCGCTCGGTGGCTCAGTTGTTGTCCGTCTGCTCAACGTCCGCATATAGATTATTTAAATTCAAGCTGGACATGTACATGAAGTTTAAACTATCACTTTCTGGATCAGATGTACTATATACATGTCTATAAATTACTGTTTTGAGAAATCGATGCACATTCGAAATTGGAATTGAACACAACATGATGATGATGATGATGATAGAATCAAATGGACGACTCGAGACACCGCAGCAGTCTGAGCAGGCACACTAAACAAGTCATAGTGCGATAGCTAGCTAGTAAATATCAATATTAGTATTGAATCGTCATATACTTACCTAGCAGCTTCGCCGAACAGTTTCGATGCACTAACACCATTTCAATCGGCGACGGATATGCTATGCAATTGATTTTTAAAAGTACGACAGTTGAATTGAGCTCCGCGATATGGCTGTTAGGACAGCCGATTGTAATACCCCCTAAGTTAGCGTCACTGTGTCTGCGTCAAAAAGATGACAATTCGGTCTGAAAAGATGCGCAAGTAAAGAAAACTTAAATTAAACATAACAAATTACTCCAAATTATACACAAACTGTCCAGAATTATTCAGAATTATGAGATTTATTGACTTGTGAAGAAAAATAATAACAAAGAGCAAGAGGACGTTGGTTTTAATTTTCGCGGGTACCAAAATAGTGGCAAATACCAAAATAGTGGCTTAACAGGCGTACGTACGTACGTACCTTTACTCCACTAAATAGTATACAATATTACCGTAGAAGTTTGGAAATGTTCGGCCATTTTAACACTCAATTAAATTGAAAGAGAAAAAAGAATGAAAAGACCACACAATATAAATAATTGCGAAAGAACTGCCATGGACATTGTGTTACTTGTATAACTACACTACAAACAGTAAATACATCGACTCATATTGGCGTACAAGTAACAGAACATTTTGCTTGGTAAAATAATACTGTTTTTTATTCTCACTTAAAGCGGGAGAGTCGTCACCTACGCCAGGTGGTCATAGCGTGTCGTTGTTTACAAACATGCGTCTACCCATGAACTTTTGCGTGTGTTGTCATCGTCGCTTGGGACTCAATTCTCGCGCGTGCGCAGGTGACGACCCTCCCGCTTTAAAATGTCAAGCATAGCAGCCTGTTGGGAGGGTGTCATCAATATGAAAATCATTATCGCCTGTTTCAACTATACAATCATTAAAATATATGCGAGCGGCGGTTTAACCTACGTGATTCTCACCAACTGCAGGGAATGATTTTTGCGCCGATGACGGCCACTATCTAAACTTCAACGATAGTCTTCTTGTTCCGAGCAATATAACGTACATAGTTGTTGAGTTGAAGTCACGTGTAACACTTGATTGCAATGCATATGGCGATGGTGATGTCAGTTACACATGGAGGAAGATGACCTATGACACTGGAGAGGTCGATATTGTCAACAAAGTAAGTAACATATGGCGTGTAATGTAACCGCATTTGTAAGACCTGTATCGTCTTCTTGTCAACAGCCTTCAAGTGGCTGCTGAGATCTCATCGAGAGCGAGAGAGCTACGAGACTTGTGTTTGCCTCAAAAACAGTGGTATATTTTCCCTCGTCCTTGTGTCCACTGTTTCTTATCCCATAGGTCAGGAGAACAGTTCGCTGGTTCCCAGCGTCCCATGCGAATGGCAAGTAGGACGCAGGTAACTTGTAACTATGGAACGTCCGTAAGGGTAAGCGCTGAAGTCAGGTAACCAAGGGAAATAGAACAAGGAACGAGAACGTGATGGACCAATCAGAATGCCGGATCCATTACTAGTTACCGGCCTCTTGTGGCTTGGTACGCCATGACACTTGTGGCGGGAACCAGCCAAAGAAAAACAGTTACCTGATGTCGTGAGAGAATGGAACATAATTTGAGGCGCAATCAAGTCATCTCTCAATGAGATTTTGGCAGCCATTTGTCTATACTTACTCGTGATTTGCCGATAATTTACCAATGAATGTAATTTGATTTGATAGACAACTGTAACTAAAGACGGAACACTAGTGGTAGAATCATTCTCTGAAAATGACAGTGCACAATACCAATGTATCGTGGATAACGGGTACTGTACAATAGCACATCACTTCGAAATTACTTCTACGACTGCACCTACAGGTTGGTATATACACGACTAATTGGTCAATATATTAGTATATTATGTCTGACGTAATTATTGCATAAAACAACTCTACGTCATCAATGGCGTGAAACAGTACGTCAAACAGTACATTACAGTTTGACGAACGACAAACGTGATTTTCAAAATGAAAAATAAACTTCGAGCTAGCAAATATTTGAATGATAATGCTGAATCAATAAGGTTTCAGATCGCGACAATAACACCAAGGGACAGTTTTTTTTGTCTTTGAACCAGAGATAGATATAATCGGTGACATATATAATTTGCGCAATGGAATTGGTTGTTCACATAATAACTTTCAGAAGTTTCATTCATTGATTATTAATTCAATCTTTTCTGTGCCTGCTGGCACCTGAGGCTATGACAAGAAATCTTCACCTGGCTCTGTCTGCGGCTGCTGTTTGCTCTGGGGGGGGGGTACGACGATGATGATCATTCATTTATTTTTGAATACTCTATCTACTGTTACAAAGTTTAATTTGGCCATCTTCGTTTTATTTTTCCTCCGGGATCCAGCGTAGGGCTGTTCTGGAGAGCGAGCTGGATGCATGCAACAGATATCATGTCTTAATCATCTCCATCGACGTGCCTGGGTGGAGTCATTGATGTCTGACAAGACTCCAGCTCTAGCCGTCGGAACAAAAGCTTGAACATCTGCTGTATTTACATACACACTCATGGCTCATTGTTACCATCATGTTTTTATTGTTTTGTCTTAGTATTTGAAATGCCCGTGGTGTTGAACAAAACGTTTCCTGGAAATATAACTGCGACAGTTGGATCTAATGTTGCACTGGAATGCAAAGTACAAGCCCCAGTGTCTGCTTACACATTCTGGTTAAAACATAGACAAACCATGGAAGCTGAGGAAAGCCTCCAGCTTCTGCAGGTGAGTAGGTGGCCCGGGAAAGGATTACGTGGTTATTGTGAAAATTCCTTTGTGGAATACTCTGGGTGTTACATTTTATTATTTGAATTGAGGTTTAATCAAACTATTATACACAACCAATTTTGTTAATTTAAATTCACTCACATCACAGTCTATTCCAATGCAATCCCCACAATTTGATATCAGGTAAAGTTAACATATCCTGTTACACATATGGTATAATGACGAGTCATAGTCAAATTGCATATAAATGTTTAAAAACATGTATGTAAAATGTAGTACATGACAATAAATATTAGTTCGTAATTGGTTTTGGAGATCAGTTCCAAGATAAAATATAGATTTCCGAATTTTCATGTACAGTAGATGACGGTTATTTTATAAAGTATAATCTTACGTTGACATTTCGTGCATGATAACGAAACATGTAGACAGTCACGAGATCCAATACAGTGATAACATTCACGCCATTTACAACTTTCAGATTCACTATTCTATCACCTTCCCTTACAGAACAGTTGGTCTGGTGAAGATGATTTCGAACATTTACTACGGAAATTATTTCCAGAGTCTCGCGTGTATGTTGTTTTCAAGGTACTTGATATATATTCTTACGAATGTTTTCAGTTTATTAAAATTTCGCCAAAAAAAACGAGTAAAACTTCTGGCAACTAAACTAGGTATCCATTTCTACATTTGTGTCCCCAGTTGCAAATATTTGTAAAAGAAGATTACTGAATTTACCAACCAGAAGCACAATCGTCGCACAAATAAGCTTCGGAATGTAGAATCCCTCAAACAAATTAAAATAACCAGACTTTTCGTTAATTGTCATACTATAATACGACAACATAAAGATTATATATGATATATTTAATTATATTAATATTATTATTCGATCGTAGCAAGCTTTTGGCCAATTTCAATGTTTCCAAACTCACCCTCGCTTTCTGGAATTGCCCTTTATATAAACACTACAGGGAATATAATCGTTTTGTTTTGGTGAATACACCAACGTATTCAATTTAATAAAGACAAGCATCAAATTTTAGTTATATTGATCTTGAATTGCTGCCATTTTGTTTTAGTGAAAAGTGTGTTTAATTTTTCAACATGATGTTCCGAATCATGAACACAATGTTTTTCACTGTTAATAACTGTTAATTATAACACTGGAATTGGGTTAAACAATAAATATTATAAATATTAGCTAGTGTTTCGAGGATTACGCGTAGACCCCACCATGGTAGTCACAAGATGTACTTCGAGTATATGATTGCCCGCATATTTTATGGCTCAGGCATGTTAATTGAGAATAATATACATATAATTGATTAATATTATGGAATATTGTAGATATTCAGTGTTGCTTATTACTTATCTATAATTGACACTATGTTTTCACAGGGAAGTCTGGAGTTCCTGACTACCAATGTAGCAATAACGGATGCAGGTCTGTATACGTGTGTGTCTGTTAACAATTCTACTATAGATTACAGTAGTGGATGGCTGGCCGTCATGGAACAACACAGAGGTAATTCTTAGTTTGTTAATTTAATATTCCCTGTAGACACATCATTTTTACGTTTCAAACACCTTTTTTATATATTTAATAATATTTTATTTATATTATTTTGATCTATCATTATTTGTTGGTGGTTAAAATTTTGTCAGAGAAAGTTTAAGAAAATTTAATTGAAGATTAGGTAATAAAATCACATTAAAAATATAGTAAAAAAAAATAATGTATACAATAATAAACATACGCGCCATGCAATACATCAGGTTTTGCATCAGATGTTTTGTTACTCAAAGTAAAAATACGTAGTGTTGAACAAATTACGTTTTTTGATTGCCACGAAGTTATAACACACTTCTGACTATATGGGGGACTTCATATATATAACTCATTTGTAGGTTAAATGCATACGAATATTAATTCAATATTAATTTATTTCTGAATGATCAATGAATTAAACATGATAATAATACAAACAAAAAACAAGTCTGTATTGGTGTACTAGATAATTTCTGAATATTCAATCATTAACGACAAATTGACCTTACATCACGTTAACAGACCCAACATGTCGCGAATACAGTCTTGATGGGAGATATGGACCACATTCATTCAATGTCGCCCCGGAGGAGAATATTACCACAACTTTTAATTTGTTCATTGACAACGTGACTCGACCAATAACCTTTTCACTCGATGATCCTATTCCTCAGGAATTCGATATGTCACAGTCTACCAAGGTAAGATTGAAATGGACCGTGACCCATCACAGGTTAAAGATAGAGAATGATGGAAATGCATCGGACTTTAGTTAGAGATCCTTTTTGCCAAAAAAATAATATATATCCTTTTAGTGGAATTTCGGCCAAAACGCCTTAATTTGAACTACCAAATTTCCAATCCATGCTTTTGGAATTGGTTTCATATACAGTTTCACAAGAATAAAATTTTGGTGCGTCGTAACTTAGTGCGTCGGGAATAAAAGCAGAAGAAGGGAAATTTAAAGCAGGAGGATCGTCACCTGCGCACGTGCGGGAGTTGAGTCCCAAGCGACAATAACAACACACGCTAAAACGCAAAGATGCATGGGTAAACGCTTGCTTGTAAACATTGACACGCTATGGCCATCTGACGCATGCGCAGGTGACGACTCCCCCGCTTTAAATAACCTTGTAGCGTGACATTACAAACGTTTCATCGTTAAATTGCAATCCTGGAACGACAAACACAATTACGCTGTAACACAATTTGAATTGCTTATTTTGTCGTTGATTATCCATTTAGATTATAATCCACGGGTTTCAGCAGACAGGCATGGAAGACTGGGTTCTCAGGATGGCAGAGAGTCTAATTGGCATTGAAGATGAATATGCCAACATCATGTCTGTTGACTGGGGTACTGCGGCGAATCCAAACGGCGTTATTTTTGTAAGTAAAATTGTTAGATTCGAAAGAAGGAGAAAGACTTATGAAAATCTCCCATTCGCAGTTCAAGCATGTTACGTGCTATAGTATCATTCTTATACATCAGAAGGTGTATACACAAATAATTTCGACCCGGGCTCTCTCAATTTCACAATTAAAAGCTGTACAAAATACACAGAAAAATCATTAATCTTGAAAACCTAACCCTCTATCTCTGTCCATCACCTATGCCCAGACCGGAATGCATGCACCGATATGCTCGCATGATAAATGACGACACACTCATCTGGTTATATCATGTTAGTGATTATGAATTTCCAACAAGTCTTCCAACACCTTTCATTGGATCATACTACTATCACGGGTTATGAAAATCGGTTAATAGTGGTATAACTACGAACACGTAACGCCCCTAGATGAGGCTGTAGGCGTCACAATTTAACATCCTCAGGGAGTACGTATTGTCTGTATCATATTCGCATTTCAGGGCTTAACACGCACTTCATAGAACTTTACGCCTAGATGGGCCTGACATACTACTCAATCTATGGGTAAAATATATGTTTGCAGCACATAAACGAAATATACTAGCACATACTATTCACAGGCTTTAAAGTTCTCTGAATAGCCGCATTTACCACGAAAAAAACTTGCACTTCATTTTGACTAGATATTTAATACATTATTTAGTTTTAGGGAAGAAATATTGATATCGTAATTTCACATTTAAACAAAATCTTTCTTTAGTAAACCAAGTACATATACACTAAGAATATGTACCATTAATTACAGAACATTTTGGACTACCACCAAGCTGCAAGTAATACCAGAGTTGTTGCGCAACACGTGGCCGCCTTGACGCAGAGATTGTCCGGTCGTGCACGTGCTGATATACACATCATTGGGCATAGTCTAGGCGCGCATATCAGTGGTATGATTGGACGCTTAGTGAGGTGTTATATGGACTGCGGGAACGAGACGTGTCGGATAAAGCGTATATCAGGTAAACATGCAAATGTGTTGCGTATTCGTAAAGTGAAAGAAAGTGTTAAGCAACCCTTGGTCGACTTTAAATATCAAGTGTCATTTATACGAATTTTACAAATGCTGGTGTTAACAGACGATGCATCTTCGCCATTCTTATAAACGGAAGCGTCGTAATTCCATTATATAATCTTAAAATGTGGGAATAAATAAATACTTTATCTGAATCCTATTAACAGACATATTTGTGAATGTGTGATACAGTACATATGATTGTCATCCATCCCTCAGTAGAGCAGTTAAACACATCAAATCTATAACATCTCTTTTTTATAAAGTGGCCCCCTGACAAGAAGCATGGTACCGCAGCTGGATATTTAATAAATTATTTCTAAACACGTACCAGGCAGTCAGTGAGGTAATGGGAACTCGTATTCCTTACAGGTTAACCATATAATGAAACACATGGTGATTTCAAATCGATAACGGATGAAACAAATTACAAGTCCTCTTGATAAGACTAAGCAAACGATACGATTTAAAACAAATATTCTCAATCTGGTTTTTAAATTTCAGAACATATACGTGTAAGAAGGCCCCTAGATCTTTAGTTTCTGACGTCATCGTCACCGATTATTCAATTGATTATTGATTGATATTCAATATTTTTTGTTTGTAAAAGTGATATATTCCGTGTTTTAAACATTAATTACAAGTTTCACAGCTACACACCACTACATTATATATATACCAGTTGTCGCATGTTACACCAACTCTGACCGGGTGCATGCTTTAGAGGCGCCTCAAATCAGATTATGGATTTTACCGAGGTAAAATACGCGACCTAGCAGTGCAATCCCGCACGGGATCGTGGGAGAGTATATTTACCATGAGCTCGCAAAACCGCGCGATTCCGACGATGAACTTGTGTAACACTAATAATTTTGACTGATTGTCACCAATAAATTTCAATACAATTATTTGCATATGTACTCAGAAACAAGAGTGATTTAACCTGAGTATGGTTCTCGTAACTGACAAAAAGCGGCTTTCATCAAGCTCCGACACAAATACCTTACGAGTTACGAGATATCACACTACACAGAGCAAGGTCGGGAACGATTATCCAACAAAAGGGGGAAATGACATTCCCCACTATATAATTGTAAAAATCACATAAATAAACTGGCCAGAAAAATAACAATTCTATAAAGTTGCAAGTTTAGCATAATAACTTTCACGCCATCCAAACCGTGGACTCGCCTCGTTTGTCAAAATCTCGAGCAGCACCCCTATATAAACAGAGTGTCCCAGTTTTAAATACTGAAGATAACGTTACAGTATTGCGTCAATCATAAAGACGCTCACTTATCACCCCGATGCTCATTCAGATATTCAGATTCGTGTGGTTTTAGTTTAGTGTTAAAAGCGCATAACTCTGGGCTATAAAACTAACCTCTGATTGTACTATGATAGTAATTCAATACATAATTACATCTGTACAACATGTGGTTCATTATAATAAATAAATAAATATATAATTATATCTCTTGTATACAACAGTAATTTGTTTCTTATAACAGTGGAATTTCTGTAGTTAATGTTCGTGTTTGTAAATAGTCGTGAATATAAGTATCACATTTATTGATAACTAATTTTTTGAGCTAATGAATTTGTCTACAATGAAAATGCGTAAGTGAAATTGTCAACCTGAATTAACCACCGATTAACAAACCAATTAACAGAAATGTGATAATATGTCTTTAATCTAGCGCTTGATCCCGCAAGACCAAATTTCTTGGTTGAACATGGCGACACGTCTGTGCCCGGACCTTTCAGCGTCTCGCGAGATGACGCGGTATTTGTTGACGTCATACACACGGATTCTTCTCTGATTATGGACAAAGTGCTTGGTTCTGTTCCATATCCAAACTTAGGTATTTTTCAGGTACAGTAGTTTATTCAAGGTCATCATATAGATAAAATTGTGAACCACGGCATTGTTTTTATCAAAATTGACTTGCATTAATTATGACTGCAGAAAACTGTAATGAACTCGACAACTGTTTTTATTTACAGCATTTATTTGAAAATTGCAATACTTACAAGGAATGACCCATGTCATTGACCATTAAGTCAACAATTATATTTTTCTACATATGTTCATGAAATTCGAATTCTAATACGAGTACTCGATTATTTGTCTAACGTACTCCCAAACGGGTTGTATTTGTACGGTATTCTTGTACCTCAATAATTACCAACTTAGATAATATAACATTTGAATATAACATTATCAATATTTCTTCATCCCATAGTCTCTGGGCCATGCTGACTTTTATCCAAATGGAGGTCACACTCAGCCAGGATGTATGGATATTATTTCCCATTTTAATTACCTCCCGGCATGCTCTCACCTACGTGTGTTAGAATATTACATCACATCCATTAGTGAAGACTGTGAATACAAATCTGATAGATGTACTTATGAAGCAGAAATACTTCTTGGATGGTGAGAATGTTATGTTTTAATTGTATTATTTCCATTATATTACGGTGGAAATTTGTCCTCATTTATAAATAGTCGTGTTTTTCATTTAATTCACGTCAGAATATTTGATCTTTATACATTTGAGAATTCTGATTTGAACAGTATTTTGTGATTGGCAATTGTTTTTGTAGTAAAAATTGAATACAATGATTGAGTAAGCAAAATAGATATAATTGAATATGTGTGTCGGTGTTACTTATTTGTAATGTATTGCGTCAAGCCCACGAGCAACATAGACTACATTCCTGTCTTCTATCAGATTCCTGTATATATGTTTTCTATCTTGACAATAGCTAACCAAAAGTCTACTAAGATCAGAGTGCTGACAGTCAAACATAATGTGTCGATATACATTTATAAACTTTTTAATAGTTTTGAAATGTTTAATCATATCACATTAAAATTACATAACTGAGTATATAGCTCAGTTATCCATTTACGCTGCGTGTAAATGTGACCATTGGTCTCAATGCGTGCGCGTATTTTTTGTAGAGGTGATTTTATATTGCTGGTGAATGGGTAGAGTTTGGTCCGATATACCATCAATCGGGTGTAGGATAGAGTTGGCGTCTTGGGGTAGAAAAGGTATATTTGTTGGCTCCTGGTAAAAGACCCCCTTTTCATCATTTATTTTTCAAAATGACCCGCTGTTTTCAGTGTGTTTGTTTTTCATAGTGTTGTTTTTTTGAGAAAATGTCGAACATTTTTCATCACATTCGCGCAAAACGACTGAAACGAGAATAATGTTTAATCTTTGTATACCACAATCAATCTGATCATTTGTAATTATAATGATTTCATTTCACATGTATCCGAATTCACGGTTTCAAATGCGTCCTGAAAAATGGCATGCCATTTTACGACATCGTATTCGGTCATTTCTTAGTACGCCTTTGTTTTTCTTTTTTTGCAGGTGCACTAAGTGTGATAATGGTTGTAACAAAATGGGATATTATGCAACTAAACCAGACACAAATGTACTGTATTATCTGACCACAAATAGTCAATCTCCATACTGCAAACAGGAAAAGACATCGTCGTCATGGTGGAGAAATAAAAGGAATGTCAATTGAATTGTTTTCTCAGCATTTGTGTTTTTCAAATAAGCAAATATTTCCTATGGTCCCAAACACTATATATTATTGTACATTCTGACAGAAAATAAAACAGAAGTCAAGGTATTCCAGCGGCAGTTTATTTTGTTGGCAATACAAAATGTATCACAATTACATCACCGTGCCCACACTAATACATATTTCAATGTAACTATTTCATCACTAATTACACTTTAAAAGTAGCTACCTCAACTAATTTACATACAATATAGCCTGTCTGGCACATGACACAAACAAACAAACTAATAATGGTTTCCTCCTCAATTTATTTTTAATTTATTACATGGCTGTTGAAAGTATTTTTAAAGCTTACTTACGAACGGCCATATTCCAGTTTGTCTCTCTTAATTTACAGCACTTTGCGAAAGGGTTATTGCTATTCCCATGATCACGTCTTTTCAGTTAGCTACATGTAGTAAATAGTATCGGAGTCAGTTACAAAGTTCAAAGTACAATATATCATAGTAAGCATGAATTATGAAATATGCATAATCAAAGATACTGAAGAGTGTAGAGCAAGTCAATTCCTAATTATTCTTGAATTCAATATTACGTTGCTAAAAGTGTACGTTATCTCGTGTAACGCGAATTTCAACTAAATCAAATATAACGGTCGTATGCCCTACTAGATTATGCGATTATATGGCAGAGCACATGAATCAGCAACTACCAACACAACAGTTTCAATTAAGTAACTTGCAACACAACACAAACGCAACTAGCGTCATTAAGATCGTTTTTAAAATAAAATGGCCTCATTTGGTTGCATTCTTCAAATGATAGACCACATGAAACTCAAAGTTGGTTTGAAACAATTTAATTTGTATATTTTATTTCTAGTTTGATATCACGGTGATGTACATTTCAGCTACATACATTTCTAATTCACCTACATATACTACCCCATTGTTCTTTTGCAATTTGTGTCAGTGTTTTACCTTTAAAAATCTAAATCTAAAGGACAGCAGAAATTACAGGGATCATTTCAATGAGCAAATGATAAAGCATAAAGAATATTTGCTGTGTTTATGTTTAGTGCTGTGCATTTGTAATAATGCAACCGTTTGGTGAATCTTTCAATTTTATCCTGTTTGTTTCGTGGTTTAATTAAGAAACTAACATTCGAAAATGTGAATATAGCACCAGATTATGTGTGACCTAAAGTGGGATATTATATTCGAGAATTCACACTTTCCGGGGTGTTCCCATTTAAAAGAACAACATCATATTTATCTGAGCTTGCAAGAAATCTCTGCTCTTAATAATTCGCGAATAAATCATGTTCCCATTCACCGCATTGATTAACCAATTCCGCATATCTTCAGTGAACAGATATGGGTGTATCACATACACGTATTGTTATATTGCTTCATGTTCACCTTTACTGCATGGTTCATGCCCCTTATTCAGTTTGAGGTTGGTTTTCTTTTTCTGTCACCATTAGGATGATTATATCACCCGCTACATCTTTAAGTTTGTTCGTCACTGCCAAAATGTCATACTTTACAACACCAAATAGCAAATACACCAATTATCATATTACTGCTTTTTATTAACCATATAATCTTCCGATTTCAATTGTAGCTGAGAAGTTGAAGGGTTATTTAGAAGTCAGTGTAGCGCTATTATTAGATATATTGTTTTGTCACTCGATCTCATATTTACTTATCTCACCCTGAGATGTGTATTATTATTGTTTGATATACCTTTTTGGTATCATATTCTTATTCATATAAATATAGTTTGATATCAGACTATATTCACATTACTTCAAAAGTAGATTTTACACTCATTATTTTAGCATGTAAATATTAAATAACATTATTAATTTTACTCGCAGTCCACTAGCCAAGAAATAATCGCACCCCCTTGGACAAATGGTCATTTGTAATTGAACTAGATAGTCTTCACTCAGATGCCAACATCAGCTCCTTTAATTTTCATATTAACAGACAGATTCACAGTTTACGGTTCATACACATATATATTGTTACTTTGACCTTCGACCTTAACATTATTAAGATCACAAAAGAGGTATATGTTCCATGTTTATAGGCAATGGCGACCTTTTCATGATAGTTCAATTGTGAACACACATACATATCTATACCTTCGACTTTTCGTCTCTTGTCATGTCATGAGGGTTACATAAGGACTTGTGTTCCAAGTTTTCAGTTCCTTGCTATTCGCTCTTGTAGCTCAATACTGAACAAATACAAATAATGTGAATATGACCTTCTCGTGCAGCTGTTTTGAGCTTTAAAAAATGATGCCCACTTTTCTCAGAATAAATTAATTCTGTTCAAGAACCATGTACACCAAAGCACACCAGTAGTTACATACAAAGATGTTAGAAGGATAAAACATAATTTGAACCAAATCAATATACCTCGCATGCCTATTGTGATAATCCACCTTCAGTCCCTTTAGTATGATATATATTAACTATTTGAAGCTAAGTTCATGTTATGTCACTATAAAAATATATGCCTAATTAGTAAACTAAGCATATTTTTCTACTCTGTTTGTTGTTCTGGCGTGACTTCGAGAATATCTCATACTAATATATGGAGTATACGAACACTGATGACTTGTTGTCAACAGTGTTCCCTCGAGGATTGAATGCCAACACTAAGGTGAAATGATGTTGATGAGAGCGTTGTACTGAACTTAGCGTGTCAGACTAAGGGATACAAACAGTCGCCGATATCAGTTTTATTAAAAAATACATTTTTCCCTCTAGCATTTGTGGGGAATCATATTTATTTGGAATGCTCTGATTGAATGTAAGTTTAGCAAGGTGTGATGGAATTGGCCTGTTATGTTCGATTCAAATAAGCCGCTAATTTGACAGGGAAATGATACTTATAATGTTTTATTGTTGTTGTGACTCTTATCGATCAAGGCACTTTTTAAATCATGGGGTTTAACTCCCCTCAAGTTACGACCTGTGGTCTCCCATAAGATAATGGTTGCATTCAATATTAAAATAAGGATGGCGGACTATAGCTTATTTGTTCCGTTCTACTCTGGGTTACTGGAGCAAATAAAGATCCTAGAAGGTAAGTATTTATATGGCTGTGTGTTTTTATTTTTATCTGTGCAATGTCTTTGATTTGTCTAATATGGTTGTGGGTATTCCTTGCCTTGCCTATTGTCTGTATCAATGTTCTTGTGGGTTCGTGATATAAGGCGTTATAGCTGTTCAGGACACTGCAGCTGGTCTACAATACCTTATGCCTTTGTACCAAATCGTGGGGAGTCTATCACATTCAACAACAGGTGTCATCTTTACTAAGAAAATTGTACTTTCTTTATGTTAAAATTCACGAATGTTCATATTTGTGCTGTAAGAATTAGCTACTGAACTTTTAATATGAGGCAATGCTTTGGTTCGTCTCAGCAGTTAATACCAGAATATTGATATTACAATGAACATTGCTACCTTGTTAAAATTGGTTCAATCCACTTCGGTTCATTACGTAATTGGCCGTCCAATCTTGGACTTTAATTCTGCATGCAAGACAGGGTACTGACCCAGCGTGTTTTGAATGGAGGGCCATGTACTTTGGTTTCAATTCATATTGGTTCATTGCGTAATTGACCGTCCAATCTTGGACTTTAATTGTCCATGTAAACCCTGTGGTTATTTCAATAGGAAGGCCATGTAATTTGGTTTCAATTCCTTTGAGTCATTACGTAATTGACAGTCCAATCTTGGATTAAATTGTGCATGTACTTTTTCAAAGTGAGGTTCATGTAATTTTCAGACCCTGGCTACGTGTTAAAATTGGTTTCAAATCACTTTGGTTCACTTTGCTTAATTGACCGTCCAATCTTGCATTTTAATTGTGCATTCATGCAATCCAGGGTACATCTACATAAATTACTGTGGAGATTCAGTTCTATTAATATTAATAATGGCAATTTTTTTGTCACAGCACCCTCTAGGATTTGTGGGGAGTCATCTTTATTTTGAATGCTCTGATTGGATGGAGGTTTGAGCCTAGCAAGGTTGATAAAATTGACCTGTTATGTTCAGATTCGAATAAGCGGCATGAACCACTAATTTAACAGGAAAGTGATACTTATAATGCAGCAAGCTCGGTGTAGCAGGTTGCATAATAGTCAACTCTGTAAATATATACTGGCGGCATCCACTTGTAGTTGCAACTCGTTTGAATGGAATATCAATTGCATTGCGCCGAGGAAAACCTTATCAACTCGAACCATGAGAACAGTCTGTGCAACTGTCACATGTTCGGCATGCATCGCCGGTCAGTAGATATTTTTTGTGATCGGGTCATGTCATCGAGTATTTCATACTATATCGAAATATTGTAAAAACACCAGGCAAGTCAACAGTTGTGGGTGAAATAGGGTTGCTTTGTGTAGAATAGTAAAACAGACAAAGTCAAAATAAGAGATCCATGAGGTCCCATTCTTTGCAACACGTCAGAGTACATAGAGTCAAAACCAGCACTACTCCCCCAGAGGATCGACAAGGGGTATTTTCGTAATGTGTAATCAATTGTTTTTATTTTTGTAATAATGTAATTTAAATAAATAAAAAACGTAAACTCGTAGACATGGGCAAGGTGTAAAATGTAATCAGCTATTTTATTTTTTTGTAAGCGTATAAAGCATTTTCCACAATTCGTACGCAATTTTGAAAAACACAAATTATCAAATATGTATAAAAATGTAAAATGTAATTAGGAATTTGCTTTATTTGCAAAGTGTAAAAGCCTATTTTTTACTGTAAATTGAACCTTCATTTTATTTCCTGTAAAAGCGTAAACTGTTTGTTTTTTTATTTACTGTAACCTGTAATAGCTATTCCCTTCCCCCCAAACAAATCTGGTAACTTGGAGTTTTTACATAATGTTGTCAAAATAAAATGTGATTGGTTCAAATCAAAGTGGAAGATTCCACTATCACAGCAACCAGTAAGTAATCTTAGTTACCGGGTTACCGATGAAAAGAGGCGGCAATATAAACACCTTACTTGCAACATTAAATCAATAAAGAAGATACAATGTAACACAGGTAGGAGATCACAATTATCGGTATAGTATGGTCTCATATGGGATTATTATGGGATGGAATGCTATTGTCAAATATTATCAATTTGGTTGAGAATGTGTGAAAGGGTAGTCCAAGTGGTGTGTAAATGTGGTCCACTGGGTCAAATGTGTATGGATGGGATAAAAAGGGTTCTTGACGTTCTTGAACTTGAGTCAATTATAATTAAAGCAGTTCAACCAAACACAAATACTTCAATTTTAGTGCCAGAGTTGGCAAACATTTTGATTTTACAGTAAATGATAGCACGTGTTTTATGTAGCATATTATGAATCAGATAATTTATGTATATCACACAGGTCTAGAAATAAAGTTATTATTATGTTTGTACTTTGTGCGTTCTCAATTCACATTTTAAACGGAAGTGTAACGAGCTTGAAAGAGATATTTCTTCTTTAATATGCAAATTGTGATAAAAGTGTCGTGGATTATGTTATGACATCTGCATTAGTTGGTTCTGTTGGTGCTGATGAAAGAATTATAGAAGCAGTTACAGCACAAGGAGTCGTTATTCCTTATTCCATTATTCCTTCAGCGCCTGATCCAAATAATAACAGGGGTATAAATCCTAAATGTTTTGGTACGATTAGCGGGTACTCAAGTGAGTTTTTGAAAATTTGTACGGTTGAAAATTTAATCTTCTTTGCAATTAAGCACAAATATTTTCTTGTTCAATTTTAGCTACTTGTTCCACCCTTTCTCTCTCAAATTTAGCATTTTCTTACTGACGTTTAACGAATTGTTTGACCCGTTCTTCCTCATAATTAGCCTTTTCTCACTGAAGTGCACGTGGCATTCTCTAGCCTTTCCGTCACGAGTTACGATCTGACATTTGTTATGCTGCTCGTTCTGCCCGTTCTGCTTAAAATACTAACGTATATTGAGCCACCACCTAATCCTCAAACTTCTCTTCATTAAAACAACTTCGTTTCCGCTGAATCTGTCATTCAGAACCTGCAAGATTTGTATGTCTGCCAGAGATAGTAAAATTTAGCCCCTATATTTACGAAACCGATGTAATTGACACAGGGGAAAATCCTAACTTCACTGAGTGAACATACAAAATATGCATTATTGTGTGGACACAATTACAGCCAAGTTATGTGCAGTTGAAACTGATTCAAAATAAATATAAATATATTGATAACCCAGGATAGTTCACGAAATATAGCGCACAGTTTTCGTAGTCGCACACTATCCATCATGTGACACCGTATGAGAACCGAAGGCCAATGTAAAATGGTTACCCCCAAACATCCAATAACTTCATCTTAAGTGTAAACTTAATTTGTATAATGTATGGATAATTTATCTAATAGACACCAACATAATTACATATAGGGACGGGGAAACACACCGGTCAATTTTGCATCTACACCACCACATATTAAATATGAGAAACCTTTTTTATTAAATACAATGAGAATTATTATTCCTATTCCGCGCCTTATTTATTATAGGCATTGTTTTTATTGATCCTTGTCATGAATGAGATGGATTAGTGGCCCCAGCAAGAAAACCAGCAGTAGTGTATGTTCCATGCAATACACGCCATTGAAAGTCTCCTTCACTTTTTGTGATACATGTACACATGGATGAATATGCGGGACATGTATAGATGAAAGAATGAATAATTGACTTAAAAACACTATACTACCACCCGTAATTCAATGACACGTGAATATATGATGTGTAACAAACTTGGTGTGTTTACACTAAAGAATGACAAATTAACAAATGAATAACACCGCGAAATACGCTATACAACAACCCATGAGTGAGCTGAGCCTACATTTCAGTTGACTAATTGCAAAACCGCGCGTCACGTCACGTCACGTCACGTCGTGTTCGATAGCCATCTCGTGAAATATACCAAACATTCGCACACAACTTTGGTTGTTTACGCATAGTTCGCCATACCTTTGAAGATTGTTTAATTCGATATGCTCCTCCTCAAGAACAATTTGTCAATCCCACAGTCCGGTGAGGACCGCACTTGAGAAGGTTAAGTTACCAAAATGATGGATGTGATATATTTTGTCTGTCTAGCCTGTACGTGCAATCTTTAATTGTGAAGAGTGAAGGAACGCCTGAGTCGAAATTATTTTTTATATCCCCCATCCAATGACGTACAAGCCAGGCTATAACTAAAACACAAACAATTCTTGAACTGCGAAAAGCGGATAAATTTATAAAATCCATCTTCGAATCTGTCTATGTCTACTTACGAGACTAGCGCTGTTAAGATTAGCTGCAATGCACTACTCAGCAGACATGATGTTGGCATAGTCATGAATTGATCCTTGGTTATAAAGTAATCTGTGTGATGAAATCAAGTTTCATGAGAATTAGGTTAACTGTATTAATTGTATTGACATGTCCAGGGAAACAACTAAATGTCGCGCATTTAGTATGGGATTAACATTAAAGTGTCAAGGGGTGCGGCTTTATATAATTCACATTGAATATTTCATACATTCAATTGTCTGGACTACTCCATCGTTTAGTCGGACACACTGTGTTATTTTTTGTCAGACACATTGTAAATTCAGTGGTTGAATAATAACAGCATCCAAATGACTTGCAATCAGAATTCGGGTATGGAAACGGCATTACGGTGACGTATCCGCACATTCAAACTAGACTACTTCGCAAACAGTGACCATTCTTCTAATTTATATTATAAAGATTTGTGGTGGGCTGATTTCTATACATGTATAATAAGTATAGCGACTAAATGTATATAGCTACGTCAAATACTTTTACTCCTTCATCGATTCAACGTCAAGATAAAACCAGACATGTGTTTCGTCCCTGTGTTGGCATTCTTGGTAAATTCAGTGATATTGTCCCTGAATATCCTACGTATATTGCGCCGTGATTGCAAATGCGTTGACATTGATTTTTCAGTTTCTGATCTGGTAAATGCCTACTTATGATCCTAGCTTCTAATTTTATCAGTTTAATAACGGTTTGATTGTAATATAAGTGCTTTTCATGGTGACATAAGATCCTGAAAACTACTTAGTAACGTTAGTTTTACATACAATTTCAAGTTCAGATAAGGACATGGGTAAATCAAAAAATACAATTCTACTATGTGTTGTGTTCCAGCATTACTTCAGCACGTAGTCTCAGATTAGTGGAAAATGACGGCACGCAATCGAAATATATATGTAACTAGAAATGTTAATGTTTGAAAATGTAATGACCGCTGATTGTGTACAGTATGCGTTTTTTCTTGTCTGAAGTTTGTATTGTAGTCGGTGTACAATATTTTTAGCAACGTTTTGTCTTGTTGTGGCAGACGCTGATTTCAACATGTCAGCTATGTTTCTTTACTATTTTCCAATGGAACTGTATGCTACAGTCAATGCACGTGTGCATATACTATCGATCATTGGTTCAGACAAAAGAGTTAATATATTTATATACATCGAAGTCTCATCTTCTTCCGCTGTTTTCACCGTGAATTGTTTTTGTGTTCCCACGGGTTACCAATCTCGTATTTTTTTGTAACTTACGTATTTTGGATTATGAGAAACTGAATTGTTCAACTTCAAAAACACAACTTGTTACTAATTGGATAGAGTGCGTATTGTTTGATGAGAAGTTTAAATCATTGGAACGAGTTTTGTAGAATTACATGTTTCATGGCGAGGCATTTGCCTTGTTGTGAGGCTGCGTACTTTGCATAAAATATGCAAGTCATGATGTCATTGAACATGATAATACGTGTATGTATCCTATAACAGTAACATTGTGACGTTTTGGGGACTACTTTATTGCATGCGACAGAATACATAATTTTGTAACAGTGTTATATATCACTTGATTACTCGAGTGTATTCAAATATGGAAAAAATAATACCAATAGTGTGACTAAAATAGCGGAGTGAACAGGAAGTTAAACGTGAAAGCCGGCGTTTTGTGTGTTCCTGGGTCAACACATCAAAACATTTCAGCCTACTAATAGTTAAATAACGTCTATGAAGACGCTAATGTTTACGACGGAAAGCCATGTATAACTAAATACATTTACTAGAAACAAGACTCCAAACAAGTCGTTAACTGTACGACTTTCCATACAGTACTTTAACGAAACAATACTGCATACTGGAAGAATTTTTTTTCTGTAGCTTCATACCAAGGTTGTCACAGCATATGTGCGTTACGTAATTTTTGTTATACAGGAATTGCACCTGATCCATGTATCCATCATAGTGATGCTCCTATTCTACAAACAGTGAAAAGAAAGTTATACTCTCTAGTACAATATCGTTTTTGAGAGTAGTGAACCGGCATTGTTGAGAACAAGGAAACTAGTAGACAGGTACCGTTTTGAACTAAGAAAGAGTATTTGCTGAACGAAAACCATCCACTATCGAAGGTTAGCGAACTGTTAGAACAATAGAATTTTAATAAGTCGTATTACTGCTATTACTATAGTATTTTTACTCCACTAATTGTATACATTTTATGTGTGATTTTTTTGTAATTTATCCGACATAGTGTGATGAATTAGTTTTTGCGTATCTGTTGACCGACTTGGTTAGCTGGTTACTAGTGAATAGCTGTGTTATTTCTGTCATCATTTAGGCTCATGCGAGGTCCTGGACGGAACTTGACTCAGTGATTTGGAACTAATTGCGATATAACCGTCGCCATCCGTACTACTATTTCTGACAGTTGGTATTTGTAGTTTATTAATATAGTGAACGATTAATCAGTAGATATGACGTGTCCAGTACTTAGTGTGATTGGCTGTATGATTGAAGGCTACGCCTTATAGACTTTAAAATTCTTTGTAATTGGTTAAGTTTTGATACGTAATAAACGGTCGAAGTCCTTGGTCACAGGGAGAGAGAGAGCTCCACGAGGGAGAGAGTCTTAGTGAGTCCTGGGCAGAGTTCCGGACGGGTCAGTGCTGAGCAGAGTTCCGGACGAGTCAGTCCTAGACAGAGTATCGGACGAGGCAGTTTGCCTTGAGGCGTTCTCGACGTGGCTAAAGACTAGCTATTGAACGTACATCGTTGTGTGTGTCTATTTGACTGTAAAGCTTAAGTGACTTTTCCGATCCCGTACCTCAAGGAGATGTGATAGAGACAAGACGAGAATAACAATAGTAACAATATGTTGATGGAAATCGCTGATCTTATATCACTAAAAGAACCAACATTGTGATGAGATTTTTCCCTAAAAAAACGCGTTATAATCATAATGCATTCTTACTAATATTTATTGCTGTTTTGCATTAGTATCTTAGATAACCAGTTGAATTAACAGTCGTGGATTCATCCCACGACTGCAATTCTACCAGCAACTCCTGCAATTTTACGAAGACCATGTCCAATTCTCTTCCAGTTCCACTTTCGTCTTCGTTCTGGAGATGTAGAAAAAAAATACATTTGAGCATCAATTATGAGTTGTGTGCATTGTTAATTTAGTTAAATAGTGTCATTTAAAATTGAATTTAGAAAGCAAAAACAATAAAGAATGATTAAATCAGTTTTATCAACAAATATTTTCGTCATTCGTATTGAACAGGAAAGCTTTTAAACAAATTGAAATCTATACAATGAATGAATGCACAAAACCAAAAATAGATGCATGCACAAGTAATAGTTGGCAGAATATGCACATATCCAATGTAACTGAACATAATATGTTATTAAATGTTACTGTGTCTCTTTAATTACTGATAGAGCATGATAATAATATACCGTGACTGTTTTGTTCGTTTTGTCAGTTTAGAAAGTCAAGTCGAATAACAAGTTATTAAAATACTGACCTTCAACACCAAGATCATCGTAGTCAGGCTGTGAATAAAATGTTACCGTATTGATTTAATGACAGTTTTCGGAACGGGAGTCTGTTTTATTCTAAATGCGCTCAGATAGAATGTACCAGAAACACAATTCAAAATAAACATTCGAATAATTCGACTAACCAATTATAGCAAAAATGGTCATTAATATCATATGATTTATAATTCGTACTCACTACATCATTTAATGCTCGAACAAAATTTGCAATGTCTGAAATAAGAAGCAAGCAACTGGTTGGTAAGACATCGTGGTTTTTGAACCAAAACAGTGGCATTGAGACGAATGTGCTGCATAAAAAGTATATAAATATGACGAAAATGCAGAGATACCACATAATACGAATATAATCAAATATATATATATGATTAAATAAATACCTTCATCAGAAAATTCGTCGCTATCGTCCTGGAGAGCAATGTTCAATAAATATACAGTAAAGTTGTTTTGTCAAATATGTCAGTGCGCCAACGATATGTAATAAGGTAAAATATTGAACTCAATTGAAAATATGTAATACGTAAGTAGGTTTGAGTTTGTTTGTTTTTTAATCTCACATCAAAATGTTAAATGACATTTATCGGCACGTTCGGTTCGAATGGATATTGTTTCGTATCTAATACCATCGCTTCGTACCAAACCCACTTCTTTCTAAGTATCACTTCGTATAACATTCATAGCGAATGGTCACATCCTCACCTGCAGTGGCTTAAGTTACCCATTTGTTATCTGGAAATGTGTTTGGTTATACCTATGTACTGCTTTTTATTTAATGACCGAAAATAATCGAAACCTGAATTTCACGGCTACTGTTTTGTCCACCAATATTAACACCAGGGCCCGGGTTGTTGCGTTGATTTTAATGTGTACATATTTATGTTTTTCAAAAATTATGATAGACTGTCGACAGTCGGTCGTACCTAATATTAATCTGTTATTATTAATAAATATTGTGTAATAGGCGTGAATAAATTGCGAACGCCGGGATAGGAAGTATGGAGTGACCGAATCTTGACGAATTATAATTAAAAGTGCTGGAACGTTTGGACTACCATGATGTTTTTTGCAAAGAAGGCCAGCGAGACACTATCGCAAACTACCAGAGGGGAGAGATGTGTTCGGTTTTTTTATGCAGAGTCGACGCTCTCAGTCCACATTTTCTACACGCATACGAACTGGCAAGATGTAGATCGATCGTCTCTGCCACAACAAATTTGATTTCTTCGTATGCCGTAAACTGTTGATCCTCGGAAACAGTCTTCTCCGGTTTTCTATATTTTCTATTTGACTGCCACAAACAATGCACGTTGTTTCATTGGTTCTGTGCGATTTAATAGTTTTCTCTGTTATTTTGATTGGAGTGACTGTATTATTCATTGTGTTCATAACGTGAACAACCAACGCATTCATGAGGTCATTTAGAATAGATTTGCATATAATTTATAATTTATTTTGATCAACTATGAATTATTCATATCAACTAGAAACCTGCAGACTGGGGCAGTCTCTCGGGACTGAAGTCCCTCGCGTGAAGGAAGGCGTTTGAACGTCTAGCATACACAATTACATTAGGCCCGGGGACTGTCGACAGTCTAATGTTATGAGTAAATTTATTTAATTTATAAATATTGTGAGATTGTTATCAAAATAATTTGATTTCTTTAATCGATATATCATAGATGAACATGGTTAATGAGATGTAATATTTTATTGTGCGTAGTCATGAAATGTACACAATATGATAACCCACTGTGATATACACCATAATAGCATACTGTACTATACTATATCGGTTATTGAAACTACGTATATATACATGTTAATACAGTGTGTAGAATATTTTAATTAATTTAATTAATTTTAAAGTGATATGACTGTCCTTACACGCCATATGGCTATTCAGAGTTTAGAGTGGACTGCTATATGTTGAAAATAACAATTACTCACTTTTACAGTAATTTACATTCTCGAAACGACATTGACACAGTGTATGCAATTTAGCTGCTATGCCACAATCAGTCCAGAAATATGTATAAATTTTGTAGTCATTGGTACAATCATCAAATTGGTTAATATTGTTGTTAAATTTAAATTAATTTCTGCTTCAACAATTTCTGTACAACCGTTAGCGAAGGGATGGTTCTTTCCCACATATTTCTCTTTCATATTAACGTGTTTTTTTGTTTGTTTTTTTATAGATTTTGTAATTTGGGTTATTCTAGATAATTTTCACTACAATTGCATTAAGCAAAATATAATTCGTTTGAAATTGCACAAACAATAGTTTGTTTACTCATTGTATCGATTAAATTAATTATTAAATTACGACGCACAATATTATCAGTTGTCAAACACTTACCTCCTGAGTGATGACTGTGCTAACGAGAAGCAGGAATACGAAACAAAGCAATAAAGTATATCGCATCTTGAACCCGCAGTTATTGTCTTCTGCAAAAAAATGAATATCATGGTTATATTTTTGCTTAATTGCATCTTTCTCTAAGCTTGCACAGCTGTTTGTAGTCATTAAATTTTCGCCAACCAAGGTTCGTTTATTCGGCGATACTAGATATATTTGCTTCAATTCATTGTCCAGTCAAGTTTTTCATTATAGCTGTAGCACGGACTAAATTGTACAGTAGAAGATTTTCTTCCTAACCAGAGATTGAGCTGACATTTTACAATCTGTTACTTGAAGGCTAAAAATTCCCAACTTATTAGATAAATTCTGTTTATTAATTTGTTTCTCCAATTTTCACTATACTACACTATGAAATCACAGCAACTATGAAATACGACCAACGAGAAATACGCATTAATATTCGTGTGTACGTTACAAGCTATATGATCTTAGTATAAAATGAACATAGATTTCCAATCGTCACACGTTTGAAAACTTAGCAACTGTATTTAAGGTATGTCCCTGAGATAAGAACTGTGAACTGATAATACTTTAGGAGTTAAAACAATAAATTAAATATTTTGCACAGACCGAGCCATACTTGAGACGAAAGCTACGTGCGGGGCTCCGTGCTGTACATCGAAGGGTCAGGCGCATGGAGGGCATAGGCGATTCTTCACGAACGACATCACAACGCTTTTTTGGGCCTATGCATTAGAAGCGCCTCCAATCAGATCTAGACGTTTTCCCGGGGTAAACTCCACAACTTCTCGGTAGATACCACACGGGGTTATGGGGGAGTGTATTTTTTTACAACGAGCGTGCGAAACCGCGTGATTCGAACGATGTAGTAAATTATTGTGTATACGTAATTATATGATTGAAACAGGAAATAAAAATTTCAACCTGTAATCATAACTTATATGTCCATATAAACGGGCAATCAATTTATCACGCAATATACGTGTTTTTAAATGACTGGAAAAGTGGTGAAGCTAAAGTGAGTTATCAGTCAAACTAAACTATATTTAAAATCTTGTTTCAGAGACATAGTGAATGAAACATAAGGTAAAGTTCACTTACCAATTAGCGAAGTAGAAATGGTAGACAACAGACCCGAACTGTGAACAGAAATGTAATATACTAATTATATGGTCTGCTGATATAGAGATAGACTCAGCCTATAAGTTGCATTGATTTGGTTTAACTAAATTTATCACACACTAAATATTACTGGTATTATGCATAGAGTAGGAATTAACGTAATTCATAATCCTGGCCAACTGTTTCTATAAATTAAGGATTTAACTATTCATTGGTTCTGGTTTTTAAATAATTAGAAATAATCGGGGAATTCATCTTAATTTGGATTTTTCAGGGCATGGATATTTATATTCTAATATTGTTAGGGCATGGAATTGCAAACATCCTCTAACTAATCAATGTACAAATATTTTAATAATTTAAATATCAGCCTAAAAGTACACATCATACAAACACTGTATAATTAATGACGAATTTGCGTCGTTTTATAAATCGCATAAAGCATTTATTATTGGATAGGAACGAGAGTATGCCTTAATGAGATTAATGTACTTATGCAAATGAAAATTGAAATTTTCACCTCACCCAAAAGCTTTTCATAAAAGCAGATATTTGTCACACCTTGTCTCTCTCAACGGAAAACGAAAACATTACACACAACGATGAAAAATAAGACTGATATTTTCCATGCAAAGTTTAATTATCTACATCTATTTAACACTGTACAGTTGGGTTGTATTTTAATGGCTTCATTAATATTATTACGAATAGAGAAAATACACACTATCAGCTTACATCGCTTCCACGCACTACAATACACACAAATACTATCAGTATTCTGAACAATTTAAACTTTAATTTTGACAGACATGGATATCAGTTTATGGTGGAATTTATCGATTAAGGGGCTTGACAGAGATGGATTGCGATATTAAACTGAAATGACGTTTGACCTTTGCACTGTAAATATGCTACTAATGGGCTTAGATTTATTGAGATTTCAAAATCAACGAGTAGACAGTGTAAATGCATAATCACGCGCTAAATGAGCTAAGCAGGTGAATTGTGATTGAATCTGACATATAATTCACTATTATATATGAGTATCAGCTGCGCCATTGGTCCCTTCGTTTGCCAATTTACTTCTGTACAAGAAGTTACGTAACACACATTCACAATCACACTTGACTCACTTAGTTGATAGTGTTAGTTGATAACACGTAGATATACCAGATTCGACCCAAAGAAATACACATTAGTTCATTATTCATTCAGATAGTCCAGCTTTATTCTTCAAACGGTCAGCTGAGGTAAAGCCTAGCTGTTCACTTCTCCCCCTCTCTTACAAGTCTTACACGCTAAATCATAAATCTCTATGGTGTGGCCGGGTAAACTTGCGATCAGCCAATCGCTGCAGTCTATTTATAAAAGTCCTGTAATATATGTTTATAGTATCTACCCTAAACATGCAAGTTGCTGTTCCTAAACAATACTGCAATCTCGTGTGAACCAAATGTGCGTACGTGATGTCGCTATGGTAAGAATAACGGCCACCTTTGAGCCTCGGTCAGCGAAAATGTCTTTGCTGATAAACCGATTTATTTATTTATTTATTTATTTATTTATTTATTTATTTATTTATTTATTTGTTTGTTTATTTATTTATTTATTTATTTATTTATTTATTTGACTATGTGTTCCTACATGCTACTGCACTTCACAGTTGAAATGGTACATCTATGAACCACCCAAACCAAGTCGCGTCACTAAAAACTGCTCAAACTGACAGACGTTGACATCACAACTGCCAAATCAGCCCCTCACATCACAAGGTAATGAAAACTTGAAAACCAGAATAAGTTAAAATTTAAAATAAATTTAAATATATGGTAAAACAAGCTATTTCTTCAGAAATTAGGTATGTGCGAATAATATATTTTGACCAATTTAGCTCATACTTTGAACATAATATTGTTATCAACTGTTGGATTTTCCACAAGTATTCACCACTACGTGTGATGTTATAGCTTGAAAACTGGTCTGTTCAGACAGTACCATAGTTATACCATAGTTATACACCTCGCCTCGCTGAACTAGTGAATGCAGAAGGGCCTTTTAGCTGTATGTTACAGTTTTTCACGTACACGTTGACCAAGACAACCTAGTGATAATTAATTAAGAGTATGATGTGGTCTGGAAAAACGTAACCGGATGTGGCGAGTGTGTATGCAACACAGTTTGACCTTTAACACCACCATATCTCCTAGCATGTTACTGTTAACCACACATAACTGTGGTCATCTCCTATATGTATCTGTTCATTTACGAAGCAGTACGATGTTCGTATCGACCGACGGACAATATATATCAGTGTGATTCTATATTGACGATGTTTGCTTGTTGCCACAGTTTAGTGAAATATAACATACGGAAATTCCATCTAAAACATTTTACAAGATATATACATAAGTTATTTCAGTTGCTGGTTTCTATTCCCAATACGCGCTGTAGAGAATATTACTGATGAAAAACACACTTCACAGGTGAAATATTTTAAATTCACAAATAATCTATTCCAAAATCGATTCAGCATAATAACAAAACGCGATTTCCTAACTAAATCGTTTTATGAAATGAAATGTGGAATTTATTTAACAAACGCATATCAAGCAAATATTCGTCATAATTAAAGTTGTAGGTTGTTGCGCAGGGTTTATTATTGCTTATATAAACTGATTTTTGAGTTTTTATACCCTATACAACCTCGACATAGTATCAGTATGGATTGTCATGAATACAGTGTTACGAATTATGGTACTAACTGTTACCCCCAACCGCTTTTTCTGGTGCTTTTCCCTGTCTAGCACTGTGAAGTATTATGTTAAATAATACATACAGACATTTTTATGTGTGAGATTACATGTATATGTACTCAACAATGAAGCATGCGCATAAGATAGACATTTTTACTGTCAATCTATAATATTATGTCGAGGGGATTATAAGTTGTACATTTTGCTATTTTTGGACATTATCTTCAGCAATGTTTTGTCATCCAGTATTATACACTTATTTGAAAATGTCAGATGTGTTTCTTTACTATTTACAAAATCAACTGTTTGTTAAAAAGCACACTTCAAATTGCCTTTATTTGTGCAGCCAGTAACATGAGGAATGAATGACTGTGAAAGTGAATGCATGTGCAATATTTATCGATATTTTATTTAGAACAATATAGTCAATATGTTTATTCACAGCGAAGTCTTCATCCGTTTGAACAAACGTGGTAAAATTGTAACGAAAGTTGTAGCATTGAGGGTTCTGTCATGAATTTGTTTTCGCGTATCTGTTAACCGACTTAATTAGCTGATTATTAGCTGAATTGCTGTGTTATGTCTGTCATCGTTTAGGTCTATTTGAAGTTTTGGACGGAACTTGGCTCAGTGATTTGGAACTAATTACCAGATAATCGTCGCCATTCTGACAGTTTATATTCATAGTTATTAATGTAGTGAACGATTAATCAAAAGATATGACGTATTCAGTACTTAGTGTGATTGGCTTTATGATTGAAGGTTACGCCCTAGAGTCTTTTTACTGTTTTGTAATTGGTTAGAGTTTTGAAAATGAATAAAGAGAGTTTGAGTTGGTCTTGGCGGATACTCCACGATAGACGCAGGAGAGAGAGAGTGCAGTCGAGAGTCCAGTCCAGGGGCGAGCCTTGAGGCAGTCCAGTCTTGGGCGAGTCTTGGTTCAGCCTTGCGAGAGTCTTGGGGACTTTTCCCCAGGGCGCTGTGTCTTATAGAGTGCTCCAAAAGATCGACTAAGACGAGAGCTGAAACGTATTTCGTTGTGTGTGCCTTATTTGACTGTAAAGTTAAAGTGACTTTCCCGATCCCGTACCTCAAGGGGACGAGATAGAGAGACGAGACGAGTTTTCCCCCTGACACGTGTGGAGAACCCCGAGAGAAGGATTTACCCCTCATAGTTCCATGGCGAGGCATATCAAATTGTACGTCCATCCTAATAATGTTGCTTGAGTTGGTCCGTCTGTCGCCAAGTGTGCAATATGCAAGTCAGGATGCCTTCAAAAATGATATTACGTGTACATATCTTATACCTCGTAAAATTCCAACCTACTAAAATTTAAATAACAGCTATGAAGACGCTAGTGTTTACGACCGAATACCATAGGGTTAAAGACATTCATCAGAATCAAGGCTTCATATTCGGTAACTACTGTTAGCGGCCGAGTTTCCGTACTTCAACAAAATAATGCTGCAATTCGAGAGAATGGAGTGACTTTTCTGTAGTGTGTTATGTACGTCTTTTTTTCCACAGAAGGGCAATGAGATAATGACCTGCACGTGATCTATTGACGTATCATAGTGACCGACATGTTACATTTAACCACAAATCACGCATATAGCCTTTCAGTAGAGTGTCCATGCAAGTAATCGTTGTTTCAAATAAATGTCCTGTTTTTGTTTTTTTCAAATAGTGAGTGGAAAGTTGTATTTTTCAATACAAGATCGTAGAGTAGTTCTTTTCTAGTAAACAGGTATTGTTGTGAACAATGAAACGAGTAACTGTTGAATTAAAAAAGACCTATTTTCTTGTAAACGCTTAACGAAAACTGCTCGCGGACAATGGAGATCTAAAAATTCATATTACTGCTATTACTATAGTATTTTTACTGAACGAGTCAACTAATTGTATACATTCTATGTGTAATTTATCCGACATAGTAACAATATGTTAATACACATCGCTGCTTTTGTTTCACTAAAAGAATAAACATTGTGATGCGATCTTTTCTTAAAAAAAAACGCGTTATAATCATAATGCATACTAATATTTATTACTTGTATCCTAGGTAACCAGTCGAATTAAAAGTCGTGGTTTTACCCATGGGCTGCAATATTATTGGCTATTCCTGCAAATGTCTGAAGACCTTTTCTAATTTTCTGCCAGTTCCATTTTCGTCTTCGTTCTGGAGATGTAGAAGTTAATACATTAGTACATCGATTTTGAGTATTATAAATTGTCAAGTTTGTTAAAGGGCGGTAGTCGTCGCGCCGCGCGTGTGCAGCTTTTGTGTTGATAAACATTTATTTTCCCATAATCCAATGCGCTCTTCTGATGGAAATCACAAGTATGAGTTTTGACCTGGGAGCGACTTACTAGTACATTAATTACCGCTCGTGACCTCACATTACCTAACAAATACCTAATTAAAGCTTGAAAACGTCTCAATTTGTACTCGCTGATCTGCGCAACAGTCAAAATCGACATCTTTGTTTATATGAGATCCATATATCTCGCGCATGCGTGGCGCGTCGACTACAGCCCTTTAAATACAGCCTTTTAAACTCGAATTTAGAAAGCCACAACAACAAAGAATGATTAAATTCAGTTTTATCGACACATATTTTTTTCATATGAATTGCACCGGAAAGCTGTTAAACTAAGTCAAATCTATACAATGAATGAATGCACAAAACCAAAAATAGATGCATACACAAGTATTAGTTGGCAGAATATGTACCTATCCAATGTAACTGAACATATTATTGTTCTTAAATGTCACTGTGTCTCTTTAATAACAGAAACGGTACGATAATAATATACCGTGACTGTTTTGTTGTTCGTTTTGTCAGTTTAGAAAGTCAAGTCAAATAACAAGTTATTAAAATACTGACCTTCAACACCAAGATCATCGTAGTCAGGCTGTGAATAAAATGTTACCGTATTGATTTAATTACAGTTTTCGGAATGGGAGTCTGTTTTATTCTAAATGCGCTCAGATGGAATGTACCGGAAACACAATTCAAAACAATGTAGATAACTTTGTCTGAATGACTCGAATATTGACATAAAAAATGATATATCATTAACTAATTTATTGAAGTCTATTCAAGTGGAAATGGTAATAAAATTAGCTTATTAATTAGGTAATTAATATGCAAGTATATCAGCCGAAAACTAATCAGGTACGAGCATTACGCCAAATCATCTGCTATGTACCAAGTTTAAAATCTGATAACTGGTTCTTGTCATATCAGTGGTACACACCACACACACGCAATAATATGATATTATAATTTGTACTCACTTCATCATTTAATGCTCGAACAAAGTTTGCAATGTCTGAAATAAGAAATAAACAAATGATTGGTAATCATCGTATTGCATTGAAAAGAATGTGCTGCATTTGAAGTACAAATCAGAGATACAACACAATATGAATCAAATAATAAAATAGATAAATGATTAAATAAATACCTTCATCGGAAGTATCGTCGACATAGTCCTGAAGAGCAATAATTCAATAAATATACAGTAAAGTTGATTTGTCTGATATGTCAGTGCGCCAATGGCATGTTTTGTGGAGACAAACTCCCGGGCAACTCAATTGAAAATGTGGGTGTAGGTTTAGGTGTAGCAGGTTTGGGTGTTTTAATCTCGCATCGATATATTAAATGGCATTTATCGACACGTTCGATTCGAGCCTACAGTAGCTTAAGTTACATATTGGTTGTCTGGAAGTATATTTCTTGCAACATATACATTGCTTTTTTATTTAATGACCTTCAGGTATCTCTGTACAACTGTTCACGAAACGGTGATTCTCCCCTCCCAGCCCCCAGATTTCTATTTCATGGTAACATCTTTGCGTTATGCTTTTAGATCACGTTGTATAAGTAAGTATTAATTATTATATTACGAAGTACAATATTATCAGTTGTCAAACACGTACCTCCTGAGTGATGACTGTGCCAACGAGAAGCAGGAATACGAAACCCAGCAATAAAGTATATTGCATCTTGAACCCGCAATAGTTTTCTGCAAAAAAGTGAATATCATGGTTATATTTTAGCTCAATTGCATCTTTCTATAACCTTACATAGCTGTTTGCAGTCGTAGTCCTTGAATATTCGCCAGCCAAGGTTCGTTTATTCGGTCATCGTCTCACCACTACGCGTTGGCAGATGCTTTGTAGCTAACGTATATTTAAGTGTGCCGTCTCTGGCAATACTAGAAATATTTTCTTCAATTCATCGTTCAAACATAATGCTCGTTATAGCTGCATTACGAACAAAATTATTGCATGGAAGATTTTGTTCCCAGCCAGAGAGTAAACTAACATTTTAAAATATGTTACTCGAGGAATGTAAATCCAACTAGTTAGATAAATTCAGTCTGTATTTTTTTTCCATATTTTCACTATACACCAAGAACCACAGCCGCTATGAAATACGGCCACCGTGAAATGAGCGTATTATTCGTATTATTAATATAAACGTAGATTTTCAACCATCACATACATGAAAACATAGCAACTGTATTTACGTTATGTCCCGGGGTGAAAACTGTGCATTGATAAGACGTGTATAGGAGTTGAAATAACGATTTCAATATTTTGCACGGACCGACCCATGCTTGATTTGGAGACTCCGTGCGGGGCTCGGTTCAGTGCATCGCAGGATCGTACGCATAGAACCAACTACGGTGTTTGCATCAAATGCGCATTGTAATCATCAAGTGGTAGTCTACATTAGACTGTTCGACCATGTATTTTTTAATTAGTACTAAGTCACGTTTCGGAAACAATCCCGGAAAGTGAGAACTGTGGATAACCACCAGAAAATGTTTATGCTATTCTTTGCGAACGGCAACACAACGTTGTATTGGGCGAGTGATTTTAGAGGCGCCTCCAATCAGATCAATGCATTGTACCGAGGTAAAATATGCAACTTCTCGGTAGAATCCCGCACGGGCTTATGAGGGAATATGTTTACTCCGAGCACGCGCGATTCGGGCGATGTAGGTCTCATTTTGCATAGTACATAAACGTGATAGAAACTGGAAATAAAAAAATCAACCTGCAATCACAACATATATATCCATATAAAAGAGCAATGAATACACCGCGCAATATGCGTGTTTTCAAATGACGGGAAAAGTAGTGTAGCTAAAGTGAGTTATCAGTAAAACTATCAGTAGTAATATTTTGAATCTTGTTTCAGATACTAGTAACATAGTGAAATATAAGGTAAACTTACTTACTTATCAACGAAGTAGAAATGGTAGACAACAGATCCAAACTGTGAACAGGAATGGAATATATTGATTTTATGTTCTGCTAATACAGAGATAGACTCAGCCTAATTTGCATTTATTTGGTTTAACTAAATTTATCACACACTAAATATTACTGGTATTATGCATAGAGTAGGAATTAACGTAATTCATAATCCTGGCCAACTGTTTCTATAAATGGATTCAACTATTGGTTATGGTTTTTTACACAATTAGAAATAATCAGAGAATCAGATTTTAATCGGTCAGGTGTCGCAGTAAATTCTAATATTGGAACAGCATGAAATAGCAAACATTCTCTAAATTATCAAAATGGTGGATGTACAATTATTTTAATAATTTAAATACCGGCCTATACATCATAAAAACACTGTATGATTAATGATGACCATGCGTTGTTTTTGTATTGCATAAAACACTCATTATTGAATAGGGACATAATAATGCCTTAACGAGTCAGGATTGTCATGTATTTGCGCAAATGAAAATTGAAATTCACACGTCAAATCATTATTCTAAACAATTGATCTTTAATCCTGACAGACATGGATGTCAGCTTATGGTGGAATGCATCGCTTAAGGGGATTTACTGAGATAGCTTTGCACACATTAAGTAGGCTGTTAATGGAATTCCATTTACTCATTTATTTTCAATTAAATAATTTATTAATTTATTAATCAGCCAATCACATCACAAGGTACAGGAAACTTGAAAACCAGGATGATGTGTTGCTATAGATAGACGAAAAATTATGACACCAGTGATGTAGTGATACGAGTACCTACTTCAGAATAACTCGCTACAACTGTTTACCACCAAATTCTACTTTTTATTTTTTAACTTAGGTTACCACTCTTGTTGTTGCCCGTTATTATCACCTTCGTCAAATTATCTTGTCACTGTTATCACATCTGCTAGTTCTTTTCGTGTTTTCCTTGTTGAATGTTAACTGGTCGCTTGTTAGTCTAATATTAGACTGTCGACAGTCCTCGGACCAAATATAATTGTGTATTGTAGAAATTCAAACGCCAAAGGCGTTTGATGGGAAATGCGAAGCATTTCACGCGAGGGACTTTAGTCTTTCTGTCCCGGCGTTCGCAATTTATTCACACATATTACGTTTATACACAATATTTATTAATAATAACAGATTAATATTGGGTACGACCGACTGTCGACTGTCTAGTCTAATATAAACAAATTGTATGTTTTGTTACTACTGTTTATTTTGATTTTTTTAAACGAGCCTTGAAATGTGTCCACAAACGGATGTTTTTTTTATCCCGATGGCACATGGCGGGTTGGGGTGGGGGTGATTCCACCTATGTCCGTGCAAGAATGGTTTGGCCTGTCCGTGTGGTTTCAAGGTTAATTCATCTATCTGTCTATGATTCTATCCATCCATCCATCCTCGGTAGCTTCTTAAATAGCGAGTACTAATAAAACATGATAATCCTTTCAGACACCAGTCTATCTATATTTGGCCGGTGAAAAATTCCTTTCTCGGTCAGAGGAAACGAAATTAAATTATATGTATTTACGAATAATTTAGTTTTTTTTTATTTAAGGTTTCAAATTATTGGGTGAATTCATGAGTTTGGCGTTAGCAATTATAAACACATAGAATACGTATAGAAAATTTGTTGTGAAACAGCTATTACATGGAATGCAGATTACGCAAATAATGTTAAATTGTTGTCACCTAGCAACCAAGATCCCGCCTCAAGCAACCAAATAAAATATGAAAGTACGTGCGTTTAAATAATGGTACACCTTAGTCACAATTATGTCCTATAGCATGTGACTCTTGACAACACAGAACATCAATGACTGAGGTCTTCTTGTCTATGTATCTGTTTATTTACGAAGGCAGTGCGACGTTGGTTTCGACCGACTCATGGTGCATATGAGTCGAGTGTGATTCTGTAATGACGATGTGCGTACTTACTTTGAGGTGTTCACAGGTTAACCCATTGCTTTATGTTTGCTTTTTGTCACAATTTAGTGCAATATAGCATACTGAAATGCCATTTAATAACACTTTACGAGATATACATACCTATCCCTATGTTCAGTTACTGGTTTTTATCATCCAATCCGCTCCAAAGAGCGCCATCACAAGTAGACCCTCTAAGTTGGTTATAATTTTTGAAACATAATATTACTGATGAAAAATTCACTTCACAAATGAAATATTTTTAATTCACAATTGAAATCTATTCTATCTGCGATACTACCTCGGAAACAGAAAACAAACTCCCCTCATGCTATCGTGCGTGGCGCACTTCACCGGATACGCAAACAAGCAACAACAAAAATGAATGAGGCGAATTTCAAACTGACGCGAGTGTTGAGAAGTATAGTAACCTTTTTTCGGCCAAAGCCCTGTTTTGTGTCTTGCTATCCACACCACAACTGAGGAGTGTTGTGCCCTAGTGTACAGTTCGTCAATGATACTAATGTTGTGTTCGAGACCGCGGCGATTAGAGGGTTTGTTAACACGTGGGCGAATAACGAATAATTAAGCTTCAAATGTCACCATTTTTTTTTTAGAATAAATAAGCGGTGATTTTCTGAGTCCCCATCGATAAGTAAGCCGTGATTGCTGCAATATGCATACACACTCGCTATGGCTTGTTTTTTAGAGTATGAATAGAATTAATTTAGAAAAATGACAGTTGTCATATTATTATGGGAGGTATACATTGCTATATTATTAAAAACATACAAGAAGGATACATATAAAAACATGCCCCCAAATTTTTAAAAATCACACTTACCTTCCAGAGAATGCATTGCGACACTGCGTCATTGTAAATCGCACGCCCTCATGAGGAAATTGACCCCCCCCCCCAGTGACGCCGCCACTGAAACTCAACCATCAGTTCAACCATCTCTGTTTGTTAAGTCGCCCAGGCTGACATATGAATGGTGTCAAACCTTAGAATTCTTTCTAATTTTAACAATTATAATTATTATTTAATATTTATCATATTAAACAACAATAATAACAACGAAAAGAAAAAACAATTAAGCAAATAATAGTATCCGGAACAAATAACTCGACACAAGCATTTTGAATCTTTCTTTTGTTCATACGTGGCGGTCGTCATTCAGTGCGTATACGAATTTCATGTAAACAAAGTCACAATCACCCAGGATACGATATATACTAGTATGCCAAAAAGGATTGATAGCCGGAACGAAAGATCAACATTGTGGACACTGCGGGCGTAGTAACGCCAGAATACTAGTATTCCAACACTAAGTTGTATTTTGTGTCTACACATAAATACGGAAAAGCAAAATATACAAATACAATTAAGGTCATAGTAGTTCACACAATGTGAGGGCACACAACACTGTCGCATAATGAAAATAAATGCAGGTTAAACGTATGTTAAAAGAAATTGTCTCCATGGACTGTATCACCAATCTAGTGTGTGTCGCCGTGTGATGCGATGGTCCCGGGACGATGGTATTCTTACATGCTTACTGTCTCACGGAATTATATAAATGATTATACACATTTAATCCATCCACAGGACTGTGATCCATCCATATCCATTATCTTTAGCAAAATGTTGCCCCCCCCCCCACAAACTGGTATAACGCAATGCATCATGGGAGAATTGGGTCATAGGTTACGACGTCGGTTTGGCGTCGCCATTTTGTTTATGAATTTCCCGGGTATCTTTGTTACCTGAACTTGTGTTTTGAAGACAAAGTTCTCGACACAGCTGACTACTTCTAGTGTGGTTGGGTAGGTAAACCGTGTTGCGTTAGTTTACAGTTTATCTTTTACGAGAATACTTAGAAGTATGTCCAACAACAGTACTACTCTCCACACACTGTCGGTGTCGCACGTGAAGTTGTATTATGATTCTGTATAATATTCTGTGTGACGACCCATACACAGTGTTGTCAGTGATCGTGTACCGATACTGTCGACAGTCTCCTCATGAGTGACAGGTGAAACCCGGAGAGCGATCAATGTGATGCTTCATACTAACTTTCGTCAAATGTGTTACTGATTTGCAGTTGGGTAGTACACAGGCGCTCGGAACGTTTCCTGGATAATAAAAAATGACCTAAAGTGGGATCGGCATAGTTAGTCAGTCGCCGGTAAATTCCCCTACTACTCACATAATAACACAAGGTAGGAAAGCGTTGACACCATGACATCGAAACTTCCCGAAAATAACACGATTTTCCAAATTATATTTCGATCCGCTTCACACAACTCAAGCATGATATCGGTAGAAACTATCGATCGACTTACATTTCCTTTATTCGAACTAAAATGGGTTAAATCCTGTGAAAATCGAAACACCAGAGCAATATGAATCAACCCGTCTACGCGGATATTTTGAAGCAGAGGCTCGTGCATGCGTAAATGTTTGGAACTGCGCATGGGTGGAGCTGCGCATGCACGAGCCTCTGATACGTCTACGCTGTATATTTGAAGCAGAGGCTCGTGCATGCGCAGCTCCACCCATGCGCAGTTCCAAACATTTACGCATGCACGAGCCTCTGCTTCAAAATATCCGCGTAGACGGGTTGATTCATATTGCTCTGGTGTTTCGATTTTCACAGGATTTAACCCATTTTAGTTCGAATAAAGGAAATGTAAGTCGATCGATAGTTTCTACCGATATCATGCTTGAGTTGTGTGAAGCGGATCGAAATATAATTTGGAAAATCGTGTTATTTTCGGGAAGTTTCGATGTCATGGTGTCAACGCTTTCCTACCTTGTGTTATTATGTGAGTAGTAGGGGAATTTACCGGCGACTGACTAACTATGCCGATCCCACTTCAGGTCGTTTTTTATTAGCCAAGAAACGTTCCGAGCGCCTGTGGGGTAGTACGCAGTTCTTAGTGTAGCTGCGGTTCCGTTTCGACGTGATTTTCGTCTTTCCTTCACTTATCTGACTTGTCTTTTGTCTAATTTTGTTGGAACTCTTACTTTGGTCAAGTCATAGAAAGTAGGTGAATAAGGAGTACATGTATTTCAGTTTCGGAAAGAGTTCCCTTTGCAAACTCAACCCTGGTGCAAAAGGAGCACTTTCCAGACCTATGTCTACAGAAATGGGCACGGATCTAGAAGCCGTACCTACACACGAATTGGTGACGTCACAAAATACATGACCTTCAATCGGGGTCGTTTCCTCGGTATATACGAATTGGTATATACAAATTACAATAAAGATACTTAAGACATTACACATAAGGTAAAATAAATCATGTGACAATATAATGATAATAACGGTAATAAATCCTAGCTTAACAGTTGAACAGAACGATCATATAGTCAGTCGGGTGACGCAGAGGGTCACGCACTTGTTGCAAAATGGCCGTGTGGTTGAAACTGTGTCATGGCGTGACGGGCGAGGAAGACATCATTAAACACTCTCAAAATCACAATAAAACGGGGAAGTGGTTGCATATTACGGCGTAGCCAACATGGGAAATAAAAAACCGCCCATTACAAACGACATGGGTTCGAATCACACGAGATACACACTCACCAGAACCGAAGCAATCAGAAAAGAGCAATCGTTTTGGCTTTTCCGTTCAACTCATCGGAACACTGGAGTAGTTAGAAAAATGAACACCACTTAACGACCAACGTCGTGGCGTGGTACACAAGCGTGCCATCAAAATAAAACAAAATTAGCTTGAAAAGACAGTGGGTTCGAGTCCCGCTCAGAGCTACCGTAAAAACGTAAATCAAATAAACTGAAATCTCTCAAACCGTAAACAAGTAAGCAAAGAACGTCGCGAAAAAATAATAAACCTCACAAAACTCCACCGTACAAAACTGAATGAATAAATAATAAAATAACTTACGTCTTAAACTGGACGACGCGCAATTTGTTCAACAGTTTCCAGATTGTGACAAGAGATAAACAAGACCCAAGTCAAGGTAAGTTTTGTTAAAGTGTCGATGGCGTTCCCTATATTACGAAAACAATTCAGGCAACAGACGAATATCTTCTGTGGTGTTGTGGAATTTATACTGTGTCTGCGGAATTGTTGATTGAGGGTTCGAAGCCAGCTGTTAACATTTTGTTAGAAAGTTTCACAATTAAATCAAATATCCATCGATACCAGTATATTTATTTCATTATTTTAACAACTTGCAATGGTGTTAGTTGGTCAAACACGGGTTCTTACACCTAAATATGTATCAAATATTTATCCACACATTTATTCTCTCAATTTAACAACCTTGTAGAGGTGGAAATTAATTAAACAACAGGTATTTACTCACAAATATAATGGTCAATATTTGTCCATACATTCATTCTGTCAATTTAAGAACTTGTAATTGTTGGAATTAATCAAATGAGAGTTGTCTACACCAAAATATTTGTCTGCACATTTATTCTCTCAATTTAACAACTTGTAATGGTGTAAAATAATTAAACGAGAGCTGTCTACACCAAAATAAGTCTAAAATATTTGTCCACACATTTATTCTCTCAATTTAACAACTTGTAATGGTGTAAAATTATTAAATGAGAGCTGTCTACACCAAAATAAGTCTAAAATATTTGTCCACACATTTATTCTCTCAATTTAACAACTTGTATTTGTGGGAATTAATCAAACGCGAGTTGTTTACACCAAAATAAGACTCAAATATTAGTCCATACATTTATTCTCTCAATTTAACAACTTGTAATGGTGTAAAATAATTAAACGAGAGCTGTCTACACCAAAATAAGTCTAAAATATTTGTCCGCACACTTATTCTCTCAATTTAACAACTTGGAATTGTGGGAATTAATCAAACAAGAGCTGTCTACACCAAAATAAGTATTAAATATTTGTCCGCACACTTATTCTCTCAATTTAACAACTTGTATTTGTGGGAATTAATCAAACGCGAGTTGTTTACACCAAAATAAGACTCAAATATTAGTCCATACATTTATTCTCTCAATTTAACAACTTGTAATGGTGTAAAATAATTAAACGAGAGCTGTCTACACCAAAATAAGTCTAAAATATTTGTCCGCACACTTATTCTCTCAATTTAACAACTTGTAATTGTGGGAATTAATCAAACAAGAGCTGTCTACACCAAAATAAGTATTAAATATTTGTCCGCACACTTATTGTCTCAATTTAACAACTTGTATTTGTGGGAATTAATCAAACGCGAGTTGTTTACACCAAAATAAGTATTAAATATTTGTTGAGAAATTTATTTTCTCAATTTAACAACTTGTAATGGTGTAAAATAATTAAACGAGTTGTCTACACCAAAATTAATCTCAAATATTTGTCCACACATTTATTGTCACAATTTAACCACTTGTTAATAGTGGAAATTACTTAAACACGACTTGTTTAATCAGTTGACATCAATGCAACTTACCTGCAGACAGTGCACAACAGAGTATCATTATTGAGCAAATATAAACAGGAACGTGTCTTGGCATTAGGTTTAGGGTCGGGTCAGGTATGGGCAACGGAATTATTAACAGGAACGTGTCTTGGCATTAGGGTTAGGGTCGGGTCAGGTATGGGCAACGCAAATGGCAAACACCCAATTGGCAAAATGTACACTAACGGGTTATGCCATGTATATAGTTTACACAAGTAAAAACACAAAATTGCCAATTTTTTGGACAATTGTAACTCAATAATAGAAATATGTTGTATTTCTATATATATACACACTATATACTCTTATCAATTGCAAACACAACCAGTCAATCCATCGTGGTCTTGTGGGTCAGTTCTCTACATAGTGATCAGGAGGAGCCGCGTTCAATTCCCTTGCCTGCCCATCTTTTTCTCGCAAACACTATTTGGCAATAAAACTAAATATGACAACAAATTATTCAATTTGCATGACTACCCACATAGCTCAGTTGATTTGTACTATGTCAGCAATGTGAGCGATCGCTGGTTCGAATCCAGTATGTTTAGTTAGATTTTTGAATGCTAGTGAAGACAGTGCTCCTATGAATAGGACTTAAATCCTATTATTTGTGTGAAGACACTCGTGGTACAGTGGACAAGACAGTGCGCTGGGAACTCAAAGGTCGCAAGTTCGAATCACGGATTGGACACTCCTACAAAAGACATGAAAGACGTTAAAAACATAAACAGCGGATTCAAAAACTCAAATCAGAAAAACAGAACACAAGAATACTACCTCACATGGAAGCCAGTCGAAGTCGACGAAGAACGAACACAGTTGACAGCTGTAGGTCACGTGCAACAACAGACACGAGCATGGCTGCTCTCCAAATGGGTCCCTTCTTTTGTATTGACCCCCTAATGATTACTGATCCCCCTTTCTAACTCTTCCCCCAAAAATAATATATCGCCCCTTTTAAAATGTATTGACCCACAAATTAATGAATATTCATGAGCACAGAAACTGCTACGTCATGAATAAATTAGCATAATTAAAAAAAATTGCATAAAGTGTAGGTACGTCTTCTGGAGTCCTGCCCAGAAATGACATTGAATGTTTGACAGATTCGAGTATACAAGAAAAAAGATATCATCAAAATTTGTATAGGTAAATTATGATTCTCTGCATATCCTGTCATGAGCACATACATGCAGGGCTGAACTGAATGTAGAAGGTACCGATTGTCAAAACAAACATTTTTAAAATGTCCATAGCACATGGGAATAACATATATCATATATATACATATATATACATCTGTCACCATAACGCCATAAGTTACAGCGTGTCGTTATTTTGCGGTATTGCACTGGGTAATTTTATCCTACCATATTAGGAAAAGTGAATTCCAAATAAGCAACGATTACGCTACGCGTTGGTCGTTACTCCCACTGTACTGTCTTCGTGCATACTTTGCATTATCCTCGATAATTCTTTTCCGTAGATTTGCTGGCCTGCCTTGTGTTCTACTTTTTATACTTTGTTTACTTCAACTTAAGATGAACTATAATTATTATACATGTACATCTGTCACCGTAACGCCACAAGTTATAGCGTGCCGTAATTTTGCAGTATTTTATGGGGTATTTTCATCCTACCATATTAGGAATTGCGAATTTCAAATATGGAATGATTATACGCATAAGCGTCCTCTAATAATAAAAACAAACATGGCTGCCACCGCAGTTTTACCGGACTCCACACAAAGAAGTTCGCTGATTCTGTTCTAAACTTTTTGGATTTCGGCATTCCCATGATGTATCCTTGGAAGGAAAAGATGTATAATATAAGGTTATTGCGAGGATACCTCAAGGTATGCACTCAGACAGTACGCCGTCGCATCAACCTCCGCTGTGCGTCGGTTGATATTCCTGGTGTACTGTCTTTGTACATACTTTGAGGTATCCTCATAATAACCTCATATTATTCATTAAAGTGTAATAAAGATATTATTATAGAATATCAAAAGTACTCTCATTGGGCGTCTAGTACATTGACATTGGGCCTTCAATGCCTCTGTGAAGTTCAAGTCCTGTGTGCATATTTGTCGTTACCGGTATATTGAATTATTAGAGCACAGTGGGTTGTGGGTAAATCAATGACATACATGTCACAACAATTATCATGCTTTAAGTTTAGCTTTCAACTTTCCCACCAAATATCCAGCTGAGTAATTCTGATCATGTTATCTGGATAGCTCACTTGGTTCTCTTAAACATGCACTGTATTAATGCTATAAAAATATCTTCAAAATGGTCTGAATTGCGTAAATTAGCTCAATCGGTCTTAAATTGCCAGAATGGCTGAAGAGTAGAATGATCCCTGACATGTAATGGTATGCGCATAATTTTGTGTGTTTGGTCTAATTACACTTTATTTATTTTCATAGAAAATATCATGAGCGATTCTGACCATCACTCTGAAATAAACGAGTATGATAGCAAAAAGGACAATTGGAGAGTTAAAACACTAGACGAAATATTGGAGGAGAAACGGAAACGGAAGGAAAAACAAGACAAAGGAAGGTCAAGTCTTGAAGAAGGTGAATTACAAAAAGGTGAAGAGGCTATGCAAGAGGGAAGCGAAGATGAAAGGTATCGGTAACATCTGATGATATAATCTGATGACATAGTACAGATTTTCGTGGAACGTATTGTTTCCACACTCGCAACAGGGTTCTCCACGGTTTGAAAATTAAACAGGGCGCGCCAATGTGAAGTGGGCGTGGCACATTTGTAACATGCATCATTGGCAAGGATGTTGAAAAATGGAAACCAAAAAATCTATTAATCTACATATTATTACATATGCATAATATATATTTATTATTACAAAATGAATAGGAATTTTGAAGAGCTATTATTAAGTAAACGTCAGCACGTACAATCAGCTGATTTTAGCTGCACGATTCCTCAAGCGGCGACATCAGTTGTTTACAAGTAATGATCGCGTCCAGAAAAAGATGTAACAAGTTTGTTAACTCGGCGATGACGATGTTGCCGCTACTTAGTCACGGCGTGAACTTGGTTTTTACCATAGACCTTGTGTTTAACGAATGGTTTTACCGATAACGATTTCATATATTTGACGTCACCCTGGCAGTAAAAATATGGGTACGGTAATGCACTTTTCTAGGCCACATGTTCATTTTTAATCGTGTTGAAAAAGCTTGTAACTTTTTGTTTGGTGGTGTTATCACCTCACGGTGACCTGCTACGATAACAAACCGGAATTTTCACAGTTGCACCTTAAAACAATGAACCAGTTACCCTGAGCACGATGAATCATTTTCGGAAGACAATGAGTGTTGGCCTGTTATGTAAACAATTCTTTGTCTGGGACCATGCAGGGCGCACAGGAAATATAACAGGGCGCTGACAATTTAAACAGGGCGTCCTCGTGGAGAACCCTGCGCAATCACTTTCTTATTTCTCTAAATATCTCTGTGACATTGCCCATTGATCGCATTCAGTCATGTATTACCGGTATTTATCTTTTCATCATGCTTGTTCTGCACATTTATATCACACATTTTACCTGCAGCATTGACTCTAAAATTACTAACTTAAACTTTTGATTGTTCATTTCTGCCAGTTCATGAACAGGAATGAACAAAAAAAATCCAATCACCATAGTTATCAAAATTAGGTGGTTCAATTAATGGAGGGGACCAACTGTGCTAACACATGATTCTATTATGTTCAATCTGTATTTCTTGATTCAACTTGACTCCCATACATGTATGTTTTAATATTTACCAAATACCTTATGTTGTAGGCTTGATGATGCATTGGATATCAAACCGCCGCAGTTAGTGAGTAAAAAAAACAGTAGATCACACAGAAAGGAAGACAGAAGGAAAGACAAGCGTAGAGATAAAGATGAACATGAAAGACGACATAAACGTGAGTGCGTTTGTTACTTGACAGTGTTATAATTCATGTTTTGAAATTATTAGTGGAAATCCTGGGCTTCCTCTGACTTATCACCAATAGCCATTATGGTTTTGTTCCAACAAATTATATCACTTTTGCCACCACTGGCTGAATAGTGTAAATTATTTAGAACGATCATATATTGTCATGAAAGCCTGCTTCACCCTGTTTGCGAAATGGCTGCACAAGGTCGTAAAAAACTGGAAAAAAAATATATATTTATAGTATTGGCCACCTGAGCTTAAACTATTTTACCAATAGTCGAATTCCATTTAACACTATTGGCATTTAAACAAAATTTAATATCACATTTTTCTCGTATTTTGCTTGAGCTATCTTTGAAACCGAAATGAAAACGCATAATAGCTTTAAATTCATAAATAAAAATAGAAATGTTCATTTTACTGTACTTCACTTATTTATGCTCAAGAAATTGAGTTCATTCGCTAGCTTAACTTAATTTATGGTTGATTTCTTAGACATTAATTCCTAGTTTGTAGCACAGGTTTAAATTGGACATCAAAGATTTAGCCCTGCAGTTTATTACCTTTTAACTCCGCTGTTGACTTTGTCAAGCAGAGCATATTATCCGATTGATTGCCCATAGTCGTTTGCGTCAACTATTTACTTTTTCAACTTCTTCTTGAAAACTGTTGAATGTTAAGTTCGACTGTTGTTCTCATAAACTCAATTTTTTTTTATATTTTATCAATTTTTGTAAGCAATGGAAAAATTAACATAAATAGAAAAATACATAATAGAAAAATGCATGAAAAATCTACAAATTTGTTGTAACACTTTTTAAAATTGTCCAGTAATATCTCACAATGGATATCAATAATTCTGTGTTCAGATAAACGATCACGTAGTGGACACGAAGTTAAACAGAGTAGTAGAGACAGAGAAAGAAGTAGAATAGATGAGAGACCACGAAGAGAACCGAGAGATATGCACGAACAAGCAATGAGACGAGAAGAATCCAGAAAAGATCGGTAAATCAATCATTTTTACTGGGTCTCTTGAGAGATAAGGTCATGGTGTCTTTTATGATATAAAAAAAGATGGAAAAAATATATGGAAAGCTTTCAATAACATTTTGGCATGAAACATTGTTGGATTCCATGCATGTGTTGTTTTTATGGTTATGGATTCTGTGTTTGCAGGGAGAGGCTTGAAAGACTGGAACGTGAGAGACAAAGAGAAAGAGATAGAGAAAAACGACTTGAAAGAGAACGCGAGAGAAGTCGGATGGAAAATTTGAGGCGAAGTGGTGGTCATGACAGTGGCAGTAATTCATCAGGTTTGTACATTCTGTAGCACTTACGTATTGCAAAACTGCCTACAAGCAATAGATAGTAGAACGTACTGGGAGTGTTGCAACCAAGTCATTTATTGCAAATTATCAGTCCCAAATATTTGTGGCATTCAATCAATACCTGTTATGTTTGTGAAATGGTATTTGTGTATATTTATGTAGGGATAAATTTACAATTAATTTGAAAGCAATTTATACAGGAATTTCTGGCTCACATTAAATTTTAGATACATGTTTGGTACACTTAGCGTAAACTTTTTTTAAGCCTTGCTATAATCAAGGTGATTTTTGATTATAGAAACAAATGTTTTCATTTGAATGGTTTGAATCTTATTATCAACGATAAATATTTGCCTGGTTGGTTATTTCAGAGCGAAGGCAACGAGGGGATCGACGGGATCGGCGTAAAGATCGAAGTCAGCAAGGCAGAAGCAGAGAGAGACTTGAGAAAAGTGACAGACAGAGTGAACGGAATACACCAGTTAAGCATGAAGGTTTGTTATACTTGTAATTCATCCTTCCGTCCATCTGTTCGTTCGTCCGTCCGTACGTCCAGAGTCATATTTCAGAACCCTGTGAGCCAAATCATTCTTTGCATGTGGCTAGTACTTTATCTGGAATATATGCACGCACAGTGGTTTACTGATTCTGACTGGCAGCCATTTTGTTTTTTGAAAATGTGGTATTTTATGCATGCTTTATCAGTTTTTGTTCAAATTTAATACATACATTTTAGATTACTGTCTCATAATCAGATCAAAGATGGCTGACTGATGTTGGCTGATTGACTGATTGACTACTACTATATCTCCAAGGCTTGGACCATTTTCTATCATATTTGGCACATGGACGTACATCATATATATAGGAATGCATGTTCATGTCAGTTTGTTTCATAATCAGATCAAATATGGCCGACTGGCATCCATATCTTGGACAGGGTTTGTTGGTTTTCATTCAAATTTGATACAAACATTACATGTATACATGTTGATATACATGTCTATGATGTTTCGTTTTGTGTTTTAAAACTCTGTACATGCGCCTTGACAAATGAAATTTTGTTTGGATACAAAAAGTGCATGAATAGCATATCCTGTTTAATTTCTGACCATATATTACGATTTTGGATGAGTCATTTAATACATCTAATTTCTGTTGATACTAGACCATTCCCCTAATTTCAACAGGAACTATGTTATTAACAATGACTTTTTTTTTCTTATCTCAAACTTTTGCTTTGTGACATGAGTTCTAAAGTCATATATTATTCATATAAATGTACATATAATTTAATCAGTTTCCAATATTTTTCAATATTTTCAATATTAAATTCTTATGCATTGTAATTTGTATAAATATATGTGCAATAACGTGCTCAGTTGTGCAAAATTTGAATTTGTATATTTCTTTTATCACAGAACCAGAGAGAATGGAAGTTAAGAAAGAAACCATAGACGAAGCTGATGTACTGGAGATAAATGCCAGTGGTAATGAGGCTATAAGCAGTGCTGGTGAATCGTCTAACAATGAACAGTCAGATAATGAAATAGAAGCAGCGTCAGAATCTGAATCTGAGGAAGAGGAGGATGAAGATGATGGTGGTGATGATGATGACGACGAAGAAGAAGAAGACGAAGGTGAACAGGATGAGAAGAGCGCCAGTAGTGCTGAAGAGGCGTCAGAAGAAGAATCTGAGTCAGCGTCACAATCCGAATCCGAATCCGTGTCAGGTAAATGCATAACTGGGTGTATTCTTATGTATGGTGAGTATTGGAGGAAATAGAAACAGTTTAAGGTACAGACGCAGGTTTGTGGGCACTTTGGAGTGAATTTTTATTTATTTTTTGCTTTTTATTATCCAAACAGTCTTGGCTATAGACTGCATTTCGCAGCATTGTGAATAGTGGAACATACTTGAAAGATGATTTTAAAATATACATTCTCTCTTTTGAATGCTTAGCCAGATTTAGCAAAGCTGTACATGAATAATGAAAAACAAACATGGTGAAAAAAAGTAATGACATGATTTCCATATTATGCACCATATTTAACTTTTTACAAAATGATAATAGCTTTAAATTTGGGACTGTTACAGCCATTGTAATTATTATGACCATTAGCAAACTTCTTACTGAGTGAATCATTATGCAAATTAGCCATTATCTACTTGTGTTTTTCAGTTTACCAGGCAAGTTCAAATCTAAATAGCTCTCACAATGGTTGTTTATTTCAAGTGAAACTTTCACACTACGTTAATCAGTTGTTTATTGACAAATGTTTTGTTGTCATATTACAAAGTTGTTTAAAAATAAACTAAGGTGTCCTTTTGTTCGTAGAGACGTCGTCAAAATAGTGTGAAAATTTCAAGACAAACCGAAAAAAAGCTAATTAATCTCTCTGACCAACCAGAAAACATGAACGGAGATAATGCCCGTTTTATAAAAGTGATGTTTATCGTCCACAAAAATGGCGAATGCATCACAACAACATGCCAAAATCCACCATACACCGACGCATGCTAATGTTCAATCGTCAGTTAAAAAAATAAAATAAAAATATTTACAACTTGAGGGAAACGGACATAAAATCATCCGCGAAGTCAAAACCTTGCGTGAAAATTGTCATACAGTTATATTAGCATAGCGATCGCCATTGGGTTGGTTGAGTCTAAATTTACCTTTCCTCAAACCTTTAAAAAAATACTTTGTATGACGCAGTTTTTTATGATCTCCAGTGAAATTGGTCAAAATGGGCTGTAATGTTTTGCAACACAACGACTATTCACAGTTTTCACTACTCAATTGCTCTATTGCTGGAGAGACAAATTCGAAATGAAGTCGCATTGGAACGGAAACTATCTAAAATGCGTGAAAATCACACAATTTTTCTCTTCCTGAACTGGATATCAGTTGTCTGTGGAAAGATTACACTTAGTACATACAACTGTATATTGAACACAGTGAGACTCTTGATACATGTCATTTAATTTTTTGATTTTAAATGGCCAACTAAAGGCCATTTTGTATTAAGGAATGCAGTTCTGGATTGATATTTCTGAATACCAACTTCATACTTCACACATTAATCATATCAAATATATGAATTTGTGTCATGATTTGATTCAAGATGGCCAAAAGTCAGCCATGAGAAAAAATGTTCACATGTAAGAAAATATACTCTCACATTGAAAACGGCAGGGATTATTTCATGTAATGATTTGTTTTACAGATGAAGAGAGCAGCAGTGGTAGTTCCAGCAGTAATAATAGTGAGAGTGGTAAAGAAGATGCAGCTAAAGAAAAATTGACAAGTGAATTGAAAAATATTTTTTTTCCTTACAACCATTATTAATCAGGAGCAGTAAACCAATAGTGTTGATTTGAAGCACATTCTGACCTAATTAATATGCATGAGGTTACTGTGAAATACTTTATTTTAGCTGGAATTAATTTTTGATAAAAAGACTTTTTGTGTGTTTTGTATGGAATTTGTTTTCATTGATTTTTGACAAGTTTAATGTAAAGTATATACGAAAAAAAACGGTATATTTGCTAGATTTTATTTTCACTGAATAGCGAAAATGTAATTCCAAGCGAAAATACAGTATTCTACAGTATTTGATTCATACAAATATGTAGTCAAATAGTAGAATAGTGGTGTTCAAATAGTTTTTCACAGGTAAAAAATCTTGGGATTCATAGCAAAATCACTGAAATACCACAATGAATTAAAAGATACAATGAAGTTAACTACATCTGTTATCTGCATTTGATCGGTTAGATGTGCTGAACTGCGTTCTATGAATCAGTTGTTTTAGTAAAATCTTGAAATGGCTCGTAATTGTGATTATTGTAAAATCTGTATTAGAAGTCACATCTTCTATTAAAATGGTACAATACATCACAGGTGACACTGCTTCTATTAGAGCATCTACACATATGAGAAATGGTGAATTTTTGGTTTTCAATTGTTCAAAAAGTATGGGTGCGGCTTCTATTGTGGATACGGCATCTAATACAGATTTTAAGGTAACTCTAAATACTTTTATCTCCGAGGCCCTGTGTTGAAATCAACAGAGGCGATCGTTTTACAAAACTTTCACTTCACAATGCTTTGCTTTACAGCTGCAGTTCCACCGAGTAAATTTGATGAGTACTCATCCCCTAGTGACACAGCTGATAATATATCCACAGCCAGTGAGGACAACTATTTGCCAGACTCACCCGAGATGTCACCAGTAGAACTGAAAGAAGAATTACCGTCGTATTTACCAGCAGTGTCTGGCTGTCGAAGTGTGGAAGAATTCCAGTGTCTGAACAGGATTGAAGAAGGCACTTATGGTGTTGTATATAGAGCTAAAGATAAAAAAACAGGTGGGTGTTTGCCTTTTGCATTTTTTCGGGAAACCAAAATCCTGAGATATTCATCATATTCAAGATTTCGGGCATTCATTGTATAGATATGAAATAAATTCTGGGTGTACATGTGATTGTGTACCTGCATGCAAGTTTACCAGAAAAAGTTGTAAATTACATTTTGTGTAAGCAGGCATTATACAGTGATAATTGCAGTAAGTGTGATTTCTGTTACCTTGGTTACTCAAAACGTCTTCTTGAACATACTTTGATTTCATGAAATTTCATTGTTTCAGACTTAAATTAGCAAATAAAATACAACACTTATTGAGTTTCCTCAAACATTTTTTTAATAATAGTGCTGAAAATACACATTCACAGCAAAAAATACTATCCACCAACTAAATGACTTATTAATACTTGCTCCTGAAATGCTTTAAGTCTAATTCATTGTTCAGTTTTTGAAATTTAAAGTGTGTTTTATTTAGTAACTTTTGAATGTTGATTTCTCAAATAATATACAAAAAAAATCTATTGAAGTTGATTTTAGATAGGAGAAAAAAGGTGAATGTTGTCACCAAAATTTTATTCCAGGATAATTACAATGTATAGGCCCTAAATAACCTAATATCTCAGTATTCACAAATGTTTATTAGTCCCCGTTCGGACGAAGTCCGAAAACGGGGACTTATAATTCGGTCTCCGTCCGTCCGTGCATCCGTGCGTCCATCCGGAGTCATATCTCAGAATCCCTTGGACCGATTCTGTTCATTCTTTGCATGTGCCTAGTACTTTATGTGGGACATATGCACATGCAGTGGTTTAGCGATTCGATTCAAAATGGCCGACTGGCAGCCATCTTGTTTTTTGAAAATGTTGTATTTTGGACATGCTTTGTCAGTTGTCATTCAAACTTGGTACATGTGTACATAGATTATACATGTTAGGATACATGTCCATGACGATTTATTTTGCAATTGGATCAAAGATGGTCGACTGGCAGGCATCTTGTTTTTGTTTTTTTATGCAATATCTTGGACGTGCTCTGTCAGTTTTCATTCAAATTTGGCACATACATGTACTTTATACATGTTAGGATGCATGTCCATGACAATTCGTTTCAAAATCTGGTCAAGGATGGCCGATTGACAGCCATCTGACTTTTTGGCCTTACTACTATATTTCCACAATTTATGTACCATTTTCATTCGTATTTGGCACATACATCATACATATCAGTGTGTTTCATAATCAAATCAAAGATGGCTGAATAACGACTGTTTTTATTTTGGCCATATTACTATGACACGAAACACGTGTTTTGATGTAAATAAACAATCTGTTGTATACGCCACTTGGAACTCAAGTTTCAAGGACATGCTCGCGACAACCCCTCCGCTTTAATATGACGAGCACAAAGAGAACTTAACGGGGACTGTGTCATTTTCAATGACTTGTTTTGTGTGGTAATTGGGTGTGCAAGTACATAATTAAAATGAAAGTGAACATTTAAATGCATCTAAATCTTGTATTGTTATACACTACAAAGATACATCACATGTTTTTATAATGCTTATTCTATTGTTTTTATTTCAGATGAAATTGTTGCTTTAAAAAGACTCAAGATGGAGAAAGAGAAAGAGGGTTTCCCGATTACATCACTGAGAGAAATCAACACACTTTTGAAATCGCAGCATCCAAATATAGTCACGGTCAGAGTATGTATTTTATACTGTAACTTTGTAATGCATGTACATGTACAAGTGTCCAGGTTCATATACAACTCAAAAACCACAAAATATGATAAATGTTTCAAATTGCAGTATTTTCATAATCAATTTCAATCTCTTGTGGTTTGAAAATGCATCAAATACTATAAACATCAGCAGAATTGTCACTCAACACAATAGGGTGTTAATATGCAATAAAACTCATTCACATAAACGTGTGTCTGCTAATACTTTATCACAGGTGCATGTTGCGCAGAGTACTTACAAATGTCTTGATTTCTTGTAGGAAATAGTGGTCGGTTCTAACATGGACAAAATCTATATTGTGATGGACTATGTGGAACACGATTTGAAAAGTTTAATGGAGACGATGAAGCAGCCTTTTACTGTTGGTATGTTGTAAGCACACTTTTTGAAGACATTTGATGTATTCATACATTACAGACGATTGTTTGCTACATTGCATGATTTGCATATGTAATTTTCATTTTTTTTTTAAATGTCAAAAATGAATGTCATTGTTTGTCTGCATGCAGAAGTGAAACACAATTGCGTAGTGAAAGTTCAGCTATACATGCGGGCGAGCTCAAGTGAGTGAATGACCATGATGGATGGTTGATTTGATAACCAGTTCATGTAACCATTTGCCTTTGCATTGTGCATTTGCCCAAGTTCAATAGAAATCCATATCTTGGAGGAAAATATCAAACACAGCGCTACAGTTAATATGCATAACAATACAGTAGTAAGAATACTTTATTTTCACTTGGAATTAATTATTTGTTATTTTTGCTGAAGGAATGATTCAGTGAAAATAAAATCCAGCATTTTACATTCAACTTGTCAAAAATCAGTGAAAATAAATTTCATACAAAGCACCAAAAATGTCTTTTCAGCGAAAATTTATTCCAGCTAAAATAAAGTATTTTACAGTAAACTGTCAGGACGTACACATGGTGGTTCTACAGTGTTTGTTTTTTGAGAGAATTCCCACGGGAATCTAATATCTTTAGCTAATCAATTTATACCTTTCATCCGTGTTCCATTTCACAAAAATACATTCAAAAATATTTCCATGTTTTGTTTTTTTCTAAATTTTGATCAAGACCTGTTAGCATCTAAAAATATGCACATTTAGTCCAAAAACTAAGGAAATAATAGAAAAATATAGAAAAATGTTGCACTGTTTTTGGTAAAAGTAATATAGCATGGAAAGAGTTGAACACAAATTTAACTTCTAAATGTACAAATAGTGAACGTTATATGAATTATGTACTCAAGTAGACAGACAGAAGTTCTATATTTTTATTTCAAGTTGTTGTTCCTCCCACAATATATTTATACTTGCAGGTGAGGTTAAATGTCTTATACGTCAGTTGCTAAGGGCAACACGGCATCTCCACGACAACTGGATTCTTCATCGTGATTTGAAGACGTCAAATTTATTATTGAGTCATAAGGGAGTACTAAAGGTTGGGGATTTTGGTCTAGCTAGGGAATATGGGTCACCTCTTAAACAGTATACTCCGATTGTCGTTACCCTGTGGTATAGGGCACCAGAACTTTTACTCGGAGCTAAGGTAAATTTATTTATTTAGTATTGATTTTGTTATTTGTACCATTTTTCTGCAGTTTGTCAGTTTTAACCGTGCTACAAAACGTGTATTTGTGTTAATAGCTAATGTAATTACTCTATCTTGTGTTTTTGTTTTTCTAGGAATATTCCACCCCCATTGACTTGTGGTCTGTTGGTTGTATATTTGCGGAATTTTTAACGATGAAACCACTATTCCCGGGAAGATCTGAAATTGATCAACTTAACAGAATATTCAAGGTATGTACTAGAATGTTTAAGGGCTCTGTTTTGTATTTTCCCCTTTTTTCAGGATGAAACTTTCAGAGAGTTTTGGGACCTGCGTATCTCGTAATCTGTTTATTGATTTTGCACACCTGTCTAGATGAGATGCTGAATTGTTGTTGCGGAAAAGTTACACGTAAAGATTTTTTAGTTTTATTTAACTTTGTATGTTGCCCGTAACTCAAAGTTTGGTTAACTGTTAATTTAAATGTGGACATTCAACAAAAAGAAAAATGTGTATTGCCCGTTATTCAGGTCTGTTAATTGAACATTGAATTACAATTTTAGCGTAGTTTGCAAAAGTGGGCCTGTTCGCTAAAATATAGGCATGGTTATTTTTGTAACTCAATGTTTCCTTGACTCTAACAATTCAGCCTCTCGTCTAAATAGTGTTGATTTTGTCTGCCTAGCTATGTATTGTTGTCTTGGCATCTTTATTTTTCTCCAGTAATAGCGCAGAACTAAACTGTCATAGTTGAGTGAAGTGGTCTTGTTTCTATACTTTCCTGTATCTTCAATTTTTCCAACCACTAAAATGTTATATCTTCCACGGCTAACGATATTGCATTTTTACTAAACAAGTTCTTATTGGGCCAGACCGTAGTTAACAATTTAATAGGTCCACCAATATACTAATTATTTACTAATTTTGCTTTGCACAGGAACTTGGCACACCAAGTGAAAGGATATGGGCAGGTTATAGTGAACTACCAGCTGTGAAAAAAGTGCAGTTTGCAGAGCATCCTTACAATAATTTAAGAAGTCGATTCGGGACATATCTGACCGATGTGGGCTTTGAACTCATGAACAAGTAGGTTGTGATAATACATATTCTCCTTTGTTCAGTGTAAACTGTCAACAGCGCCCTCATGTGTCCAAATACTGTTTTTTAAACCTGCAGTGTCATAAATACTACACGCTTAATGTACTGTGTTGTCAAGGAGATATTCAAACAAATGAATAATTTTGTGTATGGAAACCTTGGGGCTGTATCCATCAACAGAATCAAAGCATACATGTAAAGTAAAGTCAGTCTAAAAGGTGCTACTATTTACTATATTATTACTATGCATAATCATTCATTTTGCAATCCCATTCGAGATGGCCACATGTCAGCCATTTTTGTGCTGACAATTTCTCAAAATAACAATTTCTGCCATTTTGGAACTGGATCTTAGTCGTGTAAAGACCTAGTACATATCAGACATTGTGAATCTTGATGTGCATCATTTTGTTTTTCAGATCAGATTTAACATGGCGCTAAAACTGTTTTACGTATGCTGTTCTGAAGCTACAACATTGAATGCCTTGCCTATTCGTGTTCAAACTTGACTAACTACATGTAAAAGGGGCAATTAGCAATTATCGTAAAATGTGTATTATAAGCCACATCCCTAATAGAAGTCGTGCCCATTATTTTTGAATAATTGAGAACCAAAAATTCATCATTTCTCATATGTGTAGATGCACTAATAGAAACCGAATCCCCTCTGTTGCATTGTACTATTTTAAAATAACCCGCGATTTCTAATAGATTTTACAGTACTGATTACAATTATCAATGGTTTAAATTTAAGATTATGGGGGATATAATTAATATGCCTTAATATTAGATAATAAATTTAATTTTTTTTTTTAATATCAAGAATTCCAAATTATATATCAAAGTTATTTTTTCAGAATATTACAAGTTTTTCTTTCGTCTTATTTTGGTGACAAAAAGTATAAAACATCATAAGAACTCCCTAAGCATTAAAACTGTCTATTATTTCTAAATCATATTATTACGTTACTGTATTATTAACTCCTTGAAAGTAAACTTTTCTCACTTTTTGCAGATCTAAGCTGCATAATTTTGATCAAGACCTGTAGCCAAGGAAAAGTTATCCATTAAGTGCACTATCAGAAATTGGAGTAAAATACAAATTTGTAAAATTAGGTTAATATAATTATTTGTACTCGACAGGTTTCTGACTTACAATCCATCAAGACGAATAACAGCAGATGATGCCTTGAAACATAACTATTTTACTGAATCTCCACTCCCAATTAATGAGTCTGATTTCCCAACGTGGCCAGCAAAAAGTGAACAGCCAAGGAATACAAAAAGAGAAAGTCCAAAAGCGCCTGAAGGTGGTCTCAATTTTGCTAAATTGGTAAGTAACACTACACTGAGAATGTTTCCTAAAAGAATTGCTATTCATTGTGTCAATGATAAGGTCTGAAGTGAAATTGGTTTGTCCACAGAAATAGTTGTAGATACAGTTTTGCTAAGAATGCACTCAGCTTAAGTTTTATTTGTCTTTACTTTCTGGTCATCTCACTTGACTCCAAATTGTATTTCATCGTTTATCCCATTAGTCACGCTTACCCTTCACCTTATTTTGAGCAAATGTCTGTTTTGGTTTTCAGGGAGAAGATGACGCTAATATGGACAAAGGATTCCGACTGACAACTACATCACAAGGTCAAGCAGCGAAGTCAGCTGGTTTCAATCTTAAATTCTAATAATGTACGACAATGGGCCTTATAGATGACTCGCAAAGGTCACACATCCTGGTACTTTCTGGGCAGGGGGTTTTACTATACTACCAATGGGGAATTTTTTCAATTATTTTCTTTTAAAATCGAACAGTTTAACAAAAATAAATATATAATTTCAGATTTCCTTTTGTAAATTTATAGGACAACAGTATTGTAGAAAATGGCAGGTTGTGTGGCTCTTGGAGATCATCTGTATATATAGTGTTTTCCTAAACAAATTTGGGGTTGAGAAATTTTTTAGTTTCATCTAAAACACCTTTTGAATATGTATTTAACTACAAAATGCAGGAAATTAAAGGGAATGTTTCTCAGATTGAAGAACGGCAATGAAAAACAAATATGTAAATATTTCACAGCTGAAATGTGTTTTTTTGGCAAAGAAATAGATACAAAAGACGATTGCTTTTTGATATGCAGTTTTGCTCTAAAAGCGCAAGTTTGCGAGCCAAGTAAGTTAAAGCCATATTTGAATGGCTGACATACTTACCATTTGTCTTTTTGATATTACAAATGAACCAAGCTGTGACACATAACTTAACGTGCAAAGTTTGTCATATTTTCTTTACCTTATTATATGGTATGATACTTTGCAGTGACTATGCAGATTTATATGTTGTGCCATAATTAATGGTTTACTGTTACCAACCACTTAAAGAGGACTAATTCGAATTGAAAGATCAAATGTTATATTTGTCATACTTTAATTGTTATGTGTTCATGCCATCAGGACACTGAGAAAGGATAAAACAAGTGAGGTCATCAGAGACAATATTTTGAGATACTAGTGTCTGAAATATCTAGGGAAAATTGTAAAAATTGCCACTGGTTCCTATTATTTCTTTGTATCACAAAAAAATGACATGAATGAAAAGTTGTGTATTATTATTGATATGAATTCTGGTATTTGTGAAAACATTTCAAGAAATTGACGTAATTTGGGGAGTTTCCAAAAGTGATAAGTGTTCATTTTTATATACAATCAGAGGTTATCTTGAATTTTAATTTGGCTCAAACTGCCTTAAAGACTGCCACCAAAGTCCACTCATTATGAGTGTATTTATGCTGACTTTGACCGTATTCATACTATTCCATATGAGACCTGCATTATGTGGATGAATGTTGAAACATAATGGTATTAGATAATACCCCTTTGTGAAAACTGAGATTTTGTATCCACTATTATTGCATTGAGCACCACACACATGTTTTACATCACACCTGATAGGCAGCATTCAGCTTCTTGCATTACAGTCAAACCTGTGTGTCTGTGACAACCTCTACATAAAGACCACCTGTCTATAGTGACCACTATTAGGCAGTCCCAAGGCATAACATGAGCAACCTGTGTATAAAGACAACCTGTCTTGTATGTGCCTACTCTTTTAGCAGTATTTGTGCAGATTTGCCTTTGTTTAATAATTAACATTCTGTTTATAAAACAGTTAATTAAAGTCAAATAATGTATTGCCCAAAATGCTAAAACAAATTAGTCCAAACTATGAGCACTTTATAATAAAAACCTTCTGGTGTTCACTATACACAGGTTTGCAGTTGAGTTGAGGTGTATATACTATGCCGAGTTTGATTTGTCAATAAACAAGGCACAATCTTTTAAGCAACTTAACATTGAACCCAGGTTGAACTGCATTATGTAAATGTATGTTCCAAAGTTGGTATATATATTTCAATCTTTCAACTCAAAATGATTTATTAAAGATGAAATTTTGGGGAATGGATAACAATGGACAAACATTCATACTCTTATATCAATTATTTGATAATAAAATGAGTATTTTTTTAAGTTAAATATTTTATTTTTGTCCTGTGCATTTGTTAGTGGGGAGTGGCATGAGATTGGCTGGAAAAAAAACATATCTCATTTGCATAAATTAATGAAAAACTCATCTTTTCAGTAAAACTGTGCCAATAGCTTTCTGACGGCTAACATGGCTCATTGATATTTCACTCTAGTACTATTACTCGTAATAATTTTGCGCATAATTTTTCAATAACTGTTACCAGTAACAAGTTATCTAATTATTGTACTTCCCGATCATAAGCCCCTCCCCGAGTATAAGCCCATCCTTCTGATTTTAGACATTTAACAAGTTGAGGACATCCCGAGTATAGGCTCAGGGTATTTTTACTTTGCATTAATGACATTTTTCAAAATATGCATGTAAAAAATATATTGCAAAAAATCATTGATTGGTACATTAGTTTGGATCCTGCTTTTACGAGGAAATTTGCATTAATTTATTTCAGAGTGCATGGAGGGCAATCGTACGGAACATGGTTCGCATCTTTTCTATTCTGTTATTTACTCAGGATGAATCCCATGTTGTAATACTGAAGTAATCCATATTTCTTTTGAGTAGTAGTTTGCGAAACGCCAAAAATGTGATCGTCAAGTCGTGAAACCTGGTCATAGAACATCGTTTTACCTTTCCGAATAATCGTGTCCATTGAGACTATCATGAATGGGGTGTAAACGAGCAAACTATTCTTCAAAGTGACTTCTTAGTAGTATGCATTTCGAGAAATCACTGTGTGTGTGTGCAATTTGAAATATTTTAGAATGCAATAAATCATTTGTAGAACTCGTTGAGGATTATTCTGTAAAGAAATCGCTGGCTGTGGATGGACTTCTAAACATTTCATCCAAGTTGGAGGGCGCCCTCTCGTACCAATCCCCCCCCCCTCCGGGCATTTGTATTTCATTTGTATTCCATGATAATTTGTTTAGGATCCAAGGCAAAGACGAGGGACTTTCACCAAATTATGTAGTTTAGTGTGTTTATATGTGGTCTTGAAACGTTAGTGCAGGCACCAATGTTTAGCTTCAGATAAACCATACTTCAATTTCGTCGCCAATACGTTATTTAAAAAAAATATATCAACATTGCGTGCATCTTTTAGATTTCCATCTTTTGAATAGAGAATAAGACATCACTTACTATTCGAGGTTGTTTAACGTAAGTGTATTTCCTACTATGCAAGCCGTGAGTGAATATGTGAATTGGTACATGTTATTACATAATGAAACTATAATTTGGGTTACAATGATCACATCATTTAATAATGCGACTGCAGGTGATATTCAAACATCATTAACATAATGTTACGATAACGACATTATTGAAATATAAATCAATTAAAACTGTGCGGCTAAGAATTATGATAAATCCTTTAGAAATGATTTCAATTCCCGGACTTCATTATTTTCCAGAATGTCAATTTTAATCGTTTGATCTTCTCAAAATTCGTCTCTGTAAAAAAAAAAACAACTAAAACTAGTAAATGATGTACTCGGCAGAAAGACGGTAAATTTCGACATATGGGAAACCATATTAAGGAATTAATTAGTTTATAACTGTGAAGAACAATGACTTATATGAACTCATTTTGTCTGTAAATAATATTAACCTAACCATATCCTAGAAAAAATAATAATTTCGGAAATAAGTGGTCAAAATCGTGCCACGATAAGGAGAAAATTATAAGTTCCAAACATATATATTATGAACCTAAATTACGCAACAATGACAAAATTCTTACCTTGTTCCTCATTTTGTGCTTCTACATAAGACTCTGTAATCAGAAAATAGTATTTGAAAGTTCTAGTTTTATATATGTGTGTCTGTAAAAGTACAGCATCAGAAGGCTGTTTCTGTTTTACTCGCGGCAAGTGGTTATTAGCGTCAAATTACGAATTGAGTGAACCATGTTACCAATTCAGCCTCGACACCATAAATATATGAATGGTTCCAACACTTAACATATTCATTAATTGTAACATGATGTACTGATAGCGATAATTTATGTCCATGGGACAGAACGCTTTACGAGCTCTTCGTACTTGCTCACAACTTACATTTTCATGAGAATTACTACACGAGTCCTGATTAAAGCCGATGTTGTAGGTACACTTATAGATATGTTTACTTACATATTTGTTACAACAACTGCAAATAACTAGAATTGTAATAATGTAACTTATTTAACTAACTGGTAAACTATTTTGATGCAAGCCAAAAGCCAATGAATAGCAGTGTCGTTTTACTGCATGGTGTTGGGTTCACGTTCTACCGCGCACACCATCTGACTGAATGCAAATCAAAGAAATAAATACATAGTACTCACCGGGATAGCAATATCCTACGTAGTTATATTTTTCAACACATACTTCTCCCTTGGGGCATACAACACCAGTATACCAATTACATGTAAAGGCAATGCCGACAATACAACAAGTATACTTAAATTAATATGACTATAATACATATAGACATGTGACCCCCTTCTTTTATCGCGACACGGATTGTTTATTAATCGTAAGCTTAATACGTAATAAATATAATCCTGATTATATTTTTCGTATTACACTGGATCCTTTTTAGTCACTCAAATCTCATACAGTTTCAAGGATTACAATCCAGATTATGTTTTCGTACTACACTGGATTCTTCTTAGCCACTCAAATCTCATACAGTCTCAAAGATTACAATGCAGATTACATTTTTCGTATTAGACTGGATACGTCTTAGAAACTCAAATCTCACAGTCTCAAGGATTCTCCCAAACGACGTCGAAGAGTGGAGGACGTCATATTTCAATTTTGCGGTTGACAACACTAAATTGTCTCAATATAGTATTTATTTGATGCATACGTCTCTGAGGTCATTGTATGCTTTCGTTAACGTTGTATCAGAGAATATACTGCTGAGGACTGTTCCCGCGAAAATCAATGTGAAGTCCATTGGTTTTGGAATAACGTGTAATAGTGCACAATGTGTTTATTTCATGTTCTTTGTTGACGAGATTTAGATATTCCCACCCGATATTTTACTCTTAGTATTACTAGTGTTACATTGCTTCTAAACCGTTATAAAAAAAACGTAATGTAATGTATTGTCACATTTTCAAACAGTGAGTGATGACGACCGTCTAGGTAGATTAAACATTAATATCAGGCATACATATCACAAAGGCTTACTTGTAATTAAGTTTCGCCAGATTAGATACGTGTATGTTGAATAATATTTCATTCGCTAGCTATATTGTTAAATTGCCGTCGAAGACAACAAAGGCAACTAATTGAATCAGTATCATTTATTTTAATAGGGAAACACAGAGAGTACGTACGCTTAACTTGGTGCTCCGTCAACGAGGCGGAGCATATGGAAAATAGCAAACTGATTAATACCACGAAACTCATCTTGTACTATATATACAAACAATGTTAGTATCTGTCTTCAGATCAATCAATATATCAATCTCTTTTATATCTTTGACCATGGTTATGTAAATATTAAAATTTGGATTGATCAGTTGCAGTTTGCATTTATACAAGTGTATTTTACCAAGAATGAGAAGATGATTTGTGAGTTGGGACAATTCCGTTGAACCAAGTATTATATCCTGAACACTCGATATACCATCTGTTGGAATGCATTCTGGGAACCACCTCGAGAATGTTGTCCAGAAATTACGGGAGAAGATACAATGATAAAATAAATGATACATTGTTTCATTTTCAGCTTTACAAAAAGCACATAAAGGGTTGTCAACCGTTGGAGAATTAAATTTAAAGACATCTGAATTTATTTAAAGTACAATATATTGTGTATAATTTTAAATTGAAACTCTCGTGATTTAGTGTCTATCGTGACATAAAATGGTAAAATATACAACTTTCTCAAACTCGAAAAGGGAATATCAAAATCATTCATAAATTTGTTAGCACTTGTCGGGCTTTGGTATTTCGATTTTCCCAATTGTCGTTTAATTGTATACTTAGAAACAACACTGATTGGAACAAACTTTTTGTCAATATAAATACACAGTGAATGTTTCCTATTGGCTGTACGTGTATGATTGTAATTCAACCGGGGGGGGGGGGGTAGAATGAATAATTCCCAGGACTCGAAAGTAATCAACACTTGATAAATTATAAGCTTCCCGAAAAACAGCTGCTGTTTTTATCGTGCCGTTTGTAACAAGATCGTTGATATATGTGATGCCACCGTTGCTAATATTAGAGTAATATACTGACTTATTTCCAATATATATGTTGCGAATGTTCCCACATTATAAATCTAGATAGGTTATTTCCAGTCAGGTGTAGAAGTTTGCTCCATGCCGTAAAAGCTTCTTTGTAAAAATTAGATAAATTTATAGGAAAAGATTCGATGCTGAAGTCACAGTTAAATAGAAATGAGCCGCCTACGGATTGTAGTCTATGTGTAAAGAAATCTTTCCATGGGTGATGGAATGTGGGGTCCAAATATTTCTTAATTGTTTGGGTTCGAAATGAATCCTTCAAGACAAATACGTCTGGAATGTTAAGATTTTTGAATTCGTAGATAAATAGTCGTTTAAATTTCGATGTTAAATTCAATCAAATAATATTTTGTTATCACAAATAAAAGTCCAACTTACAATGCACTGGTTTTGTAGAGCGGGAGAGTCAAATTACTACCTGTTACAAGCTGCAGCAACGTCTGAGTACTTACAATGTAGGGAGGCTGGGCTATTAAATATACATGTAGAACGTTTTCAATGTGTAGACAGCTTATTTAATTTTAACACATGGTTACGTTACACGCCGCCGTAAATATTGACAGATTTAAATACAAAGAGAGATGTCCATGTTTGTTGTATAATATTGTGGGTGGAAAGCATTGATATTATGAAATATTCGATCGTTTTATGAATCGCACAATACATGTATTGTGCATATGCGTGATCTTAGAATGTATGTCAGCCAATGCGTTATTAGTGGATAGACCAACATACCATGTTTCAATTACACCATTTGCATTTAACGTCTAGTTATCTTACAACTCTGCAATGGACCCATCAGTGTAAAGTGTTATATAATAGCTAATCTTTGGTAACTGTTGCCCAAAGTAACTATTCAAAAATAGCTAGACGTTGTTGTCGATACACTAGTCTCCAATTTGATATTTGATCTCCTGAATTTGCTGATCTGTTCTCGAATATCATCCACACTTCCCTGGGATGTCAGTAATTTTACGTGGCAGTAGTTCTTGGCTAAACTCCATATCTCTTATATAGTAATACACATCCAATGCAATTTATTCGTCTATACTAGTCTTTAGTATGATAGAATTCCTTACTTAGTGCATGGAAAGACATTTTTCACCCGAATTAGGAACTTTTGTTACGGTTCGTATGAGACAAAGTCATCCAACGACTGGAATCCCAAATTAGTATCATAGCCCAAATACGAGCTGAGGTTAAATTCACATATCAATTAAAATTGATGTCACATGTTTCAATCAGAATAATGCTGTCGGCATTCACCTTTATGTACACGTGCTGCGTGTACCAAAACAATACGTTTACAATTGACATTTGGCTAGCGTGGTTTTCCTACGACACAACAAATAAATCAAATTAATACGAATTCCCCAAAACCTTTTAACATGTTAGTGACATATCAAATAATTGTGAGTTTATCACCAGACACGCTACTGACATACAATACATTCTCAAAAAAACAAAAGAAACAAGCAATTGACACTCTCAACTTAATTTACATAAGGATTCCCTTTATAAGGAGTGACAATCTCATTCATAGGGGTCGAATCTTATCTACATTAAGTCCACGTCGGTAGGCACAACAACAACCAACTACCAGAGAATCAACCCGCTTCCATAACTTAGGTATTCAGTAGATCGCAGTATAGTATAAGTAGTCCAGTTGCAATAGACCAAGTGCGAAACCAGCAACAACGTGTCTCGTATCGAAGCCTTGTGTGAATGTGTATATATGCGTACTGACCTCACGACACATGCGCCGTGACCCCGGTACTCAAGCAGCCAAGTCGAGTGAGTGATTCCCCCTCATCCTCAACCCCGGTGACTTCAGATCCCCTGGCCGCAGATCAATCACATCCACCCTCCCCCGACTGAACCCTTCGAAAAGAGTATTACATTAGTATCGATGACTAAAACAGATAGCATGATAGCAATATAGCAATATAAGACACAGAGCAACATTGTCGGGTTTTAAACTTGGCAGTAGAATATGCAAGACTTGTTCCATTAAAATGCAGTATTACGTAATATTCAGTTTTAATTATAAGATATGCCTTGCAAGTTAGAAAGATAAATAACCATGGTCGTCAACAGAACATTAAAATTGTCTAAAACAAGTAAGTATAAGCACTTACTTGTTTATCTAAAATAAGATCGTCATGGCATGTATGTTAAGGCACATAATGATGTCATAGGCACGTGGCGTATCTGCTTGTAATTTGTCTTGATTGCAACGAAGCAACTTACCCCTTACCATGGGTTGATTTATTATTTCTAGATAAAATTTGGATAATTTAATGTTAAGAGCAATGTTGAAAAGACATTTTCCGAGGACCTTTTGAAATGTGGTGTATTGTATTGAACGTCCAATCCCGGTTATGATTCGCTAAATCAAACTAAACTAAGTAAATCAATGACGGCAAGCTACTACTAGTACAAATGTGCATGACTAATTCATTTACTTATATTACATGATGACTGCCATTAAAATAATACAATATGCGTGATTTACCATAGTTAGATGTTTTGCTAAAGTAGTAGTGTTCTTGTCAACAGTAAACCAAATTCCCAGAACTTTGTTGTGTCTTCGATTGAATGAAACGAAATAATTTGCATGTTTGCTACTATGTGATAATGATGAGTCCTTATGCCAAGACGGTAAAACACGTTGAAATAGCTACATGCCATTTAGGCGAATCTGGCTGAATTCAAGAATTAACAGACTCTTCATTTCACTAGTCAGCATCTCATTGTGAGAATATACTTTATTTTTAAATAAGGGACATCTTGAATTTACGGATTAGTAGCTAAATTAGCTAAAATAACATACTAGCTAACAAGATGTGTTTTACAGTATAATCCACAAATATTAACATCATTTTTAAATATTTGGGTGAATTTGGATTTTCAATCACATATTATAAAATGTACGTTTGAAAAATAAATACAGCAGACTGGACAGCAATTTAATAGGGTCCAATATGCCAAGCCAGTAAAAATATATTCATCCAAACGTGAAAATGAAATAAGAATCACATGGTCGGACCTTAAGTGGACACCCATATGATAGAATACTATCAGGCTTCTCATTGGATTTTTCTTTACAATGACGCAAGGCAAGGCTTGGCGAAAGCATGATCAAATTGTTTATGGATAACCACATCTGATCACGTGACATATAAATTCTACGATACGTTTATCACACCATATGTCTGTACTACAGATGTGTCTATATGAATTACGTAAAGCATACATGTATATGTACAACAGCTGTGTCGTTCTACACTTTAGTTATTTCTAATTTGTTTTTAAATGTTTAAATGGTATTCCGTGGAATTCCCGCAATGGTCACTACACTTCGACTGACACATAAACATGGCGCGTTTATCGTACTACATTATCTCAAATGTGTCTATATAAACCTTTCTAGGCATACATATGTATATGTACACCAGCTTAGTCGTTCTACACTGTAGATATTTCTACATTGTATTTTCATGTTTGCTCTATGTATTGTTGCGGGTAGCTCGTATACTGTTGTATGCCCGGAAGAGGTGGGTGTTGCAGGAGATAATTACGTAAGATGTTGCTTTTGCGATTTGTTCCTCGTGCCAGTCACCAATGTTCAAATCCAAAAAAGTCTATTACATTTTTTTTAAAGAAATTTGTATTCTAAAAATATTACTGAGAGTTTTGATAGCGTTAAACTGTAATTCAAACCAGTATATAGTATTTTCAGTTGTTGTAATACGGATATAACTGAACCATAGTTGTAACATGTATCTCATGAGTAACCCTACAACAGATTTAATTTAATTCTTATTTTTTATAACTCGAACTTAGCTAAACGAGGTCAATAAACCTGATGTTGTAGGTTTACAAATTTAATATTGCATATATTATATTATATTATATATTCACAGCTTTTAAAATAATAGCTGGTTACGTAAGTTGTTATGAAACGTGGGTATGAAAAGTCCCAACCATTTGCATACATAATGACCGTTGCTGAACATATAATACCCTCCTATGAATTATAAATATGTTGATTTCTTGCGGCATTCAACAGCAAATCTATTTTAACTTTAAAGTTGAAATATTGAAATATTGGAGTGATTATCACAGTCCCACACTCTTCAAGCGCATAAGTGTCTACACCATTCAACATTATGATCCATCCAATATACACTGTGATATATAAGGAAGTATCACAGTTTTCGAAGAAATGACCTCTATCCAATATACGCATTGCATACAGGAAATATCGCACTTTTTAAGGACTGACTCAATTCAATGTACATCATATATACGCGGACATGACACATGTGTTCTTTTATCATTATCAAACACCGTATTTACATTGACTAAGCATTGATACACGCAAAATTAGTCTTTGGGAATATTTCAAAAGTTCAGGTAACGACTGCTGCCACAATGATCGCCTGGATGGTGGTAACATGAAATTGCGTCCTATGTTCGAACGTTGTTTTTCATCTTTCCTTGCATGTTTTCTCAATTATTTAGCTGTCATTATAGTTCTTTTTTCAATTTCACACTTACCACAAACATTGTACAGTAAAAGAAAAGAATACCGACACATCATCTTAGCGCACCTTCCATTGAGCTCCAATTACAATTTTAGCCACATTCCTCGCTCGGAAAACCGGATTTAAAGTTGCATAAGTTAATGTTTAGACTGGATAGATAGGTTAGATATTATAATATTAGTAACAAAATTACTCTGGCGCATGAATCATGGTCATTGCTATAAATAAATCACTTGCACTTTAGCATCGAACCGGGTTGCATCTAGTCTTACTTGCTCCCTATTATCCAGGCATTGTTATACGGGGTGACAATACGTTACAATACCTAACACTTAAAAAGATATTTTTTCATTTTTTTTTTTCATTTTAGTGTTTATTGTTATATATGGGTATGGGTAATATAATGTTGATTGATGTTTGTTTTTTTCCTAGTTTAAACTGTGAAAATGTATTTTCAGTCACTATACTATGGCTTAGTCCCTATGTAAGCAAAGGTAACCAAATGTAGAAGCAGTGACGTTGCAGTCGAGGTCCTAGTTGTACAGGAAACAAATCAAAATATTTATCTTTTTGGGTATATATATCAAAATATTTATCTTTTTGGGTATATATATCAAAATATTTATCTTTTTGGGTATATATATATCAAAATATTTATCTTTTTGGGTATATATATCAAAATATTTATCTTTTTGGGTATATATATCAAAATATTTATCTTTTTGGGTATATATATCAAAATATTTATCTTCTGAATTAGTCCAAAATTGTTACATGTAACACAAAGTGTGAACTTCTTTGAGTAGTGATGAACGAATTGAGTGGCATCCATCAAATACAAATAAAAACTTGCATTACAAAGACCAAATAATACACTGTTTAATTTAGTGTACAGAATATTGTTTGCAATTATGAGTTGATTATATTTATTTACGCCATTCCTATACATCACGCCCTCAAGCAAAACAGTCGCTGGTGCTTTTTAGGAAAATAGTTTTTTTTTGGACATAGTTGGATTAAAAAGTACGTGTTGTCGAAAGAATTATATAGTGTTGTTTGTTTGAATATGACATCAGCAATTAACAAAAACTATCATTTGTTGATTCAAAATCTTGGATTGTGATTTCGATTTAAAGCATTTTCTTCAATTTCATAAAAGTGTACAACTCATTAAACTCAAACAATTATCCCTGACAAACAATCACGCAAATTATCGATTTCGCATACTGTTAATTTACATAATCATTTTCATATTTTAAGTCCTATTATATGGGCTAGATAGATTAAGTGCTACCTAGTCTGGGGTATCCTATCCTTTTTCAGCATATGTTACGTTTTACTGCGTAAATGTATTGTCAGTTTTTTTTGTTTGTTTTTTTTGTTTTTTTTTTGTTTGTTTTTTGCTGACATTCTTAGAACGAGTTAGCATCAATCCAATTCAATTGATCCCTTTCATGAAAATAAAAGTGGTGTCCTTGGTAAAACACGAACTGTGTGGCGCATGTAGTCTTTGTAATGTCTCGCTCTCTCGTTATAATCAGACAGAATATTATGTCTATGGTGGAAGTGAACTTAGAACATTGCATAAAATCGATCCCTCCCGTCGAACGATTCAATGTTTGGCGGTCGGTAATCAAAACAACTATAAAAACGGATTCGTTATACCCCTCACAGAGGACTGTCGGTAACGACCACGGAATTTTAGGTTCAAGAATATTCTAGTATCAACATATATATGGAAGGTAGGAGGCCCTTCTCCTTTCCATGTTATGAACATCTTTATTGAGAAGACGCTGATTCATCCTAAATGGTTGCTCAACTGCGTTCTCGTCTGACAGATTTGGTCTGTATCGAAGTGAGGCAAATCAGTGATAAATCGGGAATGATCAGGCGATTATTTCATCGAAATGCCCGAAGAACTCAACAGGCGGTCTGTTCTACAAACAGTGAAGCAATCGCACACCACCAACAAACTCACCAGCCTGGGGAATCATGAATCACGATCTACACCTAGAAGTAATTTTACCCGACACAATTATGGGTACTGCAGTAGATTATAGACGCAACGAACAAAAACAAACTACAACATTTAGAGTGCATTACAGTCAATAATAGAAAAAAATCTTGTAATATTTACAGCTCCAATTTAGTAAAACGTGTTCGGCAAATTTAATATATTTTATACACAAGAATATGCACCATGTACGATATGCTCATAATTTGTCCGAATATCGTATTTATTCAAATCGTCATTGTTGTCAACTCGACGCAGCTCGTCGTTGAAATCATTAAAATAGCACTTGCATCTTGTTAACACACGTCGAATGAGCCTACATATTGTTGACGTCATCTAACAGATTATCACGTGCACGTGAAAACTACAAATAATATACTACACGTATCTATTACATTTTAAATTCCTGTGTGAAAAATAAAAATAGGTCGGGTACGTTTACTGAGCGGCATTGATCAATTCACAAACAAAGTTGCAGTTACGTCTGATTTCTTTTACGTCTTGCAATGCTGTCCCTCCACTGTTTTGTTTTCCTGGAATAAAGAAAGAACAGATATTTACGAAATGGCCCGACTCCATTGTTATGCTGTTATGATACTGTGTTTTATTTGTTTTATTTGTTAATGTTATATTTCGTTATCTTCACCTAGTTGTGCTTGTTTTTATCTACGCAAAATAACAAAAAAGATGATTTTCATTTTAATTTATAATACGGCCCGCGAGTAGATGGCTATCATTATCTCCTCGTCGAACTTGCTATTATTTTCATGAGACCAATCACATCCATTTAATATGCACTATGCGTAAATCATTTATTGTGATCTGACCCTAGTGCATAGATGGTCGGTTTGATTGACTGACAGATTTTAGGTCTCATACCACTAATTAATTTCCCATGACTGACAATGTAAGCGTTTAGGCGAATTTCCAAAAAAGTTTTGTGGTGTATTATTTTACAGTTGCCCAAATTCACAAGTAACTGGATCTTTTCAATAAATAAATAAAATAAAATAAAATAAATAAAATAAAACAACTAAAACGTTGTTGTTTTATTTAAACATATGTTTGGATTGATTGGTAATATATACACAAGTATTCTTACATTTGGTTCATCCCTCGACTGTGTAGGTTTTTTTCAACAGAACGTCGACCATGTCCCTTGTGCTGTTGGGTGAATATATTCCACATGGCGTCGACACTTTCAAAGCACAAAGATGACGCCACCAGTAGTACAAAAAGAACCAATAGTGCCTGCCTCATGTTGGCGTGTATCGTCTGAAAAAATGGAAGGCACATATATATTATTGTGTCAGTGTTCCATTTTCTTCTTTATGTATAGTTAAGTCCACCATTTTGGTGCATCATATTGTAAGTTAGGTCTGTTATCAGAAAAAAAAAACAGTCCTCCAGAAATGTATCTTAACCAAAGGATCTCGATATATATCAATTTATATGCGGATCGCGGATCGTAAATCAACCTCGAACGAGCCTAAAAGATTCTGATTTGACGTAATCGGACGTACACACTAGAACCTGCAAATGGTCTTTTATGGCTATATACATACATATAACACTTGCGACACAACGTTAGATAGCATATTTTATAAATATTTCACCTTTCAAGGCCTGATTTCAAATAAAATAAAGTATTTTTAATTATCTATACAACTAGAAATATTATCATACAGGTTATATTACCAGTGTGATTATTGGGATGACATGTTTATCGAATACTGGAATACATTTTTGCTGTAAAGGTTTTTTGGGTGTTTTGTGCGAAATTTCTTTTAACTGAATTTTGATAAGTTGAATGTGAGACATAAGAAAAAAAGTATATTCGCTGTATTTTGATTTCACTGAAGCAGCCCTTCAGCGAAAATAAATTCCAATCGAAAATATAGTATTCTACAGTATCACTTACCTAGAGCGCTGTTTATCTCTATCTGTTAACTTCTATGCTGTGGTGTTGTCAGTTCTCGTGTAGCATCACTGTAAATTTATAGGACTACTTGAACCCGCATTTGACAGGAAATTATGAATCAATTATGAATCGTTAACCATAATTAAAATAATTTTGCTACAATCGTACACAAGGAAATAACTATTCATAATCGATGCATGATTATTTTTATTGTACTTGTTAAAATATTAGTTATAGCGACAATGAACACGATTCTCCTTGTTTTAGAAGATGTTGGGTGACACCTATATTTGCTATATTTTTCTATAATGGCGAGAGACACAGTTTTACTTCATAAATCACATATCAAAGACAAATATATTTTGTGTATTTTTGTTCTATTGGGGGGATGTTGCAATATAACCTAATGATAATTTTTGCATTTCATGAATGCTTATTTTTTACATTGGCGCGAAAAAAGGTAATTTGTAAATAAAACAATAATCACAACTATCGTGATTCCAACGTGATTTGGGTAACATGTTAGTCATAGTTGTTACATAAAAATATTACTTATGATACAACACATTTAAATGATGGCCACTAGATATTGCAACGGGCTAAATGAGATTTAGACCGTGAATTTTGGACGATTGGCTGCTTGATTTCATACAATTGGTCTTGAAATAATAACAAAACTGTACACAATTTTTTTTGCAACTCATTTTTTTAAATTTAAATCCTGCATTGTGAATATTTATTATGTATTGATAGTTTTACCTCGTGTAGAGATAATTACAGTATGTGAATGGCAACGGGAGGAGCGTAGATAAAGTCAACAGTTGATCACTGTTATTTTCTGACTTGCTGTGGTGTAGGGAGCAAATGATCGTATTTGCGAATGACCGCCGTAACATCGCTCATTGGGAGAAGGAGCGCCACAAGAGTCCTGTTTCAGTCCCCCGAATAATGTTTATTTTCTTCCTTCATCGCGTCTACTGTTCCTAATACCACGGCACAGTGAACGCGATGACAGGAGCGAATGCACCACTATATTTTAGAGGAGAAAAACAAGTCTCGTGGCATTGTCGACCACAACGAGATCTCGCCGGTTTTTCACTTCCAAATATATTAAAAATTACACATGTTTTTGATATAATTTTACAGACCACGTGGATTCGGTTTGATCATTGAAGGATGACTTGATAAATGAAGCCAATCTCTATGTACATTACTACCGAATATTAACTTACATCAGCGTTCAGTCCGAGTTTGGTTTAACAGAAACACGTACACCGACCTTCATCGCACGATAATGGACAAGATATATCCGACCTCATTATTTAGTTAGGAAATTGATTTTCATTCTAATTAACACAATTAAAAATGTATTCCGGTATTTCATGATGGATCAAATTATTTACGGCTAATTATTAGCAATCCTCCAATAACATTAAAATAATAATGCAAATTAATACCCCCATAAATCGACGTTTAGTGGGAACCATGATATAGTATGGCGGACGTCATGATATAAACGTGCGTGTATATGTTTCATAGTTGACTGTCTCTACGTTATATTTTGGTAATATAACGTTTCACGAGTGATCGTGGTAAGTCGGAGTGACGAATATTATATCATAACTTCCTACTGTGTTACGGAAATACGAAAGTGATATCGATAATACTGTTAGGTATTATATTTACTATTTACAATAAATAGATACCAACCTAGGTTATTTTAAAGCACAATCTTTATAAATAAATACTGCTGATAGATTGTTTTTACTGTGTATCCTAACGCGGTATTATCTACTCAAACAGGCTGGTCAATTCTGCAATTAATCTATGAACCTTTGTACAAATATACTGAAATAATATATTATATTCCAATGTAAACGTAATTAATTGTTAATATTGTAAATTTCAGCTCATATACAATACTGTAACATTGGAATTGCAAAAATGATGAAATATACACCGAGCAAGTGAATAACAGCGTAAGTAGCCAATCAGCGACGGCACCGCGTCGCAGCTGATGATTTCTTCCATTAATGAAGACATGGTAGTACTTAGACTGGCGCAGTCGGGGCGAGTAATTTGTTTTTGTAGTTTAAATAAAATAAAAACAATTCGCGAAATGTAGGTGTTAGCGCGAAATCCCCTGTAATATCGTGCTGACACCTCCATTTCGCGAATTTTTGTATTTTATTTAAACTTCAAAAACAAGTTAATCGCCCGACTGCGCCAATCTAGGTAGTACTGGCCATAGTTTCGAACTGTAAATTTCCTAGCATCTGCCCCGAAATTATAGTTGTTATAGGGTGGAGTTATTTTAAACCGTCATAAGTCGTAAAACAGGTGCAATCAATTCTGTTGGGTGGTCATTGTCAATAGATGGCAAAAATTAGAGTTGAGAATTTGTTGGGATTGCCGAGTAAATTAGAGCAGCCAGTGTACAAGTGAATAACACCACGGGTTGTTTTTTTCGGTTTAAGCCCTTGCCACACCCACTTCGCCCCATGGTGTTTTCTACACTTAGCATATAATTCTGCATATAATCAATTATTAGGTTATATTATGATTGTTGATACTGTGTTTTGCACATTAGCATTTATTTGTAACCCTATGTTAAGCCGAATACTCCAGCTCTACCGATTTGCGAGATCTGTCACAAACTCACGGTTTAACGAAAATTCATTCTTCGATCGCTGGTAATATGTACTCATAAACGTCTCACAGTCATAAATTTATTTAACGTTTTTTTTTTATTCCAGAAACATATCACTGTCTCTGGCGATAATATGCAAAGAAATAATTCATAAAAAGTGCGGCTAAATAGGGTCCATCAACATGATTCCTAACGATTTAAACTCGCTGTATGCGATATCGCGCCAACTCCTATTGATTCTCATTGAACAAAGGTGTCTCTTATAGCTGAAATATTCCACGCTTCGTATGTAATTTACATGTAGATGTGCAATATGAATAAACTAAATAATTCAATATTCTCTCTCAGGAAATGATTGATTTGAACACATTTTATCAGATATCGTATAAATACGATAACATTTTATTTCATCATATATACGTGTATGTTAGACGTATACATTGCGACTGTTTATAATCACACAGTTGAAAAATACTATGTCTTGCGTCCGCGAATACGATGAGCAGTTTCTCTAGCATGAAGTTGGGCTCTTTCTGTATTTTTCATTCTGTAAATGTAAATTAAAAGAATTTTTAATCTATTCAAAAACGTACAGTTGGGGTATGTGTCTTTGAATTGCAATATTATTATAATCAATGACAATTTACTAATTTTAATAAATGAAACTAATTTAGTAGGACTTACTAGTAATTGCGTAAAGTAGAAATCTCGAATTAATGAAAATAGCTGTAATTACTTGAATTAATCGAAATTTATAAACACAGCAATAATTCGCATGATGCAAGAAAACAAACAAAATGTGAGACACTGTCAAACACATTTTTTATCAATCAGATAAAAACATCAAATACTGTACAGTCAATCAGTCAAATCCAATATGGTAATTATTCAGACGCAAACGTGTGTAACTTTGCAGCGTTTATACTGTTTTTGTGCATTGAAGCATGGGATGTGGATCGACTAAACACATAATTCGCAGAGTGGCCACAAAATACCGATTTGTTGTTGAATTTTGGGATTGCGTTCCTTGAAAATAAGGTGTAAACCCGGAAGATACGTTGTATTTCTAATTGCAATCAGCATTTGAACAAATGTGTTTTAAATAACCATAAAACAACCAAAGACATAATTAAAGATAAACGTGAAAACGTGTTTTTCAAAAACGTCTCTCTTCACATGACAAATACGAACTAATCGTCTGTACTTACCCGCTTCTGACTGCATCTTGTTCATTTCTCCGACCCACCACACGAGATCCCAAAGTCATCGTACGACCCCAGTTAATAGCTGTAGCTGTGTCGATCCACAAAGCTACAACCAGTATTACCATCACACACACCCCTGTTACGTTTTTCATCTTGACAAAGTGTTATTTTTCGCTGTTTGTAAAAGAGAAAGTAAAAGTTGTTATTGGAAGTGAGTTATTTAATTCTGCAATTTGAGTTTCTGGCGTCATCCACCAGATTCGTCGAAGGTATAGGTCGTAACCGTGTTTCCTTTCAACCCTAGTCGGCATGAGATCACATCAGCCTAATGAACGAACTCCTAGACTGTCGATAAATATAAAATTACATTTGATTTCTAAATTAGTAAAATTTTAGGTAGCTGAAATAAACTTTGATGAACGATCAAGTGCATTTTAATGCAAAAATCTTTACAAATAAGCTTAAAACTACATACCTTTCGAACGTACCACCGATGATAGTCTGTTATATGCTTTACCGTATCTGCATGGGGAATATATAATAATAATACATCTATTAATTTTCCTGTAAGGGCGGGTCATTCATCTGACACATTGATTTGCCTAATTTCAAAGTCATGGTTAATCACCGTTGTCATATACAAGGATTCCACTTATTCGTCACAATGATAATCCATCTATTCCTGAACGTACTGATCAATAAATTGCAAAAAAGTTTGGGAAAATATTACGTTATTGGCCAATGAGAAGTGACGGGTCCTATTTAGTGACATGTTCTCCTGAGTGTTCTCCAATAATATAATCTTTTCCCATTCACGCAGAGCTAACTTCAAATTTATTTTATTTTCTCAATATGAATCATTTTTTCGTTTTCAGTTTACTATGTATTTCGCTAATATTGACTTAACAGACAAATGAATAATTGTTCTATTGCATTTCATGCAGTTTACAACTTCTCAAGGTTTTTTTTTTACATTCGAACCTAAATAGTCGCATTTAGGAGATAATCGAAAATTTATGTATTTATTATGTTTTTGATTGGACAATATTGAAATATATCTAAGAAAAAAATCACCAATATCTACAAGTAATCAATTTTAGGAGTATCGTATTATCGTTCCTGTTACAATGCTGTCAAATTATTATTAATTATTATTAAGTTATCAGATTTAATTTCATGTGTGTAATTATGAAATAATTACAAGATAAACTTATTTCCTGACAGCACTAATGATGAAACTACATTTTGACAGCATGTGCATATATTTACATATTCTGTTACATATTAAAGTTTTAAAATGTACAATAATTGCGGCGGAAAGCCATTTACTTCACTAATTAGCTTATTTTATAAGCAGTGGATTGAATAGTCATATGGCCTAAATGTGATTATTGTCTGAACGGTACAGTTGAAGCAGTACCCTTTGAATAACGCGTACGAGTAAGTTTACTATAATTATTTCAAAGTTGTTCGATTGAAGCAATTCTTTTTGCTGGCTGGCTTTTTCAGTCATCTGTCGTTATCCACCAACATTTTAATTGTTGATCTCACTTGAAAACCCGCGTAAGGTCTTATCGATGCATTTGCTAGGATTGTCCCAGACAGATTCAACATTCAAACATTTGCCGCCGTTTTCGACCTTTTCTTACTGTCATTTATGGTTATTCTCAGTTAAAATACGTTCAATGAAACAGTAAAGTTAATTACAATAAATAAGAGGGGTCAAAACTTCGCGTCGTAACACCATACAAGTAATATTCGTCGTTATCATCATTTTATTTTGTGTATAATAATGTTATTTTGCCTTAAATAACGAGTAGTTTTATATTTGATATTATTATCTTTCGGTCAAAATGAACAATTTACAAGTAACCGGGTTTTCGATTTTTTTCCAATAAGTGCCATTATCTAATATATATTTTTTTGTGTAAACACATTGAACCCACAGTAAAAAGCGAGTTGTTAAATACACGTTTTATGTATAACTTGAAACACACTTGGGGTGTTAATTAGATAATTCAGTGGAACCTGAAAAACGGTATTACATTTGTTGTTCAGTATAACTTCAGCTCATCAATTGCTTCATTGAATATAAATAAATAGAATTATAAGATGTAAACAAATGAATGCACATTATATTGAAGTATTACTTGAAAAATCTATGAAGATCCATAATTACACATACCACTATATGCAAATGTTATTCAACGAATATGTTCTCAGCAAACGATGTGTTTCTTTGTTTATCTGACTTTCCTGATATACATATTTTTTGTAAAACATATTATATTCAGAATGCGCCGAGCCATCACTATACAGATCTTGTGTGTGGATAATATACATGCCCCCCCACACACACACACCGCCCGGTACGTGCACCATACATTGGGTAAGATTACCGTATTAATTACGATGTTTCACTTGAAATGTAACCTTCCTTTATGCGTTATATATATGTGTGCTGCTAAGTACTATTGATTGTTCAATAATTATTAATGGGTTGACTTATATTGAACAATGTCTGTTGCTAGTAAATTACTCTTGACTTGACTTGATGCTTCATACATTAGTAAATAATTGATTCTCAGAAAAGTGTTTCATTATCAAAGGTTATCAGATATTTATATGAATTACTGTAAATCTTTGTATTATTGTGGCTAACATTTTTTGCGGGTTGGTGATTAAGAGCGTATATATGAAAACTGTTCGCGACCACTGTTATAATTACTAGTATATATTTTTAGGATCCAAGTTAAGCATTCACTGCCACAAACGTGAAAATGACATGTGAAATAGTTTAAGAAAATTTGCAAGTCAAAGAACACAAAACAAACGACTGATGACAATCTACAAGTACAAAACAAACATACCAAGTATATATATACTGCATAGCCGAATCAGCAAAAGAAGGAAATATGAACTGCATGGTATATATTAAGTTATATCATGTGTTTATAAAAGAGTGAGCATGTCTTGCTTAATATGTGGATGTTTCGCGATTTTGTCCGAGTCATGATTTCCTTTCTCGCGGAAAATCTTCGTTCTGGCCACTCAAATAGACCTTTTATCGCCTCTATTGTTTTTACTGATCTGTGTAAGAATGATGCTTGGGACAGTTGACATAATGAATGGAGAGAATTTGACTATTTGAGGGACTAAAACAAGTGTCTAGTTCTTTAGCATAATTTAATCAGGTCACGTACTACATTGCTTATCGCAGACTAAATTTACTTTCAATGTCAACATGGATTATTTAGTGCAGTCATGTTTATTTTGCAGCTGTACCGTTTATTATATATTTATGCATTAAGTTTCCAACTCTAACACTTTTGTTTCGTCTTTTAGCAAGAATGGGTTCAAAACACAGAGACGTGGTGTACCACATACTGATTACCACATACCACAGACTGATTACAAAAGAACTCTTGGAGGAACACCAAAAAAGCTGCACATAGAATAATTTATAATTGTATAATGTACGAAAAGTGTACGAAAAAGCATTTAATAAATTATTGTAAAATCTCATTACGATTTGTCAATTAATATTACTGATTATTCACATATAATGGATCTCTACAAAATGCGCAAGAATATTGTCACTAACTTTCAAAATAGTTAGGCACTACTACGCATATGCAATCAAATAAATTCAAATAAATAATTCCTATTTCGGCACGCCCGAGGGCGCTATTACTTTAAAGTAAATATGTGACTATTTGTAATCAATAACAGTCCGATTTCTCTCACAAGGAAACATATGCATATCAAGGTGCCCAGTGGATACATAAGAATGCAATTTTGATTAATACTGATTAATAATCGTGTTTATATAAAATAAGTATTGTAACACATCTTTCCTATAAATCGCGTCCTTTACCATGGTAGCGTTGCTATGACACACATTGCAATTAAAAACAATCTTTTTTTATATGATAGCATGTTATAGCCTCGCCTTGATTTTTGCGGGCGTATTACAATTATTTTATGTGGTGTATCCTGTGGCATATTGCGTTGTATTCTGTATCATGTAAATGTTACCGGCCGCGCTCATGTCACACATGTCACTGTGTTCGCCACATACATGTAGAAACAAAATTTATTTTTGTTTACAGAATTTAAGTAACAAGATACAACCTTTGAACATTATTGAGACATATGACAATTTCATACGTATTGTATAAATAAAAATAAATAAATAAATAAATAAATAAATAAATAAATAAATAAATAAATAAATAAATAAATAAATAAATAAATAAATAAATAAATAAATAAATAAATAAATAAATAAATAAATAAATAAATAAATAAATAAATAAATAAATAAATAAATAAATAAATAAATAAATAAATAAATAAATAAATAAATAAATAAATAAATAAATAAATAAATAAATAAATAAATAAATAAAGGATAATGATGGGGACCGCGACTTGGTATCCAGAACGTATGTGTGGTATAAATTCAAAGTACGTGCGAAATTCAATGAATCGTCGAATAATAATCAACATTGGGAGGCAAAGTTATTAAACAAAACAGTTGAGGAACATATTTGAAGACATAATGACACGTTTGAAGTCATATTAATTTGTTCTGTTCACGAAACAAACAATTAAAATAGACATGAAGGCAAAGTTATTAAACTAAAACTATTAAGTCATATTAATTTGTTCTATTCACCATCACCTATGGGTGAAGTAAAAGCAAATTATCAAACTAAAACTATTGAGGCACACTTTTGAAGCCATGCTAATTTGTTCTATTCACGAACACCTAGTGGTGAGATGAAGACAGTTATTAGACTAGAACTACTGCGTGACACTTTTGAAGTCATATTAATTGAATCACGGACACCTAATGTTGAAATAAATTCAAATCATTCAACTAAAACTATCGAGGGACACTTTTGAAGACTAGGGGACACTTTTGAAGACTAGAGGACACTTTTGAAGTCATATTAATGTGTTCTATTCACGAACAACTAATGGTGCATAATTTAATAAACTAAAACTACTGCAGGACACTTTTGAAGACAAGAAGACACTTTTGAAGTCATATTAATTTGTTATATTCACGAACAACTAATGGTGACATTAATGCAAGGTCATTAAATTAAACCTATTAAGGGACACTGGTAGACATTGGGACACTCTTGAAGTCATGTTAATGTTTTCTACTAACGAACAACTGAAGGTGACACGAAGGCATAAAACTATTGAGAGACACTTATGAAGACATGGGGCACTTTCGAAGTCATATTAATTCGGTTTATTTGAGATAACGTAACAGGAATATCTTTGAACACAAAGTCAAGTGTCAACTTAGGTATCCGCATTGCCGTCAAGGCAGTTCACATGTGAAGACTGATATTATCATACAGATTACCGCTCCAAAATGTTTATACAATTGTAGTACCAAATGAAATGTGTTTAGACATGGATACATACTATAATTTAACATACCATGTACGCATTGTAAAAGTAATTTATTTCAAATTTCCAAATCAATCCTGCTACATTTTAGTAGCAATACTTAGCATACCTTATCTCATTGCCAATACTGTTATTAAAATCTAGTCACACAACCCAGACATAAATACATACATACACAATAGTTTATTGTATTTTTGAACAATTAATCTCCTAATTGCAATAGAATTGACTAGTGAGTCCCATAAAGCATGTATCTGAGGATACTCTAACTATTATACAATATCCACCAAATCCATCGGAATATTTCAAGTTGGAAGGTACGGGAGAAAAAGAAAAGGTTGTAAGTATGTCCAGGTTGTGTTATTAGATAAAAGAACTAATTTTGAGTTATAATACAAATCCAGATATACTACACAGTTCCTAGTATTTTGAAATTAAAATACCTAATCGATAGATATTGGCAAACTTGTACCGACAAGCAACCCAATCTTCCTTTACATACGTTTGTCTTTCAAAATGCACCCAACAAGATATATATAAACGAGCCATGCATACAGTTTGTTATAGTAACATAGTACAATATTGAGAGATAATGTAATGGTAGTCACCAGTCTACTTGAAATGCATAAAATGCATCTCACACATAATCGAAACAGTTTTTTTGTGTTTATGCCCGGGATAAGAAAACTGCCAAACTAACTAGTTAAAGGGCTGTTACCTATAATCCAATTAAAAAGTATGATGATTAGAAGACATTCAAGTTACACCTGTTCTATTTTTATAGAAGAACCTTCCCAAATAAAACAAATTCTAAAGTTTAAAAATTTAAGAGGTAGTCACTAAACCATGTACTTTCACACTCAAGCAAGAGAATAGACATGTTGGTGAACTAGCCTTGCACTGTGAGTGTTTTATTGTTTACACTCCAGTTTTTTTCACAAATAAAAAAATTAAAAAAAAAAGAACTGCAGACCACACTTCTTTATATTTTTAGTGGGCAAGCCGGTTTCCACATACAAAAATACACATAATATTTCTATTTAATTTATTTTATTTAAAAAAAAAAATATTTTAGAAGCATAACAATACAACGACTAGATTTGGTGTCACAGTTTGCTCCCAATTCATACTGGAATATTGCCAGCAATAATTAATAAAGCTTGTTCAGAAAACATCATCATTGCCGACATCATATTCAATGGCTAGTTCTCAGGATCTACAACAGTAAATAAATAAACAGAAATCATTTTGATGCGTGTTTTTTAGACGACACTGCCATATCGCACAGATATTCAACACCACCATATCGAATTTGGATTTGGACCATACCATTTCAAGCTGCAGGGTGTCTAAACAATGACTCAACAAACAATAAACACATCTTCCACCCACCACACAAATTTTAGCCACAATTGAAAACCAAGAAAGCAACAAATATCAGGCTGCATCTTGAAAACAACGACATACCGCATTACAACCAGTCATTACAAACATGAAATCCTCCACCCCTAGCAGTACACCCTACAACATTAATGGTTCCTATACTCATTTGCATCTATGTACAACAAGCTTAGCCAATAGATGCACCTGACTCATCAAACTTTTGACCAACCACTCATTCTAAATATTGTGGAGTGAAGGCGCTATTTACTAATGAGAGGAATCTTTTAAACGAATTAAACAGATCAAGCAGTGAGTATCTAGTTATGCTATAATTAGAGAAGGTATACAATTCACTCACCTGTAAACATACTATGGCATGACTTATAACTTGTTCCTATAGATTTGGTAGCCAAGGCGCAGTGAATACATCTACGATATACGTCTCAGATATTGAATTTGCTTTAGTTCTGAAATTAAAATAAAATATTAAAAATAATTCATTACAATATTACAAGCAGTGAGTATCTAGTTATGCTATAATTAGAGAAGGTATACAATTAACTCACCTGTAAACATACTATGGCATGACTTATAACTTGTTCCTATAGATTTGGTAGCCTAGGCGCAGTGAATACATGTACGATATATATATATACATGTATATATATATATACATACGAAGTGTCAAAAAGTAAGCATACTTGCCGCATTCAAGAAGATGTCAAAAATATAGAGTGGATACCAACAAACAATACAAACAGCCCCGCTCTTTTGACTAACCAAGCTTAAAAAATAATATTCATGTTCCTCAAATGATTCCTCAAATGAATTATATTATAGGTATTATATCTCAATGTTCCATTAGAGTAATTTAACATTGTAGGAAAGTTATGAAATATAGTAAAGCAAATATTAGTTGTGTTCCTCGATTAAGTACATGTATTATATTTTCTCTCCAATGTTTCTATATAATACAATAAGAATTGTATAAAAGTTCCTAAAAATTGTAGCAAAATATCTAGGCAGAATTTTGGAAAAAATTACCAGCCAATGTGTTTCTTAATTAATATTACATTTACTGTATTAATCTCAATGTTCCTTACAGAAACTTGAATTGTATAAAAAGCCCCAAATAATAGTGTAGTAGAGAAGTGCTTCCAAATACAGCAAATACAGTATCTATCTAAAGCATGTTACACATCAAAATACCAAGTGGGTAAAATCTGCCTGTATTCTGGAATATACTATTAAGAAATATGATGGCTAAGTTGAATTAAACCAATGGAAACTAGGGATTACAAAGACTGTGAGATTAGTGAGATTTTTTTTTGAAAAGCATGGCAATTTCAAATGAACTGTTCATTCTTATAACTAGTTAATAATCAAAGAAAGTGTAGGAATGGCATTCTGTCTGCTGGGGTATTGGAGAACCATGAATAACAATTTAGAATCTATTATTAGTCTTTTAAACATGGTGAATATAGTAGGTCTGATATTGAAGATGCACAACGTGAAGACAATTGTATTGTATTGAAGTTTATAATACATTTAATTACACATCTGTGTTTTGTAGTGTGAGTGTCTGTGCAACAATTAAAATCTCATTTTTTGAGATATAATTTTTTTTTGCAAATTAGTTAATTAATATGCTTAGTTTCAGCCTTAAACTAATCTCGTTTACGGATTACCCTCAGAGCACCTACATATATAGCTGTTGTTGCTTTCCGACCAGATTCTACTTTTTTGGTGACTTCATAAAGCGGTACTTTTTTGCAGGTATAACCTTACAAATCCCCCATTTCTGAATGTCATTTCACTGCAAGTCACCTGTGCACAAGGTTGTTGAATGAGTCTTATGTTCTTTCATTGCTGTGTTCCAGAGACGTGATGTTTTCTCCATGTCAAACATCCTGTACACTGTCAGTACTTTGGTCGGAGACTGCAGATATTCATCAATCGTCTGAGGTGTCCCTTCTGTTCTTGGTTTCAGTTGTTGATATTTCACCACTGGGTCCAGCCTTTGTCATACATGTCCCTGGATAAACGCTGATATAATGAACCAGCTAAGTTCACACCTGTGGTCACTTTTTCTATTGTTAAACCTCTATTCCAGGCAACAGATCCTTTCTAGAACTTGGACTCAACTGCCACGACTTGCCTTCTTTTGAATCCCAACAAAGTTGAGATAACTGCTCTCAAATGTACTGCATGTATGCCTTTATATTAGGTGTTAACCAACCACACAACACTAAAATATAGCAATTATAGTCAGGCTTGCTCAGAATGCAGTTTTATGTCTCATGGTCACTGACAGCCTTCTGACATCACAGGAAAGACAGAGAACCCGTATTTGGGCATGTGACTATTAAACATATACAGTAGAATATACAATGTTGACAGATTTGATTTATTGATCTCTAGAGATCTGACCAAAATGCTAAAATTTTATTAAATTCAGTGTATTATTTTGGAAAAAAAAGTACAAGCAGTGACCAAAGTTGGTATATTCTTTTATGGGATGATTGTTTGTATAATACTCTTTCATTTTATTAATTAAAAACACCCTTTCCTGTTCAGAATTTTAGGTACAAGAACACTTGGTCAGATGGTAAATCTCTTCACTTGGGGCTGTAGTATGTGAAATGTATAGCGCCACCGTGAGTCCAACTTTTCTACATATATCTGAACTCTGTGAATTTGCATGAATTTTAATCATCAAGTGTTGATTACACATTTTCTAACCTTCTTATTTATCTTAAGGTGTCATGCTACTAATCAACCAATGGCTACTTGTAGCCATCTCATTTCCAATGAAATATTTTTAAATTGTTTTCTCAGGTGTTTCCTGTTTGAGGGCGCGATCAACTGGGTCAAAGGGGAGACTAACATGTGGTCTTTTGTTTACTACTTAGCGGCTCTATACCTGTGGGATTATTCTGTGTGTATTTGGATGTTCTAATCTTGGGGTTTTTCCAGTGATTTGTCTAGGTGCAGTCCAAACACAGTAGGTGTGTCTTGTTTACCTAAGTTTTGCAAAAGTTTGAGCCATGTTTTCAAGTTTGTTTATTATTTTCATATATCAATCTCATCATATGTTAACATTGTCGTCTATGGAGTTTCAATTAGTGGTATAAGTCATGTAGTGTAGTGTATTGTATTGTATTGAGTGGTATAGTCTGTAGAACGCCCTCAGTGGTGAGGTCATGGGTCATCATTTTTGAGGGAATCATGCTTGTATTTTAGTATTTGGATCTATATACTATTTGGCAGAGATAATATGTCATATTTCAAACTGTGAGCTGGTAACATATGCAGAAAAATGTCGTATTGTGAAGGAAGTATTTTTTGATTTCTGAATTATTTTCAAAATCTGTATACAAATCTGACAAACAACTTTTAATAACCAAAACGTAAATTTTGCCTGACCTGAAACTGTCGTTACCCATGCATCCATATACCACAATGAAATGTTCATCGAAAAGACAATTTACGAGTAAAACATTCTACAGTGGTGGAGTTACAGACCGCCCCTATTAAACCATTGCTCCTTTCCATCTCACAACGCAATGTGACGATGACGTGTTTTTATTTAGAAGAGAATGGTGAACCTGTATTTGTGAAGATATATTTCCGATAACAAAATGGTTTTGTTATTTCGTGCCTTTTGCTTTAATAAAAAAACATACAGGTAAAACAATATTGCAAACAATACACTGAGCAGTTTATTTACCAGGTATCCAAGCTTTAGACAGCAATGTGCTATTAATAAATTTATTTAAAATGTTATGGTGTTGCTTGCAAAAAAATCGACTAATCACTAGTCCCTCGGCGAAAACAGGTTGAATACAGCTCAACTTAAAATAGAATGATACACCCGTATTATTTGCGAGAGAGTATTCTGTGAACAAAATGATATCTCATTTGGATTTTTTGACCGTTGGCGACACTACAATATTCTTGCAAACTGCGAGACTACGGACTGAGTCGTTTGTGCATCTCTTCAGTGAAATTCTTAACCATTGTTAACTGTTGATGGTCGCCTGCTTCAATGTTTTTTTTAAGTTTCTGTATATTGCACATAATTAAAAATGGAAATACACTTATTAAAGTTTTGGGGGGAAAATGTATTCTCTTTTTGTTTACAAATGTTTTTGATCAATGACCACAGGAAAACTGTGAACTATTGTTGTTTTTTAATGCCAGAAACAGCTTATCATTACTTTTATTTAACCATTTTCTGAGGCTGTTCTACATTTTGACATCAAATGCATTATAGCGCGGTAGTCGTAGGTGTGTCTTGTTTACCTAAGTTTTGCAAGAGTTTCAGCTAGCCAACATGTGCGTTTTTCCATGTGGTTGATTATAGTTGATTTTCCCATTTTAGAGCCATGTTTTCAAGTTCGTTTATTATTTTCATACAGCAATCTCATAATTTGTTAACATTGTCGTCTATCGAGTTTTAATTAGTGGCTTGAGCCCTGTAGTGTATTGTATTGTATTGAGTGGTAAAGTCTGTAGAACGCCCTCAGTGGTGAGGTCATGGGTCATAATTTTTGAGGGAATCATGCTTGTATTTTAGTATTTGGATCTATATACTATTTGGCAGAGATAATATGTCATATCTCAAACTGTGAGCTGGTGACATATGCAGAAAAATGTCATATTTTGATGGAAGTATTTTTTGATTTCAGAATATTTTCAAAATCTGTGTACAAATCTGACAAACAACTTTTAATAACCAAAACGTAACTTTTGCCTGACCTGAAACTGTCGTTACCCATGCATCCATATACCACAATGAAATGTTCATCGAAAAGACCATTTACGAGTAAAACATTCTACAGTGGTGGAGTTACAGACCGCCCCTATTAAACCATTGCTCCTTTTCATCTCACAATGCAATGTGACGATGACGTGTTTTTATTTAGAAGAGAATGGTGAACCTGTATTTGTGAGGATATATTTCCGATAACAGAATGGTTTTGTTATTTCGTGCCTTTTGCTTGAATAAAAAAAAACATACAGGTAAAACAATATTGCAAACAATACACTGAGCAGTTTATTTACCAGGTATCCAAGCTTTAGACAGCAATGTGCTATTAATAAATTTATTTAAAATGTTATGGTGTTGCTTGCAAAAAAATCGACTAATCACTGATCCCTCGGCGAAAACAGGTTGAATACAGCTCAACTTAAAATAGAATGATACACCCGTATCATTTGCGAGAGAGTATTCTGTGAACAAAATGATATCTCATTTGGATTTTTTGACCGTTGGCGACACTACAATATTCTTGCAAACTGCGAGACTACGGACTGAGTCGTTTGTGCGTCTCTTCAGTGAAATTCTTAACCATTGTTAACTGTTGATGGTCGCCTGCTTCAATGTTTTTTTTTAAGTTTCTGTATATTGCACATAATTAAAAATGGAAATACACTTATTAAAGTTTTGGGGGGAAAATGTATTCTCTTTTTGTTTACAAATGTTTTTGATCAATGACCACAGGAAAACTGTGAATTATTGTTTTTTTTAATGCCAGAAACAACTTATCATTACTTTTATTTAACCATTTTCTGAGGCTGTTCTACATTTTGACATCAAATGCATTATAGCGCGGTAGTCGTAGGTGTGTCTTGTTTACCTAAGTTTTGCAAGAGTTTCAGCTAGCCAACATGTGCGTTTTTCCATGTGGTTGATTATAGTTGATTTTTCCATTTTAGAGCCATGTTTTCAAGTTCGTTTATTATTTTCATACAGCAATCTCATCATTTGTTAACATTGTCGTCTGTCGAGTTTTAATTAGTGGCTTGAGCCCTGTAGTGTACTGTATTGTATTGAGTGGTATAGTCTGTAGAACGCCCTCAGTGGTGAGGTCATGGGTCATAATTTTTGAGGGAATCATGCTTGTATTTTAGTATTTGGATCTATATACTATTTGGCAGAGATAATATGTCATATCTCAAAATGTGAGCTGGTGACATATGCAGAAAAATGTCATATTGTGAAGGAAGTATTTTTTGATTTCTGAATTATTTTCATAATCTGTGTGCAAATCTGACAAACAACTTTTAATAACCAAAACGTAACTTTTGCCTGACCTGAAACTGTAGTTACCCATGCATCCATATACCACAATGAAATGTTCATCGAAAAGACCATTTACGAGTAAAACATTCTACAGTGGTGGAGTTACAGACCGCCCCTATTAAACCATTGCTCCTTTTCATCCCGCAATGCAATGTGACGATGACGTGTTTTTATTTAGAAGAGAATGGTGAACCTGTATTTGTGAAGATATATTTCCGATAACAAAATGGTTTTGTTAGTTCGTGCCTTTTGCTTGAATAAAAAAAACATACAGGTAAAACAATATTGCAAACAATTCACTGAGCAGTTTTTTTTTACCAGGTATCCAAGCTTTAGACAGCAATGTGCTATTAATAAATTTATTTAAAATGATAAGCTGTTGCTTGAAAAAAATCGACTAATCACTTGATCCCTCGGCGAAAACAGGTTGAATACAGCTCAACTTAAAATAGAATGATACACCCGTATTATTTGCGAGAGAGTATTCTGTGAACAAAATGATATCTCATTTGGATTTTTTGACCGTTGGCGACGCTACAATATTCTTGCAAACTGCGAGACCTCGGACTGAGTCGTTTGTGCATCTCTTTAGTGAAATTCTTAACCATTGTTAACTGTTGATGGTCGCCTGCTTCAATGTTGTTGTTTTTTTAAGTTTCTGTATATTGCACATAATTAAAAATATAAATACACTTATTAAAGTTTTGGGGGGAAAATGTATTCTCTTTTTGTTTACAAATGTTTTTGATCAATGACCACAGGAAAACTGTGAATTATTGTTGTTTTTTAATGCCAGAAACAGCTTATCATTACTTTTATTTAACCATTTTCTGAGGCTGTTCTACATTTTGACATCAAATGCATTATAGCGCGGTAGTTGTAGGTGTGTCTTGTTTACCTAAGTTTTGCAAGAGTTTGAGCTAGCCAACATGTGCGTTTTTCCATGTGGTTGATTATAGTTGATTTTCCCTTTTTAGAGCCATGTTTTCAAGTTTGTTTATTATTTTCATACAGCAATCTCATCATTTGTTAACATTGTCGTCTATGGAGTTTTAATTAGTGGCTTGAGCCCTGTAGTGTATTGTATTGTTTTGAGTGGTATAGTCTGTAGAACGCCCTCAGTGGTGAGGCAATGGGTCATAATTTGTGAGGGAATCATGCTTGTATTTTAGAATTTGGGTCTATATACTATTTGGCAGAGATAATATGTCATATCTCAAACTGTGGGCTGGTGACATATGCAGACAAATGTCATATTGTGAAGGAAGTATTTTTTGATTTCTGAATTATTTTCAAAATCTGTGTACAAATCTGACAAACAACTTTTAATAACCAAAACGTAACTTTTGCCTGACCTGAAACTTTCGTTACCCATGCATCCATATACCACAATGAAATGTTCATCGAAAAGACCATTTACGAGTAAAACATTCTACAGTGGTGGAGATACAGACCGCCCCTATTAAACCATTGCCCCTTTCCATCCCACAATGCAATATGACGATGACGTGTTTTTATTTAGAAGAGAATGGTGAACCTGTATTTGTGAGGATATATTTTCGATAACAAAATGGTTTTGTTATTTCGTGCCTTTTGCTTTAATAAAAAAACATACAGGTAAAACAATATTGCAAACAATACACTGAGCAGTTTATTTACTAGGTATCCAAGCTTTAGACAGCACTGTGCTATTAATAAATTTATTTAAAATGATAAGCTGTTGCATGAAAAAAATCGACCAATCACTGATCCCTCGGCGAAAACAGGTTGAATACAGCTCAACTTAAAATAGGGTACACCCGTATTATTTGCGAGAGAGTATTCTGTGAACAAAATGATAGCTCATTTGGATTTTTTGACCGTTGGCGACGCTACAATATTCTTGCAAACTGCGAGACCTCGGACTGAGTCGTTTGTGCATCTCTTCAGTGAAATTCTTAACCATTGTTAACCGTTGGTGGTCGCCTGCTTCAATGTTTTTTTAAGTTTCTGTATATTGCACATAATTAAAAATGGAAATACACTTATTAAAGTTTTGGGGGGAAAATGTATTCTCTTCTTGTTTACAAATGTTTTTGATCAATGACCACAGGAAAACTGTGAATTATTGTTGTTTTTTAATGCCAGAAACAGCTTATCATTACTTTTAATATTTAACCATTTTCTGAGGCTGTTCTACATTTTGACATCAAATGCATTATAGCGCGGTAGTCGTCGCGCTGCGCATTTGTGTTGATAAACATTGATTTTCACACAATCCAATGCGCTCTTCAAATGGAAATCACAAGTATGAGGTTTGACCTCGGCGCGACTTGCACTGATTACCGCCGGTGACTCCTTCGATACCTTCCAATCACATGAAAATTACCTAATTAAAGCTTGGAAACATGTCAGTTCGTACTCGTTGATCTGCACAACAGTCAAAGTCGCCATCTTTGTTTATATGAGACCAATATATCTCGTACATGCGCAGCGCGACGACTACCGCGCTTTAATATTACTAACAAGTAATATATTTGTATGTGTTCCGGGTAGAACATTGTTGAAGGTAACATAATCTGTGGTATCCATAGAAACCAATACACTGAAGTACTTATTAGATGTCTTTCACATTCGTTCAGGGTAAGTCTCGATTTCTTCCATACCATCCTATGGGTAAAGTGCAAGTTGTCTAATCCATTGATGCTACTTCAATAGGTAAGATTTAATGAGAACAAATACGCGGTAGTCGTCGCGCATGTGTGACATTTGTGTTGATAAAGATTGATTGTCCCACAATCCAATGCGCTCTTCAAATGGAATCACAAGTATGAGGTTTAACCTGGGCGCGATATGCACTGATTACTGCCGGTGACTCCTTAATACATTGGAATAACATGAAAATTATCTAATTAAAGCTTGGAAATTCATATTCGTTGATCTGCGCAACAGTCAAAGTCGCCATATTTGATTATATGAGACCCATTTATCTCGCACATGCGCAGCGCGACGACTACCGCGCTTTAAGTACCTTAATAGCTTTATAGCATATAGCATTATGCAACTTCTGATAATGGACATACATAATTCTGTGATATAGTAATAAGGAAGGTATGCCATCTACGGCGCGCCAAGTGTTGCAACAATATTCCATTATACAGAATAATAAAAAATAGAAAACAGTAAAAAAAAGAAATCGTAGCCTCTTTTGGCAAAATGTCATAATTTCTAAAAACACAATAATAATAATAATAAAAAAAATCACCCGCAAAAAAAACAATAAAAACAAAGTAAGATAAATTAAAAATAATAAAGCAATGAAAGACAAATCAGATATAAAGTGAAAATCAAAAAGAAACTGCAAAATAACACAGAGGGAAATTACTAAATATAAAATATTAAATAAAAAGTTGGTATGTGAATAACAATATAACAATAACATAAAGATATAAATAAACATATAAATAAATAAAAATCGGGTGGCAAACTAAATTTAAAAATAAATAAAAAAACTGAAAAAAACGAGGGGAAAAAAGGGCAGAAAGTACACAAAATATAAGAAGAAGACGGAAAAGTGAATAAAAAAACGTATCAACAATTGCTTAGAGAGTTTTCGGTTAGGCTGGAATAACCATCCACTCAGTACTCAACACAATTATAGCCCCAACCAGATGTGGATCAGAGGTGTGACAGCTAAACAAAATGCTAACAAGACTGCAATAAAGGAACTTTTAGATCCTGATATAATTGACAACAGTACATATGGTGTTGAGAATCGTGTGCTGCAAACTAGCAACATTTCCCCCAACAGATGATACAACCGATGATGAACTTGACTCTAATGCAAGTGACCATCATCTTCTAATTCTTGGCCAATCAGTTGACCCACTTTCAGAAAGTTGTAATGAGAGCGTTGACCTGTATATTAGAGCTTGTAAATTATTGTTCAACTTGCAGCAGTTTGTTTCATAAAAATAAACAATACAATATAATAATGCAAGTTATAAACTTTTCTCTTATATAAACATTTTGTAATTAAATAAAATTGTGTAAAATACGGTATTAAAAGTAAATGAAACTTTGACATGTTTCTATGGTTTACAACCATTCACAGAACGCAGAAACAGACTTACAGTCTCTTGTTTTTTAATTTGTTTTGTTTTTAAATAAAATAAAATAAAATGGCGAAAGCACACTCCCTTGGTATTTCATTTTATTGAAAAAAACACCAAGAGATAAACTAGAGACTGTATGTTTCTCAAAACATTTATCACCTCAATTATTATACCACTGCTGATCTGTTTTTACATCACCTTACCAATCAATAACTAATTATTATTATTGCACAAATGATCCACGGAGCGATGTCACAGAACGTTTTACACTGCTAAGACGCGCACCCCTGTACCATGTATTTCTATGGGCTCTGTGCAAGCTGCTAAAGATAAGGTGAAAAAAATAGCACAAATGCACTAATACTCATGAGCAACCAAATTTATATATGTTCTACATGTAGGGGTAATCTTGTAACCATGTTTAAGGCTCAACAACTATCCCAAAATACAATTTTCTGGATGTTTTTGTTTCCACCATGATGGTTGCCAGACGATGAAAATGCCCGGATGAACAACCTTGTATTGTCTAATATTATGCAGATTACTTCATCAATAAGTATATTTCAACTCTAGAATAAATTTGTCTGTAAAAAATCTCAGAATAAGTTACAAACTTAAGTTACAAAGTCACCCAATGAAATCATAGAAGTACATTAATTGAAAATGGTGGTTGGCCGACACTCCCTTATTCAATAGAACACATGATTAGTCAGTAGAAATAACATTAGCTGCAAACATTCAGATAAGGTAATACATTTGTTACGTGAATGAAAATTATAATTTTGACCAATGCCCTTATAATGGTCAATATACCATATATTTGAAAGATATGCACTCAATTTTATTATCCATGCTACACCTATGAGTATAGTACTCATGTGCAAACTTTCACCTGGCAATATATTAAGGTAGAAGCCTAGTCATAATGTTTGACAAAATTGGTTATAAATCCTATGACAATTTTCATTAGTTTATTGTGTACAATCATGAAGCTAATGTCTCATGGTACGAATAGAACACAATGTTAAAGAAAAATGCATTTTTTGACAGTTTTTAAAACCCAGATTTTTGAAATATTTATGATTATCATTAACAATATATGATTTTTCACCAGGCTAAATTTTGAGATATTGCATTATATCTCTGCCATAGGAAACTGTGGTAAAAGTATTATAATATTGTCAAAATGGCGACTTTCAACTAAAGTACAACTATCAATTTCTCAAAAAAAGGCTGGTGACCCCCAACTTGTTTAAAGTCAATATTCTTATATTGCCTTGTAGTACAATTTATTGCAAAATGAATAAATTCTGTTTTTTTTTTAATTTATGAGTAGGCTCAACATGGACATAAACAAAACCAAAATGGCCACCAGTATGTCATTTCTGTTTGATGCTTAAAAAAATGAGGTGTGCATCCAATATACATGGCCATGATATAAAGTTAGAATAAAATTGTCCTATTATTCTCCTACAAAATGCCATCCAATTTGATAAATTCACAAACTAACACAACCTACGGTATCACCTAAGAGTGTAGTACTGAACCTTCGTTGTTATTCAGGATTCACTTTCAAAAAATCTTCCATATGCTTTTGATACCCAGCAAGAATAAAATACTGGTGTATTGGCCATGGAATTGTCATTAAGGTAATGCATTAATGTATATACCACATCAATGCCAAAATCTTTTGCTGCTTTCACAGCACTGTCTATTTTCTTTTTCAGATTTTTTTTCAAATTCCCCAACATATTTTGCAATAATATTATCTCTTTGGATTTCGGCAAGATTGTTTTTCTTGAACATCAAATAAGCACCCTGCAAGAAACATAAAATAAATTACATTATATTATATCAGCATTCCAATTGCCCAAATAGGTCGGTGTGATTGGTAAAGAGAGTGTTTTTAATTAAACAAGCTGTGGTGAAATACACCGTATACCACAGTATTTCATGTTTAGAAATATACCCCAAACATGAATAGCACACAGCAGAAGTAAAAATTAAAATGTTTGACATTGTCATATTGTATCTGATCATCAAATGTGTACTTGTCCATATTGACAGTTATTGCTCTGGAAAAGCATTGATAAAAACAAAATAGCCACTGCTTGGCCATTTTAAATACATTTGTATATCTATGACATGATGTATAATGAATATACAACATTTGAACATAATCAGTCAAAGAATGAGATATGGCCCTAGAACAACATTCATTAAAACAAATGGCTGCCAGTCAGCAATTTTGAATCCGATCTTAAAAACAAAAAGACCTGATTGCTTGATTTTGATGATTTTTCAGCACAAAATGGCCGCCATTTGGCTATCATGAATCAGAATTTAAAACAAATTGATGTGCATATGTATAATATTATGTATTATATATGTGTAAAGTTTGAATGTTATCATAGTTTGGGTTGTTGTGGACATGGAGTAAATTTGCCTCCAACGACAATGCTTAGTGCTGTGTTATTGATCGAAATGTTCCCGTCGCCAGATCATGAAGCTAAATACTAGTAATAGGCCAGATTACACGTTTTTGGGCTATGTGACGTTACACGCATACAAGCATGCATATTAGCTACTAGCTGCAATTCTGTAGCTCCAGATTTCTCTGGTCTATTTTTGGCGTTTTCTGTTGCATCATGGTAGTCTAATTCGTTCGTCTATTGGTAATTGCAAATAAAAACGCCTCAAACAGACACCAACGAAATTCACAGAACTGCAGCTAACTAGCTTCGGACAGTCGTATTTATTCCAGAAGAGGATGGCGTATGCAGATGCACAACATTGTTTCTTACCTAAGATCTGTAACCATACCAATGATGACCCTAGATCGCATTGTGACGACCAATGCAAACTTGTCTGCACGGAAAGCGGTGACACAATAAACTACTGTCGAGGTATCGACAGCTATCCGAATCCACAAAAGTGGATAAATCACTATTGTTTACAATAAGTAAGGCCCAAAGTCCTGGCCGGTTCACGAGCAAGTAACACTTACAATTGCGACTGCGCAGAGCATGTGACGTGTAGATGCACACGCACGCATTTTTTTTTCTAATTGTTTTCTTTAATTATTATTTCTTTATTTTAGTTTTTTAATTGTTATTTCTAGATATATTTGAGAGCGTTAAGAAAAAGGCTGAAATACTGTTTTTTATTATTCTGTATGATAGGACACTTGGCGCGCAGTAGGCTGTAATGGATAACTCTAGTCTATTGGCACCCTGACATCAGACTTTTCATGTTTTAAGTTAGTTAACAATGTCTCATATACCTTTGTGTCAAATATTTTGGTTTGGGGTATTTATTTTTGGATGTTGACCGAAACTGTTGATTGGCATGATCATCATTTATGTCATACATCATGTCACTTTAATATACTCATTTTGAATGAATCAAAGATGTCGGGGATTGTGGTGAACGTCGTTCATGCTTGCGTCCATGTTTTAGGGGTGACATCAATTGATATGCCAATCTTTGTTTAGTTCACACTACAAGAACTCAATTCTAGTTTAAAAGTAATGTAGTACTACCATCTTTCCGAGCATGACTGCTACCAGGGACTACCGCCACTCTCAAAATGACCATCACTAACAACTTTTCATCTATCATAACTACCATTGACTAACACTACTCTTACTTGCGATACTACTACCACTCATTAGATGACAATCATCACCAATCTTAGCCACAGTGAAACACAATAATAACTACCAAGACTACCGCTGCCATGATAGAACACCTTCATTGCTTCTATGACAATCGCCATTTTCACCAGCAGTTGTGTCACTAATGTGATCAGCTGAAAAAGAAAATGATCAGTACGAAATTGAAGATAATAATGATAATGAGGAGAAAGTGACGCAAGAAAAGATAACTCATCAATCGACCGGTTTCACTTACTTATAACAATTATTTTAGCATGTCTCCATATTTCCTTAACATTCTTATACATTGACAATTAATGTACATTCACCGTGTTGTTCAGTACAGCCATACGTATCTACAAAAAATGTTATATCTACAGTTGGCAAAGTACTGCTAGTCTGCAAGGAAGTGCAAATAGTACATTCAATTAAAAGTCATTTCAATCAAAATATAATTTAGTTCGACACAAAAAAACCTACGTAAACGCCCAAATAACACTGAATGGAGACACCAATTCACAAATAACAGAGTTGCTTGGGGATGAATACTATCAATTAGCAATAACCAGTAGTATCATAAACCATCATTAGACACCACGACCCTTGCTTGCACGCACATTACATTCATTGAGCATGGAAATAGAAATTGTGTATAATACAATTGTTCACTGAAAAAGTATATTCACTTTTGTGGTGGCTTGTGTAAACAAAAATACTGGTGCTGTGTTATAGGTTGACGTTAACACACAAAATCAAAAAACATGATTTAATATTGACACAACACATAATAATCTCATATATAAATTCTACATACATTGTACATGTACAAAACAAACCACAACAGGAACAAAAACACAAAGGGAGCAATGCAAACCACAGCAGGAACAAGGCAAACTACAACAGGAACAAGACAAATCACATCACATCAGGAACAATAAAACACAAAAAGAAAAGGCAAAACACAACAAACCACAACAGGAACAAGGCAAATTACAACAGGAACTAGCAAACCACAACAAGCACACAACAGGAACAAAGTAAACCACGACAGAAACAAGGCAAATCACGACAGGAAAAAGGCAAACCACTGGTAGGAACAAGGAAAACCACTGACAGGAACACGGCAAACCACTTACAGGAACAAAGCAAACCACTGACAGGAACATGGCAAACCACTTGTAGGAACACGGCAAACAATTCGCAGGAACGCCACAAATTAAGGAGTATGTTGCTGGAGTGAAAAAAGTAAGAAAAGTCAAAAAATAGGTTAGAGATTGTCTAGTCTGATTCCTTCTGAATTCATGAAATACATGAAAGTGATAAAACAATAGATACAGTAATGATAACAATCAATTACGTCCTCTTTGATCTTGTCAGTTTTTTGCCGAATGATAATTATATGGTAACGATGACAATACCGGAAAAAAACAGATTTATGACTAAAACTAATACAAATAATGTGGAAACTAAACGTTAATAGAGAGTCAATTTTGATTTTCTCTGAATACTTGACTCGGATATAGAAAGCTACTTCCGTAAAAAACAAGATGACATTCAACAATAAGCAATTAAAAGTGACAAGGCAATTCATAAACAGGCAGTAATTAACAAATCTAATTTTCATATACGGAAATTGCAAAATATTAGCTTTTGTTGCTGTTGGACGAAAGTGTTGATGATCTTGTCTGCCAGGGTCACTAACCTTACCGAAACACTTTTTCATTACGGGCATTGCTCAAAAAATTCAAAATGCAAAGGCGTTGACGTCATTCCTTTAAAAAAGAATGATATACCCGTATTGTTTAACAGAATGTGCTCGGTGGGTTTTCCCGGCTTTTCAAGGTTTTTCTTGAATGATAAAAAAACATTAGGTAAAGCAATATTGCAAACACTTCAGTGAGCAATTCATCTGCTATGTATTAGTACTCGAGTACAAACTCTTAACTGAAACAGAGGATGTATTAGTGACTGCAAGGTAGTGCAAGGAGTACATTCAATTAAATGTTATTTCAATCAAAATACGATTCACTTGGACACGAGAAATTTCGTGTTTGACACGATGATCAAATGATCATGTTTATTCTTCTCACACTGTCAGCCCATATATGTTTTCCGTTATAAAAAATATCACTGAATGGAGTGTTACTAATTGAGTGCTCTTTGTGTGGAGTTTCCTAACTTGGTAACACTTTTGATAACCTTCGTTCTTGAATGGCCATCGACATAAACATATAAATGTTTATTCACCCAATAATAATTACATTGTAACGATGGCATTACAGGAAAAACAAAATATATAAGGAAACTAATGAAAATAAAGATAAAAACTAAACATTAATGGGGTATGTTGTTTGGACTTAAAAGTTTAGAAAATAGTTTAGAGATAGTGTAGTCTGATTTCCTGTGAATAGTTGATTTTTTTTTTAAAAAAATATGAAGATTTAGCTTTCGTAAAAAGCAGGATGAGATTCAACACTAGGGAATTATAGGTAATAAACAATAGATTAATAGACTGTAATGAAAATAAATACGTCGATCTTGATTGCCTGTGTATATTTGACTTGGAGATATAGAAAGCCACTTCCGTGAAATAAAAGATGACATTCAGCAACATGCAATTACAAGTGACAAAACAATTCATAAATAGGCAGTAATGAAAAGAATATAATTTCAATATTATGAGAAAATTGATTGTAGATTATAGATGTATTGAATGTTTTGCAGGGAAATTTTAATTGATAGTTCCTTAGAATTGGATCATACCATTACTTGTTATATTGTAATCAGTGCCTTATTCAGAAATATTATTATTAAATATATTTGTCGATCGTTCCCATAAACAGTATCAAGAACACTACAATTCATAGCAATAGTTTAGGCCGCAAAGTAACAATATCTGTTTGAGTCGTCGAATATGGGGTCATATTTCACTTTAGCGTCAAAAGGGCAGCACGTACAAAAAAACAACGTTTGACAACGAGGTTGATGCGCGTTTGAGTAAAATTCCGGTCTTACCGTGATGCTCAATCTTAAAAAATATATCAAATACTTGCAAATATATCAAATAGCATATATTTGAATTTAATTGTCAAAACTAAGTATTTACTTTCAGCTCTGCAATACTTTAATTATGGTTAATATTTAGTGATATTTTCGTGGCTACGACTAAAACGTATCTCTAGATATTATTGACTTGTGTCATATGGCTAAATTTTATGCTCACAAAATCAAACTAATTCGAAGATGCATGATTGTGTATAATTGGTAAAATTCATTTGATGAAACAAAAAAAAGCATTATATTGTTTCAATCATAAATAATATGTTGAATAACCTTCAAATGACCCAATGGTTGACAATAATAATTCTCCAGAAAATATTTAAAATTACTAAAAATACTATAATCCGCTATACGCTGTCTGAAAATATTGGACACATTATTACATTTTACTTTCTCTGGAATCGATGTTCGTGACTGGTGGTTCGATATGCAATGAATGTAGCACGTTAGATAGAATAGTTCCTCATTAATATCTTATGGAAGGTGCGCTACGAAATACGGAAGCTGCAATGTATTAGCTATTGTTCTATATGGTACTGAATATCTAACATGGCTGACAAAGACAAAGGACAGAACTAAATACACATTTGATCTACAATTGACGCACATCACAATGTAGAGCTATTTAATTGTTTTTCCCTTCCTTATTCGTAGGATTAATGTCGTGAAATCGCAAATCGAGTAATAAAACAATAGATTAATAGACTATAATGAACAAAATTCAATCACGCCCTGTTTGATATTGATTGCCTGTGTATATTTAACTTGGAGATATAGAAAGCTACTTGATGACATTCAACAATAAGCAATTATAAGTGATAAAGAAATTCATAAATAGGCAGTAATGAAAAGAATATAATTTTAATATTATAACAACAATAATTGTAGACTATAGATGTATTGAATGATCTGCGGGAGAAAAGTTAAATTAATAGTTCCTTAGAGTTTGAATTTGTCAACCATTTTTAGTGAGTAGATTATATATTATTATGTACTCTTGTTAAGTAAACGGTACAGAACTTGTGGAATTTGCTTTTCAAATTTCAAAAGCTCGTGATTGCATCAACACTTTATTCAATTACGTCCATTTTGATCATGCTATTACTTGTTATACTGTGATTAGTGCCTTATTGAAAAATATTATTATTATATATATATTTGTTGATCGTTGTCATAAACAGTATCACTAACACTGCAACTTCATAGCAGTAGTTTAGGCCGCAAAGTAACAATATCTGTTTGAGTCGTCGAATATGGGGTCATATTTCACTTTAGCATCAAAAGGGCAGCACGTACAAAAAAACAACGTTTGACAACGAGGTTGATGCGCGTTTGAGTAAAATTCAAGTCTTACCCTGATGCTCAATCATAAAAAATATATCAAATACTTGCAAATATATCAAATAGCATATATTTGAATTTAATTGTCAAAACTAAGTATCTACTTTCAGCTCTGCAATACTTTAATTATGGTTAATATTTAGTGATATTTTCGTGGCTACGACTAAAACGTATCTCTAGATATTATTGACTTGTGTCATATGGCTAAATTTTATGCTCACAAAATCAAACTAATTCGAAGATGCATGATTGTGTATAATTGGTAAAATTCATTTGATGAAACAAAAAAGCATGATATTGTTTCAATCATAAATAATATGTTGAATAACCTTCAAATGACCCAATGGTTGACAATAATAATTCCCCAGAAAATATTTAAAAATTCTAAAAATACTATAATCCGCTATGCGGGTCTGAAAATATTGGACATATTATTACATTTTATTTTCTCTGGAGTCGATGTTCGTGACTGATGGTTCGATATGCAATGACTGTAGCACGTTAGATATAATATTTCCTCATTAATATCTTATGGAAGGTGCGCTACGAAATACGGAAGCTGCAAATTATTAGCTATTGTTCCATATGGTACTGAATATCTAACATGGCTGACAAAGACAAAGGAAAGAACTGAATACAAAATGGATCTACAATTGACGCACATCACAATGTAGAGATATTTAATTGTTTTTTCCCTTCCTTATTCGTAGGATTAATGTCGTGAAATCCGTAAATCGAAGTGATGTTTTTGAAAGGATACATTAGCCACATTCTTTATAAAATGGTTAAATGGAAAATACAGAAGAATACTCGCTGTTTTTGTCAACAATAGAACCAACATCGCAGGTTAGTCCTCTAGATTTCATTTAGCATCCTTTGTAAGTTACATCTGCACTTCTGTGTTTTACAGACATGCTTAGAAGAGATGATTGACTTCTACATTAATGTCAGTATTTTGAAAAATCATCATACTCAGACAAATAAATAAACCATTCTACTTGGACGTTCCAGAGTGTTGTTTTCTACACTACATTGAAGATTTATTCTGTGTTTACGGTTTTTATCTTTCGCCGCCTCTATTTAAAATATGAATCCACAGACGACTATTCAATTAAAAAAGGACAACAAGGAATATGTACGTTGAATACCAAATTAATCCGAAATTATACAAATTGTCATTTTAAATGATAATCCAACTAATACGGATCCTCTATATTGCCCTATGTAAAACTAATTAACATATGACTCACCAACAATTTGCATATAGATGGCGATAAATGCTGTACATTTCCTCATGGTAACATTATCTGATGGTGCGGGATAGGGTAAACATCAACACACATTGCAGTACGTATTTCATATCCACCAATTATATCAGCGAGGTTTGGTAAGTATACTGGTAATACGATATTTCATTTGGGTCTATAACTACCGGTAAATGGTATTGCTATACGTTAACTTATACCATCTTTGGAGACTAAGAGTGTTTTTTCCGCCCCACAGGTGTTACCAGTAGTGTTGTGTAAGAATTATCATGGGTATAGCGTTGGTTTGTTTCATATCTTGAACACGGCATGCTGCATGTTTTTTGTATTCTTAGCTTGTACATTTCCAACTAGGTACTGTGTGACTATGTTTATTACGTGCTATTCTATTCGCACGATATCATGTTATTAAATTTGATGGCATGATTTCACTATTTTGATTCTATACGTGTATGTTTTGCAGCTAATTCTGCATCAAGATGAGTCGAATTTTGGTTATGCTGATTATTGTAATGGTATTTGCCACTTTTTGTGTCGAAGTTAATAATGGGTTCAATAAGGCTGGTCGTTTAAAGGCAGAGAAGTAAGTAGATCGTGTTAATTATAAATTAACTTGAAAACAAATTTTATTCACGAATAACAATTCGGTTGAATACACTAAGGTGTTTTAAATGAGTCAATATTGGTTAATATGATAGATAAGTGGGTGACATATAGAAGTTATTTTTACTAGGAATATATCTTTTGGCCGCACTTCTATGGGCAAATCGAGTGAAAAAAATCAGCAGATATATACGACAACCTATGCTTCCGGACGCCAAATATCTTGACACGTTTACTCGTTGTCGGTACACTGGCAACGATGGGTCGCCGCTCAAACGCTTTAATGAATGCAAAGTTATTGTTTTGCAAATAGACTTTCTAATGGTAGAGAGTTTATTTATTATTTTATTTCTGAACCATATCATTTTACCAATCGGGGTTGGAACATACTCCACGCCAGAATAAAATCGATCCAGTGCAATTCATTTTCCGGTCGATGTGCAGCGTATAAACGAACTGAACAACTTTCCTGTGAATTGAGAAGCACACGCTTTCGGGACGAAACTGCGGTTATTCCCTGGTCCTGGTATTTATGTGTTCCTCATTATATGCGCACCGTTCTCTATTTTTGTCAATTTCAAGCGTATATCGATCCATTCCATCTGGTGGTGTCCGCGAGAGCTTAACAGCATGGTGGTGTAGTTACGCCAGATTGCTGATGCGGAATGCTTTCAAAGAATTTCGTTTCTGGGACTCCCCGTAGAAATATCTTGTCATACTAACGCCGACTTACGAACTTCTGGTACAATATTACTGAGTCTGGGTTGCGATTTTCCAAGAAGAGAATCTTGCTGTTGTCATCGAGTGATATAACTCGTTAAAAAGTGTTACATTTCGTTTTGACTTCTCGGCAGAGTACTCTTTTTGCTGATCGCCGACCAATGGAACAACCTCGTCTGTAGAACAACCCGCGTGTAATGACGTTTATAGTTCAAGCCTTATTCAGCTGACAATAATCGATTCACCTCGTGTTTATTCTACAAATTCGTTGGGTAATAACAATCGTTTTCCAAATGTTCAACAAAAGTAAATTTTAAACGTTTCAATCGAAATTTCATTGAAGTCATCATAAACGCGGTAAACAGAAGAAGTCATTGTCTCCCAAAACACACATAATTCGACGAGTTCGTATGATTTGCATGTCAGTCAATAAATGTATAAAGACATACTGATTTGCATATCGTCAGTGAAATGCCGATGCTCCAAAATATTCATAGCGAAGTGTTAAAAAATTGTATGTAGTAAATAGTGCATCAACGCCCATTATCAAACGGGATTATATAATATTTGGTGGAAGTACCGAATTTAATGTTACAAAAAGATTACTGTCTGAGTGCATAAATTGTGGTATTTTCTTGAAACTTATATTTGTATACAAATTTCCTGGTATGTAGTAATAATTAAGTGTGATATGATAGCACGAAATTTCAGCGAAAAGTACTGTAGCTGTACCACCATTTGCAATTACCATCTCATGTATGGGACAGTCAATGTAATTTGAAAAAAGGGTCACATGATCGTTAGATGAATTGATGTTGGCCTCTCTCGACGTATTTCTTGCTTCCGACGTCATTTTGTGTGTTATTGGCCCCTTAATTCATAACATTCGGGACACTTAGATTATTGTTAACGATAAAAAAGATGGATGATACTTTCGAATGCGTTTCTCGACTGATGACTAATTTTTATTTTAAATAGAAACGTATTCTTTTTGGCTCACAGTTTTACATCGATTACTGTTCTTTTGTTCATTGTCGGGGTAATAAAGAAGTTATTGTCATTGGCTTTGGCAAAAATTATCACGATAACACGAAGCTAACGCCCAATATCGCCGCATGGTGGGATACAAAATGATACAATCTCACCAAGCGTCGATAACCGATTTATCATATGGCCATGTCAGAATTTGTTTCAAACGGAAGAAATTAATTTAACTTGTGATTTAATTGGAGGGGCGTCCTTTTATGAATCTTTTCATCGGAGGATTTATCGTTTGAAATTGTAATATTCCGCAATCGCGTGCATTCGTATGACCTATCAGTTTAATGTCACGATTCCAAGTGAGTTCTCACAGTTTAGGTGTGTCAAGCTCAGTGCCAGCAAAATCATCGTTATTTGAAAAAATGCAGGATTATTGAATGGATATGGGGTGTTGCACGTTCCTTGCCTTGGGGGCAACACGACTACACGAACTGGATAGCAATTCATCGACAAGTGTTTTGTGAAAACTGAATACAACACTGTCATCAAAATTATTGAAAGCTAAAGTTAAAATAAGCCATAGGTAGCTTAGAGTTTACGGACTATGTTATCCCCCCACCACGAATTACCTCCCCGGCCTACTTCCTGCGCATGTCCCCGTGTAACCCTGAACAAATTGAAAATTCGTCAATATTAAATCGAATAAACAACGTAATTTGCTCAGCCCAATAATATCTGAAGTGTCTCAATACTTTTGAGAGATTCCTGAACTCGACGTATCGTATATAACAGCATGGCGACGTCGCCACTTGGAGGTAAATACACCGGTAGAGTACTGGATACGTTCACAGTTAACAAATCGCCGTAAATCATCACGCAGCCAAAGATTGTTTATGTTTGAGACGCTGATGTATTCTCAGTTGATTGAAGGTCCGAACTGGATTTGGCGATTTGTGTTGCATGATGCATGATGGCGTGTTGGTCGTTGTTCAGAATAATCCACATCTCAAACCTCTGCAGTTATGTGGGCGATACAGCGGCTGGAGGGGTTTAATGATGCTGGTTTTGCTTAAACTGGGGTTGGTTTTTTTCTCACCCATTCCTTCTTTTTCAGTCATTTGCTGCTCTACATTAGTGAACTTGTTCCCTTTAAGTCGAGAGAACTGTCTGGTATGTTCATATCGGTCTGTCGGTGCCGAGCAAACTCTTTCCGTTTACACACTGGAAACGTATGTTTTCTGGTGTAGCGACAATTTTCGGATTAAATGTGTTGCGCCAGCCTGTCTGTATTTTGTTTTTAATTGTTTTTGTGTCACGCGCATCATATTTAAGATATTGAAGCCCGCCAACAGTCAAACACGTAAAATAAGGATTCCGGTGCCGCTCTTCTGATTTTCTCCTCGTTTACCAGTATATGTTTTTCGTCCCTTCATATGTGATGCGCTCTGATGTGTTCGATTCATTTCCCTTTTCTTGTTTCTTTAAGTCATCTCTTTTAATTGGTTGCCAAACATTTCCGGAATCAACCAATTTCCGGAACCAATCGCACACTCCATTGACGGTACTGTCAAAATGTCTTGTATAGACCACTTTCTCGGAAGTAGTGAGAATAGGGAGCAAAAATAACTTTCGTCATGGCGGACAATACAAATTGTATTATTGTGACGTCGATTGGTACACGTAGAAGCACTTTATTACGCGTAAAAGTTTACCTTACACCACAAAGGGATGTGCGCGCCGTATCTTGGACTTGGGAAGTTGAATGCTGTTGAAGGCATTGACGTTCAACTCTACCAATGTATGTGGTGTGTAGTTGTTTGTCATGTAGAGTAAAATCTCTCAAAATCAAAATGTTCATGGTTGGATGACTACAGATGTATTTAACGTCTTTGTGTCACGTATTTATGTAATTGAATAGTTTCGACACTCGGCTGATTACAGGAAAGGTGCGTTGCATTATATTTTAACCATGGAAATTGGACTGTCCCCCTCCCGCCGTCATTCAAGTTGCGGGTTTCTGTAGCGATACGCAAAAAAGGCTCCAATGTACGCAGATGTTGCCATTTACCATATGATATATAGTATGTAACGTATCGTTAATTCTAAAACGTCTTCTACTCATAAAAACACATAAAAATATATATTTATATTTAAAATATATGTATTTCCAGTTCCAACAGGGTAAAAAGAAGTACTGAGGCAGGACTTGGATATAAAGGAAAGCCAGAAATTAAAAGAAGTGAAGGTTCAACACCACGAAAGATGGATATACAATGATGTATGATCGTTGAAAATAAGACCGTGGTAACAATAATAAAATAACAATAATAATAAAATATATTGTTATATGTCCGTGCAATTTATCATACAATACCTAGAGGCCTTAATTCAAATGAATTATTTTATGCAGAAAATTTCAGGCAAACACTTTTTTTCAATTGCAGTCTCTCATCTTTGATATTTGCTGTGTGGAAATATTACTTTCGATTTCACACTAGAATAGACATATAAATTCAGTAAGGAAGCTGAATGGAATTTTTTCTGGTACGAGTTGTCATGGCAATATATAAACCTATCTTTTGGCGGGTCAATGAGTCCATCAATCATACCTCGCGGACGACAACCACAGAATTACTCATTTCACAAAGTATTTATTATTCACTGTAGTTCTGCTAGTGTCAAGAGTATTATCTATTTTCAAATCAGTGATCGATAAACATAACGTATTTATCACAGTGTAAAGCGCAATTGAGAGGGTCACCCACAGAACTCACTGGACAGGAGGTTCTTTCACTGCTAGTATGGGGTGGACAAGACAATAGTACTGGACATGAAATACACATACACCAAAATATCGGGTTGAAGCTCCTGGCTTTAATACCTCTCAAAATAATTACAAGAAATAAAGCACAGAAAAATACAATGAATAAAGTCACTAAAATAAGGGATTGTATATGGAAGTGTGCATTGGTGATAACTCACAGTTCCAGGATGTAATAATGGAAGACAGTCAGTGGCTTCTGCAACACAACAACGAAGCAATACTTGCTTGCAGAAGAATGCTGGTAATCTGGAAGGCACCACTGAAAGCAGGAGATCGCAGAGCAGTTCATACAAGTCTCACAGAATGATGGTTGTATCATGTATCACACAATATCGTAGCAGAACACACATGAAAGCAAGTTGGGCAGAGCTCCAGAAGGAGTACCTACACTTTATGCAATTTTTTTAAAATTATGCTAATTTATTCATGACGTAGCAGTTTCTGTGCTCATGAATATTCATTAATTTGTGGCTCAATACATTTTAAAAGGGGCGATATATTATTTTTGGGGGAAGAGTTAGAAAGGGGGATTAGCAATCCTTAGGGGGTCAATACAAAAGAAGGGGCCCATTTGGAGAGCAGCCATGCTCCTCGTGTCTGTTGTTGCACGCGACCTACAGCTGTCAACTGTGTTCGTTCTTCGACTGTGTTCGTTCTTCGACGACTTCAGCTGGCTTCCACGTGGGGTAGTATTCTTGTGTTCTGTTTTCCTGACTTGAGTTTTTGAATCCGCTGTTTATGTTTTTAACGTCTTTCATGTCTTTTGTAGGAGTGTCCAATCCGTGATTCGAACTTGCGATCTTTTAGTTCCCAGCGCACTGTCTTGTCCACTGTACCACGAGTGTCTTCACACAGGAGTTAGGATTTAAGTCCTATTCATAGGAGCACTGTCTTCACTAGCATTCAAAAATCTAACTAAAAATACTGGATCGAACCAGCGATCGCTCACATTGCTGTCATAGTACAAATCAACTGAGCTATGTGGGTGGTCATGCAAATTAAATAATTTGTTGTCATATTTAGCTTTATTGCCAAATGGTGTTTGCGAGAAAAAGATGGGCAGGCAAGGGAATTGAACCCAGGTCCTCCTGATCACTATGTAGAGAACTGACCCACAAGACCACAATGGATTAACTGGATGTGTTTGCATTTGATAAGACTATATAGTGTGTATATATATAGAAATACAACATATTTCTATTATTGAGTTACAATTGTCCAAAAAATTGCCAATTTTGTGTTTTTACTTGTGTAAACTACATGCATGCCATAACCCGTTAGTGTACATCTTGCCAATTGGGTGTTTGCCATTTGCGTTGCCCATACCTGACCCGACCCTAACCCTAATGTCAAGACACGTTCCTGTTAATAATTCCGTTGCCCATACCTGACCCGACCCTAACCCTAATGCCAAGACACGTTCCTGTTTATAATTGCTCAATAATGATACTCTGTTGTGCACTGTCTGCGGGTACTGTAAAATGACTAATTTTCATTGGGTGTAATTTTCACTGATTTACAATTTCAGGCATATTAAGTGGGTTTTAAATTCACGGTTTCGTCATTTAGATAATGTGTTCTATGCTAAATTGTACATATTCACTGTGTTTTAATTTAGCGCATTTTCCAGTCAGCGAAATAAGCTAAATTAAAACCCAGTGAATAATTACCCCATTTACAGTAAGTTGCATTGATGTCAACTGATTAAACAAGTCGCATTTAAGTAATTTCCACTATTAACAAGTGGTTAAATTGTGACAATAAATGTGTGGACAAATATTTGAGATTATTTTTGGTGTAGACAACTCTCGTTTAATTATTTTACACCATTACAAGTTGTTAAATTGAGAGAATAAATGTCTCAACAAATATTAAATACTTAGTTTGATGTAAACAACTCACGTTTGATTAATTCCCACAATTACAGGTTGTTAAATTGAAAGAATAAATGTGCGGACAAATATTTTAGACTTATTTTGGTGTAGGCAGCTCTCGTTTAATTATTTTACACAATTCCAAGTTGTTAAATTGAGAGAATAAATGTATGGACAAATATTTTAGACTTATTTTGGTGTAGACAGCTCTCGTTTAATTATTTTACACCATTACAAGTTGTTAAATTGAGAGAATAAGTGTGCGAACAAATATTTAGACTTATTTTGGTGTAGACAGCTCTCATTTGATTAATTCCCACAATTACAAGTTGTTAAATTGAGAGAATAAATGTACGGACAAATATTTTAGACTTATTTTGGTGTAGACAGCTATCGTTTAATTATTTTACACCATTACAAGTTGTTAAATTGAGAGAATAAATGTGCGGACAAATATTTTAGACTTATTTTGGTGTAGACAACTCTCGTTTAATTATTTTACACCATTACAAGTTGTTAACGTGAGAGAATAAATGTATGGACAAATATTTTAGACTTATTTTGGTGTAGACAGCTCTCGTTTAATTATTTTACACCATTACAAGTTGTTAAATTAAGAGAATAAATGTGCGGACAAATATTTTAGACTTATTTTGGTGTAGACAGCTCTCGTTTAATTATTTTACACCATTACAAGTTGTTAAATTGAGAGAATAAATGTGCGGACAAATATTTTAGACTTATTTTGGTGTAGACAACTCTCGTTTAATTATTTTACACCATTACAAGTTGTTAAATTGAGAGAATAAATGTATGGACAAGTATTTGAAACTTATTTTGGTGTAGACAACTCTCATTTGATTAATTCCAACAATTACAAGTTCTTAAATTGACAGAATGAATGTATGGACAAATATTGACCATTATATTTGTGAGTAAATACCTGTTGTTTAATTAATTTCCACCTCTACAAGGTTGAGAGAATAAATGTGTCGACAAATATTTGATACTTATTTAGGTGTAAGAACTCGTGTTTGACCAACTTCCACCATTGCAAGTTGTTAAAATAATGAAATAAATATACTGGTATCATTGGATATTTGATTTAATTGTGAAACTTTCTAACAAAATGTTAACTGCTGGCTTCGAACCCTCAATCAACAATTCCGCAGACACGGTATAAATTCCACAACACCACAGAAGATATTCGTCTGTTGCCTGAATTGTTTTCGTAATATAGGGAACGCCATCGACACTTTAACAAAACTTACCTTGACTTGGGTCTTGCTCATCTCATGTCACAATCTGGAAACTGTTGAACAAATTGCGCGTCGTCCAGTTTAAGACGTTAGTTATTTTATTATTTATTCATTCAGTTTTGTATGGTGGAGTTTTGTGAGGTTTATTATTTTTTTGCGACGTTCTTTGTTTACTTGTTTACGGTTTGAAAGATTTCAGTTTATTTGATTTACGTTTTTACGGTAGCTCTGAGCGGGACTCGAACCCACTGTCTTTTCAAGCTGATTTTGTTTTATTTTGATGGCACGCTTGTGTACCACGCCACGACGTTGGTCGTTAAGTGGTGTTCATTTTTCTAACTACTCCAGTGTTCCGATGAGTTGAACGAAAAAGCCAAAACGATTGCTGGTTTCTGATTGCTTCGGTTCTGGTGAGTGTGTATCTAGTGTGATTCGAACCCATGTCGTTTGTATTGGGCGTTTTTTTATTTTCCATGTTAGCTACGCCGTAATATGCAACCACTTCCCCGTTTTATTGTGATTTTGAGTGTTTAATGATGTCTTCCTCACCCGTCACGCCATGACCCAGTTTCAACCACACGGCCATTTTGCAACACAGTTCGTGACCCTCGGCGTCACCCGACTGACTATATGAGCGTTCTGTTCAACTGTTAAGCTAGGATTTATTACCGTTATTATCATTATATTGTCACGTGATTTGTTTTACCTTATGTGTAATGTCTTAAGTATCTTTATTGTAATTTGTATATACCAATTCGTATATACCGAGGAAACGACCCCGATTGAAGGTCATGTATTTTATGACGTCACCAATTCGTGTGTAGGTACTGCTTCTAGATCTGTGCCGCAAGTTGAAATGATGGACTCAAACCTTCCTGAGTCTGGCCAATGTATATGCATGATTCAGTGACACCACCTGGGTTTCCACATGAGCTAATCAGAATGTAATCTTGCTAGCAGCTGTCATGTAGACAACTCAGTAGATCATAAACATCCTCTGTTATTCAAATAACAGCACAACGGTAGATTCCAATTCCTACCCCCCAAAGTTGTAAACACCCTTTTTTATGTAAATCACAAGCACACCTGGTAGATTCAACTGTCCTTCCAGAGTTGAAAAAAGTTTGACCTGTAAATCACCTTTATGACAGTTATCACAATGCACACCGTTTCTTCCCATGATTCCATGCACACTTCCATTTGCAGGGTTTGAGGTAATAGACTATTGTCGGTTGAGGAAAATCACGAGTTTCAGCAGGTAAAATGATCAATATATGTTTTGTGCTTGGCAAATGATTTGAAGATATCATTATAAACCACTAAAGTGGAAAATTATCTTCTGTATGTAGCAGACTTGAAATCACGAGGTTAATGTAGACAGAGAGGGCGTTGTTTGAAGAATATTAAAAAATGAGCCCTGTAATAAAGACAGCAACATGCCTCTCTGGCAAATGAATATAATTCATCTTTGTCATTTTCAAAGAGCAGGTATTAAAAACATGCAAATGTTTAACAATATTAAAAGACTATTATGTTATGCATGAGTGTCTGTCGATCTGTCTGTGACAGTAACCATGGAAACATTTCATTCCTAACAAGTCTCAGAAATCCTTGTCAAAATATGACACAGGTGATACAAAACATTATAATTTTTGTTAACAACCAAACACGTCTCATTCAGTGAAAATCTTTACTTTCGTCGTTTTTTGCGTCGAAAATCTGTTGCATACGAACAAATCATTACATAAAAGACCCAGAACACTTTTCAGCGGTATTTGAAACTCACTGATTGTCTCTGATGGTCAATTTTTTCTAGCATTTGACTCAACGGATCATGTGGCTGTGAAAGTTTGGCATTTTTTCAAACTGATTTGTAAGAGTTTGTAAATCTAGTTTCTCAACTTGTCTCTTTATTATAGTTTCGAGCCGTGTTCAAGATAGCTTTCCCCCATATAGTAATTGTCGGCAAATTAATCGTACTAACTCTATTATCATTTGTACGCCAGCAGACTGTAGTGTGTAATTATGTACTGGAAATAATATACACGATGTTAACTCCTGCTCCCCGGGAGATAAAAACAGACACACACGTCGATGGTACAGTCGCCCCAGAAATTGCCCAAGATACAGCTCAAACCTTGTTACCTAGCCCCGTTTAATATTCAGCATTACAGTTTACAATTTTATGCGTGGAAATGTTCTGTACAGGTGAAAACATTCAATACAAGCTTTACTGTTCCTTCTTTAATCCATGCATCACAAGTGAAGCAATAAAGTTAGTTGCTATGTGCTCATTGCTCTTCTTCTGTCTTTAGTCTTTGCGATGGTATATTAGTCATTTCTGATACATTTGGCGTCATATTTTCATATATGAAAACCGTGACAAAAATCATTAGTTTGATGTTTTTGTTCGGGGTTTAGTGTTCCGAACCACACGTAACTCCGGTGGCAGCCATTTTATTCCAAATAACTTATTGGATACTCCTGTAAAGTGAACTACTTGTGGTCTACTTCAAATGCTTACATATACTGACCACAGTTTTGTTTAAAGAAATGTAGAAATAAATGTCTTCCCATTCAAGTAGGATACAGGGAAAATATACAACAACCGTAAATACCACGATGTCAAAATTAAATACTAATATGGACGACCATTTGCTAACGTTTTAACCATTAGATGGTAAAGGCACGACCTTTGGTGTTATTAGACACGAGCTTATATGGATGTATGTTGGAACTAGAATATCTCTTTCTGAATTTTAATATCTCTATTTCCTTTTTCTATATTGTTGCAACTCAATAATAAAAAACACAATTTTAGTCTCAAGATTATAATAGTTCAGCAAGCGCAAATTATCTAGCTGTCATTGCCCATAGAGAAGTGTATATCTAGTATGAAAATTGAACACCTATGATAAGAAGGAACAGCCAATATAAACTGGTCAGAAATATTATGCATTTGCGAATAGGCTGAAAGTAAGGAGGAATAATAATTAACATGTGATCAAAGATGAACAAAAATTATTATCAATAAAACAAGAATGTAAAAACTGGCCATTCAATCAATCCATTCTTCCCACACACAAGCTGGTCGATTCGCTGTAGAATAATGGAATGTATATCACATTTACTTCGGTTAAAGTAAATGTCAGGCACAAGGCTTAGTCGCCATATTTTCAATTTGCCAAATATAATCACATTTCGACCTCCTGAGTACTTTAACCAACTTGATATTTATCACGAAAGCCTCTCATAAGAAAAATAATTAAATTTTGACCAGTCATATGATTTGGTAGCCATCTTGAATTTCCTTACAAATTACACCAAATTTTAGTATTTATGTATTGAGTATTTATGACTCATGCATTCTTTATAACCAATATACTCGCACTTTTACATGTTTGACCAAAGCATCATCTTATAAAAAATACCCAACATATTAAAGCATATTCAGCCATCAAACTTGGACCCGACACATATATTTGTCATATTATATTCACCAACCCAGTCGAGAAGAACAACAAACAATCTATGATGAAAACCCTTTGTTGTGATTGAATGGTTGGTTGATCGATTTATTAATAGGTTGGTTGGTTGGTTTACAGATTTGTTTGGAAAAGGAAATTCTCCGAGCTCTGCTCTACATGCAATATTAGGGAAAAATCTTATTTAGATTCAATGGTTGTTTGCAAAATTGGAGGTGAACTTTTTCTGTTGATGTTTTATCCCATTTATTGTTATCTAAGATTTCAATTCCCTACATTTCTGCACCATATAATAAGACAGGTTTTACACATGTCTTGAAAATGTGGACAACTGTGTTGCAGTCAGTTCCTTTTGGTAAGTATTTTGACATTGCTTATCAAATTTTAGTTTTGTTTATATCTATTTGTAGTTTCCATTCAGTGCAGTAATCATCCAACATATTAAGAGACCATTGCATCATCTTCATGGGAAAAGTGAATTGACATTGTTGTTATTTAGTTTAACAGCATCAGTAGATTCATATCTTAGGGCATCATACAGATCATTTACAAAAATATTGAAAAGGCGTGGACTTCACAATCGTGTTTTACCCGTTTAGTTGTTTGAAACAAGAGTGATATTTGTTGGCCAAAACGTATACATGATGTTGTAAACACCAAAATGATCATGTTTATTCTGTTTACACTGTCGACCCATATATGTTTACCGTTTTAAAAATATCACTGAATGGAGAAGCCAATTCACACAGAACAGGTTGCCTGCGGATGAATATAATCAATTAGCAACACCCAGTAGTAACATAAACTCCAGGCAAAATCATAACATGTAGCATTCCTATTACACAACCCGACCCTTGCTTGCATGCATAATGCGTCGATTGAGCATAGAAATAAAAAAGGTGGAATAATACAATGGTCCACTGAAAAGGTATATATTCCCTTTTGTGGGTGTCATGTGTAAAAAAAATCCTGGTGATGTGTCATAGGTTGAAATGAACACACAAAATCAAAAACATGGTTCAATATTGACCGACATTTTCAGTAAATTGAAACTAACATCACGTAATAATTTCGCAAAAACCTCACATACATTGTACATGTCTTAAGTAAATTGGTCTAAACCCAGAAAGTGGGTGTTTCGAAAATGAAGGTTTTAGGATTTAGGAAGTACATACATTATTATACGCTTAATTGTAAATATAATACCCATCTATTGGTAACAACAAAAAGATGCAAATACTTCATCAGTAACAACGAACAAACATTAGGTATCTACCTAATGCCACAATGTTATTTACGATTTTGCTTGTTGTTGTTTTTTACTGATCCCTGAAAATGCTGCAAGAATAACAAATATTGATTCGTTTGTGCGTGTTTTTATTATGAAACAAAGATAGCAAATAACCACACGAGGACACCTTTTACGGGAAGGAATGAATTAGTAAATTTCACAGAATCATGGAAATATTTGGCCGTTCTCAAATTGTACCAAAGTGATAATAACATACCCATGTATAACATATCCAACTTTACATAACAACATATCCGTGCATCGATAACAACATATCCGTGCATAGATATGGCATATACTATACACAGCATATATACCAACTTTGTGTCATCTATTTTGGAGTTAATACACGACAATTCCTCTAGTCAGTGGTTCTCTACTTACAATATACAAGTGTCGTACGCATGAATTTAAATCATGCAATATCCCCATTACATTGCAGGATATTAGTAGCAATTTGCAAGACAGTTAAATTTTTTAACACAATGTCTGAAACCTCTGGAGCGTGTCACTAATGTGAGTGTGGAGTTTCCTAACACTAACTGATCATGCCATTACTTGTTATATTGTAATCAGTGCTTTATTGAGAAATATTACCATTATATATATTGGTCGTTCGTTGCCATAAACAGTATCAAGAACACTGCAACTTCATAGCAATAGTTTAGGCCGCAAAGTAACAATATCTGTTTGAGTCGTCGAATATTGGGACATATTTCACTTTAGCATCAAAAGGGCAGCACGTACAAAAAACAAAAAAACAACGTTTGAGAACGAGGTTGATGCGCGTTTGAGTAAAATTCAAGTCTTACCCTGATGCTCAATCATAAAAAATATATCAAATACTTGCAAATATATCAAATAGCATATATTTGAATTTAATTGTCAAAACTAAGTATCTACTTTCAGCTCTGCAATACTTTAATTATGGTTAATATTTAGTGATATTTTCGTGGCTACGACTAAAACGTATCTCTAGATATTATTGACTTGTGTCATATGGCTAAATATTATGCTCACAAAATCAAACTAATTCGAAGATGCATGATTGTGTATAATTGGTAAAATTCATTTGATGAAACAAAAAAGCATGATATTGTTTCAATCATAAATAATATGTTGAATAACCTTCAAATGACCCAATGGTTGACAATAATAATTCCCCAGAAAATATTTAAAAATTCTAAAAATACTATAATCCGCTATGCGGGTCTGAAAATATTGGACATATTATTACATTTTATTTTCTCTGGAGTCGATGTTCGTGACTGATGGTTCGATATGCAATGACTGTAGCACGTTAGATATAATATTTCCTCATTAATATCTTATGGAAGGTGCGCTACGAAATACGGAAGCTGCAAATTATTAGCTATTGTTCCATATGGTACTGAATATCTAACATGGCTGACAAAGACAAAGGAAAGAACTGAATACAAAATGGATCTACAATTGACGCACATCACAATGTAGAGATATTTAATTGTTTTTTCCCTTCCTTATTCGTAGGATTAATGTCGTGAAATCCGTAAATCGAAGTGATGTTTTTGAAAGGATACATTAGCCACATTCTTTATAAAATGGTTAAATGGAAAATACAGAAGAATACTCGCTGTTTTTGTCAACAATAGAACCAACATCGCAGGTTAGTCCTCTAGATTTCATTTAGCATCCTTTGTAAGTTACATCTGCACTTCTGTGTTTTACAGACATGCTTAGAAGAGATGATTGACTTCTACATTAATGTCAGTATTTTGAAAAATCATCATACTCAGACAAATAAATAAACCATTCTACTTGGACGTTCCAGAGTGTTGTTTTCTACACTACATTGAAGATTTATTCTGTGTTTACGGTTTTTATCTTTCGCCGCCTCTATTTAAAATATGAATCCACAGACGACTATTCAATTAAAAAAGGACAACAAGGAATATGTACGTTGAATACCAAATTAATCCGAAATTATACAAATTGTCATTTTAAATGATAATCCAACTAATACGGATCCTCTATATTGCCCTATGTAAAACTAATTAACATATGACTCACCAACAATTTGCATATAGATGGCGATAAATGCTGTACATTTCCTCATGGTAACATTATCTGATGGTGCGGGATAGGGTAAACATCAACACACATTGCAGTACGTATTTCATATCCACCAATTATATCAGCGAGGTTTGGTAAGTATACTGGTAATACGATATTTCATTTGGGTCTATAACTACCGGTAAATGGTATTGCTATACGTTAACTTATACCATCTTTGGAGACTAAGAGTGTTTTTTCCGCCCCACAGGTGTTACCAGTAGTGTTGTGTAAGAATTATCATGGGTATAGCGTTGGTTTGTTTCATATCTTGAACACGGCATGCTGCATGTTTTTTGTATTCTTAGCTTGTACATTTCCAACTAGGTACTGTGTGACTATGTTTATTACGTGCTATTCTATTCGCACGATATCATGTTATTAAATTTGATGGCATGATTTCACTATTTTGATTCTATACGTGTATGTTTTGCAGCTAATTCTGCATCAAGATGAGTCGAATTTTGGTTATGCTGATTATTGTAATGGTATTTGCCACTTTTTGTGTCGAAGTTAATAATGGGTTCAATAAGGCTGGTCGTTTAAAGGCAGAGAAGTAAGTAGATCGTGTTAATTATAAATTAACTTGAAAACAAATTTTATTCACGAATAACAATTCGGTTGAATACACTAAGGTGTTTTAAATGAGTCAATATTGGTTAATATGATAGATAAGTGGGTGACATATAGAAGTTATTTTTACTAGGAATATATCTTTTGGCCGCACTTCTATGGGCAAATCGAGTGAAAAAAATCAGCAGATATATACGACAACCTATGCTTCCGGACGCCAAATATCTTGACACGTTTACTCGTTGTCGGTACACTGGCAACGATGGGTCGCCGCTCAAACGCTTTAATGAATGCAAAGTTATTGTTTTGCAAATAGACTTTCTAATGGTAGAGAGTTTATTTATTATTTTATTTCTGAACCATATCATTTTACCAATCGGGGTTGGAACATACTCCACGCCAGAATAAAATCGATCCAGTGCAATTCATTTTCCGGTCGATGTGCAGCGTATAAACGAACTGAACAACTTTCCTGTGAATTGAGAAGCACACGCTTTCGGGACGAAACTGCGGTTATTCCCTGGTCCTGGTATTTATGTGTTCCTCATTATATGCGCACCGTTCTCTATTTTTGTCAATTTCAAGCGTATATCGATCCATTCCATCTGGTGGTGTCCGCGAGAGCTTAACAGCATGGTGGTGTAGTTACGCCAGATTGCTGATGCGGAATGCTTTCAAAGAATTTCGTTTCTGGGACTCCCCGTAGAAATATCTTGTCATACTAACGCCGACTTACGAACTTCTGGTACAATATTACTGAGTCTGGGTTGCGATTTTCCAAGAAGAGAATCTTGCTGTTGTCATCGAGTGATATAACTCGTTAAAAAGTGTTACATTTCGTTTTGACTTCTCGGCAGAGTACTCTTTTTGCTGATCGCCGACCAATGGAACAACCTCGTCTGTAGAACAACCCGCGTGTAATGACGTTTATAGTTCAAGCCTTATTCAGCTGACAATAATCGATTCACCTCGTGTTTATTCTACAAATTCGTTGGGTAATAACAATCGTTTTCCAAATGTTCAACAAAAGTAAATTTTAAACGTTTCAATCGAAATTTCATTGAAGTCATCATAAACGCGGTAAACAGAAGAAGTCATTGTCTCCCAAAACACACATAATTCGACGAGTTCGTATGATTTGCATGTCAGTCAATAAATGTATAAAGACATACTGATTTGCATATCGTCAGTGAAATGCCGATGCTCCAAAATATTCATAGCGAAGTGTTAAAAAATTGTATGTAGTAAATAGTGCATCAACGCCCATTATCAAACGGGATTATATAATATTTGGTGGAAGTACCGAATTTAATGTTACAAAAAGATTACTGTCTGAGTGCATAAATTGTGGTATTTTCTTGAAACTTATATTTGTATACAAATTTCCTGGTATGTAGTAATAATTAAGTGTGATATGATAGCACGAAATTTCAGCGAAAAGTACTGTAGCTGTACCACCATTTGCAATTACCATCTCATGTATGGGACAGTCAATGTAATTTGAAAAAAGGGTCACATGATCGTTAGATGAATTGATGTTGGCCTCTCTCGACGTATTTCTTGCTTCCGACGTCATTTTGTGTGTTATTGGCCCCTTAATTCATAACATTCGGGACACTTAGATTATTGTTAACGATAAAAAAGATGGATGATACTTTCGAATGCGTTTCTCGACTGATGACTAATTTTTATTTTAAATAGAAACGTATTCTTTTTGGCTCACAGTTTTACATCGATTACTGTTCTTTTGTTCATTGTCGGGGTAATAAAGAAGTTATTGTCATTGGCTTTGGCAAAAATTATCACGATAACACGAAGCTAACGCCCAATATCGCCGCATGGTGGGATACAAAATGATACAATCTCACCAAGCGTCGATAACCGATTTATCATATGGCCATGTCAGAATTTGTTTCAAACGGAAGAAATTAATTTAACTTGTGATTTAATTGGAGGGGCGTCCTTTTATGAATCTTTTCATCGGAGGATTTATCGTTTGAAATTGTAATATTCCGCAATCGCGTGCATTCGTATGACCTATCAGTTTAATGTCACGATTCCAAGTGAGTTCTCACAGTCTAGGTGTGTCAAGCTCAGTGCCAGCAAAATCATCGTTATTTGAAAAAATGCAGGATTATTGAATGGATATGGGGTGTTGCACGTTCCTTGCCTTGGGGGCAACACGACTACACGAACTGGATAGCAATTCATCGACAAGTGTTTTGTGAAAACTGAATACAACACTGTCATCAAAATTATTGAAAGCTAAAGTTAAAATAAGCCATAGGTAGCTTAGAGTTTACGGACTATGTTATCCCCCCACCACGAATTACCTCCCCGGCCTACTTCCTGCGCATGTCCCCGTGTAACCCTGAACAAATTGAAAATTCGTCAATATTAAATCGAATAAACAACGTAATTTGCTCAGCCCAATAATATCTGAAGTGTCTCAATACTTTTGAGAGATTCCTGAACTCGACGTATCGTATATAACAGCATGGCGACGTCGCCACTTGGAGGTAAATACACCGGTAGAGTACTGGATACGTTCACAGTTAACAAATCGCCGTAAATCATCACGCAGCCAAAGATTGTTTATGTTTGAGACGCTGATGTATTCTCAGTTGATTGAAGGTCAGAACTGGATTTGGCGATTTGTGTTGCATGATGCATGATGGCGTGTTGGTCGTTGTTCAGAATAATCCACATCTCAAACCTCTGCAGTTATGTGGGCGATACAGCGGCTGGAGGGGTTTAATGATGCTGGTTTTGCTTAAACTGGGGTTGGTTTTTTTCTCACCCATTCCTTCTTTTTCAGTCATTTGCTGCTCTACATTAGTGAACTTGTTCCCTTTAAGTCGAGAGAACTGTCTGGTATGTTCATATCGGTCTGTCGGTGCCGAGCAAACTCTTTCCGTTTACACACTGGAAACGTATGTTTTCTGGTGTAGCGACAATTTTCGGATTAAATGTGTTGCGCCAGCCTGTCTGTATTTTGTTTTTAATTGTTTTTGTGTCACGCGCATCATATTTAAGATATTGAAGCCCGCCAACAGTCAAACACGTAAAATAAGGATTCCGGTGCCGCTCTTCTGATTTTCTCCTCGTTTACCAGTATATGTTTTTCGTCCCTTCATATGTGATGCGCTCTGATGTGTTCGATTCATTTCCCTTTTCTTGTTTCTTTAAGTCATCTCTTTTAATTGGTTGCCAAACATTTCCGGAATCAACCAATTTCCGGAACCAATCGCACACTCCATTGACGGTACTGTCAAAATGTCTTGTATAGACCACTTTCTCGGAAGTAGTGAGAATAGGGAGCAAAAATAACTTTCGTCATGGCGGACAATACAAATTGTATTATTGTGACGTCGATTGGTACACGTAGAAGCACTTTATTACGCGTAAAAGTTTACCTTACACCACAAAGGGATGTGCGCGCCGTATCTTGGACTTGGGAAGTTGAATGCTGTTGAAGGCATTGACGTTCAACTCTACCAATGTATGTGGTGTGTAGTTGTTTGTCATGTAGAGTAAAATCTCTCAAAATCAAAATGTTCATGGTTGGATGACTACAGATGTATTTAACGTCTTTGTGTCACGTATTTATGTAATTGAATAGTTTCGACACTCGGCTGATTACAGGAAAGGTGCGTTGCATTATATTTTAACCATGGAAATTGGACTGTCCCCCTCCCGCCGTCATTCAAGTTGCGGGTTTCTGTAGCGATACGCAAAAAAGGCTCCAATGTACGCAGATGTTGCCATTTACCATATGATATATAGTATGTAACGTATCGTTAATTCTAAAACGTCTTCTACTCATAAAAACACATAAAAATATATATTTATATTTAAAATATATGTATATCCAGTTCCAACAGGGTAAAAAGAAGTACTGAGGCAGGACTTGGATATAAAGGAAAGCCAGAAATTAAAAGAAGTGAAGGTTCAACACCACGAAAGATGGATATACAATGATGTATGATCGTTGAAAATAAGACCGTGGTAACAATAATAAAATAACAATAATAATAAAATATATTGTTATATGTCCGTGCAATTTATCATACAATACCTAGAGGCCTTAATTCAAATGAATTATTTTATGCAGAAAATTTCAGGCAAACACTTTTTTTCAATTGCAGTCTCTCATCTTTGATATTTGCTGTGTGGAAATATTACATTCGATTTCACACTAGAATAGACATATAAATTCAGTAAGGAAGCTGAATGGAATTTTTTCTGGTACGAGTTGTCATGGCAATATATAAACCTATCTTTTGGCGGGTCAATGAGTCCATCAATCATACCTCGCGGACGACAACCACAGAATTACTCATTTCACAAAGTATTTATTATTCACTGTAGTTCTGCTAGTGTCAAGAGTATTATCTATTTTCAAATCAGTGATCGATAAACATAACGTATTTATCACAGTGTAAAGCGCAATTGAGAGGGTCACCCACAGAACTCACTGGACAGGAGGTTCTTTCACTGCTAGTATGGGGTGGACAAGACAATAGTACTGGACATGAAATACACATACACCAAAATATCGGGTTGAAGCTCCTGGCTTTAATACCTCTCAAAATAATTACAAGAAATAAAGCACAGAAAAATACAATGAATAAAGTCACTAAAATAAGGGATTGTATATGGAAGTGTGCATTGGTGATAACTCACAGTTCCAGGATGTAATAATGGAAGACAGTCAGTGGCTTCTGCAACACAACAACGAAGCAATACTTGCTTGCAGAAGAATGCTGGTAATCTGGAAGGCACCACTGAAAGCAGGAGATCGCAGAGCAGTTCATACAAGTCTCACAGAATGATGGTTGTATCATGTATCACACAATATCGTAGCAGAACACACATGAAAGCAAGTTGGGCAGAGCTCCAGAAGGAGTACCTACACTTTATGCAAATTTTTTAAAATTATGCTAATTTATTCATGACGTAGCAGTTTCTGTGCTCATGAATATTCATTAATTTGTGGCTCAATACATTTTAAAAGGGGCGATATATTATTTTTGGGGGAAGAGTTAGAAAGGGGGATTAGCAATCCTTAGGGGGTCAATACAAAAGAAGGGGCCCATTTGGAGAGCAGCCATGCTCCTCGTGTCTGTTGTTGCACGCGACCTACAGCTGTCAACTGTGTTCGTTCTTCGACTGTGTTCGTTCTTCGACGACTTCAGCTGGCTTCCACGTGGGGTAGTATTCTTGTGTTCTGTTTTCCTGACTTGAGTTTTTGAATCCGCTGTTTATGTTTTTAACGTCTTTCATGTCTTTTGTAGGAGTGTCCAATCCGTGATTCGAACTTGCGATCTTTTAGTTCCCAGCGCACTGTCTTGTCCACTGTACCACGAGTGTCTTCACACAGGAGTTAGGATTTAAGTCCTATTCATAGGAGCACTGTCTTCACTAGCATTCAAAAATCTAACTAAACATACTGGATCGAACCAGCGATCGCTCACATTGCTGTCATAGTACAAATCAACTGAGCTATGTGGGTGGTCATGCAAATTAAATAATTTGTTGTCATATTTAGCTTTATTGCCAAATGGTGTTTGCGAGAAAAAGATGGGCAGGCAAGGGAATTGAACCCAGGTCCTCCTGATCACTATGTAGAGAACTGACCCACAAGACCACAATGGATTAACTGGATGTGTTTGCATTTGATAAGACTATATAGTGTGTATATATATAGAAATACAACATATTTCTATTATTGAGTTACAATTGTCCAAAAAATTGCCAATTTTGTGTTTTTACTTGTGTAAACTACATGCATGCCATAACCCGTTAGTGTACATCTTGCCAATTGGGTGTTTGCCATTTGCGTTGCCCATACCTGACCCGACCCTAACCCTAATGTCAAGACACGTTCCTGTTAATAATTCCGTTGCCCATACCTGACCCGACCCTAACCCTAATGCCAAGACACGTTCCTGTTTATAATTGCTCAATAATGATACTCTGTTGTGCACTGTCTGCGGGTACTGTAAAATGACTAATTTTCATTGGGTGTAATTTTCACTGATTTACAATTTCAGGCATATTAAGTGGGTTTTAAATTCACGGTTTCGTCATTTAGATAATGTGTTCTATGCTAAATTGTACATATTCACTGTGTTTTAATTTAGCGCATTTTCCAGTCAGCGAAATAAGCTAAATTAAAACCCAGTGAATAATTACCCCATTTACAGTAAGTTGCATTGATGTCAACTGATTAAACAAGTCGCATTTAAGTAATTTCCACTATTAACAAGTGGTTAAATTGTGACAATAAATGTGTGGACAAATATTTGAGATTATTTTTGGTGTAGACAACTCTCGTTTAATTATTTTACACCATTACAAGTTGTTAAATTGAGAGAATAAATGTCTCAACAAATATTAAATACTTAGTTTGATGTAAACAACTCACGTTTGATTAATTCCCACAATTACAGGTTGTTAAATTGAAAGAATAAATGTGCGGACAAATATTTTAGACTTATTTTGGTGTAGGCAGCTCTCGTTTAATTATTTTACACAATTCCAAGTTGTTAAATTGAGAGAATAAATGTATGGACAAATATTTTAGACTTATTTTGGTGTAGACAGCTCTCGTTTAATTATTTTACACCATTACAAGTTGTTAAATTGAGAGAATAAGTGTGCGAACAAATATTTAGACTTATTTTGGTGTAGACAGCTCTCATTTGATTAATTCCCACAATTACAAGTTGTTAAATTGAGAGAATAAATGTACGGACAAATATTTTAGACTTATTTTGGTGTAGACAGCTATCGTTTAATTATTTTACACCATTACAAGTTGTTAAATTGAGAGAATAAATGTGCGGACAAATATTTTAGACTTATTTTGGTGTAGACAACTCTCGTTTAATTATTTTACACCATTACAAGTTGTTAACGTGAGAGAATAAATGTATGGACAAATATTTTAGACTTATTTTGGTGTAGACAGCTCTCGTTTAATTATTTTACACCATTACAAGTTGTTAAATTAAGAGAATAAATGTGCGGACAAATATTTTAGACTTATTTTGGTGTAGACAGCTCTCGTTTAATTATTTTACACCATTACAAGTTGTTAAATTGAGAGAATAAATGTGCGGACAAATATTTTAGACTTATTTTGGTGTAGACAACTCTCGTTTAATTATTTTACACCATTACAAGTTGTTAAATTGAGAGAATAAATGTATGGACAAGTATTTGAAACTTATTTTGGTGTAGACAACTCTCATTTGATTAATTCCAACAATTACAAGTTCTTAAATTGACAGAATGAATGTATGGACAAATATTGACCATTATATTTGTGAGTAAATACCTGTTGTTTAATTAATTTCCACCTCTACAAGGTTGAGAGAATAAATGTGTCGACAAATATTTGATACTTATTTAGGTGTAAGAACTCGTGTTTGACCAACTTCCACCATTGCAAGTTGTTAAAATAATGAAATAAATATACTGGTATCATTGGATATTTGATTTAATTGTGAAACTTTCTAACAAAATGTTAACTGCTGGCTTCGAACCCTCAATCAACAATTCCGCAGACACGGTATAAATTCCACAACACCACAGAAGATATTCGTCTGTTGCCTGAATTGTTTTCGTAATATAGGGAACGCCATCGACACTTTAACAAAACTTACCTTGACTTGGGTCTTGCTCATCTCATGTCACAATCTGGAAACTGTTGAACAAATTGCGCGTCGTCCAGTTTAAGACGTTAGTTATTTTATTATTTATTCATTCAGTTTTGTATGGTGGAGTTTTGTGAGGTTTATTATTTTTTTGCGACGTTCTTTGTTTACTTGTTTACGGTTTGAAAGATTTCAGTTTATTTGATTTACGTTTTTACGGTAGCTCTGAGCGGGACTCGAACCCACTGTCTTTTCAAGCTGATTTTGTTTTATTTTGATGGCACGCTTGTGTACCACGCCACGACGTTGGTCGTTAAGTGGTGTTCATTTTTCTAACTACTCCAGTGTTCCGATGAGTTGAACGAAAAAGCCAAAACGATTGCTGGTTTCTGATTGCTTCGGTTCTGGTGAGTGTGTATCTAGTGTGATTCGAACCCATGTCGTTTGTATTGGGCGTTTTTTTATTTTCCATGTTAGCTACGCCGTAATATGCAACCACTTCCCCGTTTTATTGTGATTTTGAGTGTTTAATGATGTCTTCCTCACCCGTCACGCCATGACCCAGTTTCAACCACACGGCCATTTTGCAACACAGTTCGTGACCCTCGGCGTCACCCGACTGACTATATGAGCGTTCTGTTCAACTGTTAAGCTAGGATTTATTACCGTTATTATCATTATATTGTCACGTGATTTGTTTTACCTTATGTGTAATGTCTTAAGTATCTTTATTGTAATTTGTATATACCAATTCGTATATACCGAGGAAACGACCCCGATTGAAGGTCATGTATTTTATGACGTCACCAATTCGTGTGTAGGTACTGCTTCTAGATCTGTGCCGCAAGTTGAAATGATGGACTCAAACCTTCCTGAGTCTGGCCAATGTATATGCATGATTCAGTGACACCACCTGGGTTTCCACATGAGCTAATCAGAATGTAATCTTGCTAGCAGCTGTCATGTAGACAACTCAGTAGATCATAAACATCCTCTGTTATTCAAATAACAGCACAACGGTAGATTCCAATTCCTACCCCCCAAAGTTGTAAACACCCTTTTTTATGTAAATCACAAGCACACCTGGTAGATTCAACTGTCCTTCCAGAGTTGAAAAAAGTTTGACCTGTAAATCACCTTTATGACAGTTATCACAATGCACACCGTTTCTTCCCATGATTCCATGCACACTTCCATTTGCAGGGTTTGAGGTAATAGACTATTGTCGGTTGAGGAAAATCACGAGTTTCAGCAGGTAAAATGATCAATATATGTTTTGTGCTTGGCAAATGATTTGAAGATATCATTATAAACCACTAAAGTGGAAAATTATCTTCTGTATGTAGCAGACTTGAAATCACGAGGTTAATGTAGACAGAGAGGGCGTTGTTTGAAGAATATTAAAAAATGAGCCCTGTAATAAAGACAGCAACATGCCTCTCTGGCAAATGAATATAATTCATCTTTGTCATTTTCAAAGAGCAGGTATTAAAAACATGCAAATGTTTAACAATATTAAAAGACTATTATGTTATGCATGAGTGTCTGTCGATCTGTCTGTGACAGTAACCATGGAAACATTTCATTCCTAACAAGTCTCAGAAATCCTTGTCAAAATATGACACAGGTGATACAAAACATTATAATTTTTGTTAACAACCAAACACGTCTCATTCAGTGAAAATCTTTACTTTCGTCGTTTTTTGCGTCGAAAATCTGTTGCATACGAACAAATCATTACATAAAAGACCCAGAACACTTTTCAGCGGTATTTGAAACTCACTGATTGTCTCTGATGGTCAAATTTTTCTAGCATTTGACTCAACGGATCATGTGGCTGTGAAAGTTTGGCATTTTTTCAAACTGATTTGTAAGAGTTTGTAAATCTAGTTTCTCAACTTGTCTCTTTATTATAGTTTCGAGCCGTGTTCAAGATAGCTTTCCCCCATATAGTAATTGTCGGCAAATTAATCGTACTAACTCTATTATCATTTGTACGCCAGCAGACTGTAGTGTGTAATTATGTACTGGAAATAATATACACGATGTTAACTCCTGCTCCCCGGGAGATAAAAACAGACACACACGTCGATGGTACAGTCGCCCCAGAAATTGCCCAAGATACAGCTCAAACCTTGTTACCTAGCCCCGTTTAATATTCAGCATTACAGTTTACAATTTTATGCGTGGAAATGTTCTGTACAGGTGAAAACATTCAATACAAGCTTTACTGTTCCTTCTTTAATCCATGCATCACAAGTGAAGCAATAAAGTTAGTTGCTATGTGCTCATTGCTCTTCTTCTGTCTTTAGTCTTTGCGATGGTATATTAGTCATTTCTGATACATTTGGCGTCATATTTTCATATATGAAAACCGTGACAAAAATCATTAGTTTGATGTTTTTGTTCGGGGTTTAGTGTTCCGAACCACACGTAACTCCGGTGGCAGCCATTTTATTCCAAATAACTTATTGGATACTCCTGTAAAGTGAACTACTTGTGGTCTACTTCAAATGCTTACATATACTGACCACAGTTTTGTTTAAAGAAATGTAGAAATAAATGTCTTCCCATTCAAGTAGGATACAGGGAAAATATACAACAACCGTAAATACCACGATGTCAAAATTAAATACTAATATGGACGACCATTTGCTAACGTTTTAACCATTAGATGGTAAAGGCACGACCTTTGGTGTTATTAGACACGAGCTTATATGGATGTATGTTGGAACTAGAATATCTCTTTCTGAATTTTAATATCTCTATTTCCTTTTTCTATATTGTTGCAACTCAATAATAAAAAACACAATTTTAGTCTCAAGATTATAATAGTTCAGCAAGCGCAAATTATCTAGCTGTCATTGCCCATAGAGAAGTGTATATCTAGTATGAAAATTGAACACCTATGATAAGAAGGAACAGCCAATATAAACTGGTCAGAAATATTATGCATTTGCGAATAGGCTGAAAGTAAGGAGGAATAATAATTAACATGTGATCAAAGATGAACAAAAATTATTATCAATAAAACAAGAATGTAAAAACTGGCCATTCAATCAATCCATTCTTCCCACACACAAGCTGGTCGATTCGCTGTAGAATAATGGAATGTATATCACATTTACTTCGGTTAAAGTAAATGTCAGGCACAAGGCTTAGTCGCCATATTTTCAATTTGCCAAATATAATCACATTTCGACCTCCTGAGTACTTTAACCAACTTGATATTTATCACGAAAGCCTCTCATAAGAAAAATAATTAAATTTTGACCAGTCATATGATTTGGTAGCCATCTTGAATTTCCTTACAAATTACACCAAATTTTAGTATTTATGTATTGAGTATTTATGACTCATGCATTCTTTATAACCAATATACTCGCACTTTTACATGTTTGACCAAAGCATCATCTTATAAAAAATACCCAACATATTAAAGCATATTCAGCCATCAAACTTGGACCCGACACATATATTTGTCATATTATATTCACCAACCCAGTCGAGAAGAACAACAAACAATCTATGATGAAAACCCTTTGTTGTGATTGAATGGTTGGTTGATCGATTTATTAATAGGTTGGTTGGTTGGTTTACAGATTTGTTTGGAAAAGGAAATTCTCCGAGCTCTGCTCTACATGCAATATTAGGGAAAAATCTTATTTAGATTCAATGGTTGTTTGCAAAATTGGAGGTGAACTTTTTCTGTTGATGTTTTATCCCATTTATTGTTATCTAAGATTTCAATTCCCTACATTTCTGCACCATATAATAAGACAGGTTTTACACATGTCTTGAAAATGTGGACAACTGTGTTGCAGTCAGTTCCTTTTGGTAAGTATTTTGACATTGCTTATCAAATTTTAGTTTTGTTTATATCTATTTGTAGTTTCCATTCAGTGCAGTAATCATCCAACATATTAAGAGACCATTGCATCATCTTCATGGGAAAAGTGAATTGACATTGTTGTTATTTAGTTTAACAGCATCAGTAGATTCATATCTTAGGGCATCATACAGATCATTTACAAAAATATTGAAAAGGCGTGGACTTCACAATCGTGTTTTACCCGTTTAGTTGTTTGAAACAAGAGTGATATTTGTTGGCCAAAACGTATACATGATGTTGTAAACACCAAAATGATCATGTTTATTCTGTTTACACTGTCGACCCATATATGTTTACCGTTTTAAAAATATCACTGAATGGAGAAGCCAATTCACACAGAACAGGTTGCCTGCGGATGAATATAATCAATTAGCAACACCCAGTAGTAACATAAACTCCAGGCAAAATCATAACATGTAGCATTCCTATTACACAACCCGACCCTTGCTTGCATGCATAATGCGTCGATTGAGCATAGAAATAAAAAAGGTGGAATAATACAATGGTCCACTGAAAAGGTATATATTCCCTTTTGTGGGTGTCATGTGTAAAAAAAATCCTGGTGATGTGTCATAGGTTGAAATGAACACACAAAATCAAAAACATGGTTCAATATTGACCGACATTTTCAGTAAATTGAAACTAACATCACGTAATAATTTCGCAAAAACCTCACATACATTGTACATGTCTTAAGTAAATTGGTCTAAACCCAGAAAGTGGGTGTTTCGAAAATGAAGGTTTTAGGATTTAGGAAGTACATACATTATTATACGCTTAATTGTAAATATAATACCCATCTATTGGTAACAACAAAAAGATGCAAATACTTCATCAGTAACAACGAACAAACATTAGGTATCTACCTAATGCCACAATGTTATTTACGATTTTGCTTGTTGTTGTTTTTTACTGATCCCTGAAAATGCTGCAAGAATAACAAATATTGATTCGTTTGTGCGTGTTTTTATTATGAAACAAAGATAGCAAATAACCACACGAGGACACCTTTTACGGGAAGGAATGAATTAGTAAATTTCACAGAATCATGGAAATATTTGGCCGTTCTCAAATTGTACCAAAGTGATAATAACATACCCATGTATAACATATCCAACTTTAGATAACAACATATCCGTGCATCGATAACAACATATCCGTGCATAGATATGGCATATACTATACACAGCATATATACCAACTTTGTGTCATCTATTTTGGAGTTAATACACGACAATTCCTCTAGTCAGTGGTTCTCTACTTACAATATACAAGTGTCGTACGCATGAATTTAAATCATGCAATATCCCCATTACATTGCAGGATATTAGTAGCAATTTGCAAGACAGTTAAATTTTTTAACACAATGTCTGAAACCTCTGGAGCGTGTCACTAATGTGAGTGTGGAGTTTCCTAACACTAACTGATCATGCCATTACTTGTTATATTGTAATCAGTGCTTTATTGAGAAATATTACCATTATATATATTGGTCGTTCGTTGCCATAAACAGTATCAAGAACACTGCAACTTCATAGCAATAGTTTAGGCCGCAAAGTAACAATATCTGTTTGAGTCGTCGAATATTGGGACATATTTCACTTTAGCATCAAAAGGGCAGCACGTACAAAAAACAAAAAAACAACGTTTGAGAACGAGGTTGATGCGCGTTTGAGTAAATTTCAGGTCTTACCCTGATGCTCAATCATAAAAAATATATCAAATACTTGCAAATATATCAAATAGCATATATTTGAATTTAATTGTCAAAACTAAGTATCTACTTTCAGCTCTGCAATACATTAATTATGGTTAATATTTAGTGATATTTTCGAGGCTATGACTAAAACGTATCTCTAGATATAATTGACTTGTGTCATATGGCTAAATTTTATGCTCACAAAATCAAACTAATTCGAAGATGCATGATTATGTATAATTGGTAAAATTCATTTGATGAAACAAAAAAGCATGATATTGTTTCAATCATAAATAATATGTTGAATAACCTTCAAATGACCCAATGGTTGACAATATTAATTCTCCAGAAAATATTTAAAATTACTAAAAATACTATAATCCGCTATGCGCTGTCTGAAAATATTGGACATATTATTACATTTTACTTCCTCTGGAATCGATGTTCGTGACTGATGGTTCGATATGCAATGAATGTAGCACGTTAGATATAATAGTTCCTCATTAATATCTTATGGAAGTTGCGCTACGAAATACGGAAGCTGCAAATTATTAGCTATTGTTCCATATGGTACTGAATATCTAACATGGCTGACAAAGACAAAGGACAGAACTGAATACACATTTGATCTACAATTGACGCACATCACAATGTAGAGCTATTTAATTGTTTTTCCCTTCCTTATTCGTAGGATTAATGTCGTGAAATCGCAAAACGAGTAATAAAACAATAGATTAACAGACTGTAATGAAAAAAATTCAATCACGCCCTGTTTGATATTGATTGCCTGTGTATATTTAACTTGGAGATATAGAAAGCTACTTGATGACATTCAACAATAAGCAATTATAAGTGATAAAGCAATTCATAAATAGGCAGTAATGAAAAGAATATAATTTTAATATTATAACAAAAATAATTGTAGACTATAGATGTATTGAATAATCTTCGGGAGAAAAGTTAAATTAATAGTTCCTTAGAGTTTCAATTTGTCAACCATTTTTAGTGAGTATATTATATATTATTATGTGCTCTTCGTAAGTAAACGGTACAGAACGTGTGGATATTTTATTTTCAAATTTCAAAAGCTCGTGATTGCATCAACACTTTATTCAATTACGTCCCTTTTGATCATGCTATTACTTGTTATACTGTGATTAGTGCCTTATTGAGAAATATTATTATTATATATATATTTGTTGATCGTTGTCATAAGCAGTATCAATAACACTGCAACTTCATAGCAATAGTTTAGGCCGCAAAGTAACAATATCTGTTTGAGTCGTCGAATATGGGGTCATATTTCACTTTAGCATCAAAAGGGCAGCACGTACAAAAAAACAACGTTTGACAACGAGGTTGATGCGCGTTTGAGTAAAATTCAAGTCTTACCCTGATGCTCAATCTTAAAAAATATATCAAATACTTGCAAATATGTCAAATAGCATATATTTGAATTTAATTGTCAAAACTAAGTATCTACTTTCAGCTCTGCAATACTTTAATTATGGTTAATATTTAGTGATATTTTCGTGGCTACGACTAAAACGTATCTCTAGATATTATTGACTTGTGTCATATGGCTAAATTTTATGCTCACAAAATCAAACTAATTCGAAGATGCATGATCGTGTATAATTGGTAAAATTCATTTGATGAAACAAAAAAAGCATGATATTGTTTCAATCATAAATAATATGTTGAATAACCTTCAAATGACCCAATGATTGACAATAATAATTCCCCAGAAAATATTTAAAATTACTAAAAAATACTATAATCCGCTATGCGCTGTCTGAAAATATTGGACATATTATTACATTTTACTTTCTCTGGAATCGATGTTCGTGACTGATGGTTCGATATGCAATGAATGTAGCACGTTAGATAGAATAGTTCCTCATTAATATCTTATGGAAGGTGCGCTACGAAATACGGAAGCTGCAAATTATTAGCTATTGTTCCATATGGTACTGAATATCTAACATGGCTGACAAAGACAAAGGACAGAACTGAATACACAATTGATCTACAATTGACGCACATCACAATGTAGAGATATTTAATTGTTTTTTTTTCCTTCCTTATTCGTAGGATTAATGTCGTGAAATCCGTAAATCGAAGTGATGTTTTTGAAGAGATACATTAGCCACATTCTTTATAAAATGGTTAAATGGAAGATACAGAAGAATACTCGCTGTTTTAGTCAACAATAGAACCAACATCGCAGGCTAGTCTTCTAGATTTCATTTAGCATCCCTTGTAAGTTACATCTGCACTTCTGTGTTTTACAGACATGCTTAGAAGAGATGATTGACTTCTACATTAATGTCAGAATTTTGAAAATTCATCATACTCAGACAAATAAATAAATAAAAAATAAATAAATAAACCATTCTACTTGGACGTTCCAGTGTGTTGTTTTCTACACTACATTGAAGATTTATTCTGTGTTTACGGTTTTTATCTTTCGCCGCATCTATTTAAAATAGGAATCCACAGACGAGTATTCAATTAAAAAAGGACAACAAGGAATATGTACGTTGAATACCAAATTAATCGGAAATTATGCAAATTGTCATTTTAAAAGATAATCCAACTAATATGGATCATCTAGATTGCCCTATGTAAACGAATTAACATATGACTCACCAAAATTTGCATATAGATGGCGATAAATGCTGTACATTTCCTCATGGTAACATTATCTGATGGTGCGGGATAGAGTAAACATCAACACACATTGCAGTACGTATTTCAGATCCACCAATTATATCAGCGAGGTTTGGTAAGTATACTGGTAATACGATATTTCATTTGGGTCTATAACTGCCGGTAAATGGTATTGCTGTACGTTAACTCTAACCGTCTTTGGAGACTAAGAGTGTTTTTTCCGCCCCACAGGTGTTACCAGTAGTGTTGTGTAAGAATTATCATGGGGATAGCGTTGGTTTGTTTCATATCTTGAACACGGCATGCTGCATGTTTTTTTGTATTTTTAGCTTGTACATTTCCAACTAGGCACTGTGTGACTGTGTTTATTACGTATTCTATTCGCACGATATCATGTTACTAAGTTTGTATGGCATGATTTCACTATTTTGATTCTATACGTGTATGTTTTGTAGCAAATTCTGCATCAAGACGAGTCGAATTTTGGTTATGCTGATTATTGTAATGGTATTTGCCACTTTTTGTGTCGAAGTTAACACTGGGTTCAAATTGCCCGGTGTTCCTCTGCATGCAGACAAGTAGATCGTTCTATTTATAAATTAACCTCAAAACTAAATCTGTTCACAAATGATAATTCGGTTGTATATACTAACGTGTTTTAAATGAGTCAATATTGGTTAATAAGATAGATACGTGTGTGACATATAGAAGTTATTTTTACAAGAAATTAATCTATGTGCCCGGAACACCCCTCTATCATAATTATCAAATTCGACCTTGTGTATTGTCGCGTTAGTAGTAATCTAGCCATGTGCAAATTCAATGTTATTAGTAAGTTGTTTGTACACAATATCTTGCTACGTTTGCTTGTTATCGGCACACTAGCATCGATGGGTCGCTGCTCACACGCTTTGCTAGGGATTACTTTCTAATGATAGTGAGTAAATATATATATCTATTATTTTATTTCTGAACCATATCACTTTGTCTATCGGGGTTGGGGCATACTCCACGCCAGGGTAAAATCGATCCAGTGCAATTCATCTTTCCGGTCGATGTGCAGCGTATAAACGAGCTGAACATGTGTCCTGTGAATTGAGAAGCACACGCTTTCAAGACGAAATTGCGGTTATTCCCTGGTCCTCCACGCCGAGTCTTTACGTGTTTCTCATTATTTGCGCGCCGTTCACCATTTTTGTCAATTTCAAGCGTATATCACTCTATTCCATCTGGTGGTGTCCGCGAGAGTTAACAGCTTGGTGTAGATACGCCAGTTTGCTGATTCGGAATGCCTACCTGGCTGACCGTCTCCCACAATCGATCTATTCTGCAACTTTTAAAGGATTTTGGTTTTATTAGTCCCTGTATATCTTGTCATACGAACGCCGACTTATGGACTGATACAATATTATTGACTCTGAGTTGCGATTTTCGAAAGAGAGTATCAATTTTGGATTTCCTCCAGATATTGTCTTACTGTTGTCATCGAGTGCTTTAACTCGTTAAGACTGTGACATCACGTTTTTGTTTTCCTGGCAGAGTGCTCTTTTTGCTGATCGTCGGCTAATGCAGCAACGTCGTCTGCAGAACAACCTGCGTGTATTGACGTCGATGGTTTTAACCCCATTCAGCTGACAATATTCGATTCACCTCGTGTTAATTCTATTAATTATAATGTTCAACAAAAGTAAATTTTAAACGTTTAAATTGCAATTTCCAATCATTGAAGTCTTCATAAACGCGGTAAACAGAAGCAGACAATGTCTACCGAAACACAAATAATTCGACGAGTTCGTACGATTTGAATGTCAGTCAATAAATATATAAATAACACATTGATTTGCATATCGTCAGTGAAATACCCACCGATGCTCCATGATATCCATAGCGAAGTATTTAAAAAGTCGTATGTAGTGAATAGTGCATTATATTAACGCCCTTTGTGGTATTTTCTTGATACCTTTATTTGAATACACATTTCCATGTATCTAGTAATAATTTCAGCGAAAAGTATTCGTGGCTGTGCCACCATTTGCGACAGTGTATCTGCTTCCGATATAAACAAAGAAATGTGCCACCATATCACTTTTAAGGACGGGTGTATTATTTCCCGGTGAAAGTTGTAAAATATAACGCTTTATCACCCCTCAAGTATGGGACAGTCAATGTCATTGGGGGGAAAAAAGTCACATGGTCGTTAGATGAATTTTCATATTGGCCTCACTCAACGTATTTTTTGCTTCTGTCGTCATTGTGTGTTATTGGTCTCTAATTTCATAACATTCGGGACACTTAGATTATTGTTAACTATAAAAAGGATGGATGATACTTTCGAATGCGTTTCTCTACTGATGGCTAATTTTGATTTTAAGTAGAAACGTCTGCTTTTTGGCTCACACTTTTACCTCGCTTTTATCTCACCAAGCGTCGATAAACGATTCGTTTATATATGTCCATGACAGAATTTGTCCCCCTCCGTCATTCATGCTGTGGGTTTCTGTAGCTATACGCAAAAAGGCTCCAATGTACACAGATGTTACTATGTACCATATGTTGTATGTAACGTATCGTTTATACTAATACAAACATATAAAAATATATATTTATATTTGCATATAAACGATGAAAAACCATGAAAAATGGATATACAGTGATGTATGATCGTTAAAAATAAGACTGTGGAAACAAAATAGTGATAATAAAATAGATATCGTTATATATCCGTGGAATGTATCATATATATATGCCAGAAATTGAAAAATTATATATATAGTGTAGATACGAAAGTCGATTATTTCAAAACAAGAGTGCTCAATACAAAATAAAATAGATAGGTACGGTAATAGAGAAATAATTATTAAGACACAGCTACATAGGGAGAAATCAATTAGTCAATCAATTACTAAATCAGTTAGGCAGGGAACATGATAATGGCTACTTATTCCAGTGCCTACAACTAAACAAGGCAATCGTACGCTAAATGAAAATATGTTGTATTCATGAGACGCCTACATGTCTTTCTATTTATAAAACAGGCAAAAAATATGTGTAAAACAAAACAAAATAAATAAATAAATACAACACATTACATTACAAAAGAATACAATACCATAAACTGTCAACACATTTCAGTGTTAATGGTGAGAGTTTAAAATTGTGGGCTAAAATGATCGTATGATTGTTATTTAAAACAGTCAAGATACAGAGGAATACATCTGCGAATTTGTACGATATTTAGTTAGTTTGTGAAATGACGACGAGATTCGAAAACAATAATCAAGTTGGCTTGTAACGAATAATATATATTACAGTGCAATATTATCTTGTCTTATTATGTCATATCATGGCTTAGTTCTGTGCCTTGTCACAGACTTCGACTATCTTAGAAATGCACATACCTATATGGAGTCAATTAATTCAATTGAATTTTGTATGCAGAAAAATTCATCAAAACACCTTTTCAATTTTTTGTCTGGAAATATTATATTCGATTTCACACTACAATAGACATATAAATTCAGTCGTGTAAGCAAGCTGAATAGAAATTTTACTGGTAGGAGTTGTCATAGCAATTTATAAAACTACTTCTTGACGGGTCATTGAGTCCATCAATCAGACCTCTCGGACGACAACCACCGAATTACTCATCACACATTCATTTAGTATTAATTATTCACTATACAGTAGTTCTGCATAGTGTCAAGAGTATGATCTATTTTGAAATCAGTGATCTATAAACATTATTAAAACAGTATTCAAACAATATTGTTAATGTAATGATGTGGTCAACTATTACACGACTTACAACAAGATGGTACAATTATAGACATAACAATCTGCCTGTCTGCCAAATGAATACAACTTCTCTCTGCCCAATTCACAGATAAAGTGTTAATTCATGCAAATGTTCTTATATTTGAATCTGTTTCAGGACATTTTAGAAAAGTATTTTTGAAGCATAACAATACAAACACAAGATTTGGTGTCACAGTTTGCTCCCAATTCAGATTGGAATATTACCAGCAATAATTAATAAAGCTTGTTCAGTATACCATTTATTCCCGACATCATATTTAATTTTGGTTTCAAGCTGCAGAATATTTAAACAATAACCCAACAACCAATAAACATATTTTTCACCTACCACACAAATTGTAATCATAATTGAACAACCAAGAAATCAACAAATATCAGGCTGCATCCTGAAAACAACGAGATAGCACATTACAACCAGTCAATGTGAACATTAAATCCTCCACCTATCCCAATACATCCTACAGAATTATTAGTTCCTATACTCATTTGCATATATGTACAACAAGCTTAGCCAATAGATGCACCTGACTCATCAAACTTTTGTTCAACCACTCCTTCTAATTATTGTTGAGTGACGGTGCTATTTATAAAGCAAAGGGATCCTTACAAAGAATTAAACAGGTCTAATATTACAAGCAGTGAACATCAAGTGATGCCCTAGAGAGCTTGTAGTCTAACCGCAGCTCAATTTCTGCGATATACCATTTCCCAGGCAGTAAATTACATCTAGTGTTGAAATTAAAATAAAATATTAAAATTAATTCATTACAATCATATTACAAGCAGTGAACATCAAGTGATGTCTTAGATTAATGAAGCAATACAAATCACTCGCCTCAAAACATAATTGAACAGGTCCTATACCTTGGACCCATAGGACTTGCAGTCTAGCCACAGCTCAATTCCTGTGATATACCAATTTCCAGCCAGTAAATCACATCTAATGTTGAAATTTAAAAAAAAATATTGAAATTTATTCATAAATATTACAAGCGGTGAACATCAAGTGATGTCTTAGATTAATGAAGCAATACAAATCACTCGCCTCAAAACATAATTGGACAGGTAATATACCTTGTACCCACAAGTCTTGCAGTCTAGCCACAGCTCAATTCCTGCGATATACCAATTTCCAGCCAGTAAATCACATCTAATGTTGAAATTTAAAAAAAAATATTGAAATTTATTCATAAATATTACAAGCGGTGAACATCAAGTGATGTCTTAGATTAATGAAGCAATACAAATCACTCGCCTCAAAACATAATTGAACAGGGCCTATACCTTGGACCCATAGGACTTGCAGTCTAGCCACAGCTCAATTCCTGCGATATACCAATTTCCAGCCAGTAAATCACATCTAATGTTGAAATTTAAAAAAAAATATTGAAATTTATTCATAAATATTACAAGCGGTGAACATCAAGTGATGTCTTAGATTAATGAAGCAATACAAATCACTCACCTCAAAACATAATTGGACAGGTCCTATACCTTGTACCCACAAGTCTTGCAGTCTAGCCACAGCTTAATTCCTGCGATATACCAATTTCCAGCCAGTAAATCACATCTAATGTTGAAATTAAAAAAAATATATTGACATTTTTTCATAAATATTACAAGCAGTGAACATCAAGTGATGTCTTAGATTAATGAAACAATACAAATCACTCGCCTCAAAACATAATTGAACAGGTCCTATACCTTGTACCCACAAGTCTTGCAGTCTAGCCACAGCTCAATTCCTGCGATATACCAATTTCCAGCCAGTAAATCACATCTATTGTTGACATTAAATAAAAATATTACAATATTACAATGTCACAGTCCCCGTCATTTAATTATAAAATACTCATGTTAAAATAATACATGGAACATCTGCAAACAGGTCATTATGGCTTTATTTCCAACGCGCGTGGTCGGCGCCTATGATTGCGTTTATTTTGTAATTTTATTTTCGAAGTGTATCACTGGCTGCGTTTGTTTTGTCATGTCTCGCAACGGAAAGTCCAAGCTGACTTTTTTTCGTTGTAATACCAATTTGTCCTATGTATTTCCGCGTTAAAGCATCAGTAACTTATCGATAATACATTGCTCTTTCTGTGTCTAGTTCGTTATGTTACGCCACGGGGAAGACCCTACTAGACAGTGATTTTACTAGTTTTTATTTTGCGTAATTACGCAATAATACAGAAAATAGATAAAGACGGTTGGCAATCAGATAAACACATGCCTTTAGTGAACATTATCACAAGTTATTATCACAAGTTACTGGCTGGTTCCCGCCTCAAGTGTCATGGCGTACCACTACAAGCCACAGGGGGCCGGTAACTAGTAACGGTTCCGGTATTCTGATTGGTTCGTCACTTTTTTGTTACTTGTTTTATTCCCATTGGTTACCTGGCGTCAACGCCTACGCTCGTGGTCTCAGAGCAGGGGTTTTCTTTTACTTTCGAAAATTGGGCGAATATAAAACTGTTTCTTGTGTTATAAATGTGCACGGGAACAGCAAGAAATGCCGGAAACATATCAAATAAGTCTGAGCAGGCAAAATGTATGGGCATGGCGTAATGAAGACTTGTTTACATAAAACGGATATGAGAATGTTTTCAAATTACGCCACTTAGTCACGTGACTTTGGACGGAATCCCGGCCCAGTGGAACAATATGGCGATCACTAGTTAACTACGATATTGAAGACATTAATTTTGCGTTTTCAGAGATGTCTTTTTCTTTAAATAATTATCCATTATAATATTTACAAAACTCAATACTCACTCACAACATCAAATCTTTTGTCTGGAGAAGCTACGAATCTGACAAACAAATCCAGGTCTGTGCTCTCAAACCCTAGGCTAATCAAAGCGGCACGGGGTCGAATCCATGGTAAATGGCGACAAAACGTGTGTATATGTTGGTTAAGATTTAAAAGTAATAATTTTGATTTCCCATTATTTATATAAAACACAGATATTCAATTTAATACTGAGATTTATCAACTGATCTCAAGACGAAAACATTTCTTCACAACTTTATGTAATCATTTGGATATTTAACGGTTTATAAAATATCTTACCCAACAGAATCCTGAAATTGATTATAGGATTAAAATTTTAAAATTAACGCCTTTATTGCATATTTCGGGATTTATTGCTAAACAACTGATTTTATTATGTTTCATGGTGGTCATAATAATCAGTGGCAGTTGTTTTACATGATACTAAGTGGAAATGCTAATTTATTTCAATTATGCTTAAATTAATAATTTGAACACGCCAAGGACGTGTTTACATAAACCGTATCATCACGGAGCTGATTTTTATCTGTCACGGTTTTTCCAGGACACACTTGATACTTTTCAAGCGAACACATACATACGCAAACAATCATACTCGTGTTCTTGTTTTTCTCTTTTATGGGTGTCACCAGATCAGCTCAAGTCGAAGTTATGCCTGCCGAAGCAGAGCAGGATGATAATAATTTAATCATTCATGCTGACAACGTTAGTGAGAAGGACGCGAACCATATCATTGAAAGACGATGCTGCCCGTGAATGCGACTGAAGGTAACCATCATAGAAAATATGTATCAATAGAAGTATGGATCGTTAGTATTGACTGTACGGTATTGTAAAGATGTACATCGGTCACGATCAAATGATGCATTAATTGTAGTCTGTTGGACATTGCTCATTTTAACTTGCATTTTGCTTTTTTATAAAAAACAACTTCCAGCTTAGACTTATTCCATTGTTGCGTAGTCATCAATGCCGTGCTTTGTTCTTGTCACGTTCTTAATTATCAGACTATGTCGTAGCATGATATCGTGTAGCTTGGAAGCAGACAGACATGACAAATGAAAATCGTAAATACACGTTCAGAGAATTCTTATCTCATTGAGCATTTTTAGTGTTATGATTATTTTGATGCCCACAGTCAATACCTGCATTAGCATCAGTTGATGGCATTGTTTAGTATATGTCATCAGCAGATTTAACTAAAGTGTATTTTGATGTGAGTAATTAACCCCTGTGAACCTAGCCGACTGTGACTATTGAATGACTGCCGTTCTGATGAATGATTGGGGTTTGCGGCGGTGACTTCGGCCACCGGTCTGCTTGCAGACGACATGAACTAAACTGTCATATTTATGTATTATTTATCGTTGTGAACTACTTAAATCCCAAATGTAGAGATAGATAGAAACTCTTACGATCCCAAGCGACCTAGATGACAAAAAAGAACATATTCCATGTCATAAACGACACCCCAATCATTAAAGTCTGGATACAGCTTCTTGAGCGTTTTATATTTAAATAGTGTTGGCTATACACTGTTAACATTTCAGAGCTCTCTGCAGCAAGCAGAATATAATAAAACAAATTGTTAAAAAAACATCAAAATACTATGGTATACCGTAAACCTTATTGGTACAGATGATTATTTATGTTTATTATATCATAAAATATTATCTGAGTTGCCAAAGAAAGGGACGTTTTAATATCGGGTTTTGTATTCGAAAATGTTACCGTGATTAACACCCTGTTTGAAACGTTAGTACAAAATACGCAGTCAACACTTCCGGCGCTCTTCTGTGAATAAATAAGACTCAAACATAGCATGATATATTCACACAAAACAATACGAAACTTTTGGAGCTATTAAACTATTGAAGTAGGGAGAATGTCTAATTTGCATAATCATTCCCATTTTTCAGACTTTTATATTAAAGTGGTCACAAATCTAACATAAGCAGATCGGTTACTGATTTGTAAAATGAATCTGACAATGAATCTCAGCCAAACTATACTTTTCTATTATTTATGTACAATCTTTCAAATTATGTACTTTTCATGGTAATTTGAGCGTATTTTCACATTCTAGTAGAGCTCTTTAATATCAACAGTATTAAGCCATTTATGTATATAAATAAAAATAAATATATATGCATCTATATCTTAAACATTGTAAATGTTTGCTTTCAAGATAATCATATACAGATAGAGCAGCGCCTATGATGCCGTCCTATACTTTTTCTTTAGAAAACAAAAGGATAACGTATCGCATCTATCATTAAACTTTCTACTCATCTGCTCCAACAATGCATGTCATAATACAATTATCACTATAGCAACAGCATGCTTCAGCAATAGGCCAAGTTTTACTTACGCATAGAATATTTATTGCAGTCATATTGAGTGCAGTGTTAAATAATGCGAGAGTGTCGATGATAGTATCATGAAATTTGAGGTTGGGTGTTCCTTGGGTGAACTTTCTATCATTACGGCAATTACATTGAAACACTGGTAAATATTACCGGCAATGGAGGTTATATTGATTTGAAATACATAACAATGACCTTTACTTACGCATTTGCACATGAATATATAAATAATCACAATCGGATTCATTTGACCATATAGCCAATCGAGTAACACATTCATGCAGTTGCTAGCTTGCATTTCACTTCGCTTTAGTATATATCACAAATATCAAATAGCGGTTACAATTTGAAATGAGAACTGCAACGTTTCTTTTATACATTTGGTTTCAACATTTCTGAAATACGATTTCTTCAAAATAACCTTTTTATAAATAACGCTGTAGGTGTATGGGGTCTTAATACCATCCGTCCAAAACCGTGAATCAATACATTGTGTTAAAAGAAGCTCTACTGATGATCAAACACGTACCTTATACATACAATCTGTTGATATGTTGAACTTCTTTGACTGTTTATAGCTTTACATGTAATATGTTCTTTATCATCGTCCCTAGTGTCTGACACTTCACATGTATTTTCGTCAGTGTTACCACTTCAGTACATCTATTTATATATATCCATATATGAGTTGACAGAAAAATGTACAAATGCAACGCAGCCCTTATTACGGCATACGTTTTTTTTTTTAAATTGAAATTAATCCCACTTATTTTTTGTTTGTTTCAGGTGAAAGCTGAGTTGGTATGGTGTTGGAATATGCTTACATTTGTACATTTGAAAACGTCAAAAGATTGTTTTAACAGCTTCAGTACAGTTTTCGTAGTTTTGTAGCATTCTCACACAAATGACAACTGATCGTATCAGGATTACATATCACAGCAAAGTATTTTAAACATATTATTCTGTATATCTATATGTAATTTACAATACAATACTGGTCGAGTGAGCACGTCGTTTCCAGCGCTCCGTGCGTTTTCGCCTGGTTTTGGTGTCTTGCTTCCGTCTGAGTTGTGATTTTTGCTATAGGCGTTCTGTTGTGTTGTTATTGTCACTACGTGAGTAACTTTCTGGTTTACTATAACTTATTTTGGTGCTTTTTGGAGTGTTTCTTGCCTCTGCCTTGGCAAGGTGGTCGGCGACCAAGATGGGTGCCGCTCACATACGACCACCTTCAACGTCAACAAGTCAGTTAACGAGAAATCATGCGATAAGGTGTGAAAATATTGATGGAATCCCAGTCGAAACCTATGTGGAGGCAATTGCTGACTTGATCGGGGCAACTAATATTGTGGCGGCCTCTCGCATGAATCGATCTGTTATCGTTTTTCTGTCTAATGTCTCATGGGTTGATATGGTCTCTGCCGCTGGCATTGATGTTGGAGATTTACATGTGTCAGTCGAACCTCTGGTCCGTCCCTCAACTAAAATGGTTTTATCAAATGTACCCCTTTTTTGCCAGATAAATGTATTACTGACGCCTTGGTCAACTATGGGCGTGTTATGAGCGCGGTGCGACCGATCCCACTCGGGTGTAAAAATCCAACACTAAAACACGTGAAGTCGTTTCGCTGCCTATTGCTTTCCAAGGTCAAACGTACAACATTTATGTTTCCTCCGATGAACTGACTTGCTTTTCATGTAAGATGAAGGGGTACACACGAAAAACATGCCCAAACACACAATCAATAGATATGCAAATGACTCACAGTGAAAACAATGGTAATCAAAATAACTCAACAACAGATATGCAACAGGTAAAAGGTAACTTAAATACAATTGACACATTGACTGACGAAAACGATGACATAACCGATAAAACTGTTACAACACCAGCTGATACTGCTATACAAAACAATGTGACCCATCTAACAGAAAACATTGAAACTGATATGGCTACTGGCTCAAGAACACGACAAAAAAGCGCACGCGTTCAAAATTGCCAGTGAGCAGAGAAACACAAAATGGTGACAACATAAATAATGAAAATAAGACTGAACCGATCCTCAAAAAGCGCAACGATGGAAATGAAAATGAAATAGAAACTATTGAAGAAAATATTTCAATTGATGAAAAGAGAGAACAAACCCCTCCTTCCCCGCCCATTGCATCACCTTCGCCTCCCACACCCTGTTCGCCCTCCAAACCACATGTTTATGCCAATGTGACAGTGTGCAACCCTGTGCCACAACCCGATGACACTGTGTTGTCTTCATTTCCACCATCCCCCTCACTTGATTTCACTGCTACATCCCCGCGCTACTCACCGCTTTCTGCTATCCCGTTTGACTTCAGTGGGCTAACCGATCAGTCTCATAACCTTTTTAACACACCAAATCTACCAGATCAAACAAATGTTGAAATGGAGGAAACTGTTAGTGAATGTAGCGACAATGAAGGGTCTACGATATCCGAGATTTCAAAGTGTACTGACAGTAATGAAACAGCTTTATCAAATGAAAATATTAAAGAGTTTTTGGTGTCCACGCTGCATTCTCGTAGATTTATAGACAAGTGCTTTGAATTTTGTCCCAATCTTAAGATACTTGCTAGACACCTAATAAACTACCGAAACTCACAACAACTGAACACTTCAGACAAAGCGCGCATTCACAGACTCATTAAAAAAATAAAACAACAAATCAGAACTGGTAATTTTATGGCCGATTTTTAAAAAAATTAAAAAAATCCACTCTCATAATGGCAAGCTCAATAACATGCGCAACATACAATGTTAATGGCTGTCGGGATGCTCTCAAACGATATAGTGTATTTGAATATCTTAAGCGTGAACACCCATGCAATTTTTATATGTTACAGGAAACGCATTCTCGTGCATCAGATGAAAACATATGGAAACTTGTGTGGCGTGGCCTTGGTATTTTTTTTTTCTCATGGCACTGTTAATCGCGCAGGTGTAGCTATCTTGTTTTCCCCAGCAGCAAACGTAAATATTTTATCACAGTATGAAATCATGCCTGGGTACGTTGTGCACGCCCATATTCAAATAAATAATATCTCATTTCACATTATAAATACGTATGCACCCATCAACGGCGCTAAGCGCATGGAATGTTTTTCTAAGCTTGAACATTTTATTAGTAATTTAAACAACGACCCTGTCATAATGGGAGGAGATTTTAACTGCACTACTGAACCTGAAATAGATCGAAATAAAGGTAGAGAACCTGACATGCGCACTGTCAGGCTGCTCAAATCTGTCATACATCGCCTCAAACTGTGTTATGCATGGCGTCAGCACCATGGTAACACGTTGAATTTTACTTGGGGTCGTGGTGGTACGCTGGTGCGTTTAGATAGAATTTACATCAGCAAGTGCTTGCGCGGTAAAATTAAAAATATCAATACCAGTAATGGTGCGCTAGCGTTTTCTGATCATTCTCTTGTCAGCATCATCATCGCTATAGACGGTGGTAAACATAAAGAGTCCTGTGTGGTGTATGAACACCGGGATTTTGGGAGATGATGAATACGTAGCTGTTATCACTGAGTTTTGGGCGAAGTGGCAATCGCTCCGAAACAATCATGCGAATATCCAGGCGTGGTGGGACATCGGGAAAAACAAAATCAAATTATTAACCCAGCAATATTGCACATTTAAAAAAGATAAACACAAAACAGAAAAACACGTTACAGAAATGGAAATCCAAGCCATTGAACGCACTACTACCCGAAATGCACCGCTCTCTAACATCTACACCGAAAAGAAGGAACTTCTTGCACGCCTCGTTAAACATGAAAATACTGGTCTTACTACTCGTGCGCGACACCAGTTTCTGAATGAAAGTGATGTGTGCCACTCCTTCTTTTTCCAGCTAGAGAAAAAGAATGGCAATAAAAAGGCGATTTTTCAGCTCAGGCTCCAAGATAACACGCTCACTGAAAATCAAACTGAAATTCGCAAACTCATACACGAGTTTTACAATAACCTGTACACTTCCGATAACATCGACATCGAGACTCAAAATAACATTTTTGAAGGCCTACCAAAGCTTAGTGAAACCGACCGTGACGACTTTGACGAACCGATCACACTTGACGAAATGAGCACTACCGTCAAAATGCTTTCACATGGGCGTACGCCTGGCATTGATGGGATACCAAACGAATTTTACCAAACGTTTTGGCATATTATTGGGAGAGATCTGTGTGAAGTTTTTACTGCTGCCATCAACGAAAATGCACTCCCTCTATCTTGTACTAGAGCAGTTGTTACTCTCCTTTCTAAACAAGGTGATGTCACCAACCTAAAACACTGGCGACCAGTGAGTCTGTTATGCAGTGATTATAACATCTTAACGAAAACGCTTGCACTGCGACTGCGCGGGGTCATTGGCACCATTGTTCACCCAGACCAAACTTGTAGCGTTCCCAACAGGCACATTCATGATAACATTAATCTCCTACGTGACAGCATTGACTATGCCAACGTTACTAAATCTCCTCTGGCCATTGTTGCCCTAGACCAAGAAAAGGCATTTGATAGAATAAACCACAGCTATCGCTTTAACACTCTTTATGCCTTTGGTTTTGGTGACCGCTTCATTTCATACGTTCGCCTCATTTATGCACACGCCCAGTCTCTGATTCGCGTTAATTGCGCCCTCACTGTACCCATCACAGTGGCTAGGGGTATTCGACAAGGCTGTTCAATGTCCACTGCCCTCTACGTTATAGCCATTGAACCACTACTCCAGAAAATCAGAAATGATAAAAACATTGAAGGGTTAGTCATACCACACAGCAATAAACAGCATTGTAAGCTTACTGCTTATGCTGATGATGTTGAATTTTTCGTAACCCGTAAACAGGATTTTAGTTCACTTGCTCACTGGTTACAAGTGTATGAGCGAGCATCAAACTCAAAAATAAATCTGCAAAAATCCGAAGGGCTATGGGCTGGTAGCTGGCGCAACAACACTGACACTCCTCTTAACATCAAATGGAACAGTGTGGGATTGAAAGTGTTGGGTGTTTATCTTGGGAACAGCCAAACATATACCGACCAGAACTGGGATGAACTTGTGTCAAAAGTGAATAATAAAATTAATTTCTGGAATCACTTCGTTCATAGCATGTCCTACAGAGGGCGCACACTTGTTATTAATAACCTGATTTCTTCACAGCTATTGTACCGTATTAACAGACTAGCACCACCCATGGACGTAGTTCTGAAGGTGCAGAGATTGCTGCTTGAATTTTTTTGGCAAGGCCGACATTGGGTTTCTGCCGAAACACTGTACCTCCCCTAGGAAAAAAGTGGGCAAAACGTCACGCACCTCCCAACGCGCATCAGCGCTATGCGTCTCGGTTACATTCAAAGACACCTGTACAGCAACCATAACCATCCTTGTTTTAAATTCACTGACTACTTTTTTAACCAAGTAAGTAATGAGCACTTTGCCAGTCAACTTCTATGTATCAACATTAAGGCACCTCTACGTCATCTGCCATCCTTTTATTGTGAACTCCTTCAGTGTTGGAAGTCTGTTGATAAAATGCGTAATTTTAATGATAGTAACGTTAGTGATATTCTCAACGAACCACTGTTTCACAATCCACTCATTCTACACCCCATAAGAAATGAACCGTTTGAACTTAGACACTGTGTGGATGTAGGAGTAACCAAAGTCAGAGACCTTGTCCAGGAAACAAAAAATATTTGGTTGTGTGCTGCTGATCTGGCAGATAGAATTAAAATCCACTCCCATCGTATTCTTCAGCTAAAGTATAAAGTATAAAGGTTGTTCATGATTCCATCCCCACTGAATGGAAAGACACAATCAACACCTATTTCAAAAGTAAAAAAGAGTGCAACCATTCTCTTTCACACCTCAGCTTTCAACTCCACTTTTCTGATGACCTTAACTTACCACTTTATAAATTTGAAAGGGGTGCAATTTATAAATATCTAATTCAGGTTCTCTACGTCAGACATCATCCACAAAAACTAGATACTGTTTGGCGTGACATACTGAGTCTACCTGAAAATGCCAAGCCCAATTTCCATGATTGTTATATATCACCAGTTATTGGAAAATATGGTGACCTGCAGTGACGTATATCTCATGGTGCGTTTCCAACTGGGAGATTTCTGTTCAAAGCCCGTCTGAACAGTTCTGATAAGTGTCCTTTCTGTAATGAGATCGATACTCTTCAACATATCTTTTTTGATTGCACGTCTAATGATAACCTACTCTACCTTTTTACGAACATCGCATCTCGTCTGGTTCAACAAGACTTTCGGATTCCTGGTTGGTGGTTCATAATATTACCACCCCGTTGCTCAAAACAGTTTCATTCTAGCCAGGCACAAAGCATTTTTTGCTTCTTAGCGTGCATGGCTAAAGTTGCGATTCACTCCAGCCGTCGTAACAAGTGGCAAAACAAAGGGTCTGGTGACCCTTTCGAAATTTTCAAACAAAGTATTAGGTCATGACTCAAAACGGAATATGAATATTCACGCGTTATGAACCTATTGCCTAAGTTTAACAATACATGGACAGTGAAGAATGCCCTGTGTCACATTCAGGATAATGAGCTCCGCATTAATCTATAACATACTATTGCAAATATTGCAATTTACGCACTCACGTACAGAAATGCACGACCAAGTTTAGAACACACACAGGAGCCAAGAGTTTCGTCTTCTTGGTGGATTATCTACAAACATACGCGCGTTTTTCCTTTCTGCTTGTTTTGTGCTTTTATTGTTTTAGTTTTCCCTTGGAATTTGGGAGGATTAGGTTATCATGTGCCACAGCAGCCTCCATGTCACCCTGGGGCACAATGAACGCGCGGGTGAACGCAGTGCTTTTCAGCGCTCCCCGAATTATTACAGGTTTGGCCTCACGACTTAGTCGGTTTTCAGTTGTATTGAACATGTCCTGGGTAAGACGTTAAAATTGCATCCGGTTGTGGAGTTTTTGTACTTGGGAGATTGAGGTTACCCTTTGCCACAACTACCTCCAGGTCACCCTTGGGCAAGGTGTAGTACCTGTCAGCCTTGGGTGCCAACTTCCCACATAATAAGTTTGGTTGACGTCAGTAAGGGCATACGGTCATAAAAGCCTTGCACCAACTCAGCCTCACGTGTGAGGTATTACCTATTAAAGGCAACGTTTACGTTTATTTAAATATGTATATATGTGTCCTGGGCAAGATGTTAAACTACATCCGGTTGTGGAGTCTATGGACGTGGGAGAATGAGGTTACCCTTTGCCACAACTACCTCCAGGTCACCCTTGGGCAAGGTGTAGCACCTGTGAGCCTTGGGTGCCAACTTCCCATATAACAAGTTTGGTTGACGTCAGTAAAGGCACACGGTCGTAAAACTCCTGCACAAACAGATCCGCATAGGTGGAAAATTTTTCATGTATATATTAGTTTCAGTTGTTCTTAGCATTTGGCAAGGGGGATCGTAACCTCTTGTGGTGAGAACCAGTGTGACTGGCCTGCCAACGGGGTGCTAAGGATTTCATTGGAAAAGTTATCAGTTACTTCCGTTAATGTAATTTCGTTTTACATACCCGTAAATCAAAAATCACAATAGTTTGTGTATATGTAGAAATCGTTATTCCTTATATGAGTGTAATCTTTAACGACTGTATATAATATACAGTTGTTATCATCTGCACAAAGTGCATTTGAAATCTGTCCGGCCTGAACTATGGTTTACATACAAGATATTATTTATTAGATATTCAGCGGAAAAGTTACTCAACAAAGGTATTGCAGTGTATTCAAAATCAACGGTTTGTTTAATTTTGGTGATATAATATGTTTAGTGGTATGTCTAGATTGGTTCTGGCAGTCGGGGAGCTAAAAATAAAACAAAATTACAGTACAACACCCAGTACTGAAATTTGTTACACCATATTTTAGAAGAATAATTTATTCTGAACATTTCTAGGTATTATGTAGAGTCAAATTGTGTTTATTTTAGAAGCCATTTTCCAATTTTCGGGTCTTAAACAAAAATAATTTCAGTTTGGAGCTGAAAGTCTGTTCTTATATAGAACAATTTATATTTAAATGTGTATTCTAATCTTTATCCATATCAAACTTTTTGTAATAGATCCCAAAGTCATAACATTATTAATTTAATATTTAGTATGTCATCAGCTGCATATTATTGAATACATTTGCATATATAATTCAGTATTATTTATTTACATTTGTTTCTTTGATTGAATTACATTAAATATTCTTATTCTTTTTTTCTTTTAATAAACATTTATTATGTATGCATATTAGTATCTCTTCATAACATGCCAAGACTTCCTGAGTAAGTGCATCTTATATACACGTAAATAAGTTCTAACTGGGAATACATCTCCCAGCATTTTCTTCTCTATCATGGCTGCCTCCACATCTTAGGTTAGTATTTTGTAATCTTCATTTAAATCCAAAACCTCTGTCCTTTTATTTCACCATCCACAGCTGTAGAACGTTTTGATTAGTAGACTAACATCTCTAGAAGGTTTCAGAGTATTTTACTAGTAGAATAGTAAATTTATTTACATATTATGGGTAATTTGTTTGTCGTTTACAAATGTTTCACAGTACGAGTTTCAATTAGGTCATTTATGATGTCACTGTCATCACAGTGCAGATCAATCGTCCACAAGAGATATATCAGATTTATATCAGTGTACATTTGCTCAGAATTGTTTGTTCAAAATAATTTGAATATGAAATATCCAATCAGCTGCGAGTACTAACGTACGTGATATTAACATAATTACATATACAAATTTAAACAGTAATGATGATGTACATCAACGTCTGTAGCCAGACATGACCACTTTAGATAAAATTGATATACGCTGGCATTCAACATGTTATGAATGTTGTAAAAGTAAGCAAAACCTACATTATAATGATGGTAAATCACCCAGAACCACTGAAATATACATGAATTCAATGGAAACTATGAGCAGCATGTCTAACCAAAAAAATTCATTTTTTGCAAGAACAGAACCCACAAAAATCTAAAGGAACTTGTGAATGTGTCAACATTTGAAATCTGTGATAGAATAAAACAGGCAGCAGATGCACAAGGTGATTAGACTATGTTGCATATATTACGTAGTGTTACCAATGATTTGGTTGCTGCTGAAGCAAAGTGCCATAAAGTATCATCATACATAGGCACAAGAAATATAAAGTACATGGAGTGCAAAGAAAGCAAGCCTGTCGAAACAACCTATGTTGCAGCTTTCACAATATTTGTTTCAGAAACTCAAACTGACATTGACGATGGCAAAGCTTATGATATGGTGGGTTTGTTAACAAGGTACAAAATTATTCTTGAGAGTATGGGTGTCACTGCACAGAGCTACAGCAAGCAGCGACTGAAACTACGTTTGAAAACATATTTTGGTGAAGCAATAGTGTGTCATTCACCACACGACAGATCAAATCAAATTAATCTTGGTGTATTTATACAAATTGATGGAGATAATACTGTTATAAACGAGGAAACCATTGATGGCAAACAAACAACACATGCAACCACGCTATTACTATATCAACAAGGCACATTCGATTCTGTGCCAAAACGCCAAGTTTTTGCTGATCATTGAAGAAGAATTCGAGCTTTAAAAGAATCAACAGCTTCACAGAATATATCTCTGTTCAGCGCTTATGGTAGAAGACCAAAATTTTCCACTTTTGTTGGAAAGGTGAAAAGGGAGTGGTTTCTGTGTACTGATGATATGTATAGCAATGGTTGCTCTATCGATATTACTTGTTAGATTATGCCCAAGTAAATTGCAGTCAAACATTATAGCTCGTTTAAAGGTCAAGGCTAACAACATAATACTCCCAGATAAAAGAGCTCGTCAAATTTAAGAACATGCAATTTACATATTAAACTTTTCGTCAATTTGTGTAGCCCGCCAACAACGTCATAGAATCTGTTGTCAGAAATTGAGAAAATTACTTCATCTATAACTTCAAAGGTTGAACTTCAAATTAGCTGACAATTTGGAATATAATAGCATATATGTATTGGTGCCAAAATTTGCTTCTAAAATAGTTGTCACGAAACAGAACTGAAAATATTTATTTTTATGTTTTTCTACTAAATGCTCAAATTTCCTCATATTGTATACAATTTACCGATGTGAGTAGGTTATATAGGTGATATATTACTTGTTGACTACTAAAAGGGAACAAAAAAGTATATTTCACAACCAAAATAACAAATATGTTAAGGTTTTTGGCAATGTCGTCACTTTATGTGTATCTGTAACATTTTAATTTCCATTACTGTAATTATATACATGAGTGACGGAGGGGGACAGTACAATTTCCATGGTTAAAATATAATGCAATGCACCTTTCCTGTAATATGTTATAACTGCCACTGGAAACAATTCACCCGTCCTTAAAAGTGATACAGACGCGTTTGAATGTTTTACGCCACATTAGAACACATTTCTTTGTTTATATTGGAAGCAGAAACACTGTCGCAAATGGTGGCACGAATACTTTACTTCGCTGAAATTTTGGGCTATCATATCGCACTAAATTATTACTACATACAGGGGAATGTGTGTACAAATAAAAGTAAAAGAAAATAACACAAAGTATGCACTCTGACAGTAATCATACTCAATCGTTAAATTCGGTATTTCCACTAAATATTATATAATCCCGTTTGGTTTTAGGCGTTAATGCAATATTCACTACATATGACATTTTAAATATTCCACCATGAATATAATGGAGCATCGGAAAATGTAACAAATTAGTTTCAGAAAGACGGGTTGTTCTGCGGACGACGTTGTTGCATTAGTCGACGATAAGCAAAAAGAGTACTCTGCCAAGAAAACAAAACAATATGTTACAGTTTTTAACGAGTTAAAGCACTCGATGACAACAGCAGGACAACATTTAGAGGAAATCCAAAATTGATTCTTTGCTTCGAAAATCGCAACCCAGACTAAATAATATTGTATCAGAAGTCCGTGGGTCGGCGTTCGTATGACAAGATATACGGGGACTCTCAGAACCGAAATACTTTGAAAGCTGCAGGAAAGATCGATTGTGGAAGACGGTCAGTTTGGTAGGCATTCCGCATCAGCAATCTTGCGTTACTACACCAAGCTGTTAAGCACTCCCGGACACAACCAGATGGAATGGAGTGATATACGCTTGAAATTGACAAAAATGTTGAACGGCGCGCATATAATGAGGAACACATAAAGACTCGGCGTGGAGAACCAGGGAAGAACCGCAATTTCGTTCTGAAAGCTTGTGCTACTCAATTTACAGTACACGCAGATCGTTTATACGCTGCACATCGACCGGAAAGATGAATTGCACTGGGTCGATACCACGCCAGGGTAATATGTTACTGGTAATTACTGACCCAAATGAAATATGGTATTATCAATAAACTTACCAAACATCGCTTGTTATTATGATTGTAGGAGACCCAAAATACGGACAGTGATGTGTGTTGATGTTACTCTACCCAACACCATCAGATAATGTTACCTTGAGGAAATGGACAGTATTTATCGCCCTCTATATGCAATTTTTTGGTAATTCGTTTATTACATTTTTTTACCTAGGGCAATCTAGAGGATCCATATTAGTTGGATTATCATTTAAAGTGACAATTTTCTTTTAATTTGGTATTCAACGTACATATTCCTTGTTGTCTTTTTTTAATTGAATAGTCGTCTGTGGATCCATGTTTTAAATAGTGGCGGCGAAAGATAAAAATCGTAAATACAAAATAAAACTTCAATGTAGTGGCGATAACAGTAATGGCGCTGCCATTGCCAAGTTTTTTTACTATTACTATTAACTACAAATTGCACATCAAGTAAAAAGCTCCTATGTCGACGATTGCAATATTAATCTGAGCATGCGCAAACAGTTTTATATTTATTTATTTTATTTTGGTGTGTTTGTTGAACCCATTTACACCTAATAGGGTAGTAAATCTATTGTACATTTTTGAAAGTGGTATCGATGTTGATCAATAGATCATTTTCCGTTCACTGCGAGATCCCGCGTACTGTACACATTCGAAGATGGTCAATTTCAGTGAAGTAAGGGTATTCAAATGCAATATTTATTTGTCAAAGATCAACCTTTCAATGTGAGCTACGAAATAAAAAATCGAGTTCAAAATCAAATTGTTCAGACGTTTGGCGGGATTTCGCAGCTGAACGGAAAATCATCTATTGGTAGTCCACATTCAAACACATTTTTTTCTGACACATATGTACTTGTTCGCCGAGAAAAAAAATGAACCATAATGAACACATAGTATCAAGTTTGTTGCATGGGGTTGAGTTAGATTCGAAATATGTCAGTTCTGGTGTAGCTGTCACCGTGATCGTCATCGTCACCGGCGCACGTCTGTACACTGTATGTCGCTGGACCCTGGCACCCTGGAAAAATCGAATTTGACGCCTGTCTCGTTATTTAGCAGGCTACTAGGCACGTCACTACACTGTTTTATTTCATCGATCGTCTGAGTTAAAAAAAACACTTATTGCTACCTTTTACACGGACAAAATGCTCTCTATTAAGCGATAACCAGGATCGCAAAAAAGTCAAATCATTTGAAACACTTACCCGACGTCTCTCTCTCTCTCTCTCTCTCTCTCTTCTGAAATCCGCCTCGGTGATGATGCGCTAGTCCGGAATCTAATCTTTAAAAAGTGTTGATATTGCGCCAGTTGTCGGCATTTCTCTTTAAAACCTAGTTGTTGTTTTTCTTTCATGGACGAGGACAGTTTTTCGAAAAAAGAGTCTGAGGTGAAGTGGACACTACATATGATGCTGTAAGGAGAAGGTCAACGCCTACATTTTCTCGTTATTTTCACGGCTTTCGTCCACTGGCGTCGCACCTTCGGATGGTTTGGAAACGTGTGAGAGTTGGAAATCTCGGAAACAGTCGACTGTTTTAGGATAGTTGGGCGTGGCTACAGCACGAGAAATATCTCAAATTTACTTGGATACGAGTATTCATTTTCAGCAAAAAAATCAATAACTGCCCATTTCAGTGGGACACAGATCTAAAATGGAAAACGTGTGGGTGGGCATTGCACAGGCACTTTAAATAATTTATAAAGAGTATGCAAACAATCCCCAGATTAAACCTACTTATTAACGTTATCAGTTTTCATTATAATTTAATACTGTCATTTTATTTTATACTCGTGCGGTTATCATAGTGATTAACCCCGCAGTAAATTGTGCACAATGATTGTCCGTTCTACAGTCGTGTTAATTATCGTGTCAAATGGGGCGTGCGTGTATAAATTACTTTTAAAAAGTAAGATGATTGTATATCGTCGTATATCGTAAGTAACTTTTCACGAAACACACCTTCGAGCTATTTTTGCAGCTAGGTTGTACACGATAATACATGTAAAACTACTAGTATATAATTGGTAACAACACTATTATTTGTTCTCACTTTTATTTAAATAATAAACACACTGAAATAATTTGAAAGTTTGCCATTTACAAACGAAATCATAACATGCTATATATATGATATATATATTTCAGCAATTGTGTATGCAAATCTACCTAGTCACGTGGCAACATGTGATTACCAAAATATATTAAGTAAATCAAAATATACAATATGCACATGTAACACATATTTATTTGCCATGGAAACCAACTCGTAAGATCAGCCAGTTAACGATAATAAACGCCGGAACTAAGTTAACAATCCACCATTATCGTCGAATTTGTCTCTCGCTTGGAATCGAGCTCTCCCTTTATTGTTATTCCTGTAAACGAAAGAAACTATTCTTAAAGTCGTATTCCTAGTTTATTTTACATATACACAACACCTCCTAGTTGTTATATTAAATATATGAGTAAATGATGAAAGCATTTGAATTGGCAACAATTCTAGGAATAGCGGAGCACTCGAGCTAACCTGCACTGATGGTGGTGGTTTTTAATTTAATCACCAACTTAAACAAAATGTATATTGTTGTAATCACCCAAGGCCATTTGATTGTATTTTACGAGATAATTCTAAATTCGATTTCAGGATTTTGTTTAAATGAGATTTCTCCTGAACTGTACACAATGCAAAGTCAGTATGTTGCTTTAATACAGACGTGTTTGAAAGTGAGATGTTTTTTTTTTTTACCAGATAATACAATGTAAAAAGGAATCTGTAACGCTAACACATGTATGTATGTATGTGATAGTGATGTTTTATACAAAAGCATACACAATTGCAATTACAAATTCACAATTTTATAATTAGACTTTGACTTTTAAATATTATTTTCCGAAACCGAGTCTATGTTCTCCATATATTCAGTAATACAACCTGGGCACATTTTTTAATAAATAAAATACCGGAAATGTTGAATATTTCGTCAAAATACATTTGATTCAATATAATATGTTTTAAAACATGGGTGGTCATGGAGGCATCGATTCCAATGCGAATTAGTCTGTCTTGGAGCTTGCTTGATACATGAGTGTATCTACCATGTTCAGATTCGACACGCTTCTTAGGGAATTATTATCTTTGGTTGGAAAAATTCTCCCGCCCTTTGGGATGACGTTCAGCAGGCTAACTACGTTTGACTGCGTCGCGATGGTGTCACTTCTGTAGCTAGGGTGAATTACAAGCATTTCCGGGAAACTTTTGTAATGCTTTTTGGTTGTGTAAGAATAAAATTAGTATTTATTTTGTAAAAATAAAAAAAATAAAAAAGCATGTTCAGGTTGTGTATAACTTTAGTTTTAGTTTAGTTAGGCGAAACATCCAACGTTTATGATATTTTATAAGAAAAATATTAAAACTTTATATTTAATATTATGTCCAAGTGAAGTTTTATAATTCATGTAACCTTGAATTCTGTGAATTACAGTAATATATATAATTAGCTTATCCAATTACTTCACGGATATGAATTAAATGCATGACGAGAAATTAATCGTATATTTTGGACAGTGTCTGTAAATACAATTACTAAATACACACGCATCATAGCAGACGTACTATACTCGGTGATAACAACGTGTTTTTTTGTGCTTTTTTTTTAAGACGGATCATAATCCAAAAATGATGGAAGATGTAACACATATACGTACTTGTATCTCGGTCCGTTGTAAGGATTGTTTTTATTCAACACCGGTGAGCCTGCCATCAATATATCGCCCCAGTTAACAGCATGTACGTGGAGACACATAGTTGTCATCAAGATGGTCGCAAAAATCAATACTACCATTCCCTTCATATTTGACTAACTGATATAAATTGGTATGACTATAAACAAAAACATTAATACAAAGTATCATGTTATTGATATATGTGTCTTGTAACAAACTGAACGAAAAAATGAAAATATGAAACACATAAATTCAGTAATTCCGCTGCCAATGGATTTAATGAACATACACACTTACCTCCGTGACGTACAGCAAAAAGATACGTTATGTGGTTTCGATCATAAACTATTTAAATTATAGCAGTGCTTCGTCATTATTGACGAAGATCGTTAATTATTGATAATGTTTCACTGTGTATGCATGAGACAGCATCTACTGAAGCGTTATGTTATTGCCGATAAACACGTGTCGGATTCACGACTCATCATGATGCAGTTACGCACCGGTGCATGATATGTTGTTGTTTTTTTGGATCATAAGCCTATTCAAGATGAGATTATTGCTAGAACCCCCGCCGCAAATAAGATACCAATTCTGAACGAGAAGTAGAGACTTCATGTGTGTTTTCTAGCGTGTACTAGAATGGACATTGTCGATATCTCAATGTTCATTGCAAAATTCGTCTCAAGCAACGCATTAGTTACTAAATTTAAAACCATGTTAGCCAGTCTTGTAGCATATGAAAATTTGTGCTTACAACTGGTTTTTAATCCGTGTCGAAAACGTGCACAGAATGGTCGTTTTGTGCACGTTTCCGACACGGCTTATCAGCTACCTCAAGTGCCAAATCCATGAAATAAACAACCAATGTCAATAGAGTAGCCTAGGTGTTAAAAATGGATTAAGTACTGGCAAACCAACTTCTGCATAGGTATGTTTCTAAAAGCTTGCTTTTTAGCTGATTTAGTCATCATTTTTGAACTCAGAAGCCCGCAAAATCTAATATTACATGTGAGAACGAAACAAATCCGTCGAGATTTCACGTTTTCTCGTAAAAGGAATGCTGGCTGTTCCCTCTCTGGACTCCCTCCCGCGTATACTAGTACTGGTACTACCATGGATTAGTACCTTCCATGGTACTACCAACTCTAACCATGTCCCTATTTGGTGACGCATGTCAAGCTATAAATGGGCATCAATACTCATTTCGCCCAATATTTCGCTTTTATAACATTTTATAACATACCGCTTAATTTCCGACTGGAAAAACGACCATGTTTTTATCCCTTTTTTTCTCACTCGCTTATTAAAAACACAGACCGCTTGTTCAAACACTGAACACTGGCACATGAGTTGTCGAAATGGTTGTTTTAGTGCTAAAGTTTGAGGATTCAATGAGTATTAACCATTATTTAATTTCGAACGACACTTCCAAACCATCATACTTTGTTTCGTTCGCGAACGTAACTTGAACTATGACCTCTTGTTATGTGAACGTTCCATAACAAGCTGATAGAGCGGGACTGTGTTCCGTTTGAATCCAGGGCTGCTATCTCGTTTCAACAATATGATTATCGAGACAATTACGTGATATAGGTAATGCTAACTCCTTGGGGCAGAGAACAGAGACACCAGGAACATATTGATGCCACGGCCATGTATTTAAAATGCGAGCGTGCAGACGAGAGATATTTCTGGGTTCGCGCGCTCGAAAAATTAAGCGGAAATAATTCAACATAAGCGAGTAAAAATAATGATCGAAAAGCAGAAGCGAGCAGGAGGTTGGATGAAATTAGTGCTGTACATTCAGGTCCTTTGTAAAAAATACGATCGGCTAAGATCTATGTCATTCTGTAGCACGCCAGAGACAGACAAAATGCAGTTTTAAATATTGACACCGTTCGTATTTTTTAAATGAGTCAAAAAATAAATAAATTGTATGCTGCTTAAGCGATGATCGATCGAAACAGACTCGTTTTAACGGCTACGTTCTGCTGAAGATATAAGACTTCACTTTCGGAGTTATTACCGAAGATAATGTACGACAGCAAAAAAACAACAACATTTGGTTATGTAAAATAGAGTAGCATTCATGTAGGTCCAATCAGTACTGTTGTATCGTATATTTCGTCAACCGAACGTTACTACCCGGACCTGCTCGTCGATTATTATTGCAAATGTCATTTCTTTCCAGAATCAATTGAGTATAAGTACGTTATTTTAGAATGGTTTTCATTTGGTTTCACCATAGACCCTCAACCCTTTGTTGAGGGTCTATGGTTTCACCATGGAAGGTACTAACGGAAGGAGCCACGACGCCTCTCAGGTGGCCACTTAAGCTTCTTTACGGGCTTATTTTCTTTTGTTTCAACCCAAGTTAATCCTGATGAGGACATTGTCTAGCTCATCTTTGATGTCGATGATAGTTTGCGACTGTTTACACAAGTAACGAGTTAGCGGAATATGACATAACCTTGCCGATTTTTAACATGACCATAAAATATATGCGCATTATGAAACTATGGTCATCACACATGCGTACTCGGTTTGTTTAGGTGCGAAAGGTCAAAATACGTATTTCATAGCCGGCAATTCAATAGATGAACGTTTGACTTCACGTATTTCACATGTTTTAATTATTAGCAACTGTAGCAAGAACAAGATTTTGAGTGTCTACAACAAAAATTCCAAAGGACTCCTAAAAAATATTATCACTGGAAAAGTGTCTAGGCATGCCCTTCTTTTGATACTATCTTTTCTGGTGGTGTTCGTCGATGCCCGGTGGTCGAAAATTTCAATAGTTTCGGGCCTCAAACCAACGCAATGACAATGGTACCATTGAATAGTGCAGTCGTTATTATCACAGGCAATCATTGATTAAGTCTCATCACCATTACAAATACAAAAAGATTCACGATAGTTCATCAATTCTTCTTCAATCGATGTTATATCTGCCAATTTTTCATTAAAGTTCGCCAAAATCTCCGGAAACAACAGTATTCATACTAGACGCCATTTTCAGTATTGTACATGCGAGGTTCGTCGATCGCTTCCGAACATGCCCCGAATATTACCGAATGCTCGAGATGAGTGTAACCCATTGTACAAAGGTGTTAAGAGCTAACAAGAACCAATGTTTGTGAACAAACAATGACAAACGATCATGGGGTAAAGCTAAAACAATAGCGTCGTAGCTCCTTCCGTTAGTACCTTCCATGGTTTCACCATAGTTCCATGGTTTCACCAAAGACAATTGTCTTTGGTTTCACGTGATAGTTAATCTGATTTATCATATAGCATTGCAAACAGGAAGTCCTCGGCATGGGTCAGAGTACTAGTATACCCCAGACCACTCGTTTTGAGGAATGGTCTGGGTGTGGCTTGTGGGTAAGAATAGAAAATGAAATTCGGTGAGGTTGTGATTATTTGGATTTTTGAGAACGGATTTTTACTATTGAAATGAAATTATTACGTCTAGGGGTGAATTGTTAATAGGTGAAGTGATGTTAAAAAACATAATTAGTTCATCGTCTTGCGTACACCGCAACAACAAGAGTTTATTTTTCAACACAGATCTCCAGTAAAGAGGGTGGCGTTTGGACGTAACCCCGGAGTTAAACCATAGACAATATAGTAGGAAGGACAAGCAACTCCAGCGATTCTATTGTAGCAGGGTAGGCTGGAAAAAAGTTAAGCTGATTTAAACTAAATGTTTATTTCAATTTCTCGTTAAATGCGTGTTTTTAGGCGGTGAGAGTCGTGAACTCTCGCGAAATGCGTAATCTCGTTAACGAGAGTTGCCTACGGTATTCTAAATGGCCGTTGCTGATCACTAGTTCCGTGTGTAGATGATTTGCTCGATGTTTTTTTTTCGGATTTTGATGCCTGTGGAAATTATGGTGAAGAAGATTCAAACAGTATAGACACAGCAATTCATGTTAACAGCCATGTGTGTGTGATTCAGAGCCCGGACATCAACATCGAAAATAGCGAAGATTTGTGTTTTCTTGATCGTCACGTAAAAGAAACGCTTTGAAACGCTAACAAAAAAACGAAAATAGTGAAAATAAAATAATAAAGAAAATCGTGCCTCATTTATACACAAGTATTCGAGTTATTTTTAATAAAAACATGGTATAACGTAGGTAGACGTGCATTCAGGCTGAAAGACTGGACGTGTAGCCAAGATGGCGACAGACGTGAAAACGGAAGACGGAATTTAGTCTAACCAAAAACAAGCGTAGTCGGTGAAAATACCAAAATTTGAAGATTCATGCATCATGAAAACAATAATATTCGTGTATTTTGTCGAATACGGGGTACAAACTTACACAAGCATTCCGTTTGAAAGAGTGTGAATAGGTAGTCAAGATGACGACAGACATGAAAGTTAATTTCAAAAAAAGTGCAAGACAGAGAACAACAAAACATGAGCACAGTCGGTGGAAAATAACATGATAAGAATTTTCATGCATCATGAAAACTAAAATATTCGAGTATTTTGTCGAAAACGGGGTACAACCTTAGACATGAATTCCGGTTGAAAGAGTGTGAGCTATAGTCAAGATGGTGACAGACGGGAAATCATACGGATTCAATGTCTGTTTGAAAAAAAAATGCGTGGCAGAGAACAATAATAAACGAGCATAGTCAGTGAAAAATAACATAATAAGAAGATTTATGCATCATGAAAACAAAAACATTCAAATATTTTGTCGAAAACGGAGTACAAACTGAATATGGCATGTACGGAAACATTACTGCCGTCTGAAACTAACTTTTAATTTTATTTAATTAAACAGGAACATATATATTAAAAGTAATATTTACTAGTGAACCACGTTCACGAGAACATCTGATAACTAATCTGTGTTCGAAAGATGCGTATTGCGGCAAGAAAACGACTCGTTTGGGGAAAGATACTTGTAGTTCGATACGAAAGTAGTGACATCGCATCGAAGTAAATATGACGTCATTGTTTACTTGCTCATCATAATATTCCAGCCCAGCTTGCGTTGGGCATACGGCGTTTGACATTGGTGTTATAATACTACTATACTGTCTATGGTTAAACAGGGCCCAAATTGATAGGGAGTAAAACACGGAAGTGGAAGAGCTGTCCATGCATTGACCAATCACACAAGAGCTCACAAACACCAACGAAATATTTGTTGCTGTACTTAACAAAGGGGTTTGGCACTAAAAACGTTTATATTGGATTTAGAACGTGTTATAATCCAAATCCCCTGGAAAGAGTTGTAAGCACCAATTTTCATATGTAAAACCTTATATATGAGATCAGACATTTTAAACTTGAAATAATAAATGATATATATAATAAGAACACAGTACTGTATTTATCCGCCGTAAAATTAAAACTTCGAGATTGTATTTCATTAGTTTTAGTAATTATTTTAATTAAAATAATTTTTTAGTAAACCTATTTCCTGAATATGAATGTATTAATTAAACAAACAATACATGAGATGGAATTAAACTCATAATTTAACGTTAATTATAATTATAATTATAATTATAATTATAATACGTGTTAAATCATAAAGTCCCAGTTTGGAGTTTGTTATTGTCTGGACACAACGGAACGAAGCGTTTTTTAAGAAACATCTTTCGAATACAAGTAAGTAACTAGATTATTGATGTTGCCCTATGTCTATATGTTCACCGATATACGCTATGCATATAACTGAATAATTTCGATCGTCATTTTCATTCTCACCCCTCAACGTTTTATTGACTTGTTTTTTAAAACACTTACTCCTGATTACTTTCGCGTACATGTAGGTACCTCGGGTAGAATCGTTTCAGATTCGTTTATTTCATGACTTTTTCTTTTTAGTTTTCTGTCTCAGAAATATATTTATCAATTTCTGTTTATCGGTGGCGTTGAGTGGTTTATTTGATAAATAAACCCTTCATGCTACTAATTATAATTATTCATTTTGTGCAAGTCTGTATTTTCGAATAATTATCTTTGTACTTTAAAATGGCCTATTTCAATATGTAATAGGAATGAATGAAAACATACCTATCTAAAACACTCCAACTTAATGATTGTGCTATATAACAGAAAGAGGAGCGCTATGCTTTCACTGTTTTTATCCAATATATGCATGTCTTGTAGCACAGTCTGCAATCAACATGAGCCGCGCTGTGGTTATACTGATGATGCTTGTGGTATTGTCCGTACTGTGTGAGGATATTATTGATGGAGCGAGAGTACACCACCGCGCCATACATGCACCCAGCACTGGAGGGTAAGAATGTAATACTTAAGTAAAGAGTTACAATTTTAATCGTGGGCATTGAATAGCATTGGCGTGTTTAAACAGCAATTACTTGTTAGATTTTAGTTTCAAACGTATTTGTAACTTATATAAAACACAAGTAATGCTTCCATACAAACTCTCTACACTGCTCTAACAGAATATTTATTTACGTATTCCACAATGAAGACGTTGTTGTTGTTGTTGTTGTTGTTGTTGTTGTTGTTGTTTTCAAATTAGATGTCAACATAGAAATGTGCACTGACTCTTTTTGAGTGTATATCGTGTATAATGGTTAAATAGAATCCATAATGTGCAATAGAAAATATCTATCATGCAAAGGGAATGTATATGAGATCTCGAAGGCCATTTGTGTCAGAGATGTATTGCGAGAGTTACGCTTTATTTTAGAAACCAATTATATTTTTGTTTTTTTATTTACTTTTGTTGTAGCATAGATTGGTTCAAGAGAAATGGTGCGCGAAAGATTGACTACAGACGGGCTAGTGGTAGAACACCGGGAAATCCATACAAGCATTAGTTTACTATAGTTGTAATCTAAATTATGTATTAGAAACTAATAAATAAATGATTATGAGTTGCTCTTTATCTTTAATGATTTGTAGACTTAATTTGTTGATCACCAAAATTAACTATTATCACTTCTGATAAAAAAAAAACCTATACATTTTGTCACTTTTATTTCCAAAATTCAGATTGTAAAAATTACATCACACCTACTCAATATCTATGTTTATAGTTCTCGAATACTCAAAAAACCACAGGAAAATGATTTATCAGTACACACATGGGCCGGTCATGTGTAAAACCTGCTATTATTAAATCATTGGTATTTTCCTGTTTCCATGTTTGTGTTGCCGTGATCGTATATTAGATTATTTGCGTTGATTTACGGGTTAAAATTTTGTGATTAGCGCCACAATGTGACGAGTGTTCAGTCCGGTATTGCTACCCTGTCCTAAAAGGCCATCTACTATATGGTCACAATAACTAGTCAGGAAGTGCTTGTAATCTGCTTTACGGATGCTGCCGAAAATGATTTGTTATATCTTAATTGTCGAGTTTTAGAAACGCGACATCGTCAATAATGACATCATTTTGAAAATTGACAATTATAAAAAAAACTATATATCTCAACGAATAACAAATAAAATCTTTATCTGTCTAATTGAAAATAGTGTATTTTTTTAATATTATTAGTTATGCAAATTGTCCGTAGTTACGTACGTTTGATTTGCAAATAATTTGTGAAATGTTAACGAAATTTCATTACAGTACATATATTTAATTGGTTTAAAATTTATTAACTACACTTCGCAAATGTTATATCTCTATAGGAACAACATATATATCAAAATGAATTTAGACAATTATTGGCAAATTCTTGAATATAAATATTTTAAATTTCTAATTTAACTTGTTATACAATAAAAAAAAATCGAAATTCGTATTTTATGGCTATGGAAAATGTTTGATTGTATTTGATTTAATTTTTTTTTCGTTGTGAGTTTCCATAGTGACGTGTTTTAAACCACTCAACAATGGAACTATAGAACTAATTCATTGATTTAACAGAAACTATTAATGGCAGTACTGGAACCTAATGAATAATTAACTAATGATAAATAATTAGCATAATAATTAGCAACGTTAATTACATAACTAATTAATGATAATTATTTAACTATTATTTATTACGAATTCGTTGCACATTACTAAATTACAAAATATCATAAATTATTGATAAATTATCGTTAATAGTTTGTATCAGCGTGGTCAGTGTTCATGACGATTGTTACAATGTCACAAAAACTGGGTGTCTTATCAAATAATTACTTTTGTATACGGAGTTATGTAAACTACCTAATATTGCATCGTATTGCCTGCATTAGTCAAAGGCGTAAACGCCGATTTACGTAGACAGAAAAATGCGTGTTTAAATAGAGTGATATATACAAATATTTGATTTTGATGTATCAAATACTAATCATTCAATAACATCCTATATAAATATTATAATACTTTCGAAATCGTCAACATTCACTAGGAAGTAAAATAACATAAATAATACATATATAAATTTTCAGTTTTCTAAGTCTGACAAATATAGCATAGTTTGAATGAATAAATTGTACTTTATTTCGACTGTGATGATGTTTTTACCAAAATAATTGCTGATTGCTGACGCGTATATAACAAGTACAATAATTACTGACAAGTAATCGCATGCTATGTTTGGTTTATTACATTCAATTTATATATATGCAAATATTCTACATACTCTTTGGCCTCCACATTATCTTTATTCCGTATTGCCACTAAATAAATTGAGTTTTCGTTAACAACATATTCCCGAGGAACTCATTGCCATAAAGAGTAATGATGCGTGACTATAGTTTAAAGAGGGAGGGTCGTCACCTGCGCACGCGCGGGAATTGAGTCCCAAGCGACGATAACAACACACGCTAAAAACGCAAAGGCTCATGAGTAGACGCTTGTTTGTAAACAGCGACACCCTATGGTCATCCGACGCATGCGCAGGTGACGACTCCCCCACTTTAAACAATCCATCGACGGGGACGCATGGGCTATATGAGTGAATGTGTTCATCATGATACAGTGTACAGATCCCCCCCCCTCTTCTAGACGCATCGTTATTGATAAATCAATCTGATTTACATTGATTATATGTTACTTTTAGTGTAATGCATTATGGTCAATATTGTCGCCATACAATATTATGTCATTTTCCTCCACAATAATAAAATACGTGCGCTTCTAATATGAAAGAAATGGCAATATGGCGCTTGATGGAAATCTGTTTAAAGGGTTATCATATTAAGGCGCGTTTATCGACGACTAGGTAATATGGGTTTTTTTATTGAATAAACCAATATCATCTGAAATTGACCATGTAATATAATTTTGTCCGTTAACTTAACTATGGTGTACTTTTTTTTTACTGGGTAGTAGCGAATGTTTGTGTAGAAGTAAATGAATCGAGCGCCCTCAACAGACATGTTATATAGTAGATCTCATTTGGTAATTGTTATTTTAGGTAACTATTCAAAACAGCTAGACGTATCGAGCCATAGATCTTTATCGATAGCATAGAAAAAAAATGTCTAAATGTGTAAGTAGAACGTAAGAACACACACATCTATAAAATGAAGCCATTGACAGATTTCATAATAGAGCACGTACACCAGCACTAGGCAGAAATAATAGTAATTCCCTGTGGTTATTTAGTTCTAAGGCGGAATATAGTTTCCTCTTCGATGCGCCTGAGTTGATTCTCATTGTTATTGACAACACAAATACCAGAAATTGATAAATTCGCATTGTTATGCTCCTAGCATTAAAATGAAGTGGAACTGGATAAAACGATTATCTTGTCGAGTGTGTCGTAGATTTTCAGCAAACCGATCTCGAAGTCGACACACTGTAGAGCCAATCGAGAGGTTCTCACAGTTATTACATGAACTGCAATTACGAACATTGTTGGTAATATAGCTGAATTTATTATTGAAAACAACCTCTCCTCTAGGACTATATATCTATATATCCTCGGGGGCGGAGCTACGTCACAGACGTTGCTAAGACGCGCACCACTGTACCATGCATTTCTATGGGCCCTGTGCGCGCTGCTGTGGAACGCCGGTCGAGCCGGTGAAAATTCGAGAAAACAACACAAATTCAACTTTAAAGTAATCCCGAACAACCAAATTTATATATGTTACACACGTAGGGCTAATTTTGTTGCACTGTTCAGGGGAGTCTCAACAATCATCCCGAAGTACCGTTTTATGCGAGTTTTGGGCCTTTGTTTTCTCCGCCGCGGGTTGCCAGGCGGTGAAAATGCCCGGATGTCCGCCCCCGAGGATATAGATCTGTAATCTGTAATAAAGTAATTGTGAAAATAGTATAGAATCCTTGAATTTAGCTGGATGCGACGACTCATACAGTAAATAACAACGAGAATAAGTGGGTTAATAAAAATAGAAGTAGAAATACGATCGCAGCCGTCTCTGATGGAAATATCAAGAAATGGTGGTATTACTTCTGATATTTCCTATGTGTATTGTATAGCGAGATTAAAGATGTTCACCAACTCGATGAATTGCAATAATTCTCCACGACTGTTTGACGTCATAACATTCGTAGCCTGCAACACATATTTACCATTAAAGGGCGGCAGTCGTCGCGCCGCGTCCAGTTCGATATGGGACTCATAGCGACGTATACAACGAGTGTAAAATACATTGTTTATTTACATGAAATTCGAACTCGCGCTGCGCGACGACCACCGCGCTTTAAAGGTGAAACAATTGCCATTCAAGACAAATTCCAAAACTGCCGCAATCTTTAAACGACTTGAATCGACCTCATTTTGATACTTACACTTTCAAAACAAGTATTTGTATTGTGTGCTCAAAGCTATTTATTTATTTATTTGCTTGTATGTTTGTTTGTTTGTTTTCTGTTTGTTTGTTTGTGTGTTTGTGTGTTTGTTTGTTTGTTTTTGTTTGTTTGTTTGTTTGTTTGTTTGTTTGTGTGTTTGTTTGTTTGTTTGTTTGTTTGTTTGTTTGTTTGTTTGTTTGTTTGTCTACTTCTCGATGTCACCACTTTAACAAGTGTATTTCTTTGCTTTGCGTTCAAATGCCTTAAAAACAAACACCAGCTTTTTAAACTCCACACGAATTTCACTAGAAGTCAATGCAACCTAATCAAAACGGGTGTGATGCCTTCGCAACCTCTCATCCTCATGCAATTATTCGTTCAGCTGCATTCTTCACTATCTGTAATCTATTTATCTGTATTTGTGTTACACCGTGGAACAGGCTATTTCAATAATTTAACCGAGAACAAGAATCTCGGTAGTGGAACATTTTTTCTTTAAATTAGTTAGCCTTTCTGACAGTGACAAGCAATGCCGACAAGTAGTAGTAGTTTTACATATCCTAAGCCAAGAATACAGTATATAGCTCTGGGTTGTAGTAGATCATTTATAATCTACACTGGGGAACCCATGTATGTATATAGCTTGAGAAGAGAGAAATATACAGTGTGGTTAGTCCGTCGTGAACGCCTGCATTTCAGTTAAAAGAGCAAACAACATGCGAACATACTCACATAGACAAGTTCCCAGATGACTAGGATTTCTCAAACTAGAAAAAAAAAGATGGATTTGATGTTTAAATTAATCATACAAAAGTGGGGAAATTGACTTGTCACATAAACACAAAATCTTGTTCTTACTGTTCTTACGCTTGTACATTGGCCATAAGCACTGTACTGTTATAAATAACGGACATTGCACAGTATTATGATATTCAAAAAACAGTAATGCGTGAATAAATAATTTATGGAATAATCTACACTTGTATGTGATAATTACTTCAACTGTATTGACACCGACGAAGATAGCCTACTGTATATTTGGAAATCCAAGAACAATGTAGACTAAGTCTGACAACTTGCTCCACTACTTGTTCGAATTAAAGCGCAGTAGTCGTCGCGCTGCGCATGTGCGAGATATATGGGTCTCATATAAACAAAGATGGCGACTTTGACTGTTGCGCAGATCAACGAGTACGAACTGAGACGTTTGTAGGCAATTTTCATGGGATTGGAAGGTATCGAAGGAGTCACCGTCGGTAATCAGTGCAAGTCGCACCAAGATCAAACCTCATACTTGTGATTTCCATTTGAAGAACGCATTGGATTGTGGGAAAATCAATGTTTATCATCACAAATGTCGCACATGCGCAGCGCGACGACTACCGCGCTTTAATGGAAGAGATATCTACGTGAATCTCATTGTGTACATAAAAACAATGTAAGTTTCAAAAAACGTGATTGCATTTTGCTTCACCGATACGTGGTGTCATCGATACGTTAATCTACCAGACCGAAAATAGACAAAAGTAAATCGTGTTATAAATTTACAGCATAATTTTTGGATGGTCGTGTGTTTATAATATTCTCTTATATGTAAGTGATTAATAACTACACAAATGTATTAAATACATGTATATTGTATCCAATATTTAAATACAAACACGAAAGCATCGTTGCTTGGTAAGTCACAATTCTCACTCTTACGGAACAGAAAAACTCTCAACCTGGTTTAGATACGGTTCACTCGAACACGGAGTCTATAAACAAATATATATTCATCATTATATATTCAAATGTCTGCGGAGAATAATCAAAATCAGATGGCTATATGTATCCAATGGTTACATACTCAAGAAAACCCACATGAAACGGATCAGCGACGAAGTCAAATGCAGGAAATGGAAATGAATAGGCCGCGTGCTAAGAATGAAGGCGATTGTATTTCTGCATGACAGCCCCCACATGGTCACCGAAATGCACCAGCAGAAAAGTAGGGCGCCCTAAAACAACATGGAGGCGAACGATAGAGAGGGAAAGGAAGTTTTTAGGGTGGATATCATGGAACGCGCCCAAGCGCCCTGCCAAATACAGGGTGCACTGGGGTTGATAACCTGGTAGCTTTATGGGCAACAGGGCCCAACAAGGATAGATAAAGAGATAAATGCGGTCATTGTTTCCTTTCTTACAGTCAAATGAGCCGCATGATTGAAACTATTTTATGGATATCGTAGTCTTTCAAACATTTACCTGCCCTATATTTATGTGGAAGACTTATGTTTAAAAGATAGTATTAGTGATTATTGTACGACTCGCTGCGAAACGAGACAGCAGATTGTAATCAGACAAAACACTTCGTAATAATGAACACGTTTATTCGGTCACATTGATTAAGTCCGAAAACGGGGACTATTAATTTGGGTTCGTTCCGTCCGTCCGTCCGTCCACCCGTACGAACGCCCGGAGCTATATCTCGGACACCCATTGGCGGGTTTCATTCAAACTTTACATGTAGACAATACATAATGTATTACATATATACGTTAAGTTACTTTATGATCGGAGCAAAAATGGCCGACTGGCGGCCATTTTGAATGTAAAAGTTGCTATATCTGATACCTAAACGTGTCCGCAGCAGTTTCTCGGAGATGACTGGGTCGATTTGGATCAAAGTTGGTATGATGATCATACATATTGGGTTGTAGGTGTACGTCATTTTTTTTTTCGTTTTTCGGAATAATATGGCCGACTGGCGGTCATCTTGTTTTTCATGTTACCCATGCTACTTTATCTTGAATGCAATAAACGTTTCTGTTTAAATTTTGTACTACGATAGTATACGAAGAGATACATCTGCACCAACATGATTTTTGTTATTCAATTCAAAATAGCTGGCCGACGCCCAATTTTCATGTAAAAGCGCTAAATCGTCATTTTTACATGTCCGGAACTGTTTCTCAGTGATGACTAGGCCGATTTGCACGTCATATTTTTTCTGTGATTCAAACTAATATGGCCGACTGGCGGCCATTTTGTTTTTCATGATACCCATGCCTACTTTCCCATGAATGCAATAAACATTTAATTTTTTTACAAAGACAGTATACCAATAGATACATCAACATGAACATTATTTTTGTAATTTGATTCAAAATGACTGCCCAATTCTCGTGTAAAAGGACTAAATCATAATTGTTTATAAATCCATCTCCTATTAATGGTTTCAATTTAATCTCAATGACTTCATCAGCATCAAATTGATATGATCACAACATTTTGGACGGGGACTGTGTCATTAACAATGACTTGTTAATAGATGATCTATGGATCTATGAGATTCTGTTTGAAGGGTTCGCTTACATGACACTGGAAACACATCCAAACATGAGGCATTGGCTTCTTCATAGAAGAGACACGGACGACACAATCAAAACAGAATCGGCAGCGAAGTTGCAGCCATTCTATGTCAACATGGTGATATGTGTCATTCGATTTAGTTCATGGATTTCGGGAGAATTTGTGAAATTCACTCAGAACAAGGAAATACATCGATGGTTACCAAAGAACCCAATTCGACAAAAGGTTAGTTCGCAATTGATGGATCGAATATTGGACGTTTACTCAATTGACCATATGAATAAATGTAATAACATATTCTCTAATTATGTATAATTTAGTGGTTGTATATGCAGGTATATGCAACTCTACAATGTTACTCAAAACTTACTAGAACATATCTGGTATCATCAACAACTGCCTACATATCCCAACGTAATTACTATGTTCCCATATAACGGTAGACATCATTGTTGCTGGCAAAACAGTAAGTAATAAATAGCCTGATTGATTGAATCATTGATTTTCGATGTTTTGAATCCATAAAGTGATTTGAAATGTCTCAGTTTGGTTCTTAAAGCGCGGTAGTCGTCGCGCTGCGCATGTGCGAGATACATGGGTCTCATATAAACAAAGATGGCGTCTTTGACGGTTGCGCAGATCAACGAGTACGAAATTGGACGTTTCCAAGCTTTAATTAAACAATTTTCATGTTTCATTGGAAGGTATCGAAGAAGTCACCGGCGGTAATCAGTGCAAGTCGATCCCAGGTCAAACCTCATACTTGTGATTTCCATTTGAAGAGCGCATTGGATTGTGGGAAAATCAATGTTTATCAACACAAATGTCGCACATGCGCAGCGCGACGACTACCGCGCTTTAAGCAGAACAGTGACTGTGTGGGCCACGAATAAACTTCGAACGATCTTCAAGTTACCTGAAACCAGAAATCCGTAACAAATTTACAAAGTCCTTTGATAGATAATTATGGGATTTTTATTTAACGTATTTTAACGTCGCATTTAAACTCTGGCATCGCAGAAAAAATCAAAAGTCCATCACGATATATACCTGGATGAGGGGGAATTCTTGCGTCGGGCGATTTGCATACCTCAGGGTGCACACGTACGTTGTTGTCCTCGCAAGATCAAATAATGGGTGCTGTATAATGCATTATGCCGACAATTGTTAGGAAAGGTTCTGCGGTCCATAATACGACCAGAGCCTCCCGTTGGCTTTCAAATATTCTCACTTCCAAATTTAAGGCTTTGTTGTTCTGTTATCATATTTATTAACACATTTTGAAACACCGTCCTGGTTTCCTTGACAACAAGACCATGAAAATACAGATATCAGAACGCTAAAGTACAACGCCACAATCGCAGCGCAGCATCGTGTTCGGTACCGGGTTCATGTGATGCATATACAGGGTGTTTGTTGACTTGAAATTTGAATACCCTGCGCGATGATTATAGCTTTTTGAACACGCCACATAGACTTACAATATATATCTTGTACATCTAAAATCACAGTAAAAGGGTTTTGCTATCATAATCACCGCTAGAATGTTACTTTGAAGTAGGTACATGTAACTGAATTCTAACAAAGACATCTGTTCTTATGACCACAGTCCCTGACTGTGTCATGATATACCACTTCGACGTATTACTTATACGTACACTGTGCTGTATTTATTCAAAACAGTGTTCCCCTTAGTAAGTTGATGATTAATATAGCTGGTGTCACGTGCATCAATCTATTTACAATGGCAGTATGGTACAGTTCGTACTTGATTTAACAAACAGAATAGCCATGCCTGGGGACGAGTCAATGTGTGACGTCATTTAATCTTCTGTTGTAGGTAGCTTTTGATCAGTGTATCAAGGCACGCACTGGTACAAAGGACATGATTGGAGGATGGCCAATTGTTCGGTTACAGGTGTCGCGGTGACCTATATATGTTTTTAATGTTTCTTGCGCGTTCTTGAAGTTTTTTTCTGTGACATTGAAAATTGAGTGTTCCCTAGAAATAATAACGAATGTCCGCATGCGCCTTAACGATTGCTTCGGAGATGGGACAATTTTGAGACTTCTTTGTTGTTTTACATTGGGAGGGGGTAGGGTCATCTCAATCAATTACAATACGTATTGCACCCCTATTCCCTCGTGCGTTTACGGGATTGACCCCGAGATGTTCGTTATTGTAAGCTGTCGTCATTTGGTTCGGTTTATTTTCTCCCCTGACGATAAAGTTTTCGACGACTATAATCAATATTAGCGTACAGGAAATAATCAGCAGTAAGCTAAACTTATTTGACAAACTATAAGTATAAATCTATCTTTGAAATTCGAATAAATCTGGTTTAAGGTAAAATCTGGATAATAGATTGTCTAGACTATTTTTCGATGAACGTGACGAGTAATGACACTGTATGGGAATATAATACTGTAGACCAAAATGGCTGCCGAGATCTCGTTGATATCGAGATTGCCACGAGACTGTTTTGTCCCCCAAATAGAGTTTTATTCTCTCTTATCGTGACTTCCACTGTTTCAATTATCATGGTCACATATTTCATTGGAACAGTAGAGGCGAACACGGTAGAGAACATAACACAAGTTGAGAGGCAAAACGTGGCTCCCTAGACAGCAGTCTCGTTCTCAACGAGAACTCGTCGGTCATTTGTAGTCTGTTAATGACTATACAATTACGGTATAATAAACAAATACAAAATTTACGCTAGAATTATGTAACTATTTGTGAGAGGGGGCGTATTTCGCTCGGAAAAAGTTATGCGGCCAAAATTAGTCATTATTGGGCTTGATGGCCTGTAATGAACTTATATATATAGCGCCCAAATCCATAACAATGCCCTGTCCGTAAGTGTTGTAATTTATTGCCCCTGGCTGGTTAATTGGGCATAATGCCGAGTCGATTAAACCATCTCAACTCCGCAGGGGTTCATACATTCTAGGCTGCCATGCACAGAGTTGTTTTGTGGAAGATTAAAAAGAGTAGATTTTATCGTTTCGAACTAGGTTGCCCTAATATGTGGAATGCCATAATTTCTTCTGAAATATAAATAAAACTATGACAATGGTATATCAGTCATACTATCATTTGGAGATCAAAACATTTTCGGCAATCTCTTCATCTGATGGGTCCGATAAAAGGATTAGACGTGTACTGTTAAACGTAAATAAGATATCATAATGCAACAAAGAAGTGTATGTTTTTAAGATCTGTGTTCATTCCCTATGCCCATTGTTAGTCATTAGATACATTATTCCATTGGCCGAATGTGACGTTTACCAACCCCCGCGTAGAGGGATACTATAAGCCGACAATGTTTTTGTAGTGTCTGCAATCGCACATACCTGACAAATATATAGCCAGGCCTGGAGAAGACTTTGGTTTGTCATGTCCCATCGAGCCCTTGTTATAAGCCTTTGTTGTATATGGCTTTTGTTAATATTATTGTTTAGTATATCGAGGCACTCATAAGTGTAAAGAGCGGGTTGCAAAGATAAGCAATTGTTCAGTTTTAAGGTCGCGTTTACCTGCATGTTATCTGTTGCACTTGGTTACGTGAGTTGATGTTTACAGAGATGGCCTCGGACGCTGCGTTGCCATATTTGCAAGCTATCGTCTTTCTGATTACAGTGGCTATTCTTGCATTTTCCCTATCATTGCGTCGTCGAAAGCGCAATCTCCCACCAGGGCCGGCAGGATGGCCTCTGATTGGATGTCTTTTGCAATGTGGCTCGCAAGTTCCGTTGAAGTTTCACGAATGGTCGAGAAAATATGGCAACGTAATGAGCCTGCAACTCGGATCGCAGTTGGTAATCGTGCTCAGCAGCTATGACGTCATCAAGGAAGCATTCGTGAAGAATTCGAATATATTTTCTAGCAGGCCGAAGTCTTATGCAGTCGCACGCGTTACTAAAGAAAAGGGTAAGCACTCTTTACTTGTCTCAGTACAACTCTCATAAAAAATACTATGCTCTGATCGCTTTTATTTAGATGGCTTGAAAACTTATGCTGATGTACTAAATATTCAGTGTCTGGATTTCCCATGCATTTCCCCCCAAATCCGGAGTATGCATACTAATCTTGTATTGTCATAATTGTTGCACCATTTACTCCTTTCAACCTTTGCATAATTATGAGTGGAGTTATTTGCAGCGGGGGCAAGACTATGCCTGAATTTTCGCAAATCCTCCCTTTAAGTTAGTTAGTTACGTCAGATGCAGATATAATACTGACTAATGCATACTAACACGACTAATCAGGTCGTCGCGTACACGTAAACCTAGGGTGCTCAACTTGTATGAAATGCTACGCTGTAAAAAATGGCCAGGGAGTTAAACTGTAAATCTCACCCACCCACCCACCCCCGTTTTTCATGTCAATTACACTCAAGCGATAAAACTGTGTGGGATGTAAAATTGAAATATACACGGATGCATCAACTCTCTGTGGCACATACTCTGGTATAAACGTTATGGTGGCCGAGATACTTTCTCTGATAAAAGTGGTCAAACGATTATTTAGTCATTTACAATAAAATCCGAATTTTTGTTAGGTTAGCATATATTGAAAATGTAGGACAACGTATGTATGGATGGAGACACGGGATTATGCAACCATTCACTCCGAAACAAATATAGCAAAACACTGGCGTCAACGAATAAACAAAGTCGAAGGTTGTAAATTGAAAGCAACAGTTTGTATATGTGTTCATGTTTGTTTGTTTTTCAAAAAAGCTAACCCACAATAATGTCACAAAAGCAGTTCCTTTTGCGATTTCACAAGCTCTCTTTGCATATTCCAAACACAACTCCACTATTTACAGATGTCGTGAAATTGAAAACTCGAAGAAGTAGATTACATCAAGTTTGTCTGTGTGATTTGAAAAATTCGTTCAAACTAATGGAATTAAAGATGAATCGCTATATTAAGATAATCATTTCTCACAACAAACTGACATGATACAACGTTTTTGTACGTTTTTAGGCTACAAGTTGGAATATGTTTAAAATGTATTCTTACTTAATATTGTTTATTTTTAAAATTGAAACTCTTTTAAAGAAATAGAGAGCTCGCTCTCAAAATCAAAATAGTTGCAAGGATCCATTCATTGTGTTTGATGAGAGTTGGAATGTGCTCACCGATTCACAGCTCATTGTTTGATTTTTACGTCAATTACTGCTAAATTCAAATTATTTTGACCGTCCTGCAGGACATGATAAGTTGACAACGTCTGTTAAATCAGAGGCGGCGGCACGTAATTCGGTATGAGGGGTCTAGATCTGCTCACTAACCTTACTAGGGGGTCCGGGGCATGCTCCCCTTAAAATATTTGAAATCTAGACCCTCTGAAACGATATTTCCTGCATTTTGAGGGGCAAATTTTGCTGACACAGGGGTTTCAGCTTGATTTTGGAAGGGCGACACCTCTGCGCCCCCCCTCCCCCGCCACCGCCACTGTAAATCCAAACTCTCTATGACTGACATGTTATCCCCCAAATTTCAACTGATTTCGTTTCACGTCAGATGTTGGAATGAAATGAAAACAAAGTAACAGGTGCTGGCGGCATAAGAACAGAATTAAAACGTACTAAATGTGTATATACTTTATTTTTCCCATACACATAAAAATTGGCAAAACCATTTCTTACACTTAAAGCCGTGTTATAATACCGTGTTATTAAACAACTACCGTCCAATATTGATCATGCTAGTATTTAGGTTTTGGGAAGACATTATCCTTGATACGTTCTATAAATATCTTACTGGCCATGGCTATTGCGCAGTCAGGCCCAGTTAGGTTTTAAAAAGCGTCACTCTTATGAGACGTCTTTGAATCATCCTGTTTCTATTCAGGCTTCGACCATGCAAGGCAGTGAGTTGGTGGGTTCAATATTATCGTATTTTCGCAAAGCTAGCTACCATGTATATCAACACTTCATAATTTTACAAGAAGTTTGTTAGTCTGGGCATTCCCTCCTCAGGGTTCAATTTTAGAAGCACTCTTTCTTTTATTGTTTATTAATGACATGCCATTAGATGTTAGTCATTCACAAGATATGTATACCAACCACACATTAGCAAAAACGGCACCAGAGTTAAAATATTACCGACTGTACATATTGTCTGATTGCATAAATGTGTCGTGCGACTTTTTGTGTTGATGTGCAGAAAAAAAAAACGACCCGAATGTACATGGCACAGGAATGCCTACTAAGTTGCAACTTGTTGCATTCCGTTCCCAATTAACTGTTACACTCAGTCAGTAAATGACATCTAAAGTACAATAATGTGACGTCGTTTAATTCTGTGTATTACAAAGTTTGTGCCATTTTTATCCCATAGGTATTAACACACCGTGGGTAAAATGGAAACACACTCACAAATTTATCAGCAAGACCTTTCGGGAATTCGGCTTAGGAAAACAAATAATGGCGGAACGAGTCAGAACAGAAGGGGATATTTTAGTCGAGTATATCGACAGCAGAAGCAACACACCAATAAACCTCAAACACGTGTTTGCAAACGCAGTATCCAACATCACCTGTTCGATGCTATTTGGGAAACGATTCGATTATGAAGACCCTGATTTCAAACTTTTGCTGCAAATGTCCAACCAGAATGTCGTGACGATGATGCAAGCGAGTGTTCTCACGTTCTTCCCATTTCTGTGGTACCTGCCGACCCAAGTCAAACGAAACTTTATTACTGCTCAATCGGAACTGGTTTCGTATATGAAACAGAAAATTATCGAACGTCGCGAACAATTCACAGGAGAAGAACCGGAAAATATTATCGATGCATTTTTTCTCGAAGATAAGGAGGCTGAATGGGATGATGATAAGATAATAGAATTAGTACACACGGTAAAAGGGATCTTCATTGCCGGGACAGACAGCACTGCCGCTACCCTACTGTGGGCCATCCTCTACCTCGTCCTCCACCAAGAGATTCAAGATCGATGCTACTCTGAGATCGTCAAGGCCATTGGTTATGAGAGGCATCCTGAGATAGCCGATAGAGCAAGTCTTCCTTACGTGGATGCTACGTGTTTGGAGGTATTTCGCTGTTCTACAGTGGGACCGCTGGGTTTTCCTCGTTCCGCGAGCGAGGATGCGAATCTGTGTGGGTACCACATCCCTAAAGACGCCATCGTCATGGCCAGCGTCTGGTCCGTGCACATGGATGAAAACCGTTGGTACAACCCACGCGAATTCAATCCCGGACGTTTTCTCGACGACGACGGTAATGTCATTAACAGGAAATCTATTATACCATTCGGGCTAGGTGAGTTAACGAATGAACCTGCAATGTGTTGTGTTAGTAGGCACGTTGCGTTAAGTTATTCACACCAGTTCGAATTCGTGCATAAATGGGAACAAATTAAGTAACGAAGAAACAACATTAAATACGAAACAATCTGTAGAATAAAAAGTCGGGCCAAGTAATTGATGGTCTGTCTATATACACTGGCAACGGTAGAAGAATTTGTGAGGCTTCAGATTGAACACAAATATCACAAAATTGTGGCCTTATTCCCGTAACTACTAACCAATCAACGTTCTTATTTATTGTACAAATGACCTGCCTTCATCATTATAATAAAAAACGGGTCTTCGAAATGTAGGAAAACGTTTGTAAACAATGGAAGTTAGATATAAATATTGCAAAAAAAATGATCATGTTATTTAAATGTATATTATTTAAAAAATATATTGAAAACAAATAGCATATAACTTGAGAATAAACTGACCATATAGGTATTTAGGACGGGTACATTTATTAGAGCTATGAGGGCATTCTTCAAAATAAAACAAATACTATGTTCAGAAAATAATATTCAAATTTTGGGATAGAATAAAAAAAATGGAAAAAAATACACTATTTTCAGAAGCTTGTCGTTCAAATATTCATCTTGGGAAAAGAAATACACACAACTGGACAACAGGTGTAAAAAAAGAAAACATCTTACCACATTTAAATATGAACATAACCTTGGAGTGTGAAGACCAGCTTCAGAACACTCAAAATTGTTCACAATCTACAGTGGAGAAACGGTTTATGATGATAATAAAGATACAGAACACAAACATACAAGCTACGTACATATAGATTATTAAAAACAAAAGTCACAATAACACAGAAATAATAGCATTTGTCCAGTCTATGATTTAAAAAAAATAGAACGAAGAACATATCGTGATTAGATGTAAACAATGCAGAGACAAGGAAACATGGTATTCTTGCTAACCAATACGATTGATAGACAGATTATATATATAATTTACCAACTTCTGTTTCACGCAAATAAAAAAAAAAACAGTTCACTGGCCGACTGCTTTTGATACGTTCACAATCTTTGAACAATTATTGTCTTTATTATCATGCTCAAGGGTTATTGTACTTTAATCTTAAATCCCAAATAAGGATATGATTTCAACAAAGGAGTAACATTTACATGGACGGTGAAGGTCCAAATCGGTTTCGTTCTAAACATCTGCTATTTGGAGAATTTTTTTCGTTGATATAAGATATTAATTTAGTCATTATTCGTTTGATGAAGTTTGCACTGAGCTACTGGTATGTAATGATAATGCACACGATATGAAAGTGCAGAGAAATCCCGACGTTCACAATCTGCGATAAATAAAAGTCCACTAACATAGATTCAATATCAATGCTCAATATATGCTCAGATTTCATGAAAAAAAAAATTATTCTATCATTTTTTGTAGGTCCGCGTGATTGCAGTGGTTCTGACCTCGCTCGCATGCAGATATTTGTATTCATAACACGATTATTGCAACGATTCAGATTCATTCTACCGCCAGACTCTCCCGTGCCCTCAATGGACGGCACGTTTGGTATGGCGCACTTGCCGGATCAGTATGAAGTGTTGGCGCTTCCGCGTCACTGAATGGCAGCATCGCCGGAGATTTGAACAGTTACGGCTGAGAACCTCAAATCATACACTTCTTCAGTTCTACAACTTGATCATGTTAAAGTTAAACGCTTTGCAAACTTTTATGTTCTTTTCTTTAATGTCTTTGTTACTTTTTGACCAAATGGATATACCTATACGTTCCCATTGGCTATAGTTTTTGATCGTTTTTTAGAAAAAAATATAGAAAAAATAATACGGACAATATTTTTTGAAAAGTTGAATTTGACGATCAGAGCGTTAAGCCACGCTAACGTCACTCATGACTTACCGCGTTAATATCGTTATTCACGTGAACGAGGAAGTTATATTTATGTCGGCGTTTGTTCATTCGTTTACCTGTATGGCTATCATCTGGCAAACTCGCAAAGGAAAAGACAAGTTTTAATGATATTTTTGAGGCGGGCATGCTCTTGAGTAAAAAAAAACCCAACCCTTTAGATTTTGGGAAACTGCGGGATCCTGTTGTTATAAGACGACACATTTACAATGTGGTAGATATATTAGTACATTGTGAGATATGGGTTTGAAAATACGGCACATCGGACGTGGTTTTCTTGTATACTGGTGAAATAATATATTTAAAAAAGTAGTTACAGACCCGGGGTTACAGATTTTGTACTTTGGGTTTCTTTCAATTGGAGTAATTGATAACATCATAATTTATGAATTGATTAGCAAAGCTGGTAGGGACGTTGGAATCGAAGCACATAATGAAAACGCAGAATTGTTTAATTACCACTTTGGTTACAATATGGAGGGAGACAAACGACTACTGTTGTGCATTTCAACTGTAGCCATAAACATTACAAAAACACAATTCTTCTGATTGCTACAGCCGTTATATTTATTAACAATTAAAAAGGCTCTGATTTCATAAACGGTTCACATTTAGTAAAATATTATTTTATTGGAATGGAAAAAAAATCAAAAAAGTCGAACAACATAATTATGACCAATAAAATACCCACTTCCAAATATTTGTTGTTTATGGAAATGTCTAATTTTGGGAAAAGTGTTGAATATTATCAAATCTGAAACTCATCGGCCTTAATTTGCTCTCTGTTTCTTGTACGACTTGAATTGTGACAACACCATATCGGTGTTTTGCCGTAGAATGTTAGGTATGTATGAAATAAGTGTTAAAATTTAGAAAATTGCTTAACCAGTATGTTCAATATGCCATGACACGCTTATAAACCCTCAAATAAGTGGCCAATTGAAACGTCAAGACATCGATAGCTTACATTTAGTATCTATTTACCAACATACACGATTATTTGTCATTTTGTGTTAAACGCCTGCGCAATAAACAATGTATCGTCGTAACATATATCGAAATCTTGGCAATCACAGTTTTCATATGATTAATACTAATATTTTTACCGGGCGATATGTATCAGACACGATGTAGCATTGAGGTAAATTATCAGGTTACCATTCGCTGACTGTGTACCTCAAATGTATTGTTACAAATATGACATATATACCATGGTAATGTTAGAGCGAACTGGTTGAATTATATTAATGAAAATAATGACTTAATAAAAAAAAAATTCCCCAGGTTTGTTCAACACATTGCCCGCTGACTCCCCCCCCCATTGATTTTGAACTCTCTGTGAAGGCTTTTAATGTTAATGTAGTGTCTGTGAAGAATATACTTGATAATTAATTTCCATTTACGATATTCTCGCTTTATTACTAAACATATAACTATAGCAATTCATATTTTCAAGAAATTGAGGTGTGGGGCAATACGATTGGCCTCATTTGCTCGTGGAATAAATGTATAATGAAACAAACACTACAGATTGTTTTCACGATTGGGGCGTTTCCGGATGTTGTGCAGTCCAAGGTTGTGCGATACGTAGTATAATGTTCTATATTGTAAGCATAATGGTTCAGCAATAACTAATTCAATATGCACTTTGCCACAGAATTGTAGGTAATGTAGGATGATTTAACGCCCCAGAACGGCTCGTCCATAGAATTGTTCCTCACAGATATATTTCATAACTAAATCTCGCATGCAAACATTAGATTATATATATATATATAATATATATATAAAACTTCTCAAATACATTTTTTTGCGTAGCCACATAACAGACAGTATTAAGGCATACGTATGCTCTCAATGTCAATACAAAGTATTTTCGTTTTCTATTATTCAAGTCCTCACTGTGTTCGCCCCTAGTAAGGCTATGCCGGAGGTTTGCCTTTAGTTGAAACTGTCTATGTTTTCACAATGAAAGGCAAAATAGAAAGTGCTTTAAATGCGTTACCAAACAAATATGCTATATCAACGTGTGGTGACTATAATACACATATGAAACATGTAGACAACTACGTTTGTGAATGACGTCACTAAACACTAAGAAAGTAATTAATTATTTATGAAGTTGTCGGTCCGGACAAACAAAAACTAAAAACGTATTTATAAATGTTGTATGTTGAAATAATTTAGCTAGGGCTTTAGTAATGCAATACACACGCTTGTAATTAACATCCAATCACCGAAAGGCCACAGCAAAGTAACGCGGTTTGGATTGCAAATATGGGTATTGTCTGCGCATGATGTTGATTGGATGATTGTTGGATCTGCTTTTAATAACGTTCTATCTTTGGTAGGGTGTCAAAAATGATATATATGTTTAGTTAAATTGTATGTATTATATTTGTAGTTGCTGTGTATTTTTCTCCTGGTGACACAAATCTGTTTACACAAACTCGTGTTGTCTGCCTTACCTGACGTGACTCCATCTGTGAGGGCGCACTAACTACAACGACCATTAGTAAAGGTTTCACACCAGTGAAATTGCATGCTTTAACGTTTGAAAAAAACAGAACGTGCAACGCTATATTATTTATGTGAATAAATTTCTGGTTTAGACAATAGAATAAACAATTTGATTCGGTTTTAAAAACGTGGGTTGAAATGTATAACACAGTGTAAATAATTACCATGCTATTTTGGAGTGTTTTGATGTTATATTTCGATCATCCGGTGCTGCTTGGATGGTAAAATAGACAACGTCGACTATCATTACATAGACTTAAAGTAAATAAATTTAATCTGAGATGGACAGAGTGTCTGTAATTGTGTCGTTCGAACTCAGTCTTTGTGTTTTGTTATTTTTCTAAGTAGCATTGTAAAACTTGGTCCGTGTTTCATCATTAATGTTCCGTGGTCTGTATACAATTTCAAGAACAATTGTTGAGAACAAAACTATATACAATGTTCTAAAAGGTTTAAATACAATGTCACTTTTAGGAAAACAACGAAAAGTCCGGCAATGGAGATTTATGGTTGGCCGAGAAGCACTAATTGTTTTTTGGGTGTACATATGCAGCGAACTGTTTGTCAGAAATCCAAAGTTTAATTGATTTCCAAGTATTACGCCCTCCCTGTTAGGCTTATAAGCTTTTAAATACATGCGTACTTTACATAGAGAGGGGAATAATTTGTGCAAATAAAGAAATATTTAATACATATATTACATGCACTAATTGTTACATTCTTCGCAAGGAGAGTCTGATTGGACGACAAAAAAATATACTTGGTGTGCGAGATTTGATACATTGTGTGAATGTGAGACTGTTATAGACGGTTATATACACATAACCAAATAATGGTCCTGAAGGTCACATTAATATTAAACTGGCTTTTGTTGTGTGATAGAATTGAAATCAGTTTGGGTGTTCTATTCTGTTCTAAGAAATTTTTGAGCCTTGTAATAACTCATATTTTGGATGTGGGTATTGCGATCACTGACTTGGAACTGAACTTGACAATAAACTATCCGAGATAATATGTATAATCTTAATGAAAAAAATCATGTTAAATATTATTATTATTATATGTGGTTTGTATTATAATTAATATTGCAATTTCGAAAGATATATCAAATCAATATATATATATATATATATATATATATATATATATATATATATATATATATATATATATATATATATATATATATATATATATATATATATATGACTTATAAGTTTCTATGTGTTTTGTAATGGGAATTCGTTGTAATGTTTTATTACGGACATTTCCCTTGAATCCCGTTAATTAAGTGTAGATGTCGTTAGTAATAAGTATACAGTTAATAATCAGATATTATAATGGCAACCATTTATATTAATAATGTCCTGTCTGGAGGCTGGAGGGAGCACACTTTTCTATGTATTAAATAAGAAGAGGGTCATTATATTTCATGCAATTTTTTGGAGGGTCATTCGATACGTTCGAAAAACACAAGCCTCCGTAACTTCTGTGCAGTGACTAACTACGCGTGTATAAAGAATGACCTTCAATCCCGACAAACACATTCATCACTCGGTTCACTGGTTACGAGGGCGTAAATGTCTTGTTTGGGTATGCTGACACGACACTGGTGGTTTCACTAGAAGAACTTTACTAAAGGTAAAATAAAAGGCGATGAAATATCTAATTTGTGATCTAGTTACATTTCCATACACCTAAACAATACCGTCACTCGAGTGTATCCTATTGCCCTTCTTCTGATCGCTTTCCTGTGTTATTTCGACCAAATACACCGATTGTGGATGCTTGACGCTAATTTCACCAGCCCCATAAGTTTGTTATTGATTTGATTTAGAGATTAGACTTAATTAAACGATTTAAGAAATGGATGTTGATTATGATAGCTGAACGCTTCCGAGACTCGGGACTGAAAAACATACTCAAAAATATAGAATATCTTGGACCCCGGGAAAGGCTTTTCGTGGTACGATTTTCACGGCAAACGAATGCACATTTCCAATGGAAGCATGGTGACCAAGGGGGGAATATCTCCATGCGTGTGACCGCGATAAATCGATGTGTACTCATATCAAATGTGTGCTTCTTTTGTCATTGTCCCACCGTCTGTTGATATGTTAATTGCTGACTTACTAGTCCTGATGTTGACCCCTTCTTTTAAAACAAGCAGTGATTTCTCTCTTAACAAAAAGAGTACTAGAGGGGGAATGGATCGACATTGGTCACGTCACGGTCATAATTAAATTGGTGAATAATCGAGCTGGTAGCGGTTCCGGTCTTTAAGTGTGTAGCATTCAAAGAAAAAAAAACATGGCAGCCGACTTCACATTCTCGTGGTTCGAGGTCTTGCTTTTTGTGCTTGCAGGGTATCTCTTGATATATGGACGTTTTTTCCGTAATCGACATATCAATCTCCCGCCTGGTCCAAAAGGATGGCCTGTGATAGGCTCATTGTTGCAGTGTGGCAAACAAGTACCGATAAAATTCCACGAGTGGTCTCAAATCTACGGGGACGTATTCAGTGTGAAGCTCGGCACAGAACTGGTAGTGGTACTTGGCAGTCATGACGCAATCAAAGAAGCGTTTGTCAAGAAATCGGAAAGTTTTGCTGAAAGACCAAAGCGATGGTCTCTTTCCATAGCAACCAAAAACAAAGGTTAGTTTGTTTAATAAGAAATTGTTTGCCAGTAAAAGCAAAAGACAGACGCATGAGTTGCTGCTCAACAACCACGCCCTTATTGTTTTACAGGTGCTACCGCTGTAGTTACCTTCCGGAAGCTGTTTAATTGCGGTCTTACCCACTCAGTGTTATTATCAATATGAATTTGGTAAAATTGAATATTAATTCACTACTCTAAACGATTATATCTATAGCCATGACAGTATATACTATATACTACATATTACCGACAACTAGGGGGTCGTTTTGTCCGTGTCCTTAGGACGGACTATTTATCTCACATCTAGAAACTTTGTTACAATAATGGTGAATGCACGAACCATTCAGTCAATTACAGCGTGTGCATATTGTCAGTGTGGGTTTCTATGTTCGGGTATGAATAGAAACAAAAATAGCAGAGCCAATCTCTGTAATTTTGTTCGCGGAGCATTTTCTCATTAGATGAGAATGTTTAAGTTTGATTAAAAGGTACCAATTGTTCTTTTTTCTGTCAGAATTGCTTTTACGTAAACCGGAATGGAACGCTTGCTCAAAGAAGAAGAACAAAATAAACTCACAAAAACAATTCGCTCCATACCATAATGCTATTTGACAGTGCATGTGTTTGTAAACAAACATCGACATAAGTGAATATTCGCTCTTTATTTGTATGTGATCAAATTAACTCATTTTACTATAGGTATCACTACACCATGGCCGGAATGGAAACATACTCGTAAATTCATCGTTAGGACATTCCGTGAGCTTGGCGCCGGTAAACAAGTAATGGAAGAAAGAGTATGTGCGGAAAGTGACATATTAGTGGAGTACATCGTTAACAACAAACCAACGGATTTGACTCGTGTAATTTACAATGCAGTGTCTAACGTACTGTGTTCCGAGTTGTTCGGCACGAGATTCCGTTACGACGATGACGATTTCAAAATACTGATGAAAACGATGTCTCTCAATGTATCCGCCATTACAGATGCCAATATTTTAACATTCTTTCCGTTGCTATGGTATCTGCCCACGTCGTTGAAAAGTAAATTCCTTGCTTTGCAGTCAGCATTGGCATCATACGTCGAAAACCGAATTAAAGAGTGCCGTCAGGCCATGCATGGCGGAGACCCCGACAGTGTCGCCGAAGCATTCCTTCAGCGCGACGACTGGGACGATGGTAAGATAGGAGATTTGGCTCAAATAGGCAAAGGTTTACTGAACGCTGGGGCCGACACAACTGCCAGTGTTTTAATGTGGGCTATTCTTTATCTCGCAATGAATCCAGAAATTCAAGAGAAGTGCTATTCAGAGATAGCACATGTAGTTGGTGACGAAGCGCATGTTAGGATGCGAAACAGAAGTAAACTTCCTTACATCGAGGCGACCTGTCTTGAGATCTATCGCTGTTCCACGGTATCGCCGCTTGGAGTCCCACACGGTACAACAACAGACGTCGATCTCTATGGTTACCGCATCCCTGAAGATACCATGGTGCTGGGTAGTTTGTGGTCTGTTCACATGGATGAGAAAATGTGGCCCAGTCCCCGGGAGTTCAAGCCGGAACGATTTCTCGATGCAAATGGAGAAGTCGTAAATCGAGAACGCGTCATTCCGTACGGCTTAGGTAAGTGGTTAAACATCCTTTCTGATATAGGAAACTAAAGTAGAATTACAAAAATTGTATTTGGAAAAAACAATAAAACTACTCATTATCTGTATAAACGATGCGAATGAGGAGGGGGGCAGTTGAAAAGCGCTCTACCTCGGATGTGTATATTTTAATGAAGATTTCGTAAACACAAGTGCCTTCATTGGGAAAATATTTTCCCCGAACTATTTATTTACCCAGAAGAAGAACGATAGGAAACCGTGATATTTCCTAACGAACTTGTGTAACTTGTCATATGTGTTGCCAATTGGTGATAAGTACCTCAGAATGTATCTATCTATCTTCTTATTGGTTCAAATTAATCACGTGCAGATGAGTGAGGTAAAACATTCATTTGAAACGTTTTAAATTTGCTGTGACAGTTACAGACTAAAAATGTATATTGTATAAAAATTATATCACGGGATCATTTTATAACATTGTAATCTATGTATAGATGTGTATCTCATTATTTTTGGCAAATGGGAATCTGCAGTTTGACCATTATTCACATTTTTTACTAACTCAAAAGTGCATTTTTCGAATATTTAACAAACATGGAGAAAAGAAAAACAATTGTCAATTTGGTAATGCGAAATGTTCAAATTACAAATGTATGATCATGATGGATATTATATCAATGCGCTATGCCGTTCATATTCTGTTAATACTTTACAGGTTCTCGTGACTGTCTTGGTTCAGAGCTCGCTAAAATGGAGGTGTTGATCTTTACAACAAGATTGATACAGAAGTTCAAGTTCAAACTTCCGTCAGGATGTGTAGCACCACCAATGCATGGAAAGTTTGAATTTGTGCGTCATCCACATCCTTACGACGTCATTTCAGAAGCGCGCCATTAGCGACAGCACGTGCACGCCGATCTCTGATTCACGGGCACAAAGAATACTGAGGCTGCATGTATATGATCCTGACCACACGAACACTTCATTACTGTTGAAACTTTCAGGTTCAGGAAAAAACAGTAATATACAACAGTTTAAATTATGTAACGTTGTGTAATCCAAATACTAACTTGAGCATCGATATCGAAACCATGTACATTACATTACTGCCAGTACGAGTACATATTCAGATTAATTATTGAATTTACTAAAATCCATAAATCTGGCACCAACTTTTCATCTAATTGTATCTAATAAATTAACCTTATGCAGTCGGTAATACTCATTGCCGTCATTATGGCTGCGTACCACACACTGCTTACAAAAGTGTCATGTACGTAAACACTTTTTTTAGAAACATTTATAATCTGGTGTATCAGTTTAAAATATTTTAGGTGTATTTGCTTTCTGAAGTGCTTCAAATTAAACAGTTTTCGAGAACAATGTGTTCATAACCCTTACAGGACTGTTCGCTTGAAAAAGAAACAAATTCCACCAATAGCATAGTATTGGGCCCCATGGTACTTTGCCATAAATTAATAATGAGCGTTTGGAATGGTATTGATATGTTGTTGACTCCTTTACTGGTTAACTATTTAAAGCGGGAGGGGGTGACCTGCGCGAGCGTGAAAATTGAGTCCCAAGCTACGATAATGCACGCTAAAAACGCAAAGGCTCATGGGCAGACGCTTTTTGGAAACAGTGACACGTTATGGCCATCTGACGCATGCGCAGGTGACGACTCCCCCCCGCTTTAATTTTTAGTTGGAATTCAATAAAGTTCACTTTGAATGAGTGCTTGATATACCAGCGACATATGCTGTGACGTCACCAGTTCGCCCCGGTCTGTAATTATTAATTGTAATATTTTTTATTTGATCTGTATATCATTACGTATGGCATGTTGCAGGCTGCAGTAATCAATTAATGGCCTATCATGAAACATCTGATTGAAACCTTTAAGTTGTTTACATTCTATTTAAGAATTTGAAGTGTTAGGCAATTTTCCCCATCTACAAATCATTTTTTTAATTTCAACCGTCTATTGACAGTGACCATTCAAATAGCCAGGACCACACCTGCTTCATAATTCACTGCTTAAAATATCCCTACCCTCTCAACAACACGCTGAAACTTTCAGTCTAGCTGCTTTAAAGCTTGTAGACCATAGCTTTCTTTCATTAATGCAAAAACAAATCACCAGCTGTGATGCGGTTACTGATTGGCTACTCGCACTGCCAATCATTAAGCCAGTGTATAATGAACAGATACTTGGGACAACGATTACCAATGAAAGTCGTCGACTATACTTTATTGTGTTCATCTGATTACAATAGAACACTTGTGCATCTATTTTTGGTTTTGTGCATATATATAGCATACATTCATTCATTCATTCATTCGTTCGTTCGTCCATTCATTCATTGTGTAATTTCTCTTAGTTTAAAAGCTTTCCAGTCCAATAAATACGGATGCAATATTTTATTGATGACACAAATTGGATTTAATCAATCATACTGTCATGGCTAAAATTGAAATTTGAAAGACAATATTTAACAAAGTTAACAACGCACAAAGCCGAAAATATATGTATATGTTTTAATACGTAAGCTACTTTTCTGTTCAAGGTTATTAAGATTCCAAGTTTTCGTTATTTTTTAATTATTATTTTCAATATTATTACCATGTGTGGTGTCAAGTTGCCTTGTGTTGGCGTGGAACTATGTTGAAAACTACGAAACTTGTGAAATATACATAATGCCTGTGTATTTGAGTTTATTCGAGTTAATGGGTTTGCATAGTGGTATACTGACTTCACATATGCATTAGAATAAATGCAAGACTCACATTTTCGTATTGGTGCGGTTTCAGTTATATTTATGAATACTTAGACAATATAAATCCAGCTAATATTTTGAAAAGAACTTCTCCAAAAATAAGCTGTGTACTTTTATAGAGAAATGTTACAAGTCACATGTAGAAACTTCGTATCATGAGAATAAATTTGAGGAATAATTTCTTTAAGAGGGGTAGATCGTGCCCATTGTTCAAATGGAAACATTTCTATTTTAAATTTCCATATAATTATTTAGGTGAAAGTCAGTTCATTGAAATTCTCAAATTGTGAGATCTATATCAAATTAGTCAAATTAGACAATTAGTCAATATGCATCATCTCGTCTCGACATGTGTGTCGTGCCGTAATGCTCGGGTGTTCAGTTTGCTTGCCTTTTTATTTTGCTGGGCAACTACATACCGAAGACGATACTTTAGAATATGGCGATTGCTACTCTGTTGCTATATGTAACCTTTTGGAACCCTCAATCTATCTGATGTCGCCAAAACCCGCAAGATATCCGATGTTGCCAACATCAATTTTACATCCTCGAACTTATAACTGAAATTTTCAAATGGCTTCGTTCCATCTTTCATCTCAATTTCCTTATATTTTATGGAGTCCACTTCTTTGAACATATATGATAAACGTGCCATCATTGTTTGACCTTCAAGACTTGTCGGGTAACCAAAAAACATTGTTGCACCTTTTCCCATTGCTTCCATCATACTCCTAAGCCCCAGTTTCAACGCCAATCCGTGTTGACGATAACTTTCCAAAACACCGCCATAACACATTTCACAAATTTTACCCTTAGACCCCGATGATCCAGTCATCTCTTTGAACTTGAACATTCTTTTCTGCATTTCCCTCATTAGCGTCAAATTTGGTTTCAAGGTGCGTAGCCCGGGAAAATCATCAACTTCGTCGTTCACCAGTTCAGTTTCATTAGAGTAAACATAAACTAGAATAGCACCAACTACAATATTTAAATCGGTATCTATGACAATTGCTGAGACACCATGTTGGACAGCTCTTCGCGTTAACATCCCGTAGTATCGAAGAAGTACCTCAAACGGAACATTGAGATATCGTTTTATTGGCGTATCCATCGTCGATGTTGCTATGAACTCTGACGTTTGTTTTACATATTCTTCAGATAATATTTTACATTCCAGAGCAGAGGCTGATCTTAAATTGAAAACAAAACGATTTTCTTTATACTACATGTATTAGTAATACTACAAGAGCATATTACTTGATGACAGATGATTTACATAAACGAAAGAATTGCACGTATAAAACCTTGGTGGTGATATATACACATGTATGTATTCTCAAAAATACGATATTAAACATGTCATGTGTTTGATGTAGACAATACTTACATTACGACTCAGCGTGATATATGGCTGATGCAACATGTATAGAAATATATATTATCTTTCTCGTTCTTATTTTACCAAGTATTGCTTTTGTCTTTATGTTATTTGATTAAATGTCGGTATCGACCGCATATGATAATATTTCGACTAAATGCATAATTAAAACAATATTATTTTAATAATTAGAACAAACTTACAACATCCTCGTGTTCTTGGCATGATTTGGTGGTAGTTGCACTGTTACAGTAGACAATATACGGCCTAAACGATAACTCGGTTGAGATAATGATGTAGATAATCTGAAAAAAGGACCAAGGACATTTCGTTCAATCAGTATACATACACGTCGTCCACCATTTTGATTTTCTAGCAAGGAATTGTGGGTAAAATATGACATCACAATCACTGTTTTACCGGTATGCATATTAATCGTGTATATAAACATGGTAGTAGAAATTCGATTGTTGCAAAGACACAAAACGTAAAGATATTGCAAAAAAAAGTTACATTCTTTGTGTAGTTAAGAATAGAATAACTTTTTTTTTGTGGTCAACAGGTTATAACCTACTCGCATTAATAAATTGTATAAAATATACGAAGAATTGAGCATTTGGTAGTAAAATGCAAAAATAAAATTTTGAGTTCTGACAACCATTTTTATGTGTGGTTTGCACCGGTATGTTATGCACCATGTTCTAGACTTTAAACCAATTTTAAGTCCAGATTCAGATATATCATCTATTATTTCCTTGCTGGAGAATCAAGGTGAGCCACAAATAAAAAATAGTGATGAAAATTCCAGAAAATGAAAAGTAATATAACAAATTGTAAATTGCATTCTTCTATATGTGTGCAGCTTTTTCATCTGAGATCATTATGCTTTTAACCTTGACTTCACCGCCATAATGTTCCAAACACCAAAACAGCAACATTGTATCATCTTCGCTAGCCAATGTCTAAGTTTATTCGGCCAAGCCTCTAAACAGACCTTGGCAGAACGACCATCAAATATGCGTATTCTAACAGCGCCCCCAGTAGTCAGTTGCGGCTAATCATTGTCCAATCAGTTTGCGTGTTGCAAATCCCTCTTTGGCGTTTCATTTTAAACAAAATGGCGGAGCCAATGAATCGTGATATTATTGATGATAAAATTGCGAAAGTTTTCGGTGTTGGTGCCCTCAAGCCTCATCGGGTAGGTACAGGCAATAGACGCAGTTTTGTGTCACGGTGGGAAGGATGTCTTCATAGCGACAAAAACAGGAAGTGGAATTTTGTTTTATAATTCAGTACGTCCAAGCTGATTGGCGCCTTGTTTCGAGGCGCGCCCAATCAGATCTCACTGCAATTATTCGGTTCGGACGATGCATTGTATTTTTGAATAAATTATTCAGGTATTTTTTTTTCTTGTCAAAACAGTTGACTTGGTCGTTTAAAGGGTTACAACAAAATTCGAAAAAGTCCAGAAACAGAAAACAGGACATGGTGAATTGGTCAACCCGTTTGTTTAGGTTATCAGTTCTTATCGTACCGAGTTAACGTTGCTGAGCAACAACATTTTCATTATATTTCACAAAATAACAATCACAATCATATTACAATCAACTATCGCGATGCATCGCGAGACATAAAGACAGGAAGTGACATAGACGACAGGAGTTGTCAGTGAACTTCGAAAATGGCATTTACGGAAAAATTTGGCGAATCTGAAGACGATAATTACGAGTGGGAAGCTATTTTAGGAATAACATGGAGGTCTCTTTTTACCTCCATGGGAATAAAAAGAAATATACTGGGCTATTTTTATACAAAACTATGACGGAAGTCAAACAAAATCAATGAAACTCGAAATAGCAACAATACTGACACACAATAGAAAATTGAAACAGTCACTGAACAACGCGTAGATCGCGTACTATGAAGTCGAACGCGACAAAAATAACGCACCTCCAGTTTTTACCGTTACTGGATCACGCTGATACGCTGAGAGAGATATGTACATGACACTAGCTATCTGCCTATCTCATGTTTCGGCATCCCGGAATACGAAAACAAAACGGGTAACACAAAAAGAAGTATGATCGTTCAAAACGCAGCGATAAGCTCTCTCCGAAAAAATATTGGAAACCTTCCGCAAAATCCGCAACAGCGAGAAATATCGTTTCAAAGTTGCTCATTATATATTCAAAAACTATTTGAGGTAAACACTAAGACATTCAGTTACTTGTAACTCCCCTGATTCTTGGTCGATTCTTAAAATTCTTACACAGCTGCAAAGGTCAAAATGTCCAGAACGCATCTCCCGTTTTTTTAAATATATCCGGATCCGTTTTACAAAGAAATACGCAATTTCCGAAGGAGCGCGAAGTGTGCAGAATATCCAGTGCTCGGTAAACTTCGACGGTGTCTATGCCAATGCAACAGAGCGTGGCACGCGTAGCATATACAATTAAGCCGATTAACACCTTAAACAATAGGCGTTGCGAGTCTGTTGTATTACTAGTCTGAGTCCCACCCTAGTCGCGCCTTCGCCAGACAGAGCGATTCTCTAACGCCGAAATAACCTGTATGCGTGAAGGCAATATCGTTTAAACAAATAATTGTTTGGTTGTGTGGTTGTCTGTAATTTAAAATATAGTAAAATCTCCCAAAACCTTTCAATTTTATTGATGGATGACTTCCTGTGTGTTACTCATTTACGCCATAGACGCGCTTAGACGCTTGAGGGCGCAACATATGTGCGAAGTATGGTTCACAGAATGACGAAAACTCCACTAGTAGTTTTCCTTGGAAATTGTGGCATGTGTAATTTTGTGAGTTTTCTGCTTGGGTGGATGTGTTAAAATTCTCTGGCATGTGTTCCCATGTAGCATTGTTCAAAGCGAGACTTGTATGCAGGTCACGAGTCTAGATTGTATAAGGTTTTCTCTCTCCACAGTTGAAGACGTGTGATGGCTACCCCGTATAGCACTAGTAAATGTACCTGCAGCGTACTCAAAACGGGGGTCAAGGCCCATTTGCCGCGGAAGGATATCTTATAGCACGCTAATTCAAGCCTTTCATGGACTCAATAACATTGCGCTGTCGTTCAGTGCTGGTCAGCTAATGTCAGAATTGAATGAGTTTACTACGTGTGAATAGATCCGTTGTTTCAATTCAATTACTTTCTCTGCAATCGGGCGAATACGTTTCAAATACAGACATGTTAACCATGGAGCTAAAAAAAATCTTTTTCTGCTGACGCCGAAATTTAGTTAAATAGTAAGCTGACCTCTTCTACGTCATGGTAGGGTAGGTGCCAATAACGGCACATCACGGCCAAACCGGCAATCGCCGATTGAATTTGACATGCGTTGCGTTGCTTTGATTTGTGTTGATAGCTCATATTAAGGGATAGGGGATAGTTATATTGTGGCGGGTTGGAAGTTAACGATACCTTTTCCCCACTACATTGATTCCATCACAATTCCTTGTGTATTACACATCACTAATTTAGAAGTTACTATGTTATTCTGGCCATGTTTTTTTCCTACTAGTCGTTTTAAAGTTTTTTTCGTCCCTCACCCTGCTTTTTAATACTGACCAAACTCATCCGATAACGTCCGATCATATCTAATTAAATATTCACGTCCAGTAATCCCCCCCCCCCAAAAAAAAAAACCGTCAAGTGTTATCTGTTGACCAAATAGTCGGCAGAAGTCATGGTAACAATAGCATCAAAGGGAGTTCACTCTCCTTCTTTTTTTAGCTCCATGTGTTAACCAAGTGTACACTGTCTTGACTATAGCATGGAACTATACGTTGCACATACACACCTCTATTCAAGTGGTCTGCGCTTAGTGTATCGCGTCTGGTTTTAAATAATGTATGCTATAAACCTAAGCTAACTATACGTCATACATACCTTAACAAACACTGTAAGTGTTTCAGCGACAAAGAATACCAAATCATGACAGAATTTAGAGACGCACACACGGTACGGTGATAAATAACTTGAAACCTGTATGACCATCGTCCGTCTGCACGGTGTTGTTCCGTTCGGACATTCCTCCCTCTACAACACCGTGCGGTAATTCTATTCATAACTGTGTATGTCACGTGGTTGCGCGATAGAAAGTTTACCGACCAATAGAAAGCTTTGTTACAATGACTGCCAGAAAGCGCCTCGACATCTAAGCCAACACAGCTACCACTGTGTGCAGCGACATTTATTCTCGGGTCAGGCATTTTCACCGCCTGGCAACCATCATGGTGAAAACAAAGGGTGTGCTTAAACCGAAGAACGAAGAAAATATATGTTATGATTAAACAGTATGGACGATGAGTGCATGTAAATGTATTAAACTGTTATGATTAAACAGTATGAATATTCTGTCTTCGTTCTTTGTTTTTCGTTCTTCGGTTTAACCACACCCGACAACAAATTTTCAGAAAACGGTATTTTGGGATGGTTGTTGACACCCCCCTGAACAGTGTAACAAGATTACCCCTACATATGCAACATATTTAAATTTGGTTGTTTAGGATGTCTTCAAAGTTTGTGCTGTTTTCTCGATTTTAGCTATTTTCACCGGCTTTTCGAACGGTGTTTCACAGCAGCTCACCCGGCAGCTCGCGCAGAGCCCATATAAATACAAGGTAGAGTGCGAGTGGTGCGCGTCTTAAATAGCAACGTTGAGCGTCTCGTGAATTAGTTCCGCCCCGAAGATTATGATAGCTTGGCCAAGCGCGTTGAAGAAAGAAGCAATATGATTGGCTGTTGGTAAACTGATTCTAAACTGTGAGGGCATTGTCACATACACGTAGTCCTAATGAAATACTTCAAGGTGATAGTGGAGTGCTTCGCCGGAACATTCACCTTGAAAATTCAAGATGTGTATGACCTGTATGACGTATGACACATGACGTGGATTAAGGAAAGGAATTGTACATGTATTTATGAAATTGACACTGAACAAATCTACAAAACAAATTCCAAACTGCACTTTCTATTCGGCTATACTCGTATACGCCTGGGCATGATTTGATTAAATTATAGGATTTATTTTTAAAAAAAACGCACACGTTACACGTTTTGAGAATTACGAAGGACACCGCCTGACGTAAATACGAAGTTTTTTCACGGACTCACTAATTTGCATTTGTATTTTTTGAAAGTAGATGTTTCTTTTTTTATTTTGACGATTTTGTGGTCATCTTGCAATTTACACGACTTCTTTAATGTGGTGAAGATCATTTTGCATACCGAACTCTTTTATGCCCTCATTTTATATAATAATTGGTTATCCATATTATCTCAGATGTCAGACTAGTATGCGTTGGAACCATGGTGTACCAATCGTTACGTCACTAGTTGATTGGTTTTACCATAGACCTTAGAAAACAGGGACATGGAACTTCTGTCTGAGACAAAGGGAAATCCAGTTTCCTGTGTGCAACGTGGGATATAATCTCCTGTATAGATAATTCCATTAATACATACTATACATCTGAAACAGTTTTAGTTGTTATCTTTCTACGCTTTTTTATACGTTTGATAAGTTATGCTGTGCCAATATTCACATTTGTCGGTGTATAACGGGTGCACTATGCTATACCTGTTTTAAATATGATGAAAAATCCACTGGTTATAATGACACAAATGTTGACAGGCCATTGTTTACGTTTAGGCAGTTTTGTTTTCTTGTTTTCTTTGTTACTCCTATTTCCCTTTCCTGTTTTCATAGTAATATAAAAACTGTTAACTTTGCAATTTTCAATTTCACTCGTATCAATAGAATGGACTTGGCTATTCAGTTTTAATCAAATGTAATTTTTCTGATTAATTTCTAACCACAAAGTTGGCTCATTTTGTATAGCTACTCCCTGGCAGCCATGTTTAGCTTATGCATGGAGTTAAAAGGAGACTTCCATGGTACCTCCGTGGCTTGTGCACGGTTACTAAAAGCATGGAGCTCCATGCTAAAAGTAACCGTGGCTTGTGGAACAGGAGAGGATGTAACAGTGGTGTTGACATATCTTTATTGTCAGTTTCACTAAGGTGTTAATTGGGTAGCGGATTATAACTGAGGTTACATGAAAGCACGGTTACTAAAAACCGTGATGAAAGGGATACCTACAGTAGCATGTCCCTGTTTTCTAAGGTCTATGGTTTTACAAGGTCGAAGGTCTCCAAACATATAGTCATCGTTAGATCCACTGTGATTAGAAACCCTAGATGTGAGGTGCGTAATTGTTGGCTCAGTTATCGTGCAGAGTACCAGCAATCTTATACGGATTTCTTAGTATCGCCGAGTTATGTTATGGCCATGGATATCATGTCCTCAGCACTCCAGTAATGTAACGGGAATATCGGATAAACTTCCCTGGGAACATATATATACGGGAACGGGTATTCTTTTATTTGCAATATTACGATTTAAAAAAATGACTGTTCAACATGAGCCTCGAGTTATTTACACTTATTAACACTTTTGTGTCTTTTAATGAATATTTGGTATCGATACATTCCTATTGGATACAATCAAAGTAATTTATATTAATCTTTTTTTTGTTAGTATTATTTTCTAAGATGTGTTTTAGATTGCTTCAAATAATATGCACCTGGAACAGGAGAGCTTTAACAAGTTGCTTCACATAAAACTGCCTTGGTGAGAAATCATAACATTTTAACACACAAATAAAATGTTCGATATTTTATATTTTCTATTTCATCTTTCTAATCTGATATGGCCTACGATTTCCCACTACCTTCCATACACTTCCATGACAACTCGAATAAACAAGTGACAGTTGACAAATGAAAATTTAATAAAATTTGACTAAATGCGCCAGATGGTCATAGCGTGTCAATGTTTACAAACAAGCGTCTACCCATGAGCCTTTGCGTTTTTAGCGTGTGTTATCGTCGCTTGGGACTCAATTCCCGCGCTGGCGCAGGTGACGACCCTTCCGTTTTAACTTGTTTTATACAAATTGTGAGCATGTTATTGAGAGCCACAAGCGAGTAAATATTTGAGTTTCAGATTCCTTCAAAACGTATGATAGGAGAAACCTACGTAATATCCTGTTTTGGAAGAATCACGAATTAACACCACACCGACTTTGGGGATTGGTGCAATTGTAATCTTAACACCACGAAGCAGATGTTTTGCGTTTGGCACGTACCTGATTAGTGTTACGTCACTAAACAATAACAAATACATACATGTGTATTTTAAAAATTATCAATAAAATAAAATGAGACAAACCGTGGTAACGTACAAGGACATGTGGTCATCACGTCTATTTCATTTCATTTTTTGAAAAAGCATTGTAATCCAACAGTTTTGATAATATTTCACATTTAGAACGTTGGGAGCAGTATTTGGGGATTTTATAACTACAGGATAAAGATATAAAAATAATAGTATTATAACAAATATCAAAAATATTAAATATGCAATATGGACATTTTAGTATTGTACTGTTGCTTGATAGTGTATATTGATAGATACATTAGACTGTGATTTATCATGAACCGAAAATACTTATTGTAGCACATATCTGAGTATTTTTATTACGCATGCGCACTGATTGTTTTGGTACGTGCAATAACAACCACTGCACATGCGCATTAAAAGTTTTGATTCTTCGTCCAACGAATACTGTCCTACGTTTTGGTTTATGATAAATCATAATCTGAGTTGATTAAAAATATGGAGTATTGAACAGTAATAAAAACAATATATGTTTTCGTTCATATTGCATTTTTAGAACTTTCATAAAAATATATTGATCTCCAAGGCCTAATGTACTCATTATAATACTTCTCTTGACACCCTGTGTAATTGTTTGGACAGTAGAGGGCACAGAGACGACGTGTCCCGTTCACGGATAAACCAATTCGCACAATGCGTCGACTTCACTTGTTCGATTTGCGTAAATAGACTGGGATAATATACTCCTTTCATAAGTCTAGCGCCCTCACCCCAACCTCGATGTGTTTCTGGCTTGGAATCGGCCTGAGAAGATTCGAAGCCATTGATTCCGAGGAGGCGGTGGTTATACAACTAGTTAATATAAGTGTACTAATACTGCTTGCTTTGGTTCCTGGGACGATTCGTTTTCTGTGTCAACATTGGAGTTCTTTCTCTAGGATAAATAACTACGCATTACGTAATAAATTCTTTTTAATTTCCGTCGGCAACAGACCGCAGCTCAAGCCCACCCGAGTCCATCTCTTCATTTCACTACAAGCAAACGCATTAAATTTTAAAATAAGCATTCGCCCATATCTAAGCTTTCAGACAATATATAGGTTGTTACAGTACATGCTTGGTAACTTTTCGAGAATGTCAGAATCACATATCAATCAAATCAATCTTTTTGTCCCTTTTTCTAATTGTATATAACAATGTTATTAAAGTATAACGTTACAGTCTCGCGAACGAATGTCACAATGTCGCAAACAAAAAGTTACATTGTCAATGTATGTATCCCACGGGTGACAAACACAGTTTGTGGTTGAACTATGGCCCAGTCCGACACATAATAGGTGATTTTCCGTACAATTGCGAGATCTCGCGAGATGCATGAAAGACGCGCGTCGAACGTCTGCCGCAAAAATCGAACGATTTGATTTTGAACTCGAATTTCTTTATTTCGTAGCTCACACCGACCGGCCGATCTTCGACAGAGGAATATTGCTTCCGAATACCCTTACTTAATTGAAATTGTCTATCATCAAATCTGGACAGCACATTGTTAAGCATGGAAATGCCCCCAAAATACTTTCGCGTTTGTCGAATCCCACGCGATGTTTGACGCCACTACGACGCTATGACCTTTGTTTGTCCTGATTTTACGTTCGATTTCACGCATAACGCGTGATTCTCGCAGTGTACGGAAAATGGTCTATTGTGTGAGTACATGCGCACTAGGATTGGAAATATAGTTTGTTTGTATTTTATACGATTGTTATTCTGTTTGAAATACGTGTTACAAATTCATTTTACCCTCTCCTATGGGACGCTCGTCTTCCGAACCTTTGAGCCGAGCCTAAATAAACAGCTGGATGTGAGAGGGCGGCAACAATTAAGTTTACACACTGGAGGAGGATGACATGTCCTTTCGTAATTATAACGTTCTTTTCTGGCAATAGTTATTTTACCAGGAATTAGTTTCATATTTCCAGTTAAATATGCAATGTGGATGAGAATATGTGATTGTTTATTCCGTATGTTGGTGAATACTTGACATAGGATTATGGTCAACTAAAAACGTAGCATTTATAGCATTCTCTAATGCGCATGCGCATTGGTTATTTTGGTACGTACAATAACAATCACTGAGCACGCGTATTAGTGTTACTAATTTTCTATGGAACGAATACGCATTTTTCTTTCGAGATTAATAGTAGTAAAATCGAGGTCATCAACATGCAATAATCATCGATAATTTTGAAATATATATTTCTTTATATTGTTTTTTTAAAACCGGCAACACTATTGTTGTGTGTCACGTGCAATGAATGCTTTGTCTCTATTTGCATTGCGGATGTGCACTGAACACATTCCGTTGTGGCAGCATATAACAAGTTGAAAGCGAGACTTGGAGCACAGAGGGCGCACTCTCATTTACAAATGTAGACGCCACAGCAAATCGATAAAAGAAGACTTAATTAAGGCTGTGCTGAATTTATTCGCGCCTGGCATACCAAAATGTGACTAAAATAAGTTATATTGTATACAGTGGTTTGTTCGGTTTTCTCATTGTTATTTATGTGTTAGTTGATAATAATTTCAGACCAATAATTCTTTTGAATATATTTAGTAAGGTATTCAATAGGATTATACATACTCATACATTATAGCGCGGTGATCGTCGCACAGCGCTTATTCGAATTTCATGTAAATAAATAATGTATTTTACACGCGTTGTATACGTCGCTATGAGTCCCATATCGAACAGGACGCGGCATGACGACTGCCGCACTTTAAACACGTCATCAACTAGATTTTTGAAAAGGATTCGATTTTGTGATCTGTCCATTTTATTTCACAGGACACAGTTTTATGGTATTGTTGGATCGTTTCATAACTAGTAAATCCTATATTAGTAACAACAAGAAAAAAAAAAGGTTATTCGCTAACATCAAGGTGGTACAATGTAACATTGGTTGTCCCACAAAAATCCATACTGCGACGTGTTATATTTACAATGTTAATTAATGCGACAGCGTACTGCATACTTTTAGGCATCTTCGTAATAACCTTATTATTATACATGTACATCTTTTCCTTCCAAGGATACATCATGGGAATGCCGAAATCCAAAAAGTTGAAAGTCAAAGAAAGTCCGGTCAAACCCTGGTGGCAAACATGTTTGTTTTTATTATTAGAGAATGCTTACGCACGTAATCATTCCGTATTTGGAATTTGCATTTGCTAATAAGGTAGGATGAAAATACCCCGTAAAATACCGCAAAATTACGGCACGCTGTAACTTATGGCGTTACGGTGACAGATGTATAATAATGAAAGTTATTCAACATCATCAAATACTCCGCTAATTGTAAACAAATATGATGGGATTGCTTGCAAATCTTTTTTCAAATTTGAGTATCCTCAAAATGTTATATATTACATATGTCTGTGTCCGCTTAGATTAAAGATTGGTTTGGTCACATGATCAGAATTGTCGTATTTGGAAGTTAGAACGAGTACATCAAGTTTTTGTGTATTAAATCTAGCATTGGACTCGACCATTTGAAAGCTTGGGGGCCAGGAAGATTGAATTGAAGCCTACTTTATTTTCCCTATCTGATATGGAATTATTATTTTTTTCAGCAGACCTTGTCTCTAATTTTTACATCCATATAGAGTAGGATTTTTTTTTTTCAAGCACTGTCATAGAATTTGTTTTTCACAAAATCTTCCTGTCCCCCCCCCATGATACCATTTTTATTGACCATCTCGTCATCCCTGTCAACTCTTCACAATAATATGAGGAAACATTAATTCTAATAATAGTGTCATTTATCTTTTAAGCAAATATTCACAATTTAAATCTAAATTAATCGATTATTTAAATAATTTATAGTTAATATTTTTTCTCGTTTTACATATATTCTTTCATTTGTTACGGTATATTAGTTTATTTTAGTCTTTGTAATTTATGATCTGGTTCCTGTCAATTTTGTGTTTGTCTGTTGGGACAGTTAAAAAACAAATAAATAAATACATTTGTTCGTTCCATTGCATTGGGAAAACAATATCATTGTATTATTATAAGGTGTTAAAATAAATTTACAAAAATAAGTAATAATCGCATTGAGTAAACCCGTACATAATTGTTATACGGACACTCAACCACCATCCGAAGTCTTTATATGAAAAACGTGATATTCACCCACGTTATGTATTGACTGTCTTCTAAGAGGCCATAAGGATGTTCGTTAGCTTGCAAAGTCAATTGGTAGATTATCATGCTCAACGCTCGCAGTACTTGACATGAACTATGAGGGCGACCTCCTCGGTGTTAAATATCGTGAAACTTACATTGGGGTTTGCAACGCGCGTAGCACTGTATGGTGACATCATGCCAAGATCCCATTCAAGTCTCATCTCGTAGATAGCAAGACTGATGCTACGACCTTCTGACATGACATAGGCGGTTTTTAATAAAACAATAAAACATGTATTACCACATAGTGAAAAAATGTAATACATCGAAAATGTACAGAAAATATAGCTATCGTAATCCGTCATATCGTAAGCAGCTACATTTGTATTTTGATCCACCTGGACATCCCAGTATCCTAGTTACCTCGGGCATGCGCATTCGCATTTTTCTGAGTTGGAACGCTTATGCGAGAGCGAGATTGAAACAGGATCTTGGTATCATGTCACTGTTGTTGCAAACCCCAAGTAATGATGTACCTCTGGTAATGTATATCATGACCACGTGTGCTGTTTTAATGAACCCCTTAGAATGAAACAGATAATAAGGATGATGGAGCCCCTAACTTACAGTTAGTTTTCGTTTAACGACTGATAAATCATAGGATTTGTTAGTGTTTATTTTTCTGAATCCAGCTTTGGCATTCCATCACCCCTGTACAAATAATGGTATACCCCGATTCGATGATCAATTGTGTATGACTATGTAATTGATTGGAAATGTTTTTGAGTGAAAGGTGAACATGGAAACGGAACTGAGATGAGGGTGATGTTTTACTGTAAACGTAGCATGTTTGCCTTAAGCTATATTACATTTGGCCGATCTGAGATGCCACATGATGAAACTCAGGCCAAATTGAAATTCCTAAAGGCTTTCGAATCAAATGCCAATTGTTTCACGCCCTCAGCGACCAATTTAATTGTTTACGTGTCTACAGTTGTCATGGTATATTACTGCACTCACACGATGATGTACACTGTTTGCATCGAGCACTCTCTCGAGATTTTGTGATGATTAATTTGCATAGCCAGCTGGGAAAAATTATTTTTTAATGCGGTAGAACATCCAAAAGGAGTGAACAAAATGGAGGCGTAGCCAGGGGGTTACTCCTATCATGGATCTCTTGTTACCTCCATGCTCCTATAGTCCGGGTATGCGTCACTGTTTTATCTTCATTCCCACGATGAAGCCGATCTGTCTGACCACCAATTTTAATAATTCGATAATTTTAGCAAAATGTAGGTCATTTTTTGGCGAAAACGTCAATTTGGTCCAAAAGGCCATATTTTTTAGGGTCCAGTTTTTGACTTAGTTGCAGAGCCTCACACCCAAAATGCGGAGTGTTTTAATTGAACCTCGAAATGGCGAATGACGAAAAGACTGTAGCTTTCATTCCAACCCCACAAGTGCATGTGCTGCCTGGTAAGGTTTATTTTTTGTTGCCAAAAACGTCTGGAATGTACTAGTAGTCCATTTTTGAGCAAATATGATTAAAAAAGATGGTCTTCAACTGCAGCATTTCAAGTAGCGATCTATTTTAAATATACCAATAATAACGTGTTACTTGTCCAATCCTCAAAAATCGTTAAAAAGGATTTTAAAACCTGTACGCCATGCATAATCAATAGCAATAACCATAGCCCCAATCTAATTATGCGGATTTTTTTTGTATATTTTATTTTCTAACTAAAATTATTTGTAATTTTTTGTATTGTTTTTATATTTTCTTGTGTTATTTTTAATATAATCTATATACTTACATATTTAACAACACCGATTGTTCAAACGTAGTAACCCAACCCCCAACCCCCCGCCCCCGCCTACCCGCTCACAGGTGTCAAACCGAGAAATCAATCATGGTTAATCTATATCTTTAAATGTGAGTACACATCATTAACTAAGACATGCAGTACTGCCGTGCCGTGCTGTCATACATAAAAAACGCCCAAGCACGAAAACAGGCATGAGATAATCCTTCCGAGAGTTATGTCTGTAAAATCAAATCTTGTTCATTGGCAGTTCAGCTTAACTTCCAGTTTGATATCCATCTAGTCTCTTGTCAATTATAATACTCGCCATTATCCGTGATCTCAGCTTTCAAAAAGTATTTCCGCGTGTATTATTGACTTTCTTTCCTGTTGAGAGACTGAATCATACCGACACGTGATATCCACGATGTACAGTATTATGTAATGTTTCTTGATGGTTCGTGGATATTCAATGTACATCATCAATTATTTAGAGACTAGATTGTTGGTGCCATTCCCTCTACCTTTCCTACGTGAAACACACTAATGTAGAATACTCGAAAATACTGTAACCCCTGTCTTCGTGTGTCCCTCAGAACAAACAATTCATCATTCTTGTGAGTCACGCCCTCTAGTGTCAGTAGGCTGTTCACATGATTACGGTTAGTTTGATGTCATTATTGAAATCGAGGCTCTGAACAAAAATATCTAATACCGATTGTTTTTTTATTTATTTCACAAAATGATGGGGGAAATAAGAAATGGCAAAATGCATTATATTATTATATCTTTCTGTTTAAATGCCTTTAGCAAATAATATTATTTTTCGTAGCCATTCATGTATTTGCACTCCGATATCCAGAGGCGGCGGCACGAACTTTTGCATGGTGGGCAGGGGGGGGGGGTCTGCTCGCGCAATTTATCAACGAAATATATCTTTTCAGAAAAACTGTCGATAAAAATGCGAACAATTTTGAAATATTTTAATAATATTTATATGACTCCATATTGGAAAATTTTTTGTCTGAATGACGGGAACATGTTAGAACTGTGTTGTTGTTTTTAAAGCCACGATAGAACATTATTGTTCACAATAATAAATATTAAATCAAATTACTATTCACAGCATCCACGAGTACCGCTTAAATAACTACAGTACATATCGTTTTGTCACCGGATGTTACCAAACACAACATAGTGTTATGATGAGATGCGGGATACCATTAAAAATTATTAGTAAATCTCTCATTTTCATGGATGTTTTACCCATTTTTATGAGGGAATAATAAGGCTACTACATTCTACTAGAAACAAAATCCCCAACAGCACCGCCACCACAAACGCCAAAGAATAACAATTACCCGGCCGGTCTGGCTACTCAGTGTGTGCGTCCTAATTAAAGATGTTTTTAGATATCTGTCCAGCCATGGAGCTAAAAAAGCTATTTTTAGCTCCATGATCCAGCGTAAGGAAAATGACTCTCACGGCAAGTTAAAAGATAATATGCACCCGGGCATCCACACTTTTGGACACGGGGCAGAAACAAACTTCTTATACTGTACTACCGAGCCGATACATGATTTGTTACTGTGTTTATATTTTCTGAGATAATTTTATTTTCTAAGTTTGCAATCCCAATAGAACACGATTTCAAAATGTTTCACTTATTTCACTACACACGCATGTATGATATCATAACCGGAAGTCCGATTAGTGGTTCTTTATAATAATATTGTACAGCAATACCAAATAAATTATTCATATAAATAAATCACTTTATTTTAAGAGTTTATAATTATAAGTAAATTCCAACCATAAAATAAAAATTCACCGGTCCGCAAACTGAAGAGTAACTTGAAAATACAGCAACTAAAGTTAACTATATTTCAAATTTCAATGTATTCTATGGTGTCGGATTGTGGGCAATAATTTCGGCTTCCCATTCGATTCTGTGTTCAAATTTCATTTGCTGAAGATTTCGAATAGTGTGCCAAGGCGAATGGGTTCACGGAAATTCGCATCTTTTACGATTTATCAAATTTGGGAGTGAAGGGTGAATCCAGATGAATCCATAATTATTTCCCGCAATTTGCGCTGATTCAAATGTTTCGTACAGTGCAACTTAATATTATAATTCTATGTACATGGATATGTGTAAGGCGCCCAGGTGAAAACATCCTCGGGAACGAGGATACTAAGATGTAGAGTAAATACATATCGGAACATTATTCACTAGATACATGCGAGGGAGTGATGACGTCATAAATAAATATTTGTTTTATTGTGATATATAAGTGAACAATTACTAATATCTGTTTCTTCAGATTATAGGAATATTGTTCAATATTGGATTTCTCAAGCTGTAAACATATAATATGATCCCAGGTCAGAATAAATTTGATACAGCATAATTTAGAATTCTTCGCCTCGTTGAAGCTGTAATGCATGTCCGCTATACATGATTCTATGTCTTTCTAATCGTCAGCAATGTGTGGGAAATGTGCATACTAATGCATCCCAATTTCTTTGAATAGTTTATTATTGACTGGTTGAATGACATTTAATTCTCAATTTGGTACTGAAAAGTCATTTGGCTCAGTATAACCTCGATTAAAAAAATTGAAAATGCCGTTAGGAATACAATTTCGCTAATTAAAAAAATGTATATATTTAATTTACGTATGCCTTAAGTAATTTATTTAGTACCACTTATATTTGTTATGAGTTAAATGCAGTGTATATGATTTGAAAGTGTATTTTTATTGGCATTTTTTTCTCCCCAGGCTCCCGTGAAAATATCGAAATATATCCGAAGAGAAAACAAGGCAGAGTAGTATAGGACGGTAACTCACTCCACGGACAATAAAAAAAGATTAGTAACCATGCTCAATCAGTGACTCGCGTTATGTGGTTAGTTTATTTGGACATTCACTTGCCTCGTGTCAAACTCGTGTATATTTCGCGACTTTGTATCGCCAATGTACCTAATATGGAAATGGACGCCAAAATCTCGATGAGAGCGAGAAAACCACGGGACTTGTGTTTTGTCTCTCGATTAGTGTTCCGTTCGCTCCAGAACACTGGGCAAGGACGGGAGAGGAAGGAACACTATTTTGAGATTAAAATTAATGGGAACAGTTTAACCATACAGGAGAGGTGATTTTAACAAAGGTCTCTGTGGAAAAGATGTGAGTTTCCCTCTACAGATCAATTTTCTATCCCACTATCCTTTGCAAAATCCAATATGGAGTTAACACATTTCTTCTCTATAGGGATGTATGATTGCTGAAATAGCGAAAGGAAAGAACATACCACACAATTTATCCAGTCGTCAAATTGACATTCAGACTTTTTCAGACAGATACGCAGAATGAAGGAGACAACAAACAAAGACTTCTTTGTTCGAAATTGTCATTACATTGTTTCCGCTACTACAATTGATGTACTTTAATAATAAAACTTAAGCCCATCTATGAACTCGGAAAATGGAAATATCCGCAACCTCATACTGGGTGTAATATAAATGTGTAGAGAATTATTGTATTCATAATTTTTGTTTTCTTTATAATACCGCAAATATTTTATCCATATTTTTACAGTAATCCAACTCTGATAGCATGGTTATCAATAAAAGCTACTATTAATATTTACTCTTTAAAAATGCCTAATCCCTCAAGGTATACCCTGGCCTGCATCATAATATTACATCTGATCATGGGGCTAAGCAATTAATTATCTCTATGATTTGAGCATGACAGAGCCTTCGATGATTTAACCGCGTTCGGGCGATTTCTTTTCAACTAAATTGCTTCATTCTACTTAAAACGTTCGTCGAGAACGACATGCCGTGTTTTATATGACAGAAACTACTATGTGTTGGGCCCTTACTAGCCCGGGGCGCCGACTGAGATATTTACGTGCTTACGCCGTGGCCATATCAACCTTCTATTCCGCCTAAATCGATTGATGCAGGTTTTGTATTAGCTATTACTTCACATTGTAGGGCGCAGTCTACGTACGTCAACTCGCTGTCCATTGATTTTTTATGTCAATGAGCCATGTTTACAATGTACATTGAGTCGGGGCTATTCATTCTACATTGTTTTGATAGAAGGCGGTCTCCCGCTAATCGCTTTTTTTTTATCGATTGCAATTGGAACGGCGTATCAATAGATTTCTCTTTTCTAATTTTTGGAGCTGAATTAGCGTTTAAATATTCCAAATTTACGTATTTCACGTTTCGGCAAGCAATGATCAAGTGTATCACTTTGTCCGTCGCGGCTGTTTGAAGTCTGACACGCAACGATCAATTGTATGCATTCAATTATGCCACCATACCTCGTCAACGTGTACGCAGTGCTCGTTCACAGCTATATATAAAAGGGCTTCATGTCCTCTATGGCAATTCAGTTACCCACTTAAAAATCATAATGGCCGAGTCATGAGTTTTTTTTTTTTTTTTTTTGTAAAACAGCCAGTTAGATTGGAAAACGCCTTGTACGGACAGGTGCTATAATATAAACCGACAGTATTTACGCATAAATAGAGTCCCTTCGAGGTGGTGTAAATAGAGTTTCTTTACCGTGGTATGAATGCAGTACTTTTACAGTGGTATAAATACATTCCATTTACTGTAGTATAAATACAGCCCATTAAAGGTTGTATGAATACAGTTCCTATACGGTGACGGGAATGCAGTTCTTCCACTATGGTATAAGTAAAACTCATGTACTGTAGTATACATACAGCCCATTAAAGGTTGTATGAATACAGTTCCTATACAGTGGCGGGAATGCAGTTATTCCACTGTGGTATAAATAAAACTCATTTACTGTAGTATAAATACCGCCCATTAAAGTTTGTATGAATACAGTTCCTATACGGTGACGGGAATGCAGTTATTCCACTGTGGTATAAATAAAACTCATTTACTGTAGTATAAATACAGTCCATTAAAGGTTGTATGAATACAGTTCCTATACGGTGACGGGAATGCAGTTCTTCCACTGTGGTATAAATAAAACTCATTTACTGTAGTATAAATACCGCCCATTAAAGGTTGTATGAATACAGTTCCTATACGGTGGCGGGAAAGCAGTTCTTCCACTGTGGTATAAGTAAAACTCATGTACTGTAGTATACATACAGCCCATTAAAGGTTGTATGAATACAGTTCCTATACGGTGACGGGAATGCAGTTCTTCCACTGTGGTATAAATAAAACTCATTTACTGTAGTATAAATACAGCCCATTAAAGGTTGTATGAATACAGTTCCTATACGGTGACGGGAATGCAGTTCTTCCACTGTGGTATAAATAAAACTCATTTACTGTAGTATAAATACCGCCCATTAAAGGTTGTATGAATACAGTTCCTATACGGTGGCGGGAAAGCAGTTCTTCCACTGTGGTATAAATAAAACTCATTTACTGTAGTATAAATACAGCCCATTAAAGGTTGTATGAATACAGTTCCTATACGGTGACGGGAATGCAGTTCTTCCACTGTGGTATAAATAAAACTCATTTACTGTAGTATAAATACCGCCCATTAAAGGTTGTATGAATACAGTTCCTATACGGTGACGGGAAAGCAGTTCTTCCACTGTGGTATAAATAAAACTCATTTACTGTAGTATAAATACAGCCCATTAAAGGTTGTATGAATACAGTTCCTATACGGTGACGGGAATGCAGTTCTTCCACTGTGGTATAAATAAAACTCATTTACTGTAGTATAAATACCGCCCATTAAAGGTTGTATGAATACAGTTCCTATACGGTGGCGGGAAAGCAGTTCTTCCACTGTGGTATAAATAAAACTCATTTACTGTAGTATAAATACAGCCCATTAAAGGTTGTATGAATACAGTTCCTATACGGTGGCGGGAAAGCAGTTATTCCACTGTGGTATAAATAAAACTCATTTACTGTAGTATAAATACAGCCCATTAAAGGTTGTATGAATACAGTTTCTATACGGTGACGGGAAAGCAGTTATTCCACTGTGGTATAAATAAAACTCATTTACTGTAGTATAAATACAGTCCATTAAAGGTTGTATGAATACAGTTCCTATACGGTGGCGGGAAAGCAGTTATTCCACTGTGGTATAAATAAAACTCATTTACTGTAGTATAAATACAGCCCATTAAAGGTTGTATGAATACAATTCCTATACAGTGGCGGGAATGTAGTTCTTCCACTGTGGTATAAATAAAACTCATTTACGGTAGTATAAATAGAGCCCATTAAAGGTTGTATGAATACAGTTCCTATACGGTGACGGGAAAGCAGTTCTTCCACTGTGGTATAAATAAAACTCATTTACTGTAGTATAAATACAGCCCATTAAAGGTTGTATGAATACAGTTCCTATACGGTGACGGGAAAGCAGTTCTTCCACTGTGGTATAAATAAAACTCATTTACTGTAGTATAAATACAGCCCATTAAAGGTTGTATGAATACAGTTCCTATACGGTGGCGGGAAAGCAGTTATTCCACTGTGGTATAAATAAAACTCATTTACTGTAGTATAAATACAGCCCATTAAAGGTTGTATGAATACAGTTTCTATACGGTGACGGGAAAGCAGTTATTCCACTGTGGTATAAATAAAACTCATTTACTGTAGTATAAATACAGTCCATTAAAGGTTGTATGAATACAGTTCCTATACGGTGGCGGGAAAGCAGTTATTCCACTGTGGTATAAATAAAACTCATTTACTGTAGTATAAATACAGCCCATTAAAGGTTGTATGAATACAATTCCTATACAGTGGCGGGAATGTAGTTCTTCCACTGTGGTATAAATAAAACTCATTTACGGTAGTATAAATAGAGCCCATTAAAGGTTGTATGAATACAGTTCCTATACGGTGACGGGAAAGCAGTTCTTCCACTGTGGTATAAATAAAACTCATTTACTGTAGTATAAATACAGCCCATTAAAGGTTGTATGAATACAGTTCCTATACGGTGACGGGAATGCAGTTCTTCCACTGTGGTATAAATAAAACTCATTTACTGTAGTATAAATACCGCCCATTAAAGGTTGTATGAATACAGTTCCTATACGGTGGCGGGAAAGCAGTTCTTCCACTGTGGTATAAATAAAACTCATTTACTGTAGTATAAATACAGCCCATTAAAGGTTGTATGAATACAGTTCCTATACGGTGGCGGGAAAGCAGTTATTCCACTGTGGTATAAATAAAAATCATTTACTGTAGTATAAATACAGCCCATTAAAGTTTGTATGAATACAGTTTCTATACGGTGACGGGAAAGCAGTTATTCCACTGTGGTATAAATAAAACTCATTTACTGTAGTATAAATACAGTCCATTAAAGGTTGTATGAATACAGTTCCTATACGGTGGCGGGAAAGCAGTTATTCCACTGTGGTATAAATAAAACTCATTTACTGTAGTATAAATACAGCCCATTAAAGGTTGTATGAATACAATTCCTATACAGTGGCGGGAATGTAGTTCTTCCACTGTGGTATAAATAAAACTCATTTGCTGTAGTATAAATACAGCCTATCTACTGTGGTATAAATACAGTTCCTATACCGTGGTATAAATGCAGCCCATCTACTGTGGTATAAATACAGTTCCTATACTGTGGTATGAATACAGCCCATCTACTGTGGTATAAATACAGTTCCTATACTGTGGTATAAATACTTCCCATCTACCGTGGTATGAATACAGTTCCTATACGGTGGCGGGAATACAGTTCTTCCACTGTGGTATAAATAAAACTCATTTACTGTAGTATAAATACAGCCCATCTACTGTGGTATAAATACAGTTCCTATACTGTGGTATAAATACAGCCCATCTACTGTGGTATAAATACAGTTCCTATACTGTGGTATAAATACAGCTCATCTACTGTGGTATAAATACAGTTCCTATACTGTGGTATAAATACAGCCCATCTACTGTGGTATAAATACAGTTCCTATACTGTGGTATAAATACAGCTCATCTACTGTGGTATAAATACAGTTCCTATACTGTGGTATAAATACAGCTCATCTACTGTGGTATAAATAGAGTTCCTTTACTGTGGCGGGAATGCAGTTACTCCACTGTGGTATAAATAAAAACCCTTAAGTGTTGTATGAATACAGTTTTTATACTGTGGTATAAAAACAGGCCATCTACTGTAGTATAAATACAGCCCATCTACTATGGTATAAATGCAGTTCTTTAACTGTGTCGGGAATACAGTCCTCCCACTGTGGTATAAATAAAGTCCAATTACTGTAGTATAAATAAAGTCCCCTTTGTGTTGTACAAATAACCAGGTTAAATCTTTGGGCGTCGGTTCGAAACTTAAGTAAATAAATCGGGCGAATAAACTGGTGATGAGGTGATTGATATTTTGATTGTTGGACAATGGAACTCAGACCCTGAGCTGAGATGACATATAAAAAGACAGCTATTTAAGAACCCCCCATCATTTGAAATGGTTCACCCCTGATTACGTTCCTCCTTATGTTACGTTAGATCGTGCAAGCTGGTGTGGAAATTTACTGGCCTCATCCCGTTAACAATACACTTCATTCCTCCCACGGGATTACTCACCGTTCCGGTAAAACATTTAATAACCCAGCGACTACGATTACTTCTAAAAGTAGAGCCTGCAATCGTTCAAGGCTCGTGCTGTTCTTTGAACCCCGCGTCAATATGTAATGAACACCACTAAACAAGCATGTCACTTTCAGTAGATTTTACCTCATTGACTTTCGTTTTAGCATTTTTGTCACCAATTAAAACATAAATGTGGATGGTTCACAGATATTTTGACAGTAAACGGGCAAAATTAGTTTATAATTACACATAATGGATATTCCATTAAAACGTGTTACGTTCAGAGTTTAATGTTTGGAATGATGTTTGTCATTTTCTCCATTACTTTTTTATTTCGGGATTTTTTATGAAATGTTTTTCCAGTCGAAAAGATAACATACAAGGATCCTCTTTGAAAGCAGTTAACCCGCCCACCACCGTGGACCATCACAGATGGGTGGATACTAAATGTATCATAGACTCGGGGTAGTTCGGCAAAATCAAACAATACTTAATGGTTATAATAATCAGGAGAAAACGTACTCGCCGTGAGCTTATTTTCGAATGAAACTAAGTGACATTTTTCGATGAAATAAAATATATATTTAAGTAAAATATTCTCATAAATCGCGATTTTTTGTTTAATTTTAAACCAAATAAGCACATAGGTCCTGATCAATATTATTATTAAAACATATGAAAAAAAAGTGATGTCAATTATTTTTGTTGCGAAAGTTGATTTTTGAAGTTGAGGGAAAAAGTACTAGTACACAGTATTCAATTCATGGGATTGCTCCATAGAAATATGTGACGTCATTTTTTAGATTGTTTTGAAAATATAAATCAGTATTTTGTTTTCACAGTCTTGTCGGGAACTTTGTTGTGAGATTATCCTAGGAGAATCCCTTTAAAATGGAGGTTGAATGTCTTGTGTATAGATGACAGGATTTGGAAAACGGATGAACAAAATATATGCACGTATTTTGCACTGATCTTTAGTGGTGTTGGTAAAAGGACGTTTTGGTTTCATCTATCGACTAAAATCCTCTAAAATCAACTGGTTTGTCCAATCCTAACCAGAAAACGACATGAGTTTACCCAAATAGCAAAATATTTGATATACCCGGAACATGTGGTCCATGTTGCACTTGTGTTGTGGTGTAACCTCATACCACTAGTGTAACAAACAGCAGACAGCGAAGGGATATCACCGCCTGTTACTCTTGAACCATACACTGACTACATTACCACTACCGTGTCCGCCAGTGGAAGTGACATAGTTCCTGCTACGCCATGGGGATGTATATTCATTATTGTGAATAAATCACTATGTGGTGCATATTGTAAATATGATTGAACACAGTCCCTCAAGCGTTGATATGGATTGGTATATAAACGACGCGAAATAAACCCATTTAATAAAAGCTCAAAAATAACAGTAATATTGCCATTTATAATCTTTATCTCTGACTGCCCTACTTTTTTATTTATTTAATTAAGAGCTCACTCTGGAAATACATAAAATAATCATCATTTAAAATTATTGTGTACATTCTAATATATTGTATTTTGTTTTCCTGAGAAATCCTAAATGTCTATTTGTCTCCAATTTAATCTGTGAAATGTAACCATTCTTGCAGCCTGGATTGGATTAAATTAAATTAACACGTTTTTTTTGTGTTTGCTCGTGCGACACAGATGACACATTATCATCGGGATGTAACGATAGAGCTATTAAAAATTCCTTGTATTTTTTTTTTTATTAGATTCGAATTGTTGCTGTAACTTATACCACGATTCGTTTAGATTGGGCACGTTTGATCGTGATTACGAATGTTATCCCTCCTTGTATATTTTGTTCGCCCGCATGTTTGTGTCGCTACAGCGGGTGTCACGGTTGCTCTGTGGTCGGTGAATGCATAGTCACGGTACCAGCACAATGGTGACTCGGGTGAATTCTCCGTTATTGTTTTTTTTTAATGTAAAACTGCTTCTATCCTGTCTTGACTTCGTATCAGCGGATCGAGCTCGACAGGATACTGAGAATACACACCCGGATCAACTTATTTAACGACGTGTTTCTACTGTTTCTTACTTCCGTTATCAGTTCAGGTCCGCTCCGCTCCATTCGACCTAAAGAAGTTCGACCTCGGAGTTTCGGTCCAGTGGTTCGAAGTATATATACTTGAAAACTAAAAACTTGTGGATTATAATTGGGAAATACATTTTTTATCGCAACTTATAAATGTAATGCACTCGTATTTATTAAAGGCATGTTCTTTATCGCATTCTTGCATGGCTAACTTCCTACAACACTCGTTCCGTTGTTTGTATTTGGACAACCTCTGCGTGACCTCCTCGGGGAGTCTGCCATTAATATATACTTATTTAGCGTATTCGCTATTATTCTGTAACATTTCTAGAATAGAAAAATTCTACTAAAAATAATCCAGCGCAACTCACTAAAACTGTTTGTGAATAATACTGTATTTAAGGGGAAAAAACCCATCAACCCGCTGTTGTTGCATTTCCCACATGGAGGGAAGCCAGCTGTCTGCACAGCAACACAAGGCTTCATTTATCAGATTCAGCCCAGGGTGTCAGCATATAACGCACAATGCGATAGGCCATTTTTTCATGTGTGAAAATAAAAGCCAATCAGATGGTCTGTTACAAACGAAGAATCGGTTCGTAGTATTTCTTTCAGCAATGAGTAATGTTGTCAATTACAGTCACTGCACGTTGACTCTATTCAGTTCAATTTCTCACCTCAAATCTCCGATCCTGACCCAAATTGACAATAATTACGTATCTTAGGCGGTAAGTGTACACTTTTAATCCAGTATTTACTGAAAACTTACTGACATGCGAGTCAAAATGTAATTTTTTTCGACCCATTTTGGGTCGAGTTACTGTGAGCACTGAGGCTGACCGGTTTTGTATATGTAACGAAAACGTTTGTTTTGAGAGGCATATTCAGTGTTAGTCTGCGTAGTGTTTTTGAGATAAAACATAAGTTGCTCAGTCTGGGAAGCGAACAGTTTTTTACAATGAGATCACGTTTCCCATCACTACAACATGTGTTGGGTTTTTATCCTTAGTTTCTTCTCCGGGCACGAAACGGGGAGAAAGTTGTATTTTCCTTTGTTACGCTATGAGTGTACGCCTCGTATAGGCATGGTATAGGCTTTGTCAAGTAACTCAGCCTACGGTTAATCAAAAGATTTTCATTTTTTGAGTACACCAAAGTTCCTACGATCTCCATTGTCATTAATCGCAGTAATAAATAACAAATTATGCGTTTTCGTCTCCGTTATTTGACTTCACGAAGACTCTCCTGTAATTTCTATATCTGCTCATCGGAAGTGTGTTGTTTGCATGATTGATTTGACTAAATCCTCCGGTTCATGTGGCTGAGACATAAAGCGTTTCCACATGACTGGGTCTGTATAACCCGCTGTTTTGTTGGCGATCTGTCGTTCATTATGTCCCCACAAAGCGTAATTGTCAATGAGTATACTCTGACCACCAATAACATAATAGGCAGTCAGGGCCGTTTTATCGTCTGCTGACCGATCGGTCACTTGGCTCACTTCCTAGCTGTGCACACCTTTCCTTTTGGCAGAACGCTCACCGACAAAACTTCGGCTGTCACCAGTAGTTTCTCAAAATTACGCTACCGCTGGATTTATCAAAGCAAAAGCCTGTTACTAAGTCGAATCCAACCTCCATAAATTTAAGCGTGATAATATCAACTTTTAATACAATTGGCCACAGATGGTAACTGATTTTAATTTCCCCGGTCTCTGGGTAACCGTAAATAAAAAATTCCTTGCATAGGTGTCAAAACCATTAGTAACATAGGGTGTTTATTATTCTTGGCAGTGCAAGATATTTGCAACACTAGCAAGTCGGTTTACTCTGGCTACTAAATAATCACGTGAATGAATGATACTGTGAAATCAGCATAATACTTGAAGCTGTTTGAGATGACTAAACGGGAGTATTCATGAGTTTAAATCTGCCTGATTGTCAGGCTTTTAGCTAAATTCTCCCTGTATGTAACTCAATCAGATGGCCTAATAATTCATTCACAGTGATAGTATAATAACTGTTATGTAAGCACTTTAATATCATTCTGGTTATGATTTATTGGCTTCTAATAGTATCTGCTTGTTGTTATTTTATGTTATAGGGATTGACCATTAGAAAATTAGGGGAGGGATGTTAATTTGAGATACAAATCTGTACTTAAAAAATAATTGTGAAAACAAATGCTACAGGGAAAATAAAAAAAAATATGTATAGAGAAAATAAAAAAAAAATCATCCTGATAAAATAAGTGAATTCCATACTATCTAATGGTTGAACACTGTACCTGAAATTGGAGTATGTTTTATCTTGTTATTTTGTGTATCTTTGATTTATATCCAAAATTATTTTGAAATAAAGAGCATCCTGGGAATCTTTTAACTTCACATTTTTTGACAGAAATCTCCCTCAAAGGGGTGATAACTATAAACTTTGCATTATCACACAAATTCCACCCAAAGGAGGGATCGTTACGTACTACATTTCTAAATGAAGCTTCACACCATTCTACAGACTTAAGCTATTAAGCTTGATAATAAAGGAGCCACTTTAATCTTGTTTAATCTACCAAAAATTGTGAAGACCTGTTTTTTTTTACCTCCCTCCAACCTAAATCTAAACACTCCGACCCACCCAATGTAATTGTACCTCTTCCACATAACTATACATGTTTCTTAGGGAGTCACAGTGAATATTTCATTGGATTTTTAGTGAGTCACAGAGAACATTTCATTGGATTTTTAGGGAGTCACAGTGAACATTTCATTGGATTCTTAAGGAGTCACAGTGAACATTTCATTGGATTCTTAGGGAGTCACAGTGAATATTTCACTGGGTTTTAAGGAGTTAGTGAACGTTTTACTCTGTTGTTAGGGAGTGACTGAAATTTCACTGGAAATTTGAGACAAGTGCGAGTACAAGTGCATTTTGGAATGCTATAGAAAGAAAAAAAAAACGTTCGAGGCGCATAGTTCAAAATGATGCGCGCAGAAACGAGAAACGGAGCTCTTTTTTCTCAGCCTTATAGATATAGGTTGCCAAATTACTCATAATACCTTCCAATACTGTGCTTTAACAGATTAATATGATAATACTATTATAAATTCTCTCTAATTAACATGATGTTAGTGAAGTCTGCTGAATGTCTATAATCAATTTCCAATTACAGCTAGTGAGAAACTGCTGAGAAAGTCCCAAGGCATTGCACATTTGTATCAAGCATCAAGCGTAACATTTCGGTTGAGTTTGTTTAACCTCTATTTGTTGCTTGAAATTGTAACACAATAACAATATAATTTCAATATAATACATAATAGACGCTTGACCACATTATTTTATTATATCAATTAGATTATTAATAAAAAAATTAAGTTATTATGACTATGGGGACTCTATTTTTGTTAATTTTATTTTCTCACAGATGTGTTGACATCTGTCTCAAATTCATTAAAATCAGCTTTATGTGCACTCTTGCATACTTTATTAAATTAGTTGAAATAGTTCATTTTTGCTAACGTGCATATATGTTTTAAAATATTATGATGTCATTGAAGCTATTAGACTAACAACTTAATGCTCAGTAATGTCAGTTTCTTCCTAGATGTTGTATATAACTGTTGCTCAACACGAATGTTGTACACAGGTTGGAATTTAGACTGTCACTTCACGACAATTGCCTTTTCATAATTCATTACAGTGAATGGATATAAGCGCTGTGTTGTTGCTAAGCAACAGTTGTTTTATTTTCTGTCTACATGTATGTACTTTTATTAGTGTAGTATTAAGACACACGCTCGTAACATTTTTTTCTAATCATTATTTAATTCATTATTTCTATTGAAGAGCTAAATCAATGTATGTAAACTTGGGTGAAAGTTGGGTACAGGATGCCCTAACTCATGATATCATATACTGTGGAATACTTAATTTTCGCTTGGAATTAATTTTCACTAATTTCACTAAAGGAATGATTCAGCGAAAATAAAATCAAATGAATATACCTTTTTTCCTATATTTAACATTCAACTTGCCAAAATCAGCGAAAATAAATTCCATACACAAAACACCCAAAAAGTCTTTTTAGCGTAAATTAAAGTATTCTACAGTGATTCTTAGCTGGTGAAATAGATGTAATAGTTGCATATATATTGAACTAGTACACATAACTGAATAAAAAGAGACTTCTGGCCATTGTTGTATTTAAAAAAAACGATGTTTCCTGCTGTAGACTACTATGCTACCAATAATTCGTTGATAGTCCGTTGCCTGTAACATGTTTGTAGTTATTTAGTTATACCTAAAAAACAAACACAGATAAAGAAAAAATGAGATGTGATTGTCCGATTCACAGTTAATTTGTGTGACTGAAAGTGTTGAAAAATGGTGTTTTCAATAATCAGAGTACTCTAAAAAGCACAATAGTGAATTGACTATCAGGTACTCTCTGAGACAAACATTAGTACGGCAGATGCACAGCCATCTTCGCCAAAGCTTTCAGGTGATATATAGGTTATACTAGCTTTGAGTGAATGTTTGAATCTTACATAAATCTTCAACATGTTTTACCCCTGTTGCAATCTTAAATACGTTTCACTCTATATTTGACTTGTAGGTTGTATATGAGCTTTTTCTCTGATATGAACATACATGTTGTGAACTGCTGTTTATGCAAATGGTACCATATTTACTCTATTAGCAGCACATGGGCTTACGTAAATTAAAGAATTTTCTGTGGTCAAAATAAGTAATTTTTAATGATTTAATGGAATTGTTGGTTTATATGCACTTCTATTTGAGATTCACTTGTAATAGATTGATACGATATATTCCTATTTCAACTTATTTTAATCCTTTGATCACCAAGGTCACCATTGTCAACTTTTGGCACCATTCACAAAATAGTTCTATATACCATATGTGCATATTAATTAGGTAATTTACATATCATTAACCATTTGAGCACCAAAGACAACTTTTGTCACTATTCACAAAATAGTTCTATATACCGTATGTGCATATTAATTAGGTAATTTACATATTAACCATTTGAGCACCAAAGACAACTTTTGTCACTATTCACAAAATAGTTCTATATACTGTATGTGCATATTAATTAGATAATTTGAATATCATTAATCATTTGAGCACCAAAGTCAACTTTTGTCACTATTCACAAAATAGTTCTTTATACCGTATGTGCATATTAATTAGGTAATTTGAATATCATTAATCATTTGAGCACCAAAGTCAACTTTTGTCACCCTTCACAAAATAGTTCTATATACGGTATGTGCATATTAATTAGGTAATTTGCATATCATTTAACCCTTTGAGCACCAAAGTTAACTTTTGGCACCATTCAGAAAATTAAACCCATAATTTTTTTTTAGATTTGTTTCAAAATTTTGATCAAGGTCTGTGGGCAATAGAAAATGATATTTGCTTATTCCAAAATTATCCCCAAAATCTTTTGAAAAATAAATAAAAATAGGAAAACGTTGTACTACATATTTGACGGGAAAAATATGTCACTCAAAGGTTAAAGTTTAAAAAAAACATTTACCTAAATTTAACTTCAAGGATCAGCCATTAGCAGAATTTGTGTTATAAAAGTAAAAGAACACGAAACTGACAAACCTTTCAATAAGCTAGTGTCATCAAGTACTTGATTGATATCCAGGGAGTGCGCCTATGTGTGAAAAGGTGGGAGAGAGTGAGGCAAATTAATCATGTTTTGTGCAACACGTAACATCAGTCACCACGCTAACAAATCAATGAATGAATTGAGCGCAGTAAGTGTTGCAGAGTTTTAAAAACGCCTAACTACTGGATTTTTGAAAGTTTTTTTTTTCAAGAATGTTTGTGTTTGTTGTTTATCAGTAACGGTAATAAGTATTTCGTGATGTATTGCCACAGCGTCTCGAATTCCACAAGCATGGTCACCCAACCTGAAAATAGTTCTGAGTTGTCATGACCGCTTTGTTTAAATCACCTTTGGCAATTATCAGGATAGTTGTAACCAGTCGTGGACATGAACAAAATAGTCAATGTTTTGTCTATTCTGTGATTTACAGAATGTTTCGGAAAGTATTCTAGGGGTGTGGGTGAAGGGTCATACCCAAGTTTTTTTTCCAACTTTTATGATGTACCTTTTGGGTCAGAATGTCTCATATTTGGCCTTTTGGGTCAGAATGTCCAGATATTTTACCTTTAGGGTACGAATGTCCAAAGATATTTGACTCTTAGGGTCAGAATGTCTCAAGATATTTGACCTTTTGGGTCAGAATGTCTCCAGATATTTGGCTTTTAGGGTCAGAATGTCTCAAGATATTTGACCTTTTGGGTCAGAATGTCTCATATATGACTTTCTGGGTCAGAATGTCTCATATTTGACCTTTAGGGTCAGAATGTTCAAAGATATTCAATTTTTGGGTCAGAGTGTATCAAGATATGCTGGTTTTAGTGGTGGTATGTTTATGTGAGTGTGGGTCAGAAAATACCAGGATGTATCACCTTCAGTGATCAGAAAATACCAGGATGTATCACCTTCAGTGATCAGAAAATACCAGGATGTATCACCTTCAGTGATCAGAAAATACCAGGATGTATCACCTTCAGTGATCAGAAAATACTAGGAGTTAACATATAATAAATCCTGAATATTAAAAGACATTAGGATTCCAGTGAATGTGTTCATGTATGTACATGTACAGTGAAAGATTCCTGAAGAGGCAGTTGTGTTTAACATTCAAGATAGACTGTCCCCATGTGGCTAGTAGATTATAGCACCTACACAAGTGAATACCTGAGTATGTATAATAAAAAATACAACACAAAGTAGCCGAGCATTTCTTGACAGCTCCATATTGATGTATCCAAAGGTTGTAAAAACATTGATTCATTTGAAACTGAAGAGGGCCAATCACATTGAGGTTAAAGGTCAATATTGCAGCTTAAGATGTCCCTGCGCTATTCTCTTAAAATAGTTCTTTTTTGTTGGTAATTTAATTCTGGTCATGTAGTACTCTCTTTAAAAAACTACACGGCTTTATTGTTGATGTTAAGTTGGAATTGTAGTGTTGTAATCTTCACGGCCACTGAGTTAATTCATACGATGGAAATCATTAATTACGCAGTGGTACGTACATTCCTTATTTGGTCAATGAACTTGATTTCGTTGACCTTCCTACATATACATACTCACTGATATTGAGTTTAAAAAAAAAAAAATTTCCCTTATTATCCAAGTTGAATTAATTACAAATTTGCGTGTGTGTTTCTGAATACAAAGATTCTATTTAATAATTAATATTATTTTCATGGTGATTATCTCTTTGATTCATGGTGCTCATATCGCAATTTCAGTGAAATTTTATAAATCTATATTGGAAATGCACTTGTTATAGTCATTATTACAAGTTTTGTGTGAGGTCATTTTGATTTGCACTGTAATTTTTATTGTAAGTGACAATGTGTCATTTTGGAGCTTACGTATGTATCAGCCATTGCCTGTGTAAACCATGATCATGGCCCATAGCAACCATGACTATTGCCCATAGCAACCAAGTCCATGACTATTGCCCATAGCAAACATGATTGTAGAGCTGTTTAAACATGTTGTTTATGCTACTCTTTATGTCTGTATCACTGGAAATTGAATTCCAATGAATGGTAACATCTTGGCACTTTACAGAATTTCTTTGATTGAAAATTGTTTTCATTTTCAAGTTTTCATGGATTTCGTGAAATTAGGGAAATCAACGAGGTAATATACAAATGTAGTCCTTGTGATGTCACCAAATTACGAAATGATTTGAATACCATTTGAATGGGTTGCATCAAGGGGATGGAATGCATTAGGAGCTTGTTGCCATGGAAACAGCATTCGTGATTTCTCCTGCATTCATTTGAATTGAGAAATGATAACAGTTTCAACTAGTGACTGTAATTGAAAACTTAAGTGTGTGAACCAGTTATGAAATGTAAAATGTATAAAATTTTGTATTTTTCTAACATTTTAAATTCTTGTACTCATAGGATGGTCACTATTCACAAAAAAACTGCATAATTGTTTTCATATTTGTGAATAAGACCTGTAGCTTAGCGTACCATTTTAGTGTTAGTGGGTGAGTAAACTACTGTAAAATACTTACTTTTTGGGTGTTTTGTATGGAATTTATTTTCACTGATTTTTGACGAGTTGAATGTAAAATATAGGAAAAAAAGTATATTCGCTGGATTCTATTTTCACTGAATCATTCCTTCATCGAAAATAGCAAAAATAAATTCCAAGCGAAAATATTATTTTACAGTATTTATAATAGCACTTTTTATTTGTGTTATATTGCTATTTTTAGGGTCAAAATAAACAAAAAATGAAAAGTTCCCATATGATGTTTTGCACAATAATAAAAAAAAAGAATTGTGATTTTTTGAGTAATAAAAGACAAAACAAACTATAATAATACATGAAAAAAAAAATACAAAAAGTCGACAGTTAAAAATATAGTTTACATGATGAAGGCTAATTGCCAACTTGGTAGATCTTATTTGTAATGAGATTAATTTTATATTTTGGCTGTATTATCTAATTGAATAGAAAACTATAATAAGAAAGTACAAAATTTGGTGTGAATATCAGTGGAGTGGAGCTTAAATAATTGCAATAATCACAAACTGTGTTTAGTCGGCAAATGTAACATATCTTGGCAATCCCTATTATTTCTATTAGGTGTCGCATACTGTAAAACATGTTGAAAAAGCGGCATGCAATTTTAGCGAATTGTGGTAAAATGACGTAATAGCGAAATGTTGATTTAGCGAATCTCTCTTGTCATTGTTGATTTCTTTGTTTGGCGGTCATTAGCGACATCTTGAATTAGCGAATCAGTTCTCTCGCTAAATTCGCGAAAAAGACATGTTTTACAGTATGTCATCATAACATGCAATTTAAACATGTTTTTATAATGGCTGTAAGTCTCAGTTGTCTGGGGGGGGGGGGGTCCAACCATAATATGAATGGTAGCTTGAAAATGTGTTAAAAAAAACCCTGAAAACTAAACAAAGAGTGAAAAACAAATTGCATGCAAGGTGCTGCACAGTGTAAGTGTTTTTACAATTTTTGCATTTTCCAGTATAACCATGTTCATCTTGGTGGAATGTTTGTGATTTGGTAAATTATAATACATTGTACGTATCAGTACTTAGAATGTTATTTTAGACCAATCACAGAGTGGCTGTACCACAATATATCAGTAATACAATTAATGTTCCAGTTTATCACAAAAGGTTGGGTTTTCCAAAACCTCCACTTCCTGTTAATTGTTTGTAATTCCTCCCCCCATAATATTAATTATCTTCACATGTTTCAGTCAATATTTTGCTTCCAAATGCATTTTATTTATTGTACTCTTTTCAGCTGTTACTGCCTTTTCATTTATCGCACATCCGTTTGCTTAAAATTGATTTACCTGTTCGGTCATGCAGGTACATGTACAGATACATGTCTCCACCATGATCTTCCCAGGCCTTTATTTTAGTCTCTCTGGCTAGGAACATTTTATTGGCCAATGTTAGTGGCTACCATTTTCTGAATTGTATTAATTAAGGCGGCTTTTACTGGGTACGTGGTTTGATATGCACATCTGTTATTTTAGTCTGCCTAGCTATGAAAACATAGTACTGGTATAAAAACAATAATTGTATAATTAATTTTTATACATCTGTCACCGTAACGCCATAAGTTATAGCATGCTGTAATTTTACGGGATATTTTCATCCTACCATATTAGGAAATGCAAATTCCAAATATGGAATGATTATGCTCGTAAGCGTCCGCTAATAATAAAAACAAACATGGCTGCCACCAAGGTTTGACCAAACTCCACACAAAGTTCCCTGATTCTGTTCTAAACTTTTTGGATTTCGGTATTCCCATAATGTATCTTTGGAAGGCAAAGATGTATAATAATAAGGTTATTACGAGTATACCTCAAAGTATACACTCGGACAGTAAGCCGTCGCATCAACCTCCGCTGCACGTCTGTCGATACTTCTGCTGCACTGTCTTCGTGCATACTTTGAGGTATACTCATAATAACCTTATATTATTATGAAATAAATTTGTATAATTAATATGGCTCATACATTTGAGATTCTGCCTACTAGAATAATGTTCTGTTTTATTAAACCACAGACTGTATATATGTACATGTAGTCAATAATTGAATGTTATTATTTCATTGTTATTATTATTCTTCACTTCACAGGATAAAATTCTTGAAAATAATTGATGTAAACACAAATTCTTATACAAATAAATCCAAAATGTTTTTCACATTACATTTGAAATAAATCACAGGTTACATGTATATTAGTCCTATGTAATTATAAATTAAGTCGCAGCTGGTGCCTCGGAAAGATGGATTGTTTTCCACTTACAACCTTGAAGGCGGTTGCTTTATAAACTAGTGATTTTCAATTTTTGTGCCCACTTCGGCTGGGTTAACTTGGTGATAAGTGTGTTTGATTGCCGATGTCCAATATAGTTTCCACTGCAAATGCAGTACGTACAATGTGTCATTATGCTTAGCAGTTACAAAGGAGACCATTCGTATTTCAAAAAAAATTATTTCATATGCGTTTTAAATTAGATGCCCTTGCAACCTTTTCAGTGTTAGATGTATCGATCATTTTTATTATTAGTCCTGTAGCACAAAATAGAAAATATCAATATTGTTTCCTGTAATAGCATGTTATTTCTGCTGCGATCCGTTTCTGTTAGATAATTCGTCACTAATGTTAAGTGATACAGTTAACTGTGCTCACTTTGCTCACCAGATGTATGGGTTTCAGTTTTAATTTCGCATCTGGCTATTCTAAATTGCCTTTATCTTCATCTCTTTGCTAATATCATTAATCTTTTGGTTTTGTAATAAAAAACGCGTTCTTTTCTACATATGTCACTTAAAAAAACAAAACAAAAAAGACTTGACTTTTCAGAGGAATTAGAACAAAACATTTTATTTTCACTGCATTATAACAAAACAAACTATTATCCCCATTTAATACCCATTCATCATTCTGGCATCTTGTGAAGGTGGTCGATTATGCAATTAGTTTCTATGGCAACCCTGGAGATAATTGGGAGCCATCTAATCTGTGTTGCTAAGTGATAGTTTAGACAGCCTTAGTCTGATGGCTGTTGCTAGGCAGTGGTGACTTATTGGTGTTGGAGAAACTGAGAGATGTAGACAGAGAGATTATGTTATGTTCCTGGTTTTAAAAGTCACAAGATAACCTTGCTCTTGATGATGTTCATACATGTCTCTGTGGACAATCTTCTATTACAGACTACCATCGTTTTTATTTGGTAGTGACATATTTGTGGTTATTGGAGTGTTAAGTTTTGACCACCCATCAATTTATTTCTAAGCTGCAATTTTTTTTTTATTTATTAAGTTTTGTATCTGTTTTGTTCTATAGTAAACAAATTGTGTAATGTTTAATTATTTATCTTTGGGAGAGGAAGGGAGGGAGGAGAAAACTGTTTGTGTTCGATCTGAAAAATCTTCTGTAAACTACTAGATTTTGGTATACCTGTTGGTGTCCAGTTTAAGTCTTCTTTTATCTGTTAACTTATTTGCAGTATTCGAGAACGATGAATGTACTTTAAATGCTTTATTTATTTGCTGGTTTTTAATTATATTATTTTAGTTGATAGGTGAAATTAGCTAAATTAAATCCTGTAGAATAACAATGCACTTATTGTTTCTCTGCTAAGTTCATGCACTTAAAACCCACTGAATATGCCCAAAACTTGTTATATTAGATGTCTGGGAAAATTAATGGTTTTACTGTATTCTGTGTGAATTGGGTGTGCCTAAAAAAACTTCAGAACTCAGTGTTTACATGAGCTTTTATTAGAGATTTTTTTCTGATAGATCATATATTGTACATGTCCTGTTTCCTCTCACACATTTGGATGATATTCCAAAAGGAATCTCTAATTGTGGTATTTTTGCGTCATGAATTAAGATGAAACTAATATAAGATCTGGCTATAGATTTTGGACTAATTTTTGGAGACACATTTTCAGTCAGTGAATCTGTCATGATTTTTGTATTAGTGGTAATTTCACCGGGTTCTTAAAAACACAAAATCATAACATTGTGACTTTTGTCTTATAAACGAATCATATTTAGATCATCAATTTACGACAAATTTACGAAAACGATTTACATTATACTGCATTTGCTCTGTTACTATCACATGCATTCAAGTAATTAATAAAAGTTTATAGTCAAAATAAATAATATTTTAATGATTCAGCACCTCGATTAGTAATACTCTTCTAATGTAGCAAATATGGTATACATTTTTGAATTGTTGCATAGAGATTGCACTTTAAAACCATGTACAGTGTGGATATTAAGTTAACACAGCAATATGGCCGTCAACACAAATCAGGAGATTTGGCTAATATATATGTGCATAGTAGCGACAGATGCAGATTTACGATAAATAGTTTGCTAACAGACTGTGTCCTCCATATGTGGGCCATTGCATTAAGAGTGGTTTACTGCCTGCTATTGCCTTGCGGACAGAGAACATGATACCTTGCACACTAACGCATATGCCAGCACAGTAAGATTCTATGACGCAAATTGAATGTTGACCTAAGTTGGAGAGAGAAAAAAAAGATTACTGTTAATGTGTCACTAGCAGCAGAACAAATTATTTCTTTAAACTTTGATGTTCTGACAAGCTCAAGCAGCGTGTATGTGTGTTATGGAGCTTGTTTGTCTAATAGATCTTAATTTTATGTGCGCTGTGTATGTTTCTATTTGCCACAACTGTCCATTAAAAGGTATAAACATGCTACATATCATGTCACTACCCACTGGTTCTTATCAATCGTGCTAGAACCCATCATTCCTGCCATTACCCACTGTTGCCTTCTGAACCGTGCTAGAACCCATATTTCCTGTTATTACCCACTGTTGCCTTCTGAACTGTGCTAGAACCCATCATTCCTGTTATTACCCACTGTTGCCTTCTGAACCGTTCCAGAACCCATCATTCCTGTTATTACCCACTGTTGCCTTCTGAACCATGCTAGAACCCATCATTCTGTCATTACCCAATGTTGCCTTCAGAACCGTGCTAGAACCCATCATTCCTGTTATTACCCACTGTTGCCTTCTGAACTGTGCTAGAACCCATCATTCCTGTTATTATCCACTGTTGCCTTCTGAACCGTTCCAGAACCCATCATTCCTGTTATTACCCACTGTTGCCTTCTGAACCGTACTAGAACCCATCATTCTGTTATTACCTACTGTTGCCTTCTGAACTGTGCTAGAAACCTTCATTCCTGTTATTACCCACTGTTGCCTTCTGAACCGTTCCAGAACCCATCATTCCTGTTATTACCCACTGTTGCCTTCTGAACTATGCTAGAACCCATCATTCTGTCATTACCCAATGTTGCCTTCAGAACCGTGCTAGAACCCATCATTCCTGTTATTACCCACTGTTGCCTTCTGAACTGTGCTAGAACCCATCATTCCTGTTATTATCCACTGTTGCCTTCTGAACCGTTCCAGAACCCATCATTCCTGTTATTACCCACTGTTGCCTTCTGAACCGTACTAGAACCCATCATTCCTGTTATTACCTACTGTTGCCTTCTGAACTGTGCTAGAAACCTTCATTCCTGTTATTACCCACTGTTGCCTTCTGAACCGTTCCAGAACCCATCATTCCTGTTATTACCCACTGTTGCCTTCTGAACCATGCTAGAACCCATCATCATTCCTTCTGAACTGTGCCAGAACCCAACATTCATGTTATTACCCCCTGTTGCCTTCTGAACTGTGCTAGAACCCATCATTCTGTCATTACCCACGGTTGCCTCTGAACCGTGATAGAACCCATCATTCTGTCATTACCCACTGTTGCCTTCTGAACCGTGCTAGAACCCATCATTCCTGTTATTACCCACTGTTGCCTTCTGAACTGTGCTAGAATCCATCATTCCTGTTATTACCCACTGTTGCCTTCTGAACCGTGCTAGAACCCATCATTCTGTTATTATCTACTGTTGCCTTCTGAACTGTGCTAGAACCCATCATTCCTGTTATTACCCACTGTTGCCTTCTGAACTGTGCTAGAACCCATCATTCCTGTTATTACCCACTGTTGCCTTCTGAACCGTACTAGAACCCATCATTCCTGTTATTACCTACTGTTGCCTTCTGAACTGTGCTAGAACCCATCATTCCTGTTATTACCCACCGTTGCCTTCTGAACTGTGCTAGAACCCATCATTCCTGTTATTACCCACTGTTGCCTTCTGAACCGTACTAGAACCCATCATTCCTGTTATTACCTACTGTTGCCTTCTGAACCGTGCTAGAACCCATCATTCCTGTTATTACCCACTGTTGCCTTCTGAACCGTACTAGAACCCATCATTCCTGTTATTACCCACTGTTGCCTTCTGAACCGTGCTAGAACCCATCATTCCTGTTATTACTGTTACCTTCTGAACCGTGCTAGAACCCATCATTCAATTAATGAACGGTGTAACATTCTAACTTAAACCAGGGCCTTGGCTGCTTAGTTGTTGTAATTGATAATTATTTTTTTTTTCACGAGCAGATGTGTTTTGTATTTAAAAGACCCCAATCAGATTACAGAATCAGAAGCTATGCATACCCCCTCTCGTCAATGATTATAATCTGGCTTTTGATTTTTCAAGATAAATTTCCAATTGCAATGTTCCAATTTATAATAATTGCTGGACAATCTGGCTAGCTACTTTTTGAAAGTTACCAATATTACTGGCCCGACATAAACATAGCTGGTCTCTGGCCAATGTTTAATTAAATTTGAACATATACATGTATACTGGAATTTAGCTGGAGTTAATTTTCGCTGAAAAGATATTTTGGGTGTTTTGTGTGTAATTTATTTTAACTGATTTTTGATTTTTTAAAACTTTGGAGAATTGGGTGAAATACATTTTTTTTTTTTTTATTTATTTTTTTTGCCTAAGCTCAGTTTGTTTCTTTCTAAAAGAGTTATGTAATACTCAGACATATTGCATAGACACCTACAGTTATCAGGAAATAAAACCCGACATTGTTTATCGTTAATGACAGTGGATTGCTACATCTGAAAGTGTAATGTGCCTTGTTAATGTGTGGGGATGATGTACAAATGCAATACCATGTAATCCTATGACGTAGAAAAATAACAAGACACTGACAAATTTAATGAGAAAGACATTAGGGTTAAACCACTATCGTAGTGGGGGTGTACAGTAGCAATTAAATGGGATTGCATAAACAGTGAATTCTGCTCTCTGTGACGTATTATTAGTTTGGGATCATAATTTAGGGCAAAAATGGCTTCATTTTGCCTGGGCAGCATTAGTTATATACCAACAACATTTCGAGGATGTGGTGGTGGTGGTGGTTCTTGTGGTGTTGCCCTATGGTTATTGTTGTGTTAAATTAATATTGATAACAGACAGTCTTCTTTGAATATAAGTATGTTTTAATATGGCTTGCATTCTCATCAGAGTTTCAGTATTTCCACGTTTATAACAAATTTTCTCATGATCTAGTCTGATAAATTGCTTTTTTGATAATACCTTTTTTCGTTTACCTATTTTCTTAAAATTGCTGAATTTCAGGATCCTCTTTTATTTATTTCCTGACGTGCAACGGAAACATAATTTTGCGCATTTTTGGATCCATCATTGGTTTGGTTATCAACGTTACTGACTCTCATTTCAAGCCCTCGTTTATCGTTAATGATATTCCATTTTTAAATTGATTTACTAGTATACTGTATGCATATAACCGAGACGTTATAAAATGTCTGAATGATTACCGCTGGATTAACCAAGGTTCCAGCCTTTTTTTTTTCTCTCGCCACAACCAAGATTCAATGGTGGTTATGCGAGTTTAATATTGCTAACACGTATTTTCTAAAGGCTTCGTAGATGTTTAATTATTTAGCTTGGATTCTTGTTTGCAGTGACATGGCTACACTATCAATTGATTGGGGATGTTTGATTAGGAAACAAATCATGTGTATTCATCGCTGCGTTTTGATGACTTTAATCCGTTGGAGTGGGGGTTGTCTCTATGATTGGATTGTTGCGATGAATAGATATGTGTTGTGCTTGTCGGACTTATTATATTTCCAATGAAACAATATCTGTGGTGTTATGTAATATTACAGAGCATGATGGGTACCAAAGGGATTGAGATTATTGTTCAGTTTACAGAGGTCTTGTTTACAGGGAACTCTGTATAAACTGAGTACTATTTAAAGGGTCTAGAATATTGTTCAGTTTACAGAGGTCTTGTTTACATGGAACCCTGTACAATTAAATATTGTTCAGTTTACAGAGGTCTTGTTTACAGGGAACCCTGTATAAACTGAGTACTGATTAAAGGGACTAGAATATTGTTCAGTTTACAGAGGTCTTGTTTACAGGGAACCCTGTATAAACTGAGTACTATTTAAAGGGACTATAATATTGTTCAGTTTACAGAGGTCTTGTTTACAGGGAATCCTGTGTAAACTGAGTACCATTTAAAGGACTAGAATATTGTTCAGTTTACAGAGGTCTTGTTTACATAGAACCCTGTATAATTAAACATTGTTCAGTTTACAGAGGTCTTGTTTACAGGGAACCCTGTGTAAACTGAGTACTGTTTTATAGGGACTATAATATTGTTCAGTTTACAGAGGTCTTGTTTACTGGAAACCCTGTGTAAACTGAGTACTGTTTAAAAACACTAGAATATTGTTCAGTTTACAGAGGTCTTGTTTACAGTGAACCCTGTATATGCTGAGTACTATTTAAGGGGACTAAAATATTGTTCAGTTTACAGAGGTCTTGTTTACATGGAACCCTGTATAATTAAATATTGTTCAGTTTACAGAGGTCTTGTTTACAGGGAACCCTGTGTAAACTGAGTACCATTTAAAGGACTAGAATATTGTTCAGTTTACAGAGGTCTTGTTTACAGGGAACCCTGTATAAGCTGAGTACTATTTAAAGGGTCTAAAATGTTGTTCAGTTTAAAGAGGTCTTGTTTACAGTGAATCTTTTCAAAAATGAACACCATTGGAACTGAAAATATTGTTCATTTTACAGGGATGTTTGTTTCTCTAATATTCCTCAATACAAATTCAACTGAAAAATGTGCATTTTTCTCAGTAGGCTTGTCATATTTGTGCAATGTTCAGATAACATTTACGTATAGCAATTTATTTTATTTCAACAGTGTTAACTTTTGTGACCAATCACAAAATAACCTGCTCAATTATTTCCAGATTTGTGTCAAGAATTTGAACCAAGACCTGCAGCCAATAGGAAATGTGTTCTTTTGGTTCAGAAAAATACATTTGAAAAATGTTGTACCATAGTGGGAAAAATAATGCCATTCAAAATCAGGGTCCTTCCAGATAATTATAAAGTGAAGGCCCTTCTCTGCAATTTTGGATAAACAGTGGAGCATTACAATAAATACCATAGTCGTGTTTAATAGGTTTGTTATTATGCCAAATTGGTTGCAGCGCTATACCAGGGAACATAATTGCACATTTGTTTATGACTTAAAAAAATTATAACAATAATTCATTGTGGATAAACATGTGATTAAAAGTTGCTAAAAGAACTTCATATAAAAGATAATCTTCATAGATTAAATGTCTTGACGAAACAAATTAAGCCTGAAGAATTAGAAGTGTGCTTGCTTGTTGTCATGGAAACCACAGTTCTGAGATTTCTTTGCTATTTTGACTGAAAAAGCCTTATACTGTGGAATACTTTATTTTCGCTGGAATTAATTTTCGCTGAAAATGGCTTTTTGGGAGTTTTGCTTGGAATTTATTTTCACTGATTTTTGATGAGTTTAATGTGAAATATAAGAAAAAAGGTATATTCGCTGGATTTTATTTTCACGGAATCATCCCTTCAGCAAAAATAACGAAAATAAATTCCAAGCGAAAATAAAGTATTCTACAGTAATTGATGAAGAGTTGAATGTAGCAGCCACTCAATTATTTTCCCATTTTTTTTCCCCAAAAATAATGTTGTTTTCAGTGAAAAAAATGTTTTTCAAAAGAAGATGTCAGTATTGAGTTAGTTTTTGCAGTGTTGTGTTCAGTTGAAAAGTTTGAAGATTGTCAAAAATTTATTAGGACAAAAAAAATATTATGAATACTTCAAAATTTAATGAACGTGCTTGTTCATGAGAACAAAACAGCAGAAATTAGCAATTAGTTTTTAAAAAAATGTACTTCCAATATTTGACCCTACACAAAAAAAGACTTGGTAATTGTAACTCAATCACATGTGAATATTTGTTTTAGTGTAAGTCTAATAAATTAACTTAAAGTTTCAATGATGGCTTTTTAATAATCTTACCCACTAGAAAAGCGCCCTCACAGTCTGGATAAAGACAAATATTGACTTAGTTTATTACATGTATTTAGTTTCCTTTTAAAAAAGTATATGAGAAAATTTGTTTTAATGCATATCGTATAATTATAATATTCCAGTAACTAAACATGATTGCTCAATAAATCATAATTTGAAAGAAAGGTCATTCATTAACATTGCCGGTATTATTATTGTGGTATACTGTAAAATACATTATTTTCGTTGGAATTAATTTTCGCTGAAAAGGCTTTTTGGGCGTTTTATATTGAATTTATTTTTACTGATTTTTGATAAGTTTAATGTGAAATATAGGAAAAAAAGTATATTCGCTGGATTTTATTTTCACAGAATCGTCCCTTCAGCAAAAATAGTGAAAATAAATTCCAAGCGAAAATAAAGTATTTTACAGTATTTGGTGGATTTTAACCATTTCACCACCATTTCCCTCTTTCCAATAAAATAACAATTTGACGAATGTTCGAGAAAAAATGTTACCTGGAGTAATAGATTTAATGATGTCATTTAACACTTTAAGACTTTAACATTTAACACTTATCAGTTTAAGAAAATCTACAATGATGCCTGAGTGATTGATTAAGTCAGGTTTACTTCATTCATGCGTCATTGAACACTTTGGTTGAATTGCTTGACGACATTGTTTACATGAATTGAAACAAAAACTAAAATTATTTCCTCTTTTGAGCAATTTTTCTTATTCAGCATTAAAAAATCAATATTTTTAATGAGTACTAAGAGAGAATAGTCAACCTGACATGTGCTTTATTTCATTTGATCGTTAACACTGGTCCACTCAATACTTGAATCATTGAACAATTTGCCTGAATGTCTTTGATGCCATAAATTGAATAAAAAAAAACGACGGCATGTGTCATGTTACACATGCATGGATACTTGTAATATAGGGATTATGCTGTATTTTGTAGATTAGACGTGGTAAAAAAATACTCAATTTTCAAATTCACTCACTTGCCAAAAAAACATGCATGCTGGATATTTTTTATAGGTAAAAAATACAGTTTCTGATTCGTCACAATTATCAGCGAGTTTATCATAATTCACAGTAGAAGTACTCCTCATTTAAATCAAAATTACAGCATTAGTTGCATCCACATTTCCTTTTAAGCCTTGTAAATATCATCTTGAGTAAAATAAGGCCACTGATCGACAAACAGATTTCCCTCAGGTCATCTCCAACATTGAGATTCAGGCATGTAGTTGGTTAAATAAGATTTTAATATTGTAATATTGATGATTTAATACTATAAAACTGCTTTAATTTTGCGCGAGGCAAGGTTTTAATGAATTTTACATGTTGATGGAATCCTACAACATTTTGCGGCAGAGTGACGCATGAATTTTCATCCCTGCGAATGACCTTAAATCATTTAAATCGTGAAAATGTCGAGTGTCGAAAATTGATCAGTTTACAGTGTTCAATTACACGTACTTGTATGTTTCACTTGGAATATTCCACTTGATAGAATGCTTTTTTTGGGGTATCAGCTACAATGATACAATATGTTCTGGTGCATTTATTTTGTAAAACAATTTTAGTAAAGATAATTTGAAAATGTTAGTTACATGAAATTTATACAAAATTTTTACGACATCATAATACTCAAGCTTGAAAATGTGTACCTCCTACATGCAATTTAGGATGCTTATGGGTTACCCTGTCTATATATTGCTAAACCACTGTGCATATTAATTACTCTAATTTTGCATAATTAGTTCTCTTATATATTTTCAGGAGAAATAATATCTCATGGTAAACATTGTTTTTGCGTGCTGTTTTATCACAAATTAATATTACCATTGTGATGGAGCTTTTTGTGAGAGAGAAATTTGACGTGTTTAAAAAGACAATAAAGGAAACATTTGTCTGATGACTGCGTGATGTTTAAAATAATGGGACTAAAAACTATATATATATTTGCAGAAAAAAAAAACTACTCCCCCTCCCTGATTAAGAGTACCCTTTTATATATGGATTTAGTGTTTTCAAAATATGTAAATCCAAATAAAGTTCGTAATGTACTGAACCGAAGTGAAGTGAGAATATAACATCCTCTATTATACCTGTGCATGTCACCCTGAATAGCTGAAAACACCAAAACATTGTTTCAAACTATAAGCAAAAATATTACGGTAGGTCTCAATAGATATTATTTTGTCTCTGACCCCGAGATGATCATAATTTTTTTTTCACCCTAAATTACTCTAAATGCACAAATAAAGAATGTTAGTGTTGCAGAGTGCTTCCCTTTAGGGAGAGAAACAGGAAGGTATTTTCTACGAAGGAAGTGACAAATTTAACTATACATTGTGTAGATTTTGAGCTACCAGTACACAGCTATGCAAAAACTGTTAATGCTTAACAAATTACTTAATCTTGGTGCATTCCATTTTATCATTAAAAGGGATGTCAGGTATGAATTTGAGGGACTGTATAGATTTCAAATATTTGCTATTCGTGACATGAGGTCGTAATTAATAATTTTAGATCAAACTATTTTCTCTTTACTGATTGGAATAGTGGATTCTTGTCTTTCCTCTGTATATACGGTCTGTGGCGATACTTGGTACCCGAGTGTCTAATCTATTTATCTACGGCTACTCATTGGGTACTGTGATTTGTATTGGTGTGTGCTATCATGTCTGCAGGATAAGTGATCAATATAAAATTGTTATTGATGAGGGCGGAAGATTCCATTATGGTGTCAGGTGTAAATGGCATGTGCAAGTGAAGAAGGTGATCTATTGTGATGGTATCGTCAATGTGCCTTTAATCCACAAAGCGTGTAATTATAGCAGCATGTGTGTGTGAGCAATGCAGTTTATCATGTGCTGTGTTGTCGTCTCATTTTCATGAGGGATTGGAATCTGCGAGAATAGGCAATTGAAGCTGGAATTCATCAGGAAATGTTTGCTGTTTGAATGGTCAATATATATAGTCATTTCTTTGTTGCTAAACAAGCGTGGACTGCGTTAGATGATTGCCTCAGAGGATAACGGTTTTGTGTGAAACAGATTGCTATCGAACAAAAAAAAAACTGAATGCATCAAGTTTGCTGCTGTGTGTTCTAGTCTCCTGTTCATCGTAAATTAAGTGACGGCGATATTGTAATCTTCTTGTCTCCTCGGAGCACAACAGCAGAGGTAAAATTTGTCTCTTTTGTTGAATGTACGTTCAGCGGCCGCTGTACAAATAGACTTCCAATAGACACATGTGGTTATAACAGCCGAGTGCCGTAATTGAGGCAACGTGTAGTCAAAGGGCCGTACTGTTACTCGCTTTGTTTGACCGTACAATTCGCTTCTATTCAGCATTAGTTTATCATAACCTGCGAACAATGGAGGCATTGGTGCGTGGGTAACTCAGCTTGAGTGTGATCCCCCCTCTTTACCTTTAGGATCACTGCTTTTTTTTTTTTTACACCATCGTGACTGAACCGCTAGGCTTTGTTTAATTATCAAGGAGTGATTATTTGCTTGACCAATGAGCTAGTTTGCTGTGCAACTGATAAGATATACTGTATATCCATGTCATACAACTGTATTTGTCTTTGTGACAAGGTATTGTACCCTTTTTTGAGCTCTACACTCTATAGTAGCCACTTATTAGCGGAACAATGTACCAAGTTTGACATTTGGTCTTGTCTGTCTTTGTGTGGAATTTTTTATGTATGGTTTCGGGGATACCGTGGTGCTCGCATCTCAATAATTAGTCAGGGCTTCTGGCTCGACTCTTGAGTACATTTATCGTGATACGATGACAGATCGGGGTGGGATTTATAACCGTAGTTACTGAAATATTGAGTGTTTTATAGAAGCCGCTATTTAACGATGTAGTTATTATATCACAGGGGTTAATTGTTCTGTGCGTGCATAGTTTTAAGCGGCTTTTACCAGAGTGACTGGAGGTCGTATTATTGAGACGTGTTTGTTTTAGACTGTTAAACGTATTGGCATATATTCCCACAGCATTGATAAAAATAGGAAGTGACCTTCCAATCTGATCTGACCGGCCGTAAATTGCTTAGAAAGCCAGGTAATTATAGTGTGATATGTAATGTATAGTCAGTGTCACGTACATGGTGTTTATGGTATTGGTTGTGGATTCAACAAAAGACAACTAATGGCTTTGAACGGTCAACGTCATGGTGTATGCTGTATATAAAAGTGTTGGTTCACAAAGGGATCAGTGTTGGCATCCCCTCGGGGGAGGTTTGATACAAACTCATACGTGCTGTGTACTGTAGTACAATCTATTTAAGTATTACCCTTTGTTAACTGGCTATTGTTTCTTAATGCCAGTTTGAAAAGTGTGGGTTACTTGTAAGTTTATGCGAACTCATCTGATCCATGTATGTCGTTTACCTTAAAAACAGAATAAGTATCGCTTCAGTAAAAAATACATTGTATATTCAGTGTTTCGCCTTTGTTGTCAATACTCACTGCTGGAAAGCATGGTGACAAATACTTGATAAATGGGGATGAATCTAATTTAACAAAAATGATACCATTGTATAATTGTTTTCACTCGAGTAGCATTGCCAGCCAAATTTTTTCGTGTATATAAATACATTGGCGAGTTTAAAATATAAGAGGATAATGGTGGATTTATCTATTTCTAGAAACTTCATGAAAATGTGTGAAATTAATGTATTTCATTAATATATTGTTAGTTTTTTGGCATAGTTTTTAAAAATGAATATGTTAAATATATGATGAAAATGTATATAATTTTGCGAAAACAAACTTAAATCCAACAGCACAAGAAATCATGCCTTTTACTGCAATATGTATGTACCCCTGAAACATTGAAAACCATCCAAAAATAAAAAAATAAATTGTCTGGAAAGAGGCTGTTATTTAACTTTATTCATATACTTCATTCAGTTGACTCTGCATCAGTCCTTGGGTGGACTGAACTGAAATGATCACTCCAATCTGTTGCCAGATTTATATTAACCCCGGTCACCATGCAACTATTACATTATCAACCAGAATGTCCTGAATTTACATCTTGTTTTTAAATCTGACTGAACTGAAATGCTATTCCGAATCAATTCTTGATTAAAAATTAAATTGAAAAACATTGGGATAGGATAAGATAACAGCTGCTGAGTTTTCATAATCAGTTGTTGCTACCAAGGCCAGACATAAATGCCTTATGCTATAATATCATTAGCTTAACTACAACTCCATAGCATCACCTGATAAAACTAATCACATGACAACGTCACCTGATAAAACTAATCACATGACAACGTCACCTGATAAAACTAATCACATGACGAGATGTCCATCATTGCTCTATTAGTAGCTAAATCAATAAATTAACTGCCCTTGAATGGTATGTTTTTTTTTGGTTACCATATCTGGAATTTCTACCCAGACTGAAAAACTACTTCGCAGTGTGTTATTAATTGTTCCAATATTCAACTAGAAATTACGAAATTTAATAAAATTGAGGTGGTTTTATCGTTTTTTGGCATGGAATTTAATAATTCCAGCCAGTTTTGGAAATTTATATTCAAAATTATTAACACATGCACAATAATTTTTAATTGTTCATATCACATTAAATTCATTAATAATAGATCTAATATTTCAAAATTATCTTAGATTAAATGAAAAATGGTAAAGAGATTCTCCTTCAAATTTATATTGGCTCAATGGATTTCAGATTATTTTAGTTATTATTTGTTTAATGATATTATTTAAACAATCCTGATTTTTTTTTTCATGAATGTGCAGTCTGTGGTATAAAATATTGGGCTTTGTTTCTACGTAACCACAAATATTTGTTGTTCTGTTTTGGTACCTTCCACCCCTGTTACAACTGTATTTATGGAATGTCTCATTCATTATAAAAAATGAAGCGGTAAATTCAGCGGAAGCATATGTGTTTATTGAATAGAGTCTGTTTTATTTTTTGTCTTTCCGCTGGCACGCTCAGTAGAATACGCGCAATATACAAAGTGTACATGTAGAGCGATAGTGAATAATGGGGGAGTGTTGGATCCCTGCTGTGATTAGCGACAGTTGAGGGTATTAGAGTCACGCTACTTTGCATTCCAGATCAGCATATTATGCGAGGGATTATGGAGAAAAAAAAAATATTGATCAGATCTTAGAGTAGCTGTTAGACAGAATGCAACAGCGCATTCAGATAGCATAGATATCCTGAAAGTGGAATATAATCAGTTTATTTCACGTGTACATAATAGGTTTATTTAGCAACGAATCGAAGGTGCTATGATGTGTTAATGCCTCTCGTACTGCATTTATTTCACTCACGCTAACATAATGTTTCCTGTTACAAGTACATGCTCGTATTCCCCCAGTATTAGTGTAACGAACAATTCATCTCCCTGTCATAGGCATTAGTATGTATATTTAATACCGACATTATATATTGATTATTTTCAGGTGACGCAAATAAAGTCAACCGTATCACATCATTTCCATGTCAGGTCAGTGAGATTGTTGGTTTGCGCCATAACCGAAGTGGTCTAATTAGATTCACAATGTGCGAAAAGATTTCGGATGAGTCTGCTTCGAAACGCCGCCGACAAAGTGTTACAGACTGTGGAGATTATGACGAAATCATCTTAGAAGGAACCTGCTCCCAGACTGGAAAAAAAATTCGGAAGGGAAAAACGCTAATAAACAAGCAGGGTGAAATTGTTAGATTCATCACAGAAAACAATTTAGTGTACAGACCCGGAGGTGAGTGTTTTTTTATACTCGTCACCCCTATGTATATAATGGTACCTGCCAAGTGAATGGAAGGTTATTAGTATATCATATTGTGCTCGAAATCGTGTTTAATGCTAACCAATGATTTGAAATGCCTTTTTCAAACCATTACATGTTATATTGTACTCTCACCACAGTCAATATATTATTACTCGGAAATATTATGGTTTCACTTATGTGTTAGCTTCATCGCCATGGGGATTATATTCTCATTTTCTTAACACGCATTATTGCTTTTGTGAACAATTTTTTTTTAATTTGTTTCAAGTGATTTCATTGCTGGTCAGCAATATTGTTTAAAGAAAGAGGAATCAAACTAATAAAATAAAAAAAAAAAATGTTTTATTTTATCTTACATTACATATAAATAAAACAAAATTACAGTCAACAATTTTTTCCAGAAACCAGAGTTGTCTTTGTGGGGAAAGTATTTCAACATATTATCAAAGTGCTGCTCTGTAAAAAAGTTGTATAGTATTTTTTCATTTAGAAGTACAAGTAAACCAGATATTTCATTTATTATATATACTTGAATTCAAATATATTACATTATATTAAAATCGTATTGCCATTGATATTAAATTTTAATAAAAATTAAATTTAAAAAAAAATTCAGTGAGTGTCCAAAGAAATATTTAAATTAAATTTCCATATTGCACATATAATCAGTAACATGCTCAGTGCAAAATTTGAAATTCCCTCCCACAATGTTTTGCACATAAGCTCAGTAGCGCAAAATTTGAATATCTCTTCCGTAATGCTTCGCGCATACCCTCAGTAGTGCAAAATTTTAGATTATCCCCCACAATGCTTTGCACATATGCTTGAAGTAACTTACTCAGAAGTGCAAAGTTTGAGATTATCTCTCACAGTGCTTTGCATATATGTTCAGTAACTTACTCAGTATGGCATCAATGGAGATTCTTTCCCACAATGCTTTGCACATATGCTCAGCAACATGCTCAGTAGGTCAACATTTGAAATTCTCTCCCATAATGCTTTGCACATATGCTCAATAACATGGTCAGTAGTGCAACATTTGAAATTCTCTCCCATAATGCTTTGCACAGATGCTCAGCAACATTATATTTGAACAAAAAACTATTCAGTAATTTTAAGATTCACAATGACGTGAAAAAAGTGATCACATTTTCGTGGCATACGATGGAAATTACATACGAGTTGAAGACGCCGTGCGAATTATAAGATGATCAAAAAATTGGAAAAAACAAAAGTACATGTTTATTTTGCATGTTTGCTAATCTCACTTGTTTTTTTGTTTTTTTACACAATCAAACCTTTTAAGGCATTCACGACATTGATTTAAAAAAAAAATATGTTTGATTGCTATGTGTGTGGAACTCACAAGATCATGAGATATTCCTTGCATACATAGACAGACAGACTGTATACCCTTATCGTATAAGTCCTTGGTACTGTAAAATACTTTATTTTCACTATTTTCGCTGAAGTCCAGTGAATATACCTTTTTTTTCTATATATTTTACATGCAACTTGTCGAAAATCAGTGAAAATAAATTCCAAACAAAACACCCATAATGTCTTTTCAGTGAAAATTAATTCCAGCGAAAATAAAGTACTTTGCAGTAGTATAGAACACCCTAAGAAGTCATGTGACCACTGCTGAATTCAAGATTCAGTAATGGAGGTAATATTATTGTAACTGTATGGCTACACTAGTGACTGGCAATATTTCAAGCTTGTCAAACCATAACTCTGATACTGCAACATTATGAATTATATAATTCATTTAACAATCATTCCTGATTAAAATTTAAAAAAAGTAAATAATCTTACCCAGAATTCCTTATTCATTATGTATAATATATATATATATATATATATATATATATATATATATATATATATATATATATATATATATATATATATATATATATATGGCTCTTATAAAGGAACAGCTTGACAAATTAAAGTGTCAGTTCCTGTTAAGTTAAAAAGCGATATTACCTAGCGTAATTACTGAAGGAATTCTCTTCCTGTGAACTGATTAACTGTAATATAATGGTCTTGACAGTTGTACCATAAATTATTCAATATAAGCACGTGATACGAAATGATAACGTTGGCCTCTGCTATATCTTACTGTACAAATGTTTCAATTTTGTCAGAGACCGATTTATGTGTGAAGAAAATTTCGCAGTAGCCTATTACGCTTTCTTTAAAGCGGGGGAGTCATCACCTACGCATGCGTCAGATGGCCGTCATTGATTACAAACAAGCGTCTACCCATGAGCATTTGCGTTTTTAGCGTGTGTTGTTATCGTTGTTTGGGACTCAATTCCCGCACATGCACAGGTGATGACCCTCCTGCTTTGAAATGGTAGTAGGTACATGAGATTGTATTCCGTATAACCAAATATTTTGGGCAATGTAAACTTTCTTCAATGTAGTAGCTGATTAGGGTTGCACATTTCTTGAGACTGACTTTCGCAAAATGTTTTCTATACGTATGCCTTCAAATCAACAAATTTATTAGTAATATTTTGTTCATCTTTTGCAATAAGTCAAATCTGAATCAAATGTGTCTAAATTGGTGGATAGAGAACACCTGCCAATTGAAAACATTATATATTAATTATATCTGCAATATTGACCTCACTTGCCCTCATAATATTTGCATAACTGACTTCATTAAGCTCTACATTATAATGTATTGTATAAACGAAATACAGGTTTCTGAAAATTACAGGAAAACAAATTATTTAACTTCGCCTGTACTTCATTATTTCTCTGACTATTATTTTACCAACAATATTCAACAAATCACTGTGCCCCCCACCTCCAATCTGGTGTCTGCAATTATTTAAGTGACGATATAATAGTACTCGATCTTTACCCTTACAATTTATTTATCTAATTTATTTGTTCCTTTTGTGTATGCGCTTCATAATCTTGCTCAGATTCCTAAGGGTTTGACCATTGAATTAAGGGGGGAGGGGTGCTTTTGAAAAAAGAAATAGCAGAAAAAAAAAGGGACAAAAAATAATAGAGGTAAGCGAGCAAATGTTCTAAATTCTACATCAAAAAGCTTTAATGAAGGAGAAAACTAATTCCACAGTTTTTTTACCATTCTCCCCTTGTGAATTTCTAATGGCCAACCCTATTTATTCTTCCAAATGCGCCTGATCCAGGCTCAGTGTATACAGTTTAGTGTTACGCGTCTACACTTGCACAAAGCCTAACCTCTCAAGCGGTATACTGTATTTAAAATCTAAGGCAACGGTGTATGTATTATTTATTGCCTTCTTCAGAACTCAGCAACCTTTATCTCAGCACGTTACCCACACATGCTTGCATTGACCAGTTCAAATAATCCCTCCTGCGTTTCATCACAAGTGGTGAATAGCCTTATTGTTATTGACGTACCACTGCACACCAATACAGTTATGCTCTCAAACGTCGGTGTCAACTTGCCACATTAGTACAGTTAATACTTTGCAATGGAAACATGGTTTTGTGTTTTTTTTTATAAAAAACAAATATCAACTAGACAGTTGATAAGCTAGAATTCACACAATTTGTTTTGTTTTTTCCCTCCCCGAAACTCGGTGGTACATAACTGAAACTACTTGGGTAAATTCCTCGGCTATTGTCTGATGTTGACAACCTTAGGGGTGTTTGATTTTGTGACCTCCAACCTTGCTAAGTCTCTCCTGTCTGGCTATTATGCCTGGTAGCATAGGTGATGTACTGTTTAACGTGGTATTTGTTTGGTTATGCACCCCGTAATGCTTAACACCGAAAATATGTAGCTTTGCAGCAGACTCAGATATCAATGGCTAATCAGTATCAATGGGGGCACGCAGTTCGTTTGCAGAGATATTTGGATCTTTCAAGCTCAAGTTTGCAGTTGTATTGATTGATTCACCATTCATTGGATGTCACGTATTTGACCAATCACGTGGCAGTGTTAACACAGGTTTGATTGAGGCGCCCGTCATTTTAGCTGTCATACACCGTCTTGTTGTCGTTTTGAACAATTAATGATACAGCAAGAAGTAAGTATGATTTAAACCAAACAGTGATTCTGGATTGTGCAAATAGCCACGTGATTTGTGTACTATGTTATTTATCTGTTAACAAACGTTGTCCTTGGTAATTTTACACACTTTAGGTTTATCGAGCATAGCGTGTAGTATTCCCGCTGACTGTCAATCGATTTGCAATTCTATCCGTATTGTCAATACTTGCACGTTGCTCCACTTATACTAAAATGTTAAAATACATTGCATCAAAATTAATCTCATACACATGTACTAGCTTCAAGTGTTTTTGAATAAGCATTATGCATGACCCCTAAAGGTCACACATCCTGGTATTCTGTGGGGGTATTGTCCTCCTATAATAGTAACAATTTGAGCTGTTTTTCAACTTCAAGGACAAATGTTTGTATTTTTTTGGAAAGTCCTTGAGAAAAATATCATTGATAGTGAAATTCTACCCCTTGCAAGTACCAGGATGTGTGACCTTTTTGAGGTCATGTAAAGTACCAGGATGTGTGACCTTTTAGAGGTCATGTACAGTACCAGGATGTGTGACCTTTTAGAGGTCATGTAAAGTACCAGGATGTGTGACCTTCTAGAGTTTATGTAAAGTACCAGGATGTGTGACCTTTTAGAGGTCATGTAAAGTACCGGCACTCAGAATTTCCGACCAGGACAAAAAGTTGGCGACCAGCACTATTCTATTTTTTATGATACACACAGGATGTCGGCCACTGGACCATCATTATATTGTCCTTGTTGGTTTTAACACACAACACAATGCAAAAAATTAACACACAACAAAACTTGAAAGAAGATACCGCTGTTCAAAATCAACGTACACGTGTGACATCAGCCTAACGTGTTTTTGTTTTAACCTCCGATTGACATTCTGTTAGTTTTAACAAACGAACCAGATCGAAATAAGTCGTACATCAAGATAATGGAAGGGGAGACAATGAGAAATAAATAGAAGAAAGGATTACCATTGCAAGTTTAGTTGTGTGTACGATTTGCCGAGTTGAACAATAACTTGCTTACTTCACCGGCAGCAATGCGTCAAGCTGTCGTTCGTTTAATCTGCACTTGCACTCGAGTGTACCGTAGTAACCACCATTGATGTTTTGGCTTCATGACTCATTCATAAAAATAAATTCATAAGCTATATTCAGTCAGCGATACAAGGAATACTAATTTCTCACTATTAATGTGATTTACCAGCGTTCCATCAGAAAAGAAAACAATTAAATTCTTGTTGCCACTTTTGCCGTAACAAACGGACGACACGCTTTGAAAAAAAAAAGGCTGCCAGGTCAGAGGTCAATGTCTAAAAATACGTATTTTAGACGTGATTTCAAAAGTGTATATATTTTTTTCACTTTTATTAAAAAGCAGATTAATTTTACATTGAAATATTTAAAATAAATAAAAGTTAAAATAATTAAAGTAGTTGATTCGTAGCTAGTAGGATGGAAAATGAATATTAATTAGCTCATGAATATTAATTAGTGATCCGCACTCAAATCAAGCTGGGCAGAACCCTGTGTACCCTCATGGTCATGCATCACGTATATTGTTGCTTCCTTGCATTTCTGAATTGTGACCCCTACCCACCCACTCTGGAAAGTGAGTGTATTAATCCTTTGGAATTGCCTTTTAGAAAATATACAGGGTACTTGCATAATTTTTTCCAAGTCTGTCCCAAAACTTTCCAGATCTGTAGGCATTTATACATTTGGACCAAAAATTTAAATTAAAAGAAAAAAAATGTATGAAATTTTGCACTAAAATGTTGGCGGGATAAGTAATCATATGTGTGCATGAATCTGCTAGATTTAAATCTTTGCCTGGTTTAACCTTTTTACAACCAGACTTTCTTGCCCAAATTTGTCCGTACTTTTTTCTTATATTTTTCAATATTTCTGGAAATGAACCCTAATTTTTGAGCCAACAGACAAAATTCAAATTAATTTTTAGTTTTTACTCAGAAAATTTGCTAATTTTGTCCCAATCTTCTGAAGGAAAGTGCAGACTATAAACGGGACTATTTTGTGAATTTGTGATGAAAAGAGGGATGTGGTGGTGAAAAGGTTACACACTCACCCAGGTAATAGATATTTGGAGTTCAGGTCAAAATGCAAATAATGCATGCTTGTTTCCATAGAAACATTGGTATTGTATTTTTTTTATCTCAAGAATTTGTTAGCCATTACATAAATAAGTCTACTACAAAAAAACAAAAAAAAACATCTTGAATTCCAAACATAGCTATTTATCGTGTCTAGTTTCGAGACTGTTCGTTTCTGTTCAAAATGATATCAATAATGAGAGACCTTTGAGTACCAATGTGATTTTACCCTTTGCTTCAGAATACTAAAAAAATACTCCTGGAAAACACTTCAAAAGCTAGAGAAACAAATTTTTGTGAGTCAAGTGAAATTACTAAATTTTGAACACTTTTCCATTGTGCACGTGCACACCTTCAAATGAACAAATCCTGAAAGTATATAGCAATAAAGAGATTACAGCAATCCTCGTAAAAAGAATTTGGCCATGCTGTTACTTTATAGTCTGTTGTATTACGTAGTTAGTGTTTGTGTACGGCTATCAATATATAGCGTCTTTGCACGTTGACAGATACCATTGTTATTCAAATTGCTACAGGGAATTAGACAAGATGCAGAACTAATGATTTTGACACCCCCACCACTGCCTTCTAGGTAGGGTCAAAGCAAAAGAGCTTAACTATGAGACTCTCCATTTTCACCAATTTGCTTGTGCTGACGTAATTATTGAAAGGTTTGGCAAATTTGAAAAAATTAAAACCGTATTCGTGTGTGGAAGATTACATCGATAGTTTATTGCCCCAAGGCACTCGTATCATATGCTGTGCGAGTACTGTGTGATATGATTCACAATAACTACTCTATCCTGCAGGGCACTTCATTATTTTCCCACCCAAAATAAATATTTTTAAAATAAATTTTGTAAATATTTCCCATAATTAGGCATAGTAACCTGAATAATGCATTGCCTATTACACCAAACATGTGGTCAATTGTGCTTTTTTTCTTCTGATATTAGCATTAAGTTATTTGAATAATTATGAAAATGTGCATATTTAAATGAAATGTTTCTGTATATATTTCTGTTTCACTCATTGCTGATAATGGAAAAACTCTGTATAACTGTAACAAATTTTCTGTCCAAAATTTGTCTAACTTTTTTAAATCAACAAAAAAATGTCTCATACAAGAGTAGATTTCAGTAGACTGATTTTAGCAGCTAAGGACATTTTTTTTTAATGTCCTCTGCCTGATGCAATATACTGATGGCCCTGGGCAATGGAGTGGTTTGTACGTAGAATATTAATAACGGCGATAACGATCACCTTCAATTTATTATTGCTAAGTTGTATTCGATTCCTGTTGATAATATAAAAAGACTCCATCACTCTGACTAACTGATGTCAAATCTACAGTTTCATGGCTTACTGGGTTTGTATATGTTTCAAATGTCAAATATTAGCTTAAATACATCTCTGTGAAAACAAAGATGTAATGTAACATACTGCGTCATATAATGATGGCCACTGAGATTTTATTTTCTGTTTCCCATCTAAGTAGAAATACAAAGCAAGTGAAAAACTCAAAATATTATAATTTGGTTGAAAATCACATTGTCATTGTCATGTTTGGTGATTTTCACAAAATTAAAACTTTTCAGTGATTTTTTTTTCCAAAAAAGTTGACTTTGACATTGTGAAATTATATTCAAAATTGACAATGAAATTATAGAAAAATCTGTAAAATTATACAAAAGGTTCCAAAATATTGGCCGAAGAAATTACAATGTTCAAAAGGTATAAACGCATTTTAGACAATTTGCAAATATACAGATGCTATTTTTGTTTGCACCTCTACATGTACCTACCTAGCTTACATTGATGCATCTATGTTTGACACTGTAAAATGACTTGAAAACATTAGTCCTTAAATTTTCATAAGTGATCACTTTCTTATGTGATACTTGTGCTCCTTGTCAGTTTTATTGCCTCGTAAAATAATAATTGTACTGTGGGCTACAGTAAGAATTGTGGCTAGTGCTGCTTTAATGCCTTTCATATTGCTTTCATTGAATCTTTCAAATCTGCCCTCAATCTTATGTTAATATTTTATGTATTTTTCTTTTTAACTTTTAATATTGAGTAAATAGGTAAAGGATCTCCAATGAGTGACCATGTAATATCAGATGTATTTGAAATTACGCTTTGTAACAAGTGTAGTTTTCAAGCTTTATTCATGTGCATTCATGAATGCCATTTCTTGAATACAGTTCACCAAAAATTTAACGCTGTTGCGTTTTTTTTTGTTTTGTTTTTTTCAATTTTCTCAGAAGTCAATATGGTTTTCAGTACACCTTTTTACTAACTTTGGAAGTATTTCATTCAGTGGCTTTTTACGAATTTCATGAGAAATCGGCAACTGATACAACTGGAAAGGTATTTAGACAGGATTATGGTTCTCATAGGATTGAGTTTGGACATGTCTCCATTTTAACAGGGTTCACTTTTCACAGGTTTTTAGTTTGCACATAGTATTGGTTTCTACTGGCTTCAATGTCTGGATGGATAATTCATTTCCAGATTTTTACTAATTTTATTTTTGTTTGTTTGTTGTGAAAACCTTAAAGGATTTCTATGTGTTTCTAGTTTACAAAGGGTTCGTGTTACGCAGAATACTGTAATAGATAGTTATTGGCAATGTGAAAACATTCAAGCCTGCAACTGTCCGATAATGAGGTGATAACAACTCTATAAATATCAGTAGTCAGACATAATAGCTTGTCACGACCACAGGAAGTAGGCTGGAAACTTACGGAATTACAAACCTTGTACTGAGCAGGGTGCACTAGGATATGCAATTACAGCATTTTGTTTTGAAAGTCAAACACATTAAATGCTAGAAACATTGGATGATAAATTGCTTAGGTTATGCAATTGCATTGAGAAGCTGGGTAATAGATGTGACTTTAGTGAGATTTATTGGACGTATCTGAGTATAGGTTAGTTTAACATAAGTAAATATATATGCCTTTATGTGAACACAAATAGAATGGTTTGACCTAGAATGCAATGAACTTAAAAATGTTCACAAGCTGCCCCAAGAAAAAAATATATATTAAAAGACAAACACTTTTAGGTCAGTGTTGTGTTGGGAAATTTGACTGTTACGGGTCAGTGTTGTGTTGGGCAATGTGAGTGTTACGGGTCAGTGTTGTGTTGGGCAATGTGACTGTTACAGGTCAGTGTTGTGTTGGGCAATGTGACTGTTACAGGTCAGTGTTGTGTTGGGCAATGTGAGTGTTACAGGTCAGTGTTGTGTTGGGCAATGTGACTGTTACAGGTCAGTGTTGTGTTGGGCAATGTGACTGTTACAGGTCAGTGTTGTGTTGGGCAATGTGAGTGTTACGGGTCAGTGTTGTGTTGGGCAATGTGAGTGTTACAGGTCAGTGTTGTGTTGGGCAATGTGAGTGTTACAGGTCAGTGTTGTGTTGGGCAATGTGACTGTTACAGGTCAGTGTTGTGTTGGGCAATGTGACTGTTACAGGTCAGTGTTGTGTTGGGCAATGTGACTGTTACAGGTCAGTGTTGTGTTGGGCAATATGACTGTTACAGGTCAGTGTTGTGTTGGGCAATGTGACTGTTACAGGTCAGTGTTGTGTTGGGCAATGTGACTGTTACAGGTCAGTGTTGTGTTGGGCAATGTGACTGTTACAGGTCAGTGTTGTGTTGGGCAATGTGACTGTTACAGGTCAGTGTTGTGTTGGGCAATGTGACTGTTACAGGTCAGTGTTGTGTTGGGCAATGTGACTGTTACAGGTCAGTGTTGTGTTGGGCAATGTGACTGTTACAGGTCAGTGTTGTGTTGGGCAATGTGACTGTTACAGGTCAGTGTTGTGTTGGGCAATGTGACTGTTACAGGTCAGTGTTGTGTTGGGCAATGTGAGTGTTACAGGTCAGTGTTGTGTTGGGCAATGTGACTGTTACAGGTCAGTGTTGTGTTGGGCAATGTGACTGTTACAGGTCAGTGTTGTGTTGGGCAATGTGACTGTTACAGGTCAGTGTTGTGTTGGGCAATGTGAGTGTTACAGGTCAGTGTTGTGTTGGGCAATGTGACTGTTACAGGTCAGTGTTGTGTTGGGCAATGTGACTGTTACAGGTCAGTGTTGTGTTGGGCAATGTGACTGTTACAGGTCAGTGTTGTGTTGGGCAATGTGACTGTTACAGGTCAGTGTTGTGTTGGGCAATATGACTGTTACAGGTCACTGTTACAGGTCAGTGTTGTGTTGGGCAATGTGAGTGTTACGGGTCAGTGTTGTGTTGGGCAATATGACTGTTACAGGTCAGTGTTGTGTTGGGCAATGTGACTGTTACAGGTCAGTGTTGTGTTGGGCAATGTGACTGTTACAGGTCAGTGTTGTGTTGGGCAATGTGACTGTTACAGGTCAGTGTTGTGTTGGGCAATGTGAGTGTTACGGGTCAGTGTTGTGTTGGGCAATGTGAGTGTTACAGGTCAGTGTTGTGTTGGGCAATGTGAGTGTTACAGGTCAGTGTTGTGTTGGGCAATGTGACTGTTACAGGTCAGTGTTGTGTTGGGCAATGTGACTGTTACAGGTCAGTGTTGTGTTGGGCAATGTGACTGTTACAGGTCAGTGTTGTGTTGGGCAATATGACTGTTACAGGTCAGTGTTGTGTTGGGCAATGTGACTGTTACAGGTCAGTGTTGTGTTGGGCAATGTGACTGTTACAGGTCAGTGTTGTGTTGGGCAATGTGACTGTTACAGGTCAGTGTTGTGTTGGGCAATGTGACTGTTACAGGTCAGTGTTGTGTTGGGCAATGTGACTGTTACAGGTCAGTGTTGTGTTGGGCAATGTGACTGTTACAGGTCAGTGTTGTGTTGGGCAATGTGACTGTTACAGGTCAGTGTTGTGTTGGGCAATGTGACTGTTACAGGTCAGTGTTGTGTTGGGCAATGTGACTGTTACAGGTCAGTGTTGTGTTGGGCAATGTGAGTGTTACAGGTCAGTGTTGTGTTGGGCAATGTGACTGTTACAGGTCAGTGTTGTGTTGGGCAATGTGACTGTTACAGGTCAGTGTTGTGTTGGGCAATGTGACTGTTACAGGTCAGTGTTGTGTTGGGCAATGTGACTGTTACAGGTCAGTGTTGTGTTGGGCAATGTGACTGTTACAGGTCAGTGTTGTGTTGGGCAATGTGACTGTTACAGGTCAGTGCTGTGTTGGGCAATGTGACTGTTACAGGTCAGTGTTGTGTTGGGCAATGTGACTGTTACAGGTCAGTGCTGTGTTGGGCAATGTGACTGTTACAGGTCAGTGCTGTGTTGGGCAATGTGACTGTTACAGGTCAGTGTTGTGTTGGGCAATGTGACTGTTACAGGTCAGTGTTGTGTTGGGCAATGTGACTGTTACAGGTCAGTGTTGTGTTGGGCAATGTGACTGTTACAGGTCAGTGTTGTGTTGGGCAATGTGACTGTTACAGGTCAGTGTTGTGTTGGGCAATGTGACTGTTACAGGTCAGTGTTGTGTTGGGCAATGTGACTGTTACAGGTCAGTGTTGTGTTGGGCAATGTGACTGTTACAGGTCAGTGTTGTGTTGGGCAATGTGACTGTTACAGGTCAGTGTTGTGTTGGGCAATGTGACTGTTACAGGTCAGTGCTGTGTTGGGCAATGTGACTGTTACAGGTCAGTGTTGTGTTGGGCAATGTGACTGTTACAGGTCAGTGCTGTGTTGGGCAATGTGACTGTTACAGGTCAGTGCTGTGTTGGGCAATGTGACTGTTACAGGTCAGTGTTGTGTTGGGCAATGTGAGTGTTACAGGTCAGTGTTGTGTTGGGCAATGTGACTGTTACAGGTCAGTGTTGTGTTGGGCAATGTGACTGTTACAGGTCAGTGTTGTGTTGGGCAATGTGACTGTTACAGGTCAGTGTTGTGTTGGGCAATGTGACTGTTACAGGTCAGTGTTGTGTTGGGCAATGTGACTGTTACAGGTCAGTGTTGTGTTGGGCAATGTGACTGTTACAGGTCAGTGTTGTGTTGGGCAATGTGAGTGTTACAGGTCAGTGTTGTGTTGGGCAATGTGACTGTTACAGGTCAGTGTTGTGTTGGGCAATGTGACTGTTACAGGTCAGTGTTGTGTTGGGCAATGTGACTGTTACAGGTCAGTGTTGTGTTGGGCAATGTGACTGTTACAGGTCAGTGTTGTGTTGGGCAATGTGACTGTTACAGGTCAGTGTTGTGTTGGGCAATGTGACTGTTACAGGTCAGTGTTGTGTTGGGCAATGTGACTGTTACAGGTCAGTGTTGTGTTGGGCAATGTGACTGTTACAGGTCAGTGTTGTGTTGGGCAATGTGACTGTTACAGGTCAGTGTTGTGTTGGGCAATGTGAGTGTTACAGGTCAGTGTTGTGTTGGGCAATATGACTGTTACAGGTCAGTGTTGTGTTGGGCAATGTGAGTGTTACAGGTCAGTGTTGTGTTGGGCAATGTGACTGTTACAGGTCAGTGTTGTGTTGGGCAATGTGACTGTTACAGGTCAGTGTTGTGTTGGGCAATGTGACTGTTACAGGTCAGTGTTGTGTTGGGCAATGTGACTGTTACAGGTCAGTGTTGTGTTGGGCAATGTGACTGTTACAGGTCAGTGTTGTGTTGGGCAATGTGACTGTTACAGGTCAGTGTTGTGTTGGGCAATGTGACTGTTACAGGTCAGTGTTGTGTTGGGCAATGTGACTGTTACAGGTCAGTGTTGTGTTGGGCAATGTGACTGTTACAGGTCAGTGTTGTGTTGGGCAATGTGACTGTTACAGGTCAGTGTTGTGTTGGGCAATGTGACTTAATATTTTACAATGTTTTGTACTACTAATCATATGACTTGCTTCAATTATTTACGTCAGACGCTCAGATAGCATGTTATAAAAAAAATGGATGGGTGACCCTCGCATTCTAGAGTACAATATTGTCATGTATGTACATGATATATTTTATTAAAAACACTTATACACACTCTATAGTGTTAACATTCGATACAATATACAATTAAACTCTCTGCCTCTGCTCATCAGCTTCACTGTTAATGTTGTTATACATTTATAAACTACCGCACTGGAGAAGGAGAAAGTTTCACATCGTATTAGCAACCCAATCAAATTAATATTGATTCAAGTCGATTAAGTTAGATAGTTTCCCAGTGGGACAATCTCATGTCTATAGTTTAAAATTAAATTTACTCTCCAGTACCCAAGGCATACTGTGCTGTTTTTTTTTTTTCATTCAGTGTGCCACATATACTTCTATCATCCAAAGTGTTAGATTCAAGACTGGCCTACAACTGACAGATCTCTTTTATTCTTCCTAAGGGGGTATTTTTGAGTGATCGTGTAGAAATATTTGTGTTTGTTTTTTTGCGGACACCGAATAATAACCCCTCGAGTGGCCAATTTTGTTCTCACTCAAATTGGGGGAAATTTGTACACATTTTTTGTAATTTTCACTGAATACAGTGAATTCAATCTTAATTTTGGGCAGAACAAACAAAATGTGACATAGCCTCTAGTTTTTGTTCAAAAAATTTATGAAAATTTTCGTCAATATTTTTTGTGTGGAAAAAAGCAGACTATGTTGACTTTTATGCTTGATAAACTGTCAGTCAATTTTCAATACTAGGATTTTTTTTCAATTTGAAGATTTAATGGCATTTGTGAAAATTCCACAAAAGCAGTTGACACTTGTTTCATGGGATATCATCTCATTAATTCACTGCTACAAAATTCCATGAATTCATGAAAGTTTTTCTCGCATTTTCCGATGAAGGAGTAAATAACAATGGCAGATAATTAGTTGAACCAGTTGCAAGTTCAAATTTGATAAAATTGCAAAAGCAGTTAAAAGTAATAGGGAAAAAATATAGGGAATTTCCACATTTTTCGCTGAGCATCAATGCGAACTCTTGTTACTTTAAAAATATTTCATTCCCATTCCCATTAACTTTTAATAATTGGTGAAGTGCCTTAAAAGTTAAGTTTTCACAGGTTGTTTTTGACCTTTAACCTCTTAAAATGTGTTTGTTGATGTTTCAAGTAATTCTAGTAGTCGATTGTTTGTTTGCAGAACACTACCAATTGGCTATTTGCTGTCATAATATTGGTTTCACTGTCAGAATACAAGCCAACTTGAGTTACAATAACTATGTTTACATATTCATCAAGATTGATGTGAACCCTATGGGGGTATACACACAGTGTTAATTTCTATCTTTGTAAGCAGCGTCTTTTATAATTGGACGAAGCTATAAAGAGATGTTTATTCTCCCTCTTTCAAACTTTGTATTAGAAATGATGACATTGCCGGAGGTTAAGGTGATAGCTTGCAGTCCTGGAAAAATTACCATGCACTCAATCTGTTTTATTTGTCCTTGACTTTGTTGGGTTTTATGTGACAGAGTTTTTAAGAGCTTACTTTCAGCATAGACCTTAGAAAACATGTTTTCTAAGGTCTTTGCTTTCAGTCCTGTTTCTAAAGCCAAATTCTAGTTCAGTAAAATGTGTGTACACCAAATCATCCTGTGTATTTGGAGTCCTGTTTAAATTGAACCATGTTTGTGGTGATTACCAATACAATACAATACAATACATTTGATGTTATATTCATTTAAGTTAAAAATGTGCTTTTAATAGAAACAATTCAGGATTGGATTTGCATTTTTTTTGTAAAAATTAGATGCTTAAAATTAACCATGTAACTTTTTTTTTTTTTTTGATGTTTTTTTCTCCCAAGATCTACTAGCAATGGGAAATTTGTTCCAAAATTAACAACAATTTAGAGGTAAAAATTATATCGTTCAAATGATATATAAGTATAAAATATTAATCTGCTAGCTGCCGGAGATTGTTGAATTATTGATGAAATACTTGAAAGCATTTCTGAATTGCTTGCATTACAGTGTATGCTGAATGTTATACTCTACCTGAACTGTGAGGGCAGTGTTTTCATTGTATGAGCTTGTATAGGTCGGAATTTCTCATTATTCTAATACAAACATTTATATAAATAAATTTAAGTAAGTTGTATGTAAACTAGAAAAATGAATCTGAAAGGGTTTGGCTGCCTTTTGTGGGGGGGGGGGGCATTTTTTGATCTCATAAAAAAAAATTGGATTGTAAATTAGAATTTTCACATTTTTTCTACAAATTTATATACATAAATACATATTGTAAATATTTATGAAATCAAATGTTCGATAATAATTAATATCCCCTCCCTCTGATTTCATGGTCTACTCCTAGATTGATGTAAGTAGCGCTATTGAAAACAGAGTGTTCAGCGATAGCTATGAAATATGATATATGAATCTGATAACATCTACGACAACTATCGGCGACAACTATCGGCTGCTGCTTAGTTATCAATATCCTACCTTGTCTGTATCAGTTTTGGATAACATGAAATTATATATCACGATCTCTTAGTCTTGTGTCTGTTTTACGAACAAAATAAAATAGGCATTTCTCATCAAGTTTGTGATTCCCTTGATAAAAATAAAACATTGTTGAATTATCGCTGTCTCTGTTCGTGGCTGGTTTGTTTTAGGAGACATACTCAGCTGCTTGAATTATCTTTATTGTGAGCTGATTTCACTTTTAGCGTAAACATTCTTTCTTTTTTCTTCAAACCATTTTCACATTGAAAAGCTTTGTCTGTTAGGTTTGAAATTGATATAAAATAAAATAACGCGTAATGATCTGAATGAACAGAGATGTAAAAATTAATAGTAATGGTGTCGGCTCAATATAAATAAACTAGTAGCTGTTATTACTCTAAGATCTTGTTCAGGCAGTGTTTGTTGCTGCTTGTACAGTTTTTTTCCCCACCAAAAATAATCCAACTTTTAATGGTATTCTATCATTTTTCTGTTTGCTTGAATATTTAGACTCAATATTTATGATATTAACATGATAGTTTTAATATTTTGTATAAATTTGACAGTTTTTAATTATTTTGCCAAACATACTTTTATTTTTGAAATTTGCTTCATCAAATGTTATCTTAAATTATGCTGAATTATCAATTATGAAATTTTATTGAAAACTAATATTATCCAAGAAATATTTATTTCATGGATAATAAGATTTTGAAAAAGAATGAAAATCTATTTTAAAAATTATTTATATTTTTCTCCCTATTTTGCCTTCTCCTGATTCACTGCCAGGCACTTCAACTGCTTGTACGTTTCATGTTAGTATGAGTTCAATCCTTGTCACTTGCTTTGTAACATACGGCCGTACAAATGTTGTCATTGTTGTCAGGAAGTGAGCGTAATTGAATGACGTATTAAATCGGTGTTATTAGCCACTTTACTAACTGATAGCGTTGACCAAATATACTGTTTAAACAGTGTATGTTTTACGGCTTGATTCATACCCTGCCTCATTAATCTACGAGAGTTCATATAAAATGACTCACTTTCGTGATGTGATCCACTAAAAGCCCTTCCTTTCCTTTTTCAAAATAGACAATGTTGTATTGTGACATCATTAGATAGTGTATGTTCATTCCATTCATGTTGCCTAGTAACTGAATGCAGATCAAGGCTTAATGTTTATTTATTTTTTACATCCAAGGACGATTGACAAATAAACTGATGATTCTTGATTCGAAACATGATCACGTTTTAGTGGTTACTACGCACATGTTAATAGACCATTTTCCCGTTAACTGCGAGATCACACGTTATGTGTGAAATCGAACACAGAAACAGGACAAACAAAGGTCATAGCGTCATAGTGACGACCAACATCACATGGGATTCAACAACTGTTTTCATGCTTAATAATGTGCTGTACACATTTGATGATGGTCAATTTCGATGAAGTAAGAGTATTCAAACGCAATATCCCCCTGTCAAAGATCGGCCTTTTGATGTAAAATATGAAATAAACAAATTCAAGTTCAAAATCAAAACATTTGTTTTTTGCGGCAGACATTCAGCTCGCATCTTTCACGCAACTCGCAAGATCTTGCAGTTGAACGGAAAATCACCTATTTCATAATCTTTGGATAACATTGAAAACCTGACGTACATTCACGATAGAAACTCGTGCATGTGTTTTGCTTCAAACATTTTGTTCACCATGGAAACTCAACGTTATATACAATTAGTACGAGACATGACTTTAACTGAATATTTCTTTGATTTTTATCCATTTCGTCAAAAAATGGCGTAACTAATATTTCAAAATGGTGCCTCTTAATTAATATGAAGAATGTTGCAGTGAAATAATATTTATTGAAATAAGTAAACTGTTTCCATTGATTACTAATATCTTTTTTTTAATGCTATACATCCATGTAATGGATTGTTTTAAATCTGACTAAAACCTGACCATCGATTATTTCTCATCTTTGTAAGCAATAGCTGAATTTTTTAATAATAACACTAAATAACAGAAAAATAAAGAAATTTGCATAGATATCCTGAAAGTCTGTGACTTCACTTCAATGCCAAGTTAAACTTGCAGTTATTTTAAAAAAAAAAATCCACATAATATTTAAGACCTACATGTAATGGAACAACTATAAAAAAAAAATGTAGCACCACAATTTTCGACAGGCAAAGTTATGGCGTACAAAAGATTCACTGGTGCTGAATTTGTGATTTTTGTAACTCGCTCTGAAATAAAAACAATTAAACATGTAATTTAAACCAAATTTTTAATGCTATCCACCATACAAAGAATTTTGAATAAAACATCACACACTCACTCTTCCCCCCTATGGTGTTTTCTTTCTTGTTATTCAAAACAAAACTATAATGGATATTTTAATAAAACTACACGCTTTTCATTTGATAAATTGGAATATCATGATGCATCTTTTGTTGGGAAGCTGATTTTACGGGCCAGTGAAACGCGTATCTCATTGTTTATTAAAAATAATAACTCAGTATGAATTATGTATTTTAAAATGTCATGTGCATTGATTGCTTCTTGGAAAATATGGTTTATCAAACATTGGCGTCAAATTACAAGGTATCAGTATGGAATCTCTTGATGACAGAACGTGCAGAGTAAAACGTCTCGATAATCGAGAAGGTCAAATATGAAATATGTATAAGGAATATCAAGTGATTGTAATTGTTTTATAATTAGTTAATCTTTGCCAATTATTGAAGTTTACAGCAAATTGAAGAAGAAATTATAATCTAGATTAATTGTGTAATTGCATATCACGGAGACGATGGCGGCAGATTGTGTCATCACTCGTCACGTTAACAATATTGTACGAGGCGATGATTCCACCCATGTAAACTTGAGAACAATAGGAAGCACAATGTTTTGTTGTTGTTGACCCTTTGAGGGCCAAAGTCAAATTTTGTCTCCATTTCAAATTTCGTGCTGCACACTTTGTTTACAATTACAAGACTTGTAGCAAAATTGAATTTATTGGTCTAAAAATATCAAAATTCAATTATATAAAAGTCAAAAGACATTCTTTTTTTTTTATTTAAATAATATTTTTATTTTGTTTCAGTAATATAAACATACAACACAAAATATTACATAGAAGGAAGGAAAATTAAGAGAAAGAAAATTAGAAAAAAAAAATTGAAAAAAAAGAAGACATTCTGGTGTTCATTTTGAAAAGAATTGAAGATATATTACTCTCATAACTGAAATAGTTCAAGAAGTTTTGTATTTACCCTCAAACAATCAGTTATGTAAGATAAAATATCATCCTGTTAAAAGATTTGGTATCACCATATATTGTTTGCTTGTTAAACAACGAAGTAAACTTTTTTCACAGATTTTTCATAAAATTATGGGAAAAATTATTCAAATTGCAATTGCTGACACAGGTATCATCTTTCTGTATTGTCATCCATACAAAAGTCTCTGTTTCAAATATGTCTAAAATAAAGTAATTTCTTTTTTTATCCTGACATGATTTTGTTTATTTTACAGATAGTATATATATTGACAGTCAGAGGCCGGATACACCATTTTTTATATGCGCCATTCAGGAATTCCGACTGGTAAGTATCTTATTACTTACATAACCTGAGTATCTGTTTATATATGTACATATTATTAGCATATTTAAGTGGCATAAGCTGAGTATCTTTTACATATGCGCATAATATCAGCATATTTAATCGCATTAAACTATGTCACTTATTACCTATGGACATATTATTAGCATATTTAAGTGGCATAAGCTGAGTATCTTTTACATATGCGCATAATATTAGCATATTTAAGTGCATTAAACTATGCCACTTATTACCTTTGTACATATTATTAGCATATTTAAGTGGCATAAGCTGAGTATCTTTTACATATGCGCATAATATCAGCATATTTAATCGCATTAAACTATGCCACTTATTACCTATGGACATATTATTAGCATATTTAAGTGGCATAAGCTGAGTATCTTTTACATATGTGCATAATATTAGCATATTTAAGTGCATTAAACTATGCATCTTATTACCTTTGTACATATTATTAGCATATTTTAGTGGCATAAGCTGAGTATCTTTTACATATGCGCATAATATCAGCATATTTAAGTGCATTAAACTATGCATCTTATTACCTTTGTACATATTATTAGCATATTTAAGTGGCATAAGCTGAGTATCTTTTTACATATGCGCATAATATTAGCATATTTAAGTGCATTAAACTATGCATCTTATTACCTTTGTACATATTATTAGCATATTTAAGTGGCATAAGCTGAGTATCTTTTACATATGCGCATAATATCAGCATATTTAATCGCATTAAACTATGCCACTTATTACCTATGGACATATTATTAGCATATTTAAGTGGCATAAGCTGAGTATCTTTTTACATATGCGCATAATATTAGCATATTTAAGTGCATTAAACTATGCATCTTATTACCTTTGTACATATTATTAGCATATTTAAGTGGCATAAGCTAAGTATCTTTTTACATATGTGCATAATATTAGCATATTTAAGTGCATTAAACTATGCATCTTATTACCTTTGTACATATTATTAGCATATTTAAGTGGCATAAGCTGAGTATCTTTTACATATGCGCATAATATCAGCATATTTAAGTGCATTAAATTATGCATCTTATTACCTTTGTACATATTATTAGCATATTTAAGTGGCATAAGCTGAGTATCTTTTACATATGCGCATAATATCAGCATATTTAAGTGCATTAAACTATGCATCTTATTACCTTTGTACATATTATTAGCATATTTAAGTGGCATAAGCTAAGTACTTTTTACATATGCGCATAATATTAGCATATTTAAGTGCATTAAACTATGCATCTTATTACCTTTGGACATATTATCATATTTAAGTGGCATAAGCTAAATACTTTTTACATATGCGCATAATATTAGCATATTTAAGCATAAGCTGCTTTTGATCTTTTTCATTCATGTACATGTGAGAAACATGTCTGACATGAAAAATATTGGTATGAAACGTTACAACACAGGTAAATGCATTGTTTACACAAGATTCAAACACTCTTTCACAATTACTGTGGCTTTTTAATATAAACAACGATATACTACTGTATTTTTCATTTTTTCGCCTATTTTCGCTGTGTGTATATTTTGAGGTATTCACTACTGTAGAATACTTTATTTTTGCTTGGAATTTATTTTCGCTGAAGGGATTACGTGAAAATAAAATCCAGTGAATATACTTTTTTTCCTATATTTCACATTCAACTCATCAAAAATCAGTGAAAATAAATTCCATACAAAACACCAAAATGGCTTTTCAGCGAAAATTAATTCCAGCTCAAATAAAGTATTTCACAGTCTATTGAAACTTAGTTCAAGGTGAATCAAATACAACCTGATTCAAGTGTGGCAACTCCTCTCTGTTCTGCTGATAAATTCAGTAGAGATTAGAATGTACATTTACTTTTAAATTCAGCGTGCACAACGTCTGCTGATTGCGACAAACTGTTCAATATAAGTATTTATTGTAATACAGTAATATCATATTTAATTGCGGACAGCGTGATATGATGGAGAGGTCGTCAGGTCACCTGACCTCCTGACATGCAGTCATTCTGGATTATAATTGTAGTTATGTATAACATATGGATGGTGTTAAATCCGCTGATGTTTGGAATAGCTGAGATTTCTGTCTTGACAAGCTATAGCTGTGGTCCACATGTCGAAAGTGACAGCTCTGTATGACTGGAGTAAATAAATAACAAACCTAGTAGACTGGGGTGGCAGATTCTAATCTGGCTATTATGATGAAGCCTTTTTTTTTTTTTTTCTGAAATTTACAATTGTATTATTTCCCACGAGTAGTATATGTAATAGGTGGATGCCTGTGAAAAGAGTACATGGAATAGAGTAAACAACTTAAATTTTTTTTTTTCACAAAAATACCATAAAATCATCAAATGATAAAATACCCTAGCAGTTGAAATTTGACAGCTCACAATGTTCTCACTTTCATTAAATGCCATTTTTCATACCTTTGAGCTTCAAGTCAACTTTTGTCAAGTTTTTCAAAATAAACCCACGGGGTGACGCTAAATTTTTTCATATTTTTTTTTTAAAATTATGTTACAGTTGAAAATTATTAATACATTTTGATAATTACTGTAGCAAATCGTACATTTTGTCTGAAATTAACAGAAAAATGATGGAAAGATACCTAAAAATGAACAAATTATTAGACTGAAATTTGTTTCTGTGTAAAAAAATATATATATTTTTTGACCCCGCTTTCCTATTTTATTATTAGTATTTTTTTATGTCGTTTATTTTGCTTTCTTCGCCTGAGTGAACAGATAAAGAACCCCTGAGTGCCGATTTATTCAGGCCGATTTCCGTCGCCTAATCTGTATTACTTATGCTGTAAATTCCATTGACAATACGGTAACATGTGCAGGAATTAAACAAACTTGTTTCCTGCGGTTGAATGATAACTGTATATACATGTATTTCGGCTCTGGATTTGTAGTAAACGAGTGTTACACCCATGTGTCAGTGACCTCGTCTATAGTTAGCGAAGGTTGGTGATTTTTATTTCAAATATATTGTATCTCTTTTATTAGAAATGCTGATCTGATGGAAAACAATGACAATGGTTATTTATTTTGATCACAACATTATCTCTATCGTTATTTAATTGAAAATTCATGCTGTTTAGTGTTTTGTTACTTTAAAATGGTAGAATAGATTTATACAACTTTGAACTCCACTATAATTGGAACTCGATAAAAAATGCTTTGATATTCAATTCCACACTTTTATATACTGTGAAATACTTTATTTTTAGCTTGAATTAATTTTCGCTGAAAAGACTTTTTGGGTGTTTTTATAGAATCTATTAAATTATTGAATGTTAAATATAGAAAAAATGGTTTTTCGCTGGATTTTATTTTCACTGAATCATTCCTTCAGCAAAAATTAATTTCAAGCGAAAATAAAGTATGGTATTCTACAGTAGCATTATTTTTGACACCTGTCACTAAGCATTATGTGATGTGATCATTGTTTATGAAGTTATTTTATTTGGACTAATTGGAACTGAACATCAAAGATTGGGCGCTAACCTGAAGTGTTTTCAATCATAAAACTTTTCCCAAAAATTCAATTCAAGAGGTCAACTTGTATTTGATTTTAAAATTTAAGCCAAAACGCAATTTGAAATCGGTGATTTTTCGTACACTACGTGATCTCGTGTATTACATGATGAGCACTGACCCAACACCTGCTGTCAAAACCAAATGATTTGATTTTGATTTAAATTTCCCCTTTTACCTTTTAGTTCAAAATCAAAATACCAATCTTTGAGAGAAGAATATTGTGTTAAGATACTTAATCAAAATTGGCCTTTATTAAATTACTGATTGACATTAGGGACAACTAAATCAATAATCGCTGAACAATGTTTTTTTGACTAGATAAAAGGTTGGGGAAATTTTAAAATGAACATGATATGTGAGATTTTTTGTTAAGATATATGTTTAAATTTAAAACGCTATTTTTTTGGATTCAATGTGGGTCCCATGCACTTATAGAACACATTGGTTTACACCAAATTTGAACATGCTGTACACTAACACTTCAAGGTAGGTAGGTGTTTCAGAGAGACGACTAATTCATGAGGTTTGTTTAGTCTTTCGTATTTACTTACATACATGTTTACCATTTGTACGATTCTCTAGGAATTCTCAGGTCAAGAGGGGGAGGCAAACGCCTAGATTATGTAACTCCATATAACCTAAGGGAAAACACTGAACAGTGAATGGTATGTGCTGACCACATATCAAAATCAATCCAAGATGACTGCCACATTTTTCAGTGTTGCCATGACAATTAAACTAAGGTGGTTCTTCTGGCGTCAGATAATCTTTTTGTAGGCACGAAAGGAACAATACTAAGGCTAAGTAGTTTGAAACCATTTTACTTTTCCTGAATTAGATTAAATCATTTTTTGATTTGTTTTTGTTGGGAACAAGGATATGGGTATTTTTGTTGAAGCCATGATACTTGCCCTGTAGTTTAAACTTGAACTTTTAAGGAGTGGATACAAATTTTCAAAATCAAACATTTCATCTAGACAAAACAGGGATATTTTTCAATAGAATGATTTAACCACAAAAAGTTGTTTATTTCTGTGTTCTAAATTTCTGTGCACAAGTTAAAAAAAAAACATCACTGTTAGACATAGATCCATGTTGCTGCCTGCCTGCCTGCCACATTAATTAGACTCTTTCAAAGTTTGTGGCTATGGTTTGTTAAAGAAGGCGAGTCGTCACCTGCACATGCGTTAGATGGCCATAGCATGTCACTGTTTACAAACAAGCGTCTACCCATGAGCCTTTGCGTTTTTAGCGTGTGTTATCGTTGCTTTGGACACAATTCCGCCGCGTGTGTAGGTGACGACCCTCCCTCTTTAAGCTACACGATAAATTATTGTCGATATATGTCCCATGCATAGTATACAAAATATGTACGTTGTAAGTACATTGTTTGTTTACGTAAAACATGAATGAATGCAAACTAAAATCTAATATTTAGGAGAAAAAATATCTAGTACATGTCTGTGTGACAAGATCAGGTTTTGCGGTACTTTGCGAACAGTATGCCATCTTCCAGTTTTTAATCTATGTTGACCTATAGAGCCAAAGCCAGCTGTCATGTGAACTGATAAAATCAGAACCAATCAGAAGAATGCAGGTCAATGACGTTTTCTGTTGATACCGTCATTAACGGATTTTCATAGCTACTGAAGTTCAAGTTAATGATCTTGACGTTTACTCAGAATAATGGGGAGAATATAAATTGCCTTTAGCAATGTTTGAAATCTGACAATAGCAAAGGTAGTTGATTTCATTATATTTTACGATGATAACAAGTCATTTTCTAAAATGCAGTTTGGTGATTTACTTCCGCTCGATACTCGCTGTGTTCTTGAATAGACTCTATTTGTAATGAATAGCGAGAATTTTGCGTCAATTAATGCGTCAATTAAAGTTGAATGTTGTAATAAATGAGGTTTCACTTACAACGTTTATGGTTTCCTTAGAAACGTGATTGGACATCATTGCGATAGCAAAACTTCATCACATTTGAAGATAGAATGAATTCTCGAATTATCGTGTTTGTATTTAACCCTTTGAATGCCAAAGTCAACTTCAGATACCATCCACAAAATATTAGTAGTTCAATTTATACATGTACATGTAGTCTGCTCTTTTCCGCAGAAAATTTTTTGATAAAAAACTTAAAGCAATGTCTGTTTCGTCTTTTCAGTGCAAAATTAAGATTGAATTAAGTGAAAATTCTAGAAAATGTTAACAAATTTCATTTCATTTTGAGTGAAGAAAAAAATCACGCTCAGTGGATTAGATTTTGCATGGATAAACTTCAGAATATGTTTTCAAAAAAAATAAAAACAATTTAAACCCATAAATAATATAATTTGTCATGCCAAATTGGACAAACTTTTCAATTACTTTTAATCGAAATTTTATTTTTGAATAATATGGTTTAAAAGTTGCAAAAAAATATGCATAAATCTGCTTGTGCCAATATCAATCATGTTTTTCAAAGAACTCATCGCAGTACAATATCATGCATAAAAATTTTACTCGGGATGCACGCTATTTAGATGTACAGTTAGCTTTCAAACAGTAAATGATGAAAAAGCCATCTAAAATATTGATATTTTCAAATCACTACATTTCTACATCCTCTTCAACTTAATTTGAGTGAGAAAAAAAAGGGAACCTGGGTCATTTTCGTAACTAGTTGCCATGGCAACTAAATTGATAATCGCTGTATAATTTCCTGCCGAGGAGAATATTACAGATTTATTGATCACTGTTGAAAGTGATGATATTAGATTAATGACTGTAGCCGAGATGAATGGTTACCATGGTTTCTTGGTGGCAGGTGATATTATTTGAAATGATAGACTGTTGTATTTATCATGAATATATTAAAATATAATATACATTAGGAAGGTGCCAGTGAACCTATGAAAGGCTGTTTTTTCTCAGCGACAAACCACTTTCTTATCTATAATCTGACAGCAGATCTATTTGCTGCATTAAAATTTCAAATTTAGAAATTGACAGTGGTTTTTACAATGTCATTTATGGAATTCCTAAGTTGTGTATAGTGTGGATTAAGCTACGAAAAAATTCCATCTAGTTCACACCCTTGATGACTATTGTAAAAATTAATTCGTAGTAATAAAAATGATGAGGAATTACATGTTAAATTACATTTACTCCTGAACAAAAAAAAAACATTTTCTTGGCATTGTCAGGTTTAGCACGATAAACATAGCACAGTGAATGACGATGCAGACGGAGCTTTTAGGCAGTACCCAAATTTGTCGAAAAATATCTATGTGACATTCATTTACGCCCACGATTCAAAGAACTACAAAAAACAAAAATTTGATACAATTTCACTTTTGGAGTAATTTAGATCAACCAGAAATAAAAAAAACCCATAGAACTGAGACCTTCTGGCGAGCTTTGATAAAGTCATGCATTAGATAATCCATGGAATGTCATCCATTGGACTTTGATCACTATTCAATGGAAAAGAACAAGACGAGTCAATGGTTAAAGGAATTTGAAACATTTGAAATGTTTTATTCTTTTGAAACAAAAAAACTCATTGAATGAAAACATTTACAACATACTTCAGATCAGCTGACCAGACTCACTTAGCCACAACACTAGAGGGCTTACCACAATTCTAGGGGGTGCTCTATAAGCTTTAAAATAAAACTGCATGAAAAGTATTAACCCTGACTCTCTAAATTACAACAATAGAGGGCATACCTCAACTCTAGAGGGTGCACTTATTGCAAATATCTACCCTAGGGGTAGACAAAATAAATCTTGACGTAATTCATAGAGAAGATAATCAAAAGACATGACTGGCGTTTATTCAATATTTCCCATTTATCTGGTTGTATCACTGGAACACGAGTCATCTCCCTTTAGGCATATACAACAGATTAAGGTACGACAGAATAGATTATATTCCAGTATTAGGTTTAGCAACCTCAAGCTATGTGAACTTTACTGGGTACACATCTGTACAGGGGTCGGACCTTCTAGTTCATGCTTTTATGTTTTATTTGCTGTTGGTCCATAGTTCTTCTGAATATAGGTTTTTCTGTCATTTCTCATAACTTTAAATTGATTTAATTTTGTTTAAGACAAACTTTTGTGAATTTCACGCACGAATCAGTGGAAATCACTAAGTTTTGCAGTGAGAATTTCTCTGTGATCTTTAGACACAGAATGTCAGTGACTTTCGTAATTTTTGTTTTGTTTTCACGAACACCATAATATCGTAAGAATTCATAGCAGTGGAAAATTTGGTTATTCACTGTATTTAACTTTTTGGACGTCCAGGACAACTTTTGATGGAAACTGCCATGCAATGGAAAATTATTTGGTTGATTATTAAAAAAGAAATTCTGGGAAAAATAGTTTAAAGATGTTGGAACAAAATTTTGGCACAGAAAAATTCTGATGTCGAAAAAGTTAATGTTTTGAGGCATCTTCTCTGGTTACCGTACCTGTCTTATTGGCAAAAAACATATTATAAATTTGCCTTATACACAAATGAAATCCTCTCTGATTTGTGATTGAGTTTAGTCATCCACTCAATCTAATCATGTACAAGAAATATTAGTAAATATCGCGTTAGTTGATGCCATTCATCTGAGATATAATTACGGTAAAGTGGAGACAAAGTACGTCTTGATAGATAATGCTGTAAACTTGTTTATCTTTCTATATCATCCACAGTAAATCGTCTCATGAATTCATGATTTATGAAATACAGGGAAATCTTCACTGCTATAATATTTCAGGATTTCCACTAAATGTTTCATCACCATTTCATTATTTTCTGTCTGTTTTTCTTCATTTCTATTGGCTAATGAGGTATGATGAAAATTAACATAATGTGTATTTTTGAACCTGAAGTTGATTTCAAAATTGTTTAAATTTTTTTGGAAAATTTGAGAAGATTACAAAGTGATTGTTTCCATGGAAACAAGCTTTGATATCCCTCATGTTTTTGTTTTTTTCATACATTTTGTCATTTCTTGTATGTTATTATTTTAATGTAAATTTATTGATATAAATCCACCACCTTACACCCCCTATAATTTGATTAGTTTATGTCTCCCCAGGTGCCACCTTCCACCCCTGTAATTCAAATAGTTTATTCTTCAGTGTTGAATTATATTGGCCTGTGTCAATTTTCCTTGCAATAGTGCCCTCTCTGGGTCACATTTGGGGGTAAATTCTAGTGCCAATGTTTACTTGAATAAAATCCAATATATTCTTTTCAATGTGTTGATATGTGGTATAGTAACATATAGTACAGGAAACAGTCATTCATGCTATCATTTCGCAAAAATTTCTCTCCATTCTCATTTTTACAGATAAATACAGTTACATGTATTTAATATTCTCTCATAGAATGCTCAATCACTCCGCACAGTTTAATAGATCGCATCAATCATAAACACTATTTGTCAAAAATACTATATTAGACGGAACAACTTTGGCGAAAAAATTCCAGCGTACTACCGGGTATACATAATACAAAAGTGAAATGTAGTGCCAAAATTGAACATTACCATGATAGAGACCACTCATTTGTATTCACGTCGCATCTTTTCATTAGACTCCATTGTAACCTTACCCTCGTTTTCATTTTATCGACGTCTTGATGGGCTTTAAAACTATCCTCGCTGACAGTGATTAAAGGAAGAGAAAATGTAGCAGGGGGAAACAGTAATCGCTTCATTTACCCAAGAAATGAAATTACTAGCGACTGAAAGGGTGCTCGGTGAATGAGAATACGCTGCAAATGTGCCGCCTCATTATTCAGGTGTTATTTAACAGTGCTTCGTATTATATTAGAAAATATTTTGTTCTAGGAGACTTGAAGTAGTAAATTAATTTTCCCTTTCAGTGATTTAGATTTAAAAATTGAAATGATTAAAAATTAAGAATAATAACTTACATTTTTGCATTTGAAATTTAAAGTCAGTTATGATAACGCCCGTACCTGGCACACAAATTTATCTTTAAAAAAAAATAAATAAACATTAGAATATGTTGAGTATTGGTAGGCGTTATGGCAGCTATTCAAAGCTTATTATCTAAATTTAAATATTATTTTATGAAATTACTGTTCAAAATTTAAAAAAACGCAATATTTGAAGAAAGCTAATTTTATGCGAATACTGTACTGCGCTGCGCTAACACACGGGATTCAACAGCTTTCCCCTTTTTCATTTCATTTCAGTCCAAGAATGAATTGAACAGCTTTTGCAAAATTCATTTGTGGAATAAATGTCTGAGAAAATACTGAAACTAATTTTCTATAGCAATGAAATCCAAGTGAATTTGTCATGAATGAAATGAAAAGTTTCATGTGATGTGCCTTTAATAAGGTGTTGTTTGCCAATTTGCATTCGAAATTGATATCATCAACGATAGTTTGTTATCGCTTTACTCTAATACCACTCTCCAAACATGCACTGCCATGGCATTGTAATTTACATGCATTCATCTATATAACCAGTTGCCCCGGTAACGTACATTACTATACATCAAATTAAGATAGGCTCTTTTCCAATGAATCAAATAATAATCAGTTATTGGGAAAAATTGATGTTCATTGTAGCGTTAACGGGTGTTAACGCGGCACTGGCTTGTAATTCCGATATTTCATGGTCACTGCACGATTGGGCTATCAAGGCGTCCAATCAGTCAGAGTTTATTGAGTCGCCAATCGACAAACATGGTGGTAATCAGCTCATTTCAGTTTCATATTCAAACTGTGTAAATTTTATTTCAGTTTTTGTCGTAATGTTTAATTACCGCTACAAAAGATGGCATCGTGCTTACAAATAAAAGTAAAACCCTCAAATTTAATGTACCTTAACGATACATTGATTTTGAGAGTCCAGCTAATTTTTGGTATGTTTTCTTTCCTTTTACGAACATATGTTTGCCTATTATCTGACACAGTGTTATCATATTTATGGTTGATTCCTTTTGGGTAATGAGCAACAACAATCGTAATAAATATAACCAAATATATATAGTCATGCAGTGGTTATGATGCATCAGTAAATCAGTTAAAATGTGATGATATTATTGCTGCCATGGCAACAGAATACATACAACTGTTTTAACTTTACCACACTCGAGGCAAAACTTAAAACAGGGGAGTTGTCACCTACAACTTTGTTTACAAACAAGCGTCTACCCATGAGCCTTTGTGTTTTTAGTGTGTGTTGTTATCGTCGCTTGGGACTCAATTCCTGCGTGTGTGCAGGTGACAACCCTCCCGCTTTAAAGCAAATCATAAAATAATGTAGTTTGAATAAAACAATATCTCTGACTCTACCGTATGTTGTCATGTCAACAAATTTTCCAAATTGAAGATTATGTCTTTTTCATCATACTTTAATTATAATGGGTTCATGCCATCAAGATACCGAAAAAAAAAAAAAAATAAAAAAAAAAAATAAGGGTCACATGTAGCAAGGAAATAGAATGTGCCTATCTGAAAACTTTATTCAAATTTAATATAGCAGTTTGTAATTTTAATTTGTAACTAAATATTTATGCTTATTTTGTAATTTACACGTAATTTTCATTCAAAATTGGACAGGTTTGTAGAAATTTTGCCTGTCAAATGAAATTTTGTGCCTGTTCGAAATGACAAGTACCGTAGGTAGGCTGCCAAAAAGCCATGTCACCAGACAATTTTTCAAAAGTTTAAATTGTCATAAAAAAAATGGTCAAAACTGGCATTTTTGCAAAGAAAAAGTTGTATATTATGATTTACCTGAATCCTAATATGGCAAAAACATTTTTTTTTAAATGACATATAAATTTAGTGAGTTTTCATTGTGATAATAGTGTTTCCATGGAAAATTATCTCCCATATTGCATTTTGTGCAGTAACATGTTTTCTGTAAATTTTGTTTTTAATTTTGAACTACAAACGTAGGATTTAAAATCCAGTAAACATCTTTACCAAAATTTTGGTGAAAATATGCCTAATAAAACTAATTTTGTCATGGTAACAGGATATGATACTGAGTAGGTAGGCAGAGTTTTTGTTTAATTTATTTTTCCAAATGGTTTACGCTCAAGTTATTGATAGTTGTTTTCGTCCTTTATACTACTATACTGTAATTAAGTGAAAATAAGTGTGCGTAAGAGTGAGATATTCACTACAGAGAAGAAAGTAATAAATGAAATGAAATAAAAAATGGATTGACCATACCTAATTTGTTCGGGAATAAATAATTTTGGCATTATTTGCATACCCCCCCCCCCTCCCCCAATATGGCTAGGTAGGGTAACCGGAATTTATTTGATTAGAAAAAAAACAGTCGACTTATTGCGTGAATGATAGTCTTGTAGAGTGGTTTAAAAACACATCACTTGTAATTGTGTGGTTTGACAATAATGTATAAAATGGATCAACACCTACGCAAAAAAAAAAATGCAAAAGAAGCCTATGCTGGTAATTGACAATATATGCTGAGATTAATTGGCAAGTGTCGCAAATTAAATTAGAACAAATACGAAAGCTAAGTTGTTTAGGAAAACGTTAATTGACTTAACGCTTTCGGGAGATCATGAAATTAACGACATCTGCCTATCTAATCCCGTTACCATGGTTACGTTAAGGAACCTGCACAAGGGAAATTACCATTGTAGCTGTCGTTGAATTATGTATATCTAGCACTTTTTTCGGTTTGTCTTGAATTCAAGTAAAAATTGACGATTGATGAAGACTTATGTTTAGACGTGCTTTTAACGTTATTGCTATTTGACTGATTGTTTGATTGGACTAGAAAATTACCTGACCATGTTTGCCCTTTGACCTTCTGTAGTATGGGTCACATGTTGTGTGTGGTATTAAATCACTTCCAATGCCATTCCTATAGTATAAGTGTTATCAGGTTTATAGTAGCAGGGTGTTATCACTTGCATGACACAGAATGACTGATTTTCACTTAATATTGGGTTTGTACTGCTTTCATTACCCCTGTTACTCCTGTACAAGCAACCTACCTGCATTTTGATCCCCCAAATCACATTTTTGTTATCATGGAAGGGAGGGAAAAAAAGGAATTTGTGTGAAAAACCAATTACAATATGTGCGTGATTGCCGTTCATTGCTTTCAGATTAAGACATAGCTTTCATAACAGTGTTCATTCAGCTATTACTGTCTTTGTATAAATCTTTTTTTTTTTTTTCGTTTATTTTCCAGAGCAAAAGGGAACGATTGCAAGTGCTTGTTAAGTGGTTTTACAGACCTTCTGAAGTGCCTGACTCTGTTTATCAATTGTTAGTCCAAGATAGGCATATTGAAAACAGTGAGTTTTTTTTTTTTTTGTCACTATTTTATTCAAAAGCTTCTGTGACGGTAACATTTGTCATACTTTGTGACCAAGATATTCATGTGGCTAACTATATTTTATGTAACAGACCTTTCTGGGGCTTGAACAAAAGTCTAATTTTTTTTTTTTAATTTTACGCATACATAATTAATTTTCAAAACATTAAAATTACTCCTATACCATGAGTATTGTAAAATACTTTATTTTAGGTTGAATTCTTTTCTGGTGTTTTGTATGGAATTTACTTTCACTGATTTTTGACGAGTTGAATGTAAAATATAGGAAAAAAGGTATATTCGCTGGATTTTATTTTCACTGAATCATTCTTTCAGCAAAAATAGGAAAATAAAGTATTTTACAGTAAGTGATTTTAGAAGAGCTGTTTCCGAAGACAAGCCCTGATGTAATTGCATATTGTTAAATAATTTTTGATCAAGTCAGACTGCCTGACTTAGTTTTATATATTTAGAATTATGATCGAAAAATATATATAAAGATGATATTATCATGTGAATACCATTAGAGTTCGTTTGAGATTTATCTATATGTAGACTCTACAGCAATCAAAAATGCCTCATAAGCCTAGTTTTTATCAATTTATAAATAACTTTACACCCCCATTCACAGAAAATGGTATGACCCAGCCATTGGGTAAAAATTTACTGTTAAAACCCAATTTCAGTGTGAAAACAACAAAACAATTATTGATTTTCGACATCCATGTTTCAACATGTTTAGTGGATGTCTGATTTGATTAAATTTCAAATCATTGACATGACTAAATGTATTTGTATTCCCCCTGTTCCACCAAACATAAAATTCGGACGAAAATCAACAAAATCGATAGATCAAGTCGTTTTTTTCAATTTGAGTAAAAAAAGGGGGGGAATTACACACAAAGGGCTGTTACATTGTGTGAATGGTTGGTTTATTTTATGTCCTTAAAATAAACATTTCCGAGCATCAATTCTGCATATTTAAATATCATGATGATACACAAATATTAATAATTTATATTCTGTCTTCAAATGCTCATAATTAAGAATTAATAATGTTACATAATAATAAATATCTCAGCAAATGCTTTTAGAATTATCAATGTGAATCAAGTTTTGTGTGGTTACATCAATAATCATACTGAGAACAATTTACTGCAATATTGTATTTTTTCATCAACAATTTCTATGCTAATTTAGATTCTAACTTTATAGTATTTTTTTATAAAAAAATCAAAAAAAAAATCAATCTGTTCACAAATTAACGGTTTTCCTCTATTATGTCGTTACTTACTACAGGAAGTCGTAACGCTAAACAGCAGGTGCCTGTTATACTGCCCTCTTGCTTTGACAGCTTGATTTATCCCGCTAGGGTTAAAGGTCGTGTTATTTCTGTAATGGCCGCTGCTTTCTGGATTTCATTGTGTCTATATCTGTTGTGTTTCTTTGTATAAAACCTTGTCTTGGATGTCTCTTCAACCTTCTACATCCGCTGCCGATTGTTTTGCAGACTCAGGGGTGGACCAACTGTTAAAGGATTCCTCAGTAAAAGGCAGAGAACTGTTCATATCTGACGCCAGTGACTCGTATCCGATCTCAGCTCTCAGGTAAAAAAACAAAACATACACTTTTTTTTAAATACCAATGTCTGTACCACCAATAAGACTCATTATTGGAAGTATTTGACTCTCTGACTGTCTGCAGACAGCTGATTTACATATTTGTTTATGTCACAGTTATTTAGACGAAAGAATAAAGAATGCGTTTTTTTTCATTCAATGCCTGTAGCTCCATCCCCATGCTGTCTTTTGTGTTTTGGGGCCACCTAATGTGGTATTAATAGGGGTGTCCCTGAATCACCAACACAACACTAGTCTCTTATTGGGCAACAATCAATCTGTGTCCTGTCCTTTGTTGTTGGTTCAATTGACTGTTTATATACCACGCAGTTCTCACATTTTAAACACTAACCAATGTTTGTGTTTTGTGATCTGTGATTTTATTGGTGCCCCCTCCCCCATAAATGGAGTGACCTTGCTGCTAGGAGGAAAGGTTTGGGTTGTTGTACTAAAATAGTATTGGAACAGATGACAAAAATGCTGTGTTAGGAAGAGAGAAAATTTGCTTGTGAATGTTGTTGCCTTTCATGGAATTGATTTGTATATTTTTCTAGTTTTCATCTAAAATATTGACCAACATTTTTAAAAATGTTATTTAATATTGAATCTCTAAAAATTTGTGTAAAATTTTGTGTATTTGGTCCAAAATTGGCTTTGAAATTTGAATGATCATTAATATGCAAAATTGTTTGTCAAATATTTAACAGAGAATGAGCTCAATTGTGTAATTGTTTTGTAAAATGTTTCAAATTGTGAGAGAGAAAATTTTCATTAATTTTCACCACTTCAGAAAAAAACATAACATTTTCGAGTAAAGAAAATTTCAATTTTTCTTGCCAAAATTTTAGTGGGAAATTTTGTTGAATCTGTTCAGAACAGAAAATTAGAATAACCTCTTTGTCTTACATACTACACAAAAGTAGACGTAAGGTGTACAATTTTGGAGGCAGTCGACGTCCTCACAATTTTAAGCAAGTCCTGGCAGGATAGGTTACAGGTTAGATATGGTTAGAGCAGTGATGATAATGTTAACAAAAATGCTAAGAAATAAAATGTGTGAAGCATATTATAATATGAAGATGAGATAAAAAAAATAATTTATGTTATGTGCGGAGGAGCCTAAGAAAATCCTAGTTTCTTTGGATAACTAAAAAAATATAGCAAAACACTGTATTAGTAAATACCGGTAGTCGAAATAAAAGCTTGCAAAAATACATACTTTCGCCATATTTGTTTAGTGAGTAAAACAACATTTAAAAAAAAAACAGAGATTAAATTCATTTTATAATCACCAGGAGTTTATGTAAATCTCGTTCTGACATGTTGAGAATTATGAACACCGTGAGCTGACTTCTGCTCTCAGAAGATTTAAGTCAATAAGTCAATCAGGATTTAAAAACAATACATATACGATTTAGAATTAATAATATATTTTTAAATGACCCTGGTTTGCCTGCACACCAGTTTACATGCATATCCAGTTATAGCACTCATGATAGGGACTAGCTTGTTAACTCTCTTAAAAACGAGTCTTTGTACAGAGCCAAAAATATTTGTTTTGTTGAGTCTGAAGTACAACCAATTGCTGAGTGTTACCAACATTTAGGCTACCTTTAGCTCATACAGTTATTTTAGACTAAACATAGTATTCTGCTTAAATTCTTGTTATGAATTTTTATTGGTTTGTTTGTTTGTTTGTTTGTTTGTTTGTTTCTGAAGAAATACAACATTATGCCAACACTGTAGCTAAGAAGTAAAAGACTTTTAACTTTTTGACCACCAGTTCCTTCTTTTCATCACTAATTCAAAAATAGTCCTGTTTATAGTCTGCAATTTTCTTCTGAAGATTGGGACAAAAAATAGCTGAAAATTGACTCAAATTTTGTCTGTTGGCACCAAAATTTGGGTTCATTTCCAGAAATGTTGAAGAATATAAGAACAAAGTGCAGAAAAATTCCAGCAAGAAAGTCTGGTGGTGAAATAAATGGTTGAATAAAAGACAACAGCCAAGATTAGATGCATACAGTACATACATGACTGTTATAATCGTTTTAATAATGATTAAGAAATAGTAATTAATTAATAAAAATGATAATGTTTAGTGGTTAGGGAAATTAAAATAAAATTGTCATTATGTAAAGTGTTATTCAATATTATGTCAAACAGACATATAGCAAGTCATGGGGAATGAAGTAACACCACATACAATACTTAATCCGATAACTATAATTAATGAAAACTGATGAATACAATAGAAAACGGTTATCTGTGACTGTATTCAATGTTGTGAATGTTATCAACACTTGTCAGTATTATACTGGCTTGTAGGCTGTAGTGAATAAGAGTGTGTTAACAGAAGTGTGACAGAATGAGCGGACATTTCCTGTGCGCTGTTTTATTATGGCTTTGTGGAATACTCTCTTCAAGGATACAACCATGGAGTGGTTTCATTATATTATTCGATACTGACGTCATATCCCTCACTATGTCATTTTAAGCTGACTATATATAGCCCCCCCTTCAAGTTGTCATGGTTCTCCCTGAGTGTGATATCCGGTGATAGCTGTGAAGGGGAATTAAACTCAAATTGTGTCAACTCAAAATAAATTCATGTTAATTAACCTTATAATCCCCCAACTCAGCATTGTGTGTCCGTAAACATAGGGTTACATTTCAGTTGGACACATTTGTAGTAGAATAAAAATCGTTTTAAGAGGTTAGTATTGGAGTGGCCTGTTTCTATTTGATACAGTAGCACGTAAAAGATCTATAAATGCGTCTTTACTAACATCCCCACCCCCAATTATTAAATGGTGTGCCCCTAGCACATAACTTCCCAGCATGCCATGCATCATATCAATTCAAGATTATGTTAGATGACAGTATTTCATAAATATTTACGCAATCCAGACATAGAAATGTATCAGCTGCTTCAGGGTATTCAATTTCTCATATCAAACTTTTTACTTACACAAATAGAAGTAAAGGATAGCTTGAATACTGAAGGTCGGTTGTCGTCTTCAAATTTCCTATTATATAAAAAAAAACTGTGTATTTTACATGCATTGTTTACGTTGCTATGGGTCTCATATCGAACAGGACACAGAGCGACGACCATCACTCCTTAACAGTCTATTTCACTTCCCTGATAACACTTTATAATGTCAATTTCAATGAATGAACAAAAATTTAACTATTTGCATTAATCATAGTCTGTGGTACTCTGGTTAATATTTTGCACATAACATTGTATTTATAATTTTTTATTTAATCTCGGTCTCGTGCATAATTTCCCATTGCTTACTAGGTTTGGTAAAAAAAAATATGTTTGAAAAATAAGGAAAAAATAATATTTTGTAAAAGGTGACAAAAAAATGACTTCTGTTTTCAAAAGGTTAAACAATTGGTATGGTGTTGTGACTGACGTGAGTATGATGACGTGTTAACACAAGCTCTAACTAACTCTAGACAAAAGAAGATATATTATTGGTGTTTGACATTCCAATACCTACTCTACATCTGTGCATTTCAATGAAATACATCATTTGATAATAATAAATCCCCTTCCTCTCAATACTGATAAGTACGGTAATCTGTAATATCATGTACGAACATGTGGCACTTCCGACATCGATCATTTTACTAGCAGGACACGAAAACTGTTAAATGAAACATTATTGAAATCAAAATCAGAGAGTCAGTTGTCTTTGTTTGTTTGTTCATGCAGTGAGTGTTGTTGTCTGTCTGGACCCAGTAAATTTTTATAAAATGAATTTAAGTAATTGGAATCATATTACTGCCTAGTGGATTAATGTATATAGTCTGCCAATAGTAATAATACACTTTAAAGATCTGGTCTTGTCTCTGTGTTTTCACTTTCTAATTCAGCGTTTCTAGCTCCTGTAACTAAATGTTTTTATTCCCCTTTTGCTTATTATTGTTTACAGGGGTAGGTGTCGTGTTTTCCATTTTAAAGATATCACCGATGTCAAAGATTTTGATGCCGATCCTGATACGTTTTTCTATATCCTTGGCTACAATCCAGAAACACGGTGAGTTTCTTTATTTTTCTTGTTAGTATCCATTACGAATCTGGTATATCAATTGAAAAGTAGCGTTGATGGTGTCATTACATCCTGTAATGTTGTTGGACGTATTTTTCATTTATTCCCAGTCTAGGAGCATTGTTAGTCTTTTTCAATCAAGACCGCTGGTATACCTGGAATAAAAAAAAAATATTGAGAAAATCATGTGACGACAATGTTGTATTGTATGCTTGAACCACAGTCAGTTGGCGCACAAGTGATAATAAAATAAATGCGATAATTACTATACGGGGGCCGCCATCTTGAATACGGCATGAAACTAAATAGAGAGACAAGTTGTGAAACATGTTTTTCAGATTCCTATAAATCTAGAAAAAAATACCAATCTTTCACAGCCAAATGTATTGGGATAATATTAAAAGACATTTCACAACTTGTCTATTTATTTAGTTTTATGCCGTATTCAAGATTCATAGTAAATATCGCATTTATTTTATTATCACTTGTGCGCCAACTGACTGTGGTTTGAACATGTGCCTAGACTAGACGTAATATATTGATAGATCTACAATTTTAATACTGTTATGTTTTCCGCAAGTAGGGTTTGCATTAACTCCAAATTCTGCTTTGCAAAATTGGCCTTGTTTGTGATAAAGTTTACACATGTAAGTTTATCAGTATCTCATCGGACTCGCTACTTGGAAATACTATATTGCAACCTCTGTCTGAAAAGTAGCATTATTCAATGTATACTGTATCTTGTCCAATTTGTCAATTATCTGCCACATGAATTGTTTGTTGTGTGATAAATCTGAAAGCATGGACAACATTTCATAAAAATCTTTGTGACTTTCTGTCTGAAAAAATAAAAAAACATGTAAAATGGTCAGTCAATGATGTTTATGACTGATTTTATGTGATGGCATTTGGGAGACATAATTGAATTTGTAAGAATAGCACAAAGAATGTATTAAACTAAATTTTCAGTATTTTTCATCACTTCCCGTTTGTGTGTGTTTTCAAATGTCATTTTCCAATGCTTTTGAATGCTGTATTTGCTCTTACTCTATTAAGAGCTTACATACTTACGTAAATGGAAGATGTCATGCTTCTGTGATCAAAATAAGTAATATTGTAATGACTCAGTATAAGACGAATGCAATTTAAGATTTCTATATACTTCTAATGGATTTATTATTGAATTACTGTGGATGGTCAAGGGCAAATCAAGCTTTCTGCACATATTCATACTATTAATAACACTTTTTGAATGATCTATTCAAAATTGTCTTACTTCTCTTTTTTTTATTGAAACTTGTATGTTTGTACATATGACAAAGATATTTGCTCTGTTTGATGGGGTGTGTTTTTGGCTCAAGATGCCAGTGTTACACGCCAGCCCATCCATCTGCAAGACTACATGTACCCACCAGCCCACAGTACAATCCTGCTGTGTGGCTCAAGTGGCCTGGCTGGTCCTATCTTTGATTGTGTACTTACATGTTCAGTATTGAACGCTCATAAATCACTTAGCTGTCAATGGGAATGACATTATGACCAGTGAATCTACCAACATATTAGGTGCATGTGTGGACTGTTTGTTCACTTGTAATTTACTCTTTGAGTGACTGTTGAATGCTTGCTTACAATGAGACAATTGACACACCCCTCTCTCTTCCATAGATAGGTAGATCTTCCACGATTAATAAAGTTAATGCTTAATTAGAAATTTTTTCTTGACTCGTGAGGTTACAAGTAAGTATTGAGAAATGATGTTCACTGTTGAGATATATTTCAAATGATTCAAATTCAAAAGTATTTTTTTTTTTAATAAATATTTGCTTGCCAGGTGAAATTGAATGTTACATTTTTTCATGTCCAAAGTGCTGACTTATTTTTCCAATGAAATCGCATTCAATGTTTGGGACTACGTGACTGACCTGTGTGACAATCTTCCTATCATAATGACAATTTAGTGCGCTATCCTGTCATCAACCAGACCTGGTCAAACACAAGCACCTGCAGACCTTAACCAAGATTCCTCTAAAGTCCACCTCTGTTAGTGAACAAATCTCAGCTAGTGGATTTGGCCTTCCTATTGAGTCTGTTGCATATTCACCCAGGGTAGGGGGGGGGGGCGAACCTTTTTAACATTTAACTCAGGTTTGAATTTGGGTCTACTGATTATAGTAATCTTAATCTGTAATTAGTCTGATTCTAATATATTCTGCTGCCTAGCAACTAAGTCAATTATTGACCATCACTAATTTTTGGAGTCAGAGCCTCATTGTTATTATTATTATAAATAAAAATGGCCGCCAGAGTAAAAATGTTATTATTGGCAAATATAAATTTGTTGTTATCATTGAAAAAAAGATCAGGTACCTCAACTCTTTCTTTTGTTTAACATACAACCAGTAAATTTGCAACTATGGTGGCATGTTATTTTGATTTTTAAAAATAAAATTTCATTTAATCACTTGAAATTAAAACAGGCTATTTAATAACACTGTTTCTATATCGCCATTGTACAAACGCTTGAGACTAAACCTGTGTTTTTGTGTTGAAAACTTTACATGAATTATTCATTCACTATGAAGTGTGTATTGCTGTCCCTATAGGCGACGCGATGCTCGCTACTTCCAGTGGTTTAAGCACCGACCGGTAAATTGAAAATTTGTACATTGTTGCGGAAAAGTATGTGGGGCACAAAAATCACATTATGGAAGTAGAGTAATCTCCCTTACTGCCAGATAATCCATCTCATTTTTGTAATTGAATAGATGTAGTTTTAACACTCTGAAGTCGGTTTACTTGAAACGTGCTGTGTTGTGTTAATATTATGTTTTAGAATAGAATTGAATAGAATAGAATTAGAATAAAATTAGAATAGAATTAGAATAAGAATAGAATAAGAATAAGAATAGAATAAAATAGAATAAAATAAAATAAAATAAAATATCTTTGTTTTTATGCTGCAAATAATTTAAATACAAGACATGAATTATGTAAAAAATGATTGCATACAGAATGAATTGGAATGTGTATTGTTGACTTAGCACGCCATAAGGCATGGAATCTTTGGGATCCCCAGCAGCTGCTGCTCTCTGGAGGTGGGAACCTCTTTTCAATGTAATATACATGTACATGCTTATTTGACAGCCAATACAAAGTTTCTTTGGTTATTTAGGAATCCAATCTAAATGTTGACTAAGTGTGGTATCTGTTGATTGATTCTAATGGTACTAAGGTATATGATAATCTATTCCACTCTACTTACCATTACCAATCAATCACCCGGTGTTGCCTGTTTGTTTTACATCTATTCCTTGACCTTTATCTTAAGGTCACACTGGTTGGTGTCAAAGGTCAACAATACCTGCCATCAATTTTAAAAAAACTCTGCTGCAGGTTGCCATGGTGATTTAGCTCTGGTTACCCATGCACATAATTCACTGTTTTTGTGGTTGTACTGTATTTTTTTTGAAAAGGCTAATTGTGTCATTCGTCTCGCTTTCTTCGTATATTTCATGTATTTATATGATTGCCGCCATTTGCTGTGAAATGCAGCGTGGTAAACCTGTTGGAAATTTGACTGCTGCCATGTTTTTGAAAAGTTTCGCTGTGCAGCCAAATTAAAGAGTCAGCACAAGCTCGTTTAACTCCTGGCATGTATTGCTAGTCCCATGCTGAGAGACAATGAAGTTCTCGTCTGACCTTTGTTAAAGATCCCATCTTTTTGTAATCAAATCGGTGTACATCAAGTCTGTCTGTGGGTGGGTGGGAGGGAAGAATGTAACAGTTTGGATGTGATGCATTGTGGGCTAGGAACTATTGAAATAAATAAATAAATAAGTAAATAAATAAATAAATAAATAAATAAATAAATAAATAAATAAATAAATAAATAAATAAATAAATAAATAAATAAATAAATAAATAAATAAATAAATAAATAAATAAATAAATAAATAAATAAATAAATAAATAAATAAATAAATAAATAAATAAATAAATAAATAAATAAATAAATAAATAAATAAATAAATAAATAAATAAATAAATAAATAAATACTTTATTTTTGCTGGAATTAATTTTTGCTGAAAAAGCTTTTTGGGTGTTTTGTATGGAATTTATTTTCACTGATTTTTGATGAGTTGAATGTGAGACATAAGAAAAAAATGTATTTTCCCTGGATTTTATTTTCACTGAGGCAGCCCTTCAGCGAAAATAGATTCCAAGCAAACAGAAAGTATTCTACAGCAAATAAATAAATAAATAAATAAACAAATTTATTTAATAATATTTAAAATAAATTAATCTTGTTGTTGTCCAAATGTATGATGCAAAAAGGTATTTTTTCTTAACGACCATCATTGCTAGGGCTTTTTTGAACTCTTGTCATGTCAAATTATCACTCTGGTTGAAATGATATTCTCCGTAGGCTTTGCTCTCTTTATCCAGGGAGATATCTTACAATGACATTCTCTAAAAAAAAATGTGAATCAAAAGAAATTAAACAAGCTTACCAGGATCACCCTGGGAGCCAATTAATTCAATGACTGTGCACTTGGAAATGATTTGCTGACGTGAAAAGGTCAGAGGTTGTATGAATTCACAATGAGTCCCGGTGAAGACATTTCAAATATAAAATATACTCATGAGGTCAGGCTGGGGTCAATATGACATGAAGGTCGGTCACTTTTATTGAGTAGCGGTTTCCAATACACTGATATGTGTTGGTTGGTTTCATTACAGACGACTAGCCAGCACACAGGGAGAGATCCGTATAGGGCCGAGTCATCAAGCAGTGTTGCCAGATACCAAATCACTGACTGAAGCCAACTGCGATATGTCTTCCATGCAGAGGGAAGAGTTGATATGGAAACCTACCGTTAATGACTGCGACTTGATGATGTACCTGAGAGCTGCCAGGTATATGTTACTGATGTTATATTGTCTATAATTTTAGTACTGGCTGTTGATACAAAGAATGATGATAATTTACATGGGAGGTTATTTTAACTTTCGTCTGTATCATTATTGTACATGTATTTCTGAAACGCTCAACCAATGATATGTGATATGGTCACTATTTTTTTATCCGGTGCTATGTTTCCTCTACCGTGAAAATATGAGTACTCGCTGAACGCGAAATAATTCAGAGATACACATGATTGCCGGTTCCCTGGTGTAAACCACTGGTCTATTATTGCGAAGGAGTCTATTAAAATCTGGTAGAATTTATGATTTCGAGAAAAGTGAGAATAGAAATTTCTATACTGAATTGAACAACCATTGTATGTTCTCTGTTGTGAGTACCGTATTGTACCCGCTAACTGAACATATGTGTTTTCATCTAAAATTCTGAAGTATCCTTGAAGTCCTCGGCTAAGCTACCATGCCACTATTTCCTCACATATATATAACCCCACCAAAGCTAGGATTGTTCTGAAGAGTACCACATTCAGAACAGATTTTACTATTCTATCATAATAATTTAAAAAAAAAATATATATATATACTTGCAGTTATCCTGACTGTATTCCTCATGAGTTGAAAAAATAATTTTAAAAAATTACTTTTGGAATTTTAAGTATTTTGTGATGTTTGGTTTTTCCCGAAATGATTCCAATCACTGTGTTACATGTATAATCATACCTGAGTTAACAAGAATGGGTGTATTTAGTAAAAAGGTCAAGAGTCAGGTTGAATAACTTACTCCACTTCTGTATTTTAGGAGTATGGCTGCCTTTGCTGGGATGTGTGATGGAGGATCAGCTGAGGAGGGCTGTGAAGCTGCTTCTAAAGACGATACTACGATTAATGCAATGAACACAGTAAGTCTAACTGTACATAGTACTCAGACACTCGTCTTCATACTCACAGTGTGAGATGTTTTGGATTTTGTCGGCATGACTCGTATCCTGGTCATTAGATTGTTGACAGGACTGACCACTGTTCCATGGCTTTGTCATTCAGACTTCCCCACTTACAAGCACACTAGGATGACATTAAGGTGCCAAATAATTGAGGTTAACCAGTAAAATACAAGTGACTTTGTTATCATGCATCTTTTGTGGATAACTTTTTCATTTGACCCTTTCACCACTATTGTCAAAATGTGTAACCTTCCACACAAAGTAGTCCAATAACTGACGATAGACCGCACAGATTGTAATTGTTCATTGTCGTTAAACTATTCTTTGTGGAAAAATGCTGGTGTTATGTTCAAATAACGCACTAATACCAGTCTCTTTGTGAACTGAAACTTGTTTAAACTGAACTTCATAGATTGCTTGTATAAAAATAATCTTATGAACCGAGTGCGTAATCTGAACAGTTTTCCAGTTTTAGGGATGGCGTAAATAGTGTAATAAATCGCCTAAAGCACACGCATGTTGGATTTACAGTTATAAGAAGACATTAAAATCACCATGGGCAAACCTGCCAAAGATTAAGTCAGTTTTTGACTTAACAGATGGTATTCCACTACCACCCAGTATGTTTGATACTCCAACTATGTGCCAACTAATAACTTTCCTATTCTTCTTGCAGTTACATGAAAACCATTATGATACTGGCAGGGCTTTACAGGCTTTAGTCAAATGTCCATTACCAAGGTCAATTGACAAAAAATGGACAGAAGAAGAAAATGTAAGTAAAATAATATTTAGCTTTTAAACCCCTTGACTTTGAATGCCAAAATCAACCTCTTGTTCCATTCACAGAAACAAGGAAAATATTTCTAAAAGTAAATATCTGAAATTAATTTTAATGTTAATTTTCACAAAATATTTTTTTTCATATTTTTCAAAAATTATGATCAAGACTTGTAGTCATTTGGAAATTATGTCCATTTGGTTCAAAAATAACAAATTCATAGAAAAATGCAAAAAATTTGCATAAAGTTGGACCAAGTTGTCGAGATAAAATTACGGCATTCAAAGAGTTAATGCTTAACATACCTATAAGTGTATACATTTGTATGCCACTAGAGGGTGCTCTATTTGAGGGTTTCCTAACACCCGGGTCTAAAGTTGCATTCCAACATTTGCAAACATGTGAAACATCACTCCAGAACAAGATAAAAATATAAAATTTCTTCAAATGATGGCTTTTTAGTTTAAAAAATTATGATATATTAAAATTAGATATTCTGTCCTAAATTTTCCACTCATTTCATTTCAAGGGTACAGAAGTGTCTTATCCTTCAGACAGTCATATATGTTTGCACTTACATGTACACTGTAGCTGAGCTTCAAGACACAAAGCCTCATAACTCAGTGTGTGTCCTGTTTACAAATCTAGCCAAATTTATTTTTATAAATGCTTAAATTTATATTCCACAGTTAATTTCTCATTAGCCATCCACAATATTAGTAGAGGGAGGGTACTTCATAGATTTCCAAAGTAGGAATGCAACTTTACTGAAAATAATAAGGAACATTGATTTGATTTGATTTGATTTGACTGGCTTGTGTCTTTATTACTTCGTGAATATGCATGAGGTCTATTCACACAAACAATCAGGCATATTTATAAATTGTGACATTGAAATAATTTAATTTGTCAATGTTCCTTGGGATTCATGACAAAGCCACTGAAAAGCTGTAACGAAATAAGGCAGTGTCATCCACTCAAGTTTCCATATCCTGTCATGTTAGTTCTTTTTTTAGTAAGATTTTGTAATCATGATAATGTGCAAATATACTAGTGTTTTTCGGGAATGAGAGTGTGATAGATAATTCTTCCTCATTATGTATGTATGTACATGTGTTTAGACTCTATAACAGCAGTCTAGCTTTGGTACACAAGTATCTATGAAACAATTAAATGCAGGGGCTGGGTAGATTTGTCATAGATTTGTGCATAGTAATTATCTCATTTGCATAGTAACTAGTTCATTTGCATAATAAATAATTCATTTGCATAGTAATTATCTCATTTGCATAATAACTAGTTCATTTGTGCAGTAATTATCTAATTTGCATAGTAACTCGTTCATTTGTGACCTGATGTGTGGCATAACAGTTAGCCAAGCATTAGGGAGATTGTGATTTTGGTTCCTGTGGTCATCTGACCTGGTGTGTTTTGTAATGGTTAGCATGTCTGCCCAGCATTAGGGAGATTGTGTGTTTGACTCCTGTGGTCAGCTGACCTGGTGTGTTTTGTAATGGTTAGCATGTCTGCCCAGCATTAGGGAGATTGTGTGTTTGACTCCTGTGGTCAGCTGACCTGGTGTGTTTTGTAATGGTTAGCATGTCTGCCCAACATTAGGGAGATTGTGTGTTTGACTCCTGTGGTCAGCTGACCTGGTGTGTTTTGTAATGGTTAGCATGTCTGCCCAACATTAGGGAGATTGTGTGTTTGACTCCTGTGGTCAGCTGACCTGGTGTGTGGTGTAATGGTTATCATGTCTGCCCAGCATTAGGGAGATTGTGGGTTTGACTCCTGTGGTCAGCTGACCTGGTGTGTGGTTGTAATAGTTAGCTTGTCTGCCCAGCATCAGGGAGATTGTGATTTTGACTCCCGTGGTCAGCTGACCTGGTGTGTGGTGTAATGGTTAGCATGTCTGCCCAGCATTAGGGAGATTGTAGGTTTGACTCCTGTGGTCAGCTGACCTGGTGTGTGGTGTAATGGTTAGCATGTCTGCCCAGCATTAGGGAGATTGTGGGTTTGACGCCTGTGGTCAGCTGACCTGGTGTGTGGTGTAATGGTTAGCATGTCTGCCCAGCATTAGGGAGATTGTAGGTTTGACTCCTGTGGTCAGCTGACCTGGTGTGTGGTGTAATGGTTAGCATGTCTGCCCAGCATTAGGGAGATTGTGGGTTTGACGCCTGTGGTCAGCTGACCTGGTGTGTGGTGTAATGGTTAGCATGTCTGCCCAGCATCCGTGAGATTGTGATTTTGGCTCCCGTGGTCAGCTGACCTGGTGTGTGGTTGTAATGGTTAGCTTGTCTGCCCAGCATTAGGGAGATTGTGTGTTTGACTCAGCTGCATTTGTCTTCTGTACTGCTTCTATACTCAGTGCATGTAAACGATCTAGTTGTTCTTTTAGCAAAGATTGGTGGATTCCATGGAACAACAGACCATTTTTCTCAGTCCATTTATATGATTAAGTTGTGGTATACATTTTTTGCCGACATGTAAATGGGACCTGAGCCTGTTGACAGGAAATGATAGTATAAGTGGTTATTATGCATAGTGGCTAAATAAATAACAAAATGAATAACTGACTTACCTGCTCATCTGCATATTTTCTTGATTCAAGTAATCTCCCATTGTGCATGAGTGATATTATAAAATTGAGTTCGTTAATGTACTCAACCAGCAAACAAACAATCTACAAAATTCCGTATGAAGGAGAGTTAAGTTGTCATGAAAACGAAAACGACTAAAATAGACACTTTTTGCTTCATTAATTGGCGCGAGAATGAACACGCTGATTAGTTATTCCAACGGAGTCATCAATGGCTTTGAAACGCTTTCTATAAGATTTTCTGCATTTGGTAACTTATTTAAAAGATCACGCAGACGAACAAATTATAATGGTATCAATGCATTGATTCTTCTTTCTACATCATTACTTACATGTTTATGTTACTCAACAGTAACTAATGCTATTGATCGCTAGTATAGCCCCTGGGTAGACACTGTACTTTAGATGATGTCGGGATTGTGTCTTTGCGTTTATTTAATGCCACCTTCTTGTATGGAATGTTGCATCTAATGTAGGAGATGACTTCTTTTAGGTTTTGTGAGATTCTAAGTTCATTTTCTGTTTAATTCTAATTAAACAATTTGAAATTGTTTTATCATGTTCTCGTTTATCTCAACAGTTGTATTTTAATTAGTAAATTTTTGAACCCAATTTACTTCCCAATGTTTGTTAGGAATAATACACTTGTATTCCAATAATTCATTAAAATTTGGGTTGGGATTACAAAGTTAGACCCCAAATTATATTCTTTCGTGCATGCACACAGTGTTAAAAAACAAAAACAAAAAAAAACGGCGGTAGGCGGTGTGAAAGACCTTCGTAGCGATCATGTTTCTCAGGTTGGTGCACATGATGTTGAAGAAAGACGCATCGAAATGCAATGTAAGGAAGAAATCAAACCCACTTCATGGCGTTGTCACTTGTGATATCTTTGAAGACGATTTACTCGCTACAAATCTATCCAATCACATCATGCCAGTTTCAGGCACATTGACAATATGTAATTTGAGTTTGAAGACTGATGGGGACGGCTTGATTTGCCAATGCATTGGCATGTTTGTTATTCATCACTATTAAAATTTGTTGACAGCGGTCGTTTCATGGTTATTTATTAAAAGGAAAGGTTGAATACCAGTTAACTTCCGATACATGTTAGAGATGATTATCAAAATAGTTGTCGCTGTCAATCGCATTTTAAACAATTTGTCAAAACTGTCACTCAATAAAATGCCATACCAAATTTGTTCTATTAGTAAATGACAGAGATGTATCTAACGCAAAAAGTTATAATTTTTTTATTGTGCCTTTCTACTGTAAAATATTTATTTTAGCTGGAATTAATTTTTGCTGGAAAAATTTTTTTTTGTGTTTTGTATGGAGTTTATTTTCACTGATTTTTGATGAGTTGAATGTTTAGCAAAGGTATATTTGCTGGATTTTATTTTCACTGAATCACCCCTTCAGCGAAAATAAATTACAAGCGAAAATTAAGTATTTTACAGTATTTAAGATGCACTTCTAATAGTATTCATTATATTGAAAGTACATAAAAATCAAACATGTTTGTTTTGATGAGATTACAACAACAATTTACAGTTTCAGTTTTAGTATCATATGTTGTTTTTTTTTCCCCAAGAGCATGTCATACCATATGTTTTGTTTGCAGCCAGTGGTGCCTTGGACTTGGAATTTGTCCACCAAATTTTCCACTGCACGTAAGATATTAAACTGTTTGATTTGAAACACTGCCAAATCTTGAGCTAGTTGCTAGTAGGGATATTTTGAGTTCGACCGACATCAGTCAGTTCCCGTGCAAGAATAAATTTCAAGCTTTGGGAATTTGTTTGCCTGTTCCTGACACTCTGACGAACTGTCGAACGTTAACGTGGCAAAGCAAATTGGAACCTTTTCAAACCATAGCGGCATGTTTTTATTGTAATGACAAAACTTGTCAATTGTTTGTCTTATTTGTTTGTTTCTTTTCATAAGACGGTATTAAGTAAGTGCATCAAAAACCAAAATTGAAGGAGCCTTCAATTTGCCAAAGGAATCATAAAGAATGTCACTTGTGTCTAAAACCTACAAAACATCACGTGAGTGATTAGGTATCCCGAAATACATGAAAAAATTTCTTTGAAAGATGTTGACTTGTATATCAGAAAAAAAAAAGAATTTCAAAAATTTGTGTTATTTATTTTCAGTGGGAATCAGTCTGACAGCGAAAAGGTGAAATCACAAAGATATTTAGTCGATAAGTGACGTTCAGTGACTATTTTGAAAAGTAATGTGCACATTCTAAATTATGCATGATCTGCATTTCTGCCCGAGTGAAAACCTGACATTTGATTTCAAAATTCTCTCTAAGTGGAAATGCCTAACATCAGGACTACCCTGTCTATATTATACTGTAGTTGTAAATTACACATAAACAACTTGTTTTCTACGGTATTAGGGGCTGTTGACAGTTAAAACCGTAAGTCATTTGATTTGGGGGGGGGGTAAAAGTTAATTTTATACTGCATGTATCGAAGTGCATTTTATATATGGACTAGAAACAGACATGAGTGAATGTATAATAAAATATAGACTCAAAAGACAGGCAAAATACAAAGTGTAAATGTACACTAGTTTGTATTTTTTTCAAAATTTCAATGTACGATAACAAACTTAATTCCTTAATTTTTTTTTAACCTTTTCACCTTCAGTTCCTTCTTCCTCACTAATTCAAAAATAGTCCCGCTTATAGTCTGCACTTTCATTCAGAAGACTGGGACAAAAATAGCCAAATTTTTTGAGTAAAAAATGAAAATTTATCCAAATTTTGTCTGTTGGCTCCAAAACTAGTGTTCGTGCATAGAAATATTGATGTATATAAGAAAAATATTTGGTCGGGAAAGTCTGGTGGTGAAAAGGTTAAAGGTTAAATTTACAAAGTGATATTTGAATAGATCAAATAAAAATTTATTTTGAACAATATTAAAACTTTCCAGCCACCTCCCCCTGTTTTTGTGTTTTGACCTCAAGCTGTGAGACCTATGACCTCAAGGTCAATGAGGTAATTAACCAATCATAATGCAACATGATAACGAAGTGCTCCAATCAATGTTCTAATCAAAACTATACCTTTTAAACTTCATCGCAATGTGGAAGTAATTTTCAATGTTATCTTTTTGAATGTCAAAGTCAACAAAATAAACGCGCATAATTAAATCCATGTTTGTTCAATCAGCAACTGGAAAATCAGCTAGGCACTGAAATATTTTGTAACATTTGCCCTAAAACCAATAAAAACATTATAGAAAAACATATTAAAATGTTGCGCCAAGATTTCAGCATTGAAATTTAAAATGTCATCCAAAATGTTTGTATCAGTGGATGTTCATCTAAGTCGGAAAGCTGTTAATTTTTTGAAGTGCGATTTCTAGATTCTATCACTTGCAATTTATACAACTTGATTATTTGTATACGGTTAGGGACAACATCAAAAGTTCAATGTAGGATAAAAAACTTAATTCGTTTAGTTTTTTCCCAAACCCCCTCAACCCCCACTGAAACTTAATTGATAAATATTGATCATGGCGTCAGACTACATTCACCATTAAATACAAATTGATAATCTGACAGTAGTATTGCATAGCAGTTGGTTGTCACGTTTGACGCACATATTTACACTCAGACCAAACTATTTTCTCATCTTGGATGTGTTTTTTTCATTTTCTGTTATTTTTGTCCATGATTGGATAGAAAAAAAACGAACTACAAATACTCCAAGATTTTTTTGACCTTATTAGTCCCCGTTCGGACGCAGTCCGAAAACGGGGACTTATGTTTTGCCCTGTGTGCGTCCGTGCGTCCGTGATCACCTGTATCTCGAACATGCATGGACCGATTAAGTTCAAACTTCACTCATACATCACACCTTATATGGGACATATGCACATGCATTTTTTTCATGATCCGATTAACGATAGCCGAATAGCGGCCATTTTAAGGCCGAAAATGCATCAAAATCGCACATTTTCACCATTCCGGACCCGGATCTCAGTTATGCATGGACGGATTTTGTTCAAATTTGGTACATACATTAAACATAATAGGACCTTGATGCACGTCATTTTTTTTTTTGGATCGGGTTCGAAATGGCCGACTGGCGGCCATTTTGTTTTAAAGAATTCAGTTCTGGATCCGTATCTGAGACATGCTTGGATTGATCGAGTTCAAACTTCACACACACAAGGTACATCATGTCACAAATATGTATGTGCATTTGTTTCATGATCTCATTAACGATAGCCAAATGGCGGCCGCTTTAAGGCCGAAAATGCATTGAAATCGCACATTTTCACCATTCCGGACCCGGATCTCAGTTATGCATGGACGGATTTCATTCAAATTTGGTACATACATTAAACATAATAGGACCTTGATGCACGTCATTTTTTTTTTCGGATCAAGTTCGAAATAGCCGACTGGTGGCCATTTTGTTTTAAAGAATTCAGTTCTGGATCCGTATCCGAGACATGTCTTGATTGATCAAGTTCAAACTTCACACACACAAGGTACATCATGTCACAAATATGTATGTGCATTTGTTTCATGATCTCATTAACGATAGCCGAATAGCGGCCATTTTAAGGCCGAAAATGCATCAAAATCGCACATTTTCACCATTCCGGACCCGGATCTCAGTTATGCATGGACGGATTTTATTCAAATTTGGTACATACATTAAACATAATAGGACCTTGATGCACGTCATTATTTTTTTGGATCAAGTTCGAAATGGCCGACTGGCGGCCATTTTGTTTTAAAGAATTCAGTTCTGGATCCGTATCTGAGACATGCTTGGATTGATCGAGTTCAAACTTCACACACACAAGGTACATCATGTCACAAATATGTATGTGCATTTGTTTCATGATCTCATTAACGATAGCCAAATGGCGGCCGCTTTAAGGCCGAAAATGCATTGAAATCGCACATTTTCACCATTCCGGACCCGGATCTCAGTTATGCATGGACGGATTTCATTCAAATTTGGTACATACATTAAACATAATAGGACCTTGATGCACGTCATTTTTTTTTTCGGATCAAGTTCGAAATAGCCGACTGGCGGCCATTTTGTTTTAAAGAATTCAGTTCTGGATCCGTATCCGAGACATGTCTGGATTGATCAAGTTCAAACTTCACACACACAAGGTACATCATGTCACAAATATGTATGTGCATTTGTTTCATGATCTCATTAACGATAGCCAAATGGCGGCCGCTTTAAGGCCGAAAATGCATTGAAATCGCACATTTTCACCATTCCGGACCCGGATCTCAGTTATGCATGGACGGATTTCATTCAAATTTGGTACATACATTAAACATAATAGGACCTTGATGCACGTCATTTTTTTTTTCGGATCAAGTTCGAAATAGCCGACTGGCGGCCATTTTGTTTTAAAGAATTCAGTTCTGGATCCGTATCCGAGACATGTCTGGATTGATCAAGTTCAAACTTCACACACACAAGGTACATCATGTCACAAATATGTATGTGCATTTGTTTCATGATCTCATTAACGATAGCCAAATGGGGGCCGCTTTAAGGCCGAAAATGCATTGAAATCGCACATTTTCACCATTCCGGACCCGTATCTCAGTTATGCATGGATGGATTTTGTTCAAATTTGGTACATACATTAAACATAATAGGACCTTGATGCACGTCTTTTTTTTTTCGGATCAAGTTCGAAATGGCCGACTGGCGGCCATTTTGTTAAAGAATTCAGTTCTGGATCCGTATCCAAGACATGTCTGGATTGATCAAGTTCAAACTTCACACACACATGGTACATCATGTCACAAATAGATATGTGCATTTGTTTCATGATCTGCTTAACAATAGCGGAATGATGGCCATTTTAAGGCCGAAAATGCATCAAAATCACATATTTTCACAATTCCAGAACTGGATCTCAGTCATGCATGGATGGATTTTGTTCAGATTTAGCACAATGTGTTGTACATATGCAGGTGCATTTCGGTCATGATCTGCTTTGAATGTATATGTCACTCAAATATGAACGGAACGGGGACGTGTCATTGACAATGACTTGTTAAAAAATAAAATCGTTTTTGTAGGATGGAAACTTTTTGAGGTCAAAATCCCCCCACCCCACTCCACCCCCAAACTGAAGCAAATAAGTTTTTTTATCCGACATTGATCTTTTGACTTCATCCCTTAGCAAATTATTCACCATCGACACAATGACAATTATTAGGTTAATTCTAGAATAGCTGCCAAATCATGCAATATTTTCGCTAAAATTCAAATAACTTTTGAAATTATGGCAAGGCGATCTGCATTTTATAGGAGTTACGATGACGTCATAGCAAATGAAAAATGCTGCACTAAATAGAAGCCGATATGCTACTATAAAACTAGTATATTTACTCATAGATTAATTTTGCAAATATTTGAAGGATATTACTCATATTTAATTCACAATTTCATCAATTTATCATCAAAGTTATTGATATACTGTATCTTTTTCAATTTAGTGGAGACTGTGAAATAAACACAATTAAAATTCAAGTGAATAATTAAATTTTTTACTATTCATAATTAAAGAAACGCTGAGAAAAAAACAAACATGGCTGCCAATTTTTCAACCTGTTCTTCTCACTGATACATGATATTTTTACTTTTTTTTTTTCATCGGAGATGGATTATGTTGTCTCCCAAGTGTACAATAACATATAATGAACAAAGATGCACATCATGATTTATAAGATGTATTTTTATTATCACCAAGTTGTAATTTCGTTTTACAAATAACTGACAACTTCAAACATTTTTTTTATTTCAACCTTTAACATTTTTTGTTGCCAGAGAGGTTTAGACTCAATAACTTAAAGAAATTTATTGGGACTAAAGCGACTGTGACTTTTTATCAAAAAAAATTACAATAAATTCACTGCAGCAAATTTCCTGATGTTTCCCGTCAAAAATGCCTCTGTGAAATAAATATAATTTACAATATTCAGGCATGAATTAAACTTGTGTTCAAAATAATGATGGATGTTTGCCGACTTTGATGACTTGTGCAAAATTGGTTTCTTCTTTACTGCAGGCTTAGCTTCCTTACCTGTAAAAACTGAAACATTTAATTTCACTAAAACACGGTGATAAATATATTATGGCGCCATTCCAAGCATTTACGGAGCTATGATGTTTTACTGTAATGTTGTATCTGAGGTCGTGAAAAAAAAATCCTCAAAATTTGTTGATGGTCCTGAAACTGTTACTATTTTACAATCCAAATGTGTTTGTGCAGAGTACTGATAGTTTGTATTTGACAAATTTATTCATCAGACTTGTATTTTGCTGTTTCTGGCAATTATATTGGACAGCTATTTGAACATATTTATTCAATATTGTGATTGGTTAAACCAGTTACAGTACTTCTGTATGAAGTATCATGATTGGCTGAATTGGTGACTGTGCAGATGTGTCTAAGATAGTGATTGGTTGAAATGACAGCAGTACAAATATATAAAGCATAGTGATTGGTTGAATCGGTGGCAGTGCAGGTGTATCAAGCATAATGATTGGATGCTTTGTATGTCTCAAAGATTGTGATTGCTTAAATTGGCAACATTTTTAGCAGTATCAAAGATTGGTTAACACGCTGAAAGTGACAGATGTATATTTGTAGTATTACAAGTATATATATATATATACAATTCAGTATAAAAACCCATCTCTCTTGAGAAATCCACTGCTCTGCATACAATGTGAAGAAGAAAATGTCAGAATACTTCATTAATTCTGGTCTGTGCTCAGCATGTGCATTCAAACTAGTGAACATCGACATATTCTTCAAAGCATAAATCTTTCCTCTTTTTATTATGCTTTTCTATTTTTTTTTTTTATGATCATTATTATTATTGAGGATTGATGATGGTTGTGATACTTTGTCAGTCTGTTATGCTACTGTGCAAGGTTTCGCATATTACTTTCTGTAATAAGGACAGTGCCGCTGTCTGGCTGCGTAATTACATTGCATTGCAATGGGATATGACAGCGGAACGTGAAACCTGTCTCTTGTGATGCGATTAGTTTCTGAGCATTAGGAGGATGCATAAGGAAAGTAATAAAATCCTGATCTAGTGGAGATCGACAACTATTGTACAGTTTTCAGCTCCAATCAACAGTGCACACATTGATGCGCTGTATCTGTGTACAGTATCGCTTGATTATCATCAGCTCCCAACTGCTCTATCACGAGTAATAGTTATTATGTGAAGTGCATGCATATTAATTAGTTAATTTGCATATTTTGAGCATGCTTGCTACCAGTTTTTCAGGTCCAATCAACAGTGCACACATTGATGTGCTGTATCTGTACAGTATCACTTGATTATCATCAGCTCCCAACTGCTCTAATACGAGTAATAGTTATTGTGTGAAGCATGTGGATATTAATTAGTTAATTTGCATATTTTTCATCATGCTTGCCACCTGTGTGTGTCTTTATTAGCTCCGCTGTCGACTTTGTCGAGCGGAGCTTATCATATGAGTGATTGTCCGTCGTCGTCCGTGTCAATGTTTTACTTTTTAGCTCCGCTGTCGACTTTGTTGAGCGGAGCTTATCATATGAGTGATTGTCCATCGTCGTCGTCCGTGTCAATGTTTTACTTTTTCGACTTCTTCTTGAAAACTACAAGCCTGAATGCTTTGATACTTGGTGTATATGTACCTTGGGTAGACCTCTCTTAGGTTTGTTCATTTCATGTTGATATCTTCAATTCTCTAATTTTGGTGAATATTTTTGTCATTTTTGGTAAAAAGTGATATTTTCGACTTCTTGTTAAAAACCGCAAGTTCAATTGCTTTGACACTACATATATAGGTACTACATGTGAACCTCTCTCAGATTTGTTCATTTCGTGATGATATCTTCAATTCTCTAATTTTGGTGAATATTTTTGTAATTTTTGGTAAAAAGTGATATTTTCGACTTCTTGTTAAAAACCACAAGTCCGATTGCTTTGATATTACATATATAGGTACTACATGTGGACTTCTCTCAGATTTGTTCATTTTGTGATGATGTCTTCAATTCTCTAATTTTGGTGAATATTTTTGTAATTTTTGGTAAAAAGTGATATTTTCGACTTCTTGTTAAAAACCAATAGTTCAATTGCTTTGATATTACATATTTAGATACTACATGTAGACCTTTCTCAGATTTCTTCGTTTCATGATGATATCTTCGATTCTATAATTTTGGTGAATATTTTTGTCATTTTTGGTAAAAAGTGATATTTTCGACTTCTTGTAAAAAACCAATAGTCTGATTGCTTTGATATTACATATATAGGTACTACATGTGGACCTCTCTCAGATTTGTTCATTTTGTGATGGTATCTTCAATTCTCTAATTTTGGTGAATATTTTTGTAATTTTTGGTAATAAGTGATATTTTCGACTTCTTGTTAAAACCAAAAGTTCAATTGCTTTGATATTACATATTTAGATACTACATGTAGACCTTTCTTAGATTTGTTCATTTCGTGATGATATCTTCGATTCTATAATTTTGGTGAATATTTTTGTCATTTTTGGTACAAAGTGATATTTTCGACTTCTTGTAAAAAACCAATAGTCTGATTGCTTTGATATTACATATATAGGTACTACATGTGGACCTCTCTCAGATTTGTTCATTTTGTGATGATATCTTCAATTCTCTAATTTTGGTGAATATTTTTGTCATTTTTGGTAAAAAGTGATATTCTCGACTTCTTGTTAAAAACTGTAAGTCCGATTGCTTTGATACTATACATATTGTTCATTTTCTAATGATGTTTTCAGTTCTTTAATTGAAATGTGCATTGCTAACAGCGGAGCTATCTCAGCCGATAGGCTGCTTGTTGTTTTTATTGTAAAGGTTTCCTTATAAGGAAATTGTGATTAAATCTATTTTTAGAAATATTGCTAATTGCCCATCACGAAAGTCAGTCAAATTTAATAGAACATCATTTTAGCCTAATGTTGCAGTAAATTCATTTACTGATTAGTTACAATAAAAAATATAGTACAGTTAGAAAAGCTATCCGCTATCCGTTTTTTTTTTTTAATCCATGTTGAGCTAAGTAAGCAAATGAGACAACATTGGATATGTCTGGTCTTGTGGTTTCTCCTTATGAAAATTGCATGCGGATATGAATAAATCAGTTTTGTTTTAATCTATTAACATTATAATCTGTGTACTTATGTTTGGTTTACTGGTACCGGTTACAAATATGAAAAAAATCGGCACAAGAACCATGTGGTATTTTTTGTGTTATCCCAGGCATGGATGGATTTGTTTTTAAACAAGTTTGTGGAATGGTGAGAGATGTAATGTATTAATAAAAGGTAAATTTTGAATAATTTTTTTCTCTTTCTTGTCCACAGAAACGTTTTGTGAAAGGACTTCGGCAGTATGGGAAGAACTTTTTTAGGATTAGGAAAGAATTGTTGTCACACAAAGAAACGGTAATTAATCTACATATTGTTGTTTGTTTGTTTATCATCTCCAATAATGCCTGGTCTTGCAGACACGTTCTTGGTGTATAAATGACCATCAATGTAAAAGAACTTTTTCAAAAGATGGGCACAGACCATCTATTATTTTCTGATAAAAAAAGTGCATAATACTATGACAGTTTGGCTGTATGAAATTGAGAAGCGAGACTTTGAAAAATTTGAAGGCAATTTTTATTCACATTTTTCCAAAGCCACTGACATTTTTTCTTTTTTATTACAACACAAATTCTTCGGATTACTGTTCATTTCAAACTAATGGTAGAATTGATTGCAATTTAGCCATTATTCTGACCATACGCCACTCTGTGGCACCACAAATATTTTACAACAGTACCAAATTCTGACAGGAACACTTGTGACATTGTGTTGTTTAAAGACAGAATGCAAATAATATATATGTTTGAAAAATATACTCACTGACTTGTGGTGAACATAGTAACAAAATAATTTATTTTTGCCGTTGAAGTGGAAACATTTATTATTTATTCGTGCATGTTTGTCGTCTGTTCGATGATTGTGTCTATTGCACCGTATATATATTTATATACAGAGTTGTATACCGATCAATAAAACTAGCGTTCTCGAACATGCCGTCACAGTGATATTAACTCAATGTAAGGAAGTTTTGGGTTATTGCCAAAAACTTTTACAAACCAATGTATGTTGTGTTCCTCTGAGGGTTTTTTTATTGATAGATCATCTCTGTTTTTCTTAATTCATCAAGTTCGTGAGAACTAGTACCATGTTGATCTGTTGATGTCACATTTCTCGTGGGAATCTCTTGTCAACTGAAAGTCTGTTATGGCAAATAACAAATATTTAAATCAATATTTGTCTTGCAATTGATTTTTTTTTTGTCTCGTCAGTTTTTTTTCTGTTGGGAATTTAGTTTTGAAATGTTTTTAATGGTGATGATGTGTGGTTATCGTATTTCATTTGTTTTGTCGTTGTAAAACAATCGGTTTATAGTATATGTAGATATGTTTCAAACCATGGGGGATGCCAACAGCTGAAGATAACATGTTTTGTGATCGCACCACAACTTATGCATTCACTCAGGAGTTCACTGACTTCTATGAAAGTGATTTTATCTTGGCAGTGTGGATGCAGTCCATTGCTTCCAATTTATTTCATTGGCAAATTTCGCAAATTTAAAGATGTTTTTGAGATTCTCTGAAGAATTGGAGGAAAGTAAACTTAAACATACAAACAAGAAAATACCAGTAGACATAATATATTTTTGTATAATTTTTCAAAAAACTTTCTGGAGATATAAATCTTTATAACATCGGAATTATAAAATGAATACTAAGGAATTTTCTGTTGTTGCTCATTTCTGCTTAGCAAAATTTTGTAAAATTATAAAGGTACTTGTTTTTACGCAGTTAAGTGTCCAGAGGCTATAACTGTTTGACATCAACTGTGTTGTGGCCAAGCATAGGTAATATACATACATGTCCCATAAGTACCTCCTGCAGGATTTAACCTTCTCACTACCAGACTTTCTTTCCCAAATTTTTCTTTTAGTATTTCTGGAAATGAACCCTAATTTTGGAGCCAACAGACAAAATTTGAGTCGATTTTAAATTTTCACTCAAAAAATTTTGCTATATTTGTCCCAAACTTCTGAAGGAAAGTGCAGACTATTTTGTGAATTTGTGATGAAAAGAGGGAACTGGTTGTAAAACGGTTAAAAAATACAGCATTTTTTTTTTAGTGCAGGACATTTTCCCAGATTTTGATTTACTGTCCTTACGAAACCCCATCAACAAAAAGTCGGTATTATTTCACTGTTTATCGTCGCTCATCTCACTGACTTTACACCTATCTGACCCCAATGTCATGTTTACTGTGTATATTCTTGTCAGACCTATTTGTTATTGTTACTTTACGATCCTTAAAATTCATTTAAATTGGTGTTCTTTATTGACTACACTATATCTGTCGTTAAATGGATGACCGGTTGTCGTAGTTACCTGGGTCTAGTATGTTTATTGCTGCGGGGAGAATAAAGGGTCTCTCATTGTTCAGGGTAAATTTGGCGGTACACTCTTATACGCTTACTGCTCGCCGTCAAAGCTTATTATTCCCTCTCTCACTTGCATGTGATTTTTGGGGTCAAGTTTCGTGTGCTTATTGGAGTTGCTGTGTTTCTAACAACTTTAAAATTGGATTGATTTTGATTAATACGATAAAATCGTATTGGGTAAAAAATAGCTTAGGAATTAAATAAATCATCATCACTTAGTATCACTGTTATACACTGAGTTTAGTTTTTCAACAAACACAAGTAAAAAAAAATATTTTTAGATTTACAGGGCTTTGTTACTATAGCAACCATGCATATCGTTACATGCTTTGCGGCATCTGCAGACGCGCTTTGCTTTGATTTGCCTCTCTACAGTTTTTTAGTCGTGACATAATGCAATAACTTAGAACACTGCATATTACCATTACAATACTGATCCTGCGAGGGTATTCAGGCATCCAATTACGACTGATAATCGCCCCCGGCTGCTATAGAGCCGCTAGAAAAGGAAAATAGCTGGGTTTTCACCATTATTGTTGTGGTATTCAGTCTTTAGAAGAAAAAAAAAGCGAAAATAACCAGTGTTTATTTAGATCTCCTAGTAAGATGCTGAAGGTTTTACTGAAGCTACGTCTTTAAGGTGAATTTAAGGGTAAAGTTTAGTTGAAATTTATTTTGCGAGAAAAAGGTAGGTCAAACTTTTTGATCCTAGAAGTAATTTCGCGAAGCAGCGTACCTTTGAAGAGCTGTGCAATGTGCAGAGAAAACAAATTGATGATGCATTCTTGAATATTACGATGGTCTTGGATTGCGAACTTAATGATAACACAATCTTGAATAAGTTTTACAACTTTAGTCTTGTGGTGATTGAACTAACGAGACGAAAGCCACATATATTTATGCTTGTTAAACCTGCAATTCAAACCAAGACATGTCGGCAAAGCTATCTCCATTGTTTGACAACAATTACTTGCGGTAATCTGCTCATGTTGGTGTTGGTATTTTTTTATAGCGACTGGTCGAGACCCCGCTACTTAAAATCACCTCAAACACGGTTCCTATGGTAATCTAGTCATTATCTCTTTTGTTTTTGAGGTAGCAGCTGATGTAGATTAATATGAATAATGTATTTATATAAGGTCACTGGCTAAAAGTTTGTAAGGGGCTGATCAATAATGAGATGGTAGAAAAACTCAAAATATTTGTTTTACTTCACTTGATTGTGGGCTAGATTTTATTTTCCTGAGAATGTTAAATAGATTAGGTTTTCTAAGTACACATTAATAAGTAGGATTTTTTTCAAACTTCTACGAGTATCATTTGAGTTTTTAATAGTCTACTAAAGATATTGCCATAGCAACATGTGAATATTGGAGGCTTGAATATTGGCTGTGTTTATTTCTTGTCGTTATTTGTTTAGGAGATTCATTAAATTTATACAAAGAATCTTTGAGCAATGGAAAATTGAAGTTCCAGCTAAATCCTAAAATGAATTTTTGTAAAATTACCTAATGATATCCAGTATCATAGTTGCATGGTCAATTTTAATTATTACACGCAAGATTTCAATATTATTGTTTCTTTTGGTGCTTGTTATTGTCAATATTTCCCGTAGTTTTGAAATATTAGGCCTTGTTTGGGCCACTTTCTCAGTTTGTTTTTGTTCCACCTATTTGGGTATTTCTCCCTATACAAAGGTTTTCTGTTTACCTTCCGTAAATGCAGCCATCAATGGATGCTTGCGACCACCGAATAAAATGGAGCGCTAACAATGACTGGTGTTGACGGAGTATTGAAATAGTGGAGTGTATCCCTACTTAACTCAAACCAATACCAATCACACTAGGGGGTATCCTGTTCACATCAGGTTTCCACCCCAGACGTGGCTCCTTGTTTGTCTATACAGCTGGGTAATGCTTGAGTGACAAACACTACGTTTTTACAAAGGAGTTCTGATTTCTGGTGAGTAGTCGTCTCAGTAACTCTGTTCATTGCCTGAAAGTTTTACTCAAAAGTTTTCAAACTTCAAATAACTGAAACTAGGAAACAGCTGCATGCAGAAAAAAAAATTAGAGGTAGGGCATTTGTTTTTGGGAGTTACAAAACTGACATGAACATAGTGAATATTTGAGCGGGGAATTTTTAGCCCCCTTCCTACAATTATTTGTTTTATTCTGTATTTATTTTCAATTTCAGTATTTTGATGTTTTGATCCTATATGTTCACTGGATTCTAAATTCACAAATTTGCCAGTAAAATAATGAGTTCTATTTTTATTTTACATATTCGTGTGCATTTAATTTAGCGTAGATTACTTATTAGCGAAATTAAACGCAGCGAATAATTAATGCATTTAAAGTATTAGAAAACATCAACTATTTCCACTGGAGTTATGTAACAACAAACATTACACCGTAATAGTTGGTAATCACTATATGCAAGACATGTGAGGTCATGTAAGGTCATAACTACTGTGACCCGAGGTCATCGTATCACTTATAAGGTTGAACGTTCATCATATGCAGTTAAATTTATTGCTGGTTGTCTCTGTAAGAATCATTAATGACTTGACAATTTGTAGATGTTTGTGTACGCGGCAACAAAAAAACAAAACAAGTTTCTAGATTCAGCCAAACTTGTTTAAGTGGTTAAATTTAAAAAAAAAAATTTGTATCATGTTTCGAAAAGGTATAAATAAATAAACAAATAAACAAAATTTGATTGTTTTTGGATCGCAACTAAGATTGCAAGTATCAGAATTGATTATTTGTTGAATTTCTGTATCTTCCCGTTCACCCCTTTTTTCAAGATCTGAAAAGCAATAATAAACTATGTACTGGCAATCAAATTAATTTACTTGAAGTAGAATGCTACTCAATAATAAAAATAATGTAATTTTCTTAAAATTATTTTTTCCATATTTTTATATATAACATTTTATGTCATAAGGATGAAGAAAATATACATGTATGATAAAAATATAGGGTCTCTGTGCTTGAGTTAGAAGACGCAATGTACAAATGGAATGAAAATAGTATGTTTTGTCAGTTTTAGGACATTGTACCATTGTTTCCAATGCAAGGATAAATCTTAATATCTCAATTTTTGGTTGATGACATATGTTGAAAACGTGATACAGTCTTTAACAGTGTATGTGTACATCTATCTAAACTGACATTATTTGTAGTAGATTTTCAGTGACAAAATTATTATGTGTTATCACTATGGTAACCACTGATAAATTGACATTTTATGCATATTATTTGACAGGTTTACTCAAAGAACAGGTTGACTGAATTTTCACATTCAGTTGATTGATATTAAAACGATTAATTATATATATATATATATATTTTGAAACATATTACTGTTACTTCTAGATGTGCACATGTCAAAAATGCTGGAGAAACATTCTACCTTGAAGTAGGATCCAAAAATTACAAAATAAATCTAATTCTGATTTTTAAAAATTCCATAGCAAATTATTCCTAGAAATGCAAAGATCATTATTGTGCGACAGACTATCACATTTCAGCTGGTTTGATTATGTTATTATTAAGTAGGTCAAAATCAGCTCTATAAAAACACAGGTCAATATTGATATAAACCAGGTCATTATTGTGATAAAAAGGTCATTATTTTCATAGCAAATTCATTCAGTTACACGCAATGGTTTCTATAGAGTAGTCTAGGTCAGTTAGGTGAACGGAAACAAAAATATTTGTACAAAAAATGCAATTATCATTATCTGCAATATTCCACAATTTTTGTTTTAAAAGGTCAATTCTTTTTAATGATCTGTAATAACTGGGTATCGTATTTGCAAAAAGGAACACTATATTTAGGTGTTCGTTTTCTGTCATTGGGGCTGCAAAGACATTTAATATAAATCTCATAGCCAACATGATTGAATAGACTAAGTAGACATGCAAGGGTTTTACCGCCAACATTTATGTGGCCTGCAGGTGAAGAGCACTCTCACTCGTATTTTATCTTGTGCTGTCTATTTTGAATAACATAGTATTATATCGCTGTCTGTAACATGTTTTGTACTTGTGTTTGAGATGCAAAAATGTGATCCAGTTTAGAATTTTATTTTTTGCTATTTGTTTAAAAAATCTACAACTACAACCACTATAAAAAATTGTAGATTTTTTGCCGAAATACCAGTACATTAAATATCGTTTATTGTTAATATTGATTGTCAAAAAAAATCAAAAATTAAAACAATTTCATATTTTTGTACACTTATTTTAAAGACAGCTGAAATAAAAAAAAAATTTGTTCATTTTTAAATTCACTATATTCAAAAGAGATTAACGTCGAAATACAATAATTTGTGTCAACTGAATCTGTTAATATCTCCAAAATGGGAGTGTAAACATTGATTAAAATTTAAATTTGGTATTGAAAGATAAAAATAATGATATTTTAAAATGATTTAGATGGGAGTTGTTTTTTGATTGCTTTATTTCTGTTATTCGTTATTTAGTCCAGGTTTACTCAGTATGTGTCGTTGAATGCATCGGCATAGATTAGTCTGCCCACAAATGTGATTGGAGTCGCTGCCATATGCTGGGTGGTACTGTGTTATTTTTACAAAGATAGAGGGAGCTAGTGCCTACACACGCACCTAGTATCTACTTAGTGGGTTGTAAGCATTTCTCGGTCCTAACAACACAGTGGAAATATCGTCTTAGTATTGTTGAGGAGAGCTGTTTTGCTTGTAGGAACGTAACACTCCAGAAACCTTGTGATTTTGACAAGCTAGTAAGTTGAATTGCTATTTGATTTATTGTTGTAGGAGCTATATATATATATATATATATCGTTGGCATTCTCTGCTCTGTGCTCACTGTTTGTCATTGCAGCAATCTGACTGCTGTTGAAAGCCGACTTTTATTCTGCTTTCCGCCGTGGTGCACTCCTCTTCTTGTGGTATAGCATCTTTCGCTTGACTGCATTCAGCTTTCAGCTTCAACCCCACGTTGGTTGTTTGCGTAGCGAGCTCTCCAGCGTCACCGTCAATCCATTTTCAAGTTGTATTGTATCCCCAGCCTTGTTATTATGTTGTCCGTGTAATGGCTTTGTATCGGCGAGTATAACAGTCTGATTGACTGCTTCACTGCTGGCAATGTTTCAGAGCACCGATTTTTCTCAGAATACATTTGTAGTACACTGTATCACTGCAGAGCAGGAAAACCTCGCAGCTCATAGGTTTGTAGTCAATTTTTACATTCTTTTCACCGAGGTTTGTTTAATTTGATTTTTGTGTCTGTGTTCATGTTATTGGTTAACATTGATCCACACTAGTTTTAACATCATTTAATACATGCGACTTGTACACAGGTGTTGTTCACATTCTCTGGTTCCTATGGGTATTGTCTGTTTTTCTGTATATACCAAAACTCACTGTCACAATATACTCCAAATAAGGTTTACAGAAAAGCACTCCCTTTACCCTTTTGTACAACGGCCATATTTGCTTGATGTACATGTATCGTTTTAAAATAAGCTTTTCTATTGTAACACTATCTTGACAAGCTGATCCAGTGTTGAGCAAAGTATACATTGTATTTTATTTTTACTGACTGATTTTTTTTTTTTTTTCATTTTTTTTTCATTTCAAATATTTGAGTTGTTGCCACATTATTTCTACATTATTATTTTTTATGTTTATTTATTTTCATTTTTTTTCAATATTTTTGTTTCAATTTTTGCTTATAATTCTAATTTTTATGTGAAGAATGTCAGAGTTCAGGGTCTTTTTTTCAAAATATACTCAGTGGTGAGTTGCAGAATTAATAATATTTATAGTGTACGTTTATTGGTTGTGTTTCAATCAATTCATTGAATATTATTACAATACTAATATTTTATTAGTAATTTCTTTTGTAAAGGCTCTTTGGTGTCGGGAATTTTATAGTCACAGTAGTAGACATTTTATGACTTTTTTTGGAAATTTATGTTCATGATTTATCCAGTGTGGTTTCACAACTGTGTAAGGCATGTTATAGCATGGTTCCGAAGCCCCGTACAGTAAGGGGTGTGTCGTTTACAAATTAAAAAGGGTGATTATTCAATGGAAGAAATGGTGTATTGTGATTGGGGCGGGGTGATTTATTTCCGAGGAGGTATAGAAATAATGATCTCTTCAATTTTTTTTTACTAATTTGTACAGGTTGTAATATGTAATATCTTATAACATATTTAATTTTGATGCAAATTTGTCATTTTTATGTTCATGAGGTATTGAAATTTAGCAAATCGAAAACAAAAAAAATCTTTTTAAATTTTAGAATCATATTTAGGTGCAAATATCTCTAGTAAAAATGTATCACCTAACCAGTTACATATATAAGTTATTATTTTTCATATTTTTAACATGAATTTGTTTTACTCAGAATTATTTTATTTTTTCTCAATCATGCATTTATTATGGGTTGGATGTTAGTTGGGCTCATCCTATTTAAAAATAATGATTTATTTGAACAATTCTGTATACTTTAATATTGATTGCCTTGGTGGTATTAATGAGACTATGATAGCATGCATTTGAGAAGTAATTAAGTTGCTGTCTGATTTAAGTCTAAATAATCAGAATTTAATTATACTGATCTGAATATATCTGGACGCAATATGTCACTGAACTCGCAACTTTCAGCGAAAAACACACCGCAGAATTTCTGCCCCTGCCAGAAATCGCCAGTGCACGAATATTTTTTTACATAGATATAATAATTCATTACCATCCTTTTATAATAAAATTTGATGTTTTGGTTAAACTTTGGTGAAAAAATTATATGGCAGATGGTCGCCCTTTTGAATGCGATAATTTTCCCGCCCAAATTTTGTGCATTTTTATGATTTCTTTTTATAATTTTGCACCAAATAGACAAAATTATCCATTATCGAAAAATATCAATCAAAATTGTTTGGAAAATCTACCGAGATAATTATGCTGGTTTATTTTTTTTGGAATGAATAATAGTTGACTTTCATGGTAATAGGTTACGGATATCATTAAGTTCAAACTGTGAAATGAGGTTACCAGTTACAGTGTCCTGAAGTTCATCCTGCGGCCATGTCTTAACCCTTAAATTAAACATTCATTGATAATATTAAGATTGGATCAATTTGTTTGTTGAATATTTGTGTTGTGTTGTTAGTATCTCATTTTACGTCTCTTGAAATCAATTAACTAAATAATGATGTGACTTTGAGAATCACAAAATGCCGTAGCAGTCAACATTTCGTAGCGACTATCACAAAATTTCATTCTTATACATGTCTTTAAATCTAATTACAGATACAGCAGCAAAAATATTCCAATTTACAGAAAAAATAATCTCAAATTATCTTTCTATTGAAGTTGTGTTATTTTTCATTATTATTCGCTTTATTCTATAGTCAATATAAAACTGTTAAACTATCGTCACTACAAATGTACGCGATTTATTGATTTAATGTGCGTAGTGATGACATTGCATGATAGTCACTGTGAACTGTCTTATGAACGTAAATGAAATTTAATTCAACAAACTTTCATAACTGCTCTGAAATCTCCGAAAAAAATCTCTCACAAACCTTGAGCAGTTTACGTGAATTTGTTTGAATTATTAACTTTTTTATCAACAGTTCCCTCTTTTCATCTCAAATTCACAAAGAAGTTCCATTTATAGAATTTTTTCAGTAAAAACTGAAAATTGACTAAAATTTTATCTGTTGGCTCCAAAATTAGGGTTCATTTCCAGAAATTTTGAAAAATAAATGTATGAGAAAAATGTGCAGACAAATTTAGGTGAGAAAATCTGGTGGTAAAAAGGTTAACACGAACCGGAAGATTCAAAATACAAAATAATTTAAATAAAAACTTGTTTATTTTACCTGTATGTAAAAGATCTGCCCTACACTAATTTTTCAGACAAAATCAATCACGTCTGAGGACATATGGTGTAATTTCTGATTCAATTTAATCACAAATGCAATTGATTTCCCAATTTTTTTCTGATTGAAAAACTGTTCTTTCTCAATAATCCTATAAAACCCCCTCCAAAATAAAAATCGCCATTCAAAGATTCTAAAATGGATTCTCTCACGTCTACACAATACAAATATTTGCTTTTAATCTACTCTAGCTTTTCAGTGCGGCCTTTTTGCCGCGACTAGAATATAATGCGACATTTTGTCGTCTATCAAACTTTTCTTTTTTAAAGGTACGCGAGTTCACCATACATCGATCGGGGTATGCTCAACTGATCATGAAATGCCTTCTTTCATTAACAAGCTTTTTTCTTCATCTCTTTTACCGTTTTTCGTTCTCTTTTCATCCTCCAACCCTCTTTACTTCTCATTTTGGATGATATTTATATGCAGCTCGGATCCGCTTTCTTTATCCGTGTTTGTGCTTCTTTCGGCTGACTGATCGTTGGGTTTATGAAAGCTGGCAGGCTTTCATCGCCGTTGGACGGACACGTAAATTACACAGAAAGAGCAACGTGCGTAACTACTTAAAAGTGGATTCCCAATTTTTACCTTCTGTTCAGCATTTGTTCGTAATCTTTCTTTCACTACAGCTATAAAATTGATGTATTACTATAATTTCTCCTGAAATTGCAACTTACACAAAATTTTAACTGTTCCGAAGTTTCGAATTTTTTTAATTTTTTTTTCAAAGCGGGAATTAAGGGGAGGCGTTAATGTCTTGGAGTTAAAGAGAATAAGAAAATCTCCCATTAATATAAACATAAATGAAAATTTTGTTCTGTATTACTTCATTTTGGGAATTTTCTTCATTTTTCTTCGTTTTTTTCTTGAACTTGCTTAGATAAGTCAATGTTTCCCAATGTTGCTACTATGGTTTTACGCATTTACCCCCAATCTATGTCCTTTCAGTGCAAGAGTCTACCCCATTGGCTGAAATGTGTCATGTGATGTGTTTTAGCCAATAAAATGTTGTTTTTTAATGAATGTCACTAATCGCTATGAAAATACCCTGCTAATTTTATACTCAACATTCGTGATCTTTTAATACCTGCAGTAATAAACTGCTTTTATTCCGTAAGACGTTTTCACAATTTTGATGACTGTGTATTAAAAAATTATGTAATTTGGTATTGGTGAAAATGTTATGGAGGTTCTTTAGGGGGCGGTAGATAATTGAAACTTAGTTTGTTTACAATTATTTCACATTTGCAAACTTTCGTTTTCTGGGGGAGGTGATGACTATTTAACTAAAATATTATGTTTGCTGTCGCATGCTTTTTAACCCTTTGAACAGAAAATATGTTTCCCGCTCAAAATAGGGTAATTTTGTTCACATTTTCTGTAATTTTCACTGAATTCAATCTTGATTTTGTACTGAACAGACAAGATATGTCATTGCTTCAAGTATTCAATCAAACAATTTTTTAAAAACATTTTCTACCAAGAAGAGCAGACTATAGTTGCCGCTCAGAGAATTAATAATCCACGACTAGATAGTGGTGTCACTGGCATGAGTTGTTGCCTCATGAGTAATCCAAAATATTGCAATCGTTTATGCGTAATAATGGTTTATGCGAAATAACGATTTACGCAATATAAGTTTTATATATTTCTATCGAATAATTTGTGAATTCAACGTTTCAGAAGAAAATATCACTTTGGTGAAAGTGTTAACAAGCGCTATCTGTCACCAAGGACTACATGCTGGTAATTGTGTCAACCAAGGACGTAAAGTATGTAGTGTAGAAGTTAATATTGACGGAAATTGTCAACGACGTGAAATCAATACTGTTTGTTACGATTTACATTGATTTACTAATTTTAGTAATAGCACAAGTGATGGACATTGTAGTGACAGCCTTGTGAGATGTGTCAAAATTGGACATTGTGACAAGACAAGGGCGACGTTATAATTGAAAATCAAACAGATTTTTCATTGAGATTCTTCACTCCCGATAATGCACATTGAATGTTCGAATCTCATCTCATGAAGAAGAAAAAAATAGTTCCACAATGACAATAATTTGTCATTCTTAGCTTAACTGTATTTACTTTTATTACACGTTGAATGACCTTGCTACTTATTAGTCACATGACTTAATGTTTTGTGATGATGTCATTGATAACTAACAGTATTTCATATTTCGATATTTGTGCTATATCAAGATTTTGGACCTAATGAATTTAATTTCATAATGGCTGCAGATCCTGCTCAAAATTTGAGAAAAACATGGAAAAATTACAAAAGTTGACTTCTGTTAAAGAGTTTAAACTGTTGTTAGAACTGCGCATGTGCGAGAGGGTTTGCAAAACAATGAATGTTTACATATTGGTAGCAGCCATTTTGTTAAGATCTGCTGAAAGTCAGGAGAGACAACAGTGACACTGAATGTCCGGAACTGTCGCCTGGCACAAAAAATATTTAAAAAAAAAAAAAAAGATCTGCTGAAAGCTAGGTGTGCTTTTTTCAAGCAAGCTATTGAATTCAAAATGTTGTCAAAACTACGTGTCGTTCTTGTCATAGATAAATGTTCTTTGTAACCATAACAAAATAAACCATGATTTCTGGTCTGAGCAATGTTTATGTTTTTAACAGCATACAGGGTATATAGTGCATGCAATGTAGGTAAAGACCATCAAAAAACAGAAGAGCCTTAAAGGGAAACCACTCAATCCCAGGGATTGCACCAAAGAATCATGGGACACTATTGTTTATGTTGTTTAAAATGTTAATCTATCTTTTGTTATCCATTGTTTTTTTAATCCAGAAAGTAAATTTGATGTGAAATTAGGCTTAACTGGAAGGTGCCCCTTTAAACTTTAAACTTTTTTCACCACCAATTCCCTCTTTTCATCACAAATTCAGAAAATAGTCCCGTTTATAGTCTGCACTTCTGTCAGAAGATTGGAACAAAAATAGCAGAATTTTTTGAGTAAAAACTGACAATTGACTGAAATTTTGTGTTGGCTTCAAAATTATGAATCATTTCCAGAAATATTGAAGAATATAAAAAAAAAATTGCAGAACAATTTTGGGTGAGAAAGTCTGGTGGTGTATAGGTTAATAGAAATGTAGAATACATTCATCTGTAGTTCTGATCAGTGTTGCTTTTATCTCCACGGTGAAACTATAAGATATTCCTTGCTACAAAATTTTACGATTATCCCACCTCATGAAATTCATAATAATTTGTCTGTCGCGAAATTAAAACGGTTTAGATTTCATCCTGGTGTTTATCAGTCCTAATTGCATATGAATGTTCTGCAATAAAAACGGATCATACTTCGTAGACGAAAGCTTTGATGTTACAGGTGCATGTACGATAGTCTCAGTTGGGAGAATGTATTACAATAAAAAACATATTAAAATAACTTATCACTGTGTATGCAGCTTTATACTTTCTATAGAATGCATTATGTGATGAGAGCATATTGTATATACAAATATCATCATATTGGGGTCGTGATATCTATGATATTCAGGTCATTTCATTACCCTTTTGAATGATAGTCATCTTTTATGAAAATAAACCCGCATAATTTTTTTATTTTTTTATTTTTTTTTTTTAAATATTGATCAAAATCTACGTAGTTCAGGTTCGACAACGAAATTTTAGAAAATTATAAAAATTAGTGAAATTCTGGCTTCAACTGAAAGGGGTTTATAAATCAATCGGTAATAGTAGAAGCAGTGTTATGGTAATAGGGCATGTAAAAATCATGAGTCTCTTGGCAAATGATGGTGAACATACCCAACTGAGGATATTCTAGTGAGGTGCAGAAAAAATATAGGTGTTTTTACACTTAGCTTCTTTTTTTTTTTTTAAAAACTGTTACTGCCATATTTATTTCAGGCTCCCTGCATTTCTAGTTATGTTGGGAAGAGGTAGTGTATTTATTTGATCGGTGAACATTTATGAAGAGAATATGCATAATTCATTATGATATGATTTGCATATGAATTTATTATTGTGGTATTTAGGGTCATACCTGGGAAACTGAGGGAGTGGTTTTGTGGTATTGAAGGTCACATCTGAAAACCTGTGGGAGGAGTTTTGTGGTATAGAGTGTCATATCTGAGAAACCGAGGGAGTGGTTTTGTGGTATTGCAGGTCACAGCTGAGAAACTGGGCGAGGGGTTTTGTGGTATTGCGGGTCACAGCTGAGAAACTGGGGGAGGGGTTTTGTTATATTAAGGGTCACACCTGAGAAACTGATGGTGGGGTGTTATGATATTAAGGGTCACACCTGACAATCTGAGGGAGGGGTTTGTAGTATTGAGGGTCATACCTGAGAAACTGAGGGAGGAGTTTTGTGATATTCAGGGTCACACCTGAGAAACTGAGGGAGGGGTTTTGTTATATTAAGGGTCAAACCTGAGAAACTGAGGGAGCGATTTGTGGTATTGAGGGTCACACCTGAAAAACTAAAGAAGGGTTTTTTGTAGTAATGTAACACATCAAGTAGATCGGGTGATATGATGGCGTGATCTGATTGGGTGAATGCGACATTACCTATATTGGAGACACGTTACATGGTGTTTGCACTTTCCAGTGCTTGAAAGGCGGGCTATTGTCAAAATACCTAACCGAAATGCCTTGATACCAGTCAAAATAGTCAAATATTTTCATTCACTCTGTTAAATCAGTCTAAGGAATTTCTAGAAATGGTGGTCTTGAAATTTAATACCAAACTCCAAGCCCTGAATTTGTATAGATTTTGTTTGGTGAAATGCTACTAAAAACCAAAATGCTGTTGTCAATACGAAAAGTTTGTTCACCTGCCTCATTCAGACAGACAGATTCTATCCTGGACAGGTGCTTGCAATAAGTACCAGTCACTGTTGACAGGTGAATCCATTTCTGTCCGCTCATCTATCATGCAAAGAGTGGGATACATGTGATGACACACATAATTTATTTTTAAACAGTTTTGACGAATATTTTTGTTTGTTTATCAGGTAGCGTTAATAATCAGAAAAAAACAACACAATATTCAAATAAAAGTTTATATAATTTTAATATTCAAGGGAAATGCTTACTTAGTCATGGCAATGTAAGTGAGAGGAATGCACATGCAAGGCGTTTCATTCATTGTATGCATTTGTGATTCACTCCATGTTGTAAGATGTCAAACTGGGAATGTGTATATCATGATACCAAAGGTCTCGTCACCCCTCACTTGTTTCTTATTTTTAGCAAATATGGTAATTAGCCAATATAATATTCAATATAAAATTACAGAAATTTCTATGGATTGCAAATCCCAATATTTTGACATAACTTAAAAGTACTGTAGAATTAGATATTGATTGCAAACTTAAGATTAATGATTTTGTTGTCATATATTAAATATGAATTAACATACGTGTATATGCAACATTTATTTGATGGTTTTTCATTGTATATGTAAGCAAGAAATTCTGAATTTTATAATAATTATGTCCTCATAGGACGGTAAGTTACATTGTATTTTTGTTTAATTATTTATAACTCAAAAAAATAATCTGGACACATTTTTTTTTTCTGTTTTTTCTTTTAGCCAATAACACCAAAGTAAATTTTTATCTTTTAAAAATATGATCCTGATTTTTTCTAAAATTTTGATAAAGATCTGTAGCTAATGGGATATTATGTTCATATCGTCCGAAATTAACAAAAATATTACAGAAAAATACTAAAATTGTGCACAATGTTGAACTAAAATTTTGCTGGGAAAAATTATGCCGTGTGTGTTATAAAAATGTTGAGTACATTTATGTTACATATTTTATTTCCTGAATCAGCATTAAAAATTAATAATAGTTAAATTAACAATAGGAATAATGATAAAAATAGTATAAATAATAATGAATGATTATTCTATGGTGTGAATAAGATACAACGTATCATGGTTGGAAACCTCCTTGAATATTTTATTCATCTGTAAATGTTCGAGTTTCTATTTTTGTTTGAAGCAATTTACGATCAATGTTTGGTAATTAGGAGCATTTAAGGAGCTGTGTTTGCTAACTGTGTAGAAAATGTGATGCTGGGTGAACCCATAAAGTGAATGCTGTCACTACTCCTAGATGCATTAAAGATGGATGCCACTAGCAATTAAAGCTTGTCAAGCTGCAAATAAGAATTATGTTGATATTGAGACAATGAGTAGGGCAATATGAAAAAGTTTTGTTTAATACTTCTCTTGTGAATACAGATACTTTATTATGATCTGACATAAAATTAGGAATTTGATTTAGTGGTGCTCAAATGACTGTAAATGCATTAATTATTCAAAAGTTATTAGTTTCGGAATTTTCGCTGGTACGTAAAATCCGCTAAATTAAATCCACTTGAACATGTGAAACAAAAATAGAACTCACTGTTTCCCTGCCATGTTTGTGCAATTAAAACTCAGTGAAATTACCCAAAACATGAAAATAGTGAAAATCAGTGAAAATAAATGGTTTTACAGTATTATTAATTTGATATATAAACTATGCTGATGCTTTTAAATTACTGAAATGTACAAATCCTCGGGGACGGAGCTACGTCACAAGACGTTCCACGTTGCTAAGACGCACTCCACTGTACATGCATTTCTATGGGCTCTGTGCGCGCTGCTGTGGAACGCCGGTCGAGCCGGTGAAAATTTGAGAAAACAACACAAATTCAACTTTAAAGTAATCCCGAACAACCAAATTTATATATGTTACACACATAGGGCTAATTTTGTTGCACTGTTCAGAGGAGTCTCAACAATCATCCCAAATTACCGTTTTCTGCGAGTTTTGGGCCTTTGTTTTCACATGATGCCTGGATGTCCGCCCCCGAAGATAAGAGCCATAGTAATCGCACCTACTCCAAACACTGGCGGCGCTCTAACTTCCGCTTCACCCATTTTGTCTTTCACCACTGCCACATAATAATTTGCATATGTTGTGTAATTTGCATAAAAAAATTTGGTGATTCACTTTTACTTCTTGTTGAAATAAAGAATATATAGCGTATATGACTTGATGGTGTTTATATGGCGATGTTCGAAATTATAAAATCGTGCAACAGAACGTCGGCTGCGTACATGTAACTTTTGTACAAGACCTACTTTTTCCCAAGTGGAGGTATCTCAGTTTACATGTGTGTTTTTTGGCTAAAGGAGACCACCTGCTTTTGCAAGTCAAAGTCTGTTTTATTGAATCAAAACTGCTTTATGCAAAAGTAATCTTGCAAAAATCACAAGATTTAGATGATAGGAAATTGTGTGAAATAGCGATTTTTTTAAAGTTTACATATAAGAATGGAAAAAAAAAAAATTTTAAAGGGACTGCACAACTCTGTACTTTCATATGTAAATATCGTGTGGGTAGTGGTGAAAGCAAAAATGAGTGGAATGAAAGCGAAAGCACTGCCAGTGTCCGATGTGTTGTAATCACACATCACACATTAAAATTTTGTTTCAATGAACAGTGTCGTTTTACATGCGTTGGTAGCATGAGACCCATAATGAACAAAGTGTTGTTGCAATGACTTTCACGATATTCTAATCAATATCATTGTTAAATTATTCAGTGTCTATTTCAGAGGTTTGGCGCCAAAATGAAAGAGCTTTATTCACCTATCACATGCTGTAATTATCTTGTCTTCTTTTATCATATGTGCACATGTGTCGTCAAAACAGATGTGGTTAAACTTCTCTCATGCTAAATTGACAAATGAAAAGAGTGACATTATATATCTATGAGGGATTTTAAAGTCTCGAAATAAAATTGTGTTTCCAACAAAGCGTTACATACGAAAGGATTGCAGGGAACATTTTAAGTAATTAGTATTAGTTTCTATGGTGACATATGAAATCTGCATGGATTTATTTGCAAAGAGGATTTATGTTTTTTAACCGCTCAACGATCGGTAACATTTGTGGACAGAATACAGCATTGATGGCTACATGTCAGGTCAGGTCTTTGCTGTGCTGTGATGGTGGCAGACGCTATGTGTTTGTAGTTTAATGTGTGAGTCTTCTTAAAAGTGACCTCTCTAGATCAACATTTCATAATAATAATAAAAACAGTGGGAGTACTATGCTCGAGCTGTTATACACTCCACACCCAATTGCATGGTCTACCCCATAAGTAGTATTCAGTATTAAATTATCTTTTCTCCCAGTTAGACTAAAATCTAACTAAATGAATGCGTGTTTTTAAAATTTGTAATCTCGTAATGGTTATGGTAGCTACCTTCCTGATTTGTAGGTCTCAAGCCGTTATTAAGGCTTAAATAGAAAAGATTTGTTTGTGATTGACTTGCATCAGTGTTAATTTCATTTTAGTGACTGGGTTCTGTCAAAATGTTGTAAAAACGAAAACAACTATAATAAAACACCAAAAAAAATGCTCATTACACAATTGTTTCAACAACCGAGAATTAAAAAATACCTCTTTTACATGATTTTATCACTATTTTAAATTAATAACCAGTGATAGGCAATTATTCCCAGAAATGAACTTCCCATTATAAATCATGTAGTGTCTGTTTGATCAAATTCTTACTAATGATGAAAAAACTGAATTAAGACAGACATTAATTAATTATGCATAATAAATACTGGTTGGTTAAACAGTTATCAATGCTATATTTACGCAATATACATGTGCCCTCACTTGGCTGATCATTTTCAGAAACCAGACATACACGAATCAGATGTTACATTGTTTGTATATCCAATACATTTTTTAATGCTTGTTAAATTTTACTGATATTTTGGATGTTTGTTTGTTCCAACTATATATTCATAATAATGCTGTTTCTTTTATTAATGCCCATACACTACCGGTATTTTAAAATTTTAATAACGGGATGTCACGAATATGGGACATCTGTTGTTCATACCCGTCACGCTGATGTCTTTGTAAGTGCTGCATTACAGTATAGGAATAAATGTATTAACCAACCAGAGTATGTATACAAAAATATTAAAATATAGAAGTACTATTATACTTCAGGAAAGAATAAATCAAATTTTGATGGCGCCAATATGACTTCAAACCATCATAAGAAGATTACAATCCGTGGATATCATGAAACCGATATGCCGACTGTGTTGCTGTGTTCAGTCATTTACACTCAAATGAGCTTTTAATCAAATAATTCATCTACGAATGTATTATAAATTTACCTAATTAATTATTCATACAAAATCGACAATTCGCAAATCTTGGTTTAACGGCGGCGTATGTATCCAATTTCTCTGCCAATAAATATTATTTTCATGAGTAATTTGATATTTGGGTTCTTGTGCAGAGAGAGAGAGAGAGAGATACAATACTTCAGAATGACCTCTTGTTCATAAACTGCAATATTTAACGGCGCTGTCAATTTCTCCTGGTTGATATCTACACCAATTGGAATGTATTTTCAGGATATTGTGAATTATTAACGATGTTTTTAAAAATCCCTAAGGATTAGTATCGTTATGATGATATCTCACAGAAACCGACATATAACTAGACATATTAATATCACCCTAAAAACATTTTTTCTGTTAGTTTTGTCTCCATCCACAAAATAATACCTGTATAATTTTTTAAAATATTTTCCTAAATAAGAAAAAGCGTTGATTTGTGATTTTGGCCTTAAAGTGGACTGATTTGGTCAGTATTTGTGCTTAAAATCAACTGTCAAAAATAATTGCTGTAGTACAGGCACATTTCTACCCCGGTAATTAAAACTGCACTCAAACAAAAAGTGCTTGATCTATAAAATATTTTTTTATTTTGAACACCTCTGTCAATTATGTAATGTGCATGCGCTACTAATAGAGCCAATACGGTATTTCTAGAGCCTGTATTCGAGTAAACAAAGTTCAAAATAATATTCCCAAGACCTTGTGTATTTAATGCTGTATGTGCGTGCGTGTGTGTGTGCGTGTGTTGGTTGACTCACCACTGCAGTGTCTGCTATGATTGATGTGTCGCAGATGATATTTTGACTCTAGTCTGGTTGGTCGTGTTTATTGGCACCATTAACTTTCATTATGTTGCTGTCTGTGACTTTATTGGCTCACATAAAAAACAAAGAAGATATTTTAAAATTAAAAAAAAAAAGAATTTATTTGTTTTTCTTATCATGATATTTTAGTTGGTAATCAATCACCTTGATTACAATTTCAATTTTTTTCTTCTCTATACTATAGTTTTTTTTCAAGGAAATTGTGATCGATTCTATGCAAACTCCTGAAAAATAATGAGACGGGACATCTGTTGCCAAATATGAGGAGTCAATTCGAATATGGGATATTTATTACCAAATATGGTATATATGTTCCCAGATATTAGATATCTGTTGTCAAATATGGTATATCTATCGCTGAATATGGGATATTTATTACCAAATATGGTATATATGTTTCCAGATATTAGATATCTGTTGTCAAATATGGTACATCTATTGCTGAATATGGGATATTTATTACCAAATATGGTATATATGTTTCCAGATATTAGATATCTGTTGTCAAATATGGTACATCCATCGCTGAATATGGGATATTTATTACCAAATATGGTATATATGTTCCCAGATATTAGATATCTGTTGTCAAATATGGTACATCTATCGCTGAATATGGGATATTTATTACCAAATATGGTATATATGTTTCCAGATATTAGATATCTGTTGTCAAATGCCCTGTCACAAAAAAAAAATTATTTATTAAAACCAGCACTGCTATACAAACAGAAAAGTGGTTTTCTTGTATTTCAGATAAAGATTCATTTTTTTTAACCTAATTAAGAAATGGTTTTTATGTACTGCTCTTCTGATCTAACACATGTGGTAGTTATGGTGATTCTCTGGGCTAAACTCGCATTAAAGGATGTTGGATTAACAGATTCATGTATAAATTGTGTTAAAATGAGCTCTCAGTACCTTACCCAACCATGCATTTGTTTGAATACCATGTATGTGTACATGTATGTATGGCCATATTGCTGGACTGTCTGATTGCGTTATCTCAAATAATCATGTGGTTTCCTGTTTGTCACTTTAGTATTATGACTTGGTCATCACAGTGTTTATGAGCCAGACCCACATTCTCTCCACTTGCTTGGCTTTTAGATAACTTTTATGAAACTTACATGATTTGGGTCAAGTTACTATAATACAGGTCCACACTAATCACCACTTCACCCTGACGAAAAGTAACTTTTTAAGCGATTGGCCAACAGTGGCCTGCTCCCACCTGCATCAACCAATCAAAGTTGTTGTTACATACACACTTTATCAAGAACTATTAATTTTAATTAATAATTTATAACATCAAGCACAAAAGCCGCAAACACCGATTTAGTTTCCAGTGAAAGTAGTTGAGTGTTTTATATTCAGTTGAACACAAATAAAAGTGATTGTTTTCTTCCCAATGGTTGCATTTTTACGAGTACACGGCATTCACTTGCTCATTACAAGTAGGGAAGGTTGTTGACATCTACTTATTACAACCTAATGCCGTAAATTCTAGTGACAATAATAACTTAATAAAATTTTATACAATATACCCTTTTACTTCAAGGCTGGTATTTTTATGTCTTTTTTTCTTGATAAACAAAATGGCTGTTGTCAAAATCGGTCTGCGTAGTTACTTGCAGAGACGTACCTTATTACATCACTGGCTACCTGATACGTTTCCTTGGATTTTTTTTTCTGGTGAGATTAATGCTTATTGCTTGTAAAGAGGTTTACTGACTGAACCGTGGCCGTGCAAGACATTATTTTACTTTGGGGTCTTTCACTTGTTCATATCTATGGACGCTTATTCTTTTAGACGCAGGCTATTACATAGGTTTCATATGTCTGTTACATGTTTTCCTGTTGACCATTACATTCCTATGGAATGAATTCAAGATATTTTCTTACTTTAAATATTGTTGTGCCGGAAAATAACTCTGGATATTGAATGACATCTGAAACAGGGAATTTTTTCATAAAACCATGTTCCATGTTTGGGACTATTACATGACTTACGGTCGTACGACCTTCTTTTCATAAGTGGTGACTGTTTAATGCGCTTAAGTAGCCTGTGGCACAGTCATCTAATGTACAAGTCAATCCTTCATGGTGTTTAGCCCCAGGTTGAAGTTGAACTTTGATCCCAACCGAACGTGTTACAGTACACCAATATTGCATTGTGTATATAATCTTAGATTGGCTTTATATTAAATTTTCTGTCTTTGATTGTATTCCTCTTGTTTCGCTCTACAAAACGTTAAATGTAGGTACTACTGTTTTTTTGCTCTATTATTAGCACTTGCGCTCATGTAAACGAGTCATTTTTTAATGATCCACTGTCAATTCTGTTCACATGTGTGTCTGTTGAACGTACATTTCTAATAGAGCAAATATAATATTCGGATCACCTAGGACGACAGAACTAAGGAAAATTAGCTTTTTAGTCATTGGTTGATAGTTAAGAGTGTACTTCATTGCCAAACTTTCAGTGTCGTTTTATGGATTTCTTGTCATAATAATATCCTTGTTTTATCAGCATGGCAATGTCTCAAAAAAAAATCTATTATCGGTATTTACTTCATTAATTTCTTGAGAATTACTTACAAAAATGTTTCATTTCTTGTAATTTTTCTTTTAGAGTGATCTTGTCGAATACTATTATTATTGGAAGAAAACGCCAGAAGCAGCCAACCAGCGGCCCCATCGGAGACATCGTCGTCAAAACGTTCTTCGAAGGATACGACCTGGAGCTCGTTCCAGTCGACCTGCCAGCTCTGAATTTTGTAAGTGTCTGCGTGTTTTTGTCTTTTAAATAACCAGGACATAGTAACAGTTGACATAGTAATAGTTGTTGTAATAACTGTAATTTGATGATGTGTATCTGTATGTCAATAGAATATTAACCTTTTTACCACCAGTTTCCTCTTTTCATCACAAATTCACAAAATAGTCCCATTTATAGTATGCACTTTCCTTCAGAAGGTTGGGACAAAATAGCTAAATTTTTTGAGTAAAAACTAAAAATAACCAATTTTTTTGAGTAAAAACTGAAAATAGCCAAATTTTGTCAGTTGGTTTCAAAATTTCCCGAAATATTGAAGAATATAAGGAAAAAAGTTTGGGCGAGAAAGTCCTGTGGTGAAAAGGTTAATGGTATAGTGTCACTGTACTATGTTTTTATCTTTACTTGTTTTTGCTATTAACTTTTCCATATCTTAAAGTTTCTACAAAGCAGCTCACTCTTTCTTATATATTTTAAACATCTTAGTTACTGTAAAACTGGTACAATTATGCTTATAAAATGTGGGTGCTTACAAAAAACAAAATTTTAGAAAAGTCTGTGCTGGTTTCTTCTGATGATTTAAAGTTGAATTTGCATTTGCATATCTATGAGGTACTCTCCCCCGACCAATATATCTCCCCCGACCATTGTGCAGAAATTTGTCTTTTGCAAAATTGTGTTTATAACAATTTTCAAACTAAACATTGATCTAATATCTGGGCATTACGACCCTTTGGTTGAAAGTAAAACAAATAAATTGTAGAAAAAGTCATAAATATTGACAAATTGTTCGACTGAAGTTATGACGAGGATAATTATAGGATTCATGAACCAGACAAGTTTGTTTTCGTAAACAATGAGAAAATTTACGCTGAAAACAATATTATCATTACATGCTATTTGAGAATGGGGAAAATATTTATCAACTGTTTGTAACTTTGCTAAATTCAAAGCAACACGAATATTTTTTATTACTATTTATTTTTATTAAAATATTTTATTTTAGCTGGAATTAATTTTCGCTGAAAATACTTCTTAAGTATGAAATTTATTTTCACTGATTTTTGACGAGTTGAATGTAAAATATAGGAAAAAAGGTATTATCGCCGCATTTTATTTCACTGAATCATTCCTTCAGCTAAAATAGTCTAAACTTATTCCAAGCGAAAATAAAGAATTCTACAGTAGGCTGATTGTAAATATTGAAGTGGTTTGGAGATAAACTATCAGTAAATGTTTATCTTTAGAAATGCTAACATTTTGATAGATATCTATAAATGCTGCCTGTGTTGAGACTGATCTCATTTACAAAACTGATGTTTTTGATAGAGTAGTTAATATTTTGAGATCTTCGCAGCCTGGTAGTTCTCAGCAATGTGAAAATGTTTGTCTTGTAACTTTATGCTTGCACTATGAATTGTAGGAATTAGTTATACCGCCCTCTATCAGTTATCAGTGGAAATGGCTGTTTGAATCTGTTATCCTGCCCTCTACCAGTTATTAATTAACCGTTTTTTTTCACCAAACTTTCTCACCCAATTTTGTCTGCATTTTTTTTTTCTTTCATATTTCTAGAAATAAGCCCTAATTTTGCAGCAGACAAAATTTGAATCAATTTGCAATTTTTACTTAAAAAGTTTGACTATTTTTTTCCAGATCTTCGTAAGAAAGTAAATTATAAACAGGACTATTTTCTGAATTTGTGATGAAAATAGGGAACTGGTGGTGAAAAGGTTAAGATGATTGTTGGATGAAGCTTATTTTTAACACTTTGTAATAGACATTTAGGGAGATGTAGATTTTTATGTATTTTTTTGTGTGGGCAAAACTTTGCTCATAATTGTGATGACTTTCTCTCAGCAAGCGTTCAATTTATTTATTTACTCACTCAAGTTAGTTTTTTTTTTTTTTTTTTTCAGTGGATCTGAGTTCTGCAAGTGAAGAGGAGATAGACAGTGAAGACAGTGAGAAGGATCTAAGCGGCTATGCTTGTAGACATTGTTATACCACATGTATGTACACTAATAAACCTATTGACTGGTTTTGAGGGCAATAGCACATGCTAATTGCCCCACCCTTCAATATATTCCTGAGATTATCGCCAAAGGAAAAATGTATCTTCCAAAGTTGATTAACCCCATGAAATGTAATAAAATCCAGATAGCATCTGTAATAATTTCTACCTTCCTGTTCATTTCTGAGAATTCCATGCTGAGCTGATAAAAATAAGTGATGTCAGTTCTTATTTCGTATGCAAATCTCAGCGATTAGTGTTCACTGATTATGGGTAAAAAATGTTTGAAAAATGCTTCTTTAGGAGTATAATAGTTCACACTTGAGGGCTTGTGCTTCTTCATTTTTACTTCAATAGATAACAAATAAAACACAGCATGAACAAAATCACTTTGATAGATTTATGTCAGTTTTATCAGTTTGTAGTTATTTAAAGTTGATAAACTGAGTTGTCAAGCTGAGCTGATAATCACTGCTTCCTGCAACATTCATTCAACTTGTAATCTGATTCTCGTCTCACAGCATCCAAAGACTGGCATCACGGTGGGAAAGATAAAATCCTACTCTGTACTGACTGTCGTATATTTTTCAAGAAGTACGGGGAAGAACGACCAATAGACAATCCACGTAGTCCACCTCCATTTATGTTCAAACCTGTTAGAGAAAATGACAGCGACGAAATTAAACCGAAAATGAGAACGAGAAGAAATAGAGATTCTGTAAGTATGAGGTTTTTGAATCATATGATGTGAATGCTTCCAATGGGATTGGCTAATAGTGATCATAACTAAATAATAGAAATAGCAGATGCTGATTGGGCTGAGTTGGTCATGTGACTTCAACAAGTGTTAGATGATTGGTTATGAGTATTTATCACTGCTTAATACTCAACAAGCTTCACTGTCATGTACAAATATCCGTGCATATCCCATAATGCATTGCTATATTCATCACATTATCACATTGATCATGAAATGTGCTAAACAATTTTTGTAGGTAAACTCTACTCTTCGAAGTGGTCGAAGTAAATATAGTAGCGAACCTTCAAGTCCTGTACATTCACGACGGTTATCACGTGGTAGTAATCGCAATTCACCCAGTGCATTCAGTACATCAAGTGACAGCAGTACTAAGTCCAGTGGAAGAGGCAGAAAGAAGGTAAATCATCTTTTGACATGGGGTTGTTGAGGCTTCTGGACATTCAATGTGTTGATTTTCCTGACTAGTTGTTATATGCAAACAGTACTGATGGTGCATATTAAACCTTTTCTATGTTTTGTACAATGAGACAGGGACATAGTCCATATTTTGTACAATGTGACAAGGACATAGTCCATATTTTGTACAACGTGACAGGGACATAGTCCATGTTTTGTACAACGTGACAGGGACATAGTTCATGTTTTGTACAACGTGACAGGGACATAGTCCATGTTTTGTATAACGTGACAGGGACATAGTCCATGTTTTGTACAACGTGACAGACCTGTGTTACCATCTTCCTATCATACACCGACATTGCAGCTATTTAATCAGGGATTGAAATAGAAATTTTTCCTTGCATGCATAGTGTGCATGTTGAATTAGAAATTTTCCAGGACTAACTTGTTGTGAAATGCACCACTTTTGAAGTTTTAATAAAATTAACGGGTTCTTGATTGATTTTTGAGTTGTCTTACAATATTGTTTGAACTTAATTTAGGCTTAGTGAATATAATGAGAAAATGTTGTGTTAAATTCTACATGCACAGCGTGCACATTATATTTTGAGTTTACTTGCACTAGCTAATAATTTATGTGCACCAGGGGATTTCGATTCCTGTTAATGCATACCATATATGCTCTATTAGTAGCACATATTCTTGTGTGTATTGTATTATTATGGTATGGTATTAATTTAATGATTCAATATACAACATGCGATTTTAGGTTTATATGTACTTATTGGAGATGCGCTTCTTTTTAATAGAGCGAAAGTGGTACATACATACAGCACAGTTGCCACAAACTTTACGTTATGATAATTTTATCATAATTGCATTGTAATGTTATAAGTAAATTTTTACTCCAGAAACATATTATAATATAATGCTCTGTTGATATTTCAGAAGAATTTCAAGAAGGAAGCAGATGATTTGATAAAAGAAAGTACAAAAAGACTTCGAGAAAAAGAAGAAATTAATTATAAAGATGATTATAAAGATGATATTGAATCTGATTCCGGGGTTATTATCAAGAAAACTAAAACTCTGGTAAGTTACCTTGGATACAGGTTACTTCATTATGATGCATGATGGGAGTCTCCACTGATCGGGAACTTGTAGGTCCAGATAAGCTCAGTGTAATGCATGATGGTAGTAAATGTTTTTTTGTTTTTGTTTATAGAATTCAGTCGAACGGTCAGAGACTCCTTCGGATCATGGAGCAAGTACAGACAGTAGTAGCACTGTGAATGAGGAATCTGCCAGCAATACGGCCCAGGATATTGATAACGATGGACTTACAAGTGCATCATCCGTGTGCTCACCTTCTCCTGATAATGATAATGATAATGACAATGAAAGTGAACCAGAATCTGAACAACCGATCGAACATTCCCAATCTGAACAACAATCAGAGGATGTGCGTAGAGACACTATAGAGGATAGTATTCCATGTATCGTCCCAGTTCAGCCAATTGTGCAACCTGTGCCATTGCCGCCACCACCACCGCAGATAACTGACACTTTACCGCCGGTGCCTCCACCGATAACTGCTGTTGCAACGTCGGTGATTGCACCAGTGCCAACCTCTGCGGCAATACCTCCAATGCCTGCCCTCCGGCCGAGTTACGGTCCTCCTCCTCCACTACATGAGTCGCCAATGCTGCGTGAGCCTCCATCACCTCTGCATGAACCTCCACCGCCGCAACCACCACCTTTGCATAAACCAGTTCCACAACTGCCACCTCGGGTGAACTCACCAGTCAAGAGTCCGGAATTGTTAGAACATTTAGATAACGATAACTGCAGTGGTGACGACGAGGAGTTGGAAGAAATAATTGGAAACAGGGAACCATCACCAGAACCAGTGGTGGTGGATGTACCAATACATTCTAGTGAAACTGCAAGGTGAGAATTTTGCTTTCTACAGGAGATAATGGGAAAGGACAAAAAAGTGTGTTTGTTAATTTGTGGTATTAATCAGTCAGTAACTTACACTTACAAAAGAACAGACACAACCTTTATGCAGTACACAAATCCAATATTGATGACCTGCGTTACCGGTACCTTGTTTTGTTTTGCAATGAATTGTTGTAATTGTTTTTGTAGTGTTGAGACCAGGTACTGCCGTCTACTATTGGAGTCAGTGTAAAGTCAATTAATATATAAATAATTGTAAATCGCATAAAAATTTTGCTCATGAACAAAGACTCAAGTAACTATTACAATGTCACAGCAGTTGTAAATAAATCTTGCAATAGTTGTACACCATTTGCAGTTACGATATTTCTTAATTTCAGTGCTTCAATGTTTTGACATTTCTTCTGATCCCCTTATCTCATCAAATTTGTTGGTTCCAATTTGACATTTATTACACCTATTGACCTTTCAAGTGCCAAAGTTAACATTAACACAATAAAACCTACATTTTTTTTTGTTTTTTTTTTCTTTTTTAAATTTGAACTCAATCTAGCTAATTGTGTCTATTTGTTTCAAAATTATTAAAAAATATATAATAAAATTAAAAATAGATAATGCAACACAATTATGGTGGGAGAAAAAGTTATGGCACCCAAGTAGATGAATTCAACTAAATTGGACACTCTTTCCAAAAAATAAATACAAAAGATATAATTTGACATTTTGTAGCAAAAATTCTGCACCATATTATTGGAAATGTTTTTTTTTATTTATAGAATAATTATTTGACAATCTTTCAGATTCATCAAGCATTGGAACAGAGGTTACAATTCGTGTGCCCGAACCGACTTTATATTCGTACCACTTGAAGAATCCAGACTAGCCAAAAAGCGAGCTGAAGTCAAGGAGAAACTACGTCTTGAGCGTGAAAGACAGCGTGAAAAAGAAAGAGAAGCAGAGCGCTTGGAGAAAGAAAAGACGATCAAACGTGAAGCGTTGGAAGAAGCCGAACGAGAAAAAGAAAGGAAACGAGAAAGGGAAGAGAGGGCAGAGAAACATGTGGTGGGTTATAGAATTTTTTTTCACATCTGAAAGATGTTGGCATGATCATCCTTTCAATTACCGTATTTATTGATTCAAAGATGAATTATTATATTTTTATAATGTTTTTAGCTCCGCTGTCGACTTTGTCGAGCGGAGCTTATCATATGAGTGATTGTCCGGCGTTGTCCGTGTCAATGTTTTACTTTTTCGACTTCTTCTTGAAAACTACAAGCCTGAATGCTTTCATACTTGGTGAATATGTACCTTGGGTAAACTTCTCTCAGATTTGTTCATTTCATGATCATATCTTCAATTCTCTAATTTTGGTGAATATTTTTGTCATTTTTGGTAAAAAGTGATATTTTCGACTTCTTGTTAAAAACGACAAGTCCAATTGCTTTGATATTACATATATAGATACTACATATGGACCACTCTCAAATTTGTTCATTTCACGATGATATCTCCGATTCTCTAATTTTGATGAATATTTTTGTCATTTGTGGTAAAAAGTGATATTTTTTTCTTGTTAAAAACCACAATCATTTATGGTTAAAAATTATATTTTTGAATTCTTGTTGAAAACAGCAAGTCCCATTGCATTGATACTATGCATATTGTTCATTTTCTAATGATATCTTCTGTTCTTTAATTGAAATGTGCATTGCTAACAGCGGAGCTATCTCAGCCGAGAGGCTGCTTGTTTTCAAAGGTATAATCAAGATGATTGATAATAGAAGTCTTTTTTATATGAAAAACTGGAGTTAATATGTTCTCAGAAAAATATGTTTATTTCGATACTAATTCGATATATATCTTGCGGTCTATTTCTTCAGAAAAAGCCTGAGACGCCACCAGCGAATACATCAGCTGATGCCCAAATTACCGGTCCTTACGGTATACAACATGGACACGGTCCTGCAGGTGCATATATATCACCAGGAGCACCACCACATCCTCATCACCACCATCATATGCCACACGGATATGACACTCCGGCTCTACGTACATTGAGCGAGTATGCACGACCACATGCAATGTCACCTCGTAACCCTACACCTCAAACATTAGCATGCTTGACTGGTCCAGATCCAATGTTGCGCTACGGCGTGATGCATGGAATTCCCGGGATGTACCCGATTGGAGCAAGGGAACGAGCTGACATGGAAATTGAACGGGAGTTGCGTGAACGAGAATTCCGGGAACGGGAGCTTATAGAGCGTGAGTTACGCGAACGTGAACTCAGGGACAAAATGAAATTAGACCCCCTAGGTGGACACTTAACACCCATGGATAGGCATTGGTTGCTAAATCGCCATGGTATGCACGGGGATAGAACTCCACATCCCACACCGTTTCACTTGCCTCATCATCAACATGAAAGGCATGGCGAGCGACCAATGGACAGGCTGCATGTAGCCCTTCCTGGTCATCCTCATCCTGGTGAAGCTCCATTCACAGGGCAAATGGAAAGACTAACAATGGAACGAATGCAAGCTGAAAGACTAGGGGGAGTCCCGGTGGATGCGGTTACACGCATACAGTTAGCGTCAATCAGCGGTCATCAGCATCAACACACACATTCCCATACGCACCTACATTTGCATCCATCAGAGCAGAATCCACATCTCAGTCCCGGATACCATGAACATCCGGTAATGGGACCACATCCTTTAGCTGGTGGTGGTGGAGGTGGTGGTCCATTCCCACCAGGGCACCCAGCGAATGATCCAGCATTAGCCGGTGTGCGGCCAACGTTGGTTAATCATCCATATGGCGATGCTTTAGCCCAACAAATACATCATGAGGCTATACAACGGCAGATAATGGAGCAGCATAGGTTTTCACATCTACAGCAACAATTCCTAGCACACCAAGACAGTCTCATGAAGTAAGTATCATGCCTTATATAGGAATCATTTACATAGTTTATGCCTTATATAGAAATCATTTGCATAGTGTATGCCTAATATAGGAATCATTTACATAGTTTATGCCTTGTATAGAAGTCATTTGCATATTAGTTTCCTTATTTAGAAATAAATTTACATAGTTGATGCATTTGCATATTAGATGATTCATGGTCCTACCATATTCTATAATATTAATTTATATATAACATAACTTAGCATATGGTATTACTAATCCACAAATATATATGTGTGATATTGATATTTTTTTATTTTCTTCAACAGGAAAGCGCCGTAAATCTGCCCAGGATCTTAGAGATGTAATTTATCTTGTACAGAACTATTTATTATTTAAATTTAGCAACCGTCTGGATATTTTTTTATGATAGTACTTCTCGCTAGTGTCATTTTGACATAGTCTTGTGGAGCCCAGCTGCATCCCCATATCATGTCTGTTACTGCAACAAACTATATGAGGACATCCTCAGTTATTCTGCCTTTGTTCTGTCTGCTGCAAGGAAAACAATGAACTTATGGAAAGGAATCTTGCTACTCTGTACAGAAGTGCAGGTTTTAATTATTTTGCTGTTACAGAAGTGCTGATTGGCTCAAATTATTATGCTGTTACAGAACTGCTGATTGGCTTAAATTATAATGCTGTTACAGAAGAGCTGATTGGCTTAAATTATTATGCTGTTACAGAAGTTCTGATAAGCTTTGAAATAATTCTGCTGCTATGGATGTGCTGATTGGCTGCTATATTGGAGTGTTGATTGGCTTAAAATTTGTCATGTGACCTCCATGACAGCGAGATGTGGGCGATAAGAATGTCGTGATTGTTCATATCCTGAACTTTCCTCGTTTGGAAGCAGTGTATATCTTACAGGTGCATGTGACACTAAGTTGCAATCAGTTATGTCATCATTCAAATCAATGTGTTTTTTTTTAAAATGGCCAAATCTGCGAAGCATGTCATACAATAGACCATTTCCCATTCACTGTGAGATCCAACGTTATTATTAATGAAATCAAACGTAAAAACAGAGCAAACAAAGGTGGTATTCAAACATCTAGTGGTATTCGACAATCGCGAAAGTATTATTGGGGATATTTCTATGCTTAATAAAGTGCTGTGCACATTCGATGATGGTCAGTTTCGATGAAGTAATGGTATTCAAACGCAATATTCCCCTGTCAAAGATTGGCCTTTAGATGTGAGCTACAAAATAAAGAAATTCGACTTCAAAATCATATTGTTCGATTTCTGTGGCAGACGTGCGAGATCTCGAATGTGAACGGGAAATTACCTACCGCTGTTTGTTAGTGAGGCATACCAACATGGTTCACGTTCAAATTGTCAGGTTTTCCCCAGCTTAGTATTGTATTGGTGAAGAAAACTTTTGTTATCTTTGATTTTTATAGGTGCTAGAAAAAAAAAATGCAAAAAAAAGTGTTACATGAAAATAAAGCTTGTTTGTTTTTTTCAAACTTAGAGACAGATGAATTTTTTTTAAAAATCAAGTGTGTAAAGAAATCCTTGTGTGTATATGTCCATAAAAGGGACTTTGTAGCAATATTCTGAGTGGATGGGTTTTTAATTTTTATTTTAGCAATCAATCAGTTTTTTTAGACACACTTCTAAGACTTGTATGTATTTTTTTGTTTGTGTACATTATTTGCTGTAAATCGGCTTCCCATTGCCATGGTTATTGTATGTTTTTATTGAAGAACTAAGTATTTTGGAATTATTTTTGGTATAAAAAGGGTGTCACAAGTCTCAGGCCAAAATATCTCATAATTAAATTAATTTGTTATGCCTCTTTTTGAATGAATGTTTTGTCCAAGCAAAACATTTTATGAGTAAGGGCAATCAATCACAAATATGCTTGCAGAAGTGTAGGTGTGATGTACATTTGACCAATCAGAAGCCTTCAGACAAGAGGATCTTTATTTCAATTTTGTGTTCTGGTTTTGCTTAGGTATTAGTTGCTTATTTGAAAATCAGAAATGAACAGCATCAACAACAGCAGGTGGAAGACATTGTTGGCTTTAAAATGAGCATTTAAAAGTCTGTTTCCTCAGTACTGTATGACAATTTATGACAGTTTTTTATTCAAATAGAGGGGTAGAAGGTACTGAGAAAGGTGTTTTTTATCAACAGGATTTATACTACTTTATCTTGTATTTCTTAAATAATTGTGAAATTGCAACCCTTATAAAATATAATTATTATGGGTATATTTAAGTGTGGGTATTTATCTGTTGTATTGTATTGTATGTACATCCCTGTAAAAATACCTTGCTCACCCTATTTGCTGTAAATGGTATGTTCCACTTTTAGAAGATGGGTTATTCTAATATTATGAACTTCGAGAGGATGGGTAAATTATTCAACTTTACTAGTTCTAGGTTAAAATCTAACCCCTGCAACATCAGTATTTTGGAATACCTTGTTTTACTGTGTGTGCACTAGTAAGAGAAAATGTTTATTGAGGATTTTTTTAAAAAGATTTTAAGCATTTAAGTTCCTGGTATGATCAGAAGTACATTACTTGGGGTTTGCAATAGGCATAGTACTGAATGGTGACATCATGTCAAGTTCCCATTCAAGTCTCATCTCGTATATAGCGAGACTGATGCTACGACCTTCTGACATGACATATATCAATGTTCGAGGTTTGTAATAAAACAATAAAACATGTCACACCACTATCATAGTAAAAAAATGTAATACATCGAAAATGTTCAGAAATTATTATTTTGATCCACCTTGACCTCCCAGTATCCTAGTTACCTTGGGCGTGCACATTTGCATTCTTCTGAGTTGGGAACGCTTATAATGCTAGAGCAAGATTGAAGTCTTTGAATCTTGGTATCATGTCACGCTACTTGCAAACCCAAAATAATGTACCTCTGGTATTGCTTAATGTATGGTGAATCAATTATAATACCTATTGGTTTGGAATTTTGTCATCACCACATGATACAGAAATGGTTTTGAGCTAGCAATTTCTGTCATTTTTTTTTTAAATCTTTTTTTTTTGTGTGGAAACAATCGCTTTTTTCATTTTATTGCTTTATACCGATTAATTGTTGCTTCTAGGAACTTTTGTGATTTCTTGAATGACGTTCGCAAGGACAACATTTCACAATTGTTTTCTTTTTAACTAGTTAGTGAATTCCCCTGACTTTGAAGTGTCACTGTTGTCATTCAAAGTTACCTTTGATTCCAAGAGGCATGTTTGATTAGTCAGCTGTGGCACTTCCAAATCATGAATTAGTTATTTGAGAACTTGCATAGTTACAATCGCTAGCACCATTTGCCGACAACGTATCTTTGCATTCAGTGTGTTTGATAAAGATGAGTCTAACAAACTTTTACTGGCAGGTGAATGCTCATTTTGTGGTTGAGCGCCCTCTATGGATAAAATATCAAATGTGAGGGTGCTTTTTTAATTATATTTCAGGAATCTTCAATGAATCTTCAAGGGTCATTTGTAATCAACCAAGAAATGTTACGCAAATAATTATTTGTCAACTTCTAAATTAAGAGAAGTGTTCAACTAGCAGTTCTCTGGTAGGGAATTTTATGCATCATTTAATTCATGTTCCCTGGATTAAACTTGACAGTTGCCCAGTAATCTGAATATTTTAATCTATGTATATATGTAGAGAAATAAATGTGTAAGAATTATTTAATTCTTTTTTTAAAAAAAAAAGGAAAATTAATGTTATCTCAACAGAGTGTGTTTTTCAAACAAAGTATGCTGCTACTATACTCTTCTAAAAGTATTTCTCAATTTGTGACCAAAATGAAATAAAAAAAAAACCTGGACTGGTTTTTGAAAATACTTCTGATGTTTGTTGTCATTTAGCATTTGTGATCTTATTTTAGTTGCCGTCTTGTCCGTCGTCGTCCGGCTCCCATCGTTTGTGTCAATGTTTTACTTTTTCGACTTCTTCTTGAAAACTACAAGCCTGAATGCTTTGATACTTGGTGTATATGTACCTTGGGTAGACCTTTCTCAGATTTGTTCATTTTGTAATGATATCTTTAATTCTCTAATTTTGATGAATATTTTTGTCATTTTTGGTAAAAAGTGATATTTTCGACTTCTTGTTAAAAACCACAAGTCCAATTGCTTTGATATTACATATATAGGTACTACATGTGAACCACTCTCAAATTTGTTCATTTCATGATATCTTCAATTCTCTAATTTTGATGAATATTTTTGTCATTTTTTGGTGAAAACCACAATCATTTATGGTGAAAAATGATATTTTTCAATTTCTGTTAAAAACAGTAAGTCCCATTGCATTGATACTATGCATATTGTTAATTTTCTAATGATATCTTCTGTTCTTTAATTGCAATGTGCATTGCTAACAGCGGAGCTATCTCAGCTGATAGGCTGCTTGTTTTCTTAATATATCTACGGTATAATAAATGCATAAGCATCAATGGTCAATAAATATGGTCACAGTGAGCCAGCCATATAAATTGTATTTTTATGGGCTCCATGTGAGCTGCTCTGGAACGTTGGTCGAAGAACGGGTGAAAACAGCTGAATAAAGAAAACGTCAAAAAGCAACCAAATTTATATATATATATATATATATATATATGTATATTGCACATGTAATCTTCTTACACTGTGTAGGAGAGTCTCAACTACCGCAAAGTAAAGTTTTCTGAGTTTTCGACTTTTGTTTCCAATGTGTTGGTTGCCAGGCGGTGATATTCCTGGGTGTCCGCCCCTGAGAATTGTTTTCATCAATTAGTCATGAAGAGCGCCCACATATGGTGATATTGGGAGATTACATTGTGTGATGCGCCTTTACCATTTAAAAGACTGAGGAAACGCTTGTGTTTGGATCCTAAATGTGTCGTTCAGTTCAAGAATATGAATCGCATACCACATAAATTAGCAGTATTGAGGATGTGATGTTGCGATTATCACACACGATAAAATGGCTGATGTTCACAGTAATAACAAATTCAAGTCAATGTGAAGTGACATGCATTTACAAAATTGTTGCTGATTGGCCCAATCATAACACCTAAAAATTGGACCAATTAGAGAGCAGTATCAAATTATGGTAGATACTCTGCCAAAAGGTAGGCGAGTCTGAAACGCATTTTATTTCAGCTAAAATCAAGTAACGTGCATAACGCTTTTCGGGTTACCAGGACAACCACTTTCAGAGAAAAAGATATACAAATATAATGAAAATATAAATGTCTTCTATCAGACTTGTAATGACTTCACTACAATGAAATGCAAATTTAAGTCCAATATTTAATCTGTGAAAATGCAAGTACTGTATTTAAACACTAATTGAAGAGTAATGTGCTCAAAATTCTTTTGGTTATTATTCCAATTAACACTTATAAAATGGCTCTAAAAGTGCATCTGGTGTTGGTCTTGGAATGGTGTAGCTCTACCACATTCATCAACCACCCCACACCCACCCACCCCCAACCCCGGGCAAGCAACGATACTTTATGTATTTAAAGCGCGGTGGTCGTAGCGCAGCGCGTGTTCGAATTTCATGTAAATAAACAATGTATATTACATGCGTTGTATACGTCGCTATGAGTCCCATATCGAACAGGACGCGGCGCGACGACTGCCGCGCTTTAACGTCAACTTTAGGTATTTTCAAGCACCAACTCTAGAGGGCGACATAAGATGTTGGATTTTTGTAAGAAGGGGGGGGGGGCAAGGGTTATTTTCGTTCAACGTAATTGCAATATTTTTTGTTCGTACAACGTAAATAGAAAAAATAAATTCCGTAATTCTGTAATCACAGGCTAGACGTACAACGTAATCAATCAAATATTGTTTTCGTACACTGTAAAAATGTGTCGTTTTTCTCGTACATCCAAATAAAAAAATCGTAATCAGGGAAATTACATTTTAGAAACTGTAAAACGACTAGATGACACAATTCACTACAAAATTGAATGTCAAGACGTAAAAGGCCCTCTAACCGAATGAAGAGCATTACGAGGGTAATATGCGCATGCTTCTCTTCACACGGCGCAGCAATGGTGGAGAATTTGAGTCGGAGAGCTCTTCGGACCATTCAATGTTCCATTTGTTAACACTGTAAACTGTAAAAACGTCTTTTTTTCTTCGTAAATTGTGAAAAGCCCTTGTTATTTCCCGTAAAACCGTACCAGCTACCCCCCTTGCCTCCCCTCTTGTAAAGTCAGGAGGACATGAAACTTCTTTATATAAGATGACTTTTTATGATATAATAATAATACCTCAAAGTATGCACGAAGACAGTTCAGCTGGAGTATTGACCGACGCACGGCAGAGGGAATGGGAATGCCGAAATCCAAAAAAATTAGAACAGAATCGGCGAACTTCTTTGTGTTGAGTCCGGTCTAATCCCGACGGCAGCCGTGTTTGTTTTTATTAGTAGAGGACGCTTACGCGCGTAATCATTCCATATTTGGAATAAGCATTTCCTAATATGGTAGGATGAAAATACCCCGTAAAATACCGCAAAATTACGGCACGCTGTAACATACGTTACGGTGACAGATGTATAATAATAATATTTATTCTCTATTTCGAGTTTGTCAAAATTGAGTTAATAATTCAATATAATTTCTTTATCAAGTAGCTGTAAATACGTGAAACATTTATTTCATCGTTTAAAAAGACTGAGTTTGAAAGTTCTGAGTTTGGAATCTGATCTGTTTATTTCATTGATCGACGGGTTATGATAATATTCTTTTGTTTTGTTTTGAAACACAGTTGTTGGGTATTGATTGGATCTCAATTTTGTATTTTGCTTTGATCTGCAAAAGATTGTCCTACCAGGTGTGTTTGTAGCATGTTCCATATCCTTTATAGCATGGTATGTGAGACACATTGGTCTATTGTTTTGTATCTGTGGATAGTATTTTATTGCCTGGCACTGAATTGTTAGCTTTGCTGTTATGGAAGATGACCGAGCAAAGTTCATGGGTTGACTGGTCCTGTCCGTCGACATCGTCTGTCAATTTTTTGTTCAGTCTGTTTCATTTCCTAAACCATAAGCTGGATCACCTTGCTATTTATCTCACAGCTATCTGGGTGTACCTCTGTGAGATTTGTTTATTTCATGACATCACATCAAAATTTCTATTTTCACGAAATATTTTTGTCAATTTTGGTCAAAAATGATTTTTTCAACAACTTCTTGTCAGATTGCATTGAAATTTGGCGTCAATGTTCTTGACATGGACTAAACTTGGACTTGCTAATTTCATGATACCATATGCAAGTGTCTATTTTTAGTAAATATTTTTGGTTTGTTTTTTTGCTTATTTAGTCTTCGTTCAGACGCAGTCCGAAAACAGGAACTTATGTTTTGACCCTTGTGCGTCTGTGCGTGTGTCCAGACCTGTATCTTAGACATGCCTGTACTTATAATCACAATCAAACTTCACACATACATCATACATATGCATTCAAGATGGCCGAATGGTGGCCATTTTTGTGCTAAAAAATCATTAAAATGTCATTTTATTTTTCAGATCTGATATAAAATAGCCAACTGGAAGCCATTTTGTTTTAATAAATGCAGTTCTAATGCCATATCTTTGACATGCTTTGACGATTATGTTCAAATTTTATATATTCATCATACATCATGACATAGATATATTGGTTTGACTATCTAATTCAAAATGACCAAATGGCAGTCATTTTTGTGCTAAAAAAAACATCAAAAATCAAGCATTTCTGGCATTCCAGAACTGTTTATGGATGGCCTTTGTTCAAACTTGGTCCTAGTACATACATTTGACATTATGGGACCTTGATGCACATCATTTTATTTTTCAGATCGGATTCAAAATGGCTGACTGTTGGCCATTTTATTTAAATGAATGCGCTTCTAGAGCCATATCTCTGATATGTTTTGACTGATTATGATCAAATTTTATATATTCGTTTTACATCATGTAATAGATTCATGTAGATAGTCTCGAGTTGTGTATCAATCCTTTCATTAAAAGATCTGTTCTATGGTACTGCTGGTAAAGATGCCTCTGTGATTTCTTAGATCCAGTTTTTGGATTGAAGTCATGTTGTTGTTCCAAGCGTTAGGGTATTCTTCATTGCTAAGAATGTGATTGAATACTAGTAGTTAAAATTTAAAAAAAAATGTGACAGAATACGACCCTATGTATTATTTACCCAGGAAGGTACCCGTCATCCTCATTCAATGTTTCAAATAGCACGAGTGTGTAGCACACTGTATTGATAAGTCACACTAATATTTTGCTGATATACTGTAAAATACTTTATTTTAGCTAGAATAATTTTTCGCTGAAAACACTTTTTGGGTGTTTCGAGTGGAATTTATTTTCATTGATTTTTGATAAGTTGAATGTAAAATATAGGAAAAATGTATATACGCTGGTATTTATTTTCACTGAATCATTCCTTCAATGAAAATAGCGAAAATTAATTTCCAAGTGAAAATAAAGTATTTTACAGTAATAAATAACAGATTGAAACAAAGTAGAATTTCGAGTTTAGTACAATACTGTTCTTTCAGTTGCTCCAGTTGTGCAATAAACATGACAGTAGATCGCGTGTATTGTGGTTATGGGCCACGGTAGCTTATTATTTTTAATTATCATTTTTAACTACAAATCTCAACTGCTCGAACCAATCTCATTTTTTGTTTAGACTACGAACATTGCGTCATTTTTTTTGCGATTTGGGTAAATAATACATATCAGGTTGTTGTTTGCCTTAAACTTGCTCATGCCGTGATATTAAAACACAGAATTTGATTACTCTGGCCCAAAAATGAAACGTAACATTCCAGACATTTCGACCTATTAGCCCGGCCTATCAGTTAGTATTTATGGCATTTTTCAGTTGTCACGCATGTTGTGGTGGTGCGCCCTCAATGACTGGTTATGCGATAAATACAGACGCCATACTTCACGTACACGTTCTTTTATCGGACCGTACTCCTCCCAAGACCAAACTAATTGCTTAGAAATTCATCTATTTGACGAATAATTCAGAGAAGACAGCTATGAATGGAAAAGGTAGAGGCGGCGAGGCGCAGATGTTGGCGACTTTGTCCTCGTTTTTTAGCGACAAAGACATGACAGACGAAACTGAGAAATCGTGTTTGAAAAATATGCAAGTTTTCCTTGGCAAAATCAGCGGCGATATGAACCTAGACAAGCCTGATGGGATTGAAGCCATGGCCCTAGCGCTGAAAAGAGACCTGAAATGGCAAAGACTACAGGCTTACTCTATTAAATACATTAGCGACAATCTCCGTATCAGCAGCCACCGAGTAAGTCACGTGTTCCGGCATTTTAACACGATGTCTTGTTTACTTACTATAACGAACATGTGCAATGGGATTGTATTTGAATGGCAGTTTGTTGACAAAAACATGTTGGTGTGACGAAGTTGTGCATTGCAATTATTGTTATTATTTATTGTTTTTGTTTTTTTGTTTTTTTAATTTAGCATTATTGTTGGCAACTTTTAACAAGTTGGTTCAAATTCAATTTAAATATTGGTTATTGCATGGAGGTATTAAAACAGACTCTTTTTACCTCCATGGTTATCGCACAGTCCCTCTATAGATAGATGGACCGTGGCTATTGACATTCACAGTCTGACCTGTAGCTGTGGTTCATAGCCCCATGTATTTTACTTACCAACAAGAAAAGACGCAAAAAGAAACGTTAACCCGGGCGCCAGGGGGTACTCACATTGAAGTGCTATATGTATATGTGCCGCCAAAAGGGGTCCCAAATTAACCACTGCTGTCTGAAAAGGGGTCCATATTTTCGAAAGACTGTCTCTAGAGCTTGAGTAATCCAACAATCAGAAGAATGAAGCTGATTTTTTTTTTCTGTAACTTCATTTTGATCGTCAAAGTCTATCCCCTGGAGTCCACTTGCTTTTCCCTTGGTACCATTTATGCTTACTGTCTGGAAAGGGGTGTCAAATATCCATAGTTTGTCTGAAAAGAGGTAGGCAATTTGAGTTTAAGGGGGAGGGGTTTCAAACAACCAGCTACACACTCCTGTAAGTATTTTCTTTTTCTCATTATCATTGAAATTAAGTAAATTGAGATATTTTTCCCAAAAATGATTAGAAATCAAAATCAAATTAGTAAAATTTGCATTAGTATGTGTATGGAAAATGTTTGCTATTTCTCAATTTATTTCCAATCGTGTGAATTTTTCTAACAGTGAGATCCCATCTGCCTGGACAACTACACTTGGTTTCAGGCATGAAATTCGCATTCTATAAAATGTTTCAACGGTGATTGAAAACTACTTGACCAATCACAAGCCTTAGCCGATGAATATCACCTGTGTGGAACTCCACTGCAGTCTGTGAACCTGTGAACCTCTCCTTTGACACTGGCTCACTTTCACAGTCTATCATTTTGTGTCAAACTGATAATGGTACAATGTACTACATTGTACTTGTACTGGCAGTACCTGCTTTCTCACTGGCGAACTCGATCCGGATCGAGATGGAGCTAAACCTCGGCATGTGCCGAAATCTGTGTGAGAATAGTCAGGAGTGAGTCAGCACATGCCTAGTTTTTGCGTATCTCGGTCCGCTTAGAAAGCCCAGATCCAACTCTTTTGTGTGTTGGAACGCATTTTACTGGTACCCAAACCGCCAATGAGTATTCCTTGTACGTTGCCATACAGTACTAATGACAGTTGTTGCTCGCAAGCCAGCTCCTTGTATGAAAAGTACAAATGAAGATCTCAGTCGACGACATCACGTGCATTCATATAACGCTGTAATTGATTTCTTCATTCAGTGATATATTGACGTGAGCGCACGGCAAGTAGACTGATTCTTCGTTGTCTCTCGTGCTTGACGATTCGTTATACTTATCAGCAAACTTGACAACATTAAATACAAGACAGCTGGACTATTCCAATGATCGGACATGTAGCCGGCCATTTTTATTAAAAACTGTTACCACTCCGTTGAATGAGGGTGTGATTTCGGCATATGCCGACTGGGTCTAGTCGACAGCCCAGTTTTGGTATGAACGCATTGCTGTTAATCCCTATACAAACATCAAAGATAAACTCTGTTTGGATCCAGATCGAGTTCCCCAGTGAGAACACAACTATTCTTTTAAAGCATCAATAGCTGGGATTTTGAACATTTTTTAATTTAAAATTAACCACATAAAGTTGACCAAAACTATTGTTTTAGACACAAATGCATGATCAAAGTGACCCTACACACAACTAATGTCACATAACATAGGAGTAGTGGCCGTTTTGTTGGAATCGTTCACATACAAGAAATGACATCAGTGAGAGGACTTCAGATAGAGGCTTAGCCTTATACAATGTATGGTATCAAACATTTCGCTAAGGGTCACTGGTAAGTTAGTATTTGACAAAACTGGATTTCAATAGATAGTGCCATCATCAATTTTGGTTTTAAATAACTATGCAAATAATTTTGCAAATGTTAGGCAAATTAGTATACTTATAAAATTTTAACACCACAGTGGTTTAAATTTGCGGGAGAACACTAATTGTTTGCTGTATCATTCCAATATGACTTATTTTGACCATAGACTTGCCTGTCATTCATGTAAAGCGTATGTGATTACTATAAAGCAAATACAGTACTGTAAAAGGATTTTGCTTATTTCGCTGACTGGAAAATGCGCTAAATTAAAACCCATTGAATATGTAAAATTTAGCATAGAACACATTATCTAAATGATAAAACCGTGAATTTGAAACCCACTGCATATGCCTGAAATGGTAAATCAGCGAAGTTTATCCCTCTTCTTACAGACGCCATAAAATACCATGTGAAAAATGGACACCTATTTTCCCAGCATACATTTCACACTAACTAGCCAAGACTTTTTGTGTAATTTCAACCAATTTCAATTGTCAAGTACTGCCTTTTAAGTAATCAAATTGACATTAAACTTGGTTTTCCATTTAGAATAGAATATTGTCTTCTCATTTCATGAAATTCAGACACATAAATTAAATTGTACAATTAGAGGAGGGTTACAAAAATATGCTAATTACGATAAACATGACAGCTGTGAATTTTGTTAATAAATCATGAAACCAGAGATAAAAGTGAACTTGCCTAAAAGAGTAAGTCATGGTTTATCAAGTAACTATGCTACTTGAGAATTTGAATTTGGGGGGTCCAAAAAAATGTTACCCCCCAAAATATGGTTTTGTATGGCTTGGGGTGTTTCCAGTCTAAAATCAATTATATGGTATTTTATGCGTTCAGATTGTGCAGAACGTAGGGGATTTATCTTATGGCATTATATGGCTACAGTAATAATTAAAGATATGGTACTTTATGGTTTCAGAAGGAATAAGTTCTCAGCCAGATAATATGGGTTTTTATGGCTTGGGAAAGGAAATCGTTGGTCCATATAATACCATGTTATGGTAAAATATGGTTTGGGGGAATACACGTTTATTTTATCATAACCTCAGGACCACAAAATATGGTACTTTATGGTTTCAGAAGGAATAAGTATTCTGCCAGACAATATGGGTTTTTATGGCTTGGGAAAGGAAATCATTGGACCATAAAATACCATGTTATGGTAAAATATGGCTTCAGGTTTTTATTTGAGAAAATATAATTACCTAAATGCGACGATCAAATTCTGTTAAACTCTGAATAATTTTGAAACTCAAAATGATGTCAACAGATTTAGCATTTACATGTACTGCCCGTGTAGTAACCTTTTTATGGGATAAAATAGCTGTCATTTTGAAAATGTTAATGATCTTCATTTGTTTATAGACTAGCGGCACTAGAAGAATTTGTTTATCAAAAGTAATGAACATTTCTACAGTTTGACCACTGATATATTTTGGCTAAAGAAAAACTAAGTATAAATATGATAAACAAAAACGTCTGGACAGATAGAAGCAAAAATATGTCATTAGTCTAAACAGATTTGCACCTGTGTATCAAATTTTAATGAAATCTTGATGGTATAGTAACACATGGTTTAGTGAACTCTGACACCATATATTACCATAAAATTTTAAATCTGAAGCCATAATATATCATTTCACAATCAGGTATCATATAAAATGCCATAAATTACCATATTCAATCCAAGTGTAACAAATTTTACCATAAAAAACCATAATGTCCATAATAGCTGATACCATAATATTAAAACCATAAATCCATACCAACAGCAATATGGCCCAATCCATAAAAAGCCATGTGTGATTTTTTAGTGATGACTAGAAAAATACCTTTCGTGTATTTCATAAAAGTAGTATAATACATAAAGGACATCATAATAGATATAATGCATACAAGAAGTTGTAAGAATATTCCATAATCTAAAGTTCGGGAGATGTAAAACCAAAAGAGACAATGTGCAAAAATGGCTATGGTATTTTAAGGTATCAGGCAAAAATGCCCTCTATTTTCACACGTTTTTTTATGGTGTCAGTAGGATAACACAAAATATATATTGGCTAAAAGAGTGAAAATTAGTCATTTTACAGTACTTCTTTTTATAGGTCAGTTTTATAACTGTGAACAGTTTACAATCCATAAAGCACATGTTTTATTGAGTACTGTAAAATCTGTATTAGAAACCGCGGCTTCTATTAAAATTGTACAATGCACAGTGGTCTCCACGAGGGGTTTAAAAGGGGCGCAGCGACCCTCTTTAATTTATTTGTGCCCCTCTTCAATTTGTAGCGCCCCTCTATATATCTTCAGCGCCCTCTTTTGTTTTCGGTGAACAGCTGTTTCATGAGTCCGGGAAGATGTCCCGATGACTTTATTGAGAGACTTCTTGTTAATTGACAGGCGATAAAACAAAGAACTAAGAGACATATAGTGGCATTAGGTGACAAGTAGGACAATGGATTGGGTGTCTGCATGTATGTAAATGTGTCCAAATAGGCGTAGTGCGAGTGGTTAGTGCTAGTAGCACTAATCCGAAAAAGTAATAGATCTAGTGCTAAAATGGCACTAGATCTAGTGTTAAAATGTGCACAGTGCGAGTGGCATTGTTATCGCATTGTCAACGACGTCGAATAATAGGAGGGGCATCAACAACCACTTTCATATGCAAACTACAAACAGTATAAAACATCGCCAATATACGCGAGATGTCCATAATAATACTTTTATATTCTGTCATAAATTAGCCATCCGAAAATCGCCCTGGAGATTTCATGGCTGGTGGGCACTTATTTTGGGCTCGGAATTTCAAAAAATAATCATCAAATATTTTTGGGGGACTTCCATTTTCATCATTGAAGTATCTAACTACGCAGACTTTCAACATCGTCAGTTGGGCCACCCAAGACGAAAGAAACTATTGCAGAATTAACAATAATTAATAATAATTAATAATTCTTGTTGAATTAAAAAGTAGACCAAATAAAATAAAATTCAACTTAGTTTCATCGTAACCAGCCGGCGGCCATGTTTCTTTTGCATGAGTTGAGCTAATAGGTCAAATCGCTAATTAACCAATCAAAATGCTGAAGGATGCCCATGTGTTCAAATCACCATAGCTCATTTAAATAAGTTGAACGCAACGCGGAAAAGATTTGCCGATGTTGTAGTACGATATTTTGGCTTGGATTTTGATGGGAAAATGGCATGATTTTTTTTTTCAAGTCAAAAAATAGTTGTTTTCAAAAGATGAACTGAGCATTAGAAGAATAATTTAATATTGTTTACAGTGAAAGCAGCTCTTTGTCCAAACGAAGCTTACCCATTCACGCTTGTAACAATAAACACGCTCTTGAATAAAAACTGAAATCACCGTCCGTGTTGAGGGACGGTGCTTAAAACGACTACTTTAGGCGTCAGGAAAGATTGAAATGTCTAAAAAAATTAAAAAAATATTAAAAAATAAAAACTTTAAAAACTGCCGAAAAATCGTCGCATTACGAAACTACGGTCATCACGTATGCGCACTGGGTTTGTTTAGCTGTGAAGGGTTAAAATACGTATTTCACAGCCGGAAATTCAACAGACTAACTTGTAACTTCACAGATTTCACATGTTTTAATTATTAGCAACTGTAATAAGAACAAAATTTCGAGAGTCTAGAACAAATAATAGGACTCCTAAAAAATACTATTGCTGAGAAAGTGTCTAGACATATATGGTCATGTTAAAAAATCAGCGAGGTTATATTATATTCCGCTAACTGGTTACTTGTGTAAGCAATCACAAACTATCATTGACATCAAAGATGAGCTAGACAGTGTCCTTATCAGGATTAACTTGGGTTGAAACAAAAGGAAATAAGTCAGTTAAGAGGCTTAAATGGCCACTTGAGAGGCATTGTCGCTCCTTTCGTTAGTAACTCCTTGTATAGACATTCTAAGGTCTATGCTCCTTGGTACAATGTAACAACAGGATTGCGTGAATCCACTTTTTTCATTAGTTAATTATGTCCGCAAAGGTCAATGTCATGACAACCAGACAACGGTTCATTTTCTGTCTGGTTCCCAGCAGTACTGAGCAACATGCCCATACACACAAAATCCACCAAGCTTTACAGGGACCCGGGACTTTGACTAGGAGTATACACATTTTTTATTTAGTTCTTATATGGCATCATAATTTCATTGAAGATCTATTTTCAAAATAAAATAGAAACTAGAAATAAAATTTTATTTATAAAACTAGAAATAAAATAAAATAAAAAACTAGAAATAAAATTTTATTTCTACTAGAAATAAAACGGCACGTCAGCGATTTAAAAAAAAATCTACGCTGAATTCCACTATTTACATACAAGTTACAAGTTTATATCCACCGAAGCTGAAAACACAAACTTCCACACAATACGATTTCATACAGTGTATACAGTATCTATTCACAATTTGTAAAAATTGCGAAGTTTGACCTGCAGTTTCACTGTTCGTGGAGCTAGTTTCCCGGCCGATCGCGTTGTTTCAAAGGTCTCTTTTAGTAACCGTGATTACGACAAACGTGAACAATGACATTCATGTACATTCTCAATTTTCCCACTGCAGCACATTTCCAATGAATGAAAGATACAACAATTTACATAAATATTAATTCATTTTCGGACAATTACGGGATGTCTCGGCGTCGTTGACAATGCGATGTCAATGCCACTCGCACTATGTACATTTTAGCACTAGATCTAGTGCCATTTTAGCACTAGATCTAGTGCCATTTTAGCGCTAGATCTAGTGCCATTTCGACACATTTACATACCTCGTGTCTGGGGAAACACTGGCTGAATAAATAAACAAAAAACAATGGCTAGATGCGTGAAGTGATTGTCACCAGCTAATAATATGCAAATTAGCGCCCCTCTTCAAATGTTATTTGTGGAAAACACTGATGCAATAGAGGGGATGCGACTTCTATTAGATCATATGAAAAATGGTAAATTTTTGGGTCTCAATTATTTCTAAAAAATGGTTGCGACTTCTATTAGGGATGCAGCTTCTAATACAGATTTTACGGTACTTTTAATGAGTACTTTGGGGTTTCTGATGTAAACCAGTCTATGAAATATTAACAAGAATTTAATGTTCCCTACTACATTTTTTATTTCCCAATGTGTTCACCTGTATAATTACAAACAGTGACAGTTATGTTGAACACTAGTGAGCTATAGACCTTTTTAGCTCCACTGTCATCAAAGATGACAGGAGGTGCTACTGTATTGGTATAGTATAGGCATTTGTCTGTTGTCAAAATTTTATTTTTGTTTTCTTCTTCAAAACATCTACTCCAATAGGTGATTTTCCGTACAATTGCGAGATCTCGCGAGATGCATGAAAGACGTGCGTCGAACGTCTGCCGCAAAAATCGAACGATTTGATTTTGAACTCGAATTTCCTTATTTCGTAGCTCACACCGACCGGCCGATCTTCGACAGAGGAATATTGCTTTCGAATACCCTCACTTAATCAAAATTGCCTATCATCAAATGTGGACAGCACATTATTAAGCATGGAAATGTCCCCCAAAATACTTCGCGTTTGTCGAATCCCACGCGATGTTTGACGCCACTACGACGCTATGACCTTTGTTTGTCCTGTTTTTACGTTTGATTTCACGCATAACGTGTGATTCTTGCAGTGTACGGAAAATGGTCTATTACTTTGATACTTGTTATATATGTATGTAGGTGGATCTCTATTAGCCTTAACGTTTTCACCAAATTTTCTCGACGAAATTTGTCTGCACTTTTTTGCTATATTCTTCAATATTTCTGGAAATGAACCCTAATTTTGGAACTAACAGACAAAATTTGAGTAAACTTTCAGTTTTTACTAAAAAAAATTGCTATTTTTTTCTCAATCTTCTGATGGAAAGTGCAGACTACCGGTATAAACAGGATTATTTTTTAAATTTGTGATGAAAAAAGGGAACTAGTGGTGAAAAGGTTAAACGTTTAGTGAAGATACTTATGTACTTTGTGTTCTGTTATCCCTCAATATATGGTTATGAACTGTTCTATAATAAGTCTTCATTTTCCCATAGGGTCCTGCAGCATCACACAAACGTAAAGCCATAATGCTGGTCAAAGTAGGCCTCATCAACGTAGCTACCAAAATACTCAAAGTTAAAATACCAGAATTGAATGTAGAAAGAGATCCTAAAGAAATGAAACGCAGTATGATTGACAATGCACGCCCCGGCACTGAGATACCATGGTATTTGGTTCACTACTACTGTTGCGATGTTGTCACATCTATAGTGAATGCTCTGAAACTCAGTGCAGAAGTCGGCAGTAGTTCAACCGACCCTACCCTGGAAAAAATTGCTAAAAGTGGTATTGTAGAAGCATTGATCACTTGTGTTAATCGTAAGTCAAAATCTGATGACTGTAAAATACTTTATTTTAGCTAGAATTAATTTTCGCTTAAAAAAAATTTGGGGTGTTTTGTATGGAGTTAATTTTCACTGATTTTTGACAAATTCAATGTAAAATATTACTGAAATATCCCTTCAGCGAAAATAGCAAAAATAAAGTATTTTACAGTATCACATAAAAGAGGGATTAAAAGGAAACAATTCTATAGCAGTATTAAGACACTGTACTCTTTATTTCCCATCTAGCATATTGTTTTCTGATTGAACCACACATATGGTTTGTATTCCTATATTATATGATCTGTAGAAAAACTTTCCATCGTAAGCATAATAACTGCTTCGGATTTTGTAATTAGGGATTTTTTGAAATTAAAGCGGAGTGGTTGTCACATGTGCGGGAATGGAGTCCCAAGCGACAATAACAACGCACGCTAAAAAAACATAAAGGCTCATGAGTAGACGCTTTTTTTTTGTTAAAACGACATTTGTCGCATGCGCATGTGTCGATTCTCTCGTTTTAATCCTACAGAACCATAAAATTTAATATAAGGATTTCTCTAAAACTAAGTGTGATTTGACACCACAACCTCAGTGGTGACTAGCCCCAGTGATTCAGTGCCAAAATGTAATACAATGTGGCAGTATAACTCAGTACAACAAATGTTTTAAAGTGTATTCACATCAAGTCACTTTTTACTCTGTAAAACCAATGGTGATACTTAATGACAGTGTTTTGGGGATGAAAAAAATTTGGTAAAACAAACCCATTTAATATGTACACAATACATGTCAACTGAACCCAAGTTAATTATTTACCTATCTAAATAGTACACCTTTTTATGAGGTACGCTGTTGTACAAAACTATAAACGGATCACTCGTAAAACCAGAATTATGTACATCTCCAGTCTTTTATCCTTCAACATTAGAAACTTGTTAGTGACTATCTCAGTGTTTTTCTGTTATATACCCCAATTAAGCACCTGAGTCCACTTTTGTCTCCATTTACAAAAAGAATTTTTGATCAATCACATGGTTTGTCCGCCATCTTGGATTTTCAGCAAAAATGGCAACAATTTAGAGCAATTTGTGTTTCATGAGTGCTCTCATCAGTTTGTACCAAAATAAAAAAAAAGTGTAAAATGTTGGTGAAATTATGCTATTCAATAGTTTTACAAGTTCTTTTATTTTTTTATTTTTCAGAAAATGAATTTTGTGCCCTTACGTTATGTGCTTCAGTACGTGCTATATCCTGTTTGTGTTCGCTCAGTCATGAAGCAAGTCAGCGTGCCATATTCTCTGGAGTCATACACAAACTTGGACCTATTCTTGTTAAAGACACTGCTCACAAGATAGTGTTCGACTGGGCCAATAAAGGTCCAAATGAATTTGAACTGAAAATTCTATCATACAACAAAATAGGACTAATGTCTGATGACCCACCTGCTCAAGAGAAGATTTCTAACCGAGAGGAATACATTGATGCCAGTCTGGACTGGAGTTCAAGTCTGCAGACACACTCTTTAACCACTCTTGCAAATCTCGTCAATAGGGGTGTGAAATTTAGTCATTTTTTTTTTAAAGAGACTCGAACTTTGAAGGTATTTATTCATTCATTCATTCAGTTATTAATTTATTTATTTATTCATTTATTCATTCATTCATTCAGTTTGTTTATTTATTTATTTATTTATTTATTTATTTACTCCCACATTCAAACTTTATTGTAATAAAAATATTATTTTACATGAATGTGGTTGTAGGTAAGGATGGAGGGAGGTTAGGGGTCTGTGATCTTAGTTCAGGTTGTATGTGTGACTTTTATAGTCTAATGGCCAATTGTACCTTTTACAACAATTTCACCATCCAGGCGTACATGTCTATTTACACATTCCAAATGTAAAGCCTGGTGCCTTAGCTACAGTGAGCTTTTACATATGTGTGTGTGGGTGGTTGAGTGAATGCATATTAGAATGGGTGTTTGTTTTAGATCCTACCCTTTTATTTCCACATATTTTATTGTAGATGTAGATTTTATTGACAGTGTAGTTGTTATGCTAGGTAGTCAATGTGTGCTAGGGAGTTCAATAATGAGTTTATGCATACTAGGGAGTTCAACTTGTGATAAGTTCAGCTTGTTGTGAAGGTGACGTCAGTCGGATTCAAGAAAACTATTATGGGTTTATATTGGAATTATCTATGTTTAGGTGGCCTCATTTTAAGATGATGCATTACAAATGTAGCTTAGGTGCGCCTTTAAAGGTTTTTCAAAGGTGGGGGTTTTAAGAATGTAGCTTAGGTGGGCCTTTAAAGGTTTCTGAAAGGTGGCGGTTTTAAGAATGTAGATTGGGTTGGCCTTTAAAGCACCACAGATATTGTACATTAGTTGTGTTTTTGACCCATAAAAAAAACTGATGTGAGTCTTTAATAATGATGGTGAGCTGAGCCATTACACATCACATTGAAATGGACCTTTAACAATATTTATGAGAGTATCATTTTAAATCTGTGTGGAAATTTTAAAATTTCTGTAAGAAGAGTTAGTAATTTTTGTGAGTTTAGGTTTTAAAAATCTAAATAAAATGGGCTTTTAAAATCTCTGTAATGTGGGCCTTTAAGAATCTTGGTGAGACAGGCCTCTAGACTTACTGTAAATTACTTTATTTTTGCTTGAAATTTATTTTAGCTATTTTCGCTGAAGGGATAATTCAGTGAAAATAAAATCCAGCGAATATACATTTTTCTTATATTTTAAATTTAAACCATTAAGAATCAGTGAAAATAAATCCCATACAAAAACACCCGAAAAGTCTTTTCAGCGAAAATTAATTCCAGCTAAAATAAAGTATTTTACAGTTAGTGTGGTCGGCCTTTGAGGTAGGCCTCTCAGTGAGTTAGGCCTCATGTGTACTTTAGGTCCAACTATCTGCCCAGCATTGCAGTGAAACAGACAAAATGACATGTACTTTGATTTCTGTAGGCGGTAATAAAATGGCTACGAACTGCACCATTGATTAGAAGTGAAAGAGTACTGGTTAAACAGGCACTGGGATTGATGGCAACGCTATCATTTAATGTAGATTTGGGTTGGATTTTAGTGTCTGAGTGGAAAATCATCAACTATGTAGAAAACATTGGTAAGTTATTACTACAGTAAGTATTTGAATTCAAATATCGTTTCTGGAATTCATCAATCTGTCTTGGTGCCTGAATTAGAAAACTTTTTATATTTTTACCTTGCCCGTACCATCAAAGATGGAAGGGAAAGGTATATTAAGGGAAAAATTTTGTCTGGCGTTGTCGTTGTTGTCGTCGTTGTTGTTGTCGTCGTCGTCGTCGTTAATAATTGTTATTGTGTGCATAATAACTTTACTAATTCTATTCCAAACTTTATCAAACTTGGTCACCTTATTCATCAGTATAAAGTCTTCCCTGAGTTTGAACAACAGATGTCCTGTATGAAAATATGCAAAAGTTGAGAAATTCTGATAAAATATTTTGACTGTTTCTACTTGACTGATCACTGGTGATACACATCAAAGGTCACTGACCTCAGTGGAAATATGCATTGTTGTATGTGTTCAATGAAGCAAATGATTTATCTTGTAATAATATCCTTGGTAATGTATCTCAGAATCCCATACTGGGTTTCAAAACCAACTCATGGAGAGATTGCACAGTCTGATACACATTTGCAAACCTACCAATAAAATCTTTACAGAAAACAAGATGTCAGAAAATCAATATAAGCACTCCTATGAACTGGGTGCCTAACTTTGATCAAGATCTGAAGCTAATAGAAAATCTGTTTAGTTCAAAGTTATCAAATCAAAAACAATACATAAAAAATACATTAAAAGCAAAACATTTCATCCACATTTTAAAAAGAAAATTATTCTAAAATATATGTATTCTGTATTTGACAAACAGTTCATTCGACAAATGAAAACTCACAGGAATATGTTTCAGCTATTAGAACAGAATGATAGACTTTTTATAACTCTAGTTTAAAAACGCACTTCAAAGATTGCAGTGTTTGAAGATGTAGATTCTCAGGAGGCAACAGTACTGTTGACTTCTCCCTCCACTGGACACCAACTAACTATTTAAGTTGATTTGCATACAAAGCAGAGCTTGCAACATGATAGCTATTCATAAAGGGTGTTTTTTTTTGACTCCCATGTGCGAAGCACAAAATGGGAGTCTTTGCAGTTAGTGTGTCTGTATGTGTGTATGTGTGTCCGACTGTTCCACTGCTATCTCAAGAACCATACATCGGTTTTTGATGAAACTTGGTGCATAGATGCTCTGGGCCAATGCGCAGATTTGATTAGGTTTTGGTAAAAATCCATGCTCGTTAATTACCTAATTTGCATGATAATTAGCTAATTTTTAGCTGTTCTATGACTGTTCCACTGATATCTAAAGAACCACTCATTGGATTTTGATGAAACTTGGTACATAGATGCTCTGAACATATGCGCAGATTTGATTAATTTTTGGTAAAAATCCGTGCATATTAATTACCTAATTTACATGATAATTAGCTATTTTTTAGTGGTTCCATGACTGTTCCACTGATATCTAAACAACCACTCATTGGATTTTGATGAAACTTGGTACATAGATGCTCTGAACTAATGCTAGGTTTTGATTAGTTTTTGGTAATAATCCGTGGATACTAATTACCTAATTTGCATAATGATTAGTCAATTTTCGGTTTTTCCACTGATATCTCAAGTACTAATCATCACATTTCAAATGAAACTTGGTACATAGATGTCATACGACACTGCACAGACCTGATAGTTTTTATGGTAATATCAGTACATATTAATTACCTAATTTGCATAATTAATTAATTTTCAGCATTTGATATAAGTAGTTAGCATTACATTTCAATGAAACTTGGTACTTACATACTCAAGGACTATGCAGAGATTGATTGTTTTCGATAAATATTTGTGCATATTAATCACCTAATTTGCATAATTAGTTAATTTTCAGCTTTTCCATGGGTATCTCAAGTACTAATCATCGCATTTCAATGAAACTTGGTACATAGATCCTTTAGGACTATGCAGAGACCTGATTAGTTTTAGGGTAAATAATTGTGCATATTAATTACCTAATTTGCATAATTAATTTTCAGCTTTTCTACTGATATCTAAAGTACTAATCATTTACATTTCAATGAATCTAGAATTATGCAGACCCAATTAGTTTCCGGTAAATATTTGTGCATATTAATCACCTAATTTGCATAATTAACCAACTTTCACACTGATATCTCAGGTACTATACATCACATATCAATGAATGTACATGGATGCTGTAGGACAATAGACAGACCTGAATAATTGTGGGTTACAATCTGTACATATTAATTACCTAATTTGCATAATTAACCAATTTTAAGCTTTCACACTGATATCTAAAGTACCGTAAAAACTCCAAAATTTCGACCGGTTTTAAATAATTGGCGTTAGAAATGTGACATGTTTTTAGAGTCGTGGCCGAGTTGTAACTCAAAATCTAAACAAAGTCATCAATCAGTGAGTATTATGACAAGCAAAACAAAACATCAAGACGCGCAGAAGAGGTCAGCACAAAACTAATAGGTCAAAAGACAAAGCTGTCTCGCACTACCTAGGAAAACTTGCGAATGTTCGAAGTACAGGTACCCATTGGACAAAAGATACATGGAAGTTTAGCAAACTATCTCCCCGACCCAGTGCAATGTATCCGGTTAGAATCAAAGCTCACGTGTCCCTTATTTGAGGGACCAAATTCTGCCGTAAATTCGCCCTTGGATTAAAAAATAAAATGGGATTTAAGAAAATAAAATGGGACTTTTAAGGTGTATTTTGGCGTCATTTTTCGGACATTTCAATCAATCCTGCCGGCTAAAATAGAGTCTAAGTTTTACCGTAGTCATTGACGTCTGTCTATTCAAGAGTACACGTGTATGATTTTTATCGTGACTAGCATGAGCGGGTAAGCTTCCTTTCGAGAATGAGCTGTTATCACTGTGAACAATGTTAAATTATTCTTCAGATGACCAGTTTATTTTTTAAAAACAACTAATTTTTTTATTTAAAAAAAAATCATGCCGTTTTCGCATCAAAATCCAAGCCAAAATATCGTACTACAACATCAATCTCTTCGCATTGCGTTCAATAACATTAACATATTTAAATAAGCTATGGTAATTTGAACACGTTGGCATCATCCAGCTTTTTGATTGGTTAATTAGCGATTTGACCTATTTGACCTAAGAGAACATGGCGGATATCCTACAGCATCAAACGTTTATACGAGACCGGAATCATTCGCTTACGATGAAACTTAGTTGACTTTTATTTGTATTTCATAACCATTCAACAAATTTATTTTGTGTACATTATTATAATCACTACTGAGTACAGTAATAATCAACAATTCAGAAACGCAGCATGCCGAGATTTTTGTGTTCGTTTTTATTTGAAACTTCGTTTATTTAGAATATATTTTCGTTACCAATAAAATAAAAATCTCTCAGTCAATCAGAAACCCGGATTCATGCCTTCGAGGAAGGTCCCGTTTGAACGCTCACATCGGTTTTTTTTTTCGTTTGGGGGAAAACTAAAACTGGTCGCAATTTTCGAATAAGAATGAGTCGGCAATTTTTAGTGGAGTCGAAAATTTGGAGGTAAATAAAACACCGAAACCCGGCAAATAAATAGCCAATCAAATTTTTAGAGGGGTCGAAATTTTGGAGTTTTCACGGTACTAATTATTCCATTTCAATGAAACTTAGTACAAAGATGCTCTAGGACAATGTACAAACCTAATTAGTTTGGGGTAAAAATCTGTTCATATTAATTCCCTAATAAGCATAATAATTCATAATTTTTTGGTTCTAATCACATTTCAATTAAACTTGGAGACATAGATTTTCTGTTACATTGCGCAGACCTCATTAGTTTTACACTCAAATCTGGTCATATTAATTTTCTGATTTGCATAATTAGTTTTCAGCTAAGTAATTTCGAATTATATTTAATGTGTCTCCAATACTCTCGGCACATGGGAGTTCTTTCTAAGCTTTCTTTGATTACTTTTCATATAATACAGTAGTCACACAATGAGGCAGTTCATATTTGTCTCAGTGAATCATTAATTTTTGACAGACACCTGTACAAAATACTTGGACTAAAGCCATCTAAAATTTTTGGTTATCTTGCATGTTTTATGAATCTATTCACATCTAAATGCAGCACTTTTTTTTTCAATGAGACATTTGTTTTTATACTAAAATATCTGAATTACTTTGAAGAAAGCTGGAAATTATGTCCCTTAAAATAATTAAACAAATAAGGCACCAATGTTTTTGTAAGATATTTACATCTTTTAAGGACATTCGGTAGACTGATTCCCCACTGTTGGTTCAACCCCAAAACTTGTTTGTATTCAAAATTAATTATGACAATGCATATTTAGATTGAAACAAACTATGATAAAGGGAATTATATTATATAACAAAGGGCAAGGTCACCGGAGTTCAACTATGTTATTTTATTTTTACGTTAGCCACATTTATAAATTGTACCGGTAGTCACAATTACGAGCCATTTCATGATTTTACTAAAACAAACAGATTCATAGAACGCAAAAGAGTAAAAATTTTTCACCAAATCATGGTAACGAGATAATTATAAGAATACAAATAATTAGAAAACTTAGTATTATGTGTTGTAGTTCCAAGGCGGAATGTAGTTTCCTCCTCGACATGCCTGAGTTACTTAGATTAATGATTATTAAGATTAAAAAATATTGTCTACTATAAATCATATTTATTTATTCATTCTAGCACCTATTATCTATTCAACATTACTGTAATCAGTTTAATTATTCACTAGGTTTTAATTTTGCTTATTTCGCTGACTGGAAAATGCGCTAAATTAAAATGCAGTTATTATGTAAAATTGAGCATAGAACACATTATCTAAATGATAAAACTGTGAATTTTTAAAACCCACTGAATATGTCTGAAATGGCAAATCTGCGAAATTTAAACCCAGTAAAAATTGGTCATTTTACAGTATATATAATTTTCTTATTTCGCATTTGGATTGGTATATGGAGTCCAAAACATAATAAAAAAGGTTAAAGGGTCATGTCGACTTCAAGATAATTTATGTTTATTAGTCCCTGTTCGGACGAAGTCCGAAAACGGGGACTTATAATTCGGTCTCCGTCCGTGCGTCCATGCGTTTCGATTCGATTCTGTTCATTCTTTGCATGTGCCTAGTACTTTATGTGGGACATATGCACATGCATATTTGCGATTCGATTAAAAAATGGCCGACTGGCAGCCATCTTGTTTTTTGAAAATGTTGTATTTTGGACATGCTTTGTAAGTTTTCATTCAAATTTGGTACATAGATTATACATGTTAGGATACATGTCCATGACGATTTATTTCGCAATTGGATCAAAGATGGTCGGCAGGCATTTTTTTTTAGCTCCGCTGTCGACTTTGTCGAGCAGAGCTTATAATATGAGTGATTGTCCGTCGTCCGTGTCAATGTTTTACTTTTTCGACTTCTTTTTGAAAACTACAAGCCTGAATTCTTTGATACTTGGTGTATATGTACCTTGGGTAGACCTCTCTTAGGTTTGTTCATTTCATGTTGATATCTTCAATTCTCTAATTTTGGTGAATATTTTTGTCATTTTTGGTAAAAAGTTATATTTTCGACTTCTTGTTAAAAACTGCAAGTCTGATTGCTTTTATAATACATATATAGGTACTACATGTGGACCTCTTTCAGATTTGTTAATTTTGTTGTGAAATCTTCAATTATTTAATTTTGATGATTATTTTTGTCATTTTTGATGAAAAGTGATATTTTTGACTTCTTGTTGAAAACTGCAAGTCAGATTGCTTTTATATTACATATATACGTACTACGTGTGGACTTCTTTCAGATTTGTTCCGTTGCTTTTTATATATACATTGTTCATTTTCTAATGATATCTTCAGTTCTTTAATTGTAATGTGCATTGCTAACAGTGGAGCTATCTCAGCCAAGAGGCTGCTTGTTTTGGCACATACATGTACTTTATACATGTTAGGATACATGTTCATGACAATTTGTTTCAAAATCTGGTCAAGGATGACCGATTGACAGCCATCTGACTTTTTGGCCTTACTACTATATTTCCACAATTTATGTACCATTTTCATTCGTATTTGGCACATACATCATATATATCAGTGTGTTTCATAATCAGATCAAAGATGGACGAATAACGGCTGTTTTTATTTTTGGCCATATTACTACTACACGGAACACGTGTTTTGATGTAAATAAACAATCTGTTGTATACGCCACTTGGAACTCAAGTTTCAAGGACACGCTCGCGACAACCCGTCTGCTTTAATATGACGAGCACAAAGAGAACTTTCAATAATTTAACGAGGACTGTCATTTTCAATGACTTGTTGGTATTGTGTTTTCTGGTCTGTGTTTCATGAGAAATACCTGGACTTGAAAAGAACTTAATATTCTCAATTCAATTTATTTAGAATTTACGTTTCCTAATAATGTCAGATGGTCTGTCACTCTTAACTAGAAGATGTCATCTTTATGTGCAATAATTGTTGTTGTTGTTTTTTTATTGTAGTAATGTACCCTTATCAAGACTTGGCGTATGCTGGCTTTCGATACATTCATATTTCAACTTATCCTGACTGTAAAGCGAAAAATTTAATTGGAAAAAGTGAGGTAAGTTGACATATTTTTTTGACTTAAATATTACCGTAGCTGCATTGGTTGGTTCGCAGCAGTATCTTAGACATGTCTTGGCTGATCACACTTAAACTTCACACACATATTATACAACTAAGGGTATGTAAGATGCATGCACATCCAGTCGTTTTATGATCAGATTTTACCGGTACATCCTGGATGGCAATTATTTTAATGTTAAAAATTTATCAAAATCGATTCTGGAATTCGTTCTCACTTAAACTTGGTACATACATAGGACATTATGGGACCTTGATGCACATCATTTTGTTTTTCAGGTCAGATTCAAAATGGCTGACTAGTGGCCATTTTGTGTTAATGAATGTAGTTGCGGAGCTGCATCTCTGACCAATGTTCAAAGTAATATATACATTATACATCTTGTCATATGCATATATGCATATTCATATTTTGTTCAACAATCCAGTTCAAGATGGCTGAATGGTGGCCATTTTAATGTTAAAAATTCATCAAAATTAAGCATTTCTGCTATTCTAGAATCAGATCTTGGGGTTGTATAACAGGATTTCGTTCAAACTTAGCACATACATTGAACATTATGAGACTTTGATGCACATCAGATCAGAAATGGTCGACTGGTGGCCATTCTTTTTTAATGAATGTGGTTTTAGAGCCATATCTCTATCATCATACGTCATATCACACATATGCATAGTAATTTGTTTGAAGTGATACATAATGGCCAAATGCTGGTCATTTTAATGACAAAAATGAAAACCATTTCTGCTATTCTGGATCTTTTTTAAACATTGTCTGCTATTGTCCATTTTGGTACACACATTGAGCATATAATGAATGAAATCACACTGAGACACTTTAATAAACAATTGTTACTTGAATAACTACAGATCCTTATTGTCAATAATCTTGTTTCCTTTCAGACAATACTTCGTGCATGTGCATTACATGCATTCAGTTCAATACATGATATTCGTTCCTTTGTGTTACAATGCGTAGAGATGTTTTCAAAAGGAGATTCTTCACCAACTATGTTGAAATATTTGGGCGCTAGAGATCTGACCTTATTAGAGGATTCCTTTGGTCAGTACGTAAGTATAGTAAGATCTTGTAACTTGAGTTCTACATTCATGCTTTTATTGTATGTTTCAACCATATATTCAATGTATGATAGTACATCACAACAGTTAAAGTTATATTTAATTTACTAACTGTGGTTTCTGTTACAATGTCGCAACTTCAAAGATAAATTCAAAGCCACAAAAGTGAGGATGCGGTAATGAGTACATAGAATAAAAATAGAATACCTGGGAGGACTTGTATATTTGTCTTCGTTCATGCGAGAAAGAATCTTCTTTTTTGAATTTGTTGACTGGGATGATGACAAATATGACTGGAAAGCTATTCTGAGGGACTAAGAGAAGGTCAAAAATGAGTTTCTCTTAAAAGAAAGTGCTGCTGATTCAAGAGAGTATTGTGTTCATGAGCAATGTCAGTGTTGATCCTTCATTTCCAAACAAAAAATTATAAAAAAACAAGAATAGGGATTAATATTTTAAATAATATTAAAATTTTGTTTCAATGAAAATATTAAATGACTTCAATAGCTTCTTAGATTTACTCACGTATGAAGTTTTCGAATGCAATGTCCACAGAAATATTACTCTAAATTTGCTCATTATGTATTCAAAAATACCATAGACCAAAGTAAAAATCATCAAAAATGCCATAATTCTCCCAAATAACCCGAAACAATGGCATTCAAAAGATTAAAGATCACAGGATTTACTTCTAGTTGGAGCAGAATGTATTTTACTTCCTGTTCGATACTAGAATGAAATTATGGAAAGACATCAAGCTGGTATTGAAATGATTGCTTTGATATTTTATATGTTGTTAGTGTGCGTAATCTCCATTTATGTATTCAAATATTGTTATTTGCAGGGAGACACCAAGGATATGATTACTTGTATAAGGGAAAACTACAAGAAATACGCTCTAAGGTGAGTTCATTATTAAATGTGCCATGTTTTTGGAGTAAAATAGTTTATTCAGGATGTTTATTCTTTTCACCATCATTTCCTTCTTTTCATCACAAATTGGCTCCAGAAATACTTAGAATGTATGAAAAAAGTGCAAAAAAAATTGGGCAAGAAAGTCTGGTTATGAAAAGGTGGAATATTGTGTGTTTGTGTGTCCCTTTGCTGCCGTTTGCCTTGAATCGGCTTACTTGGACAACGCCAAAAAAATTATGCTTAAAGGGTGGTAGTCATCTCGCCATGCATGTGCGAGATATATGGGTTTCATATAAACAAAGATGGTGACTTTGGCTGTTGCGCAGACCAACGAGTACAGACTGAGACGTTACCCAACTTTAATTAAGTTTTTTTAGGGGAGTTGACGGTGGTAATTGCAAGTGCCAGTCGCGCCCAGTTCAAACTTCATACTTTTGATTTCCCTTAGAAGAACGTATTAGATTGTGGAAAATTCAATGTTTATCAGCACAAATGTCGCACATGCGCAGCACAACGACTACCGCCCTTCAACACCTACTTATTCAATGCGAAAATCATGAACTAGGATCGCTTATTAAGTCTACTTTTTTGTGGCATGCCTGATGTAAGTAATTTTATTTAATAAAACGAACATTTTGTTGTATTAAAAATGTCACGTTACTTGTGACCTAATGACCTGAGATCACGGCAATTTTTGTCCATTACAGCATCATAATAATTGTTACTTAAAGCGGGGAGGGGGGCACCTCGAAGAATTGGGTCCCAAGCGACGATAACAACACAAGCTAAAAACGCAAAGGCTCATTGGTTGACGCTTGTCTGTAAACAATGACACGCTATGGCCATCTGATGCATGCGCAAGTGATGACTCCCTCGCTTTAAGCTGTTCACATTATATAAGGCCATTATGAGTATTATTACATATGTACTTCAGTTTATTTTGATTCATCTCTGAACTCTAAATCAGTATTTTCACACCCAAGATGCAAATGACGTCTGAGAGCAAAGAAAGTAGTCCCTTCAGGAATATTGTTTTTCGAAACATACCAGAAATAAACAATATTTAGAAATACAATATTTTTCTCTTGGGGTACATGAATATACTTGCAGAGTGAAATGAAATTTGAATAAAAGTAATGGCACTTTTAGGCAGTCACTTATTAGTTCCCGTTCGGACGAAGTCCGAAAACGGGGACTTATAATTCGGTCTCCGTCCTTGCGTCTGTGAGTCCGTGCGTTCGTCCAGAGTCATATTTCAGAATCCCTTGGACCGCTGCCATTCATTCTTTGCATGTGCCTAGTACTTTATGTGGGACATGTGCACATGCAGTGGTTTAGCGATTCGATTCAAAATGGCCGACTGGCAGCCATCTTGTTTTTTGAAAATGTTGTATTTTGGACATGCTTTGTCAGTTTTCATTCAAACTTGGTACATAGATTATACATGTTAGGATACATGTCCATGACGATTTATTGCGCAATTGGATCAAAGATGGTCGACTGGTAGGCATCTTGTTGTGTTTTTTTATGCGGTATCTTGGACGTGCTCTGTCAGTTTTCATTCAAATTTGGCACATACATGTACTTTATACATGTTAGGATGCATGTCCATGACAATTTGTTTCAAAATCTGGTCAAGGATGGCCGATTGACAGCCATCTGACTTTTTGGCCTTACTACTTCCACAATTTATGTACCATTTTCATTCGTATTTGGCACATACATCATACATATCAGTGTGTTTCATAATCAGATCAAAGATGGCCGAATAATGGCTGTTTTTATTTTTGGCCATATTACTACTACACGGAACACGTGTTTTGATGTAAACAAACAATCTGTTGTATACGCCACTTGGAACTCAAGTTTCAAGGACACGCTCGCGACAACCCCTCCGCTTTAATATGACGAGCTCAAAGAGAACTTTCAAAAAATTAACGGGGACTGTGTCATTTTCAATGACTTGTTTTGAGTAAAACTAATTTGCATATCACCCATGCAATAATGTTTTAGGGATTTTCACGGTCGATATGCAAACATCGTATTTCCATTTCTATTTTTATTTTGTAAACGAATTTTTGTCTATTTTTATCCAGTTCCAGTCATTCAGCAACATTTTCGGCATATTGGTTCCGAAATCAATCTATAAGCATAAACATAAGCTGACTCCGATAATGAATTCAATGTCGAAACAGCAGACTTTTCTGGCAAACTGATTAACCACAGCGCACATAAAACCTGCGTTCAACGTCTCCTTGACGCCGGTGTACCACCAAACACAGCAGCACAACTAAGTCGACACAATGTCAGCAGTCTAAACCGATACTCCAAATAAAGATCACCAATGCCGAATGAGCAACATTTTAACCGTTAACCAAGACTCATTCAATCCACGACCAGCAAGCAACATGACAAATGCAGTTGTAGCATGCAGCTCAGCGACAACCACTGACGGCAAAAGTTGCACGGCATGTTTGCCAATGCACAGATCTGTGGTGGAACTTTTAACTTCAACATAAACTGTGTATCATAGTCATTCAGTTCAAGTTCTGGTTCTGTTGTGGCCTCAACTAAACGTCCACAAGTTATTTATTGGGAGTTTAACTCAGATTAGACGTCTGATTATTTTATTTTCACACAGACAGTGACATGCGTTGCTAGGCATATAACTTTATAGCGAATTGCCAAGATAAACTACTCCTGAAAACCACTTCCTTATCAGTTCTCTTTGAACACAGTAATATTTTTAGGAATTATGCCAGTTTTGTTTGTTGTGTCTAGAAGCATCAGCTTCTTAGGATTAAAACTGCCAAAGTCAAACAAATTCTGCTGACAATGTTTCTACAATAAGGAAAATTATTAGTAAAATGGAAGTTTTTCTACTTCGGGCACTTATGTTTTGCCCTGTGTGCATCCGTGCGTTCGTGATCACCTGTATCTCGAACATGCATGGACCGATTAAGTTCAATCACACATTATATGGGACATATGCACATGCATTTTTTTCATGATCCGATTAATGATAGCCAAATAGCGGCCATTTTAAGGCCGAAAATGCATCAAAATCGCACATTATCACCATTCTGGACCCGGATCTCAGTTATGCATGGATGGATTTTGTTCAAATTTGGTACATACATTAAACATAATAGGACCTTTTTTTTTGGATCGGGTTTGAAATGGCCGACTGGTGGCCATATTGTTTTAAAGAATTCAGTTCTGGATCCGTATCTGAGACATGCCTGGATTGATCAAGTTCAAACTTCACACACACAAGGTACATCATGTCATAAATATGTATGTGCATTTGTTTCATGATCCGCTTAACAATAGCTGAATGATGGCCATTTTAAGGTCGAAAATGCATCAAAATCACGTATTTTCACAATTCCGGAACCGGATCTCAGTCATGCATGGATGGATTTTGTTCAGATTTAGTACAATGTGTTGTACATATGCAGGTGCATTTCGGATTTCGGTCATGATCTGCTTTGAATGTATATGTCACTCAATTATGAACGGAACGGGGACGTGTCATTGACAATGACTTGTTTATTATGCCACCAGCTGCAATACTGACTCTTCATTATTTGTGCAATTTATGTGTAGTAATGGAACAATGTCCCTACTATGTTGTGAGGAAAATTATTGGAAGGAAAATGGCAGTTTTTGTGGTTAGTTTATTTTGGCACCCACTGTAATTTTGACTCCCTGCTATTCAAGTACATGTATGTTGTTTGGGTAACGTAAATAGTTAACAGATAGTATGTATCCATGTGTAATAAGACCTACGTAGTAACAGAGTATATTCATCTGATTTTCTTGCATCAGCCAATGGAAGAAAGAGTTAGAAAAACTGGAACGCAGTGATGTCATTATTGATCAGCGAAAATCTGAAGAACTAAAAAAAAAAGGCAATGCATGCTTCAATAGTGGTCTTTATGAGAAAGCATTAGAATTTTATAATGATGCCATCAAAATTTGTCCTATAACAACTCCGTCATCAACTAACCACAGAGTCCAATGGTAAGTATTATGGATGTTGTACATGTCTGTCCCTATGTGCGTATGTCTTTTTTAGCTCCGCTGTCGACTTTGTCGAGCGGAGCTTATCATATGAGTAATTGTCCGTCGTCGTCGTTCGTGTCAATGTTTTACTTTTTCAACTTCTTCTTGAAAACTACAAGCCTGAATGCTTTGATACTTGGTGTATATGTACCTTGGGTAGACCTCCCTCAGATTTGTTAATTTTGTTAAAAACCGCAAGCCCAATTGCTTTTATATTAGATATATAGGTACTACATGTGGACCTCTCTCAGATTTGTTAATTTTGTTGTGAAATCTTCAATTATTTAATTTTGATGATTATTTTTGTCATTTTTCGTGAAAAGTGATATTTTTGACTTCTTGTTGAAAACTGCAAGTCAGATTGCTTTTATATTACATATATACGTACTACGTGTGGACTTCTTTCAGATTTGTTCTGTTGCTTTTTATATATACATTGTTCATTTTCTAATGATATCTTCAGTTCTTTAATTGTAATGTGCATTGCTAACAGTGGAGCTATCTCAGCCGAGAGGCTGCTTGTTTTGTTAGTCCCCGTTCAGGCGCAGCCTGAAAAGGGGACTACTAATTCAGGTTATGTCCATAATTCCGTCTCCAACATTTTCTCAGAAATTCTACAGCAGATATCAGTGAAACTTGGCAGGTTGATGAACATGTCCCCTCCGAGTATGCACGTAAATTTTTTTCCAGATCTGAAAATCCCAAGTGGGTCTTTTTCACGATTTTATCAAAAATTGCCTCTCCCGGCAACATTGACAAAACGTCTGCGCATGCTCAGAATAAATTAATTACTGTAAAATACTTTATTTTTGCTTGCAACATTTTTTTGCTATTTTCGCTGAAGGAATGTTTCAGTTAAAATAAAATTCAGCGAATATACCCTTTTCTTATATTTTACAGTCAACTTGTCAAAAATCAATGAAAATAAATTCAATACAAAACACCCAGAAAAAGTCTTTTCAGCGAATGATAATTCCAGCTGAAATAAAATATTTTACAGTAGATTAGATCTGTGAGTAAGGCTGCTGTTATTACGGCACGTGATTTCTCCATTGCGTGCAATTTATTAGGGGCCCAAGCCCGAAGGGCGAGGCCCCTATTCTTATTGTCCGGTTTTTTTAGGGGCCCAAGCCTGAAGGGCGAGGCCCCTATTCTTATTGTCCGGTTTTTTAGGGGCCCAAGCCTGTAGGGCGTGGCCCCTATTCTTATTGTTCGGTTTTTTCTTCTTCTTTCATCTTCTTCTTTCTTCCGTAACTTTTTTCGTCAAGCCGTTTGAGAAAACTGCTGAACGGAATGGTCTGATAATGCTCTATACTGATAGTCCCTAATGCGAACTGGTGCAACATGCTTTCAGAATTTTGATTGGCCAATTAGTTTGGCAGCCATATTGGATTGAAATAAAACCGGAAGTGGCTGTTTGACCACTTTCTGAGGGTCTAGGCGTCTAGATTTTTTTATGGTATATAGTACAACTCATGTGTAATAAATATCAGCAATAAAAACTTTAGCGGTCATGTGACTTTTCCCGTCATTTTGTTTTTCCTAAAAACGGCAAAAAACACTTAAAAATCTTCTTCTTTAGAAGCACCAAGCAGAATGCTCTCATATGTAGTATTTAGCTTCTATATATGAATCCCATTTACATTTGAAAAAATGTTTACGATTGGTCACGCGGTTTGGCCACCATTTTGGATTTCTTCTAAACAGGAAGTAGTTTTTTACTCTGGCAACACTTAAGGGAATATTTTCAATTTTGCTTCATGGCATCTGTCTATCAAGCCCTTTCAGAAACCTAAAAAAAAGTTCAGATCAGTCACATGGTTTGGCCGCCATTTTGGATTTTAAGCAAAATTGACCAAAAGTTTGGGTATTTGTTTCTCAGAGACGATTCAACCAATCTACTAGATTTTTTTATATTTACAATGCCTGCCCTTAGCTGCATACGAGAAAAATAATATTATTTTGATCAGTCACGTGGTTTGGCCGCCATCTTGGATTTTGTGAAAATACAAATTATGCAACTACATGTTTTGTATTAGTCTGATTTCTTTCAAATTTTGTATGTGCATTTGTGTCATCAGATGCATCATTTTACCCCAATAGCACACTGTTAGGCCACGTGGCTGGGCACCCATGGGGTGGGGGCTTCTAACATCATTAATATGCATAACTGTTATAACTCAAGCACTGTTGTAGTTAGGATGATGAATCCTGTGTTATTATGACAACGTTGAACAAGAGATTCGATTAAAATAACAAATGACCATATATGGTCATGTGAGCTCATTAATATGCATAACTGTCATATCTCAAACACTTGCAGTTAGGAAGTGGAATCCTGTGTTATTATGACAACATTGAACAAAAGATTTGATTAAAATAACAGATGACCATATATAGTCATGCGAGCTCATTAATATGCGTAATCGTTATATCTCAAACACTGTTGCAGTTAGGAAGATGAATCCTGTGTCATTATGACAACGTTGAACAAGAGATTTGATTAAAATAACAAATGACCATTTTTATGGTCATGTGAGCTCATTAATATGCATAACTGTCATATCTCAAACACTGTTGTAGTTAGGAAGATGAATCCTGTGTTATTATGACAACGTTGAACAAGAGATTTGATTAAAATAACAGATGACCATATATGGTCATGTGAACTCATTAATATGCATAACCATTATATCTTAAACACTTGCAGTTAGGAAGATGAATCCTGTGTTATTATGACAACGTTGAACAAGAGATTTGATTAAAATAACAGATGACTATATATGGTCATGTGTACTCATTAATATGCATAGCAGTCATATCTGAAACACTGTCGCAGAGCAGAACATGTAACTAGTGTCATTATGAAGACATTGAATGAAAGATGTAACTGACATTAGAAATGGCTATATATGATTATGTAATCTCATTATTGTGCATAAGTACATGGCTCATTATATATCCTGAAAACTATATTTCGATAACCAAACCAGGTAAATACATGGTACCAACTTCATTTCGACCTCATGTTACTGATAATACAAGCTACTTGATTGTCTAACGTGACCTCATTGATTATGAAACAGAATTTTGTCAGCTTGGGCCCCGGTGACGCCGCTTGCGGCTTTAATTAGGGGCCCAAGCCCAAAGGGCGAGGCCCCTATTCTTATTGTCCGGTTTTTTCTTCTTTCTTTCTTCTTTCTTTCTTCTTTCTTCCGTAACTTTTTTCGTCAAGCCGTTTGAGAAAACCGCTGAACGGAATGGTCTGATAATGCTCTATACTGATAGTCCCTAATGTGAACTGGTGCAACATGCTTTCAAAATTTAGATTGGTCAATAAGTTTGGCAGCCATATTGGATTGAAATAAAACCGGAAGTGGCTGTTTGACCACTTTCTGAGGGTCTAGGCGTCCAGATTTTTTTATGGTATATAGTACAACTCATGTGTAATAGATATCAGCAATAAAAACTTTAGCGGTCATGTGACTTTTCCCGCCATTTTGTTTTTTCTAAAAACGGCAAAAACTACTAAAAAATCTTCTTCTTCAGAACCACCAAGCAGAATGCTCTCATATGTAGTATTTAGCTTCTATATATGAATCCCATTTATGTTTGAAAAAATGTTTACGATTGGTCACGCGGTTTGGCCACCATTTTGGATTTCTTCTAAACAGGAAGTAGTTTTTTACTCTGGCAACACTTGAGGGAATATTTTCAATTTTGCTTCATGGCATCGGTGTATCAAGCCCTTTCAGAAACCTAAAAAAATTTTCAGATCAGTCACATGGTTTGGCCGCCATTTTGGATTTTAAGCAAAATTGACCAAAAGTTTGGGTATTTGTTTCTCAGAGACGATTCAACCAATCTACTAGATGTTTTTATATTTACCATGCTTGGCCTTAGCTGCATACGAGAAAAATAATATTATTTTGATCAGTCACGTGGTTTGGCCGCCATCTTGGATTTTGTGAAAATAGAAATTATGCAACTACATGTTTTGTATTAGTCTGATTTCTTTCAAATTTTGTATGTGCATTTGTGTCATCAGATGCATCATTTTGCCCCAATAGCACACTGTTGGGCCACGTGGCTGGGCACCCATGGGGTGGGGGCTTCTAACCTCATTAATATGCATAACTGTTATAACTCAAGCACTGTTGTAGTTAGGATGATGAATCCTGTGTTATTATGACAACCTTGAACAAGAGATTCGATTAAAATAACAAATGACCATATATGGTCATGTGAGCTCATTAATATGCATAACTGTCATATCTCAAACATTGTTGCAGTTAGGAAGATGAATCCTGTGTTATTATGACAACAGTGAACAAGAGATTTGATTAAAAATAACAGATGACCATATATGGTCATGTGAACTCATTAATATGCAAAGCAGTCATATCTAAAACACTGTCGAAGAGCAGGACATGTAACAAGTGTCATTATGAAGACATTGAATGAAAGATGTAACTGACATTAGAAATGGCTATATATGATTATGTAATCTCATTATTAAGAACATGGCTCATTATATATCCTGAAAACCATATTTCGATAACCAAACCAGGTAAATACATGGTACCAACTTCATTTTGACCTCATGTTACTGATAATTCAAGCTACATGATTGTCTAACATGTGACCACATTAATTATGAAACAGAATCTTGTCAGCTTGGGCCCCGGTGACGCCGCTTGCGGCTTTAATTAGGGGCCCAAGCCTGTAGGGCGTGGCCCCTATTCTTATTGTCCGGTTTTTTCTTCTTCTTTCTTCCGTAACTTTTTTCGTCAAGCCGTTTGAGAAAACCGCTGAACAGAATGGTCCGATAATGCTCTATTCTGATAGTCGCTATAGTGAACTGGTGCAACATGCTTTCAGAATTTCGATTGGTCAATTAGTTTGGCAGCCATATTGGATTGAAATAAAACCGGAAGTGGCTGTTTGACCACTTTCTGAGGGTCTAGGCGTCTAGATTTTTTTATGGTATATAGTACAACTCATGTGTAATAAATATCAGCAATAAAAGCTTTAGCGGTCATGTGACTTTTCCCGCCATTTTGTTTTTCCTAAAAACGGCAAAAAACACTTTAAAATCTTCTTCTTCAGAACCACCAAGCAGAATGCTCTCATATGTGGTATTTAGCTTCTATATATGAATCCCATTTATGTTTGAAAAAATGTTTACGATTGGTCACGTGGTTTGGCCACCATTTTGGATTTCTTCTAAACAGGAAGTAGTTTTTTACTCTGGCAACACTTGCGGGAATATTTTCAATTTTGCTTCATTGCATCTGTGTATCAAGCCCTTTCAGAAACCTAAACAAAATTTCAGATCAGTCACATGGTTTGGCCGCCATTTTGGATTTTAAGCAAAATTGACCAAAAGTTTGGGTATTTGTTTCTCAGAGACGATTCAACCAATCTACTAGATGTTTTTATATTTACCATGCCTGGCCTTAGCTGCATACGAGAAAAATAATATTATTTTGATCAGTCACGTGGTTTGGCCGCCATCTTGGATTTTGTGAAAATAGAAATTATGCAAATACATGTTTTGTATTAGTCTGATTTCTTTCAAATTTTGTATGTGCATTTGTGTCATCAGATGCATCATTTTGCCCCAATAGCACACTGCTAGGCCACGTGGCTGAGCACCCATGGGGGTGGGGGCTTCTAACCTCATTAATATGCATAACTGATATATCTCAAGCACTGTTGGAGTTAGGAAGATGAAACCTGTGTTATTATGACAACATTTAACAATTGATTTCATTAAAATAACAGATTACCATATATGGTCATTTGAACTCGTTAATATGCATAACCATTATATCTCAAACACTGTTGTAATTAGGAAGATGAATCCTGTGTTATTATGACAGCAGTGAACCTGAGATTTGATTAAAATAACAGATGACCATATATGGTCATGTGAACTCATTAATATGCATAACCATTATATCTTAAACATTGTTGCAGTTAGGAAGATGAATCCTGTGTTATTATGACAGCAGTGAACAAGAGATTTGATTAAAATAACAGATGACCATATATGGTCATGTGAACTCATTAATATGCATAACAATTATATCTTAAACACTGTTGCAGTTAGGAAGATGAATCCTGTGTTATTATGACAACAGTGAACAAGAGATTTGATTAAAATAACAGATGACCATATATGTTCATGTGAACTCATTAATATGCATAACCATTATATCTCAAACACTGTTGCAGGTAGGAAGATGAAACTTGTTTTATTATGATGATGTTGAACAAGAAATGTGATTAAAATAACAGATGACCATATATGGTCCTGTGAGCTCATTAATATGCATAACTGTCGTATCTGTAACACTATTACAGAACGGGATATGTAACTTGTACCATAATGAAGGCATCAAACAAACCTCATTATTATCCATAAACACATGGCTAATTATATATTTTGAAAACCATATCTTAATAACCAGACCAGGTAAATACATGCAACTAACTGCATGTGTACCTAATGTAACTGTTCATTTAAACTTCCTGGTCTACATTATTAAGATGATGGTAAACAAGAGCTCTCACTAAAATAAAAGATGACCATATATGGTCACGTGAACTCATTAATATGCATAACTGTCATATCTGAAACACTGTTGCAAAACCAGTGCCACAATGAAGTAATCAAACAAAAGACTAATATAAAAGAATACCATATATGACATTGTAACCTCAATAATATGCATAAGCACATGGCTCCTTATATATTCTAAAAACCATATCTCATTACCAAACCAGGTAAATAGAAGGCACATCAACCTCAAGGTACAAATCATTCAAAGTACCTTAATGGCAATTCGGTGACCACTTTAATGATGAAATTCGTCCGATAGCTTGGGCCCCGGTGACGCCGCTTGCGGCTTTAATTCTTCTTTCTTTAGGGGCCCAAGCCCAAAGGGCGAGGCCCCTATTCTTATTGTTCGGTTTTTTCTTCTTTCTTCTTCTTTCTTCCACAACTTCTTTCGTCAAGCCGTTTGAGAAAACTGCTGAACTGAATAGTCTGAAAATGCTCTCTACTGATAGTCCCTAATGTGAACTGGTGCAACATTCTTTCAGAATTTCGATTGGTCAATTAGTTTGGCAGCCATGTTGAAATGAAATAAAACCGGAAGTGGCTGTTTGACCACTTTCTGAGGGTCTAGGCGTCTAGATTTTTTTATGGTATATAGTACAACTCATGTGTAATAGATATCAGCAATAAAAACTTTAGCGGTCATGTGACTTTTCCCGCCATTTTGTTTTTCCTAAAAACGGCAAAAAACACTAAAAAATCTTCTTCTTCAGAACCACCAAGCAGAATGCTATCATATGTAGTATTAAGCTTCTATATATGAATCCCATTTATGTTTGAAAAAATTATTACGATTGGTCAAGTGGTTTGGCCACCATTTTGGATTTCTTCTAAACAGGAAGTAGTATTTTACTCTGGCAACACTTGAGGGATTATTTTCAATTTTGCTTCATGGCATCTGTATATCAAACGCTTTCAGAAACCTAAGAAAGATTTCAGATCAGTCACATGGTTTGGCCGCCATCTTGGATTTTAAGCAAAATTGACCAAAAGTTTGGGCATTTGTTTCTCAGAGGTGATTCAACCAATCTACTAGATGTTTTTATATTTACCATGCCTGGCCTTAGCTCCATTTGAGAAAAATAATATTATTTTGATCGGTCACGTGGTTTGGCCACCATCTTGGATTTTGTGAAAATAGAAATTATGCAACTACATGTTTTGTATTAGTCTGATTTCTTTCAAATTTTGTATGTGCATTTGTATCATCAGATGCATCATTTTGCCCCAATAGCACACTGCTAGGCCACGTGGCTGGGCACCCATGGGGTGGGGGCTTCTAACCTCATTAATATGCATAACTGTTATAACTCAAGCACTGTTGTAGTTAGGATGATGAATCCTGTGTTATTATGACAACGTTGAACAAGAGATTTGATTAAAATAACAAATGACCATTTATGGTCATGTGAGCTCATTAATATGCATAACCATTATATCTTAAACACTGTTGCAGTTAGGAAGATGAATCCTGTGTTATTATGACAACAGTGAACAAGAGATTTGATTAAAATAACAGATGACCATATATGGTCATGTGAACTCATTAATATGCATAACCATTATATTTTAAACACTGTTGCAGTTAGGAAGATGAATCCTGTGTTATTATGAAAACAGTGAACAAGAGATTTGATTAAAATAACAGATGACCATATATGGTCATGTGAACTCATTAATATGCATAGCAGTCATATCTGAAACACTGTCGCAGAGCAGGACATGTAACTAGTGTCATTATGAAGACATTGAATGAAAGATGTAATTGACATTAGAAATGGCTATATATGATTATGTAATCTCATTATTGTGCATAAGAACATGGCTTATTATATATCCTGAAAACCATATTTCGATAACCAAACCAGGTAAATACATGGTACCAACTTAATTTCGACCTCATGTTACTGATAATACAAGTTACTAGTATCTGATTGTCTAACATGTTGACCTCATTAATTATGAAACAGAATCTTATCAGCTTGGGCCCCGGTGACGCCGCTTGCGGCTTTAATTAGGGGCCCAAGCCCGAAGGGCGAAGCCCCTATTATTATCGTTCAGTTTTTTCTTTCTTTCTTTCTTTCTTTCTTCCGTAACTTTTTTCGTCAAGCCGTTTGAGAAAACTGCTGAACGGAATGGTCTGATAATGCTCTATACTGATAGTCCCTAATGTGAACTGGTGCAACATGCTTTCAGAATTTCGATTGGTCAATTAGTTTGGCTGCCATATTGGATTGAAATGAAACCGGAAGTGGCTGTTTGACCACTTTCTGAGGGTCTAGGCGTCTAGATTTTTTTATGGTATATAGTACAACTCATGTGTAATAAATATCAGAAATAAAAACTTTAGCGGTCATGTGACTTTTCCCGCCATTTTATTTTTCCTAAAAACGGCAAAAAACACTTTAAAATCTTCTTCTTCAGAACCACCAAGCAGAATGCTCTCATATGTAGTATTTAGCTTCTATATATGAATCCCATTTATGTTTGAAAAAATTATTACGATTGGTCACGTGGTTTGGCCACCATTTTGGATTTCTTCTAAACAGGAAGTAGTTTTTTTACTCATGCCACACTTGAGGGATTATTTTCAATATTGCTGTATGGCATCTCTATATCAAACTCTTTCAGAAACCTAAAAAAGATTTCAGATCAATCACATGGTTTGGCCGCCATCTTGGATTTTAGGTAAAATTGACCAAAAGTTTGGGCATTAGTTTCTCAGAGTTGATTCAACCGATTAACTTCTGGTTTTGAATATAACATGCCTGAACATTGCTACATATGAGAAAAATAATATATTTTCGATAAGTCACGTGGTTTGGCCGCCATCTTGGATTATGTGAAAATGAAACTTGTGCAATTTCATGTGTTGTATTGGTCAGGTTTGGCTGAAATTGTGTATGTCAATTCTACTCAAGAGTCGCATTCTTTTCCCTGAATGTCACATGGCTAGGTTGTGTGGCTACGCGCCCATGGGGTGGGGGCTTCTAACCTCATTAATATGCATAACTGCTATATCTTGAGCACTGTTGTAGTTAGGAAGATGAAACCTGCTGAATTGTGATGACGTTAAACAAGAGATTTGAATAAAATAACAGATGACCATATATGGTCAGGTGGACTCATTAATATGCATAACTGTTATATCTCAAGCACTGTTGCAGGTAGGAAGATGAAACCTGTGTTATTATGATGATGTTAAACAAGAGATTTGGCTAAAATAACAGATGACCATATATGGTCATGTGAACTCATTAATATGCATAATTGTCATATCTGAAACACTGTTGCAGAACAAGACATGCAACCAGTGCCATAATGAAGACATCTCCCAAAAAAATTAACTCATATAAGAGAATATCATTTATGATTATGTAACCTCATTAATATGCATGAGCACATGGCTCCTTGTATATTCTAAAAACCGTATCTCAATAACCGAACCAGGTAAATAGAAGGAAGCATCAGCATGTCAACCTCATTGTACAAATCATTCAAAGTACTTTAATGGCAATTCGCTGAATTATGGTGACATTAAACAAGAGATTTGAATAAAATAACAGATGAACATATATGGTCAGGTGAACTAATTAATATATGCATAAGCACATGGCTCCTTGCATATTCTAAAAAAATATCTCGATAACCAAACCAGGTAAAAAGAAGGAACCATCGGCACGTCAACCTTATTGTACAAATCATTCAAAGTACTTTAATGGCAATTCATTGACCACTTTAATTACATAATTCGTCTGATAGCTTGGGCCCCGGTGACGCCGCTTGCGGCTTTAATCTTTCTTTCTTCTTTCTTCCGTAACTTTTTTCGTCAAGCCGTTTGAGAAAACTGCTGAACGGAATGGTCTGATAGTGCTCTATCCTGATAGTCCCTAATGTGAACTGGTGCAACATGCTCTTAGAATTTCGATTGGTCAATTAGTTTGGCAGCCATATTGGATTGAAATAAAACCGGAAGTGGCTGTTTGACCACTTTCTGAGGGTCTAGGCGTCTACATTTTTTTATGGTATATAGGACAACTCATGTGTAATAGATATCAGCAATAAAAACTTTAGCGGTCATGTGACTTTTCCCGCCATTTTGTTTTTCCTAAAAACGGCAAAAACTACTAAAAAATCTTCTTCTTCAGAACCACCAAGCAGAATGCTCTCATATGTAGTATTTAGCTTCTATATATGAATCCCATTTATGTTTGAAAAAATGTTTACGATTGGTCACGTGGTTTGGCCACCATTTTGGATTTCTTCTAAACAGGAAGTAGTTTTTTACTCTGGCAACACTTGAGGGAATATTTTCAATGTTTCTTCATGGCATCTGTGTATCAAGCCCTTTCAGAAACCTAAAAAAAAATTCAGATCAGTCACATGGTTTGGCCGCCATTTTGGATTTTAAGCAAAATTTACCAAAAGTTTGGGTATTTGTTTCTCAGAGACGATTCAACCAATCTACTAGATGTTTTCATATTTACCATGCCTGGCCTTAGCTGCACACGAGAAAAATAATATTATTTTGATCAGTCACGTGGCTTGGCCGCCATCTTGGATTTTGTGAAAATAGAAATTATGCAACTACATGTTTTGTATTATTCTGATTTCTTTCAAATTTTGTATGTGCATTTGTGTCATCAGATGCATCATTTTGCCCCAATAGCACACTGTTAGGCCACGTGGCTGGGCACCCATGGGGTGGGGGCTTCTAACCTCATTAATATGCATAACTGTTATAACTCAAGCACTGTTGTAGTTAGGATGATGAATCCTGTGTTATTATGACAAACTTGAACAAGAGATTCGATTAAAATAACAAATGACCATATATGGTCATGTGAGCTCATTAATATGCATAACTGTCATATCTCAAACACTGTTGCAGTTAGGAAGTGGAATCCTGTGTTATTATGACAACATTGAACAAAAGATTTGATTAAAATAACAGATGACCATATATAGTCACGTGAGCTCATTAATATGCGTAATCGTTATATCTCAAACACTGTTGCAGTTAGGAAGATGAATCCTGTGTCATTATGACAACAGTGAACAAGAGATTTGATTAAAATAACAGATAACCATATATGGTCATGTGAACTCATTAATATGCATAACCATAATATCTTAAACACTGTCGCAGTTAGGAAGATGAATCCTGTGTCATTATGACAACAGTGAACAAGAGATTTGATTAAATAACAGATAACCATATATGGTCATGTGAACTCATTAATATGCATAGCAGTCATATCTAAAACACTGACGCAGTTAGGAAGATGAATCCTGTGTTATTATGATAACAGTGAACAAGAGATTTGATTAAAGTAACAGATGACCATATATGGTCATGTGAACTCATTAATATGCATAACCATTATATCTTAAACACTGTTGCAGTTAGGAAGATGAATCCTGTGTCATTATGACAACAGTGAACAAGAGATTTGATTAAAATAACAGATGACCATATATGGTCATGTGAACTCATTAATATGCATAGCAGTCATATCTGAAACACTGTCGCAGAGCGGGACATGTAACTAGTGTCATTATGAAGACATTGAATGAAAGATGTAACTGACATTAGAAATGGCTATATATGATTATGTAATCTCATTATTGTGCATAAGAACATGGCTCATTATATATCCTGAAAACCATATTTCGATAACCAAACCAGGTAAATACATGGTACCAACTTCATTTCGACCTCATGTTACTGATAATACAATCTACCTGCAGCTGATTGTCTAACATGTGACCTCATTAATTATGAAACAGAATCTTATTAGCTTGGGCCCCGGTGACGCCGCTTGCGGCTTTAATCTTTCTTTCTTCTTTCCGCCGTAACTTTTTTCGTCAAGCCGTTTGAGAAAACCGCTGAACGGAATGGTCTGATAATGCTCTATACTGATAGTCCCTAATGTGAACTGGTGCAACATGCTTTCAGAATTTAGATTGGTCAATTAGTTTGGCAGCCATATTGGATTGAAATAAAACCGGAAGTGGCTGTTTGACCACTTTCTGAGGGTCTAGGCGTCTAGATTTTTTTATGGTATATAGTACAACTCATGTGTAATAGATATCAGCAATAAAAACTTTAGCGGTCACGTGACTTTTCCCGCCATTTTGTTTTTCCTAAAAACGGCAAAAAACACTTGAAAATCTTCTTCTTCAGAACCACCTAGCAGAATGCTCTCATATGTTGTATTTAGCTTCTATATATGAATCCCATTTACGTTTGAAAAAATTATTACGATTGGTCACGTGGTTTGGCCACCATTTTGGATTTCTTCTAAACAGGAAGTAGTTTTTTACTCTGGCAACACTTGAGGGATTATTTTCAATTTTGCTTCATGGCATCTGTATATCAAACCCTTTCAGAAACCTAAAAAAGATTTCAGATCAGTCACATGGTTTGGCCGCCATCTTGGATTTTAAGCAAAATTGACCAAAAGTTTGGGCATTTGTTTCTCAGAGGTGATTCAACCAATCTAATAGATGTTTTTATATTTACCATGCCTGGCCTTAGCTCCATATGAGAAAAATAATATTATTTTGATCAGTCACATGGTTTGGCCGCCATCTTGGATTTTATGAAAACAAATCTTGTGCAATTACATGTGTTGTATTGGTCGGATTTGGCTAAAATTGTATATGTGCATTCTACTCTTGAGATGCATTCTTTTAACCGAATGGCACATTGCTGGGTTTTGTCGCTGGGCGCCTGAGGGGTGGGGGCTTCTAACCTCATTAATATGCATAACTGATATATCTCAAGCACTGTTGGAGTTAGGAAGATGAAACCTGTGTTATTATGACAACATTAAACAATTGATTTCATTAAAATAACAGATTACCATATATGGTCATGTGAACTCATTAATATGCATAACCATTATATCTCAAACACTGTTGTAGTAAGGAAGATGATTCCTGTGTTATCATGACAACAGTGAACAAGAGATTTGATTAAAATAACAGATGACCATATATGGTCATGTGAACTCATTAATATGCATAACCATTATATCTTAAACACTGTTGCAGTTAGGAAGATGAATTCTGTGTTATTATGACAACAGTGAACAAGAGATTTGATTAAAATAACCGATGACCATATATGGTCATGTGAACTCATTAATATGCAAAGCAGTCATATCTAAAACACTGTCGCAGAGCAGGACATGTAACAAGTGTCATTATGAAGACATTGAATGAAAGATGTAACTGACATTAGAAATGGCTATATATGATTATGTAATCTCATTATTGTGCATAAGAACATGGCTCATTGTATATCCTGAAAACCATATTTTGATAACCAAAATAGGTAAATACATGGTACCAAGTTCATTTCGACCTCATGTTACTGATAATACAAGCTACCTGCAGCTGATTGTCTAACATGTGACCACATTAATTATGAAACAGAATCTTGTCAGCTTGGGCCCCGGTGATGCCGCTTGCGGCTTTAATTATAGTACTGTTTATACATGTATTCTGTTTGGCTCAGTGGTCTCATTCACTCGTTACTAGAAGAACTAGTAACTTTATTTGATTTCAAGAACTTCAAGAAGGCGGCATAAGAGACGTGTTTGCAAAGGTAAGTTTTCCAGTTTATTGGGGTACGATTGGTGTACATTTCGTGACGTACGGACGTGAATATTATGATGATTGCCAGCTTTATATTCTTGTGAAAAACCAAAAAAAGCAAACAATTGTCTCTAATCTACGAAACTAGTTTGTGAATTGTATACCCTGTCAAATTATTGTACACGAACGATTAATTCACGAGGACATAGTTTTCAAGTACCGGTAAATCGTTTTCCGGTCTTTTGCTTGTGTAGCGATTTCCGAAATATTCACAACTCGGGGGGGGGGGGAGAATTTCCCTGTGTCGATCAATTTATTCATTATATAATAGCAGGTTGCCTATGATTATATTCGTATTTTTGACTCCCATGTGCGAAGCACAAAATGGGAGTCTTTGCAGTTAGTGTGTCTGTATGTGTGTATGTGTGTGTGTGTGTATGTGTGTCCGACTGTTCCACTGCTATCTCAAGAACCATACATCGGTTTTTGATGAAACTTGGTGCATAGATGCTCTGGGCCAATGCGCAGATTTGATTAGGTTTTGGTAAAAATCCATGCTCGTTAATTACCTAATTTGCATGATAATTAGCTAATTTTTAGCTGTTCTATGACTGTTCCACTGATATCTAAAGAACCACTCATTGGATTTTGATGAAACTTGGTACATAGATGCTCTGAACATATGCGCAGATTTGATTAATTTTTGGTAAAAATCCGTGCATATTAATTACCTAATTTACATGATAATTAGCTATTTTTTAGTGGTTCCATGACTGTTCCACTGATATCTAAACAACCACTCATTGGATTTTGATGAAACTTGGTATATAGATGCTCTGAACTAATGCTAGGTTTTGATTAGTTTTTGGTAATAATCCGTGGATACTAATTACCTAATTTGCATAATGATTAGTCAATTTTCGGTTTTTCCACTGATATCTCAAGTACTAATCATCACATTTCAAATGAAACTTGGTACATAGATGTCATACGACACTGCACAGACCTGATAGTTTTTATGGTAATATCAGTACATATTAATTACCTAATTTGCATAATTAATTAATTTTCAGCATTTGATATAAGTAGTTAGCATCACATTTCAATGAAACTTGGTACTTACATACTCAAGGACTATGCAGAGATTGATTGTTTTCGATAAATATTTGTGCATATTAATCACCTAATTTGCATAATTAGTTAATTTTCAGCTTTTCCATGGGTATCTCAAGTACTAATCATCGCATTTCAATGAAACTTGGTACATAGATCCTTTAGGACTATGCAGAGACCTGATTAGTTTTAGGGTAAATAATTGTGCATATTAATTACCTAATTTGCATAATAAATTTTCAGCTTTTCTACTGATATCTAAAGTACTAATCATTTACATTTCAATGAATCTAGAATTATGCAGACCCAATTAGTTTCCGGTAAATATTTGTGCATATTAATCACCTAATTTGCATAATTAACCAACTTTCACACTGATATCTCAGGTACTATACATCACATATCAATGAATGTACATGGATGCTGTAGGACAATAGACAGACCTGAATAATTGTGGGTTACAATCTGTACATATTAATTACCTAATTTGCATAATTAACCAATTTTAAGCTTTCACACTGATATCTAAAGTACCGTAAAAACTCCAAAATTTCGACCGGTTTTAAATAATTGGCGTTAGAAATGTGACATGTTTTTAGAGTCGTGGCCGAGTTGTAACTCAAAATCTAAACAAAGTCATCAATCAGTGAGTATTATGACAAGCAAAACAAAACATCAAGACGCGCAGAAGAGGTCAGCACAAAACTAATAGGTCAAAAGACAAAGCTGTCTCGCACTACCTAGGAAAACTTGCGAATGTTCGAAGTACAGGTACCCATTGGACAAAAGATACATGGAAGTTTAGCAAACTATCTCCCCGACCCAGTGCAATGTATCCGGTTAGAATCAAAGCTCACGTGTCCCTTATTTGAGGGACCAAATTCTGCCGTAAATTCGCCCTTGGATTAAAAAATAAAATGGGATTTAAGAAAATAAAATGGGACTTTTAAGGTGTATTTTGGCGTCATTTTTCGGACATTTCAATCAATCCTGCCGGCTAAAATAGAGTAAGTTTTACCGTAGTCATTGACGTCTGTCTATTCAAGAGTACACGTGTATGATTTTTATCGTGACTAGCGTGAGCGGGTAAGCTTCCTTTCGAGAATGAGCTGTTATCACTGTGAACAATGTTAAATTATTCTTCAGATGACCAGTTTATTTTTTAAAAACAACTAATTTTTTTATTTAAAAAAAAATCATGCCGTTTTCGCATCAAAATCCAAGCCAAAATATCGTACTACAACATCAATCTCTTCGCATTGCGTTCAATAACATTAACATATTTAAATAAGCTATGGTAATTTGAACACGTTGGCATCATCCAGCTTTTTGATTGGTTAATTAGCGATTTGACCTATTTGACCTAAGAGAACATGGCGGATATCCTACAGCATCAAACGTTTATACGAGACCGGAATCATTCGCTTACGATGAAACTTAGTTGACTTTTATTTGTATTTCATAACCATTCAACAAATTTATTTTGTGTACATTATTATAATCACTACTGAGTACAGTAATAATCAACAATTCAGAAACGCAGCATGCCGAGATTTTTGTGTTCGTTTTTATTTGAAACTTCGTTTATTTAGAATATATTTTCGTTACCAATAAAATAAAAATCTCTCAGTCAATCAGAAACCCGGATTCATGCCTTCGAGGAAGGTCCCGTTTGAACGCTCACATCGGTTTTTTTTTTCGTTTGGGGGAAAACTAAAACTGGTCGCAATTTTCGAATAAGAATGAGTCGGCAATTTTTAGTGGAGTCGAAAATTTGGAGGTAAATAAAACACCAAAACCCGGCAAATAAATAGCCAATCGAATTTTTAGAGGGGTCGAAATTTTGGAGTTTTCACGGTACTAATTATTCCATTTCAATGAAACTTAGTACAAAGATGCTCTAGGACAATGTACAAACCTAATTAGTTTGGGGTAAAAATCTGTTCATATTAATTCCCTAATAAGCATAATAATTCATAATTTTTTGGTTCTAATCACATTTCAATTAAACTTGGAGACATAGATTTTCTGTTACATTGCGCAGACCTCATTAGTTTTACACTCAAATCTGGTCATATTAATTTTCTGATTTGCATAATTAGTTTTCAGCTAAGTAATTTCGAATTATATTTAATGTGTCTCCAATACTCTCAGCACATGGGAGTTCTTTCTAAGCTTTCTTTGATTTATGTTGTGAGCATTGAACTGTTAGTTGCAATGAAGATTTTGGCGATCTTGTGCGATTCAACATGGCGGATGTACAGTGACAACACGTGTATGGACGGTCGGTCGAGCAGTCTGCAACGGACCACAGTCTGTGAACGGACCGTGAAATCGCCCGTTTTTTCGGCAGTTTTTGACTCCCATGTGCGAAGCACAAAATGGGAGTCTTTGCAGTTAGTGTGTCTGTATGTGTGTGTGTATGTGTGTATGTGTGTATGTGTGTATGTGTGTGTGTGTGTATGTGTGTCCGACTGTTCCACTGCTATCTCAAGAACCATACATCGGTTTTTGATGAAACTTGGTGCATAGATGCTCTGGGCCAATGCGCAGATTTGATTAGGTTTTGGTAAAAATCCATGCTCGTTAATTACCTAATTTGCATGATAATTAGCTAATTTTTAGCTGTTCTATGACTGTTCCACTGATATCTAAAGAACCACTCATTGGATTTTGATGAAACTTGGTACATAGATGCTCTGAACATATGCGCAGATTTGATTAATTTTTTGTAAAAATCCGTGCATATTAATTACCTAATTTGCATGATAATTAGCTATTTTTTAGTGGTTCCATGACTGTTCCACTGATATCTAAACAACCACTCATTGGATTTTGATGAAACTTGGTACATAGATGCTCTGAACTAATGCTAGGTTTTGATTAGTTTTTGGTAATAATCCGTGGACACTAATTACCTAATTTGCATAATGATTAGTCAATTTTCGGTTTTTCCACTGATATCTCAAGTACTAATCATCACATTTCAATGAAACTTGGTACATAGATGTCATACGACACTGCACAGACCTGATAGTTTTTATGGTAATATCAGTACATATTAATTACCTAATTTGCATAATTAATTCATTTTCAGCATTTGATATAAGTAGTTAGCATTACATTTCAATGAAACTTGGTACTTACATACTCAAGGACTATGCAGAGATTGATTGTTTTCGATAAATATTTGTGCATATTAATCACCTAATTTGCATAATTAGTTAATTTTCAGCTTTTCCACGGGTATCTCAAGTACTAATCATCGCATTTCAATGAAACTTGGTACATAGATCCTTTAGGACTATGCAGAGACCTGATTAGTTTTAGGGTAAATAATTGTGCATATTAATTACCTAATTTGCATAATTAATTTTCAGCTTTTCTACTGATATCTAAAGTACTAATCATCACATTTCCATGAATCTAGAATTATGCAGACCCAATTAGTTTCCGGTAAATATTTGTGCATATTAATCACCTAATTTGCATAATTAACCAACTTTCACACTGATATCTCAGGTACTATACATCACATATCAATGAATGTACATGGATGCTGTAGGACAATAGACAGACCTGAATAATTGCGGGTTAAAATCTGTACATATTAATTACCTAATTTGCATAATTAACCAATTTTAAGCTTTCACACTGATATCTAAAGTACCGTAAAAACTCCAAAATTTCGACCGGTTTTAAATAATTGGTGTTAGATATGTGACGTGTTTTTAGAGTCAAAATTAAGGTACATTTTCGGACGGTCGAATTTTTCAGAATAGAAATCAGCAAATGAAAAAATGGGGATGATAGTGTGCTTCATTAGTTTTTAAAAAATGCAATGTCCGTCAATTGACGTAAACTTCCTCATGTTTCACGGTAAAAGCAAAGGTCGTGGCCGAGTTGTAACTCAAAATCTAAACAAAGTCATCAATCAGTGAGTATTATGACATGCAAAACAAAACATCAAGACGCGGAGAAGAGGTCAGCACAAAACTAATAGGTCAAAAGACAAAGCTGTCTCGCACTACCTAGAAAAACTTGCGAATGTTCGAAGTACAGGTACCCATTGGACAAAAGATACATGGAAGTTTAGCAAACGATCTCCCCGACCCAGTGCAATGTATCCGGTTAGAATCAAAGCTCACGTGTCCCTTATTTGAGGGACCAAATTCTGCCGTAAATTCGCCCTTGGATTAAAAAATAAAATGGGATTTAAGAAAATAAAATGGGACTTTTAAGGTGTATTTTGGCGTCATTTTTCGGACATTTCAATCAATCCTGCCGGCTAAAATAGAGTAAGTTTTACCGTAGTCATTGACGTCTGTCTATTCAAGAGTACACGTGTATGATTTTTATCGTGACTAGCCTAGCGTGAGCGGGTAAGCTTCCTTTCGAGAATGAGCTGTTATCACTGTGAACAATGTTAAATTATTCTTCAGATGACCAGTTTATTTTTTAAAAACAACTGATTTTTTTATTTAAAAAAAATCATGCCGTTTTCGCATCAAAATCCAAGCCAAAACATCGTACTACAACACCAATCTCTTCCGCATTGCGTTCAATAACATTAACATATTTAAATAAGCTATGGTAATTTGAACACGTTGGCATCATCCAGCTTTTTGATTGGTTAATTAGCGATTTGACCTATTTGACCTAAGAGAACATGGCGGATATCCTACAGCATCAAACGTTTATACGAGACCGGAATCATTCGCTTACGATGAAACTAAGTTGACTTTTATTTGTATTTCATAACCATTCAACAAATTTATTTTGTGTACATTATTATAATCACTACTGAGTACAGTAATAATCAACAATTCAGAAACGCAGCATGCCGAGATTTTTGTGTTCGTTTTTATTTCAAACTTCGTTTATTTAGAATATATTTTCGTTACCAATAAAATAAAAATCTCTCAGTCAATCAGAAACCCGGATTCATGCCTTCGAGGAAGGTCCCGTTTGAACGCTCACATCGTTTTTTTTTTCGTTTGTGGGAAAACTAAAACTGGTCGCAATTTTCGAATAAGAATGAGTCGGCAATTTTTAGTGGAATCGAAAATTTGGAGGTAAATAAAACACCGAAACCCGGCAAATAAATAGGCGATCGAATTTTTAGAGGGGTCGAAATTTTGGAGTTTTCACGGTACTAATTATTCCATTTCAATGAAACTTAGTATAAAGATGCTCTAGGACAATGTACAAACCTAATTAGTTTGGGGTAAAAATCTGTTCATATTAATTCCCCAATAAGCATAATAATTCATAATTTTTTGGTTCTAATCACATTTCAATTAAACTTGGAGACATAGATTTTCTGTTACATTGCGCAGACCTCATTAGTTTTACACTCAAATCTGGTCATATTAATTTTCTGATTTGCATAATTAGTTTTCAGCTAAGTAATTTCGAATTATATTTAATGTGTCTCCAATACTCTCAGCACATGGGAGTTCTTTCTAAGCTTTCTTTGATTTTTTTTAATGTTTTGGATATTTCATTCACTCCTGATGCCTAAAAGAGTCTAATTTATATTTTACCGTAGTCATTGACACCTATTCAAGAGTATCATGTTTATTGTGAATAGCGTGAATGGGTAAGCTTCGTTTCGACAATGGGCTGTTATTTCTGTGAACAATGTTAAATTATTCTTTGAATGCTCAGTTTATTTTTTTGAAAACAACTAATTTTTCGATTTAAAAAAAATCATGCCGTTTTCCCCGTCAAAATCAAAGCATAAAGATCTTGCTAAACATCGGTGAATCCCCTGTTGCGTTCACCACGAGGTCACTGAGCCGTCATTAACATATTTAAATGACCACGTGTACTGAAATAACATGGCGGATATCGCATCGCATCGCATTTACATTCGACCGAAATCATTCGTTTACGATGAAACTAAGTTGAATATTACTTCCAATTCATAAAAATTCAACGAATTATTTTTTTGTGCGTATTATAATCATTACTGAATAATAATAAACAATTGCAATACTTCGAAAACAAGTAAGTTATTCACTTGCGAAACACAGAATGACCAGATTGTGCTACCGTGATCATTTGCTACCGGTACTAACAACTAAGCAATGTATTCGTGTTTGTATTTATTCGAAACTTCTTTTAGAAAATACTTTACTTTTCGTAAACTTTACTGAATTTTTGGGGGGATTCAATTCCAACATTTCGCGATGCCAAACCAAATGCCTTTCACTCTTTGAGTGTGACACCTAAACCAGAAGTTTTATGGTGTATAAACTGGCACTAAATGAAAAAGCCGTTGAACCTTATTCAAATTTATAAGTACATGTTATTATGTATTTAATTATGAAAACTGACTAAATTAAATGTGATCTTATTTTTAATTTGAACAGAATTATGATTTATATCGGTAATGACGTTTTCATCCAATATTAATAGTGCAATTGTTAAAATGCCTACCTACACATTTATTGTTTTTGTTTCTGTTGCCCTGAAATAGACATTTGTAAAAAAAAAAAAATTTAAAAATCATGCTTGATTCAAATTAAAAAAAAAAAGATGTAGCCATGTAGCCCCTTCCTGTTATCTGTTTTCCAACTTCTTCCAGAGTAAAACTGGTGAAGCCATGTAATTGCCATACAATCATAAACTGTGGGAAAACTTATATGTTATTGAAAATCTTTATTTTGTTGTCTGTGAATTAATATAATATTTGAAATGGTGTAATGGTGCAAAATATTCTCAAGCAATTGGTTTTCTGGTGGCACTACACTGTGCATTTATGCATGATCTCAGCTTACTAAGTGATGATGGTGGTTGAAATGGAAAACTGAATACAAAAATCCAGTAACATCTCAAACAAATTTCCGTCTGCTGTGAATGCATGTTTCGTTACATCAAATAAATAACCCAATTTTATTGAATGTATCCAAAAACATGGTACCAATGATCTGAAATTTCAGGAGTGCTCGCTGAAGGTTTATCAATCTTGCTTATTGTCTTGTTCTTTACCAATCCTGCATTTCAGTTACTAGAATTTATACTAAAAAAAAATAGTTTCTGTTTTTCTTCTAATAATTCGGCCACTCTCAAAAACAAATATTTTTCCATGGTCGAAATGCAAGAAGAATACAAAACTACTGTGATTGCATAGCGATACCTGTAGGGCCATTGTCAATTAGTTCGCCTGATCAACACAGCGTTATACATAGGGCTGATATTGAATCACGGAGAGTAAAATCTTGTGATACTAATCTCTAGAACCGCTCAGATTGGTACATACCGGTATGTCTTATGAACCCACATGTGTATATCTTTAACAATACTCATTTTAAACTTTTTTTTTTTTACAGTGGTGCTGTGAACTGCTTCAATTTTGCAAGGCAATTTTTTCTGGGTTCCTACAACATGGAGTGTCAGGGACTTTATTGAAATTTCATAGAATCCTGAATATATCTAGAAGTGAAAATTAAATGGTTTACAGTATTTTATACCCATTAATAATGATGAAATGCAGTAATATCACTGCACTAAAAAGACTTCAAACAATTATTGTTACTTCTCCATTGAAGGTTATGAGCAGACCAACCTTTACTGGCTTCCTTAATTATTACATGTACTTGCTCTGAAAACATAGCTTTTACAATTGTTTAAATTAACAGATGTTGTTCTATGTACAATGAATACATTTTAAATAATAAACCTTACTGTATTAATAAAAAATTGTATTTGACAACATGAGAATGATTCTGATGCCCAGTGGTGATGTTGAAACAAACCCAGGTCCTGGTAATATACTAAGATCTGATTAACAAAGAAGTCATGTACATCAAGGTTCACTCAGATTTATGAATGCAGTTTCTTGAGCAAGTATACATGTATGACAAATAGTTTTGTTGCACTTGTGTACTCTGAGATTCTGAACATGGGTCAGTGGAAGTTTTTAGTTGTCAGTACAAAACTAGATTATGGGAAATCACTTTATGATGAGTTGTACCCACATAGAGTACATATTCATTCACCTGTTTGCAGATGTTCCTTGTACTACTTTATAATCAAATAACGGGGACTGTGACATTTCATGTTTTGTTTTTATGGGTTTTTCTTCGTCCTTTCTTCTATATTGTAAAATCTGTCTGTTCCTAAATTCAGGAAACAGTTGCACATGAAAAAATGAAAATCTGTCGAAACAAAACTCTTTATAAACTGGAAATAGTCTAATTTTAGGTTTTCCATAATGGGTGAACTTTGTTTCGACAATGAGCTGTTATCGCCGTTAAAAAATGTGGTAAATTATTCTTCAATGCTCAGTATTTCTTTCCAAAAAAAAAACTAATTTCTAGATTAAAAAAAAAAAAAAATAATGTTTTCCTACTAAAATCAGTGCTAAAAGATTGTACTACAACAGTGATGAAAATCTTCCATGTTGCACTGCATTAGCATATTTAAATGTCAATTTGAACATTAGCATCATCCAGTTTTCTGATTAGTTAATTAGTAACATACCTATCAGGTCAAAGAACGCAGTTTTAGGTCAACTCATGGGGAAAACATGGCAGATATTGTTTTGTTTGAGCATTTGAATGGATCATTAGTTTACGATGAAAGTTGAATTTTACTTGCATTTCATAACAATCCAACAAATTTATGTTTTAGTCGCCGTCAGACGTAGTCTGAAACGGGGACTTATGTTTTGGGTTCCGTTCGTGTGTGTGTGTGTGTGCGCGTGTCCATCCGTCCGTCAATCAATGACTATGTCATTGACAATGACTTGTTGTACATTACTATAATCACTACTGAGTAATAATCAACAATTGCAACACTTGGAAAACAAGTAAGTTACCGTAACAGCTACCGTAAAAGTCCTAATATAAATCGCATACGCAATAGTAACCACACCTCCAATTGCGACTTCAGGGTTAAAGAGTTATGGACAAAAATTGAAAACATGAAAACCACCCATTATTAACCGCACCCCAAATTCAACAAGACCGTGACTAACTTCATTGTTTCAACCAGTTTGTCCACAACGGCATTGTTCCTAATCCTATTCATTTGATTTGACGACATGCCTGAAAAATATTCACACCTATTTTTTGCTCACGCGCCAAAGTTTTCGACATTGAGCTGTTATCACCGCAAGTGTTAAATACTTCTTCAAAGCTCTGTTTATCTTTCAAAAACAACTAATTTCTTGATTTAACAAAAATCATGCCGTTTTCCCATCAAAATGGAAACTAAAAGATCGCACTACAACATCGGTAAATCTCTTCTGTGTTGCGTTCACCATAGAGTTGATGAACTGTCATTAACATATTTAAATGAGCTATTGTAATTCAAACACGTTAGCACCATCCATTCATTCATTACGATGAAACTAAGTTGAATCTGTCTACACCAAACCCTTTACAAACTGGGATTTAGTCTAAACTGTCTAAAAAGGTCATGTATATTCATACTATCATACAGTCATGAATGTGCTGTCATTTTGCGGTATTGCACTGGTTTTTTTCATCTGACCATACTAGGAGACATGACGTCAGTTGATACTCCTGCTGTACTGTCTTCATGCATACTTTGCGGTATCCTCGTACTAACTCGTTATATGATTATGCGTTTATTATTTGTCATTCTTCATTCAGGTGTAGTCTACTTGCTACGCTGTATGGTAACAGAGCTCAGTGTTACATAAATTTGAAACGTTGGCAGGAAGCTGTGAGTGATTGTGATTATGCTATAATACGATGCCTACATTGTAAGTATATTGAAATGGTGACATTCTTTTTATGTGTCATTGTGTGTGTGTATTATACCCAGCATTGTAACCCAGAAGAACATTGTAGCTTCTGTGCTGTGATTGGTCAAATTTTGTCACATAGAGTTAAAAAATTCCATAAATACACAGGAATGAAGAAAATTAATATCGTAAAATCTGTATTAGAAGCTACATCCCTAATAGAAGTAGTACCCATTCTTTTTGAACTACTAAGAATCAAAAATTCACCATTTCTCCTGTGTTCTAATAGAAACCGCATCCATTCTGTTGCATTGTACCATTTTAATAGAAGCCGTGGTGGCTTCAATTACAGATTTTAAAGTAATTGTAATTTTGTGAATCACTAATTGTAATCCACAGTGCATTGAACGATGTACTCCATCATTTTGTTTGCTTCCAACTTAGCTGTAGATGATACCAATGATGTTTTGTTAGTACTGTATATAAACCTCAATGCTAATACTGTGGAATACTTTATTTTTCCGCTTGGAATTTATTTTTGCTGAAGGGATGATTCCATGAAAATAAAATCCAGCGAATATACTTTTTTGCCTATATTTCACATTAATCTCATCAAAAATCAGTGAAAATAAATTCCAAGCAAAACGCCCAAAAAGCGTTTTCAGTGAAAATTAATTCCAGCGAAAATAAAGTATTCCACAGTATTTCATTTCAATCAATGATTTATGACAACTAATTAAGTATGCTGTGGAGTGCTTGTAACAAGCAGATCAGTAGACATAATTTCCTTATTTAACTTAATATATTACCTCCCTGATCATAAGCCATAAAGCCTCAAATTGTAAGTTCAGGGAATGTGAAGGGTGGGCGTACACTCAAGAACCACCTCAGAAAGATGAAGATTTTCTAGTCTAACATTTTAAGTCCCCCCACAAAAAAAAATGACAATATTCATTTTCCATTTGCCAGATACTATTTGGGGAAAATAAAATGAGTTGAATTGTCATTGATTTCCACAACAATACTAAAATGAAGAAACAAAAATATTCACAAAGTGTATTTTATTACATCATTATTTACCATCTAAATTTACAGTTTAAAAAAAAATCTGAGTCGGGAAAACTGTCTCAGTCACAATCTGCATTGTTATTATTGATGAGTTTTATTTATTTATTTGTTTGTTTATTTATTTAACCAGGATAATCCATTGATTTCCAATGGAGTCCTGCATGAAATATACATGAAATATATACATTAATAAATTAAATTAGCAAGATTAAATTCAATAAAATAATTGCATACAATAAAATACAAACATACTACGTTTGAAAATATTTTCTTAAAATTCACTACTATGTTGCCATTTTTCGACCAATCAACATGGACTACAGATATAATAAGAGAATCTGATCTGGTTTCCAGTCACACTCCCCCCCCAAAAAAAACCTGAATGATTACCATTTTGTTTGTGTACTGTTGTGTAGATGATCTGATAGACGTAGGTGGTGCAGCTGACTACTACACTTCATTGAGTGCTGTAGACTTAACTAAACAAGGTAATTATAACTTTATACCTTTATACCAGTGATATGTGATAACGCAATGAAAAAATGAATTACCAACGTTGCATGTGATCTGTTGGCATTGATTCTGGCGAAAAAATGGCATAATACTGAAAATGGGTCTTAAATACAGGTCATTTTGAGTTGACTTTTGGGTCAGTTTGTATGACTGGGTGGTTAGTGCGTTTGCGTGCAGTAGAGGCGCTATGCTATGTGCGAAAGTTTAAAGCGGGAGCGTCGTCACCTGCGTACACGTGAGATTGAATTCCAAACGACGATAACAACACACACTAAAAACGCAAAGTCTCATGGGTATGGCCATCTGACGCATGCGCAGGTGAGGACTCCCCCGCTTTAAATCTTGTGGAGTTATATGAATGTCTGTTTACCTGTAACTATTTGATAATGTGAGTCAATGAATACAGCTTCTTCAGTGAAGTTAATCATCCTTGAAAATTACAACTACCGTACAGCTTATTTTCCTCTTTTCACAGATATATTCAAAACTTTTGCTGAAGTAACTCCGATTCTACTTAAAGCTATGTTCCGTCGATCTAAAGCTTTATTCGAATTAAAAGACTATCTTCGTGCCGTAGTTGATGCTGAGCAGTGTGCTTTCATGCGAAAAGATGATTATACATTCTATATACACTATGAAAAGGTAAAATGAATCTCTCAATACATGAAGTATGTATCACACTGGTCAAATGGAGGATTATGGGTACTACGTGGGTTTTGTGTTTATTAATATGATTTTAATTTTGTAAATGTTCCACTGTTTTTTACATTGTCTAGGTTCTTCTGGCTTATCGAGATAACAAAGGGGTAGAAAATGCACGACGTTGCGGATTGTGCTGGAAAGGAGGTGGACAGAAATTGAAGCGATGTGCATACTGCTCTGCTATATATTGCTCAAGAAAATGTCAAAGTGAGGCATGGGACAAAGGCCATAAAGATAATTGCGGTTCACAATTAAAAAACAATTAAACAAATTTATGTTACCTAATAATTTGCTTCACTTCGGTTGCGACTAAACTTTAATCTTTTATTTAAACTTTTAATCTTTTTTTAATTTTCCAAAATGAAAGGACAGACATCTGAAGAATCTATGAAAAAAATTAACCATGTGCAAACATTCTGGTAGTTTTAGGGTAATCTCTTTAATTCTTAAATGTTATTTATTACCAAATAAATATATCCAGAATTTCTTACATTTTAGGTCAAAATCACCAAAAAATGTTAAATAAGTTGTTTAACTGTTTGTAGTGTTTCAATATACAGTTAAGATGGAAAGAACAATGATTGATTTGTACAATAGAAGTACGCAACCAAATAACAGCACACTGACTTTGAATTCTTTTTACACACACACCAGCCCTATGCCATATTTGCTCTATTGAAAGTGCATCTCTAATCACATATACTAAAAATCTCATTTGTTGTACACTGTATCATAAAATATTACTTATTTTGACCATAGACACACCTCTGTAATTACAGCAAGTCTCAGAAGTATTGTGGCAGCCAATTTGCAAACTTGCTATCGAATTGGTTAACTGCTTGGGTTTTGACTCAACAGCTGGCTTTTGAATCTCGCTGGCGCCGTCTTGTGCTCACGCCCACTCTGGGCGAATCTATATAACAGCAGGGGACTGTCGTCATACTTTAGGAGCTAATCAGCCACAGTTGGATGATGATTTTGCTTTCAAAACAGACATGTGCTGTTGCAGCACTAAATCATTATAATTATTACTTCCATCATTTGCCATCCCAGACTTTTCAGCCGTATTTTTGGTCAACGTTTCTTTCATTTTCAAAATTCTGGTAGAATTTGTAAATTTTGTCTTCCTATTCCATTGTAACCACAAGTAAGCCATGGTGAAATGCACCCACATTGTAGTATTCAGTAGTTTGCAAATGTACCAATCAGTGCGTCTCTCTTCCATCACAAGGGACTGGCCAATCAATCTGCTTGTAGAACTAGACAATTAGTGCTCTTGTTCTAAAACGAGCACCGATTGGTCATTTTCTTTCATGATGTCTACTCAAATCATAGTTCACAAATACAGGCATCGTCATGTATTCTGCCAGGAATTGTCTGGAGTGTAGTGGTAAAACACTGTGGTGGGGGAGAATAAGTGAATTATGTCATGCAGTAGCCATTGTGACATCGGGGTCAACCATCTCTGTGAAATACAGTAGAAATTGAGATATGCAAATGAATGGTTGAAAGCAAATTAGTTTCAAAAGAGGTAGCAATTTTGAATCCCGCTGTAATCAGAATAAATTTTCCCCATAAATGTTAGTAAATAGGCAATCACGGAATGTAGTAGTCACTAGAGTCATAGATTGACCAACTTAAGTGTTGAAGTTTGTATCATTTGTAGAAAAGAAAAGTCTTGATTGTTATGTGAGTAATATGCCTGTTTATTATTCCACATTTGTGAATGAAATTTGTTATTCTGCATGATATGCTGGTATGCAGTTTTTTTTAATATTTTTAGTTTTTGCACCATGGGAATACATGTAGTTTGATACATTTGTGCTGTACAAATATTAAAGTGGGGTAGTCGTCACCTGCGCATGCATCAAATGGCCATAGCATGTCGTTGTTTACAAACAAGTGTCTACCCATGAGCCTTTGTGTTTTTAGCGTGTGTTAATATCATCGCTTGGTACTCAATTCCCTCAATTCTTCGCTTTGAGACAAAAAAATCATGCACGTTTTTAGAAAAATAGTTGAGTTGACGAAAAAACAACTCTACTTTGATTACTGGAGATTTTTATTTTTGAAAGTAAAACCAGCTGCATTTCATATTGTACCTAATTCGGCTATGATCAAATTGAATAGACTTGTTATATTCAAATTACTTTGAATATACCTTATTTGTTGCTTAGTGCTAATGGCCATGTGGCTTTTCTTTCGCCCACTTCCCCTCCCTGAATAGTGTTACATTCTCCACCAATATCATGTCCACCGGATTGACCTCTGGAGCAAAAGCGTGATGACTGAAAGAAACATTATTTGGGGAGCAAAAAGTTGTGTGGCTCGCTTGTTCTCAACAAAATCTTGGCGGAGGTTTGCAAACATTACCGCTATTAGCCGCATCAGTCTTATCAGTGTAAATATTTTTGTAATAGTTGTAATTAGTTTACCATTTCACAGTATCATAGTTTAACTTCCAGCCAGTTTTCTTTCTTTTTTGTTTGAATGGTTCCTTTCCTTCCAATTTAAAATTACCAGTATATATAATTACTGTAAATTACAAACATTTTGAAAGATTTAGATTTTTAATTTGCTGACTAGAATTATTTCTTCCATTTTATGTTTACCACCATCTTCCTTCAAACCAGTGAATTGTTATACTGTATTTTATTTTACTTTTTATTGTTTTACTGTATAAGGGAAAGAGTTCCTTTAAGACATCACCCCCCAACCCTAACCTGAACCCTAACACTCCTGCCCCCTCTCAATGTAATTGTGTATGCCCCTCCAAATTACACATATACAATTGAACTGGTGGAGCGGCAGGGTTAGGATTAGAGTGGGGGGGCTAAGAAAGTCTTACTGTTCTGGGATTGTTTTATTTTTTGGTATACGTCTGTCAATAGAAAAATGTTTCAATTTTAAACTAATAAAAATAATTAGTTGAATACCGTATTTACTCTATTAGAAGTGCATCTCCAAGATAGGTACAGAAAAATTAACCAATTTGTATTACCACTGAACATACAGCAAATGCTTCAATCTTGACCTAGGTGTATTAGGTCCTGTTCAGATGAAGTGTTAAAAAGAAGAACTTATGGCGAGCGTTTGTACTAAAAAAAAGGTCATTGAAATCAAGCCTTTCAGCAATATTGGAACCAGAGGCATGTACATACATCCAACATAGTGGACTTGCATAAGCGAGTAATTTTGTTTTTCAGATTGATTCAGATGGCCAACTGCTGTTTAAGAACCATTTCTCGGTCATACCTTCATTGATCATGCTCAAACTTTTTATACATGTCTTGCATCCTGCCACACATATGCACATGTATTTGTTTGAAGATCAGATTCAAGATGGCCAAATGGCGGCCATGTTAAAAATGAATGAAAGTCGAGCATTTCTGCCATTGGACTATTCCAGTTTACATCTGCAACCCCCCCCCCCCTTGTTGATGAGCTTGTGTGTTTACTTCATACAGGGTATAATTTCCATGGGTGTATAAGTCATACAAAGTTTTATTTCCAAATCACCATACAGTAATGGAAATCCAAAACTATAGTTCCTACTTATGGTGTTGATGAGTTCCATTGTGCCACCATACAGAGTAGGATTTCCAAATATAACTCTCATCATATGCTAATTTACCAAGTTCAAAATTTTATATTTCATAATGGAAATCCATACTAGTTCTGATTCATGGTGTTGATGAGCTCATTCGTGCCACCATCCTTATCTAATTTCGGTAATAACTATTTCATACTGGCTCAGTTTTTTTACCATATACAGTAAGAATTCCAAGTTTTTTTAGTAATACTGTTGGAAATCCAACCTCATCAACCGGTATGTGGCGATATAAACTAGGCCATATTTTATTTAGTAGCCATAACTGCCTGGATTTCCAGGAATTTTTAATCCATACTCGTCTGGATTTCCAGATTCTGTTTCTCCATATACAGTTGGAATTCCGTGGTATTTTTGCTGGAAATCCGACCACATCATCACCCCCCCCCCCCCCCACAGGGGGGTGCAGATATAAACTGGAATGGCCGATTCTGGAACCAGATCTTGGTCAAGTATGGATGGATTTTAGGCAAACTTGACACAGGACCATAATGTTTTGAAGATTGGATTCAAAATGCTGAATGAGGTTATGTCACAATTTGTTTGCATTTGTAGAGATTTTAAATCGCTGACTCGTTTCATTGGTGGTACAAATTGAACAACAGTAACTGTCTTTTAATGATGGAACCCATGACCCAAGTGACATTGTTCTCGATTGTCCTGTGATCGAAGTGTTATTTAGATTCATTTCACACTTTGCTATTCAGCGTTTTTTGTTGTTAAATCCCTGGTTGAATGGAATCATTTTGACTTGCAGCATTCCGAGTTACAGAAAAATTATTGAAATGGAGTTCATGATGACAACTGGGAATCGTGTACAAAATCATCAGTCTTGTTGAACCCTGGAGCATCATTCAGTTTGTATCAACCAAAACTGGTATGCAATAGGGCTGATTACACCAGTTTTGCAATAAAGCTTTATAATAACAGGGTTATTCTCAGAATGCTGTAATTTCACTGAAATTCAGATTTTTGCATCAGTAAATATTTCACTGGGGTCCTAAAGATATAAAATCAGTATCTTTTAGTGAAATATTGGCCTTGGAACTTGCATCAGCAGATTACAAAATTTACATACCACTGATATGCTTTGATGTTTTTACATAAAGTATTTTAATAGTTGTGTAGTCGGCAACTTCACATGTACTTCTAATGGAGAAAATACTGTAATATAATAAAACTAGAGTTGATATGTTTTTTGTTATGGAATATTCAGTCTAAGAGTAAGAAAATAAATTGTTTTTATGATTATAACTACACGAGTTGGTATCTCAATGAGATATTACCAGCACTGTACCTAGGCATATAGTGAGTGGAATGTCACATAGATATCTATGACATCCCATAGTGTGTAATGTTTGCATAAATCTGAATGAGTAATGAGATGCATGTATAACCTGCATCATTCCTAGGCACACATAGGTAGTGAAATGTCGCATAGATGTCTGACATATCATAGTGTTTGATATTTGCATAAATCTGAATTGGCAATGAGATATTACTAGCACTTTACCTCAGCACATGTGTAGTGGAATGTCACATAGATGTCTATGACATCCCATAGTGTGTGATGTTTGCATAAATCTAAATGAGTAATGAGATATTACCAGCACTGTACCTAGGCATATGGTGGAATGTCACATAGATGTCTATGACATCCCATAGTGTGTGATGTTTGCATAAATCTAAATGAGTAATGAGATATTACCAGCACTGTACCTAGGCATATGGTGGAATGTCACATAGATGTCTATGACATCCCATAGTGTGTGATGTATGCATAAATCTGAATGAGTAATGAGATACATGTATTACCAGCACTGTACCTATCATATAATGAGTGGAATGTCACATAGATGTCTATGACATCCCATAGTGTGTGGTGTTTGCATAAATCTAAATGAGTAATGAGATATTACCAGCACTGTACCTAGGCATATGGTGGAATGTCACATAGATGTCTTTGACATCCCATAGTGTGTGATGTATGCATAAATCTGAATGAGTAATGAGATACATGCATTACCAGCACTGTACCTAGGCATATAATGAGTGGAATGTCACATAGATGTCTATGACATCCCATAGTGTGTGATGTTTGCATAAATCTAAATGAGTAATGAGATATTACCAGCACTGTACCTAGGCATATGGTGGAATGTCACATAGATGTCTATGACATCCCATAGTGTGTGATGTTTGCATAAATCTAAATGAGTAATGAGATATTACCAGCACTGTACCTAGGCATATGGTGGAATGTCACATAGATGTCTATGACATCCCATAGTGTGTGATGTATGCATAAATCTGAATGAGTAATGAGATACATGCATTACCAGCACTGTACCTAGGCATATAATGAGTGGAATGTCACATAGATGTCTATGACATCCCATAGTGTGTGATGTTTGCATAAATCTAAATGAGTAATGAGATATTACCAGCACTGTACCTAGGCATATGGTGGAATGTCACATAGATGTCTATGACATCCCATAGTGTGTGATGTTTGCATAAATCTAAATGAGTAATGAGATATTACCAGCACTGTACCTAGGCATATGGTGGAATGTCACATAGATGTCTATGACATCCCATAGTGTGTGATGTATGCATAAATCTGAATGAGTAATGAGATATTACCAGCACTGTACCTAGGCATATGGTGGAATGTCACATAGATGTCTATGACATCCCATAGTGTGTGATGTTTGCATAAATCTAAATGAGTAATGAGATATTACCAGCACTGTACCTAGGCATATAATGAGTGGAATGTCACATAGATGTCTATGACATCCCATAGTGTGTGATGTTTGCATAAATCTAAATGAGTAATGAGATATTACCAGCACTGTACCTAGGCATATGGTGGAATGTCACATAGATGTCTATGACATCCCATAGTGTGTGATGTTTGCATAAATCTAAATGAGTAATGAGATATTACCAGCACTGTACCTAGGCATATGGTGGAATGTCACATAGATGTCTATGACATCCCATAGTGTGTGATGTATGCATAAATCTGAATGAGTAATGAGATACATGCATTACCAGCACTGTACCTAGGCATATAATGAGTGGAATGTCACATAGATGTCTATGACATCCCATAGTGTGTGATGTTTGCATAAATCTAAATGAGTAATGAGATATTACCAGCACTGTACCTAGGCATATGGTGGAATGTCACATAGATGTCTATGACATCCCATAGTGTGTGATGTTTGCATAAATCTAAATGAGTAATGAGATATTACCAGCACTGTACCTAGGCATATGGTGGAATGTCACATAGATGTCTATGACATCCCATAGTGTGTGATGTATGCATAAATCTGAATGAGTAATGAGATATTACCAGCACTGTACCTAGGCATATGGTGGAATGTCACATAGATGTCTATGACATCCCATAGTGTGTGATGTTTGCATAAATCTAAATGAGTAATGAGATATTACCAGCACTGTACCTAGGCATATGGTGGAATGTCACATAGATGTCTATGACATCCCATAGTGTGTGATGTTTGCATAAATCTAAATGAATAATGAGATATGACCAGCACTGTACCTAGGCATATGGTGGAATGTCACATAGATGTCTATGACATCCCATAGTGTGTGATATCTGAATGAGTAATGAGATAGTACTAGCATTGTACCTAGGCATATGGTGGAATGTCACATAGATGTCTATGACATCCCATAGTGTGTGATGTTTGCATAAATCTAAATGAGTAATGAGATATTACCAGCACTGTACCTAGGCATATGGTGGAATGTCACATAGATGTCTATGACATCCCATAGTGTGTGATGTATGCATAAATCTGAATGAGTAATGAGATACATGCATTACCAGCACTGTACCTAGGCATATAATGAGTGGAATGTCACATAGATGTCTATGACATCCCATAGTGTGTGATGTTTGCATAAATCTAAATGAGTAATGAGATATTACCAGCACTGTACCTAGGCATATGGTGGAATGTCACATAGATGTCTATGACATCCCATAGTGTGTGATGTTTGCATAAATCTAAATGAGTAATGAGATATTACCAGCACTGTACCTAGGCATATGGTGGAATGTCACATAGATGTCTATGACATCCCATAGTGTGTGATGTATGCATAAATCTGAATGAGTAATGAGATATTACCAGCACTGTACCTAGGCATATGGTGGAATGTCACATAGATGTCTATGACATCCCATAGTGTGTGATGTTTGCATAAATCTAAATGAGTAATGAGATATTACCAGCACTGTACCTAGGCATATGGTGGAATGTCACATAGATGTCTATGACATCCCATAGTGTGTGATGTTTGCATAAATCTAAATGAATAATGAGATATTACCAGCACTGTACCTAGGCATATGGTGGAATGTCACATAGATGTCTATGACATCCCATAGTGTGTGATGTTTGCATAAATCTAAATGAGTAATGAGATATTACCAGCACTGTACCTAGGCATATGGTGGAATGTCACATAGATGTCTATGACATCCCATAGTGTGTGATGTATGCATAAATCTGAATGAGTAATGAGATATTACCAGCACTGTACCTAGGCATATGGTGGAATGTCACATAGATGTCTATGACATCCCATAGTGTGTGATGTTTGCATAAATCTAAATGAGTAATGAGATATTACCAGCACTGTACCTAGGCATATGGTGGAATGTCACATAGATGTCTATGACATCCCATAGTGTGTGATGTTTGCATAAATCTAAATGAATAATGAGATATGACCAGCACTGTACCTAGGCATATGGTGGAATGTCACATAGATGTCTATGACATCCCATAGTGTGTGATATCTGAATGAGTAATGAGATAGTACTAGCATTGTACCTAGGCATATGGTGGAATGTCACATAGATGTCTATGACATCCCATAGTGTGTGATGTTTGCATAAATCTAAATGAGTAATGAGATATTACCAGCACTGTACCTAGGCATATGGTGGAATGTCACATAGATGTCTATGACATCCCATAGTGTGTGATGTATGCATAAATCTGAATGAGTAATGAGATACATGCATTACCAGCACTGTACCTAGGCATATAATGAGTGGAATGTCACATAGATGTCTATGACATCCCATAGTGTGTGATGTTTGCATAAATCTAAATGAGTAATGAGATATTACCAGCACTGTACCTAGGCATATGGTGGAATGTCACATAGATGTCTATGACATCCCATAGTGTGTGATGTTTGCATAAATCTAAATGAGTAATGAGATATTACCAGCACTGTACCTAGGCATATGGTGGAATGTCACATAGATGTCTATGACATCCCATAGTGTGTGATGTATGCATAAATCTGAATGAGTAATGAGATATTACCAGCACTGTACCTAGGCATATGGTGGAATGTCACATAGATGTCTATGACATCCCATAGTGTGTGATGTTTGCATAAATCTAAATGAGTAATGAGATATTACCAGCACTGTACCTAGGCATATGGTGGAATGTCACATAGATGTCTATGACATCCCATAGTGTGTGATGTTTGCATAAATCTAAATGAATAATGAGATATTACCAGCACTGTACCTAGGCATATGGTGGAATGTCACATAGATGTCTATGACATCCCATAGTGTGTGATGTTTGCATAAATCTAAATGAGTAATGAGATATTACCAGCACTGTACCTAGGCATATGGTGGAATGTCACATAGATGTCTATGACATCCCATAGTGTGTGATGTTTGCATAAATCTAAATGAATAATGAGATATTACCAGCACTGTACCTAGGCATATGGTGGAATGTCACATAGATGTCTTTGACATCCCATAGTGAGTGATGTATGCATAAATCTGAATGAGTAATGAGATACATGCATTACCAGCACTGTACCTAGGCATATAATGAGTGGAATGTCACATAGATGTCTATGACATCCCATAGTGTGTGATGTTTGCATAAATCTAAATGAGTAATGAGATATTACCAGCACTGTACCTAGGCATATGGTGGAATGTCACATAGATGTCTATGACATCCCATAGTGTGTGATGTTTGCATAAATCTAAATGAGTAATGAGATATTACCAGCACTGTACCTAGGCATATGGTGGAATGTCACATAGATGTCTATGACATCCCATAGTGTGTGATGTATGCATAAATCTGAATGAGTAATGAGATACATGCATTACCAGCACTGTACCTAGGCATATAATGAGTGGAATGTCACATAGATGTCTATGACATCCCATAGTGTGTGATGTTTGCATAAATCTAAATGAGTAATGAGATATTACCAGCACTGTACCTAGGCATATGGTGGAATGTCACATAGATGTCTATGACATCCCATAGTGTGTGATGTTTGCATAAATCTAAATGAGTAATGAGATATTACCAGCACTGTACCTAGGCATATGGTGGAATGTCACATAGATGTCTATGACATCCCATAGTGTGTGATGTATGCATAAATCTGAATGAGTAATGAGATATTACCAGCACTGTACCTAGGCATATGGTGGAATGTCACATAGATGTCTATGACATCCCATAGTGTGTGATGTTTGCATAAATCTAAATGAGTAATGAGATATTACCAGCACTGTACCTAGGCATATGGTGGAATGTCACATAGATGTCTATGACATCCCATAGTGTGTGATGTTTGCATAAATCTAAATGAATAATGAGATATTACCAGCACTGTACCTAGGCATATGGTGGAATGTCACATAGATGTCTATGACATCCCATAGTGTGTGATGTTTGCATAAATCTAAATGAGTAATGAGATATTACCAGCACTGTACCTAGGCATATGGTGGAATGTCACATAGATGTCTATGACATCCCATAGTGTGTGATGTTTGCATAAATCTAAATGAATAATGAGATATTACCAGCACTGTACCTAGGCATATGGTGGAATGTCACATAGATGTCTATGACATCCCATAGTGTGTGATATCTGAATGAGTAATGAGATAGTACTAGCATTGTACCTAGGCATATAATGATCTAAACAAGTATTGACATTTATAACACTATACTTGGTCATACCATGGAACTATAAAGGGTTTATAGTTCCATGGTCATACAGTGAAGGGAATAGTATATTTAACTGATTCTAGAACCGTGCATACAACTTCCTCAACAAATGCCCCAAGTACAGCCCAAGGGGCACATGTAGGATTTTCAGTTTATAGAGGGGGCACCTATACAATGACGTCATTGTATTATTGAATATGAGTAACCACGGGTTTAGAAAGGGCGCGGGCCCCCTGTGCCCCGCTTGATCCGCCACAGTTCCCTATACAAGGTCAGGGAACTGACTCGCCTGACATGTTCAGTTTGTATCAGACTGAATCCGTCGACGAGGGCGCAATAACTATCGCCCACTATGTTAGGTTAGGTACTGGCTAACCCGCTCGCTTTTCAGACTGGTGCGTCCATTGAACACACAGTCAGCTGGCGCACACGTGATAATAAAATAAATATAATATTTACTATAAGGGGGCCGCCATCTTGAATGCAGCATAAAACTAAATAAGAGACAAGTTGTGAAACGCGTTTTTCAGATTCCTACAAATCAGGACAAAGATACCAATCTTTCACAAAAATGCGATCCGTTGGAGTTATATTAAGCCAACCGATAACACAATTCGGCTGAATTCGGCGTTTTTGCGTGGAAAAATCCCTTGCATACGAGCACCTAATTACACGAAGAACATAGAACACTTTCCTGGGGTATTTGAAACCGAAATTAGTAAATTATATACTAAATAAAATAATCTCCGACAGAATGTCAGCCTAGTCACACACTTTAAATAATAATTCGTACGCCGTGTAGCGAGATCCCGGGAGTGGGATACACCAACTTATGGTGATATCAGCAGCTATCATTTCACGAATTTGCGATTTGAAATGTCCTATATAGGACTGATAGGAATGCAATTTAATTATACAACATTAAAGCGCGGTGGTCTTCGCGCAGCGCGTGTTCGAATTTCATGTAAATAAACAATGTATTTTACACGCGTTGTGTACGTCGCTATGAGTCCCATATCGAACAGGACGCGGTGCGAGGACTGCCGCCCTTTAAAATGGGTTGAAATTCAATTAACAGCAACGCTTCAACGATGTGTTGGAAGTATTGATTATCCCAGAGGAATGTGTTGTGCCGCCAATTTTATGGTTGAATCAAATCGCAGTTGGTTGTACGGAATAATTATTATCTGTTCCAGTTCTTCGGACTGACTCAATTTAATGCACGCAAATAAGCCCAGATTTGTGCATGGATACTGCGCGTTTCATGAATATGCATAGAAGTGAAAAATGAAGTTCGGTTTTCATTAAAGCGGAGGGGTTGTCACCTGCGCATGTGCGATAATTGAGTCCCAAACGCCGATAACAACGCACGCAAAAAACGCGAAGGTTCATGTGTAGACGCCTGTTTGTGAACAACAACACGCTGTGGCCCTCTGACGCATGAGTAGGTGACGACTCCCCGGCTTTAAAATTGCATTCCCATTTTGAATGTTATTTGTATTAAAATTATACCCCTGTGAACTATTTTTATTTTGATGTAAACTTATTTATTTTCTATGCATTTATGTCAGCTTCGTTGAAAATTACACTAAAAGGTGTACAAATAAAAGTGTATAAATAAGAACGTTTATATTACATGCTGGTAACTTGATAATCGTGATATACTAGTACTATGATGTCACTGGTATTATATGTATTTAAACCGTTCGATTCGTACTGATATCACAACAATAATTGTAGTTTTTACCTGGTGTTGATTAAAGCGGGAGGGTCGTCTCCTGCGCACGCGCGGGAATTGAGTTCCAAGCGACGATAACAACACACGCTAAAAACGCAAAGGCTCATAGGTAAACGCTTGTTTGTAAACAATGGCCATCTGAAGCATGCGCAGGTGACGACTCCCCCGCTTTAAGTGGAGTAGCACTAAACGCACAAACAAATCAAAGAATGTCAGGCCCGCACATAAAAATTATTCCGTGGTTGCGCACACACAGATTACTCTCCCATAAATGGTTCATAATTCCGGTGCGATCTTTGAAATAAAACTTTGATTATCACAACAAAATAGTAGCTGAGCCTGACTGGAGTTATTCATACAATATTTAGTATATAGAATACTATGAATGGTTTTAGAGAAATACTATTTTATCGGATCAAAAATAAAAAAATACAATGTATGTACTATTGTCGATAGCATAACATATCGAGGAAAATGATCAGTAAATGTTGCCGATCCAGAAAAAAATCAGCATTCAAAACGTAATATTCTCAAGATGAACTGTCGTATTCGGCAAGACTTATAGGAAAACACAAGTGTAAATATTGACACAAATAATATATATTTACTATGGTTACGTCGAGGTTTACGTCAAACCGTGGTTAGGCAGTGTTGCCGGCAAGAACTAGCGCCAACTACAGGCACGATGTGTTAAATTATTTGTTTTCATGTAAATATTTTGATTATCATGCTTCTGTGTAACATTGTATTCGTCCAGTTACTATTTGTTTCAATTAAAGCATTTGAATACAACAAACGCATGCATTTGGCAGACAAATGTAACGCTTTGATAACATTTCCATTGAAGTTTCATTGTTTTATAAATAATGTACCTGGTCACTGGAGAACACATCCTGAGCCCATTTGTTTGTTGGCTTTGGATTTAAGTTTTCTGAGATCAACATTTTTCTCATCAATCCTCAGTCCAAAATCACAAACCATTAGCGACTCGGGAAACTTTTTATTGTCAAAGTTGTGTTGCGCGTAATTATAAAACACGCGAGCGAGGTTGCTGCGTCCTGGCTTTGACGCAACCATGCTCAGCGCGGACGAGGAGTTCAGATCCAGTGCTCTGATGTAATCGTTGCAGCCTTGATGGTCTTTGTCGTGCAACAAATACACGTGTCCCCGTGCGCAGTAGTCACTGACCAACGGATTACTCTTCTCCAGCTTTAATACGGTCGACAGATCCCTTTCGGCGCGGTCATACAACTCCAGGCGCGCCAGGCACTTGCCGCGTTTCCGGAAGAGGTCTGTTTGTTTGCCGTCGCTCGCCAGCACAGCGAGGCTGTAGAAATGTAACGCTTTGTTGTGCTCGTTACCCCTCGTCAGTTTTTCGGCTTGGTCTGAAGCAAACTGAAATATATATATATATATATATATAGGATTACTGAATGTATATGTTATTTGTTTGGTCACATGATCTTTACAAATCACAAATATTGAATAATTATAATATGTTACGGGCATGACAAAAAAATATAATGACACAACACTATGTGAGTCCCACTTGGCATGCGAAGCATACAAAAAGTTTACAGGGGTGAGTACAAGATTTCTGGAGACAGTAAAAACGAAAAAATGCATTCCTTATTTATTTATATCTGTTAAAACTCCCAGTTCGGCAAATTTACCATAAACTTATAAAAATTATATATTAAGGTGACGACGATAAAACAAGCCAAATTGGAAAGTTTTGTTGGACAAATAAAAACCTAATAACCATTATCAACTATTAGAAAAATGATATATAGATAAATAGAAAGTCATTGTATGCCCACACAAGATTAAGTTATGGAAAATACCTGAAAAAAAAATTCCACGAATAAAATCCTTTCCTAACACTTCTATAATGTCATGTTGGATTTATAGGGGTTTTCGTGAAACAAGAGTCCCGAATATCATAGAAAATGGTCAAAATGTTCACACTGGTTTATATGGTGACATGTAGTGGAATGAAATTCGTATATTAGTGTTGATGTGAATTCTAATATTGTGAAAATTCAAAAAATTGATTGAATTAGTGAATTTCCAGGGTGATTATGATTTAGGTATTTTCCCATAATGCATTGCATATATGCACAGTAACATGCTCAGTGGAACACAATTTGAATTCGGCTCAAACTGGCTTCAAAGTTGTACTCTTTATGGGAATAAACTCTAGGTTGCAGTGTCGGTCAGCAATAATTTGAAACAATGGAGAATCATCGAATAAAAAACGTGTATTCACGTCACGTGACAACCCGTGCAAGATATGCTAATTAATGTGTGCATAATTATGTATCCACAAACCTTTGCTAGCTCGGCTTGTTGGTTTGGATCTAAAACTTTCATTACGAAATTAAGTCCTTGCGTATCGTCTTCCGCTAGTCTCCCTAGCTGAAGTACGGCCATCTCCAGGTTACCGAGTTTGATGTGAATCAAAGCACACCGTGCCACCGCTGTCAAATCGTCCGGTGTCAGCTCCGTCACTTTATTCAGGTGCTCAAGTGCTGTTTCGTATTCGCCTGGCGAAATATAAAGTAAAATGAATATTGTTTAAAATTCACGCAAGAATTTTTTTGAAAATTATTGGGTCTTGTTATCGTTGCCACTACTTGAACGTCACATATGGAGTATAAACCCACCTTCGACAATAAGGGCGTCAGCATACAGTCCGTGCCAAGTTGAATTATCCTCGTCCATTGCAACCAGTATTTGACCAATCAGCTTTGCGTATGACATCAGCTGACCATCATGGTGGGACACATTTTGCGACAATAAGTTCATGGCGTGTTGGTGAAGCCAGTAGACAACTAGAAGACGTGGTTGCTCTGGCAACGATGAGATGTGTTTCTTTGTGTACTCAAAGTTTACGGAGAGTGAATGCAAATAGTCGACTACAGTATCCTATCAAAAGAAATCCATGTAAGGTTTATACAGTCGGTTTTCACACTTGGTAAATAGTTTAAAAAGGAGACGCCGCAGTATTATATGTCGGGATTATCAGGGTTTAATCGCACACAACCACGAATGGCATAATTAATCGTATACTTGTAAATTGCTAACCACTGCAAGTGATAGTAACGGCTGTCATGATGCTACAAAAACAGAGAACTAGTAACCATTTTTCAATTTGTTTTTAACATTTGTTTCAATGGGATCGTACTTCACTTTGATTCGAGGTATCCGTGTGGAGTTGTCGATGTTTATAGGGTATACCTTTTAACCAACCACATAACGCACACACATTTTACAAGGATCGAGCTTGCATAACACCGTGACGTTTTTTTACTAACTGGCGATGGCGTCTCAAGACTCGGGCGCCCCAGTCAGAGGGATGCGTGCACGTAATATATTGTAAATAGGGACTCAGTTAAAAATTAGCAAAAAGCGCCTATAGTTAATTTTCATAATTGTAAAAAGTAAGAACATGAAATCAAATCAACGTCACTTATGCATAATGAAGCAACATACTAGTAGACTAATCACGTGACCACCTTACCTGCTGGTGATTCAATGTCAACTGCATACACGCCCTGCCACAGAGGGCCTCCTGCACATCCGGGTCATATTTTAGAACCGTGGTGAAATCGGCGATGGCAGCAATCTGGTCCCCAAGATGGGCGTAACACTCGGCCCTGGCCAGCAGAGATTTGGCAGATTTTACACCTGGAAATTGTGAAAAACGGAAAGGAAAGTTAGCCGTCTCCACCTATAATGCTGTCGAAATTTAAAATCCGTGTAAAGCACACTTTTGAGGCGACGCAAATGACGACAGAAGAACATATTGTGTTCTTTCCCAATAAATAATAAAGTTTGGACATACCGAAAAATATGGGGTGTTGATCTAAGCCCTATAAAGGTGATTTTCTGTTTAACTGCGAGTTCTCGCGAATTGCATGAAAGACTTGCGCCGAACATATGCCGCCGCGGCAAAATTCAAATTTAATTTTGAACTCGATTTTTTTAAATTTCGTAGCTCACATCGAAAGGCCGATTTTTGACAGAAGAATATTGCGTTTGAATACCCTTACTTCATCAAAATTGCCTATCATCAAATGTGTACAGCACATTATTAAGCATGGTAATATCCCTCGAAATACTTTCGCGTTTGTCGAATCCCACACGATGTTTGTCGCCACTATGACGCTATGACCTTTGTTTTTACGTTCGATTTCACGCATAACGCGGGATCTCGCAGTGAACGGAAAAGTGTTTATTTGGTACTACGCATTGTAAATATATTTAGGACATCGTTATGTTGTTGTTTTTTTCGTGAAACAAAAGCGTTGTTTTAGCATTGAACATGTATTCGTTAGACGAATTGTAAAATCACTGGCGCTTCGAATTATCTGTGCGTATAGGTAAATCCAGAGCGCATGCGAACTAGCGTTTCTATATTGCATCTGAAGAATACTGCTTTGTTTGTTAATAACATTTTTATTTCAATAATTATCAAGGTGTGATATCAAACAAAATTATTTTAAATTGTGAAAATGTATCCGCATTGCCTCTTCAAAGGACAGTGGACGTCGCGTCGCGTCCTGTTCGATATGAGACTCATAGCGACGTATACAACGCGTGTAAAATACATTGTTTGTTGACATATAATTCGAACACGCGCTGCGCGATGACCGCCACCCTTTAATCGCATTTGCATGACGGTGTTTGCAATTACTGTATATATAGGTACTTTTGTTGCAGCTCACTTCTATCATGGCTAATGAAATATTCGGAATAAAACAGTCAGTCAGAGTTTTTGAGTAAGTTGTACCTCAATTTCAAATCGCTTTGCACCAATTAGTAACTACTAGTCGATTTAGTTGGGTCATTTTTTTTAACTGGTCGCAGAGCACCTCGCCCGAGAAGTGGGCGAGTAAACCCCTCGGGAATGCAAATGACTTTCCCGTAACTAAATTACATTAAAAATTCAAATGACAAATGACATATATTTTGACGTGCGTCCCTAGGAAAAACACACTTACCCGCAGCGGCGATAGCAACTGTGAAACAATCAATCGCATCTTTGAAGGAGTCCGCGGATCTGGATTCTTTGAGTAACTGCACGGCGTGCATATGCGCCTCGTCCTGAATACCCACACGATCTGCAGAGTTGATCTGCGCGAAAGCAGCGGATAGACCGCTGGCTCCTTTCCGACGAAGTACATCAAGGTAATCCTGCGGAAAGACGAGAATCGTCATAGAATTGTGTGTTAATAATGTCCGGTCGTTATCTGGGTTGCGTGATACAGGAATCATGTCGTGATTTACGTAGCGGGTTTTAAAATGGAAGAGAGACATGCTACACATGGTGGGCGTGCCAGAGATAGAGTGTGGTCCAACTGCGTGCGTTACCGTGACTTCCGGTAATGTAGGGCAAGTCCAGACATGTACGAATATACTTGAGCTAGCGAGCATTGTTTATTAATTACTGGTGTCAATTACCTTGCTTGGAAAACTAAGGGGCCTTCATTGGGTGGCTTGTTCTACTCCCACAAATAACATGATCTAAGATAACACGTCACATAAGTACCCTGATCACGCATAACATAATTTCATCATATCCATCTTGATGATGCCCGATTGTGTGATGGCTCTGTCGTACTTACGCGTACGCCCTTACATGAGCAATTGTTTACAGTCAGAGCACTGTCTTACCTTCAGAGCTTGGTCTGTCTTTCCGAGTTTCATCCTGAACGTTGACAAATGTACCATGGCAACCTCATTGTCAGGGTGGCGATCAGTGAACTCACATAGTTCCCTCTCTGCATCGTCATGTCGATTCAGATAGCGCAATGCCTGGACCATCAATAAACAGATACTGACGTCATCAACGTTTAAATATTTTAAGAACTCACCGATACACAGCGCGGTTTCTAGTATTCTGATAATTAAAAAAACAACAACAGAAAATTATAATCTCGAAATATGTTTTCAAGCAAGAGCTTACGAAATTTATAGAGTCTGTGTGTGTGTTTAAAAGACTTGTTGTCGCGCCGCTTCCTTATCGATATGTATTCAACAAGTGTGAAATACATTGATTACACAAATTTCGAATATTGCGCCACGACACCGCACTTTAAACTGAGGCACGATAACAAAAAAGTAAAGGGAAATAAAGTCGCGGACAAATATAGTTTAGTGTGAGGGAAATGGAACAGCAAATAATTAAAAATCATTTGTATTTTTTGTGTGATTTAGATTCATGGGCGCCGCCATTTTGTTTAAAATGAAACGTCAAAGAAGGATCTGTAACGCGCAAACTGATTAGACAATGATTAGCCGCAACGGACTAACGGGGGCGCTGTTGGAATACGCATATTTGATGGTCGTTCTGCCAAGGTCTGTTCAAAGGCTTGGCCGAATAAACTTAAACCTTGGCTAGCGAAGATGTTGAGCGAACGATATATCAAATAAACAACAATAAGCAAAAGTGTGCCCGAACTGATTTCCATAGAAGCATTGGCTTTGTGATTTCCCTTCAAATAATAGTCAAAATGCATAATTCAAAAGGAAGTTTAGAATTCAAAAACTTCCCCATTTTTGTATCCGCACTTTTAAATAAACTTGAGTAATAAATAATTGCTCAACAAATCAGAATATCCTTATCTTAAAGCGGGTGGGGGTCGTCACCTGCGCACGCGCGGGAATTGAGTCCCAAGCGACCATAGCAACGCACGCAAAAACGCAAAGGCTCATGGGCTCATGCTTGTTTGTAAACAATGACACGCCATGGCCATCTGACGCATGCGCAGGTGAAGACTCCCCTGCTTTAACCACGGTTACCGTGTTAGAAGTTACCGTTAACCTACGCACCCACAACAAATGAAGTGCGTCGAATGAGCCATATTCTCCTCGTTCGTAACTTACTTTATTGTATCGGCTTTAAGTTTGACTTTCGCATCCTCGTCCCGGGATACTTTCTTGGCAACTCGGTCTAAAAGTTTATTAACTTCCATTTGTAAATAATGTTGCAAAGACCGTTGTTGAGGTACGGGCATTTCAATCGCGTAATTCACGCTGTCCATTACACTAAAAACAATCGCCTTTAGGTAGTCTTTCACAGCTCCATCCGGGTCATTCGTGACCAAATTTGCATACCCTCGTCCACAGAGAGCCTGAACGTTATCCGGAAAGTTTTCCACCGCCTTTGCAAAATCGTCCAGGCCGTCAGCGAGGTCACCCACGTGGAAATGGCACATCCCACGTGCACAGAGAGTCGAGCAGACATTTTCGATTTCGAGCACGCAACTGAAAAGCATGATTGCTTCCGAGTGGTTGCCCTGAAGACAGAAACACTCCCCACAGCACGCCATTGCATGTTTGTGTTTGGGCACCATTAGTAATATAAGTTTATAATACTGGACGGCTTGTTTTATCAACGTTTTCTGCTTATCCCGTCTTATCCCATTGGAAGCGATGTTCCCACGAATTTCCCTTTTATGGGTATTCATACAAATTTCCGCCATTTCCAAAGCGCTAACCACGATTTCTCGCTGGGAGTTCTTTTTCAAGTGTTTAAAAATCATCGATTTGGCTGTTGCTTTATCCATGGCAACCGCGAATATTACGTCTTTAACAGCCACCTCCCCGTCACCGATTCCCAGATAACACTCACTGCGCAGAATCAGTAGCTCGATTATCGTCTTGGAGGAAGTGTTGGATTTTGCGCTAGCGCGCTGTAAAGCAGTCGAGAACATCGTTATCGCTTCATTGTAATTTTTCCGTTCTCTCAAATTATTTGCTAGAGCGTGTAACGCTTTGGTGTCTGTCGGTTTAAACAATAGAATAAATTGAAAACAATCAATAACCAGATTTCTCCATTGATCGACAGCTTTCGCGCCACCTTTCTGGGGGCGCTCCGCGGTTGCACAAGAGCGAAAAAGTTCAATTATTCGTGGTAAATGTTCTTTTTGGCAATTTCGTACGTAAAGTTCTGTTTCCTGAGTATCGTCTAAATAAGCTTTTAAATAGTCAGCAATCATCAGTTTCTCTCGTTTCCCTAGTAACAGATATGCCAATCCCCGCTGTAATAAAACCCTGGTCGGTTTTAGTGGATACTGATCCAAAAGTCTGCTGCATCTTTCTATGACGTCTTTGTATTTTTTCTCCTTGAATAACATGTCTACTTGCGTTGAATTTGCCGGGATGCTAGAAGGCGCTATTCCATGTCCGGCGCCCAGCAGAAATTCGCATATTTGGTCGCAGTTTATGTTCACCCCATTGCGAGATCGTTTCGCCTGGGCCTCTTCCGTAAACTGACACCATTCCTCCAATAATTTGATCGTAATATCAAGTGATTCTTTCGGAATGGTTTTTAAATGCCCGATCGCGTACTTCGGCTCTTCCGAATAAGCCCGACAGTAAGCGGACACTGCCTTTTCATGCCGATTATCGAGTCGTTCCATATCCCCTTCAATACAGAATGCCTCGGCTCTATCGCGAGTCAACGAAACGAAACTAACCTGCGAGCTACCCGACCGACTCGATTTTTTGCTGCGTCCAGAAGCCGAATTAAACCCGGAGTCACTACGAGAAGATCCACCTGAGTCCGTTTTTCTGTGTCTCGTTAGGTATAATTCGGGTGCAACCAGATTTCGCCCAGTACGAGGCATAACTGTCAGGTCACTGAACACATCCTGCATAGACGACGAATCGCAATCCACGTGCAAACATAAATCCAATTTCCTACTCGAAAGTTGTATGTCGTCAAGGCAACGGTATGGCAACGAGTATAAATCCAAAGTTTCCTCCAAAATATCGATGACTTTCAGATTGGGCGTAATACGAAGTTTCCGAGAGCGACAGCCTTGGGATGATTTCTGAGTCACCAACAGGTAGTCAGGACCTGCAGAAGAAATTTAAAATACAACCTGTCACTATTGCAGTATGAAACCCGACCGTACGACGGCAAAACATTCATTTGAAGAACACACCCCGCAGTACATCCGACTAGTACCATCGTTAAGTAAATGGTGGGAAACACAACCGTAGGTACGATTGTGACGCGCGTGTCGAGTTGGTCACCAATGCAGCGTATCGCATTTCAACAAAGTTGCATCGAATTTCCATCTAAAAATACAGCAATTAGTCCACAATCGTGTTTGTCTATTGTAAAAAATCCCGCCAAATGTTCTATTATAATAGCATATATTTCGTGTAGGGTTACATCTGTGATAATTCATTTTCTACAGCGAATCGTGCACTACGAATAATAATATAATGATAATAAACTTGAACGAAAGTCATTGAGCCATGTAGCAGGCGGTAAAATATCTCGGATGAAGCCAAGATTTAGTTCTTTGTTCAGACAGAGTGGTCCTTCGAATGGACAAATCTAAGTCATTGTTAGTTGAATGGTTATAATATTTCATTTTATCGTCGGGGAAGTTACATGCATTCGGGAATATTCCATAGAAAACTGCTGTCGGCGACCAAAGACGTGACCCGCCACTCTTTATTGGAATCGGATATTGTGAGCGTTTGTCGTGCAATTGATTTAATTTGTTTGTATTCTCTCGTCTTTGTGTACTGTTTACTCAAGTTGTTGTGGCACCGAGAGTGAACCTATTCAAAAACTTCTATATGCGATATTCGATATCCTCTTGAGCTGGTCCGGGTCAATAACGATGTGTACACGGCGGCGTACATGTACGTGATCGCAATATGGCTTCGTATAACGTAACCACAGAGGGCGTAGTTTACATATAGTAAACAGAAATAAAAATCGTTTGCAGCACGGCATTTAAAGCAGGAGGGTCGTCGTCTACGCACACGCGCGAATTGAGTCCCAAACGACGATAACAACACGCGTTAAAAACGCAAAGGCAACGACACGCTATGGCCATCTGACGCATGCGCAGGTGACTTCATCATGTCGACAACTGTTCATTGCTTCAGTTTACCGTCTTCACCACAAAGCATTTCTTGTTTAAACGTTTACTGTCTGACTTCAAACGGGCGTCAAAATTTAAAAAAAAAATATCAGAAAACATCATTGAAAATTGGCCGGTCGCGACTCGACAGACAAGGTCATGAAACGAAACCTAAAACTTATTCGTAGTGTACGATATAACCTGTCATCAGATAAAAGAAATACGTCACACATTCAAGTACAATTTTCTTTCGCTCTTGTGGATCACATGGCGTCGTCCATGCATGGTTCCTTGACGATATCGCGTTTTCGTCATTTGATCCCGACTGTTTTAAAAGGCGGGATTTGGGTCTTTTGTGGACCCAGGGTCTGTGAGATGCAAGATTCCCTTCTCTGACTGCCTATTATGAAATTTTCAAACAGAATGAAACACACACAAAGGAGATTTTCCAACATTTTATCCTAGATGTAGTCCATAGCGACGTTTCTTCACGCGATCGAAATTGAACAGAGGATCGGAATGTATGACCGGGCAACTGAATTAAAAAGGACATGGGAATTTTCGAGCGTCCTTTGGAAACCCTAAAACCATTGTTGGTATATGACGTCATCGGTTGCGTGAGAGCACACTGGGAGCACTTCAGTTTCACATCAACTGTTATAGATTATCCATAGATAAACCTCCATGTAAAGAAGTATACACAAATGTGAAAATTAGGCGCTATTATTTACACGTGGAGCAAAGTCGCTTTACCACTTTAACAATAAAACTCACCCCGTTTGTACACTAGCCATATTCCTAATTCAACCATTCTATTTGCATAAAGGTGTTATTATTCTTTGCAAGTAAATGTGATGTATATAGGCATTGGCGGATCCAGAAATTCGGTAAGCAGGGAGCGAGCTCCTATGGAAGTGGCAGAAGTAGTCCTCCGGTGGGCTGGGTTTGTCAATTGATTTGTCAACTTTTTTTTTTGCGGGCTGAAGGAGGGAGCGCGCCTCCCACTAAATCCGCGCGTGTATCCCAAAATTGATGCCACAACGACAATAATGATACTTGGCACAATTCACCACTCACTGTAGGTTTACGAACGCGTTGACGTTCAACTGAAAACTAGGTTTGGCAGCACTTGTAGTCAAACAGTTTGAAATTAACAGTGGTGGAAATTTTCAATGTCTGTTTCAATAGTCTGAAATCACGCACAGACCCCATTCGGGGAAATTTGAACCCCTGTATACGACTTCACCGCGAGGTGATTTCTACAGAATTCAATTTGTAAATCGCGGCGGTGTGAATCAGAATAACAATTAATAGGTACTTCCTGACGATGCGTAGGACGAAGTGACTGATCGAATAAAGAAAACAAGAATTTTTAATTATTAAATGCCACAAGTGCGCCCGGCTGTTAGGAAATATCATATTTAGTGCATATAGCCATAGGTATTTGTACGATCATTAGTCAATTATGGTTAATTAAGTCCAGAAATACAATCAAAACAAAAGATACACCACTGCAGTTTATCCTGCCGGTCTGATGAAACAGAAAACAGTGCCAAACTAATAAGTTGAAACTAAAATGACGATTATAGCCACCTTGTTTTGTAATTATTATCGATTTATTGCCTTTCAACATATAATATTTTTTTATATTACTAGTTTTAGACCGGCACAGGATATACTATGAAGCGTTGTGATTCGGTGGAAACAATGTAGTGTGTGCGGACATTTCTAAAAAAAAATTAATGTTTTGAAAATGATCGCAGTGAAAATTTGGAATAGTACGCGTTTCTCAGACAAATGTGTGTAAACCGTTCGTGTATGATGGGACGGTTGGCCTTGGTTGTACCAACTGTCCATAATTGGTCCATAATTATTATTGCCTACATTTTAACCTATATTTTCGAATATATCTGAAACAACCTAATAGAAACGTAATGTGAAAGCCAAAGGGTTGAGTTCAGACGTAACGACAGTGTCACATCATCGAACATTTGCTTTGCTTTGTGCATAATCATTACCGCGGCTATCACCGAGTGATGCTACGACCGACGGAAAATAAAATAAAAATATTATTCAGTAATTAAATGCATATTACTTAATAAATGTTTATGGAAACTAATACTGATCAATAGAAACAGTGGCGATGGAATTAAAAATTCAGAGTAAGCAAAAAATATGCTGTATATTTATATAATGGTCCTAACTACGTGACCTTATCGTCTCTAAGGCTCGCATTGAATGTTCCAGAGAAAAGATTGTCTTTATTTTTTTTAAAGCGATGTATACAATACATGAACGGCACAAAGGACAAAACTGAAGTTCAGTATGCCCTGGACTGATTTTGTAGGAACCCTGAGTCAAAATAACAGTTCAGCTAGTTGACTGTTGATCAGTCTTCAAACAAAACTTGCTAAATGGGCACACTGCCGAGGTTCCCGATTCGGATTTTAAAGTGAAAAAGATCGTGGTACATATTATAATATCACATGGCGCAATAATTTCATATACGAGTATAATTTCCTCTAATTTGAATATTAGTTTTAGATTGAATAAATACCATCCGAAAAACAATTTTTAAGATTTTTTGTCATTATTGAAAATAAGAGACAAAACTTCCGCGGAACTACTTTATAAAGCGACTTACATTTTGTCTGCGGTGGCAAGTGTCAACAAGTTTTGTGAAATTCGTCACATTGATGTTTGTTTCCGTTATTTATTGGATAATTATGGATTAAATAAATATAACTGCCCATTGACTATTAATAATATGTAAAATGTTATGCAGATTTATTTTGTGAAAGGTGGCGAAAGTTGAGTTTGGTGGTCAGGCTGAGGGAACATAAATTCGTAAACTCTGACAACTACGACAACGATAACGAAGACAACAACAATAAAACCACAGGTCCTAAATAAGAGATTTATCTGTTCTAAACCGAGGATAAGACACGACATGTGCTGAAATGTTCAAACTATATTGTAAGTTGAGAGCCGACCTGACTTTAATCCCGCTTTTTTTTTATTAAATAGCTGCGCAGCACGACACGACAGATGCTATGGGCTTATACAGGCAGATCATCGACTCAAGAATTCTGTCCTCGCCCACCGCCGTCTGCGCAAATTACTGTCGCGTGCAAGTATTAAGAATCCAATACTTCAGGGCAACTTCACAAAATCAATAACACGCGTAAAACACTGTGTTATGGGTGTATTTCCCGAGGGCTCATCGAGTTACTGAACCGGTAGTATGTAAACTGACGGGTTCAGTCGGTATATCATACCTCTCGGCGTACGGCATACTGGGGCTGTGAGTACGCGGTATTGAACGGAGGAATGTCATAATTGAAGTAGAACCACATATGTTCAGAAAATAGTTGACCGAAAATGTTCAAAAATCAACGCACTGTGATTAAAATAAAAATATTAAACAAGTACTGGCACACGGGAAAAGTGTAATAATGGTGTTGATCAACTCGAATTTTGAATATTTAGTACACAGATTTAAAAAACAGTAATGGCGATGCGTTTTCGCCGAAATGCATAAAAAAACACATGAAATTTTGTCATGCGTTCACGAATTGTTCGTTACACTGATATACCAATCATACACGCCTGTAGTTGTCAGTACTCATGGATAAACACAGAATGAACTTTTCACTCCAGGCCCCGACGCCGTTCCCTTTAATTAAGACTGTCAGAGCACTCATTTGACGTACATTCCCCCGGGATATAGTATATCATCTTGGGTCGACATGGCAGTAATCATTACTCAATAATCGTCACTGGAAATAGTTGAAATATTGGGAGAACACGAAACGGCGGGTGGTAATAAATATACACCGTGGTACCCAGGACAACAAATTACGTTGGAACTGCGACTGGTATTCAGTGTCGTCACCTTATATCGTTTTAAAGCGTCAAACGTAAATGGAGACTTGCTTTGCACGGCTTGGTTTTTGTCAGCGTAGCGGAACAAGTCGGTTGAACTGGAAAACATGTCATCGTATTGCGCGTGGAACTATCAGTACTACAAAGTTAGGAGAATTAATACGATTGGTGAGGTTACTTACAGTTAGTGGGTTCATCTGGTGGTGTGACAATCGATTGAGATTTCAGACTGTTTTTCTGGAATCTGAGAAAAGACACATTTCATATGGTTGGTCATAAAATAATATACCCTCTTATTATTTGATGAATAAATCTGGAATTCGCGGCGAATTATATATATATATTTGTTTTTTGGCTACCGGGATAAATTATCACAATATGACGACCATTACTGGCCCGTAAATCGCCACGATATTTTACCTGATATCGTCACGTGGTGGTGTCGAACTGTCACAGGTGGATTTAATGGTCCTCGACTTAATTGGTTGCCAGTGACAACCGTGCACCGATACCTCTAAACATATGTTAAACGTCGAAAACATAAATGGCAGTCGCAACTGGTTGAGTTTTATCGGTTTTCGCCGTGACGTTAATCACTCTCCATTCCCATAACATTATGTGCACTTGACTTCTATCCTTCACTGCTACGTTTTGTCAACGTCAAGTTCATGATTGTCGCTACCAACCATGTACTGCCTGTGTTCAATTCATTCACTAACAGAAATGGTTACTATGGCAATAATATATTCAGCGCCAGTACTTCTGTTCGCAATTTGCACAAAAATCAGTAAGGAAAGACAAGTGACTCTCAGTGTTGGAACTGACGCATATATGTGTGATATAGTTTGATTTAATGTCGTTAGACTTCCTAGAGGCGAAATGTTTATCACAATGTAGGATTTCGATAGTTTTTATTAGTGTTAAACACACATAATCGATTTTATTTTATTTTTACCCAACATAAAATATATTTTTGAAGAAAAAACTTTGAAGAGTTATTTCACCAAAACTAAATAGCATTCGTCAGAATTGTGTAATGATTAATGACAACAATAAGTACCCATCTCATCACGACATGTGATTTTTTCGACATATGTAACCGAAAGCAATTTTGAAATATGAGGAGACCTTTTTATGGGTTTCGTGCCAAAAGTAGTTTGGTGACCATATTTGATCGGGTTGTTGTGAACAACAGAGTAATATAAAACCGTATTGTAAAAGTCAAGGAAATCTCAGTGATAATGTGATAGCCGATGTGAGTAAACTTAAAGCGGAGTGGTCGTCACCGGCGCACGATAACAACGCATGCTAAAAATGCAAAGGTTCATGGGTAGACGCTTGTTTGTAAAAATGACACGCTCTGGCCGTCTAACGCATGCGCAGGTGACGACTCCCCCGCCGCAAGATGCAAGATATCGTTGAAAAACGAGAGGGCGATTTTTTTGACCACTCAAAAAGAGTTATATTCTCTTCTGCCATTGCGCCTCTGTTTCCGTTGTATTTGAAATGGCGGAGGCATGACGGACTGGAGAGATAATGAAACACTACACCGGGAGTTGGTGCATAATCCAAGCTCCTGTCTCTCTCGTTCTCAACGAGATCTCGGCGGCCATTTGAACCGGAAATAATGGGAGAATCTAATAGAAATAAGTATGTGAGGTAAATAATACGCATGTCACGTGTATGCACCTTTTAAATATGCATTCTACGAATTTAAATATTGAGGTAAACCAAGAAGAAAACACAGAAACAATAGGATGTGTATTACATTTTTCAAATTTGTATTACTTCTTGCATTAAATTCTCTGATCCATTTTTTTGAAGTAAAGCAAAACAAAATTAAAACAATTCGACTTCATTACCATGGTAATATTGAAGCAATTAGCTAACTTTCATCATTTTCTTTCTAAGAACATCTGATAACATTATCAAGAAAAGGTATGATAATTTTATTTATAAGCTGCAATTTCCGGAAAAAAACACGCCCGTAAAGTCGACATCGAGTTCAAAATACCATGAACCACAAAATTTACATTATTAAGACGTTGGGAATTACCGCGTCTAATAATATATACTGATGAATGAACATTGTCTAACTATGAGATAAACACCGTTATTTGTGAAAACAAATTCGATATGACATATGACAGACCATTTGAGTCGAAGCATATACAGAACTTGCGTCCAGAAAAAACAAAACAAGTTGCTCTCTGATTGGCCTGACTGTTAGGGTTAGGTAGCCAATCAGGCACAGGCTTGTAAGCAGGTTCACGTTGACCGTTGACTCTGATGTTGAGTATATGCAACATAACCGACACCAAGCGGCAACAAATTGTTACCATAGTAACCGGTAAGTTTTCCCAAATTTAACATTATTTTTATTGTATTTTCGTTTATATTGATTTAAAAATGGCAACAAATGGTTACCATAGAAACCATAGAGTTTTTCCCAAATTAAACATTATTTTTATTATATTATCGTTTATATTTATTTAGGAATGGCAACAAATGGTTACCATGGTAACCAGAGATTGTATTTGTATTATATTATCGTTTATAATTATTTAGGATTTTCTAACTTGAGTAACTATAGTTACGATTAACCACGTCATTTGATCCTAACAGAAATTGTGATAGCTGTGACAGTATTACTTTTTTTACGTATTTTTTTCCGTTTCCGTTTGTTAGTGTGCGAAGATAGAGGGCCTGAAACTGACACAAAACATAAGTCACATAAGATGAGGCGTATTTTGGTAGTTTTGTATCTCTTTAATTAGTTATACTCGAATTAGATTTCCGTACTAATAACAGTCAAATATAGGACACTAAAATTGAAAGAATAATTCTCAGTGCCCAGAAACGTGACTTGAAGTGAAAATGTAAATGTAATAACAGCGTGTTACATTCGATACGTGCTGTTAGGCAGCTGCATGGGACGGTCAACTATTTTGAAGAACAATTTCAATGTCAAGTCAATAAAAAAATGTACCAAGGGTCGTTTAGGTGAAGATATAGCATCAAATAATTTAATCGATCGAATATCATGTACAAAAATGCGAGAAATGTTCAATTCCAATCAAGGGTTTTAATGTGTGTGCAATAAATTTAAGAGAACCGTGTGAGAAACGCGTATTATATAAACAATCGGTTGGAAAAAATTAATATAGGTTGCCAAACTGATATTGAGCAATTATCATAATCTATTGTTAAGTAATTAAAAGTTAGAGCCGCCTCGTTCCTCTAGAGATTTATAACTAATCTCATCAGTAATGTAAATGTATGCCGTATTTCACTCACGAACTAAATTACATGCGATCGTCTTGTAACAAAAATAACAATGTATTGTACCGTGCACACACAGGTACCTGATATGACGAACACATGTGATATACAACAAACTTACCTACTTAACAGCTTCCAATTCTGCTTAAATACGTCGCCGAACTCCTCCCGTTGCCTCGAGTACACGTGCTTTACCCGATCAGCGTTCGCGGCGAACTCCTGTCGCAGTTTCTCTTGCCCGAGTCGTTCTTTCTCCTTCAACATCACGTCAACCGAAGTGCGGGCTCGGTGGAGATTCTCCCGAGCCCTTGTCGAAAGCTGTGTCTTCCATTCAGCCCCAGCCGCGGGGCGTTGTCCCATGTCTCTAATTTAATTGTTTACGTGTGTGGGTAGTTTGACGGGAGAAGTTCCCGTTCGTTATCCATCCGCTATATCTGACGACGCACATGTTCATCTACGATAGTTCTTTGCTTTACTGGACATCCAGGCATGTATGTCATAAGTAAAATACCATGCCAAGTTGCTGACGTAGGAGAGGCCTTTATTTGTTGTAATATACACAGTGCTACGTTAGGACTATATAAACGTTTTCCGCAAGACTGCAAACGAGAACCGAGAACACAAAAGGGATTATAGTCGGGCTTTCACATAATGTCATTACGATGAACTGGTATCATTATGTGAGTTGTTCAAACCTTACACATTGATAATTTCATACATTTAACATTAATAATTAAAAAAACAGAAAAGATTGAATTGGCACCAAATCCAATGTACCAAGTACGGGAAAGCAATTTGCACGTTGAATTTCTCGGTTGCATTCGACCAACTTGTCGTAATTGAACCATAACTTGCGTTGACTCTCAACATTCAAACAGTGCTGTCCCTCAAATACAAAATGAAACAGACATTGCACGCAAGAAACACGTATGAGTACTGTTGCGGCGACGAAAAAGCAAAGAACTTGTTTTTCTTACAGTTGTTATAATTTAGCTATTCATTAACGATATCAAAAGTATGCACGTGGACATATCAGTCGATGCGCACAATTAATTAAATAACAAATGCACGTTAATTCATGGATTTCAGAGCTTATACACGTTTATTCAAGATTTTAGACTATCGCAGCGTTTTTTCCGTCGTAACACAACACAATAAATCATGCGTACAACCATCATATTAGACAGAGCTTCGATTTAGCATAGTTTCTTTGGTAAAACACGCTGACTAAATGTAGTTCAAATAGGCTATTAGTTAGAAAAGAGGTTGTAACCATGGGTTACTATGGTGTACAAATGTCATACCCTATTTCTCAAACATAATCACACACATAATTCTCATTACGCAAATTTGAATTTGTATAGTGCCTTACATAATACATATTAGCGTAGAACGCAAAGAGCGTGCCAGTTATGTTGCTCGTTTAGTTTCCATGTTAATCGAAACTATATTATTGCTTACATTTGAAAGGAATCAAAAGAATGGTCACACCAGTCACTGTGCATGACACATTAATTGGTGTATACCTCACATGAATTGTTACGCTAATCTTGTTTTGAATTTCAGACAGAGAATGTTTTACAATATACCTTAGATCTACAGTTTTGCCGGTTTAATTATATACTACTAGTATTTTAAATTTAAAAGATTATAAACTTGAATTTGACAAAGGGGAAATGAGATTGTTACTATGTTAGTTGAGGAGGGAGATTGTTACTATGTTGGTCGGGAGGGATATAGTTACTGTGTTGGTCGAGGAAAGAGATTGTTACTATGTTAGTCGTGAGAGGAGATTGTTACTATGTTAGTCGGGGAAGGAGATTGTTACTATGTTAGTAGTGAGAGGAGATTGTTACTATGTTAGTCGTGAAAGGAGATTGTTACTATGTTAGTCGTGAAAGGAGATTGTTACTATGTTAGTCGTGAAAGGAGATTGTTACTATGTTAGTCGTGAAAGGAGATTGTTACTATGTTAGTAGTGAGAGGAGATTGTTACTATGTTAGTCGTGAAAGGAGATTGTTACTATGTTAGTAGTGAGAGGAGATTGTTACTATGTTAGTCGTGAAAGGAGATTGTTACTATGTTGGTCGTGAAAGGAGATTGTTACTATGTTGGTCGGGGAAGGAGATTGTTATTATGTTAGTCGTGAAAGGAGATTGTTACTATGTTGGTCGTGAAAGGAGATTGTTACTATGTTAGTCGAGGAAAGAGATTGTTACTATGTTAGTCGTGAAAGGAGATTGTTACTATGTTAGTCGTGAAAGGAGATTGTTACTATGTTGGTCGTGAAAGGAGATTGTTACTATGTTGGTCGGGGAAGGAGATTGTTACTATGTTAGTCGTGAAAGGAGATTGTTACTATGTTAGTCGTGAAAGGAGATTGTTACTATGTTGGTCGGGGAAAGAGATTGTTACTATGTTAGTCGGGGAAGGAGATTGTTACTATGTTAGTCGTGAAAGGAGATTGTTACTATGTTAGTCGTGAAAGGAGATTGTTACTATGTTAGTCGTGAAAGGAGATTGTTACTATGTTGGTCGTGAAAGGAGATTGTTACTATGTTAGTCGAGGAAAGAGATTGTTACTATGTTAGTCGGGGAAGGAGATTGTTACTATGTTAGTCGTGAAAGGAGATTGTTACTTCGTTAGTCGTGAAAGGAGATTGTTACTATGTTAGTCGTGAAAGGAGATTGTTACTATGTTAGTCGTGAAAGGAGATTGTTACTATGTTAGTCGTGAAAGGAGATTGTTACTATGTTAGTCGTGAAAGGAGATTGTTACTATGTTGGTCGGGGAAGGAGATTGTTACTATGTTAGTCGTGAAAGGAGATTGTTACTATGTTGGTCGGGGAAGGAGATTGTTACTATGTTAGTCGTGAAAGGAGATTGTTACTATGTTAGTCGTGAAAGGAGATTGTTACTATGTTAGTCGTGAAAGGAGATTGTTACTATGTTAGTCGTGAAAGGAGATTGTTACTATGTTGGTCGGGGAAGGAGATTGTTACTATGTTAGTCGTGAAAGGAGATTGTTACTATGTTAGTCGTGAAAGGAGATTGTTACTATGTTAGTCGTGAAAGGAGATTGTTACTATATTAGTCGTGAAAGGAGATTGTTACTATGTTAGTTGGGGAAGGAGATTGTTACTATGTTAGTCGTGAAAGGAGATTGTTACTATGTTAGTCGTGAAAGGAGATTGCTACTATGTTAGTCGTGAAAGGAGATTGTTACTATGTTGGTCGGGAAAGAGATTGTTACTATGTTAGTCGTGAAAGAAGATTGTTACTATATTAGTCGTGAAAGGAGATTGTTACTATGTTAGTCGTGAAAGGAGATTGTTACTATGTTAGTCGTGAAAGGAGATTGTTACTATGTTAGTTGGGGAAGGAGATTGTTACTATGTTAGTCGTGAAAGGAGATTGTTACTATGTTAGTCGTGAAAGGAGATTGTTACTATGTTGGTCGGGGAAAGAGATTGTTACTATGTTAGTCGGGGAAGGAGATTGTTACTATATTAGTCGTGAAAGGAGATTGTTACTATGTTAGTCGTGAAAGGAGATTGTTACTATATTAGTCGTGAAAGGAGATTGTTACTATGTTAGTTGGGGAAGGAGATTGTTACTATGTTAGTCGTGAAAGGAGATTGTTACTATGTTAGTCGTGAAAGGAGATTGTTACTATGTTGGTCGGGGAAAGAGATTGTTACTATGTTAGTCGGGGAAGGAGATTGTTACTATGTTAGTCGTGAAAGGAGATTGTTACTATGTTGGTCGGGGAAGGAGATTGTTACTATGTTAGTCGTGAAAGGAGATTGTTACTCTGTTAGTCGGGGAAGGAGATTGTTACTATGTTGGTCGTGGAAGGAGATTGTTACTATGTTAGTCGTGAAAGGAGATTGTTACTATGTTAGTCGTGAAAGGAGATTGTTACTATGTTAGTTGGGGAAGGAGATTGTTACTATGTTAGTCGTGAAAGGAGATTGTTACTATGTTAGTCGTGAAAGGAGATTGTTACTATGTTAGTCGTGAAAGGAGATTGTTACTATGTTAGTCGTGAAAGGAGATTGTTACTATGTTAGTCGTGAAAGGAGATTGTTACTATGTTAGTCGTGAAAGGAGATTGTTACTATGTTAGTCGGGGAAGGAGATTGTTACTATGTTGGTCGGGAAAGAGATTGTTACTATGTTAGTCATGAAAGGAGATTGTTACTATGTTAGTCGTGAAAAGAGATTGTTACTATGTTAGTTGGGGAAGGAGATTGTTACTATGTTAGTCGGGGAAGGAGATTGTTACTATGTTGGTCGTGAAAGGAGATTGTTACTATGTTAGTCGTGAAAGGAGATTGTTACTATGTTAGTTGGGGAAGGAGATTGTTACTATGTTAGTCGTGAAAGGAGATTGTTACTATGTTAGTCGTGAAAGGAGATTGTTACTATGTTAGTCGTGAAAGGAGATTGTTACTATGTTAGTTGGGGAAGGAGATTGTTACTATGTTAGTCGTGAAAGGAGATTGTTACTATGTTAGTCGTGAAAGGAGATTGTTACTATGTTAGTCGGGGAAGGAGATTGTTACTATGTTGGTCGGGAAAGAGATTGTTACTATGTTAGTCGTGAAAGGAGATTGTTACTATGTTAGTCGTGAAAGGAGATTGTTACTATGTTAGTTGGGGAAGGAGATTGTTACTATGTTAGTCGTGAAAGGAGATTGTTACTATGTTGGTTGGGGAAGGAGATTGTTACTATATTAGTCGGGGAAGGAGATTGTTACTATGTTAGTTGGGGAAGGAGATTGTTACTATGTTAGTCGTGAAAGGAGATTGTTACTATGTTGGTTGGGGAAGGAGATTGTTACTATGTTAGTCGTGAAAGGAGATTGTTACTATGTTGGTCGGGGACGGAGATTGTTACTATGTTGGTCGCGGAAGAAGATTGTTACTATGTTGGTCGCGGAAGGAGATTGTAATCAATTTACCCGGGAAGGAGATTGTTACTATGTTAGTCGGGGAAGGAGATTGTTACTATGTTAGTCGGGGAAGGAGATTGTAACCATTGAATACTGATGAGCAATTTTGTCACGTCAGCAATTTGTAGATGACATTATGCATTATGCAAATTTACAATTTGTGCAAAATTATTTTCGTATATCATACTCATAATATGGCAGTTGACAAGTTTTATAAACGTTCATAGATATATCCAAATGGATTTAAATCAATATTGAACATTTATTGGAATTTAACACTTTTTCGCACCGTAGTGCTAAAATGCCTTGTAAGGAAAACTGTTTATATTGATTCCATAAGCATGTAAATAAACTCGCGTGTTGCATGGCGTATAGTAGACTTTGTGTCAACTCTGAAAGTAACGAATATGTTTCAACTCGAGCATTGTTCTCATTGAGTATGCTGTAATGTGACAAACGTGTTTTGACTTGTCACAGTACAAGGCCAAACTGAAGTTTGTCAAAAGTTTGTAGCTCACATGCCACGCGTACTTGTTGTTGTATTGCAAATATTCATGAATAGAATGTTACGAATTCAGAACAATCCATTAAAAACGTGTACGATAGTACAGTCACGGCCGACATTCTTTTTAATGTCACGGAGAAGTGTATATTCCAAGGATTGTTATATATTTGACGCGCCTCTAACCCGAAGGGACGGCAAAAGAAATGTTGTACTCGAAGATATATATGAAATATTGAAAACCGATATTATATACTACGATATGTGATATCCGATATAACGTGATGTGATGTAATATGATAACAGTGACGTCATATTATAGGATTTTTAACCATCCATATGTGATTTTAAATAGCCCATTCCAGCAGACAGGTAAACTATTACTTAAAACTATCAGACCTGTCAACTTTTCATTTGTAAATAAAAGTATGTAGCTATAGAATAGAATAGAATAGAATAGAATAGAATAGAATAGAATAGAATAGAATAGAATAGAATAGAATAGAATAGAATAGAATAGTGCCTTATTGTATCGTCAAAGACAATTTGTCAACGTTTGGTTCATATACATACACTAAGAAATAAAGTATTTGTCATAAATTAATAATGATATAAGATATGCTATGATGTGATATGATGCGATATGCTATGATGTGATATGATGCGATATGATATGATTCGTACCTCTTGGGGGGTAGGTGTAATTATCCATACACGCGCAAACGCAGTGTGTTGTAATGCACACAGAGAAATCCTCGGAAGTCTTCACCCAGTCTGACAGGCTAGTTGGACATGCTATGTTGGTATGCCCATACAAGTGAATACTGTTATCGAGGCGTAGCCTTTACTTCCTGACCGATTAGCCACATACTGGGCTGACTATGCTGCTTAAGACGGTGAAAATAATTATACTGAATGGTTGCACTTGGAGGAATGCAAAACCAATATACGTGAAACTATTTCCCGCGACCCTGATTGGTTTTAACTGAATACGACTCCGAACAGATTGGTAGTGACGTTGCTCTCAGTCGGCGAACGAAAATTTCGACATTCTTTTATAAGGTAAGAACAGTTGAAAAAGATATTTTCTGGAGTAATATTCAATTTTCTGATTGATTCGCGCGTATTTAATATTTCTGATAGGAAAGGGTTCTCGTCGTGTTCTGCATTCAACACGGGCACCAATACATGTATAACGCAGACGTCCAATCGCGTCGTTTGGTTTTATACCTGGGGCTAACGTATATCACCAACGACAACAAGTTATTCGCGTTGATTTTCGCTTATAACAACGCGTGTATCAAACATCACAGCCACGATGTGGTCCATGGCGTATCGTAACATATCACCCAGTGATAGTAGAACCTACCCCAACTATGAACGGGATGGACGGGGCCGGTAGGTGGCCGGTCTGTGCACTGGTGTGTGCTAATCGTTATGGATCTATGTACAGATTTCCAATAACGAGCTTCTTATGTAAACTATCATATATCGTTCAATAACACTGAAAAATGTACATCTAGCCTTAGGAAAATATTTAATACAGCGTTCGACAATTGCCCGAACTCCAAGTTTGATTTTTTTAATTTAGTTTCAGTATGTGCACTTCAACGCCGTCTATTAAAAGAACAAACCCCACACACGTCGTATGACTACTATGTTATATTTACACAGTAAGCTGACGTACACGTCGTGTGGATGGCGACAACTAAAGGGTAAACCATCTCGAATCCCTGCCAACAATTGTAGATAGTTTCCCTCGCATACTAACTATGAGTAAATACGTTATATGTGTTGCATTACCACTTGTTTGCCCACTGACTCTGATATCGCAGAAAAGCGGCTGTTTCAAAACAAAAATATTTGTAAACGAATCTAGATTGGATCCTAAACTACCGTTAAACCACAATAGCTCATGCATCTACCGACGAAGTGCACTCTACTGTGTATTAAATTAAAAACAACACCATAGAAAACGTTCATTCCCTTTACTTTTTACTTTCACATTCATTCTGATTCAGAATTGACCACGACATTCGTAATCGCTGATTCAAGTTCTATTTCGCGTGCATGTGTATCACGTGATATAGGCGCATACCAAATACTAGTATATATACTAGATGTTTTAAACATTTTATAAAATAATCAAAATTGTAATAAAGTCGAATAAAGAATATGACCTGGCGCCTGGATACCAGTGTTACTTGTACTGTGAATCATATAACTTGATACAGTAATGTAAATAAACAATGTTTTTTTACACGCGTTGTATACGTCGCTATGAGTCCCATATCGAAAAGGACGGGGCACGACAACTGTCCCCTTTAAGCAATGATAATAACATATGATGTTTTACGGCATGCGGTGTTTTACGGCATGCGGTGTTTTACGGCATGCGGTGTTTTACGGCGTGTGCTATTCGACTGCATACGACATATTATAGCAGACGAGGGCGGATGCAAGATGTTCAGTCGGAGGAGGCGTATCTTTACAATGACGTCATTTCCGCATTGCATTAGTTTAGAGTTTAGAGGGGGCGCGCGCCCCTGTACCTTCTCAAAATCTGCCACTGTATATTTGTATATACACATTGGACGTTCAAAACAATTATAGCTTTCTATTGGTTTCCTGCTCAAATTTCGTCACTGGTCATACTTCTATACTTTCGTTGAATCCGTTGATGCACATACACAAACAATTTAATAATTATATTGTTGACACTTTTGTTTCACAAATTTCTCTTCAGTATAAAATGCGAAGAAGTCGAAGACGAGCGCCGCCGCAAGGTGGTAATGAATCGAGCAATTCGAAGATGGAAGATACCAGACAGGTACGTATGATTGATGTAAGTTTTAAATGAATAGTACGCACCAGTAATCAAACGCGCATTCGTACTTGCCTATTTTATCAAATAATATTATTTCATTAGTTTATGACAATTCAGATTCCAGTGTATCGACTTGAAATCGCGGACCAAAAAATACAAAAAAGTGACAAAAGTAATCAAAATTGTCTTTTAAAGTGTTTATGCTGGTTTAGCTGCTCGGTATATCGTTAGTATCTATTTGAAAGAGTGTGCGCGACGCTCGATTAGCATAAACAATGACAAATTGTCTAAGTTTTCCAGAAGCATGGCAGCATAATAGAACGTACTCGAACGTAATAGTATACAAAATGCCACATACGCCTGTCAGTCTGCATTGTATATTGCCCAGTGAGCATCGTGTACTGCCCAGTCAGCATTGTGTACTGCCCAGTCAGCATTGTGTATTGCCCATTCAGCATTGTGTATTGCCCAGTCAGCATTGTGTACTGCCCAGTCAGCATTGTGTATTGCCCAGTCAGCATCGTGTACTGTTCAGATAGCAGTGTATATTTCCCAGTCTGCATTGTATATTGCCCAGTGAGCATCGTGTACTGCCCAGATCAGTGTGTATTTCACCACCGTGACTGTGTTTTGCCCAGTCAGAATTTCGTACTGCCCAGTCAGCATTGTGTATTGCCCAGTCTGCAGTGTGTATTTCCCAGTCTACATGAGTATTGGCCAGTTAGCATAGTTTTTTGTCCAATCAGCATTGTGTATTGCCCAGTTAGCAATGTGTATAGTATAACATTACATAAAATTGTGGGTGTCTTCTTTTCCTATGATGCTAAAGCAGCATATGAAATGAACGTAAATATACCAATAAAGTGCTTAAATAGTGTGTTGCAATGCTGGTCTAGACGAAGTTTGACAATTATTGGCAGAACTCAGATTATTAAAACTTTTGTTATTCCAAAATTACTATTTATTTTCAACCATATTCCAATTCTACAACGGGATATTAAACTCATAAATACTAAAGTATATACATTCATATGGCAAGGACACGATAGAGTAGCACGCAGCACACTGATAGGAGACATAGGCCACGGAGGTTTGGGTATGATTGATACACATGCAATGCAAAAAGCCATTAATGTTGGGTGGGTAAAACGATACCTATCTCCTAAATTTCACCCTTGGAAATTATTTTTTACCAATTACCTGGAATATGTGGGAGGAGATTTCATTTTTAAATGTAATTTTTCTGTTGACTTACTCAACGTTAAACTCCCATTATTCTAATACATTTTACTAAAACAGTGGAGTGAAATTGGGCCTAATAAAAATATCTCGCATGAATATGAAATCATATGGAATAACAAAAATATTCTCATTCAAAATAAAATTATCTTTTACAGAGCGTTTTTTAATGCAGGAATAATTTATATTGCAGATATATTTGACACAAATGGGAAAATTAAAAATTGGGCTAATCTACAAGCACTAGGGCTCAATTATGTTCAGCTACTTCAGTGGTATGGCATTATCTCTGCACTGCCATTAGACTGGAGAAATAGCCGTGCAATTTGTGTACGTCCAGAGCCTCCTATTAGTCAAGTCACCGGTGAACAAATAATTATACTTGAAAATACCACCCAAAAGCAACTACGTAAGCTGTTCACCTCCCATGTTTTTACAACACCCCAAAGTCAACTCTTTCTTAATACTTTGTGTAATCTGGATAACAAGGATTAGGAATTTCATTATTCCATGCCTTTTTTGGTAACTCTATGCAGCAAACTACGGGAGTTTCAGTGGAAATTAAACCACAATATCCTGTACACAAATGAAATGTTATTCCATATGAATTCACCATTAGTATCGTCAGATTTATGCTCATTTTGTCATGGTGCCATCGAGAACCTAGTGCATCTTTTTGTTGAATGCGAGTCTATTAAAGTCCTCTGGACATCAATTTTTAATCTATGGGGAACAAAACTAGGATGTCCTAGAACATTGACAGCAAAACAGATTATATTAGGAGACAAGGACTTCTCCCCTCTACTAAACCACATAATTATAATTGTTAAAAGAAATATATATACGTGTAAATTAAAAAAGGAACTACCATGCTTTAATCTCATAAAATCTGATATACGTTACACGCAAAAGATAGAGTTAGAAATTTCAAATAGAAGACGTACAATGTCCAAATGTTCCTGGACAAGTGGGGAGACTTCAATTGTTAATGGGTATTCAGTGTCTATTTTGTATGGGTTATACTAGCTGTGACATTTGTTGTATGTTGACATTGTGTTGTAAAGAATTTCTATTGTATGGAATAAAAGATAGTTAACCCCCCCCAAAAAAAAACAAAAAAAAAACATTACATAAACACAGAAAGAAACAAAGTATTGTCAATATATGCGCAGTTTGACTCAATTTAAATAATGTAAAAGTCATTATAACAATAAACAAGCATTATGTACCGATTCTCTTACAATGTGATTCGCCGAATGCCTTAATTGACCTCGTGTATGGACGGACAAATGTCAGCAGTATTAGTATACACTAGCGTACATTCGACCACAAAAAACGTGGCATGAGGTATTGGGAGGATATTGCAGTCCCATGTGCACGTTAATTAACACATGTATCATCACAAAGAATAACGGATTGTCCCCGGGGTGACGGGTTCTTACTCTCATGTCAGTCATCGTTAGAGCCGGAGCTTCAAGATCTGTAATTAAACTCTTTGCCCGTTGATCTGAGTAATATATGGAGATTACATACTGTTCAATGGTATAATGACAGACGGATTTGTCCTTATACAGATACACGACATTGAGGACGACCGTGTTGGGAAGGACTTGGAACAGTATCAGAAGACTGGGTTAGAAGATTTGAAATGCCGTTTACGCATGTATAAGGTTTGTTGATATACATGTATAACTCTTTTCGGACCAGGACTCAAGTAAATATACATTAAATTTGGATCAAATTATGTACGACCTGTGCCATTGCGTCATCAGCACATATTACTTAATTGAAGGTGACATGTTTTCAGTTGACATGACTACATTTATTTATTTAGTGGTCAATTTCTTCTATCAAATTACCCTTTTTTTAGTGTGTTACGTCATTCTGTGGGTTAATTTATTCAAAATCAACTAAGCCTATCAAAATCAACTAAGCTTGTCCCGTACACGGGTTAAATAGAAGGTAGATACTGGTTATTTTATGACCAGATCAGAGCATGGACGACTGGCCATTATCGGACAAACCTAGATAAATATCTTTCATGTTTTTAAACCAGGGTTCGTATGATATATGTTTAAAGCCACATTTAGCAAATATTCGTACGTCAGATTACATATGATTTATTACACAATGTTGGAGCTTTTCTATGGAGTCCTCGTGCTTGTATCTCAAAATTGACCAACATTTTTTTATTTAGCCGAATAGTAGAATCAACGAAAATGGGAGACATTTCGTTCAAAACCACAAATGTCCGTGTACGCTCTTGTCCGCCGATCTAACAACTTCTTAATCGACCGATTCTCCTAGTTTTCAGTGTTTGTGACGTCATGAACATACAAAAATCGAGGTTAAGCTAAATATGACAAGATTACCTTGTGATGACGTCAGTGTACGACAAATGAATGACCTCTCAAACTTACGTCATGTACTCAAATGTATGTTATTATTATCTGTTTACCTAGTATCTATAAAAATACACGTAGTTGGTTGGATATAAATTGCCCCCATTCCATTCCCGATGTTTAGACTAACTTCCGACTATTGGTAAGTCAGTGCTCCAGGCAGTTTGTTTTAACTGCACGCTCTAAAGATAGCCCCCGGTAAGAGCACCTGTTTATATCAATTAGCAAGTCTGCCACATGTCATTAGACGCGTGGCTGTAATAACGAGGAACATTCCACGGAGTACGATCGTAATGAAGAACGCATGTCAAGAACCCAGGGTCGTCAATCATTTCTAGGGAAACCCAACGTTTTTACCGGGGTACGCATTTCCACAGAAAAAATAACTACGCCGGCGGATATAACTACTAGTACTTGATACATAGTAAAAAATTATAAGTTTGAAAGAAAAAAGTAAGAAAAAATTGCGTAACCTTGAAAACGTGACTGAGATTCCGTCCACGCTTTTGACGGGCAGACATGCTGGACGGGAACGGTTTTTGTCCGTTTCCTTTCATTAAAACAATGTTCACGCGATATGTTAACTTTTACAATACATTACGACATACAAATGCACGTTAAAAAAGGGGGGGGGGGGGTCGTCACCTGCGCGTGCGTCAGATGGCCACAGCGTCATTGTTTACTAACAAGCGTCTACCCATGAGCCTTTGTGTTTTAACGTACGTTGTCATTGGACTCAATTCCCGTGGGCAGGTGACGACCCCTCCGCTTTAAGTTTATTCTATCTTGGCTTACAAGACTACAAGAAATATAGGCGATGTCCGTAACAACCGTGACATATAACGGAAGTTACCTGGGCAGTTGTGTCTACTTTAGGTCAGAGCCCTGTGACGTCACTTGGCATCATAACCCTAAAATTAAACTGCGTAATAGAATATTTGATATGTTTTGTCTAGGACGAAAAACAAAGTGAGTTGCTAACTCGTCTTGTCCAGCTGGAAGACGACGATAGGCGCTACAGGGAATCTATGAGAGAACGACTAAGTGAAAGAGTGCAAGAAATGAACACGTTTCGGACTACTTTTCAAGATGGTAGATTCAGGAATAAAGGTGGGAACCTCAGAGTGGTGGCCATTTTCCGGGAAAATCGCTAGTCATTAAACATGTTGAACGTATATTAAGTGGGAGACCAAGTAGTGGAACGAATATCACATGCACATATACACCATGTTTTCATTATGATATTACAAACGTCGCGCAGTTTGCCGAGAAACTTTTGGTGCGAAGGCGAAGTATTTATTACGTCCATCTGCGTTTTGTTTTTACAGTTCCGGAAAATGTAGTAATCCAGTGGCTTGCAACGAAAGAGAATGTGACAGTAGGGGTGACGGCTGCTACTACGATCAAAGAACTTTGTTTGGTCGCGGCTACATGCTTTGGTATACCAGAAACAGAAAAGGCGAGTCCGTGCTAATACTAGTTCTTTTTTGATGTTTGTAACTATTTGCCTTTACAAGTCCATACATACTCGTTGTGATTGTAAATCAACTGTCCAGTAACGCTATGACGTCACAGATAGTCTATGTCTATTTCATTGTATTGCTCATCATTCTATAAAAACAGCACATTATTTATGTAAGTTGCGCCCTTAAATAAAACTTGTAGGCTCTTTCGAGGATATTCACGTTGGACACCGTTTTAAACAAATTGGCCAAACAAATGTAACTTTTTTCGGATATTGCGGTGTTTTATATCAAATATTTACATGTTTGAACAAAGACTTTGGTGATTATTCCACGACTGTCAGCTGTGGACGAGGCCGCAGATTGTGTGACGAGCTCGGACAAAAATATTACATGGCACTTGAAGCCACGAGTCCGCTTATAAACGTGAACTACTTGCACAAAGTCATTTCTTATCACCATGTTTTTATTGTTAGTATTATTATTATTATTTTCTAATTTGTTAACCAAAACGTGAACGCGAAAGTCAAGGTGAACCGCCGGGAAGAAAAAAACAATTTTTCTCGATCACTCTTCAGTTTCGGAACACTGCAAACACTATTACGTAATTTATAATTTTTTTCGTACGAACATTAACTTCTAATTTTTTATTTCAGATTTTTCTCTCTGATAGGAATGACGGCATCTTGCACACTTCCATGAATGTCATGTCGCTTTTCTGGGCGGAATATGGCGATCCCATCACGCCGATCTTGACACTGAGGGCGCCGTCAATTGAAGATAAATTGGGTCAGTTAACTAACGAGTCTGTTTAATTGTGGCTTACAATATGGGCAACAGAATTTTTTTAATGAACGTCTTAATACAATAAAATGATGATTATACTTATGCGTCTCAATACGGTATAAACGCCCACAACGGCGTAGTAAGTGGTCATCGTTCGATAGCGTAGATAAAAACAAAGGAAATTCAAATTGTACTGCACGAGGGCAGTGCGTTTATGTTTCTTCTTCATTTTATAACCACCCTTTGACGCTTTGTTGACAGTGCTAATACTAGTACAACCTTGGATAGCACGAGATAAAATAATAAATTGAGGGGTGGGACATCATTTCTATATGAGATAACTTGGTGGCAGATGTCAGATAGATTTTTTTGTGTCGTTTACTGGGTGAGAGACTCGAGTAAAGTGCACCAGCATGTAGAAAGTCGTTTTCTTTGTTTCTACTCACGACACAATAATGGCTCGACCCTATGTATCACTGTGTGAGACGATAATTACATGAGACATGATTAATACGGAATTTCTTATAGATACTATGGAAAACAAATGGTCGCAACAGATGCAAAAGATCACTTCAGAGCACAAAAAAAAATGGTCTGGTTTTAAGGTATGGATATATATACACTCACTCCGTATATTGAATAATGAAAACATTACAAGTACCCACCAGTAATAAGTTGGGTGTAAATTGCTACGCCCTCGCCGACAATGTTTGCGTCCAAGCGAGTTCGTCGACAAGGGTGCATCAACGCATTAAGTGACGTCAGACTAGACCAGCTTGAGCGACAATTTATTTACTTTTTTTTCTAAACTAACATCCCATAATGCATTGCTTTGCCCTTACCCTATGTAACCATGGTATCTGGATCAGTGGACGCAATGGCAACAGAGAAAGGGAGTTATTGCGAAGCTACTTGCAAGAGTATGTCCGATTGGCTACCCAACCGTGACACTTAACAATCAGACCAATGAAATGGCAGCTTGTTTCATGACAGGCTTTATGACGTATCAAATTCTGACTTTCGACTGGAGAACGAAACGCTACTTGAGGGTTAATACAAGTCTCGTGACCTTATCACTCTCAATGAGATCTCGGCGGCCATTTACGAATATATATTGTCGCATGCAATATTTGCATATATTTGTCTTCACAGGAAAAAGTAAACCATGACAACATAGTGAGATTCGATGACGTTCCGTGGCTTCATTGGATAACAAACGACTACAACGAGCTGCTCGACCTATCAGAAGCGAGGGACCTGCATAGGCTACCCCACGTGGCCGAACTGACTAATCACATCCTTGGAAGCCTGTGGTCTGAGCCATTACAAGACAAACAGACAAAATATTTGAAACTTATTGATACGTGGCGATTGGATGACTTCATGCGCTATTATGGTGACACGATGTGCACAAATGACGTCATTTATGTTAGGTGCCGTCTCAGTCGAATGGTGACAGATATACAGACAGCATGGGATTTTGTAGCGGGCCTCGAGGTCTAACGATGACGTTTGTGGGTCCCATGTCAAAGAAAACGCCACTTGGTCGACTGACGCTATACCAGAGCTGCCTCCGTCTGTTACCGAAAAATCAGTTACATTGAAAAATATGACAGATTCTGTTTTTGAAACAGTCGAAATATGATGAGGGCGTGGTCGTCGCGCCACATATAACCGAGTTTTGTGTTGATAAATGGCGATTTTCTCATAGCGACGTATACAACACTTGTAAAATACATTGTTTGTTTACACGAAATTGAAACACGTGGTGCGCGACGACCGCTGCCCTTTAATTATTTTACAGGTGTCGAGCTGCGCAAGCATCAACATGGCCATGCTCTTTGTTGAGATCGATTCCACATTTCGCGCATGTGCGGTAATTCGGTGATTAAAGCGGGGGAGTCGTCACCTATGCATGCGCCAGATGGCCATAGCATGCCATTGTTTACAAACAAGCTTCTACCCATGAGCCTTTGCGTTCTTAGCGTGTGTTGCTATCATCGCTTGGGACTCAATTCCCGCGCGTGCACAGGCAACGACCTCCCAGCTTTAATGCAATAATATGATGAAACATAAGAGTTGTTAATTTTATGCAGAAGAAAACATGAATGGCAAGTTGTATTGACGTACGACGGTCTCGTTGATACTTGTTAATTAAAACTTTAAAATTAAGAGCCTCAGGATAGGATTTGTATCGAATGGGGAGAACCACATGTGTTTTTTCTCACATTCCTTCGAGTGTGTTCGCATTTGTGGTATTAACCACAAAGATCTAGTTGATATTGGAAATGGAATTGAATAAAAATAAAACAATTACATCCATTTACTTTCATTTGTTTTCAAGCATATTTGTATAAGCATGATAGAGTCTAACATAATTTAGTTTTACGCTGCATTCAAGATGGCGGTCCCCCATATAGTAAATATCGTGATTATTTTATTATCACGTGTGAGCCAGCTGACTGTGGTTAAACTATCTACATGAACCAGATCATCTTCGGCAGCCAAGGACCATTTATTCGGCCAAAGTCTCAACAAACGATTATAAGGTTCATTTGCATTGCATTACAATCAGAACTCATGATAGAAACGACACATTACTGTGAAGTACAATTTTCGCTATAGGAATGATTAAGTGAAAATATCTTCCAAATGAGACACAACCCCCAAATTTGAATACTCTAGTACAACTATTAAGTTCCTCTAAAAGCCAAATCATTAACTCTTTGGCTCTATTTATTTATAAGTGTTTTTTAATCAAAGATCAAATGAGAATAACCTAATAAGCTTGTATGTATATATATATTAATATCCCCATCACATTATTATATAGGGCTTATATTATGTATTGACACACTCTTCATCTATATTTTCATACATATTTTGTAATGTAAATTTATTTCTTGTCAATAATTTGCATGATTGTAATGGGCCGGAGGCCATTATACAATTAATAAAATTATTATTATAAGTGAAAATAAAATCCAGCGAATTAGTGCTGTATTTGAGGGAATGATGTGTTTGTTGTAACGGAACTGGATCGGGCAAGTCGATATGTTTCGACAGTTTTGTCAGTTTGCCCAAATATTTAGACATTCCATCGTCTGCATTCACTTGCCACAAACATTTTTCAACGTTGGAATATTTTTTTTTCGAAACGTATCAACGAATATAGACCTTCTGTTCTTGAATCCCGGTGAATCAGCTCAAAGCCGCCATTGTTCACATTTATGATACAGCAACGCTGATTGGTGGCGCCAGCCCCTTGACGCGCCCAATCAAATAACTAAATTTAACTGCAGTGAAATACAGCTTTTCTTAACACGATCACGCACGGGTTCGTGGGCCGGTTATGAATGACCGGCTTTAACGAAACCGTGCGGTTCGGACGATGGAAACAGATCGTCATCCTTCTTCCAAACACTGAGAAGTACCCTATCCCTCTACATAAGAACACATTTTATTTTTGAAGAATTAGCACTTTCTCGTAAAATGCAAAGTTGATGTATTTTTATTATAAAGAAAAATGTGAAAGTATTACTCGTATTTTATTTTCTGTTATTATAATAGAACTAAAGACGGAAATGTGGGAAACTCTGGACACCATCGACGCGAGATCGAAAATTCCTCCAGTAGAACTCTCAAATGTTCATAATTTACAATATTTTCCATATTTGCTTGAACAACATTTCGATATTCCCGAAAGGGTGCGATTTGTCAGATAGATAGAAGTATATATACACGGCAGAACTAAATTGTAAATAAGCTGGTCTCTGATTTGTTTTACTGTTAAGTGTTTTGCTTGGGTAGTCGACCAGGCGCAATCGTGTAGTTTCGCATCGTCTTCCACTGCGTACCAAACAATGTCATTTTCCTACTAGTTGTTAAAAACTGCTCGCTGATTGGCTCTGATTTAGCGCTCTTTGACCCTCAATCAGCCACTCGCTCTCGATTTTTGTAAAATTGCGGCCCGCGTCAGTGTCGACGCAGTCCCGACGCTTCGCACACGGGATCTCTCACTTGTACGCAATTACTATTATCCATCTTAAAAGGCGATAGTCGTCGCGCCACCCATATGCAAAATATGGGTCTCATATGAACAAAGATTGGCGATTGGAAGGCACCGAACGAGTCATCGGTGGTACTTAATGCACGTCGCGCCCAGGTGAAAACACGTACTCGCGATTTCCATTAGAAGAGCGCTTTGAATTGTGGGTAAATCAATGTTCACAAACACAAATGTCGCACATGCCCTTTGAACAATAAATAGGACCCATGATTTTAACTAAAATTCTAAAAACAGAACAAATTACGTCCCAGGTAGGTAATTTGTGTGTAGTGGCTCCGGGCTAATTACACACGCTGCATTCGGACTCAGGTCGAACATGAAACACCGTGGCGACTGTGGCTCTATGATGCTTGGTGATTATAGCCTGACATGCAATATGGTCAATACGACCTTCAACCGAACACAATGCTGTGTGTAGCAGCATTCTGCGGCATTGGTATTTCGAGCAGTGATCACACGTACCCGAGTAACCCACCGTTGAACCCGCGATACCTTTTTAGACATCGTGAAGGGGCTATCTGGCCATCTTCCAAATCGAATGGCATTACGCCAATTTAATGCGTTATCCAGGGTGTCGACCAGCTCGTCCCAAACGCTCACTACTGAGAGGGGGGGGGGGTTGTTACGATGTGGGAAGTATATGTTTTAGGGATTTTTTAAAAAACAAATCTAACATTTTAATGTTTCTCCGTGCATTTTACCCCCAAAATGTCGTATCCTGAACAATTTGATTGTTATATTTTCTCGCCCAAAATTATAGTACAGCATTTCGCAAAAATCTCTTGTGAATTCGGTGTTAGTTTCGGACAAAAATGACATCATTTCCTATTGGCTTCAATTCCCAGTTTGTCTGTGAAAGGTTAAACAGTTCACTTTGGCGTTAAAGAATAAATGAACTTGATGGATTGTGGAACAATAGAACAGTTAAACGCACGCCTCAATGAAATTAAAGAAAAACCTTGTCAACAACATTGTCCAAAACGAGGGCAATCTACTTTTTAGCCACAAAGAAAGACATTTGAAGGTGACCAAACTGTTGTACCACGTGACCTCTATGCAAATCAGCTACTTTGACTCTTTTAAAGTAGGTCGCTTTTAGGACTACGATGTTATCAAAATAGAACACTAGAGCTATTTACTATACACGGGAGGAACGTTACACATATGAAATCCTCGACGATCTATAATAATATTTGTGCATTGAAACTCACAAGCCGAGTTTTGAAAGAAAAAACAATTATTGGCCAGAAAAGTACGTTCCGTGTAGAGTAATTGCTATCCCTCCCCGATTTTGGTGTAAACCCCTCAATTCGGAGGGACACGCCCCCGACTTGTAATGGTATGCTTGCTCTGGTTCGGATACCTCTATAAAGTCACAACCACCTTGTTCTGGCCTGTCATTCACCCGCGTTAATTATTCAAACCAAAACAAATACGCTGATTTGAACATTCCAGGCACTTTTGACGCAATCTGCGACGCACTATGAAGAACTTTTTCTAACCTTAAGATCGTGTTTACGGATACGGAAAACCATGTATGACAAGGACGAAGTTCAAGGAAGGTTATACACCGAAGTGAATACATTTGGCATTGGTCTTGTTGTACTTTTTTCACTGATCGTTGTGATTCTACAGAGGAACAAATGGACGCATGCTCTAACATCGCTCCCACCGGGGCCAAGCGGGTATCCGCTGATCGGATGCTTATTGGACGTCGACGACAAACTACCGATGACGTTTATGCGATGGGCAGAAAGGTACGGGTCTGTATTCAGTGTTAGATTGGGGGTAACGACCGTGGTGGTATTGAATGGATACGAAGCCCATAAAGATGCTCTAAAGCGCGTGGAGCTGGCTGGAAGACCCACGTATTCGTTACTTAGGATGATACTAGGGGACCACGGTAAGTATGATCCTTTATAAGAGATTAATCACTAATTTGAATACCTAATCACTAATCAATAATTTCATACCATAAAGTTACCGGGAATGTATTGTGTATTCAACATTATAAAACAGTGCTCACATACGAGTGGGAGAGAAACGAAAACCATGGGGGGGGGGGTAATAGTACATCGGCTTCATGGATGCGGAGAAAACGAATAACAAACAAAACGGCGAAATCCGCTTTAACTGACATCTGGCAAATAAACTTTCTGAGGTTATTCATTTTTTTTATTGAACTATGGTATGATATATTATGTCATCTTTGATAGTTTGTGCCGAACATTTAGATTTCAATGATTTTTAACGCGTCCAGTTGTTGACGATAATTTCGCCCCCAATTTCATTTTAAAGCGTTGTTATAATTATCCTCATTGCGATTTTAACTTTTGATTTTTTGTTGTCCACCATTGAGCTTGCATTTTGCATGCTTCAAAGTTCCAATACTTCTGCTCTGTATATGTAAATTACATAAATGTGTTCACTAGTCATGAATATTAATGAGTTGTGGACATCTGTAAAAAAAACGCGCGCATTCCACTGGCTATCTGTATTGTTTATAACAAACTTACTCCGGTAAACCCCTGATGAACTTATAATAATGCTCATGCGCATTTATTTTATTACTGGTAGCCATTCCTCGTCAAATTCAATTCACAGGGTGGAACGAATTGCAGACACGGAAAGCAGTTACTACAGATAAACGCAAACATAAATTTGATATATTAGAAACAATTTATTAGTTTTCTCTAATTGTATGTGTTAGTGTAGCTTTAATTTAAAACGTTGAAAAAATATCAAAAAGCACAATGGTTTAAACTTGCTTAAAGCGCGGTGGTCGTCGCGCAGTGCGTGTTCGAATTTCATGGAAATAAACAATGTATTTCACACGCGTTGTGTACGTCGATATGAGTCCCATATCGAACGTCAACGCGGCATTCAAAAAAACAATGATGTGCCCATGTTTAATAGCGGAAGGGGGCACACTGGTTACCTTGAACATTGGGTATTATAGCTAGTACTGCGAGGGTCTAAACAAAAGTAAATAATTGATTTAATCATGGAGGTAGAAAAGAGAAGGAGTGAGGACGCTATTGTTTCCGCTGGTTTCATGATGCTTTGGATTTGTTTACTCACATACACATTGTAATTAGTTTGCAAACACGCTGTACAATGTCACAGTTAATCGGCTTACGTGTTTCGGCTGTATTCGGAAACTTCGTGAAGATTCTCAACGCACTGCGCATGCCCAAACAGATAACAATAATACAAAATGCAGGGAAAGACGTACGCTGAGTGCACTCAACGCCCCAAATCTTACACAACAAAATGCGCGATTTTAAACATCTGCACAGTTCTGCACACCAATGAAAAATGACGAGTCAAAACATCTTGTTATAATCTCATCATGTATCTTTAAATTTCACTGCGGAAATTTGCGGGATTTTTTTAATTAATGTCCAAAGTTGGACGACTATTGTGATGAAAAATACCAGAAAAGAAGTAATCACACATCTTGGTAGCGTCCGTATGCAGAATTTCCGCTATCTATAAGTGTGAAATGACCTTTGTGATCCGATAAAGGTCATTGCGCATGCACAATTCTTTTATTTATGGTTTGCGCATTCAATTTTATAGACGATGTTTAAACGGAATTTATTTTTTTTCAGTTCTACTCTCGTTTTCTTGTGTAAATAAGCGGCTATCATCATGTAGATAAAACGACTTCTAAACAAAAACAATAAGTGGCTTAACCAGAGCGAAGACAAAGGATGTTTATAAGATTAACATGGGCTTAAATAGCGTCCTCACTCCTTCTCTTTTCTACCTCCATGATTTAATTAATGGACGCGATACGAGCGGAAAGTGTACAGCACGACATTACTGGAGAAAACATGCCACAGTTGTTTTATTTTTTACAAGGGGCACGTTAATAATTGATGACGGCATTTTTGTTCCGAAACTTGTAATAACGTTCCCAGCCAAAATATTCGCCCCTAATAATTACGCGTTTTCCAGTTCAGTGCCTATCCTGGTTTAAGGTAGAGATGCAGTTTATTTGTGAATTTCAATCAAAAATAGTTTTTTTCGTTTTTTATATAGATTTTTATCTAAAGAACATTCTGTGAAAATTTGACCAATGAATTCTTATTGGAACACCGTTAAAATTGCTGTTTATTTTCTGATTAAAAATAAAAAACACTCACACGTGGCAATGTTTATGTCCAATTGCCTAATTTGCATGAGTAACCAAATAACAGGACCTTTGATTGACAATATGCAAATCGAGATTGTACGGGTCATAGTTCATTCAATTCACGCATCATTCAGGAATGATTGAAATGTCCGAAAATGACGCCAAAATACACCTTAAAAGTCCTATTTTTTTTTCTAAATCCCATCCCGAATTTACGGCAGAATCTGGTCCCTCAAATAAGGGACACGTGAGCTTTGATTCTAACCGGATATATTGCACTGGGTCAGGGAGATACAAACTTTCGTGTATCTTTTGTCTAATGGGTACCTGTACTTCGATCATTCGCAAGTTTTGCTAGGTAGTGCGAGACAGCTTTGTTTGCAACCGGACGAACTCAGTTTAATTCAATGAAGCAAACAACTGACAATGCTAAAATAAATTGCAGAGGTACGCTAAAATTAATTGAAAATAACCAAATAATTTCAATGAAAAATAAATCACAGAGAGAGGTAACTTGATATATTAACAACTCTTTTGACGCGCTGACCGCTTCTCCGCGTCTGATGTTTTGTTTTCCTTGTCATAATACTTACTGATTGATGATTTTGTTTTGATTTTTGAGTTTTTTAGCCTGCAACTCGGCCACGACCTTTGCTTTTTCCGTGAAAAATGGGGAAGTTTACGTCAATTTGACGGAGATTCCATTTTTTTAAAACTAACACACTGTTTAGCACTCCGATTTTTTTCATTTGCTGATTTCTATTCGGAAAAATTCGACCGCTCGAAAATGCACCTTAATTTTGCACTCTTAAAACATGTCAGATTTCAAACACTAATTATTTAATCCAACACAATTATTTAAAACCAGTCGAAATTTTTGAACTTTTACGTTGCAGGCGACCGTCGCCGGTAGTACAACAGCATGTTTTGTACGTACATCCGTGCGCTGATTGTCTGCGACTGTCTTAGAAAATCCCTGAATAAGGCGTTACCAAAATCGTAAAAAAATAAAAAAATGTCTCCTTAAAAAACGAACAGAATTCAAATATTTCTTTTAACAAATATGTTGCAGTGGGAAAAATGGGATTGGAAACGCTGAACAAAACTTCTGTGCCTCGCGTTTCGATTCTAGGATTACGCGATTTGTTATTATTGTGCGTTCGCTTCCTGGAGTTGGTTCTCAATACTACATAACAATTATCGAGGATAAATAATTTAATATCCCACTTTGTACTCTTCACGGTAAACCATAGGCTCTGAAATACTCGTAGATTTTTTATTGAAAATACATCAAAGAGAAGCCATGATGTTTTGATCGTGATAAAAGGTCACTTTCCTAGGACCGCCTCCTGTTTAATAATTCATGAGATGACGTCATATTTACTGGGCATTGACACGTGTTTTTACCGACCCCATCAAAACACTGGTATGAATGACGTGTTTCTGATTTATATATTCAAGAGCAGTTGTTCTGGTCCAACGATTTTACATAAAATGTCTATGTCTATACGTTAACTTTCAATTTCAATAGTCTAGAAAGTATGACAAAGTATGACAAAGCAGTAATTCCCGGTTTAACGCGCAAATTTGCAAATTAGCCTTTTTCTCGTCTTCTATTTTTGGTGAATTCTTGGGTTTTAAATTAAAATAGCTGATAGACGCTTTGGCCATTTGCCTCGAAAATTTCACACATTATTGACAAGGTGTTCCCCCTTCAAAATGCGTCCGGACAGTTTATTACGGCGAGTGGAACAAAAATAACAAGTCCGCAATTAACATGGATATATAAATTATGCAAAAATAGAAAAGAGTGAACTTTGAGGTCATGCTGTGCGACTTTGAAAACCGTTAGAGAGATGAGTGGACGCATTTGAATTAGTAGTATACCAAGGTATCCAGTGATGTAATTTTACCCACAAACGGACTTGAAGTTTTTAAGCTAATTTTTTTTAAACCACTTTTGTCCAAAAAAGCATATTTTTGACCCAAAATCAAAAACGCATTCTGGATATTTAAAATAAAAACAAGTTTTACAAAGTTTGTATAATAAGCTTTCAGAAAATATATAACATGTTGGATATATAATACCATCTTCATTGTCTAATTACTCAATTAAAAAGCAAGCCGAATAAACTGCATCTCTATCTTAATTTCGACAACAGTGACTTCAATACGGCGCCATGTTGGACAAACAATTGATTTTACACGAGACAAGCGCCTTCGAACCCAGTAAAGTATTATAGCTAGTATTGCGAGGAGTAAACTGAAGATTTTCAATATCCATTCGTTAATCATCAACTAATGTTTGGCTGCTGACATCTAATTTGGAGTTGTGCAAAAGGCGTGATGTGAATGACGATGTTTTTCAAAATTTCAATCTTTCCCACCACCCCATAGTTGTTTACAATCAAGGAGTGTTGTCACTTTAAATGTCCAACCACACAATGTTAACAAAACTGACCCAACCGACTGCTCACTGTGTTTTCATGTACCTCTGTCAAAATTGTTGACGATATTGTTTATTCTAGCAAAATATTTAATAATCATAATAATAAAATAACAGTTAGAATTTGTTTTCCCGAACAATTAAACGTTAGAATTTCGACAAGTATACCTCAATTATTTACAAAAATAAATCGTTGACGTCTTTAATGATTTAATATATAAATATATAACAAGATTTATATATATATAATTTATTTTTGAGAATTTTACTACAACGACGAACGTCTACACAACCAAACACAGTTGTCGCATACGACATTGCCTTATACATCATTTTGACATCCACAGACGTCTGTCACTAGAGGGCGCAATTTAAATGAATGGTATAAACATCGTAGAATCAATGGGTGAGATCAGTGAGTACTAATATTAAACTGAAACAAAAAAAAGATGTCGTGTCGTGGTACAATGAAGTCAATGAACCTATGTTTATTGTTATGTATATAACTATACTGTACATTCATATATCCAAATGTTTTCATTTGAAATAAATCTCCAAATCATTGAAATTTAAATGAGACGATTGGATCGGCGCTTCCCTCCTCTATGTGCTCGCGTATCAATAAAAAAGACCACGATTAAAGGTAGAAACCTACACATGATTTAACGTACCCAGAATTTATTCATTTTCGAATAAATCTCCGGGAAATATAAAGATACTTACTGTAGGCTCGTGATATATGCTGTAAAATATATTGTGAATGACGGGGTACTGTTTGTTATTTCAATTATTTCAAAAATCTGGGTTTTAAAAATTGGCAAAAAAATGCATTTTTTCTTCAACAAATATGCTTTATAGAATTGATCTACATATAGCGATTTTTGAAAAATATTAGGACAAGTTTCTCAAAATACGTCACTGTAACACATACATGAAATCTATTTCATGTTGCCATAGGGCAATAGCTAAACATACTAACCAATGAATATTTGCTATTTACGACCAATGTAGTAGACTTCTACTTTAAGGTAGCAAGAAGGGAAATTTTCACTTTTTTCTTGATTTTTCAAAAATTGATAAAACGGTTACTTTAGACCTTGATACATCATCCCAGGTTTACAAAAGATCGAAATTGCGAAATAACGTTGCTCAAATTAGTGTTTTAAAACACTAGCAGAAAAGACTACAACTGGCGTTTCGTGGATATTTGCATAATGTTTATCTTTGAAAGGGTTTAAATGATAACATCTTATCTGTATACTCTGTTGTTGACGATTCTGATATAACGGGTGATAAGCTTCCAGTTGCAAACAATGCGTGTTTATCTAACGTCCATTGTCAGCATTATTGTAAGTCGAGACTTCGTCGGAGAAACATGGTCATACAGTACTCATTTCGCCCAACCTTCCGCTTTTTCATCGACCGCTTATCGCTTAATTTCCGACCACGCGGTCTTGTCCGACCGGAAACCGACCGCATTTTAATCGCGTTTTTTTTTCGCTCGCTCGCTCATTGAAAACATTGACCGCTCGCCCAAACACTGAAAACTGGCACATGGGTGGTCGAAATGGTGGTTTTGATAGTAAAGTGTGAACATACAACTAGTATTAACTATTATTACATTCTGAACGACACTTCAAATCTAATAATTGTATTACACTTGTATCGTGAAAGCAACTGAACTGGGACCTCTAGTTACGTGTTTTTGGTGCTTGTTCTAGATGTAATATTTTTTTTAATTTTAATGAGACAGTTACGTGAAAAAAGCCTTGGTAACTCCTTTTGACAGAGCAGAGAAACAAGGAAATGTTAGTGATTAATTCCAAAAATAACGATACCGAATCCACATCGGTCCTCGTCTGGTAAAATTTTTAAAATTAAGTCACGATCATTGAATGAGCTCGGTCTATTCCTATACGTACCGCAAAAGTGTTCCCACAAAAAATGGGCGATTGGATTGTACGACGACCCTTCAATTAGCGTCAAATATGCTTTGTTACAACATCATTGATTGGCTGAGAGTCAACTGATCGGAGCACGACCTGGGTCACAGAACCATATTTGTCCGTATTATCAACAGGACTTTGCAAACTAACCACACCCACATTTTCAATCTTTTTTAGCGCGGAAGTTGCCAACAAATGTAAAAAAAAAATCGTGAATTTCATGGATTCGAATAAAATAAAGCAAGCGATTGATAAGGATGATTATTAATATTTTCCCCGATGCTTTTCGAATTTTTTTATTTTTTTTATTTCAAGGTAAGAAATGGCTAGTTGAAGTTGCATCGTCTTCAATGCGGTTGTTTCACCGCGAACAACTCTAGCTCTGTTTTGGGCATGGTTTAGTTTTGCGATGTAAAATAAAATATATATTAAAATAATAATACTTGATTAATTATTTGGGGTTTCAGCCCACAAATTACGGACATGATCTCCATGAATTACGGTCAATGTTTGTCTTCTCTCGGCTGATTGTCATCGACGCCCTTCCTAAACTCAGTATGGAGAAACCAACTGGGATCGACATTCCAAACAAACAATCGAAATTATCAACGAAAGACGAGATTTTTCTAGATATTTACAAACATACTGTCATGACAAACATATGTAAAATTAACAAATACACAAAGAGGTGTAATATTAGGTTTTATTTTAGGCTTAGAAATATTTTCTTTCACTCAGCCCATGCATGTAACTGCGGTCCTTCAGCTTCGGGGGAAAACAACAATAATAATACAAAACACATTGCGAAGACTCAACAATCAGGAAAGAAACCCCAGACAACCATGTCGTACTTGTGTTGAAATACATTTTGTATTTCACGTCAGAATATTGTTTAAAATAAAATATTCAGTCCAAGCCAAATCGAGGTCAAAGGGTCAGGTTGCGTGCATATAATTATATATAGTTAAAACAAAAAGTATTTGAACTTTTGTCAACTGTTCAACATCTATAAAAAACAGAAAGACAATTATAAGACAATGTGAACCTCGGAAATTAGTATTCTGTTAGTCCGAATTTTAAATGCGCGCGAGCGAGCAGGTGGGCGGTGATATTTCGGGGTTTGCGCGGTCGAAAATAAAGCGGAAATTGTCCGGTCGAATTCAACAAGCGGTCGCAAAAGCGAGAGAAAAAGGTGATTGGAAAGCGGAAGCGGGCGGGAGGTTGTGCGAAAGAAGTACTGCAACTTTGCACAACTTTCTTTTAAATCGTTTTATTTTCCAAGTCAATATTCTATTTTACTAATACATTTTTTTTCTAACGCAATGGCGAAGAAAAGAAAGAAAGCGTTGACAGACGAGGCAAAGAAAAATCTGCCACTCAGTGTCGCACTCTGACACAGCAATTTGTTTTCAAACATCGGCCATTTTGTTTCACCATGAAAACCGTTTTATTAGTTGTCTTATCAGAGACACTTGAAGGATTAGCTTGTTTGTAAACTGTCAGCGTGTACAGTGGGACAGTAATGTTTGTCAGAGGATTATCCCTCGTTGTTCGTTTGCATAACAATGGAAAACCCGAACGTTCCTGGAGTACGGACTCAAATGCCAGCAGTTTTCTTCATTTTTCACGCTTTTCTTTGATCGAGTACGACTCATTGGGACCGCCGCCAAATCAAGTGCGTTCGGACTAGGACATTCAAACTCGCAGTTATCGTTCAAAAGATAATGATGGTGCGAAGTATGTCTGGGTTTTTAAAGAAAATGCTTTGTCACAGAATAATAGTCTGTTAAAGGTGTCAAGTATGAAATAATTTGGGGACAAAAAAAACAAACCTGCATAGAAATCGGAATAATAGGTCTTTTGATTATCGGAGACGCATTTCAATTGACTTGATTACGGACAATGAATGACGTAAATTTCACCAGGAAATTCCGCACTGTGCTCTCGCAATCGCGGACTTAGTCATTTTTACAAGGTTCGCCATTTTTGATGTCACGTGATAGTTATGTAAACAATGTCTGTCCAGTTTGTGCGAACTTGCACCTCTATACTTAGTCTTTTGATATATATATAACCTAAATTACTGTTCTGAACGAGACAACAGACAAAGAATGTTTTATTTAAAAACGTCACAAAACCTTCTCGCTACCTTAACTAATTTGTTCTATACAATTGATTAATTAATTTGTAGTTAATTTGTCGCATAATTGTTAATGTTGTTGTGGATTCTTTGATCTTATCAGTGTATACCACGCCATAACTCCGAAAAATCTAGAACGTCCATTGGCAAATTTAAGAGTCGATGGTACAACCCAATTTATGGAATACGTGGCTTAGTTCATCTTATTTTATTGAGCTATCCAAAACAAATGTACTCCCATTTTATAAATAATGATGAATGACTGCCACTCGAATTGAACTTACATTTCTGCGTAATTTGTCATACAAATGTTGTTCCAGGCATTGCAGCACAACAGTACAACGACGAATGGCGGGAGCAACGCAACTTTGTCGTGGAAGCTTTTCATCGTCGTCTGGGTAACCAACTGCTGGAAGACCGCATCCAAGAAGAAGCAAACGCCCTCTGTAACGCGTTGCTGGACGAAGTAGGAAAACCGATTAGCCTGCCCCGACACCTGCAAAATGCTGTGGGAAACGTGATTAGTTGCCTATGTTTTGGTCGCAGGTTTGAATATAGCGATCCTGTTTTACAAAATCTTCTGCAGATGTTCGACGAATTTAGTGATAATGTTGCTAGCACCTCGGTTGTTGATTTTTTCCCTTTTCTGCGGCATGTCGCAACGCCTGCGTACAAGCGAATCTACAAACCATACGACGCCATCTTGAATTATGCGAAGAAAGAGATTCAGGAGCACAAGAAAGATTTCGTCAAGGAAACCCCGAAAGATTTTATCGACGCTTTTCTCGCGAGAATGGAAGAGGACATCATTTCCGGTACACGAAGCTCATTCACACATAACAATCTTTCACAAGGGGTGTTTGAATTGTTTATCGGTGGAATCAATACGACTTTTTTCACCCTTACGTGGATGTTCTTATATATGATAAAATACCCGGATATTCAACGCAGAGTACAAAGTGAGATTGACAGCGTTCTTGCCGAAGATGAATTCCCAAATATGCGTCATAAAGACAAAATGCCTTACACAGATGCGTGTTTGAAGGAAATATCCCGTCATGCAAGTGTCGCCTGGATGGGCGGCCCACACGAGGTAAGTGTGACGTCATTTACGTCACTTGCATTTTAACCAGGACAATGTAGACACACTTTCTATGGTAACGAGATCCAGATCTGAACCAACTTTTTTTGGTACTCCTGAAAATGTCACGAGAATCCATTTATAACCTCTTTTTAAGGGACAGTGGTTCGCGCAGCGCCTTGTTCAAAGTTCATGTAAACAATGAATGTATTTTTAATACACGCGTTGTATACTAGTATGTCATTATGAGAACAACATCGAGCAGAACGCGACGCGACGACATATTTGTTTGAGTTGTGAATAAACAACAGCCTGAATACCAAGAATATCTGAATTTTTGCCCATATCTAATCGATTGGTCCGTTCATGAGCTATGAATAAAAAAACTTCCCGATTTTTTTTTTGCAGATTCACTCTACCAAAACAAAATGTAATCAATAAGTTTATATCAAGGAAATCCTCTTCTGACAATGTCATGATAATCCATTCGTGCTTGTATCAAGGGCAACTACCGAATTATTACGAGAATTCATATAATACTTTTTGAGTTATCCTGCTTACAGAAAACAACGCCACCAAAAACAACCACCTTTGGCGGAGAAAATAACAAAATAAACAAACCATGCAATTTTTTGCATTTTAGCATCGATTGCGAATGACTGAACTGAACTGAACAAAAAAGTCCTTCTATAACATACACATACATAATTGTCGTATTTGTCTTGACCTGTTCCGCCAAGATTTGCAGACGTTGTCATGCTATAGAGGGCGTACATGTATTTATGATTAAAATGCGCTTTATTTGTTTTATGGGCGCACGTGATCGTACTCGGCATTTAGTTGACCAAACAACCTTGACCAAAATAATTATGTGATTCCATTTTTTTACAGGCGATGACAGACATTGAATTGAATGGTTACGTCATACCCAAAGGTACAACAATATTTATGAATATCTGGTCAGTGCATTATGATAAAATCCATTGGAATAATCCTGAGGAATTTCGACCTGACAGATTTTTGGATGAAAATGGTCGAGTGAAAACAATAGAGGCATACATACCATTTTCTATAGGTAAATATCAGTGACCCTGGTGTACCTGGTGTATGTGGTCTCAATGGCTTTATGCGGTCGTGCGACGTACCAACTGTGATGCGATGCTTTATTTAGTAGCAGTGAAGTCGCGAGAATTTCCACAGTTCTCCAAACAACTATAGGTTTACAGGGCAACCCTCATGAGCTCAATACGAGAAATGATGAATTGCAGCTTAACACATTTCCGTCAATAATTAAACGTGGACACCTCAGATCCTATCATGGCTTGTTTATTCTGACAACACTGCTCGTTCTTTTAACTCTAATCCTAAATTACAGTAACTCGCACAAAAACACGCTCGTAAAAACCCGCCACAAGACAGTTCCCAACGCGGTTCCAATGATTAACAAATCTGAATTCTAGTTGGCGCTCTAAATACATCTTCAAAAACAGCAAAAAAAACTCAACACCAGCCCTCAAATAGCCCTTAACAAAATGTCAATTTCTAACTTAAACAAATTCTGTTACCAAGACTATAATAAAAGCAAGTAATTTCGAGAATCACATAAAAATCCATGAACATATAGGGATTCTATCGCGATGTTCAATAAGATTTAAAAGTACAAATATATTTCAACTCAATCGCAATCTATATAGTCTTCTGGCTTACATCCATAAACAATTTCTGTACCATGCTGCAACATCGTAAGGTCATCGACCTTACTTTGGTTCAACGGGACTCCATCTTCATTCATCCATCCATCCATCCATCCATATCTCTAAGTACAACATATTATAATGCCAAACTGGCAAAAACTACTCGCCCTAACCAGTTTCATATTCAGCATGGTATCAATATACTATTTCGCGCCATTACAACTCTGCTTCCAATAGTGTGCAGAGCTTATCGTATGGCCTCTCCAGGATTGAGTCTTCACATGTACTCTTCTTACTGCTCCCTTTTGGTCTGACATCACTTGCAGTATTTTCATCTTTCACCAACACCACGTCCCATACTTTGAAGTGGAGGTAGATACTCTTTGTCTATCGTTTCCAAAATAGTATTGTACAAGCAGGTATTGTATTTTTTTCTATCTATGTACTTCATATACATCACTCTTCTCACTTAGACCTGGTGGCAGAGAAGATCCTTTCATTTTTAGCAGCATGTTGGGTATTAATGCTTCTAAGTCCCTGCTGTCTTCTGACGGCTTGGTTATTGAGCTACTAGTAATTGTGTGTTCTACCGCCGCATAGAAATGTCCTCCGGCTTTCATCAGTTAATTGTTGCTGCTTTACCACGACCTGCAACAGTTGTCGAATCGTACGAATTTGTCGTTCCCATACCCCGCCAAAGTGAACTATAATGCTTCACGAAACTCCTTTTTAGTTGTACATCTATAGAACCAAAGTAGTCAACTCTCACATGTCACACATTTGCTAACCATCTTTCTCGTTTCTGACGTAACTCAGACAGCATATAAGATCTTCCAAAGTCTTGGCTTCTTTCATGAATTTCAGATATATTCAAATCAAATAAATACATATTGCAGCTACCTACATGGTACTATAACTCAAATACCCAGGGTATCTTTATACCACGATGTAAATATCTTACTAATGAATATTTATGTTTATAAGCTAATTAACATACTACTTGCGCTGCAACATATGTAAATTAAACATGTACCTAACACTACAACTGTCGTTTTGGTTACAGGGCGGCGAGAATGCATGGGTAAACAACTAGCCAATATGAACCTGTTTCTCATATTTGTTTCACTATTGAAGAAGTTCTCATTTCAAGATGTCGATGGAGATGACAACCTACGTCACGTGACTAGTGGAAGTTTTGGTCCTGTTCACGTGCCACCCAAATATCGTGTTACTCTGTTTCCTCGCAATTAGTCTGCTGAATGCGTCGTCTTCGGCCCTCGCATGTACAAAGAAATGTGATTTTTTTTTCTGTTTTATTTTCAAATATTTTAATCATTACGCCTTTTAGATAAGAAACAGAGTTAACATTTTTTCATTTTCTCTCTTGTTGACGTGCGTGGACTTTGGATCCTTGGAAAATGATGAAAACCTGCAATCCAATTTACTAGAAAATGAAATAATAAATCAAATCTTGTATAAGCGGGAATGTTTTGATGGACACATTATTTCAACTGCACATGACCACGTGAACACTTTGTATACTTCCATCTGTTAGAGTAGATAGAAATTTAACAGCCAACTTTGGCATTTCTGAATTTTGGGTTAAAACACAATTCATCATATAAGTAATTGCAAGTTTTCAAATGCATAGATTCCAAGAAAAAAGCAATAAGACTAATGCAAACATGGCACACAGATGTATTTTTTATAATAGTTTCGACTTAATATGTACCTATTAAATAACCATTTTTATTATAGTTTTTTTAAATTTACACAAATTTATGGGAAGTTGGTGCACACATATGTGTGTGTAGTTAAATATTAACTTGTTAATATTAGTCAATCAACTAGTGTACATACTGATCAACCACCTTCAAGCTGTTTAAATGATTAAGTAACAGTTAGCTCAAATACAGTAGATTGAAAAAAACGATACATGCATACTCTTTCTGTAGTTGAATTACCTAACACCGATTGTGAACTCATATTTTAATTGTCATATTAACTAATTAACTACTACATTTTATCATATGCTATCAGTTTTCTAAAATGAATTGAAACTCGTGTAAATAAATCTCTGATAAGCTTATTAATGAGTGATCAATAATTTTGAATCATTATATACAACAGCATGAACAAGGTTCATGGAATATTTTAGCATCTGTAGCCGTTAACTTGGATTTTAATATATGGTTAACAAAAGATACGATACTCCTGTGTAGAATTCATTGTAAAATTAGATTGAAACTGATATTTTTATATAAAGGTGAAAATAAAATGTAAGTTATACAAATCCACCCCACGACGAATTATTGTTTCATATGTTTTTTTACGGCGGTCCCTGAAAATGAATATCATTCTTATTTTATAATATGTAAGTACTTTCTATATATAAACCTTTTAACTATAAAGTATGTTATTACTTGTACTTGCATTTAGGGTGTGCCGCAACCACCGGAAATAAATAATATATTAAAAGACACACTCATTATCCATTTCTGTACCCCTGAACATACCCTATTGAATATACACATTTGTCTTACGTTACGAGTTATTGGGATTGGATAGCGTTTTGAGGTTTCGTAGTATAATTTGTATAATTTGGAGAGGGGGTATTGAATAACTATAGCGATCATGCTGTATTTATACATATGAGGATCAGCAATAGATCCCATATTTTGCTCGCTTTGTCTAGACATGGATTTGTAAAACTTGAAAAAAAAATGTTGGGAAGACTTTGACAGATTTAATACTAATTAATTCAATTGATAAATAATAAAAATAATAATAATAATAATTGCATTTGAGACAAACGTCGTTCGTGTAAAAATTAATTATCTTGAAGGTGAATTTCTTAGCTACCTTTTATAGCTACGCTGTCGACTTTGTCGAGCGGAACTTATGATATATAAGTGATTGTTTGTAGTCAGTGGCAACTTTTCGCTTTGATATCCTCAGTTTTTTAATTGCTAATCATTGCTGACCGCGGAGCTATCTCAGCTAAGAGGCTGCTTGTTTAGTTATTTTGCTATAACACTGAGTACAATTTTGGCAAAGGTCAAATCATATTTATGAATATGCAAAAGCTGTCAAAAATGTTTTACTACACGTAAATCTGAATTCGTTGGTCGACATTTTTACAATAAAAAAACACTATCTAATAATCATAGCATAATGCGTCTATGCGTTTATTTGTCAACCACTACATAAAGAAGTGAATAAAAAGCCATTAACGAGAAACACTGTGTAACAGGACTATATTCGATAAAATGTACCCATCACCTGCATGCAAAACAGAATTCATTCTTCGTTACTGTACTTGAGAAGATAGGTTGGTAGTTACACGCAGCTGGAAAAGCAAAAAATATCAAGTAAGAAATGAATGGTGTTACACAGAATCTTGCTCAATATTACATTGAAAATTTTCTTTTTGTCCAACTTTATTTAACTTGTACTTGAATGTTTATTTGGATATTTCGATAACAGTAAACTCCCCCGGAGGGGGGGGGGCACTTGCAAAAACTACTGACAGGAGTGTGTAGCTGGTTGTTTGAAACCCCTATCCCTTATCAGACAGAAATAAACTCAAATTGCCTACCCCTTTTCAGACAAACTGTGGATATTTGACACCCCTTTCCAGACAGTAAGCATAAATGGTACCAAGGGAAAAGCTGATGGACTCCCGGGGATAGACCTCGACGATCGAGATGAAGTTGTAGAAAGAAAAAAATCACTCAAGCTCTAGAGACAGCATTTAGAAAATATGGACCCCTTTTCAGACAGAAATAATTATAAAAGAATACCCCTTTTCAGACAGACAGAGTCAAATAACATACGCCTTTTCAGACAGAAGTGGTGAATTTGGGACCCCTTTTGGTGGCACATATACATATAGCACTTCAATGTGAGTACCCCCCCCCCTACCGGAAGTAAAACGCACAATTTCGTGTTTCAAATCACTATATGTCAAAATTATGGTTTTTTTAGGCATAGATTATAGATTATAAAATATATGAATACTCTTCTCACCTTCCTGGCACAGCCCAACTGTTCCCAAATATCTCAGCATCGTGGGTTATCGGGATTACCATCAGAGTTTCCCAACAAACCACATACATTACCATACATATCTGGATCTTCGAGTTGCACTGTAATCTTGTGAATTTTACCATTCCATGTCAGAAATAGTTTCATAGGAATTAGGTTAACAACAAGAGTGTTACCTCTTGGAGTAACGGAACCAAACTCAGAAGTAAATACTTCTGAACCATTGTACGGTTTATCGCCAATCTATGAAATGAAAATACCATGATTTAGTCACGTACTTCTTCATACCATTATACGGTTTATCGTCGATATATAAAATAAAATGACTATGACTTTCTATTTTGTGAAATTTCAGACTGAAAATGATAATTTGTTTTCTTACCAAAAATGAATTATTTTCTAGCAATCGTATTACTGGAATCTTGTTTGTAATTATAGTTATGGCCACCATTCTCGTCGGTGGTTTGTTTTGTTGATCACGTCCACGAAAATCAGCAATAATTTCAAAATTATAATGACCAGAATGTTGACAGTCCTTGACGATAATATAATTACAAAAACCTTGAAAATCATATTTGACACCATCGAAAGTTACCATGTGTGGATCACCCGAACCTCCTCCTGTTGCTATTGAATAAATACAAATCATCAATCAAATACCTTTATGATGTTGTTGTTGATATGTGCAAGTGACGATGTACTACGACCTAGTGACGTCATTGCGGTGATCAGCAACATACACTTATCAATAAAGTGGGAATATACAAGTATACAAGCAATACACATGGCAATCTGTTAAATTCTCCTTGAAATAGTTTTAATAACGATGAAAAAGAAGGAGAAAAAAATTCACCTACCACACATTTCGAAATAACAATATTCGAAATCATTACTATGGTCACTAACATAACACCAAGGGCGTGTGTCCCCATTTGGATTACGACAGTAATTGTTTTCTAGACCTGCGTCGCCATAGATGTGTGCTCTATGAACCTTTGCAAACCAGCTCGTACAAGGAGTACCACTCATAGTGGTAGCAAAAGTTCCTCGATAATCTGCGCCGTCAGGACCATTCCAGCATTCTTGATGAAAAAAACACAACAATATTACTGAGATAATAAAATGTCGGTAGAGAATGTTATTCTGTAATGACCCTTTTCTCGCCGACATACCATGGAAGGTACTAACGGATGGAGCCACGACGCTGTTGTTTTAGCTTTACCTCATGATCATTTGTCAATATTTGTTCACAAACATTGGTTCTTGTTAGCTTTTAACACCTTCGTACAATGGGTTATGCTAATCTCGAGCATTCGGTATTATTCAGAGCATGTTCAGAAGCGATAGTCGAACCTCGCATGTACAATATTGAAAATGGCGAACTTTAATGGAAAATTGTCAGATATAACATTGATTGAAGAAGAACTGATGAAATATCGTGAATTTTGTATTTGTAATGATAATGAGACTTAATCAATGATTGCTTGTGACGATTGCATTATTCAATGGTACCTTGTCAGTGCGTGGGTTTGGCGCACGAAACTGTCGAAATTTTTGACCACCGGACATCGGCGAACACCAACAGAAAAGATAGTATCGAAAAAAGAGCATGCCTCGACACTTTCTCTGTGATAATATTTCTTAGGAGTTCTTAGGAATTGTTGTATGCACTCGAAATATTGTTCTAGTTACAGTTGCTAATATTTAAAACATGGGAAATTTGTGAAGTCAAACGTTCATCTGTTTAATTTCCGGTTGTGAAATACGTATTTTGACCTTTTACACCTAAACAAACCCAGTGCGCATGTGTGATGACCGTAGTTTCTTAATGCGCATATATTTCATAGTCACATTAACAAAATGGCGGGGTTGTATCATACTCCGCTAACTAGTTACTTGTGTAAACAATCGCAAACTATCATGGACATCAAAGGTGAGCTAGACAATGGCCTTATCAGGATTAATTTGGGTTGAAACAAAAGGAAATAAGCCAATTAAGAGGCTTAAGTGGCCACTTGATAGGCGTCGTGGCTCCTTCCGTTAGTACCTTCCATGGACATACACATGTGCATAACTTGCATCAGCTATGTGGATGTCCCATCGCAGGCAATTTAATTTGATTGGGAATACGGCGTGCCCCATGCACAAGCGAAATTGCGCTATTTGTGTCTAAACTTTTTTCATAATAGTGTTTGTGTTTATTATTCCTACCAACGACAGTCTTTACTTCCCAGTTACACTCATTAACGTGTATTTGCTAGTCAGCTCTAGTATTTTACTATAATAATACGAATACATAATGCGTGCGTAGGTGACGACTCCCCCGCTTTAACACTTACTGAATTATTAGACATGAAATTGTAAGTTAAAGTCGTTTTATGTAAACTGCACCAGAAGCAGAAATAACATACCCAATCATAGATGGTTTGACTTGTCGTTGTAATACAGATTTTTGACTGACATCAATACAAAAAAAAGGTGCAAGTAAATAGTTAAACCAGTAAGAGAAAGATGTGTAGACCCCATGTTGAATAAATTGGGCGCGTTCATTTTGATCACACCACACGTGAACTCCGAGGAGTTCAACGCGATGCCAATTATGTACTAGTAAAACGGGCGTTTAGTTGAACTCGTACACTTTCTGTGTATCCTGTCTGATACATGTCCCTTCCAAAACTGGTAGGATAATTTGTTGAAAATGTACTTACCAAGTTGTCGTTTACTACCATGGTTCTCGGGCTGGAAAACAAATAGTTCTCTTGTGAGTTCACATTAGGATAAGGTAAAGCATTGTTCAAATTATGATGAAAAGAATGACAATTGGTAGAATATTTTTAATTGAGCTTTACCTTCTTCCTCTCTCAAATAATTGTCTAAATGAAATACTTGTGCAAATGTTGCAAGCCATGTGTAGTTCACATACATGATATGTAAGAAGCCTATCGAATATATATTGTCGCGTTTTTATAGATAAGATTATCATACATCTTAGTTTTCAACATGTGTTTTTAAATACGATGTCATCGGTGAACAAATGTGATATTGTTATAACAACAGTATTTATTTAGGCAATATTTCTAAATCTCAATCGAATGTAATTAATTGTGTGTGCAATCTGAATTATGTAACGAGACTTCTTACTTTCGACTGTACCTGGGACACACCCACCAGCACAAAAACCATTGCAATACTCGCCAGAAATCCCATTCTAAAATTAAAAGAATAGTTGCTTGGAAGAAAGCTTCATACTCAATTGTTCACAAGTCGCTCCAAAAACACAATGACATAACTCAAAACAGTAACAACTGACTTATGGGGATTGATATTAGGTCTGAACTTGACTTGGAAGGCAATTTTTTATTTACATACAACTCACCCCTCAAGCGCATTTCAATCTTCTTTTTGTTTAGCGATAATAGCAATAAATCCAAAACAGAAAAAAATAGTTAGCACATCCGGAAGAATGGAACCTACCATACCCTCCTCCAAGTCAGGCTCAGAGCTTTTCCCTGAATCCTTGAAAATATTATCACGTTAATAGAATTGAAATCTGTGGATATATCTTGGCACCCTCCATTTATTACATCCGTGTAAAACAATGTTACTTTTTGATAGACATGATCGTTATCTCGCGTTATTTATCGAATAAAAGGAACCATATACATTAGAAAGTGTTGTTGGAAATTATTGCATGTATTACTAGTCCCCCCCCTCACACCATGTGACAATACATTGTGCCAAACGATTCCCACCTCGAGCAACAGCAGAGCTGAAGAGAAGTGAAGATATAAAAGATAAGTACACCACAACCCACAAATACGGAGTAGCCACACACAAGACCCGTCTCATGTTTACGTCACAGTACTATGAATTTACAATGTAAAAGCATGTCATAAAAAAATTAAACTCATTCTGGTAGACGCATTTCATTCAAACTAAAATCATGACACGTTATGTCTGAGTACCTGCAGATGGACAGAATCGAAGGCCTTCTGCATTTTTTTGTATTTAACCACTATTTACTTTTGTTGTTAAGGCACCCTGCTAACAAATCAATATATCCGAAAAGATTAGTCCGAGTATAACAATGTTCAACGACATCAAGTTTTATACATTCGTTCTTATTTTGTAAAAATAATTTTGTATCTAACAAATCATCTCCATTTAATCGGAAAACGAATAACTTGACTCACTGGGGCGTAGCGTATATTAAAATAGATCATGTAAACTAGTGAACGGTAATGAATTCATTCTATTAACGAAACACAACATTTCTCTTGCTCCGGTATTGAGAAAGAAATGTTGACATCAGATTTGATCATATGTAGACGTTATTACAAATAGGTCTAATATAATGGTACCTTTCCTCTATTTAATCATTTTGTCACATAACAGCAAGCAAGACAACTTGTGTGATTACTTTTACTTATGAGTACGTCACGTATATGGCTATCGGACATGAAACACCAGTTCATGACTGCCACCATTATATCGCCTGACGTTTGAACAGCCTTTTCGCAATATATTAAGTTTTGTCGCAGCTTCTGGGTTATCATGCGGATATACGACACTAAATACAAAAATTCAATTCAAAAATTTCAATCGTGGTACACTGACGAATTTACCCACTGTCCGAAAACTGGACAATCTCACTAGGAACTAAACATTGAACTGGTACACTATGTAAATTACTGTTTCTGCAAATATAATGGAACTATTATTTCAAAATCAAGATAAGTTACTAAATCCGCCGTTATATAACATAAGAGTATGTCAAAATCACTGAATCAGAACGGTACAAGGGGTACATGACCTCGTATGCACGTGTCAAGGTAATAAAACAGTACGGGGCAGTGTCATGATAGAATAGCCCTGTCTTCGTTCGACCGCGGATCTTATCACTATGCAAGGAGAAAAAACTTCATATAATCCACGCACCAATTCATATTGGACTACAATGATTCCTAAACAACAACCATTATTAAATAACAATAGATTATCTCGCTGATCGTCGTAGACAAGGGAACAGTATGAAATCAATCACTGTACAAACACTACCAGGCTTTGAAAATACAGAGAAACCAGAGTATGAAAAGTCTACTTGAAACATTCAACGAAATATAACGTATAAAAGATGAATATTTAGAACAGTATACATTATTATTATTTAACACTGTGGTATGTCATTTTTGGAAGAAAATAGTGTAATCACTTCGATTTTGATATATCTGCTGAAAGAATGGAATGGAGTGTGATGGCAAAATCTCTACCGCACACTACTTGGGAATTAAAGTGTGGCCAATCGGGGTGTAACCATGCATTCAATATTAAATATTACTGTTCATTCGTTAAGACATGGCGTATATTCTTTATTGGGATGTGAAAATGCAGACATCCCATGTAGAAATAAGTTTGAATTGTCAAATACATTGCTGGACGTGTACAATTCCTATCGTCACATCTATACAATGTTCACCTAAGACAGGTAGGATAATAGTAAAGTGAAATCTGAGTTTCCAATGGCACTTACCTTGTGAAGCCTCCAATTGTGTATGATGCTGCCTCGTCGTGATGGAATGATGAAAACGTACGTACATAAAGTCTATTTATCTCAGTCGCATTAGCAAAACGTGGGATTATGTAAATTAAACGATACATGTATGAGCAGTAATATTTGGTAGTTGTCGGTAAAATGGCCTTGAAAAGTTTCAAATGTCACTTTATAAATATTAATATATATAGAGATTACATCTCTATCATGCAAACTCGATATATACACACTGCTGTATTCGATATTATGTCTGGTGTGTTGCCACCCAGATAATAATTCCGGCAAATTCTTTTCTGGCGGTGATAATTTTCTCTAAAAGACTTTGAGTAACACTATATTATTTTTATTTATATAAGTGGTCTACCAGGTACCTGTGGGTAAACAAATATTAGTTCTGCAACATATCTAATCTCAGATACTAGCCAATTAATACTACATATACTCTATTAATCTCAATGTACCTTATAAAATAATATAGCACGAATTGTAAACAAAAAAAAGGTTTTCAAATAATAGTGCAGTAATATATGTAATAAAATACTAGCCTGATTTGAAAAAATAGTCATGAAACAATGCACTTGTATTATTTTGAGTTATGCTCATAACAGTAAGATATCAGTTTAGTTCCTTTATCTAATTGACAGACCTTGGTTCTCATTATCAGCATAATTAATGTATTTATTCTGTCACTTATTTCTATGCCTAAAACTATTTTATTTTACCCTATATTTTGAACATTGCATTTGCTAGTTGCACCAAAATTGAACATGGTTGACAATTCATAGCAAAGTTTCCCAAAAGTGAAATGTTATATGGATATTTAAAAAAAATATACATATAAACATGCATATATTTGTGTCATTTTAATGCAAAATTTTATTTTTGATAACCTACATCTAGATTGTTGAAATATTAAGTATGTGGATCGTACTTTTTAATTTTATGGCAGTTGTTTTAATGCTATTTAGTATTTAGATTATTTGTGTACATGGTAGTAATAATGATTTTCAGATTATATATTAACAGTTATTGTCGGCGTCTGGTGGGATCGTGCGTGATTAATATGAACCATCACTGTTTTAATGTTAAAAAGAAAGAAAGTTGATACACTAATATAAGTGGGTCAACGGAACAGATGTATATAAATAATTTATTAAATGTATAAAATATTATGGTATCAACTTAGTTTCCATGGAATTCTCACTAACATATTGAAGACTAAAACCATGTGACATGTGTACCTGATAACAGATAATGAAAGTTTTAAAAAAGTGAAACGTTTGCATAGTATGTATTATCTCACCATCCTCTTAAGTATTTTTAGAAACCAAACATACTAATCAATTCATATAGTTTATGAAATATGAAACATTGGACTGATTTTGAGGTGCAGGCGGCTCTAGCGGGCCAGTACCATCCAATATCAGGAGACTGGGACCACCAATGCTAGTAGCTGTTGTCTATTGCCAAAAATATTCAGCTTCAGACGAGAAAACGCCAGTTTAGCAATTTTGGTCACCAACCACCAACATGTCAGATAACCCTGTAAGAGTCGACTGCTCATATAAATTGGCGGGAAATGAATGTGAATGAATGAAGTTTATTTCATAAAAAAATTTAAAACAACATTAGATGTAGAAATTGTAGTAAATATATATAAATAGCATAAGACTAGTTTGTTTCGCTTACCTTGTCCACAGTAACACTTTCACCCTAATTCTATAAAATAAAATATAATTACATTTCATTCACTAAAATCATACATTTGAAGTGTCGTTCAGAATTTAATAGTAGTTAATACTCGTTGTATCCTCCAAACTGTGTCATAAATACCACCATTTCGACCACTCCTGTGCCAGTGATCAGTGTTTGGGCGAGCGGTCAGAGTTTTCAATAAGCGAGCGGGACGAAAAAAAAAAGATAAAAAAGTGGTCGTTTTTCGGTTGGAAAATACTGTGTGGTGGGAAATTAAGCGATAAGCGGTGAGACATTGGGCGAAATGAGTACTGTAGTTCAAGTAATGTTAGCGTATTTCTAATTTAGTTTTAACTCGTATATTTATTTACTCACTGTCATCATTTTCAGATTAGTTCTTCTGCCGATTTCTCGCAACCAACAACATGATTTTTCATTTGGCATTTCAAGAAACTTAACATGAATTGTTATGGCATTCATACGCACAGCACCTTCATGTTTCAACTTTTAAATTGTTAGTTGACAATATCATTCATGAAAGCACTTCTATGGGATTGGCGTACTAGAATGAATGTCCACTAATGACGTCATTGACTGGCCCTCTAGAGGCGAAATAACGCCAAGTAAAGTTGGCGTTTGTCGTCCACTTCACAAACAGTTTTATACTCGATATTTAGGGCATATCGCAGCACATACAAGTTGTTTTTATCACCAGGATTCATTTTTAGATCTCAAATATCATGTACGGAGTGACAAAAGCCAGACCTCTGCTCCTCTTTAATATGGCAATGGGAATTATTGTTGTTGAAATTTTTACTTACCTATTTCAACTTTATCTTGATTTGCGACAAATTGCGACAGTTTAATATCAGATTCGAATTTTTATTATTCCTGTTTTTTACTGTGGTCGACGTTAGTGATAGCTCAAGATAGCAGGTTTAAAGCATGCCGTCAGCTTGCTGCTGTTTTGTTAATCTGTTTTCACTTTCAGTAGCAATGAGCTCCACTACGTGTGACACTACTTGCATAGGGGTAAATGTCACATGACCACATGATGACCTGAATGTGTCAAACGACTTCGAGAACTACCGAACGCACTGTGTAAACAGACTTGGGGATCCCTCGGCTATGCGATTATGATCCTAGGTGTAATTAGACGTAAACACCAGTTTTTATTTATTTATTACTTCAAAATAATCAGCGGCAAAACAGATAGATCAAAGGAAATTGATCAGTGGTTCATTCTGTTTTAGTACGTCCATGGTAGTAGTAATAGTGATTATCAGATATAAACAGTGTTTGTCGGCGTCTGGTGGGATCGTGTGTGATTAATTTGAACCATCATGTTTAATATTCACCATATTAAAGAGGAGCAGAGTTCTGGCTTTTGTCACTTCGTGCATGATATTTAAGATCTGAAATGAATTCTGGTGATAAAAACAACGTGTATGTGCTGCGAAATGCCCTGAGTATAAAATGGTGTGTGAAGTAGACGACACACGCCAACTTTGCTTGGCGTTATTTAGCCTCTAGAGGGCCAGTCAATGACGTCATTAGTGAACACTGATAATTGAACCATTCATTCTAGTACGTCAATCCCATAGAAGTGCAACTATGAAGGACCTTGTTAACTGACAATTTAAAAGTTGAAACATAGAGGTGTTGTGTGTATGAATGAAATGCCAAATGAAAAATCGCGTTGTTGGTTGCGAGAAATCAGTAGAAGAACTAATCTGAAAGTGAAGACAGTGAGTAAATAAATATACGAGTTAAAACTAAATTGAGTGGAAATACGCTGACATCACTTGAACTACAGTACTCATTTTGCCCAACCTCCCACTTCTTTGCCCACCTCCCACCGCTTAATTTCTGACCACACAGTATTTTCCGACTAGAAAACGATCGCATCTTTATCGTTTTTTTCCTCCCGCTCACTTATTGAAAACTCTGACTGCTCGCCAAAACACTGGTCACTGACACAGGAGTGGTCGAAATGGTGGTTTTAAAGACATAGTTTGGGGGATACAACGAGTATTAACTATTATTATGTTCTGAACGACGTTTCAAATCTATGCCACTTTGTATCATTCGCGAACGCAACTTCAACAGTGTTTCCTTGCTTCGCGAGTGCCTATTTGGGTGTTCTGATTTTAGCAAATGAAATGTAATTGTTTATTTTATTTTATGAAATTGGGATGAAAGTGTTACTGTGGACAAGGTAAGAGAAACAAACTAGTCTATTTGAATTTAGCATACATACAAATGTAATGTGAATTGACTATGCTCCACATCATGCTGATGTGGCGTACTGTGTTTCGTTTATATCCAGGGCCGCTCGCACCTTTCAGTAATGACTATCAAGACAGTTACTTAGAAAGGGCAATGCTGACTCCTTTGGATCAAGAGCAGAGAGGCGAGGAAATTATTCCAAATATAACGATGCCAAAACCATGTCGGTCCGGTAAAATATGACATCAAAACTGAGTCACGATCAGTGGCTGGGCTCGATCTGTATTTTTTTCCACAAACTAGTCCCTCTGTGATAGTAAAAACAGGCCACGATGCCCTGAAAAAATCGAACAGAGCTTGACATTTATAAATAATTTATTGGGCTTCAGAAAAAAACAAAGTATCAAATTTAGTTGTTGCCGTATATATTTGGCGACCAGTCGATGAACAGTTGGAAATTCATGATTCCGAGAAGACCTTCGGTACAGAAAATCATCTACCCTAGTCTGGTTTACTCTATTTTCTCAACTCGCAAAGAAAACTGATTCGCTGTGTACCCTAATTTATCTCAGCCTAGTTTTTCTTTTTGAACTGAGGTCAAATCCTACCTCTTTGTGAAAATATACCGATGCTGCTCGAGTAAATAATTATGAAGCCTGTTGAAGCACAAGAACAAAAGTGATTGGATGGTGCGACAACCTTTCAATTTGCGTCAAATACGCTTTGTTACAACATAATTGATTGGCTGAAAGTCACCTTATTGAGCATAATAAGCATGCAGCTCTTTCCCCAAAGAAAACATTGGTGTTTAATGGCGAGGCATTGAAATACAAGGCGTGCATTCAAACATGGCAATGAAATCAATACTGAAGAACCTGATGATCGGCTTTACTACTTGGAGCAGTGCACTGAAGAACATGCTAAAGAATTGGTTGGCAGTTGCGTACATATGAACCCTAACGAAGGATATAAAAAGGCAAAGAAACTTGAGGAGGAATATGGAAACCCCTATATGATGGCTAGAGCTTATGTAAAGCAAGCAGAGGAATGGCCAGAAGTAAAATCTAAAGACAAAAAATGGGTCTAAAAGAGTTTTCACTTTTATGATCATGTGCGACAACGCCATGAAGGGCGCCGTTGAAAATAGCTAAAAATCGAGAGAGAAAAAAGCACAAATTTAACTTTAAAGAAATCCTGAACAACCAAATTTAAATACGTTGCATATGCAGGGTAATCTTGTTCCAAGCTCCAGTAGGTGTCAACAACCATCCCAAAGTACTGTTTTCTGAGAGTGTTTGGCCTTTGTTTTTACCATGACGGCTGCTAGGCGGTGAAAATGTCCCCCCCCCCCCGAATAAATATTGCTCGCACAGTGAAAGCTGCATTGGCTTGGATGTCAAGGCAATACAATATTCGTTTACATTATTTGCGACCACCAAGCGTGGTAATAGTGTTGTTGCCACTGTTGAATATTACAGAAGAGTTGGTGTTATACCTCAAAGCTCATGGTGTCGCTGCAACTTATATCGGCAGAAATGAAGACATCAGAAATGCAAAGCTCCAAGCGCTTTTTGCAGTCATTGTAACAGAGCTTTCTATTGGTCGGTAAATTTTTTATCGCACAACCACGTGACATATGCGGTTATAAATAGAATCAACGCACGGGAGGAATATTCGAGCGGAACACCACCGGACGATGGAGTAGCCCCACTGAAGCAAATTCCCATTCCATGACTGCTGCTACAATAGCAGTTCGTATGGATTAGGTTCTAAAAAAAGGAATTGGACATACCAATCAACAAGTCCTTCTTTTGGACTGTTAGCCAAGGATATGAACAACAAGGGGCAATAATACAAACACTTGCAGCCAACAGAATAGCAATAATACGAGGAGGTTCTGAACCAAGAAACTGGGCCTGTGTGAAAACAGACCAAAACCCAGCTGATGCTTATTCCAGAGGTCAATCCATCATTGATGCTTGTCTTGAGAATAGGATATAGTCTTGACTAATTGTGTTGCAAACAAGAAGAATGACCTAAACCAGTATTTGCCGATAAAATGAGTTTATATATTATGTTTAAATATTATTTAAAGCATTATGTGGTACACAGTGTGTCAGCACAAATTAATTGGGCATTACTCAAGCTGGTATCAACTAAAAAGGGAATGAGCATGGATTCAGAGAGTAGGTGAAATGCTTATGAGGCACTCTCGAAAACTAGATGACTAAAAAACTACTGAGAAATATGAATTAAAGGTTCAAAATTTACAGAAGGCAGTGAATGCAGTTATTCGGTTTGCACAGCGAAATGCATTCCTTAGAGAAATTAACAACTTAAAAATGAATAAAATACACCATACTGGTAGTGGCTTGAAAGGTAGCTGCATTTACAAACTAGATCTTATTTTGAACAAGGGTTTGTTGTGTCTTGGAGGATGTTCAAGCTTGTTCAAGACATCCAATTATTGTGCCTAAGAAAACACGTGTATCAGATTTGATTATATCTGAAATTCATGAAAATCTTATATGCTGTCTGGGTTAAGTCAGACAGATTTGATTCCCAATGCTAACTCAGCAGTAAGAAAGATGGTTAGCAAATGTGTGACATGTAGACGAAATCGGGCCAAGTTTTGTGAGCAGAAGATTGCAGACCTCCCAACTGATCGATTGAAAGCTGGTGACCCACCCTTTACTAATGTGGGTGTTGACTACTTTGGTCCTATATATGTGAAACTAAAAAAGAGTTTGGTGAAGCGTTATTGTGTTGTATTGACATGCCTGGCATTACGTGCTGTCCACATTGAGGTAGCTGATGCAATGAGTACAGATTCATTTCTTAATGCCATTAGGCAATTTACTTGATGACGAGAACCAATTTCTCGGTGGGGCAAATCGAGTCCTGAAATTGCAAATTGAAAAAAGAAATACATGAGAATGTATTGAGGGATGGAATAAATTGGAAGTTCAACCCATCGTTTGGTTCCCACTGTGTCTGTGTGTAGGAACGGCAAATATTCGCACGATTTGACAACTGTTGCAGGTCATGGTGAAGCAGCAACAATTAACTGATGAAAGCCTAAGGACGTTTCTATGTGAGGTAGAACACACAATAAACAGTCGCTCAATAACCAAGCCGTCAGAAGACGGCAGGGAAGCATTAATACCCAACATGCTGCTACATATGAAAGGATCTTCTCTGCCACCTGGTCTAAGTGAGAAGAGTGATGTATATGCAGTAGATGGAAACAAGTACAATATCTATCAGAACTATTTTGGAAACGATGGACAAAGGAGTACTTGCCATCACTTCAAGAACGTCAAAAATGATTGAAGATCAAGCGAAAGATGAAAATACTGCAAGAAATGTACGGCCATTGGGTGAAGTCATCCATTTAATATCAGATCGAAAGGGAGCCTTAAGAAGAGTACTGGTGAAGACTAAACCCTGGAGAGGCCGTGTGATACCAACTTAGCAAGGTCGATGACCGCCATGCTATGTTTACCTTGCTGCATAGTACAGAAATTGGTTATTGACTTGTCTGGATGAGGGATGCTAGCCAGAAGAGTAAGTAGATCAGCATTGAGTTAAAATTTATTTGTACTTGCAAAACTTATTATACATCGTGGTAGAATCAAATTTTGTTCATCAATTTGTCTGTAATTCTCAAAATTTTTCGCTTTTATTGGAGTCTTGGTGACAGAATTTGTATAAGTTTCATTTTGTTATGGGCAATTTAGATTGTACTGTTTTTGTAGTTTTGAAGATATATTGTCAGCGCCACCTAGAGTTCAGAGTTGTTAATCGTTTGTTTAAGCTAGAAGCTATTGGAACCATGTAGGGGACTGTATTGTGTATCAAGCTTGTAAACATTGTCCTGTAAACCTATAATTGTTTGAAGAACTGTGGAAATTCTCGCAACTATAACCTGCCCCTGCAAAAGCTCAGTGCTAAACACAGCCTTCACCAGGCACCAACGTGGACACACAGTAAGTGGTGAAGGCAACAAAAACATACACAAAATGCATCACAGCAAGGTCAGTAACAATAGGATGGGGAGGAAAGAAAACATTAATCGTAATATATATATTTTTAAAATATCACAGAAAATCATAGCTTCTATAAATTAACAATTGTCAGATGTGATTATAGTTGGTTATGAATTATAAAGTTTGAATGCATATGTATAAAATCGGGTAGGAAGATTAGGTTAAAAATCAACATTACAAGGCACATACCCTATATCGACATATCAAGTAAGTCTATACCAAGTATGGTCTTATTTGGACTAATAATTCACAAGATATTAAGACAAATTCTAAATTAATTAAATATGCAAATGAGCTTGATAATTAAGTTGAAACATAGTACATAGTACATAATGTATATTGACAGATCAAGTAAGTCTATACCAACTTTGATCTTATTTGGACCATTAGTTCACAAGATATCAACAAACATTCATTAAATATGCAAATGAGCTCATTAATTAAATTGAAACTCAATATTGCATAGCACATTGTATATTGACAGATCAAGTAAGTCTATACCAATCTCATTTGGACCATTAGCTCACAAGATAAACAAAAATTCAAAATTCATTGAATATAAAAATTAGCTCATTAATTAAATTGAAACTCAATATTGCATAGCATATATCTTATATTGACAAATCAAGTTTCTAACAAGTTTGGTCTGATTTGGACTATTCACAAGATATTAACAAGAATTCAAATTAATAATTAAATATGCAAATGAGCTCATTAATTGATTCCTTGAAAAAATAAATCAATGTGCATCTGTACCAGTAGTCACTCTGTCTTTGTACCAAGTCTCAGCATAATTGGTCCAGGCATCTCCGAGAAATGATGATGGACACACCAAAAAAAATGTTTTTTACAGGATTTTGACATTCAAAATGGCCGCCAGGCAGCCATATTTGATAAAATCAGGAAATAAATCAATGTGAATACATTATGTATGTATACCTCCTCATTGTGTCTTTGTACCTAGTATCATTGAAATCAGTCAAGGCATCTCAGAGAAATATCAATGGACAGACAAAAGCCATGATTAACAATCAAAATGGCTGCCAGTCGGCCATATTTGATCATTTCAAAAAAGTAAAACAACGTGCATCTGTATGGGTGGTCCCTTTGTCTTTGTAATAATTTATCTTGTGAACGATAAATCTACCAGGATATTTTGGGCAATGTTGGATTCAAGCATATCTAGAATGTTATAAATATCATAGGCTTGAGTTTGCAACTTGTTCTACTTGACAGTACATTTCTAATAAATCCTTGGCAAGATCATTATCAAAATCTGCTAACGACCACAGGAGATTCCGAACTGACAGGTTTGTACCAGCTCTGTTCTTCCAAATTTTAAGACACTCATATACCACCTCGCCAAGGTCCTCTCCTCTACATTTATATTCAACCCCATCAATATCAGCATCAGAAAGACCAGGACATGGTCGCTTGCGCATGAACCGTTTCCAATATCGTCTTCGAATTCTCGGAGCAGTCTCTTGTAACATCACGGCAATGGATATGCCTATAAAAAGAATGGTATAAACAATGTCTGTCTGAGAGTATGTCATTTACTGACTATGCATAGTGATTCACTGGGTTTTAATATCTCGATTGAAATTAAGTGACCCTTGGCTAAGTCGTGAAGTAGAACTGATGTTTCATCGCATTGTGTATTTACCGTACTGGACCGCGTTAGCACCCATGCTCGGTCAAGCGCCCCCCCCCCTTTTGCACAATTTTTATATTCGGTGTCACATTCGGCAAAGCCCCACCCCTTCAAAATGCCACTAATTTAAAACATGGTCTTTGATTATTTCTTAACGAATACTGGTAATCGTTTTATATGGTTCAGCATGGATATCGGCCGCCGCGAATATGTTGTGAATGCTTAGACCACGGTAACTATGCATAAACTATGATTCGACAATGACCTGTTAATAAAAGCAAAATGCGGTAAATATTTCATGCCATATTCAGTTTACCTATCAAAAATTGCTGGTCACCATTTTTTTCAAAAAAACATGTCGTTTATTCGGCGAAATCAATTCCAAGACATCGTACTTCGACAGCGAAAATTCACTTTCGTATTGCATTACCAGAAAGTCTTTGGGAATTCTCGAAGAATTGCGTTGGTACAACACAGTATTCTGATTGGTTACAGAATTGACCCATTAGGTCAAAGGATGTTACTGTAGGTCAAATCATGCAAATACATCATGGCGGAAAGTGCTTTTTATCAAGAGTTTGCGTATGATCCAGCACATTCGTCAGTGGAGATAATGATGAAGATTTTTACTTTTACCGTGTTCCAACAGACTAATATTTTTAATCTCGTAAACTCAGGTGGTATGTAATTTATATTGTAATAAAATATGCATATTTTTTCTAATTCATTGTAAAAGTCTAATTTCGTAATTTTATTTCCCCTCAAAGACGTAATATCCCACTCAATGTGTCACATGATAAATTAAAATTGTCATTTGCACTCTTTTCCGAGGGGGGTGCTTGGGTAAGCGCCCACCCCTAAAAAATAATGATTTTCTGAGTTGAGGACCCTGGGCGCTAAGCGGTCCAGTACGGTAATTGGCCAACGAGGGTATAAAGTCGCGACAACGAAAGTACCCGTTTTGCTATATTTTTACATTCAAGTCATCAAAATCAGTGAAAACAAGTCATTGAAAATGACACAGTCCCCGTTAAATTTTTGAAAGTTCTCTTTGTGCTCGTCATATTAAAGCGGAGGGGTTGTCACGAGCGTGTCCTTGAAACTTGAGTTCCAAGTGGTGTATACAACAGATTGTTTATTTACATCAAAACACGTGTTCCGTGTAGTAGTAATATGGCCAAAAATAAAAACAGCCGTTATTCGGCCATCTTTGATCTGATTATGAAACAAACTGACATGTATGATGTATGTGCCAAATACGAATGAATATGGTACATAAATTGTGGAAATATAGTAGTAAGGCCAAAAAGTCAGATGACTGTCAATCGGCCATCCTTGACCAGATTTTGAAACAAATTGTCATGGATATGCATCCTAACATGTATAAAGTACATGTATGTGCCAAATTTGAATGAAAACTGACAGAGCACGTCCAAGATACCGCATAAAAAAACAAAACAAGATGCCTGCCAGTCGACCATCTTTGATCCAATTGCAAAATAAATGGTCATGGACATGTATCCTAACATGTATAATCTATGTACCAAGTTTGAATGACAACTGAAAAAGCATGTCCAAAATTTTCAAAACATTTTCAAAAAACAAGATGGCTGCCAGTCGCCCATTTTGAATCGAATCGCTAAACCACTGCATGTGCATATGTCCCACATAAGGTACTCGGCACATGCAAAGAATGAACGGAATCGGTCCACAGGATTCTGAAATATGACTCTGGACAGACTGACGCACGGACGGACAGACTCAGGAACTCACAAATGGTCATGGACATGTATCCTAACATGTATGATCTATGTACTAAATTTGAATGAAAACTGACAAAACATGTCCAAAATACAACATTTTCAAAAAACAAGATGGCTGCCAGTCGGCCATTTTGAATCGAATCGCTAAACCACTGCATGTGCATATGTCCCACATAAAGTACTGGGCACATGCAAAGAATGAACGGAATCGGTCCAAGGGATTCTGAGATATGACTCCGGACGGACGCACAGACGCACGGACGGACGGACGGACGGACGGACGGACGGAGACCGAATTATAAGTCCTCGTTTTCGGACTTCGTTCGAACAGGGACTAATAAACTCCATACAAAAAATCTGATTGTCTTTTCAATGAAAATTGATTCCAGCTTTAATAGTAATCCACTATCTTTAAATTAAATCTATGTAAACATGTAAAATGACAATAGAACTCATTATTCCCCTGGTTTGCTTGTGAACTTAGAATCCAGTGAACATATATGAGCAAAACATTGAAGGGCGACAGTCGTCGTGCCGCGTCCTGTTCGATATGGGACTCATAGTGACGTATACAATGCGTGTAAAATACATTGTTTATTTACATGAAATACGTCCTCCGCGCTTTAAAATACTGAAATTGCAGGTTTTACAGTACCAGGTAAAGTCAGTTTATAAAGAATGATGCCCCTAGAAGCTTATGAAAATGATCAGACTGAGTTTGATTTTCGCTCCTCATTATGTATCTAATCAACAAAGCTATATCAGCTGACAGGCAGCTTGTTATTTGATCATCATACCATCTTTCAGGGTGATGTTCTTTTGAAGAAGTGTCCTACATGACGATGTCTGTCCAACACTACGTCTTCGTGAATGCCGTTCTTCTGAAAAAAACAAATTTAATACCATTAATTATTACTAAGACGACATTGCAAGGAAAATTGTAAAAGGGACAGTGTCACCATATGTGTTTATGAGTTCCACCCAACAAGAATGTATATCATCTTCAGATGTCTGCCATTATAGAACTTGCTCCCATTTGCACACATTCACAATATCTAGGGATTTTTATTTTAGTTAGTTAATTTTAGTCAGTTGTGAGTTATAGATTAATTTGATTTGATATGCCATCTCGTCAGATTACAGTTTTTTTTTCAACCATCCAGAATTTCTGAAATGAGTCACCGTAATGCAAGTTCACAACAACGTCCGGGTCAAATGACTGAATGGCTGTCTGCGTCAAAAGAAATACCAGTTCTATTTGAAATTGTAAGTTCTGTTTGTACATCCTATATAACGATTCACACAAAAAAGACCCTGCTCAATGCCATATTTACTCAGTTGACTGCCATTCATATTGCTACATACAAAATAAAATCTTCTTTATAATTGGCAGATCTAGATTTACCCCCCCCCCCAAATAATAAACCCAACTTCAAAACTCAACTGTACTCAAATTTGCCAATTTTCAAACCCAAAGTAGGGTTTAGTGCTATAGAAAAATTACATCATGAAGTTGTGGTACCCTTGACTTTCTTTTGACAGCTTTTTAATATTGATTTAATTTAAAATATCAACACTTGTTGCAGATATCATTAAAGGCCCAGGTATACTATAAATACGCTCCTAAGCATTAGGGATTATTTCCTTGCTTGTCACACTGTAGTAAACAGATCCAGCCAAGCTCCGGTAAAGACATGTTTTCTCAAACTTACTGGTCGATTATGTTGTGCCAAAATGGATGCATGTGACTATGGATACCACAGCAGTGACTGTGTGTAGCATTTATAACAATAAATAATGTATGAGCTGAGATTTTGGCGAATAAAAGTCAAAAACACGAACCGGGGAAAGGGACGCGCTACTAACAACACTCATTAGCATAGCCACACCTCCAATTCACACTTGCCCGGGGCAAGTGAATTGGGCCTTTAAATAATGCATCCAATACACCTTTCCTGTGACTAGCGCCCTCAAGTGATAAGGCTCCTCTGTTTCTTAAACACTGCCCTCTATTGACAAGGCTTTTCTGTGACTCCAATATGATGTAAATGAATAGAAGCGTCAATTTTGTTTGGTTTAGTTTAATATAGTATAGTGGAATACCACCTTCAGAATAAGGTAAATCTCATTTACTAGTAGTTTAGTTTAGTATAGTAGACAATCACCATCAGAATACGGATAATCTCATTTACTAGAGACCATGTACATCATGTGAATGGCTTTACTTACAACTACACCACTAGAGGGCCCAACTTTCAGTTAGTTATTAGAACATAGTATTTATAACAAATACCTAATTCTGAATCGCTATTCACTATATTGACTGCACAACATCCAGACAATCTTTGCAGTTTCTTCTTTTGTTTTGATGATAACCCATACTTCTTTGTTGAAGCAGTCTTGTTAGTTGAACATTGACAAAACCTCCACCACAGTGCTACTACTAGTATGACTACCACAAAAGCAAGAAAGCCGATCAAAGAAATATAGGAGATACCAAAATCAAAACCATCATCCCTCTTAGTGATTCTGTTGATATTTGGTGGGTTGATTGTCGAATAACTAGAATCTAGAAAATACCAGGAAAGAAATATTAGTCATTATACAATCTTCATAGTCATCACCATCATGTCTAAAACTATTGCATGTAAATACACAGTCGCCATGTGCTTTTACTGGTAATCCATTACAATTATCAGCACAAGTCACATGATATACTGTAAAACATGTCTTTTTCACGAGCATGTCTTTTTAGCAAATTTAGCGAGAGAACTGATTCGCTAAATTAAGATGTCGCTTATGACTTTATTATAATTCAAAATGGCCAAGGTCTGGGGATTTGTATACAGTAATCAGGAACATAAAAATATGGGGGCGCTTCCTAATTACAATTGACAGTTTTTCTTTGTTTTTATGGAGGTGATTTTGGCACGCGACAGGCATGTATTGTGAAAACAATGACAAGAGATATTCGCTATTAAAATAAACATTTCGCTATTACGCCATTTTACCACAATTCGCTAAAATTGCAAAATTTCAATGCAGCAAGACAGGAAGTGGAGAGACTGACAAATTGTGGTTATTATAATCACACATACAGTGAAACAAGCATGGATACCATAAAAACTGCAATGATTGTCAGCTATTTTCAACAAAAATATGACACGCACCTGTTATTTTCAACTGAATCTAGCAATATATTAGTGAGAAATCTGCATGGACATGAATAAAAACAAAATGACCACCAGTCGGCCATTTGTGCTTAAAAGAGCATTGTGGAATTAAATATCATTATCAAAGTTGAAATTTGATCCCTTGGAGTTGATTTTTTGTTCATATTTTTGAATCGGGGATTGGCACTAAGATAAAACTATTAGCGGAAGAATTTTAACAGCTTTTATGATGGTGACAGATTTGTTACCTATTTGTGCAATAAACTGCCACACTTTTTTCTGATTACTCAGTCGTAATCATAAAATGTTTTTAAATTATTGTTTTTAGACATAAGTAATTGTGTTTTGATAAAACTGTTGATTTGATATGCAGCATATATGTCACCTAACATATTTATAATCACTGATTTTTACTCTGAAAATCAGACCAGTCAAAATTTTAATGTAATTTTGTATTCTAAAATCACAACCATTTTAAAAAGCTAATTATTTAAATTCAGATAGAGAAATTTCTTGCGTAAATGTCAGAGGTGTGTCTGATCACAAATTACGCAATTTGTGGTTGATGTGTGCTTCTATTAGAGAGGTGTGTCTAATAAAGCAAATAAAACATTAAAATCCATTATTCAATGACAATCATACAACCTTGTCTAAGTCAGCATACATTTAGAATATTGTGATTATTGTAAGCCACTCCACTAACTCTAGTAATGCTTATAGGTATGACATCTCAATAAGGTCTGTATTTGACTGTAGTTTCAACTGATTGAATGAATTAATGTTTTCATGTAAACACTGTCCACCATGAGATCTTTTTATCTACATGGAATTCCCAACTAACATATAGTGAACATTTCTGAACACATGCTAAGCAACGCATGATTTTTCCAAAAATTTGGGATATCCATCGAGAGATATTACTAGCGCCGTACCTAGGCGTAAGCGGAATGGCAAATGATGAGAACAGGCAAACCACTACTATACCTTTGTTCTCCTCATCTGAAGGACCAGTCCCATTAGCATTGGTGACAATGATTTGAAGACTACCATTTTCAACGTTGGGAAAATAATTTGCATTTGTAGTGACTACAGGAGCCTGTATGAAAATAGATGCATGAACTCATTCATTCCGATAATCTGTGAGATCACAAATACTGTAACATACTTAATTTTCACTTGGAATTTATTTTCGCTATTTTGGTCTGAAGGAAGGATTCAATGAAAATATAATCCAGCGCGTATATCTATTTTTCTATATTTTACATTCAACTCGTCAAAAATCAGTGAAAATAAATTCCATACAAAACACCTAAAAAGTCTTTTCAGCGAAAATTTATTCCAGCTAAAATAAAGTATTTTACAGTGTGTACAACAATCTAGTAGAGTAAATTAGGACAATTAAAAAAATCATAATAAACTCAAGAAAAACTACAGTAAATGGATTTACGAAAGACTGTTTGTATATCCCCTTTTATCAGGGAATCAAACTACACTCCTGGTGTAGCAACAATCAAAATTAGACATCATATGAAGAAGAACGATGGATATCCAACAATCTTCACATCAAACAACAAAACTGAATAGACAATTCAAGCTCTGTGCCTGATTTGGCAAATAAGTGTGCCACAGGTCATATTCTATATGTATTTTTCAGAGAGATCATCTGTTTAACAATAATGACCATTTGAGTACACTTATCTCCATTATAAGAGGAACAAAATACTTCATGTCTGAGTCTAAAGTCACCTACGGATGAGTAATTTTCTCATACTTTCTGAACTGATGAACAACTCTTCAAATACATATTTATTTCCTGGTGAGACCCAGGCCTGTATTTATAAGAACATAATGGATAAGTTATTACCAATGTCACAGGCTGTTTTGTTTGTGATTCAGTTAAACCATAACCATCTCTTAATGTTACCAAAGCAGTGCCGTCAGAAGCAGCATAGGGTGGTGTCAGTGCATCTATACTGTTTGGCGACCTTGGTAGATTCAAACTGGCAGTGTTCGGCTGTGTCTGCGAATCTGAAGACAGTCACAGGTAATATAGTGAATAAATTTGTAATTTGAAGTTAATGCTGCTCCTTTCTATAGTCAATGTGTAGGAAAAACATTTATCCCAAGGTCACTACAACACATTTTACACATTACCGTATCTCAATGCAGAAAAGACTGTTCAGTGGAGGATCCCGATTTATGAGTGAAATCGAGCATCAAAACAAGTCATTGTCAATGACACGTCCCTGTTCCGTTCATATTTGAGTGACATATACATTCAAAGCAGATCATGACCGAAATGCACCTGCATATGTACAACACATTGTGCTAAATCTGAACAAAATCCATCCATGCATGACTGAGATCCGGTTCTGGAATTGTGAAAATACGTGATTTTGATGCATTTTCGGCCTTAAAATGGCCATCATTCCGCTATTGTTAAGCAGATCATGAAACAAATGCACATATCTATTTGTGACATGATGTACCATGTGTGTGTAAAGTTTGAACTTGATCAATCCAGACATGTCTTGGATACGGATCCAGAACTGAATTCTTTAACAAAATGGCCATTTTGAACTTGATCCGAAAAAAAAAAGACGTGCATCAAGGTCCTATTATGTTTAATGTATGTACCAAATTTGAACAAAATCCATCCATGCATAACTGAGATACGGGTCCGGAATGGTGAAAATGTGCGATTTCAATGCATTTTCGGCCTTAAAGCGGCCCCCATTTGGCTATCGTTAATGAGATCATGAAACAAATGCACATACATATTTGTGACATGATGTACCTTGTGTGTGTGAAGTTTGAACTTGATCAATCCAGACATGTCTCGGATACGGATCCAGAACTGAATTCTTTAAAACAAAATGGCCGCCAGTCGGCTATTTCGAACTTGATCCGAAAAAAAAAATGACGTGCATCAAGGTCCTATTATGTTTAATGTATGTACCAAATTTGAATGAAATCCGTCCATGCATAACTGAGATCCGGGTCCGGAATGGTGAAAATGTGCGATTTCAATGCATTTTCGGCCTTAAAGCAGCCGCCATTTGGCTATCGTTAATGAGATCATGAAACAAATGCACATGCATATTTGTGACATGATGTACCTTGTGTGTGTGAAGTTTGAACTCGATCAATCCAAGCATGTCTCAGATACGGATCCAGAACTGAATTCTTTAAAACAAAATGGCCGCCAGTCGGCCATTTCGAACCCGATCCCCAAAAAAAAATGACGTGCATCAAGGTCCTATTATGTTTAATGTATGTACCAAATTTGAACAAAATCCGTCCATGCATAACTGAGATCCGGGTCCGGAATGGTGAAAATGTGCGATTTTGATGCATTTTCGGCCTTAAAATGGCCGCTATTCGGCTATCGTTAATCGGATCATGAAAAAAATGCATGTGCATATGTCCCATATAAAGTGTGATGTATGAGTGAAGTTTGAACTTAATCGGTCCATGCATGTTCGAGATACAGGTGATCACGGACGCACGGACGCACACAGGGCAAAACATAAGTCCCCGTTTTCGGACTGCGTCCAAACGGGGACTAACAAGACAAACAAATATGTTCGCTATAAATAAAGTGCTGATGATCAGTTTTTATGAAGTATTAAGGGTATCTCAGCAGAAATTCCCCTCTGAAAGATAAGCATTTTGAAATTGAGCTATGGAAAAAATCAAATTATTAATTTAAAATTGTTTGTGGTGGATGCTCGGCTTTTCCCCTTTCACGCAATACAAAAGAACACGCAGTGAATGGAAAATAAATCACCTATGGTATCGAGGCTTCCATATGGCCTCAACTATTTTACTTTTGTCGTATTATTAGTATTTCAACAAAACTACTAAAATTAATTGTAAATTACAATTTTGGGATTATAAAACAAGCAAATTAAAACATCATATTAGCTAGTCAGAAGCCTCCCGATCTGATAACTCAGCGGTAAGATTTTGGAGATTTATCGGTTTCCATGGAAGAGTGTACATATCCAGTACATATGTTATTTTCTTTACATTCGCACCATGCATATATTACGTTCATTTCATGAATTTAACTTATTCCAGTCAAGCTCTATTCTGATGAGTGACAGACGCTACAATAGACCATTTTCCGTTCACTGCGAGAATCACGCGTTATGTGTGAAATCGAACGTAAAAACAGGACAAACAAAGGTCATAGCATCGTAGTGGCGTCAAACATCGCGTGGGATTCGACAAACATGAAAGTATTTTGGGGGACATTTCCATGCTTAATGATGTGCTGTCGACATTTGATGATAGACAATTTCGATTAAGTAAGGATATTCGGAATCAAAATTCCTCTGTCAAAGATCGGCCGGTTGATGTGAGCTACGAAATAAAGAATTTTGAGTTCAAAATCAAATCGTTCGATTTTTGCGGCAGACGTTCGACGCGCGTCTTTCATGCATCTCGCAAGATCTCGCAATTGTACGGAAAATCATCTATTCATCAAGATGTATGTCTGACAGGTTTTTAAAAAAAGTTGTGGAACTGTATAATTTTAGCTTATTAACATTTATGTTTAATATTTAGCATTAATTTAAGGCAATAGTAAAGCATTACCATATTTCTCCATTAGATGTGCATGAAAAAATAAAAAAAATATTTTAAGAACACAAACATGATTTAATTCAATGACTGCCAAAGTCAACCATGGTCATTTTTCACATAATAAATACACATTTTTTTTTCTATACAATTTGATCTAAACCAGTAGCCAATTCTAAACAATACAAAAACACATAAAAGGTGAAATAACATGTTTTCTCTACTAGAAGGCATTGCCAATCGAAGTACCATACACGTAAACCAACAATAGCATTCGTTATATACTGAATTATTTAAATACTACCTTTTTGACATAGTTATACCTCTGTCATTTTCACAAGTGCATGAGCAGCTAATAGATCAATACAGTATGTACATCATGTATGTGGTACCAAAGTTTTAGTTGGAAAATAGATAACAGGATTTTTTTACTTATTAAGCACATCAAATAGAGAAATAATTGTATGTACAGAAATAGCGATAGATTTACTACCTTTGGATTACTGCTGCATTAATTTATATAAGCATAGATACTGCAAAGTAAGTACAGTTTGCAAGAAACAATTAATAGCACACAATTAAAATCAGTTAATACAGTCATTTATATCAGTTAATGCAGTCAATGAAGTCAGTTAATGTAGTCATTGAAATCAGTTAATGCAGTCATTGAAATCAGTTAATACTGTCATTGAAATCAGTTAATGCAGTCATTGAAATCAGCTGATACAGTCATTGAATAATTGAATACAATCATTGAAATCAGCTGATATGGTCATTGAAATCAGGTAATACAGTCCGTCATTGAAATCAGTTAATAGTCATTAAAATCAGCTTATACAGTCATTGTAACCAGTTAAACGGTCATTGGAAATCAGTTAATACAGTCATTAAATACAGTCATTGAAATTGGCAGGCATTGTCATTGTAGTCAGTTAATATGGTTATTGCAATCAGCTAATCAGTTGATACTGTCAATGAAATCAGTTGATACTGTCAATGAAATCAGCTGATACTGTCAATGAAATCAGCTGATACTGTCAATGCAATCAGCTGATACTGTCAATGCAATCAGCTGATACTGTCAATGAAATCAGCTGATACTGTCAATGAAATCAGTTGATACTGTCAATGAAATCAACTGATACTGTCAATGAAATCAACTGATACTGTCAATGAAATCAGTTGATACTGTCAATGAAATCAGTTGATACTGTCAATGAAATCAGTTGATACTGTCAATGAAATCAGTTGATACTGTCAATGAAATCAGCTGATACTGTCAATGAAATCAGTTGATACTGTCAATGAAATCAGCTGATACTGTCAATGAAATCAGTTGATACTGTCAATGAAATCAGTTGATACTGTCAATGAACCTGTGATAGTGACCATCATTGTATACAAACTATCAGTCCATAGTGATTCACAAATTTAATAATTAATCTGCATATAAAGACCACCCTGTCTATAAAAGACAATTTAGATAGTCACTATACACAGCTTAGACTGTACCTGAATTATGAATGATTCCAAACAGTTTGATATATTTTACACTTCCTCTATAATTGACACTATAATGTTCGATAGAAGGAATTAGACTAGAATTATATGTACATGTTTGATGTAGGGTGCAGAATCCATGAACAATGTAATGAAAATGAATTTATTTCATGCTAGCATGCTCTTGCAGCAATCAACAAAGATGTGGAGAAACAACCATATTATTGATTTCGCCAACAAAAATTTTGAAAATAAAAAAAATGTTAATGAGCACCGTTCAGCTATTCCAGTAGCCAAATTAATACAAAACATCTTCAGTGTCAGACAGCGGTGGATGGCCGATTTGTCCCACAGGTTGAATCTTCCAATGAGTTTATTCGCCCCAATTTTTATTTATTCCACAAGTTTATTCTTCCCAAAGTCGATTCATTCGATTTATTAGGTTAGCCTGATACTGACTCGTCCAATACGTGCAACAAGATCCTAACAAACTATATCTACTGGGTAATCGTCATTACGCACTCATCGTACATACAAGAGCATTTATTCTATTACACTTCAGAACACGTTTATCCGTCAATTGTCAAATCAAGTTATTCATTTCAAGATTATAGTGTAATTAATGTTCTAAAAATGGTAAATCTGGTGAAAGTTTTTTTATTTTTAAATACATTTTGTATGGATGGAGAAACACAGTAAATATTGTTGTAATTTATATACAAGCACCATGCATAATAGTCTTGTTACCAATATATAAAAGTCTCCCTACACAAGTTTGTATAAAGGCTAACCAAACGCAATTGAACGAAAGTGAATTGGAGCGAATAGACTTGTGGCATGAATGTGTTGGGACAAAACGTGAATTGGGACGAATTGACTGTGAATCCAGACAGAAACCATCACCAATTCACAATAGATTATTTTCTTACTAATTTAGTTTATAATTATACCTTTCCATTTCTTTTTACTTTGCAATTAATGTAACTTTCATTTTTTTTTCAGACATTACTGCTGTCCACTCCAGATTCAATGTTTTGTCAATAAACAAATATACAATTTATTAATATAAAAAAAAAAACATGGTTCTTACCATCCATTAAATCATTATCGTCAGATGCAGTTGCAGTTGATTCATTCTCTTTCACAGATGCAGCAACTGTTGCAGTCATCTCTGGTGGTAGAGGTGCAAGTGCTGGGATCTCGGCACACACTGCATCATGGGTACTGTTGCCAGTAAACTCAAAGATCTGACCAAGAGCAGAACAGTCAGTGCGAGGGGTACAAGATGTCCGACTGTTAATCGTACTGGAGTACGTTTTCTTCGGACAACGTCGACACCGAACATCGAAACCATACTGAGCTACAAGAAAAAGTATAAAACTTTAAAAATGATATTTGCACATAATAAAACAACATGTATTATAGTACAATTTAAAATAGTTAATCAATTATGGCTAATGATTCCTGCTAAAATTGTGTTTTATGTATTTTTCTAAAATTTTTAAAAAATACTGATAAGCAATGAATTGGGTAATCAAAAATATCGTGAACAGATGTCAAAGTGTACTTGCACTGGATTGATTCAGACGACTGTTAGTTTGGAAAGTTAGTCAGCATCAGAAAATCTTAGCAGTATCTTAATAATTGTGTTTTGATTAAACATTCTATCTAGTGTGTGGCCCAAATGTACATGCAATTACAAAATCATGTTGAGTTGCCATGGTGACTGCTGGAGAGTGGATATTCAAGATAAAATAAAGACTGTATATGGCTTAAGGGAGCTTCTAAACTTATTTTGTTTTTAAATGTTAATTTCATTGTAATCTAAACTTCATAGTAAGATTTTTTTCAAGATTACTGCATCATTGTATGATTTACTATTGTGTCTTGCATCACAATTTTTTTTTTTTTTGCAACAGTGTTGCGTTATATCGAGGGTATACTATTTCTATCTATACTGACCTCTCAGTGACACCCTCTCCCCAGGCGGACAGGATTGTCTTGTACACCTGCTATCATAAATCGGATAAGTACCCGGCAAGCAACCACATTTTTGTTCATGAACACCATCACAGTTCTGGACAACCTATGATGAACCATAATTAATAAAATCAATCCTGAATTTGTCAATGTAATGAAATTTTGTATAAATTTACATCAGTGTCAGTGACAACTTCTATATCCAGACTACCTTACCTATAGTATCTACACTTTAGGCAGTCCAAAGGCATAACATATGAGCAACCTGTGTATAAAAACCACCTTTCTCAATAGGTGATTTTTCGTACAATTGCGAGATCTCGCGAGATGCATGAAAGACGCGCGTCGATTGTCTGCCGCAAAAATCGAACGATTTGATTTTGAACTAGAATTTCTTTATTTCGTAGCTTACATTGACCGGCCGATCTTCGACAGAGAAATATTGCTTCCGAATACCCTTACTTAATCGAAATTGCCTATCATCAAATGTGGACAGCTCATTATTATGCATGGAAATGTCCCCGAAATACTTTCGCGTTTGTCGAATCCCACGCGATGTTTGACGCCACTACGACGCTATGACCTTTGTTTGTCCTGTTTTTACGTTCGATTTCACGCATAACGCGTGATTCTCGCAGTGAACGGAAAATGGTCTATTGATCACCCTATCACCCTAGTTCTGGAGACTAGTCTTTGTTTAGAGAGTGAAATAATAATTAGCATACTGTTTATGAAACAAATTTTAATTTTCTCAAATCAAACTTATTAGATTTTGATTTTCATCAGCTCAAATAAATGTATTTTTGTTGCAAAAGTACTATCTAATTATTTCTAAACAAATATCATGTCAAATGTACGAGTTAGTGATCCATAAAAAATCCAATCCAACCTCCATATAAAAATCACCTGTCTATAACAACCATTTTTATGAAGTCCCTTGGGTGTACACTATACACAGGTTTAACTGTAGTTCACTTCAATTATCTCTGAGATTTAACAAAAGCCAAATTTTCATGAATTGCATAAAAAATAACTAACTGGAAGAATTTGAACATATTTAGTCAAGTAGAATGGGATATTTTAAAATTGTTCAACATTTGGTGTTGTTTATTTTTAGTACCAGGTAATCAAAGAAACAGATCTGGTTTTGCATGAAAAAATAAGATATAAATCAAGTCATTGAAAATGACACAGTCCCCGTTAAATTTTTGAAAGTTCTCTTTGTGCTCGTCATATTAAAGCGGAGGGGTTGTCGCGAGCGTGTCTTTGAAACTTGAGTCCCAAGTGGCGTATACAACAGATTGTTTATTTACATCAAAACACGTGTTTCGTGTAGTAGTACAATGTAATATGGCCAAAAATAAAAACAGCTGTTATTCGGCCATCTTTGATCTGATTATGAAACAAACTGACATGTATGATGTATGTGCCAAATACGAATGAAAATTGTACATAAATTGTGGAAATATAGTAGTAAGGCCAAAAAGTCAGATGGATGTCAATCGGCCATCCATGATCAGATTTTGAAACAAATTGTCATGGACATGGATCCTAACATGTATAAAGTATGTGCCAAATTTGAATGAAAACTGACAAAGCACGTCCAAGATATCGCATATAAAAAACAAAACAAGATGCCTGACAGTCGGCCATCTTTGATCCAATTGCGAAAGAAATCGTCATGGACATGTATCCTAACATGTATAATCTATGTACCAAGTTTGAATGAAAACTGACAAAGCATGTCCAAAATACATTGTACAACATTTTCAAAAAACAAGATGGCTGCAAGTCGGCCATTTTGAGTCAAATCACTAAACCACTGCATGTGCATATGTCCCACATAAGGTACTAGGCACATGCAAAGAATGAACGGAATCTGTCCAAAGGATTCTGAAATATGACTCTGGACAGACTGGCGGACGGACGGTCGGTCGGAGGACATGTATCCTAACATGTATAATCTATGTACCAAATTTGAATGAAAACTTACAAAGCATGTCCAAAATACAACATTTTCAAAAAACAAGATGGCTGTCAGTCGGCCATTTTGAATCAAATCGCTAAACCACTGCATGTGCATATGTCTCACATAAAATACTAGGCACATGTAAAGAATGAACAGAATCGGTCCAAAGGATTCTGAGATATGACTCCAGACGGACGCACGGCGACCGAATTATAAGTTTTCGGACTTCGTCTGAGCGAAGACTAATAAAATGTAAACAAATTTGGTATTTTTTACCACTTCTAAAAGATATATTTATCACATTTCATAACCAAAATATGTAAATAGACTGTAATTCTGTCATTCACATGTCACTTGAAAAGTAGTAAAACAACTGAATAATATACATTTAGAAGCTTTCTCAACAAACAAAATTCATTTGAATAACAATCAATCAACATTAAATACAAATAAATACTAGTAAATACTAGTAAGAACAATTATTTGTTTTGACATACCACTTGATTTCGTCCACTGCAGTTTTCTGAACACACCCAACACGATGGACATGAATTATAGTACGGCATATACAACCCTTCATCGCATCGTGAACAACTGAAAACAAAAAACAATTTATCATTAGACTCTGGCTGTGATACTTTGATAGAATCGTTTGTATAATACTGAGATAAATTCAATTTATTAAATATGAGCTCATTATTTAATAAAGATTATATGGAGGGCATGTATATTTAAGCCTGGATAAGTTGTTTAAATATCTCTATTATGATAAACAGTAAGATTTGGAACAAGAAAATCAAAGGGCGAGTTTCAAACTAAAACAAATAATTTTTTGTTGCCTTACTGTATAAATATACAAATATAATCAAACCAGTGTTAGTGACCAGATTCATATACAGACCATCTGCCCTAAAATGACATTTGGGCAATCCCAATGTACAGTACAGTCAAAACGTAACTTAACATTTAGCAAGCTTAAATTGCCACCTAAATATCTCATATTAGTGACGTTGGTAAAAACAACACAGAATACAGGGTTCCCAGGGCTATAAAGAGTAGGGTTTCCAAACTGTTTAATTATGGGTGAACAATAGAGGCCATTTAGCATAACAATGATTACAATAGAGGTGATTAACATACTATATTGTTACACAAATTAGTCTATATTCTATGCAGTTTTGGAGGAGAGAACAATTGAATAGGTTGAAATTGTTGATGACAATAGTACTCACTTAAACATTTTTTTTAGGATTTTGTGAAAAAACAAAGCTGGCTGCTAGCCAGCTTGGAAGTTCAGTTATCCCGCGGGGACCGGTAAATAAAATTGAAAGTCCATTGACCACCTGTAATGATCCTATATTCAAAGGCCAAAATGATGACAGACGATGTTCAGCGTTGTGGTAAAATGACGTAATAGCGAAATGTTGATTTAGGGAATCTCTCGTCATTGTTGATTTCCTGTTTTCACAATACTCTTGTCTGTCGCGTGCCAAAACAAATGCGCAGTTATTACCTCCATAAAAACAAAGAAAAACTGTTAAGTGTAATTAAGAAGCGCCCCAGGTATTTATGTTCCGGATTACTGTATACAAAACCCCAAGCCTTGGCCATTTTGAATTTATAATAAAGTCCTTAGCGACATCTTGAATTAGCGAATCAGTTCTCTCGCTAAATTCTCTGTAAAGACATGCTTGCAAAAAAGACATGTTTTACAGTAGTTTAAAATTGATTATAGTTTATTTACAAATCAAATGGTGGAAATGATTTCTTTGAGTTGTCTTTATACGCACAGATTTCTACATCAAAATGATTGAAACAGAGACTTTATATATAGACATTTTTGGTTTTACATTTTCATAAATGAAGCAATAGAATTCTTACCTTGTTACCGTAGCAACAGTGCATGACTGTGTCATATAGTTACCCGGCTCACAAAGGTCACATGTCAAGCCATTATCAAGTTTGAAAGTTCGTTTGTCAGAATCTTTTTTATAACATCGAAGTCCAACATCAGAGAATGTACTAGTAGTGGTAAGCTAGTTATTAAGAAAAAATGATACTTCATTTAAACTAAAGCACTTTTTAACACATGACTAAATCATCTTTGAATAGCCTAATTTTGAATGTCATGATAATGCCTGTGGTTCAAGGTTAGACCAGTGACAGTACTGCAGCACATGTTTGGCAGCACTGCTGGGAAGAACACACTGTATAGGTAAGGTGTTCACTTACCGGTACGTATAGGGATTGCAGTAATTATTTTAACACACAAAAATCATTAATTTTAATGCTGTGGGGACAGGTTCTTTTTCCTGCAAAATACTGCACACTTTTGAAAAGGAATGCAGTTTGTACAGTTAATGAGCATGTGTGTGTGTGGGGCAAAAAATACTGACAGGGGTATGTAGCTAGTTGTTTGAAAGCCCTACCCCTTATCAGACAGAAATAAACTCAAATTGCCTACCCGTTTTCAGACAAACTGTGGATATTTGACACCCTTTTCCAGTCAGTAAGCATAAATGGTACCAAGGGAAATGCAAGTGGGCTTTACAGAAAAAAAAAAAAATCAGCTTCCTTCTCCTGCTTGTTGGATCACTCAAGCTCTAGAGACAGTCTTTGAAAAATACGGACAGAAATAATGAAAAAAAGATACCCAGACAGACAGGGTAAAATAACATACCCCTTTTCAGACAGCAGTGGTGAATTTGGGACCCCTTTTGGCGGCACATACACATATAGCACTTCAATGTGAGTATCCCCCCCTCCGGGGTGTTTAATATAGGGTGACCCCTGGGAAAGTTTGCTGTTCTAAATGCGCGCACAGGTCTTAGAAATTGCACATTCTTGACCTAGGGTTGTAAAAAATATTTCTGTAAGTACATGAATTTGTCTCCTGATCTGGTAGCTGTGGTTTCGCGGCGTTTTGGGTCCGGGAAGGTATTTTGCTTCGTCTGTCAATTCTATATACCGACGATGTATATATAATTGACAGACGAAGCAAAATACCTTCCCGGACCCAAAACGCCGCGAAACCACGGCTACTGATCTGGTGACTTCTTCCGATTTGGATGTACATAATAAATAAACTTATTTCCGCGTCATGTTGGGTCTCTCCAGGTTACCTTCCGGATACCCGGATGTAAATTTCAGTGATACAACATGGAAGCCAAGAATTATTTCCCCAGGATCGAGGGGCCAAACAAATAATAGGAATGCAGCCTAGCTGATTTCGGGCCGCTCTCTTGGCTCGGGTTGTGTCGCCTAGCCCCGAGTACAATCCTGTAGGTTTGCCTCCTTCCGCTGATCATTCGGCCCACAGTCCTCGCCGTGCCGGTGTTACGTAGATCTTCTAGTACATCCATGATACATCATGCGTCTATCAAGCCTATCTGGGCTTAAAAACGACGCGAAACAGCCATCGCAAACGAATGCCTAGTCCTAGTATAATTAACTCACCAAGATTAAGAAGAACAACCCATGCCACCATTTCCTGACAGACTTTCCAGACATCAATACAAACGAATAGTCACAACACTACAAAATTACTACAAAATTAACACGCCTTCTCCATTCATACATTGCCATTCATAGTCCGCATTCAAACTACGTTCTAAAAATAACACGGATGGAATTCCCCCCAAAGTCTTCCAATCAACGCCGCTGTTACATTTGGCACGTCACGTGGTTAGGTCTTATGTTTCAAGTCAAATGATTGATAAACCATATGTCAAGACAAAGTTGAGAATATGTCTAAATCCTTTAAAATGTTAAAATGGCGATGAACATTATAAAATACCAAGGCGCTAAACTTTAGACGTCCCGCAATTTGAGAACTGAATTTTTTTTTGTGACTTTAATTTATGACGTCACGCTACCGCTTATAAAAAGTGGAACGTGAATGGCTAAAAGTCTGTGGTCTCACACGGCATTCTGATAAATTTATAAGATACTTAGACTTAGTTAACCCCTTTATTAGTGAAATATTGGGGGAGTAATTGCACCGAATGTTTTGACAACGAATTAACGAAGAAACACGAGCAAAATGAGAAAAACAATTGCATTATTTCGCGAGCACTATACTCGATATCAGACCAATCAGAAACAGCATCTCATAATCATAGTAAGGATTTCAATTTAAATATCACGAAAGGAAGCACTCTCCACACAGAGGGCGCTCGCTCCCAGCATGCTTCACGCTCACTAGTGTAGAGCGTGGAAAGGAAGGTCACTCACCTGTCAACATCTAAAGCTCAAACTAATAGGGACTCACTATTATATATATTGGTATGATGTAGGTAATAACTGGGAGGTACATTTTAATTATCTCTTATATATCCTTGAAAAAATACCAACAAACTTGAGAATACAGAGAAAAAACTTGAAATACCAAAAAACTTGAGAATACAGAGAAAAAACTTGAACAAAAACTACAAAAAACTAGTTAAATTTAAGAAAAATGAATTCAAGTCGATGTTACTTCAAAATTTAATGAATTTGGAAAATAAAAACCCAAAAGATTTTTGGGAGGCTATTAAAAATATTAAAGAGTTCAATAGCGTTAACAGCACTAATCATTTACCCCCAATTCAAACTACTGACTGGACTGACTATTTTTCAGCACTGTTAAACATTAAATTTCAACCATTAAATTCTAATTCAGAGATTGATTCTGAAGTTAAATATTTTGTCAACAGCTTGAACAAAAAATCCAATGGTAATCCAGATCTTGATAAACAAATTACCAACAATGAAATCATTACTGCAATTAAAAAAACTAAATGTGGTAAATCAGCAGGTCCTGATTCTATTATCAATGAAATGTTTAAGTGCTATAACCCATTACTATTAGCTTGTATTAATAAACTATTCAATCAAATTTTATCAAGTGGATGTTTTCCAGCAGAGTGGAATACAAGTTATATAGTCCCTATTCACAAATCTGGAAACATTTCAGATATCAATAATTACAGGGGAATAGCCCTTTCTAATGGTACATCTAAAATTTTTAATAGCATTATTCATAATAGAATTCAAAATGTTCTTAACAATAATAATTTCTTACAAGATTCTCAGTTTGGATTTAGAAAGAATAGGAGGACAACAGAGTACAACATCTTCATTCTTAAGTCAATTATCAATAAATATACAAATAGCATTGGCAAGAAATATTTTTATGCCTGCTTTGTTGACTTACGCAAAGCTTTTGATAGTGTTTGGCGTGAAGGGCTATTATTTAAATTAGGGAAAGCAGGAGTAACAGGAAAATGTATAAATTTGATTCAATCAATGTATTCAAATACTAGCTATGCTATTAAGACTGGTCAGGGGTGCACCAAACCATTTGTATCATCTAGTGGTGTTAAACAAGGATGCAACTTCAGCCCATTATTATTTAACATATACATCAATGACCTATCTGACAGTCTTAAAAAATCTGAGTCTGTCAGTCTTAATGGCACCAATATTAATTGCCTACTTTTTGCAGATGACATTGTCATTTTTTCAAACACAAGTACAGGACTACAAGATAATCTTAATTTGTTTAAAAGCTACTGTATCAAATGGAGACTTGGACTTAATATTAACAAAACTAAAATTATTATTTTTAATAACAGGGGAAGAAAGATAGATGGCAAATTTTACTTAGGAGACCAACAGGTAAAAGTTGTCCCAACATATACCTACTTAGGTATCACTTTTCAAAGTAGTGGTAATTTTACAATTGCTATCGATAATCTAGTCAAAAAAGCAATGCGTGCAATAGGTGCATTAAAACAAACACTTAGCCTACACAATTATATAGTTTCGCCAAAAAATGCTATTCAGTTATATCGCAGTACAATCCTACCCATTTTATTATATGGATCTGAGATATGGGGGCTTTTACTTTCAAACTTGTTAAAACAAAAAATAACGAAATAACTGAAGACAATTTTATACAAAGTCTGTTTAATGACAAAACATACTTTGAACAACTCCACATTAAACTTTGCAAACAGATTTTAGGTGTTAATAATAAGGCCAGCAATGCAGCAACTAGAGCTGAACTTGGTAGCTATCCTCTCATTATTGACATTAGTTCACAAACATTGAAGTATTATGAAAGGCTAAAATCAATTAAACATAATCATCTTCTGGACTGTGCTTTTAATACTGACAATAAAATGAACGGTAATTCATGGACAGCATTTGTTAAAAGATTATTCACATTAACTAAAATTAGCGATGAATCTAACACTATAGAATTCAAAACCAAATTCAAACAAGTTTACTATAATAAAGTCTGGTTGCCAACGGTATTTAAACCAGAAAAGAATAAGCTACGTACTTTTAACAAGTTTAAACAAAATTTTGAATTTGAACCATATTTAGAACAAATCAAAAATGTGCAACACAGGGTCAGCTTCACTAAGTTTCGAATTTCTTCTCACGCATTGCCAATTGAAAAACTTAGATATAATAAAACACCTCCAGAGCAAAGGTTTTGTTTTCTATGTAATGAACAGGCTATTGGGGATGAATTTCATGTATTACTCAATTGTAAAAATAGTCAGATTGTACAAGCTCGTACTAAATTTGAAGCTGAATTAGCAATTTATGATGACAACATTTGCAAGTTATCAACTCATGAGAAATTCAAGTGCTTGCTAGGCACTAAAGATAGCTTCATTGTCAATTGCTTGGGAAAATTTATTGATTTTATTTCTAAGCTTTAGTTTAGTCTATTGTTTTGTTTGTGTTTTTCTTGACCATTGATTTATTGTATGTTTTTTTTCATTCATGCTAAATTTTGTGTCAAATAAAATATCTATCTGTCTGTCTGTCTGTCTGTCTGTCTGTCTGTCTGTCTGTCTGTCTGTCTGTCTGTTAGTCTAGTCTAGTCTAGTCTAGTCTAGTCTAGTCTAGTCTAGTCTAGTCTAGTCTAGTCTAGTCTAGTCTAGTCTAATCTAATCTATCTGGCCCCCTAGGACGACACGGAATTAAAAGTTTTAGACGATCTAAGTATGGCTTATGGAACCCAGAAATAAATAAAATAAAGGTTATAATACTTAGATATCTATTTAGTGTCGAAATAGTGCCTATAAATGCCAAAACGTAACCTCAAAAGGCCGCTACTGGGATTTATGCAGGGCCTGTGAGCCGCTAAATGCGTGGTTAAGCCGCTGCCACTAATTATAGTACTCCATAGACGACAATATGAGCGTTTGCTGGTTAAATCCCCCCCCCAAAAAAGGATTACAGAAATCAAAATATTGTTTTAACTTATTGAAACCACATGTATGCAATAAAATGGTGGCCAGCTCTTACAAAAATGATGTAAACAAGACACACATATTTGTAAGTCTTTCTACCTTCCATATTCTCAGAAATGCAACCAGTTTGGAAGTGTCTAATTGAGAGTCCACAGGTCATCAGTACTTGTCAATAAACAAGTCTAACAGACATAATTGGAGTACGCCCTCGTACGTCGCGTTTCAGATAAAATGTGGTGAAAGAAAACCCATTGGCTATAAGATTTCTAAATCTGATTTAAATTCAATCAAAATTTTTGAATAGACAAGTTTTTTTCTGTGACACAGAAAATAATAAAACATAAATAAGAATGAATAAATGAATAGAAATCACAAATCAGATACACTTACCTATCACTCCTGTTCTTACGGTTAGACAGCTTGCAGCCAAAAACAGTAAAAAATATAAATACAAACCTTCAAAACAATCTTCCCATTAAAATTAATGGAAAGTCCAACAATATAACCATACATTGAAAACAAATCCAACGCTTTGGTTGAAAACAGGAGAGGTAAAAAGCTGTTTTTAACATAGGGCTTTATGGAAGAGATTTGAGCCCCCACCTCAGCAAACGCCCTCTACAGTTCAACTTTCTATCCCACAACTCTTTGCAAACTTCAATATGGAGTTAACACATTTCTTCCCTATACAAAGCCTGAAACTCTATTTGGACCCAAAACGCTTGGGAAACAGTACATATCAATTAGCTAATTTGCATACTAATTATCTACTTTCAGCATGTTTGTTTACTGTCCAACAATTTGCACACTGAATGGATTGAAACATGCTACACTGGACTGCTTGAGTAGTTTCATGGCTGTATCAATTTACATTTTAATTCGCTAATTCACAAAATTAAATGGTTTTAGCATGTTCTGTGTATATATCTTCACAACAGTTTACATAAATGAAACTTTGTACATAGTTGGTTTGGGATGAGTGTCTGGTAATAGCTTCTAATCTGTGAATATTTATTAACTAATTTGCATAATTAATTGCTTTTAGCATGTTATTTGTCTATCTATACAAGTTCACTCAAATGGATTGAAATTTGTATGATTACTGTTCATGCAGACAAATAAGGTTGTTAATGTTATACGCATATTGATAAACTAATTTGCATATTTTTTTATAAATTCTCGTTATATATACTTAGTACTTACAATTGGTAATTAAGTTAATGCATACTGTTTGTGTAGATAAATTACTAATAATAGTATATGGTCTATGCAGTTTAATTAGCTAATTTGAGCAAATGCAAATACTGTGAAATACTTTATTTTTGCTTGGAATTAATTTTCTCTATTTTCGCTGAAAGAATGATTCAGTGAAAATAAAATCCTGTGAATATACTTTTTTCCCTATATTTTACATTCAAATCGTCAAAAATCAGTGAAAATAAATTCCATACAAAAAACCTGAAAAGTCTATTCAGCGAAAATTAATTCCAGTTGAAATAAAGTATTACCGGTATACACTACATGCAAATGTTTTCAGCTTGTTTTTTTCTGCATCATATCAATGCAAACCAATTTAAAAATCCATTGTCAATGTTTTTTATGGACATGAGATAAATGACCAGATGTTTGGTGTATGTGTGAAGTGTGTATAAGATATGGCTCCATGGAAATGTACTCCCTTAAAGAATTACCCTGGTAGATGAAAGCCAATTAGCTATTATGAATTTGATGATGACAAAAATGCATGTACATATGTCTGATGTACCGGTATGTTAAGTTTGAACTTGATTGGTCCAGGCATGTCAGATTTACGAATACAGAACTGGTACCGGTAATCATGCAGTCAGCCATTTTGAATCTGATCCAGGAAATAAAAAGACGTACATCAAGGTCCAATTATGTTCAACATATGTACTTAGTTTGTATAGAATCTGTCCATGCATGACTGAGATCCAAAATGTGTGATTTAATACACTGTTGACCGTAAAATGGCTACCATTCAGCCATCTTGAATTGACTCATGAAACATTATGTAATATTAGATATGTATAATGTAATGTGTACGTGTGAAGTTTAAACTTGATCAGTCCAGACATGTCAAATATATGAATCTGGAACAGCATTCTTTACAACAAAATGACTGCCATGCAGCTAGCCATTTTAACCTGATCTGAAAAATAAATTTATGTGCATCAATGTCCTATTATGTTCAACATACATAACAAGCTTGCATAGAATTTGTCAAAGCGCAATTGAGATTCACTTCCAGAATGGTGAAAATGTGTGATTGATACCCAGTATATTTTTTACCTAAAAATGGCTGCCATTCAGCCATCTTGAATCGAATCATAAAACAAATGTTTATATATCCAATATAATGTCAGGAGTTCTGTAAAGTACTGTAAAACATGTTTTTTTTGCGAGCATGTCTTTTTCGCGAATTTAGTGAGAGAACCGATTCGCTAATTCAAGATGTCGCTAATGACTTTATTATCAATTCAAAATGGCCGCCAAACAAAGAAATCAACAATGACAAGTAAGATTCGCTAAATCAACATTTCGCTATTACGTCATTTTACAATTCGCTAAAATTGCATGCCGCTTTTCAACATGTTTTACAGTACTTATTTTCACTTAAAATTATTTTTGCTTGAAAGGATGAATCAGTGAATGTACATTTTCCCTATATTTTATCATTCAGCTAATCAAAATAAACTTCATCAAAAACAGCCAAATATTAATTCCAGCTAAAATAATGTATTTCACAGTGTATGTGAAATTTGAACTTAATCGATGGCTGACATACGAATGGACAAACACACATGCATGCATGCATGCACGAAGGTAAATCCACAAGTCTCCCTTTTAGGTCTGCTTCCACACAGGGACTAAACAAATGACCTAACAGCCAAAATAGCTCTGCTGTCTTTGGAGAGTGTCTTCCTCTTTAAAAAAGTTGATATATTCTGTAACTATTTCCCATGGTAATTAGTGTTCCCACAATGTTCTTGCCATATGATTACAACCATGTTGCTTAATTATTGCCATGGCAATTACAATTGTTATAATCTTGTTGAAGATATCTTTACAAAATGACCAAATCTGACAGAGGTCTACCCAAGGTACCTACATACCAAGTATCACAGCAATAGGTATCGGTAGTTAAAAATGGAATTGTTGACAGATGGAGGGAAAGTGGACAATCACCTTTATAAACAGCTCCACTCTATCATCTTTTTTTTTTTTTTTAATTTTTTTGTGCCAGCTAGGCGACAGTTCTGGACATTGAGTGTCACTATTGTGTCTCCTGACTTTTTTTTTTGTATGTGCAAATTGCAAGTGCTGACACATAATGCATTTTGCCACAGAAGTCATATTCATGTTTGAGACTGCATGACAGGGCTGTGCGGCCATCTCCATATCAAATAACAATTTTAATACGCTATCCTGGCATCAACCAGGCTCTGTCGAACACAAGAATCTGCGGACCTTAACCAAGGTTCCCCCAAAGTCGCATTTGTTAGTGAATGAATCTCAGCCAGTGGAATTAGCCTTCCCATTGAGTCTGTAGCACACTCACCCAGTGAGAGATATGCTACCAGTGACCGGTCTGTCATCTTTGATGGTGCTAAAAACACATTAATAAACATCCCTGGACCAGAAATGAATCTTTTGTAGGGCATACATGTAGGTCTTTAGTATATAATATTTTTGAAAAAAATCAGCCAAAATAATTTGCATATTTAGAAATGATATTTTTATTCAAAGAATCTTTTCTTTTCATGACCAGCTTGAAAAGTTACAATAAGTTTCACTTCATGATTTATACATCTTAACATTTAAAACAAGTCTGTAGTATTGATTTGGGGGCAATTCTTTAGAAGATAGAAATAAATTCAAACTGACCTACAAAAATTCCAACAGGAAAATTACATCAACATCAGGGGTCTCTTGGTAGCTTAAAATGAAATAGTCTCTCCAAAGTTTGCAATGGACACTCTGAACAGATTATCGAAACAAGAAAATGCTTTGAAAATATCAGGAACAGAATATCGAAACAAAAACAAAAGTTTTGAAAATATCAGAATACTAATGTAATAACGCAAATTTCACCTGTTACATATCAAAAAAATCTATTACCAAAAAAAGTTATTACCTTAGAATTTCTCATTTAACTGCATACTGTATCAAGCTACAAGCATGTAGATTTTGAACAACTTTGTCATGTGACACGTCATGTGACACATTAGTCATGTGACTGCATACTGTATTAAGCTACAACCATGCAGATTTTGGACAACTTTGTCATGTGACACGATATGTGACACATTAGTCATGTGACTGCATACTGTATCAAGCTACAAGCATGCAGATTTTGAACAACTTTGTCATGTGACACGTCATGTGACATATTAGTCATGTGACTGCATACTGTATTAAGCTACAACCATGCAGATTTTGGACAACTTTGTCATGTGACACGATATGTGACACATTAGTCATGTGACTGCATACTGTATCAAGCTACAAGCATGCAGATTTTGGATAACTTTGTCATGTGACACATCATGTGACACATTAGTCATGTGACTGCATACTGTATCAAGCTTCAAGCCTGCAGATTTTGGACAACTTTGTCATGTGACACGATATGTGACACATTAGTCATGTGACTGCATACTGTATCAAGCTTCAAGCATGCAGATTTTGGACAACTTTGTCATGGGACACGATATGTGACACATTAGTCATGTGACTGCATACTGTATCAAGCTACAAGCATGCAGATTTTGAACAACTTTGTCATGTGACACGTCATGTGACATATTAGTCATGTGACTGCATACTGTATTAAGCTACAACCATGCAGATTTTGGACAACTTTGTCATGTGACACGATATGTGACACATTAGTCATGTGACTGCATACTGTATCAAGCTACAAGCATGCAGATTTTGGACAACTTTGTCATGTGACACATCATGTGACACATTAGTCATGTGACTGCATACTGTATCAAGCTTCAAGCCTGCAGATTTTGGACAACTTTGTCATGTGACACGATATGTGACACATTAGTCATGTGACTGCATACTGTATCAAGCTTCAAGCCTGCAGATTTTGGACAACTTTGTCATGTGACACGATATGTGACACATTAGTCATGTGACTGCATACTGTATCAAGCTACAAGCATGCAGATTTTGAACAACTTTGTCATGTGACACGTCATGTGACATATTAGTCATGTGACTGCATACTGTATTAAGCTACAACCATGCAGATTTTGGACAACTTTGTCATGTGACACGTTATGTGACACATTAGTCATGTGACTGCAGACTGTATCAAGCTACAAGCATGCAGATTTTGGACAACTTTGTCATGTGACACATCATGCGACACATTAGTCATGTGACTGCATACTGTATCAAGCTTCAAGCCTGCAGATTTTGGACAACTTTGTCATGTGACACGATATGCGACACATTAGTCATGTGACTGCATACTGTATCAAGCTTCAAGCCTGCAGATTTTAGACAACTTTGTCATGTCACACGCCATGTGATACATTAACTTTCTTCACTCTTCACAAGAACATGGCATACCAGTAATATACAAATTACCCAGAATTCAATAGGATTCTATAATAGCACTTAAATTATGTTTACCGAAACTGCTTTTACAGTCAAATATTTGGGGATATAAACAAATTCTTATGTAGTATTATATTCTTTATCCTTAAAATTTTTGAGCTAATAAATACATACTAATATATAAATATTTGCTCTGTACAGTACAGTAAAAGACATATTTACACATATTGCAATGATTATATTCTATGCAGAAAGTAAAACTTTTTCCTATGAATTGCTGCTATTTTTATTAAAAATGTACAGAAGGTTTAGTTGATTATGTAAGCATTATTTGGTATGGATAATTAATTAAGAAATATAAATTCACAAGACATTGTTAATATGACATTGTTCTCAATGATATTGTCCAAGCATGACTGAAACATAGTTAATGACAAGTTCAAATGCTCATTTAGAAACAAAAAATGGCTGACAGTCGGTCATTAAAATGGAAACAAATCAACATGCATATGTCTGCAATTATGACTTGTCATTGTACGAGGAATAACATCTGATCCACAAACACACAAACAGATGGAACTCAAAACACAACAGGAATTAAGTACAATGTACTAACAACTCTTTTTGCTCTATTATTAGCACATACATTTATTTATGACAAAGGAGTATGTATGTACGCACGCACGCACGTACAACAAAACCAAGTCAAATCTCAATGATTTGGCATACAATGATTACTGCCCTCAGGTAATTTTTGTTTTATGTGCTATCAGTGAAGCGCTTGTAATAGAGAAAATATGGTACATCAACTATGAATTCAGATGATCAGCCATTTTGAGTAAAAAATTCAGAAAAAATACTGGGATATTAATTTCAGAATTCATCCAATCAGAAAGCAGTGTATTACACTGGTATTTACTGCATATGATGATTCACACAGGGTTGGTGATTACATGATACATGATGTACACATCGCCTGTGTCTATATATCGCCTGTCAAGCAAAAACGCATCAAAACAAAATACACAAATACTGAAACTTATCATCAACAACTATTTGTAGAATATGTATTCCTAAAATGTAATATTTTTACAATATTGCTTTAATATATTGTTTTAATAATTTTTATTAAAAATATTTTTTTTTCAATATTTGATAATAAAAATTATTAGACATCAGTAACATTATTAAATTATTTAAACATACCAACTTACAACTTATATGAAAATTAATGCATTACATGCAGGTACAGTGTAAAAAAATATAAAATATAGCAAATGTAATCTAACACTAAAAAAACTATATTGCTTTAAAATAATGTTTTAATAATTTTTATTAAAAATATTTTTTTTTCAATATTTGATATAATAAAAATTATTAGACATCAGTAACATTATTAAATTATTTAGACATACTAACTTACAACTTATATGAAAATCAATGCATTACATGCAGGTAGAGTGGAAAAAAATATAAAATATAGCAAACGTAATCTAACACTAAAAAAACTATATTGCTTTAAAATAATGTTTTAATAATTTTATTAAAATATTTTTTTTTTCAATATTTGATATAATAAAAATTATTAGACATCAGTAACATTATTAAATTATTTAGACATACTAACTTACAACTTATATGAAAATCAATGCATTACATGCAGGTAGAGTGGAAAAAAATATAAAATATAGCAAATGTAATCTAACACTAAAAAAAAACTATATTGCTTTAAAATAATGTTTTAATAATTTTTATTAAAAATATTTTTTTTTCAATATTTGATATAATAAAAATTATTAGACATCAGTAACATTATTAAATTATTTAGACATACTAACTTACAACTTACATGTATATGAAAATCAATGCATTACATGCAGGTAGAGTGGAAATAAATATAAAATATAGCAAACGTAATCCAACACTAAAAAAACTTTTCTGGCAAATAAGATATTCTATCTTATTAATAAATAAAATTATATTGAGTGATATTAATGATAGTATGTAAAAGAACAATTTAGATCGGTAAAACTATGTACATTACTAAAAAAATGATTTCCAGTTACAGCATTTGTTTACAGAACTGGTTACAATATCCACTGTAATAAATTAGTGCAAACAGCACTGCTAGTGTATAGACACTTGAAAAAAAATCACCAAAAAAAAACCAATAAATTTTAGCAAATCAACTCCAAAAACTACCGGTATACAGGTGATCTATAAGTTTAATAGTGATCGGCAAAATACTGTGGAATACTTTATTTTCGCTGGAATTAATTTTCGCTGAAAAGGCTTTTTGGGCGTTTTGCTTGGAATTTATTTTCACTGATTTTTGATGAGTTTAATGTGAAATATATGAAAAAAAGTATATTCGCTGGATTTTATTTTCACGGAATCATCCCTTCAGCGAAAATAGCGAAAATAAATTCCAAGCGAAAATAAAGTATTCTACAGTAATAAGTAATGGCAAGAAAAAAAAAGAAGTTTACATGGAAGAAAATGGCCGACATTTTTCCACTATTACGACTTTCTATTCCATTCACTATGAGCAAGCCAAAAACTATTGTTAAATGCACTTGAACTTTTCCACCACTAGTTCTCTTTTCAAGCTCAGAAAATATAACTGAAAATTGACTCACATTTTGTCTGTTGGCTCCAAAATTAGGGTTCATTTCCAGAAATATTGAAGAATATACGAAAAAAATGCAGACAAATTTGGGCAAGAAAGTCAGGTGGTATAAAAGTTAATACATGCATATCAACCATACAATGCATACCGGTAATATTGGTTTCCACTTTGCATCAGTCAATACTCCTGTTGTCGTTATGTATAATATCCATAATTTTTATACAGTAACTTCACCTCAACTGACAAGTGTAGCACTGGACTAAGAAAGGCTGTTAAAACTTTGAAACACACACACCATCTTAGATAATTGTTCCTTATTTAGAATTCATAGAGTGCAGATACATTTACAGCACAATGGAAAAATCATACCAAAATTTCCCTAATTTTTGGAAAATATTTTTCTCAAAATCAGTTTCAGACCAGTGGTACATAATTAGCGCATATACAAACCCAAATTTATCATGATCATTCTGAATAAATTTTTATGACGACTAAATTTTGAAACTGATTTTCCCCGAAAGCACAATGTGGCAGAAAAGTAAATAGTTTAATCACAAGCAGCAGTATTTGGTACATCCTCCCACGTACAGTTTTCACATATCACTTTACGACACAGAACATTGTCAAATTTTACCAAGGACTGTAAAAGTTCCTTCAAAGGTGGATTCAGTCCACAGCGATTCTTCCAACAACACAGACATTGGTAGATAACCTCAGTTAGTACTTCATTGCCATATTTGTATTCCATATCTTCAATGTCCTTATCTGTTAGTCCAGGACTTGGACTGGATCGCAGGAAGGCCTTCCAGTAATTTCTACGGACACCACTGGCAATATCCTCTAACAGTTCTTCAATATATTTATCTAAAAGATAGGAAGAAATAAACACCATATTTATTCTATCAAAAATAGAGATGCATTTACCCTTGAGGGCCATAATTTTTCCTGGCCAAATTTTGGTTCAACATTTTGCCACTATTCATGTATTTTTCCATATTTTTTTTTCTGAACTTTGGACCAAATAGACATATTGTACAATTGGCTAAAATGTTTTGAACCAAATTTTGAAAAATTCTGAAAAAATTTCGTGGGTTTAAAACTTATGATTGGTGACAGAAATAGTCAGTCACTAAAAGGGTTTACTGGGTATCTACAGCAGGCTTTGTCTTTTGAAAATATCCTGGGAGCCAAAAATGTAAGCATTGATGCCTAATGAGCTAACCTCCGCATGTTCTTTGATATTCCTATGTACTAAGACAATTTTATAAAATTTGACCTTTGAAATGGATGCATTCCCCCTCAACGCTGGATTAATAGCCCTGCACATTGGTTGTGTGAGTAGGAGAGCAATGCTCTTACAATCTTTTCAAAATGGTATGGTGATTTAGTTGTAGTTTATTTAAAATCTATTATTGTATTGTATGTGTAGTTTAATTGTAATTGATTTTAAAAAGCTTTAATACAACAAATACCAAATCTGAATTGTCATTATTTTATTAAGTAGAAGTAAAGTTGTAATAATAATAATATTAACTTTATTGAAATCGTATCAATACAATAAAGGTAATATATATATAAAATATGATAGAAAATAAAAATTACAAATATAACTAACACTAATAAAATATATAACAGTTAAGAAAGAAAGAAAAAAAAGATAATTTATAAAAAACATGTATAATAAAAAATAAAATCTTTTTTTTAAACTGTCTTCCCTCATAGTAAAACACTGGTAAATAAATTTACTTAAAGTGCCTGTGCAATGCCCACCCACACGTTTCCCATTTTAGATCTGTGCCTCACTGAAATGGGCAGTTATTGATTTTTTTGCTGAAAATGATTACTCGTATCCAAGTAAATTTGAGATATTTCCCGTGCAGTAGCCACGTCCACCTATCCTGAAACGGTCGACTGTTTCTGGATTTCCGACTCTCGCCGAAAGTGCGCCACCAAATGCTAAAATATGAGAGGAAGCCATACCCCTGGGCCGTACTTTTATAACACTGTGTCATTCAACACACTTTTAAAATATATACATTGATCGTCGTTTCTTCCTTTTTTTTGTCTATTTTATTTTATTTTAGTTTTTAGAAGTTGTTTTCCCAACAAACATTTACGATGGTTAAACGTTGTGTTGTGGATGGTTGCAGTAGTGCGTATAGTCATAGTGTAAGTATTTACACGTTCCCAATCGTTCCGAAGGTGCAAAATTGGTGGACGAAAGCTGTGAAAATAACGAGAAAAGTTAGGGTGGACCTCCTCCTTACAGCGTCATATGTAGTGTTCACTTCACCTCAGATTCTTTTTTTCGAAAAACTGTCCTTGTCCATGACAAAACAACGAGGCGCATTACAAAACGTTTTTAAAAAAATAGATTCCGGACCAGCCCATGATCACTGAGGCGGATTTCAGAAGGGAGAGAGACGTCGAGTAAGTGTTTCAAATGATTTGATTTTTTTTTGCGATCCTGAATGTCGCTTTATAGAGACCACCCGTGTTATGTAAAAGTTAGCAGTAATTTTGATAGTGGCACGAAGACGAAGCGTCGGACAAACAGGAAATTACTCAGCCCTCAGGCTGTTTTAATTTTCACAGGCTACTAAAGTGTCTGAATTGTCCGGTGATTGGTGTTGAATGTCGAATTCACACCTTTGTTGCTTGATCTGGGTAATAATTTATAGAATAAGAATCCAGGCTTGGGCTGCCAATGTGTTTTCAACAAGTATTTTTTAATATGTCATAATTATGAAAATCATGCTAAATCGTCTGAATTTGTCTGTATGTGAGTTGCTCTCAATTATTTTTGTTATCCAATTAAACGCCGCCATTCACGCACTTTTCCCCGTCGTGACCCGACACGTTCACCCATTTCAACAAATTTATTTCCACGCGGCAGTCATTTATTTAGTAACTGTGATTTGTCTTTTTTTTTTTAATTATTTCTCTATTTTATTGATCACTATAATTTAATGTTTAGAATGTCAAAATATGTTCTCTTTTTATTTTAATTTTAAATGTTTTCTTTACTCAGACGATCGATGAAATAAAACAGTGATGTGCCTAGTAACCTGCTAAATAACAAGACAATTCAGGCGTCAATTGATTTTGTTCAGTGCCCGAGTCCAGCGACAGTGTACAAACGTGCGCCGGTGACAGTGCCGACCACGATGACCAGCTACACCAGACCGGACATATTTCGCATCTAACTCAACCACATGCAACAAACTTGATACTATGTGTTCATTATGGTCCAATCCTCCTCGACGAACAAGTACATAAGTGTCAATATAGTCAAAGATGAGAAAACAGCACCAGAAATTTGCTTTATTTACACGTATCGGCAATGCAAGCTGCCATGCAACTTTCCCTTCTGACGTCACAAAGGGAATTTATGTTTTAAAATACACGAAAATAAAGTTGTCGTAGACTGAGTTTAAAACACATTTTTTCACTTAAAAAAAATAATTCATGCTTAGAAACATAAAAATTAATAATATTTATGTATCAATAGATAATTTTAGGCGTGAAAATAGCAGCCATTTCACAGGCACTTTAACTCTTTTAACATTTGTCTATTTTTTCGATTTAGTATGTTTATCAAATTTTCATAGTCAGAGCAATTGTCCTGGAGTATGTTGTGTTTGTTGAAGAGATCATCTCTCCATTTTTTGTAATATTTGCACTGTAGAATCTGGCCATATTAAGCATTTTTTTTTTTGATCAGATCAATATTTTTGTGTTTTCCTATTTCTATTTGCAGTGTATGTGCACTGATTCTTAGCTTGGTTATATTGTCGACGTGTGTTTTGGAATAATAGTTTCTAGATAATTTTCAAAGTTGTAGTATTTTAAAAGGTAGTATACGTACAATTATTTGCAAGACTTACCAGGTTTTAGAACAAGATTTTGTTGAAGAAGTCGAGTACATGATAAATTAGTTCGCAAAGTGGTTTGACCACTAACATATTCTGTGGAGTAAATAAAATTATAAAGTTTATTTTGGGAAATTTAAGTAAAGGTGATTATAATAGTACTTTACACACACATCTAGAGTTGTGTAAGAGTCTGAAAAAAGTTGAAAGCTTTTAAATTCAAATAGTAATTTAAATTCAAATGTGTTAAAAACAACATTTAATAAGTCCTTTCAAATGTTATATTACGGAATTAACACCTTCAGTTGAAATGATAACAGCTATGTACCAAGTAAATAACTGGGCGGTCCATGCAAATGACATTTCCCATGATGCACTGGTGCAATCCCTAGGATTGCAGAGCCACGCTTTAAATGGATATCATGTATACAATATGAAAAGAATTCTGAATCACTACAAATACCTTGCTCTGGTCCCATGCCTACATTCACCATTGAATAACCTACAGATTGTTGTGATCTCTTTGGTGACATCTTCTTCTTTGCACGCTTAAAACGATGGCAGATATATGCTCCAGTCACTGATACCCCAGTTAAAACAATGCACACAACGCTAACAATCAAACCAATGGTGTGGGAATATAAACTAGATTGTTTTTCATTTATTTGATTAGTGTCATCAGACTGTTCAGTTGAACCGACTGACTGTGGAACAGTAGAAACTAGAAAAGAAACAAAAGTGTTATTTTTAAGTAAATTAATAAATAATTAGCATGTCAAAATGTCTGAAAAAATAGTGTACTTAAATAGGAAGAAATTCTCAATAAGTATATTACCAGGACTATATTGCCAAGGTATACAAATTTATTATTCATCACATAAATTTCACTTAAACTGCAGTAGTTCCTGTACCTTGATTAACATTTCTATCCTTCTCTTTCTCACCATCATCATTATTTTGAATGACACCATCACCATTCTCCTCAAATTCATCTTTGACAGGATAGGTGTCAATATTCTACAAAAGTAATAATATATCATATTTTCTTAAATAGTGCATGTAAATTTGGGTATTATTTAAATAGGTAACACTGATTTAATTTTATGGATGACATCCTCTGGAGACCTGAAAACTAATGCGGGAGGGCGAAAAAAAAAATCCTGCCAAAAAAAAAAAAAATACTGCTAAAACCACAGGACTACGGAGCTGGTATTACAAATTGAACCACAGAACAGAGTGTAACAAAAATACAACAAGAAGTCTTTGTTGATGTTGATGTACACCTCTCACAGGTATAACCATTTCAGACAAGCTCTCGTACATGTAGTCATGATGAAGTACCTTCAGTCAGAAACACTGCATTCAAGGTACAGCATGAACACCATTTTCAGTACAAGTCAAGGCGGAATGTACATATCACTATTTTATGACAATAACTAACAAAACATTGCACTGTGTGTGCAAGCAAATTATTCAAATCAGATAATGAAAAAAAAATAAGAAGAAAATTTTCTTCACCTCGAAAGCGGACTTCGGCCGAGGAACTTCCTCTGCTTTCTTTGCAGTTTTGTTGACTTCAATGCTAACAAAACAACCAAACTGACTTGTCGCCTGACCAACTTTTAGACCACCATACACCTCCCCTCCTCTCCCATTTCTCTCATCGTTGCAGAAGAAACGCGAGATAGCCACTCTGGACAATATGTCTTTAAAGTTGTCTGGGCGAAACTCGCTTGCCGCTACCAAACTCTCGTATAGCTGTGTAAACGTCACATCTCCCTGGCCGACGTCAATTACGTACCAGTCTACAACAATCCCTCCATTTTTCCTCTCAACTTTTATGCTCACGTGGTCGTCATGTTAGAATCATTTAGGACAAAATTGGCATGTTTTGAGGTGGTCCAAAACTAGTTTTACGACAAGCTGGCACTTTGTGATAATATGAGTCGGCAAGTTCCAGACAGAAAACAATCTGTGGAGACTCGTCGCTGGAGATTTTTTTTGTTTTTGAGAACAGACGAAAACTAATGTGCGTGCAGATGTCATCCATAAAATTAAGTCGGTGTGGCCATAATAATAATAATAATAATAATAAAGAGTATTTATATTGCACTTATCTTAAATTAGCTCTAAGCGCACTAAGATTTATTATACAGCAAATGCAATTTTTTGGTTAATAGGCTCTACTATTGGAGATGTGCTTTTATTAAAAGTGCATTTAAGTATCGTTTGCTATTTGCATCATAGACCCTCTAAAAGAGGGATGGGAAACTGCCGGCAAAGATCAAAGTAAGCGCGAGGGGTGGATGTACGATGTATCTTGGTACGGAGATGCATTGAATGTTCCTCAAAAACCTGAATAAGCTCATGGCATGGGCTCAAAATATTAAGTAGGAAGCTATAATACATTTGTTTGTATACCTTTATATTAGACTCAATGTTCTCTGGCAGGGCATCTGGATCATACAGTTTTGGTTCAGTACTCTCTGAAGAGGAATCTGGCAGCTCATTTTCTTGTGGAATATCTGGAACTGTATCTGGTAATGTGGGCCCCACAGTATCTGATACTGAATCAAGATCAGTTCCTTTCTTTCCATTATCTGGCAACTCAGGTTCCATCTGATCTGATTGATTAAATACTGTATTCTTTGATAAGATATCAGGTGATACTTCCCTTTGAAGCAAGTCAGGCTCTATTCTTGTTGCCATGGCATCTGATACATTAATTACCGTATTCTCTGGTAAAATTTCTGGTGAAACTTCACTGTGAGGCATTGTAGATGTTAAGACATCCTTGGATGAGTTATTAACACTGGACTTCGCCAAAGTGTCTCTCAAGTCAGTATCAGAAGTTGTGTTTACAATCGCATCTGAAATGTAAATGATATGTACAAATGTAAACAATAGGCATATAGCTTAAAGCCGGAGGGTCGCCACCTGTGCACACACGGGAATAGAGTCCCAAGCGACGATAGCAACACATGCTAAAAACGCAAAGGCTTATGGGTAGACGCTTGTTTGTAAACAATGACACGCTATGGCCGTCTGACGCATGCACAGGTGACGTTCACAACCATGCATGGCATATCATGGTCCCATTTAAATAGACTTATGATATGCAAATTTTTCAATTGTTGATCAATTGTTATATGTGCCAATCATACTTGTTTGACTAATCTAGCAACACAACTATGCTTCAAATGTCCTCTGGAAAGTACTGAATGACAGTGGAAAACAAAATTAAGTACTTTATAATTTTACGCTATACTTGCACTGCACACAGAGGTTAAAATGACAGTAATATGAAGATCAAGAAATAAAAGTAACGAGTACAGAATAAAAGGATATATGAATGAGAAAGACATGGCAATGGTTTTTCTAGAAAAAAACTGCAATAGGGAGCACTGTAATTTAGCGGTTCCACTAAGTAGGGAGATAGGGTTCTCCCTACCAGGGTGTAGAATTTTTGATAATTCTAAGTTAAAATGGATTATTCTATGGCTTCCTTGGGGACAAAATAACTATCAGACAGGTCACAGTTGAAGACTGTGGCCACATGTGATCCCTGGTCAATCAGAATTTTATGGTTGCCAGAGGATCTGCTCCCCAGGGTAATAGGCGTTTAAAAAATATCCTGCATTTAATAATTGTTATTACAGGACAAGTATCCTATACCTTCACTGTATTTATTATCAGCATCTGATTTAATTTGATTATTCAAAGCATCTGATGGCAACAATTCGTCAACTGGTTCATGGCTCACACACACTGCATCATGGGTAGCATTGCCTGGAAACTTAATGTCCTGATTGATGGCGTAGCAGTCTGTGTGGGGCGTACAAAAGATCAGACTGTTCATAGCACTGGAGTAAGTATTTTTCGGACATCGCCGACAGCGAACATCAATACCAAACTTGGCTAAAAGTAGAATAAAAGAAAGCTTAGACAGAAATCTGGTGTGCTAAGAGTATTGGAGACATAATAAGTAATTTAAAATTTAAAATTAGCCTTCAAACAATAATCTTGGTGAGTAATATATTTGTCTGATATTTAAGATACACAACATTAAAAACAATGTTATCAATAGTATTGATGTTTATAAAACTTGCAGAAAATTAATTTGATTGTACATCTACATGTATGATTTGCTGTTTGATTTATTCCAAAGTACCTCTGCCCAATTCAATTTAAAGCGTGGTGGTCATCGCGCAGCGCGTGTTCGAATTTCATGTAAATAAACAATGTATCTTACATGCATTGTATACGTCGCTATGAGTCTCATATCAAACAGGACGCGGCGCGACAACTGCCGCGCTTTAAATATGATTTTTTGAGTATTAGAAATTAGCTAATAACAAATAGATAAACAATATGCATGTTTTTCATCATTAAACTAATCATGTTTGTGATTACCCCAAGAGCATCTATGTACTAAATTTCAATGAAATGTGATGATTATGCAAATTATTCAATTTGTATACTGTAAAATACTTTATTTTAGCTGGAATTTATTTTAGCTGAAAATAAGTTTTAGGTGTTTTGTATGGAATTTATTTTCACTGATTTTTGGCGAGTTACAATGTAAATGTAAAATATAGCACAGCAAAAAAGGTATATTCGCTGAGTTTTATTTTCACTGAATCACTCCTGCAGCGAAAAATAGCGAAAATTAATTCCAAGCGAAAATAAAATATTTTACAGTACTCAAATTTCAATCCAAAACTAATCAAGTCTCAAGCATTGGCCCCTGCAGTCACTGATATTCTAAGACTTACTTATACTGAAATAAAATGCAATAATTGTTTTTTGAGATACAGGGTGAAAATTGGTTAATTATTATGCAAATTAGATAATTATTACGCACAGATTTCAACCCAATCAGCTCTCAGTGCATTGTTCCAGGACACCTATGTACCTAGATTCATTAGAATGTGATGTTTTGTTCTTTTAATGGTGGAAGACCAACAATTATTACGCAAGTTAGGTAATAAATATGGATGTATTTAAACCCAACTAATTAGGTTCTCGCATTGTCTTTATTTATGTACCAAGATTCATTGCAATAAGAACATTAGTACTCGGGATATTGATGGAAAAAACAAAAACTGACTAAATATTATGCAAATGAGATATTCATGAACATATTTTAAACCAAAACCGATCAGGTCTGTGCATTATTAAAAACATCCTAGAAAGGTGTGAGTGTGCTTGGAAGTTGTATATATCTGTATTTTTGTCCTTGTAACAATAGTACGGTAATAAAAGTACACACACACAAATGCGTAAACATCTTACTGTCGTTGTGATGATACGCATTGAATTAACTTTTAATATAGTTGCATTATGTTTAGATTAAAATGCAACCTTATATAGGGTTGCGATTTAATTAGAGTTTAATTTAATCTAAATTGTTTAATTAAATAAAAATGCAACAAAGTAGAAATAACATCATACATCCTGTGACTTAACATAGAAATGTTTGCAAATCTTAGAGTTAGTCAAGGGGGTAGGTATGGTACAGTTATATTAATATTAATATTAATATAAATTGAACCATATCTTCCTTCTTTACCTACCCTGAGCTACTTGCATTTGACTTAAATTTGCTAAAATATTAATATAAATTATGAAAAATAGTGAGGGTCTCCACTTGGTAGGTTTGTCATCACTTGTTAGGTGTGAAGATAAGTCAAAGTTGTCGCAACGTTAATATAGCTAATGCACATAGACAGGGTAACTGCAAAGACTCTCATTGTGTGCTTTTTAATCAACAGTAAAAAATGGCACATTTCAACAGCTAATTTTAATCCTTCTGGCCGAGGTGGGTGCAACATTTTGATTTTAGAGGTTTCAATTTTTTTTTTGATAATTTGTTAGATTTTGCAAAATGTGTTATATTCCATCAAAAGCAAAATTATTGAATTACTTAACTGAGAAAAATTCAATTTATAACGTATTTTAGTGAGGCATGCTCTAATTGTTTGAAAAAACTCTAATTTAACGCTTTTTGGTTAACTGACCTCTCAATGACACTCTTTCTCCAGGTGGACACGAATATCGTATACACATATTGTCATACATTGGATAAGTACCGGGTTCGCAACCACATTCTCTTTTATGTACACCATCGCACTCCTGGACAACCTGTGAAACAAACAATATTACATGATTATGATTACTTGAAGCCACAACCATTATGCCAGCAATAAACCAACCATATTTGGACAGTTAATCTTATGCACTGCTATAAATTTAAAATGGATGTCAGAAGTCCAATTGGTCAATCTAGCAAAGGTGTTGTGACATCATCATTATCATCATTAGCTGAAAACAATTTTTGCTAAAAAGACATTTTAGCTGTTTTATATAGAGTTGAATGTAAAAAAATAGGAAAAAAAGGTATATTCGCTGGATTTTATTTCCACTGAATCATTCCTCCAGTGAAAATAAATTTCAAGTGAAAATAAAGTAATTTGCAGTACTGTAACATATGTTTATAACTATATTACCAGACACCTTTGTCACATAGGACATGAATAATAATTACTTAAAATTGTGACTTAAAATACAAACGCATCTAACATCATTATCCCAGCTTATTATCCAATTGTTTAGAGACACAAAACCTGCAATTTTACATTCACCAAGAAAAATGTTTGTTATGCAATCAAATTCAGTCATTTAGCTAAGAAATAAATGATGAAATAAAAAACAAATAAAAAAATAAAAATACAGTAACTTGTGCAAATGACAATTGTAATTCACTGTGTGACCTATTACGTCTTCTTGGGGAAAATAAAATTGCAAAATTAGTTACGTTGTCATTGATTTCCACAACATTTTTACAATGAAAAAACAGAAATGCATGGCCACAAAAAATATGCATTTTATTTACGATATTAATTTCTTAACATCAGAATTAACAAGGTTAAAATTAATAGGGTCTGCTGGAACATGCTCAAAATCAAAGTCTTCATCAGCAAACTCTTAATGCACAATTTCACAATTTGATCTGCAACAACATCATTTGACCTGCAACAACATCATTTGACCTGCAACAACATCATTTGACCTGCAACAACATCATTTGACCTGATAGATCATATCTGTTTTTTAAATGCTGTGTCATATCGATGCAAGACATTTTGGTAATACAATGCAGAAGTGAATTACCGATATCAAAGTAGGATGTGTTTGGACAGATTTCACCAAAAAAAAAAGTAACTAACAATTTTTGAAAGGTAAACTGAATGTGGAATGAGGTATTTATGGCCTTTCACGTCATAGCTTTGAAAAGTACCCGGATGTTAAATATGTTCGTTCGTTGTTTATTCCCCTCTATGAATGGCCTCCAAGGTGTTTAATTGCAAGCACTTCAAATGCCTATCCAAGCTACAGTTATAATTAAAACAAAATTAAACCACTGCAATATTATTTCAAAAACAGTTTAGAATATACACAACTATAAATTAAGGCCGCATTTAGGTTCGCTTTAAAAGGTCAATGTCGAAGCACAGTCTATGTATGATTACCATAGACATGCAATATGCCAGTATTTGAAAAAATCAAACAACGATCAAACACCAGGTTTTATGACGAGACATTTTGAAGGACATGTGCATGAGTATTATATATTAAGCCTTGTTAACACATGCCAAAAAAAATCAAGGTTCCTTTTACCTTATCAATTGGTTAAAAAAAAATCAGGGTTTCATCCTTAGCAAATAGCTCAGTTAAATATACATATCAAGTCAACATGTAAGCAGTCAACCAGCATAAAGCTGCACTTATTAATTTTATCATTCACCAACTCAGCAGCACTTACCCATTGTACAGACTCTTTCCTTGAAAGCATGAAAATACATAGTTGTTTGAAAACATTAATCACTATTAACATAGAAGCCTATTCATGTATGCAAATTCATTTTTCACTAAATTGTTTTCCTTGGGTTTATGAGTGTATTGACCTAAAAAAAAGTTGTCATTCATCAGTCTAATTTTGGTGAGAAATGTTTTTTTTTTTTTTTTTAAGGAATAGAGACTATTTTGTCAATTTCCTATGACAATATACCATATCTCAATTAGTAGGCTGGAGACCGATAAGATGATTTGAAATTATTTACAAAAATTACGTTTCAAAACGTCAAAAATGCAATTTTTTTTCAAAGTTGAGCCCTATAGAATTGTTCTAAATTTAGTGATTTTTGGAAAACATTTAGGACAAGTTTCTCAAAACATGTCTCTGTAACACAAGAAGAACGCTATTTCATAGTGCCATCGAGCAATATATCTCCATGATTTTACATAATAAACCAATTAACATTATTATGCAATGTATAAACAACTTTCTCAAAAAAATAGGAGTGCAGGTAGGCATCGACCACAACAATAAATGTAGTGTTTCAGCCAAATGTTATACGGGATAGATATGAAATCTGGAGATTAAAATGTAAAGTATATGTATAGTATTATCCAAGCCACACCCTGTAATATTTAAGTTCTTGTATTTTGAAATTTCATTACAAAATACAGTAATTTAATGAAAGAACTATAGACTTACCACTTGATTTTTTCCAAAACAACGTTCAGAACATAGCCAGCATTCTTGACAAAAGTTGTAATACGGTAAATACATATTATGTTCACATAACTTGCACCTGAAAATAATATATAACAATTGTAGTTGCCATTTTTTTTGTGTGTTTTCTAATGAATTAACAGTCCCAAAATAATCTTTGGGTTACAAACTATATGCATATATGTACATGTAAACAGCACCTAGACAGGTGGCTATGCATATGTACATGTAAACAGCACCTAGACAGGTGGCTATGCATATGTACATGTAAACAGCACCTAAACAGCTGGCTATGCATACATACATGTAAGCAACACCTAGACAGGTGATCATGCATATATGTACATGTAAACAGCACCTAGACAGGTGGCTATGCATATGTACATGTAAACAGCACCTAAAGAGCTGGCTATGCATACATACATGTAAACAGCACCTAGACAGGTGGCTATGCATATGTACATGTAAACAGCACCTAGACGGGTGACTATGCATATGTACATGTAAACAGCATCTAGACAGGTGGCTATGCATATGTACATGTAAACAGCACCTAGACAGGTGGCTATGCATATGTACATGTAAACAGCACCTAGACAGGTGACTATGTATATGTACATGTAAACAGCACCTAGACAGCTGGCTATGCATATGTACATGTAAACAGCACCTAGACAGGTGACTATGCATATGTACATGTAAACAGCACCTAGACAGGTGGCTATGCATACATACATGTAAACAGCACCTAGACAGGTGACTATGCATATGTACATGTAAACAGCACCTAGACAGGTGACTATGTATATGTACATGTAAACAGCACCTAAAGAGCTGGCTATGCATACATACATGTAAACAGCATCTAGACAGGTGGCTATGCATATGTACATGTAAACAGCACCTAGACAGCAGGCTATGCATATGTACATGTAAATAGCACCTAGACAGGTGGCTATGTATATGTACATGTAAACAGCACCTAGACAGGTGACTATGCATATGTACATGTAAACAGCATCTACACAGGTGACTATGCATATGTACATGTAAACAGCATCTAGACAGGTGGCTATGCATACATACATGTAAACAGCACCTAGACAGGTGACTATGCATATGTACATGTAAACAGCACCTAGACAGGTGGCTATGCATACATACATGTAAACAGCACCTAGACAGGTGACTATGCATATGTACATGTAAACAGCACCTAGACAGGTGACTATGTATATGTACATGTAAACAGCACCTAAAGAGCTGGCTATGCATACATACATGTAAACAGCATCTAGACAGGTGGCTATGCATATGTACATGTAAACAGCACCTAGACAGGTGGCTATGCATACATACATGTAAACAGCACCTAGACAGGTGACTATGCATATGTACATGTAAACAGCACCTAGACAGGTGGCTATGCATACATACATGTAAACAGCACCTAGACAGGTGACTATGCATATGTACATGTAAACAGCATCTAGACAGGTGACTATGTATATGTACATGTAAACAGCACCTAGACAGGTGACCATGTATATGTACATGTAAACAGCACCTAGACAGGTGACTATGTATATGTACATGTAAACAGCACCTAGACAGGTGACTATGCATATGTACATGTAAACAGCACCTAGACAGGTGACTATGTATATGTACATGTAAACAGCACCTAGACAGGTGACTATGCACATGTACATGTAAACAGCACCTAGACAGGTGGCTATGCATACATACATGTAAACAGCACCTAGACAGGTGACTATGCATATGTACATGTAAACAGCATCTAGACAGGTGACTATGTATATGTACATGTAAACAGCACCTAGACAGCTGGCTATGCATATGTACATGTAAATAGCACCTAGACAGGTGACTATGCATATGTACATGTAAACAGCACCTAGACAGGTGGCTATGCATATATACATGTAAACATCACCTAGACAGGTGACTATGCATATGTACATGTAAACAGCACCTAGACAGGTGGCTATGCATATGTACATGTATAAACAACACCTAGACAGGTGGCTATGCATATGTACATGTAAACAGCATCTAGACAGGTGGCTATGCATATATACATGTAAACAGCACCTAGACAAGTGACTATACATATGTACATGTTTAAACAACACCTAGACAGGTGACCATGGATATGTGTACATGTAAACAGCACCTAGACAGGTGGCTATGCATATATACATGTAAACAGCACCTAGACAGGTGGCTATGCATATATACATGTAAACAGCACCTAGACAGGTGACTATGCATATGTACATGTTTAAACAACACCTAGACAGGTGACCATGGATATGTGTACAAGTAAACAGCACCTTGACAGGTGGCTATGCATATATACAAGTAAACAGCACCTAGACAGGTGACTATGCATATGTACATGTTTAAACAACACCTAGACAGGTGACCATGCATATGTGTACATGTAAACAGCACCTAGACAAGTGACCATGCATATGTACATGTAAACAGCACCTAGACAGGTGGCTATTTATATGCACATATACATGTAAACAGCACCTAGACAGGTGGCTATGCATATATACATGTAAACAGCACCTAGACAGGTGACTATGCATATGTACATGTATAAACAACACCTAGACAGGTGGCTATGCATATGTACATGTAAACAGCACCTAGACAGGTGGCTATGCATATATACATGTAAACAGCACCTAGAGAGGTGACTATACATATGTACATGTTTAAACAACACCTAGACAGGTGACCATGCATATGTGTACATGTAAACAACACCTAGACAGGTGAGTATGCATATGTACATGTATAAACAACACCTAGACAGGTGACTATGCATATGTACATGTATAAACAACACCTAGACAGGTGACTATGCATATGTACATGTATAAACAACACCTAGACAGGTGACCATGCATATGTACATGTAAACAGCATCTATACAGGTGGCTATATATATGCATATATACATGTAAACAGCACCTAGACAGGTGACTATGCATATGTACATGTTTAAACAACACCTAGACAGGTGACCATGCATATGTGTACATGTAAACAGCACCTAGACAGGTGGATATGCATATGTACATGTATAAACAACACCTAGACAGGTGGCTATGCATATGTACATGTAAACAGCACCTAAACAGCTGGCTATGCATACATACATGTAAGCAACACCTAGACAGGTGATCATGCATATGTACATGTATAAACAACACCTAGACAGGTGACCATGCATATGTACATGTAAACAACACCTAGACAGGTGGCTATGCATATGTACATGAAAACAGCACCTCGACAGGTGGCTATATATATGCATATATGCATATATACATGTAAACAGCACCTAGACAGGTGACTATGCATATGTACATGTTTAAACAACACCTAGACAGGTGACCATGCATATGTGTACATGTAAACAGCACCTAGAGAGGTGACTATGCATATGTACATGTAAACAGCACCTCGACAGGTGGCTATATATATGCATATATACATGTAAACAGCACCTAGACAGGTGACTATGCATATGTACATGTTTAAACAACACCTAGACAGGTGACCATGCATATGTGTACATGTAAACAGCACCTAGAGAGGTGACTATGCATATGTACATGTTTAAACAACACCTAAACAGGTGACCATGCATATGTGTACATGTAACCAACACCTAGACAGGTGACTATGCATATGTACATGTATAAACAACACCTAGACAGGTGACTATGCATATGTACATGTATAAACAACACCTAGACAGGTGACTATGCATATGTACATGTATAAACAACACCTAGACAGGTGACCATGCATATGTACATGTAAACAGCACCTATACAGGTGGCTATATATATGCATATATACATGTAAACAGCACCTAGACAGGTGACTATGCATATGTACATGTTTAAACAACTCCTAGACAGGTGACCATGCATATGTGTACATGTAAACAGCACCTAGACAGGTGGATATGCATATGTACATGTATAAACAACACCTAGACAGGTGGCTATGCATATGTACATGTAAACAGCATCTAGACAGGTGGCTATGCATATATACATGTAAACAGCACCTAGACAGGTGACTATACATATGTACATGTTTAAACAACACCTAGACAGGTGACCATGGATATGTGTACATGTAAACAGCACCTTGACAGGTGGCTATGCATATAAACATGTAAACAGCACCTAGACAGGTGACTATGCATATGTACATGTTTAAACAACACCTAGACAAGTGACCATGCATATGTGTACATGTAAACAGCACCTAGACAGGTGACTATGCATATGTACATGTATAGACAACACCTAGACAGGTGACCATGCATATGTACATGTAAACAGCACCTAGACAGGTGGCTATTTATATGCACATATACATGTAAACAGCACCTAGACAGGTGGCTATGCATATATACATGTAAACAGCACCTAGACAGGTGACTATGCATATGTACATGTAAACAGCACCTAGACAGGTGGCTATGCATATGTACATGTAAACAGCACCTAGACAGGTGGCTATGCATATATACATGTAAACAGCACCTAGAGAGGTGACTATGCATATGTACATGTTTAAACAACACCTAGACAGGTGACCATGCATATGTGTACATGTAAACAACACCTAGACAGGTGACTATGCATATGTACATGTATAAACAACACCTAGACAGGTGACTATGCATATGTACATATATAAACAACACCTAGACAGGTGACCATGCATATGTACATGTAAACAACACCTAGACAGGTGGCTATGCATATGTACATGTAAACAGCACCTCGACAGGTGGCTATATATATGCATATATACATGTAAACAGCACCTAGACAGGTGACTATGCATATGTACATGTTTAAACAACACCTAGACAGGTGACCATGCATATGTGTACATGTAAACAGCACCTAGAGAGGTGACTATGCATATGTACATGTTTAAACAACACCTAGACAGGTGACCATGCATATGTGTACATGTAAACAGCACCTAGAGAGGTGACTATGCATATGTACATGTTTAAACAGCACCTAGACAGGTGACCATGCATATGTGTACATGTAAACAACACCTAGACAGGTGACTATGCATATGTGTACATGTATAAACAACACCTAGACAGGTGACTATGCATATGTACATGTATAAACAACACCTAGACAGGTGACTATGCATATGTACATGTATAAACAACACCTAGACAGGTGACCATGCATATGTGTACATGTAAACAACACCTAGACAGGTGACTATGCATATGTGTACATGTATAAACAACACCTAGACAGGTGACTATGCATATGTACATGTATAAACAACACCTAGACAGGTGACTATGCATATGTACATGTATAAACAACACCTAGACAGGTGACCATGCATATGTACATGTAAACAACACCTAGACAGGTGGCTATACATATGTACATGTAAACAGCACCTCGACAGGTGACTATATATATGCATATATACATGTAAACAGCACCTAGACAGGTGACTATGCATATGTACATGTTTAAACAACACCTAGACAGGTGACCATGCATATGTGTACATGTAAACAGCACCTAGAGAGGTGACTATGCATATGTACATGTTTAAACAACACCTAGACAGGTGACCATGCATATGTGTACATGTAAACAGCACCTAGAGAGGTGACTATGCATATGTACATGTTTAAACAACACCTAGACAGGTGACCATGCATATGTGTACATGTAAACAACACCTAGACAGGTGACTATGCATATGTGTACATGTATAAACAACACCTAGACAGGTGACTATGCATATGTACATGTATAAACAACACCTAGACAGGTGACTATGCATATGTACATGTATAAACAACACCTAGACAGGTGACCATGCATATAAATGTATATGACCAGAAACTCATTCCTAACAATCTGTTATTAAGCATGAGTAAGTTAGTTATCTTATCAGATAATCATAGTACATAGTATTTGCTCTATTCTACAAAACAAAAAACAAATTTACTTATTAGAATCACAGATACATTTATGAAAGTGCATGCACAAGAGCAAAGTAATAACAAACATTTACCGTAAAAAACTTGATTAATTCGCGGTCTATTAATTCGCGCACCCATTTTATTTTCGAACGCTAATTTTTTAATGTATCCTTTTAATTCGCGGCGTTCAAAAACATGTTTAAAATTGTATCCTATTAATTCGTGGGCCAGAATAAAGTGGGTAACTCAGAATATATTGCATGAAGACATTAAAAATATACATTTTGTTTGAGTTTTTATGTTATCAGTACTTGGTGTAGCCGCAATCGCAGATGATCTCCGTCATCACAGCCTTTCAGTTAAGCATGCAGTTTAGGTTCGGTAAAGATTTGACCTGAAAAAAATCATTCCCCAACGACACTACAGATGTTGGGCAAGATTATTACTTAGTCGATAAAAATTCATCGGTCACGAATTTCCGTGATGGAAAGCTTAGTACAGGGCTTTTTCGTCGCTGATCCACAGGGTTGCATCGACCAAGTGTCCGCCATTATTCTATTATGTTTATCATTTAAGTGAACCGCCCTATGGTGCGTAAATTAACGTTTTTGATTGGTTGGGTGATTGACCTCGTGTCACATTTTCATTATACCGGATTCGGTAAAAAACACAGAGTTAAGCGGTCATGTACGTTCTATAAATCTAACCTTGCACACATAATCTTGTACTGACGTATTTGTTGTCCAAGAAAGACATTCTTTTTCATTTAAACCCCAGTTAACTCTTTGCGTCCATGGTATTTGTGAGAGTTGAAAGATTTTTTGAACAAATGAAAAGTAACTATATTGATTTGTGTCAAGCTGGGTGGCCCGAATTTAAATATCAGTGCATGAACTCTGTAGGTCATTGCCCAATGCCTCACGTAATTCAAACGCGTGGTTAAAAAAACTAATTATCATGAAAGCAATAAATTACGAAGTTGAAATATTCAGAGCCGGTACAAAATTTGCGTAATTAGAAAAGCAAAGCCAGTACGGAGTTGCATACAAGTTGCGTAATTACAGTACAATTTTACTAGATTGACGCGCGGGGCATGAAAGAAAAGGGTTGCTAAGGTAACGCGCCGGTTCAGTGCGTGACTTGGGGTCAAACTTCGGTCAACACACACTTGATGTCAGCATCTCCACGCAGCAAGTTTTGCAAAGAAGTACTTGAAGTTCAATTACGTCCCAAAATGATGTCGCTGATCACTCAGTTGTTGCAGCGTGTGTTGTGTCATGTCCATGATGCACCCCGTTTTGACTTTGGCTTGCTTTTTCTTCTTAATGCATGTTCACGTAAAATGCGACCTCTCACCAATGTATTGAAACACTTTGAATTTATACTTTGCATGATTATATTTGGTCAACGCGAAACATTATTTTTTCTAAACATTTTCTGAGATCATTTTTATCAACGAAGGGTTATTTTTCCAGACAAGATGGGCTTCGTAATATCTGCCATAACATCGCCCGGGCGATGCCTAGAAAAATAAAAAAAAGCCAGTGCAGAGCCAGACGACTACTTTGTAGCCACGTGTTCATTGTTTGTTTGTGTACAGAGTGACCTTTGCCATTTCACTGTTTCATTTCAAGTGTAACATGGTGCGTGGTCCTTGACGCAGTGCGTGTTCTCTGCCCGACTATACGCCATGAATGTCGCTAGCCATGAGTCTCAGAGGCACTAAAAAAACGTCCTGTAATCGTGTTCATTGGAAAACAAAACAAATCACTAATAAATTTATGAAAACAGCTCCTTTTTGAATCGATCAAAAAGTACTCTTTTAATTCGCGCACCAAAAACCAATAATTTCTGTTTTTACGCTATTAATTCGTGCACTTGAAAAAATAATTATTTTTACTACCGCAAATTAGTATACTATAAATGACCATCATTTTACATACAGTCATTGTACTCCTCTTAAAATACTCCTCTGCTTCAAACTTGCATTACCCGAACATAAAGGAATGCATAACATGATTCACTGTAATTCAGAAATGATTTTATTCTTACTGTGTTACAGAATCAGCAGTACATGACTGCACCATGAAATTGCCAGGTTGACAAAGGTCACACGTTGTACCATCCCTGAGCTTGAAAGTTCTTTTTTCAGGGTCTGTTTTATAGCACTGACGTAAATTTCCATCGGCTGATGTCCTACAGGTAAAAACCTTGAATAAATGAGAAAAACCGGTACTTAGTTTGATTGCACCAACATATATATGCTTTTATGTGTACTCCAAAATCTGTATTAAAAGCCGCGGCTTCTATTAAAATGGTACAATGCAACAGAGGGGATGCGGCTTCTATTAGAGAATCTACACATATGAGGAATGGTGAATTTTTTTGGTCTCAATCGTTCAAAAAGGATGGGTGTGGCTTCTATTAGGAATGCGGCTTCTAATACAGATTTTACGGTAATATTGAAATTGAATTTAAATTTCATTTCACCAGTAACATAAAGAAATTAAATAAATAGTAATGTACAGAAATACATATACAAAGTATTATGAGTAGTCAAATGGATATATTTGTGTGAGATATGAAATATTGATTTGCAGCAATGTAATTTGTTACTATATACTTTATATTGATACAGGTTTTCCTGATGTTTAATTTATTGTTACGTGGTCATTATTTCACAGTCAAGTCGATATTTTTGACCCCCAATTTTAAGATTTTCAGCCATTTTATAATAATTTAGGCCACTTTTTGGCAAAGAAACTTTAATTTTTGGACAAGAATGCAGCCTGAACGTCAATTTTTTTTGAAGTCCAGGTTTTTGAGCAGCTGCCGAACACCCCAACCCAAAAAATATTGCATAGACCATAGAAATGTGACATCCATTGTTTGAATTTCTGTCAACCAGAAAGTGAATCTCCTGCAACAACGGTGGACATACATGTAAGCTATTTTTTTAACAGGAACAAATTCATGTATCAGTACATTTAATTACAACAGTAGTGAACATGCAGATATACCGGATTCTGCCGTAAATTCACCCAGGGCCGTTAAACGGCAGTTCAGGTTTAAAAAAAAAAAAATTAGGACCAAGAAACCGCCCAGGGCGTTTTTCGGCAGTTTTTTTAAGGTGTTATTTTAATCTTTTTTGATGCCTAAAAATTTCGCCATAGTCATTGATGCCTATTCAAGAGTACCGGTATTGATGTTTATTGCGACTAGCGCGAATAGGTTAGCTTTGTTTCGACAATAAGCTGTTATAGCTGTAAACAATGTTGAATTATACTACAAATGCTTAGTTTATCTTTGTAAAACAACTAAATTTTTTATTTAAAAACAAATCATGCCACTTTTCCATCAAAATCCAAGCCAAAAGATCGTACAACAACATTGACAAATCTCTTCCGAGCTACGTTCAATAACATTAACAAATTTAAATGAGCTATGGTATTTTGAACACGTTGGCATCATCCATCGTTTTAATTGGTTAATTATTGATTTGACCTGTCAGGTCAAAGAACACAATCTTTGCGATACCGCGATCACTTGCTACCGAGCAATGCAGTTGCAGTTCGTTTTTATTTGAAACGTCTTTTACTAATAAAATGAAACAAAATAATTGTATTTGGCGCACGAGGTTCGTTAATGTGAGAAAGATACGCTATCTACTTTTTAATCCAGCAAGAAAAAATGTATAAAATTTTAGATTAGCTTCTGTAGAAGTTTCTTTCATTTTGGGTGCTCCAACTGCCGGCATTGAAAATCGGTATAAGTGGATTTTTCAATGAAAATATAAGCCCCTAAAAATATTTGATGATAATTTTTTGAAAATTTGAACCCCAAATAAGGGCACAGCCATGAAACCGCCCAGGGCGATTTTTCGAATGGGCGAATTTACGAAAGAATCCTGTACTATTTTCCTGATGAAAATGATCGATCCATGCCAACCAGTGCACACAAAATGTGTACACATTAAAACTGTAAGTTTCCAATGATGACTCGTGAAGATTAGTGGAATTAATCCAAAGAACAGGGTATACCTATAAAAGTATTCTCAGAGTGGAGCTATCACAGAATGTTGCAAAGACGTGCACCACTGTACCATGTACTTCTATGGGATCTGCATGAGCTGCTTTGGAACGCCAGTTGAAATTAAGAGCTAGTGAAATTAGCTTAAGTCGAGGAAACAGCAGAAACTCAACTGTGAAGTATTCCTGAGCAACCAAATTTGTATATTTTACACAAGAAGGGGTAATCTAGTTACACTGTTCAGGGGATCGAGTATCAACAACTATCCCAAGGTATTATTTTCTGAGAGTTTTCAGCATTTGTTTTCACTGTGATGGTTGCCAGGTAATCAAGTTTTCAGATCCACACCAAAATACTTTTTGGATCAAAAGTGCATCTCCTATAAAGTTCCCATAATCCAAGTACTGTAAAATATTTTATTTTCCCTTGGAATTTTCACTGAAGGAAGGAGTAAGTGAAAACTAAATCCAACAAATATTCCTTTTTCCCTCTATTTTACATTCAACTCATAAAAAATCAGTGATAATAAATTCCATTTTCAACAAAAATTAATTTCACCTAAAATAAAGTATTTCACATTACCGGTATACTGAATAATGCATGATCTCTGGTAAACTATTATTTTAACATTGTTAAACATATTTTGAAGCGGTCACTACAAGCTTTACATGAAACGCAGGGTTTTGGAGGTTACAGTTTTAGGGGGATTCATATGGGATATATCGATGCCTCCATGCTAGTACTTACACAACCACGCAGTCGCAGATGGTTCGTCCTCATTCGTTCAAAGTTTACGAAACGATACATAGATAGTGTCGGATCCAATCAAAATACTACAATTTATTTCACCACAGGGGCTTGATAATCTATATAGGGGGTTGGCATCCAATGAATTACAGTAAATATTGCACACGAATATTAACAAGCAGCCTGTCGGCTGAGATAGCTCCGCTGTTAGCAATGCACATTTCAATTAAAGAACAGAAGATATCATTAGAAAATGAACATTATGCATAGTATCAATGCAATGGGACTGTTTTCAACAAGAATTCAAAAATAACATTTTTCACCATAAATGATTGTGGTTTTTAACAAGAAGAAAATATCACTTTTTACCAAAAATGACAAAAATATTCACCAAAATTAGAGAATTAGAGATATCATTACAAAATGAATAAATCTGAGAGAGGTTCACATGTAGTACCTATATATGTAGTATCAAAGCAATTGGACTTGCGGTTAACAAGAAGTCGAAAATATCACTTTTTACCAAAAATGACAAAAATATTCACCAAAATTAAAGAATTGACGATATCTATACAAAATGAACAAATTTGAGAGTGGTCCACATGTAGTACCTATATATGTAATATCAAAGCAATTGGACTTGTGGTTTTTAACAAGAAGTCGAAAATATCACTTTTTACCAAAAATGACAAAAATATTCACCAAAATTAGAGAATTAAAGATATCATTGCAAAATGAACAAATCTGAGAGAGGTCCACAAGTAGTACCTATACATGTAATATCAAAGCAATTGGACTTGCAGTTTTTAACAAGAAGTCGAAAATATCACTTTTTACCAAAAATGACAAAAATATTCATCAAAATTAGAGAATTGACGATATAATTACAAAATGAACAAATCTGAGAGAGGTCCACATGTAGTACCTATATATGTAATATCAAAGCAATTGGACTTGTGGTTTTTAACAAAAAGTCGAAAATATCACTTTTTACCAAAAATGACAAATATATTCACCAAAATTAGAGAATTAAAGATATCATTACAAAATGAACAAATCTGAGAGAGGTCCACATGTAGTACCTATATATGTAATATCAAAGCAATTGGACTTGCGGTTTTTAACAAGAAGTTGAAAATATCACTTTTTACCAAAAATGACAAAAATATTCATTAAAATTAGAGAACTAAAGATATCATTACAAAATGAACAAATCTGAGAGTGGTCCACATGTAGTAGTACCTATATATGTAATATCAAAGCAATTAGACTTGCGGTTTTTAACAGGAAGTCGAAAATATCACTTTTTACCAAAAATTACAAAAATATTCACCAAAATTAGAGAATTGAAGATATGATCATGAAATGAACAAATCTGAGAGAGGTCTACCCAAGGTACATACCGGTATACACCAAGTATCAAAGCATTCAGGCTTGTAGTTTTCAAGAAGACACGGACGACGGACGCCGGACGACGACGGACAATCACTCATATGATAAGCTCCGCTCGACAAAGTCGACAGCGGAGCTAAAAACGGATAAAGTAGCCGCTACTGGTTTTCTGCTCGACGCCGGCGTGACCCTGGATAATACAGGTCACAGGAGCTTGCATGGCCTTAAAATTACATTAAAAATTACATTATGGGAGAAAGAGGATTAATCATTTTAATAGATTGTACAACCCACGACATTTATAGACAGTTACACGACCATCTAAATATCAATATTAAAAATTCCGCCATTGGTTTGAGGAGTTGGGCACTCACGAAAATCTCCATTCGCCAGTCACTTGTTTCTGAAAAGGACTGCGTTGTCGCAAACACGACGAACAACCTAGCTGCAGCATAGACCTTAAAAGACAGGTTTATGGCTGCGGTTACGAACAACCCAGAAACATCGGAAAATGCGCGATCGCCAAGACATGCATGAGCGGAAATACCACTTACCAATGATACAAAAACACCAAACTTGTAACATTTCCAGGCCATCTTGCCAAATCGTACGCGCATGGGAAAAAAAATCCACCAACTCTAAAAATAGCCTGTACACCGATCGCCTCATGAATATTGTATAAAAAAAAAGTTGGTGTAACTTCCGGAACAGTAGCTCTGTGGTGATTGGTCAATGCGGTTCAACGAAGGGTACACGTACACACAAATACCTGCACAAATCGGAGTACTAGTATTGTGAAAAAGGCAGAACAGCGACACATGTAAAGTACATTAAATAAATAAGTAAATAAATAAATAAATAAATAAATAAATTCAACTTACTGTGTACAAAACATCGTTTCCTAATACATGTATTCGATGTATCTCAATCCGTGTTTCCAGATGATCAATCAGCGTTAGTCACATGACGAATAAACAATCAGAGGTACATTACTTGGGGTTTGCAACTCGCATAGTACTGTATGGTGACATCATGTCAAGATCCCATTCAAGTCTCTTCTCGTAGATAGCGAGACTGAGGCTACGACCTTCTGACATGACGCATATCAATGTTCAAGGTTTGTAATGAAAAAAATAAACTTTTCTTGTCACCATCATAGTGAAAAATGTAATACATCGAAAATGTACAGAAAATATAGTTCTCGTAATCCGTCATATCGTGGGCAGCTATTTTGATCCACCTGAACATCCCAGTATCCTAGTTACCTCGGGCATGCGCATTCGCAAAGTGGAACGCTTATGCGAGAGCGAGATTGTGACGGGATCTTGGTATCATGTCACCCATGGAACAATAAACCCCATGGAACTGGGTTTATAGTTCCATGTGTCACCGTAGTTACAAACCCCAAGCATGGAACTATAAACCCAGAACTATAGTTCCATGCCCCAAATAATGTACCTCTGATACAATACAGCATCTTGAATTTTCAAGGTGAATGTTCCGGCGAAGCACTCCACTATCAGAGGGAAGAATGTCCGAACGGAACAACACCGTGCAGGCGGACGATGACAATACAGTACGAGTATAAAGTCCAGGAATAAAGTTCAATTCAATGAAAATTCAAATAACTTTTAGAAATAAATATATAAATGTCAAAGTTATTAGTACTTTAAATCACATTCCGTCAATAGCGTGGCTGATTTTTGCAAATATTTACATATTTTAAATGATCAAACCTCGGGGGGGGGGGGGGTATTCATAAGAAACTCTTTCATAGTAGCCGATTTCGCCAATCAGGCGACAACATAAATTTGACAGAGTTACCGCTGGCGGCGCTCTTTAAACATGAAACGAGTGAAATCCATTCCATTGACCAATGAGAGGCCACCTTTTATCACCATGACCTTATAACAAAAGCCAGGTTTAAAAATAGTTAAATAAACAAGGGTTTCCCCCATCAGATACTGTGACCGAGTATACTAGTATTTATTAGACCACAGTCCCTCTAGATAGAGGATAGAGGTACTGTGGTTGTCACCTAGAAACATAGCAACGTTGTTTTTGGTGAATATATAACATGTTCTGTTCCAATAAAGGATTTTGATATGCATAACAATTCCTTAATGAAACATTTCCTGTACTCTATAAAATTTAACAATGCCACTAGCCCAAGATGGACTTCCTGTTCAACACGTAGTTGTATGTTCGCGTCACTGTACGTCACGGTAAAAACACACTTTCGAACTTGACAATTTTTAAGTTCAGACCATTAAGCAAATAGATGGAAATACCAGTTGCATAACTCATGAAAATTGATGATTCGGTTGGTGACCGGAATAGCTGCATTTAGTGTTCTTTTCTTTGCAATATAAAATCATATCGATGCTGTGGACGGCGAAGGGTGACAAATTGTTTTGGTTCAACGGCTCTCAAAGCACGGGCAACTGACATTTCCTGATTTTTTGTTTTACTATTCTGACGTGTTCTGGGCTGTATATAATAGTCAGACACTGACAAGTAAGTAAGTACTAGTAAACAGTCCGGGACAAAATAGTGAAGCTAACGTCAATTTATAACTAAATGGGCCCTGTATACGAAGTTCGCAAAAAACATTCAGTCTTTAGAAGTCACTTAGTTTATTACTAGGACGTATTCTGCTGTTACATTTCCAACCGTTTTGCGATAGTATTTTCTAGAATGAAGGCAGCATTTACAGTTCATTCAAAGTTCAAAGTTGCGTTGGGATTACGTTGATGCAGTGTAACAACGTCGGCGTTGGCGATCTTTTTCCAGTGCGCAACAGCCAAAATAAAAAAGCATGATCATCTGAGCCAAAATAAAAAGCATAATCATCTGAACACTGCTATTACAAAACTGGTAGGAGATAATACATTTGGGGCAAAAGTATTCAAAAATCAGTTTTTAGCTGTTGCAATGGCAGTGGTGGGCCAGGATTTTTTTTTTCAATTAGTGACGGTACGACCTACCTGTGAAGTATGAACAAAATCAGCCGAGCCAAAAAAATCACAGAGGAGTTAAAAGCCGGTGCTGGTGAAGTTTCTCGGTAATAAAAAGAGATATCAAAAATTTAAATAGTTACTTTGTGCCCACACTCAAGCTGAGTAGAATGAGCTATGTCTAGGATGTTTTATCCCAAATTTGTAGAAGGAGATACATTTGGCTCGAAGCTATCAAAAAAACAAAATCATTTTTTTTCCGATTTTTCCTAATAACTAGGGTGAAAGTGTGACCTGCCATGTTTGAGAAAATCGGCCAAGCAAAAAAAATCACAGAAGAAATAATACGTGAAAACACTGGAAATCACCCCCCCACACACACACACACAAAACGACAAAAGGGCAATCTAGCGAAGCGGATCGCCAATAATTAATATTCTTTTTTGTTAGTTTATCTTTAATTTTATTTATTAATATATTTTAACACATTACATCTAATTGGGGTGGAAATTGTTGGCAAGCTGAAACCTCTTGCGCAAATTTGTTATAGCTGTTTTGTAATAAGTGCCCCTGCCGCGATATAAAAATCGAAATTATATTTCACATTTGGAAATACATGAACTAACTTAATGTATTTTGCCAAGGAAATGCTTAAATAATAGTAAACATGGTTTTATAACTTGTTGTTTGAATAGTGCAAAGTTAATATAATTACCGCATGTGCATATTAATGAGCTAATTTGCATATTTTATAATTAATGTATGCGATTTTCAAATAACTTCATTCTAGGATTAACTGATATTTTTGCAATTTATAGAGGCATAATTTATGAGACTGAACTACAATTTTAGCAGCAAAGAACAAAAATTATCACATATTTATTATCTATCACAATAAAACAATAGCATATAGTTACATATAGTTACAATTATAACATTGCATAGCAGCTATCAGAATCAGAGTCTGAGATTATAGCAACTCGTTCACTTTTATTTGAGTCCCCTGTACATTTACAAGCAACTATGCAGGGAATGTTAGCTCTAGCACAAGAACATTCTCGCAGACAATGGGATTTCACACATTTGCAATATGTGGACTTTACAGTGCTAGGTTTACTCGGTTTTGTCATTACGGGAACTAGCTTTCCGCTCTCCACAAAACGGCCAAAGTTAATAACGGGTGGCAAGTTCATATCGTTCATACGTGCTCGTTTGTATATTAACAGCTGATATAATGCTCTTAATAAATGCTGGTAGAATGCATCTTCAGTTGGAGGCAATGCTCTCAATTCCCTATTTCTTGTTGCAAATAAGGGGGGAGGGGCAAGGGTTATTTTCGTTCAACATAATTGCAATATTTTTTTGTTCGTACAACGTAAATAGAAAAAATAAATTCCGTAATTCTGTAATCACAGGCTAGACGTACAACGTAATCAATCAAATATTTTTTTCGAACACTAAAAATGTGTCATTTTTCTCGTACGTACAAAAATTCACATCCAAATAAAAAAAATCGTAAGGAATAATCCAGGGAAATTACATTTTAGAAACTGTAAAACGACTAGATGACACAATTCACTACAAAATTGAATGTCAAGACGTAAAAGGCCCTCTAATCGAATGAAGAGCATTACGAGGGTAATATGCGCATGCGTCTCTTCACACGGCGCAGCAATGGTGGAGAATTTGAGTCGGAGAGCTCTTCGGACCATTCAATGTTCCATTTGTTAACACTGTAAACTGTAAAAACGTCTTTTTTTTCTTCGTAAATTGTGAAAAGCCCTTTTTATTTCCCGTAAAACCGTACCAGCTACCCCCCTTGCCTCCCCTCAAATAAATGTTCTCGAAGTATGTCAAGGGATTCAAATCCTGTGTGTCCATAAAGTTGAACAAACGTTTTTCTTGCTTGGTCAATAACTCGTTGTGTCACTATGGCGTCTTCACCTTCATTTCCAAATGCAGCCAAGCAATCCAAGCTTCCGACAATGGAAAGTGCAACCTTTGCTGCTTTTCGCTTCCCCTGTCGAAATGGGTAACTCACAGTGTCACAACCAGTTAACGTGTACACAGCCAAGACAGCAGAAGCCAGATTTTGGGGACTATTTCCATATTTTTGGCACAGGGCCGACACCAGATCATGAATAGGGAGAAACAAGCCCATTTTCTCAACCCACAGCTCCAAAAGATTGTCTAGCATACAATAATGATAGAAACACAATATTAAGATGTCAGTATCTGTTGCTTGAACAACAGCACATTGATATCCAAGTGATGATGTGCAGTATGCCAAAAGTGCAATAAGTCTGGTATCTGCTTCTTCGTGACACAAGCAAGATAGTTCATCAATTGTAGCAGCTACACCATTCATATTTGAATGCTTCATGTTTCTGGTCTGTGTCTTGTAAAAAACAAAGCATTCTTGTAACCACAGATTCATCTTGGTACATTTTCAACAAAGAACCTTTTGATTTGGTTGACTTTCTGTCTGTTGAAAATGTTACAATGTTTGGTGGTTCAATTTTAGACAACATCTCTTCTTCTGCTTTTTTTTCATAGCTTCAATTCCGATTTTCTTTGCATTAACAACATCTGTGGACTTTGCTTTCATACCAGTTGCAATATTTATCAGATCATCCTTGTTTGTACAAGTAAATGGATTGATCATATCAGCATTAATCCTGTTCTTCATTTTCATAACAATGTTAAGTTCTTCAATGGATAAATTACTTGAATCGCCATGATGACTGGAAGTTGAATGTTGCATATTCACCATTGATTTAATGTTTTCAGAAACTTTTGTCATTACTGGAGCAGATTTGATGTACTTCTCACGTGCAGCAGGGTTCTGTGTTGTTATTCCTTTCAGTAGAGACGTCTTTCCCTCTTTGTTGTATGTCTGCTCCAGGGCAAGGTCACTCTATACCCCATTGAAGATTCCTTCTGTCCGATGGACTGTAAAATCTCCTTCCAGAAATCTCTGGTGTACCTCAGGAAATTTGTCGGACAATTGTGTCATTTCTTGGAGATATATAGGAAGGCATATCATATAATTTTGATGTCTAGAGCTCACAATGTATGGGATCATATTCTGCACCTCCTTTAAAGGTTTCCTCCAGTTGAATGACCTCTCAGCATGAATATACCGTCTTAGAATTAACACCATGTCCAAGTACCATTGCCAGAATCTTGCTGTTACACTTAATTGTTCCTCATATTCACCCCACAGTACCATTAACTCTTGTAATGTTTCTTTAACTCCATGTAATTTAGTTGTAGAACCACTAGTGTCTTTTCTCTCCATACAGTTCAGCAGGTTGTTTGCTTTGTCTGACAAACTCGCAAGTGATATTTCCTAATCTTTTTCCATTAACCACTCTTCAAATGCTTCCCATTTCAATCTCATTATTGCTTCACTGACTAGCGAATGGCATTTCAACATTTGATAGTAATCTTTTCCATTTAAGATCTTGTTAACTGTGCCCCTACCAAATATACCATTTGTGAGTAGGACTTCTTCGAAACAACTGGCCTTCATGAAGAATCCAATAGTAATAAGAACCCATAAAATTCTCAGCTATATGAAAACTCCCAAGTCGCACTACAACATTATTATATTTCTGTGAGCATTTCTTCTTTATTCCTTGCACAATATCATATATTGCTTGATCGCATGTGACAACTGTGCATTCCTGACCCATTCTTGTTGTAAAACTGGTGAAATAATCCAGTGAAGTTTGAGCAATCTCTGGATTTGTTGGAGACTCTGAGACTATTGGTCCATATCCAATAATCGTTCTAGCAGATTTCTTACCGATTAGTATCTCATAAAAGGAGTTCCATGTTGGGGGAGTTATTTCTCTAGTATCATCTCCAAGTAACAACTGCCCTGTTGGTAGCATTCGCAGCAGATACCAAACAATGTCATCACTGCACAGATCTGTGCCAGTTTCTGAGGATAGGTGTGAATAGAGCAGTGGAATGTCGGAAAGAGATCTTCATGTGGCATTCTGCAGGATGAAAATCAACAGGATCATGGAGTGTTGTTTTTCTGCCTTTTGGTAGAGGCACCGTGGGGGATCAGAACTATGTATTTCTCCAGTATACTGGTATATATTGTGCGTTGTTGCATGCAAAGTCTTGCCATCTTTTGTATTTTCATGAAAGTCTAAATTATCAAATGCACAGTGCATGAAAACACCTTCACTAATATTAGAAGGGATAAACAAACCATTTCGTTCTACCTGCTCTTCAACTGAATCTGCTATAGCAGCAACATATCGCTGAGCATCTGAATAACTTGTAGTATTACCAAATCTATTGAACATTGTTAGTAGCTTCTTACTCCTCGTTTGCCTTAGTACGTGGAGTGCAAGTCCTACATGCTTTGGCATTGCAATGGAGGTGTTTGCTGCCATGACATCCTGTGCCAAATTAAGGACCTTCTTTTTAGTTCATTTGTGAGTAACACTCTACCATCTGTTCCAGTTGTTGCTTCTGCACTGCTTACCATCCATGCAAGGTGGTTGTATAACTCTGCTGGCACAATTGTGTAGGCTTGCTTATAGGAAATGTCTAAATCATTTTCAGATGTAGTAGATGACGTAACATCAATTTGTCGGCGTCTGTTACTGTGCTCTTTTGCTTTAGACTTAATAGCACTCTTCAGGTATTTGGCTGATGCATAAGAGTCTGCCTTGACAGTTTGAATCTTTTGAATGCCTTCCTCATCACTACTGGTATCAGACTCTGGAATCAGCCGTGTTTCATCAAGTTTTTGTTTTAACCTTGCAGTCATTGAACACAGTTCTTGAATTGTAATATGGGAAGCACATATCAGACTTGACATACCCTTTTGTGTCAACACCTGCACATCAGATCCAAAATGCTTCAAAATTCTCTGCTGCAGACTTTGACTTCTGTATGTATGTGCATTTTCTACACCATTTTCAGAAAGAATTTCACGATATCTATCTCTTAGTTGTGTCATGTAGTAAACACCACCCTCAGTTAATTTTTGCGTTATTTCTGAGATCAGCATTGGAAACGCTGCATCATGATCTGATTGCTGAACATTAACATTTTCAGTAGTTCTTTTGCAACGCCTATTCATAAAATCATTCATACATGATCTATGGTATCTAAAGTCAGCTGCAATCATATCAGTGTGATATGTGCCACCATGACCTTGAATTTTTTGGAGAATTGTTTCGTCATTTAGTTCCTTTGCCTTCTGGAAAATTTAATCTTGACGCTGTTTAGTTGCAATTAACACAAGAGTATGTTTTCCTTTCGAATCTCGCTCCTTTTCACATAAGAAGCACACCACTTTATAATTTAGAGGAGTATCTTTTCTTAGTGTTGTCCTGTACCCTGATGCTTCAGAAAGCATCACATCTTCAGATACCTGTTTAGATCTTTTGGCCGCAACCTCACAAATAGCTCTTTTATGAGTATAGCTACTACGACATGACCTGTGACACTTTGGTTTTTTGAGAGAAACTGTTCATGTTCCTGTACAAGAGGCCACAATCTTTCAAAAACATCGTCTTTTCGTTTTTTTCATAGCCTCCTTTAAGGTTACCAGACCCTTTTCTGTGATTTTGTTCAATGGATCAGCTTTCTGGGCTTGGCATAGTATGCATTTAACAAAATCAATGTTCTTGTTCAAAGACCGTTTCAAAGTGAATACTGGCTCCATAATTCTATATTACAAAAACAATCCCTAACCGGAAATAAACAAGCTATGTATTAGTGAAATCAGAATGTTATGATGTGTTACAACTGTACAGTTTTTTACTAAGAATAATTTATTTTACTGCCATTTAAATAATAATAATAATAATAATAATTTGTGTAGATAAATAACTGACAATAATTTATAATAGTCTGTAGTTTAATTACATAATAATTAATTACATGTAACTGTAATCAACTTTTTTTCTGAATCATACCAACTCAAGAAAAAAAATATTAATAAAATCAGAAAATTCTTTTTTGAATTAATAAGCTCGTTTAATCTAAACATATTGTTTTATATGGTTTACTAAAAAATATAATTAATTTCTATATTACCCATAGTCGGTTTGACATTTCTATCTGTCCAATACTAAACCAAGAAATGTTGTTTCCTATGAAGTTTTTTTATTGATTTACATTCATATGGGACCAAAGAACAATTTTAGCTTGGTTGCCAAAATTGCAACATTGGGCAACTCTGCTAATTTGCATAATCCAAGATGGCCACCAAACGTCATCTGGAAAATTAAACTTTTGACCCGTTTGTTCTAGAATAATGTGCAATACCTCTTTTTAATGGTTTTTCTGTGTATACAATCTATTCCTGGTGTTATTTTGCTGGTTAATCTCATGTGTGAAAGCCCAGGGCGAAGCTTAGGTTAGAACACAAAATAAAAATAACAAATTTATCAACATTCATAATTAACTTTATTCATGTTTTCTTTCTGTGAAATCTGTAATTACATGACACAAAAATGGTATTCATAATAAGTGTAAAATAACACAATAAGTAGATAGTCTTAATCTTTTATATCTGAAATTAAAAATCTGTATGCTCCCACTCATTATCAGGATCAGAAAGACTACTCTCCACATCTTCCTGTTCCGCATCATCATCAAAATCTTCCTCAGCATCCTGGTCTACATTATCCTGAAAAGTCTCCATGTCTACACCCACTTCGTCTGTAACTTCAACATCTCGTCTGTTCGTGTATGGATTGCAGCAGCCATATTCACCAGAGCAATTACAGTATGACGTGCACGAAAGATGTTCTTTGTGGCAGCCACATGCCTCAGTGATACATTTTTTACCTTGTGCTTTGCATTGACACTGAATCACATCAATTAGTTCTGGCGGTACTGGGTCACCCTTAGCACTGACAGGAACTGGGGTACTCTCCTGGATCTCCCATCCAAATTTTGTGATATCAGCTGACTCAACAGGTGGAACTTGATCGTCTGCTGCTTTCCACAACATCACTTGTAAATGAGCCCTTAAAACATGCTGCAAGAGGTTGGGTGTCGTTGGAGGAAGTGCCATCACTTTAGGATATTTCTTCTTTTTGGTGAACAATGTAAAGCGGGCAGATTCCATAGTAGTTCCTGGTAGCTGGCCATAAAGAGCCAGAAGAAAGGGTTTTACTGCCTCTAGCAAATCATCATCTGTGGCAGCCACCTCACCCAGCACATCAGCTAAACCTGGGAAGTTCCCTGCTAGCAAAGTTTTTAGTGCACCAATCTTGCCTTTGCCATACAGATATGAGGTCGTGTCGCACCCACTGAGGGCATGCATTCCCAGGAGTTGCAACATTTTGGGCCTAGGTTAGCACAGGTTGCATTAATATTCAGGAGTGTCCCATCCCAACGCTCTATCTGTACTTTGCACTGTAGGTCCATTCGATACACCCAATACACTAACAGAACAAACACATCAGTGTCATCACTAAGCACACGTATCACAGCCTTTCCAGAGTTAGCTGCCACAATGACATAGGAAACCATAGTTATATCTGCCTCATCATGACCAAATGCCCTGTCAATATGATTATCCATTGTCACATTGTCTTCAACACTGAAGGTGTGCAACATACTCGCAAGTCTCCGCTTGTTGTTTTTGCTTTTCAGAATGACATCTCGTTTGGGTAAAGAACTTGTGATAGAAAGTTCATAGTCGGTAATAATATCCCCAGCCCGACGCATTCTCTCATGATCCTTTGCAGAGACATCTTGGTACTTGTCGAAGACAATGATTTTCTCAGTAGCAGCTGGGTAATGACTCAAACGTCTGTGAATGGATGTGATTAGATCTGACTACCCTTATGTGGCCATACAATATGGTAGAACAACTGTGAAACATCCACGATGACAATATCAGCTGATGTTGGCAATGTCTCAGGCACAGCTAGTCGTTTAACCAGCTCTGACTTGCTACCTTTGCGAAGACAACCATACTCATCGATGATTGATGCAGGCACAGCACACAGTTCATAGGCAAACAGCGGCTCAAGCTTCATCTGTCTTTGCTGACCAATCACCAATAACCGAAGAAAAATGTTTTCAAGGTCTATTACTGGCCTGACTTTGTTGCCCTTCACGTTTTTCTTGAGAATAGACATTGTCTTGATAGGGCTACTTATAGGGTTGTAAAAACCATTAGGAAGACTGGCAATGTATTTTCTCTCCATTTTTTCTCCAATCGCAATCGAGTCAGCAATATTCACAACAGAGGGGGCAATTTGGCCAGTGACTGGATTGTACAGATGAGGTCGATGATCTTCTAGTGGGTGAGGATACTTCTCAACCTCTGCATCAATGAGACTTCTATCTTTTGCATCCAAGACACGTCGATGCTTTACTCTTCTTTGTGCTGTCTCTGTGCATTTTTTCCTGGTGTATAAGCAGAGTACATACGATCCACACAGTCTGATACATGTACAGTGATAGGGAATGCATCAATCCACTCACACACAAGCTCAGCAGACAGTGTCATTCCCTTGAGAGCTCCTTTTCCCATCTTAATAGCAGTCTGCTCACCAAACTGGTCAGCAGAGACAGCATTCCAATATCCATCATGGTGCCGACAGACAAGGTCTGGCATAGCTTCTATGGCATGATGTCTGCGCATCTCCAGCAGGTACTGGGTCAAATATCGAGCATATTGCACATGGCCAGCAAGGAAGAAGTACTTCATCATTCGCTCCAAGGATTGCTGCTTCAAGTAAATGTTACCTTCTCTCTCTGCACGTTCAAACTGGTGGATGAGTAGTGTAGGAAGAATAAAGTTGTCTACCCAGTGCCGGCCAGTGGGATGGAGGCGAGCATTGTCAGGTACTTCTCTATCTGTTCAAATGTCTTTGGCCCAGTTGATAGAAAACGCTTCAAGATTGATGCTGATACACCACGAAAGGCTCTCATTGCTTTCACCCAGGATTTGCAATTGAATATGCCTGTCAGCCCTCCATATGCTGCAGCCACATACACTTCCAGAGCTGAACCTTGCATTAGTTTTCCAATGCTGCTGAGGAATGACTGTATAATATGCATTCCACCAGGATGAGCGATTACATTATAGAACTGCACTGGCTGGTTCCAGCATACCTGCTTTGTTACAACAAACAGCTGCATGTCCATAGTGAGGTGAACATATGTCATTCCCATGTCGACCAGCGACCCCTGCATGTATGTCAGGGTTGTAAGTATCGTGTCTGGGTGGGAAGGAGGTGCATCAATCAAAGGACCAAACATATACGTGCTGCCAGGTCTTAGTATGCTATGGTTCCTGGCAAGCTGATTGTTGAAACCATTCCACTCCATAGCATCTTGCCCTTCTCTCAAGCTGTTGAGCCACTGTGTGTCTTTTTCTTGTGCAGCCATCAGACTGGCCTGACGAGCACATACTTCATTGAAACTGATCCCAGTGGTCTTGTCAGTTGGTACGGCAGGAGGAATTACTTTCTTAAGACCAGTGTAGTGTATAATTGTTATGGCCTTGCTATTACCCACAGACTTGGCCTGCTTGGATGTAAGGCGTGGGATTACAATTGTGCTGATGACCGTCTGAATGTTTACAGTCTCAATGATCCCAGCAGGATGCATCTGAAATTCTGTGGCCATGGCATGTGTCTCACGGCGACCATTTGGGGTTGACACCAGCAAGTCAAAGTTATCATACCAACCAAATACGACTCCAACTGTTTGCGTGAGTCCCATCATCCTATGCAGTGTGGCAGCATTATCACCAACATACTTTGCCGCTGACTTGCGGAACCGTAACACCTCATCATATGACACAGTATATCCATGTCCATTCAAAATTTGAATGAGATCACTGCTACCAAACTTGTGATGTAGTTTCACATCCAACCCAAGTGCTGTTTGGGTTCGTGTATTGGTAATGTGATATTGTATTGATTGTGATAAACTCAGTGATGCCTTTGTAATTTCACCATGTGATACCAGCTTGGAGACAAACCTGAGCAGTGTGGCACTAGTGTGTTCTTTTGTTTTGGCAAATGTAAAGTCACCAAGATCATATATTTTGTTATTGGAAGGAATTTCACGTGCCTCAGTTTTGATCTTTCGGACCAAAGCATCCTTTTTGTCCTCATCCAATGTGTCCACTTTGACAAACTTTAAGATTTTGCCTACAAACTACAAACTCCCGAAAACCAACAATAGATGCACAACCCTCAATGTAAAGCACCGCCACATCATCACCCAAATACGTAACCAGATTGGTAAACATTTGCTTTCGTGACAACTGACCACCATGACTCACATACTTATCATACAGTTCAATAGAAGTCCAAGTACATAGTTTTCTTTTAGTATACATCTCATCAACAAGCAGCTTCAATGCAGTATCATCAATCATTGGGCTCTGGTCAGCATGCATGGGAATTTTTCTGAATTCATCATAACAGCGAACGTGATACTGTGCCTCAGCTGCAGATAAGTCATGTACACCATGTCAACGCATAGCAACTTTTCGACTCCACAAATCATTTCGATCATCACAATACTGTAGTACAACATCATTGAAAGGTGGAGCATCTTTGAGACCCTTTCTTTCACACTGTACCACTCTGTCCCACCTATCGGGATGTTTAGGATTAACAGGTTCACAAACTGCTGCACAAAACAAGCATTGTTTCTTAAAATGAAACTCTGTCACTTGTGATCTTCTGATTCTGGCAGCGGGAGGTTCATCACTATCTAGTAAACCTTCCTTTCTCTTCTTATTAACAACTTGTTTAATATGATCCTTAGAGGTGAATGAACAGTAGCAGCCTTGATGAACTTCTACTGATGCATCCTCTCCTTGAGAGTCCAAAACATCCTGCATTCTAGTAAGGGTTTCATCATCATGCCGCTCTGTTGCACATGCAATAAGTCTTTGCACGGCTTGTAATTTGAATGTTTTTAGTCGCCCAGACTTGCTGCAGGTTGGCAGGAGGCATTTCCCAGCATCAGTCATCTCTGATACCCAGAAAAGAAACAGTAAAATTAGAAAAAAAAACAATAATTCATTTCAAACGTTTAGGTGCAATATTCGCTACTGCTATTCAAATATAAATAAATAAAATAATAAAGGTCAAAGTTAATATTGACCTGACCTTTAGCACTAAACGTTGACCTGCAAATAAAAAAATAACATCAGAAATGAATTCTACACACAAGAAAACCCTTAAAAAGAGGTATTACACACTATAGTAGGACGGGTGGGTCAAAATTTACATTTTCAAAATGACGTTTGGTGGCCATCTTGGATTATGCAAATTAGCAGAGTTGCCCAATGTTGCAATTTTGGTAACCAAGCTAAAATTGTTCTTTGGTCCCATATGAATGTAAATCAATAAAAAAACTTCATAGGAAACAAAATTTCTAGGTTCAAGAAATGACAAATCGACTACCATGTAAAGAGCAGTACATTAAACTTGCATTCATATTTGTATTATTTGTAGAACACCTACCACTAATTACTGTGAACACCATGATAAATTATAAAATCAATTGGTATGGCAACAACAAATAATAATAATAATAATAATAATAATAATAATAATAATAATAATAATAATAATAATTGATTAAAATAATTGATTACATCATCACTAAGTTATGAACAATTGATTATTCTAATTATTTAGCATGCATTTCTCTTGTTTATAAACTTACTTCACTAGCCTACTAAGTAGTCAAAAGTAGTCAAAAGTACAAAATGATAGGAGAGGCATGCCTGTTCAGGGAGGAGTTATGTGTGCAAATCAAATTTCTTCAGAGGCTATATGGTAAGTTTAATATCAGTTTTCGGCTCATGAACCACTGTGGTATTATTTTCATGGCAAACTCCTAAGTATCAATATATTTTTAATATTTGCCTTAATTAGCAGTGGGTGCGATCCCTTAAATGGTAATGTCTATCTATATAGGCATATTTTAATGTTCCAGCATACAATACATCCAAATGTCGGTGTACATGTACTTCTAATAGCAGAAATATGGTATTGTATATACCAGGTAAAATACCAAATTCAGCATGGCTAGAATGTCTGACAAATAGGTGATTTTCCATACAATTGCGAGATCTCGCGAGATGCATGAAAGACGCGCGTCGAACGTCTGCCGCAAAAATCGAACGATTTGATTTTGAACTAGAATTTCTTTATTTCGCAGCTTACATTGACCGGCCGATCTTCGACAGAGGAATATTGCTTCCGAATACCCTTACTTAATCGAAATTGCCTATCATCAAATGTGGACAGCACATTATTAAGCATGGAAATGTCCCCGAAATACTTTCGCGTTTGTCGAATCCCACGCGATGTTTGACGCGACTACGACGCTATGACCATTGTTTGTCCTGTTTTTACGTTCGATTTCACGCATAACGTGTGATTCTCGCAGTGAACGGAAAATGGTCTATTCGTACAGCACTGTACAGTTCAAGTACTTCTTTTCCATGTTATCTTCGTAGGTTTCAATCGTATATGCTGGGAGAAAATGTTACAAACTGAGGCTGAAGGGCTTTGAAGAAATTGAATTACCGATACATGATTTTCTATGTTACCCTGGGACTCATATGGAGGAAAGATTTCGCACTAGTGCTTCAAAAACAAAAAGGTATGTTTTATATAACATTCTCATTTTGCAAATACGCAAAACATCATTCCCAAAACAATTAAACGACAAATTCATGTGTAAAAGTGATATGGTTCAATCTTGTTTTTAGCTAAAAAATATGTTCACAGATTTTTCCAGGGTTATTCACAACTAATTGTGAGAAGCATCATTATTGCTTTGATTAATAGTACATTAATTAATATCATCTGCAATTTGTAGGGTAAACTAAATAAATTTCCACTCAAAAACATTATTTTTTCATCACATCTATAATGACTGAAATTTTCTTTTTTGTTCAGGTGTAGTCCTTGCCATGATGGATTTTATATGCAATACTATAATAACTGCCTTGACTGTATGACTTGTGGACACCACTGTAGGCAAAATCAGTTGGTAAGTATATACAAAATCACCTTGAAAATGAAACCTACAATGTAGGTACATGTACCGGTAATTCTATATGCTGTAAATAAATGATTTTGGCTATAATGAGAATCTCTTTGATGGCTGCAATTCAATCCATGCTGCAATTTCACTCGTGTCACTTGTGAAAATATATGGCCACAGGATTTACTGCATCACTCGTTAAATTTGCTTTCATATCCAACAAAACATAGCATGACATTCTGTCATATATTACACCATGCCTTATCATCTTTTTATGGGCAGCAATGACATGTCAATACCTCTTCAACAGTATTCTTAACACTAATTTACTAATTTGTAATGTGCCTTGTGCATTGAACAAACAAAGGATATGAAGTAATTACACAATCTTGTCATAAGAGGGCAGGAAATGCTTCAACTTCATTGTCGCCATTGACAAAATCAAAGACGAGGTTTGGTAATGTTCTATGATTTATATCATACCATGTGAAGTTTATTCATCATGAAAGTATTTGGTATGTACTGATTTTATCACTAAAATCATATTTTCTAGTGATAAATATGAACCCCTATTCTACACCAACACTGATATCATAAAATATAATTCAAGCTTTACTAACATGTTTGCTTTCACATTAAATTTGCTTTCCACTCAGCAGCATGAGGTATCTTAACTGTAAGTTGACATTTACATTTGGTGTTAAGTGTGTATATATTTTGTAGCAATTTTAATTTATGTAAATTTTGTGAATGTTGCCAATGCTTGTTACTGTATTCTCAGTACTGATTTGTATTTCTATTTGATTCTGTAACTACTTTGAAAGTTTCAGTATTGTGACTTTTTGTTGACTCCCATGTGCGAAGCACAAAATGGGAGTCTTTGCAGTTAGTGTGTCTGTATGTGTGTATGTGTGTATGTGTGTATGTGTGTGTGTATGTGTGTATGTGTGTATGTGTGTCCGACTGTTCCACTGCTATCTCAAGAACCATACATCGGTTTTTGATAAAACTTGGTGCATAGATGCTCTGGGCCAATGCGCAGATTTGATTAGGTTTTGGTAAAAATCCATGCTCGTTAATTACCTAATTTGCATGATAATTAGCTAATTTTTAGCTGTTCTATGACTGTTCCACTGATATCTAAAGAACCACTCATTGGATTTTGATGAAACTTGGTACATAGATGCTCTGAACATATGCGCAGATTTGATTAATTTTTGGTAAAAATCCGTGCATATTAATTACCTAATTTGCATGATAATTAGCTATTTTTTAGTGGTTCCATGACTGTTCCACTGATATCTAAACAACCACTCATTGGATTTTGATGAAACTTGGTACATAGATGCTCTGAACTAATGCTAGGTTTTGATTAGTTTTTGGTAATAATCCGTGGATACTAATTACCTAATTTGCATAATGATTAGTCAATTTTCGGTTTTTCCACTGATATCTCAAGTACTAATCATCACATTTCAATGAAACTTGGTACATAGATGTCATACAACACTGCACAGACCTGATAGTTTTTATGGTAATATCAGTACATATTAATTACCTAATTTGCATAATTAATTAATTTTCAGCATTTGATATAAGTAGTTAGCATTACATTTCAATGAAACTTGGTACTTACATACTCAAGGATTATGTAGAGATTGATTGTTTTCGATAAATATTTGTGCATATTAATCACCTAATTTGCATAATTAGTTAATTTTCAGCTTTTCCATGGGTATCTCAAGTACTAATCATCGCATTTCAATGAAACATGGTACATAGATCCTTTAGGACTATGCAGAGACCTGATTAGTCTTAGGGTAAATAATTGTGCATATTAATTACCTAATTTGCATAATTAATTTTCAGCTTTTCTACTGATATCTAAAGTACTAATCATCACATTTCAATGAATCTAGAATTATGCAGACCCAATTAGTTTCCGGTAAATATTTGTGCATATTAATCACCTAATTTGCATAATTAACCAACTTTCACACTGATATCTCAGGTACTATACATCACATATCAATGAATGTACATGGATGCTGTAGGACAATAGACAGACCTGAATAATTGTGGGTTACAATCTGTACATATTAATTACCTAATTTGCATAATTAACCAATTTTAAGCTTTCACACTGATATCTAAAGTACCGTAAAAACTTGAAAATTTCGACCGGTTTTAAATAATTGGTGTTAGAAATGTGACGTGTTTTTAGAGTCAAAATTAAGGTGCATTTTCGGACGGTCGAATTTTTCAGAATAGAAATCAGCAAATGAAAAAATGAGGATGATAGACAGTGTGCTTCATTAGTTTTAAAAAAATGCAATGTCCGTCAATTGACGTAAACTTCCTCATGTTTCACGGTAAAAGCAAAGGTCGTGGCCGAGTTGTAACTCAAAATCTAAACAAAGTCATCAATCAGTGAGTATTATGACAAGCAAAACAAAACATCAAGACGCGGAGAAGAGGTCAGCACAAAACTAATAGGTCAAAAGACAAAGCTGTCTCGCACTACCTAGGAAAACTTGCGAATGTTCGAAGTACAGGTACCCATTGGACAAAAGATACATGGAAGTTTAGCAAACTATCTCCCCGACCCAGTGCAGTGTATCCGGTTAGAATCAAAGCTCACGTGTCCCTTATTTGAGGTACCAAATTCTGCCGTAAATTCGCCTTTGGAATAAAAAATAAAATGGGATTTAAGAAAATAAAATGGGACTTTTAAGGTGTATTTTGGCGTCATTTTTCAGACATTTCAATCAATCTTGCCGGCTAAAATAGAGTAAGTTTTACCGTAGTCATTGACGTCTGTCTATTCAAGAGTACACGTGTATGATTTTTATCATGACTAGCGTGAGCGGGTAAGCTTCCTTTCGAGAATGAGCTGTTATCACTGTGAACAATGTTAAATTATTCTTCAGATGGCCAGTTTATTTTTTAAAAACAACTAATTTTTTTATTTAAAAAAAATCATGCCGTTTTCGCATCAAAATCCAAGCCAAAATATCGTACTACAACATCAATCTCTTCCGCATTGCGTTCAATAACATTAACATATTTAAATAAGCTATGGTAATTTGAACACGTTGGCATCATCCAGCTTTTTGATTGGTTAATTAGCGATTTGACCTATTTGACCTAAGAGAACATGGCGGATATCCTACAGCATCAAACGTTTATACGAGACCGGAATCATTCGCTTACGATGAAACTAAGTTGACTTTTATTTGTATTTCATAACCATTCAACAAATTTATTTTGTGTACATTATTATAATCACTACTGAGTACAGTAATAATCAACAATTCAGAAACGCAGCATGCCGAGATTTTTGTGTTCGTTTTTATTTGAAACTTCGTTTATTTAGAATATATTTTCGTTACCAATAAAATAAAAATCTCTCAGTCAATCAGGAACCCGGATTCATGCCTTCGAGGAAGGTCCCGTTTGAACGCTCACATCGTTTTTTTTTTTCGTTTGGGGGAAAACTAAAACTGGTCGCAATTTTCGAATAAGAATGAGTCGGCAATTTTTAGTGGAGTCGAAAATTTGGAGGTAAATAAAACACCGAAACCCGGCAAATAAACAGGCGAACGAATTTTTAGAGGGGTCGAAATTTTGGAGTTTTCACGGTACTAATTATTCCATTTCAATGAAACTTAGTACAAAGATGCTCTAGGACAATGTACAAACCTCATTAGTTTGGGGTAAAAATCTGTTCATATTAATTCCCTAATAAGCATAATAATTCATAATTTTTTGGTTCTAATCACATTTCAATTAAACTTGGAGACATAGATTTTCTGTTACATTGCGCAGACCTCATTAGTTTTACACTCAAATCTGGTCATATTAATTTTCTGATTTGCATAATTAGTTTTCAGCTAAGTAATTTCGAATTATATTTAATGTGTCTCCAATACTCTCAGCACATGGGAGTTCTTTCTAAGCTTTCTTTGATTTTACTTGTAATTAGCTGGAATTAATTTTTGCTGAAAAGACTTTTTGCATGTTTTGTATGGAATTTATTTTCAATGATTCTTGAAAATTGAATGTAAATATATAGGAAGAAAGTTATATTCACTGGATTTTATTTTCATTGAATCATTCTTTTAGCAAAAATTAATTCCAAATAAAGTTTCATCTTGTAATCTAGTGTTTCATTCACGACTACAGCATGAATTTCAAATGTTTGAACATACTTGAGTATGCTTGTTACAGTTTTTACACTACTATAACCAAGGGAAGTAGGCAACTGTTGAGTCAGGGATTGAATTGTAGTTTTAGCCAAACTAACAGGACAATTCAATATAAACAACAATACACATCTTCAATTACTAGCAATGTAATAATCGATCATTTTGGTTACACTGATAGCCCGAGGCTGTATGCAAATTTTTTAAAATAACATAATTGCCATTTTTGACTCCTGTGTGGGAAGCACACATTGAAAGCCTTTGCAGTTAGTGCGTCTGTGTGCATGTGTGTGTGATTTTAATGAAATTTGTACATAGATGCTTTTTGATAACGGAATGTGCAGATCTCATTACTTTTTGTTAGAAATCCCCATACATATTAATTACCTAATTTACATGTGCATTACTGTTATGCGGCTGTTTTATGATATATGTATCACGGCAGCTTTGTCATGATTAATATAATTTGAAAAATATAAATATGTTTACTGAGGTTAAATTTTGTGGATTTGATGTTAGAGATATACGTTTTCAAATTCACAGGTTGTGTAAGAAGTAATAATTTCTATGGTTTACTTCTAAAGTTTTGATTTAGCATATTTAAATTGCTCTGAACAAACACTAGAGAAAATAAACCTGGTGAATAGTTTCATCACTTTTATAGTAATTTGAATTCTTTTATTTCTATTTTCTTATCTGTAGGAAGTCCAGAAATGCACTCGTTATCAGAAAAGAATATGTCAGTGTTTACCAGGAACCCATGCAGGTGGTGATATGTGTCACACTAACATACTTTGTAACCCAGGGTATAGGGTTAAGATAAACAGTAAGTTAAATGTCAGCTTTAAACAAACTAGGTAATGTGAAGTGTGTACTTATAAGTGTTCCATTAATTGCTTGATATCTGCCATGTTAGTTATTGAATCAATGGTTTTTATGGATTGACCTATGTGTGTGTGTGTCCTATATACATATGCCTCTACCAATTACATTCAAACTTCACACATACATAACATTATACATATGCACATTTGTTTCATGATTTCATTCAAGATGGCTGAATTTTTGTGCCAAAAAATCATTGAAATTGAGCATTTCTGGCTTTACAGATGAAATTTGCTCAAACTTGGTACATGTACATACATTGGACCTTAATACACTTCATTTTGTTTTTCAGATCAGATTCACAATGGCCAACTGGCGGCCATTTTGTTAAAATGAATGTGGTTGTAGTGCCATATCTTTGACATGCTTTGACTGATTATGTTCAAATTATATATATTTATTATACATCATGTCATGGCCATTTTGTTTTAATTAATGCTGTTCCAGAGCAATATCTCTCAATATGGACAAGTACTCATTTGATGATCAGAATGATGCAAGATGACTGAATGTCAACCATTTTAATGTTAACAAAAATCAGCATAATCAACCATCAGCTTCTGGATCCATATCTCTGACTTATGTTTATGTTTCAACTATATCACTATAAACAAAACCATATATTTTAAATTTGATAACTAACAGGGACAGTGCCATGCAGGGCTTGTTTTTTAATAAATCATGTTTGGTTTTTAAAAGATACAATAACTATAGTATCAAATAAATCATTTTAAAACTGTTGTAAATCATGTTTGGAATATACAACTGACTAAAGACAAAGTTACGCAGTTTTTAATAGTATGCTGACTATAAACCAAAAAATCATGTAGTCATCCAATGCTCTGTCAGTTGCATGCGTCCGGCCCTGTATCGTAGAAATGCCTGGACCAATCACAATCAAACTTCACACATACATCATATAATACATCAATTTGTTTCATAATCTGATTAAAGATTGCCGAATGGCAGCCATTTTTGTGCTAAAAAATCATCAAAATCAAGCATTTCTCGGCTGTTTACAGATGGTTTTTGTTCAAACTTGGTTTATATGTTGGACATTATAGGACCTTGATGCACATCATTTTGTTTTTCAGATAAGATTCATAATAGCCATTTTGTTTTAATGAATGTGGTTCTAGTGCCATATCTCTGACTTGCTTTGACTGATTATATTCAAATTTTAAATATTTATTGTACATCATGTCATAGATAGACAGATATATTGGTTTGACGATCCTATTCAAAATGGCCGAATGGTGGGTATTTTTGTGCTAAAAAATCATCAAATATCAAGCATTTATGGATGGATTTTGTTCAAACTTGGTACATACGGTTAGACATTACGGGTTCCTGATGCGTGTCATTTTATTTTTCAGATCAGACTCAGAATGGCTGACTAGTGGCCATTTTGTTTTAATGAATGGGCTTCTAGAGCCATATCTCTGACATTCTTTGACTGATTATGATCAAATTTTATATATTCATTATACATGTATTCAAAATGGCTGATTTTGTTTTAATTAATGCTGTTACACGTTTGATGATCAGATACAAATGTCAATCATTTTAATGTTGAACAATCTTCATAATCATATTCCTGACGTGTTTATATTCCATCTATATTACTATAAACAAAACTATATATCTTAAATTTGATAACTAACGGGGACTGTGCCATGCATGGCTTTTTTTTAGGCATTTGAGGGATTGAATTAAATTTTCTACTTTTTTTACAGGTAAAAATCAAAAATGTGTGCGGTGTCCACCACACACTTTTGTTGATACTGCTAACAGAAACGAAACTTGCATTCCTCGAATGAATTGCACTGAAATTGGAAAGCAATATCTGTCTCGTGGAAATAACAGGAAAAATGCTGTGTGTATGGATCCTGTAACCACCACAATGAACTCTCCAAACTTGCAAAAAACTGTGCGTACAACAACCATATCAGCTACATATGGTGTTGTGAATATTAGTCTTACTGCTGAGAGTAGTCCCAACTATAGCTTCACTGCTTTGAATAGATCTACTGTTGAGTTTAGAGATGTTAATCATATTACAACAGACCTAGCAATTAATGATACAAATACAAGTAAGTCTTTCTCAATGTATTATGTTAGACAGTTATCGCAAGAATACCGCAAAATGTGCATGAAGGAATACGGTGATCGTATTGACTGATGGAGCTACAATGCTTCTTTGCCCAATGTAAACAAAGACAAATTTTTGAATGTGACGCCAATAGCCAGAAACTAGTCAGTGTCGGTGATGTATAGTTTATCTTATATAAAGAAATGTTTGAATGATTACTGATACATTTATGAAACAACAAATTTCTTTATATTATACCAGTATATTGATGGTGTTAATCCATCGATGTGATTGGTCCAAACACAAAATTTGTATATTATGCAATCCAGTGCACATTGTCTGATAATGCACACTTAGACTATAAAACAAGTGGCCCAGCAATATATAAAACCTGTAGTATTTGATATTTAGGGAAGTATATGGGTTGAATTTAAGAAAATTATTGGAAAAACTACCAAATTAAAAATATCTAGAAAATTATAAATTGCTTTATATTGCTTTTTGTTGATGGTGGGATACAAGTTTTGGTTTCAATAAAATAAAATGTATAGGAGTGTATAAATGGCGAAAGCCGAGTTACCGCAAGGGTTACCAGTCCAGTTTTCGCGGTAACCCGATTTTCACCATTTATTATATTGTTGCAGATAGGGACATGTAACCTTGTTGTCTGACAAGATGTATGACCAAAATATTAAGTTATCATAGATGGTCATTTAATTAAATATTTATAATTGTTAAACCATAGCTGCTTAGAACCATCCTAATCATTTGCTCTATTAGAAGCACATATCCTTAATGTAAAAATAAAGGACCACGTGCTCAAAGTGTGGCCATTTTTATACCTGGATCGTGGTAAAATCTATACCCTTATTTATACCAAAGTACCGTTTCTGTCATCACTGTTTAGTCCAAATAAAACAGTTACCGTATTTGCTCTATTAGAAGAGCATATCCAATAGAAGCACATGTAAGCCAACAGTTGCATTGTATATTTATTTATTAAAATATCTATTTTGACCATAGAAACACTTCTGTCACTTACATGAGAGCATATTTATTACTGATATTTATACCTATCTTGACCAGAAATAAGACCAATACTTATACATTTCAGGGGCACGTCCCCATTAGGCAAGTTCTATGTATTGCCCCACTGGGCTTCTAATATTATAAATACAGTATTCCTTGGTTGTACTTCATGCCTCTAATACCTTCAGCACACAGAAGTTCTTTCTAAGCTTTTTTGACATATTATTAATTCAAATTTGTCATATTTTTCTTCACAATTTGTAACAGGGAATGTATTAGAAGATTCCCAGCAGACAACAACGGGTATGAATGTGAATGCTATTAAATCATCTGAATATACAAACTATCAGGAGCTTGGTGGCAATGCTACAACACCTGCTGATTTACAAGCCAGTATCAATGGAGCTACGTCCAAGTCGGAAGTACGTACCAACCATGGCATCAAAAGTATGTCTACAGCTGTCCAATCTCAAGCTGAGGTAATGTAATAACAAAATTGAATGCATCTTACATATCCAAATAAGATGTTCGCTCTGAGCGAGCTCAATATGAAGATCAACCAAGCTCGAATGAAGTTAAGGCACTTAGAAAGGTACCATTGCAACAAAAAAACGAGATTATCATAATATTTATAAAGGTAAAAATCATTTAATAAATGCTTTGCAAATGAGCAAGGATACCAGCAAACAGCCTGTGACGAACACTAACCTGTTTTTTCACAGACTTTTTATTTGCTATTTTCTATTTTTGGAAATGTACGATTTTATGATCAATTTGTAATTTACATCACTTCAAATATTAATCTTCGTAACACCACTCTAATACATTCTTGGTAGTAGAGACCCGTCTGAAACATGCCTGCACCAAACAAACTATTCTGGAACTAGTTTAGGAATAATGAAATGTGTCAAGTTATGTTACAAATATATTACAGTAGGAGTGCACAATGTCCCAGGCATGTTTTGGACGTGTCTAAAACATCTCTCCTCATAGAAACACAAACAGAACATGTTTCTGATCAATCTGAGACATGTTTCAATGACTACATTTTGGTAAGGGAGGCTATTAATGCAGTTGTAATATATCATCAGTTTACAATCAGTACAAAAAATATACCTGTCAAACATATACCCCGGTACCTTTTATGTTCACATGTTCTGTCTGGAGGACATGCTTCTTTGTTATTGTACTTCCCGAAATATTGATTTTTAGCATCATTTTATTTCTTGCAGATATTGACGAATCATTCTACCAAAAAACAGAAAAAAATCACTGACATGATTTCTCAAGGTGAGAAATAAAGTTTAGGTATTTCTTATTCTATAAATATTTTGAATAGTTTGGATGACATGTTATAACCTATCACCTAATTGTCTAGTAATAATCAAGTTTCAGGGCTCTCTGATACCCATCATTGTTTCCCTGGTAACTAGATGACAGGAATAGCTGTCTGTCAACATCCTGTATCCGCATTCTGCATAAAGTTTTTTGTGGAGCGGAGCTTATCATATGAGTTATTGTCCGGTGTCCATCGACCGTGTCAACTATTTACTTTTTCAACCTCTTCTTGAAAACTACAAGCCTGATTGCTTTGATACTTGGTGTATATGTACAAATGTACCTTGGGTAGACCTCTCTCAGATTTGTTAATTTCGTGAAGATATCTTCAATTATCTAATTTTGATGAATATTTTTGTCATTTTTGGTAAAAAGTGATATTTTCGACTTCTTGTCGAAAACAGCATGTCCGATTGGTTTGATAATATACATATTGTTCATTTTCTAATGATATCTTCATTTCTTTAATTGAAATGTGCATTGCTAACAGCAGAGGTATCTCAGCCGATAGGCTGCTTGTTAGTCCCCGTTCGGACGGAGTCCGAAAACGGGGACTTATGTTTTGCCCTGTGTGCGTCCGTGCGTCCGTGCGTCCGTGCGTCCGTGCGTCCGTGATCACCTGTATCTCGAACATGCATGGACCGATTATGTTCAAACTTCACTCATACATCACACATTATATGGGACATATGCACATGCATTTTTTTCATGATCCGATTAACGATAGCCGAATAGCGGCCATTTTAAGGCCGAAAATGCATCAAAATGGCACATTTTCACCATTCCGGACCCGGATCTCAGTTATGCATGGACGGATTTCGTTCAAATTTGGTACATACATTAAACATAATAGGACCTTGATGCACGTCATTTTTTTTTCGGATCAAGTTCGAAATGGCCGACTGGCGGCCATTTTGTTTTAAAGAATTCAGTTCTGGATCCGTATCAGAGACATGTCTGGATTGATCAAGTTCAAACTTCACACACACAAGGTACATCATGTCACAAATATGTATGTGCATTTGTTTCATGATCCCATTAACGATAGCCAAATGGCGGCCGCTTTAAGGCCGAAAATGCATTGAAATCGCACATTTTCACCATTCCGGACCCAGATCTCAGTTATGCATGGACGGATTTCATTCAAATTTGGTACATACATTAAACATAATAGGACCTTGATGCACGTCATTTTTTTTTTCAGATCAAGTTCGAAATGGCCGACTGGCGGCCATTTTGTTTTAAAGAATTCAGTTCTGGATCCGTATCCGAGACATGTCTGGATTGATCAAGTTCAAACTTCACACACACAAGGTACATCATGTCACAAATATGTATGTGCATTTGTTTCATGATCCCATTAACGATAGCCAAATGGCGGCCGCTTTAAGGCCGAAAATGCATTGAAATCGCACATTTTCACCATTCTGGACCCAGATCTCAGTTATGCATGGACGGATTTCATTCAAATTTGGTACATACATTAAACATAATAGGACCTTGATGCACGTCATTTTTTTTTTTCAGATCAAGTTCGAAATGGCCGACTGGCGGCCATTTTGTTTTAAAGAATTCAGTTCTGGATTCGTATCCGAGACATGTCTGGATTGATCAAGTTCAAACTTCACACACACAAGGTACATCATGTCACAAATATGTATGTGCATTTGTTTCATGATCCCATTAACGATAGCCAAATGGGGGCCGCTTTAAGGCCGAAAATGCATTGAAATCGCACATTTTCACCATTCCGAACCCGGATCTCAGTTATGCATGGACGGATTTTGTTCAAATTCGGTACTTACATTAAACATAATAGGACCTTGATGCACGTCATTTTTTTTTTCGGATCAAGTTCGAAATGGCCGACTGGCGGCCATTTTCTTAAAGAATTCAGTTCTGGATCCGTATCCAAGACATGTCTGGATTGATCAAGTTCAAACTTCACACACACAAGGTACATCATGTCACAAATATGTATGTGCATTTGTTTCATGATCCGCTTAGCAATAGCTGAATGATGGCCATTTTAAGGCCGAAAATGCATTAAAATCACGTATTTTCACAATTCCAGAACCGGATCTCAGTCATGCATGCATGGATTTTGTTCAGATTTAGTACAATGTGTTGTACATATGCAGGTGCATTTCGGTCATGATCTGCTTTGAATGTATATGTCACTCAAATATGAACGGAACGGGGACGTGTCATTGACAATGACTTGTTTTTAATGACTTCTTTTGAAAAAAATCTAATGTTTTTATATTTAATTTGGTACATAATTATGTTCCTTGGGTGGACCTCTTAAATTTCAACTGTTTCAACAGTCTGACACCTGATGTGAGTGTTTTATTTAATAGATGATCCCAATATAAGCTACAACCTAATTATAATTACTACACATATCTTTTAACTACATAGTAAAACATGAACATGAAGATCTTTTTTTGGTACATGTAGTCACCCATAAACAAAAACTAACATTGATTCAGAAAGCAGTCACTATTGTTTCATACAAATTCATGTGAGCCAAAGGGTTGAGAATTACATTTTAAGCAATGACACATTTGTGCTAATAAGTAGCGATGCACTGTCAGGTCACTTGTATATCTTCTATTTATCATACTTTAAAAGTTTTGTGTAAAAGCTTTCTTCTATATGTATAAACCGTAAAAAAAAGGTAAAATTTTTTTAAAGGTTATAATAAAGCAATATTCTATTCTATTCTATCCTATTCACTGCAACTGCAGAAATTATTGTTGCATCACTGGATTGGGTGTGTCCTCTACCAACCTCCCAGGATCATGTCAATTAATATTTACATTTTTGAATGGAAGTCTTTGCAGTTAGTGTGTTGGGGTGTGTATGTGTGTGTGTCTGTCTGTTCCACTGATATCTCAAGAAACATACACCAGTTTTTGATGAAACTTGGCGCATAGATGCTCTGGGCAATGCGAAGATTTGATTAGGTTTTAGTGAAAATCCATGCATATTAATTACCTAATTTGCATGATAATTAGCTAATTTTTGTCTGTTTCATGACTGTTCCACTGATATCTAAAGAACCACTCATTGGATTTTGATGAAACTTAGCACATAGATGCTCTGAACTATTGCGCAGATTTGATTAGTTTTGGGTAAAAATCCTGACACAGTAATTACCTAATTCGAATAATGATTCGTCAATTTTCGGCTTTTCCACTGATATCTCAAGTACTACATGTAATCATCACATTTCAATAAAACTTGGTACATGCATGTCATAGGACACTGCACAGACCTGTTAGTTTTTAGGGTAATATCAGGACATATTAATTACCTAATTAATTAATTTTCAGCTTTTGGTATTTCGAGTTGTAATCATCACATTTCAATGAAAATTGGTACATAGATACTCAAAGACTATGTAGAGATCGATTGTTTTGAAGTAAATATTTGTGCATATTAATCACCTAATTAACATAACCAATTTTCAATTTTCACACTGATATCTCAAGTACTGATCATCACATTTCAATAAAACTTGTTTCATTTAAATTAAACTTAGTACATAGATGGACTTACACTGTGCAGACCTTATCAGGTTTACACTCAAATCTGTTCATATTTATTTAATTACCTGATTTGCATAATTAGTTTTCAGCTTTTCCATCAATAACTCAAGTACAAGTAATTTTGATTTAATTTTTAATGTGTCTCCAATACTCTCAGCACACGAGAGTCCTTTCTAAGCTTTTTTTGATCAGTTTTTTTTTTTTATAACTCATGAGTAATTATTCCTATGGTTGCAGCCATAGTGAGTTCAGTTCAAAATGATGAAGTTTGAACATGTGCAAACACACTCATACTGGGATTTTAAGCCTTATCCGAATTTTCTTGTGTGTATTTTTTCACTAGATAATAAATTAACAACTGCACCATTCGAGATAGACATGCATATTGACACAGAAATTGTCCCGGGTCGTGATTTGCCTGTAATCGAATTGTCTATTATTTTGGGCGTGATTATAATTGCTCTGTTCCTGTTCCTGCCTGTCCGGAAATTGTGCCAGAAGTGGAACCAACCAACAAGGCAAGAGGGTTATGCCGCCTACACACGGGGAAGTAATCATGATGATGGTACGTGTATGTATATTTTGTGGGCAAACAGCATAACGGTTGATAATTGATGTCATTATCGTTACTCGCCTCAAAATTGTGCATTGATTTTTTAATCATTGTGTAAACTTGTTTTTAAATAAAACTTTTTTAAATATGTTTTTATTTTGTAGATGCAGTTAATGTCTATACAGGTATGGTAGATTCAGCTGTAGTATTAATTTAGTGAACCAGTTTTAAACTACCGGGTAGCATTATTCTCACTTCGTATTATATGCAGAACACCTCCCATTAATTATTGTGATCATGGAAAATTAAAAAATCTGTTGGTATGGTCGCAAATCTTGAAATATGGAGGTCTTAAGCTAACCTGCATTAACGGTTGTGGTGTCTAATCATCAAATCAAACATAATTTTCATTGCTGCAATTACTCAAAGTTATTTGTATTTTGGAGGGGTCTAGTTCAGCTGAGCTACTTTCAAATATGATTTTGTTGGATAAGATTTCTCAGAAACAGTTCAAAATACATGAGCGACATTCATTGAGAAGTTTTTCTCCAGATCCTACAAAGTGGGAATAAAACTTTGAATATCCTCATATTTGTTAGAGTTGAGATTAATATGGGATGCATGCAAGATCACATATTGCACATATAATCTCCAGCCACTGCAAAACATTTCCATAGTGCCCCAATTTGATGTTATTCCAATACAATTATAGAAATCGTTAAGCCTTTGAGCACCTAACCAAAGTCAACATTTGTCACTATTCACAAAATAGTTGTATATACCATATGTGCATATCAATTAGGTAATTTGCATATCATTAACCATTTAAGCACCAAAGTTATCTTTTGTCAACATTCACAAAATAGTTCTATATACCATATGTGCGTATCAATTAGATAATTTGCATATCATTAACCATTTTGGCACCAAAGTCAACTTTTGTCACCATTCACAAAATAGTTCTATATACCATCTGTGCATATTGATTGGGTAATTTGCATATCATTAACCATTTTAGCACCAAAGTCAACTTTTGTCACCATTCACAAAATAGTTCTATATACCATATGTGCATATCAATTAGATAATTTGCATATCATTAACCATTTTAACATCAAAGTCAACTTTTGTCACCATTCACAAAATAGTTCTATATACCATCTGTGCATATTGATTAGGTAATTTGCATATCATTAACCATTTAAGCACGGAAGTTATCTTTTGTCATCATTCACAAAATAGTTCTATATACCGTATGTGCATATCAATTAGATAATTTGCATATCATTATCCATTTTAGCACCAAAGTCAACTTTTGTCACCATTCACGAAATAGTTCTATATATTGTATGTGCATATTAATTAGGTAATTTGCATATCATTAACCATTTGAGCACCAAAGTCAACTTTTGTCACCATTCACAAAATAAAATCGACAACATAATTGTTTTAGCCTTTTCCAGAATTTTGACCAAAATCAATAAAGAAATTGTTGAAAATGCATAAAACAGGCAAAATATTGCATACAAATTTGGGCGAGAAAAATGGTGGCACTGGAAACAGATTCAAAATATTTAATAATACATAAAAAAGAATTTATAGTTTCTTTGACATTAAATATAATTAATTGACTATACCCCGTAAATTGATTATATAGTAATTTTGTTTACAGACCCACCTCAAATTAATGTACACAAGTATTATAATAAAACAGGTGAGCAGTCTCTTCATTGATACAATTAGATATTACTTCATCTTCATGGATATTGGAATATCAGCGGTAAATATCAAAAATAATGTATGCTTATTCAAATAGACAGGGAAAAAGCACTGGTACAATTACAGTTCAGTGTTAGACAGCTTCTGCTGTTATAGTGATCAGTAGCTACTGCTGGCATCAACTGTTTGTGATTTGTAGATACTGCTGGTATAATCTAGTAGCTATTTTTGGTATCCAGTAATTGGTAGTTACTATTGAAATCAACTGATAATGATTGGTAGAATCTGTAGGTTAGCAGAAGTCAGTAATTACTGATTTTTTGACTAATTGTGATAGGTAGGAAATGCTAGTATATCCAGTAATGATAACTACTGTGAGTAATGACTCATTGTGATTGGCAGATACTACTGGTATTCAGTAATTAGTAGTTAATGCTGGTATAGACTGTTAACAATTGGTATCAGTGGTTGGTAGATGCTATTATCTGGTTATAATTGGTAGCTACTGCTAGTATTCATTAATTTGTAGATTCTTGTAATGTCTGGTAATAATTGGTAGCTACTGCTAGTATTCATTAATTTGTAGATTCTGGTAATGTCTGGTAATAATTGGTAGCTACTGCTAGTATTCATTAATTTGTAGATTCTGGTAATGTCTGGTAATAATTGGTAGCTACTGCTAGTATTCATTAATTTGTAGATGCTGGTAATGTCTGGTAATAATTGGTAGCTACTGCAGTATTCATTAATTTGTAGATTCTGGTAATGTCTGGTAATAATTGGTAGCTACTGCTAGTATTCATTAATTTGTAGATGCTGGTAATGTCTGGTAATAATTGGTAGCTACTGCAGTATTCATTAATTTGTAGATTCTGGTAATGTCTGGTAATAATTGGTAGCTACTGCTAGTATTCATTAATTTGTAGATGCTGGTAATGTCTGGTAATAATTGGTTAGCTACTTCTGGTCTGGTTTTCTACTATCTAATGATTGGTAGCTATTGCTGTTATTGAACATTGGTGATTGGTAGATAGTGGTACTGATATTGATTAGTTGATACTGTTGCTATCCAGTAATTTACAGCTTCGTACTAATAGATGGAAGATGACATATTCATCAACTTTTGAAAATATTCCTTTTTTTATATATATATAGTTAACAGTGTTCAAACAACTGTACATGGCGATGTTCTGAATATCATTGGTGGCAATGTGCAAACAGGTTCCAAATCAACGATGCATGTATACTGCAATGGTGCTGGGGAGACTGACAGTATCGATGATAGTGAACAACCTAAGGAGGATACGTATTTGCTAGAAACAAAAGAGCAGAAGAATACATTTTGAGTTGAGGTGGAAACAAGTGTAACTGATTTCTAAACAAGCCAGTAGGCTGGTTGGCGATCCGCACCGCTCAAAAAACAAGCAACGTTTTCGGCTGTTGCCATGGTAGGGGATATAAACATGAAGCTAGTGTCCGGTTATAACTAAAACCGGGCATCGTATACAAAGTTCGCAAAAACATTCAGTCTTAAGAAGTCAAAATTTAAATTAATTAATTAATTAAATTTATTATTTCCAATCGTTTTGCAATAGTATGTTCAAAAATGAAGGTAGCATTCACAGTTCATTCAAAGTTCAAAGTTGCGGTGCGATTACGTGAGTACAGTTTAACAATGTTAGCGTTGGTTTGGGGCGAAAGTATTCAAAAATCAGTTTTTTGGCTGTTGCTATGGCAATGGTTGGCCAAAATATTTTTTTCAGATTTTTCCTAATAACTAGGGTGAAGGTGTGACCAACCTGCCAAGTTTGAGCAAAATCGACCAAGCCAAAAAAATCACAGATAACATGAAAACACTGGAAATGGATTTAAAAGGGCAATCCTAGCGGAGCGGATCGCCAACTACTGTTTTTAGGTCCTGTGTACACAAAACAATCTAGGGAATTAATGATCTTGATGTGTCTGGCTGTGTAACCAAAAGCTCAAAATTGTCTGTGTAAATTTTAATCAAATTTAGTACCTTTGGGGAATACATAGACATGATTAATTTTTGGGCCATGTTCTTGCTTATTAAATAGCTAGTTAACATATAATTTTTCTCATTAGCTTTGGGTAATGTGCAGACATGATTAGTTTTTGGGCCATATTTATTTGTACATATTAAGAACCTCATATTAATCATTTCAATTCAGTCTGTGTGAGCAAAATTCAAAACAGCACTATTTACAATGTTATTATAATTTGATGGTATATATTTTACCAAGATATGTTAATTAAATGTTAATTTACTGTATTTATTGATATCTTTTAAATTCTTGTCACTTGTAAATAATTCTTACTCTAAGAGATGTAATTATCCATAAATTGTCTGAAAATATTTACACAAGATTTTTTTTTAAATAACTAAATGATAAGTGTTGACTCCAAACCATTTTTTTGGCGTGCAAATGCAAAACATGCAAACCATACATACAGTATGATTTTCCATATAAATGTTTTTTTTTTTTATTTATTTATTTTTCTTTTGAATGGTAAGTTTTTAGCTCTGCTTATCATATGAGTGATTGTCCGTCATACGGCGTCCGTCGTCCGTGTCAATGTTTTACTTTTTCAACTTCTTCTTGAAAACTACAAGCCTAAGTGTTTTGATACTTGGTGTATATGTACCTTGGGTAGATCTCTTTTAGATTTGTTCATTTCATGATGTTTCCTTTAATTCTCTAATTTTGGTGAATATTTTGATAAAAAGTGATACTTTTTACTTCTTGTTAAAAACCACAAGTCTGATTGCTTTGATATTATACATATAGGTACTACAGATGGTCTTCTCTCAGATTTGTTTGTTTCATGATGATATCTTCAATTTTCTAATTTTAATGAATATTTTTGTCTTTTTTCGTAAAAAGTCTGATTGCTTTAATACTAACATAGAAGCTATCTTAGCTGACAGTCTGATTGCTTTGATATTATATATATAGTTACATGTACTACAGGTTGACCTCTCTCAGATTTGTTCATTTCATGATAATATCTTTAATTCTCTAATTTTGATGAATATTTTTGGTAAAAAGTGATATTTTCAAATTCTTGTTGAAAACAGCAAGTCCGATTGCTTTAATACTAACAGCGGAGCTATCTCAACCGACAGTCTTCTTGTTACTTTTTTTGACTTCTTTTTACAAACTGCAAGTCTGATTGCTTTGATATTATACATATAGGTACTACAGATGGTCTTCTCTCAGATTTGTTCATTTCAGGATGATATCTTCAATTTTCTAATTTTGATGAATATTTTTGTCATTTTGGGTAAAAAGTGATATTTTCGAATTCTTGTTGAATACTATACATATTGTTCATTTTTGACTCCCGTGTGCGAAGCACAAAAAGGGAGTCTTTGCAGTTAGTGTGTCTGTATGTATGTATGTGTGTGTGTGTATGTGTGTCCGTCTGTTCCACTGATATCTCAAAAACCATACATCAGTTTTTGATGAAACTTGGTGCATATATGCTCTGAGCCAATGCGCAGATTTGATGAGGTTTTGGTAAAAATACATGCATATTAATCACCTAATTTGCATGATAATTAGCTGATTTTTAGCTGTTCCATGACTGTTCTACTGATATCTAAAGAACCACTCATTGGATTTTGATGAAACTTGGCACACAGATGCTCCAAACTAATGCACAGATTTGATTAGTTTTGGGTAAAAATCTGTGCAATATTAATTACCTAATTTGCATAATGATTAATCAATTTTCGGCTTTTCCACTGATATCTCAAGTACTAATCATCACATTTCAATAAAACTTGGTACATAGATGTCATAGGACACTGCACAAACCTGATAGTTTTTAGGGTAATATCAGTATATATTAATTAGCTAATTTGCATAATTAATTAATTTTCAGCTTTTGATATTTCAAGTAGTAATCATCACATTTCAATGAAACTTGGTACATAGATATCATAGGACACTGCGCAGACCTGATAGTTTTTAGGGAAATATGAGTACATATTAATTACCTAAGTTGCATAATTAATTAATTTTCAGCTTTTGATATTTCAAGTAGAACTCATCACATTTCAATGACACTTGGTACATAGATGTCATAGGACACTGCACAATCCTGATAGTTTTTAGGGTAATATCAGTATATATTAATTAGCTAATTTGCATAATTAATTAATTTTCAACTTTTGATATTTCAAGTAGTAATCATCACATTTCAATGACACTTGGTACATAGATGTCATAGGACACTGCACAGACCTGATAGTTTTTAGGGTAATATGAGCACATATTAATTAGCTAATTTGCATAATTAATTAATTTTCAGTTTTTGATATATCAAGTAGTAATCATCATATTTCAATGAGACTTGCTACATAGATCGTCTATGATTATGCAGAGACCTGATTAGTTTTAATTGGATTTTACTTACCTAATTAGCATAATTAATTAATTTTCAGCTTTTGATATATCAAGTAATAATCATCATATTTCAATGAGACTTGCTACATAGATCTTTTAAGATTATGCAGAGACCTGATTAGTTTCAATTGGATATTAATTACCTAATTTGCATAATGTTCCACTGATATATAAAGAACCACAAATTGGATTTTAATGAAACTTTTAAAGAGAACTATACAGAAACCCAATTAGTTTTTAGTAAATATTTATGCTTATTATGCTTATCTCCTAATTAACATAATTAATTAACACTGATATCTCAATTACTGATCATCACATTTGAATAAAATTTTGTACATAAATGCTCTAGAACAATAGACAGGCCTGATTAATTTGGGGTTAAAATTTGTTCATATAAATTCTCTAATTAGCATAATAATTCATACTTTTTTTGTTCTGTTCTGTTCATATTAGTTACCTGATTTACATAATTAGTTTTCAGCTTTTCCATCAATATCTCATGTACAAGTAATTTTTAATTAATTTTTAATGTGTCTTCAATACTCTCAGCACACGGGAGTTCTTTCTAAGCTTTCTTTGATTCAATGATATCTTCAGTTCTTTAATTGAAATGTGCATTCCCAACAGCAGAGCTATCTCAGCCAACAGGCTGCTTGTTTTATTTTAAAAATGCAATATGGACGTTTTTTTTATTCATATAATATTAAAAAAAATACATTCTTCAAAATAATCTTACATGTCAAAAAGATATAAAAAAAGGAAATTAAATCAAAAAGAAAATGTTGTTAGTGTGTGTGTGGGGTTGGGGGGATGGGGTTGGGGTGGGGGGGGGGTGGGCTATAACCAGTAAACATGCTACAATACAAAACATATTTACCAATAAGTAACAACAAATTTAAAAGATATTTCTTTTCCAGTACTCCGAAGATAATACTTGAACATGTGATTTGTGTTATCATCAGAGATCCTTATCCAGAACTCGTCAAACGAATTCCAAAATATGTTCTTTAGTTATTTTTGTATAAGAATAAATTTGTTGTTACAATTCTGTGCGAGATTTTGAACTGAAAAATTCTCATTTTTTCTTCACCTGCTACCTTATAAGGTAACTCCCAAATTGTTTTCCATTTTCCTGCTATGTCCCGCCCATAAATCATTGACCCATATTTAGTTCCTGAGCTTGAGGGTTCAAATTTACTTTTTATCAGTATTTTATAGAAATCTTTTGTTACCCTTCTCATAATCAATTGTATTATAAACATTTTGTCCAGTTACATGCACATGGTCGTTCGATTTCAAAAGATTTTTCTATTTTGATGGAATTGCTGAAAAAATACCTGTGTAGTTTATAAAATTCATAGCAATACTATATTTTTCAGTAAACTGATCGCAAGTAGGAAATTTACCATTATTATCTAGCAAATTATTGATGTATCTTACCCCACTGATGTGCCATTTACTGTAGTATACAGAGCTCCCATTTATCAAAATATATTTATTATTCCAAATTGTTTTTTGTTATAATTTCCTGTACACAACTTGGTTCTTTCTGTTTATTTATCTCACTCCAATATCTTATAATATCCATGTAAAAGAGGTATTCTACCATTTATTTGGCCCCAATCATAATTACTGTCAGCATCCTTTTTTCTATGTTTTTGTCATATTACCTCAAACTCTGCAAATAGAAGTATGCATGGAATCATAGGATGAAACAGTGTGCATTGCCGTGTGATAACTGTCATAAAGGTGATTGACAGGCCATACATGTTTTCAACTCTAGAAGGACAATTGGAATCTACCATTTCTACTGTGTATCCTGTGTGTGTAGCTATTGCGATATTGTGACAAGTGAGATACAGGCTTCAACCATCACTCTGTGAGACTTGTATGCTGTGCGATCTCCTGTTTTCAGTGATGCCCTCCAGAATACCACCGTTCCTCTGCAAGCAAGACTCCTGTATTTCTTTGTTGTTGTGTTGCAGAAGCCATTGACTGTCTTATATTATTACATCCAGGAACTATGAGTTATCACCAATGCACACTTCCCTAAGCAATCCCCTATTTTAGTGATTTGTATTTTTCTGTGTTTTGTTTCATGTAATTATTTAAGTATTAAAGCCAGGAGCTTTATCTTGATAGTTTGGTATATGTGTATTTCATTTCCAGTATTATTGTCTTGTCTACCCCATTCTAGCAGTGAAAGAACCCCCTGTCCAGTGTGAGTTCTGTTGGTGCATGGCCCTCTCAATTGCAATAAACAGGCCTTATACTGTGACATTTTGGTGTCAGATGTGGGATTGTGATTCTGATTCGGATTGGAATTGGGTTTGGAATTCGGATTTTGATTCACTATCGATTTGGATTCTATTGTCAATATTCCCCTGACTAAATTGACTGTTTCGTAACTGCTCAGAGGTCTAGAGAACACCATGTTGTCAGACCATCTTGTACTGCTATAGATAGACATTAAATTGCTGTATGTAATACTACTGGAACTTGAATTGCACCTTTTCAGCATGGATATTGTTAATGAACGTAAAAAGTTCGGTAGAGTATTCGGGTACGAGTGGGAAGAGCTGACTCGATTTTTGAGGGCAGAGTGTGAGAAGTGAGAGCATGAGAAGAGAGAGAGAGAGTGTGAGGAGAGGGATGAGAGAGCAGCCAAACATGAGGCTGAATGCTAGGTTGAAAGATTGAAATGTGAGGAAAGAGACGGAGAACGTGAGGCAATAGAGAGAGAAAGACAAAATAAGACAGCATGAACTTGAAGTGTTGAGATTGCGTGTGGAAGCTAATGGTCAAAATGGAGGCATTGAAAAGTTGGCTCAGTCCATTGTTACAAATGTAGTTCTAAGGTTCCACAGCTACCATTGTTTGATGAGACTAGAGATGAGATGGACGCATTTATTATAAGGTTCGAGCGCTTTGCTGCAACTCAAAAATGGCTGCATGATAGTTGGGTTTTGAATCTTAGTGCATTATTGACAGGCAAAACTTTGTATGTGTTTTCAGCATTGTCTGTGTCAGAGTCTATCGATTACAATGTTGTGATGGCAGCTTTGTTAAAGTGATGTGATCTGAATGAAGAAGGTTATAGAAAGAAACTAGTAGGGCAGAAGGTGGCAAGAACAATTCGAAACTTGCTGCTAGATTAAATAGTTATTTTGACCGATGGGTAGAGCTGTCTTTAGTTGATAGGAGTTGATGGAACTAAGGACTTAGTGATGAGAGATCAATGGATGAGTACTTTTGGTAATGAGTTGTTTATTTTCATAGGTGAAAGGTCACCCAAGACAGTTTAGAAACTGCTGATAAGCTTAGAGATACATGTAGACAGACAGGTGGTAAAAACAGAAATCTAGACAGTTTCAAGGTTGTAGTCAGAAAGGTAAAATACAGGGGCGATTTGGTCAGTCTAAGCCAACGTCAGGCTGTTATATTTGTGGTGATCCAAAGCACTCTGCTGTCAGGTGTCTTAAGAGTTATAAAAGTCCCAAACCTCAAGTTAAGTCAGCTACTATATTGGCATGTGACCAGAATATAAATGAAGCACAGGAAATCAGTGCTACTTGTGTAGTTCATGAAATTACAGATGCAAGTAGGCATCCATGTTTACAGGGACCATGTGGCCATGAGCTGCCAATTATTAGTGTTGCCAGTGTTGCACCAGCTAATAGGATGGTGAGTGGTATGCCTGTTGTTCAAGGCTTTATTGGCAGTACTGAGGCAGAGGTCCTTCGTGATAGTGGGTGTAGTTCGGTTGTAGTACGTAGAGAGTTGGTAGAGGATAGTCAGTTGACTGGGGGGAATCGTACCTTTATGATGATGGATGGTACTTGTCGGAAAGCCCCAGTAGCTAGACTTGTATAATGTTAGGAAGATACCTCAAAAGTATGCACGAAGACAGTACAGCAGCAGTATCGACCGATGCACAGCGGTCTGAGTGCATACTTTGAGGTATCTTCATAATAACCTTTTTATTATACATCTTTTCCTTCCAAGGATACGTCATGGGAATGCCGAAATATAAAAAGTTTATAACAGAATCAGCAAACTTCTTTCTATGGAGTCCGGTCACATCCTGGTGGCAGCCATGTTTGTTTTTATTATTGGAGGACGCTTACGCGCGTAATCATTCCATATTTAGAATTCGCATTTCCTAATATGGTAGTATGAAAATACCCTGTAAAATACCGCAAAATTACGGCACGCTGTAACTTATGGCGTTACGGTGACAGATGTATAATAAATATAGATACACCCTTCTATGTTGGTGAGGTCGAGGCACTGTGTATGAGGACCCCGGTGTATGATCTTATTGTTGGTAATATTAGTGGAGCTAGTGAGCCCAAGGATCCTGATCTTGGTTGGAAGCTAGGTTTAGCTCATGAGGTAGGGCATGGTTAGTTCGCCCTCGGGTGGTGAACATAGTACTTCTTCAAGTGATGGGACTAGTATGCCCTCTGGTGGTGAAGGTTGTTGTCCTTTGGGTATTGTGACTAGTGTTCCCTCAGGTAATGAAGGTTGTACATCGACTAGTAGTCAGGCTAGTGTGCCCTCTATTGATGAAGGTTCTTCTCCAGGTGTTGAGATATGATAGTCTTCAGTTAGTGGGAGTAGTGAACTCTCCATTGATTCTAGTAAGGATAATAGTGTTGATGTTGTACAGGTGGTACAGACTAGGGCTCAGAAATTAGCTGAGAAAAAGCCATTACATAGGCTTATAGTTCCCGAGTTTGAGGAGTTGCATACTAAGGTTGATACTAATGGTGGTAAGAAACCTATTACTGTTGATGCAGTGCGAGAGGAACAGCAGGCTGATTCCACTTTAGAGCGTGCTAGGCTGTTAGTCAGTACAGGTGAAGAGTCGATCACAGGTCGTAACAATCGGGCAAAGTTTTTTGAGTTTCAGTCATCTCTTGTTGAAAGAGGACGAGTGTGTTCCCAATTAGTCGTACCATTGTGTTACCATGATCAAGTACTAGCACTTGATCATGAGTCAGTTATGGCAGGTCATCTGGGTGCTAAGAAGATTACATATAGAATATCAACTCAGTTCTATTGGACTGAGATGCAGGATGATGTTATTAGGTATTGCAGATCATGCGATATATGTTAGAAGACCACTCCTTGGGTTCATGTTAGCAAGGTACCATCAGACGATATGCCCTTGATTTAAGTTTCATTTCAATTGATAGCTATGGATCTGATTGGTCCTATCCGTACAGCGACTGAGAGAGGTCATAGGTACATTTTAACTGTTGTAGACTATGCGTCACGATACTCTGAGGATGTAGCAGTAAAGAAAATTACTTCAGAAGTGGTTGCTGATGCATTAGTCAGTATATATAGTAGAGTTGGTGTACCCAAATACGTTTTAACTGATTTAGGGACACAGATTGTATCTCACGTTATGAAGGAAGTGCATGAGTAAAGTGTTATCTATTAAACAATGTGTAACTACTCTATATCACAGGGCATGTAATGGCTTGGTACGTTAAAATGAATGTGTCAAGAACGGCCCAAAGATAGGTATCTTGACCCAGTACTGTTTGCCTATAGAGAAGCTCCTCAGGAAAGTTTAGGGTTTTCATCCATCGACTTTATTTATGGCAGAACAGTGAGGGGCCTAATGATGATTTTAAGAGAGTTGTGGACAAAGGAGGCCACTACACCAGAGGTTGAAACTACATACCACTATGTCTTGGATTTGCGAAATCGCCTTCAAGAGACATGTACATTGGCTCAAGCTGAGTTAGCTAAGGCAAAGGTTAGATACAAAAGGTATTATGATAGGAAGGCCAGGTATAGGAAGTTCCAACCTGGTGACAAAGTGTTAGTGTTACTTCCCACTGACCACAATAAGTTGTTGATGCAATGGCAGGGGCCAATGTAATTAAGGAGAGAGTGGTATAATATAATTCTTATTATTGGCAGTTGATTCTGACTATTGGACTGAAAGTGTGCCATGTCAGCATCCTTTATTCTATTATTCTGTTTTTGTCATATTACCACAAACCCTGCAAATAGAAGTGTGCATGGAATCATGGGGAGGAACGGTGTGCATTGCTGTGTGATAACTGTCATAAAGGTGATTGACAGGTCATACATGTTTTTAATTCTCGAAGGACAGTTGGAATCTACCAGGTGTGCTTGGATTTACATACATTTATTATTTATATAATAAATTATACCAAAATAAATAAATAAATAAGTAGAAAAAAAGAGAAAAACAATTATTGGCACTCAAATATTAATGACAAAATATGTAATAATGCAATAATGCTGCAGCTCCGAATTCAGCACCATATTATTGTTTGAATAACACAAACTGGAATTATGATACCAAATTAAAATCTTGCACTTAAACTGTATAGTAATTTACGCTCACTGTTGCGTCACTGAAATCGTCAATCCTTTTTTATCGTGAGATGACTCGGGCAGCCTGTATTTTGTTAGAAATCAATCTGATTATTTTGCTGCAAGAATGGTTTTGTTCGTTCTTGCAACAAAGTAATTGTAACGTCAAAAAATAATTAAAATAAATAATAATTATAGTAAATAATTAAAATTAATAATAATTATAGTAATTATAAAAATATAAAAAAAAAATTAAGCCAACCAGGATCTTATTTTAATCAGATTGGTTAGAAATTGACAAAGCGCGATATGATGCCATTAACACATATCCTGGCCGATTCGGCGGTCACCTATTCCTGTATCCTTTAGCGCGATTCTTTGTCTTCGTACGATTTCTTCTTTCTTTAGACGACTGAAGAACTTTACCAATACTTGTCTTGGGTAGGGCCGGTTCTTTTCACCAATATTTACCCGGTGGACATTTTCCACTAAACCCGCTTGCATACCAAATTTATCCACTAGTATTTTCTCAATAACTTCAACACGCTTCTCGTTGTCACCTTCCTGTATACCGTGGAGCCGCACGTTATATTCATGCGAATACCTTTCTTGATTCTTTTGTTTCTCACTTGATTCACGTAGCTGTTTTTTTTTTCAAAACCTGCCATTACTGTATTGTCTTTATTCATGAAGTGGGTAATTTTACCTCGAGTTTCCAATGACGTCGCCTTTGAAGATACAGCTTGGCTTTCTACCATTTTTTTTTCTTCTCTGCTCTCGTTCAACCATTTGGCATATTTGTAATAAATATCAGTTCCACCATCTGTTCATGGCAGCGCCCTCAAAATGTTCATAAACCATATTTCATATTTGGGTTTTTGCGATAACGTGTTTGTGATTTTTTTTTATTTTATTATTATTGCTCTTTCTTATCAACCTTTATTCAATCCCATTTTTTGTGGGCAAGTCCCAAATGAGGTACATATAAAATACTAGTATGTATATTCTAATTTGTTGATATTGTGTCTGGATTGCGCCCTCATTGTCAAAATGGTTTATAATTGTTTGTATTGATAAGATAGGTGTCAATGATAAAAGGATGTGTCCACAGTTGTTTTGTTCCAAAGCTAGTTGTTTTGTCCAAATGCCGCTTTGTTCAAAATGGCGTTTTGTGCTAATGTTGGTTCGTCCTTATTCATCGATTGTGATACTGTAAAATACTTTATTTTAGTTGGAATTAATTTTCGCTGAAAAGACTTTTCAAGTGTTTTGTATGGAATTTATTTTCACTGATTTTTGATAAGTTGCATGTAAAATATAATAAATTTAATTTTTCACTGAATCATTTGTTTCAGTTAAAATAGCGAAAATTAATTTCCAGCGAAAATAAATTATTTTACAGTGTTATGTTCTGTACTGTAAACTTACGTATACGCCACAGCTACGCTAGAACAAAGAATTTATTTATTAGTCAAGTCTTTTTATATACTCTTTTTTTTCTCTTTGTCCCTTTTGTTGTTGTTGTTATTTTTTTAAATATGGAATGTACGAACTTTTCACTTTATATCCTGCAATGAATATTTAAGAATAATAATAATATTTTGTTTTGACAAAATACTCTGAAAGGAGCACATTTACAAGACTAAAGAAGTTCTTTTTTTATATTCAATCATCTCACAACACCAAAGACCAAAACTTCATATGGTGGGAAGAGAAAGCAATGGTTTATTACTATTAAATAAAAGTGTCATACAATCCTAACAATTAAATGTTGGTGTAGCTGATTTATAATATTACAGGAACACTACTCAACATACATGAATAATATTACAAACTATCTTCATTTGATAACAAAAGGACGTTTGTAAATTGATATGAATATTGCTGCAGTTTCTATACACAAAAAGGAATACATGTTATCTGGCAATATGATATATAGAAGATAATATTTGGTAATCGTAGTCCTAAATAACTATTAGAAATAGCTAGACGTTTCGAGCAATGGCTCTTTATCGATAGCATAGGAGAAAATGTACTATCTGACACTAGTCATTGAGGGCGCCAACAGCCACATTTGTTATATTGGCAACTAAAGTAGGGGAACATTCATTCAAGAGGTACATAGGAGTGTCAAAAACGGTTTAGGTACCGGGATATATTCAGAGGCTGAAAAGAGTTGTTGATAATGAATGAGCATTCAAAATAGAAAAAAATCTCTATTTCTGATGAAAAAATAAAAATCGAGCTTTACTCAAGCGATGAAACACCCAGCAAAAAATGAAATTTGGTTATACTGTAAAATGACTAATTTTCACTGGGTTTAAATTTCGCTGATTTAACATTTCAGGCATATTCAGTGGGTTTTAAATTCATTGTTTTATCATTTAGATAATGTGTTCTATGCTAAATTTTACATATTCACTGTGTTTTAGCAACTTAGCGCATTTTCCAGTCAGCGAAATAAGTAAATTTAAACCCCAGTGAATAATTAACCCTTTTATTAACAGTATATATTTTTTTTTTGCAAAACACTGTGGGAAAAAGGTATAGATTTGTGTGTAAGTTGAATGAAGTCTATGAGTAGTGGCAGCTCTGGGCAACCCAACTATTATTACGACCAATGTACTCCATGCTCCAATGCTGCTTTTAATTAGCAGAGCGGTTTATTATTATTGTATCGATAAATATGAATACACCAAATCAGCTTAATAGTATGAATAACATTACCATGTAAAAATGTCATCTGAAACACGTACATGGCTGTTGTAGCATTGACGTTTACAGTAGGTTTTGATGCCATATCATCCCTGGGAGAACTGGTTTACTTATTTGTCATGGGTGTGCGGCCCCAACATCCGAACTCAGTCCCTATCCTAGACTATTTGAATGTGAAAAATACAATCCACTGTAAACCAAACTACGACTACATTATCTATATGGCTTTCCACCAGGGTTTACCAATCATCAATATTTCCCTTTGTGTTACCTTTCTTGTAGATGGGTGTAATTTGACCATTTGTCCATGCTATAAACCGCAAGCATGATTCTAAAATTGACTTGTTGCAGATGCTACTGAGTGGCAGACCTATAGGCAGTGAATATTTTTCAGGACCTTTGGATGAAAACCATCTGGACCAGCAGATTTGCTTTTTATTAAGCCACTCAGTGTTTTTTTTTTACATCATCAAATGTGATAGATACAGTCAATAGTGGGTCACCATTGCGGTATTGTGAAAAACTACTACAGGCAAAGTTGAACCAATGTGAAGCTACTTACAAGAGTGTGCAGGCAGACCAATCAGAGAGCAGCTTGTTTGATGAGTTATTTTCGACGTATCAAATTCTGCCTTGTATGTGTTATTCGACTAACCCTGAGTCAATGCAAAGCTACTTACAAGATTGTACCTTATTGGCTACCTAACTCCAACACCTTACAATAAGACCAATCAGCAGCTGGTTTGTTTGTTTACAGTTATTTTTGGCGTATCAAGTTCTGCCTTGTATGTGTTATTCGACTAACCCTGAGTCAATGCAAAGCTACTTACAAGATTGTACCTGATCTAAACTCAACACCGAACAATCAGACCAATCAGCAGCTGGTTTGTTTGTTTACAGTTATTTTCGACGTATCAAATTCTGCCTTTTATGTGTGCTTCGAATCAACTAAGAAATTGCTGTATTTTCTCTTGTGATAAAGCTACTGGAGAAATTGTTCATAACACGCACTTTGTCGGTGTTATCATTGGTCAATCTACCATCTTCAGTTTCAATTTTACCAAAAGTTCTGTTCTTTAGTTTTCCATTTGCATAACTTCAGAATTATTTTTGATTGCTTCTTGGCTGAATCATGTTCAAAATCAAATGTTAATAAATATTTTTGTCTTCTTTTGTATGAAATATTATTCTCGACTTGTTTTTTTGAAAATCATCATGCACCCATGTTGCCTTCTGATATGTAGGACCCCAATCAAATTTGTTTCGATGCTTGATACCTCCAGGTGGATCCGTGTAACAGTGTAACTTGGGATTTTTTAAAGCCGCCTAATCAAACTCTTTTGGAAAAATCAATATTTCACGATAATATCTTGTCAGAATACATGTATCGAGAACAACACGTGTGTTTACGATGTTTGAGAATACTAAGTTGTCATATGCTTGAAGTTAAGCTCTTTTAGTCTAATCGTACAAGTTGAAGGCCACTTCACACGTTTTTTATTTGTTTGTTTTTGTGTGTGGAAATTCACGCTTAATAAATTTAAGCACCACAATCGCCCTGTAGCATGCATTCGAATTTCGTGTAACACGTGTAAAGAAACTTTGTACTTTGCACACATTGTATGCGACCCACATCGAACTCGCGGCAGTGCATTGTCGTACATGAATTTCGTAACTTGCAATGATCATGTTAAAGAGAACACCAGTGGTTACTTTCAATAGTTCTTGAAAACACTTTTCCTCACCTCGTAACGATAGAAATTGTCAATTTAAAACTACCTTGCTGCTTATCAGAATGCCTTTTGACACCGTTTTAGAAAGGAAACGATTTTTGTCATTGCTTATGAATATTAATTTATGCAAATAAAACGTGATATGATGTGAAACCTGAAATCAAAGTACCTGTAAAATGCCCACCTACAAATTTATGCAGATGGTTTATCTCGCCCTGAAATGGACATTTGTAAAAAAATTAAATAATAATAATATTTGAAAAAAAAAGAATCAGAGTTGTAGCCACGCCCATTGTTGCTGCAGTCGACTGATTGGAGATGCTGAATTGGTCGGGTTACGGACATCGAGCTACCAAAACATCGATTTTTTGTTTTGCTTAACAACCAAATTTAGTAACTCAAATGTTAATTAACAGTTAACCGAATTTCAAGTTACGATACACGTAAAACGTTAACAAAAAAAATGTTTGGTTAACAGTTAATTAAAGTTTGAGTTACTAAATGTGTACGTTCAACGAAAACAAAAATGTATGTTGCCCGCAGCAAGTTACAATTTGGGCGTGGTTTCTAAGATATGGGCATGGTGATTATTGTAACTCGATGCTCGTAACTCGGTGTCCGTAACCTGAACAATTCAGCATCTCCTTCAATTGACTGATTCTGGCTTTCCGACTTCTCCCGAAGTGAAGCTGCACCGTCAAACGTCAGAATAAAACTCGTCGGACTTAATGGATTCTCGTTGTGAAATTATTGATGGCAGACAGCAACTTTGAAATTCATTTTTTTATTAAAATATTTATTTTGTGCTATAAAAACTATGATGCTAATCAAATACCAATAAGTGATTTTAGACATCGGGGTAGCAAGCGTTTCACAGACAAGGTCTCATGCCACTAATCAATCAACGACCGTTGCAAGAACCAATGAATTTTTTTTAATATTTTTTTTTTCAGGTTTGAGGGCGTGTATCACCTGGGTAAAAGTATAGTCTGGTTCCCTGCCCAAGTTTTCACCGCTGAGGGCTCAAAGAAAAACAAGGTCAGGTACGGGCCGACATCTTGGTCAGATTTCTGGCCAAAATGGATGACAGACACATGATGGTCACATGGTTACTTCGCAACAAACAAAATGGCTGCCTCCACTGTGACATGTACGCCGGTCAAGATAAGTAATTCATCTCAAGCGTGTTTTGTTTGTAGTACAGTGGGGACACGAACAAAAAAAATCCACGAAGGTACCGGGAAACATAACTTGAAGTTGTTGTTGTCGAAATATGGCGAAGTAGAGGTGATTGAGGGTTTGATTTGTAGGAATTGTGAACGCCATTTGTTGACACTAGATCGTCAGGTGAATGAATTTCGAGAGAAATGCCAAACTTCGAGCAGACTAAATTCGAATGTGAAGCGATGTGCGAGATCTCCATTGGTTGCTGAAGGAAAAAGCTTTAAGAAACACTCCAATTTGTCAAGTTGTAAGATCACCGAAATCACTGACAGTGTTGAAATAAGATGTGCAGAAGAATGTCCAACTCCATGTTTGTTTACATTTTATACGGGGAGCGTGACATAAAACTGTCGTCTTCACGGCAACAAAACAGCAGGTGGCCTGGTTGCGTCAGATTTCTTGAACGCGCTCGTAGTTTGTTTTAAAATTGGGTCAAGTCTCAGACTAGTACGAAACCTTTACTCTAATCTCGGGAAAACGATATATTTATTCAGTTACCGGTGATACACACTTCGAACCCAGTTTTAAAACGTTGAAAAATTATTCAAACAAATCGACCACTTCGGAAACATATTTTCTATATTTATTCAATCAATTGGCCCACCCCCAAAAATATTTATTTTTACATGGCCGAATTGATTGAGTTTTTACGGTACAATGTAATTCCCAGGGGACACTTAATTATAATAACTTATTTTGGTGAATATTTGTTCATCCAAACAATTCATATTTCTCTTTTCAAAAGAATTTGATTTTATATATAATGGTCAGCACATTTTGTGTGGCAAAACCCCATCACAAATATGGGTTCCAGGTCTTCAAGCGAGTCAGATTTCAGGGTTTTAGTGGTCCTATGCTATGTTATGCCACCATAAATAGTCTTTAACCCCTATGCTTATCTGATATCACATATTTAGTGTAATGTTTATAATGGCACTAAATTTCCTCTATGATATACTCGACCTCAGAAAATAAATTTACAAGTAATTTGTGTACCATATGTGTATTTGCTACATTAGAAGCGCACCTAAACCAAAATTTGAATTGTTTGTATACTGTAGTGTTAGAGTATCAATTATTTTTGCCAGACAGACCTTGACATGTAGTTAAGAGCATGCGCTTCTAATGTAACAAATACAGTACATCTAAGTATGAGTGAGTGGTCATGTTCACTGGATTTATAAATTAGAAACTGCAACATTTATGCGCATCACAGCCATAGAGTGCCATGTAAAAATCAAAATGTTATTGGCCCAAATGACACTAATGCTGTGACACTGATTTAAATGCATCAGCAATTTTACAAATGTGGGCTTCATAGTGTGACAATTTCCAGGGTTACATCTTTCCACCACTGTGAATATTACATATGCAAGTAAGACAGCACAATGTTTTTTTTAAGTTAAAGATAATCATTTATTATATACATGTTTCACTGCAAGTTTGGTACATACCACATAAAATATTTGTAAATAAACATCCCTGTCTCATCAATTTAGTAATTGTGTCATTGGTATTTTTCGACCCAAAGAAAGCTTCAAAAGGGCTCCCACATATTGTGAACAATCGTATTGGACAGACATCAAGAAATGTGTGCAGAGTTGCATGAACCTAATTGCACATTGCACAAGAGTTGTTACAAGAGTGAGGTTGACTTGATTGCATTAACAAACAAGTCATGCACAGCACAGTCCTTGTGAATTACCAACTTGTATGCTGTGTATCAGCACTTAGATATGCATATGTATAGAAATTAATTGCTGCAGGCTGGCATATCCAAATTATATATACATTTGTAAAACAAGCAGTCTATCGGTTGATACAGCTCTGCTGTATTGTGAAATGTACCAGCTTAACACATTTGAAATATAGCTGCAAGCAGCGATCAACTAGTTTCGTACCTATGGCAGCATTGGTACAGGGCTGTAATACACCAAATTTAGTTCAAGGGGTCTTGAAAAAAACTATATCACACCACCCTCTTCTCCCCCTCCAAATATAAGTCCCTTTAAAAACTTTAAAACATTCGATTGGGACTCTTACTCATCACACCAATTTTGGTTCAAATCGGTCACATGGCCTTGGAGTTAAATGAATTCATACCCCCCCCCCCAAAAAAAAAAAAAAAAAACTGCTATTAGGACACCCGCAGGGGTACTCTTTGTCATCACACCAAATTTGGTCCAAATCGGTCAAGGGGTTTTGGAGTAAAACGCAAATATATAAAAATCACACACCCCCTCCCCTCAAAATTGACCCTCTCAGAAAAGTAACACCATTATAACATTCACTAGGAGACTCTTTGTCACAACACCAAAATTGGTCAAGGAGTCTTGGAGTAAAATGCAAACGGTTAATGAGTGAGGGCGCTTGATTTATGAAAGGGGTCTATGTGCCATGAATTTATTGCTGTGAATCCTGTGCATCCAGGATATCAAATGGTCTAGCCCTAATCTAAATTGCAGTTGAGAGCAAGCATACAAATTGATATATATATATATATAGGACTTCAAGACACACAGATTCAAAACTTAGGTGAAATATATTGTCAAAGTAAGGTGTATCGCTGAAAACTGAGGGGGATTATGAACACTAAGGCACAGCGCTTAATTGATGTGTGTGATAAAATGTATCATACAAACACACATTTTTTTTCATGAACTAGAAATCATTGTCAAAGAGTATTGGACATCCAGTTGAAAACAGTATTGTTTTATCAATGTATTGCATGCCATTGTTTGAGCTCCCAATCAGTATATACATTGACAATATATAGAGTATCACTACATGCTAACAATAAGTGAGTTGCCATATTAAGGATAAATTAGTCTTTGGTCACTTTATTGAATATACGTAACAGTACTCCATCAACACATCCAACAAAGTGATCAACTTTCAGAATTTATCCTTATTTTTACAGCATGAAACCCTGCTCTAACAAAATGTCTCACTATTGTTTTGAATATGCATGTCTTGAAGCACCCATATTTACATATATATTAATTTGTATGCTTTCAACTGGAAGCAAACACATGAGCAAATAACATTTCCCCTCAGTTTCCAGTGAAAATTTGAGGTACATAACTATAAAGATTCTCCTCTTTCTACACTTGCAAAATAAGAGAAATTATATTATCAACATATTGATCCTCCAAATAAAAATCAGAAATCAAAAACTTGCGATTGGAGTATCTTGTATATTTTGAAGATATCTTCTCCGCTAAAGATGGTGTCCATCCTGTGACAACTGAAGGAGAAGGTGCATTACAGATGTTATTTTCAGCTTCAAAATACTGTAATAACACATCACATATTACCTGTGCTTTGTGATCATCAAAATCACTTTCATCAGCATCTGACTGTACATCAGATTCTGCTCCTGATGGCTGCTAACAGCCATCAGTTTCAGCTGGCTGCTAACAGCCCGCAACAATAGGATCTGATGTACAGCCTGATGATAATGAAACTGAGAATCACAGATGGTACAGTCACACAATAGCTTGCAATTGTCACAGCACTGATGTTTAATGATATAGTCCTTGGGAAATTCCTGACCAAAATGTGAGGCTAGTGACACTCTACGACATTCATCTGTTGTACAGTATTTCCTCATTTCCTCAGTCATGTCTTTCACATTGTGTGCTATGTCAGATGCATTGTAGTACAAAATAGCCTCAGATTCTTCCCCATCTCTCCCACATCTGCCAACTTCCTGAATGTATGCTAATGAACAAATGAGAATTGTATTTAACATTTAAGTAGCTTCACTACAAGTTACAAAAATAGTGCAATATGGTACTGGACTGTATTTGCTGTATTACTAGAGCATATGCATAGGTAAATGACATGATAATATATCTCTATACAGTACAGGAAAAGTTTAGTTTATTGTACACTTCTATTGAAGATGCACTTCTCATATTGAGCAAATGCGTATTTTCATGAGTTCTCTTGGGTGACTGACATCAATTGTTATATCCATTCTATGATCTAACCTGTGGCATTTCATCATAAAATAACTTTCCTAGCCATCATCGTCATCCAATAACTACACTCATGACAGGATTACAGGATTATTGGGACTTCAGATTCTCTTGAACCAACCAATTGCTTGTGGTCATTAAATAATCAAAACAAATAAAACATTCAAAATGTTGGCAACACTTACAAGCAGTATAATAATAAGATCATGCACACAATAAAGGAACTTGGTTTTACACATTGTATGTCAAATATGTACAATGCGCTCTGAAAATTCATGAATTTTGTGCGTAACATTGCATTACTACATTTAGACTGAACTACATGCATTTTAACATACTTTCCATTGTTCTTGGTACACCAGCATGGATAATTCGCCTGACTTGTTTTGGATCTGCACCCATCCCATATGCCTCAGTTGCAAATAACAATCTGATACCACAATTCATGGTCTGCATGCCATCGATCACCTCTTTCTTCATCTGCTTAATGATAAAAGTATGATATATAAATTGTCAATATGCAAGTTGATATGAAATAGCCAAATGGCTCAAGTTAATTGTTGTGGCAAAGGTAATGTAACAGAATATCATATGATAGTTAAATGACAGAGGTGCATTTATAGTAAAAAAAATGCACAAATTATTAATATACAGAACAGTATACAACAAATTTTGATGGCTTATCTGTTCTTGTGTTGGAGATAAACATCTAATATAGCAAATACAGTTAAAGGGGCACAGTCGCTATATCTTTTATACAAATTTGGCTTAAGTGTAAAGTGAACTGCATTCACCAATTTGATAAAGAACACACACTTATCACGTGTCTGATCTTTCAGTGTGTCATTTGATGAGGCAACAGCCACATTGTTTACCTAAATGTTATAGACAAAGCTGCTTATAAACCCGGAACAAATGATTTATATATATAACAATTAACAAATAAATATTCACTTTATTTTTGTATTGGTAAAACCATCAGAGGACCAATTTGTTATTTACTATACAACAACAAAAATAACATGCCATACCATACAGAATATGGAAAACAATCGTTAAACAGTAGAAGTCATATCCAAGTTAGTATTTATAGTTAACAAAATAACTTAAATTTACCTTGTTAGTGCATGAGGCATGGAATTGAGCCACCAGACCAGATATATCATCTATATCACCGTCAAAAGTTGGCATTAAGGACAATTCGTGAGCAAATCCACACCATTTAAGTGATGAGTAAACAATTGTTCGTGGAAAACATTCCTGTTTACTGCGCAATTCATCAATAAGTGGTTTGAAGATCTCCTTAAAAGACTCTTCAATTCTGTTGTTTGGAAGTCTTTTTGTCACATGGAACATTATGTTTGGTCTATCTATGCTGGCAGCGATAATAACAGGATTGGTAAGCAGAAGATGTGATGATATTTCTTGCTGTGTTCTTTTCGTACCGGTGGCCATAGGTCTTTCAGATTTCGATATTCCGGACGGAAATCACTTCCCCATTGTACTACACAGTGTGCTTCGTCAACAACAATATGAGATACCTTGTGTTGCCAAATGTCGCCACGAAATACGGCGAAGAGTTTCTTGGTCATTATGTGTTCTGGGTGAGACAGTATATACAAATACTCACAACTAATGAAACTGGACAAACTACAGTCAAACTCCGGATTTAACCGCACTGACCTTGCGCCGAGTCTACGAGACTGTTCTTCTATAATAGCATTCAATGGCGAGATCAAGATCACTGTCCTGGGACTGTGTGAAGCTGACATGTAGGGAAGGCACTCAAAAATCAGTGATTTTCCATAACCGGTAGGCAACAAGCCTATACAATCACTATCAGTGGATGCCTTCAAACAATCAACTTGCTTTGGTCTTAAATATGTGTAACATGAATGACTGTTTGCGTTTACATGTGCTAAAGCAATCTTTGTTTTCATAACAAACTCCATGTCCATGGAAGCCGCCATGTTGAATTGTCTCAGTGACGAATCAGATGTTCCGTACGTAACTACCAATAACCGCCTTGGATGTAATACCCCGTACCTGACCCTTTTCTAAAACCGCCCTCAGCGTTGAAATGGGGCAGGGAACCAGACTAGGTAAAAGTAGTCTGGTCCCCTACCCCAATTTCAACGCTGAGGGCGGTTAAGAAAATAGGCCCTCAGCGTTGAAATTGGGGCAGGGGACCAGACTAGGGTAAGAGGTGAGACTAACATGTGTTTTTTTGTTTATTACTTAGCGACTTTGTACCTGTGGGTTAATTCTGTATTTAATATTCTGTGTATTTGGAAATTCTATGTGTTTTTTCAGTTTTGTTTACCTGAGATTTGCAAGAATTTGAGCTGGCCAACATGTTAGTTTTTTTCATGTGGTTGCATGATTACTGGCATGTTGATTTCCCCATTTTTGAGCCTTGTTTTCGACTTTGTTTATCATTTTCATATAGCAATCTCGTCATATGTTAACAGTGTCGTCTACGGAGTTTCAATATTAGTGGTATGAGCCCTTTTAGGAACTCGAGAGGAACGGAAGTGAGAGCGCCTCCAGCGTTTGGAGTGTGGTTGCGCTTATTGGGGGAATCCCAGTTACTGTGTCGCCGGGCTGTGTCGTAGCATGGATGATCGGCCTATTTGGTGGCACATTGGCGAATTTATTATTTCAATAACAGCATGAAGTTAAGGTTATTTGTCACAGTGATACTAGCTACACTATTACAGGTTGGTATGTAGTTTGTTCTGAGTGTAACGACGCGGTTTCGTATAATCACAGTCCCTCAAGACCTGTGGTATAATCGATGCAAACTTACAGAGACTATTTTTACCGTGTCGTTGTACGGCGTGACCTTATTCCGTGGACTGATTTTCATTACACATGACGAAAAACTTAACCACTGTGAATGCTGACTACTGATCGACAACCACATCATGATGTGCGTTAAGACGCGAGCCACGTCCAGTCGTCAACTGGCGTGCAACTTTATATTTAGATCAAATTTGTATTTTGCCAATGGCCACCCACAGCAGTATTTCACTGCACATACATTACCAATAGAAAAATTGAGATGCCAGGGTGGAGGAAAGAGTATGAACTCTATGTTCTTATCATTTCAAGGGAGTAAGGTAAAAGTGTTAAATCAGGGATGCATTCTGTTTTGAAAGATTTGTGGAATAATGTAAATGCATTAGTTGGCGATCCGTGGTACATCATGGTCATTTTACAATGTAATATATCTCATCCTTACAATTAATTAAATAAAAATTTAGTATATTAGTCATTTTTTTGATTGGATGTTAACATAACTCTGTGCTATGGTGTTGGTGATATATGAATTGGGTGCCATAGGATGGTACTTGACGGCCAACCAACCTAATCAAAATTGGGTGCCATAGGATGGTACTTGACGGCCAACCAACCTAATCAAAAATATGTATTTTGCATTGTACAAGGGCAAAATAAGTTATTAGGAAATTAGAATATTAGGATATAAGCACCAGCTGTTTTAGACGCTTGCGCATTGGCCGATCCTGTCAAATCTCGTCATCTGCATGTTTGGGGGGGCGTATCTGGTCGATGTGAAATTGCCTCAGCCATCGTGTAACGGAATTAACTGGTGTCTGTGTGAAAACCGTTGTAAAGTGGCAGTAAAATGAATTTGCGCGTTTTTTGTGCTGCCATTTTCTGAATGATTAGGAGTAGCAATGGAAGCCGACCATTTAATTGATAAAAATCTTGTCCAGAATATGATTTTAAATGGCCGAACTTATAGAGAAATCAGTCTCGTATTGGAAAACATGTTTCTGGGAAGGAGAGGTATCCAGGTGGCGCGGCGAGTAGATTTCCTCCCCAGGACGTCGAGTTGGGCGTCGGTACCGAAAGGAGGCGGTGAATATGGTGTCAAGCGACCAACATAGTAAACGAAACTTAAAACTCGCGATACTGGTGCAGATGACTATGGGCCAACAACCATGAAAAGTAAGTGGCAGGATTTTGGTGTTGCACGTTTAGCACAGAAAAAAAGACACGCCCTCAGTTGGACAACCAATCATTTTACGTAAAATGCCATATGTTAATTCACGGAAATTTAAACACACTGATACTGATAATGAATTAAAAATTTGCCAAAAAATACTAAATTTGTTATCCCATGGAAATAATTGAAATCCAAATATTCGGTAATATATTAAGTTTTGCGTTGCATGCATACGATTGAAATATCATAGAATGGGCCTAATATACTAATGTTGTATTTATTCATTTGTAAGAACGAGTTTACATCCTGGAATGGCCACGATGTACCACGGATCGTTGGCCGGCCTGTTTTTTATGTGGATATTAGTAGAATAATATGAGGTTATTGCGAGGATAGTGCAAAATAAACATGAATTTAAATCAGTACAGTGAAAGTATCAATCGTTGCACAGCATAAATCGATGTGACTGCACACTTTCTGTGTGTCCTAGTAATAACCTTATTATATACATTTTTTCTTCCCAGGAATATATCATGGGAATGCTGAAATCCAATCCAAATCTAAAATGTTTGGAAGAGATTTAGCGAACTTCATTGTGTGGGGTCCGGTCAAACCCTGCATGCAGCCATGTTTTTTTTTATTTTTAGAGGACGCTTATGTGCATAATCGCTCCATATTTGGAATTTGCATTTGCCAATATGGTAGGATGAAAATATTCAGTGCAATACTGCAAAATTACGGCATATTGTGACTTGTTATGGTGACAGATGTATAATAATAATTATTAGAATATTATTTAATTTTATATTCTACGTAATTAATATACACACAAACTGAATACTGCACCATTATATCTATACTTAATTCTTTACTAAATGAAAAGAGAAATTCTTAAGTTATAGCGATGTATATGAGAGATGCAAGAAATATTTGAAGCGGGTGAGTTGTCACCTACGCATGCGACAGGTGGCCATAGTGTGTCATTGTTTACAAACAAGCGTCCACCCATGAGCCTTTGCGTTTTTAGCGTGTGTTATTATCGCTTAGGACTCAATTCCCGCACATGCGCAGGTGACCACCCTCCTGCTTTAACAGTGCCACCACCGACGACAATTGCACTTTAATAATAATAATAATTTCATTTATTACACCATAATGAAAGTTAACATTTTAGGCTTTTATGTAATAAATTTTAGAAACAGTAATAAAAATAAAAAAAAAAAAAAAAAATTAAAGTTGGCTGCCCCATGTGAGGATCGAACTCATGACCTTCAGATTATGAGACTGACGTGCTCTGCCTACTGCGCTAACGAGGCAGTGATTGTGTGCACGATTGTGTTCTGCTATAAAAAGAGAAAGTCCGCTCAAGGACTATGAAATAAATTGGGTATGACACTTATAGTGCGTTTCTTTTTTTTGTTGTTGAAAAAAATGTGCATATTTATATTGTGAATAGTTACAAAAATTGACTTTGGTCTTCAAAGGGTCAAAAAGGTGAAAATCATGTATTAATGCATCAAAAAATTCAACATGAAGTACCAATTCATAAAATAATTTGAAGAAAATATAATAAATTAATCTTTATTATCTTTACTTTACAATAGTAGCAGGAAAGTTATGATGACTAATTTTTTTGCATTGAAAAAAAAGCTTGTTCACAGAAATGGACTCTTTATTAGTCCCCGTTCGGACGTAGTCCGAAAACGGGGACTTACGTTTTGCCCTGTGTGGGTGCGTGCGTCCATGATCACCTGTATCTCGAACATGCATGGACCGATTAAGTTCAAACTTCACTCATAGATCACACATTATATGGGACATATGCACATGCATTGTTTTCATGATCCGATTAACAATAGCCGAATAGCGGCCATTTTAAGGCCGAAAATGCATCAAAATTGCACATTTTCACCATTCCGGACCCGGATCTCAGTTATGCATGGACGGATTTTGTTCAAATTTGGTACATACATTAAACATAATAGGACCTTGATGCACGTAATTTTTTGTTGGATCTAGTTCGAAATGGCCGACTGGCGGCCATTTTGTTTTAAAGAATTCAGTTCTGGATCCGTATCCGAGACATGTCTGGATTGATCAAGTTCAAACTTCACACACACATGGTACATCATGTTACAAATAGACATGTGCATTTGTTTCATGATCCGCTTAACAATAGCTGAATGATGGCCATTTTAAGGCCGAAAATGCATCAAAATCACGTATTTTCACAATTCCGGAACTGGATCTCAGTCATGCATGGATGGATTTTGTTCAGATTTAGTACAATCTGTTGTTCATATGCAGGTGCATTTCAGATCAGACCACTGAAAGTGGTCTGAGATTTCGGTCATGATCTGCTTTGAATGTATATGTCACTCAAATATGAACGGAACGGGGACGTGTCATTTACAATAACTTGTTCAAGTTGTACCCCTAAATTTACCGCATACGCTGTATGAAATGGAAAGGAATTTCTTGAAAAAACTTCGGCGGTTTTTCTCCTAGATCATGATTAACATCCCATAGTGCATCACAGATGCAGATGATGGAAGAGTTAGTCTGATTGCAAGAAAGATTGAGAAAGATAAACAAATCAATGAACAATTAAAGTATGTCTTTATACTACAAATGGGAATATAGTTGCCATCAAAATGTGTCCAGTGAAATATATAAAAGGGAGATACTGAAGTCAGGAAAACAGGATTTACAAAATGCTTGGTAAAAAATCGTTTGTTATATTTTTCATTAATTCTTGGATTTGAATTGGCTGAACAAGATTCACAAACTCCACTGCTTGATGTGACATTGAGTTATTGCTTATTTGTTTATTAAAGGAAACGTCAAGCCAAACAACATAATGACCCCTCAAGAAAAAGCTTCACAAATGTAGGAGAATGCAATTTACAGTTTTTAGTCCCCGTTCGGACGCAGTTCGAAAACGGGGACTTATGTTTTGACCTCCGTGTGTGCGTGCGTGTGTCTGTGCGTGCGTCCAACCTGTATCTTAGAAATGCCTGGACCAATCACAATCAAACTTCACACATACATCATACATGATATTATACATATGCACGTCAATTTGTTTCACGATCTGATTCAAGATGGCCGAATGGCGGCCATTTTTGTGCTAAAAATCATCAAAAACAAGCATTTCTCAGCTGTTAACAGATGGATTTTGTTCAAACTTGGTATATACATTAGGCATTATAGGACCTTGATGCACATCATTTTGTTTTACGATCTGATTCAAGATGGCTGAATGGCGGCCATTTTTGTGCTGAAAAATCATCAAAATCAAGCATTTCTTGGCTGTTTACAGATGGATTTTGTTCAAACTTGGTATATACATTAGACATTATGGGACCTTGATGCAAATAATTTTGTTTTTTAGATATGATTCAAAATGGCCGACTAGCGGCCATTTTGTTTTAATGAATGTGGTTCTCGTGCCATATCTCTGACTTGCTTTCACTGATTATATTCAAATTTTAAATATTTATTATACATCATGTCATAGATAGACAGATATTATGGTTTGACGATCCTATTCAAAATGGCCAAATGGTGGCCATTTTTGTGCTAAAAAGTCATCAAATATCAAGCATTTATGGATGGATTTTGTTCAAACTTGGTACATATGTTAGACATTTCAGGTTCCTGATGCACATCATTTATTTTTCAGATCGGATTCAAAATGGCTGTCTGGCGGCCATTTTGTTTTAATGATTGGGCTTCTAGAGCCATATCTCTTAAATGCTTTGACTGATTATATTCAAATTTTATATATTCGTTATACATCATGTTATATATATATACATGTATTCAAAATGGCTGATTTTGAATGCTGTTCCAGAGCAATATCTCTCAATATGGACAAGTACATGCATGGCTTGTTTTATATTGCTTTTCATTCTCTAGATATTCAACTTTTCATCAGTATTTAGTAGTCAGCCATCTTGATTCTCAACCAAGTGATTATGGGTAGAGTATGACATCATAGAATATGTTGTCAGAAATTGCTGAAGAATCACGATGGTGGACTACATAAATTGATGAAAAGTTGAAAATCTAGAGAATGAAAAGTGATATAAAAAAACTGTAAATTGCATGTTCTTATATTTGTTGAGCTCTTTTATCTGGGAGTATTATGTTGTGAGCCTTGACTTTCCCTTTAATTTTAGGTTGTGCATGTACTAATACTATGCTGTCTATGTAGTTGTTTTTACTGCCTGATGCCTTGGTTACCAATCTGATTAAAATAAGATCCTAGTTTTGGCTTCTTTTTTTTATTTATATTTATTTTATTTTATTTTGATCTAGTATTTATATTTTGAAGTTTTGGTGATTGCGAAAGCCAACATGTGGCGATAGTTAAAAATATAAGTAACAAAAAACATAAAATGATACAAAATAATTAAAAAAATGCCATACAATACTTTAGATTTTAATCAGATTGCATTGGCTACAAAATGGGTGCAAGAGTATATTTGAATGGTGATGGTATAGGGAAGGTTAATTACATGGTGATGAAAAGAGTGAGTGCTAATTGAAATTTTTTTTTTCCGATTTTTTTTTTCAGAAATAGGGCGATGTGGTGCTTCATTTTATTTTTTTTTCAGTATTTGATGGGTAATCAATTAGTCAACGGAAAGTCCTGTGAAAAAAAAAAAAAATTTTCTTTTTTCAGTGGTGCGCACACTTTTTTTACGCTTAATAGTAGTACATGAGATTCTAAATAAAATTTTAGGTTTTTAACTCCCGTGTGCGAAGCACAAAATGAGTCTTTGCGGTTAGTGTGTCTGTATGTGTATGTGTCCGTCTGTTTCACTGATATCTCGAGAACCATACATCAGTTTTTGATGAAACTTGGTGCATAGATGCTCTGGGCTAATGCGCAGATTTGATTAGGTTTTGGTAAAATTTCATGCATATTAATTACCTAATTTGCATGATAATAAGCTAATTTTTAGCTGTTCAATGATTGTTCCATTGATATCTAAAGAACCACTTATTGGAATTTGATGAAACTTGGTACATAGATGCTCTGAACTAATGCTTGGTTTTGATTAGTCTTTGGTTAAAATTACCTAATTACTAATTACCTAATTTGCATAATGATTAGTCAATTTTGGGGTTTTCCACTGATACCTCAAGTACTAATCATCACATTTCAATGAAACTTGGTACATAGATGTCATAGGACACTGCACAGACCTGATAGTTTTTAGGGTAATGTCAGTGCATATTAATTACCCAATTTGCATAATTAATTAATTTTCAGCTTTTGATGTTTCAAGTAGTAAGCATTACCTTTCAATGAAACTTGGTACATAGATACTCAAGGACTATGCAGAGATTGATTGTTTTGGGATAAATATTTGTGCATATTAATTACCTAATTTACATAATTAGTTAATTTTCAGCTTTCAAGTACTACTTATCACATTGCAATGAAACTTGGTACATAGATCCTTTAGGACTATCCAGAGACCTGATTAGTTTTAGGGTAAATAATTGTGTATATTAATTACCTAATTTGCATAATTAATTAATATTCAGCTTTCACACTGATTTCTCAAGTACTAATCATCACATTTCAATGAAACTTTGTACATGGATGCTGTAGGACAATAGACAGACCTGGATATTTGTGGGTTAAAATCTGTACATATTAATTACTAATTTATATAATTAACCACTTTTAAGCTATCACACTGATATCTAAAGTACTAATTATTCCATTTCAATGAAACTTAGTGCAAAGATGCTCTAGGACAATGTACAAACCTGATTAGTTTGGGGTTAAAATCTGTTTATATTAATTCCCTAATAAGCATAATAATTAGTCCCCGTTTGGACGCAGTCCGAAAACGGGGACTTATGTTTTGCCCTGTGTGCGTCCGTCCGTCCGTGCGTCCGTGCGTCCGTCCGTCCGTCCGTGATCACCTGTATCTCGAACATGCATGGACCGATTAAGTTCAAACTTCACTCATACATCACACATTATATGGGACATATGCACATGCATTTTTTTCATGATCCGATTAACTATAGCCAAATAGCGGCCATTTTAAGGCCGAAAATGCATCAAAATCGCACATTTTCACCATTCCGGACCCGGATCTCAGTTATGCATGGACGGATTTTGTTCAAATTTGGTATGGCGGCCGCTTTAATGCCGAAAATGCATTGAAATCGCACATTTTCACCATTCCGGACCCGGATCTCAGTTATGCATGGACGGATTTCATTCAAATTTGGTACATACATTAAACATAATAGGACCTTGATGCACGTCATTTTTTTTTTCAGATCAAGTTCGAAATAGCCGACTGGCGGCCATTTTGTTTTAAAGAATTCAGTTCTGGATCCGTATCCGAGACATGTCTGGATTGATCAAGTTCAAACTTCACACACACAAGGTACATCATGTCACAAATATGTATGTGCATTTGTTTCATGATCTCATTAACGATAGCCAAATGGGGGCCGCTTTAAGGCCGAAAATGCATTGAAATCGCACATTTTCACCATTCCGGACCCGTATCTCAGTTATGCATGGATGGATTTTGTTCAAATTTGGTACATACATTAAACATAATAGGACCTTGATGCACGTCTTTTTTTTTTTCGGATCAAGTTCGAAATGGCCGACTGGCGGCCATTTTGTTAAAGAATTCAGTTCTGGATCCGTATCCAAGACATGTCTGGATTGATCAAGTTCAAACTTCACACACACATGGTACATCATGTCACAAATAGATATGTGCATTTGTTTCATGATCTGCTTAACAATAGCGGAATGATGGCCATTTTAAGGCCGAAAATGCATCAAAATCACGTATTTTCACAATTCCAGAACCGGGTCTCAGTCATGCATGGATGGATTTTGTTCAGATTTAGCACAATGTGTTGTACATATGCAGGTGCATTTCGGTCATGATCTGCTTTGAATGTATATGTCACTCAAATATGAACGGAATGGGGACGTGTCATTGACAATGACTTGTTTATAATTTTTTTTGGTTCCAATCACATTTCAATAAAACTTGTTACATAGATGGTCTCTTACATTGCGCAGACCACATTAGTTTTCCATTAAAATCTGTTCATATTAATTTTCTGATTTGCATTATTAGTTTTTTGGCTTTTCCATCACTATCTCTGACAAGTAATTTTGAATTATATTTAATGTGTCTCCAATACTCTCAGAACATGGAGTTCTTAGTAAGCTTTCTTTGATTTGTGTTTTGATCCAAAAATTCAACATGAATGTGTTGCATTTAAATGTATAAAAAAAAAATTCTCTCCTGACATTTTTTTTGTATACCCATCAAATGCATTTTAATGCACTATCCTGGTGTAAACCAGACTCGATCGAATTGCAGACCTTAACCAAGGTCCTTCGCATCGCATTCATTAGTGAATGAATCTGTGCCACCTCTCGGTACCTCAAGTGGTCCTCTCAACCTTTGATGACTATTTTTGGCATATTTGGTAAAAAGTTAAATTTTCGACTTCTTGTTGAAAACTGCAAGTTTCATGGCTTTGACATTATACATATATTTTATGATATTTTCTATTCTCTAATTGAAATATACATTGCTAACAGCGGAGGCTATCTCAGTCTAGAGGCTGCTTGTTTTATATTTCACTTTCAAAATCCATTTTTTTCAGAGGGGGATACGACATTGAAATATTTATACTTAATGAAAATTGACCATCATCAGATTGTGTATAGCACATTATTAACATTTTCACTACCAGATTTTCTCGCCTAAATTTTCTGCACTTTTTTCTTATAGTCCTCAGTATTTCTGAAAAATGAACCCTTATTTTGAAGCCAACAGACAAAATTTGAGTCATTTTTCAGTTTTTACTAAAAAAAATTGTCTATTTTTGTCCCAATACCCCCGGTATGTTGAAAGAAAATGCAGACTATAAACAGGAATATTTTGTGAATTTGCAATGAAAAGAGGGAACTGGTGGGAAAAAGGTTAAGAGTGGAAATATATACCCCAAAAATACTGTGATTGTCAAATCTGTTGTTCATATGTACTACGTTGCTATGATCTTTAGTTGTCCTGTTTTTTCATGGTTATAGTACACATAGATTTATGATATAATGTTTTTGATAATGTTGAACTAATAATGTAAGTATAACCAATTTCAGAATTATAGTAAATTTATTTAGCATACTATTTTTATTTTTAATCCACAGATCAATGTTGTCGCATCAAAGTGCTACAAAGGAAAGTCATCAGAGAAACGAACATTCCAGCACCGGGGTGTACGCTGTTACCTGTGCCCTCCGGGTACATACATGGTAAAGCCTTGTACACAGTCCTCAAGTACCAGGTGAGTGGGAACCCATTCAACATTATAACTGACGCTGGTCTACAATCTATTCACTTTCCGAGATCATGCTTTCAAATGCCATACATACTATGGCCAACTAACCAACAAATTAAATTCATTGTCAATTGTTAATCATAATTGCATTCCGTGACCAATTTTTTAGTACTTGGGCATTATAGGAAATATCTTGTAGACCTCAGAAAGGGAGTAGACTCTAAATTCTAGGCTACATTGCTACCTATTACTTTCAATCAAAAGAAAACTGTCTAACTGTTGTTTCGTCTGTCTGTTCATCCATTTGTGTGTCCATCCTGAATCATTTTTTTTTTTTCAACCTTGATAGAAATCAAGTCATAATAGTGTACATACTAGTATGCATACAAATTAGTTTTTCGTTTTAATGAATTTTGACCAACTGGGGTCATTATTGTTACTAAAACACTAAAAACATGTTATCAGCCATTTTTCAGGCAAGCTTGGCTGATTTTATTCAAACTTGAGATGGACATCACATATGATGAGTTACCGATGTTCACTATTGTATTTTTATTTTTATTAGTTAAATAGCCATCTGGCGGCCATGTTGTTATTTTCATGTCCGATTTTTACATTCTCTCAAAGATATGTCATATAATTTATACAAGAAACTATATGAATGCTTAACAAACTGTAAATGCATTTATTATTCACTGGGTTTTTATTTAAACTCTTTTCACTGATAAGGAAATTCTGCTAAATTGCGTCTATATGAACAAGTAAAATAATATTGAGTTCATTGTTGGTCTTCCAAATTTGTGCACTTGTGGTGAAACGAACCAAATATTGAAATTAAATGGCAGTGAAAATAAATGTATTTACAGTAATTATGTAATAATGTTAAATAATATATGATTTCAATACAATTATATTCTGAAGAGAAGGGTGTATTTTATTTGAGCTATATACACATGTGCTCAAATGTAACCAGTGTTTGGAATTTGTCAAAATAGTTTACCAGACAGGGCAGGTAACTTTAAAAAATTTACCAGCCTTGTTTATGTTTTCAATATTTCTAATCGGTTCATTGTATTTCATTCAATCAGTGTCACTGCAGTGATGACTTTCATTAAAGTCAGAAATACTTCACATACACTGTCTGCTCGTTGACAGTATCATAATCATCCATATGGATTCAGTTTTCCAAAATGGGACAATTTACCATATTCTTTTGGTTTTATCATACACCCTATTTGCCTTTTTAGAGTGAAATTTTTAGTCCCCGTTCGGACTTATATTTTGACCTCCGTGTGTGCCTGCATGCGTGTGTGCGTGCGTGTATGCGTGCGTGCGTCTATGCGTGTGTCCGGACCTGTATCTTAGAAATGTCTGGACCAATCACAATCAAACTTCACACATACATCATACCTGATATTATACATATGAACATCAATTTGTTTCACGATCTAATTCAAGATGGACGAATGGCAGCCATTTTTGTGCTAAAAATCATCAAAATCAAGCATTTTTCCGCTGTTTACAGATGGATTTTGTTCAAACTTAGTATATACATTAGACATTATGGGACCTTGATGCAAATAATTTTGTTTTTCAGATTAGATTCAAAATGGCTGACTGGCGGTCATTTTGTTTTGATGAATGTGGTTCTCGTGCCATATGTCTGACTTGCTTTCACTGATTATGTTCAAATTTTAAATATTCATTATACATCATGTCATAGATAGACAGATATATTGGTTTGACGATTCTATTCAAAATGGCCGAATGGTGGCCATTTTTGTGCTGAAAAATCATCAAATATCAAGCGTTTCTGGCATTTATGGATGGATTTCTTTCCAACTTGGTACATACATTAGACATTACAGGTACATCATTTTATTTTTCAAATCAGATTCAAAATGACTGTCTGGCGACCATTTTGCTTTAATGAATGGGTTCCAGACCCATATGTCTGACTTGTTTTGACTGATTATTTTCAAATTTTTAATATTCATTATACATCATGTCATAGATGTATGGATATATTGGTTTGACGATCCTTTTCAAAGTGGCCAAATGGTGGCTATTTTTGTGCTAACAAAATCATCAAATATCAAGCATTTCATGCATTTATGGATGGATTTTGTTCAAACTTATAACATACGTTACACATTACACGTTCCTGATGCACGTCATTTTATTTTTCAGATTGGAATTAAAAATGGCTGACTGGCGGCCATTTTGTTTTAATGATTGGGCTTCTGGATCCATATCTCTTAAATGCTTTGACTGATTATATTCAAATTTGATTTATTCGTTATACATCATGTTATATATATATATATATATATACATGTATTCAAATGGCTGATTTTGAATACTGTTCCAGAGCAATATCTCTCAATATGGACAAGCACTTGTTTGACGATCTGATACCAATGTCAATCATTTTAATGTTAAAAAATCATATTCCTGAAATGGTTATATTCCAGCTATATTACTATAAACAAAACTATATATCTTAAATTTAATAACTAACGGGGACTGTTCCATGCATGGCTTGTAATTTTTGCTTCTTTGCTGGAGGCTTGATTCTTCAAAACCGACTTAAGGTAGCGAGACTATTATTTGTGTTGAAAATTACGATTTTCACATTTATTTATTAATTGATGAAATGCACTATAAACTTTCATATGATAAAGTCAACATAACATAGAATGTCATGTAAGTTGGTTGAAATGTATATTTTCTGAAGGGTAGCAAGGCAGCCTCAGTAGTGTTTTCCAAAATCAACAATACAGGTTTAATCTGTGTGCCTATAAGTTTCAAAGATAAACTCAAGACAAAGCAATGTTAGGATGTGTTATCAGTAGCTATCTGACACACAATGAGTGTTTCCAAACATTCGAGTGGGTTGTCTCCGCCCGTTTGTTTCACAGATTAGTCATTTGCATATGAATGTGTCAGACACGAGGTCACACAGCCACTGAAAAAAATCATTGATCTTGGTGTTTTCATATGCCGAATTTATCCAATTATAGCTATCCCATTCCTTTATTTTTTTGGTTTCTAATAGCCTTACACATTTGGATGCACCTACACATGGTAAAACAGACCTTGATGGGAAAACAAATTGATTGTGCCGATAAACAAGCTTGAAAATCTTTGCTGTGACTTCATGGACGTTTTCTAGGAGTTTGTTTTTCAAAATACAAGGTCTTTAACAAAAAATAACGTATACTTATTGTCGTCGGATTAACACCAAATTTTCACAGCTTTAAGGTGACAATGAGAGGAACTTGAATGTGTCCAGACAAACTATTTCATCGATTATTTACCAACGAGTTGTGGTTTGAGTTGGGGGCAATGTGACTAAAACAGTAATTGAAATTCAGCACACTTTTTTTTAAAACGCGTTGCTTGAATAAAACTGACCAGACACATTCAATTTACCAGACTATTGAACAACTAGGAAAAGTGAAAAAAATACTTTTTATCGCCAGCCTAAATGCGTAATTAATTTTTTTACAGAAAAAGTAATTTTTCACCTTTGATTGAGTAACGCGTCGTAGAATGCAGATACGGGCATGCAAAATACACTTGTGAAAAGCTTGAAGTCTGGCGATTCTAAAAATATATACTTTTCCGGGTCTATTTGTAGTCATTTAGTCACAATTAGAAGATGAAAACAAGTATGCAAATAATAGTCTCGCTACCTTAACATTTTTAAAATACAGTGTAAAAACTGGAACTCATGCATATTGTGAATGTTTGAATCACGCATACATGTAGTGTGAGAGTTCGCTAAATCACGCATCGATCTTGTATTGTTGTTGTTTATTCCTGTTTTACATGTTGCATGCGTCAAAACGGTCACATAAGACCTCTAGGTACATAATTTTGACAACAATCATACATCCATAGACATTTTGTAATTTTCGTAAACAGTAATATTTTTTTGTTATTTTCTCAAAAAATCTACCCAACCATAGGGCTAGTAACTTGAGATTTTCACCAGCCCAAGTGAATAGTATACCCATGCTGGGCTTATGGACGGGCAGTAATTTCAAACACTTGTGTAACACTTCCAAATTAAACTTCATATCTTTTTATTTTTCCAGGTGTAGTACGTGTGGAAACAACACCTACATTGATAGGTTTAACTATTGCACGCAATGCTGGGGCTGTACTCAGCTATGTAACTATAGAGACCAGTATGTAAGTAATGAACCTTGTATATTATATTATATTATTAATACCGTAACGTCTTACTTATTATGGACCAGTCTGGTATACAACAGCAATTCATTGAGGTGTAAATTGTTTCAATCTTGCAGATACTTGTTACGAGTGTCTCAAAGTACATGACAATTGTACTTGCACTATTATAGTTTTCTTGAATGAGAGTTGATTTACTTATCCTGCAATCAATATACAAGTCAGGCTGTCAGGTTATAGCTGTCATTATTTCTGCATTTTCACTGCACATTTGAGATGTACATGACTCACATTTGTACCATATTTCACATTGCTCATGGGCCGCAGACATACCAACATGTTATGCAGTTATTTTCAAAATTACCATAGCTGAGCTAGACTTTGTCCGCAGTATACATGTGTTGCAGTGAAACATGGGATAAAATATTTAACATGCATATGATAAATGATTGACAAGATGTGATAGTTGGGCGCTGCAAAATGTGTATGTGAAAAAATCATGAATCTTGGGTTGCTTGTAAGCCATACTGTTTCCTACATTGACATAATAAACACTATCTCAGCGTTGACTCTTGTGCTTTTCTGCTAACTTATTATCTTATTTATAATCCACATGCTTTCTAACCAAGAGCTATCTTTGAATTTTATCAGCTGCAGTAAGTGTAAGTTTATCAAGCTCATCTTATCATATTTAACCCTTTGAGCGCCAGACATTTTTTCCCCCAAAATTCAGTGCAAATATTTTTACATTTGGTAAAATTGTCACTAAATTTCATCTTCATTTTGGACCATGCAGACAGTTTTTTGATATAGCCTTTAGTTTTTGATTGAAATATTTGTCAATTTATATCAACATTTAATGTTGGGAAAACTGTAGAAAATCATTTTTTAGATAGTGCCAAAAATTTACAATATGGTGTTCAATGGGTTAATTACACACTTAAAAGATGAGATGCACCTTTTAACCACACTTTTTAGAAGATAGAGGAAATGACTTGAAAATGGTAAATTAGCTTTCCGGTAAACATTTTTAAAATGGTGACAGTTAACATATCTTTTTACTAGAATGTCATTGATCATTATTCTGAAACAACAGCCAATCAAATTATTATTACTATTCTGATGTTCTGCATAAATTACACTAATTATATTAATTTCATTCATATAGCTCTGCTTTAAATATGCAGACTTTGATATGAGGAGCGAAACAAGGAGATATACATGTACAGTATTTCAAAGTGGATTTTTTAATGCCTAGAATTCAACAAATATCTACCCTAACATCAATTTAATTATTTTGTTCCCAATGTTTTGTTATAAATTGGGCATACTAAACTGTATGTAGACATTCAAATGTAGAAAGATTTTTTTTGCTGCCTTTATTAATTAATTATTTAATTAATTGTTTAAAATAAATTCAACTAATTAAATTAAAAGTATGTTTGACCTGTTTTGGAATGTGAAACACAACAAGAATTAAAATTCTCACAGCATATTAACATTCAGATGGTGCTTCATGATACTGTAAAGTGACTAATTTTCACTGGGTTTAAATTTCACTGATCTACCATTTCAGGCATATTCAGTGGGCTTTAAATTCACGGTTTTATCATTTAGATAATGTGTTTTATGCTAAATTTTACATATTCACTGGGTTTTAATTTAGCGCATTTTCCAGTCAGCGAAATAAGCTAAATTAAAAGCCAGTGAGTAATTAACCTCTTTACAGTATTTACCGATGATCAAAAAGTGCTTAAAAATGCGTCTCATCTGTGTGTTTTTAGATAGTTTTTATTGTACTGCCCTAGTTTAGACTTTAGTTGTAGGTTAGTTGATGGTCAGCTTAGACAGACTTGACAAATGTATTAGATTTAGAATATTTCACAGAGACAAGGTTAAAAGTAACAGAATATTTTAATCATGTACAATTGACCCTTTTTATATGCATTCTTTTTATTGTTTATACAGGTGAAACTGGAATGTAGTCCCACACAAAAAAGGGTGTGTGCGTGTGTGCCTGGAAAACGAATGTTTGGTGATATGTGTCAGGATATTACAGAGTGTGAACCAGGCTATTATATGAAAAGGGAAAGTAAGTTATATGTTTGTTTCCTGTCATGGGAACTGTATATGTCACTTGAAACCACAAACTCCACTACTATTATTTGTTATGCCATATATACTCATTTGACTCCGTATGAGACAGGTTTCATGCACATCATGAAAAACAAAAGAATCTGTTTCTGGTGTAATTGATATAATTATAAAATCTTGTCCATCTGGCATTGCTGCTGTTATTAACAATAAATATTTGTGTCCCAAATAACTATTTTTGGCCATTTTTTCCTAAATCTTTACAGTCAAGCATCATTGTGTTAGTTTTGATTTAAAGTGGGAGGGTCGTCACCTGTGCACACACGGGAATTGAGTCCCAATCGACGATAACAACACACGCTAAAAAACGCCGATTGGCAGCCATTTTAGTGCTAAAACTTCATAAAAAATCAAGCATTTCTGACATTCAGGAACCAGATTTCAGTCATGCATGAACATATTTCTTTAAACTTGTTAAGTCTATTGAATATAATAGATTTTTGATGCACGTCATTTTTTTTTTCAGATCAGATCAAAATTGGCCGACTGTTGGTAATTTAGTTTTAACAAATGCAGTTCCAGGGCCAATCAATTCAACCTACATACATCATATATCATTAGCGTTGTTTTATTTTCGGAACGTTTTGACATGATATATTCTAGAGTACAAACACGTGTTTGGCACTTCTCGGATTAGCTGTCACCGAGACAAATGCCGCTCTAACGTTGACAATTACATTAACCAGGCAAAGCGCTGTCGTGAGAAGTCCGATTCAGGCCGTCGCTGTAATTCCTTCTATGGTAGCTTCGCAACTTGATGCTCGTTATGCACACCCTCCTTTCTATGCTCTCTACGATGCCAACTCCTCATGGAGCTATTATTTAGCGATCTATATTTTATACCAAGAAGTATTTGCTGTACAACGTATTGATGTTCATGTTGAGTACAAATAAACCAGTTTGAATTATACCTCACGTCTGTTCAACTCAAGAAAACACAACGCAATCGATGTCCGTTTCAATAACAATTCCGCATGATTAGTCAGTTCGTTTTATGTGACGAAAAGAACACCCCAACGCCTAGTTTTGCGATATAAACTTAGCCACCACATAAATATGTACCATATGTACATGCATACGTTTCAAAATGACTGATCACCATTTTCGTGCTAGAAATGCATATTGAATGACATGGGTAGAATAAAAGAAGGAATCACACAAACAAACTAGTTGCACAAACAAAACTGGAGTGTAAATAATTATTTCGTTCTAATGTTGACTGTTACTGAAAACTGGATGGGGACATATAGACAATGATTTGTGTAATTATCATTTGGCGTTTTTATAGTTGTCTACTATTGTTACACAGCAGTATATACAATGCATAGTAGATTTAGTGTTAATGAAAATTAAACAATAACTATGACATTTTTTTGTAATTCACAATTTTATGCATGATGATATACAATAATAATGTTTTTATTATTTATCTAAGCTTTTAATCTATATTTTTAATTGTTTTTTACAGACAATCATAAGTGTGCACCATGTCCAAGGGGCACATATTCAAATACTCATAACGTTAATGAGAATTGTACACCGCATACAAACTGTACCATGTTTGGATTGAAGTACAAAAGAAAGGGAAATCGCACGTCTGATGTATCTTGTTACGATGATATCGATGTGACCTCAACTCCACCTGTTGCTACCACTGGTGTGACATCAGATGATACTAATAAGGGATTTTCAACAAGTACAGATGAAGAATCGACTACAAAAGTAGAAGAACTGCATATCACAGCAGATGGTACCCACACTCAGCTCAAAGGCATGTTTTAATCAGTTAAATAGGTCACTTTTATTTACCCCCCCCCCCCCTAAAAGTCACACATCTCAGTACTTTTGTTGGTATGACAGCATCACAAACAATCACAGTTGGGACATATGATTGTGTTTTTTTTCTTCTAACATTTTACTCTCGTAAGGTAAGACAAAAAATTAAGTCTAAGAAATAATGCAGCATTATAAATAAAATTATTATACATCTGTCACCGTAATGCTATACGTTACAGCGTGCCGTAATTTTGCTGTATTTTACAAGATCTTTTCATCCTACCATATTAGAAAATGCAAATTACAAATGTGGAATGATTACGCGTGTAAGCGTCCTCTAATAATAAAAATAAACATGGCTGCCATCGGGGTTTGACCGGACTTAACAGGCCTTAACACAAAGAAGTTCATTGCTTCTGTTCTAAACATTTTGTATTTCGGCATTACAATGACGTATCCTTGGAAGGAAAATATGTTTAATAATAAGGTTATTACGAGAATACCTCAAAGTATGCACTCAGACAGTACGCTTTCGCATCGACCTCTGCTGCGCATCGGTCGATACTCCATCTGTACTGTCTTCGTGCATACTTTGAGGTATCTTCGTAATAACCTTATACTATTTCATTTTTAGCTCAACATACTGTAGGTCCACTGTGTCATAGTGATGATGCTGTGTCTGGATACTGTCTTAATAGATGACGTTTGACTTGATTTCTGTTGTGTTCATGAGAAGTTGATTCACCAAAAATTATGCAAACTAGTTACCAAAACTTTAAAAATGCATAAGTGCTGGTATTGATAGCACATGCATTGGCTTGGCCCCTGTTTTTGTCATTTTTGGTAAAAAAAAGTGCCATTTACGTTCGCTCCTTGTGTGTAGAAAACTATTTTGCATCATTGTGAGTTATTAACATTTACTACCAAACAAAATGTCTTTTTTTTTGGCAATCGAACCATTGACAACAGTCCAATTGGGGTTCAATTTTACTTACATACCAGCAAAAGTAACAGAATGTGTGACCATTACCCAAATGTCATGACATTGATCTATTCAATCACATTGAGTTAAATACAGCACATGTAATGTGTATGTAGAATTTTAATGAATATTATTTTCTTTTTTTGCATAATAACTATATTTAGTATAGCTGAGTATCAGAACCAGATTTCTATGAAATTCTATGACTGTGTTCAATTATGCGTTGAGTTGATGAGTTTGGTTCAAATGTATACAGAAGTTATGATAATTTTCCGATTAACTTTAAATATTGACAGTGTTTTTATTGAGATAATTTATATAACTCATGTTGTAATCACATTGTGAATTTTTGCTTTACTTGTAACTTAATGATGATGATCATGATGTGTTATGTTCTGTCTTTTATGTAATATAGAAAGCAGTCATATTTCAACAGTTGAAATAATCCCACATGATGTAGCTGTGGTGGTAGGTAATCCAGTTGTACTTCGATGTATTGCTTCGGGATATCCACAACCAACTATCACATGGAGTAGACATGCTGGTGAACTTGATAGCAATCATCAGGTATTGTGAACTTTAACATCTATATCTGCATATAGTCAGTCAGTCATTTTTTTTAATGATCATGACAATTTCCAAGTCACAGAACAAATGAAAGATTCACTGACAAGTTACCGTAAAAATCATATTTGAGGCCGCAGCTTTAATAGAAGCCGCACCCCTAACTTGAGACATTGTTTCATGTTGAAATTGACAAGTTTTGATCCCAGGAAAAAGCCTGCAATATAAGCCGCACCCCAAACTTTCACAAACCAAACAGCCACCACATATTTCAGAAAAAAATATACCATTTAATTTTAAATCAAGGCATAATTGTTCGAACATTTCAATGATTCCTGGCGCTTAGATTAGAGTCTAATTTAGGTTTTCCGTAGTCATTGACGCTTATTCCAGAGTACAGGTTTATTGTGGGTAGCGTGAACGGGTAAACTGCGTTTCGACAATGAGCTGTTATTATCGTCAAAAGTGTTAAATTGTTTTTCAATGCTCAGCTTATCTTTCAAAAACAACTAATTTCTTGATTTAAAAAAAAAATCATGCCGTTTTCCCATCAAAATCAAAGCCAAACGATCGCACTACAACAACGGTAAATCTCTTCCGTGTTTTGTTTACCATGAGGTTGCTGAACTACATTAACATATTTAAATGAGCTATGGTAATTTAATCACGTGGGCACCATCCAGTGTTTCGATTGGTTAATTAGAGACTTGACCTATCAGGTCAAAAAAAACTGTTTCAAGTCACTAAAGATGTTTGAACAAACATGGCGGATGTCGTATCGGATAGAGCGTTTATATGTGACCGAAATCATTCGTTTGCGGTGAAACTAAGTTGAATTTTCACAATAATTCAACAAATTTATTTTTTGTACGTTACTGTAATCACTGCTGAGTAATAATCAGCAATTGTAACACTTCGAAAACAAGTAAGTCATTCACTTGAGTGAAACGCAGCATGACCGTTACCGTGATCATTTGCTACTAAGAATGCATTCGTTTTTGTTTTTACTTCTTTTAGAATATACTTTTTGTTATAAAAAAAAAAATGAGAAAATAAATATATATTACATTAAATAATATACTGAGTATTTTTTTTGTTATCATGCGAACATTTTTTTTGATTGACTTTTTTTATTTTTTTATTTTAATTTCCCCGATGTCTAAATTAAACATGGAATGTACAGTCACTCTGCCGGAAGTTGAACATGCCAGTAGTTGAACGCAATCAACTGTGTCAGACGGCTGTCTTTCAGTTGTTACCCGTGCTAACGAATTAGTCTATTCAAGAGATTGTTGTATACAGTACCGTAATCTGCAAATGCATGCAAATCTATTTGTAGATATTATTTATTGTGCAGTATGTTATACAGTATGAAATTTCGTTTGTGTACAAGTTTGTCTATGTGTAAAAATCCGAAAGTGCGCTTAGAATCGCAACAAAGCTGCAATCGAGTGTCGTGCATCTCATTAGCATATCATTATCCCTTCTGGCCTTTGTTTTTTGAAAAAAAATTTCCCAATGTTACCGAAGTGAATGCTCTAATTAAAGCCGCACCAAGACTTCACGCATCTGAATTCGTCCACTGAAAAAATGAATTTTAATTAAAGCCACGGCCTCAATTAGGAATTTTTCGGTAATGACTTATGCACGTTTAGTTGTATTTCATTTATATGACCTTTGAACCACTGGCAGCATTTCTGTTCTAAAACACCAAAAATCAACATTTGCTATGCAAATGGGAGATCAAATTCCATGCTAGAAACTCGATTTTTATACTTCGTTATTTTATTGTCTTTTTCTTTTGAATTCCATAATTTATAATTTTCTTTGTTTTTTCCAAGAATTATTTTTTCGTGCTTTTTTTCATCATTTGATGGACTTATACTTATGGGCCGCCTCAGAAAAGATGATTTTTTGTTGGTTTACAATTGTAATCATCTTACCACCCATTAAAAATTATCCATGTTACATATTTCGTTCACCATACTGGGCTTAGGGGATTAAAAAAAAGCAAAACGAGTCGCCTTAGATTTCCGCAACACTTTTACAATGAAAAAACAAACATGTTCATAAAAATACACATATTTTATTACAATACGATTTACATACTGTCTGAATTTTCAATGTAAAAATGGGTAGGGCCTGTGCTGTGGGAAAACAGTCAAAGGCAAGTTCTTTATTATTATCTTGGTTGTGGGATGTTTTCGATCGTACGTAAACTCTCCACACAAAGCAATTTCCACCATGATGATTCAATAGCCTTGGACCTAACAGGTCAAGTCTTTCGTTAACCAATCAAAATGCTGACAAAGTTTTCTGATGTTTATGATGTAATTTTTTTTAACGCAATCCGGAAGTGAATTTCCACGATGTTAAAATGTTAGCACTGATTTCTACGAAAAAATGCTGATTTTTTTCCTAAAAAATAGTAATTCACAATTTTTAAAAGATAAACTGAGGGTGGAGGATGTATTTAAATTTGTCACGATTGCCAACAGGTCCCATAGAAGAATAGTTTACTCGATTACACCTCATTCTCGATAATCTCAATAGATACCATTATTCAGAAAATTAAAACAATGAACCAAGCTACCATACTAAGCATGGTTTTTATGCGATGAAACACACTTTTTACACGCATATTTTAATAAATGTCATCGCCCTGTAAAAACACTCTGGGCTTATAATCAGGGATGCACTCAACTCGTCAATGTCTAAAAATAGAGGCATAGACTTATATTTGCGGAAGGGCTTATGCTGGGGAAGTACGATTTTTGATGAAACTTGATGCATAGATGCTCTGGGCTAATCTGCAGATTTGATTCTGTTTGGGTGTAAATCTCATGCATATTACTTACCAAATTTGCATGATAATTAGCTAATTTGATAATAGCTGTTCCACTCATATCTATAGATATATCATATCATTGGATTTTGATGAAACTTGGTACATAGATGATCTGGGACAGTGCACAAACTTGTTTATTTTTTGATAAAATTCCATGCATATTAAATACCTAATTTGCATAATGCTTTTGCCTTTACCTCTGATTTCTCACGTACTAATCACATTTCAATGAGACTTGGTTTATGTATGCTCTAAGACAATGCACAGACCTGTTTAATTTGTGCTTAAATCTGTGCATATTAATTATCTAATTTGCATAATTATAATTGTTTGACGAATATTTTCTAATCATATTTTAATGAAACTTGGTATATTGTTGGTATGTGACAATGCATATACCTTCTTAGTTTTACATTAAAATCTGTGCATATTAATTACCCGATTTGCTTAATAATTAGTCAGTTTTCAGTTTTTCCTTCAATATCTCGGGAACTTATCTTGTTTCAATGAATCTCTAATGATCTAATGAATCACATATTTCAATGAATCTCTACAATATTCTAAGACAATGCGATGATCTAATTAGGTTTGGGTTTATTTACTTCCATAATAATTACCTAATTTGCATAATAATTTTTCTTTTCGGCTTTCAATAATTTTTTTAGGAATTAATCTTCACATTTCAATAAGACCCGGTATATAGGGGATATTGCAGTAGTTTTGGATTGAAATTGAATATACTTAATGCCGAATTTGCAGAATGTGCATAATCCACACATTTCAGTGAGATTAGTTTAATAATGAAAACATTGCCTACTGATTAACCAATTATTATTAGCTAATTTCTGTTATTTCGAAAAATCATATTTAAATTGAACTTGAGGTGCTCTGGAATAAATTAGACTGAAAACCGCAGATGGTAAAATCAAATGTATTTTCAGTAAATAAACATCAATAATGTGGATCACATTGTTTTCATGTTGTAAATGTACACCTCAAATAGCAGACAAATATTAGTTGCATAGCTTCTTGTTTGGAATGCTAATTCATTGTTATTGTCTTCAATAATCTCACACTCTCAACACACAGGAGTTCTTAAGCTTTCTTTGATTTTGGAAATGTTATCAATAGAGTATTATAACAAATTAAATAACAAATAATTACTTAAACTATTTTATCGTATTAAAGGGTGCAGTGTTGGTATTAATTATGGCTAAAACATTCAACAAAATCAAATCAGGCTGATTGGTAAATTTTTGTTGAAGGTTGTGATAAACAATTTAACAATAGTGTTGATTTTGTGAATATAAGGGTTGCATCATTCAACTAAATTTAAACAGCATGGATAACTTCAACGCTTTTGTTTCTGCATTGCTGGACACGATGCACTCTCTATATTACACCTGCTTTTGAATTCCTTTAAATTATTTCTTTGAAGAGTCATGAGTAACTTCTTATATTTTGCACATTCTAAGGAGATTACTGAGTATACATGTATATATGGTTAATCTGTATGCATAGATGATTTTGCCACTTTATGCAGTGATCTTCTGACCATTTACTGTGATTTTGTAGTAGTGCATCTTATGCAGTGATCTTCTGACCATTTACTGTGATTTTGTAGTAGTGCATCTTATGCTGTGATCTTCTGACCATTTACTGTGATTTTGTAGTAGTGCATCTTATGCAGTGATCTTCTGACCATTTACTGTGATTTTGTAGTAGTGCATCTTATGCAGTAATCTTCTGACCATTTACTGTGATTTTGTAGTAGTGCATCTTATGCAGTGATCTTCTGACCATTTACTGTGAGTTTGTAGTAGTCCATCTTATGCTGTGATCTTCTGAACATTTACTGTGAGTTTGTAGTAGTGCATCTTATGCAGTGATCTTCTGACCATTTACTGTGATTTTGTAGTAGTGCATCTTATGTAGTGATCTTCTGACCATTTACTGTGATTTTGTAGTAGTGCATCTTATGCTGTGATCTTCTGACCATTTACTGTGATTTTGTAGTAGTGCATCTTATGCTGTGATCTTCTGACCATTTACTGTGATTTTGTAGTAGTGCATCTTATGCTGTGATCTTCTGACCATTTACTGTGATTTTGTAGTAGTGCATCTTATGCAGTGATCTTCTGACCATTTACTGTGAGTTTGTAGTAGTGCATCTTATGTAGTGATCTTCTGACCATTTACTGTGATTTTGTAGTAGTGCATCTTATGCTGTGATCTTCTGACCATTTACTGTGATTTTGTAGTAGTGCATCTTATGCTGTGATCTTCTGACCATTTACTGTGATTTTGTAGTAGTGCATCTTATGCTGTGATCTTCTGACCATTTACTGTGAGTTTGTAGTAGTGCATCTTATGCAGTGATCTTCTGACCATTTACTGTGATTTTGTAATAGTGCATCTTATGCAGTGATCTTCTGACCATTTACTGTGAGTTTGTAGTAGTGCATCTTATGCTGTGATCTTCTGACCATTTACTGTGAGTTTGTAGTTGTGCATCTTATGCAGTGATCTTCTGACCATTTACTGTGATTTTGTAGTAGTGCATCTTATGCAGTGATCTTCTGAACATTTACTGTGATGTTGTAGTAGTGCATCTTATGCAGTGATCTTCTGACCATTTACTGTGAGTTTGTAGTAGTGCATCTTATGCAGTGATCTTCTGAACATTTACTGTGAGTTTGTAGTAGTGCATCTTATGCAGTGATCTTCTGACCATTTACTGTGATTTTGTAGTAGTGCATCTTATGCAGTGATCTTCTGACCATTTACTGTGATTTTGTAGTAGTGCATCTTATGCAGTGATCTTCTGACCATTTACTGTGATTTTGTAGTAGTGCATCTTATGCAGTGATCTTCTGACCATTTACTGTGAGTTTGTAGTAGTGCATCTTATGCAGTGATCTTCTGACCATTTACTGTGATTTTGTAGTAGTCTATCTTATGCTGTGATCTTCTGACCATTTACTGTGATTTTGTAGTAGTGCATCTTATGCAGTGATCTTCTGACCATTTACTGTGATTTTGTAGTAGTGCATCTTATGCAGTGATCTTCTGACCATTTACTGTGATTTTGTAGTAGTGCATCTTATGCAGTGATCTTCTGAACATTTACTGTGATGTTGTAGTAGTGCATCTTATGCAGTGATCTTCTGACCATTTACTGTGAGTTTGTAGTAGTCCATCTTATGCTGTGATCTTCTGACCATTTACTGTGATTTTGTAGTCGTGCATCTTATGTAGTGATCTTCTGACCATTTACTGTGATTTTGTAGTAGTGCATCTTATGCAGTGATCTTCTGACCATTTACTGTGATTTTGTAGTAGTGCATCTTATGCAGTGATCTTCTGACCATTTACTGTGATTTTGTAATAGTGCATCTTATGCAGTGATCTTCTGACCATTTACTGTGATTTTGTAGTAGTGCATCTTATGCTGTGATCTTCCCATCCTTATATACATATACAGGGTAAGCCATGTGTGGTTTAACTATATTTTATAGATTCATCACAATGTATTGATGATTATTAGAGCTAGATCTGAAGATAAGGATGTATATGTCTGTGAAGCAGAGAATATAGCTGGCACCATGATTGCATTTGCACAGGTTGATATACATAGTAAGTACAGACACTTTAAACTGTAGTACTATCAGTAACGCAATTTTTCATTTTACAGTGTTGAGACAATATTTGTATGAAGAACATTTGCTCATGAACCTTTAGGTAGACTCAGTACAATTTACATGTAAGTGACTTGTATGTAATAAAGGCGACCTGTCAAATGTTATCATGTCCAGTTTGGTCTTATGATCCTGTGTATAAAGGTTACTGGTTCAAGATGAATTCTCATTGCAAATCTATTTAACTCCACAGTGAATGATGTTAAGAATGGTACAAACAAAATATATGATTCAGGAAATTATGGACAAGAATTGTCTGCCATTGGACTTGCTAGTACATGTATATTATTTGTCATACTTGTTGTTGTCATAATTGTGGTGGTATATCGCAAATACTTTAATCGAAAGAAAAAGCAAAGTTTGCAGGCCTCGGGGAATACTCATGGAACAGGTATGTCATATAGTATATACAATTGTTTGACTGCATATTACCCAAAGTTATGGAAACCAGAGGTAGAAAATGAATAAGTCTACTGAAGTAGGCATGGATTATTTAATACCTGTTGATTGTTTTTAAGAGAAGGATGGATTGTGCATTGGTACTTAGGGAGGAGGCAATATAGATGGTTGTGATGGGAGTTATGATAAAGGTTGGATGGTGATGCCAGTGAGAGGTAGTGAGAGGATCCATTGAACATGGAGTTCAAAAGATTCTCTCTCTAAGTGTGTGTAGATGTAGATTCATAGACTTGACTAAATTTTGTCAATGTTAACAGCACTGTCCCACAGTTTACAGTGGGTATGTGGCATTACTTTTAATTTCCCAGATCAAGGATGATCGATTTGTACCAACCATACCATGGCACTGTTATGCATGTGTTATGGAATACATAATAATGACCTGAAGTATGCGCACTGTGTACACAGTATACTAATAACTTTAATGAGGTTATGACATTATTATTTTAGGGTGCAATTATTAATAAAAAGTATTTCTTATGGAATGCTGCATTTTCGGTCTTGACCTCCACCCTAAATTGGTCACCAGATTTAACAAGTGCTGCTGCTTTTTACACAATAAGTCTACCTTAGTGAGCCACTGAAGAAAAAAGAGCAATTTCAGTACGATTTGTATATATTTGACCATTCTTTTACATTTTTCTGGCAACACACACACATATAAGTTTGAAATAGTTTTATTTCAAGTATGTTGAATGTTGATATTTTATTTTGCCTTGAAAAAAATTCACATTTAATGATCGTATGATTTTTTCTAATTTGTGCAGGTAGCAGAACTGGAATTATTACTGAAAATCCTCTTTTTCAATGTCAATCTGGTAAGTATTAAATTTTACCTATTATACAATGAGGAGACCATACAATAATTTTTGACCATACAATACCAGATTTATTGAACAAGTGTAGTCATTTTTGTTCTGGTTCATGGCTATCAAGCAACTGAAAGATTAATAAATCAAGACAGTCGAAATCTGATTTCATGCTTTTCCCATATATCTATTTTGCAACTTATAAATTCATATTCCTAACACAGGAATTGTACATTTGCATAAATTATCACCAATCATAAACCACCTGTCATTTCACCCTCATCCATTTAAAGACAATGTTGATATTTATGGTTCTGTGGATGCATTTACAACATGCCTGTTCAATCCAAGTATTATGGTCACTAGACATAAGTGAACCCAACAGTGTCCAGGTATTTGAGGTTCGAAGAATTAGAAATGATCAGCTCTGTTTCTACACATCATGTTCTAGTGTAGTTGTGATTCATGAATCTGTTATGACTGTGAATATAATAACAACAATTACAAATGTATTTCAGAGTTTAGTATCATGTTAATTTTGCAGTTTTATTTTCACCTTCAGATAATTTCTTTCTTTCTTTTTCAGTTACTTTGATGGAATTTCATCAGCATGAAACAGGTATTTTTTTTTAAATGTATTAAAGTGGCAATAGCTGTAATAGTTTTGTTAAGTGAACCTTAGGTATTTACGGTACAGGATGACAATTTTATTAAGGGCCCTGAACGAAATTTCAAATACGTCACCATCTTGAGGGGCTTATCCTCTCTCTGGTGGCTACTCTGAAAATTTTATTTGTTAATTCCCATAATTCTGTGGGTTGTGCATCACAATTTTTATGGTTCCCCAACAAATGACCGATTTCAATGATTGGCAACTACTCTATCCTTGTTTTCACATCACATTTCACCGGACATTGGCCCTGTGTTGGGTCACTTGGCTCATGCAATTGTGTCAAAAACTATAATTCAGTAAGATCGGGTCATTATGTTTAAAAAAATATGTTTGAAGTCACTGCTATTGTTTCTTTAATTATCTCTATAACTATAATGTGTGTGTGTCATGTATGTCATAAATAACATTCAAAATAACAGAACCACTTTATACTGTATATATATTCCTAGTTGTGCTGTAAAATAACAGTAATATTTCATTTCATTTCAGTGAATAAGTATAACATTAAAGGAAAGAATATTCAACATGGAAATGGTACTAACACTATTCATGAACATCATCAAGTTGACAGGGATGATTCTAGTTCATTAGAAAATCAGGGTAGCAAACTATAATGTTGGTGCATAATTAGAGAACTCATCCATTACCATTTTTGAATAAATTCTGAAATATGACATTTCGAATTAACATATTAGAAATATAAATATTTGGGTAATCATGTTTTAAAATGGACACATATATATGTATATATTCAGACTGTTTTTAATAAGGTGGATATTGTGTTTGATAAAGGATATACTATTGTGATATTTTTAGCTCCGCTGTCGACTTTGTCGAGCGGAGCTTATCATATGAGTGATTGTCCGTCGTTGTCTGGTGTCGTCCGTTGTCGTCGTCCGTGTCAATGTTTTACTTTTTCGACTTATTCTTGAAAACTACAAGCCTGAATGCTTTGATACTTGGTGTATATGTACCTTGGGTAGACCTCTCTTAGATTTGTTCATTTCATGTTGATATCTTCAATTCTCTAATTTTGGTGAATATTTTTGTAATTTTTGGTAAAAAGTGATATTTTCGACTTCTTGTTAAAAACCGCAAGTGCAATTGCTTTGATATTACATATATAGGTACTACATGTGGACCTCTCTCAGATTTGTTCATTTCGTGATGATATCTTCAATTCTCTAATTTTGGTGAATATTTTTGTCATTTTTGGTAAAAAGTGATATTTTCGACTTCTTGTTAAAAAACGCAAGTGCAATTGCTTTGATATTACATATATAGGTACTACATGTGGACCTCTCTCAGATTTGTTCATTTTTTAATGATATCTTTAATTCTCTAATTTTGGTGAATATTTTTGTCATTTTTGGTAAAAAGTGATATTTTCGACTTCTTCTTAAAAACCGCAAGTCCAATTGCTTTGATACTACATACATAGGTACTACAAGTGGACCTCTCTCAGATTTGTTCATTTTGTGATGATATCTTCAATTCTCTAATTTTGGTGAATATTTTTGTCATTTTTGGTAAAAAGTGATATTTTCGACTTCTTGTTAAAAAACGCAAGTGCAATTGCTTTGATATTACATATATAGGTACTACATGTGGACCTCTCTCAGATTTGTTCATTTTTTAATGATATCTTTAATTCTCTAATTTTGGTGAATATTTTTGTCATTTTTGGTAAAAAGTGATATTTTCGACTTCTTGTTAAAAACCGCAAGTCCAATTGCTTTGATACTACATACATAGGTACTACAAGTGGACCTCTCTCAGATTTGTTCATTTTGTAATGATATCTTTAATTCTCTAATTTTGGTGAATATTTTTGTCATTTTTGGTAAAAAGTGATATTTTTGACTTCTTGTTGAAAACTGTAAGTCCGATTGCTTTGATATTACATATATAGGTACTACATGTGGACCTCTCAGATTTGTTCATTTTGTGATGATATCTTCAATTCTCTAATTAATTTATTTTGGTGAATATTTTTGTAATTTTCGGTAAAAAGTGATATTTTCGACTTCTTGTTAAAAACCGTAAGTCCGATTGCTTTGATACTATTCATATTGTTCATTTTCTAATGATGTCTTCAGTTCTTTAATTGAAATGTGCATTGCTAACAGCGGAGCTATCTCAGCCAATAGGCTGCTTGTTTCAATTATCAAGAGACATTTATGATGTAATAATATAATAGATATATTTATACAAGTATAAAACACTGAATACATTAATTCAAATTAAAATTAAAGTAAAGAATTATGTTTCTTGTTTTCGCTGACCTGCCTAAAAAACATTCACCATGGGACATTTTTATGTGAAAGTGTCCGTTTCTGGACAATGGCAGCAACTTCCTAGTTTAATTCAAAATTACGGCACTACAAGACACACTTTAAATGGTGTCATGTATGTAAATTTATACATATCAGGTCTGTTTCATAATCCACTTTTTCTGTGCTTTTTCAATACATTTCGTCCAAAATATTCACACAGGAATTACATGCAACATTTTTTTAACTGTAGAATGAACTACTCGACTATCTGTATTTATTGAAATCTAAGTATGAACAGAACATATTTCAAGATATTTTTACGCTGATGACAAGAACTAATTTGTTGGAAAATGTGCTCTAGCATTCAACAGATTTCAAAAAATAGTTGCTATGTGGACATTCCTGTAGGCTGAGACAATTTACATGCTGTGAATATTGTTTTAGCAAAGGGTGAAGGGTGAAGAGTGTGTTTCTATATATATAAACGTTGTGTGAGTAAATATAATCAATTATGTAATTAATAGTTACACCAAATGTATTTCAGGTTACAATGTTTCAATTAGACAGTCATAAGTGCCTGTTACATGTATGTGTAATGGCTGGTTGAAATGCTGGCCTCTATTAATAAAATATTAATTTTTCTTGTGTATCATTGTGTCGTTTTGGTGGTAGTGAATGTAAACATTGTGAACACCCCAACCAACAGACTATATTTACATAGTGCTGCTATTTGTCCTTTATTTTTACAGTGTCATGATTATTTTCATATAAAACAGTTTAGTTAGTCCCCGTTCGGACGCAGTCCGAAAACGGGGACTTATGTTTTGCCCTGTGTGCGTCCGTCCGTCCGTCCGTGCGTCCGTGATCACCTGTATCTCGAACATGCATGGACCGATTAAGTTCAAACTTCACTCATACATCACACATTATATGGGACATATGCACATGCATTTTTTTCATGATCCGATTAACGATAGCCGAATAGCGGCCATTTTAAGGCCGAAAATGCATCAAAATCGCACATTTTCACCATTCCGGACCCGGATCTCAGTTATGCATGGACGGATTTTGTTCAAATTTGGTACATACATTAAACATAATAGGACCTTGATGCACGTCATTTTTTTTGTTGGATCGGGTTCGAAATGGCCGACTGGCGGCCATTTTGTTTTAAAGAATTCAGTTCTGGATCCGTATCTGAGACATGCTTGGATTGATCGAGTTCAAACTTCACACACACAAGGTACATCATGTCACAAATATGTATGTGCATTTGTTTCATGATCTCATTAACGATAGCCGAATAGCGGCCATTTTAAGGCCGAAAATGCATCAAAATCGCACATTTTCACCATTCCGGACCCGGATCTCAGTTATGCATGGACGGATTTCATTCAAATTTGGTACATACATTAAACATAATGGGACCTTGATGCACGTCATTTTTTTGTTGGATCGGGTTCGAAATGGCCGACTGGCGGCCATTTTGTTTTAAAGAATTCAGTTCTGGATCCGTATCCGAGACATGTCTGGATTGATCAAGTTCAAACTTCACACACACAAGGTACATCATGTCACAAATATGTATGTGCATTTGTTTCATGATCTCATTAACGATAGCCAAATGGCGGCTGCTTTAAGGCCGAAAATGCATTGAAATCGCACATTTTCACCATTCCGGACCAGGATCTCAGTTATGCATGGACGGATTTCATTCAAATTTGGCACATACATTAAACATAATAGGACCTTGATGCACGTCATTTTTTTTTTCGGATCAAGTTCGAAATAGCCGACTGGCGGCCATTTTGTTTTAAAGAATTCAGTTCTGGATTCGTATCCGAGACATGTCTGGATTGATCAAGTTCAAACTTCACACACACAAGGTACATCATGTCACAAATATGTATGTGCATTTGTTTCATGATCTCATTAACGATAGCCAAATGGCGGCTGCTTTAAGGCCGAAAATGCATTGAAATCGCACATTTTCACCATTCCGAACCCGTATCTCAGTTATGCATGGATGGATTTTGTTCAAATTTGGTACATACATTAAACATAATAGGACCTTTATGCACGTCTTTTTTTTTCGGATCAAGTTCGAAATGGCCGACTGGCGGCCATTTTGTTAAAGAATTCAGTTCTGGATCCGTATCCAAGACATGTCTGGATTGATCAAGTTCAAACTTCACACACACATGGTACATCATGTCACAAATAGATATGTGCATTTGTTTCATGATCTGCTTAACAATAGCGGAATGATGGCCATTTTAAAGCCGAAAATGCATCAAAATCACGTATTTTCACAATTCCAGAACCGGATCTCAGTCATGCATGGATGGATTTTGTTCAGATTTAGCACAATGTGTTGTACATATGCAGGTGCATTTCGGTCATAATCTGCTTTGAATGTATATGTCACTCAAATATGAACGGAACGGGGACGTGTCATTGACAATGACTTGTTTATGTTGTTTTTCTTGAAAACACATATTGCAATACCACAAAACGTGCATTGGAGTATGGTATCCACTAAAGTAACTCGACAACCTGCATCTTTTCTTAGCTGGTAATTTTTTTATTCTCGTCCAGTGCACTCAAACGCCACAAACTGTAACATACAATACCTAATACTGTAACATGCAGTGAGATGAATTGACTCGTGTAGGTGGTTGCATTGCTAACTTGCTCTTTAATGTTGAAATATATTATGATTAAATCACATAAAATATGACAAATAAAAACAAACAGCTAACCAAACCCTGCAAGATATCCAAAAATTGCCCATGCCCATTATGTAAGCAAGGTGTTCGACCTAACGATCATTTCCTCGTCAGCTGTCAACATAGGTCCCGTTTAACCCACAGCGCAAGGATCGAATACCTCAATGCTGGGATATCTGAACCACTCATTCTAAGTTAAAAAGCCAAATGGTAAATTCCACCTTTGTCACCTCACCTTTGCAGTTGTTGGCCGCTACAGCAAGCCTCATGCCAGACATCGACAAGTACTTATATCATTACCATCGATCTCACAAAAGCTTTCTACCAGATTACCCTTTTGCACGATTCACAAAAATACTGTAGCAACTTCATGCAAAGGTGTCCGTGTCTGTGTGCGTTCAGCCATGGGAATGCCAGGATCTAAAACAGCATTGGAAGAATTAATGTATCGCTTATTTGGTGACCTTCTTGAGGATGCTAACATTGTCTAACTCACAGATGGTCTGTTCTGTGGTGCGAATAATATCAAGGACTTCTGTATGAATTGAAAAACGTCTTCTGTGCAAACTAACCGTCAATGACTGTCACAATTCTTGGTTGGGTGTGGAACAGAGAACCAATCATGCAAGTTGTATTTCACCGTATTTCTACATTCTTGTCATGTACTCATCTAGAAATGGTATGCAACCTACGTTCATTTATAGGTGCATATACATGCCAAGCTGAAGTTTTACCAGGGTGGTGCAGCTATTGTTCCCCCACAGAAACAATTGGACGTCATTTGCAAGATAAAATTTACTGGTCAGATGAGCTTCCTCTTGTGTTTCTCAGGCAGCGTTATTGTCAAATCAAACAATCACACTCCACAGATCAGATATGGATTTTTTCTGACGCGGCCGGTAAAAAACAGTGTAGTGCCCACCATGTACGTTTCACATGATGACAAGCTGCACCTCTCAGGCTTCTTCAGTGCCAAGCTTAGAGAACGTCAGGCAATATGGCTCCCATGTGAAGTTGAAGCATTTTCTATCGCCATTGCCACAAGGCAATTAGGCCCATACATTATTCATCACAAACCATGTGTTCATGCCAACAGAAAGGCATGAGTGCAGACATATAACAAACTTTGTCAACGCGAGATTTCAGCAAGCCCACAACCTTCCTTCTTCTGTTGGTCAATGTGCCAATGTACGTCACCTGGCAGGCAAGGATATTCCTTCAAAAGTTTCCAGTCGCAATGCCACAGATGTACCATCCCAACATGTCAGATATACTCATTTGTAGAACGAGTGGAAGATTTCGTCATGGGCACATCCGTTGAAGACATATCTTCGAGAAACAAATGCAGCATGGCAAACTGTCTAGTCAGAATGCGCTGGTTTAAGACGGTCAAGTTCCTTCGGTGGAATAGGAATGTGTGTTAACTAAATTAAGAATGTAAAATGCTAACTTAATACAGTTACTATTGCTAAAGATGGCCTATATGTAGTTAACCACACCTATCTAATGACAGCCTTCTTTGAAAGTACTATCTGAATAAGAGATCGGATGCATCAAGATTCGCAACAGAATCCTTGTTGTAGATAGAGCAACACAAGAAGTTGGGGCTGAGTTACTTCGCCAGGGTCCACTATGTGCAACTATTACACCACTATCCATCTCCTTCGCGATTATGCACGTTGATTATCGCATCCATTCAAGAGGTTTATCGGCATACGAGATGTGAACCAAAAAGACTAATTTACTAATTGTCAACTTCCTCTCAGTGACTATAAACTGTTTATAGACGAATGCATGAAACGTTTGACTAATCAACAAGCCAAGGTGATATCAACGACTTAACGCTCCTAAAGGCAAGACCATCAATACATCTTGTCTATTTATATTGCGACCGAAATAATTCAAGTGCCCAAGATCGCTACTTAGTGATTGGTGTTGATAGCCCATGGCACAACATCTGAAAGTTCTGCAGTAATCAACTTGGACTCTTTAGCAACAGAGTCACAAGACACTGCCTCTCCTACATTCAACCCAAGATTGTTATCTCCTACTGACACAACTCCAACATCTCTGATTAGAAATACCCCAATAGAGGTCAAGCCAACTTCCAGGACACTTGAAGATTAATTCATGGACTTTATTTGATTGTGAGTACTGTTCAGCCGTTTCTCTTTTAGTCTCTTTTATTCGTCGTTTGTTCATTTTTTATGTAAACTGAAGTTGTTACGCCACTATGTGTGATTATCGTGTTTTACGAATTGTGTTTATGCCCTCTTGTGTTCGCTTCCTTATATTTTCGACTGTGTTTCCAGTTGAGTAATAATATAATTATAGTTAGTTTAGTGCTCCAACTGAAATGCCTGGTTGTAGTCCAAGCGTTGTATACAACAGGTGTGTGTCCATACTGTAGTCTGGTAAAGTCGGGACTTCTTTTTTGTTTTATAAAAAAAAATGTATATAATTAATTGTCAATTTAGCCTTTTTAACGTGATCGCGAAAACTAGCGTGACTGCGAAAGAAATCCCGACTGGACGCATCTGTAGGCGACCCCTTGCGTTGGAGTGAAAACCGGAGCGGAATCACTCCGGTGATTATTAAAAGTTGTTGACTAGCATTGACAACTAATCAGAGTGCAGCTGTATACATCATATATTATCCATGTTAATGTACGTGACCTTTGACTTCTGAGGTCCCGGTAATTTTGAAAGACTACTTATATACATTGGACATTTAAATCGACTTGTTTTCAGTAAACATGGACGAAAGTATCGCTTTCGCACTTAGAAAGTTAAAGTATTCAACTCTGCGATCGAATCGAATCAACCTTTAAAAGGTCATGTTTACTTTCACACACCCAATAATCAATGACATCATGAATAATTAATAGCAGTCAAATGCCCAGTCGGGATTTCTTTAGCGGTCAGGTTAGTTAACGCTAAAAGGACTAAAAGAACAATTAATTATTTATTTTTGTAAAACAAAAAAGAAGTCCCGATTTTGCCAGTCTATCCATACTGGTGCATATCCTGGAAATAAAACGGAACGGGGTATGTCTCGATTGAAACTGTCACTACGCCCACTTCTGAACAAATTAACTGTTTTAAATACACAGCTCAATAATACCGTTACTATAGTGACATCATGCATACGTTTACACGATGAGGCACGTGTGCAATCTCGATCATTAGATTCATTATACCCCTTCAAAGGTGTCTGTCGCCATTGACTGAACATTTCTAAGTGTGGGAAACTTGTTTCTCTGTATCTTTGAAATTTATTCAAACATATATTTCTTTTCCTGATCCTTTTTTTCCCCATTAAAATGTGCATGCTTAATAAGCAAATATTTTTAGTTTTCCGTTGTGGTATCTTACGATGCATTGAACATATACTAATGCAACTCAGAACAGAGGTGTTATTGGGTAATTTGTTCATTTCCACCATTCGTATCAAGCATTGATTTAGTTGTTCGTAATAAAGTTTAACATCTGGTTTCGTAGCGTATTTCTTCATAGTATATGTCTGTCTAGACTCGGCCAAACAGGAAACCTCAAACTTACAGATACATAATATACAATATATGACGACTTTCGCTCACTCATTGGATTCTCAAACCTTCACTTCAACCACGCTTCAAGTACAACGATGGGACATGGCGCAAACGTAACTCAGACGTTATTATTGGTAATTACAGTATCAAACATGTGGTGATCAAACTGAAATATCATTTCAATTAAAATTAAAAACTGCGGAGTATGATAGTAATTCTGGATCTAGCAGCACTATTGGTCAATGTTCACGTGAGCAGGATTTCTCAGTCACAATGCAACAACAAAATGAGATGACTACATAGTTTCTTATCGACCACAACAAGTTTGTGGTTTTCATCAAAAAATACTATCATACCGTGGTGACTCAATTAAAATCAAATCATTTATACGTGCCTTCAAGCGTGGAAGATAGACTAAAACATAAGACCCAGAGGATACTATTTAGAACAATATACCGGGGACGAAACAGGAGAGTCACTTTTGAAAAAAAAGTAAATATCATAAATAGCCATGCTGTACCGTACATGAAGATACCGTACTTTCCCATGCTGTTGAATGTTTAACGTAAGAAATACGTGAATGTAATTTGCCACCATACTTGAATAAACATTTTATGATAATTTGATGTTCATATAATATATTTGTCTTTCACTGAAGTCAGTAATATTATTGAAGTTGAGTTTTTGTAAATTGTTTCTTGTGAATACAATGTTTATTATTTCTTTTTGGCCTATATACGTAAACAGAAAGTGATTTCCCCAGTTTTAATGTGTCAATTGCAAAATTTTACTCAAGTACCGTTATATCACACAACGTATTCCATAATATATAAACATATATATATACAGTCAATGAAAGGTACACTCTTGTGGTCATTATAACATTTTTGTAAAAATATATTTCTAATTGATATTAATGAGATAGTTAACATTATCCAATCAGCTAGCGCCTCATTTTGAATATATGTGAAGGCATGCGCGCGCATTACCGGCGTAGATAATGTTCCGCCATTGAGCCAATCACTATCAAATAATTCATTAAAGGAAAGCTGATGATCAGCTGTAACAATCTTTTATAAAACACGTTTATAGGTGAAACCTTTGCTTTGTATTGTTTGAATATCCCAAACAATTTGTTTTATTGCTTAATAATATAGTTTTCAATATATTTGTAGGTAAACAAAATTACAGTAGGTAATGAGGTGGTCTGGCTAGTGCCATTTTACAGTAATTTGTAATGTTGCGAGCGCATTTCACTGAAACAGCAGTTGTGAATTACGTATTATCGCTGGCTTACTCTGATTCCAGGGCTGCAGTGAGCATTAATTTCTCCCACACCTCACCAGATTCTACCAAGCATAATCATTCATCCAAAGACGGACAATACTCTGGAAAACCCGACCTTACACATCGTAAGATGCTGTTGAAAACTGCGAAAATCCCTACCTCCTACAATGGGAAACAAGCTCTGGCTATGATTCTTTTTGATGAAGGCGCAGACCGTAGTTTCATCACAAGCCATTTCGCCAAGTCCATTGATGCGAAAATTCACTCAACTGAAGAACTGAATCTCAAGTCATTCAGTAACCCACGCACCGCATTCAAAACCATACCCCTAACCACTGTCAACTTGCTGAAACGAGATGGTTCATGTGCTCCGATTGACTTGCTATACATTGATGAAATCTCGGATAACTTAACGAACAATGTCAGCCATAATGTAAGAAAACTACAATATCTTCGAAAACTACCCTTAGCGCACCCAGTTTCCAATGAACCTACGATAACAATAGACATTCTCATTGGTGTAGATAGGTATTGGGATTTTGTTGGTGACAAAATCATTCGTGGCAATGGCCCGGTAGCAGTTGAGTCATCTTTTGGCTATCTACTTTCGGGACCTATGCTCACTGGGAAACAACAAAGTTCACAAGTGCAAACTTTTCACCTCACCACTATGAAGTCTATTGATGAACAGCTCGAACCGATGAATGGATTGCATCACCAATCAACTCCAATCAATGAAATGAACACTAATTCTAATCCTAATGTGACACAAGAAACTTCACCTAACATCGGCAACATTATGGATAAAGCCTCACTGAACGACCATCCATTGACCCACTTATCAACAAGCAGTGACGAACTGACACCTCTAACTCCATCACACCTCCTCAACGGCCGTCCTATTCGAAGCCTCCCTCCAATGACACCAGTTGACAGCGATGCTATCTTGAATGATACACAGTCATCCATTCATCGATATCAATATATCTCTTCTCTCCGAGATGCATTCTGGAAATGCTGGTCATTGGAATATCTCACTTCTCTACGCGAGAGACATTTACACTCCATCAAAGGTGTGAAACATAACGTTGTGGAAATCGGAGACATTGTATTAATTCATGACAATGTGAGAAAACGTGTACATTGGCACATGGCCAAGGTTACTAAGCTGTTACCACGTCTGGATGGTATAGTGCACTCAGTCAAAATACTCACTCGTCGGGGAACGACAAACAGACCAATATCCCGTCTATATCCACTGGAATTAAATGCAGAAACCTCCAATTCAGTTCAGACAGAAACGGAACCTACCGGAATGAGTTCAACCATACAAAACCCAGACGCAACGCAAACCACTACCAGACGACCAGTGAGAAAGTCTGCTGTGAAAGCAAAGGAACTTGTGCAGAGATTGATAAATAACAATCTTGTTTAATTGAACATTATTGTGACTCTTATACATGAACACATCATTGTTATTATTGTTGTAAATTGAACCCTGAACTCTCACCTCGAAAACGAGGCATGACATGATGACATCATCATTTATTATTGTATAAGCCATTACAATCTCAATGTCATGTTAACTAAGTTAAAGTAACTAAAACATGCGCAATCGTCGAGATGTTTTCGTTGTTTGGCCGGGAATATATCGCTGGCTTACTCTGACATAATTTAGGTTTGTGTTAGTTTGTAGCATTTAAATGTCTAAAAATGATACTTATTCTTGCTTGATTTTATTCATTCTTGTTTTATATGTATTGTCGAATTACTGTCTTTCTTAATGAATTTACTTGATTAAGCATTGTAATGTTAGTTAGAAGTTATGTGCATTTCAACATGTTTTACTAGTGTGTTTACCTCAACTTAACATTGAACTCTATGGCAAAGAAACATGCCATTTCTAATTGATGATTACATTATTGGTCAGTTAAAGGGATTATCTTTCAGCCAATCATTGTCTTAGTACAGGATTAGGAAAGTTTATCTTTTGGATTACTGACCATGCCTTAAATAAGCCCCTTTTAGCACCTTGTGTTAGACTGGACCCAAGCAAGTGTCAGTATACTATGCTTATTGCTGTTCCTGTAACTCTGTTCTTAGCTAGTTGTAAACTCGATGTAGTACTGTTCCAGTAATAAAGATATTCTGCTGTGAGTATCTCAAATGGTTAATTTGTATCCAGTTGCTTATGACTTCATGGTTGTGATATATCATCTCACAAATCAGTGTTGACTACAACGATCCCCCCACACGTATCATCCAGCATGAAGCGCGTTCGCGTCGCCGCCTTTTTGAGTGTCGTGCAATAAAAGAGCTCCTCCAGAAACAGGAGGAAGTTATGTACGCGAACTCCAAGACGAGAAATCCGACTTTGCAATATTAGCGCTTCCACGTTTGGCGCTTTTGAAACTCCACGTTGCAAGAACGTTTGAAACTGTAAAATTGTTGGTACTTTTAAACTGGAACATTAATGACAATATTGTGTTCAACCCGTTTTTACATTTATTTGAAATAATGTATTATGTTTAGATTATTACTAATGTCAAAATACTGTACTATAAATACTGTGATGAGATCAATACAAAATTCCAATCTGATACAAATCTGATGTATTGTACGGCATGTATTTTTATATATTTTTTTGACTTTTACTATTTAAATTGTATTATTTTTTTAATGTTTTTTGTTACGTACTTGTGATTCGGTATTTTGTTAACTATCGTCACATGTGGGCTTTCGCGATTACCAAAAGGTCTTAAAACACAGATTTAAAAACAAAAACAAACTAGGATCTTATTTTAATCAGATTGTACAAAATTCATGCCAACAAATACAGCTTCAGCGCAATTACACCACTTTATTATCCTCTACGACGTATATCAAGTCATTGTTGTGAACACATTTAATAAATCAATGACATAAAACACTGCAACAAATACAATTAAAGGCAATTTGTCTTGTCTTTAATTGTCTCCGTTATTACCTATGACGTGGCAAGTGCCAGCAATGTACCATAAATAGTCGGTGGAGGTGGCGATTGCTAGCAAAATACTGTGAATGTCGGTGGAGGTGGCCAGTGACAGCAAGGTCATTTAAATGGCATGAGAAGTGGTGAGTTCCAGCAGTAGTGTACTGTAAATGTCTGTAGAGGTGGCGAGTGCTAGCAAGGTACTGTGCAGGCGTCGAGTACCAGCAAGTTACTATAAAAGTCACATTCAACAAAATATTGAAGGCAGTTTAAATATAAATGATATTATTTTTATCTAAAATATAATGGGGTTTGGGGGCGTTTTATTATAAATTATAAATATCCGACTATACTATCCCATAATTCTATGGAACACATCTACATGTTACCAGGTTACACCACTTTTTGCTGAAAAGAGTTTCAGTGAGTAAATGAATGCAACAGATTCCCATCTTAAGTGTTATCTTTTTGGGGGTTCTTTATGCTTACCGAACCATATAAATATACATATTAAGATCCAATAAGTTACTTGTTGAGAAGTTTCTTTGGGCAGTGTCTTACAGTCTCCGGGGGAGTTTTCTGGAATTCGGGTTAGGACCCTACTCATTCGAGCCTGAGTACCGTAAACTCTCTTGTTTTGGCGTCACTCTAATTTAGGCGTCAGGGAAATGTGAAAGGTCTTAGTTTTGTTCTAAGATAAGCGTCACGAAATCACAGACAATTCAAAAAATACAATTCACAAGATGAACAAAAATACTCAGTATATTTATTGTAATATGCATTATTTTTTTAGTTTTGTTGGTAACGTAAAGTATATTCTAAAAGAAGTAAAAATAAAAACAAACGCGAATGCATTGCTTAAGAGTAGCAAGTGATCACAGTGGCACAATCCGGTCATGATAGTTTCACAAGTGAATAACTTACAGTTTTCGAAGTATGGCAACTGTTGATTATTACTCAATAGTGATTATAATAACCATGGAGCTCCCTTTCTAGCTCCATGTAATAACGTATAAAAAATAAATTTGTTGAATTTTTATGAAATGTAAGTAGAATTCAACTTAGTTTCATCGTAAACGAATGATTTCGGTTGCATGTAAACGCCCGATACGATACGATATCCGCCATGTTTTTCAATACACGAGATGGCCTGAAATTGTGTTTTTTGACCTGATAAGTCAAGTCGCCAATTAACCAATCGAAATGATGGATTGTGCCAACGTGTTTAAATTACCATACCTCATTAAAATATGATAATGTCAGTACAGCGACTTCATGGCAAACGCAACACGGTAGAGATTTTCCGTTGTTGTAGTACGATTTTTTGGCTTTGATTTTGATGGGAAAATGACATTATTTTTTTTTTTAAATCAAAAATATTAGCTGTTTTCGAAAGTTGTGCAAAAGTTTACCACTGATGTGGGTCAGCGCAACAAAAATCCTGACTGGGCGTCAGGTTAGCATGAATCAAATAATCGGATAAAAAAATGAAAACGTGTCTTTCCAGCATTTTTGATAATTCCGATAAAACACATACTAGATGATGACTTGCCACATACTGTACAGTACATACAGTAAAAGTCTGGATTAAGTCAGCGTTGTCTAGCATTTTCTTTGCATCTATGCCCTTAACGCTGAGATGTAATTTGAAATTTGTAGAATCATTATAGACAAAGACACATTGTTCCCGTTAACAAAGTGATAATAATTTAGAGTTGATTTCGTTAATTTCCGATTGTACATTTATGTCAGTCTGTGGTGGAAGATTTGAACTGTCTCGTGTCTCGGGCTAAAAAGACTTTACGATCATTAAATATGTCAATAAATGAACGTGCATCTGTATGTCATCATGTGCATCTCCTTTAAACAAATTCTGCCCAAGCATGTCTTATGCACCAATTTTCAAGAATCTGTCATTAGTTAGGTGAAGTTCGGTGATTTGAAAAGTCTCTTGGTCACTAAATTTACTTTATCTGTGTTTCCTCAATACATTTACAGATATATTAGTTAAAATTCACAATACCTTATGATTATTATTCATTTCTTGTATGCAAAATTATTCAAATATGTGATATTTTGACCATAGACTTCAACCATAGGCATTTGTCATTCTCATAGAGAAAATCTGGCTTTTCAAAATATAACTGCAAGCAGTGATCAGGGTAGTTCCAAATGGCAATTGGCAATCTATGATAACTCACCTGTGGTGTTAGTTGCATGCCACTATCTGCTCCAGTACATAAAGTATTACAGTTATGCATACAGGTCACATATGTAGTCATATCGCTCTGCGATGCCTTCATTATAGCACTGGTTTACAGTGTATAATATATTACAGTTAAGCATATTAATCAGGTTACACATATTGTTAGATAATTTAGTCTTATATCTTGTCCCATGCCTTCAATATTGTACTGAATGCATATCTCTGACTGCAACAGAGCATATTAACATGTCCATATATGAACATGTGTTTTGTTAGTCACATTGTCAAAGGCCTTCTTTATAGCAATGGTTGCAGGTCATCTGCAGCAGTACTTTATACATGACAATTGTGCATATTGATTAGGTCACATAATCATATATGGTCATCTTATACGTTAGTCACATTGCCTGTCAAACGCCTCCATTATAAAAATAGTTGTATGTTATTATCCCAAACCGTGCTTGTGGTATTACAGTTATGCATGTTAATAAGGTCACACGTTTATATAAAAGTAGGTAATTAATATGCACGGGTTTCAGTGGCTTATACCAGAATACCTATAATCTGATGAGTGGTTGAAATATTTCAGAAAACCTAAAATTTGCTGATCAATATGCAAATCAGGTAATTAATATGCACAGATTACAACTAGAAACTAATCAGGTTTGCACGTTACCCTAGATCATCTATGTAGCTAATTACTATGGAAATTAATGAATGTAAGTTATATGCAACATGGATTAGAAACATTATATTGACAAAAAAATTATAATTACAATTAATATCAAAGTTTTAAACTATATATATAATAAAATTAGACAGATGCAGGATATATTTAATAATAAAATTCATGTCCCTAAATATCACATAAACTGTGGTATTCTCAAGCTCACTTATAGAATGTAACATGAACAGTCCCTGTTTGTATTATAGGTATGATTACTAAGCCGATACTCATAATATCACCTGACATGTATGAGATATGGTTCTTTGTAACTACAGTTATTTGAACAAGATGGCCTCTAGTCACCCAGTTTGGATTTGATAGTGACTAATATGCATGTGCTTTTCTCTAATATGATGTTCGAATGTGATAGGACCAGACATTACAAAGATGCATTATTTAAATATTAATGGTCAGTTGTCGGCCACTTTGAACTCAATAACCATTGTGTTCAATGTACTACCAAGTTTAAACCACAATCGTCCATACACAACTGAAAACAAGTTCCGGAATAGTAATGACCATCTTCAATCGGATCATGCAACAAATTATGTACATCTGTCCAATATAATGTATGATGTATGCCTGAAGTTTGAATCAGTCCAACCATATGTGAGATATGGCTGTCTACGGATGGACCGATGCTCTCACACACGGGGAGGGGGCAATCAGTAAGGCTTGTTTGTACAGACTGCATCTAACTAAATGGACTACTGTGTCAAATTTGACTGACATTAAACAAATTTCCAACATTTAATACTGACCAAACATCTGTCAGCAAAAGTTTTTACAATACACTTTCAATAACAGAACTTAGAAAGTAACTGTATAAACCCACATGTTCATTATGAAAAAATGGTCATTTTATAAGTGCGTAGGTGGGTTCCTTTCTGTTATACAACTTCAGGATACAACATATGTGTATTTTATTTATATTTATATGTTTATTTTGATAATATTCAGCCATAGTATGAATCTAAAAAGGATTCCAGTGCATGTTGTTAACTTGATTTTAAGAATGAATTGAATGATTGTTTTACAAAGCAGAAGAAGTAACCTGCTATTAGGGATTAATTTAAGCATATATAGAAAATGAGTAAAATCACTCACAGGGCTGAACAGTAATGTTGGCAATATTTTGATAAGGATACCTTACTATATATTCTCAACTAATTCCAATCTTCCTGACATCTACATGCTGTAACTTTAGTCGATCAATTGCTGTATGTAAATTAACTCTCAATTGCCACTGCATCATTGTTCACGTTCATACAATTTCCCGTCTAACAACACCTTGTGACGTATAGGGTAAAAATAGACATACCACCCACAATTAGTAATTTTCGGTTTGACCCAATTATTACAAGGTCTTCATGTTACAGAAAATTGAGCTTATTATAACCACGGAAATTGGCCTTGAGTAATTAATTATCGAGGAAATTGGTCAAGCAAATGAATTAAATGTATATAACATCTATCTGTAGATTTTGTCTTCCGTGAAAAGTTCGACTGCTGGAATAATATTGCGATATGTTTAACTGTTTAAATACATAATCCTCCCGGGGATTTATGCAACAGAAATAATAAAGGCTTAGGTAGTATTGTTTGATTGTATAGTAATGAAATCACTTATATAACGGTATACCTGTTGATTTATACCATGTTCATAATTCCTCATATAGTAACATTATTAAAAAAAAAAGATTGTTTGACCGGAAATTACTTGAATCCTCATTCACATATTCAATTATCTCACATTGACAAAATTAATTTAAGAACAATTGCACACCATATAAAGCCCAGGACAACTGCAATTGTTCTACTCACAAAGGTAGGTAATAAGTGATTAGAACAGTCAGTAAAACTTTTGTATACCACTTGAAATGAAGAGGTTGGAATTAGCCGTCTGTGTGGTGTTTCTTCTCATGAAGTCTGCGTCTGGTGAGTTGTGCCACTATGGCTATTCCTCTATAAAGATGACATGTCATGTTGTAGCTACAATCAATTATATATGTTCGGTATTGAATAATATCTGAATAGAATTCTTGTTGGCACTGTTTAATACATATTTCCCTTGCAGTAAGTTGTATTTTTTCTTACTTGGAATTATTTGAAAACAAATTATTCTAGGAGAATCCACCGTCGTTTAAATGTGTTTCCAGCACCTTCGCTCGCCTCCCTGTCGTCTATTTTTTCTTTTGTGCATGCGCAGTTCATGTTTCACTTATAATACACTCACTTGTCATAGTACTTTTTGAAAATAACCGATTTTTCGTCAGAGTTGGAAAAATTCTTCGCGTACTGCGACATTATTTAGCTGAAATTGTCAAATTTTTAGCTAAAAATGTATCTATTCAAGTATATGCGCGACTAACAAAACCATTTGACAGCTGACAACTTTGATACTTATTTGTATTGTGGATACGTCTTGTGATTTCGAGATACTTTCATACCCCCAACAATTCATATTTACGTTGAAGTCAACCTTCTTCACTGCTTTCAGGTATTCACAGAACCATTGACGGAATGTGGCACAAAGGTGGTCAGTATGTGATCCACGTAGAAAAGACACCACCGTATGTCGATATTAGATCGTCATCTGGCACTGGCTTAGAGGAAGATTGTGCTGAAATGTGCTATAGTGCCAGTACTTGTGAAACAATGATGTTTACTAAGGTACATGTTATGTGTCTTGGCAATATCTTGGGTTGAATATATGTGTAAAACATATTGTTAAATGCACGCAGATCACTGTTTCTTTGGGGGAACTTTCATTGCATATTCAAATATTACTCAATATATTCAAATATTAAATATTACTTTTACACTGGTTGTAAGTGTCAACACTCGTGGGACATTTAGCACAAATATTACAACTAAAACTGAATTCAAAAAATTGTAAGTATTTGATGAAAAAGCAAAGTAGTTTGTTAGAAGTGTACCATTTCAGTCCACATAATATAAACGTACGGAGTCCAATTATAATTTTTTGACACAAACTATATTTACACGAAGAATTTTAAAAGTGATGCCTAAATGTCTAAGATGGCAAATCCATAAAATTCATAAAACTCACAATGATAATAATTGGAGACGCCTAGTCCCGAATCGCATGGCTCTGCGTCATTTTCTATTTCGGTGAAATGAGTAGTACATTCGGAAACTGAAATCTACTTTATGGAGTACATACGTGTATGCGATGGACCAATATATTTAATAGATTTGTTTGTTTACTGGTTAATTGTTTCCGTTGTAAATGTACTCATAGTATGACTTTGATAACACAGCAAAATTATTTACTTAAAATACATAACAGTAAACACAAGAGCAATAATGTGCCATGATTATTTGATGAAATCCCATAGATTAGAAGCTTCCATTAACTCTTTCAAAACGAAATTTTTTCGTTATTCCTCACCAGGCGTTAGGAGACGTTGAGACTTGTTTTCTTTTTGACAAGAAGTTCAGTGAACTTGAATCCTTCTTCTGCGAAAGTGGCGGTCTGCTCTGCTCCGAGATATGGGGTAAGTTACTGCTATCGAACAGGAATGAAATAGTGCCTGGGCTTAACTTCACTCGTCCATAACTTTCTTTGACAAATAGCGCGTTATAATATCCAACACTGTCTATTTTATGTTCTGTAAAAAAATTATACTGGAGATCGTTGTTTATGTTACAGTGAAACTCCCCACGCAAGGATAAAACAAAGAACTGACGATTCAATGGTTTCACAGTATATATGGTCGTAACACTACTGTTTTTTATTATACCTTGAACGGAAAAAAACACACTGAGGTCTCGATTTGCTTCTCTAATATCGTTTACAAAGATCATGGGTGCAGCGGACACGATGGCTGATGAGACTGGAACACAATTTGAGAGACAAAAAAAGTTACGTGACTCTCGCTCCCAGCGAGATTTCGGCGGTCATTTACGACTGAAATGTAATCTCATAGACAATAGTTTGTATATGGTGGCATCTCCATCCCACCAAGAGACGTTGCAAGGGATAAACGACCTTTTATAAGTTTGACGCAGTTGCATGTTCCTCTCTTCCTATTGTCTTTGATATAACATAAATAAAACTGTAGTGTAACGTGTAACGCCTTATTGTCAATATAATAAATATTACAATACATATTACCCTCCGTTTTTATGGTACGTATCATCAATTCAATGTCCAAGCGTATTTCCGTAATTCGTTATATGTGTAGTTACCATGTTGTGTGCAGCAAACCCAACTGTTTTATTTCATGATAAAACAACATCACGGTGCATATAACAGTACTATGTGCACGTGGTTATGATCAATCGAAAGTAATTCATAGTATTATTGGTCTTATGTCGGGTCGCTCTTGAAACAATTGCCCGACTTTTACGAAAGTGTGATTTCTCGCCTTTATCATAACAAAACAGCGCAATACATCATACTGCTTGTTGGGTGTGTTCTATTTTAGAACAAAATATTTCACATTCAAGTAATACATACAAATTACGGGTTCCACGCGATGTATACAATGCGGGAACAAAATTACACATTGTTTGCGCAAAAATCGAATGTATAATGTATTTAATTTGTCACACGAGTGTTGATGAATAATAATAATGATCAAATTTGAATATTTTTTTTTATTTTGAATTTAATCTGTGAAAAGGGCGTAATGACGCGTCATCAAACTATATCTATATTACTAGAACCATCTATCTAATTTTAAACTTTGTTTGTGGGTAAATTGTAAAGACTGGAATTATTTATGAAACATTTACAAGATTATTCAAAATGTGCAAAAAAAACACATAGACATAACACCCATCATGCATTATTAGCTAGAAAGAGATCTAGTAAACCAGGTCATCCCATCCACCGTGACAGTCTCCCATTTAAGGTTACACACCTGTATTAAACCTTCCATTGAAGCACATGTAAATTGCAAAAAATTGCCAAAAATACTGACATTCTAGTGATGATCCGAGATATCAATTTCACCATCTGATCAGGTGATTAGCCCAGCTGTTTTTATATAATTTTCTCAAAATATTAGCCAGTTTTGAACACATTAGAACTGAGAGCGCACTTCAATGACCGTAGCAGACAAGACACTGTTCCGAAAAACTATCAACTCACTTTTGCTTTGAAAATTTCCACTTTGGTTATCCCTCTATCTAAGAAGATATAGAACCTCGGAAATTAATTCGCGGAGAAAATAAGGCCCAACATTCCTCCAGTAGAAATTCTCATATTTTTCTACATTATCGAAGCTGTTGTACGATTACGAGTCGACACGCCGTCTGAAAGTCAAATCAGACACTCTGCCATATCCTGTACATATAAATGTGCCGAGTTTCAGCGCCACAATGCATTCAAAAAATATTTTACTTTGTTTTTTTTAAAGAATGTTGTTAAACTATTTATGCTAACGTAAAATATAAAAAAAATCAAGCTTTTAATACAATTATAAAAATATTACCAGTTAAAACGGGGGAGCCGTCACCTGCGCATGCGTCAGATGGCCATAGCGTGTCATACAGACAAGCGTTACCCATGAGCCTTTGCGTTTTCTAGCGTGTGTTGTTATCGTCGCTTGGGACTCAATTCCCGCCCGTGCGCAGGTGACGACCCTCCCGCTTAAACTGGCACAAAACATTATTGAATTTAAAATATTCATAAGACCATTTTTATTTAAAGCTAATCTGTACTCTGAGCCGGAAATCTGGCATAGGTCTTACTTCACTGTGTCTATAGTTCCTTATAAAACAGTCCAAAAAGACTGTTACAGGGAAGCATTGTGTCGCCTAAGAATTTCTGCCCATTGTCTACGTATTGAAACTGATAGAAAATTCCATAATACACGCACAGAAAGAGTTTGTATTTTATGTAATACCAATTGTGTAGAGGACGAGTACCATTTTTGCATTATCTGTCCGTTTTTACCAAGAGTTGAGATCTAAATACATCCTTATTATTATACACTTCCCTCACCCGAAAAATTTATATCGCTATTACAATTACAAAATGCAGTAATCTTGCGTAATATATCTAAATTTATTTTTCTCGCCACAAAAAAAAAACGTAATACAATTATTTTGGTCTGACATTTCATGTTCTTTTCATATTTTCTTGTTCTTTTTCAGTCACTGTAAAATGACATTGTCCTCTGTTAAATGTTATGTAATTGCAATGAGTATACCTTGAGGACGGAGGCCTACAGTATTATAAATAAATTTATTATTAATGCTGATCAATTTGATCAAAACCAGTGTAAATATGTCTGCTGACAATTTTACTTATCGACAAATATAGCGAAATAAAACAAGGGACTGCGTTGTGTCTTAGTGTTGTGGATTTACAAATTATTACGCAATACAGCAAATTGTTATTTCAATTCAGTGAAATCAAATCAAGTAATTAGGTATTTCTACTTATTTGACATAAATACGCTGATTTTACATGACTTTCACTGTGGCTGATTTACCCATTCTGCAGTTTTGGTTCATCGTTAAAGCGTATGATGTGTAACAACTCTTCTGCCAGCCTAGTCCTCCCTCCCCCAAGTCCGTTAATAAGGCCTACAATAACCATGTGTCTGGTCGCCACTGTATAGCGCCCACTGTTGACAAATTGATTGAACCTGAAATATATAACTTCAAATTTAAAGTATTTGTATTTTGGTTATCTCATAAATTTGTTTTCATGTGAAGTCGTAACATGTGGGAAAGAAGTTTTTATTATTGCTTGGGAAGCAAAAGTTCATTGAGGATGTCACCATTAGGTCGAGCATCACGTGACCGATCCGTGAACCCTTGCGATAAAATGGCGGCTGCCTTGAAATCATGACCGTCTTTCTGTTTGGATGTCAGCTTGCTGTGAATACGCGACGCGTTAGTCACCACGAATAGGAATCGTAGATCAGAGATTAAGGTATGAACGACACTTTTGGTGTCTAGTGTTATTTCTAAGTAGGTATTTCAGCGTACCTCAGATGATCTGTACTGACTCGATCTAAGTCAGTCCAGAACGCGGTGAATCGGCGGCACACTTTTACAATTATTCACTAAATACATTTTAAGACCAGCTACATGTTTGCCGTATACCGGTGACACGGCGTGTTCACGAATCTGTAAAACATTGTATATGTGACAAATAGTGCCACAGTATTTTTTTTTCAAAATTTTGAACACGTTGGCACGGTAATAGTATTGTGTCAACGGTCTCGTTCATGTTGGGACGTGTGGTTATTTGAGTAAGTCCCAACTTTTATGATGGAATAAGATATTCATTCTATTAAAACGATTCACAAAAGTTGTCTCGGTGAACAATTTCAATCTTTACTAATATATTGTGAACATTGCATACACATTTTATGATCACATAAACACATCAATCATGATTATCCAATGAAGTCAGTTCAAGACGTTGACACACTGCTGTGACATAGGGGTGATGTTTATATTGGGATAGCCCTAAGTACAGTCCTGTTGGTTGGCCTCCTATCGCTGATCATTCGGCCTCCACAGTCCTAAGAAGTCGCATAGACGAGGGATTGAACACTATGTGAAGGGCTGTATGTTGTAATTTAAGAGACATTCAGCTTTGCAGCTAAAAAATAAGCAGGTCGATACATCAAACTATCCCAAATACCTTAACTGGAAGCAAAATTACAGAAGATTTCCCACTAGGGTCGATCAAATCATCATTTTTCAACGTCAACAGAAAATATACGCCGCCATCTTGTTCTTGGCTTATTTTTATAAAACATTGTTTTGTTGCATAAAACTAGCTTCTTGTTGTTTATGAAAATGACAAATTTATGCTGTAACTGAGTGCCCACGTGAAGGCCCCTAGATAAGCTAAGTTGTGACTACCGGGTATTTTTGTTTTCTCTAAAATAAATTTTTTAATGTGACTACTAAATCGTAGTCACGCTATTTAGTTTTCAACTTTTCTTGTCTAACCACTTTGTGCACATTAGGAAATGTACACTAGTCGGCATATAGCAGTTTTATTTTGCATTACAAGTGGCTATAGTCGGTCATCAGGTTTTTGCCACACACAGTGATGCATCATCTCAAATTTATTATTTTTATTCTTGCCACAAGTGTCTTTACGGAATGTCTATGTACATGTAAGGTCTGTGCTTAGTGGGACTGGCTAGTTATACACCTTAATGCCTATGGGTAGTAGTAGTGATTTCTGTAAACGTAGGCTATGTAAGTGATTAACATCCCTCATTAGAATTGACACACCTCCAATAAACACTTGCAAATGAATTCTAAAAGCGGCCTAATATTTAACAGTTTATATTTTCTTTGTAGATTGATAGTCTGGAGGTCATCTGAAGGTCATAACACATCATTCTGTTACCATGTCTTCCCATGCTAGCTGTTTCCAAACAGAGAAATCCATCTACCCACCAGTGGTAAACAGAGAGGCTAAAGGTCATGGTGTTGTGTCAAGTTACGAAAAACATCTTTTATTGCATGACTTTGTGATTCCGTTGGTGCAAGACCAAGAAGACTCTGACCCCCAACCACTGCCAACTCAGCATATACCGACCCCTATTCAGTGCGCTCCAGCCCCGACAAATGTCATGGGCGACCCTGATCTGTGTTTATCGCCAGAGCGTCCAGTTAAGAAAGTCTCGATCTCGCCTGGGAAACCGACAGTTCATAAGTTTCAAGCTGCCGATCCAGTGCATGAACCCGGGCTATCGAATGGCAACTCTAAGCAATTAAGGAAATGCAGTCACTATCGTGGTGTTGACATTGACGTCAGACCTTTAACCGCGAAGTCGGTAGTCAGTAAAAAGGAACCGAGTCAAAGTAGCATCGCTTTGAAGGAAAACAAACAGTATCTCGGGAACCGAATCACGACTGACGATCGTGAATGTGAGCTCACCAAACCGGTATATCATTCTACTGTAGCACTGGGACAGCAACTCCAAACGTTGAAAGAAAATAGGTTTGATCCGCAGAGTGCTGTCATGAAAGTATTACAGTATTCCGAGGAGACGCATCATGCCCTGAGTGAGCGAGTCGCAGAGACCGTCAATGTTCCAGTCCGTGAAAAGAAATACTCAGGTAAGAAGGTGTCGCAGTGCACCTAGTCAGTATTCTGTCAGGATCTGACAAGCTGACATCCATCAATATTGGTTATGTGTGTACAGTGAAAAAATCATCTAAAAAACAGACAGCTGAAAAATTATAGACTATTTACATGCAGTTATTATAACTTCTTGTGACATAACAAATCACAGTGTGTTTATTCATTTGGTGCACATAGACTGAAAAATATCAGAAAACATGCAGCTCATATAATTACATGTAATAAAGTATCTTTTGTATGTGATCTGGAAATAATATGAGGTTATTACGAGGATACCTCAAAGTATGCACAAATACAGTACAGCTGGAGTATCGACCGACTCACAACTTATTATTATACATGTACATGTTTTCTTTTCAAGGATACATCATTAGAATCCCGAAATCAAAAAAGTTTAGAACAGAATCGCAAACTTCTTTGTGTGGAGTCTGGTCAAACCCTGATCGCGGCTATGTTTGTTTTTATTATTAGAGGACGCTCAAGCATGTAATCATTCCATATTTGGAATTCATATTTCCTTATATGGTAGGATGAAAATACTCCGTAAAGTACCGCAAAATTGCGGCACGCTGTAACTTATGGTGTTACGGTGACAGATGTATAATAATTCTTTTTAACTTGATTATACACATACATGTACATGTACAAATTAATTAATTTAATCACGTTAAAACACAAATGTCTACTAGGATTGCATCAAGAGTGAGAGCCACAAGTTTTATTTCTCTCTTAAAGTAGTGCTCCATTTTCGCCTGTTATCACATTCACTGTTTTCATCCATCTGTGTAACCATGATATTTGGTGACGAGAGAGAATGCAACTCTATGTGAGGGACCAAAACAAGCCTTGTGTCACTCTTGCTCATAACATGATATTAGTGGCTGATTGGTTTATTGTAGCATAGATTTGTCTTTGGAATATGTGTGGAGAAGTACACCAAACAAAAATATACATTATCCTGTATATAGCTGCAGGGCTTGAAGTTCAGAGTTAAAAAGCCACCCATTTTCCTAGGCAAAATTTTATTTATAGCATATAGACATAGTTCAGAGGAAATCTATATTTTTTCAAGAGCACCGAAGTAATTTTCAAGTTCAAGCCATGTAATTTGAACAAGTCAATTACAGGAGCTCTTGCTGCACACGTAAAAATAGTCACATGACCTCTGACATACTAGTATTGTTTTTATCTTTCAGGTCTTATTAGTGTAGATGTACCCATTGAAGAAACAGTGAGTCATGTGATAGAGGAAAAGATGTCAAAGGTCAAGATCAGACCAGATAAGAAACCCAAGGTATGTACTGTAAAATCTCTAATTTAGACGTCACTCTAATTTAGGTGTCGGGGGAAGTGTGAAAGGTCTCAATTTGGTTCTAAGTTAGATGTCACGAAATGTTGAAAAAGTACAGCCAAAAAAATGTTGGTATTTTTACATGACAAAAATGTGCATCGGTTTTAATTTTGTTGGTAACGAAAAGTTTAGTCTAAAAAAAAATTTCAAATAAAACCACAGAAATGCATTGCTTATATTTGTACATCTACCGTACTACCGGGGTAGTAAAAATGATCACTGTGTCGGTAGCGCAATTTGGTCATACTGTTTCACAAGTGTATAACTTGTTTTTGAAGTGTTGCAATTGTTGAGATTACTACTCAGTAGTGACTATAATAACGTATAAAAAAGGAATTTGTTGGATTGTCATGAAATGCAAGTCAAATTCAACTTTATATCATCGCAAGAGCATATTTTCGATCACTTGCAAACGCTCGATACGATACATTATCTGCCAAGTTTTTTTCAATACAAGTTGCTAATTAACCAATCAGAATGGATGTTGCCAACTTTTTCAAATTACCGTAGCACATCTAAATATGTTAATGAAAGTTCAGTGACCTCATTCAAACACAAAAAGGGAATGTTACCGATGTTGTAGTACAATTTTTTGGCATTGACTACATCATTTTTTTTCAATCAGGAAATTAGCTGTTTTCAAAAGAAAGAGCATTGAAGAAGAACTTAACACTTTTTCAGTGATGCATGTAACAGCTTATTGTCAAAACAAAGTTCACCCATTCACGCTAGCCTCAATAAACATCATATTATTGAGTAGGCATCAGTGACATTGAAAACCCTAAATTAGACTCTTCAGGCATCAGGAAAGATTGTAATGTTCAAAAAGTAAGGCCTAAATTTTACGGTAGGCAAAATGTATAACCCGTGGGTTGGGAGGGTTTGAGCTCCAAAAACTTGAGGGCACTCAATTTCAAGGCCAAATCTTATAAAATGAGTATACCCCCAGTCGGTATAATATAGAGATCTAAAAGGCCACCAAGCAAGGTGAACTAATGAACCAATTGCCTTTGATTCCCCCTGTGAAGATGATGGATTCATGTGCGTCACAAGAAAATAATTTACATGATTTGTATTCATCACATGGGACACATTGTTTCTAATGCTTGGCATTGTAGTAAACCATTACTGTGGGAGAAACATTTCTCAATACCTCTGGTCAGCCAATCAGTTCCCTGATTGCCTCGCCTTCGATGCATCTTCAACATCAACTTTGCTGAATGATTTTTAAACCCAGATGTTATGTCTGTATTTTGAAATCAACCAGTTGTAGCAAAGTAGTAAGACAATAAGCTAACTGGGGTATTCAAAAATGTTGTGCCCACAGTAAGTGTTTTATCCTTTTTTACCTTTCATTGGAATCATAACATTACGAATGTAAAGTAAGACCAAGGCAAGTATGTAAAATTTTCTGTAGTCCTACCAGGCTAAATTTTGGAATAAAACATTCAATTTTATGTAAAAATATCCCAATGTACATCAAAAAATCTCCTCAAAATAATTGTGTTTTTCTTAAATAAATGAATAACTAGAATATCCGTCATATTCTATCTCTCTAGGAAGCAGAACCTGCAGCTCCAGATATCCTTGAATTTTTCACTCCTGATCTACAAGAAGAAACGGCACATTGGTGTAAGCCAGCTAAACTCTCAGTTCCTTTAGAGCTTGCCCCGGACACTATGGTGTTTGATCTATACAGACATATGCAGTGGTGGGAGCAGCATTAGAAATTATTTCATTTAATTTCTTTGAATTGTTTTACGCCTAGATATATGTGAATGAATTATAAATTTCTTGTAAGGCTAAATAAAAATAGTGTATTTCTGATATAAACCAAATCTAGCCTTGATTTAGCACAATAGCTTAGCATATCTAGCGATAAAGTATGCATGCACTTCCTGTTTCTAGTTCAATCCTACTAAACCCATATTGCAATCTGTACATGTATGATTATGAATATTTTATTAAAAAATACTCTCATATAGCAGTATTGGTAAACATCCTCAATCATATTGTGGTGATTAGTTTTCGTAAACAGTTCTGGTAAAAAAAAGGTCTCTGGGTCGATATGACGCTAACACTCACAGATTATTTGTGAACAAAATAAATATAAAATAAATGTAAAAAAAACAAAGGAATTCAAGGGCAGCAGTCGCCAAAGTGACTCAACTTGATTTTTTTAAATTTTATTTTGGCCCAAAATTCCTGTTTCCGCAGGAATAGAGTCCCAAGCTATGATGACAACGCCAAAAACTCAAATACAAGGGTAAACACTTGTTTGTAAACAATGACACGCTATGGCCATGTGACGCATACGCAAGTGACAACTCCCCCGCTTTAATAGACAATTTTTATTTTATAAGGCCTAATTCAATGCAACTATGAACTGAATCGTATAGACTGCAAGTATGATGGTGTTTGTTGTCCATGATTACGAGTTATTGAAATCGGACTGATTTTTAACATAGCAAAGTCAATGATGTTGCCATGACAGTCTACATGTTCCAAAACCAAAATGCAAGCAGTGTGAAATTTTTACTAATGTTTTACTTCTTTTTACACTCGAATGCCAAGTATAACTGTGCTGTAAATATTTTTTACTGTAAGAAATGTTCAAAATAGGTCATACACACCATTAAGGTCACACATCCTGGTACTTTCTGGGGTCACACATCCTGGTACTTTTTGGGGTTGCACATCCTGGAACTTTTTCAGAGCGTATGAATTATCAATGACAATTTTTTATTTTTTCATAAATTGCGAAAAAAACACAATAAAAACAGTTAAAAATTGACAATGTTAAAAATTTCTATAAAATATTGTAAATTATTGCTCATATTTGGTAACAAATCCTCCAGAAAGTATCGTTCAATAAACTGGTTAAGATTAAGTAATTGCATTTATGTATAAAGACAATAATTTGAATAATGAATGTATAGTTTGTTTTAAGACAGAAAAGAAAAACATCCATGGATAAATGAATGTAAAATATATGCTGAATAAACCTGAAATTAAAGTGTCATTCGTACCTTTGCGCTATTTTCGTTCGTAGACCTTAAAAGTACAATTTTTGTTAAAGGTCTGTGGTTCGATAATGCTGCCATGATGGTATGCATGTAAAATAATTTTTTCACACGTGACAGAATTCACCACCTCTACCTCTTGAAAGTAGAATTCTTTGTTCCTATTTGTATTGTTCTATTAGAAGCACATCTGTAACAGAAGCAAAAATTGTCTTTATAGTTTTCTCGTAAGTGAAATGTGATTTCTATACACATCTTTGTAATTTACGTCATTTGTGTGTATACGCTTCTGACAGTGAATACAGTGCAAGTAGTGTAGTATTATGATTATTGGCTTCTGTGCGTTTAGAATTGTGAACCACTCCCAGGCAAAGACAAAAAGTTTTTACAAGAAAAAAAACAATCTTGGTTTCAAGCTTCAATATTTACAATTATCTTGTTCCAGAATTCATTTGACAATCTCATTCTCAGTTTACTAGATAGATTGCGCCCTCTGACGAACATATGTGACATGTTTGTTAGTTGTGTGGTTTGCAACTGATGCCATGGATTGGCCAAAGCTGGGCGACTTGGAGTGGGACTGGCTGTGTCGAAGCCATGTTTCAATACATATTGTGGAATTTTACAATGACGTCACTGCCGCACCGCACTGCACTGTGGCCAATAAGTGAATGCGCAATGAATACATCATACATCTAAATAATTTGATCTTGTTAAGGTCGTCAACTTGAACTTCAAAACTAAAACAAACTGAGTCACTGTGATTCTTCCTGTCTAAACACTATTCAATTGGCTCTAACCCAGATAAGTGCGCCCCTCATAGGAAAGGTATTCTGGAAGGCCTAAATTACGACATAAATAAAATCCCCATAATACAAGAGACATTTTTTTTTTATTAAACATAACCTTAAATCAAAAGAAATTTGTTACCATTTAAGCCTAAAATCTATCGATATTTGAAAAAAAAAAAACATGTTTTTTTTTTTCTGAACACTCATTGGAAAAAAAATAAAAAAAATACGGTTTGCTGCAACTACTAAAAATTTAAAATTTAATTGGTCATTTCTCTCAAAAAATGAAAAATATAATGTTCAAACAAATAGACTGAATTTGTAGCAAAATATCAAGTTTTAAATACCATTAAACCTGTATGTAAAGTGCAAAGACATGATATTAAATAAAAATAAGCAAATTTGGGTCATTGGGTAAATAGACATAATAAGAAAAGTGTTTAACTACAGTGATTAATCTATGCTGTTTATGCTTTTGATATCAGTCGGGCAATAAATACTTGAATTGGAGGCAAATGATAGCAAGTAATTGCGCCCTCAGTGTTGATATATTTTTCTCATCGTAGGTGATTGTCCGTACAGATATGCGTACTTTCTTGTAGATCATAGCGGAGATTTAACGGGAAAAGTATACTCGGGTATATCGTCAAAGTGAGTAATTTAAAAACAATGTACCCAGCAAAGCGCCAAAAATCTGTATGTGGAAAGTTTCCAATATCTTGTCTCATTCTGCTGTGATCTTCAAGTTGTCTTCTTGGTGCGTTTGAACAATTAATGTAATGGTCATTTGTAATATGAAATTTTTTTTTTTATAAAAAATGATATAATGTCAATGTAAATGCACACCGATGAAACCTTAGTATACAGTATATGGAAGGTTTATACTGGAATTGATAATATTTCAATTCAAAGTGTTTATATTATTATCACGGATTATTTTTTAGAATTGTCGCGCCTCTAGTGGCAGCAAAACGCTCCAGCTCGTACTTCGTGTATTACAGTCGTGTATAGCAAACGTTTGGCCCACCCACACTACGTGTTCAGTTTGCGTGTTTCAAAAGTGTTATAATTTTTATTATGACCACAATTCATTAAATTTCGGGTATGGAGGAAATGATAAAGTATTATTTCATAAAGTATAAATAGTATGACTCATAAAAATTGCTTAATATGTATAGGTTACAAATGACACGCCCTTTATACATGATTTTGAAGTCACGAGCGCGGAGCGAGACTGACTTCAAAACCATGATGTATAAAAGGCGTGTCATTTTATAACCGGCTTCTAACATGGCTATGCGCCCTCCAATAATAAAATGTTGCATTAGATTAACCAATCATGTGTGTCCTTTTGACGATCTCCTGTCAATCAAGATCAGACAAACCCATGCTCTCACTAACTTCTCTCAATTTATACAGAGAATATAAATCGTGAATCCGTCGATCTGATTGGTGGAGGGCGAATAGCCATGGTAGAATGTACGTCACAATTATCAGTACTCATAAAATAACTAATTGTAATTTGATCAAACAACAACAACAACATATAGTAAGAGTCAAAGAAATCTAATCTGCTGTTTTAATGGTAGTCATGACTACTACAGGATGGAAGTAATTCTATCAATACATTGATGACGTGACTTTTAATTTGTGAACGTGACTTTCTTCCAATGATGACGTAATACCCTCAATGAGTGTTGCGTTAACGCGCAGTTCGGGGCAAGCACTGATTGGTTTAAAAGTTGTATCGGCAGATACCATGACGTCACCGGTAGTCAGACCGGAAAACGAGGCTCGGCTTCAGTTCAGTCAGTTCCGTCAGCGGTCGTGCTTTTCATCATAGACTGAGGAGCAGAAGGTTAGAATCCAACCAAACTATTAGGCACAGTTGCGAAATAAATCTCGGACAATCTTTCCAGATTTCGCTTATCGAATTTTAAATAAATAGGTCAGAAACTAGCCTTCTGTAATCTTACATTAGGTGTAAAACGTTGACTGTAACCAAGGCCTGAGTGCCGGTGGCCGTGACATAACTAGGAAATAGTACCGTATTAAAATTTATGTGCGGCCGTAAATCACCAGTTCTAAATCGTCATTAGATGGAATTTTTATGGAGATTCTTAAGAGTTTAAAAGCATGCTATCTCTGGTATCTCATAGCTGTACGTCAGTCACGCTTTCTGGAACGAGACAAAAACAGGCTAAAACTGGCGTTATCGTGGAAATTGGTATGACGCTATGCGTATGTTTGATTTCAAATGGTATGAACTCAGTACGTCCCCAATAAATATGTAAACGACCTTACTTGTTATGAGCTGTTTAGATATGGTTGACAATTAATCGTATACTGTGGACCGGAAAGAACTGAATCAAGTGGAGTATAAAAATCCTCCAAGAAAAGTGACAAAAGTTTACAACAACACCATTCAGAGAAAAAAACAGCTTAAAAATAAGTGAAGTAACAAAAATAATTTGCGTGATTGTTTCAACTATATTTTACGCCGACAGTTTCCAATGGTCAACGCCTGATACTGCTGCTGAAAAAAAATCAGAACCGCAGCTAAAATTTTCCAGAATCCACCTTTTCTCAACTTACAAAATGCGCAAGTTTTTTTCTAAACGCAGAATGGTTCTCTAGAATTTCCATACTGGGAAATAGGAAATCTACTACTTTTTCTCGTCCGCGCCGTTTTGCCTTGAAACCCTTAACTGGGTCAAGTCTGCAATCAAATCTGGTGAGATATTGGATTGTTGTCAACAGTTGACATGATGAATTTCGGAATCGCGTAGGTCTTCTTCTTTTCGCTATCGTCACCAACTAATTGTCCGTGTACGGGAAATTGTTGTTAATGGATCGAACTGTTTGGTAGATGTAATCCAGTCGTACCTGCGTAGCACAGAGCTGACATCGAGTGGACGGGCACTCATATGACGGCTGGTCTGGCCCCTGTGTTTTATCAAATGGAAGCAAGTACACAAGCAGAAACATTCAGCGTCAGATATCAATAATTTGCTGGTTTCTAGTGCGCATGGTATACGATCAGTAACTTGTACGCTCGTTTGGAGTTTGCACAAGATTAAGCTCATGCAACTTAATCGCGGAATTTTACAGAATTTTAGATTAATAAAAAGATGAATGTAATTGTAAACTTAAGGTAGTGGTGTTTTTTTCTCTCCTATTTTATTCCTTAGTTCTCTGCTGGCAAACAAGATTGAATAAGTGGCGGTCTTTGTGACGTATCTGGACAACAAAATACCACGTGTCACAAGTCTCATATTTTTGTGAATGGAAATTTTCGACATTTTTTATAACGAAAACCAAATCGGAATGCGGGACATGAAGGCTAAAAAAATGCCTTATCAAATTATAAACTGTTCGTAACCTAGTTCTACCGCACAGTCCATTATTAACCACAGGAACGCAGCTACCACACGCGATGGGCAAATTACCACTGCTCCTAAACTAGTATATTGCAAGATCATTCCTAAGCGATAGGAACCAAATGTGATCGCTACACGTATGTCTCTGGATAATCATGATTTTAAGCTTGATTTGAGACAATCAGAATTGATTATAGTCACAATTGAATATTTTATAAAAGGCTCCCCTGTTATGTGTATTACTGAGACATATAATTAGTTCAATCAAGTAAAATAACGCTGAAATACGAGGCGATGTCTACAATGCTTTATTATTGCCTGGACTACGACGGGTTCAACAATGAAGCAGACTAGTAGTTAGCTTTATCATCATCCCAACATAAAACATCTTTCCAGGGTGAAAGTAGAAAAAATATATTATTACCGAGTCCTTCATATGAGCCCAATAAAATTATCGTCGTCATAGTTTTAGTACGTGTGTTTAAACCCTTCGTTTTGCAATGATGAGATAAACAAGTCGGACCGCTGAGCTAAAAATAAGCATGGGTTCGTAACAAATCAGCGTGGTATTAGATACAAGCTCAGTTACGTTTACGGGCAGTGTACGCCTCGCCTCGTACTCATCGAATCAAAACTGACATCAATATAATTCCTACTAAACAAACCGTGAAGAATTATTGGTAATTCGATAACTTTGGAAAAGGTTTGTTTTTTATGATCGTCCGCGTGACTGTATTTTTTCTGTTTGTGTCGAATTCAGTCTCCTGTGTCAATAAGGATATTCACACAGTTGGCTGCGGACCGCGTTTATCTGCTGGAAGCAAGGTTATATTACACCACGGTCGCTGTAGGAGTTTGTGACAATACAAGGGACGGTGATCGAGACATAGCCCAGAATCTAAGGTAAGAATTTATTATATGAATTCCCGGTAACCCCGGGGAATATTTTAAAGAACAAACATGTGCCAATCTGTGCAAGTCGCGGTAGAATTGGGAAATGTGAAGTGGTGTGTGGGATAACGAACACACGATTTCACCATATCCACGCAAAGGCGTCATTCGGTTGTACTGCTTGGTATAGAGGCATGTTCATTACACTATTATAATACTATCATTTACTGCACAGCAAAGTGTAGAACTATGCTGTTTCATCATACGTCACTTCAAACCTTTGTGTTTGATGTTGCATCATTCCTCCGTTTGACAATTTGCGAGACATCTAAGTTGCGGTTTACACATTAATTTACTGTAGTAATATTTTATGACATTGCGGTTATTCAGTCTTTTCGCCATTACACTTCACTGCACCGATTGAATGCAGATCACGTGATTCGGCTGACAAGCACGTCTGATAAAAAACTCTAACATCTGTAATGTTCTGGCCAACTTTATTTGCTAAAATCGATGCATGCGCGAAGTTTATTTATCGTAAATTAATTTTTATTCGAAAAGTATTAGCAATCTGTGATGCTTACATTTGAAACTAATGTGACTGTTCACCATAGATCTTTCTATTCGTTTCAAATTCTGCCTGAGGCATACTCAGAACTGCACGTTATCGAGACAACAGGGATAACCACGTCTCACAGCTTTACATTGCAGTTTGAGGTAGTTGGGGACGGCAATGCGATTCACGCGAGTTTTAACTAGCTCTTACAACCCATAAATTAGACAACGCAATGGGGTTAACCAACCTTTATGTCAAACCAAATTGCATTACTAACATTCCACATTTTTAACTTGTTGACATAATGGGCGCTGAATTGATTTGGTGCATAATATTATGCCAAAAAACTGAAATCCTTTTAACAAACAATCTTGGTTACCGCTATTAAAAATGTAGTAGACTTTTTTTCAGGAATTAATATTCACACCAATTATTTTCAATTGTGGTATAACCTGTAAACTGTCACAGAATCTTTCACGTTTCGATCAATCATACTGACATCCGGGCAATATGACGGAACTACTTAGCGTCACGATACATGCTTGTTTACCTCGCTGATGACAGTTATTAGCCGTCTCGTTTATTTTTCCTGCCACCCCGAATGGCACTGTCATCGTAGAAAGAGATTGGTGTGGAATGTTTTCATTCCACGCGAAGTCGTTAGTATCGGACCGCCACGTGTTTCGCGTCTACTTTGATTTAGCCGTCGAGCATTAACATCTTGTTGTTGTAATTTATATCGGTGGTTAGTTGACAACTGTTTATTTGATCTCTCACCCATGTCGATGTATAGTTCATTGTACTTTCCTGAATATAGCGCCCTCTAGCGACGGCGACGTCTGTGACGTAATTGGGAAGGAAGACGACTCTCTATGGCATCAATGTAATTTTGGCCTGTGGTTGAATTCAGGAGAAAAAATAATATAATAAAACAATCCCACTTTACTTTCAACGATCTTACGCCATAGAAGCGCTTCGTCGCAAGAGTTATATAATTGTAAGTTCGGTGTTAAGGGTTAATTCAAGTTGCAAATAAATCAACAGAGTTGAGCCAACATTAATAATAACGGATTAGAGACGGCATTGTCACGCGATTGTTTCTCTCAAATTTGTGACGTTTTACCAGCACCGGCGATTAAACTTGAAAACTGAGTGTTACGAATGCATAGCGTTCGATTAGCTCTCGGTTTTACGGGACATGTCTTAACTTTTTAACATGTTTGTAATATTTAAAACCTCGAAATTAAAATTTTCGGTGAACATGTTTTGTGTTAGTAGTGTCTAATTGATATAACGTAATACAAATAAATTGATTGGCAGTACCGATGTTGTCTATTAAATATTCATTTGCCCGCCTTTCCATCGATTTGTACACGAGTATGGCAAGATTTAACTTCTTTCTTTGACGCAGGCTAATTCATTTCATTTTCTTGAACACATTTCCGCAGATACCTCTTTTGGCTCTAAAACATAAGCGAATGGTAGCACCCTTTTGACTTACTGAAACAAAAATGGCATAAGCTTCGTAGCAACAAGCTACCTCATCAGAGGTAAGTCTGTAGTGAAAACGTCAGGCATGGATATGATACGTCCGGCACGTGTTTCGAATACTCGAAATCTGTGCAGTCTATCTGCCTCTGCAATGCCAAATAAAATAGCACAATAATGCATATGTGATAGTATAAATCTGTCAAAAATAGTTAAAATGTGGAATTTTGGTGTTCTTCTTAAAAAGGCTATTTTTTTCTAGTTGACATATTTTAGAAATTTGATAAAATGCGGAGTGTCCATGAAAACGATCCGCCAATGGTCACCACCAATTACTACTTAGAACGATCAACTTGGCCAAACTTTTAACCAACTAACATAATATACCCTGGTTTCGCTATGTTGAGACTAGGTATATTTTTCTACAATTATGATGAAAAATCCTCAATATCTGTATTTATGCGACGATAAGAGTGAACTCGTAACCAACACATCAAATAATGATCCTATCATTAGCAGTACTAGTAAATCCACCACAAAACACAACAATCATCATCGTGACCGTGACGGCGCCCCCTCGTCACGCTCTAGGCTATATACTTTGTATACTTTTTTAAATATAATTTATAGGTGCTAAATAATTATGTTTGTTTACAGTATAATACACGTTATTAAAGATGCAGTATTTTTTGTTGATGAATACAATAGATTATAATTTATCATGATCGATGTTCTTGTAGCAGGCAACTGAGTATTCGTTGTCTCTATAATACAAGTGCGCTGTTTTTGGTACGTACAATAAAATCACTGCACATGCGTATAAGTATTTTTCATTTAACTAATACTATGATGTTTATGATATATCGTAATCTAATTTGGTCCTCATCCTGCTGTATCAAACAACAATATTAGTAAAATTCAGATTTCCATCCATATTGTAATGTTAAAATAATGATTATGTTGTAACTCTGGAAACGTGTCTCAAAACGGCTCCCCTTTTGCGTAAATTTGTTTGAGAAAGAGGAGGTTTGTATTTCAAAGTTTAGCAGTAGCAGGGAACATATGACCCGTGCCAAACATTATGGTATATATTAAAGGCCGGTAGTCGTCGTGTCGCGTCCTGTTCGATATGGGACTCATAGCGACGTATATAACGAGTGTAAAATACATTGTTTATTTACATGAAATTTGAACACGCGCTGCGCGAAGACCACCGCGCTTTAAGTATTAAACTACCAACCACTCAAATTTACGCGTTTGTTCACCTCAGTATATTACCCCTCCTCATATTCTCGGCAGTGTCATAATGAAAACCCGACCTAATACATTCCAACATGTGTACGTTACGGATTGATACGGATATGGATAATCTTTTTCCAACTGCGTCACAAGATTTCCAGGTAGAATAGAGCGCCCTCTAAGGCCAAAACTAAAATCCTATTTTCAACTGTAATCGCTTGTACTAAATACCAGTACACAGTTACTTTCAACACCCTTTAATTTGATCGAAAAATCAGCTCCCTTGCAATCGGGATAATCACATTTGAGTAAAAAGCTACGGTGGGTGAGATCGCGGGAATGACGTCAGAGATCTCTATATATACACAACTCAATCACTGAGCTGTGCAGTTATGCAATTTCTCCGCGGTATCCGTACTTGGTCTGCACTGTGTAACGATCCCCGCAGATTTCTGAATACTCTGCCGTGTCATATTCCGTAACTGTTTATAAATCTCATCATCGTCTTCCCACGTAACTATGCGACTTCTTGACCCCGATAGCCCCCGCTGGAATACATTTGATCCGCGAACAAGTAGCAAATTGAAAACGAGGAACATGTAAACTGTTCTTGAAGATATCATAATGACGTTACGTACAGGTCGTTATTTAAGCCCACGGTGGGCAGATCGGAATTTTCAGGAGAAAACTGGTTTTCTTTGTTTACTGGGTAGAGTGTATTTTTTAGAGAGGCGTATAGTTTCTTGTTTCGTCTCTGCAAATTACTGTAAAATACTTTATTTTAGCTGGAAATAATTTTCGCTGAAAAGACATTTCGGGTGTTTTGTATGGAATTTATTTTCACTGATTTTCGATGAGTCGAATGAAAAGTAAAGGGGAAAAGGTATATTTGCTTGATTTTATTTTCACTAAATCGTCCCTTCAGCGAAAACAATGAAAATTAATTCCAAGCAAAAATAAAGTATTTTACAGTACGTTTTTCATAAATGTAATCCAGCTATGTTAACAAGAATAACGGACTACCCCTTCTACAGAATCATCCACACCGTGTTAGAGAAACTATACTAGCCAATACAGTGTTGGCACCATTTTACTATTCAAAACAAAATAATTTTCGTCTACGTTTATTTATTTTCGAGTGTCTTTGTCTACATATTCACATTCACCATGCGCAATTCGTGTAAACAAACACTGTATTTTACAAGCTTTGCATTTAACACAGTCAAAAACGACGAAATATCAGTATATATACATATACTAGTAGTTTACATATACATTTTTCATCTGCTTATTAGCGCTTTTTGCCGCGAAAATTTTCATCATTTCAAATTAATCTCCCAGCTTTCAGTTGACGCATCATGGAAGGAAAATGCGGCGGCGGCGCACGTGTATTGAGCGCGATTATTGGCTGATGTGGAAGGTGTGTCATTTATGCAAATTTCGGTAAATGCACTGGCTCTAATTTGCTGCTAATCACCAATACGCGACAACACGCCAAAATTAGTCCACCCAAAATAAAATTTAATAGTTATAACTTATTACATGAATGCTGCAGTAATTTCCAGAATTGTTTTTACCCAGCACTGCATTTGCATTCGACTTTACCAGCAGCGTAATTGCTGTTTCACCGGAACCATAGTAAGTGACCCCCTACAACTCGGTCATACTCGCCTGCAAGAGTGTTTGCTTCCGCTACACTCTAAGGATAATCTGGTAAAATAAACAGATGAGGCAATTGTAATATGAATATTCACGAGTGAACACCATAAAAGCAGTGTCTAATCGATGCTTGCTTTAGAACTGAGGGAACGGATAGCCCGTTTCTACAAGTAGTAGATTAGTTGGTTTCAACGGATGGAAGAAAGAGACGCTGATTGGTTGTTCTATTAGGATTTACATTTTAACGTCATTTCGCACCGCGCTTGTTGATTGGCTGGTTGGATTAAACTATCATTGAAATTTATAAATATTTATAATAATGAAGGAAATGGGTCTGTTGTGTCGACAGTATATTAGTAACATGCGATTGCTATGTACGCCAGGACTTTCTTCAAATTTAGATGCGTTTGGCTCAGTGGTTCACTTGTATGACGTCATACTACACACTCATCGCACATTAACATGCTTTTCAGGAATTTTCATAATTTTGCTATATTCACATTTGTCAGATCCATATGCGCAAAGAGCGATACGACATTTTACTACAAAGAACAATGTGACCTTTTACCTTTACGACAATCCAGGTGTCCCCACTGATCGCGTTCGGCATGGCTCATAAACCAGTAGGTTAGAAGCTATTCAAATAAAACAAACGTGTAATTGTAACATATCCAGGTGCCATTGATCGAGAGATCGTATAATACTTAACAAGGTCACACATAGTCATTAACTTAACAGGTAATCGATACAGCAGGTAATTTGCCCAGTGTGATATAAATGTGTTTGCTCAAAGGTAGAGCGTTTCAAATGCCTCTCTTCAGTGGTTAGTAGGTCCCCTGCAGTAGAAATTGTAAGTAGGAATGTCAGCAAATAAAGGTGTATTTTTTGAGGAGCTTTATTGCCGAAGCACACTCGCAACATCAGTAGTTAAGTAGCAGTAAAACAGTAACGAAGGCGCCTCTTCCGCAGGGTCCCGTCCTTGCAAAAAGCTATCACGTAGCACGATAAGTACACATTTCGTTTCCGCTTGAATTGTATCAAAGTCTTGCGTTCTACATTTCTGTTCAACACATCACCTATTCTTAGTCGCGAGAAATGCATAAATAAATGTGTTGTTTGGAGGTCAGTGATCAGCGAAAATCAAAGTAAATAATAATATGCATCGCAGAAACTCTTTAGTCTCCACGCAAGATAACCTCAATCTTAGGATCAATTAAGATTTGACCAGCGAAGTAGAGCCGTAATACTAATGAGATCTGAGAATCAAGACCTTATGCCCACTGATCCGATTGCTGCATATGTGATTGGGAAAAGCAAAGTGAAATACCCTGGCCGAGTTGTTATTATACGATTTCCTCCCAGGCTTCAATCTCAAATGGTCATCTATTTGCTTGTTATTACTTCTCTAAACTATTTAGATAATAACTGTATGCTTGACAGTGTTGTAATAACGCTAGGTGCCTTGAGGGCATAGAAATCCATTACCTTAGTGATTATCGGGTTTCCATAGCGTTATCTGATTGATGGCAAGTAACGGGCACGACCCAATGTGTGTGAATACTGTCTACGTTGATGCAATAGTCTAAACATGTGACTCAGTTATGTGGCATATCCAAGTTTAAAAAATTCTCGGAAATTTCACAGAGCGAGATTACTGACAATAAGATTGAGAACCCCGCTAAATCTGACTGTGAATATTGTCCAATCCAATTAGCCCAACCCAAGACAGTTTGATGTATATTACAAAGTTGGGATTTACTACCGAGATTCATGATCTATTTCCTTCAAGTGACCGCATTATGTTTGCACCAATATTCTGTATATGACGAAATTTACAATAATATTCTCTATTTTGATATACTCATGCAAATACACGAAATCTAATCACATATTTTGATTCTGTGTGTCCGCGTTGAGAATGACATTGTAGTGTTATTTAAATATTACTTTATTTCCGAAAACTTTTTAGCTTAACTATGTGACCCTGCTTTAGCGTGTACTGTGACATTTCAGCGACATCTCCACTCTCAGTCACGTGATCTTTGGTAGGGTCACATATCAACCCGAGATCACTGATCTAGAAAAGCATGTACATTTCATTATTCGTATGTCATCAATATTAATCTATGCATATGCATTATCATTGTTTTGATATCATCTGTATCTTAAAGTTATATCTGTAAATGTTAGGTTTGTTTCTGTGCACGGTATTTGACACCACGTTATTGTGTATGTGGAAGTGCAGTTGACTATGTTTAAAATAATTGACTTTATTGACACAAAGAATTGAATGAATAACTTTTATGGATAACTATTTTCATAATTATTCTGAATTTCATATTAACTAAAACTGCAACATAACTATGGAGATATATGATTTGCGTTGAAAGGTGATATTACCATAATCGTAGCACTGGAAGCAGAATGTACAGTCCCGTCTCTAATTTACATTGCTTGCAATTGTTTACTTAAACGTGCAGCTTTTAGCCGACATTATTACGATTTACCTGCACCAAACACATGTCGAGAAAAAAAACATCTCAGATGTAGAATGCAGAGAACCTCATTGCGTAGCAATTAAGTCACGCCATTACTGCTCGTCATCAGTATTCAGGCTTAAAGCTTGGGTGGTCATATTATTATCATCAGTGTTATTTCACAGTGATTAGAGCACTCATAAAGTGAATTGTGATCACATAATGTAATTATCAAGTATCTCCCCAAGACTAGTAGGAATGATTATTTCACTAGGTTTGACTTAATAGGCATTTAGTGACGAGAAAACAAATCGACATACGATGAAATACACGCACTATACATTCTTTGAAATCTATCATCCATTTCAGCGTTCTATGCTAGCTTTATCATCCGGTTTCCGTGGCGATACGAGAAGTCAAAGTTCATTGCTTCGCACGATTCACATTGGGGAGGTCGTCTCCGGCTGCTGATAATCGGTGTATTATTATACACAATCCTACGTAAGGGTGGGGTCCTCTTGGACCGTCGTTGCAAGTCGTCAGCGTTCAGCTACATTCTGTACATTTGCAAGTGTGGTCACTCGTCATTTGTGTCAATCCGGTAACGTTGGAGCTACTAGTATATTGTAACGACCCGTCCATGTAGATCTGGCCATCGCCGTTTGCGTTATTATCTCCAGTAGTTAAATCAGTGGACTGCGACACCACCGTATAGTGATTGTTTGCCAAATCCGTAAGTCGAGTTCTTTCATTTCTTGATTGAAATTACTTTGTGATTGGTTTTCCTTGATTGATTTCAGATACTCATCCTCATTCCATGCTTTCATCAGAGAGTGTACTATTATCATAACTGCTGATAGCGACACGAGGTTACACATTGCGAACAGGTTGCAAGGCAATTGTTTCACCTGAATAAACCTTTTCATGGCGAGATAAAAGAACATTCGATGTGTTTTATGTGGCATGCTGTAGCGTATAACAAGGATATATTATTCGCAATAACACCAAGTTACAGAAGACATGCGCAGCATAATTAATAATATTTGTAAAGACAGCACGAATTATAAAACGCGCGTCCAATAATCGCCTCAATCTGTTTCAAAAATGATACGTAATGTACATACATTGCATCTATTTATTTTAACATAAAGCAGAATAGTGTAGAATATTTTTATACAGAGCGTAATCCAATCCACGATTCACGGAGAGTTGCCTCAAATATTTAACTCAGTTCTTTATCGCAAACAAACATAACATGTCTTTAGACATGTATTGCACAATATGAGTGATATCGCCCTCTTTAGGAGAGTTCTTGAGATCATGCGTAGTTTAGTCCCAGGATATATAATGAATAACAGCCTCCACCGGGAATAACCCTATTTGAAACACGGTGTAAATTAATACATACTTCATTATAAAGACGAGAACGATCTTCGTAGATTTGCTTTAAAACCATTCATCTATTTTATCTACAATCCCGGCAAAACTCTGAAAGCGCCAAAGTGTTCGCGCCGCGCTGTGTTCAATACGGTCTACATGTGACGTATACCACGCACGTGGACGACATTCGAATGTGTACTGCGCGACCACTTGTAATCATATATCTTATAGAAGAAGGGTTAGGCACCACAGGCGCAAACAACAAAAACAATCAGTTTGTTTGCTTGCTGTACCATCTTAGTCTGATTTGGTCAAAATAAAAAGCCGTCATGTGTAGTACTAAATAAATGCAGTAGATGTGTAATTACATCGATTGTGGCATAGATTGAAAAATATCAGTTATCTGTGTGTACATTTCATTACTAGTGTTAAGGACTTATTTAATTATGAGGGAAATAATAAAGTTAGTTTCTGGATTCAAACATGCGTGACTCGGAGTGTTGTCGAAACGTCAATTTATACCACTTTTACTAAAAAAGAAAAGAAATACAATATTGTCAACCTATACATTGTACACGGCGTAATGAGTTAATTATCAATGTCAGTGAACAACAATTAGATATACACAATAGTAACAGATCACGTAGGGCTATACTCAAACTTGTTTGTTGAATTTCGTAATATTTCAATAGAACATGAAATAGGTCACGCGCATTTTAAATTCACTGACCTTAAATTGAAACAAGACTCAAAACGACCTGTTACACACTGTGTGCCTTGCGTACTATTATTCTATTTTATTTTATTTTATTTTATTTTTATTATTCTATTCTATTTTATTTTTGACTCACTCGAGTAGGTATATCTCCTTGTTGGTGTACCATTTCGTCGGCCATGCATTCGCCATCGATATCATATAACAGGATTAAACAGGATCTTTCGTACCGCGGAGTATATCGAAGTCAGTTATTTGCTCGGCAGTATACAATTTCATTTTCAATACAAACCCGTGTTGCCTAAACGTATCATATTCGCATTTCGTTACCAGTCAAATGTGCATACTGCATTGTGGAAATCATTGTTAACGATCAGCACTGTCGTATCGACATTTTTTGAATGACTGTAACAGTACAAGACCACAGTTACGTTGGTGTACAGATGATAATAAAATAAATGCGACTAATTTACCGATATTTACTATATGAAGGCCACCATCTTGAATACGGCATGAAACTGATTAAAATAAGAGACATGTTTTTTTCGGATTCCTACAAATCACGAAAAACATACCAATCTTTCACAGCCAAATGATCCATTTGGGAAACGTCAGGCCAATCGCTACAAAATTCAGGCGAATTTGTCGTGTGACAAAAATTCTTTGCATGCCAACACCTAGTTCTACGAAGAACATAGAACACTTTTCTGGGGTATTTTAAACCACGAGTTGTCATTTCAACTTAAGAGACAGTCAGCGACAGATTTACAGTTAGATGACAATTTCGGTTTCAAATATCCCGGGAAAGTATTCTATGTTCTTCGTGTAATTAGGTGTTCGTATACAAAAGATTTTCCCACACAAAAACGAATTTTGTTATATATGTTTACTGAAAAAAAGATTCTATAAGATGAAGCTTTTTAAGGTTTTGTGAAAAAGTGATAATAATGAGAAAAGATCAAATCTGCATATTTAATTGTATGTATTAACATATGATTACTTTTAACGAGAGTGAAAATAATCGATTTTATTTCGTGCAAATATATTAAAATATAGTGCGAGACAATAAACGTTTGAAGATATGTCCTAACGCCATCATTCCTATCTTTTTTTATTTCTCTTTGCTCAGCGCTCCCCGTCATAGTTGCTGGGAATCAAAGACAAAAACAGTTGCCATGGACATTTATAAGTATGTCCTATAAATACACAGCAGGTTCTCATTAACGTGGTCAATATCCAGGTGTTCGTGTACGCGTTTAAAATCTTTAAACAACTAATCAATTTAATAGCTATTTATTTGTGTCACAAGGGAAATGCGATAAATACTTTTTTCACGCGATTGTAACAGTTGATTGAATTATACTATTAATTGACAGAATCAAGAGATTTTGTTTTCATGTTGCCCTCATTCTTGTAGTTTTATTGCGCGTATATGCGTGTCAGAAACGTACATTTTAAATTTGGAGTTTAATGATTAGTTAACAGCTTTGCTAATTCTTGGAATAAGGTATGTGTAACAGTTAAACAGCACGTATTATTTAAAATGCAGACATAATCAGTGAATATTATAAAGGGCATACTGAATTCATTGACGTTACTACATTTATTTATTATAAAACATTGTTTATTGTAACACACAAAAAGGGCCGTTGTCCTTGTCGATCGTGTCATGGAGCATTTTGCACGGATTACGGGCGTTCAGTTGAGTGTCAGTTTGCAAATTTTACCAGTTGAAAAAACAAAACCATCATACCACATGCGGCTGCATGTTACCCGAACTGCGATAGGGTGAATTGAATAAGGTTCTACCGGAACGTATCTTATTTGTAACGAGATGAGTGGAATTCAGGTCGGGTTAAATTAATTTGTTTTTTTAACATTTCAAAGTTATGCTTATGGCATGACAATGTCTTATGATTTGAAAGTCATTTGAATCCGTGGTCTGGCATGGTTGTTTGCGTACTCCGACACGCGCCATCTTTGTTTTATAAAACTCAAAATATCACTGTGTCACATTCATTCAATGAATCATCAATTTTTATAGACTGGCAAATAAATTTGACGACGGCAACTAATGTGTTGGATTCGTGCAATTACAAACAACACTATTACTATTGAATATGCGAAATCAAATGGTGACCTTGCATAGTTTACGATTCACCCCGTCATTGGACCACGTATCGATCGTTTCACTGTAAACACATTCATTTTCCCACTTGGTTTTAATTTCACTGATAGGCGACATTTGGTAAATTAAAACCACGTAACATATACAATAAATTTTCAATCATTTTATCAGCATGTTATAATATAATCGTTGTAGACATATTTTGCATTAGTCTCCCCCAGATAATTCTCAAAACGCGCACCAGGACATGCGCATACGTGCATAGGTTAAAATAACATTAACTGTGTAAAACATGTTTAACATTGTTGCACAATGCGACGATCGAATGCACCCCCATCGACGTAGAATTAGAACGTAAAGTTCACATGCATTCCAGTTACCAGCGTTGGGTCGCGTTAACCTTCAGAACCCCTCACGAAAGTATACAATACGTCTCTTTTAGCGTGACCGCACATAACACTTTAAGCTTTCCCGGTTGACTAATGTTTGGATAAAGGGTGGTTTGACAATTAGATGTGTTTTTCCAAAGACACAATCAAGTACAGATTCAAAGTCACCAACTGACAAGCTTCAAGCGTTGTAGGATAAAACGAGATCATCTTGACCAGCATTCGGATATCTGTATCAATTAATATGCGATCAGAAACTAGACAATTGGCACGTTTGACCTTGCTAATCGAATTTGATATTACATGGTGTTCGCTGCTTGAATATCACCCATATAAAGTGAACATTAACGCTGTTTGAACTTAAGGTGTATAAACATATTTTGTTTTTAACATAGCAAGAATATAAACCCAGATTTGTTGTTTAAATCTGAATATCTACGTGACAGGGCAAGGTTTCACGAAATTATAAATACATCGTATGACATAATATGATGGTTGGAATAACCTTCATCAAATTATGTAACCAGGTTTACAAGGACATACCTAAGTAATCGAGATGTTTTTTTTTAATTTTATTTTTCAATTGCCATCAATCTGAACAAACGCATCACATCGAATCAACGCTGACTCGCACTTATTAAAGGCTGCAAGTGTGCGTTTTGGGGCACGTGCGATCTCTTTACTCATATCACAGTTTAAGAAGTCAACTTGAATTCAATATTAATATATTGGTGCAAGATAATTTTACGTTTTCAAACACTGTAACACTTTTATCTGGGAAAAACTGAATACAATTTAATAAAACTATATTCCAAATATCAACAGTCTCCATTGACGATTAAAAAAATTGTGTTATTAAAACACTTGCAATTTACCCAGAATAACCATTCCACCATGGTCAATGTTAAGATTTTAACAGATTATATTTATTTCCATAGAATCTGTATAGCAGCATCCCAGTATCACTGCGCCATAGGTTGTCGCGTATAAACTCAGCAGAAATAATACCGTTCATACATTCGAGTATGTACCAGTCACGACCTCATAGAAAAGAAACTCCAATTAAAATATCTTTGCGTTATTTACATTTTACAAAGAGCTGGTTTGTAAATTTAAATGGGATATGTGATATAGACAAAAATATCTCCCATGACTGTTGACTTTCTACTTTACGAGACCATCTCAGATATTAATATTTACATTCTTGGCCTTTGAAAATCAACATTGACTTACCCCCACTTGCCAGCCACGGTTAAGTTATTATCGAACATTCCATCGATTTTGCTAGGAAAAGTGAAATGTGATGTTTGTTTGTATAAATATAATTAGCATATCATGAAGGAAAACTCGTTAAATTAACTGCCACGTCGTATTTTATTAACCAAAGTGAATGGTAGTTGGTTTGAATTCAGAAAATTTTTACTCAAATACTTTGATTTTACTTTTTAGAATCCAGATTAACATGTGCGTAAGCCCTGGTGACCAGTGTTCAGACCCTACAATAGTAACATTTACTCAATTGGTCAACGTATAAAGGGGTTTCCCTTGACAACTCTCAAAAAGGAGTTTGCGTTTTGAGTATATTTGTATATATCCGATTAAAATATATGCCATAGTCTATGTAGATGCATACGAGCTTTTCTTGATAATGTGTCTTTATTCGACAATTTGCAGGCTTCAGCTTGACGTGACGTGACGTGATGATTTTAAGCGAGTACGTCACATGCGCCATTTTGTTTGTCCTCGTTCGACATGGCGTTTAATTAGTATAAGTATTTTTGCGACCTACGATATTATTATATCGTCATAGACCTGATAGCTACACTTTTCAACTATTGATTGCTATACGTAGATTCAAGTTTTGATGGTCCGTCACAATGCGTGCGTAGTAAACGATTATGCTACTTTCTCATGCAGTACAAAAAATATTAACATGCTTCATTCATTTTATAAGCATATATAATCACGCAAACAAAACGTCGTAAAAATTACAATTTGCTAAAAAAATGGTACTTGTGACTCATTTTGTTTAAGTTCCATTGAGAATGTCTCTGTCAGTTTCAGTTACGAGGTTCATGAATATTTTTAAAACTAACCGCTGTTCCCCCATGATATTAGCTTGAGTCTTAACCATACTTGTTGTAGACAAAACACAGCTATAGTATATTGCGTATATCGCTGACTTGAAGACGTATAGCCAAATACAATAACAAAATGTCGCACATTCAACCCAAACATACCGAACTACATCTGTCACAACATTCTTTGTAACTGCTAAGTACGTGCTTAACAAAATAACTATTGAAATTATATAGTAGAAAATCTTAAAAATGAAACTAATGATAAGACGCTTTCGGGTGCGATGTATTGTGGTAAGACACCAAATAGATGCCTTTCTATTATTTATTCACAGAATAACTTGAGGTAGAATGTATAAAATGATATGTTAGCAGCGTTTTCTAAAAGACAACAATGACCACACATTGTAATTAAAACCCGATTAAGAAATAATGTAAATTTCTTGACATCAACAAGACTCAATACATTGTTCTCAATGTAAATGAACAAAAGATTGTGATATGTATCTTGGGCATAGAAAACAAACATATTATTTGAACTACATTTTGGACATCGATATTTGCTAACTGATTACGGTAATCTCGCGTTGTTAACTTGGTTTCAAAAATATGTAAAAAAAAACCCGGCAATTACTATATTTTGACTTTTACTGTTTTTCTTTTCCTAAATCATCACTATTTCTAAAATTTGATTGATTCAATTCAAAATAATCGAGGCAGTTTCAATTTCTGATTTTTAATGGTTAGGGTTAAATTCTATGTAATTTAGAACATGGAGATCAGGAAGTGTCATCAATTATTAAGATACATAAATTATTCAACTAAAACGCATTTGTAATATTTGCTCTTATCTTCGTTTACAAAATTTATTATATGTTGGTACAATATAAAACATGAATATATGTCATATAAAATATTAAATATACATGACACACATTTCATAACTAGTATCGTATCGTACAAATGAACTTACAACTAACAGTCGTTTTCCATGTTATTTTGTTTGAAAATAATTATTAATATTTATTCATTTTCTGTTTTAAGAAACTAAAGTGAAACTAGTAATATATATATATATATAACATCTAGAGTTGACTGGATAGTAAATAATATTATCAATCCATTTCGTATGTACATATAAAGCAACAAACGCAATCAAAATAGAGCTATTACGTGTCTACCTCAATTAAGGGAAGTGTTCTCAAATTACTTAGCTCAAGTGATCGGAATGAAGCCTCTCCAATTCAATTAACCAAGTGACCCAAAGCGGTTTCCCTATCTTTCTGGGATATATCTCCTGTATGTATTTACATGTGTATATTCTATTGATCTTAAGACAAGGCTCTAGTAAGATTTCTATGTGACGTTCGTTTTACCGAGGACTTTGGTTATATATTACGTGTGCTGAATTGTTTTGGGGATTGAAGGGAATCAACATCGCAATTAAACCGTGTAAAGCGTACAATGCTAAAAAGAATATAGACACGATGAAAGAAGTCACTCCTGGAGATAGGTTTTGTGCAAAAATGTGGTATTTCCTTTACAAGAATAGGACAAACTCTTTTAACTCTTCTGACAACCTAACGGAAACTACGTGGCTCAGATAGATACATGGTGGGTACCAAAAGTGAAGAAGACGTTCTTACTTTTCCAATAAACCGCGCCCTCAAGTGACGAAGTGCTTCAGTGACGTAAATTGGTGTCACAGAAACCGTTGAAAGCGTCGATATCGCTTTGATCTGTAGCCGTACATCGACGGATATAATGTTTTGAGGAATATTAGATGGCGAACGACTGCACAACCAAACACAGCGGTTGATTCAAACGCCATTTTCCTTGCGCATACACGTCATTTTGACGTCACAGATGCACCCCGTCACTAGAGGGCGCGATTTTTTATAAATGATATATAGAATGATGGCCAAATAATTGAGAGAATGATACTCGTAAATGCTGGAACTGGGCCCGACAATTGCCATGATAAATACATCCTGTCTCGTAGACTCATGATATATCTCTGCTTTCAGAAGATATAACGTAGAGGCTAGTCTGCATCTAGATTTAATAGTTTTGGAGAGAGTAGACTATCATACCATTTCGGAATTTGTACGGTTGCTATGTTAATGGATTTGGAAATGAGTTAATGTCAAGTGCAATGCCACCACTGACGTGGGTGAATTCATTCTCTATGCTATGAGTAGCGCTTTAAGAATCTTTGAAATGCGCGATGGTATTTTGCTTTTGAAAATGTAAATGTAACTCTACAATTGCACGTAGACGTGAAGTACATATGATTAAACATTGCAGGGTACTATTTTCTTGAATTTCAGAAATATAATCTCGAAGAACTTGAGTGATCCTGTTTTGCAAGTATGGCATTCAAGGGTCACGTTGATAATTATAGATTTTCAAGTAAAATTTCTAAAAATACATTTAACTGCATTGAAAAAAAATACAATCTTATAGAGGACGACAGGCTACTAACTGAGTGTTTTTATAAGAGAGTTTCCCAATTTCCGTGATTATAGTGCAAAAATATAATATAATAAAATATAAATAGATATTTTTTCCCCTTTTACTAACATCTTTTATTTTCATAAGTGCGCAATTTTATTTTCATGGTACAAACATCATATTTTGTGTTTGTTTTCCAGTGACATACAGCGACCACTAGCATAGCATGCAGAGATGCTATTAATGGCGGGTTTTCTTTGCAGTCTGATCCGATGATCTGTATGAAATGGGTCATCTCGATATCAAAAGACCAAGCTATACATGTATCTTAAAATTTATATTAAATAAAATATGTAGGTTATACCAATACACGCTTTCACGTATTCACAACGGAATAGAACAAATAGTTAAGAAAGTGGAATATTCAGGTTATGCTACAATAAATAATTACACCCAACTTCAAAGTTAGAGCGGTCATAAATTGCGCTGCACCATCAGCATCCAACAGAACGCCTCATGCTGGTGCACTAGTGACGGCGTCACATGCAATGGAAATTCACATTATCATGTTTTCCGGGGCGAACAACCTCTTGAAATTAACATACTTACATAGATATTGCACTCATTTACATATGGCTACAGGCACATATTTGTCTAAGGCAATAACAACTCGAGATTGTTAACTTGTTAGGCATGGTAATGAAACAAATCCCCTCTAGCCACGACACATGAATCAGTTTCTAAAATATGTGTGTTTTACATGTGGGAATTGTGTAAACACGGGCATTACACATGAAGCTGAATTGAATGTTATTGTGCTTTCCTTGAAAACGAACGTTAACACAGTGAAACGGCGAAAGCTATTCACAGCCAGTGAGACATTTTGAATACTGATTTCTGAAGAAGCTCATCTGTGGCAGCGTTAAATACCAACATACTCAAGCGAAGGCATAACGATTATGCATTACGCATGAAATCAGCAATGACGCGCACGTGGAGATGTACACATCCTTACATTCACGCGGTACGCGGTATACAGAGCGAACATTATTACGTGGCTTCACACCGATAATATCGTAGAACACTATTCATACTCCCAAAGGCATGTATACAATTGAACCAATCGAGAAATTATTACTCGGCGCTATACTGATTTATGTTCACCCACGCACCAAGTAATTGTGAACAGTGTTACTTTCACACCTTCGAGTTATTGCTCCACCCGGGGTGCTCAATTTTTGCATCAGGGGGCATGGCTGTCGTCACTCAGATACCGTGTTGATACGTTAGGTCTATGTTTTGAGCATTTCAAGGCGAAATTAATACCACTCATAAAACTATTCACACTCTGTCGTCTATTTTTATTTTATTTTATTTTATTTTATTTTATTTTATTTTATTTTATTTTATTTTATTTTATTTTATTTTATTTTATTTTATTTTATTACAAGACAACCTGATTTCTACAGTAGACGGAGTTCAACGAAAGATTTGTATCGTAACAATGTTTTAGAATTTTCAAGACAATGTCAGGACTATCAACACTACCCTTTGTCTTCCCAGGTTTGCGGGTTTCGCCAAATTAATGAACATTCTTATAAATATTACAACGCATAGAAATGCAATACAAGGCCATTGTAAGACACTAATTGTGCAAATACATAATTTTCAATCTATTACTCCCATATCAGCAATACGTACTATTTTACTGATTCTGAATCGATGCTCCATTAAATATAATACATTACGATCGTTTTAACAGACGCATTGACAGATTACAAGTGGTGCTCGATAATCATCACGTGGGCGAGGTTTTATATCTCCCGGATGGGACCATGGGAATACATTTCAATTAAAGGTTGTTTTTAATCTAGCGATGATCAAACACGACAATAAGAACAGATGCCTGTAACAATCCGAATCTCCAACCAATTATTACATTGAAATCATCCATTAACCCATCGAATTCTTCCCGCCAATTTATATATTTCTTTATAGCTTCGTCGTTTTGGAACAAATCTAAATCCATTTTTCCACAAGACTTGATTTGATAAAAAAAAGCGATGTGGATTTATTTTATGTATTATGTAAAACAAATAACATTCCTAAAAAAGATTACAAATAAATGCGAATATGCACCACTGTTATGAAATACCTGGAAACGCCCTCTGTGTGTGGGTGTATAACTGGAATTCTGATGTTTACAATCACGCTTTTTGCATATACGTAGAATAAAAAGAGGCAATAACTAGAACTGACTGCATGTATACATAGAGATCATGTGATAAATGTCACCTTTCCACGTATTGCGAGGATAATGAAATCACAGATAAAACAAGCTTAATCCAATCATACGTATTTTAGTTAACTTCTGTACGATAGCTGTTATGTGAAAACAGAACACTGCAGCGAAGGTGACCCTACAGGTCATCCTTTCTACCTTGGGCATTTGCGCTTGTAAGAACGCGATGATATTCACATGCAAATTAAGTATTCAGGCAGCTTTTACATCGAATCGCACAGACGTCTGTGAAGATCTTATTCGATTTTTTTTTACAATGTGTTTCTGCGCAGGCGCATCACACCAACTTAAAAGATCTGAAGTCAACAGCGAAATTGTGGCAAATGCGTGTGTGCTCTGCGATGCTGCCAGCTACTATTCTACATCGTGTGTTTGTTTTCTCTTCAATAGGAATATCTAGGCACCTCGCTTCTTTTTAAGAAAAAATACACGGACCTACCGGATTGCTTACGAAGCATTGATGCGGTGACGATTGCGAAAACACCGAACTTGATCATGACGGACCCCAAAGACGTTCTCAATCATAACACAAACTCATCGGAGGCGATTAAATACAGGCCTTCGACGTCTGAAGAGAACGGCGATGCCATACTTTTCAAGGATAAAATATCGGACCCACTTCGGGCATCGATGATCTGCAAAACATGGTGGAAACGGCGTTCTGTGATAGAAAAATCACTCGTCTTACTGCTTGGAGGGACAGTTTGTCTTTGTATCATTCTCATACTACTTTTAGCTACAAAGCAAGGTAAATATTCTCTTTTTTAATATTTCTAAAATAATGTTGCGGGACGACTTAACAACACTAGTAGTAATACGTTGTGTTTTTTTGTAGTGTATACGATATTTATAAACGTTTTTGAACTATCAGTTGAACGTCTCGAATCTAGTTCAAATAACTCAGTGTATCGCATGTCAGTCATCCACACGCGTTCTTCTAAAGTGAGAGGGGAGAACTGTCAGGGTGGCATTTTGCATATTTGACTAAAACTTCGTAATATTGTAAATATATCGTTTACATGTATAGAACACACTGCTGCTATGGATTGCCCAGAATTGCATGCTATTCGCCGAGCGATGTTTGAAAACACGACCGACGGTAATCGACGTAACTGAAATTAGCCAGAAAGGTGAAAGTGACAAAGAATTGTGGCAGTATCTCTATCATCGTGCACACATTTCGACACAACACTGGTCGAATATCAACTGTCGACTGTAACCCTAAGATGTCTAGACTACGTCTTTAATTGAACACGTTTACAATTCAGATAGATTCTGACATCTTCAGAGTGTAACTGTAATGACTTCTTAGCAATCAGACCTCTCATCATCTAACGGGATACACTCCGTCCAATCTATGATAGCATCAGTCGTCAGTGACGTAACCACTATAATACGTTCTCGTTTGCAATTCGGGATTTGGAAATAAACCTAACATACATAGCAAGCGTGCGGATAGCGCAGAGATAAATGTCTAACCCCTCGGTTTATTCTCTTAACTGATTTATCTCGGAGAGTTCTCAACTTGCAAAATATCACATATGATTGGATTGTTTTTTGCAGTTCTCATAAAATTACGCGCAAGAAAGGGAGAGAAAGAGAGATAGTTTGTTGACGTGCAACACAGAGTGAGGTTTACTTCTAATATGTTCCTTTAAGGGGAGCAGAGTTCTGGCTTTTGTCACCCCGTGCATGAAATTTGAGATCTATGAATGAATTCTGGCGATAAAAACAACTTGTATGTGCTGCGAAATGCCTTAAATATCGGGTATAAAACTGAACTGTGAAGTAAACGACAAACATCCACATACGTGTATACACAAGCTTTACATCAAATCGGATGTGTCTTCTAGATCTATGCCGGATCTCTGCTCAAGTCTATGTTTTCTAATTGCCATACGTGCAGAATGCAATCGATTTCCATGGTTTTAATGATTTACGAGCAAGTGAAACTGTCAGTGAAAACAATTTTCAATTTATATTTTTCAATAATATATAAATGCAAATATATGGTATGTTCCGGGTACTTGTGAAACCGATCGTTGTCGATTCAGGCAATTAAGGAATATTTAAATGTTGCTTTAAATAATGAAATATCAACTACTCCTTGCGGACACAGACTATCTATATATATAGCTAGCACGTTAGATAGATAATGTACAGGATAGTCCGATTCTGACTGAAAGTTATTCACGTACGATAGATATAATGATCCTGATTTTAACGTGGTAGAGCTAACATCACACATCGTCACGCTTCAGATTAGTATTTGTTCGAGGGCACTACACTATATACATTTAAATAAGAAAGAAACAAGTCATGTCATGACATGACATAGTTCCCGGCCCGTTATTCAATAGTAAACAACACTAGAATGAGTCGGCCATTGTGAACTTGAAACAAATGCATATTAGTAAATATATCATGGGATAAAACAGTATAGTTCCATTATTTTCAATGTATGTACCTATTAACAGCTGGCCATATAACATCAATATCCAGGACCGGAATGGAGGAATCGCTAGATTTGGGTGCGTTATAACTGTCCACCATCCTGAATCTGAATAAGTCAGAGGTATAGCTCCGGAGCCGCATTCATTAAAATAATATAACCGCCAGTCCGCCATTTTGAAACTAAAAACAAAATAATGTCTTGTGTATATGACAGAAATTTTCGATTTTGATTAATTTTAAGAATCCATTTACCATCTTGAATCTGATCATGAAAGAGGTAAACGTGTATATGTTCCTCTGAGATGCGTGGATATAAGGTAAATGTGATCGGTCTAGGCATGTACAAGATGAAGGTTGAAACGCACGGTGGCACGCACGCACGCACGCAAACATGCATGCAAGCGCGGTCTTTGTCTGAATGGGAACTACACCGAGACTAGCTAGATTTTATTCAACCAAGGTACTGTTCACAACCCATTGCATCGTCGTGTGTGAACATTGTATTGATTCTTCTTCACCACAGTGTATTCATGTACACACGCATCACAGAAATTGATTTATTTAATTGAAATTTATAACGTGCCTAGCTAACAACTTTGCCTTACTGAAGGATACTCTAATGAATAGTACTGAAATGTTTCGCCACAGACAGCAAATGAATTCCACAACGTACAACAAACAAGACACTATTTCGAAGACAAGGACGGTGAATATTGTAAAATGTGATTATTTTCCACCGTCACGTTCTCCCTAGCAGCGGTTTTCCCCTGGATAAATCCATTAAAGCACATTGGCTTACATTCATTTGGCTAATATAATAGCAAATTGCCGTTTCTATTAAAAAAAAACGTGCATAGTCAAATAAAGCATTTTAGGATGCATATTCAATTTAGATAATATGTTGTAAATAAAAGCGAGACAAATATATACATCTGTCTCTTATCCCGGAATTGTGTTACTTGCTCTGTCATTAATGCGTTCAGGTAAACTCTTTATAATAGAACTCGCATGTCTTTATTTTGTTTGTTCTAAATTTTAATACTAATCAATCCGCGGACGTACAACAAAACGAACCACTTGTTTAATAGATTTACTTATTTTTACTAAACGTGCTGAATAATGGTATTTCCTCACCTCAAACAAGTATAGATAGAGGAATACATTTATAAAGTTGGTTATAGGATCATCAAGTATGTACCACTTAATGGCAGGGGAAAACCACAGCATGGGGGAAAAGTATTAACGTATTGATTACGAGCGTAAATATGTGACAAGTGACTCTAAAACCAAGGGTATATAAATGTTTAGACGACTGCGATAATATGATATCTTTAGACCACATAGTTCATGGGTATCCACTTAAACAGTCTACTTGCATCAATTCAATATTGACATACAAAGAAGGGAAAAAAAAGTGCTGTTTATATATCCTTTTATGCGCGACCCCTGGGCACTGAAGCAACGTGTTAGAGACAATCACTCGTTTGGATTGCAATCATACTGTGTTGACCCTAAAATATTTACCCTCTTTAAGAGGAATAGCTTTGATATTTGACACCCTTATGGTTTGTTTTGTATACAGTATATTTATAGGGGGTCATCACGTTTTTTTTTTCAAATTACAGTTCAAAACTCACTATTACTTTGTGATCTCAACTGTGAAGTATGATAACACTACAATACAATATTATATGCATATATATTTGATTTTTGCCACGTTCTCGGACATTCAAGACCCGGTGAAAGTTCTTTTCACAAACTTCCATAATCTTCAAACCTATAAGCAATATCAGATAATTCCTAATATGTTAGAGACTGTTATTAATTGTTACAAATCCGGCAGAACGATGAGTTCTTTCTTAGCATCATTTGTGATATAAGTTGTAATGAAAACACAGCGGCCAATTCCAATTCTGATATACTTTCGTTACGAATGTCTTTTGGCATATAAACTATACATTTAAAAATATGTCTATATTGTACGCGTTATAATTATAATTATGCTACATTCAGTAAGAACAAAATCCCGGGCCTTTGCGTCTTTGTTTTCGGCAGGCATTACATAGATTAATTCATGGATTAATTCTTTATTGAATCGGATAAAACGACATAACTGTGATTTAGAAAGCAAAGGTCTAAACCGGCATGTTGCCACAGGGGACGCACGCTTCATTAAACATGCATTGATGCAGGTGACATGTCTCGTTTTGTGTCTATGAATCTATTCTGTTCATTAATAGGGAGGGCGTAGTCATTGTATACTGAATATTATATAGGCGAGAAAACCGCAGCTTTTAGATCGTTATAATTATTTCCACTGCAATATTGTATTAAAGATGAAATATGGACGAAAACATTAGGTTTTCATTATTATTATTGTTGTTCTACACTCCATACTGTAGACCACATCGAATTATGATTCGCTAAACACGTTAGAATTCGTTAGATAATAAAATAAAAACCACTAACACGCGTGTGTGGTTATTGTTATTGGAAGTATGAAATAATAAATGAAATAATTGTGTTGTTTCATTGACAGAAACTGCGTTTTCAGGTTATCTTAAATCACAATTCAATATTTCTATCAATATATTGTATGGAAAAAACAATACTTAAAAATTCCACGATGTTCTCGCCCATATTACATATTTAACCATCAGACGTCTCGACCAATTTTTTTTACGCTCTTTTTTCTTATGTTTTTCAATATTTCTGGAAATGAACCCTAATTTTGGAGTCAACAGACACAATTTGTAGTTGCCATAGACATATAGAGCATGGGATTCTTGGTGATTACCAATGAAATAATAAATTTAACGAGTGGTACTAGAAATATGCTATAAAATAGAAGTACTCTAGGAATGTGATTGCTTGTTATACAAACAGACCTCTTTGAAATGATTCAGGATAGTTGCTCTTTTCATCTTTGATGGACTAGTTATCACCTCTTGGGATTAGTGTGCCAGGTATGAATTATAAATTGCGATCTATCTAAAATTAGACTTGTCATCTCATCGAATATCGGAACGCAGACGTAGTGTGGAACAGTCTCGTCTCGTGGCATTCTGAATGTTTCACAGTGACGTCAATCGGAGGCTGGTCTATTGAAAAGTGGCTGTTAAATGCATTAGTTCGCTCACATTACTAGCCCCAGTTACATACAACTATACGACACTTTAATAAAAAATCAATAACATGTCATCTGTTGAGGTGTTGAGGTGAGCTTTTACATCTCGTTCACTGTATATTCATAATAGGGTTACACATCAACCAACGCGTGGTATTACCATCCATGGATTGCGAATCTGTTTCTGGATAAACTTCTATGATTGCATTGTTAATATCAGTGATTTTATGCGAAAAATCAGCAGCTATTTGCTATTGATTTCGACTGAGACGTGTATCAAAATGTTGTTGACAGTTCAGAATCCCACCGCTGCAGTGGGATGATAAACAGAAGTAATCAGGTTATCAGTGGTTTGAACCTCATGGGCACGACAGCACTTGACGTATTGAAAACATTAGCTCGTACCAGATTCTTGTGTGTAAGCACGGAGCGCATCGATAAGATCATTCCCAAGGCACGTGGGCAAGCCTATGGATACCGTGATTAAATAAACACAGCCGCTAGTCATAAATATGGCCGCGGAGAATATAGTAACGTTTAAACTGCTTCTCACACACAACTATCACGATCATACGACCTTGAAATTATTTACCAAGGACAATCCGATGATACATTGTACAATATTCCGATGCGCTTCGGCATTTCGATAATTTTTCGATTGAAGTTTAATATTTCATAGTAAGTTTGTATTATTTACACGTGCCTTTCTATTGCTCGCGGAACGAGAAGAACAATTGTCTATTTCAAGCAGAGAACGAACTACTCAAATTACTAACTGCGGCAAAGGTATCGCGTTCCAATTTATAGGGAAACCTCAATTTCTCCTCAGTACTGGATTTGAAGTGTTCTATACATACTAGAATAATTGAATTCCAGGTGATACGACTTGAATCACTGTAACTGCAAGCAGCTCGCCATTAGGCTGCGTTCTATCAACTTCGATTACTTCAATGAACTCACGTATTCACATTTTCGATACTGGAATTGTTTGGCAGTGATACATTGATTGCACTAAAATTTAAATTCACATTATATGAGGTAATTACGAAATATGGTCATGTAGCGATATAATTGTGAAATCTTGCAATAAATATTGTCTTATACAAAGATTTAACGCTCAATCAATGCAAAGACGATTTCAAACAAACATGTGTCATACGCGAAATCAATTAAAAACCTTTTTTTCTTACGGATACTGAACAACGCAATATCACAGTAAATGTAAATGCCATTTAGAAAGTATAGACAATGTTTTTTTTTATCACGGACAATGACCCTCCCATCTTTTGCATTTGAAAATTAATATTCACATGATAATTTAACATCATCTTTGGATTAGATTATATGATGAAACAAGCATTTTGAAATCATGAAAATTAGTCACGCCTTTCTAACAGTCAGAAAAAGCAATACACTTAAATACGAACATCTCTTTAGCACGGCTAAAGATTAGCTTATGTCCCTAGGTGTGGGATTAACCGAAGTCAATGACTTCTCTTTTGCACGTTAGTTCACAAAGCTGCGTTGAGAAATTCTGTGTTCTTTTGCCCGAATTGAGACAATATAGATACAGATACATTTTAAAATGTATATATACTTGATTTAAATGCTTCGTCACACAAAGTCACACGACTTCGGGTCCTACTCCTTTGACTGAATCTCCAATATTATATATCCACATATGCAATTAAAATCTTGGATATGCAATCTTTGAATATCTGTCGTCTTTCCTATACTTGTTCGTAGCCGTTTCATCCCAGTGTGATTAGCATTAAGTTTCTCTATGTACTATTGGTGATACCTAACAAATCGTCGACAGTTTTACGATACAATGCGACGAGTCGAAATTTCAGACGTCCCGAAACATATTTCTGTTATCGAGGTTAATAAAATAACTTTCAGTCATTTTCAGTTTTATATCAACAATTTGAAATCTTTTGCCAAAAAAATGTGATTTACATTTCATGCTTCCTCGTACGTGATGTTTTTAGTTGCTATATTTGCAATACATCCGGTAGAAACCAAATTTATATCATTCTTGCTGGTCGACCACTATGAGCGAAGTGGCGAGTGTTTTTTTTTTGCATGATTAAACAAGTCTAATATACATGGAAGTGGATGCAATCCCATTCTACTAAAAAAATCACAATATTTTGTCACACAGATAACTTTCATAAATAAGTCGAGGAATATTTTTTTATTGAGGTACCTAAGTACTCATACGATATTCATAATTACAGAAAACCAGAATGAACCGGTTCCCACAGTCCAACGATCAAGACAAATGCGACCGATTTATCACGTTTTTTTTTACACCAATGGGTTTAAATGGTATAATTATTCATACATTGCCAGCTACTGTCCACACTAATTGATTTTAAAATTATTATAAATGACAGCATCCTGACGTATTGTCCAAATTACGCTACGCTAATTCTCCAGCAAACGAATGTTATAATTTAATTGACACTAATGAGATTTAACGTCACTATAATAATATAGACACCTTGTTGCTTAGTCATTTAATTGAAAAAAAGAATCCAATTAAACAACTTATAAAGCGATTCGAAACGGAAATTCTTAAGCCGAAGCCGACAAACGCACACATAATTCACATGGGCACTTCAGTTCTGTATTGTTCTATGCAAGCAATGCTAACTGTCGTGGCTTTGTCGCTTGAAGAGGGATATGCAAATTGTCATTTTCTAGCGAACATTCAACCCCGATTCTCATCCATTCTGAGTTAATATGGTTAAACATTTTAGAAACAATTCAGTTTGGACTGCACTACCTCGTTGATTTATCTGTGGTGACGTACACACGTCGATGAGCGTAAAACAACTACACGAATCATGCTGGCGATAAAGATAATGACGCATTGTTGTAATCTGGTCACCCACCAATATTACTCTAATGTACACGATTGCTGTAAATTGCGATAAATGTTGCAAACAAATCAGAGTGGGGATTATTGATTTGACTACTAGTAGGCTAGAAATCTCAGTCACTTACATTTCTGTGACGAACCAATTGTCTTCATTAGCTGAAATCACATGGGACATATATACGATTTGAATAGCAATAAGATAAATTGCTTATAACCGCGAGTTCTTCTATGATTATCATGTGGGAGTATCACGCCCAATAGTCGCTGGATGAGAACATTCTCGATCAAGCGCGTTCATTTTATCCCTAAGCTCCAAATTCTGTACAGCAGTACAATGTATGTCTACTGTGGTATATGGCAACCATTATGACGTAGACACTGGAACGATTACAGTGACGTGCACTGTACTAAACTAGCATATATCCGTGAATCAGAATAACTTTCGTATCTTTGCCCGGACAAGCGTACGTACAACTGGCGTTAAGAAATGAAAGAATGTACGCTATCCATGCAGTACGCGCCACCCACAAAGACCATATCAGATATACTTCTGTGCCATGAGCACGTGGCAACCGACGAGGGAATGCACTAATAATTACACACGGCAGAACGACTGTGTCGCTCTGTCTGATGAGTCTCGCATATGTCAAACCCAGAATGATTTTAAACGTAAACTGAGCCTGTAAAATATATTTGATTTGTCTATATGTAAATAGAAGATGAATCCCAAACTGAACAGTGAGAGTTCATTCTCTCAGCTTCGGGCCAATTGTTGAATGTTACAATTGAGTATGATATCGGGACACAAAAGTTGATTCATTATAAAAGTTAGCGAAACACCCGATGTTGTTAACGTGAAATAATCTTCATAATGTAATGTACAGATGATTTTACTCAAGAAAATACAGCATCAGCTACAGGGACCGGTTGGACGTTTTTTTTATGGTACAGCGCAAATGTCAAATTCGTAACATTTCAGTAATGATAGTGCCCCTCATACATAATATGGCCGACTAGCACGATAACACACGTAATTTCCTGTAGATCGTAAGTTTGAATTTGCCTTAGACTCAAATGGCTGCCGAGATCTCGTGAAGAGCGAGAAAGCCACGAGACTGGAGTTTTACCCCCCCCCCCCCCACCAATAGCGTTCTATTTGCTCACATTAGTGAGCGTTCCCTATTCCGGTTACCATGGCTACACACGACAGGGGAACAGTGAACGCGATAACTGGAGAAAATAAAACGTTATTTGAACTGCAAACAAATCTCGTGAACCTTTTGCAAGCCGTCTGTGTGTGATGTATATTATTACTACTTAAACTATTAACAACGTTTTGAGCGTGGATACATTCGTCAAATGTAATTACAGGATACAAAAAAAAAAAAACACTTGGCGTGTGCATGTGGTATTAAGAACATTTCCTACTAATGTACTTAGTGAAGCTGCGGAAAATACCATTAAAGCGCGATATAATGAATATGTAATTCTCTGATTTACAAGGTGTTTTACACAGTTATTTAATCAGTAAGCATGAAGCGAAAACTGCGTATGATGTGATATGCACTGCACGTAGTTCTCTTCCGTCATTACACCGATAGACTCAATATCATTAACTGCGGTGTAGACACAGAGGAATCACCCGCAGAACTGATCTCTGAATGCATGATGCGAGATACTGTGATTACACAATGGCGAAATGTGTCAATCCCTCGATACCCGTGTTACATGAATCTTTGCGAGGAGTAACCTCGAGCTCTTCAATACTCTGGAGCCAATCATACATATTCCGATTCTATATATGATATAATAGACATCATGCAGGGATACATCTTATATACGCAATACATTGTATATTCAATGGAATAAATTAATATCGCATATTTATTTGATTACATCTTACATTAATATTCAGGCATATACTTTAACACTCCGACTAGCACAAATAGTTCATATATATATATATAAATACGATGCAGGTCACAACGCAACTACGATTACTTATAACTAAGATTTCGGGGTTGTCAGTTTTAATTTGTTTAATGGAGTGTTTGCAAGGCTTATCTGGAAACACACTATCAGAACTTTTTGTGTTATCTTTATGGTATATCTACTTTGAATAAAAACGTTGTTGACTGACCACGTGTTATTGAACACGTGTTTAAGGTGTGTGTCTGTTTGCCACGAATATCATGTTGTATTGTTCAACTGGTAGGATGTTCAGAAAATAAAATTTAAAACATTCAGTTTAACGTATATGCCGACGGATTGAAATTTTAGCACCATATTCTTCGCACTGAGTGTGGTTAATTGTCGTGGTTAAAGAAATAGCGAAATTCACACCCCCCCACACACATTATTCGTCGCATGGGTTCCATGTCGAACACGACGCGTCGCCAAGACCGTGACGATTGCAATATATAAAGGTCACATGCAGACCTGTGAGCATTAAATATTAGAACAATTGCGCCGGAAATGACATGATAAATTCAATTCATCGGTTGTACGTGTTAGTGTATACGTTACGAACCACCAAAATTACATACAAAACACAACAATTCACAGACGATGGCGTTTTATATTTATTACCCTAATTTACGCACTGGAACCGTAGACCTAGACACGTATATAATTATACTTGCTCGCACTCAAATCCCAGCGTTAAACCTTCACCTAGTAATATGCGGTAAAGTGTGCACAAAGGCAGCCATACAAAGGCAACAAAAGCAGTGCTCAATCAGGAGTCATGGTCTGGTGGCTCGTTATGTTGACTGTATTCAGTATTTGATTTACAGGTACACAATAAACCAAGTGCTCTATTCTTAGTGTCGTATTTCTTCCCACACTCGTGAAAGCAGAGGGCAATCGGGTGACCTTTTTTGGAGCACTCCTACGCACATGATGGCTTATTTAAACTGGTCAACTTTTTTTCCGTACATCATGATTCACCAAACAGGCTTAAAGAATTTAACCAGTTGATACATTTTGAATACTTAGTACTTAAGTTGATTTCACCGGGTCGGTGGAGTTGAATGCATTCATCCAACCTTGCAGATTCATCTGTATTTTAGCGTCTCGACCCCTGACAACATTTACCCTAGCACGCCTTACATATTCACGTAGAGAAGACGAATTGCCTGATCCGTACTGATGAATGAACTACATAATATACGACGCCACGTCGGTTTACCCGATGAAACCTAATATTATATATAGAGACGACATTCCATAGTATGTCATGATACAACAATATTTAGTTGTTTAGGTCTTGCCAGTTGGAACTATTTTTTGGTTGACTCTTACCAATGGGTGTATGGTTTATCTAATTGTGGGCTACTTAAAACATAACTAACGAATAACGGGTAAACTGAAGCTATGTGTTTGAGTGTTTTATTTCCGGCAACCATATACATAACGCATCTCAATGACACTTCCAACCATAGGCGTGTTGTGTTTTTATGCCGTGTTACCTTTAAGAAGAAGATGTCACAAACTATTCCATCAGACACGGGGGTGTGTTCAGATGTGTTTATAAAGGCTTCAATGGCCACGGGATAAACAAGGCGACTTGCTGAGTGATTGGCTACTTGCCAAATACTCACTTGTTGACTACACGATGGCATATCGTATTGTGTAAGCATGGTAATAGCTGTCCTGAACAGTTCCCGAGGACGTTTGTCTCAATTTCACCTCTTTTCATACATGTATTTCATTGCTATAAAAACAAATATACATCTATTCGTATCCATTGACATGTTTCGCCGTGTAAGTTTACGTCAGTGCATCTCAACCTTTTTTACTCGGGGAAACATCTGACCGTAGCTTACTTAACCTTTCACTCATCACGAGCTCGATAGCAACTCAATGTGACCTGGTTACCGACTACTACTCGATCGATATAATCATCCCCCTACCTCTGTGGATGCTAGGGTATGCGAATAAACTCCGTGACGACTCAAAGGTTATTAGACGTACCATATCATGTGTAGTGCTAGCATTATTTTTCGTCGTTTGTGTTCTTCGAAAACCACTTCACGCCAAGTGAGTGCAGCCCTTTTATCGGATCTAACCTGGCTACCGCATAACGAGCAATCACACGGAATGGTTCTACGGGTGAGGCAGTGAAAGAAAACAAGTGCCAAAACAACTCCATTTTTCCGATCACTAGAGGGCGCACTTTTAATAGTTTATTTTTCATGAATAACATTCTCTCGCAAATAATTGATATTCCCCTAATTCACCTTGAATGGAAAGAAATTTCCCGTCTTTGCCGTAAAATGGGGAACTATTCAAAATGAAATCGAAACAAAACGCATTGGTTACAGCAAACAATTACTATATATTCACGGACCTTCTTCAGCGTTGTACGATGATTGGTTATATTTTATATCGATGCGAACGAGGACGAACAATTAAGCAATATGTGTTATATTATATATACATTATCTTATATACTTCAGTATTTTGATCTAAACATGTTTCAAATTGAATCCTACCATCTCTATTTTCATTTCTACTAGGAGGCAAAGATTCTTCAAATACGTATACAGGAAACACATGTATATCAACGAGTTGCGTTCATACAGGTAAATGTCACGTATATTTGTTATTTTAATCTATTCTTAAAATGTCATATATTATACAAGCTGCACTTCCCTATATCATATATATATATATATATATATATATATATATATATATATATATATATATATATATATATATATATATATATATATATATATATATATATATATATATATATATATATATATATATATATATATATATATATATATGGTGTGAATTTGAAAACGAGAAATTTTTGATCTAATGTGTGTTTGTTTGTGTGTTCTCTTCTATATTAGCATCTTCCCTCATCAGTAAAATGGACACCAGCGTTGAGCCTTGTCAGGATTTTTTTCAATACGCCTGTGGGAAATGGACCAAGGACCATTACATACCCGAGGACCAATCAGTCTATGATATATTTACAGAAATGAGAGACAAAGTTGAGTTGATAAATAAGCGTAAGTTTGTAGTTCACGTAATCTCAAGTTGTTCTATCATCACGTACAAGCTGAGGGGGGGGTGAGGTAAACACAACGTTTGCGACCACTCTATGAATGTGTGATATACAATATAACTGCCATATCGGTTATTTTTGGATGATTCATTTAACAATTTTTGACGAATTATCAGTTTTATTTACAATTTACAAATTACACTTTGTGGTTTGTGAATTTAATTTTCAGGACTTTTAGAGGCAGAGACGAAGACCACTGAGCCTGAATTTATAACAAAGGCGAAACTATTCTATAACTCCTGTCTTGATGAAGGTACGCGATATAAAAATAGGTGACTTCTAAAGTAGTCAAATAAAATTGTGTCTAAGATTACATCGCATTGTAAAATCCATATCAATTGAGTTGTACAAAGGCGTCTGAAACGATACAATGTTCCGTGTATACGGCGCATGACCACGTGGCTAATAAAGCTGCTAATCAAATAAAAAATGGATTGCATATTGCCTGCAGTAGTCCATTTACCAAAAAACAAAACAAAATAATTATTCGTTGGCTGGATAAAAAAAAACACGTGTTAAATCTCTTCAACCCACAGAAACAATTAACAAACAAGGAGCTGTCCCATTACTCGAAATTATCTCAGACGTTGGAGGATGGCCTGTCATGGGAAACGGTGAATGGAATGAGGATAGTTGGGACTTGGTCACGACGCTTGGTAAACTACGCACGAACTACGAAACCAGGTCCTTCATCGATATGTGGATCTCCGCCGACGACAAAGATTCAGATACGAACATAATATACGTAAGAACACCAACAGCGTGGAACATTATTAGCATAAATTACGCATTTAATAATTTATACATGAAATTACATAACTCCCAATACCCGTTTCTGTTTTTTTTATTCTCGTGATTAATTATTGATTGATTAATTGAAAATGTTATTCCTGTGACAGGTAGATCAACCAGACCTCGGCATGCCAAGTAGAGATTATTTCTTAAAGAACAACACTGGCAAGGTGAGTTTCAGTGTCCTACCCGTAAAAGCAAACTCGCCACTACAAATGATTCTAGAACAACAGGTGAAAAATAATGCATTACTTGTTCCATTACAGTACGTGACCGCTTACTTGGACTATATGGTGCAGATTGCGACTAAACTTAGGCCCGATGGTGACGCGGCGGAGGCCAGGCGGCAAATGCAAGAGGTGCTAGCGTTTGAAACGAAGATTGCAGAAGTATGTATTATTTTTTCGGCCAAACATGTGTTAATTGTTTCCATAATTTCTCTTATTTTTTTACCAATTTTGTTTCAAATGGGCATAATTTTATTTCTAGTATTCACGGAGATGAATCAAAATTGTTGAAAACCTATGTAAACAGTTGTGTAAGATGATATTGTGAAAAGTTTATTAAGAAGCTTTTTTTCATTCAGAAGGAGTATATTACGCATTGGCGGCGAGGATATATTAGACACTGTGATTTACATTGCTGTTCACGACATTAAATTTGAATTGACGCGACCTTTCTACGTGCTTCTCAATCCGGTGTATGTTGTGACGTTGTAGTGAAATTTAATTATTAGATTTGACTGTTGGGGAAGATTACGTTTGATCATTTTTTACCAAAAATCAAAATAACAGCTATACAGGGAACGTGCTTCGTGCATTTTTTCATTTCATCTAAGTTGTATTAGGGTTGAATATTGTTCCCAGCGTTTATGCATAAAAATATACAAATAAAAAATATATCCACAAACAGGTAGAGTTTTTCTAATTGAATGACGTTGCTCATACCAATCTATTTCGAAAGAGTTTAGCACCAGAGGGCGCGATAGGAAAAATGAATTAACACACTTGAAGTAAATCGTTAACACGCGAAGAGAACGATGCGGTCTACCCATGTGTGCCCCCAGTTGATTGAATGTGTCTACGTTAAATTGATTAATATATGTATTAACATTTTTAGTTTAGTGTACCAAAAGCAGAAAGACGAGACATGAAGACACTGTACAACAAAATGACGATCCGTGAGCTAAGCCAACTCGTACCACAGGTGAGAATCTATTGCAAAACAGAACAATGTGCTACTATGTTGTAGCGACGTATCCCCCTTAAAACATACCGGTAAGAAACAACTTAATCTAGTGTAGTTTGTCACGTCTGTGGCGCACCTATTCGTTTACTCTCAAAACCCGCACGTCCCATGCTGTTTCGTTAAACCACTGTATACACATTTCGACACGTACGTGAAGCGATAATTAATTTCTTCTAGTAATATAGTTAAGGGCAAAGTACCCAACTTTATTCACACGAATTCACAATATTCTCATTGGTAGTACTTGAATCGATCATCTGTAAGGCCCTTTGACTCCTTCAGTGTCTTGATATATTCTATTCCAATAAATAACATATAAATTAAACAAACATCTCACGAGTTCACTGTAGTGTCCTGACCCTGTACTAACCTCGATTTTGCTTTTAATGGTGGTAGTCGTCGCGCCTCGCATGTGTGAAATTTGTGTTGATAAACATGGCTTTTCTAATGAAATCACGGGTACGAGTTTTGCCCTTGGCGCCACTTGCACTAATTACCGCCAGCAACTCCTTCGATAATTTCCAAACATCAAAACAAAATATTTAATTAAAGCTTGGCAACTTCTCAGTTTGTACTAGTTGGTGTGCGCTACAGTCGTAGTCGCCATCTTTGTTTATGCGAGACTCATATCTCGCGCATGCGCGGCGTGACGACTACGGCCCTTTAACATTTATTCACACATATACTTGAGTGTGAGAGTAGTCACCTGCGCATGCGACTTACGGTCGTAGCGTGTCATTGTTAACAAATAAGCAAATACCCATGATCCTTTGCTTTTTGTGTGCGTTGTTATTGTCGTCCAGCACTCAATTCCCGCCAGCGAGCAATAACGACTCCATCCGCTTTAATTTTCAGTTTGACTGGTTGTTATTCCTGAATATGGCGACACCGGCGTCTGTATTGGATGAATATGAATACATCGTTAACTATTCACCGGCCTACCTCATTGCAGCTGGTCGTCTCATAGTATCAGAACCGAAAAGGTACGAATTGTGACAGAAAGTGTAAGTGACGGTCGAGATTTTGAGTGGCATATGTTAATTTATGCCTGGTATCCAAAATATAATTGTCAAATCCGAATGAAAATTAGGAAAATAAATATATACATCCCGCAGTACTCACAGAATCTCGAATATGATCGCGCGCGACTTTGGAACGTGTTTCCACTGCTTCCATTCAGCGCGCTGTACCATTGATGAATGCTGGAGGAGAGAAAATGTAATTAAGACAAAACAGGAATGGCAGTCATAATTTCTCCTCTATCCTGTCGGAATAACAATTTCTGCAAGCCATTTTCTAGCAACACACATACACAAAGTTTGAAAGTCACGTGACTGTCGCCGAAACGTACTACTAGTATACTGAAACAGTACTGAATACAGTGTACTAAAAAAAACGTAAATAAACGTTTGCTTTCACACTATAGAGTAATAGCCAATTACATGGTTTGGGACTTAGTGATGAAGAACATAGCGTATCTCAGTGAAGACTTCCGTATGATTAGGCAAAGCTTCCGCAAAGTCATCTACGGAGAGAAGCTTGAGCGGATTCGTTGGCGCCAGTGTGTCAGCCAGACCACCTACGGACTCGGCATGGCGGTAGGGGCTCTGTTTATCGAAGACAGCTTTGACGAAGAGAGCAAGGAAACGGTAAGTAACGGAGTTATTATTATAATTTCTAAGCTAACCGGGGAACTATATTTTTGCGAGACAAACATATTTGAAGATTCCATCTTTCTTCAGTCACATTTGTTCTGTAAAACTGTTATTGTTACCTCGTTCTTTGTTTTACTAAATACGTTCTCCATATATAGGCAACGTTGCGTACCAGCCGAGAACTTGAGATAATAGTAAGTACGTACTAGAAAGTGTTCCAAACTAAATCATTCTCTCAAACTTTATTTGCAGGCATTGGAGATGATCACTGATATCAGAGAATCATTCAGTACCATGCTGCAGAATTTGGATTGGATGGATGGTGAGACGAAGATTGTTGCTCAAGAAAAGGTGCAACCATTTTCTCTCTCTTTGTATCTGCACAGTAGAATCAGGTACACCGTTATGCAGGCCTCGTACCTAGCTATTTTGCGATCATGTTTGTGATATTTAGAGGGGTTATTAAAACATGTTCAGATATTTGTAAATATGTTTTTTTACCATTAGGCTGACGCAATTATTGAACGTATTGGTTACCCTGACTATTTGCTTAACAGGCAGATGATGAACGAACAGTACAGACCGGTAAGTAACAGCAGATTGCGTAAATGTCCACATACATAAGCGAGGGTGTCGTCACTTACGCATGCGTCAGGTGGCCATAGCGTGTCATTGTTTACAAACAAGCGTCTACCCATGAGCCTTTTCGTTCTTAGTATGTCATGTTATCATCGCTTGGAACTCAATTCCCGCGCATGCGCAGGTGACGACCCCCGCTTTAACATGTATCTAACATGCACGATTGAAAATCATAATGCGCATTACAAAACGTTAATTTGTGCAATCACAAATGAAAAAAGATAACCAGAGCAAAAAAAACAAAAACAAAAAAAAAACGTAATAAAAAATGGAAGTAGTTGTCTTCTGCAAATGCAAATATTCAGTTAGTGTTCAGGTTCACTGTATTATATTTGTAGCGGATATACCACCCACAACACGTGATTATTTTATATGCGCCAGAATTACATGGATGAGACCAAGAAAACAACAAAAACGTTCAAGTACCCTTGTTCTAAAATAATACGCACTAAAAATAAAAATTTGGTCAATAAAGAGACTTGTACTTAATTTCGTTTCTCTTAAAATATTTTTATTATCTTGCCACTAATTATAATTAACTTTGCCCTCACAGTAAAATTAAAACGCAGCTCTTTGTATAACATAACTCATACTGTAGGTTTACAGTCTTAGTCATTATTTGTTGACATTCGTTTTAGTTGTATAGCAGATCTTGGCTCACACTGTAAATTAAATCAGTGGTCAAATATGCATTTCATTGTATATATTCATTGAGTGTACTAGTATATTCGTTGAATAACATTAAATCGGATTTTACATGTACATCCCCGAGAATAATCAGGTGTAATCTTGTGAAATTAGAATCATAAAATTCAATATATATTGATGTTTTAATAATATTGTAATACTATTCGACAATGAATTAATAATCGACTAATGAGTTCCAACGATGATGACCGAGTTGATAGTTTAAAACATCTGCGTGAAACAATCTAATTTTAAATAACTTGATCAAATATGGAATATAAAATAGCTCGAGACAATTTAATTTGGACAATGCAATGTTCTTTACCACTTTATAAATGATTACCTTTTGCACATAAATATACTCTTTAAAATTATATGTGTCACGTACACAGTGTTCAAATATGCCGCCATATTGTATATACGGGGATCACATCGACCACCGCATTGCAACTGTTCTCCATATTAAATGTATTACCGATTACACGTCGTTCTTCGGCGTATGTAGATACACGACTCCCTTTCTAAACGCTCGCATCGAATCGGCCTCTTTAGACGCACATTTTAAATTAAAACGCGGTTATTATCTTATTGTTATATGTTTTAACTTACATACATTATTGTATTATCCTATTATTACAGGTTACCATACATCCTTCTGACTATTTTGGGAATATTTTAAATATCTATAAATGGCAAGCGTACGAGTCCTTGTCTACTCTCCGGTTACCAGTCGACAAACACGAGTAGGTATTCCATAGTACAAAATCTTCCCGTTATATGATTGGAACAGCATACATTGTAACCCTGAGTTTGGAATATCGTTGAGCAACGTAATGCCTGCAGTGACAGTAATGATATCCGACGTCCATTGGCAAAGGCCAGCTTTAGCTGCTGTGCTTCCTTGTACTTTCGTAAATTTATTCATTCCGCTATTCCACAGACGCATGAAGTGAGTTTCGCCCAGATACACGAGAACGGGTCCAACACGTAGTCATATCAATTATGTATAAGGGTCGCGAACCACATGGGTGCACATGGGACAGTGAGGAATACATGCTTCCCCTGAAAATACTCCTTATCTCAACAAATCTTTCAGTTCGTTATCTATCTTTATTCTTCAGTTCCAACAGGCCTGGAAAAGACTATGTGGGCGATCTCCTTTCAATGTGTGTCCCAGATACACTGCGTGATTAAAAATGACTTGTTTTATTTTTCATATTCAACCATCTATAATACGTCATACACAGTTGAGCTTAGACACCACATATATGTGCACTTGAGATCTCCTCGAATTGTTACAAAGATCTCAACAAGGAATAACGCTTGCTGGGATGGAATGTTGCTAAAGTCGTCCAGCTTAGGGATTTGAAATAAAATAAATTGTCTAGACGGTTTTAAAGAATAATTCTTATAGAGGCAATCCAGCCATCATTGCTTTGCTTCCTACCCGGCTATTGGTTCTCCGTCGCCACGTGCATATCATTATAAGAAGAAAACATACAACATACAACAACACTTACTGTTTGATGAAATGTGCGTTTACGAGTCGCCCACAAACATACCTACAGTAGAACAGAACAGAATAGGCGACGTAAACAAGCCTAGGACACGCATCGTTTTTACCTTCTTTCTTTAAGCAACTGCAATCATATACACGGCATCTATAGTCTGTCGAGAATACATCTACCTGTCATATTCAGTTTGGTATTGATATGTCACATAACAAGCTACATCTGTGTAACGCCGCCATCTAAATTGCCCGTTCTTTGACCACTCTATGTGGAGTTCACTTAAATTTGACTGAGCGCACTATACTTTGTTTGGTACACTTGAGAACACAGATTTTAATTCGCGACAGACTATTGCACAAAATGGCGGATTCCTTTTACCGGAAATGACGTACGCACCCTCGTTTTCAAAATTAACTATATTAACTTGTTAAACACATGTAACGGTCCAAATAAGGATTTAATTGGCGATAGGCAGTAATTAGATGTGTTCGGAATTTGTTAAATTATTATATGTTGTTATTCGCCAAAACTTTTTCAGCAAAACTCAATAAATATAGCGAACAAAAAATATAAATAAAACATGAGTATTAAGCTAATTAGTATACACATACACCGATTTGTTCTCTACAGATGGAAAACAACGCCCGCTACAGTCAATGCGTTTTATAATCCTTCCAGGAACGAGATAGGTAAGGTCACCGACCGTTACAGCTTTTTATTTATTTATTTACATGAATATTCACTGTTTCATTTAAAAACAATTATTGTATTGATTTTTGTTTATCGTTATCTGTTTTTTATCAATACAGTATTTCCGGCTGGTATATTGCAGCCTCCATTCTATAGCAGTAAGTTTCCAAAGTAAGTAACATTGTATAAGCGTTAGAATTTCGTGTAAACAAACAAACGCGGTCAATATCTCGCATGAGACGCATATTGACCCCGACTTTACTACACATTCACACTTATTTAATATTGACTTAACTTATAGTAATAAACAATGTTCATCTTTCGTTTTGTTACTTTTTTTAATTCTCGGCTTAAAGGTCAATGAATTATGGCGGAATTGGTATGGTCATCGGACATGAAATAACCCACGGTTTCGACGACAGAGGTGAGACATCATTGACTTTTGATCTTTGACTTTTCTTGACGATTCTGACAGCAGTAATTTACATATCATTTGCATATCCATTGTTGCTACATTGATTTTTAGGCATGGTCAAGAAATCCCCGTAAGCAATAATTTGAGGGTCAGTAAAAAAGTATTTGTATGAAATTAACATTTTGATCAACATTAGCCAGAGAAAAATCATACAACGTTCATTAATAATAAAACAAAATAATAAATTTGATATGATCAGTTTAAAAGAATACATACGAAAAAATATCAATCATTTTTATTTTATTTCACCTGGTTTTATTTATACCCTATTATAATTCTGTGACGCAGTACTAACACATCATGAATATTCAAGATATAATATTCAGGCGTACTGCTAGGAGTATGTCTCTATATATTACTTTGAAGTATCTTATGGAAGTGTCTTATGTTAGTGACGCCACCACAGTTGAAACAGTGAAATGTTCAGTCAATCAAATCGCTCCTTCTATCCGGTATTAGGGAATATAAATTATATTTCCATTTCCGTACGTGAGACGGATCTCGGGCACAGGATTGTAGACATAAGACAGTCGTAATTAGAGGTTATATCTTCACCTTGAAACTTGTTTTATTCTACTGCACTTTCGTGAATGGTGAAATGGAAATAGAATAGAATGGAAACAAGAAATGAATGAAATAGCAAATGATTGTTTACCCTGGACATGGATGTACTAGTACGTCCATGCCCGGGCCAAGTCACAAAGACATCATATTGGAACACAGGGAGCCCAGGAACTATGATCAACTGTACGGACTCCCTATGAGCGGGGGGGGGGGGGGGTATCGGCTGGTAACTAGTGTAAGAAATAGACAAGGGATGAAGGCTCCAGCGAGCTTATATTTTTTAAACTGAAAAACAGACGAACAGAATGAAAAATAAAATCTATAAAAAATACCAGGATGAAGAATATTAGTTGCTCTTTTAAATTTCGCCAAAGCATTGCCTGTATTTCACCTATATCTGCAGAATAAATCGAGAAAACTACACAAATTGACTCCATTTATGAACAATTCTAGTAACGGTTGGCCCGGACACACGCCACAGTTGGAAGCGTGGCCTGTTCAGCATTTGTCAACAACCAATCATAAGACTGGTTACCAGTCTTGTGATTGGTTCTTTGCCTCTAACTGTGCCGTACGTTCGGATTCGGACTCAATCAGATACGACGTCTAACACGCTTGTGAATGAACTTACCGTTCGCGCAGAAAGGGATTAACGGATACGACAATGGTACTGACATCATTTCCATCTATTTGCAGGACGTCAGTTCGACAAAGATGGTAACTGGCATCAGTGGTGGACCAACAGCTCAGTGGAAAACTTCAAGAAAAAAGCGCAATGCATTGTTGACCAGTATTCAAATTACTCTGTACCGGAAATCAACATGAACGTGAGTTTCATGGTTAAGTTTTACATATTCGCAACAATTTCTAACTGAAAATACATTTTTTGTATTTTTTTTTCATCGGTAGATTTATTTGAACTTGAAAAATACAGTTGTCAATGAAGACCCTCAATACATCAACATATTGATATTGTAATTTCCTACACACAAATTGTCTCTACGATCTCGTTGAGTGCGAAACAACAACGGGACTAGTATTTGTCCTGAAAATAAATTCTTTTGTGTAATCACGTCCAATGTTCCAAAAACACATAGTTACATAGGCCAGGGTAACAATGGAGGCGATGACGTCACGTGAGAGAATGGAACACTAGTTGAGAGTCAAGAACAAGTCTTGTGAGTCTAGCGTTCTCGTTCTCATTTTCCCTAGCGTATATATGTTTTTTTTTTTGTAGGTGAATGGAATTCAGACACAAGGTGAAAATATTGCTGATAATGGAGGTATCAAGGAAGCGTTTTTGGTAAGAGTATTTTTAATGCGATGAACAAATTTCTGTCGAGTTATAGTTTGTATATTAGGTTTGTGCATTTTGGATAGGATGTGAACTAAATACGCTAATAACGGATATGAGGCAAGCAAAAACGTGATCGCCTACACATGCGTTGCAAAAATCAACCATGCTTTTTATTGGCACTTTAAAAATACGCCATCTTCGGCAAAAAATATAACTGTGCCTTAAACATCGCTGTTGTACTACAATTTACTATTGTGATCAGTAAAACAAAAATTTCCCCAATTTATAAGGTTTCCGTTAATTTTCACAAATAATTAAAAAAAAAAAACGCGATTCCATGATTCACATTTCATATTTTTTCTTGCGTGTTTATGTAGGCATACAGGAAGTGGGTAGAACGAAACGGCAAAGAAGAGGACCCCTTACCTGGCATTGATTTGACGCACAACCAACTGTTCTTCGTTAATTTTGGACAGGTACCGTACTAACGCCCTCAACCGACCACACATATTATTATCATTACGTTCGTTTTATGTGACGGACGAGACCTTTACGACAGACGTGATTAACACGTCATGAGCAATTCTCTCAAATCTACACTGAAATGAAACACGATTTTATTAAATATACTTTTTCGTAAATATTTTCCTTAAAATAGACATAATTCCATTCCTAATATTATATCAGTTTCATGTATTTTTGAGAAAGTATCACTCAATACCTTATAACATAAATATTATTTTTCATTTATTTTAATAAGAAACATTAAATCCTAAATGATGACATATTCAGGGAAGCTGTTTATTCACACAGCCCCAACAAAACGTAAACCAACATCTAAGATGGCGTCGCCTGGAAAATCCTTCTCTAGGTTTCACAAAAATTAAAAAAAAATTATGAACTATCATATGGCCAAAAATACCGTCCAACTTTATATTGTTTTTTATAAACTTTGCCACCCTGAGTTGTGTGACTATATTAATAACTTACATGTTTTCCCAGCTGTGTAATATACGTAAGTAAATTGAATCAAATTGGACGTTAATGTTTTTTTTTTCTTCGTGAACTGCTATTTCACTCCCCCAGCTCTGGTGCGGCCTTGCCACAAATGATTACATGGTCAATTTTGTGTCCTCAGCTTGGCATAGTCCACGATTGTTCAGGTAATGTGGAGCAGATGGACGCAAACAAATGTAACTGACATTGCACTAATTGATAGAAGCGCACTCGTTCGAAGACCGAGCTTGTATCCTCGGACGAGGGTGGCTGCGTCATTTCCGGCAACCGTAAAAACCGCCATTTTGTTTTTCAACCCATGCATTCCTAAATACGATATGGTTCAATTGTTGAAGTGGTTTTACGGTGCCTGCAATGACATATAAATGCGAATATTTTGTTTAAATTAATGCTTATTACATTTTCTTTTCTTTTCTATGTTTGTTGTTATACCAATGTGTCGTGTTGTTGCTTGATTGTATCCCCGCTTGTTCGCATCACCCATAAACCACCTTCCTTTGCGGTAATGCTTGTTTATGCATTTTTTTGACACCACTTATGGAACTTATAGATTCTCTGCAAAATATACCGTGCGGACGCTTTGAGGTTTTTCATCACATCAACTCCTCACAGTCCATCACCATACAGGTACTGATTACTGACCACAGTCTGACACCACTTTATTATTATAATAGTAATAAGTTTGCTCCTAGGTGATATTTTGCAGAGCTGAAGATATACTGTAAAACTTGTTCAGTCTGAAAACAACCAGCATTATAAAGTAACCGTTGCTAATGCTCGACGATACATGTTTTTTCTTATGGTTAGGCTCTAACTCTCACATATCTGAAGTGAAATTTGTATACAAGGCCGTTAATATCTTCCGATCTGCATACTGTCACTGTATTTCTAATTGTATATAGGCACTTAATATTTAACAAGTAATGTTCATTGCTTTGTGCATTGTGCTGCGCATTATCATGATAACCTTTCTTGACAACCTTTCTCGACGATTCTGCTTGAAACTATTAGTATTTCTTCAGTTTTTAAACAAATTAGATGATGCTTTAGGTGATATATAATTGATTTTAGTATGACGTGAGCTACTGAACGTGGCAAAAAAACTTTGATATTATTGTAGTCAGTGGAGTAAGGTAGTCGATGTATTGTGTCAAGTGATATCGTACGATGAATAGGGATTATATTTTGTTTGATATCTTACTTTGATTATTTTATTGAAATTTGTTCATAACTATGGCTATGACAAGAGACCAGTACTGTTTGCGATAACAAACAAACAAAGCAAAAAAGAAATAAAATGCATAAACCTAGCTTTATTTTTATATAGTAACAGAGCACTTTTTCATTGTCTTTTCGTGTGTAGGGTGTTCGGACCAGTGTCAAACTCACCAGAGTTCGCAGAAGCCTTCGGATGTCGGAAAAACACACCGATGAACCCAGAAAAGAAGTGTTCTGTTTGGTAAAAAAAAAAACACATAAAAAAGAAAATAACAACAACAAAAAACAGAAGGTGAACTATTGAACTCATCTAGGGCTAATGTTGAAACTGTTTATATATTTAGTTATATATATATAAGTTGATATTTCTTTCATTACCAACCATACCAAAAGGTCAGGTGGCTAAGCGCCCTCATATGCGTGAAGAAATTTGTAATAAGTATGCATAATCATAATCACGTGACCTTCACAGGACTGGCTCATATAGGCTGTATACAATTGAATAAATCATTTACAAATTGGACTGCGCTTAAAATAATGACATATTCAGAGTCGAAGTTCTTTTAAATATATGTTTTTTTTATTGAAAGAGTAATTTAGACACCGTAACCATTGCGTGAATGCCGCGCACTGGATGTAGAAATACGCGAGGCCAGTTTTCCGTGTCCACCTAATCCCCAGCTAGCATTCCATGAACGATATTAAAATTGAGACGGGTTTAACATAAACATTTTTTTATATTAATTGTAAAACACGCCATCTTTTCATATTGTTATTATTAGAAACATCTTGGATATTATTGTGATTTATTGTGAAGAATGTGAACTTATATTTGTACAGACACATCAGTTTTGTTTTCTTTTAAATTTGGAAGCCGCTACGGGAAGTTTGGTGTTATAAAAACCACTCGAGTTGAATAGAGAGTGTAAGACAAGGGAATAAGCCCGACTGTAAGCGTGCAACATTGAAACTAATATATTGTCGGATATTGCCCGATTGTATAAAGCTTGTGTCGAGAAATGCAGTCAATGCCGAATTTAATTTTTTTAATGTTTATAATATATTTGTGGCGTCCTTATATTGTACAAAAAATACTTATTACTTTAATATAAAAACAAACGACGCACAGAAGCGAACGTTGAGGTCAGCAAACCACTGAATTGTCACTAATAATCGCAGAAGCAACAATCAAAGAAAAATTATTTTAAATTGAAAAAGAAATGCATGAAGAATACATTATTCGTTTCAGTTTGTTTTATTGCAAAATGGCAGGGACTAGCTTCTGATTTATGTTTTCTCTGCGTTCGTGAATCTTTTGTAATCGAAACCTTATAATCAAAATTATAACGCATGTGAACGAGTGTTATTTTACTCTGGCAGTCTTGATTTAATTGAACCAATTACCTACCTTACCGGAAGTGACGTCATATACTATTTATTGATGTCGCACGAATACATCTTCAGGCAAAATTATACATGTAATAATTAATTATATTCAAAACGTATTATATCAAAGATTGGGACATATTATATTATTATATCATAGTATTTGTTTGTAACTGTCGGCTAGATATTACTTAGACTGCGCATGTACATCGGCAGCTTGTTACATTATTGTCTTACGAAGAGATAAAAACAGTTATTATGTATATTTATCATACCGTCTTTTTTGTCATATATAAAGATTGTTTTATTAGCAAAATTTGACATAATGTTGAGCCCGTGCAACTAACGACATGTGTGTGCTCTATCGGACCCCTGGTAGAAGAAGACAAGGCATATCTTCTGATGCGGAAGTGACGTGTTACTGGGTGACCACTAATATGCGCATAGAACGGTATTTGATATCTCCGTAGACAGTAGAGGATATTAAAAAAAACATACTTACAGTATAATTACCCCTTTCACCGCCAACATGTTGTTTCCATTTTTTCTGTAAATTCACGCCTAATAATATTACTTTTTATCAAGCTTGATAGCATCTGATATTATTGACTTATTTGAGGGAAATGTTGATAATTTTTCGTAACAGTGTTCGTAGATATAATTCAATATCGAACTATTTTGGCGGAAGGTTACAGAGGCGGATTCATCAGATGCGGTGAAAGGGGTTAAAGACATTTGAACATTGTGAATATTGTATTTGTAAAATAAAATATACATTGTTCATTTAATTGTAGAATAATCGTGTTGTATGTCACTAGCGGTGAATTGTGAACGGCATTAGAAATCTTTCCTCCTTTTGGGAAAACGTGATTTCCTTTACACAGATTTTAACAAAGAAATGACGAAAAGTACTGGGAATTTATAGAGGCAGTTGAAAACCGCCATAACTGGAATAGTTTTATGCTCATTCGCCGATTCACACCACAGCAAAGAAACGTAAAATCCAGTATCTTCTACTGTAAAGGCCTAACAAATAAAAGTTTCTATTCAGCGTAAGAGCCATTGTAGAGCGCCCTCTGTTGTCCAAGTGTTGAAAACCGATAGAAATGTGTGTGTGTTAAAATTTAAAATCGCCTAACCGGACATTTTAAAAAAAATAGCCCTTACGTGGCGAAATGGCAGCCACACGTGTATTTTATCCATCGGGACATTATTTATGCATAATTTGTAATCACAATTCAGTGTGTTCTAAACACAGAATTCATAACATACTTTCCCCATAGTGATATGTTCGTTGTAATTTCTTGGTGCGTGAGATAAATAATAGTGTCATTTATCATGTTGAATATTGCCGCCAAATCCTTCGTAGTTTTACAAACGTGTTTGTATTTGTAGTTTTATGTGACAAATATTGTTTCACGTATCCAATTATTATGCAGATTTCAGCCAATGGGACTCGTTTATTACCGTGGTCACGTGGATGACCACATGGGAGTCGTCACTTGGATTGTGTTGTTGTTGAATATACAATTATGCATACCAACACGAACGTGAAATAGTACTTGGAAGCTATTAACTGGGACACATATTTCTGATTTAGGCTAGTCAAACGAGCGGTAATTTGCTGACTTGGTTGGAGAGAAATTGGTCAATAAAAGTGTTAACCGAGGAAACTCACTTGACGCAACTAAACACGTGATATCCTCTCATGTTTTCAAGCTCCTATCAGACAATAATTGCACCAACTCGCTTAAATACATAATTTAATAATCAATGAAAAAATAAACACGCCAGAATACAATTAAAACCCAAAACTTCCGATGGATCATCAAAGGAAGACCCCCGTGTCAACACAGGAGATCGGTACATAGTAAGCTTACTCGCAGAGATACGTATATGTATAAACTAGTATTCTCTATATATATTACTTTGATGGATGTGATACCGAACATTGTGTCGACATTTTTCTCAGTTCAATGAACTTTCCATATTTACACATGACTTGCCGTGGGCACAATGAACGTGTTTTCAATTAAGACAGCGTGAGAGATTACGCGTTTTTTTGTTACTGATTCTAATCATCAGTCTCCTCAAATTAGATTGGAATTCAGAAAACTCTACGCATGCGCAATTCAAAGTACGTCATTTTGCTTTCGGTAAGAGGTAAAATAGTACACACACTGGTTCATCACCCGTGCAGTTGCACTACTATGTGTCGGCTGTTTACTACTCAGCGATATGTCGAAAAAAAAAACCTGTCAACAAACAAGCTTTTCTCTGATTGGTCTGACTGTTAGATGTTAGGATTGGGTAGCCAATCAGGTACAATCTTGCAAGTGGCTTTGCATCGACTCAGATGTTTATGTCCGATTGTGTTACGTGTTTTATATATCAATGTACTGAGGTTAAATTTTGTCCACGTTGACACGCCCCCCCCCATCATTCTTCCAGCAAAAATTGTTTACGCGAGAGGAACAGCATTTGAAATTTTATTTAGTCACTGTCACCTGACAAATTCACCTTATGCAGTTTTGTCAACAATATACGTTTGCAATTTGTCAAATGAAACGTGACTAGAATATTAATTATGCACATATTTACAACTGTGCATATCTGTATGTGCCCGCTATTGTGCACTCGGCTTACAATATGTTAACATTGGCTGAATGTTTTTTGCTGGAAGCATTGTATTTATTGAATGTTTATAACAAGCTTTAAGGTGTCCATTATTCGCAAATGTTGATTTGAGAGGAAAAGATCAGTAAACAATGTGCGCCGCATTGCAAAGGTGGGTTTCTACTAGAGATCGACACACTGCAAAACATTCACTATTTGATTCTGGCACATGTCGTGAACTGATAGTCACGCCCTCTAGTGGTGGAGAGCTTCTGTGACGTTACAATGACGATTATATGCGTAAATACAAGAACGTCGTTGATATCGAAAATTATGTTTGGTTGTGTAGCTGTCTGTTATCTAGAATATAATAAACTCTCTCAAAAACACAATCTTCATTAATGGATGACTACAGATCGACAACGAACCGCTTTGAACAGTTTTCGTCGCTAGAGGGCGTGACGTATATATAATGGTAATTCTATTACAAACGTAGCTTTCAGAAGGGGACCAATGTCAATTGCCTGATGTAGACATTAATTTTCATTTCGGACTGTTACAGATCTTGCCACATGTTGAGCATGATGTGTCCACACTTTTGAAAAAACACCGGGCCAAACATTAATTATGTATGCGATCAAGTGCATATACATTTCACTTGACTGATTTAGCAATTAATTGCATAGCGTAATTAATCTATCAATAATCTACGTCTCTGCTGAATATGAGTATGTCACGAATGTACATAGGACATAGCCCTGTCACGAACAGAACCCTTTATTCTGTAAATCAGTAGAATTGTAACAATTCATGCCGAGTACAACAATAGTGACAAAATCGGTATAATACAATATATTGTACCGCAAATACACATGTAAACACTGTACAAGCTATGGGTGGTACGCCGGAGTTAAATTTCTCGCAACGATGGGATTAAAATAAAGGCAACCCTAGAAACCTGCCACAGGTTGGCATGTATGTGAATGAAACGCTGCACAACCAATTGAAGCATTAGAATGGTGATTTTAATGTCACGTGGTATGTATTGCATTATTCACTAAAAACCTCCAAAGCGTACATTTACCTTTTTTTTGTTTGGGTAAATTAAAGCGGGAGGATCGTCACCTGCGCTCGCGCGGGAATTGGGTCCCAAGCGACGAAAACAACACACGCTAACAACGCAAAGGCTCATGGGTAGACGCCTGTTTGTAAACAGTGACACGGTATGGCCATCTGACGCATGCGCAGCTGACGACTCCCCCGTTTTAACATTCGCTTAGCGCTATACACGGAGCAATGCTTGCTGAGTCTTTATCTTGTATCGTACTAGTATTTTGCGGTACAAGTTCGGAACACTCATTCGATAGTGTGCGTTCACAGATATAAACCAACAGTTTTGGTCAGATTCTTGTAATTAATCATACGAGCATATAGAGGATACACATCAGCTAATGAAATATACAAGTGATTTGGAAGTCACTGGAATGCAACATACATTACCCAGGCCGTTGTGCGCATAGCCAGGGGATTGACCTACATTTAGCTCACAATACATAGCATTGACAGTATCTATGTATGCGCTAGTAACAAAGTATAATTTAAGTGCATAATTTAGCGTTATTTATGATAAAAAACACACTCAATGAATCCTTTGTCGTGACTGTACGTTTTGTTTTTAAATCTGCTACACGCGGGCCTCACATGGAAACAGACACACTCCTCACGTGCGTGCCGAATTTGTAGGAATCGTAGCATGGATTATCGCAAATTTTTGTTCTCGAAAGTACTGGGTATGACTCCCGTTTTAAAGCAAACACAAATAGCCGACAGTGGTCACATTCGATGTACAACGTGATTAAATGTCAAATGAGGCATACATTGATGTTTAGCTTAGCTCACATATGAAGAAGTGAAGCTTTGTTTCGGACTAATACCTAAATATATAAACTTGCTCGCTTGGGCAATAACGATTTTGCCAGTCAGTGACGTAAGCCGGAAATGAGCACATGCCGGTTCGTATATTATTGATTGATTGGTGGGTGCTTGTCAGTTGTGCTTGGTTTATATCTGTTCTGAGCTCTTCACAACGAGTGATACTATATTCACAATTAATGAGATTTTGAATTGTATTTGTGACCCATAACATGTATTGCAATAAATTACTGAACAATGCACGAATAAGACGACAAACATGTCAACTAATAAATACGTGACTTTTCAGCACAATCTCAATGCAATGCAATGTTCAGAACTGAACTACACTACACATGAAAACGAACGGCGGCGACAGCATCGGGTAAGCGTTCCCGTCAGTCTGAAGAAGAGACGTTGAGAACTTCTCGCGTGCGGTCGTCTTTCTATGTCTATGAGAACGACGCTGCAGTATAAAATACAAAGCTATATCTATTGCTCAACTACCATAATTACGACTACATAGCCTAAAACGAGGACATATATTATGTAGAATAATTTATATTTATATTTTCTGTCGATGTTTTTTAATAGCGATCTGGACATTAAGTGGACCCGGGCAATTGACACGCTCAGAGGTACAATGATGTAAACTAAAACCGTCGCTGTGGTTAACTGTCATTACGTAACCGCAGAATACTTTATTAAAATTACAATAATGGTGTAAACACATTGAAATACAGAATACCACTTACAGAAGATCTTGAATATTTACCCTCGAAGGCAGATTGAAAAAGAAAAGTATAATTTTCCTGTATTAATACATTGTTCATACACATACATATATTCAATCTGTATTCACATAAGTACATTGCTGAATTTCTCTATCAATAAATATATGTTTTTTTGGCAATACTCACTAAATTACATGGTAATGTATGATAGCCACGTGTACATGTAGCGGCTGTGAATTGTTTATCGATTTGTTTTGTTGAACTCCGGCTAAATAGATTAGATCTGAGGTTTTTGATAGGATTGGTTGCACTGTCCATACACAAAGTGTATGATTTATTAAATCCGGGATATATAAGTATCACTACAATGTCATTGTAGCCACGAGACCTCGCAAACTACTAAAGTACATAAGCAATGTATTTTTCACAGTTTTTAACTATGATAGTATAATGCAAATATTTTCTTGACACCAAATAAATGTAGTAATTCTCGGGTGACCAAATATGGGAAACGCACATGAGTAGATTCATCTGCCCTTGGTTACTTGCATTTACTGAATACATGGCGCCCATGAACCTTAAATTATGCATTAGATCGTCTGTGTGTCATTCCTCGTGCTATTAAGCAATTACCGCCTGCATACCTTGTATGAATTCAATCTATTATTAAAGTATTCACTAAATACAATGAGCCAATGTGTACATATACCTTAGAGATACAATCTGGATTAGAATTGGGTATGCTTATCAAATCACATATGGTGTTAACGATCACTAAATGCAGCTGGCTTAATTCTTGTTTATTTTAAATTTACTTCTGGTGAAAAAAAAAATGGCCGATGCACGAAATATTTTTCATTATAAAAAAAATGATTCTCGTATGAAAACGCTCGTGCACAGCCAATGCTGATTACGGATAAACTAATCACGTGGCATACAATAGAAAGGAAGATAGTTTCAAGTTTTGTTGAGAAAATGGTCACACAATTTTGCCAACATTCATAAAGTAATCCTGACAAACACCACAAGAATGTTTTATATAAATTATTAATTTTACTAGATCTGTTCATTGGTTGAGTGATTGATTGATTGAGTTCTTACTATTCGTTTGATAACATCAATACCAGATGTTTTAATACCACTAACATAACAAATAGTCGTCACTAGGCACAACATTATTTATACAAGATAACGAACCCAGGCTCATTATCTGATTATGTGAATAATATTAACAGGGATATGACATCTGAACTTTGATGCCTGAGAGAGGAAAAAACAAATTATATTTTTTTATCAGCTTATTTGATAGTGCGTGTTTAATTAGCACTAATCACGAGAAAAAAAAACGAGTTGGAAAACTATAGATTAAACAATAAACATTAAATTGTACGAAGTATTAATGTTATTGCATTTTCTCGATAATCAATAAAACTGTATACAGGTGCGATTGTTGCCATGGTATTCCATTTTAAAAAAATCGATATATTGTTTTGTAATGTATGTATTTTGGTTGTAGTTGTTTTGTATTCACTTACTTTTATTTTTCATATGCGACTTTTGTTTGATAATCTACGGTTGGGTATGTTAATTCCAGTTTCATCCACGAGTTATTAACTGCTCCCAGTAGAGCCATACTCAAAACAATTATATGGAAATGACACTATTGTAATTTGAATTAATTACAGGTTTATAGAATAATTATAACCTTTAACCTAATTATAATCTCGGGAGCATAATAACAATTTTGCGTGCATAAATTAACGCTAATTTCTCAATTATGTGTCGGGTTTATTTTGTTCGACCGCCTGACCTGGAGTACACTTTTTTAGTTTAGACTGAACGAATATATCGTAGGTATCGACTGAATGAAGTATTAATTCTTAGTTGGAGATTGGTGAATGTATTACTGAATAAAGCATACTTATATATGTTTCATATCGCAGTAAGGAGTGGTACCAACAGTTAAACGACCAGGCCCGGGTCCTGGTGGACATGGTCCGACCCAAGGTTCAACATTACCCTACATACATTATTTTTTAGACATGTCTGGTAAACACGAATATTTCGAGTGAAAATTGTAACAATGGTGTACATTTTGGATTTTAAAACTAACCGCATGTGGTATATTTATCATACTACTTTCGTAGTAGTAATTAACATAATTAACAAAATTAACATAAGTTATGCACAAATCCCGAGTTAAAGATAGAACGTTACTTGTATGTCATAACATTATTGAAACTTAAAGCATGTATATACGGAATGCAAAATTGTTTCATGACTGATCATGTGGTCTGGCTTCCATCTTGGATATCACGTTTTGTTGAAAGAATATTGCCATACTAAGTGAATTAAAGTTTAAGAATTGTTTACCGCCACTGTTAGTGTTATTTAACTTGCATATTAAATTATAATAATAATTATATATAATAATTTTCTTTTTTATAACTTCAATAGCAGGAAATGATTTTTTAGCCTACTGAAATATTTTTTTTTCACTGCCGCCAAAGTGAATGTTGCATATACGTAGCAAGAATATTCTAACCCGGGAGTTTATTTTGTACTAATATATTAATGAACAAGACACTACACATTTAAAATAAGTACAATACCGCACACGTGGTCGATTTGTAGTAGTCATATTCCACTCATCGGAAACGTTGTTTCGTACAAACAAACTGTCGTAAGTCACAGCAGACCCGATTACCGCCTCACTCGTCGCTTTTACTTTCTATACATATTTCTTACTAGTACATGTGCTCGAGATATTTGTTCAGGAAAGACATGGAGTACAAGCAACTGCTAATATAGAATACTCACTCTTATGGTAAAAAAACTCTATATCTGGGAAAAAGTGAATCGATCACTATCATCACCACTGAGTAGTAGTAGTTTGATAAATTTTACATTTACGAAAAAATACATCTCGGTGACTTATTATATTGGACTTTGCAAATTTGAAACTCAGCCGAAATCATGTTTATTTTGACACATTTATAATTGGCAACCGAATTGGATATATTATTATTATGTGCCATCAATTAGATTGAGATTTTACTCCTTTTGAAAGTTGTTTTTAGATTAGTTGTCAGCTGTAGGCGGCATGTATTTGTTTACATTATTAGAACCGTCATAGCATTATCTTATGTTATAACGATGTTGTCAAACTGTGATTCTACCACGACAGCCATACACTAGATTTATGATCCATTTTATGGGTAGAAATTCCTTTACTTAATTAAGGGATGGATACGAGTACGTCAAAGGTTTATGACTAGACTTTTCGTACTTCGAAATATGCACTTTCCTACTTTGTAATTTGTAACCATGGAAATCATTTATACATTACATTGTACATTATGCACTTAGATACATAGGGGTATCATACAAACACAATAAGAAGGTGCAAATATGTTAAATTATCAAAACCGTATACATTTGTATATGTAAAACAAAAATCCGAATCCGTTCCAAGTGGAGTGTTTAAGCACTTTTTATATGAAGTTAGATATACAGCTATGTAATTGTCCAATCACAGACAACATATATCTTAATCTTGTACTGTTTGTACAAATAATTTATTATTTACAAATAATGATTTTATAATATAAAAAATATAACTGAACTACTTGATGATATGATATAAAGCTATCATGTCCGTTCGCTTTTTTGTTTCGGTATTTCCCAATAAGAGTGACCATAACTAGCATATTAGGATCGTGACATCAAATGTTTTACGCCATTGTGTAGAACCGTTGTTCTACTATTGAGTGTGAATGTGTGTCGTGTCACGCTGTACTATTTCATCTGACATGACATGACATGACATGACATGACATGACATGACATGACAGTGATCACGTATGACATGATGACCGTGACCATTCAGGAATTCAATGCTCGATTAATATATTTATCTACTGAATGTAACGTAAATTACAAAAATCATGTATAGTACATTTCAATACTTCGCAATATATACTTGGTAATGCTTTCTCATCCTTTGTTAGGAACATCATGTAAATGGGTTGAGGAATGTTATCATATAGTGGCGTGCATAACATTACTCTCTAACGTACATTAACCGTGTGAAAGCGACATTTCTATTTTTCTATTAATAAAAGAATTATTTTGCAATATCATAGTAGATCGATTCTATAAATTAAAAGTTAATGTAATCGTGATGTCATTCTTAGCGTTATTATTATTATTATTATTTAATGGATTATGAAAATGTTGAAACTTTTTACTCGTTTTATTTTTGGGTGATATACCTGTTTACTTTGTACAAGTTAATGAATTAATTGTATGATATCGTGAATATTAATTGATTGTTTTGTGGTAACGGGTCAATTACAGTTCCGATAGCTCTCCCACAACACTAGTAGTCACATTTACCAATACTACACTATTTTGCCGAAATAGTTATGGGAAATTATAGTGTATATATTTGGCTAATATTTATGCAAATGAATAACTAATAGTTACTCTAATTTGTTTAGGAAGATAACAGTTACATGTTAGTCAAATTTATTTCATCGAGAGTTATTAGTTCACGCGCGATTTGAGCGGGATTCAAGGTCGGGATACGCACTGCTTAGAATGAAAGTGACTCCGAGTTAACCTGTGGTCAGTCCTTTGTTAGAAAACGATTGTTTTTATCATTGAAGAATATTTCTGGAGATGTTTTTCTTTTCATGAATTCATGTTTGAGAAACAAGAAACAAAATGCTGCCGTTCATAAACAGGACATTTTAAGGATTACTTAAATTACTCATACGTCTTCAATATTTTCCTCATGTATGTAGCAAAAAATGAGCTCTGTTCTCGTACATATCGAACAATGATAACAATATTTCTATATTAAGTCCATTGCACAAACTGCGTGCGATACTGCGTGCATGTATGTGCACTTGCGTTAATACTACGCAGAGGCGCGAAATTTTGCATGCATCTGCCTACCATCCCTTGCGCCACATAGGCGTAATTTGAATAGTAATGAGTTTATGAACCTAATTTCGTAGGTTTAGGGGTCAAATAACATTCTAGTTCTAGTGCACGAGAGCACCGTAAATAAATAAATTTTAGGTAAATTGAAAAGGCAGACTTATATACTAGAGGCAACGATAACATCGACGACAGCTGTGGCACGAGATTGCGTCGAAAGAGGCTTCCTAAATCATTCATTATCTTTTACTCCGTTTACGAAGACTTTTTGATAACACCACCGCAAGGTGTGTGTCACCACCAAACGTAAATTAGATGATAACGCCGGAGGAGTAAACCGGAAGCAACAATTAAGTTTAGAGTGTTTAGCATCCGCTAACAATTTATAATTATTAATGAAGACAGTTATTTATATTAATGTGCGATACACTTTCTTAGAAATATTGCAATTATAGCGGCACCCGTCCAGCCATAATTTAAATTTACATGACATCTTCTTCTGGGGAATGCTTGGATATTTGGAGTAATGCATTTCGTGTTTGAAGCTTTTCAATATTAATGATGCATTCTACAAGCGGCGGTGTTTGTTCTATTTTATACCTGATACAATTTAGATCCATGTCGATGGAGATAACGCAACACCTCAGAAAACTAGTTAACACGAAGACAGAACAGCGGCAGTATCGACCGACGCATAGCGGAGGTCGATGCAACAGCGTACTGTCTGAGTGCATACTTTGAGGTATCTTCATAATAACCTTATTATTATACATTTTTCCCTACCAAGGATTCATCATGGGAATGCCGAAATGTAAAAAGCTTAGAACAGAATCAGCGAACTTCCTTGTATGGAGTCTGGCCTAGTGGCAGCCATGTTTGTTTTTATTATTAGAGGACGCTTACGCGCGTAATCATTCCATATTTGGAATTCCCATTTCCTAGAATGCTCGGATGAAAATACCCCGTAAAATACCGCAAAATTACGGCACGCTGTAACTTATGATGTTACGCTGACAGATTTACGGCCAGCATTAGCGGGCATCATACGTATAAGAGCGAGCAACACTTATCTTGCCCGTTTGCACTTATATATTACAACAAGGAAGACACACAGGATGCACAGTCCGAAATAGTATTTAATAAAGATCCTTGTAATGCGTGTTCAACATCTTGCGTGTCTAACTTCGATGATTGATACGTAATGCCGGTTGGACGAGCATGGCGATGTTCTTTTCATCGATCTATCACGTAGTTTAAGCCCCTACTAATAGTGTAATATTGATTTTAAGTCACGCAGCATTATGTATGTGTCGATCCAGAAATCAAAAAACAACATTATAACTATATAAAAAATACAGAACAATTTGCAGGGAACAATAACATACGCATATTTATCACGACGGAAGGCTAGTCAAACCAATGTATATATCATAAGCGTAGAAATATTATAATATCATATACACGGCGTGGAACATATTTAGCTCAAGATTTTTATTATAGTGAATATTATATCAGTGGCGATGGCACAGGGGGTTGGGGCGCAAGGATGGTAAGCAGAATTCGTCCCCTCATGCAACATTTCGTGCCGCCACCTCAGTATATTATAATAATACGTCGTTGAAACACGCAAATCACACTTTTCGTAACCCTGGATTCACCAGCAGGAAGTTAACATTGTAATAATAGGCGACGTGAAGGTAACCGTATCACGTGGTATGTTTGTTTTGGACTACGTCATACAGTCTGCTGTCGCGTTCGAAGCCAGTCGCGAAATAATCACTAAAATCGCCTTTTGACACTGATCTATCTACATGGCAGGTAGGTTTCGTTTTTTTCTGAAACACTGTGCAATAACATGCATTCATTTGGCTGTCATTTCTGTTCGCATAGAAGGTGAGTGTTTACACCATGAATCAAACTTGAACGAACCTAAATAATGCTGGTGCAGTTAGACACCAAAAACCCACAAAAGATATCATGTTACAAACGTGTACCTGTCACATATATATTCACCAATCGTTATACAGGATCTTGGTGACACGTGTCTGTTGGCAAAAATAGCCGAATTCTTTTCTTGTAGAAGAGGTGTGCAGATGGGATTGCAGAAATATGTGATATAATATAACAATGACCTGCATTATTATTCAATTACAAACATATTCCCTAAACCCTTAGATAGATTGTAGGCTAGCCTGTCTGACCATAGTCAAATTATTATAATCATAGACTTGAATCCCTGTAGAATTTACAAAATAGTTTCGCATCTTTTCGACCAAACTATAAAATGCAAAAATTTCAAACTTGAAGATGGATTTACCTTTATTTAAAGATTTACGAAAATCTGACGGACAGTACATATGAAAAGAATATATAAATTAATAATGTTATAAATTATGTATATTTATGTACATATATTCATATTAAAGAGTCCGATTCCAACTAAGAATAATTTCAATGTGAACTAGTATTAGAGGTGACAGCTGATCCATGACTTAAATAGGAAAACTTTATCAACGGGTCGGCAGACCATAATGCAATACTGGGAACCTCTGTTTACAAATGAGTATTTCATTCAAAAACACTGACTGGCAATACTAAATATTAAAAACAATCACTTACAAGCAACAATTTCCCAGTCATTCTGACATTCGTATATAGATTCAAAACCGTTTGGCAACATATTGTCACCATAATAATTGATTAGACTTAGGGAATATACCAATACTAACTTGCGCTAAATACAGTACTACTTTCAGATCAAGTGACGATGCTGTGGCAAACCGTAATATTAACAACGGCATTAAAAGCTATTAGAGTATATATCTGAAAAAAAAAATCGAATAATAATAAATTACCAAAAATGGGATAATTCCTAGAGGACTTGTGGGAATATATGCATGTCTGAACCAAGAATAATGACTACACCGTAAATATTTGCCGGGCATCACACAATCTTCCGTTACCGCACGGGTTACAATTATAAAACACCAGACCGACTGACACACGTGTTACTGATAGCTCATTTTAAAACAATATAAATATTTATTTATAGTAATTTAACCATTCAGCGTAATCATGGTTTACTGTGTGATGCTATTGAGCTGGGGGTTTCAACACGGAAACACATGTATAATACCACAAGCATAGAAACCCAGTATTATTACATAAATATCACTGTTTGATATTTCATTGAAATCACAAACCATGGGAATTAATTCTGTCAGGGATTTCACTTATCCCGAGAAAAAAAACCCACTTCAGTACCATAATTATTTGTTAGGGTAGTACAAACAAGAACGTTGAGTAGTTGCCCCTTTTTTGTAAGTTTTCAAAAGTAAATTGCTCCTTCTTTCTCAACTGTTACAGCAGCAATGCAAAAGTCCTGTTTCAAATTCACCATATGTTTATGGAAACAGATTCAAGATGTTTCTTGCGTTTATAGAAACTGTTACAAGATAACCGTACATTTATGAAAACTATTTTAATATCTCGAGTACAATGCGATATATCAACAAAATCCGACATGAACAAATGTTACAACAGATTTCACATGTTAAGCTTTAGTTATAAAAAAATAAATATATAACATGTTAGTTAATGAATCGATCGAACACATTTATTCGTATATTTTTATCATGACATTATAGTATTTTTTCTTCTTACAAGAGATCGCCTACTGTCTAACTCAAGGCCATATCGGTATCACCATAAATACAACCACATCCCAAAGGAAGTATTAAGTACCATTTCGTGTAGTGTCATACCTTTCATGAATTTTACATGAAGTACAACGAAGAAAAAAAGTTGATAGCAACGCTGCTCGTATCCCCAAAAGATTAGTCAAGTAAAACAACATCCCGCGTTATAAATAATATAACAGGGAAGAATACGTAAGCTGTAAAATGGAACAATAGTTTAATTTGATTTTGTATCAAGGAAATCTATGAAATCTACACACATATATATATATATATATATATATGTAGTGATTGGCCGATATGCAAGTATTGTGGTAATTAAATATACTGTTTTGGGAGAAAACTATATGAACGTTTAATGCGCTTAAGATGCAAACGACGGTCGGGATCTCATTCGGAGTGAAAAAAAGCCACGATACTTGTTTTCCCCCCTCCCCATCAATATGTTTCATTCTCCTCGTTATCGCGTTCAGTGTTCTCCTGATCTACGTAACCATAGCATTTGGAGCAGTTTGACGTCATGATGGGGGAGAATATGACACTATTTAAGGGGCAAACACGAGTTGTGTGGAATCGCGAGATCTCGTCGGACATTTTCGTCTAATGTTTATCAATATGTTCCAGATATCTTTTTTAGAGGATTTATGTTCAATATGTAAAAGTTATTTCCTGTTTTTAGTTCATAATGTTTGATAAATAAATTTTAGCAGCCAGTGGGCGATATCATGGTACATGAGGTTTATTACTATGACCGTATGAAAGTGGCGTTATATTTTCGATTCAAACCAGATATACAAATCAACCAGATGTACAAACAAATAATAACGGTAATTTCTTATGTATTGCCTCAACGTAAAGTGATCAGTTTGCTAATACCCTAATACTCATCGAGTTGTTGTTCATAAAAGAATCGAATCGCCTTCTTTGTTGAACCATTCACATATAAACGTACAATTGCATTTCAAGCGTTAGCCTCAATGTGGTCTAATACAGAAATTATTATGCTGTTATAGAATAAATGTTTTTCTCTGTACATTGTTCGATGACACATACACTGATGAAACATTGACTTTTGTTAATATATTACAAAATTTTATATTATACATTTATAAAAGACATACAATATTCTAAACGCACAAAATATAGCATAATGTCAAATAGAATAAATTAAACTTGAAAGGATAGTATATATATATATATATAATAACATTATTCAAAAGTCCTTTAACTCAAATCAAGATAGATTGTCACGAGTCACAGAAACCGCCACTTAAGTACTCCATAATGTCTTGAAAAGATAATTCGTTTTGAAAACACCTACGTGTAGTTTGCGCTTCACTTAAATTAAATTAGAAAACAAAGATTACTTTAAATTTATAAAAGCGGATACGAACTTCACGGGCTACACATTAGTGACTGTTTAAAAAAAAATTCTCGTCCACTACTTGATTTTTTTTTCACGACTCTATGAAGATCTGTAATTTGCGAACACTTCGGTCATTGTGTACCCTGTCGAGCGCTATTCAAGCGAGCACTCGTGTCCTCGAGTCTTAATAATGTAACAATTCCTCAACATCATTTAGAGTTAACGCTGAAAAGGTAGAAGACAAAGAAAGTATATATTGCAATAACAGGAAAATGGTCATGTATTGTCACTGATTAGTGTGATATAGGTATGTGAGCACGCTAATGGTGGGTTAAGTGAACAGGTCACCGTAGTTTTCCCATGCCTCCCGACTATAGACCAGTGCGCGTGAGTTGAACTTTTTAACGCTTGTGCGAGCCTATAGTATTTCAAATGCGTCGCTGATCCACTTAACCGCTTTGCTATTGTGAATGCTTCATGGGTTACTTCATCACATTAGATAACTCTCAAACGAACAACCTTGAATTAAAATAATCTATCTGACAAATTATATATTTAAATATATAGTCTTTTGGTGTTAATAGGTTACTAATTGATAAATTGCTATCTCGAAAAAACTAGGGACACCAACACTTGTAATTTTCGAACTAATTTCAACATGATTGTTCTTTTGGCTAACAATGTAAGACGAATTAATCAATGTTTTCAACCACGAATAATGACTACGTCGTAAAATATTGGCCGGGCATCACCCCAATCTTTCGTCACCGCACGGGTTGTAATTATAAAACAACAGTCCGACGGGAACACGTGTTACTGATAACTCATTTATATAAATAGTCATTTATAGTAATTTAACGATTCGTCGTAATCATGGTTTACGGTGTTATGTTGTTGAGTTAAAGTTTTAAACACGGACAAAAAATATAATACCGCGAGCGTAGAAACAAAATCGTATTACATAAACTTTTGGCAATGCAAATTCGGGACTTCAACACAAAATCAGTTATTCATATGTAAATACCAAAGCAGGTGCGGGTTATTCGATATTTGGGTCAAACATTGTCCGTAATTTCTCTTGTCTTCAATTTGATTATTAAAGCACGTAATAACATACAACTGTTTGCAGTTCGATATCTGAATCACGTGATAATGTACACTCTTCTTTCCTGTTTGCAGTTGGATATCCGAATCACGTGATAATACACTCTTCTTTTCTGTTTTCGGTTGGATATCTGAATCACGTGATAATACACTCTTCTTTCCTGTTTGCAGTTGAATATCCGAATCACGTGATAATACAGTCTTCTTTCCTGTTTGCAGTTGGATATCTGAATCACGTGATAATACACTCTTCTTTCCAGTTTGCAGTTGAATATCCGAATCACGTGATAATACACTCTTCTTTTCTGTTTGCAGTTGAATATCCGAATCACGTGATAATACACTCTTCTTTTCTGTTTGCAGTTGGATATCTGAATCACGTGATAATACACTCTCCTTTTCTGTTTGCAGTTGAATATCCGAATCACGTGATAATACACTCTTCTTTCCTGTTTGCAGTTGGATATCTGAATCACGTGATAATACACTCTTCTTTTCTGTTTGCAGTTGGATATCTGAATCACGTGATAATACACTCTTCTTTTCTGTTTTAAGTTGGATATCTGAATCACGTGATAATACACTCTTCTTTTCTGTTTGCAGTTGAATATCCGAATCACGTGATAATACACTCTTCTTTCCTGTTTGCAGTTGGATATCCGAATCACGTCATAATATACTCTTCTTTCCTGTTTGCAGATTGACACCCCAATCACGTGATATCACACACAATTTGTGCTCCTGTTTGCAGATTTACATCTCCATCACGTAATAAGATACATATAACGTACATATAACGTATATATATATATATATATATATATATATATATATATATATATATATATATATATATATATATATATATATATATGTATTATGTCCAGTGTAACCGATACAGGATGAATAAATGATGCATGGGATGTTTAATATTGCCAACATTCCATATATAATTATATTAATCAAATATTTATTAATGAGGTTACTAAACATTAGAGGTTGGCTGTGAACTATAATAATGACACCGTGTGTGTGTTTTTTTATGTTATTTTATATCATATTTTGTATATAGTTGAATTGTACATATATTTACATGTCACCACGTTTAAAGCTCAAGGCGACAGTTGAACTAGTTCTCCTCTGGAGATTAATGATGTCCGATGGGACAGTACGAATGATATCTGAATCTCCTAACATGGCTAAACACATAAGACTGAACCGTGTACCATAATTTGTTCATTTGATATAGGCATTGATGAACTATTTCACTTAATATCAATATTGAGTTCTATCAGTTATATTTGTGTTTTGTAAAAAGATATGATGTTTCAAATTGGACAGGATTAAACATGATATGAGGGACATTTGATATGTTCTGGCTGGCAAAATAACCTTTTGTGTAGCGTTAATTATTATGTATTTAAGTTAGGACAAATACATATTTATGGCAGGACATTAGGGAAGAATATAAACCTTACAAACTGGCGCTTTCGGGCATGTATTCACGGCTTGGAAAAAGGCAAAGTCATAAATAAAGTTATAAATGGTTATTGAAAGACAGACTGGAAGAATGAACGTTCTCAATTACGTTTTATATCACAACGAACACTCATAGGTCGTTCTAGTTCCCTGTTCATTAAATGAATTTAGGAATACACAACATACACTCTTCAGAAAAGTAAAGTATATAACATTAGTGTTTCAATAGATGTATTCGCGTTAATCTGTATTAAAACGTATAACTAGACTTAAAATAAATTTAGTGATTTAATCAAATGAAAAGCGAGATAAACAACATCCACGTTAGATCTGTTTTCTGATTAAACCTCTCTATATGCCTACAAATATGGTTATATGGGTAGTAAGACCGAAAACACAATACTTCAATGATATCATACTAATTTACATATATACCTGTAATAAAGGGCACAGGGAAATTTACATACTCCAGGGAGAGGTAGGTCAATGACCTAAGGCACTGTAAGATAAAACATTTTTTATTATTCTCGCTATTAGGCAATTAAATAATTTGATATCCAGTTAATGATAGTGTTCAGGTTTTCTGTTATCAATTAATTACACGAATTATATATACTGATATAATTAACAGTCAGTTTAATATTATTTTCTGCGTGTGGTCAAACTCATGGCACCAATATGGACTTTTCATAGATTATTCTCCATATTAAACATTTAATATAGTGTTTATGTAGTGTTATAATTATACGGTGTTTAAGATTCAAATCTCTGATCTGAACAACTATTATAGCAGAAATTCTATAATAAAGCACATAATACGTTGTCGTATGGTCTACTTTTGGATTTATTACTAGAATGACTATTATTTGCATATACCTTTAAAATCAAAATCATATAAGCGTTGAACATTGCCATAGTTACCAACAACTGATATCAGGTTGTGGGTTAACATTTGGCTGTCGGTAATAACAATCTCACCAGAAACATTTTTTAAATTCCCTTGTCACTAAAGAGATACAACGACAGAATATTTCGTGTATTACATGTTGACATAAGCGTCGACTGTTGCACGTTACAATAGAATGCATATCGATGCCATATGTTTCGTACGTGTTGAGACAATACGTCGAGCCAAAAATTCAATAGACTGTATCAGGTGTGGCGAGAATCCGTCAATGAAGTGATTAAGACTCCATGGCAAGAATTACAGAAAATACCTCTTCAAATCAGACTAATTCAAACCATGATACTCTTTCAGTAGGATTTATATATTTGTATGTATTTATTTTTCTGTCGTAGGCCGATTATTTTATTCATTTTGCATTCGGTGTAAAAACATTGGGGTCAGCGTCTCATCGAGGCAAGGCACGTGTATTGATTTATTTGATGCGATAACCGTTTTCCTGCAACTATCGTAATTTTCTTTTTCCATACACCCAATGCACATCTGGTGTACAATACCAACTAAGAGGCTCATCACCCGTGCCCATGGTAACCCAGATAGAATACATACATTTGCGATTCACTGCTTTGTTCTGTGTATACTTACCTCATAATATCGTCCATAAGTGCGAGAAACCAATTTGCAGGAAACAACTACTTCCGTAATAATTCTAAATTTAACCACAATTCATTTTAATACGTTTATATAAATGTTTCCCTCATGACGACATTTGAAAACACGCCCAGTATAAGGAAAACCATGTTGTACATGCTTTAATTTGAGTTTGTTGTGCTCACAAAACGCAGTATGAGAGAAGATAAAGTCAGATTCACTTTTGATAGCATTGTGGGTAGAACGAACACATACAATCATTTGCCGCATGATAAACATGTGCACATATTCGGAGACAAAACACATTACAAATGTTTTAATGAAACAAAATAGCATTTCAATTTTACATCCAGCAAACAAACACAATACGCAGTAAATATCATCTTGATAAATTCAGATACCGCTCTGTATGTTTGTTCGGGATTTATTTACCATTGAATAAATACGCTTAAGAACGATGGAGAAAATGATAACAAAAATGGAAAATCAAAGAATTATTTGAGAATCCATGGTCACACACAAAATATAAATGTTAAATCGACAAATGCGCGTGACCCCACTCACTGCATTGCGTATATTTGAATCTCCAATAACGTATAGTTAAACGAATGTAGCCGCTTAGGCCAAATAGACTTGATAATTGCCTGTGTATTTGTTTTCATAATGCAGTTGAAATAAAACGCATCGCCATCCATCCGTTTCTAAACAAAAAAAAAATATATATATATATGCAATTGTAGCAAGTCCGACGCTTACACTGAAAAACAAAACAAAAATGTCCCGGGGTAAGGTATTCATATCAATAGCGAATGCATGTTTCACTGGGAGAGTCTGCTTGAGTACTATGTCAATGATGAATAAAAGTATGCCATGTCATTGTGTACTATTCAGTAACTCACGTTAAAATACAATTCGTAGCAATAAGTTTTATGGTAATACCTAAGCTTATGGCCGTCGATGAAATGTATGTATGCACGTCGTATTAGGTTATTACTTGACTTTACAAAACGGAACATATCTCCAAGGAGCTTGTTGATGGCAATCTGGTTCTGTAATATATCGCTAGACAGCTAAACCAGATTGATTGGTGTAAGCCAATCCAGGAACATTGCTCGTAATCAGTAAACACGTTTGGGAAATCGAAATAAATCAGATTGAACCAGGACAGACGTCCACCGACTGTATTCGGCGTGTTATTAAACTGTTTTGTATTAAGACCATGCGTCTCTAGTGTCCACGCATTGTATGCTTCGTGAGTATTTACGACAAGCGTTTAATTATGTTGTTACTTGCTAGCTACTGCTCTATTATCATACACAAAGCCCCCAGGAACTTTATGTAAGTATTTTTTTCTAGGTTTCGTATCTAAGATTTTGAAAACCGCTATAATTTTCAACCAGTACAAAACGAACATATTGAAAGTCTTTTGATTGGACTTTTAGACACGGCGTGATTTAAAAGTTGTAGCATTCACGCAATTGTTGCAAACAAATTGGGTCCCCACTGTTAAAAACGATGTCTGCGTGTCTCTCCATATGCCAGTAATGGTCTGCGCACAACGCCGTGTTAAAAAGAAGAAGTGTACACCATTCGCAGGCGTAATTAGCATGTATAACATTTACGTAACGTATTTAATAATAGTTAAAATATTTATTTAAATTTATATACTATTATCACGTAATTTCAAATTATCACGTATATACATTAGTCGTATTGGTGCTATAACATCCGTGGTTGGTTATTCAAGAGGTGACGTAGCACGTTTGGAGTGGGTTGTTTTGCTACTCTGTCGTCAATTGGACACGCATTATACAGGTTTTTCTACACGTCTGCCCTTATAATATATCATACTTTCAGGATGTTTAAATTTCTCTCGGTTCTACTGGTAAGTAAAACAATCCATTGCACCGTCTTTGTAGCTGCAGGAGCAGTTAGTATTATAGTTTATTTCCGTCGGTTTTACCGGACAGGCCAAAACCAGGCACCATTTTTTTTATCCATGCTAGTAAGTTGCTTCTCGTTATTGTGTATAACATCGATTGGGAATATTTGTGCAGATGCTTAAAATAGCCAATACAAGTATAGACAAATATACGTTGATATGCATGTTATCTCCGTTCTACTCATGGAAACTTTACACACGCCACGTCTTTGGCACGTTAATAAATGTTTCGTGAACTTTCGTAGTAGGTTTTTTTTTGCTACCTAATCAGTCAGTAATCTGTGAACGATTGGATTAATCCACACACGAAGTGATTAAAAAGTGTTACTGCAATGGGGATTATTACTCGTGCATTCCCAGGAGACTCGATGTCATAATGAACCCATTGACAAGTCAGATACAGGTTATGAGCAAACGTGTCACGGCGAGAAGTTATCGGTTCGCGTAATTTACCCTATATTCAAAAAGTCATAAGCTCAATTCCAATTAGAAACAATTGCGGGGGAACCTTTCCTCGAACCAATGTGCTAACGTTAGATCAAATCATTTTATGCGTGTAGCATTTTACATAGTTTGCGATTTTCAAATATATTGTATAGAATAATGTTGCAGATGTAATAGGATATTGAACTGCCTTATTCCAACTCGTTGCATCATTCACAGCTGCATGCCGTATTAATATTTTGGATGTTTCGAAAATAGGTCAAACGATGCGTGCCGTATAATAAGCTAGTTTCGATTGCATTTTCCTCGCTTATGACGAACACTACGTATCCTGTTAAGGTAATTTGCATGACTACGTTTATTCAATCAATTGAAACCTTTTCATTTGCAGTAAAAGCATTTGCATATGAATCGGGCCAATTGAGAACATATTTTTGTAATGCAATGACTGTGTAATCACGTCGCTGTCCGTCGTTTGCGTAGATGTTGGGTAATGTTGTTGAGCGGTTCGCAGGTAGACCGCCTGTACGTGTAGCACAAAGACGCGAACAGCAGGTCCAACTATGGTTTTCTAAGCATCTTCAATGGCACGTTAAATATCTATGACTGCGCATAACATGATACCGACGAGTTGTACTATTGTTCCTTTACCGGCACGTGTCTAGCATCGTAACAGTCACATATAAAATAACTGTGTAACAAATAAGAAGAAATTAGCATATTCATAATTGTTCATATCTTATGTCTACAACTCTCAGATTGTTGACAACATGACTAATACAATGTTGAAATAAGTCAACATTTCTGTATGTTGGTAGTTTTATGCAATTTAGTTTGAAGCGTATTTAGGATATACGTAATGTTCTGTGTAATCGGTCCAATCTCATCTTTTCCTTGCACTGTGAGTTTGTGCCACCCTTGTCTCGTTACAAATGTTCACCACGACATGGAAAGGCCACGGTATAAATTAACAAACGTAAACTATGTTTGCATGTTTTTCGTTTTTTTCGTAAAACATTGTTTCGGGAAGGGGATTTGGTTTCAAAGACTGCGATCTTCACCAAATGTGCCTCGTAAACCAGTATATAAATAATAAAAGTGACGCTTCCGGGATTGGACTTTGAATTCCAGTACAGCGGTGACTTACTGACATGCGTACATACAAAGTCTTTTGATGATCGAAAAAAGAAATGTGTTATAATTTTCCGTCACCGTAAATGGCAAAAACCGACTATTATTTCTGTTTTGAGAACTGGAACTCGGTAAAAATAGTTCCTTTTTCAGACATAAACACAGGTTTCAATGACGCAGATTGACCTGGGAATGAAAGCCGTATCTTGCATTGCGTATGTGATAACACGAAATTATTGCTGTTATATGAACAAACTGCCCATGAAATTAATAAAAATGTGACCTTTCACACAAGATTTCTCTAACATATTTAGTTTAGCAAAATAAGTTTCTCTATTTGTTTTATTAAAATTTACCTCACAATGCCGAGCTGAAAGATGTTAGTTCTATTATTGTAGAGTGGATATTATAGCAGTCACGTACACAGACTTGTATGAACACACTATATAATCATCACAGACAAAACATAGATCGAGGAGAGAATAGAACAATGCCCAGACACTGATAAGATAACTTTAATAGCGCCTTTCTTTCTCTGTCAGATTAAAAGTGTTCACATAACCACGCTACTCGGCTTTGTAATGATAAATTTATACGTCAGAACAACCAGTTTAAGGACCGACTGTGAATGACGTAGTTGACGTAATGACGTGACTGACTGACCGACTGACTGATTGACTGACTGACTGACTGACTGACTGACTGGCTGAATTTTCTACTAAGGCGTAGAGCAGATTTACGGAAATCGGCTCAATTTCTGGTGCCATGCGGAAACAGTTTTCAGTAAAATTTACTTACGTGTCGGATTTTGTGGTTTTCCTAAAATAACTTGGAATCGTCGATGCACGTCATTGATGTATTTCACGAATGTAAAGTATCTTTTTAACTAATATTTCAGCTTCTTATCATAAATTTCTGCTTCATAACAAAAAAAGAATATCATTCAGCAAGGAAGATAGATTTCAATGAAAACTGTATCTTTAACATTCGACAGAAATATTCTGTCAATCAAAAATTTCCGATAAAGATCAATGTAGAAATTTGTTTTGCATCATTGTACTTAGCTCTACTCGTAGAGCATGATACTGTCCTGAAGTCATGAGCTATGTCTTTGTTGTCTTGACGTCTGAACAGACGTGCCTATTTCTCACGCTATATTGAGAGCCCTAAAAAGGAAATCAGTAGATCGCAGATGTGTTCAGACTGTTGTCAATTTGTTTGCGGTTTCCAGCTCAGTAGCTTTGAACAGTAGTTTCACTTAGAGACTTTATCAGCTGAAAATGCGTAATAGCTCACCCGTGCATTATTCAAAACTGTTTTCTCATCGACAAGGTTTCTGATCAGATAAGGACAATTATTGATGATGTCAAATTAAATACTATTTAAACTATGTTTCAACTTGATGATAACCGACAGTTCATTTAAAAAATGTTTTACTAGATTCGTGTGTGTATTAGAATTAACACATCGGGGTCGATGTGCGCGAGGACTTATTTAACTCTATATGTGTTTTTTTCTGAGCAGCGGAAAATCATTTTTATTGATCAATTGTTTTTAATAATAGCAAAGAAACATGTGCGTATATTGTGAGGCTTTACGAAATTTTGTCATGAAAATATGAAACAACGAAGATGGCCTTCGAATAGACAGTTCAGGCGGAAACACATCGGATACATCGATCGAGGAAAACCACCTTCAGTCCGATGTCTTAATGAAAGCTGAATGTTTCTCCGTACGGATGAACGAAACAGCAAATACAAACGAATGAAAGTTGCTTTTCGATATTCACTGTAAATCAAGAATGCCCTTGGGCAACAATAAAATCAGTGCATCGAAATGACTGGTAATCTATACTGTACAGACTTTCACGTCCTGTGACCACGTACATCAGTTAGTAGAAAACACGATTGCATGTTGTTATAGTTTAATCTTATTGTTCCTCTGTCAAACAATTCCCAGTGTACACGCAAAATCTTGAATTTATCAGAGCAAGACGCACGAATGCAGAGATAGAAGGCGTTGTTAGTGGGGGGGGGGATATCGCTTTTTATGTGCCCTACTTTGCAAACCAAGTTAACGTGAAATAGTACACAGACTCCGCTATTGATATATTCTAAATAATCGTGTTATTTGCATATTTTTTACATATATTATCACATATTCAATTAGAATATATATATACATATTAGCGGTATCGTATTTACATTTGTAAGTGCCGTAAAAGTTAGCGACAACACACATAGTTAATGTACTACCTTACTTGGTTTTCAAGTATACGACAAATACAACAATGACAATGAGTTCACCGTTTTACGTGCTTTATATTTAAATAGGTAAGACCAACACGGTATCCAAACTAATGGCTTATAGCGGGGACATATTTGTATTGATGCACGATATTGTGACATTAACTCAACGAGAGTTTACCCATCAAAAACATCTTTGGGGAAAGAGGGGGGGGGGGGACCTCAACACGTCAAGTTTATCATTTTATTTTCAAAACACATATGTATTTAAAACATATGTAAGCATATTTGCAATAGTCTGTTGACCTAACTCCTGCTGCGTCCGTGTTAACGTATGCTGGGCAGACATCACGTCGATATACAGTACGATTTCGTAGTATTAAAACATGCAAACGAGTTATTTCCCTTTCCCGCAACTGATTAATATGTATTTTCTGCAATAGGCTAGGGTGGCAGGTTACAGGCAGCTAAGGGGTTGTTATGTTACGCATGACAGTAGGTAGTAGACATATGAGCGTGTAACCCCGTGCACGGCGGCCAGAGGTGTGTGCTAATGCGAAATCCAGGAATTTATAAATCTGTTGCAACCAGAAGGCACCAACGTAGTGTAGTTGCCATCGATTCATCGCCACTGTGAGGTAAGGCAACAGTTTACAATATAAGACAACCGTTTTTTTATCCACGCGTTTTTACCTACCTGCGCTGAACAATATTTCCATGTGCCTGTACTAGAAATGAAGTGACCACATTCCAATGAATACCCATATGTAGGAATAATTTGAGTCGATATCCTGGTCATTAAACCATCGGCGCCTTAATGTCCAAATCGGAAATGCAAAATGATAGTGTTGTTGTAAACTCTGCACTTCTATATTTAGTTTAACGTGTCGATTCATTTTTATTTAGTTTATTTAAGAAAACAAACAAACTATGAGTAAAAAGAAAACATAAATCATAACGCAGTGTGGAAAGTGGTGTCCCATGATCGCAGTTAACAGTGTACGACAAAATGACGGGAAAATACCATACGTATGAATTATAAAAAATAAACACACACAAACAACATGTAATATATAGAAGGGATACAACAATAATGAACTTTAGGGGTTGTGCATTATCTATTATACTCACCATATTGGAACATGCCTACGCATATATATAAGACTGTTTTCTATAGTATTGACCTGTAAGCCCCTGTTATCGTTAGCATCACAACCTTCCGCGTTTGCCCTACATATTAAATATGAAATACAACACGCATCTGCGACAAACGCACGCGTCACCAAGCAATATATTTCTCGCATATATCTAAACTGAACATTCGCTTTCCGTGTACACTGTCACCTTAACTTATTTAATTTGCCCAAGTGCAGATCTAAAATTATCCCACAACAATACAAATGCGGGTTTTAACATAGACCATAGTTATAAACTTTTAAAATATACTGTTCGAGTCAGAAGGCCACATGTGTATTTAAATAATAACACACGTGTGATGGCAATATACATATGAGTCCAATGGCCAACATATTTTGTGTTATTTATTTCATCGCATCGAACAGACATCCCGCATGCACATTTGCATCGAACTTAATATCGACAATTATATTTGAAGTATATGTACTCTATTGTATATATCATAAAATAACCATTAAATTAATCTGTGGCGTTGTGCACGTGAATCTTTGCTGCAGATTTTGTAAAATTTAACAGTGTAAATTTCAGTAATGTGAAATATAAACAGGTATCAAATCCAAAATAAATGTGTTAGACTGAATTCAGAAAATTTAAAAGATCACTTCACCAAACATAAATATCAGCACGTTATTATATACTGTAATTAAGTCATCCCTTCTCCCCTCACGATCACACTCCTCTTATTACTTCTCTTATTCTCGTACATGGTACCTCAGTCAGTTTAGTGCGTTATCGGTACGCCTGGCGCATAGCAAGCGTAACAGCGAGGTATGATAATCGTTATTAAAAGCGCTACAGTCATCACTCGACGCGCGTTTGTATCACGGGCGAACATTGTTTCTTTGTACACGCGTTATGTACGTCGTATGTGGCCTTAATATGACATGTTTTGTCTTATGAGGCAGAGCTCCACGTGAATAGCGTCAACTAGTCTAAACGTTGCCGCTAACAAAAATAAATCCTGGATAAATCTCGCAACACCAAAATACGTCTTCGAGCTTGTGCCACCGCTCGATGTTTCTTTACTTGCTGCATGATAGTTTCAGGGCCAATTGTAGTTGCTACAAGTATGTTTCGGATGCTGGAACAACTTTGTACATGTTTTACCGTTATTTCCCATGACCCAAAATAAAGTTGCAAAAAATAATATAGCAATAAAACACTGGCGCAGTCACGCAGTTAGGTTTTTTTTTTATTTTACAATTTGTATATGTGGACAGTCTTTGCTTCACTCTGTTTACACTGAAATGATACGCCAAATTTGGGGAAAATGCAAAAAATGCAATATTTTGAGCGCGCTGCATAAATTGCCCTGCTGTACATAAACATGTGTAAACGTAGGTGGTGCCATGTGGTAAAACAATGAATATATAGTTTGTTTTGATCATAAATTATTTTTACACGATTATAAAAATAGGTCACAAATTGAATATTCCATGGTAGTTGTGTCTTACGGCCCTTAAAATAGAAATGTTACAGCTAGTCGGCCTAGGGCCGAGTTTAAAGCATGCTATTTCGAGTCGTCTATTTTGGAACGTTTAGAGTGGCGTAGTGATGTGGCGCCTTGCTCTGGTCGTCAGTTTGAATATCGTGTGGCTATACGTTCGGAATATGCATTTAATTTGTAGTTGAATGTTGACATGAGGTGTTGTTTTCTATCGTACATTGACTTATGTAACCATACAAGTATATTATTGCTCCCTCGCGCTCAGCGATATTTCGACGGCAATTTACTTACAGGGTAAAGAAGTACCACTATAGACTCTGATAAGTACTCTCGGGCCAACGAAACGGACTTTATATTCACATTTGTTCGCAACTTTTATCCATATAAATAGTTACCATGAATATATATGGCTTTATACGTTGTTTGGGATGTTAGAAATTCAGCTGGTACATTGACATCCAGTCACTATGGGAGAGGTATCGACCACATAACCCAATGGTATTATATAGCAAAAAGGTTTGTTTGTATCAGGATAAATTGAATGTGTGATCCTAGTTGGTATATGTGTCAATTCTATAATCCGGTGGTGAAATATAACAATAACAACAACAATTTCTTTTATAAAATTGCATCGACTAGTCTATTTGTGTATGTGTGCTGTCATTACGCCGTGTATGCTCCATCGCAACCAGGGACGCGTGCGTAGTACGAACTCGCCCGCCAAACTCGTAAAACAAAAATAAATTAATAATACATGATAACTGATCAACACAATTATCATTCTAATTACTTGTTTAAATTGGCTTTTGATGTAACGATGACTTACACTTTTCCTGACCCAGGATTATATCATGTCAAGGAAATGAAAACATACTGTATGACGAGGTGTGGTGTTGTCATGCTTATAACATCAATGTACAATTTGTGATCGCGTAGTGTGACGTTTGTCACTGTAAATCAGATGTTAAGTGACAAACAGTTGCGACTGTGATGACAAAACGAAACTCTGTATGAACCCCAAATATTACACCAAATGTGAACCAAACGTCAAATTATTCATTAAATGTTCCCTATGGTCGGTTGTTATTACGAGGATACCTCAAAGTATGCACGATGACAGTACAGCGGAGTATCGACCGACGCGAAGCAGAGGTCGTTGCGAAGGCGTACTGTTTGAGTGCATACTTTGAGGTATCTTCGTAATAACCTTATTATTATACATCTTTTTCTTCCAAGGATACATCATGGGAATGCCGAAATCCAAAATGTTTAGAACATAATCAGCGAACGTCTATGTGCTGAATCCGGTCAAACCCTGGTGACAGCCATGTTGTTTTTATAATTAGAGGACGCTTACGCGCGTAGTAATTCCATATTTGGAATTCTCATTTCCTTATATGGTAGGATGAAAATACCCCGTAAAATACCGCACAATTGCGGCACGCTGTAACCTATGGCGTTACGGCGACAGATGTATAACAATATATTTTATAGCAAAATACGACAATAACACAGAAGGTAAAATGTGTTACATAACTACTATGAATTAAATATAAATACTATAAAACTCTAATTACTGTCATAAACAAGTGAAGTTAATTGCTGTTGAAATTTTCAATTGTCATTTTACACACGATTAATTACTACTCGATGAAGTATGAATTTTCATTTATGGTGATGACATAACCAATAAAACGTGCAATAGGAAAACGTCGCATCATAAATGATTATAGAATGTTGTCTATCGCTTGATGACAGTCCCGAATAATGACTGATTATACAATTTATTTCACGTCTAAATTTTTTTTAGCAAATTATAACATTTTATGAAGGTTGAATGTATTTGAAAATTATTGTATCATCAATATTCTAACACCGTATTATCATAAGAAAATGTTTGATACAATTGAATTTTATACGAACAACCATTCGTCGATTGAGCTTCAATTATTGACTCGGCATTTGCTGACAAGCGTCGTCTCTACAAACGGGGGACGTTTTTGTTGGAAAGATGTTTATGGAAGTATCGAAAAACGGAATCAGTTTTATGATTGAAAATGCTGTTAAATGGGGTTTACATTTTCGTTGTCTGCGAAGAGGGTTGGGGAATACAGGTACTATCGTCACATCCATACTAAATTTCTCGATGAATAATCAGCCACATGATTCTTTCTATTGAAATAACTGTTATTTTATTCTTATTTTATTCACCACAAGTTAAATTAATTAATTAAATAATTAATTATTAGTTACTATACTTCTGATAATTCTTCAAACTAAATTTTTGTCATAAGTGGTGCTTTTTATCAATGTTGTGGGTAGATTTATATTTTCTGTTCAAAATAGAAATCGTAACGAATGTTTTTTTAGCCATACTCCCGGTCACCCAAAAAACAAGTGAATTCAATGTGCTCAGTTAGTTATATAGTATCTGCTGCGCTTGATAAACCATACGCAATGCCTAGTTCCGTTGTTTTGTAGCAGTACGTAAACGTTGTCTACCCCTAACGTATATTGTCACGACAAACATAATAATTTGATTTATTACATGCGATTTCTGAATCCAACACGTGTATTCGACGGCAGGAAGTCTGGATTGGACATTTTTTTAAAGATTCTGTTCAGTACTGACAACTTCAACGGTTGGGATTTAATTTAATTCTTCGCCTGGCAGTGTTGTTCTTCCTTATGTTAGGCAAGATAGATGACTTGTCGTAGTTGTACTGTATCCTTACTGAATTCGCATATAGTGAGCGAAATTTGAAAAGCCCAAAATGTTTAACACAACCGCATACATTCGTAATAACAAAGGATTTTTATTTCGGTCGCTGATCTTTTCAGTTTCAGTTGTTTTATTAGCGAGCTCATCAAATGCACTGAAGTTTGATGTTTTCTTTTTGTTCGTACTGTCATGAATTTGTTTTCACGTATCTGTTAATCGACTTAATTAGCTGATTACGAGTGAATTGCTGTGTTATGTCTGTCACCGTTTAGGCCATGTGAAGTTTTGGACGGAACTTGACTCAGTGATTTGGAACTGATTACGAGATAACCGTAGCTATTCGGACTATTACGTCTGACAGTTGGTATTGATTTATCAAAAGATATGACGTATTCAGTACTTAGTGTGATTGGCTTTATGATTGAAGGTTACGCCTTAGAGTCTTTTTACTGTTTTGTAATTGGTTAGAGTTTTGAAAATGAATAAAGAGAGTTTTAGTTGGTACTCTTGACGAGTACAGCACAACAGACGCAGTCCAGTCCAGTCCTAGAGAGCCTTGAGGCAGTCCAGTCTTGGGCTAGTCTTGGGTCAGCCTTGCGATAGTCTTGGGGACTTTTCCCCAGGGCGCTGTGTCTTGTAGAGTGCTCGACTGTCCGACTAAGACGAGAGTTGAAACGTATTTCGTTGTGCGTGTCTTATTTGACTGATAAGCTTAAGTGACTTTCCCGAACCCGTACCTCAAGGGGACGCGATAGAGAGTCGAGACGAGATTCCCCCTGACACGTGTGGAGAACCCCGTGGAGGAGAATTCACCCCTGATAGTACCTTCATTATGGGGTTTTAACTCGGTGACTGTGCTGTAATTACCGTACCTTGTATCGAGGTACATCTATCCGACAATCTTAGGCTGTATGCACCGGCGAAGTGACTTTGTCTTAGGTAAACCAAGGCTTTCTTCAAAGTCTTGATACTAAACAATACACTATCGTTGGAAGCGCTGACACACTATGACCTAGAAACACTAGTTTGATTTTTACAGAATAATATTTATATTATTTGAAAAAAAATACTACATTCACTGTAAGCACGGTTATTATTTGATACACATAAAAAGTAGGTGTTATTTCTAGCTCAATGTGCCAGGTTAATTCACAAATTTGTATCAAATCGTGAGTTCAGCAAGATAAATATTGACAAATCCAGGAAATAGTAGACCAACATTATGTAGTCACTCGGTTTTGGACACACAGAGCAGCAAGTTTTTTTTTTACAGTGTATTGGTTACTTCCGGGAGATGTTGGTGAACCTTTCCCAAGACGACCAGGCAAGCTTTATTCTAGGCAATACAATACATTCTAATACTACAATCCGGATGTACGAATTATGCTTTTTTTATTTATTGGATGAATTATAGAGTTCTAGTCACCGGTAATTACTGATCAAACTTTATTTTTTTCGTCCAAAAACATGGTCTTACGAAATACTGTAGAGCTCTTCCTTCTGAATTGTGCGAGTCAGTTCTACGTATGTTACAGCCGTGCCCGAAACACCAAAACGACCTTTAATCAAAATTGACACACACATGTAGAATATTCTAAATCGTTTTTTCCAATTCTCGACTGTGTTAATTGTTGTGCATAAGGTTGTGTTAGTTTGCTACACCGGCGCAATTGCAGGCAGTTCTGATGGCAGGCGGTAACATTCAAGGGGTGACGTTTACTGAATCAACAGCCAAATCACGTGTCGCCACCGTATGGCTGCCATAGTCTACAGAAACGATTAATTCTCACTTATTTAATGCTGGTTCTATTTAAATTTTGAATGGTACATGCTATATGACAAAATAATTCGCACAAAATCATGACATTGTTAAAACAGCGCCGTTTTATTATTTGGTGTATATGTACTGTGTACGTTCAATGATTGAATATGTAAATGGTCTGTCAACACAAGAAGGACACATTTTGCCAGTAAAATATATTACCAAATGGTATATTTCAAGCAATCAAATGTTGAATTGGATATCTGCCTCCACCATTATTAGAAAATACGAATTCCAAATATGAACGATTAATATGCGATGTTTCAACCGTTTGCCTGAACATAATTGCCTCGCAATTTAAGTATTTAAAGTAAACAAGTTATGTACAATTCTGTTCAACTAGAATTTTAGGTAAAATTTAAATTATTAGAAATATTTTTTCGAATGTAGTTCTCAATAAAACGGTCGTTTCTTAACATTTGTCAAAGTGTTTTCAATGCAATGATATATTTGAGCTCACCGGAAGCGGAAATACGCATCGCACCTACACATGAACAATTATAACCCACATTTAATTTCACAATTGTCACGAATTCCATCAACTCTGGAATACTGAGATAGTGTTAAACATTGAACAGTGTGTAAATTCGAATGTATGTTTCTCAAATTTAATATACATTTCAGCCGTTTAGTTATTATTATCACAGAGAGCGTTCTTTCACTAGAGTAGCTCATGGTGGTTTTGTGCGCACTTCTATGTTCAGAGCTAAACCGTTCAGGAATTTCCTAATCGAAGGTCTTGAAACATTATTTAGTTGATGATATATTTGTAGGCAACCGTTTCTGTTTCAATAGTTATATGTTTCATCTGTTCAGGTTCTCTGTTTTCGGCCTGAATCATCTTTAGTGGCACACATTTGGCCTCATACCTTTCATTTCGTCGAAGATAACTTGCCCCAGCACCTGCCAAATCTTTTTCAACGTATTCCTTGAAATGAGACCTTTTCACATGGAGAAGATTGTAATTTCCTGTCTTGGGAAGTTTTTTTTAATTGGCATTGATCTGGCTCTAATTGAAACAGAGGCTCTAATTGAAACAGAGGCTCTAATTGAAACAGAGGCTCTAATTGAAACAGTGGAGAATAGCGTCATAACCGGGGGGGGGGCACTATTGCAAAGGAAAATAAAGAATAAGTCTTAGTTCAGAGGTGATGAAAAATCTTATGTTTGAGAAGTGTTTCCGTGCCCAGCATCACAGTCTTGCTATTGCATGAAAAATAGAATGCAGCAAGCACTAGATGTTGATCATGCAGTATTCGAACAGAATGGAAACAAAGCAAAGCCTCACACACAGACTTAAAGAAATTCTTCACCAATTGAACTGCCAGAACCAGTAATGAGAATGTAAGCTACTGGAGCATGTTTTCAGATGAGATATATCCAATCCCGAGAGATCTTACTTACTCTATCCGACAAGGTCATTGGCATATATATTGTCAGAAGATCGACGAACTACAGCAGATAGGGCTTCCTTGAAATCTGTCCTGATTTACAAAGACAATTCCCGGGCATCACAAATGCTGTGTAGATGGTGGATGGGTGATATACCTCACTCTCAGGCAGTGCAGTCGGATTTGACATGGCACTCGAGAATTTCTAAGGTCGCATGTGGTATCATTGGGATTACAAGACAGAAAGAAGCAGTAGCCTTGTGAAATCACCTAAAGCATGAGAAGAACCTACATGTTGCACAACAGCTGGAATGGTGTAACTCAGGAGACAGAGATGACAGTGAGCTGAATTCACATCATGAGGTAAATCAAAGTTGGCTTGTGCAAGGACATAAAACAATAATTTCGCACTGGAGACATACTTCAGAACATCACTACATTGACCGAAATACTCCAGGATGTTATTGGCGGTTTACTAGAACGTGTGGAAGTTAGAGAAAACAGTTATCAAGAGTTTGTTGAGTCAAGATTTAAAATAATCTTCATGATACGAACCCAACCAACAACAAAACAGGTTTTGTGAAATACAATTCTACTCAGACCACAGCAAAACAGTCCATGACGAAAAAGGAGGAGTAAATCACTATAAACAGAAAGTCTGAAAATCACTGACACTCTCTATCTACCTTGATATGTTCTAGAACTCAATATTGAACACAACTCGGTTGGAGGAGTACGTTTACAAGTGGATGGTGCGAAATCTTGTTTGGAGGTGTAAATAGGGGTGAATGCTAGAAACGAAAATAACAGAGCTCTCACGTAACAAGGAAAAAAGTCGACAACAGGATCATGTTCCATTTAAATAATGGTGCATTTAAACACCGTGTTCAATAAGTCTTTGTTGACTCCCAGACACCAACGTGTTTTGCAACCTCATATTCAACTTCAACAAAATCTAGAAAAGCTGTATGTGTGGCTTGGTAGTGGAGTGGAAGAATAAAAACTAGTACCGGACCACATGTTATATGATCAAATGAACAACAGTTTGATTTCATGTCTCTCATTCATCAATGCCCCAGTGGTTGCGACAGTGCGAGCAAAGTGGGTCCGAAGTTGGCTGGCCTGAAAACATCTATGGATCTATCACTACTGAAATGCTTTGGTGCAGTGATGGGTGTTGGTTTAGCACCAGTGATACCGTCAGGACCCTGTAAGCCAGACGATTAACCTCCGCCATGTAAATGACAAACATCATGCAGGAGTACAAAAATATCCACTTGCAGAGAGAGGAAGATAACATGTGTGCCATTTTGTGGCTGCAGTAATAGTGTAAAGTGTAGAAATTCTAATGATTAGTTGACAGTTTACTTTGCGCTATAGTGTCATTGTGTGTATAGTGTGTATGCTCGAACAACCTCCTAGATCGAACTGTTTAGGAGATACAATTTTGGCAATATATAAAATGGGCGTGACCATTTTAGCAATTTCGCGTGAAATATGTCACCATAATTTTACCAGACCTTCAATTAGGGCATTCCTGAACAGTTTAGCTCTGAACATAGAAGTGAACACAAAACCACCATCAGCTACTAGAGTATTTCCTGTTGATTAGACCAACAACTCAACATTAACATATCAGACACAAAGAATATTAACCCAAAGATGTCGATATATACCTATTATTTGTCGATTCACAGTTCGAGTTTGTAAACATAATGACTTCACCTGAAACAATTCTCGTTGCAAATATATACCTGTATAGCTGTTGGAATCTTTTTCAATTTCCGGATTTAGTTGAGACAAACACTTCCTTTTATTTAATCATCGGATGCTATCAATTTATAAATAAACTTAGTGTTGGCAAGTATGTTCGACCCTGTGTAGTGTAATTGTGAAAAAAAAGGCAATTGAGCATTAAGTGTTATTTATGATCAATTACTCATTTTACACAGAATTAAAAAAATAATTCACATGATATTGTTACCGCTGGAATAATTGCAAATAGTCCTATACAAATATGATTTATCGTCACATAAGCTAGGATATGTAAAATCGTATACTTTGTCGATTTGTCATTTAAATATCTTAAATAATGTAGATTATTATAATTACAATTGGTAAAAAATAAATAATGAGTTCCTCTATGAATTTATTATTTCTGTTTTCCTAAAAGAGGTCGTTATTTTCAAAACATATGTAGGTTTGAATGTGTTTATTGGTTATTGCAACTATGCTATTGATGTTTGAATAACGCCAATAATTAACATTAGATTCAGTAAAGAAATATGCTATGTAATGTACAAGCTGGTATTGCAACTTGTCGCATACGACTTATTTACCACTTCCGTGTCACTGAGAATGTTCTAGAACTGTACTGTGTCTGGGTGGAATATTCTATATTTTTTTAGGAACTGGTTGAATAGGTAATAGAACACTGTAGGAGGCAATAGAAGGTAATGGAACATTCTAGAAATTTGTAGTAAGTGCCAGACTCATTATGTATGCTGATGTAATGGTCTATTTATAGACAGTGTGGGTATATATGGATTTTTAAATTTATGTACTCAGAGCTTTATTCAGTTCGATTTGATATATTGTATTGTTGTTTTATTTAAAATTGTTATTGTATTCGTATTATTGACGTCGTTGCTAGTCATGTAATATTATATATTATAATATTCTTGAGAGGGGAGGCATGTCGCATACGACATATTTACCACTTCCGTGTCACTGAGAATGTTCTAGAACTGTACTGTGTCTGGGTGGAATATTCTATATTTTTTAGGAACTGGTTGAATAGGTAATAGAACACTGTAGGAGGCAATAGAAGGTAATGGAATATTCTAGAAATTTGTAGTAAGTGCCAGACTCATTATGTATGCTGATGTAATGGTCTATTTATAGACAGTGTGGGTATATATAGGGGAGTTGTTCAGCAGTGAGATCAGATCGGAGATCTCGTTGAATTGTATTGGAGTTTAAGTATCTAGTTATTGGAATAGTGGAGTTTTACCGCGTTATTGTACTTGATGTTTGCAGAGTAGAATAATACCAGTACCAGTTGAAACCTCATCTGTTGGCTCCGTGTTCGTATTTTATCATCGCCGCCAGGGAAGTCCTTTTGTTACTGTTTCCATCACACCTGTACTATACCAATTACGGTAATATTACGTTGCGTGTGACATCTGGGGACTCGTCTTGGAACAGTGAAGTCATATAGAAAACAACATGGCCAGCGAGATAAAAGATATGTCGAAACAAGAGTTGATGGAATGGGCGGATGAACTGGGAATGACTGGAGAAGACAAAATGAAATTTATTTTGGAGCAACTGGAAGCAGAAGAAAAGGAAAGAGAATTTGAGTTGAGGAGATTAGAGCTGCAAGCAGCAATGCCGGGGTTCCAACAGGCTGATTTTGGGTGTCAACGAAATGTGGTCAGTGATGCACAGTCACCAAAGTTGCCTGCATTTGTTGATGGTAAGGACGAACTTGATAGTTATTTATTGTGGTTTGAGAGGTTTGCAACAAATGCGAGTTGGCATAGAAATGGATGGGCCACAAAATTGAGTGCGCTGTTGACTGGTAGAGCACTGGAAGTATATTACAGGATGTCCAACACTGATGCAGTTGACTATGATCGTGTGAAGGTAGCGCTGTTGACAAGATACGATTTCACAGAGGATGGGCACAGGAAGCGATTCCGTGAAATTAAACCTGAAACTTCCGAGAGTCCTGACCAGTTAATTGTGCGGCTTAAGAATTATTTTGCTGAATGGGTTGAGTTGTCAGGCACTGCAGCAACATATGGAGGTGTTACCGACTTGATGGTGAAGGAGCAGTTTATTGGTGCCTGTACACAAGATCTTGCAGTTTATCTTAAAGAAAGAGCACCCAAAGATTTAGATGAGTTGGCAGTAATAGCAAAGCAGTACCTAGTGGCACATGGTCGACAGTTATCCACAAAGGACCAGGTGAGGCGTAACGATAATAAGATGGCCATTAGAAATACTGATGTGAAACAGGGTAGTAGTATCCGGTGTTATGTATGTCAGGGTGTTGGTCATCGAGCAGTACAATGTCCATCCCGCGTTACTGATGTCAACCATAACAAAGGTGGACAGTGCCTTCAGTGTGGTGCTATAGGACATGTGGCTAAGTTCTGCCATAGTGGACAACACAGGGGTCAAGAAAGAAAGAGTGTCAAACCCAGCACTACTTCTGGTGCAGCTGCAGTGGTTAAAGAGGAGTCTAATATCAGTGCTAGCTGTGCTGTTCAAATTAACGGTGATGTGCCTAAAATGGTTGAGAAGGACAATTTGTTGTTAGCATCGGGGGAGCAGTTAAAGGTTGTGAATGGTGCATGTATGGAACGGAGTGGCGTTGTGGAGGATAGCACTTTGCCTGTGGGTCAAGGGAAGGTTGGTGACACAGTTGTGACCATGTTGAGAGACACTGGGTGTAATGGGATTATAGTCACGAAGAACTTGGTACCAGATGACCAGTATACAAAAACGATGGGTCATATGTTGATGGTTGATCGTACTGTAAGAAGGGTTCCAGTCGCCATGGTGGAAATTGATACGCCATATTTGAGAGGCACGGTTGAAGCATTATGTGTGCAGGACCCAATCTATGAGTTAATTGTTGGGAATGTGCCCGGAGCAAGACCACCAGATGACCCGGATCCAGTGTGGAATGTGAGTGGAGCAGTAACAACCAGAGCGCAAGCGAAGAAATCTGGTAAGGTGAAGCCGCTTAAAGTGTGTGATGTAAAGACTGGAGCACATGTAACAAAAGACAAATTAATCGAGATACAGCAAGCAGACACATTGTTGAAGAAATATTATAATAAGAGAGAACCAGAAGTGAGAGCGCACCATACAACCGAGTTCCAGGTATATGGAGGCTTGACGGTATGTCAAGTGGTTGTGCCGAAACTGTTAAGGACTCGTGTTATGGAGATTACCCATGATTCAATATTTGGTGGACACATGGGGATAAAGAAGACAGAAGACCGGATTGTGACTGGCTTTTATTGGCCTGGGCTACATCAAGATGTTACCAGTTTTTGTAGGTCGTGTGATGTGTGCCAGAAGACTGTTTCAAAGGGATCAGTTGTGAAGGCCCCATTAGGTAAGATGCCTTTAATTGATATGCCATTCAAGCGTGTGGCTATAGATTTGGTTGGACCAATTACACCAGCCAGTGACGGGGGTCATCGATACATCTTAACTATGGTGGACTATGCTACACGGTATCCAGAGGCCGTTCCACTTAAAAATATAGATACAGAGATGGTAGCCGAGGCGTTGATTGACTTTTATAGCCGATTGGGGATTCCAGAAGAAGTATTAAGTGACATGGGGACTCAGTTTGTGTCAGAATGCATGCAAGAAGTATCAAGATTGCTCAGCATTAAGAGACTGACGTCTACGCCCTATCACCCTACGCCCTAATAGTTACCAGTATGTGTTTGAATTGAGGGATCGGTTAGAACAGACTTTAGAGATTGCTCGAGAGGAATTACAAAAGGCGCAGAACAGATACAAGTGTTACTATGATCGTAAAACGAAGACGCGAGTGCTTAAGGAAGGAGATAAGGTGTTAATTTTGCTGCCAACTGACAACAACAAGCTATTGATGCAGTGGAAGGGTCCTTATGTGGTGGAGCAGGTAATAGGCGAAAACGATTATCGAGTGAGGGTAGGTGACAAAGTGAAGACGTATCATGTAAATATGTTAAAGTTGTATGTTGAGCGGGAGACGTCACCTACCTGACTACACGAATTTTCTAGGAGTATAGTAGAATTTTATTCGTTTATGACTATATTTCATATTTTATTATATTCTACTGTATGTGATTTTTAAATTTATGTACTCAGAGCTTTATTCAGTTCGATTTGATATATTGTATTGTTGTTTTATTTAAAATTGTTATCGTATTCGTATTATTGACGTCGTTGCTAGTCATGTAATATTATATATTATAATATTCTTGAGAGGGGAGGCATGTCGCATACGACATATTTACCACTTCCGTGTCACTGAGAATGTTCTAGAACTGTACTGTGTCTGGGTGGAATATTCTATATTTTTTTGGAACTGGTTGAATAGGTAATAGAACACTGTAGGAGGCAATAGAAGGTAATGGAACATTCTAGAAATTTGTAGTAAGTGCCAGACTCATTATGTATGCTGATGTAATGGTCTATTTATAGACAGTGTGGGTATATATAGGGGAGTTGTTCAGCACTGAGATCAGATCGGAGATCTCGTTGAATTGTATTGGAGTTTTAGTATCTAGTTAATTGAATAGTGGAGTTTTACCGCGTTATTGTACTTGATGTTTGCAGAGTATAATAATACCAGTACCAGTTGAAACCTCATCTGTTGGCTCCGTGTTCGAATTTTATCATCGCCGCCATGGAAGTCCTTTTGTTACTGTTGCCATTTTGGTATTTGAACCATCACACCTGTACTGTACCAATTACGGTAATATTACGTTGCGTGTGACACAACTATATATGCTATTATATATATGCTTATAAAGCTTTCTATAACGAGTTGTGCAAATGAAAATGATAGTGTGGTACGTATTTAACGAATGTGGTGAACTCGTCTTGTAACCAAGTAAATCACGTGTTACATAACCGTATTTATGTTGGTTTATAAGTCAGTACTGCATTTCAATTTGCACGCTGCATTTTGCAAGGTGGGTAACACTTGAATACACTCTTTGATTATAGTTAAATTTGTAATTAGTCCGAGTTAATTGCACGTACATTTGTCAATGAAAGATGCATGCATATAGTGAATTTAATGTTCCCCAAAACACCTCAACTAAAGTTTGTTGGTTTGCAAATAGGAAGAGTGTAGAAAAAACAGGAAAGACACAAAAATGAAAACAACTCATTTACTACAAACCTAGCGGGCGATAATAACAATAAGGCATAAGTGGCCAATGTTTTACTTTAAGAGTAAAAGACTTATTCTATGAATTCAGAAGGGAAGAGTTTAATGGTCGTAAAAGAAACAAATCAACTGTTCTATCGCTGATAATTCTAAGGTGTTCTTTCACAACGATTGTGGTGATAAGGTCATCTTCAGATCGCCGTTCTGACTTGATGGTGATATTCCTTATTCTGACAAATGAGCAAAAAAACATTGTGCTTACCGCAAATGTCGCTTTTGCTATAGAGTACATATTCATTCATTTGTGCAGGGATTGCACTGAAACGCAATCCAGCTTCAACAAGAATTAGCATGATGGATTTTGATTTTCAAAATTAGTAAAGTGTTTATTGAAAGTTCTGGGCCCCATTAAAGTAGTCACGCCAAATGACATTTATGACACATTTTGGAATGTACAATAAACATTGATATACAAAGGAAAATAAGTAATTAATATATTTTAACAAGGTGTGCCATGTGTTTGCAGACCACTAGGCACTGTTGGCTATGGAAACCTAAAGGAGCAGCGTGGATCATATTAAGCATTTCATTGGTTGTTAATAGGTGTTGATAGTTATGAACGTTAGAATGGTGGTACTAAGAATTACCACCATCTTGCCAATCGTTATTTGTGGATATGTTTAAGTGTTTCTCGATTGTCATGTCCATTAGGTGGGTCACAATTTACATTATGAAAGCGCCCATGTGTTAAAACAATCAACAAATCTGCAATAAAAACTTGCATTTATTGTTCCATTTGTATGCAGAATCATATTTATTAACGCGAGTTGTTAAACATGCCACATAGTTTGTAATTTCAGTCAACTGCCTTCAGTCATTAGTCAAGAAAAATAAAATGCACAAATATTGAGATTTATTATTATCTGTAAGGTTTTTGTGTAATTAGTGATTATGAAAATTATCATTATTGTGCAAATACATTACGTTGCGAATTATTCTTAATATATTTTCTTGTCAAATTCAGTTTGTTATGAATTTTACAATGTTAAAAACGGAAAGTCTCAATTGTAGTGTTTTATAGAACAAATCCATATTTCATTTTACGTTTAACTGCATTCTCTTTCAAATGGAGAAGTGTATATATATATATATATATATATATATATATATATATATATATATATATTCACAACAGATGCTGTGTCATGGAATTTCCTCTGCAAACACAACGATTTCGCTGCAGTGTTCTGATACCTATCAAAATGCCATGGATAACAGCAATAGTTACCAACATAGCCCCGACTCATTTGCACTAAATCATTATTGATTAATTGAGTTTTAAAACCCACGTTATATAATGCTCCCAATAGATCCACGTGGAAACAAATAACATACCGATTGTAAAAAAAAACTGTCTTATGTTAGTAGAAACATTAAAGGGGCACCTTCCAGTTAAGATTAATTTTACAACAAATTTACTTCCTGGATTAAAATAACAATGGATAACAAAAGATAGATTAACATTGTAAACAACATAAATAATAGTGTCCCATGATTCTTTGGTGCAATCCAAGGGATTGAGCGGTTCCCCTTTAAAGTAGTCACGAACAGTTGATATGGCGAGAATGCTACTAGTTACCTGACAATACAATTTAAATCTGCAAAATCTGCCTCGTAATATCGCTGACAATCAGATGCCATTCCAAAAAACAGACCCATGTCGTTATGAGTATAATTGAACCAATAACATCCACTAACGTTTTTTTTCTTTGTGCGACACGCTGGCTCGCACAGGATTCCCTGCAATATAATTAGTGAAACAAATTAACCGTGCCCTGAACCAGTATTTGTTAATAAAAATCGAAAACATGATTACTTTTGTTTACAATTTTTTTATCTATGCATATTAATTAGCAAATTATTGTTTATATGAGCTAGTCACAACACAATCATATTTCATTTCACCGATATGCAAATAACTGCAAGTAATGGCATGGCATTCTTGGTGGAATATACCGCATGTTCGGCTTTCGGTGCATAACACGTGCATTTTAACTAGCTAATGATTTATACGCTTAATTTATCTTGACATAATATAAATAACCAACATATCAATTGTAAATCTTTAAGTGAAATGAATATACCGACAATATGAAATCTAATATGAGCATAAATAATATATGTTCATATCCCGTATATATTTATTTTAGAAATTAATCTATTTGATGGCAGATTATTGTCTTATAGTTCTCATTGCTCCAGGGCATTATTGACCACATGGCACAACTGAAACACCTCAATACGTTTTGACTATACCTGACAGTGAATTTGACGAAAACAACAGATGCTGTAAACACAAGGGCAAATTTTCAAATCTTCATGCCTTACAAAATAATGCTTCGATATTGTGTTGATGTATGTGTATATATAGATTTAGATACATGTATGGTGGGTAGATGTCTCTCACTGTTTGAGAACCAATTGAGCTACCCGTTGCATTTGTATGTAATAGTACTCTATTCTTTTGTGAGATGCATCATGTCCTGCATTCATTTACCAAGGCAGTAACAGCTTGCGTTCTTGATATAATTTAAATTGTTGCTCCCAATTAAATTTCTATTAGGCAATCTGTCTGTCTATCTATCTATCTTTGTGAGTTCTATCTTGAAAATGGAAGGGGCGAATACAATTCAAGGTTAATTTAAAGGTTTTAATAAATTTAATTGGTACCGTATCTATACCGTATCTAATGTTTATGTTTAGATGATTTAAATTGAGAATACATGCAAAATAAAATAATAAATATATAATTCTAATTAGATAATAAATGTAATAGAATTCATGTGTTTAGCGTTCAACATCCGGGAATTGATTGACTAGTCATTTTCAACCGATTCCGATCAAAGTCAGTGAAAACATTACAATGAAATTGTTGTCATGGGATTTTCATTATCTCTTCAATTATGTACATGCACGCATTGGTAACACATGCTAACAGTTTCTCCGATGCAACACGGTCTAGTAATATTCGGTGGAATCGTTACAACAACCCGCGCTTGATTGAAATGGATGCAATTATGACAAAACAAACAACTAAACATATTGGGTAAAACTGGACATGAAAATAGGTTTATATCGAGGATGTTTTGCCATTTTGTAATATTAACAAATATTTATTAATAATATTTAAAGTTTATTCAAACCTAGATACGCAAGACAAAATTATGTTTTAATTTTTAAAATCGTTTTGTCCCGTGCTGAATTAACATTGAATTAACATGATTGTAACGTCACGGTTTTGGACAAAATAAAAAAAAATGTAATGTACCATCACTGGCAAACATCAAACAGTAACGCATATTCATTTTAAATTATTAATACAGTCCAACCCCAATTGCATGTAAATGACCGTTTTTCTCATCTCCCCTCTGATCTGCACTGTCCTCTAATGGTATATATCAATCCATCTCCTCATTAAAGTGTTTGTTTCAAATTTGTAACCATGGCAACGCTCCCACTCATCTCGCCTTCAACGATGAAGAGATAAAAAGATAAAAGAAACTATTCTATAAGTAGAAAATTGTATGAGTCAATGTACTTAATTGTTGCCCCGATGCACATGGCAGTGTTCCATAAGATACTAGGCGTGTTAATGATCCATTAGAACAATTAAGAGCTTACCCTGTTTTCATTTACATGTATTAAGTTGTATCAATACTAGTTTGTTATATTCCAAAGAAAGCTTTCATGAAACCTATTATTGTCTTCGATATCTGTACTTAATGTGTTCGAAAATCTATGTGGGTTAGTATGTGCAATAAGTATGACCTCTCTCGTATGTGCAATTATTTAAGAACATATAAACATAAACACGAGTTTCAAACAATATGATATGATAGTACGAATAAACAATCCAATATGTATATGATAGTACGAATAAACAATCCAATATGTATATGATAGTACGAATAAATAATCCAATATATATATGATAGTACGAATAAACAATCCAATATGTATATGATAGTACGAATAAACAATCCAATATGTATATGATAGTACAAATACACAATCCAATATGTATATGATAGTACAAATAGACAATCCAATATGTATATGATAGTACGAATAAATAATCCAATATGTATATGATAGTACGAATAAATAATCCAATATGTACATGATAGTACGAATAAACAATTCAATATGTATATTATAGTAAGAATAAACAATCCAATATGCATATGATAAGACGAATAAACAATCCAATATGCATATAATAGTAAGAATGAACAATCCAATATGTATATGATAGTACGAATAAACAATCCAATATGTATATGATAGTACAAATAAAAAATCCAATATGTATATGATAGTACGAATAAACAATCCAATATGCATATGATAGTACGAATAAACAATCCAATATGCATATGATAGTACAAATTAACAATACAATATGTATATGATAGTACGAATAAACAATTAAATATGTGTATGATAGTACGAATAAACAATCCAATATGTATATGAAAGTATGAATAAAAAAATCAATATGTATATGATAGTACGAATAAACAATCCAATATGTATATGATAGTACAAATAAACAATCCAATATGTATATGATAGTACGAATAAACAATCCAATATGTATATGATAGTACGAATAAACAATCCAATATATATATGATAGTACAAATACACAATCCAATATGTATATGATAGTACGAATAAACAATCCAATATGTATATTATAGTAAGAATAAACAATCCAATATGCATATGATAAGACGAATAAACAATCCAATATGCATATAATAGTAAGAATGAACAATCCAATAGGTATATGATAGTACGAATAAACAATCCAATATGTATATGATAGTACAAATAAAAAATCCAATATGTATATGATAGTACGAATAAACAATCCAATATGCATATGATAGTACGAATAAACAATCCAATATGCATATGATAGTACAAATTAACAATACAATATGTATATGATAGTACGAATAAACAATTAAATATGTGTATGATAGTACGAATAAACAATCCAATATGTATATGAAAGTATGAATAAAAAAATCAATATGTATATGATAGTACGAATAAACAATCCAATATGTATATGATAGTACAAATAAACAATCCAATATGTATATGATAGTACGAATAAACAATCCAATATGTATATGATAGTACGAATAAACAATCCAATATATATATGATAGTACAAATACACAATCCAATATGTATATGATAGTACGAATAAACAATCCAATATGTATATGATAGTACGAATAAACAATCCAATATGTATATGATAGTACAAATACACAATCCAATATGTATATGATAGTACGAATAAACAATCCAATATGTGTATGATAGTATGAATAAACAATCCAATATGTATATGATAGTACGAATAAACAATACAATATGTATATGATTGTACGAATAAACAATCTAATATGTATATGATTGTATGAATAAACAATCCAATATGTATATGATAGTACGAATAAACAATCCAATATGTGTATGATAGTTTGAATAAACAATCCAATATGTATTTGATAGTACAAATAAACAATCCAATATGTATATGATTGTACGAATAAACAATCCAATATGTATATGATAGTACGAATAAACAATACAATATGTATATGATTGTACAAATAAACAATCTAATATGTATACGATTGTATGAATAAACAATCCAATATGTATATGATAGTACGAATAAACAATCAAATATGTTTATGATAGTACAAATAAACAATCTAATATATATATATGATAGTACGAAAAAACAATCCAATATGTACATGATAGTACGAATAAACAATTCAATATGTATATGATAGTATAAATAAACAATCCAATATGCATATGATAGTACAAATTAACAATACAATATGTATATGATATATAGTACGAATAAACAATTAAATATGTCTATGATAGTACAAATAAACAATCCAATATGTATATGATAGTACGAATAAATAATCCAATATGTATATGATAGTACGAATAAACAATCCAATATGTATATGATAGTACAAATACACAATCCAATATGTATATGATAGTACAAATAAACAATCCAATATGTATATGATAGTACAAATAAACAATCCAATATGTATATGATAGTACAAATAAACAATCCAATATGTATATGATAGTACGAATAAACAATCCAATATGTGTATGATAGTACGAATAAACAATCCAATATGTGTATGATAGTATGAATAAACAATCCAATATGTATATGATAGTACAAATAAACAATCCAATATGTATATGATAGTACGAATAAACAATCCAATATATATATGATAGTACAAATAGACAATCCAATATGTATATGATAGTACGAATAAACAATCCAATATATATATGATAGTACAAATAGACAATTCAAATATGTATATGATAGTACGAATAAACAATCCAATATGTATATGATAGTACGAATAAACAATCCAATATGTATATGATAGTACGAAAAAACAATCCAATATGTATATGATTGTACGAATAAACAATCCAATATGTCTATGATAGTACAAATAAACAATCCAATATGTATATGATAGTACGAATAAATAATCCAATATGTATATGATAGTACGAATAAACAATCCAATATGTATATGATAGTAGAAATACACAATCCAATATGTATATGATAGTACAAATAAACAATCCAATATGTATATGATAGTACAAATAAACAATCCAATATGTATATGATAGTACAAATAAACAATCCAATATGTATATGATAGTACGAATAAACAATCCAATATGTGTATGATAGTACGAATAAACAATCCAATATGTGTATGATAGTATGAATAAACAATCCAATATGTATATGATAGTACAAATAAACAATCCAATATGTATATGATAGTACGAATAAACAATCCAATATATATATGATAGTACAAATAGACAATCCAATATGTATATGATAGTACGAATAAACAATCCAATATATATATGATAGTACAAATAGACAATCCAAATATGTATATGATAGTACGAATAAACAATCCAATATGTATATGATAGTAAGAATAAACAATCCAATATGTATATGATAGTACGAATAAGCAATAGAATATGTATATGATAGTACGAATAAACAATCTAATATGTATATGATAGTTCGAATAAACAATCCAATATGTATATGATAGTACAAATAAAAAATCCAATATGTATATGATAGTACAAATAAACAATCCAATATGTATATGATAGTACGAATAAACAATCCAATATGTGTATGATAGTACGAATAAACAATCCAATATGTGTATGATAGTATGAATAAACAATCCAATATGTATATGATAGTACAAATAAACAATCCAATATGTATATGATAGTACGAATAAACAATCCAATATGTTTATGATAGTACGAATAAACAATCTAATATGTATATGATAGTACGAATAAACAATACAATATGTATATGATTGTACGAATAAACAATCTAATATGTATATAATTGTACGAATAAACAATCCAATATGTATATGATAGTACGAATAAACTATCCAATATGTTTATGATAGTACGGATAAACAATCCAATATGTATATGATAGTAAGAATAAACAATCCAATATGTATATGATAGTACGAATAAGCAATAGAATATGTATATGATAGTACGAATAAACAATCTAATATGTATATGATAGTTCGAATAAACAATCCAATATGTATATGATAGTACAAATAAAAAATCCAATATGTATATGATAGTACAAATAAACAATACAATATGCATATGATAGTACGAATAAACAATCCAATATGTTTATGATAGTACGAATAAACAATCTAATATGTATATGATAGTACGAATAAACAATACAATATGTATATGATTGTACGAATAAACAATCTAATATGTATATGATTGTACGAATAAACAATCCAATATGTATATGATAGTACGAATAAACTATCCAATATGTTTATGATAGTACGGATAAACAATCCAATATGTATATGATAGTACGAATAAACAATCCAATATGTATATGATGGTACGAATAAACAATTCAATATGTATATGATAGTACGAATAAACAATCTAATATGTATATCATAGTATGAGTATACAATCTAATATGTAAATGATAGTAAGAATAAACAAACCAATATGTTTATGATAGTACGAATAAACAATCCAATATGTATATGATAGTACGATTAAATAATCCAATATGTATATGATAGTGCGATTAAATAATCCAATATGTATATGATAGTACGAATAAACAATTAAATATGTATATGATAGTACAAATAATCAATCCAATATGTATATGATTGTACGAATAATCAATCCAATATGTATATGATAGTACAAATAAACAATCCAATATGTATATGATAGTACGAATAATCAATCCAATATGTATATGATAGTACGAATAAACAATCCAATATGTATATGATAGTACGAATAATCAATCCAATATGTATATGATAGTACAAATAAACAATCCAATATGTATATGATAGTACGAATAATCAATCCAATATGTATATGATAGTACGAATAATCAATCCAATATGTATATGATAGTACGAATAAACAATCCAATATGTATATGATAGTACGAATAAACAATCCAATATGTATATGATAGTACGAATAATCAATCCAATATGTATATGATAGTACGAATAAAGACTTCACTTCAAGACTCCACTGGATAAGTTCCGTGGTAGTGAATGTGATTGTCGCGGGGTCATAAGTTTAGCATTATTTTGGGACATGTATTTAGCGTCCTCCAATGTTACCAGCTCACTCTGTGTTCAGCCTTTGTTTTAATTCTGGTTGGTTGATGGCTGGTTGCAAAGATGGCGACTTTGAGTGTTGTGCACACCAACGAGTACAAACTGAGCCGTTTTCAAGCTTTAATTAGGCAATTTGTTGGTGATTGGACTTATCAAATCAGTCGCTGGCGGTAATTAGTGCAAATGACGACCAGCGCATTGGATTGTGGGAAAATCGTTGTTTATCACATACATGTCGCACATGCGCGGCAATCGTGGCTGCACAGTGTTTTTATGACTGACTGAATTCAAACACGTTATAGTCAGTATCAGTGATTGAAAATGCAAGTAGGAAATCAGTGACAATGTCACAGCTGGTGATTTCCTGCAGTAATGAGACAAAAGCCATAGTGTTACTGGTCATAATGTTCTACTTAAAAGTTTCAATAGTGTTGTTGAGACGATCGGAATAGTGTATAGTCGTGGAACAGGTGTGGACAGTGTCAACAGAATTTGAAAAATAACGTATAATTTAGTTGTTAATATCAAAAAATAATTTGTCTAATTTTATTGCAATTTGAAAATAATAATTGCGTGCGGAAATATTCAGGATATGAATATACAATAAAGATGGTTAAGTTTCTAATATATAATATCGTTCAATTTATAATAAGATATGCCTTGAACAAAACTAAATGACGACTTATTTATTTAGTGGTGAATTGGCAGTGGAATTATGGACCGTTTTTCTTTTAATCGGAACATAAGAAAGTCCAACATACACGAGAGTTTCAGAGAGATGTGTATCACGTCATCACTATCTGGGTTGGTATTGACTAATCATGTTGTCATGTTCTGGTGTCTGCCAATCACAATTCACATTACCTGTATATACTACGGTCGTATTACTTGATTACGAATTACATATATATATTATGTACGTTTTGGTGACATATATAAATACAGGAACATAGCATTGGGCTTTTGCTTTAAAAAATGTTATACTCAGATGTGTACACCAATAAGGGCTCTATAGCTAAATGCCTACAGCGCGAGAGGCGTCAACACATACGCATTGGGACTAATCGTTCAGAATCTTATCAGAAAGAACAAACACGTGCGACTTTTGTAAACATTTATATACAATCCCACAATGATCTGTATTAGGATGACGTCAACAAAAACGAGGGAGTACCGTCAGAGCTGTGTGTCATTCCCATACATGCGATACTCTACAATCACCCGAGTCGGCTGTACTTAACGACTTTCTCAGGAGAAAATATCCTTTCTCGTGTATTCCACAGTCTCCCAAAAGAACAAATACGGAGTTCTGAATGTAAATTAACAGTTGAATGAAATGGGAACGACAGAATAATAATTCTGAACATAAATACATGAGCTTAGCAATATGACCTATTTTTGCAATAATTAGCACACACCTTATGTACACCTAGAGGCTGTTGGCAATCGTATGGTAGTTGTTGTGTCGTAACAGGGAGCGCTGTCTCAGCACAAACCTGCGTAATAGACGCCTTACTAGCCGATTTTGGCTAAAATAGCTCTCCGCCGCCACTTTACTTTAGTGTTTATACACGGAACTTGGGACTTCTGTTTTACAATTTAAGATGCTTTTTAATCACATATTTGTGTGAAATTCAATCTTTGGAACTGCATAAACTAACACATAATAACGATTATATAATTTGTGTTTGAAGTTCGAAATTCCCCAGGTAAATTTCAGGTTTCAACTCGCGTGTTTCATTTGTCATTATTTAGTGAAGAAATAACTGAAATGATTCATTATATCTATGTTATATGTGCCGTCTGTCGACTGACAGAACTCCCAGCGCGATATGCGTATAAAGATCGGTGTTGAGAAAACGCCGACCTACGTCATCAATGATAAAAACAACTTCTGTAATATGTGACGTGTAAAACTATGTTTTATGTATTTTTGTAGTAGGTAATATGAAGATCGAGCGACAAGTCCCTAGTTTTGACGGAAGTTATGATTTCGCATCTCATATGCCTCATTGGCAGACATTATCATAGTCGCAAGAACAGGGTATTCAATGTAAGACACAATGCAGACGCTGTTACTTTGTTGACGTACAAATGTTCGCACAATGTGTGATGACCCTCTGCCCCGTGTTCCTTCAACTCCTCAAATAAGGTAATAACGTACTTCCCATATTAGCAGATGTTTCATGTCACTCATACGCCGTTGTGTTATGGTCATACAAGCGATGATACTAAATACAAAAAAAGAAGTGTTTCGGTAAAGGGAAATCCGGAACTTCATCCCATGATAATACAATGACATTCAATGACAAGCGAGTACGATGCTTGCACGGTGTCAATATCATCAAAACAGGTCGGAAATTATGAGCTTATATCAAAGTTTATTAATAAATTTCGATATAGTAATCTTGGATCTTTCGTAGATATCATTCCAGTTGTCTGTGTCAGCTGCTGCCTGGCGCCGACTTATCTCAATGGTTTAATAATAATAATAAAATAACCGATATATTGTTAGATAAAGTATAATATGTTGTTGTACTACGGGAGCAAATGTATTCGTGAATATGCAATGTACTCCCACAGTGTGTGTAACCTACATTGGGAGTGGCACGTCGACGTAGCAGTGGATCGCGCTGATGCCTCATCGTCTAGTGGGACGTCGGCTGCAGTTAAGGTTGTATATGTTACAATATACAGACAATTACGAAAGTTGAATTGGTTCTCCATGGCTTGCTACACTCTATTAAGCTTCTGAGTAAAACATTATCACCAACATTCTATCCGTATTTTTCAATAATGTTGCAAAGCTATTGCGAAGCTATGCATCGTGCATTGTAGATATGACATGCGTATATTCATGTTTAAATATGATCATTCAAATATTTGAAAATTTTATGTTTTTTTTTTCTTTTTTAAATTGTAAACATTATTTATTGCGGCAACGCATCATTTCACTGTCAATGTCAAGTGTACTTTTATATGGCCGAACAATAGCCGCGAAGCAGGCGTACATCATCCATTTGCCACGAACGCACACACGGCCATCAAGATATAATTATATCTGCAGTGCTCCATTATCAGCCAGGTGTTTCCGTATATGAAAAAACGGAAGGTCTAGCCAGGATGACGGTTACGGTGGACTAATAATGTAAATTGTACGTTCATTCCATAAGAGAAAGATTGAGCCTAGTCTGTTTACGTAGGTGGCACTTTTTTCTTATCTGAGCTAATTTGTAAACCTCGAAGCCGAGATTCTAGGTACCGATAAACGAGGACATACTGTGAAGTTAGGAAATGCGGTCGAGCTAGTTGGAGATTTCTTTCTAGTAAGTGATGTTTTAATATTTGAATTTTCACGAGTTTTCCATTTTTACGACCGTAAGCTTGGATCACCTGCGTTTTCTACTATTTACTTTACTGGGGAATCGGTTATTGAATGTTGGCTGATTTGTTAAATAGACCATTTTAAAGTTTGTGTCACGTATCGTAATCTGTTTGATGACTTCAGACGGTTGTAGGCTCGTCCGATTTTGATTCACGTAATCAGACAACATTACGCGGTATCGCGCTACCAACAGTCAAACAAATCGAGCATTTTTCAGTGAAGATCACTGTCGTGTTCATTTGCTTACAAGTTTCATCTATTCGAGCTCGCTACGAATAATGATTAGTTATTTTTCTTGAAAAATACAAACATAACCCCCTTCTCTAACATGATAGTCACATGCTGACCGCTTCGAAATAAAACAATATATTTAAATAAATGTTGTGCCGGAAGTCTGGAGCCAGTCACGGTTCGAGGGTTTTCTATTGTCTGGCGTGCACGGAGTGCAATTCCGACATCTAATGTGAGTGATTTTTTAATAAATACGTCTCAAAGAAAGGAAATAAATCTTTCCTGGCTGAATATCTCCATGTTTTGCATGATGGTGGGGGAAGTCTACAGGAGGGCTATAGTTCGCGATCACCAAACAGTAAAATATGTATTCTCCACTGATTCACCAACAATCTAATAATTCGGCCACGTTCGAATGCTACATACCACTAAAATGTGATCCTGGCACTTCTTTAGAACCCCAAAACGGAAATGTCAACATCTTATAATATAACAAATGTTCAAGATTCAGTGTACTGTTTTTATATTACTCGTAAAATGGCAGCAAAATCATCGCACCGCGAGTTTTTAAAATAGCCACATAAACAACGCGTGTACAATACACGTACTGCGTGACTACAACACTATAAAAATACCGATTTACACAGTATATGCACATCGACAGTCGATTACTACACCAACTACCAAACTACCAACAATTATATTTTCAAAGCTACTCTTTTAAACATTACGCTCACCTCAATCTCTTTGCCTTGATTTGCTGGAACCATAATTTGTTAAACGGTGGTGTTTTTAAAACAACCAAACACAAAATGTACAATGGAGCCTGAATTCGATTACTTGAAATCCACAAACTGGATGATCCTCGCCAGTCTGGTTCTCCATATCAAAAAAGTCTTGTAATATAAATCCAATGACGGTGAAATACTAGTTAAGCTTGGAGAAGGCGTAGCGTTGCTTGCAAGCCAAATATTTCTGTTGAAATTAGCCATAGGTTTGCAAAACACTTCTTAGTCCACATGTATTTTGGTGAATTGAACCACTATGTTATTCGAAAATTTGAACTTCATATCCTCGCTATTACATCAAATAAAATGATGATGTCCATCGTCTTGAATGAACTAGAGAATGGGCCAGTAACAAACACATAACAACACTCAGAGCAACGAGACATAATTCGTAATTGTGATATTAATGTTGTAAACTGTTCATCGCTTCATCAAATATGTTTGTTAAAATTTCCACTGATTTTTGTTCCAACCAACCATCTCCCATACATAGAAATCATTTCTTACACAATTTGTGTTCTACTCGTAAAAATGTTACCATTAATTTTTAGAGTATATGAAAGATGCGTAAAAATACGTATGAGCGTATTGGGTGGGGAAATTATCTGGTCACGTAATTAATATATATTAATATTTACTACTATGTGAATATTATACACACGAATGCAGATTTGTATAAACTATTAGCTGGCCTCGTGACCTCATAATGTATTTACATATTCAATTCCCAGAAAAATATTAGAAGATATATAGACACAACTTCACTACCAACAGAATATTGTGCATAAGGATGAAGAGATTTAGATAAACTATTAGCTAGTCATGTGATCTCATTTTTGTATATACACATACAAATGCAATATATACATAATTACTTACTATAAAGTGGATTTTTATAATAGTTATGCACAATTTTGAATTACTATGTCATATTTATGAGAACGTAGTCCATATTTGTTCACAACTTTGAGAATAAGCCAGCAAGAGGGTATATTTCATAAAATATAATTACTGGCACGCAAATTGTGTAGGTTTCACGCTAACCAGAAACATGATTGTCAGGGCTACTATAATATTCAAAAGCTAATCATCCGTGAATTTGTGGCTGTGATTTGAGATTCTGTGGTGATACAATGGTGATGCAGTTGGTTCAACATATCACCTCACGATCTCTCGGGAGAGTATTGTTAGACATGTTGAATGGTGGGAGAGGGGTTGAATATTTTAAATAAAAATGGGTTATTTGAGAATACAGCAAAATGTAACAGGCCACTGGGCGATTTTATGTGACATGATTGCTTGTGTGTGATTGTTACACAAAGGCTATATAAAATCCTTATCATGTTTTTTACGTGGTATATATTTAAATATATTAAAATTGCGATGTCAGCGTGTTCTCGTTGTTTTAACTGTCACACTATTTTGTCGTGGACAATGTTACTTTCTATTATATTTTGATATATATTCCCTCGTGCAATTAATATTCAAACGATTCTTGCCACTGTTCGTCACTTAGCTGTTATACATGGGGGTAATTTTGGAAATTATCTCACTCCTTTTCACCAATGCTAAAAGTGCCGTCAGTGATATGAGAGTATTCTAGAAATGAACATATTCAAATTTACAAATTTAATTTGAAAGAAATCTGAGAATATTTAGCATTCAGTAATTAGAATCAATTTGGAGCCATTCGAAAAATGAAATTCGAATGTATGTTCAACAGCACCCACTACATGCTCTGGGCTGACGTTAAATCTAGTGTTCTTTTTGTGTTTTTCGTGGCCGTCGTTATCCTGATTGCCTTCTCACACAGTGGGACAATATGAAAGTGGCAGCTTATACCAGAAAAACGTCTATCATTACGTATATCATGCAGATTGATATTGCATTGTCTGCCATAATTATGCAAATATGGTAAATACTTTATTCTAAAGTTTAGTGTTCATTTGTTATTTGTAGCATAAGTTGCATTGCTATAGTTGATAGATGTTGTGCACACCATTGTAGCACATTCAGCAACTAAGATACGAACACATTAAAAACAACATTGTGAAACTTAAAGCTGGCAGTCGTCACCTATGCCTGCGTCACATAGCCATAGCGTGTCATTGCTTACAAACAAGTATTTGAGCATTTGTGTTCTTGCTTGTGACTCAATTCCCGAGGGTGCGCAGGTGGAAACCCTTCCGCTTTAAACAGCTACGAAATGCTGGATCAAAATCGAGTGAAGAATACGCCTTGAACTACTTTCTGGATGCTGATGGGTCTTGGTAGCATTGAAATTCATATTAATTGTTCAACTCTCAATATTGATGTGAAAATGAATTGGAATGCCAACATGGAAATGCCTTTATTTTGAAGATATTATAAATGGCATTTTCATTGCAAAATAATTAAAATAAGTTCGTTTCGCAAAGAACTTTTGTTCGTATCTATTCAACTGATACCAAGTAAAAGTACAAATACAGCTATGTAACTACCACCATAATCCAACCTCAATATTACGCTGACTTAGGTAATTTGTCAATGAATATTATATGAGCTGACTTAAACTTTATCAACAATTGAACATATCTATTCTCACAAGTGAAGCCATGGAAATACATACTTGACCATGCTAGAACATATACAACGCTGAGTCATATTCGTGATATGCTCTCACGAGATGTTCGTGCAGATGAGACGCATTGATGTTTGAACTGCTGGCAAATGTCAGTTGTCTATGAACTATGAAGCCTACCAAGAGCTGTCTAGAAATCTCCCATAACCACAATTTTAAAATACTTTTTGTGCCGAACAAAAACAAATTATTAACATTTACCATTGTTGTATTCATTCTCCGTTCCAAATTAACAACATTTGACCCAAATTGGATCTACTTTGCGTGTTTACCTATAAAATTAATTTAAAATAATTAATTTAGCCAAATATCAACATACGAGTATATTATATGACTGGCTATTATTAATTGCTGTTGTTTTAGTATTTATTGAATTATTCTGATTTTAATGACAGAAATCATGATTTATTAAGCTTTTTTTCAAATTTCGCATCAGTTTTGAAAATTATGAAATTTATCTAAGTAATTAGGCTACTTGCATAGATTAATTAACAAAGGTTGTTTATTACATATGCAATAAACAGTGTTTATGACTCAAATTCCGTTTTTTTCGCGCGTTAATTGATACAACTTGAAGCAATTTTAGTGCCATCTTTGTTTTAATCAGGCAGTTTAACTTGTGGCAGTCTTTGGATTTGTTTTAACAACGATCTTCACATTAGTATAATGGATCCCGGTTACTCGACTCGATGTAGGGGTACAAAAGACGAGCAAACACCGATACTTCACTAGATACAAAAACGAAACAAGAAGTTCAAGATGGACATTCTACCACGGTCTTCGCCAGTTTTATGTCGATGCGTCGTCTCAACCTCCGACGTCAAACACCGCAATTTAATTTACATTACGACCGCAGTAATCTAATTAATTTTACCACAACAAAAAATGTACCATGTTGGCTATAGTTTACCTCCTGGTTTGGCAAAGAACTCAGACAGTCACAAAAATCGCCACCGTAATACAGGATGTAAAAGATCTGAAACAAACTGTACAAAATCAACGTAATGAGAAAACAACACACACACACACACACCATGGCGACCCCATAGCGACTAATCAAGAATGATCGCCGAGCGCCATGCAGTGGATTGCGCGGATACCAACTACAGGGCAGTCTGCAAGTACAACTGTACAGCGTTCGAAATTCGATGTAACCTCCCACGATTTGCCAAAGATTGTACTTGTCTCTCCTTCTATAGGAAATCAAATTATCGAAGGTATATACGTTAATATAGCTGCTCTGTTGATTCACACAAATGAAGGATTGGACAGTAAATCAATTATGAACCTGTCCTGGAATGAGATTAAAGATAAAAGACAATCTTGATACACGATTGAATAAATTGTTGACTCTCAGAGAATATTTAATAGCCGTTGATAAATCCAAGTCTACAACTTACGGGGTATATCCACATAGAAAGAAGAGTTTGATACTGTCATGCAAACATACTACACATGGCAAACAGTTTTGGTGGAAGTCAGTTAGCCACCAGAGCAGCAACTTGGCTCCAGGGAAGAGATGTTAAAATGGGTTGGTCTATCAGAGAAAATTATATTTTTATAAGCCTTATTGGTGAAATGTGATGGTAATAGATGGTCTGGTTGAAGGGGCAAGAGGAAGGAGGAGGCTGCAGAGACAATGGAGTGATGGTTTGAAGGAATGGAGTGGGAGAGTATGGCTGAGGTGCGATGATGACTGGTGAGGGAGATTTTATGGCGAAGAAAAGTGCATGAGTGGTGCACTCACAACCGACAAGGCTAAGGAACGGACTGTGAAGAAAATCATCCAGCAGTCTCAAGTAAAGACCAAATTTTCATCAACACAGTGACTACCATATGTAGCAAGTACGCTGATTATTGTTGATTAGAAAACATTTAGCCCAACATTCTTATGCAACCTTTAATGCGCATCTTTGTGAAGAGCCCCGTTCTAGTTTCATGACCGGAATTATTGACGCTTCCTCTGTGGCTTTTGACTGAAATAAAAATTTGTCTTCCAGGAATGACCCATAGGCAATGAAATTGTTGTTAAATGCAGAAATATACAAGGGTTATTTGTTAGGGCCTTTTGATTCCTCGCTTTTTCCCATTTATTGAACTAGCCTACGGGGATTAGTAGTAGGAATTTACTCCAAGAAGAAAAGACTGATTATGTACTTATCTGCACCGCGCGGTAAACCAGAAGTCCCAAGCCTCAATGATTTAATCGACAAAGAATTGGTTTCACTGTCATAAAGTCGGTGATGCTACACATGTGCAAATTCCGCAAATGCATTTGAGCAGGTCCCCATGCATCCTTCAATCTGGCATTTGCGTGGAGTCAAATGGGAAAGGAAATATTAGAGTGTTGTTTAAGGGTGCAGATCTATACCTAAAATATTTGATATGCTTTCACAGATCGTTTGCTGAATCGCAACGAACAAGTACCAGGTGAATTTCATTATACATCTTTCGGATGATTTTTTAATAATTGAAAGTGACGTAGATGGATTATGATAATGATTTGTGCTTCCTTAAATATCACATTAGCACATTATAAAACAATAGGCCATGCATAGGAATTGGAAATTATATGGATTATCATTAACTCCAGAGCCATTCTAGCACATTTACAACAATATAGAAAGAATAATTAGCAAGATAACAGAGGTCACAACCAAGAAATTAATTACTAAATTAGAATTGCTTTGTTTACTGGGTGCTCTCAGTTTTACAGTTAGAATCATACTGCCCTGAAGGTCTTTCATTTCTTATTTGCTGCAGCTAACATCGTGAGTTTGTAAACTCTATCGCCATATGACTTTGAACAATAACTGTTTTCTAGTTCTTAATATGTGGGGAAATGTTTATGCAAATGTGTAATGGGGTTAAGGTTAATGATTTTGCGAAGCCTAGCCAAATGAACTAAACATGGCTTTGCTTGAGTTGTACCTCATTGTAATGACAACAATTCATAGAGTAAAGGTTGGTCAAAACAGTGAATTAGATTGTAACAATTACCCAGAAGGGACGAGGATCAACTCGATGTCATATTATCATTAGTCTCATGCAGCGGCTAACCCTGACTGCAACTGCCAAGAAACCAAACTTCATTGTCATGATAGAATATCTTCCGGGAATTCAGAATAACATCGTTGATGCGCTATCACGTTTTAAATTACAGAGATTCCAGGCTCTTGGCGCCACATGCAAAATATTGGAAAAAAAACCAGTCCATAGTACTCCAAAGTGATCAATGTTTAACAAAGGAGACAGACATACTGTGTAAGTCAGTGGTGGCAAACAAAGCAAGCCTACAATCATGGTAGACTTAAGCAAGTTATTAGGTTTGCAACTATGGATAATCAATCCTACAATATCAGTCATACCGCCTTTATCAGAAAACTTACTATCACTCTATTGTCTTATCAAGGGTACGTTTTGCATAATTAAAGGTGGTTTTTCCAAACCCTATAGTGTCATCAAATGCAAAATCACTATTCCTTCTCAATCTGCTTCTGGAAGCTATGCAATGGATCTAGGACACCAAGGTAATAATAGACTACCAATCACAGCTGCAATAGAATCACTATGTGCATTTCTAGAAAACATCATTCATAGATAGTCTGATGCGAGCAGTTATTTTGGTAGCATTTTTGGCTTTTTGAGATGTGGGGAATTCCCACGGAGCATTGTGTTCATTAGCCTTATTTATGTATAGATGACCTCAGATTTCAGGGGCATAACTGCGCTTCTCTTAGACTGAAGGTATTAAAGACAGATCAGTTTCGAAAAGACTAAACTCACCATTTATTTAAAAAATCCACGGATTTGTCTATTTGGTGTATTAGACAAATATGTCCGGGTCTGTAAAAATATCTTTCGGAGCCACTGGATCCACTTTCTGTTGTAGAAGGCAATGTTCCATTAACTCTTGCTAATTGTTTACTTTGTAACCTCTTCAGTGACCAGTATCTCATTAACAGCCTAGCTGATGTTGTTCAAGCTAACTTCACGTAGGTACAGCCCAGTTTTAATGTACAATACGAAACTGAAATCAAAATGCTAATTAATTATACTATTATTATTTCTGATCTTTCTCTCAAAATGTTCCATAATTGATTTCCATATCTATATGTTTAGAAAGGAATGTAATCATATTAACTGATATCCATGTATATATTGTGCAGCATACCAACAAAAAGGTATTTTAAATTAAGTAATAGAATGCAAAAAAGAGTTTTAAGATTGCGATTTTTTGTTGTTTTCATAAATTGCTCAAATAAAAACTTTTTGCAATGTCTTCGCTACAACTGAACTCTTATGTGTTCTGTGCCCAAAATAAATACCATATCTGCAGAAATGTATCCTGAAACATTCATAATATGACGGTTTGTTATTGAAATGTCTTATAAAACGACATGGTGACACTTGCCTGGAATAAACATCGCCTAATTTGAATATGGCATATAGATTAGTAAAACATGTTTTGAAATATTTGTTATATTACTTCCATCGTGCATTTAATGATGAGATGCACTTTTTTATTCACTTTTTGGGAGAGTACACATCAAAACTATTAAGTTGCATTTTAACTCTTATTTCCATAAATTGACACAAATAATTCTTATATTGAAGAATGGTAATTTGGGAGATTTTGTTTACAGCAAACTCAAGCACTTGCGATGAACCGCTCAACCGTAGAGCCATTACTTTCAATATTGCATATAGTAACTACTGATATTATAGTTACCTACTAAGAAAAAAATACATGGTTAATGGTATCGATTGACGTTGAGTGAAATGTATTAAAACAACGCTGTTGATTTCACTAATTATTATAATTTCAATACGTACATTTAGTATATAAGTTGATACACGACGTTTTAAAAGGTTGCTTAAAAAGTGCGTAAGTTATAAACAAAATGGCGGATTGAGACACTGAAATTATAAAATACGTTTTCAGCTCTTTGCGCAACCAGTTGCTCCTTCCCATTGTGTGACAAATGAGCTATAATACTTCACTGTTTATTTATGTTCGTTGTCTGTAATTATAATTCATCAGCTCATAAGTAACCTAATCCCAGTATGACGTCATTCATCTCTGCCGTACTCGCTCCCATCTGGTACACACACGTGACTGTTAAAAGGTTATAATCGCCGATAAAATAATATGAGCGTGAACTCTAATGATCTCATATCCGGTTACTTTCATATGATAACGTCATCTAAAGTAGCACACCTGAATATATGTCGAAATAAGATGGATTTTTACTTTAATAATAACTATATTTTTTTTTAGATGAGGCACAACTCTTACTTAAAGTGGGAAGGTCGTCACCTGCGCACGCACGGGAATTGAGTCCTAGCGACGATAACAACACACACTAAAAACGCAAAGGTTCATGGGTAGATGCTTGTTTGTAAACAATGACACGCTATGGCCATCTGGCGCATGCGCATATGACGACTTCCCCGCTTTAACTTGAGTAATACTTCATGAGAATATACATTGGAATAGTCTAGCCATACTGTTTACACCATTAATCATTTGACCTATGTGTATTTTGTAAACTCCAACATTAGTACCCCATAGTTACAATCATAAATTCATTTCCGTTCGCACATATTTACTTTCATTTTCAAGTGTGCTAGTACTATTTACCACATGTTGACGAGTACAAATAATCCACAGGCATAGCTTCGTGTGGCGATATGTTAAACACATACAACCAAGTACAGTTTATAATGAGCCGTCTTTCCTGCGTCCCTAAAAGCACTCTTAAGTGCCATATACATCTGCAAACGAACCATTAACGATCACTTTTTTAGATATTCTTATTTAATAATAAATTATTCAAAATAAATCTGTTAGAAGATTGATTTTGATATTTCATGTACCTAACGGCTAAGGCAATGCCCCGTTTTGTGAGGCATATCGTACCGTACGTACTCCAATCTGTTCGGTCTAAGATGAAAAGTTGTAATCCAGTGATTTCCGATAAAATAACACAAACGCATTTTATTCTACAAATGATTTACCCTCACAAATATATATTTTGAAAATATCATTATCTATATTTTGGTAAAAAACTTTCATTGCAGAAGTGTACATATACTAACGTGTACTCAAACGAAATTGATAAAATCTATTGCTTTACACGAATATCCCGTAAGACAATAAAAAAAACGAAAGGATTATGTATTATGTGTGTTATTGTCATTATACCGTAATTTTAGTGTGCTTAGTGAGCAAGTTTCCAGACACCTAATCCCATACGTCGCCTCCTGACACACACATAACCGTGCGCAAATTGGCTCTTCGTAATCTGTCATTTGAACCATATACTTAGATGCTCCATAAATCGCAAAACGCCACAGAAGTATGAAATAACCTGGGACCGATAAAACCTAAAGCTCACAATTTCAAGAAAGTTGATATTGTTTTATGTGAACATTGGTGACCAGCGCAATCCAATTATTTCTGAATATATTTATGTAGCCACGGTAATCTAGTAGCAGGTGTTATTCTAACGGATTTGAATATATGGCAAATAGTGGAATACAAGTTGTGACGACTGTGAGTGTAGTACACATTCATATAATTATAGATAGCAGAAATCGAACTCGTTAAACTATCTTTAAGTTAATTTATTTTAAATGCTGCGGCGAACAAAGGCACAAGTCTTTACTATTTGTGGAATTATTGCTATTAACATGAATAGTCATGGATACAAAGAAAAGAAAGTGAAAGTGATATTTATTTACTTTACAAATTTTACGTGTTCGATGACAATACAGCTATTTCAATATTCGGTAATAGTTGTCCTAAGTAAGTATTTAAAAAAGCTAGACGTTTCGGGCAATAATGCTTATTCGATGGCAAAGAAAATGCTAACTTGTAATTGTAATTTGTATATGAATGGTTGAAAAGAACTGTGCATTCCACAACGAGCACACCACATCAAAACGGAACATGAGATTTATGCTAGCCTATCTAGTGAAAAACCTTGAATACGAATAAAATATGATGGACAAATATTGCAATGACCTATATAAGAATAGAAAGTTCAAAAATAAATAATTTTCTTTCTTCTTACGTTTCTTTGTTGATTAATTAATTAATTAATTGATTGATTGATTGATAGATGTATTGATTGGTTCATTGATTGGTTCATTGATTGGGTCATTTAATAGTTTATTGATTGGTTTATTAATTGGTTTATTGATTTATTTTTTTAATTAATTGTTTTATTTAATTGGCATATTAATCCGTTTTCTATAGAATCATCATATTAACATTGAGTATATTTAAAAGTAGTGAATATCTATGAATTCCGGATATCGACTGTACTTCTATTCCACAAACAATCTGGACAAAATCGAAATGAACGTTAAAATACAGTATTTTTCTGAATTTAGAAATGAAATGAGTTTTCAGATGTGTGAAACAAGTATAATATATACGACGCACTATATATCAAAATTATTTAAAGCGTTGAATGTCATAACAGCAATAAAATAGTTGATTATACAACCAGTGGGTGGCCAACCCAAATAACAGAGGAGAGTGTATTCAATGCTGAAACATTGTCCCAGTCACCATGTAGCAGCATATCGCATTTCTTTTGTCGTGACATGTTATACAAAACTATCAATGCATAACAATCCACTGCTATTTTTAGTTACGCGCTTTGAACTATGACGTTGCTAATTGTACTACGGCGACCGGCCTTATAGGGGTCACTTGCACTTAAATATTGAGCCACAGCTGCGCAGTATTGGTTATAAACATCCGACAAGTTTATTCTCAAATATGTTCAAAGTGGGAGGGTCGTCACCTGCGAACGCGCATGAATTGAGTCTCAAGCGACGATAACAACAGACGCTAAAAATGCAAAGACTCATGGGTAGACGCTTGTTTGTAAACAATATTAATGTCACTCTATGGCCATCTGGCGCATGCGCAGGTGACGATTCCCCCGCTTTAAGCAACAGACCTTAGACGCAAATATACACCGAGATCTCGTTGAAAACGAGAGCTACGAGATTTGTTTTTGCTCCTCAAATGGTGTCCCATTCATTTCGGCCAGTTGGTTCAACTGCCCGCCTCCCCGCTGGCTCATGTGGCAATTGTTATTCAATTTTTCATTGCGTTGCATGTCTAACGTGTTTTTCTCTAGTGGCGTATATCACTAAACTATTTAAATTAATTCAAACGCCCTCAACGACATTTTCAGAATCCCGGTATTATACCTTTACGTTATGACTGTTGCGAAGAATAGAGTATAAGAAAATGGGATTAATGTAGGAAACCTTCTCAGTATTTTCGTAAAATTAGCAAAAATGGTTTGGCATGAATTAATGTTTAAGCTAAACATTAGTTTACTGGTGTGAAAACTGCTGATACGTGCTACGGAGCTATATTAAAAAAAAATATTTATCAATATGTCAATTTCAGATCTAAAAAAATTCCTGACAACAAAAACTACGCTACAAAATATTGTCTCGAAAAGTATTTGTTGGACGTCAACAATTTTCATTGTATGACATCAACAATATTTACATCAAGACGCAATTATGCACAATTCCATTTTTAACCAAGAACAGCATCTAGTGGATTTAGTGCCATTACAGATTTGTTGTGTGCATAATAATTATACAATCGTTTTGAACTTTGACATGTGTTCTGAAAAATCCAGAAATTCGTGCACAGGGTCCCCGTCGTAGGTTACAGTTACAGGGTCGCATTAAAGCGAAAGTAATTCATTTAGCAACGATAATTCTTTCATAATTTGTGTGAATCGTAATCACAGTTGCGATAAACATCGACGGCAAATAGTTTTTCTTTCCTATTCTATCTATTCATTTAGTAAATCAAGAATCTGTTTTGAAATATTAATCAGAATGCGAATCGAAACTTTACCCGGCGCCAATAGCCTGATCGTTGACTTGTTTCCGGCCTCATTGTTATGTCCAAAACTCCACACGTATTAAAAGTAATAGAATTACCAAACACAGTCATAATGATTTTGTAGAATTAATAATGACTATTATAATACATAATTTATGGGCATAACTAATTGGATTATACAGAGAATTGCAATTTGATATGCTTGAACTATTTATAGAATAGGAATTTAATTATTAATCAAAACGGTGACTTATCTAATGACCCCATTCATGCGAAGAGTGTTGCGGTAGTTCTCTTGTTTTGTATAATAACATACAGGTCTATCTTGTGAAATGTACACGACAATCTGGATGCATTATGCATAACATGTAAATGTAATACATGTTTTGTTTCTACAAAGAACGGAGCCTCGATTTAACACAAATGCGGCGTTCCCCGCTGAGTTGATATCATTTCGCTGAGGTGATAACGAATGTGGAGAAGTTCGCTTTTTGCACACGTGCAGGTGCGAGACAATTAGTTGAGATCGTGTTTGCTTGCGGTGGATAGGAAATCTCACTTCCCGAAGACGGAACGATGTCCCCGTTGGCCAAATCAGACGCATCGTGAATCCCAGAACGGCAAACGCGCCGCCGTTTCATATCGATTACAGTATGAAGCCTTAAACTTCGGTTAGTTCCAGTGAAATTGAAAAATAAGATCAATAAATGCCTCCATATAAATAGCATTATAGTGCCCACAAAGAGCATATTGTTAATAATAATTGATAAATAAAACATATTTAGTTATTCAATATTTAAGGATTTATTTTTGCTTGATATATCCTTCGAACAAAACAAGCATATTAATTCATATGCCATTTCCGCCTGAAGCTTAGCCTGCATAACACATTGAATTCACGTATAATTTACAAGAATTTGTTATCTTACATAACTTTGTATACAGACAGATTTCTGAATTAAAATATAAGTTATAATAACCACTTGAAACTCTATTATTTCTCAATCAGTTATTTTTACTAAACATAATAACTATTATTATACATCTGTCACCGTACGCCATAAGTTACAGGGTGCCGTAATTTTGCGGTATTTTACGGGGTGCCACCAGAGTTTAACCGGACTCCACACAAAGAAGTTCGGTTATTCTGTTCTAAACAGAATTTTGGATTTCTGCATTCCCATGGTGTATCATTGGAAGGAAAAGATGTATTATAATAATATGATTATTACGAAAATACCTCAAAGTATGTACTCAGACAGTACGCTGAGCAGCGACCTCCGCTGAGCGTCGGTCGATACTCTAGCTGTACTGTCTTCGTGCATACTTTGAGGTATTTTCGTAATAACCTCATATTAATAATTCTTTCAGATGCCTCCTCTGACGTGTCAGTGTAAACATCTAATTTAACAGTAGCATACACAGTGTGTGGCGATAATAACGTTGTATGTGCCGGGAATTTATGCTGAATCCTGTTTAGATTTAGTGAACGCAATGCTACGGGGACATTATAAACATGCAATAGTCCGTCAATATTAAATGCTTTCGTTTATCGATACGCCGCATCTCAAAGCTTATATTGAACTCACTTGACATCCCGCGAGGTCGTAATCTACATATTCATATATTAAAATTGGCTTTTCGTGAATCCATACGTGTTTCAAATCACACTTGTATATATTAATATATATGTATCGTGGTACATATCAGATCGCTATGATACCGATTATTGAGCCAATGTTAATATGTTGCCGCTATCCATACATCGTATTAGCATTATATCCACGACTATTACCGTTCGTCGCTTGCGTACTTTTCGCGGTCACAAGCCCGAATACGAAAATAAGCATAATCTGGTGGGTGAATATTAACCGTGTGCGTACCAATAATGATATACAAGCAGTGCTGTTTTAATAGGAATGTCAATGTCTCGTCTCCTTTCGTTAAGAGCTTTAAATGTATTTGTACTGTTTCTACTATTAAAGTAATCCCTTGGTTATGAATAAATTACGTGATGTCACACTAGGGAATACCTCATGGTGATATACTTTAATAAAAAAATAACATTTATTTGTACAACGACTGAAAACTAATGACTAGAAATAAACTTGCTGGTGAAGCATTGGTGCGTAGAACAATCAAATGAAGGTTTCGAGAACAAAGTTTAACGCGCCCAAATAAGGTATAAGGACAGCTCGTTTGTTGTATACATACGGTATTAGCCGCCTCACTAATTGAAAATTAACCTCAAAGCCATTGAAGCATTTGTCCGTGAATTTTACTATTGTACTCAACGTTTTATAAATTAAAAAAATATAATATTAATTTATTCTACATAGCTATTAAATGTTGTTTATGAATTGGGTTTTGCATATTAACACAGCAAACTATATATGTGACATTGGGGACAACTGCGGAACCATAATTTTCTAGGCGGATAGATACATTTGAAATCCGGACAGCCATATATTCTTTCACTGTCTATTCCCAAGTACCTTCCCAACGGTTCCACGGTAAGTTCAACGCATCTTATATCATTCGCATGTTGAACTTGAGAAAGGTCAAGTACACACTAGAACACACACGGATATGAGCTTATAGCGTCTATATATAGAGTTTACGTTTTATAAAATGATTGAGAAAATGCGTTCATAGAATACAAGGCTGTGCAATAAACTAGCACATACGAGCTAAGCACGTGATCAAGGTGCATATCACACACAGTTACGAAATATCACTAACTGATATTTCACACTAAATGTGGCGATATGCGTGCTAAACGTCATCAGTACGTGTGCTGCTAAACGTCATCAGTATGTGTGCTGCTAAACGTCATCAGTATGTGTGCCCGGATTTTACGCGGAGAAAACGATATCGTTGGACGGTATCGTTATTATCGCTGCGCTGTGTGAATTTCGCAACAGTCACTGGGCAGTGACAATAACTCATAAAATTGACGACTGAAAGTTGATTTTGATTAAGAAGGGTAATATTTCTGCCGATTTATAAAACCCTCGGCGGTCGTCTCTGCAAATGCGCGTCAACCGATGCACTCAGACGCCACACCTGATCAGCACGGATGAACGCATGATTAAGTGAACGTAGTTTCGTGAAATAACAATATCTCTGTACTTTCGACACACGTCATGTCATGTGATCAAAAGGTTATCGCCTGATATCAATCACTTATTTGGAGAATCGTCTGATACTCGTGACGTCATGAGCTCTATTACCCGCTACCTTGGGTGTTTGGATGAAATTAGTCCATTACGTCACTCGTATCAACCAGCTCCACGAACAAATGATATAAGTTGATAACCTAAGAGAAACATTACGTTAAAAGGCGGCAGTCGTCGTGCCGCGTCCTGTTCGATATGGGACTCATAGTGACGTATACAACGCGTGTAAAATACATTGTTTATTTACATGAAATTCGAACACGCGCTACGTGACGACTACCGCGCTTTAAATAAATGTGAAGTTAGTAATAAAAACACTCTGTTCGAACTTTTGCGAAAACAAATCCTATAACGTGGCGTTCAATGAGTTAATATAACTGTCAGATTAGATTACTCCCTTCTTTAATGAATAACCGAAGTTGTCCGCCCCCGTATTTGAGACAAAAAACTAGTGTCGTCAGCCACACAATGGCAAAACGCTGGTAAATTCGTGAGAAACTTGATCTACAAATTTTCGAGAATAACCAAATTGTTAGATTAAACCACATATCATGAAATAATGGATGTTAGTAAACAGTCCCCATCAGCGCCATAGACTTTATGTGGCGGCATGGTCGTCGTGCAACGTCACGGTCCCCGAGCAGTGTCACAATACCGATGCGGCGACGTGTTCGTCGTTCAACGCCACGGTCGCCAAGCAAAGTAACAGTCCCTATGCGGCGGCATGGACGTCGTGCAACGCCACGGTCGCCAAGTAGAGCCACAGTCCTTTTTCAACAGCATGGTCGTCGTGCAACGACACGGTCAACAAGCAGAGCTACAATCCTGATGCGGCGGCATGGTCGTCGTGGAACGCAACAACTTTTGTGTAATGCAATGCCATGCTCGTAGCGCAATATCACAGTCCTTGCATACCACGCTTTCGAACTTCATGTAAACAAAAAGAAAGTATTTTACACGCGTTTTAGAGAAGGATATGAACTTATTTTTGTTCATACAACTTGTTGTGACGCCTCTACGTCTTTATTAATCTGAGTATAATTCCACAGGAAAGTCACCAAAAGATAAATCAAAAGATTATATAGACATAGACGACTAATCATCTTATGCACGGTTTATCTGATCTACCTCTCAGACTGTCAGAGCTTGCAACAATTAATACATTGTTTATTTGTAAGACATATTATTGCGTGTTCCATCCATATATAAACAGTTATAGGGATAAAATATATGACTCATCAAGATCGAATGTGTCGGAAACCCAGATTCTATATTAAGCTAAATTAACGGCGTTGTTCGATGTTGTTATATTATATATACATGTATACGTAATAATACAACTCATGGGCAACGCTTTCATATTAGGTGGCGAGCGAGTGCTGATCAGGGATTGGAATTTTGTGACTGACATGACATTCACATACGCAAACTGTTGGCCAGCATGCAAACAACTCAGACTGACGTCACAATGGGACTAACTATAGGTGGCGCATCAAACACGCACCACAGTACTGCTCATGTGCACGTATCACTCTGTTACTGTTCCACGTTCCGCTGACCGAGTCATTTGATTATGTGGGTTCAACCACACACGCAATACCGAAACGCGTTTGGGTGTAATTAGAAAGAAGTGGTTCTTAATATTCAGTATTACCGCAGTGCTAGTTAAATCGCTTTACAGCTGCCACGTCGTCTTTCAGAGGCGGTGGCACGAAATTTTTCACGGGGAGGGGGCGAGATCTGCTCACCAACATTGCGACCTCATTAGGGGGTCCGGGGACATGCTCCCCATCAAAAATGTTGAAGTATAGACCCTCTGAAACGCTACTTCCTGCATTTTGAGGTGCAAATTCTGCTGACACAGATGGTTTCAGTTTGATTTTAGAGGAGCGACGCCCCCACATTTTGTTCGAGGGGGCAACCGCCTCTGCCCCCTGAATGTAATCGTAATGTGCACCGTGTATACTGTAATGTAAGAATAATTACAGTTATAGAACAAGGTCCCTGTGATTTTGTTTTAGTTTTCTACTTAGATTTGTGTAAGAGTGTGACAAAGCATCGATTATTATTGTTAGAACGTGCTCAGTTCCAACCAAGCTGATAAATTATCTTTATGACATACATATTGATTCTTCATTGCAGACAGAATAAACTTGTCTCACTTCTGTTGACTACCGATTTTACCTGTTCAATGGACGCTTTGACAATCTATACAATGCGCTCTGTTATCTGGCATACCACAATCTTATGATCCATTCCTGGAATATAATGTATTAGACATGTAACTGCAATACTAACACGTGGTTAACCTGTTACGTTTACACGCATACGCGCGCATACTAAAATTCCGCCATATTCGATAGGTGATTCAGTGTTATCGTCTGCAGTAGTATTTGTCATATTGTCAAGAAAGTATTGTTATTAGTCTATCCTTTGACTAATGTCACGGTGGTTTCATTTAATAGTTTGATTGATGGCATTATTAGTATTTTAATATCAATTTGTAATTTTCTACATGAAAAGTAAATTAATCAGTGACGTCATACTTGTATCGTTGATGGGGATTGGAAAAGAGACGCGTTTAGTTAAAAAAATTGTTCAGCGGTAACACTACTCGCTGCTATTAAACTGATTAGTACATTCTCCCGCCTGTCAAGTCACACAAATGAGTTCTCAAAACTGGCTCCCCGTAGAATGTCCCGTCATAGTGGACAGAATACAATCCGTTCAATTATTTATATTTGTGTAAGTTGTGGATTAAAACAAATAGAAAGAAGAACCCGCGAAAGATAACACTTCCTAACGTGCTTGATTTGTTTACCGCAACGAATGCCTACTCCGGCGTTGAAGCCAAATAACCGGCTATTGAGAACAAAACACTGCTCACATTAATGTATATGCACACACAGGAGGAGAACCTGTACCTGCCGATTCAAAGATTACATTTTCAGTTGAGTAGACCGGATTTGAAAGGAAGGAAGGGAGGGAGGAAGTCTGATGTTTGGTGAGTTATAAAGCGGTTGTCTGGATAATTTCATTTTCACATTACCTCTATGTTACCTCAGATTCATGACACGATAGTCGAATCTATGGAAACCCAAGCGATCGAAGTTCATCTATCTAATTGCACTTTTTTTTAGTACAGAACATATTAAGCGAAACAGACGACGCTATTGGGACACACTTAAAGCGCGGTGGTCGTCGCGCAGCGCGTGTTAGAATTTCATGTAAATAAACAATGTATTTTACACGCGTTGTTTGCGTCACTATGAGTCCGATATCGAACAGGACGCGTCACGACGACTGCCGCCCTTTAAAAATACATAAACAAGTCAGTTTGAAAATACACACATGTTCCATTTGCCGAACGTCCCTAGGTACTGCAGAACCTTCGGTGTCACAGATATGTATTCCATATTCCCTATTCCTTGGCGCTCTCTGCGGTCTCGGCATTTTGCGAAGTGTCGATATTTGACCATAACAACCAGTTTATAGGAGCCCTCGGGACAAACATATCGCCAGTGTTTCCATGCACTTATTGACTTATACCGACATTAATTAACTAAGCAAAATTGGGGTTGAACGTGTCATACTTTCAAATGTTTATTTTTGTAATGTATATAAAATTGTGATTATCATTCGCGACGTCTATATAGGTTCGTTTAATGTTGAAGGTTGCCACGCGGGACACAAGTAGCTACGTTGAATGGTGCAAATATACGGCGTGTATAAACACTCAACACCGTATGCCTATTACCCGGATTGGAACAAATTATTTGTGCAAACCTCGTTAACGAGTGGGTGTTGTCAATGAATTGATATACACTAACGATCTTATACAAATCATACCCAAGTTTGCTTTACTACCGACTGACTCCCGGTGGTTGCGAACGAGGATGCTGATACCAAATATCAAAACATATATATATATATATATATATATATATATATATATATATATATATATATATATATATATATATATATATATATATATATATATATATATATATATATATATATATATATATATATATATATATATATTGCATATCTTCAACAAAACAGAAAAGGGGGCGTGTAATTAATCGTGATACAACTAATATATATTTATAAATTTCCTTTTTTTATTATAAATTGTCGTATATTTTGTTGAGTGCTGGTATCCGAGGTCACTCGCAGTTAGTCATTCAATTTCAGTGGCAGTAATGCGCGTCATTCAACGTTCACATTCACTTGACGGCTTTGACGAGTAATCATTATAAAAAAAAAGCAATTTTCATCATTTTTCTCATCAAGTTATTATAACATTCGTGTTCTTTGCAGTATGATTGATCGCTGCCTGCCATTAGAGATAATGAAGGGAAGCTATAAACTCATCCACCCTAGACGCATTTTGCTTATAAAAGCGCACTTAGAATAACTTTATACGCGAAGTTAAATGACGCATCGGAAAAATGTGTTCTTTGTGCACTTATCTCGGGTAAGATGTACCATAATTGCTTTGACATCTTACTCTGTTTGTTGGTTAATTTGGGACGCTAGCATAGAGTCACAGACATGGGCGATTGGAAATATCGTGACTAACTGAAATACGACCGTGGTGTATCATAATAATTATGTAAATTAACTACACCACAATAAAAAAAACTGAGTAAATGGGATCTGAGATAGCTTAATACGCTAGTCTTGCCAGAATTCAAAATGTGGATTTTTTGTGTATAAATGATATTATAGTAATACGCCACAACTAAACATAGTGCCTTAGTGCAGGGAAGATTTGCAAATTTGAATCTTTCTTTTGTAAAACACAACTCCAAATTTCTCTTATGGCCACTTCCAATAGTACGATAACTCGTCTTCATACTGTCGCCATGGCGTATCATTTTGATTTTACTAGACGTCGCCTACATTGTATGTTCGCCCAAGCCTGTACTGTTTTACGCTTACAAGAAACGCGATAACATCTTTGAAATCCTCGCATCAAACACGTGAACCGGATGCATGATATAAGTAGCAAGAAAATATATTCACTTTTCCAGAACCCGTCTACGTATATTCCGGGGACTTGCGAGACGAGGCCTGTTGAAAAAAAAAAGAAGAGTGGGCAAGTCATTATTACGTTAGACTTTTGCGTGACATAGTCTCGCTGTCGACCTTGTGCCATTTTTGTTTAGCGACTAAAACAATGTATCGTACAAGGAATATGAACCTCGTAACCTTTCTTTTTCTGAACCATGCTCTGTAATTACCCCTGTGGGCTCGACCGCAAGACTGCCATCCACATATGACATACGTAATCAGTGAAAATTACCGTCCCCGTAAACACCTAACGACAAGACTGGGACTTGATGTAATTTTACTTGACGCAGGATCAATGTCAATTATTGTCAAGCACAAACACACATATAGATTTAAATAACTTCTACTCAAACAATAAGCAGACGCTTTTATTGCAGTAAAGAAAACTTTTAAGTTACTCTGGACGCGATTGATTCAAGTTGACAGGTAATTACGCATCGTTGATGAGTTGACGCGATTACAGAAGAGGAAAAAACGAACTCTTTCACTTTTTTTTGTATCTTAACAAACATAGATTTTCAGCGCGAATCAGAGAAAAAAAAATCGCACAAATAACTCATTAATCATAACGGGTTGAATTGATGGAGCTACAATTGAATGTGTCGTTATTGATTACATCACAAGGAAATGTCACGACAAGTCATGTTAGTATGCAGTATAGGTACAATCGAATGATAATGACTGCATCTCTCATAACACAAATTAGTACTAATGTACTAAGAAAATAATTTATAAAATACAATAGTAACAACAACAAAAATAACAATAACAACAATAACAACAATGTGGTTATTGCATCTCGACGTTCTAGCAAACGTGTACTCATAATCCCAATCGGCATCTAGTGATACTGTGTATTGTAGTCTTTATCGAATACCCATGATTCCTTGCGACCACTTTCACGCTGTTGCCCTTCACAGAATCAAGCAATTTACTTTAATAACCGGAAACGTTTGAAAGTCACGTGGTAGCCCCAAGACGTGCGCCGCGACGAACTACCGAAAAATGTATAAAAGGATATTGCTACTACTATAGAAGTAGCGTTTCCTTTCGGTGGAGGAAATACTGGAATTAAGACGTATTACATCATACTTGCGCCCGTCATTTCATTGTATGCAATTTCATTTATATTTTGCCCTTTAGGTTTATCAAGTTTTTTTGTGCGAATAAATTCATGCGTAGTTCGTGACAAGTATTTCGAGTGGCCTTACAATAAACCACACTGTTGGGTGTATAGTTTGTAATCGAGGTCGAATGATGTTTGCTTTGAATACCACGCTACACAAAGGCAAATTGTAGTTTAACAAGGATATGTTTTGTGTAAGCTGCGGGGATTTCAAATCTCAGTACAAATACTACCATAGCGGATTACAATATCTTTGTGAATAGAACCCCAGACGCCCACAGTCTGTATAAAAATGAACAGTTTGGCTTTATACGAAAATGAGCATATGGGCTTAACAGTGGGGTCACGTGACCATTAGTGTTATTATAACTTGATTTTCCCACAGTATATATACACAATATAACTGTCTGAAAAACTATTCAACATGCAAGTACCAATACATTTTTTTTCATCAAGAAACCTCAACTAAATATTGTATCTTGTTTCTTTGTTTTTTGTTAAGTTTGTTTTATCAGTAATGTGTCGTGTATTGCAATTTCAGTGAAATGATTATTTCGGCGTTTCAAGTTTTGATTTTGACTGACACAAATATATTCTCAGTATGCATTTAGCGCTTTCATAATTGCTGGCATGTTTTTTTTTTTTTTTATATCAGTGTAGTTTCATAAAAGTCACTTGGAATTGTTAATTTGTAATTTGATTAATTATTGCCATGTTGGTAATACATTAAACTCTGTGACGTAACAGTCAACATTTAGTTTAGTGCTTTTTGTGTGAACGTACTTTTTATATTTTATTATCTTACCAAATAATTGGGACATTTATCAAACCGGATTAAATTTATGATGCTATCATTGAATATGTCGTTATTGATTATATAAGAGAGTAGTTTAACGAGTCTTCGTGTGGGTATATAGTGCAGTGACGTCTAATACAATAATAATAGACGCATAAATCATAACTCCACCACCACGAACAATAACATAAATTCGAGACATGCATTCTATGTGATGAGTATTTTTTTATTCACGTTGGCGTATGGCGGTGTTATTGTCTGTGACAGTTTGCTGCGATTAATAACGATTTATTTGCAATCAAACTTCCGTCGTTACTTTTCACCGCATCAGATGGTTTTATTTATTAACCATAACCCTTTTTCAAATCGCGTGGTTGCCTCGAGATATTGACGACGAGTAATGGCCGAAGAATGTCTAAAGGATATTGCTACTACTGTAGAAATATTATTTCCCTTCGGTGAATGTAAGTGTTTCTAAGAAGTTTCATCACCACCTATACCGTCAGTCAAAGTATTATCATATGTTTACGACTTCAAACGTACAGTTTCTGCTATTTTATTCAGATAATTTTTATTTTATTCGTTCCAGGACAATAATTGGACGAAATGAATTCAGCAAACTCGGAAGTGACCTCGTAACTCACGTAAAAAGTCATTTGATTACGTCGATCCGTCGTGTAATCTTTTAGAAACGATATTCGGATCACGAAATGAATAAATGCAATAGGAAATTAAACGTTCTCTTGCGAAGGTAAGCCTGACATACATTTGCACGACGCAATGCACAAATAAGGGAGCGTAGATCGCGTTTAAGAATTAGAATTTTAAACGAGATCACAAATCATTTGAAAAGCTATTCCATCGCTACATATAGATTGTTTTAATTATTTTATGAATACGGATGTTATCAGCGATTTTGGCATATACGCATAATTTAGATTGAAGGACCAACATATAAGCAATTTCCTAGATTCCTCGGTTGGCACAGAGGGAGGTGTAGATAGGATATTACCATTTAAATGTAAAGTAATATATCCCACTTTTTAATCATGAATATTTAATTTACCATCACCTGCGTTGGAATTGCTCATATCTTATGTTATTCTGCCTTTATGTCGTTCAATTGCAATACAATGTTTTATTCCTTGAGATAACGACAGTTGCATATTCCTCATATAATAGTTACTAGTAGCACATTGACACATCGACGGTCTATGATGTCATCTATATTTAAATGAACACACAAAACAATGTTTTCGTAAAATCGTCTTCAGAACTCAACCAAGTATAAAGTTAACTGCACTATAGCTATTATGCAATTGACAAAAAAAGCATCAACGTATGCGCATGGAGTGCTAAGTCATATTTGTGTATTTAATAAATTTCGTTAATTTGCGGTAAATATATAAACGAAATTTCAGGAACCACAGCTGCACGCGTACGTTAAGTCACATATTAAATCTGTAATTTGTTATTCCTGAATGACTTATATTTTTTCTTTTATGAACGTACAATACTGCCCTTTGGGTAATAGGTTTATAAAATACTGGTTTATTGATACATAATATTACCAATCCGTAGTGACATATCCTACGTGTATGTGATTTAACACTGCGACAAGAATTGTCTGTGACGTCACATCTCAACATCTTAACTCATATCGTTGTATAAGTCGCATTGATAGGTTTGTTTTGCCTAAATGACGTCACAATGTTTGAAAAACATTTGTCACATATATTTGAGTATTGGAGGCCAGTCATTGGCATATATTAAAAGAAATATTACATCTGGAGATTCTGTCCATTGAGCCGATATCGATGTTAGATTAGGCACCAACAATTCGGAAAACCACGATTAATCCAAATATTGTGGTAATGACTGACGAACGTAATTAGTCAGCGCTGAACATGAATGGACGATGAATAGAGTGCATTGTGAATGTCAGTCGTAATCTTTTACACATTGACCTTGATTAGCAAAAACATTCACCATCCGTCACCATGCGAAGCACTTCATCGTCAATTGTGTGCACTGTAAGTTAAGGTTACAAAGGCCGTGGCGTTTATATTATTACAAGAGTGTATGCAAATTTGTATCAGCTAGAGCCAATATAAAACATTTTCAAGGTTAATAAAAAAAAAACGAGAATACTATCCCATTAATGGCATGCCTACTTTTCTTCAGTTACTTGAGTCTATATTCTGTATAATTTTCGACAATTATTATACATCAAATGTCACGTGAGTAACCGATATTATTGTGGTGCATTATACATTTATTTAAAAGGTGTCATTCCTGGAATAAACGATCTAACCAATAAACATACGGCATTAGTTATGGAAACAATACATTGCCGGGTGTACGCTCGCGTGACCAAACGTGTCAGGTTGAACAAATTCCTGTAATTGTATGTGTATTCTGTAAACCACACGCCCCCTGGAGTCTCTCCAGTTAATAATAAGAAACAATTAATTGTTTAGTAAATATTCTCTCAAAAAAAGACGGGATTACTTTCTAAACACTAGGGAGGGATAAGCGCGTGTTCGTAAGTATATACTAGTAGATTGGACACTTCTGCTAAATTAAAGGAATTAATCAGATTATACAGCGAGCCTTGGGAAATAAACAACAATGAGTTCGGTTTTAGATTGTAATGACTTTTTGTGTAGGTCTTATAAAAAAAGCCAATCTCTCTTGTCTAAGCGCTATAATAACCAAATACACGCCATACTCTATCTACTTTTAGAGGATCACCAGCAATTCAGCTTGTATTTTGAATTACCTGCCAGGGTGTCTGATCCTGGGTACATGGCCAAGGACTGTGTAAATTGAACGGTTTATTGTATACTTAAACTGAACATTGTCGGCGTCGCTCATGGCGGAGAAAATTGAAATTGACCCGCACGGTGTGAAAGGGAGAATGAACAAAAGAATAAATAAATGAATTAATAATTCACAAACTGAAGTAGTATGTAGGTATGTATAATTGTAAAACACTGAAAGTTCCCCATGAGAATAACGGTTCAAAACACAATGCAACAACTGATAAATATGTTCATGTTTCAGGGAAAGGCATTTTGTAACTTCCCCTACACATAACAAACTACGGCGATTACATATAATACAATAAACGGGATTTGAACTGACACTATAGATTTTGGCATAGCCAATAGGGTCTTCACTAATGTCATGGGAGCACGTGAGACAATGTGTGCAATCACACGGAAATTTTTTTTTTACAGATCTCTAATTTGCGAAATAGGGCGGGCTAAACAGATTTTTTTTTTATATTAGTGTGGGTCAAAATATTTCCGGCTAAGTGATCCAGCATGTGTTGTCATTCGAATCACTATTTCCAGTGTCACCTAAAGACAACACAATTTATTCACTAGTTCCAGCGACGCATTAAATTATTAAGAACTTGAAATAACAGAGAGAATTTATTAATCAAACGATACCCCGCAATACCCAAAGCTTATGTGCGAAACCTGTTGTCACCATTCGTCCAGTGCAAATAGCGCCATCACCGGTTGTATTCAATGCTATGTAACTTTTCCGGTAATATTTGAATGCTGTAACTACGTCATTCGCTTGGCTACCATGGTATTATTCAATTGTGATTCACTGAATCACGCGTGTGGGAATCCTCGCGACGAATACCAGTCGGTTACGAACTCTACAGCATCGTGAAGTTGTTGTGTATGACAGTAGATAGCATCGACATGAATAAATTTACATAATTATTCTCTCGACGTCGGATTAAATTAGTTTGTACATCATCAGAGTGTGCGAGTGCGCTCTTTCACCAGACGATATTTTCTCGAACAAGCGATGCTATCTTCCGGCGTTATCATCATTACAGAGCCTAACGAATTACCGGCGAAGTAAGAACATCGCATAGCTATCGCCGATGACCCAGTATTGCGAGTTTCCAGGACTGTAGCAGAAAAATATTACCACCGATTATTTGTTACCATATTGGCTACAGCTGCTATAAACAACAACCAAGCCTTTGGTCCGCGTGACATGGCTTTTGGATTTATTACTCGGAACATTTCGGTGTTGAAATAAGTTGTGTATTCGCACCACAGACGTGCGTGGACGCATGTCAATATCATTACCCGGATTAGTCACGTGGCTCCAGATAATTGTGCATATCACTTGTAAATCATACGATATTGCTGTATTTTTTTAATACTACTGACAGACCGTGAACTCCATAGTGTGTATTGCATCTACTCGCCTGTAATAACAACCGGTCGGATATTATCAACTATGGGTCAAAGGTTTTTTTCAAAATTGTAAATAACCGATTCCTACATTTGTCAGTTCACTTACACGGCGGTTGGCTAACCAGAGACCTGCTGTTTGTCGTTATCAAAAACAAAACGCTCTCGGCCCCTGTTTATTTGTGTGTGTGTGTTCCTGGCTGACAGCGCACGAAGCTTCCATTCCGGGAAATGATAACGCGAGGCGCTTGATGGCAGTTGCAGCAACCGCGTGGTGTAAATGTGTGTGGACCCCGGATACACGGGATTCTAACAGGTTAAGGAACTCCGAGTGGCCTGCGAAGCTGTTATAAGAAATGCGACGTTCTTTAAAACGGGCAGTGTATGCTTGTTGTCACCAAATAATAAAAAAGACATAGGCGGGATCTCGTGAGTAACTCATTTTTTTGGATATCACGCGTTACAAGTACCGATTCAATTTGGGGGGCAAAATATTCTTTTTAATGATTCCATGTCTGTTGTGAATATAAAGGAATACGTTGTAACGGGTTTGTTTTGACTGGGCAGTTCTGAACTATCTTTTATGTGGAATCGTTGCTGTGAAAGACTCCTATTATGTATTACTGCGAGGTGTAATCCGATTACAACGGGCACGTAAATAGAATTCTTGAAAATTGCCCATTAATCAATGAATAAAAAGGACTATTTTAACTGTGTTAGTCTACGTATTCTCAGGCTCTGTAATGTTCGTTCACGTGAGTCTTACTTGAAATCTCATCTCTGCATAAGATTACACATCTGAAAAGCCGCGCCGCTTTTGCCCCCGGAACATATAATTTGTTCAGTGGCATTTTAGTGGTATATCTAAACGTAATAATTATTTACCGATTGGGGTTGGTTTACTACACTCTATAGGATCAGATATATGACAGCACCATAGTTGTTGACGTCTTCAGGTGATACAACCTTCTTGAAAATATGTTGGTCTCTTAGTAGCAGCTTACGCGATACGCGTTGAAATAAAATAAACCACTTTTTTATGCGGGATTGTGAATCTAAGTACACATTTACATGGTGATATAAGACAGATACTGGGAACGTTGGTGATGCTACGAAGTATCTCGATCTCTTCGACCAAGCAAAGAACGCTTTTGAATCATATTAACGATATTAAATGTGATGAATTGCTTTTAGAATACCATTTGGGGCATCAATATATTAGAATTACTCGGAATGGATGGCATGGCAATAATGCTATTTAAAGACTAGCTTCCTCTAGGGAAAAATGAAATGGGCCACCGTCTATCGCGTTAGGTAAACTACACAGGGCCATCGTGTGACAGTTCCTGTTTGAGGGCATATATACGATTAAAATAACATATACTATTTTTATTAGTGTTTTAGAATATATATTTTTAATTCATGATAAATGAAAAAAAAAAACAAGGAGTACAACGTGCTGCTGCAACACCGTATCATTGCCATTCGTATCGTGTTTTTGTCGCTCCACTTATTAGAATGAAATATTCATTTTATCGTATTTATATATACATCTCAATTCCTCTTTGAACTTTGACTTAGTTAGAGCTACTGATGAGTATGTGTTGAACACCATATATGTGTTCAATTTGTGTAGTTTCTATAGCCGTTGTTGTTGTTGTTTCAATGTGTTTTTCATCATTGTTGAATTGTATGCGTGCGTTTCAAAGCTGATTTATGCTGCTGATCGTTCTAGAAGTGTGCGTAAGATAATCTCATCGTTCTAAGGCTTGATTGCTTGTGTGGGAAAAAAATCAACTAAGCTTCGAAAAAAAAGTAATTGAACCTGATTTCATTGCCCCGCGGAACGTTGTCATTTCAAATATAGTTTCAAGTGGCATTAACAACATTTAACTGAAATACAAATAATTTCCTTATTGGCGAATCTGTTCACTCTAAACTGCATTTTCTTCGCACGCATGTCATGGCAGATTTGGCTGTGTATGACATCACGGTTCCGGTTCATCGCCCCGTGGTATGTATCTCATGAATTGGTGTCCCGCGGTTGTGCTGTGCATTTGCATATCATGAATTCTTAATGACTTCACCACACAGCTTACCGTCACTGATAAATTGCCTGTCATTTTCACTGGCTTGTCATAACAATAATGTCCCGCGCATCCCTCTTACTCGCCGCGTGCGTCTCAAAGTGCGTCGTCCAAATGTGCCCGGTAACTTTGAAAGGGCGAGCACGTACCGTTAACATTTTCTTCTTTCTCGTTTGTTTACACAGCCACCTGTGATAATGTACGTGCTTAAGGAGGATTAATGTCCCTACTCCGAATTTGGATATGATTACGCAGCGGCCCTCATATGCTAAGCTAATACCTCATACATATATTTCAATCGCCTGGACTGCTGTAGGGTGAGTCTAGTTCAAGATTACCCCACACGAAGATGTTTGACGGACTAATTCTCTATTTGATTGCCGCGTTCTTGGTACAATTTCAAGGTAAGACTGCATTATTACAATTACTATTATGTGTTGACGCGAACGCCTGTGATCGCGACATCAAACAGCCCGGGAGAATAGGAATAAAAAAAAAAACGTAATGCGCAGTCACGCAGTTCGAATGCGCACGCTCACCAATTTCACTGCGAGCTTTGGCATCAGCAAGAGCGTTCTTCCGCGATGGATGCGAAATCTTAATATCAAGTAAATTGCAAAGTTTCAGCTTCATTGAGAAAAATAAACCCCGATATATAACAATATCCCCTGATGGTGATATTCCTTCTATCGAATTTATACTCTTCCGGTTCACTGACGATTTCTGCTAACTGAGGCCCCCGTATTTTTTATAGTACGTTGAACCTTTATTATCGAACTCCGCCCAAAGAACAGGTTGCGGAAGCATCCTCATCACTGCACGTCTACTTGATTAGACGCTGCCTGTGCAACAACTAGTAATGTTCGGTAAATAATAAAATTGGAATCAGCTTTGGAATGAATATATCTGAGATGAGTAAGTCCTGTTCACATGTCAGCTAGATATATATATATATTTGTAAATTCAACTGTTGATGCGTACAGATGACACCATACTCGCCCTAATTATGGATCTTGTCTGTGAGATACAGGGACAGTGATGCAATACATATTACGCTCTATCGAACACGTGTTTACGCATACATGCTTGACTTGATGCCTATTCCGGGCGTCATTTTTTTTAAACACGGTTCGTTATCTTTACGCGTGTTACTTGTTTAAATTATATATTGATGTAACCGTGTAATAGTGTGTTTGAAAGGCAGAGACACTCTCGTAAAAATAAAATGATGAACTTGTATCATAATTTAAATTATTGAATTAGTGCAATTGACCTACTTTATTCAACTGTAAACCACGTTCAATAGTGTGACGTCATACATTATGCGAATGAATTCTTAAAACCGGAATTTCGGTTTTTAATTTCAATTTGCCTTTTTGAAACCCACATTTAATGAGCGATTTTACACCGGCAAATGTACTTAAGTGTGAATGTAAATAGTTTAATCCATCGCACCGCAACGTATATCAGTGTGCTGTAAAATGCGTTATTGACGCACGATTTGACTGGTACCCTCAAATGGGCAAGCGAATAACAACATACATCGGTGATATAAACAGAGCTACCCTTATCTAATATAAAAATATCTAAGGCTAACCTAATTAAAACTGTGTGAAAATAAGAAAAGCGACGAAGCGAGGAAATTATGTAAATGGGAAAAGACGTGAATGAACTGTATTTAATGATTATGTCGATGTTGTCGTTTACAGTAAATGACAGCCCTATATGCCGTGCTCCAGGCAACATGGACAACAATTTAGCCGATTGCTACATAATCAGCAGTATTCAGTAGCTACTTTTTTGCGGCACATTCATGTAATCATAATATAGAAAATGCGGTCATTGTGGCATGCATTGTCAATTTCAAGAAGCTTAAAGCGAGGTTCTGAATAGTAATCAGCATTCATGTACGACTGAAATACAAATATAGTTACATATAACATTCAGCATGTATGGAACAATCCTAGCAATTCATTTTCAATCCAACCTCTTCCCGACAGTTTCCATTCACTTTTCCGCGTATATTTCCATAGCCATAACAGGTCAGGCAAATACTTCTCAATTCAATGGCTTTGTTTTGAAAAAAATAAAACGTGCAAATTTTCTCATCATATTACCCAAACCTAAAAAATAAAAAAATAAAAAAACGCACACACACAAATAAAACGTTAGTTGGATCTTTGATTACCAGCTTTGTGTGGTGTGTGTACTCCAGAGTCGCAGTGGTCTTTCCTCGCCATACATTGTTGCCTATGCAATTTCGAATATATGAAAAACACTACTAGTATTTTACAAATAGATTGGAGGTTAACTATCGGACACGTTTACCGAATTAGCATTATTCCATTATAACAGTATTCCTGAGGTGGCTAATATAATCATTGCCTACCATATGCTACGTTATGGACTTTGTGTGGCGAATTCCCAAGTACGATAATGAGACATTTCGTCACAGTACAGCTGCACGCGAAAACGTTAATGAGTCCCACGTTCACGGTATATAAGGTAATATTTATGACAAGTATTGTATGTCCAAATGATACGTATGATCCATTAATATTATATGAATTGACAATTCTCGTTTTCCATAAAAAACTAGGAAATATATGCTTATCGCAGAAAGTCCTATCTTATCCTCTGAATTTGCTTCACTACAATTGAGTGAGTGACCTGCCAGTGGGTACAGAGTCTGTCACACTGTGTCTCGGAGACCCGGACATGAAGACAGTTGCTAGCTTATAAAATTGTTACGGCAAGTTCAGTTAAGTAGGCCCCGGGAGAAATTGACTTGCAGATCGTTATATGACGAACGTTCAATGAATACTGAACGCAGAATTGAAGCATGAGATGAATAACCTTCGCTGACTCGATGAAAGGTGTTTCAGATGTCGTGTTTTGTCTTTGATTCTTCGATCTATTTTTGTTTATTCTTACTTTACACGCATACCCTATTTCTGTTCTCGATACGCCATTATATGGGCAGAGAATCATGTATTTTAGTTATATTGTGTGGCAGCGCAATATTACATGAACCTCGTTTTTTGAATAAATGATGACTGTGTGGTAAATAGGCTATTTTGTCTAATTAGTGAGAAAGCCTGAGCACCCTGTACGATCTGTTTCTATTAGCCGCAGGTTGTGCACATGTTTCATTCATTCACAGTATCCTCACTATCAAACTCACATTGCGTTATAGCAGATAGGAACAATTTGAAGACTGTTTTCATTCTGCCAATCTATATTTATCATACATTATTTGATTTTTCTTGATAAATTTAATGGATGCCTTATATATTTTCATTGTACAAACTTACTGTTGATTGTCTGATCTGCGCCATTATAACAAACCATGCCAACATAAATAACCATACACTTTGTCACAACAGTTTATTGCATATAGACGATGTCGTCGTCCTGACATGTGCGAGGTCGAACCCGTACATAATTATTTGACAACGCATCGTGTATCATTTCTCGTGGCGACAAATTGTTTTTATAGCAACCAAATTTAATCAGATACTTTCGTATCAAATTCAAACGTGGCGAAACATTGCCACTTGATCACGAACTGCTGCCAACTCGGACGTGCATACAAACATTCTTGTATTTCCATCGCCAGTGAATTAAGAATTCAGATCACCGCGAAGCCAGCGTCAATAAAAAAAAAACAGTTCGCATAGGAACTACTGTATTTTCGGAATTTAGCAATATTATAACCAATCGAATGTTTATTTTGAATTATTGTCAATTAAAACACCAGAATATGTTATATTTCAAGGCATTTAAAGCAAAACAATCAGTACAAACCCACATTCTAGATTCATGAAAACTATTATTTGTAATATTGCTCAATTTATGCCTGATCTTGTGAATAATTAGTAAATAAAAAATAAATAAGTATAAGTATAAGAATTACATAAATAAATAAATATATGAATCAAAATAAATAAATAAATAAATTTGTATTTAACATTAAAATTTATAATTAATAAAAGGTTACGCATCTTGCAACATGGTTTATTATTACAGTAAATACAACGATTTTTGATTAATATCACCTAAAGTATCTATTGCGAAGTAATGTTTCCGTATTTGGCGTTTTCTCTTTCCTTCATGATAACGTCACGCTTTTTTTTTTATAGTTTTCAATAATGTCGAAACTATAAAAATCAAACATAAATTATACATGTTTTGTAGCTTCAGTTCATTTCACAGTATACTAGCACTAGTATATGATTTAATCCTGCAAAATTCGATCTTTAGTCACGTGGTGTGTCAGTGAACAATGCGCGCGGTTATCGTTTCAACGAGTGGGGATTTAGGAAGCAATAACACAAGTTATATCGCTGAACTCCCGTGTTTTTCAATATATCCTCCATCAGCGCCGTGGGTTTCAGAAGTATATCTGTCTGACTGTATCCATTTCAGTTCTGCTCGGCTGCCCATTTGAGTACGTAATTAAATAATCTGAAGAAATTATTTCACAATAAATAAACTAAGTATAAATAAAAGATCTTATATTACATTATAAGGGCGTGGACATTTCTGGGGCATTGGTCCCTCTTTATCGAGATAATAAAAGGCTTAGAGGAAATATTATCACAATAACCAAACTGTTTAGTTGTTAATTACATCATTTAATCGCAGACCAAATAAATCAATTCTCCGCAACGCGCACAGAAGATTGAAATTTTAAATGGCATTCGAATAAAAACGATGACTAGCTTGAAGTATTTCAATAACTCTAAGAAGAAAAAAAGATGTCATTTCTTATATTGTCTAAGAACAAATGATATACATAATTTTAATTCGTATATGTAAAGTATTTTGCGCGATGGTGGAGAAAGGCAATGCTATAGTGTACATGTTGTTGCTATGGAGCAACGGCTATCCAAGATGGCGGCCCTGTCTTTGAATAATTGAATGACCACTTTACGTATTTCAGTTGAGAGGCTGCAAGGATTATTTTGGTATCAATAGAGAATCAGTAGAAGCCGACTGTTGTTTTTAATATAATTAGAATTTGTGACTGAGTTTGTGAAGCACAACCGGAAGACAATCCTAGCAGCAAAGCTGATCCTCAACCAAAGTTAACCTTCGTTAATAAACTTCTTGCCTTAAAATCCAGTATTACTATTTTAGATTTGTTTCAATGTACCTCGTCTGATGTAGACTATGGGTTTCTAGCAAAATGACTCAGATTTATATAATGTCTGTGTGTCTTGATGTACACACTGATATGAAAGTTTTTATATTTCCTCCACTAATTTAACCATGTATTGTTTCGATTTTGTACATTATTTGTCAGTTGCTGTTTTGCAATTACATCATTTATATTAATAGCGAACTGATACAATAGTAACGCAATCACCTGTGTTAGATCATATGTGTTGTTTATCTATTCACCAAAATGATAATATTTTTTTCAAATTGAATCTCTTCGTATGCAAGGTTTTCGAAAACACTTTCTTGGTGCACTTCTAAATCATTATACCTGAATAGCTCCCGTTTCCTGTATGCCACAGATGTTCAAAAGACATTCTAACAAGTGTTAGCTTTGTCTACGTTTAAATTACCCCCTTGGCGAATGACATACAATATCTTTAACGGAAAGCCAGCGTTACGAAGGATGTACATTTCAAGGGATAGATGAAATGATATATAACTTCGAAGATTGGTTCTGCTATAGATGTGAAATATACGAATAGTGAATTTGACCCACGATTGATATCAGGATAATTGAACACCTGACAAATAATTTATTTTCACTTGTCATTATGCAAGAAATATGTTTCCAAACAAGCCATAATTATCCGCCATTTTGTCGTCCTTATTCGTGATTGTTTTTTTTATAAAACAACTGTATTACCTCTCACCGTTGACGGTGGGCGTCATTCACGCACGTCGTACAAGGCTATCGCTTTACTGACTCATGAAACATCACGCGCACCTAAAATCCGCCAATCCTGTATTTGTGTAATTACGTCTACCTTGTACTTTTCACCACTGAATATGAAATAAGTATAACAATAGTTATTTAGCGTATGTCTAAGATATAAAAACTCGGGGACTTGTTCGCGTCATATAGCCCTGAAGTGTGTAGGGAGCACGTCGATATATTCGTCGTCACAGTTCTGAATATGGAACTAGGTGTGCTCATTATTTTAGAAACACCTGATATCACTTCTTAGAATGCATACGTTGATGGTCGCACAAGTTTGCGTATTTTCCGTTGTCTGCTGTATTGTATAATAATGTGTATTAACGACTTATGAATCCACTAATCGTAATATAACTTTTACTCTCATGTGATAATTATTCCACCCTACAACAAACGTTTGCTAGTTGTCGAAATATATTTATATATTTATCCTCTAATAGCACGCGGTAATGTGTAGATATTTTGTATATTATTCAGTTATAATGTTCATAACATTTCTGGCCTGCGTTTTTTGTGTTATATGATTATAATACAATATTTAAGAGATAGTAAATTTACGTATGTATTATTAAGATTCCAAAAATGTATTTGAAATAAATCTATATATGTGTTGTTACATACATAAGAGTATTTCTAGTCATGTTTATGTAAAACACTAATCTATCTATTTAACCGGTGATATTTGTCTTTTTAGTTTACCGCCTAGCTGACTTATCACATACATCGGAATTTAATACAACAATATATGTGGGTCCTATGGATTGTTTGTCTATCAAGCACGAAATCTCTCTTAATGTATTCCTTCATCCTGTGATATTTGTTGAGTCACTGCTTATCGCATCTCATCTGTGTGATGTTAGTCGTCTGAAAAGAAGTCTCGTTGAGCCAGCTGACGTTTGGTTCAATTGTATCTTTGGCCGATCCTGCTACAATAGTCGACAAAGAATGCGAAATTATGTTTGTTTTCCCTATGCCTGACATACCATCTAAGAGCGATGCCATTAAATATGGTAATTAACTGGTAATATTGCTACTCATATATATTTATCAGGATTCCTAAAAAAAACGAAAAAACAAAAATTCGCAGCTAATATAAATCGACACAATTTGTTCGTATCTCATATCAGGCGCATATATTCCTATTTTTTAATTTTGCGGAGCACTACTACTAGGCTACAAGTAGGGTATATTCACTTATAAACGCCAATATTATACGTCCGCCGCTGGCAGAAGCGGCCGAGTGGTTTACTCTTGGATGAGCTATAGCTTCGGCAAATACCACGGCGCAAGCTTTGTACAGAAATAAACAAGACTTGTTAGCGTTCTGTCAAAAGCGGTATACAACGGCATTGTCTGTCACGAGCGTGTTTGTTGGCTTTTATTCACTTCATTGATTTGCTAACTGCTAGCCGGTTACCTAAATTAAATTCTGCCAACAATGGGTAGGCATTCATGGAGAAAATGAAGTGTATACAGTATATTATGGATAAATATGCAGGTTTCTTTGTGTGCATCGATTTTTGATAAACAGATAGAATTACGAGAGTAGGGAGTCCATCAGTGGGCGCAGTAGCCGTTTCACTGTTGCTCGCACAGCGATGTCAATCCCTGTTCAATTTATTTATTAGAGAATCACTTTTACTCGATGAAGCGGTGATCATATACACGCATGTTTATAATACGAATCATTTTTTCCCGTTGTTTGGCGTACATTCCTGCACCCAATGCTATAGATATGCTCATAACGCATGCCACCAGAGATGGCATTATGGATTGCTCTAATTACCATATGCATGAAAGAGGTTATACAGTGTATCACCGCAACCACTATCTCGTCGTATCATCTCCGATCTGGCACACTCTTTTCCTAGAAATTAATCCCCCAAACGATACCATCGACTCGTATCGACGATGGAGATTTGCCTGAGTTTACGTATGTTGAGGGCATGGCTTATCTGTTAGTATAAGCGACGACAGACTACAGACTGGCATTTCCTCTCCTGTCTATCATCCGTCAGAACTTGGACACCGCCAGCTGATACATGACAACGTAATACGCGATATACATATATATATATTGACATTTGAACGTTGCGTAATATAGTCGTATTAGGTACCTGATTACTACATTGTCAGATAAGATAACTCACAAAAAACTACTGATCACGCTGTTTATGAAAAATGAATCCACTGAATCTCAGTTGGTGATCGAAACATTACCAGTAACTCAAACAAACGAGCCAAACATACACTCCATCGCTTCACCCATGCTGCGAAAATTGCAAAAATATATATCATATTAATTTCTTAAAATAACTATATTTTGGCACATAGCTGATATTGGAATACGGGTTTAGTTGTTTCCGTTATATATAGTATCGAGGTCATACTCAATACGACAATAAAGGGGGATAGATAATAAAAATAATATAAAATAGACAAAGATGCTTCAAAAATTCACAGTCGCATGCTCATTATCAACCTGGAATAGAATTACAGAATTATGGAAAATGATGCTGTCCACGCTCTTCTTTCATGTGTATTTACATATCCGATACACTACTAATCTGACATTCTCATAACAGGCAAAACGTAGCAAATTTCTTCAATCATTATTTAATTAATTCAATGTACCAACGTGATCGCAAACGGGGAGATTATCATACATATATCTAATGAAACAATTTTTCAACGTGTTTGTCTAGATCTCCACACAATTATGTATATACATCTACAGAACGGCTTCAAATACGATACGGCGTGCCTTAACACGCGTGTCAACAATTTAATAACTCGTTAGTGTATACACTTTGCACGAATTCGCCGCGACGTTGTTATTTTTTCATTACCTTTCTCGCTGCTTTCTGGTGAACCGATCTTCCGCTAGATTTGACAAAATTGCATGCGAGTCGCACGCTAATGGTTTATCCCTGATTATTTCAGTTTATTAGGTTAGTTATGCTGTGGAATAATAGCGGTTTTCTAGGAAATACAGTGGATTAGTAGGCAGCCGAAGCAATCAAGTAGCCAACTACGACGTAAGCATATACAATCATCCTAGACAATCAGAAGACATAATTAAACACACCTTCGTGTATGCTGCCAGATTTTAAGGTATCATGATTATCCCTCAACATGGACACCTAGGCAGTGTGGCACCACAAGGATGAGTTATATGGGAATTGTCACGCCTACATCATTCGCAGCATCTTAAAACAATATACATGTACAAGCCACGAACCAAAATACTCATTCAACAATCCCACCTTCAATGACGTTGTCTTGGATTATATTTGCGCTTAGTTTGAATGGGTTCATCTGAAAACATATTTTCTATCAGCTGTTAAAACTGTTCTTTTGTGCGATGGCAGCACTGGGTAAATTACACTGTCCTAAACAGACCTGAGTTGATTTACTGCTGCTAATTTTCTTGGCAATCAACAATGATTCAACAACATTTGCAGAGAATATACAGCCATACAGCCTTAGGGTGTACGCAATCATAGAATCCATAAACGAAGCACTAAATGTACGACTCAAAGTCGATGACCACAATCTTTCAAAAATCATCCGGAAATGACGCAAATGTGAAAGATCTATGTTAAATTTATTCTTTGCTACGCTTTAGGCCATCACCCCCATTGACATTGTTCAAACGCTCAACTAATAATTACTTCTATATTTTCCGCCTTATGCACTGGTGTGTATAGATACTACATGAGTGAACGGGGATAAAATGTGTAATGGCCCATATTGTCGTCTTTCATCCTTCTATACTAATAATAAAAACACAATATTGCGAAACAATTGGTGAAGCAATCACGCAGACCCCTAACGGGCATATGTATATTCAAATGTCACCTCGGCATTTAGAATAACATTCACCTGCAGAATGCCATCGAATCGACCAATTGAGTGTTGATCGCGGATTCTCGATGATTCTAAAGCATTTGCTGAAATGACCTTCGAGTAAACGACGCGCACATATGGAATGCCAGCACAATGCAGAGCATAACAGAATAATATTGTTTCGGGATTCAAAACAGCTGTGCCACGCGCGACATTCACATTTACAACAATCCCCGAGAGAAAAGCGTTTGGACATTTGCATGTGATTCGCTTTGAATCGTATATGTGTGACTGGGTATTATGTGGTCGTACGGTATTATGTAGTGAGTATATTTCGATTTCGAAATTGGAGAGAAAAATAACCATCCAATTCGGTGGTGTTTCTATTTCGATTGACCGTTTTTTATAGTCGATACTGATATCGACTATAATAAGAGTTGTTAGTTGGTGAATGGGAATTGCAAATTCTCATTATGACGACATCATTTTAAATGAAAGATTCAAATGAAAATAAAAATATTGAATTAATAATATATATGTGCATTATTAGCCATAGGGCGATGTAAATTGAATATGTTGAAGCTATTGAACGGGCAACAGTCGGATGAACTAGGGCAAGGTTGATTTACCGTTTGGCTGCAGTCGATCCAACATGCAAAACGACTACCATATTGCGTGTTACTGTGTCACGTAATGGTGGCAGCGGATATTTAAATTGGATGGCGTTATCTCATCCTGCATAGTCAGGAACAATCGGACACCTTTTTCAGCAGATCTACTATCTATCAAGACAGCTACAGAGTAGAATGGTTTAATTTGAACACTCTGCATAACACATGCGCGCATAAACTGTTCATATCTGTCGATTTTCAACAAATCTAATCCAACCACTCGAAAACGTAAAAGATATATACGAAAGTTGAAACAGGACAACACAATGGAATGGTGACATGGTATCAATATTGAAAACTGATATGTTTAAACTGATACGGAGTGACACAAACTGTTTAGTTTCCATCACCGCGAATTTATAACGTCCACACCCAAGTATTATGCCAAAACTATTGTTACGTTGCCCAGTGTGAAGACACCAAGATAGAAAGAGAGAAAGACAGTGTTTGAAAAATAAACGGGCCCAATTAAAGTGCCGCATGGTCCATCACAGAATAAAAAGCACCAAACATCATCATAGTATTAAAAGCTTCCTGAAACATTCTTCGATGCTAAAAATAGCATGCACTTATATACTCCAGGTGGTGCAATGGAAGGTATAATGATGTTTGGCGTCGATGTACTTGTTATATATGTAAGAACACGGTCAGATAACGGAGGGTTACAGGGCGTTCCGTCCGTTGTTTACGTGGATCAAGAAAAAATATCTACCACGAATTATCAGTTGCAGTTAAGTCCAGTGAATGTCTCATTTATTCCAGTTATATTAAAAAAAGCTATTTAAAAAATGAGCTTAATATGCCACCCAACCTTAGCTATAAATGAGAGAGTTTGTTTTCGACTTATTAAATTCTACCTTGTATATATTCTTTGAATCAACTGCAGTACAACACGTGTGGGATTGTCTTAAATATCGCTATTAGTCAGCATTGAATGCAGCACTACAACATTACATAGACTATTTGACTCTACGAATCATACAAGACAGATCCATATCTACAATATAATATGTAAATGCAGGTGTGTTTTAAATCAATTTTCAAATAATGAATAGACAGTTTAAACGGTTGTGTCATTCACGGAACAACACGACCCCCTAGTTCACTTGCAGACTGGAGTACGGTACGACTTTGTAATATGCACATGTCGACAGATTCATGTCAATTTCATGTAGCCAGGGGTGTTTGATTGCATTCTGAATGGTGGCATATGCTTATTTGCACTGTCGAGTATTACCCACAATGCAAATGTCAGTTAAGAGTGGGAACACGTCACACGAGTGATTGATCCTGTTTCAATATTCCTCCAAATCAGTGGAGAATCTAGTTTGGAACGTATGTGACGGTTATATATTAAGAACAGTGATAAACACGTGGAGGCTTGTTTATGCTGGTTCAATTAGCGCGGTATACGTTCGTGGTGTGAGCAAGTGCGTTGTACATTTGCCGTAGTATAAGGCGCATTGTAAATTCATCTGACTCTTTTCAAGTTCATGTATAGAGCGAAGAAGCAATCCAATCACTTATTATCGCGTATATTTGAGAGATGACTATTACGCCGATGTTCACAAGCTCTATACCCTGATTTGAAAACTAACTAGCACTTTTACGTGGTGCGAATGCTTGCATCAGCTACACCCCCCCCCCTTCGCGATGGCCGGTACGATTGACTACACAGTTCAGTACAAATGTTCCACCGTATCGATATATGCTGACTGTAGGAGAACCATACATGCGAAGAGTGAACTTGACCTGATTTGAACGAAGAACCAACACCCATTTTCCGGGTGAAGTTTTTGCTTTATCTGCTTGAAAGCTCTCGTCTCAGATTCAAGATTAAACTTCGTTAACATATTTACTGTGTACGACGTGCGCAGTACTAGTAAAACATGATATACACTGCTAACTTCAAGATTGTGCATTTAATCAATATCTATACAATGTACTAGTAATTAGTGAAATATATATTTGGAAGTAAATGAACAATTTCATAAAATTGGATTTGAATTACTGTAATGGACATTGATTTCACGGGATACGACAGTGGTTACGCACATGGACAAGTTACTGTGGTTAATTGGATTAAAACCATATAACATCTTTGCGATTGCTAATTATTTAAACAAAGCAACTCATTTATATTCATGTATGCTCGTGTAAGAATGCTAGAGACGTTGGTACAAGGAGTTGTTTGTCATTATTTTGATCGTCGTAGTGCATTTGCACCTGCATCGTCACTCCAATTACCGGTCACGGAAGCAGCCAACAATATGACCGTGACGAGGGACCTTCTGCAATGCGTTTTCAATGCAAGGTCGAGTTCTTGGCGATTTAAACTATCACGTTTCTGAACGTTGCTACTATTATTCGTTTCTCTGAAATCATTATTGGGATTGTGTCTTTCGAACAATGGAATTAGTAGTATGCGAACCTCCTCGCTCCGCTGATGAAAGCACATTGTTCAATACAACGCACTCACTATATTTGAAGATAATCGCATTTTATTATCTTTCTGGAACTGCTGCACGTGGTATTGAAGTTAAATTAATTAGAAGGATATATTTTATTCTCCGAGCCCCCTTATATATTTACTCTACCGCGGCAACCGTATCCAAACGAAACTATGTAGTCATATTTTATTGATGTTTTTGAATACGCTTCTCAAATTGATGAAATATTAATATTATTATGTTATTGATGAGAGTATTTCATATTACTGCCGATATCAAACCGGGAATTTGATAGAAATGAAAAGAATTGCGAACAATAAAGTGTACAAAAGCCTGCAGAGATTTGAATGTTTAGCATGTTATATCCAATAGCGCTTATCGCATGAAGATCGTAAAACGATTTCGAAATTCCTATATTAAAGATTCCCAGTATTATAAACAACTGTGTGTGGAAATAACTTAGGAGAATATAGAATAGTACTGTACAATATTAACTTCATACAGTCAAAATATTTTCTGCGATCGTAATTTCGACATTTTCCTCACATCGTAGCATATACACATTGTAGTCATTCGATTTTACCAAGCACCGTATGAGCAGCATGCGCTATTTGTAAAATAAATCGAAACAAAATTAAAGTGCGATGGTCGTCGCGCAGCGCATGTAAGGGGTTTGTTGATAAACATTGATTTTCCCACAATCCGATGCGCCCTGTTAATGTAAATCGCGAGTACGATTTTTGACCTGTGTGAAACGTGCACTAATTACCATCGGCGACTCCTTCGATACCTTCCAATCACCAAAGAAATTGCATAGTTAAAGCTTAGTAACGTTCCAATTTGTTGGTCGACGCAACAGCCAAATTCGCCATCTGTCTTCATACGAGTCCCATATCTCGCGCATGCGTGGCGCGACGACTACCGCTCTTTAGTTATTATTTCTGTTTCCTGACTGGTTCCGGTACTTGTGTTTTTTCTGGGACCGAGCACTCAAGACGTAATATTTTAAAAACCTGTTGTTGATAAATATAGTATTGCCACTACACTCCGTAACCGCCTCTTTACATAGACAGACTGTTTCAATAAAATTATCCTGCGTAATCTCCTTCAAAATCCATCTTGTGTCTGTAACGAGCAAGCAATACCACACGCCAAGCAGACTTTGTCAACTTACAAACGACTAAATTGAAACCGATAAATCAATGACAGAACGCCGACCTTGGTATCCTCGGGATACTTATACAGTCTAGATTTGTATGGATCCGGTTATTAAAAGTTATAATTAGATCAAAACAGTCCGATTGCATAATTAATTGGGTCAGGACTTGTGAACTCCCAATGGGAATGATCATGGGGAGGTAGGCGATCACGCTGCGCTCGCATAAAAGGCGGTAATTATTCTACATTAAGATTACATTAACATACATTAACATTGCAATAATATACATTGATACCATACATTATTATGTGTTTAACGCCGACCTTTTCGACCGAGTAACATCTATATAACACAATCCTTATTCAACGTCATAATTGTTTTCCCTCTAATGTCAACGAACACTGGCACGGGAAATAGTGGACCACGGCAATTCGAAAAAGTAAGCACATGAAAACTATCCAACACATGTTTTTTTCTCATGATAGGCGCTCATAGAGAATGTGTGTTCACTTGCGCGTCACCAAATTAGCCATGGTATTCGCTAAAAAACAGGTATACTGTGCTATAGTATTTAAAATAACAGTTAGTTCGTGGTATATTGGAATTATCCGATCGTATTTGCCCCCCCCCCAACGCCCCCCATTGGATTCGGCACTGCTATAACCGAACATATATCACTGGAGAAACTAACTATTTCGGTGTAAAACACAATCTAATTGTGAAACTAGTTAACTGTTTTATATAAAGAATTTTTTGGACCGCCTATTCACAGAACAAAATATGGTGTGTATAGTGCATTACTTACGATGTTACATTTTCGATGTTGTTTTCACTCCCCACCTAATACACACTTTGGAAGATTGAGTTAAATGCGTTATTGGTCAATAATTTCATAATACGTTCTTAAACACATATTTCAACTTTACTTATCAACATTCGTTACAGTCGGGGCAATTGTGTTTATGTGAGTCTCTATGCCGATTTATCCCTCTTCCGAATTATTCAGTCAATCGACCGTAATAAGATTAATTTTGTTCGTTGAGGTTACATATTTCAAAGTCTTCATTATAATATGATTTTTTCTACTCCCACAATCCTACTATAGCATCTACACAAACCAGTGGGAATTGTACAAATCAGGTGGGTCCCCTTATTACATTACGTGTTCAATACATGTTACCATTTGGCGTTTCATCATTCCTTGCCGACACGTGTCCCTGCTCTTACATTCACCGCCCTAGGAGTTAATATCAGACACTGATGCTTGCCTCTAATTGCCAATGAATTATTTTCGTTCATGCCAACACCTTTCACCCCGGTCATATATAGTGTGTTTAATCTTCTTTTACGCAGCTCGTTACGTTTTTCAGCAACTGGGTTTTGCGATTTATCCCATAGTTTCGCCGCGTTTCCTCGCCGCAGGGTGTGGCTTTTATATAAGCTTTACATTAATTCAGTCAGTGCAATGCTTTATACGAGCACACGTTTAGTGTTAGTGCCCCTCGGGCAATATGGCTATATAATCTGCATACATAAAGCAAAATTAAACCATTTTTATGGTGCTATCAACTTATAATATGTTTTAAATATTTTCTACGAACGTTAGGAAATTATGGAATTCAAATCGGCCTAAATATGTAAGCTATCGGATAAGTTTTGTAACCCATGGTTACGGCGTTAGGAGATGTAAAGTACACCCATTAGTATACGCCACGTCGGACAACGTTTACGGTCGTCAAGTGTGTGTATAGTACAGTTACTAGTGATATAAAATTGTCGATGACTCCCCTTCCTGCAGAGTCACTAAATTCGTATCATTTATGAACATACTGGGGGATGAGTTGAATGTGTATCGGTCAAAGTTCATGATATCATGTCGGACAACATTCCATTCCGTCAAGCAGTAAATGTATAGATGAAGTGGCAGATTGAAAACCTTCTGTAGCTCAAACTTAACAGAACTACAATTTCTTCCATTGTCTAAATGACGCCAACAAATTATATTCAAGTTGATAACTCAGTGTGTAGTCTTTCATGTACGCTCACTGCTACACGTTACCATGACAACCGCATTTATTGTTTCTACAAACAAGTATAATTCTGCTGTAAATTGTTAAAAAACATGCGCGACATAATAACATATGCTGATAGGGTTTCTCGTACAATTCGCGATTCACGTTGACATTTGTATAATAGTGAGACTTGTGTAATTAAATTTATTTATTTATTTATTTATTTATTTATTTATTTATTTATTTATTTATTTATTTATTTATTTATTTATTTATTTATTTATTTATTTATTTATTTATTTATTTATTTATTTATTTATTTATTTATTTATTTATTTATTTATTTGTTTGTTTATTTATTTATTTATTTCACACATTTGTTGATTGAGTGACTGGTTAATCGGTTAAAACTAACGTGACAAAACGCGTCAGAAAATAACAATATAAATAAAAGCATGTTCTTTCAGGGATAAAATTTTGACAACGTTTTATTTTGTACACGGATTGTGTTATTTCTATAGCCTATTCTTAGGTACAAATACAATCTATACAGAGGTTTGCATTAAACATAGCAAGCCATACGTCAGTCGGTAAATTCACATACACCTATGCAATTTCCATATGCATTGACGAGTCTAATACCCACCGATATTTACATAATAGTTTACACGGGGAATGGAAGGCGCCTGGTATGGTCGCTGAACTGCTGTCTGGAATATTACTGAGAAAAGTATGTTGCCATACCCTGTGATACTGGCAATCACAACAACATATGTTCCGTAATAAACCTTTTTTTTTCTGAAAAAATATAGCTGCAGCGTGACAACAGCGTATCCCACATGTATTAATCTCTATTAATTAGTGAGTATACAATAGTCTTATAAGTCACGCCCTCTGGTGGCGGCGCGCTTCTGTGACGTCAAAAATGTCGATGTACTCGTTCGTCATAGCTAATATAGTAAAATCCATAAAAATAAATCCTTCTTTTACGTTCGACTACAGATCAAATCGATATCGACGCTCTGAACAGCTTTCTCGTCAGCCATTATATCATGGAAGCGTTTTGTCAATAGAGGGCGCAATGTATAGGAACCGTGTATTGTTTGTCAACATTGGTATACACTTGCGTGTTTGTGTATTTTAGAAGATAATTGTATCCGAGTACGTCAAATCTACCGTGTCGTTATTTCAGTTTGATGTTAGTCGGTGTCTATATAAAAATATTGAATTTACCTAAGAGTCAAATGGCCGCCTAACTCTCGCTGAGAGCGATATCGCACGAGACTAACTTTTACCCCTCCCCTCCCACACCGAAGACTACACAATCAAAAACACAATCACACGCTTCTACATTCCTTAAACTGTTCGATAGTGTATAATTAAAATAGTATAATAAAAGTATATATTAAAGCGGGAGGGTCGTCGCCTGTGCAAGCGCGGGAATCGAGTCCCAAGCGACGATAACAACACACGCTAAAAACGCAAAGGCTCCTGGGCAGACGCTTGTTTAGAAACAATGACACGCTATGGCAATCTGACGCATGTGCAGGTGAAGACTCTCCTGCTTTAAAACTTATATATGCTAAAAATGCTATAAAAGGCCCGAAATAAATCAGTGGGTGACGTGAATTCACTGTCTAAGTAACATCCTTGGTTAACATATTGAACACCTAGCATACAAATTGGACAGTTCTGGTACATCATCATTGAATTAACTAAAGGGTGTAATGTATATTTCAACAGGTAATCATTACGATTGAGCAGTCGCCATTGATGTAGCGGATACGCTCTGTCAAACACAGAGCAGTTTGCGAGCCGCCAGAGACAGCACATGCCGCGTTACAGTGAGATGAAACGTAATATTATATCCAGCTGCAGGTCAACTGACCCATATGTATTTTTCCAGGCTCGTGTTCGGTGCCGAATAAACTTGAGGCGTCAACGAAAATAACAAGTTTTCCTATTCGGGGATGCTGATACTATTACCTAATTAATGAAGATGTCATGTCATATTCTGCATCTCATAACGTAATGCGACACGTCGAAAGATAATGTAATCAGTACGTCCCACTCTTCATCTCTAGCATGTTTATTACATCCAGCATGGCGATAATCACATTATAGTCGAACTACAGAGATGATTTATGACGGTAGCATTGATGACGGCTCGGTTATCGTCGTGGGTTTTGTTATCAGCACACGGACGACTAAATGCAAATGAACGTGCACGGTGCTACACGTTACGCTATCGACCGAATGTTCACACGCCTTTGTTTTCTTTAATTAGTCAATGCACGCGTTGTCTTAAAACAAATGCCTGGACGCAGGCAGATCTGCCTGTCAACCTTTCCAAGTTGGTATCTTTGAGTTGAATACATAAGCTAATATAAATGTACTTTGGTGTACCTTCTATTATTTTTCGACGTTAAGTAAATTCCTTACAAGATAATACACACATATCGCCCCGAGGGGCTTTTAGAGCTGTCCAGGAAGCTGTGCGTTTTGAAAACCAATTTCGGAGCTGAATAGAGAAATTTCGTACAAGCCATTCACTGATCTCGGTTAATTGAATGACCAATATTATATATGGCCTGTGTGCATGGAACAGTTTATATAATAAGACGACGATTTACGTGCAGATGGAATAACGAGTTCCTTGGGAGTTACGATAAGTTTATTGGGCTTGATGAGATGCAAATGCAGCCTCCGAGAATCCTATCTTCGACATATAGCGACGTTGTTCCGTATATCTTATCCCTAATAAACCGCACGTCAACAATGGGTAAATAAAACGCCAATAAAACAGTGTACTCAATTAATTTAACGGTAGAGTGAACCGAATCTCCGCTAATTCTAGTCGAATAACTATGCGATTGTCAACAACTTTTCGATCAGCGTACGTGCTCAGTGCGCAATAAGACAATTGACGACAATTAATGGTACTGTCAACACAAACAAGCAGGAAGTTAGCTACGGTAACTTCCTGTGTTAGTTAGATTAAGCCTCTCACGCAACCACTTTATAAGTGTAGTATTCTATGGTCATGTGTATAAAGTGTTATACAGAGCACATCCGTAGAATGATAAAACATTTTTTTTAATATCTGTGATTTCTATTATATAGATCTCCATGTGATTTATTGCGCCACAAAAGGATTTTGTAATTTAATGTAGTCTAATGAAACACTCAGCAGTTTTATCAACTACATTTGCGTTGTTTAATTCCCCACCCACACAAGCATTTTTTTATATTTAAAAACGGGTTATGTGCCTTTAGGTGTCTATACATATACGTATAAATAAACAGCTATGACACTAGTTTCTTCATACGGGAGCAGCTATTGAACGAATTGATTATTAGAATAACACTAATCAATTGCAAAATAAAGTGTACATAACAAATTATTGGACCAACAACACGATTTCATATCGTCGTTGAAAGCTACTAAAGTCTGGTATTAGATAAACTGTCAAAGCAATATTATGAGCGATTAACGGTGGAAACATACTTTGAAATATATAGACCGAATTCCCAATAAACGTTGTTGTTTCTAACCAAATATTCAGCACTTCCAACTTCACATGTACAATATATATTTAACTAGCTTCACCACGTCTCTATATTTCCGTAAATACCACACTTAGTCTTCTAAACTCATTATGATCAATGCAGGATAAATGCACGACACGACAAAGGGCAGCGCAGAGACGAAATGCTCGACTTTTAGAACTACGTAATGGCGAATATTAATAACATCCGTTGTGTCCTGCTTTCATTGAAGTGAGTTAACCAAGACTTATTAATAATGAGCGGTTTATGAATGGTACAAAATATTGTCGAGACATTTATGGAATCGTTAAATAGTTTATTGATTTGTGATTTCTTTAAGTGTTTATAAAAACTCAACTTCATAAGAGTAAGTATTTTGCATCTAATCGGCGAGGTGCTAGGGTTAACACATTTCCTGCTCGAGTAGAATACGTTACGTATAGTGAACACATTATTTTTTTAGAGATTCGTGTTTCATTTCAATTAAATTAATATTCCCCCGTTATTTTTGTCTGCAGGTAGTTCTTTCCATTTCATGACAGCCATCACACCATAATAAATTACTCGTCTTTTCTTTCTCATGCTAAAAAGTATACTACTGCGTATAGCGTTGGGTTCGCTTACGTCATCTTTTTTAGCCTCGTTCGAGGTTAGTCACATCACAAATGTGTACTAAGCGACAACACAATGTGACCGCAAATCTAACGCCCCCGACATGTTGTAATGTGATAAATACATATTTGTAGGTTAGTTTCTGAAATTATCACCGATAAGCAGCGAACTAGAATGACTAAATAAAATTAAAATTAAAATGTTCTATCATATGCCTGCAATGTACCAGTTGAATAGAAGCATATACAAGGCAGAATTTAATACGTCTAAAATACCTGTCAATCAACAAGCGTCTCTCTGATTGGTCGCACTGTTAGATTTGGATAGCTCGAGTCTAATGTGCTGAACATTGCTGACATGCGCATTCGAAGTCAAACTGAATAAAAACACAGACAGTTGGTATTTAACAGTAAAAATATTGTTTGCTGAGAAGTGCCAAGAAAAGATAGAAACGAAAATTTACATATGCAAAATGCATATCTTGTGAGTTTAGTAACGTGGTATATCACTACGATTAGGCAAGTTAGAAGTTATATTCTTATAGCGGCAACGGTTTAAAAGATATATGGGACAAATTTGCACTAGATAAATTTACCTGTTCCACCATATAAAGCGAAACAGTCATGACGAATAATACACGTTTATCCACGCGAAAATTGGAACGCGTATCCCGTGACACCTGTGGCGCGCGTATAACAATTACTGACTTCGCCGCAGGTTTAATCGATGTACCATTGTTGCAAATATACCAAGTACTTCGACTCAGGCTGCATGGTCTTTTAACTACATTGTTGTTGATATCTACACTGTTGTAAAAATCAATATTGTCATGACACACACGTGGATGCACTGAAAGCGAGTGGAAACATGCTGCTTTCTTGTTGTTCATTTTTGTATTTTTGCAATGTTAACTTGTTAGTTATTTGAATATATTAGAATACACGGTGGCAAATTTTCATGTCATTCCTTCGCAGTGCTTGTTTTGGCAAACATCCCGAAATACGTTGATAAATTCGGTAGCAGCATCGCCAAATATATTATTAGACAACAAAAAATGAAAGGAATATTTTGAATAAGGGGTTAATTTTTATTATTTCTCAGATCTAGTCAGAATTGAATTCCTCGGTATGCTTGGATCTAGAAATGAAAGGCTGTCTTATATTGATGAATTATCAGTTGGTTCGAAGTTAAATTGATGTTTGTCGTGTAGTATAATCACGCACATGGAATCTGCGAGCTATAACATTGAACAAAATCGCCAAGCAGCTACCGGTTTTTTTTATCTTTTCGGTGGAAAATACTCCTATCAAATTTAATTTTTCATGAATCTGTGTCAGATCATACTATTTGTTAGCTTGTGTTTAGACAAAACTATCTAAGTAATTTGAATATCGAAAACGTATGCGATCTGATAGGGACGTCACAGGGCCTTGTGTTTTCGGCGACGCCGTCTATAATTTGAGATCAAATGCAAAAGTAAACTGGTAGAGACTTTATGAAAAATGTTAAGGATTACTTGTATGTTATACGTGAACGATAATCACTCTCACCGACTGTGAAAAGTTGATATCGGACACAATATTAATACTGTTACTTTATATATTTCGATTAGTAGATTTACATTGTGCATCATCATTCTGTGACCTAATATTACATACATAGAATGTGTGTACTGTCACCTATAGGGTCATGAAATCGACATACTGCGATCTATCCCGTATATAAAGACGACTTGCACTGACCTACGACAGATAGGAAATCGACATATTGCTACCTATGACGTACATGAAATAAACATTAAGCGACCTGTGTCGTACAAGAAATCTAATACAGCGATCTATGTATATTGACATAGCGCGACATGTCGTGTCCGTGAAATCTGGGTATTATGACATATGACGTCGATAAAATGTGCGTATTGTGACCTGTTGTGTACGTAGAATCTACGTATTACGCCCAATGACGTCTATAACGTCTGCGTATCACGCACAATGACGTCCATACAATCTGCGTATTACGCCCAATGAGGTTGATGAAATCTGCGTATTATGGCCTGTGATGTATTTCCAAATATGCAAACTACGAACTATACGTACATGAAATCTACGACCAGATGTACATAAAATTATGTCCTGTGACATAAGACGTGCTTAAAGTACTAGTATGCATACTGTCACCACTGTCATACGAGTGGGTGGAATTGATGTGCGAGTTAGCTATACAACGTCTCAAATTGTTATACGAGCATGGGCGCGTAGATGAACTTGCGTTAACTGCGTAGTTGTTGGCGTGACGACACACCAATGTTACTTCGCGATAAGAACACCTTGCCGATTGATTGATACAATTTTGAGCATGTCCCTGACTGTATACAGTCATTAATCATTGTATATCACACACTAGTCATACCATTAATTCGGCTAGTGTAATTGTTTGCAGAAAATACCAAAGCGTCGGGAAATTATCGTAAACCTAAGCCTACCACTGGATACTGGGTCTATGTAATTGAGCCGATCCACAAGAGTTCAGGTTATATAGATTGCTAGTTTGGGATTGACTATACATTTGTATACTCTATTACCATGCACGTTTTATACGTGTTGATGCTCTTTTGTTTGTTTTCCAAATCTTGTTTGATTTCAAGGCACAATCCACACGTTCTGCAATCTCTTTTGCGTAAGTTTTGACGTTAAGCTTTTCATTTCCCTGGTGTTATTCCCGCGCAAGTTAAATCGGAAACGGTAATCTATTGCAGTCGTTTTACTGAATCAACACGAGACATCAAGCGTGGAAAGACTTGAAGGATTCCTGTTTTGACATTTTGTGAAATAAATTCAAATGCCTAGTCTGCAAAGATTTCAGCGTAATTTCTCCGATTAATGGCATTGTTTCACCCAATTCACTTTCTATAAGAATATACCAGTGAACCAAAAAGCATAATATAATATAATATAATATAATATAATATATCATTTGTGACATTCGAAGAAAAAAAATGAATCGATTGAGTCTTTTGCACCAATCAGTGTTAACCGATAAGATGCCTTGCCACAAACATATGTTTTGTTTGAACACATACGGCAAGTTCTCTTTTTAGTAGTGAACAGGAAAGTCAAGAACTCCTTTACTTTCGGTGATTTACGGGGATTGCAGGTAAAAGAAGAGGTATTATCGTAAAAAAATATCCAAATGTAATTATTAATAAGCAAATTTGGCTGGGTGGAACTCATTGTTTTATCATGCTTTCATTTGGTGTAACATTTCGATTATGTTCCATTATCACAAAACATAAGTAAAAACAAGCGATGAAAATTGGAATGCCATGAAAAATTGTGGCGTTGTTTCTGTTTTATTGGATATTTAAAAATACACAAATGTAGACTAACGACATGAAAATTGCCTATAAAACACGAGAACCAGTAATATAAGTTCTCGTCAACACTTTCTGAGTACTGCCATATTTTTTATGGCCGTTAAGCGGCCGTTAATGTTTTCCACTAATATAGTGCGGGTTTCATTAACAACGGTCGTTAAAATGGCCGAATTTGCTTACTTTTGTTCAATTGCATCATATGTAGTTGGATCATCGTTCATAAAATATGCGTAGTTCAACAATCGATCATCGAAACTTAGCATTCGTTCAGCGACTAGCAATTCTGACGCACATAATGCCATGATACCTTTGAGGTATTGCCTGCACATTCCCCGTATGCTCCAGTACTCTTTAGTCCACGATTCGTATAGTAATTGCAAGGCTAAACGTCGGCAACGGTCAAAGCAGTATGATCTATCTAGATTCAGTGTTATTGTACAATGTATTGATTTTTTTTAGAGAAGACGCTTATATTTCCAGGGTCGTGTCACTGTGGGTATAACGTAACGTTCGCACTTTACATACGGGTATAAGGTTATTTTGAGTCTATGTTATTGGTTTACAGTATATGCCGATATGGCATCATCATATACACACGCATGCGCACTTGCTAGGGTGCCATGGCAATACCGCTATCTACTGATTCACATAGGCTTTCCCAACAATATGAAATGTTTTCAAGTACAGACGTGCACTTGATTCAAGCACGTTTCATCAACTTCCGGATACACGTTCAATTACCACAACGCAAATGGCAACTCATTAGTGAAAGGAGGGTTCATAGGGTCACCAACTGAACCCAATCGATACGAATTATCCTTTACAGTGATTTATACGTAATGAAAAAAAAAATCAGTCGGTTCGGTTCGGTAGCTATGAATATCGAGCAGATCACTTGAGGAAACATGTACAGCCCGGTCGTTAAGCAGAGTTTGTGGGCACATTGCGCAATGAGTCTGTTTATAATGTGCAACATCCGGCAAAAATGATGAATAACACACCCAGCAAGCTCGAATATATATGCTTGAATATTATTATAAGTATAAGATTAATTACGAGCAATACGTTGACTTTGACCTTGTAGCACTTTATGAGTTTGTTAAATTTTATTATGTTAACAACATTTGTCGTTAGAGTAAAAAATAAATTAATTTAAAAAAACTGTATTGGTATAGTTGTCGTCACCGATGCGGTATTCGACTGCTATGTCGTACAGATTCTGGCTCGTGGCTGTGCACATTCTATATTCCAGAGATGTACCATTTATTGTGTATAGTATACATTTTATTTAACGTAATTTATTCCGTGCACGTGCTGATATGAGTAATGCATGTGCTCGTTTTTGTGTCAATACATTTTCGCCCGCGAACACAACTATAAGTGATTGTCGTAAAATATCATATACAGAGCGATTATAGATCGCGCATTGCTTAATCGAGCTTAAGTATAGCGGGCATGATTGGACACTTTGAACCATTTTATCAAATAAACGCCCGAGTAATACCGTACATAATTAAGTATATCTGCCAGCTAAATGTCCAATCTTATTACACGTGTAGTAATACGCACAAATGAACTTGAATCTTTTTATTGACAACACTGTATGTAGGTGTCGTAATTATGTCGTGGTACTCTCGACGCAAATGAAATTTCGATGAAATATATGTCCAATTACGACGTGGAAAGGACATTAGTATTGCGCGCGAGGTTCCAAGGTTTCGTTTATATGTACAGTACGCCTAACTTCTTTAGCGTAATACCTAATTGTGGATGAGCGCCGCGGTCGAGCACCAAACATGATTAGTGAATGCCGCTGATTACATAACCCATATCCATCGTAACATTGTCATAAATATACATGTCTGATCGATGCTGTGCAGGTAGACGCCATATGATGAAACAGTGGTGACCATATGTTGAGGAAAATCTCTTCAAAGCCAGATTGATTTAGTTCATGGAAGACTGGTCATACTGGTACGATCGAATACAACTGTCATTATATTAATCAATGGGATTAATGAATTACGTGGATAGAGTCTGTAATTCCTCAAGCTCATATTTGCATTTGAATGTTTCCAGTGGTGATATGAAATATCGACTTTTAGTTACATTTGAAAATCCTGAAAATACGCGTTACAGAGAAATTCGATACTTTCATTACGATCAATTACATATTTTTGGTGAAAACAACAAAATCATAATATTATTTCGATTGATCGTAAAATCAGTATGTTCCGCCGATATTCATTATTCAATTTTACATTAATAATATATTCAAAGACATAATCTTGAGTAATTCCATACATGATACATTATTAATATCTTATGTACATATTTTTTTTTCTGGTGAAATAAATTTATACAATTATTAAACAAAAATGAGAACAAACTTCTATAGATAACCATTTAAGTCCAAATATACACCTAGTGTATGATTACCCTGGCCAATGTGACGTCACAAGTAATTCACTAAATTGTTCTTTTCTAAGCACTGGCAGTTTTTTCCCCAAACCATATTGGTTTGTCAAGAAACTTAATTATGTTTTTTTATGTGTTTTGCCTTGGTAAAAGTAACACATAGATTGGCATATGATTCAGGTTACTGCGTTTCACAACCTTAATTAAAAGAAAATAACACCACCTTAGCTACATACATTGTGTTTGGTCAAAATGTTCCAGAACACCACCTACTTCCGTTGATGTAACTGGTCGAAGCAAAATTTACGCTAGATATGCCCTACATTGATGAGATGATTGACATTTTCAATGCCTTCAACTGTACTGGACTTTGCCAATATTAACCATATTTAGCACGTCTAAGAATATTTGGCCTAGAAACTCTTTTATTTTACATTCAAATATTCGTACACAATATTTCACATCTAAGCAGTGATGTGTTGGTATTATTTCGAAGAATTAGGCTATCATATGATGATATGATTATAATATATGTGACGAAGCCATTGCGGAATGTGACACATCTCACAGAAAGTAGATAATATTTCGACACGATCCCTCTTATCATCGGAGCGGAGGACAGACCCGGAATAGAATGATGTTAATTTACATATGGACATTTACATATCAGCACGTGATTTGTGAATAGTTCAGTCGTCTTAAGTTAATATATTTCATCATATCATTACTGTATTTAAATATATACGTTGCTATGACAACACTCTCCCATTCGGTAGTCAATGTTCAATAGTACAACGTTGATACGCCAGTGTTATTTTGATTCAAAATTAACGTGTTATTAATTTGTTTTTCTTCCTTCTTCATGGCGTGAATACACATTACATAGAGATTGCTCATTGTATGCCGTAGCTTAGTATATACCAATATATCACCACGGTGAGATATATAAATAACCCTGGCCACTCGATTAATAATATTATATACTGAAATGATCTTGTAATAGTGGGTCAATAACCTTCCTACTGCCTCCTATTAATTTATTAAGTACTCACGAACACATGTGACTTAAATAACAATTACATAAGTCCACTCTTTAAAAGATGTTTTTTTTTTCATTGCGCGATTCACTTTGTGTGAGAAAGATTTTTCTCAAATCATCCGCCATTCGACATTGTTGAAACACTGTTACTTGTGGTACTGTGGATTTTCACACATTGCTTTGACATCTGTCATTCATGCTTTAGTTTTCAGCAGCATATAATTTGGAATCGCCTTATTTTGATTTCGTGTATGTAATAAGCTTTAGACCATTGAGAATATACAGTTATTAATGAATTACCTTGCATAATTTAACAAAAGGACCACAAGCACGCATTTCCCACAAAACGTGAGACCGCGTAAACCTGCGAAAATCCTCTCCCGGGTAATCTCACTTCATATAGTTGATGAAAGAAATACGCTAAAAAGACCAGGAACATTTCACAAAAGTAATGACAGTTTTCAATTTTTGACTAAAACTGTCAGTTTTTCTGTCTGTATTTTATAAGCTAGACTTTGGATTTAGAAGGACGTGATAAAAGTAACTTCAGTTTGTACGGAACAGTAACTGACCACCATTGAAACACGCTGTGTTCATTTGCATGGTATAAACTTGTATTGTGGTGTGTTTCTATGTAGGAACAGCTTATAGAGGGAACAATATTTACTTCATTATATGTAAAGACATCGTATCTGAATGTTTAGCTTTCATGCATATAATTTTACTTTGGTTCTTACGTTAGCTTTTTATTAATATTCCCATAGTATATGAGGCATTCATAATTATTGATATATACGTATTTATTACTTGTACAATTTCTATATTTAATGTCATTTTCATTTTTTCAAATAATTTTCATTCATTTTATTCCATTCACTCATTTGATGTTAATACCAAATTTACTTTGCATGATAATGATGACATTTCTCTCATATATATATATACTATCGGGAGTTACCGAATTTGCCATATCACTTTCGTCGACTATTTTTTTCTTTGTTCAGAGTCCCGTGTTTTTATTGCTAATCAGCTCATGTATGTCAGTGCTTGTTACCATCCTGGACCGACTGTCGATTCCCCCATGAGGTTTTAGTAGCGAGTACGTGGGGGTACAAATAAGGTTAATACTTCGAAAAAAGGAAAGACGCAACATGTTGTAATACAGATGATTGAAGCAATTTGTTACTGAGGTTGTATCTAGAGATTCGTAGTCAAAGCAATTTGCTTGTACTCTCATCAGCCTCGGGACGCAGAAGGGCAATCACTGGAGCAATCATCCATATTATGTTGAAAACAAAACTTTTGATATTTCGATGTTTCGCTCACATTATTGGTAGTTGAGATAATAATTGGTTGATTATATATAATCCCGCGTTATCATATGCTAGCATGACGTCAGTTGTTTTAACTAGAGCCGTAGGCGAGGATATATGATATTCTGGTGGCAATCATTCGGGGTCTACTGAAGTTAAACAAATATAACGGAATTAAATAACTTTTCTCAAGCATGTTATCATATTCCTACATACAAGACAGTGTAGAGTTCAATGCAGATACTTTACTGCATACGACGTTTACAAGAATGTGTTGGTTAGGTGTACGCTATATGTCTATACGTGAAACCATCACCAATTCACATTGATTGAATGGTTGCGAAGTTTTTAATAACTCGAAACAACGGCACAGAGTCTGATTCCTGTTTCACGACCTCTCTGCTGTCCTCTTGCCACATCATTAACAACTAGTAATTCCGTGGAAAACTTAACAAGACGTGTACTGTCTGGCAAGTGGTGTTAGTGATTTGGTATACCGATAGTGACGTGATACGCGCATGGGCATTGGTTAAGTGACGTCATTCATCATCATCAATCATGCAGCTTTTGAGCCTGAACTGATGGTATCCGACCACTCTCCAAATAATAGTCTAGACTCTTACGCAGTCATCTTATACACATGTCCGATACAAGACGTCTGAGTAAACCTAAACATTAAATAGTTATCGGATATGACTTTCACTATATTTGGATAAGAGCCGGTGCCCAAGATGTCATTTTGCCTTTTATCCTCAATCAAAGTGTTGAATTTGATTATGTTTATTTGTTTTTCCCTATCACTGGATTTATCTGGTATTTGGTAGGATATATTTAATCATGTTGCCCCAAATCACATATTATGACAGTATTGACTTTATATTCACATGCCTTTTCTATTCTCCCGGACAGCAAAGTTTATTGATCCTGAATTAATACGTATAAATATCATATATATTTATACCGGTTACTTCACTGGTTCTTAGTTCGTGGGATGGAATTCCTGTATCATTCTCGAGACTGTTGAGAACCTAATGATGTCGTGTGACAGTCAGTAATCTTCGTTCAACCGGCTAACAAATGTGAACGACTCCGCTGCAATACAGTTCAGCAAATATATTTTAGGCTCGAATACATTTTAAACTGTGACGTGAATTACATTGAGTTACGTGGACGCGCATTTACGTGTCAAGTCATAACGAAGACGCGCATGCATTGACGACCCTGAGTGAAATCTGACACACTGACATACTACTTACGGTGACTATGCGAATCATTTCGGTTGAGTCAGTTTGTGAGTCAGCATTAACGCAGTCCTAAGAATTACCGGGGACATTTGCAATCACTTCTGTTTGACAGCCCAAGAACAGATTACCGACTGTCAACTATGCCATGTAGCTTGACATAGTTTCTGACCATTTGATTTTGGGTACTAAAATATTCATTTTATTAAACGGTTATGACGTAGCAGATATAGGACGCATTATTGGAAACGTATTCTTATAATTAACAATAATGTTTATTGTCTTTTAGGCTACAGGCCCATATGACTATATATAACAAAAAAACAAAAGAATACACAAGCACTGGAGAATGTACAGAAATTGTATAATACATAAATATATATATATGGGAAGATGTCAAAAATACTCAGGAATTAACTGTTTTCGCATAGAGTGAAATAATGGGCAAATAAGAACAAAATGGTATTCGTCCTCTACATTAGACAAACAAAACTCGCATATTCTTCCATCAATTTCCAACCCTGTATAGCGCCCCTCTTCAATGCGCAATCTATGACTAGAACAGCGAATACGTGCTAGAGCATGTATGTGTTTAGCCTCTGTGACTACAAAAAGATATCTTTCTGGTACAAGCATGGTTTTAAAACTACAATATGACCTTAATTTGGCAGTGCAACATATTTCACTGTACCAATCCTGCCTATGAATATCAATTACCCGCTGCTTGAACTGTACAAAAAACAGGTTTACATCCCCCACGCCCTGGGTTATCCAAACCATACCAAAGCCGTATATATGAAGTATATTTTTAATTTCAGTGGCCCATGATGTCCTTCCATTTTCATCTATTTTATACATTAGTCTGTAAGCCTGCTTTACAACCCTCCCTCCAGGAAGTTCTGTGACTCGTAACCAGTATTTTATACATTTTAACAAGGAGTTTACAAAAATGGGTAACCGCCCACATTCCCCAAGTACGGCTTCAGTACATGTTTTATCACCAACCCCAAGAAAATGTTTACAAAATTTCAACTGCACTCTTTCAGCCTGAATATATTGCTTAAACCCCCAAATTTCTGCCCCGTACAAAAGAATTGGTAAAATTAAAGCATCGAATAGTCTGAAATAAACATCATAATTAAGTATACCGACTTTATACTCAAAACTAAATAAAGAAAACATTGTTTTGCGTGCTTGTGCGGCCAAATTTGCAACAGCTTTAGACCAGCTGTTTCTACATGACAGCAATAACCCAAGATATTTGTAGGAATTTACAGTTTCAATTGGTTCATCATTCATAAACCATCTTTCTTTAGTTGAGGTATGGCTACCTTTCCGAAACACTACAATTTTAGTTTTCTTTTTATTTACAGTTATTTTCCATTTAATACAAAAGCGTTCTAAAATATTAATCAGCCGCTGCAATCCCACAATTGAATCAGCAAATATGACTACATCATCGACATACAATAAAGCAAATAAATCAAACATTTTTTGCGTTAGCTGAACCCCTCTGTATCCCACATTCCCAATCATATTATATAATTCATCTATAAACAAGGAAAAAAAACAGGACTCAATACACTGCCCTGTATAACACCAATAGTACAAGGAAAGTAATCAGAAATCCCACCATCAAGTCTGATGCACGATTAGACATCACTGTAAATTGACTTGACAATGGTTAACATTTTACCTGATATATCAATATTGTGTAATTTGATAAAAAGTCGGCTATGGTCAACAGAGTCAAAAGCTCTGGCAAAATCAACAAATATACAGTAAAGTTTTCCTCTTTTTTTAAAGATAATTTTGAACGATTGCATACAAGATCAATATGTTGTCAACAGTACAAAAACCTTTACGAAATCCTGCCTGCACTCCAGAGATAGTCCCAGTATCCTCTGCCCATTCATAAAGTCTGTTGTTTAGTATGCTACAGAATATTTTCCCGAAGACATCCAATAATGTGATTCCCCTGTAGTTATTGGGATCAGATTTTGAACCTTTTTTTCAAAATTGGAATAATTACCCCACGTGACCACCCTTCAGGAAATTTCCCCGTTTCAAAAACATTGTTAAATAATTCACTCATGAGTGGTAATAAATGATTTACAGAACATTTAAAAAATTCGGCAGGAATTCCGTCTGGACCAGTAGCTTTCCCATTTTTCAGTGATTGCACTGCTTTGATAATTTCGTCATTAGTGATCCAATCATTCAAATCTCCACAATTACTATTTTCAGCATAATGCTCCTCAAGCATTGAATCAAAAGTGATGTCTCCGTTGTTTACAACCTGTGGCTTATTTATCTGTGCAAAATGTTCCAACCAACAATTAGACGAAATTTGTGGACTACTAGAGGTACCCCTACAATACCGACCAATCACGGACCACATACCATCCCGACCAACCACATTATCCCAAAATGTTTGTTCTCGACTTAATAGCAAGTCTGTGTGAGTTTTCTTATTAAAATTACAAATGCTTTTGAAAGTATTTCGAGCAAGTTTGTATTGCAACAGTGCTTCTTCAGTGTGCATTTTCCTGAACAACATAAGACATCTGAACATTTCACGTTTGGCATCTTGGCAGGATTTATTGAACCATGGTGGTTGGTTGTTCATATTTTTAGAGGTACCGCGACATTCCATTCCTTCCCCAGCTAGTTGTAATGCACCCTTAATACAATCAATTACCCTGTCGTTATTTTCGCCTACATAATCATGTGCTTTGTCTAGTAGCCCCACCACTTCGTCTGAATTCAACTTATCTACAAAATTCTGTTTTATATCCTCCTTCCAACAATACTTTTTCCATTCATTAGCTTGGGGAGTATGTATTACCTAACCACTATCATTACAATTACATTGCAAAGTACATTCAAGGGGAAAATGGTCTGACTCGGTTCTATTTGACACCCGAAAATTAGAAACTACATCAAATAACCCAGACGAAGCAATTACATAATCCACGGTACTTTTGCCACAGTTTGCTATACATGTAATATTACCTAGTATGTATTTGTATCATCATTTGCAATAAAATCGGGTTCGTCTGCTATCCTCGCATTAACATCACCCACGAGCAAAATATCTGTACAATTATAAATGGTTTTCAACCTTGTTAACTTTTGTTCAAGGATACTGATTAGTCTCATTTTCGTACACCCTAGAACCTTCTGATGGTATATATACAGCCCCAAACAATATGTCATTGCCCCATCCGAAATAGTGTGACTTCAATAATAGAAATATAGCATCTTTCATTCCTGTATCTAACACCTTGATGCCAGTGATCATATCTTTAGAAATACCAACAGTAACACCCCCACTAGACCTGCCCCTTGAGAGCCGATTTTTCTCCCTGATGCATGAGATCAATTTAAAATCAGGGAAATACTCGTGAACATCGACATTCCCATGTGCAAGCCAAGTTTCAACCAAACAAAATATATTGAATTGCGTACAATAATGGATAAAACTAGCGTCATGTAAATTGCTCAATAAACCATGTACATTCCAAGACATGTAACTAATTACTTTACCCATACCTTCATTAATTTTACCCGTGCCAGACCCCTATCTTGAAATACTAGTACCCTGTCTAACAACAGAGTCACTGGCATTGCTATAAGTATATACACACCTTTTCCCACCTTCATAGCTGACAAGTTTTTTGTAGTTAACAAAGGCACGTATATTGTTTGCAATTAGTTCTTTTCTCTTTGCAAATTGTTTATTTCTGATATACCTGGTTTCTTGTGAGAAATGTTCATCAATAAAAATGTTGGTACCATGCAGTTCTTTTTTCTTTGATAGAATGTTCTTCTCATCTTTGAATCGAGCACACATTGCAATAAGCGGTCTCCTACCCCGGACTCCGGTTTCTACCCTGTGAACTCTTTCAAAATCAACGCATGTAATATTCAATTTCTCGGCTAACAATTACTTCACTTTATCCTCTGATTGATCCCACGATTCGTTTGGATCTTCATCTATGCCGCGAATTACAATGTTATTCCGTTTTTGACGGTCTTCCAGTTCTGACTTCTGTGTTGTTAGGACGCTTATATCATTTTTCAGTCCACCGATAACGTCTTCCAAGTGTTCTAACTTATTCAAACGTTCTTTGTTTCCCTCAGTAGTTTGCCTCACCTCATCTATTGTCTCTTCTACTCTATTCAGCTTGGATTCCATCCTATCGATCTTCTTATCTACTAGTTTCATATCCATTTTCATGTCTTTCATATTACTTTGAATGTCCCACAAAATTGACATCATGGCTCCATCCGCAGGTTGTTTACTGGGTGCGGATGCCGGTTGAAGAGTCCCTGACTTGGTTAATGTTGATTGCCTGGTATCGGGTCCTGGATTCAATTCAACATCACCCGCTTGTTGGAGCAATCTGTTAACATAGTGATTAGCTGGTAAAATTAATACACCATCGTTGTACACCGAAAAGATTCCACATGCATTATCACCGCCAAGGGTATACTTTGCCGCAACCTTCATACTGGATGTAGCACTGGTTGGCATGAGAAAATGACATGCTGGAGTCAATGAATTAGTTAACATACGATTTGTGTCTAACCAAGTATGCATATAATCAATCTCAGTAGTAATAGCATAGGTACTTAGTATTAAATAACCAAGAAAAATGAGACAGCATAGACATCTGTTTGCAAATCCATTTAGTGTTGACCACACTGAATATGGCGAATACTGAGGCAGATTTACGGACTTCCAAGATCTAGGATGGATAAAACCGCCAATCTTGGCCCTCCATGTATCCACATTTACACCCATTGCAGTCACCGTACCTTTACAATTCTCTGGAATTGTGGATTTTTCTAGCGACCACTTATAAAATTAACGTATTTGGCAACTTTGCGGAGCTATGTTAAGAACCGTGTTCCTGTTCCAGTGCTCATGAACGTTTTATATAATTTTATATAATTAACAATCACCTCAATGATGCCTGAATTGCAATGCATTTTTACAAACACGCGCACACACACCTTGACAATACTTAGTTGTTTTGATAAAACAATGTGAAAAGATAAAACAAATAGACAGGTTAAGTATGTGAAATATGCCAAAAGTGACTTTGGCGTTGCGGATATACAGTTACTTCTACACATGTGTAATCCGATTAGGCTTGATTGAGATGTATCATTTCACCATAAACCCATTAGATTTAAGCACTCCCATCAATAATTGACAATGTATTTATAAAACACTTCCAAACAAACTTCTTAAACACACAGTGGAGGTGACAATGTTTCAGGTGTTACTCAGTTTGCTGAACTATATGCACGAATGTCGTTTCCAGCGTTGGTTTTTAACCAAGAAATCTGTTGCCCTCTCCAGTAAACGTGATTAGGATGTTATGTTTATTATAGAGCATTTTGCAAGAAACTTACTCGATTTTAGCATTTGCTGATTAATTTCGTAATACTATTTCACAACACAATTGAAGGTTGTTTTATAACTATAACATAGTTCTTTGTTTGCATATCCCCGAGATAAAAACATTTCTTTCACTTGTAAGTAAATATCATCAACTTGTTTGCTTAACGATTCAAGAAGCCACGGGTTATTTGTTTTGGTCAAAGGTTAAATCGTGTACACCAAGGAGGGATTTACTCGTACTTCTAGCATTTTTTTTCATGGAGTAACATATATGTTCTCCAATGATGAAAATGGCAAAACACGGGGACTCGAATCCCGTTCCCAAGTCTCGGAGTAATAGTTACTCTACTGTTGGATAAGTTATTTCTGAGGAAATGCAACAGGTGGACAGGTGTGATTTGTCGTCCTCTTACGAATCGTTTTCTGTTTATATCCACGGAAAAGGTTACATAAAACATATATGCAAACATAATGACGTTATACAGTATGTAAATTTAAACAACAGTGTGTATCTAATCGGTCAAACATTTTTACGTAATTTTGATTCGAATCAACTTTTAATCAGACAATTATTAAAATTATCAATAACTTATTTACCTAGTATATGTAGGGCCGAAACATTTCAATGTGATTCCATTAGAACAAAATACTCGTTGTCGCATCCGATTGATAAAATGCTCAAAGCTAGACATTAGGTATGACCTTACCTTGTGTTGAACTGTCATAATTAATCACAGATCGAATTTTTTTCTGATTTAAAAACAAAATCAGCATTTCAGTACGTACATATGTCAATGTGAGGGTATTTACAAGAATGGAGCTGAATCAAAGAGCAGCTTTTTTGTTGAAACTTTTTTTTTTACTTTGAATTTGTCTTCTTGTTTTGTGTTATTTGACTTTGACGATTTTGAGTGTTGGTTTCAATTGTGTATGGTGTCATTTCAACAATAATATCATGCCCAGTGCGCATGTCTCGTTATACGCCGTCAATTGATTGCTAAAATTTGGGGCATGGGTTGAGGCTATTAATTTAATACTGTTTATAAACGTAAGATTTCCGCTTCCCGTGCTTTGACGAACCACTTCTGACTATAAGTATGTTATTCTCCGTTGACTTGCGAGCAAGTAGATGTTTTTTCTGCATCACGAGTGTCTCAAAACCACAACTACGAGATGCAACTTACCGGTCCCGTTGAGGTCACCTTAACTTCCTAAACATCGTTAAACGATGTCTGTATATTAGGTTGAGTTTTGTGATTCTCCATCTCCGCTTACACTGATCATATTAGTGTTTACAGTTCGGGACCATGTGACATTGTATTGAGCATGTGTACTTATCAAATCTTATGTCAGGGGTCAATTCCGGGCTTTCGAATAAATGGCGTCAGGATCCACTACGGTGAACGAATATTCACTCGACCCAAATAACGTTGATTGACAATATGTCATTAGTCCATTCGTTGTTCATTAAAAGGGTTATAGGCTGCCATTAGTGCCCGGAAAGTCAACGGGAATACGTCATGCTGTATCGTGTGCCTACTCATTGCTGTGCAAGCATATCCAACGGAAATCTGTAAAGTTATGCTGCTACACTAGTTCCATGAGTTTTGTTTATAGAACACCTGCTGAATTTGCTATTATTGAAATGTACATAGATGATTTCGAAATAGTAAATTCACATGTGTAAATTTGATATACCACTGACGTAACTTTTTTAGGTTAAATAAATCACATCGACATTGGTGACGATTGCAAGTATGTATGAATATTCTTACGACATGCCCACGTACAACTCCAGATTTGTAACTTGTGTTGACTGCTTGACCATAACAAAATTACACGCAGAGTTTACAGATAATGATATGATTAAAGCGGGGGAGTCTTCACCTGCGCATGCGTCAGATGGCCATAGCGTGTCATTGTTTACAAACAAGCGTCTACCCATGAGCCTTTACAGAGTTTACAGATAATGATATGATTAAAGCGGGAGAGTCTTCACCTGCGCATGCGTCAGATGGCCATAGCGTGTCATTGTTTACAAACAAGCGTCTACCCATGAGCCTTTACAGAGTTTACAGATAATGATATGATTAAAGCGGGAGAGTCTTCACCTGCGCATGCGTCAGATGGCCATAGCGTGTCATTGTTTACAAACAAGCGTCTATCCATGAGCCTTTGCATTTTAGCGCGTGCTGTTATCGTCGCTTGGGACTCAATTCCCGCGCATGCGCAGGTGACGCCCCCGCTTTAACAATATCCGAACTAGTAGCTCGTGGATGTAGACGGCATCGAATACATCTCTATCTTCCATATTTAGTAAATGTTACCAACCGTTAGAATGAATACTAGCATGCAAGTTATCAGTTTATAGTTCAAGATAGCGGTGAATTTTGAAAAAAAAAAACGTGTGATATGTGTTTCTCATAAATACTAGATTACTATCACATGACCTCTAGTAAATCGTGTATTCCTTATAGAGGCACGTACATTGTATACTGCACCAAAGATAATGACTGCTCCATAACATCACTACCACATCACCTTACATACGCCTCTGAATATAATGGGCCGTTTTCTCGTGTTGGCAAAACGAAATCTCGAGCTATATCAGAGAAATCGTTTAAAAGGCGACGCCATTAAGGTCTGTAACCATGGCAATGCTTACGTCTTTGTGAGTACTTTCGCCAAGTGATATAACGAATATGGTTCTCGAAGTGAGGGGGTCACAAGCAGTATGCCAGATAACAAGTGGGCTGAACGCGAAACGTCAGCTCGCCCCAGCTAGATATTTTACTTTTTATTCGTAGAATGATAATCTTGATTCACGTACACCGTTACTGAACATAACTACTTAGCGTTGAATAAACATTCTTTTGTCTGATTTGTCAGAGAAGCAAGATTGTTATACATAGAATTTATACAGTTGTCTGTATTACACCAATAATTATGGGAAATAGTATATAATCATCTGCGTACATTGCGTACTACGTAGTAATTGCCCACTTACGTGTTTGTAAGTATAATTGCTTTGCTTGAACAATGTGTAATTTCAAATACAATTATCAGCATTCGATATTTATTTAAAAAATAATAAATAAATCCTAAATTTGGAGCATTTCCAACAGCTGAACAACGATTGGATGACTCTCTTTATAATGATCAGCACTTCTCGTTGCATATGGTATCCACTAGACGTGGTTGTACATTATTAAATCATTAATAATGATTTGATGTATTTTTATAGTAAAATATTTTGTAAACTTGACGTTGAATAACATTAGTCGGTGAATATCTTGTGGTGGAGTATAAGATCGCTTATTACATGATAATAGTTAATCAGCTACAAATGTTTCTTTTCCCGATACACAATATGATTTCCGGATCTCGTCACCAGGGGATGGTGTATCGGAATCGAGCCAAAGAATCAGTGGCTTTTTACAATAATGTACAAAAATAGAAATATGACAATCCCGGAAGTGGTACATCCTCTAAATGTATCACATTTTTCTGTTTTGGGGGCGAATCTCAACTTCCGTCAATTAGACTCAAAGTAGTGATATGTGCGTGCGTTTGGCGAATCCGTTTCACGTCATTAGCCAGAGCAGCTAATACACGTAAAAGCATGAATCGTCACCTGTACATTGACTCGAATAGATCACATCAACCGTGTATGTATGAAAATTGCATTGTGATAGAATATTTCACCTGGTCTAATTCTGTGTATGCACAGGCAGAGCCGCCCATAGACGGTTCTCGCCTGCAACGCCGACACGTACAAAATCAGGACATACAAAATCAACAACATATGTCCGTGTGTGCTTACAGGCTCACAGTTACACTAGCCCTTGTAATCATACTTTCAAAATGCAACGTGGTGTCATCTTGCAATATATTGTGTGTTTATATGAAAATTCCCGAACAGCAATTAAAAGTCAAATACAAAATGTCGTACAAGTAGTTATATTGTGTTGAAAAATTCGACACTTTTATGTTTAGTTAGATCATAGACACTATAGTAGGACTATACTGCCCATGGTTAGATTGGCATTGTTTACTCCTTGGAATAATAATATATGAGTTCTCATAATATTACGTTAAATATATTTTAAAGATTCTAATCTCGCAATATGTGCGTGCGTAAATAATTAAAAAAAAACACAGGCTCGGATGCGTAAGTAATCGAATGCTAATTTTAGAACACATATACCTCATAACAGATGTGTGAGTGCAATTCCTTCGTTTACGAGCCATGTAGTTTCTACTTCCGAAGCTCACCAGATGGGATATGATCGTCTTCTTGGTTCCGTTAATGTCGGTTTCAATTGATTCAAGCACAGTCAGATAGCCGTGCTGATTAGTTTTTCTTGGGGCTGGCTACCATGTAAGATTACACTAATACGTTAGTTAATTTTACTGCAGATTGCATCTGCATCGATTTCTGCTACGTGACAGTATTTGAGAATTTCGAGACAAATCCCGGATTTGATTAATTTCATATTGCTACGACATGTTCAATTTCAAACTCGCTTGCACACTCTGAGTTCACAAAACGAATAATTGAGCACAAAACAGAACTATAATCCCGAATCGCCTATCAAATTTAATTTGTTGTACTATTTCTCACATTAAACATTAGAGTCTATTCACCGCAAAGGAGAGACCCTCGGGCCATAATCGAGTACAGCTATTCTCTGAACTTCTATATTCAGGTCGATGTAGAATTTGTCGTCGTGTTAGCGTGTTTACTTATGCAACTACTCAAATGCAATGCATGCATTACCAAACATGTCGCTGTATTTGAAGTCAAGCAATTCGCATGGGAGCTGTGTTTATTTATTCCTTAATATTCCCATTGGTATGACCGCACGAATAGATAATTTTTGGAACAGATCCCTAATTGGGCTTATTTATCTATTTACAAATGTTAAATTCTTGGTAAATTCAAAACAAAACATTTATCATATGCCTTTAATACTTTGTTACATTTTCGGTGGAAAAAATTTTTAAACGTCGTTCTAAAACATCCTGCTTGAGCATTTCACATTGGCTGTGTAAGTTTATTTTTTGAAATAATGTACAATTTCACCGAGGCTCCTCGCGGTGACACTGGTGATGAGTCGAAGTAACTAGAAGAAAATCATGGCCGAAGATTGCTATATGCATAATCATTTATTGTTATATTTCCAGTGGCCTTGCGATTCCACTTATGAATGTTGTTTGACTGACAATACATAACTATACAACACTCGAATGACATGTTCTTAAATACTAACATTCGTTTAAACCACAGGGCCATAATTTAGGCCTTATGGTTATGGAAATGTGTTTGGTGAACCTGTCACATTGACCTTTGACCTTAACAATCTAACACGGTCCCGCATGCGAAACATGTGTGTCAAGTTTGAATGCGCTAGCTATTTTTTGATAAAACACACACCGACTCTTCACGCATGGTCGTAGTCATCTAATAACAGCTAGAGTACTTTTGCCTATTTTTAGACATTATTCCCATAATGATCATCCTCAGAGTAGTATTGATGCATTTGATAATTAGCTTGTTTCCATAGTGATGTGATGAGCGCGATATTATTACACGACTGTGTTTTATTATTACTATGGTGTAATCCGAAAATGGCACTGTTTCTGAAACATCAATATACACATGTGGAATGACAGTTCCGGTGAAGATATTTACTCTTGACGTATTGATCGTTGGATAGCATCTTACACAACATTCCATACTGTTTCCAAAGCTCGACTAAAAATAGTTATATCTGGCTTAGTTGATCATAAACTATGTATAACATTATTAAATCAAAACAATAAATACAAAACATTGACAAATAATTATAATGCTCTTACAAATGTGGATGCTGCATCATAACCAATACATATTATTATTCGACACTAAGGAAATAGTTGACCACAAAACATTGTGCGCAGAACCTATGATATGCAAGTATGTGCAAAGTTAGGCTAAGCTAGATTAGGTTTCAGTAATGAGTGAATCCTTCTTAAGTTACTTAATGGTTTATGATAAAAAATGACCGGCATGTTCAATATCTTGAGATATAACTCATTCAAATCCTTGCATCGAGTTAGTATGAATATTATCTCGCAGTTGAATGTATGCTAAATGACCTTGAAAATTGAACGTAATCATGTGTCGTCATCAGCAGACATCCCTCATTATGGATTTAGACTTGGAAAGAATTATTATGTACATATGACATTTAGCGGCTGTCTCTTTATCACGTTTATCTAATGATATTAGGTCACCAACGACAAGCGCAGACTGAACCGCAATTACGAGGTTGAACCTGGTCATTATGCCCCGGGGTAATCTAGAAATATGCCATGCAAATTAAGTTTGACGCATTCCTGTAATGGTATACTGGGGATTAAAATTGTTGAGTTGTTTTCAGCATCGATATTATCCGGAACAGATGGGATTAGTTGAAACCTCATACTGTGATATTAATTGTTTTTGAAGCAATTGTTCAAAAATAAAAACGCTTACTTTCACATTTACATACAATTTCCATTAATTATCCTAACTTTTTCAGTTGCGTCATGGATTATATTGATTTTAAACGCCAGCTCTTCGAAGTTTACTTAAGTTTGGTGTTTTGTTCCCTACGTCAAATGTTTCGAAGTTCCTTGTCGTTTGCCTAACTGAATCTCTGTGTAGCGAAGTACACGGTGATTCCGGGTCAGATGAGCGATTTATAATGGAACCTCCCCCGGCAAATCTTCGAATATACACATCGACGAGCCACGTGAACCACGATAAATCAGACTCCCTCTAGGTAACAACTGACATGCTGTTTTTATATAAACGTATTCCGTTTCTTTTTCTGACCTAACTGTCGCATATGAACATGTCTGTAATTTAAAACACATTTTCCATTTTACCCATACGATCCGTGAGCATCTAATCCAACGAAACAAATGACAGATCAGTTCATAATCAGGTTAAGGTAGTCGTTTAAAATACGTATCCGTGTCAGTTACATAAACAAATACCTTCTTCAGCCACTGTCAGTTGAAACCTATTGACCCCGGTGAGTTTGTTAATTGAATGCAACGTTTACTTTATACTTTGAAAGCTTTAAAGAGGTTCTGATTGCAACCAATTGAATACGATGCATCCTTTAAACTTGGAAGTATTCCCTTGGTGAGTTCATTGAAAGTCGTCATTTAGCAAAATCACATTGTGCTAGACATCTGACAATCTCTTGCCGTTCACACACTGATACATTTTGCAACTCTCTTCTTTTAGCTAAATCTTTTCGTTCTCACTGGGATATCACGCAGTGTCTACACATTGCGCCGGAGTCTTATCTGTGTGTGTGTATACATATACGGGGGTAATGGATAAGGGCATCCTCGTCTGTAAATTTCTTGAGATAAGCCCCGTGTTTGTTGCACTTATTTGTTGGTTTCGTGACGGAGAGTGAAGCATGCGTTTAAAAGGTCACCGGTGCACATATAATGAATTGGCGTCGTGTTTCGTTTCACGATTCTGAGTGTCCGATTATAATCATCCGTTGTTGGTAGCCGAGAGCGACTGACAGGAGAAAGTGTGCGCATGCGCGTGTCGCCATTTCCATATTAGTGGTTAACGACACTTGACGCACGAGGTTTTGATAGCCATATAAGCGGGATTGGATGCGACATATTACGACAGGTCTCCATAGTGCGACGTATTCGTCTACGGATTTCGCTGATTGCCAATGACGTCGTTTCCATGGCAACGTGGCTTGTTTCCATCGACGCATCCTCTCACTTCAGTCGATGCCCTCGGTTGAGTAGCTCCAATCAATCAAGTTCAGTGATACAATATTTATCATATACGAGTAGTACGATATATGCATATGGTTAGTTTCCTGTTTTCTTTTGTTAGTTGAATATCTACCTGCCAATAAACGTAGTGTGGTCTGTAAGAATAGTACAAACACACTTAAGAAAAGCGCTATTTATTTTCCAAGTACAGGAAATATGTGTGTATAGCTGTACGTTCGAGGCGGCAGGATTAAAGAGCAATACGCAAGTGTTTTATATAAACAGAGAGTCTTTCTCAACCATCGTTAGATTAGTGCGCATAATGGAGAATCCCGCAAAATGCTGACACTTGGGAAACGCTCTCTTTGCGTAGGCGGGCTCATTTGACCCACATGAAACAACATGTTTGTGATATTCTACTGAGAAGCGGTTGCCTGTTCAATATTAGAGTGGTGGATCGTAAGATATATAAATATACATTTATGTTCAGTGGCAGATAATTGTTTAAAGGTTTCGTTAGGGTTATAACGTACATGAGTATCCATCACTATGTATATTCATATATAATTTCACGCACTCCAGAAAAAAACGCGACTGAATATTTTAACACCAAATTACAAAATATGCTCACAGCTCATCATCAGTGCAAATGTTGGCATTGTGCTTAATCGTCAAATCATTTGAAGGTAACTCCGGAGTTTGAAACCGCTGTACAGCAACACATGCATATGCACTATTTAGTTGTACTATACGGCATGCTGCTAATGTAGCATAATTTCTGCATGCAATTATAAATGTGTTTATGGCGTGAGAACGTGTAATTAGTGTCACAATTGTTGCTCCGCAATCGTTTTTTGTTAGTAAAGATAATCAGTCCCGCTGGTGACTTTGACGTTGACGTTTTTATGTGCTCTCTATGCACAAATTGCGTGGAATTTTCGTCTCTTAAATTTCCCAACTCATATCCCCAATGTTATTGAATATAGGAAATTATGTTTCAACTCTAGGGGATCTGTTCCCAAATCGCATATTCCAGCGTCTTATCTCTGGCACTATTAAGGGTTAAATAAACACAGCTCCCATGCGAATTGTGTGAGTTCAAATACAGCGTCATGTTTAGTAATGCATATATTGTATTTGAGTAGTTAGCATACTACGAAAACAGCTAACACGACCACGGCAAATTTATTTTAAATTCTACCATGACCTGAATGTTGAAGTTCAGAAAAAATAGCTGTAAGCGAATATATCCCGAGGCTGTCTTCCTTGCGATGAATACAGAACGGCTCATTTTTTAAGGTGTGTTCAGCTGACTTTAATAGCGCGGTGTTGAATTAGCCGACATCGAATTCCTGTATAGCGACATTTTCAATCCGAGAGAAATAGACCATTGAAAACACTAGACAAAAAGGGAATTCGTGGCTAAATCAATATGTGAAATGCGTATGACCATCTTGGCATATAACCGATAACCGATGCCAGTTGCTTCGAAAAATGTGAGGATATCTTTTACCACACGTGACGTCATGATACACTTAAGACGTAAATGGCTGCCAAGATCTCGTTCGGAGGAAGAGTTTCACGTGACTTATTCTCTCACGATGATCGTGTCTACTGTTCCACGGATTCATGTACCAAAGTTATGTGAACGAATCGAACACTATTTGAGAGAGAGAGAGCGGTATAACTCGAATAACTAATGACGCTGATATCACAGCGTATCAAAAGTATTCACAGTACTAGTAATATAGTAATACAAATGATATAGCAACGTTACTTACAACTACTCGTTCAAGGGCATGTTTAGAACTATTGAAAGTATTGTTTCGGGTACCGAATATATTTTTCATTCCTTTTTTCTCGAAATTGTCGTTCAGTTCTATTAATTTTCACAATTCAATGGACAATCAATGTCAATCACGAACGCAGGTGGATTCTGAATTTTCAAAGAGAGCACTGTCTCGATGGTAACCTCCACAGTTTCACGCCCACCTAGCCCATTAGTCGAGTATTTTGGTTTTTGAAACCGAAACGAGATTTTCTAATGGATTGTCTTTAGCTACAAAGGAGCGTTTTATGAAGGTTAGCTGAATGTACTATTGAGTAGAAAAATGTGTTTGTACGGTGTGTGTTTGTCAGTCAGTTGTTTATCGCTTCGATCGCATAATGCCGAGCACCATACGGTTGAAACGGTATAACTGACAAATCTAGTAACATTGGGCCGACGTTTGCAGGTAACTGCCACACGGTTTCAAACAAAATATGTCGTTATCCCTCCATATCCAGATATGAGTTTGATTATCGGTTTTATTATTTTCTAATTTAATGGTAACGAGCGGTGGTCATCTTGTTCGGTATGTGCTCCACAAACGCGTGCAAAATACACATTTTGTTTTCACAAAATTAGAAAGCGCGTCGAATAACGAGCTCCGACCTTTGAACCAACGGCATTCTGAATTCGGTATATATGCCACTGAAAATGTGTCAAGTATTTAAACTTCATTAACCGAGTGACAATTATGTGTTGCCTGTACTCTGGAAACGCAAACTGTGGAATAGATAAATACAAACTGCGTGACTGTATGGAAAGCCACGCTTGATTGGGGTTCGTTTAGATCATATGTCCACAAATACTATGATTACGTAATTGCCTGGAGTTGGTATTGTTGTGTGTGTACACGTGGTTGAATGAGATTTAGTGTACCCAAAGTTCTGTGTGAAGTTTTATTTTTTTTATAATTCATGTTTTTATCATAATATATTAATAATATATTAAAATGAGTAAAGTTAACCAATGCAACTAGACATTCGACAGTTCATTTTTATCACTAAGGTGCACTTGATTTTGACAATGTGATTGACAACGCAAATGGCAGAAAATTACTTCCGAATGTACCATAGTGGTTTTAGTAAGGATAATTGTGTTTTGTGCGTCAACTCATTTCTGTTGCAATATGAAATCCGTTTTATTTGTATACGCATATCTACCTTCGTTTCCTTAGTAATACACATTTTATCATTTGTGCAGTATTTAAACATAGACTTGACCCAGAGGTCAGCAAAACCTATTAATGACAGGAAAGTGTAGCGTAGAATCCTTTTAGTGTTTTTTTGTATCACAATGCAGTGTTACTGTTGGCGTGGTGTTAATGGATTAATCCAAAATAAAAGCACGACGAGAAGATGGTTATAATTGTTTTTTCTTCTTGTTTTCAAGTATTGTACACATGTAGTGGTTATCTCCTATCAGGCTGTTCTATTCGAATTCAAATAACCTCCTTTTAACGTATTTTAAAATGATAAGGTCATTTAAAAATATATGTGATATATTGTCTTTTAAGTCGGCATGAATGAAGCGTTCCTAAAAAAAAAAAAAAACTTTTCTTACGAAACCAGTACTGTCATATAATCCATTGGTACCAACAAAAGGTACTAGTCTTGTAGGATATCTTTGGAAAGCTCTTGGTGTGTATTTACGAGGGACACAAACTATTTGCTGAACATATCTAATCAGCAGCTTATCCAATATTATTGTGATATTATTGGTTGAAGGCACTGGTATGAATCTCTCTCTCTCTCTCTCTCTCTCTCTCTCTCTCTCTATATATATATATATATATATATATATATATATATATATATATATATATATATTTGTGGTCATATTTTTTTTACCAGAGGACCTAAACATTTTAGAATAAAATATAATAAGTGTGGCACCAGCCACAGTTTAACCCGATTTGTGAAAACAATTTGTTTTACGTCTTCAAAACTATTTTCTTGACTTTAATCCAGAATGACTTAAAATTATGATTTGCACCTTGGTGTAATCATGCATGAATCAAAATGTGAATATATATTAATTCAGGCAAATGATATGCATAAAATGACCAAATTGGTCAAAACTTTGTGCATTCTCAAACAATTGATTGCTCTACATTTACATATATTTTAGATGCACCTTTCAGTTCTATATAGTTCAATAAGGAAAGTTGTAAATACCATTATATTGAAATAACTATATATTAGTCTAAAAAATGATTAGGCCGTATATTCCGGTTTATATCTCTACTATAGAATAAAGGTTTTTTATCATAAGATTTCAAATTTAACAAGGCCATTCATTGGCTTGTAAGTAATGATATGTCCGCCATATTTATAAATTAATTAATATTCATAGGCATGATGATTTAATGAATTATCTTATGTATGAACACTTTAAAAGATATTAATATATTTGATATTACTTCGTACTTCCCATAAAGAGAACATAACGTAGAGACATCAGTGGTCCGAGTGGATAGCATCAATCAAACATGTAAATATATTCTTAAAATAAGTCAAAATCTAGATGGTGACCATTAACCGAAGACGAATTTTTTTCGTAGTTTATTCTAAAATGTGAATTGATTTAGTATCTATAAAAATGTGAAAACATATATGGGTATAACCGCAAACTAACAGGTGAATTTTGATTAAGCTACTGATCTGACCAGTCCAGGAGAAATTTCTGAAAAATACGCACATAGACCTTTCCAAAGATACTACGTGCCATTAGCACACGAAGTTTGCGCCAAATATGCAAAAAATGAACTTGGCCCATAGACTAATATGTTTAGGATTACACCTGAGATAAAAAAAAAAACGCGTCAAAAATGCTTTGATGTATGTTACTGATGAAACGAAGCTATCAATGACAGAGGGACATACACCAACAAGTGGCGGACGGATGGCCTATTCATCATTGTGGATGAAGAGGCTAAATATTTATAAACCGAAAATTAAATGATCCGCCAATTATGCAAACGCAATAGCGTGGCTCACAAATGTCGTCACTGGGCATTAATAAGCGTAGGGACACTACGAGAGAGACAGGATTTTTCTGAGAACGTTAACATAGCCCGAAAAAACTCCCGATGTCCCTTGGTGTTTGCTGCTTTCACACAGGCTGCTTGTAAGTTGTTTTGAAGTACTAGTCAAGGTCAACATAATTTCCCCCATCAACTTTATGACCAGTAGCACTATTGCTTGTTACTCATTAAAACGAAAATAGAAGCTAATTTATTTTTCACTGCATTGCTGTTGAATAACCTCATTGCAGTATCCAACGCGGTTGGTGTCCATCGTCTGCACTCTTTGGCCGCATTTTTTCACGCGCTGAGCAACATCCTATGTTTACGTCGAGTCAGTTATCAACATTTATAATAATATCTCGTAATTTTGACGAAGGCTATAATATTTGGCTTTCCTCGTTTCATATCCGAGATATTACTAACACAGGTACACGTGTGCACGCGCTTCTTTGTAAAGATACCCGTTTTACGGGATGAGTAGTTGCTATTTTATTATGTAAACAATATTAATTGCTTGTTTAATAAACATTATATGTTTAGCACAATCTTGCATGTCCGTTCGCTAATAATCATCGGCACTCTCGCGTTTTTGTTGTTGGAAATCCGATAATGTGAAATGTTACCGTTCATCCGTCATTCTGGCCAATCAAAGTGTAACATTTAAATGCGTTTGAAATGTACATGCTCTATCATCTCTCTCTCTCTCTCTCTCTCTCTCTCACTCAATCGGTGCCCGGAAAAACCGAAAAAGTCGCACTATATAATCGGTATGTATGTATGTTTCGTGGTAAATAAAGCAATTCGTCTATCGTAAAAGTCTTGAAAATTCGTCTTTTTAGTAATTAACGTATTTTATTCTGAATTGATAAAAATCGTTCTCATGTAACATGTAAAAACAAATCTGATATATGTGAGGTAAATAGATCAGTGCTTCACGTCGGCTGTTTAGTAACCGTACTAATTCTGATTCCAACAGGTGATTCGAATCTTTTTTAAAAGCAGGTCATTGATAGGTCGCCAAATAACAACGCCGTACAAAGTGTTCCCTGATTGGCTTTCCATCAAACGAGACAGGTGTGTCGGACGTTGAACCCAAATCAATTTATACGCAATAACATTGGTTCAGTAGGGTCAGTGGATTATAGACTGCAGCTTGGCACGTGGTAGTTAACAGTAACAATCATTTTATTTGTAAAAGAGCACGTCTAAAACTACATTTATATAGCAGCCTGGAAACAAGACTCAATTTTCGCTTGTTAATAACCACTCCACCATAATAGTCTGAAATCGACAATGTCGTGTGCGTGTCATGTCGTATTTCTTTTGGGCGTTCATTGATGTTCATGGGCAAACGACACGCGAAGGTACTCGCATAGGTAAATAACCAGGGTTTCTTAACTGGAACAAATAATGGTGGGTTTGTTGTTTGAACTATTCATACAAATTTGGTGAAATATTGACTGTCGACAAGTCGCATACACACAAATTCTCGTTCTCATGCTCGTGCATTGAGCCCAAGCACGTAGTACTGTTCGACCAATGAGAAACAGCGTTTCAGCGCGTGTTATTATAATTCGCGGTAACAGAGCAAGGAATCGAACTATTGCAACCAAATAATGGACGAGACGCACTGTAAAAGATTGACAAGAGTTACCACCCAACCTCAAAACCCAACAATATGACCAATCAGAGAACAATATGGTCATTCTCATTTCTTTTTTCGACAAATCAATTTCTGCCTAATATTTTTGCTTCGACTTATCCGCTATAAGATACAATAATGCTCTTCGTTTGATGAAGCGGTCTGAGATAACACACAAACAATATTTTATTCATAGTCGTAAAAGTGCATTTATTATTACTGATTTTACAAAATATTAAATTTTCATTCCTAATGATATAGTTACCATCATTGAAAATACGACCATTTTGAATGACGTCAGCGCATATTGAAATATAAAGTATTTTGTAAATAAAATTCCATTATCCGCAATATTTCCTATTGCTCAGTACAAAGTCTACCTTTTCAGATCGTACACTGTCTCCCTTGTTTCTCAAAATTACAATACAATCGTCACGTGTAGGACAGATACGTAATTTAACTTACCCCGCAACTCAATATTCCATCTATGTAGAAAAGTAATATTACATACCCTAACAAAATTACTATTTTATCTGATTTATCTTTGTTTCGACAATGTTATAGCGTCTCATTATAATTAAGAACCAGAGAAACAAAGTCGGCCCAACAACCCAAATATCATGAATCAAATGTACTTGATATAGTGAATAGATATACAGCCTAGTCGTAACTTATTGAAATCTTACCCTGCAAACCATATATGGCTTTAATTTGATTATCAGATTGTCTCATAAAAAGTGTTGTAAATTACTTATGAATTACTACGTAATACTATAACGTACGATGCCCATTATTGTAGCGCCGCGTTCTTATTGGTCGATCACTACCACAGGCAGCCATGTTATCATACAATAACTGGGCATAAAGGGTGACTCAGCAATAATCAATGATTCACACTATGATATATTTCGTTTTAAATAAAAACAAATCCAAGAAATCCTGGTTATTTAAACCTGGAAAATTACCTATCAACATGTTTATTTAAGTCATTTGCTCGTGAATGTACGTAACTTAGATATTGTTTCCGGCGTGTTTAACACACTCGATTTGTTTAATAATGGACTCGACTCCGTCTCGACCATTATTGTAGCTATTAAGCTATCACGCGATAATGGACAGAACATCCCCCAAAATAATTTACAAAATAATAACCTGTGCATGTCGCATCCCTCACGTAATATATGTCTGTCTGTGACATTTTGTGTTGGATGTTATCCCGTAATGTATTTTTCAACCATAATAAAATAGGGAATTTTCAATATGTTGTATGGATTTGGGTTGCTATGCCATATGGCCATCGCTAGGATAGCGCCCTCGTTCGGTGTACCAGAATGTGACCATGAGAACGCAATGATACATACACACATGGCACAAATTATGTGATTGAATTGTAATTTTGACAGGAAAAAGTGATATAAAAAATTGTAAATTGCATTTATCCACACATCTGAAAGCATTACGTTTTTGCCTGGACTTCCGCTGTAATTTGCATAATACTGTAAGTAAATGTTGCGCAGGCTGAAACGGATTCCCCACATAGGGTCTGTTCTCAACATTCAAATATTTTTTTTCTCATTTATTTATTTATTTATTTATTTATTTATTTATTTATTTATTTATTTATTTATTTATTCATTTTGATCGACTAAATTAAAAAGAAAACGTGAAATACCAAGGACTTACGCCACTTTTCAAGCATTACATAATCTGTCAGTACCTTCAAGTTGATCCCTGTCGGGTGTGTTGACTTGCTTACTCAGGGTGAATAAGAAATGAGCCACACTCGGGAGCAATTATAACGTTTGTATTTTCACATGAGTCAAGGTAATTTGAAATTGAAAAAAAATTGCAATCATACACCGTGTGCTGCTACGAGCGCATAACCTGGAAAATGTCACCGGAAGTCGAGACGCATACTTCCCGTTACACTGAAACACATACGCTGATGTCATGGAAACAACGTCCTCGGGTCATATATGCGCGGTTCGTTATTGAACACATTCTTAGTGGAGATCTGTGAAAGTCTGCGATTTTAAAAATAAATAAACAACTACAACGTCATGGTAAACAACGTAAACAATTACAACGCATGTAATTATACATGATATGTTTACACTATATTGTCTCGCTTTAAAGTGGCCGATCTAAAAAGTCTGGATGGCTATTTACCAGTATATAATCGATCATACGCTGTAAATCCACTCTATGTCGTAGACAGAACGAGCTTACCGATAATGATAACGGGATTGCCGCAAATGATGAATAAAAGGTCGTATAAGGTCAGAACTATATCTCAAGACGAACTCCCTAAGTTCCAATAAAACCGCCCATATTTTTCAGAAGTGTATTATGTAACTTCAGCTACAGAATCGACAATGTGCGCGGTAGAACACATTAATATTGATACGATATTGTTCAAATTAGCATGATTAACGTGAATTCTGAAACGTAATTTATTTTCACGAATAAATATAATGTTAGCTCCAGTCATAGACCCTCAAACATACCATCGTATATTCTCCCCTTGGTTATATTGGGGTTAACGTTCCCAGACAAACTTGGTTTTAATTTCTCTGCCCGTAGCTATTCATTGTTGATTGTTCAGACGAGTCGCAACCAGCAGTTCAGTGTATGCACCAGGGAATTAAGTTATGTAAGGCATTATCTGATTATCCCCCCAGGGGAGGCGATGTCTTGAGATGTTGCACGTCATGTCGCGCGGGAGGTGTTCTAATCTAAAATTATAATGCGGATATCTAGCGCGGTGAGTACGTGTTTAGAAGCTAAAGTCTAGAAACACCTAAGACGTGTTGTCGAGCGAGGAAAGATGCCGTGTCCCATTGGAATAAGAGAGATCTATAGATTACATCGGCCTACTTCGAGATTGAGACGCCCTCCGGTGTTAAATAGGACCCTTGATCGGCTGATCACGTTTTTTCTGTCACCGGAAATCACGTGGTGGTAAGCCTTATAAGATGAATGCGTAACTTTTCAACATTTGACTTTCGTAATTGTTTGTGAGGTGGTCATGTGATTACAAACAAATGCTAAAAGTTGAGAGTTTGACCACCTATCTGCACTGCGCTCGCAATCACAGTCCTCTTGAGGGACTGTGTCGTAATCGACGAATGATATTACATGGCTGTGCCGCGGAACACGTGGTCAGAGGAAAAGTACAACTATTCAGTCATTTAAACATTGCTTCATCTGACGGGAGCCGTCTCATACCATTCACAACATTAAGCAAAAAAAAAAAAAAAAAAAAAAAGATTTTTATGGAAAGTTCATTTTTTCCCCAAATGTTTTAGAGAAATTCGTTTCCCCGTTTTGGCTGAAGCCATTCCCGGTCTTGGGTTACGTTGTATGAGCTATATTTAAGTAACGTTTTAACTGTGATCGTCATTGTTTAACGCTGTTTAGCTGTTATGCGCATTCCGATTGCAGCAAAAATTATATATATATATATATACGTGCGTGCGTGTATATATATATATATATATATATATATATATATATATATATATATATATATATATATATATATATATATATATATATATATACACGCACGCACGTATATGTATCGATTGCGTTTTCTGACACAGGCTGGCGCTCTACTCGTACGCAGACACTGTTGTATATAATCAAAGTCCCTCTATCAGAAGGACTGTGATATAATAAGGTTTAATAAGTTGTTCGTCAGTTGTACAAGCATCAACCACTTAAAATATTGTATATACGAGGTCACCGAGTACTTCATAGAACATTCAAATAGAGATATCCATAGGCACTCAACTCAATTTCACTGCAGTATATATGCTTTGGGCTTGTTTTATGTATAGGGTTGTACCATTCAAAATCCTTGAACTGATGTGTAGACGATTTGGCAAGAAAACACAGTGGACTTGCATGCCACATTGTTCCACGCAACATTTACCTCGTATTCAATCTTCCAACCGCTCCGCTTGATTTAAAAAAAAAAAAAATTATCAACATTCTGCTATCTGATGTCACGTAGATATCAAAACATGAATGACGTCATGCCATTCCAACTGTAATTTGTTTGAAAACCCCCTAACGTTGTACAAAGAATATTAAATATGAGGCACCTTAGAGTAAAAAATGTATATGTGTATCTGAAGGAACAACATCAAAATATGCATTTCTCGTGCAGTGATAATATAAGGACACGAAGCTTTCAATAAAATCATAATTCATATGATGTCATAACGAAGTACACCATTTTTGTGTTTAGATTATTATAATCAATGTTTAACTGTGCATGTATGCATGATATACATATTTCACATCGTGTTTACTTATTTTCATATTGTGAGTCTATTGCGTAGTCACAAAATAACTTAAAACCGTTTAACGCTTAAAATACTAAGATACTTTCTTTCTTGTAATTGCTTTTAATTAGTTACATATTATAGCATAGGGAAGCCCATCATGACTGCCAACATCATTTCTAGTTATATTCTGTTCAGCGTGATACTTGTGCGCTACGGTGGCCTCGAATTTGTTTCAATCAGTTATTTGACTAGTTTCAATTCAATTTAGGTACACTCCGGTCACGATGTGTTTCTTTGCCATACTTCACATTGCGCATAGCAAAACTCATTTAGACATATAATTACCCCCATTTTCACGTTACTACGTAGATTCTGAACGTCATTGCCATAGTAACGCATACTCAATAGTTGCACAGTTAGTAGTTATAGGAAAGGTCTTGAAAACGTCATGTCAACATGGTTCTTAGGTCGTGTCCTCGTTCCAGGCTCTATTTCACGTGTTGCCATGACTAAGTACTCAAAAATGCAATGTTTCCTCGACATCGGGTCAAAGCAATATAGTTCACTGACATCGCACGTGGCTAAACCACAAATACACCATATTAAATATATTACACGGTCTTGCAAGGTCCTGTAAACCTGGGGCGAGGACGGGACTAATCACGTGCACGGCCCGGGCTCCTCATAAGTTAAGGACTTTGACTCGAAATAATTGGAGTTGGCGGGAGGTCTGACACAGAATAAATATTTCCATAGTGTCAAGTGTACGTACAGCAACCTTCGTCATATCATTCCAACATTTAAGGCCAATGTCAACGGGCCATGAATGTAGTCGATTATTCTGGTTAATATACAAACATCACCTTGTTATTGTTACCTGATTTGATGTTGTAGGGATATGTACTAGGTTTAGATTTTGTTAGTTTAAGAGGTAAACAATTTACTGTCCACAAAGTCACTGTGTTTTCATTTTTGACGTATATAGGTGCAAATGAAACAAGTGAAAATAGAACCCAGCTATTATAACAACTAAATCTTATTCGGTTTTGGTCGAAAAATTAGAGAAACATAAAAAAACGCAAAAAATGGGAACAATTTGTGTCACTGATTTAATTATTTGAACATCTCGCGACGATTACATTTTTTAATCCTAATTAAGCCTTGAGCAATATATTTTGTGAAGTATCGAGACCGCCCATTGGTTAATACTTTCAAGTTGATAGTCTTCCGTTTAGAAGCATAAACAATATGTTTGACAGATAACATAATTGAAGGCACCCTAGGTGGTACCATTTGCGTCCTCGTTCGCACGATTATGTTGAAATCGGTTTATTCTGTCAATTTACCAATATTTGAAATTTCACGTTCAATGCTGTTCCTGGCACGAATCTGAGAGAAATACGCTACAATGCGATAGCCTTGAAGTCAGTTAAACTGTCCTTCTGATTCCAAACGAAGCACATTGCCGTAGTCAGAGTTGCTAGTGTTACAAATTTATATGTTATCGTGGCACGGCCATGTACACTTACTTATATGCCCTGAATAAAAAAAATGGTATATTTTTCAGTGTTTTGTCAGTTAGTTAGTTAAATAGAAGAAAACTAACACAAACACAATTATGTATGCCCCATCATTACTGGCGTGATTTGCTAATACCAATTGAAAGGCGTTCGTCAAATCTGCTGATGTCGCTTAAAGTGTCGAGTACTCTCTTGAAGACCTAGTTCATGTGAAATTGCTATGAAAGTTCTTATATATTACAGCTATATTGTTCTTATTCCAAAAACGCTTATTCCCAAAGTGTAATTTCCACGCATTCGTACTCTTCTAAGGCTCCACGTTCACGCGAGTTTTTTTTTTTTTCACAAATGAGAGATCTGTAATGCATTTAGTATGATTATATGATCACACACACGATAAAATTATCCGAACCAATGGGAATGTCGTCTGCATTCATCACATCGCAATGTATGCTGGGTAAAAAAATATAATAATAGGAAAACCAACAACATATCTTTCGCTTCGTAGACCGTATGTAATTTGCTTACGTAATTGACATGTGTGCGTTAAAAATACTGTAAATCCCAATAAAGGAAATTTATCTTTCTAATTTTTAAAAGCAGAACTGGAAATTTGTTTGACAGGCTTGTCATGTCGGGTAATGTGAACATTTTGCCCCCAGGCATAAGTTTGTCATCAATGTCATTGGTTATATATCTGCAACGGGTTAACAGTGCCATCGTATCCAGCATGGTCACCTGCATTAATAATGCATGGCATTCTAATTATCAGTCGTTATCTTACCGAGTTCGCCTAATTAATGGAATTACAATATCGATTTCGTATAATAACATTTCTCGTCGTGACGATATTGCGTTTGGTATGTGTGGGTATTTATTTGTATAAATAAAATATTAATATCTTGTCTTTGATTTAGTTTTGTCATTGTGCGATTTAGAACTGTGCATTCCAGTGGGATTATATAGCGAACCAAATCCAGTAGATAATTGAAGAGATAGAGTTTCTTGACTCCAGCGCGTCCGTTTATACACGGTTTCCCGACGATATGGAGCTTCCATGTGATTTGCATAAATGTTGGTTCAAATTGGTTCTCACCAGCAAGTGATGTGCATATTGTTCGTTGTTTCTCACCCGTTCACGATTAAAGAACGGTCGATGCAGTAACGCGCAGGCGCCATACTGACCCCGTTTCACGCTCTCTGCTTTGACGGGTGAGTGGGCTACTGGAGTTCATAAACACGACTCATCACGTTAGGGAAAGTGTGGAATTGCTCGTTGACTGCGATACGTCGTCGGGGATGTACGAAAGGCGCACATGTCGGACTCCTACAGGGAGGGTACGGAGCGGGAAACAATGAAAGAGGAGACGCTCGTCTTTGCCTACTACGTGGTGATTGTGCTCGCTTCTACCGCCACCGAAGCATGCTTAGTTGGGGAAGTATTCGACCCAAACCTGAAGAAGTGTATCAGCTGCGAAATATGTCGTGAATTCCCGTATTCACCATTTTGTGACGAATGCAACGTTGGTAAGTGCACATGTTACAGTTGACTCAGTGAGACAAATTAAAACAAAAACAACAAGAATCTACTTTAATCCGCAAATCTTTGTTTTGACGAACATCAATTCACCAGGAGATAACTCCCGATAATACAGAGCTCAATGGTCGCTTAAAAACGCATTATCAGTGTTTGTATAATCGTCGTACGTCAATAATTGCATTCTGTTTAGCTTTATAAGGGATGTATTAGTCCATTTATCTCCGGAGAGTTCGGGCAAATATATTCACTTCGTTTGTCTCACGGGATTCCGCAACTCAGAAAGGAAAGTTTATTTTTCAATTTTAGAAACTGTGTCGCTGGCATTATTTGCATCTATTAATTAAAACAAAACTAGTCCGTGGCCAACACCGTATTGTATCCGGTTACTCGGTTACTGCGGCGGCTCGGCATTTATTTCGTTTCAGGGTTTCTCCGATTAACCGATCCATATGTAAATGATAAATATAGCGAGTCTTTCCCTTGGGCATCGGTTTGTGATAATATATCAATGTTTTCTCGTCGAGACTAAGTAAACCAAACGATGCGAAACACGCACCCAATATTTAATTTTACCGCCTGGTTGAAAATAAAATACGTTCGACTGATCGCGTGTTAGCGATTATGACTACATGGCACAGACTGGCAGACGACCTAGATGCGCTCATAAACGCGTTCTTTCTTAAAATAGAAGCGAAATGTACATTACACGTGTGACATCACGAAGGAATGCGTTATCTGGGCTTGATTTATTCGTTTCTCCGTTTCTCATTTGAGCTCATCAAGGTTCCATTCCAAATTACAACGCGGGAATTGTCATCTTTCGCATGTGGGGAACACGTCTTGAAAGCATGTTTTTTTTTGCGATACACCGTCTCTTCATTATTTTCGGCTTTGCTATAGATCAACTTAAAAAAAAATATTCCGACTATTTAATACAGGAGCGTGAATATCAACAATGTCCTTCAACTTGAAAATATTACGCTAGTAAACACATTGAATGTTTGTGTTTAGGAATTGCTTTTTTAATTTCGAGCTGGAAATTCATTTATTTATTTATTTCCTGTGCAATGATAAAAATATATGCAATCAGACCAATAAATGCGTTTTCTGAGTGATTATCAAATTGATAACGGCCTTGGATTTCATGATTTATGGACCACTTGACAAATATTTTCCTGTGAAGCATAATAAATGAACACAGGATATTGAATGGAAGCGAGGTACATTAATATGCACATGTTGTTCTGCCACTAGGGCTCTGGTACACGACGACAATTCCTTGTGGAACCAGCAATATTGCGGTCTACAGAGAACACCATGTGTATCCGATAGGTAGCAGTGAATTTTTTTTGCAGGGAATTAAACTTCGTTGCGTGTTTTTTTGAAAGAAAATAATGGTAGTGGCAAGTATACGACCAGTAAATAGCAAACACATTAAGCAAAAAAGAACCTTCACAAATATCTTTAGTTTTTTTAAATGTCATCACATTTGTTTTTAGTGTTGCCATGGAAAATCGCTGTTACAATTTAAGGATATAATTTTCTCCCTTCATCTGCTTTTATAGATTGATTAAAGCACTATGGGTTACCAGGTGTTAGTGATAAGACTCACATCCCTGTCTGTAAGGTCAAAAAATTAAACACGATTGAATTCGACAAATACTAATTATATGGGCTAAAGACTACTAAAGCGTAAACATTTGAAACCCAGTTGCATAAGGGGTCCTCTGGGACGTGTTCGTATATGCGCGACACTCACAGAAGCTGGGTATTACAAAGGGGCAATGTTTAATATAAACTAACGCGTATTTGTTTTTATAGTTGTTATAGTCACTTGATCATTCTTACTACGTACGTGCGCGGCATTGAAAATTTGAAATAAACATCACCATGAAATGTATTATTATACATCTGTCACCGTAGCGCCATAAGTTCCAGTGTGCCGTAAGTTTCGCTGATTCTGTTCTAACAATTTTGGAATTCGGCATTCCCATGGTGTATCTTTGGTAGGAAATGATGTATAATAATAAGGTTCTAACGAGAATACCTCAAAATATGCACTCAGAAAGTATGTAGCGCATCGACCTCCGGTTACTCCAGCTGTACTGTCTTCGTGCAAACTTTGAGGTATTCTCGTAATAACCTCATATTATTATTGTTGTCCAGGTAGTATGTATTGTATGTTTGTTTGTTATAGGTTACTTTGTGTTATTTTGTATGTGTTTGTATTTTGTAAGTTAAGTGAGATATGACACCTCAATTACTAACACTCCACGGACTAACATGGTCAAAGTGACTGAAACATAGCCGAGTCGATGCGTATAAATATATACAAGGCACAATTCGATGCGTCGAAAACAAAACTTGTAAACAAACCAGCTGCTCTCTGATTGGTCTGACTGTTGAGTGACAAGATTTGGTAGCCAATCATACACACTCTTTTAAGTAGCTCCATAGTTCATTTCTACCTTTCATTTGACGGATTAAATTGGGGAATCAAACTTCGAAAAGATTCAGTGGATTGCTGCACAAACTAAACATCACAGGGAACAAAATGGCATCATGCTTTGGACCGCTTCATCAACTCAACAATATCCGAAAAGAATACGTCATGATAATGACGCTCTTACAGCCCGTTGACAAATAACTTTTTGGTGAAGTCGATTATCACTTAAATAAACGACCATAGCCGCCCAGACTAACATGACCACTTTATATACGTTCTTGATCGATCGTCTACTGCCTTGAGAAATTGAATACATCATCAAAGATAACCTCACTGAAACATCCGGGAGATTTAATTTCTCGTCCATAATCGCCCAGAATCAGCGTATGTCGTTACGTCTTTTCGAAGTCATATCCTTCGTCAACTTTTCTTTCGTGATAGCAAATCTTTTAATAGTGACATTCATTATAAGAAAATCCTATCAAATCTATAATGAACGGAGTTAATATGATGTACAATTACATTCCAGAGGTTACTTATAGTGGGTATTATTTACATGCGCCTTGTATGTTGTATGTGCTTTTTTTCAACTTATATACCCCATCAAGTAGCTCGCTCATTAATAGACTGATAAATGAGTATATTGTGTCCACCAGACACTCAGATCCTATTACACCCTGATACTCACTGCAGTGATGGAGACAACATTAGGTACCCTGAGCGCTTCGTTTGCGTTGATAGAAACATCACAATGAACATATATAGAAAAACAAATTATCCAAACCTTTCAATAATAACATTAGAACTTTTTTTTCAAGTCATGTCTAAGTTTATTTTGTTATCACCAAACGTACGCATATCCTAAATATTTCTCGCGCTATTTGATCTTATTCAGGTTTGACTGGCTAATTACTACAGAGAGATTGAGATAATGATCGCATGAACTATCCCAAAGTGTACTCATAGGGTATGTTTTTATAGAGAGAGGCTGACGTCTCGCCAAACACATTGAATGATTTTTTTTCATTATAATGAATTTTCGGCGTGTCGCCACTTTTTTGTTATACCACAAATTATAATCAAATTGAATGTCATTTGTTATAAGTAGATAACGTAAATAACTAATTAGGCTTGCTTCCTCGGTATGGCTTAATTTGTAGAAGAGAAAATACTCGCAATTGAACACTGCCCTTTTTTCAGACCTCGTTTTATTTATCGTATCTTGTAATATGAGGGTTATTGTCCCCCGGGATTCGGCATACTGTTCATTTATGCAGATGTAAAAGTGGATTCTCAAATCTTTATATATTTGTATCAAGAAGAAATAAATAACCGGGTAAAAAAAAAAACATTCAACTGCAAAACCACTCACTGGCAATTATAAAATGTGAGATTTGAGATATATAGTGGTTAATCTGCAAAATATGCATTATATAGTACGACTGAAAATAAAACACAGAGGTTATTTCATATTCAAATACTGTTACGATCACGCTATCTGATGATATTCCTCGTTAGTTTGAATCCCTCATTGGTACCTCTGAGTACTTGTTTTACCGGACGCAAACATAAATGTTAATATGAACGCAAACCTTGCTCAGTGCATCATGCAATTGAAACATCTTGTTAACAACTATCCCAGTATACCAATACGATAGCATATTCTAATTATGAATTACAGACCTGCCTTAGAATACCAATTGCAAGTGTACGTTTTAAGATTATAATTACACCACACTATCTTACACCATGATCGCTGGCAACAATCCAACTGTTCGACTATATGGCACAAAGGTCTTGTCATTTCCCTGTCTTGTTTAACTCATCTCTCGATGCCACAGGGAAGCTAGCGGATAACATGTTTTCAATATAACCCATTAAATGTGTGTGTGTGCACATCTGTATGTGGGCGATTTCCTCAAACAGCCGGTCGCATTGCAAGTTAATTTTGCAACGTATACTGTCTATAGCAGGGCACATTTGGGTTGGGTTACTACGAAGAAAGGGATACTGATTTCTCGTTTGCGCTGTGAAACGCCATTGGCACGATTCTGAAATCACATCATCGATGATATATTAGAATGATGTGTGTGCATTTACATCTAAATGAGACTGGTACAACCCCTGACTCGAATTACGGTCACTAATTTAATAAGGAAGTGAAAGTGGATGTAAAGACATATTTACAATGTATTTATCGGGTTAGAAAACTATTCTTGATCGAACTCCGTGTATATATTATGATTGAGGATGAGTTTGTATTGTATAATTCCATGATTTTTTCTTGTAAGTTGATGTCAGCACATCCAATAGATTGCCCCCAGATTGTTTTGTCAATCCGAGTCGTAGGTGAGAATTGACGCTTCCATGATGGTGATCACGGATATTCAAACACTTGTTTGGTTCGTTGTGGTTAGTTGCAGTTCATTATCTATTGCGATGTCATGTACATAGTTTAAGACATTGTTTGAATTTATGTTGGTATCAGTAGTCAATTTTCGCCGGCCAAGTGTTAACATTGGGATACCATTTCTCCACCCCTTCGATTTATTACATAAATGTGCGACATTTCGTTCTGAATCCATGTTCATTTTATTGCGTTTGTGATAAGCCAGCATTCTGTTTAAACCATTGACACTGGAATTGTTACTAAGCAGTATTCGGGAGACGTCATTTAGGAGCAAGGTTCGCGTTCTAGAGTCTGCTTGACTGGAGCTACCGGAACCATAAACAAACTAAAATAAAATAATAAGTATGTACATATCAAATGATCGCCCTTCGTGTTATCAAGTAATCCTTTTATCCATATATAATGCAACAGTTATTATAGCTCATAGTATTGTATAGTGGTGGATTTAATACCAAAAGAACAGTGTTTAAGTGACTAGTACATTCTTCGTTTATCGTAGTTTTGAAATTCATAATGCAGTAATAATGTATAACATTAGCTCAGTTACATGTGGTGGTCAATATAGTACACCCTGAAAACGCATTGTCGTTGCACTAAAATGAATCTATCGCATTGCTGTAGAGGTTATAATTATAAGCACTTAGCTACAGTTATATTTTTTGAAATTATAAATTCTATGCAATACATAGTTTATAAAAAACGTTCTTCGGATCCAAAGAATGAAGATAGCATATGTTCGATAAACTAATCACGTATTGAGGTTTTCATATATATATAGGACTGTGGCACGTGTATCAAACGGCTATGAGTGTTCTGTTTGTATACCGAAGAACTGGTTTTACGGATCAGAGAAAAGCGTTGAAAGTAGTTGTAATCCTGTACCACAGATCAGTGGCTTCAACACCACTTATCAAAGCTGTATCAAACCCATTCGGGAATAAATTCATATTCAATTTGTCAGTGAACGGTAGATAAATATTAAGTAATACACTCTTCGCAACAAGGGACTCGTTTTTCCATTATTCGTGCGCTTCCCTGATGGACTGTTTGTCGAACGTTAAGGGGGGATACTCGAGATTGCAAACAGGATCGGGATATGTATAACCTCAACAGACTGGCAAAAATAATAAGTGATACCTCTGTTGACCTACTTATATAAATACGTTATATTGATAGCTAAGGTTGTACCTCATAGCATACCTTTGAAGAATTTATGGTTAAATCTGGGGAGTCGTCACCTGCGCATGCGTCAAATGGCCATAGCGTGTTAATATTTATAAACACGCGTCTACTCATGAGCCTTTGCGTTTTTAGCGTGTGTTGTTATCATCGCTTGGAACTAAATTCCCGCGCGTGCGCAGGTGACGACCCTCCCGCTTTAAATGCACTTTTTGTTGTGTAAATTGTTATTTGCATTCCGTTCACACAGATAACTCTTGATTTTGTCCAGCTTATTTAGTTCTGTTTGGAAAACGCACCCTTCGAAATAATACCTGCATATTACGATATTATATTACCATACGTACATACGACAGGTATGTCGATGTGTCGACACTGCACGTGACACGAGCATGGCGCGCGATATGATAGGGTCTCATTGAAATAAACCCGAACCACATATGCAAAGCATTTAAATCTTGCCTGTAATCCAGACCAGCAACATCAACATATGAATCAATCAAATATAATATGCAATTATTTTTGGAAGTTTATGTACGCGCATTTTCCCTTGGGCTTCCAAGGTTCTGTCATCCATAAAATCAAGCTCACTTATTATTATTGTTTTTATTCAGTAATGATGTGTAAATCTTTCATTAAAATAACTTTATGATGGCGGCCGCACAGGATAAGCATGCACAAAGTGGTAGATTATTGCTTTCCATTTTGTTCATGAAATGCAAGATTAACTCTTCCCACAATTTGAACAACAGCAACAAATTAACATATCATCATATAACCAAACTTCCGACATACCGCGATATAAATAGATTAGTTCCTGAATTCTAATATGTATCGCAAAACGTTGATATATCACAATGACTCCTACTTAAAAACATGCATATGGTTAGTAATCAATTACCATAGAGAACACTTATTTGCATACTTTCCTAATCCAGAGATCCTCAAGAAATAAAGAAAAATGTGTTTTATATAAAGAATATCCGTAATAAATGCAAAACAACATTAAAGCAAAAATTCATATGCAAGCAATATAATATCATTTATCATGAAACGTTGTGATATATTAAATAATTCATTTAAAGTGAATCAAACAAATATGCTACGATAAATTACAATTATATCAAACTTGTTATGCCTGGCTAGATATATCATCAAATAATTATAGTGGATTACATATACATTTATATAATATTTATCATCGAAATCACATTCCACACTGTAAATCCGTTAACTGACACTTAGTCTGAGATCATTTTTATATCATTTCCTTGTACACAAATGTCTAAAAGCCCAGATCAGCGGGTTGTTTCACTTTAGGTACCGTTCACCGTTCACTTTTCCAGTAATTTGTATTTCGATCTACCATGAATCTGTCAGCAGACGTATTGACGTCATCTATGTACTGGTGAATTGAACGAACAGCCAATCAGGAATGAGGTATTTTCCAATCCTTGGCTGCCAGAAACGCGTGATTATCAGTATAAAATCAAATACACGCACGTATATTTTATAACACGTTTTCTTATTGGTTAATGTTAATTCAGTAATACGCAAAAACTGGCATGATAGGCAAGTTGTGATTTGGAGCTAAACAATAAGCAAACTCCACAATTATAGTTAATGATGTTGGTGAAAGCTTTTACGAACAATTACGAAATTATTATCTATCTCGTTACTGTAGACCCGCATTTATTACACGCTATTTCGAGCTGTCTTTTTTACGGACGTTGAGCTTAGCGTAGGGAATGAGTATAAGTTTTAAATGGCGAGGCGTTTTTGTAGTCGAGTTCGAGTCCTGTGTATCGCGTGTTCATAAGTGGTAATGTATACCCGTCCGCGCCCCAATAGTGTGGACATCATCACATCTGATATAATTCCGAATATCTCTCGCTCCCAACGAGATCTCGGACGGGAGGCCATTTACAAATAAGAATATTGCGCGCTCCAGACGAGAAATCTCCATCTCGTAGGTAAACAACCACCAAAGACTCTCGTCACGTGGCCAGTCATCCTAAATTCGCGCGTACGGTGTTTTCTTATTTAGATAATCATTACCAAAAACAAAATCGCTCCACGAAAGGAATGAACTCGTGACAGATTGATTGCAAGTTACTGAATGGAAATATCATCCTGCTCACGCTACGGAAAACAAATGTCTGCTACATCACTATAAAAAATTTTTATTAGAATACAGAGAAACGTAAACATGTATCTTCTGTCAAACACATACCGCGCGGTTGAATTTCACTATACAACATATGTAAAGACAAACACCACATATATACTGGCAAGTACTGGTAATCTGCCTCCAACCACAATGTCAATACAAATATAACTTTAATATCCGCAGGATAATATTCATTTTGTATCGTATCTCATATAGGATATCAGTAACACGTAGATTCAATAATCGTAATGAGAGAAGCACACCCTGCATTCAGATTGAAAAGGTTTCAGAGTCGTATGATAACATGAACAACAAGTTTGGAATTGCATTGGTTCTTGTTCCACTTGCGATTTGAAAACGAGTTTTTCAATGCCAGTGTTTGTTTGATCTGTAATGACCTTGTTTCAAAGAAATGGCAGTAAATTGCAACACAGTTAATACCTCGTATACTTCATACACAGCTTCGTGAAATATATGTGTCTGGTAGTTTAAATTATCGCCAAAATAATTTATATTAACGAGTGACATGGTAGTTTGTCATTTTTACACGGCATCGTTGTAATTCTTTGAGGTATTCCGTCGTATCTTCTCGTGTTTGCAATGTTTATGCAAGTTTCGTCGGTATTGGCTCGTTAAACCAATTACCAGCTTGTGTGGATGATAATCATCCTCTTCATTGTACTACATTTTTAACTATCAAATCCACACTCACTCTCATCCCAGTAACACGTTAACACCGACTTATTTCATGGAGGGTAAGCCGATTCGAGGGTCACATGGAGAGACAAATGGTCTGGTAGTTAGTTTGTACTAGTATTGAAACAAATGTTCTAAGCATAATACATTTCAGTTTATGCAGGCATGGCGTATTTCTTACATAATTATCTTATTGTAACGATAACAAGTTTTACATTATTTATGAAACATTTCACTTCCTGCGAATGACGTATGATGTCACGAATCCTTTAAAGCACTGTTTCTATAGGCTAGTCAAAGACACTTTCAAAATGCATTTGTGAATAGCGTTTAACTATAGGACACGATAATAGAGCATATCCGACTTACTTAGTCCCGAGCTTATCCCAACAAGTTCACAATACGGTAATGTCCAATCATGTTTTACATTTGAGATTGATTACGAGTAATGTGCCAAGGTTCATTGTACTGTTTAAACATTTATTGTATCGAAGGCGCCGTGCCTTAGATATTATACCGCGGGGAGTGGTGTCGCCATCCTCAAAGTGGTCTCCTTAAATCGCATTATGTTTTGAAAAACATTTTTTTTTTCAAACTAATCATTACAAAAACATAAATGGCAAAATCTAGGTCTTACTTACACATAACTTACACACAGTTCTCTCCCTCCGTTGACCACTAATGTATTGTTTATTGAACTTTAATAGTGATTTTCTGTGTGTTTGGGGCTAGCAACCTATTTTTTAGCTCCGCTGTCGACTTTGTTGAGCGGAGCTTATCATATGAGTGATTGTCCGTCGTCGTCTTTGTCAATGTTTTACTTTTTCGACTTCTTCTTGAAAACTACAAGCCTGAATGCTTTGATACTTGGTGTATATGTACCTTTGGTCGACATTTCTTAGATTTGTTCATTTCATGATGATATCTTCAATTCTCTAATTTTGGTGAATATTTTTGTAATTTTTGGTAAAAAGTAATATTTTCGACTTCTTGTTAAAAGACAAAAGTCCAATTGCTTCGATATTACGTATATAGGTACTACATGTGGACCTCTCTCACATTTGTTCATTTCGTGATGATATCTTCAATTGTCTAATTTTAATGAATATTTTTGTCATTTTTGGTTAAAATTGATATTTTTGAATTCTTGTTGAAAGCAGCAACATATTGTTCATTTTCTAATGATATCTTCAGTTCTTTAATTGAAATGTACATTTCTAACAGCGGAACTATCTCAGCCGACAGGCTGCTTGTTAAATAATAATTTGAATATCGACTGGGAATAATGTCATTTCCACAATATAGTTTTGAAAGCGTGTGGCAGCATTTCTAAGATATAGTTTACTAATTCTTAAGGCTAATTGGGAGAGGCACCTGAGGTGTTTACCGATAATGTTGAACTACGAATGAACTTATTGTATTGACATCTTGAGAAAGTAACTATGGCACATCCCAAAAAATGATGTGGGCTTTCAGTTTCATGTGCTGATTTTGATAGTAAAACGACTCTTGTAACTAAACTTTTAAATACATCGCTTAACATGGATGCACTCAAGCGTTTCACGTATTTTTGTATGACAATTTGTTCATCAATTGATTATGATTAACAGTTTAGCACATTCGATTGCTTTGTCTGTGGCTGTCATGCTGTGTTTGTCACGTTTCAGTAAAATTAAGAAACATAGGAGTGGCAGCATATGTGTTTCCCATATCGCCTCAGTAACACTTGATGTTTTCAAGTTGTAGATTAAAATCCGAAGAGGTTAAGCTTTACAGAGAAAGAGTGTCATTTGGTTTATCCGTTTTGTGTGCGTACATTCCCGGAATGCTATTAACCTAAATCTTACATTTAAGGCATAGTATAACTAAGACTATAATAAGAATTAACAGCTCCGGAATATTAAAATTCCCTTTCGGGGTTTCAATCTACGTCAACTATTAAATGCCAACCAAAAAGCAATTTCACAAAGCCTCTAAAATCCACAATTTTAATTCACGTCATTTCCGATATGCTCTCAAAAAAAATCCATCGCCACTTTGTTACTTTTGCATTATATGGCTTTCCGGCCGCTCGTCTGAACACGTGCTGGGTAATGGGCATTTGATTGCGCGGCGATTAACGCGTTGTGACAAATAATTTTCGGACTTCCTCGAAAAGGTGTTATCTCTGTCGCCTGTCGGAATTAATCTTGTAGCAATTGTGAAATCAGAATCGTTCCTAAAACGTGGCGTCACTATGAACAATGCCATGCTCCAGTTGATCGGGTATCCGGTTTTTACTGAGTTCTTTTCACGCGATCTTCGACCGCTAGTCGTGTTATGCATGTTATTTCCGGGATATTTTATATATCAATTTGAATTTCAAATGAAATCAAAGTTACAACAATAACAATTCCATTGGCAAACATAATACATTTACTTAACAAACTCCAACCCCTATCGGTTAATCCTAATAATGATCCAATAATGTTTACCTGATTTTCCAGAAACCGGAATTACTTGTACATATAACATCAGCAAAAATGCGATAAATGTTCAGCATACGAAATTTACATTTCAAAGGGTTTTTTTTTTCTTCTAATAACGCTGTCATCGTGGAAGGAAATGCAAAGTTTTAAAGTTTCACGATTTACTTCCCTAAACGATCTCCCGGGTGTTGTGCTGTCATTTTAATGTTAAGAATGCATATGATATAACGGACGCTTTGGTGTCAGATGACTGTGCATATAGTTCAGCTTGCCTGACCCATGTGAATAATTCAAATGAATGTGTACGCTCCAATGCACAGTGTTAACATATATAACATTTGAATTCAGTCTCTATACGTGTATGTATAAATACATATATATTTGCTGCTTATTATCGTGTTCATGTAAATGAAGAAATAATACACATCGTTTAATAGCAATGTGATTGATGTTCCTTGTCAATTACTCGCAGAGCAATGTTTTATTTCACCGTTATATTAGTCAATGTTCCAAGCGGCATTGCATTGTAGTTTAGACCACCAACTGAACCCGACCCTGCCTTATATTATTTGTACGCAGTACACGTCGATATCATGAACCATTTCCGATAAAAAGTACCTCGTATGCCCTTCAATTTCTAAAGGCTCGCTAGTTATGTTTGGAGAAGTCGAGATCTAGTTAGTACACACATGTGTTGTGTATGTCCATTTCAGTAAACGTACGGGAGACAAGTGCTCCTTTAACCATTTCTAGACTGAGTGATGAAGTTTTTTTTTTTCCATCGGCACAATAGCATCTGAATTCAACATGTACGCCATGTGTTTCTACCACGATAACTTATATCAACTACGGATATGTACGAGTGTGGTCTTTTAAAATAGCAAGTACATATGATATTGCTAGTGTAATAACACTAACACGTTGTACCTATATTGTCAATAAAATATCCATTTCAACACCTCACAGACGAACAGAAACGCCGCCAAGTTCAACACATTGTTAAAACACCACGATTGTACTGTGTATACTTCCCGAATCTGCAAACGTAAACTTGCTAATTCAACATATGAGTATTCCATCCTTTGGATATTGAGGCTCCGAAATTCATAGATGAAAAGTTTTGATTTCTCCCCAGTGATTAGTAGCCATAATAAATCTGAACATGGTATTTTTCTGATGCATATGGTAGCAGAACATGTCAAACTTGTCTTTACACGTGACCATGTTATGTCTTATGAAGATATTTTTATATAATAAGGCGTGGGAAACCTACAATAACTATAGACCGGAAGGGAGTCGAATTGTTGGAATTCTATTTCTGATTTCTGATAACTTTTTTTTTTTAAATAATACCTTTTGTTCAAATATATATGTATATGTATTAACGCGTAGAAAAATAGTTTTGGAAGATTGTTATGCAAAGTCATTCAGAAATACACAGAATCGTGACCAACCAATTAAAGTTACCAAAAAGCAGCAGACAAGGAATACACAGAGACAATCGAATTAGACACCGGTCAAATTCGCGAGGGATCGATATGCACCCAAACAAGTGATGATAACTGTTTCAAAAAACAGCGCATTCTACTCTATTTGCTTCTATCTCATATATTAAAAATTCTCGATAATAAGTTCTACATACGCCAAGTTGAAGATAATACGATAATACTATATGAGCATGAGCTATATCCGGTCGACGAGTGGAAGCCAATTAAATTTGTTTCGGCCCTGTTACTGTTTAGCACATATGGTTCTAATTATTCATATATTAGCCGCACGCGTTTTGATAATTTCACAGCCTGGTTGTTGATACTGAACCGCGTACATTACATTTGTGATAACAAGCGATATTGATTGTAATGATCCGTATGGTAGATGGAACTCTGTGTTAGTTAACGCCGTACATTGTCATCCCGAAATCTTCCTGGGATATCTGGGACACTTCGCTGCGTTTCAGATATTGTACAAACTTGCAGGGTCATAATTGTTCCTTTTGAACGTTCAATCAAATGTGGGTGTTGGTACCTAAAGCGTACTGTACTGTTTTTGATTGTGTAAAATTGCAGCATTATCAGTTCAACCAAAAATCAGTTCCAAAATGATTTTGTTCAGCTGGTAAATTATAATATTCTCAGTCTCTCCAAAGAATACTGTTTAAACAACCATTAACCTGTGTGTGTCATTGTCTAACGCTCGCTTACTTGGGAAGTTCGTGTACAACTATCGATAAGTCAATATACAATATGTTTACATCCAAGCGTGTTTCACGATTCACTTCCCTTCGTGAAACACCACACGGTACACGAACCGGTGTTCAGGGTTGTGTTAAATCAATCTCAAGGAAATATGTTTCATGTCAATTATGATGAATGATCATATAAAGGTGTCAAAAACGGGGTCGTTATACACACAAATATGAAAGCAGTTCTTCGTTACTCTTCCATAACGGATCGCGTTGTGTATTAGACACCAGCATGATAAAACAAACCGTTTGGAATATATGTATTCCAACAACATCCAGAACCACAAGTTTAACTGAAGGCTGAAAGCTATCACCTGCAATGTTCTAATTAATAACCAAAACACCAACAGAGCGTGTTTTCTTTAACCGCTGTCCAAACGATTAAACGATGATATAGACATTTGCTAGTTTATTCTGCGATGTGTCAGTTATAATAATAAATACGTTTGTGGATTTAGAACCACAGCGTGGATATATCAGGGTGCTCCCACCGCAGGAACTTGGTAACTTGAAACTCTCGTTGCTATTTATAAAGATCGTGTTTGTCTAAAGCATTTAATGCATGCTACAAATAATGTGTTGCTAAGATAACACATACTTCACGTATGCCATATATAATCGAATCATTGCATGCTTGAATGTTCGAAAAGACATCTAGAAATCCCGCGAGCAAACACATTCAGGCTTAAGTTTATTTAGAAGACCAAATGCTCAGAACCAAGTGTTGACGCAATGCCGTGTAATGGGTGAAACTATTTACATTCAAAGGGTTATTTTCAGAAAGTCTGGGGGAAATACAATTCGTACCAGTATATCATAATTAAACAAGAAACATGTAAACACACTGGCTTTATTTCGATTAGAAAAAAAAAGACGTGCGACATTATGTGAGAAAAGCATCACGACTCAGTATGATATATTGTTGTGTCAAAAGAATTGATATTCCTCGTGCTAGCGCTACCGCTTGCACTTCACGCATTTCTTGCTTGTCTAGCACTAATCTCACCAGAATGTCGATCTAAGCTTGACGTCATTGAACTTTACGCACGTGGCACGATCTTGTCAAGCATTCACATATTCACATTTGCTCTCCAAATGACGTTTCGTGTACCACCGCGTTGGGTTCAAAGATCATCTCCACGATGGGGGTGTCGCACTGAATCTTGTCACATTACAAACGTGTGCTCCCATCCAATGGTATGTAAATTGGAAATGGCGTCGGATCCAATCTATAATAAAGGCTGTGATTGAGAGCACGTGCGGGGTAATCGAGCCGTCCTCGACCATATTGTGTTGTACTAAAAAATCTCACGATCATGTAGCGGAAATATCTTAGCTGATATAGTAAGGATGTGACCTTTCCACCGTATTGATGGGCGAACGCAGAGGCGCTGAAAACGTGCTCAACGTCAACATGTAGGCCCTTTAAATATGCATACACCTTGGACGGGTGCAGTAATTACTTGGCGCACCTTTAAAATGTCGTCAGTGTTGCAATGCATTGTGGGTTATTGTGTATGAGTAACACGGTTTTAGGGTTCGCCTTCTCTAAATGTTGTATTTTCTTTTGAGGTGTTTTCCTATTCAACCTAAGGCAGTCTCATTGTAACTAAACGACATTCTGAATTGTGTTCCGTAAGATGAATCTAGATATGAGCTCTCTTCCTTGTTATATTGCGTCGTATTCTGGAATGATCAGGTTCATGGGGCTGTCGTCTAAAAACCTCTTTTTCATTCACGGCTTTGTGGTGTACATGTGCAGCGTGGGCAATACAAATGATCCTGCAGCAAATTTCGCCATTTTGCTTCAGAACTAGATACTCCATTCGGTACGTGCACTGAGCGTGGACGAGGCACATACCACGGAATTTTGTTTTTTTTGACAAATATAAAAAATAACATTAAAAACTAGCTCGTTAAAAAATGAGACCTGTTTATTTCAATATTAAGTTTTATTGATCATAATTCAGTATATAAATAGGTGCAACAAATTTCATATTTCCTTAAAGAGATCGTTATTGCTAGGACGACGGCCACAGATGACTGCCTTCGAAACGTCCCCTCCCTTATTGTACGTATTGTGTTGTTTCTGCTTGGCATGTAGAACAAGTAATATAGATACATAATAAAGATGACCCGGATTAACAGTATTTCCCGTAAAACGTGTTTACGCACACAAGATGACGCCGTCGATAATTGGTATGTGTGATTAAGCGTATATGCCGACCGCTTAGTGTATAGGTGAAGACGATAGATTTTGTGGTATTTTTTTTACATAGTGATGCACACTATATACCATAAAAATTCTTCTTTTAGGTAAATGTCTATTTACGGATCATTTGTATATTGCATGTTATTGACATTACTGGGCACTGGCCGTCGGCGTTGGCCTTTAAAGAACTTGTTCTATCAGAACGTTTTAGTAACTTTGATTTATGTTCTGATAACAGGACTGTACCTGATTGGCTACCCAAGCCTAGCCCCTAACAGTTAAACCAATTAGAGAGCAGCTTTTTGTTGACAGGTAATTTTGACCTATCAAAATGTGTCTTGTATATATGCTTCGATTGCGGTTTTGCCGTTATCACTAAGGCTAATTAAAGAATCGAATATGTGATTATTCTTCTGTTTGTTTATTTTGTATATAAATTAAGTACTAGTAAACCGTCACGGTAGCAAGCTTGCATGTCACGTCACTCAATAGTGCATATCGTAGGTCACGTATGCTCAGCATACGAATGGTGTCGGTCGTTCATTAGAAGACACACTATGTTGTCGCAACAGGGAGCTATTGCCGAATGACTAGGAATAAGCATACCATTCGAATGAGTCAGAATCTGATGTCAGTTGAGTTGGTCAAATAACTCAATAATTTTCACACCTGAATAACTGAATATATAGAGAATATCTCATGGGTGATCTGATCTACAAAATTTGGCTCACGAATTGGCGAAACCCTCTTTATCACCGTGTATTAATTTTGTAGTTTTTAACACAGGAAGCCCAGAAACTATGATCAACTGTACGCACTCCCTATGAGCGCGCGGGGGGGGGATCGGCTGGTATCTAGTGTAAGAAATAGACAAGGAATGAAGGCTCCAGCCAGCTAACATTTTTTAAACTCGAAAAAACAGACGAACAGAATGAAAAACAAAATCTAAAAAAAATACCAGGCTGAAGAATATTAGTTGCTCCTTCAAATGTCGCCAAAGCCTTACCTACATTTTACCGATATTTGCTGAATAAATCAAGAAAACTACACAAATTTACTCCATTTAGGAATTCCTAACGGTTTGCCCGAACGCACGGCACAGTTGGAGGCGTGGCCTGTTCAGCATTTGTCAACAACCAATCACAAGACTGGTATTTTTTTTAGATTTTATTTCTTATTTGTTTCGTCTGTTTTTTCGAGTTTAAAAAATGTGAGGAGGTGGCTGGAGCCTTCATCCCTTGTCTATTTCTTACACTAGATACCAGCATATCCCCCCCGCTCATAGAGACTGTGCATTACAGTTGATTATAGTTCCTGGGTTCCTTGTGGTTTTTAAACACAGAACTGGTGCAGGAAACGTAATTTGTGAGCGCATATTCAAAATGATTTTCCTAAAATGACCACCTTTAAGTTGCCCTTATGTGATTAAAGCGTATGTTTATTTTTTGGAGTTATCAATGTATTTTCGGCGTTAATGAAATGATTACTAATTGTAAAGTCAATTCCTAACGTGACCTTTCACATTCATTGAGATATAGCCAATACACACGGGTAAAACACGAGACAAGTTAGGGACGAAAGAGTCAGAACAGGTTCCTCACTTAGATGCGGCTTTTATGGGACATACATAGCTTTAGTTGACATCTGAAACTAACTATATAGAAATATTGGAATTAATATGATTTCTAACAACCCTTCAAATTAAATTAAACTAACACGCACAAAAAGAGACAATGCTAATGTGGTACATGTCACATGCCGCGTCTGTGCCGGTCGTCCGAAGGGATCAGCTTCTCAAACTGACCTCACTTAAAATTTATCCCTTGTGTCAGATTTCTAATCCAATACAAGAATAATATAGGGCGTTTTTTTTATTTGTATAATATCAACTTGAATTCACTTTAGTAAATAAAATAGGAGAACGAAAGAAAATCAAACTTGTCAATTTAACACCCAGATGTAGGCTTGGCACGTTGATTGCTTCTAGTTGAACTAGTTAAAATTTTGAAAAGCGAACTTATATACATAGATAATTTATTCACGACATTCTTTACAGGAAACAACACACGTGACGTTAAAGGCGCGTGTACGTTAATTATGCTTGAAAATCGGAGAATATTTCGTGAAAAAACATGTCATAGTTAGCTCAAGATTTTAACCTACATGAAATCCCGTGAACAACCGAAGAATGTTTTACTCACGATGTGTGTCACATTCTGGGTGTTCATTCATACATTATTTCTGTCCCTTTGATGTGTACCTTCATCATTTCAAGGACAGCATGACAAACGTCCTTGTCCTGAGTTAGATAATTAGCTTGTTCGAGGGGTATTTAATTGACATGACATCCGATGAAACGGGCAGATGCTGTTATGTTCATAAAGGCTTCGTATTTCATACACAAATGAGATAGGCCGCTTTTCGTATAGACAATGTACTACACTTTTCAAGTCCTATCATACTTTGGACTATTGCATCATTGATTGATTGATTGATTGATTGATTGATTGATTGAGTGAGTGAGTGAGTGAGTGAGTGAGTGAGTGAGTGAGTGAGTGAGTGAGTGAGTGAATGAGAGATGTGTTCGTCGAGGTGGGGTGCATCCAGGGACGAACACAGATTGTTTTGGTATATCTTTAATGAAGTAAGTTGATATGTGACGTCACTGATGTATGTTGAGAAGTGGCGACATGGATGGCGGCATCGATGCGTGTTTGTTTGTCGTTTCTGGCGATGATTGAATCGTTGCATGATGCCGAAAGAATAAAAACAACATAACACTACAATACCCGGGGCTATGTAATCGCGAAAAGGCTCTATTTACCGCGCGAATTCTGCTGGATACATACCATCAAAATGTTTTTCACGTGGTATTCTGACCTAAAAGCCGACATTTCTGTACTCGGACTTATTAGCGTTTTTTCACAGTTCCACAGATGTGTCGTGAGGGTGTTCAACAGTTTGTGAAAATAAACATTGCCAGATTTTGCCCCGGGATTGTTATAGAAGAACTTTGCAGCTGTGCGCCCAACTCACCTCGTTATATAAAACTATAGTATGGATGCTGTATGTGAGCGATACTAGGTTAACTTGGCAGAACTTTAGCTGCATTCGACAAACTAAATATAAATTGATGTCTTGAAGTTAATTCCAGAACACAATATATACCTTTGATGGTTAACTTGAAGCAGTGTTTATTGATGAGTTAAATGTGCGTGCAAGTGCTCTCATTACTATTATCAGTTATAATATAATAAGATTAAAAAAAAACAATTACTGTTGAACATCGCAATGCACATCATTAGCGAGTTCCTGCTCTGTCCATATTTGGAAATATACCCACCTGCGCATAAACCGTGTGTCGGTTCCACGCATGCGTATCTAACAACTGGGGTTATTGCAAATTTGTGCAATGTGTTGTGGCCTACCTGTGTGATTTCTCTCTTTTTTTCTGTCACACAACTAGAGATTAGATGAAGCAATCAAAGAAGCTTCATTGAAGTCTTTTATATTAGCGCGTCCCATGGACTTGATTACAGACATGCCGCTTTGTATCATCGTCGCGTAAATGACGCGAAGCTTTTTTCAGTTCACCATCCTAAATTGGCTAACTATGCCAGTTATCATTACATACAATTAGGAACATATACCAATTCCAATAATTACACAAATTTCAATAAACTTTAAATCGTAGATCATACCGAAAAACATTGAATAGATGATTACACGGGTAGGCCAATTAAACGCTCGGTCTAGATATATTAGTTCTAAGTTTACCATACAAAAAACAGGCACAGATTAGAATAGTTGATGCACGTACATACACGACGCAACATTCTGAACTCGTGTCTGATGTAAACGGTAGAGACCCCTGCTCCTGTACTTCAACTTGCAATTGTAATTGAACGGACTTTGTGGATTTTAGTGAACGACAAAAATGCGTGACCACAGATGCCCACCTAACGCATACCCAGGCTTAATGCCTAAGAAAGTTACCCATTATTTGTATATTGTAACAACAAACATATTCATGAACAAATTTACAAAGTTTAACGCAACTCGTAAATCTTTAAAACAAGCTCCGTCTTTTTAGATGTTAACATTCCGTGACAACTATGTATGTATTTTTTTCTATTTTTTTTTTATTCGAGACAAAAAAGACACGGGCTACTGGTCGTGTTCGGAATTTTGGAAGAGAATATAGAAGGAATATACGTGTTTACTCGGTGGTAGGTGATTGGGCGCTTATAAATGGTTACAGGTCAAACTGTTAAATGCCAGTTTTGCATAATTTCATACAATCAGACTGAGAAATGCATTAATGGCCATTCAAGTTATCGGATTGAACGAAAGACGCTGTGTTCAGACGCAATATGGACAGCTGATTACCATAATGCGTGGGATTCATACCTATCAGGTATAATCACATTATTCGCCTATTTACTGAAATATTATAACATTTAACTTGTATGCCACTCTCGGTTCTCTTGAGAATGCTAATTGTCCAACGCTGTGCAAATTAAGGCGTTGGAAATTAGTTTCGAAAATCTTATCTAAATAAATTACCATGTGACGCGCGCCTAATGAGGTAATTTGCATATTTCTTCTCTCCAATTACGCGGTGCCGCGGGGTGCCATCTTCGCTTGGGTTTAAACTGATACGATAACGGGAAAACATTGATGCATTTTCAATTTGGAAGAATTATGGGATCTACGTGTTGGGAATGGTAGAAGGAACGGATCAAGCTCGTCATAAATACATAATGCTGCGCTATTATTTGAACTTGCCGTTCGTTGTTACTACACTAAACTCTCTAGCGCTGTCAATGCGCATCACATCGAAGTGGTCAGCAAAGCGTGCTAGTGGTTTAGATTGAGAAGGGCTGTGCCCCACAGATAGTATGACAAACAAGAATATACCAGGGGTGTCGTTAAGGGGGCATCTGGTTAAACGACGTTTGCTTTGAACAATTCGATCCCGAGGCGTGTGGCGTCGGTTGATCGTGAAATTGCACAACCACGCGAGAGCATCAACATTGCCTACAGGCGTAGCTTGATTGGAGACCATGCGATATCTTGTAGGTAATCCCTTTCTCAAACATAAATATTTAGTTGAACAAATACCACCCTGGTGCAAATCGTATTTATTGATGCTTACATTGGTTCATAGCTTGCAGAATGATTGTTGAATTCTTAATAACTTGGCATACATTACTTAAGCTTGAAGGATCACACCATTTTAATAGTAGTCCATTTGATGATGAACATTTTTTTTATATAACATATCGTATTTAGAATTGGGAATGCGAACACAAGTTATAATGGGTTGTTTTGTCCCCGTTTTATCACGTACTGCTTATTTTCATTACGACTCTTTCTGACGCTTCGCTGAATTCGTCTATCAACTGTTTACATTATCATTGAAAGCGCTATTCGTCTTATGTAATACCCACTCTCCAATGTGAAAACAGACGCACTCGAGCAATCGCCAATTCTGTAGTGGGCAAAAAAACAAAAAACAAAAACATATTTCGACACGTGCTTGTTTGATTGATCACATACGGTGTGTTGGGATGCGGTGATGAGTAAAATATTGCAAAGTAATCGTACGATTCATGCGTGGAAATATGCCCTGCAGCACAAATGTCACCGTTGTACAGATATCCATACATACAATGTTTGAAGTGCAGTGTTTACAATCATGCGAATGTGAACAAAGAACAAAAATCGATAAAAACAAATCAAAAAACGTACATGACCTTGTTTCAACTCAAAATTGCCCGGGATGTGACCTGACACATATTTGTATAATTTAAATGACTGTCTTCCCCTCGGGCGAATCCGATAACGTTGTATTCCTGCCGCATTACCTAAAACCTACACGTCACTCAACTTAGTTACTTTTAATATCAATACGCCAATTACCATAACCTTGTAAATTTCGCTTGGGGCAGTTATATGTATAGTGACTACAGCTCATAACACGGGCATTTTACGAGCTTACGAGTTTTACCGACCACCCGTCTCGAAATCGGAGTATCATACGATACGGTATTTCAATAATGTTAAACAGCCGCCTTACAGAAATGTAGCCTACCGTTCTAACAATTCGGGTATTCTTAATATGATTGCCGATCGAATTGTGAGTCGTGGTTGATTATTCGATAAGACCTATAGCACAGACTGACAGTTGTCACGTTGAGATAGTTAGGTGTTACAATTTAGCGTGATTGTGCACAGTCGATTTAGAATACCGTGGACGGACCCGACATAACGGTTAACTGTGGTTATTATATCTGCGGGGAGTAGACTTGAGACGCGAATGGATGCTGAGGTCTCGTAGAAAACGAGAAAGCCACGAGACTTGTTTTTATCCCTCAATTAGTGCCCATTTATTTCAGTCAACGCGTCTATTTTTTTACTGATCCACGTAACCATGGTTACTGGAACAATGGGCGTGGTTAGGGGGTGGGCTCTATTTGAACGGATACACATATTTCGAACAACGTATGTAACCTACACACCCCTCTAGTAATAATGCATCTGGTCTAATACCGTCGCTGATCAGGATGTTATGAGTGAGTTGCTGGGGGTATGTGGTGATTGGGATGTTGTCTACATCTCACATTATTCCTGCTATTGTATTTATCCAAGGAGGGCGCAAACGCGTAAATAGTGAAAACTTGCACACAATGACAGCCGTACCAAAATAAATCATAATCACTTCTGCACACTTCACAATTGCATTTATTTTACGTGTTACGCCCTCTATCAACACGTAACGACTATAATAACTATAATACTAGTATCCAAACACGTATATGGTGTCTCGTAACGAAACACGAGTACGAAGTCGGGGCATTGTTATGACTGCCAGGTAGCTGTAGTATAAGTACAAGCCCGGAATCTCGTGAAATACCATTCTAAATATACTCTCACAAAGTCAACATATCTGTGAAGGTATATTACTCGTATATATATATATATATATATATATATATATATATATATATATATATATATATATATATATATATATATATATATATATGTGTGTGTGTGTGTGTGTGTGTGTGTGTGTGCTGTGTGTGTGTGTGTGTATGTATAAATATATGATCACACACATTTATATTGTTTGAATTTGAAGAATGTGATTATGTGAATCATAGTATTTTTCAGATGTTTAAAGGTTTTTTCACTCGAAAGATATGTGTAATTTATTTTCATCATTTTGTTATGCTAATTTGCAGGTAACAGAGCGTTTAATATGAGCGTTCGGAAAAATATTTTTTCGAAAACTAAACATTTGATGAATTAATGAACACATTGCCACATAGATGATCGGTAAACATGACACACCGAAACAGAAGTAATCATCGTGTATTTCATTATATTAAATCTAGAAGTTCAATGGCTCTGTAGGTTTGTAAATATTTCATTTGTTGATCGAACTGCGACGATTACCCCGATACATTTTTTTTAAATCTGCAGGTCTCCTCCATTTCAATACATACAGCCCCTGGCATGATTATCTCGTACATCGGAAATACAAGGGTATACCCGAACAATTTTGTGTTCAATGTTTATTCACCGTGACTGCAGCGTACTAGTATCAAGGTTTTTGCCATGCGAGGGCGCTCTGCTCATGTTTGTGTTTTATTACTCGACGCTTGGTGGCACAAATTAGCGCCGCCGCGTGGTCAAAGTTCCAAAGACATATGACCTTCGTTTTAAATGCGAAATCGTGACGTCATTTTGTTAATATTCACATCATGTTCAGTAAATCACGCGACCTCGTCTGTCGTGTTGATTCTTGATAAAGCCTCAACGACATTTGCAATTCTGAGTGACGTCACGTCGCGTAATCGAGTATACAACCCGTAACGCCACGTGTATCAACCTGTTCTATGAATATTTTGGGAATCGCATTTCTCCCGAACTCATACATATGAATGATATGCTAATTATTTTTAAAGTCTGGGCTACAATTTCATGAAATCATTTCCTCAATGATTCACAACATTGGATATACCCTACCCATAATCCTTTGCAGGAGAATCAATATAGTGAACCACATGCAGAGAATGATAAGTGAAATGAACAAACTATAAATTCAATTCTCCTACATTTATGTTCATCTGAGAGCATTACGTTGTTTGTCCGGGCTTCCGCTTTAAATAAAGCGTGACGTATATAAGCCTCGTTTTGTGATAGGCTGAACATTATAATTTGAAATTTCAAATTTCAGTCAGCATTTATCGACAATGGTCGTCTAACGGATGTGAATAATCGATGTTATTTATTCGCATATCGCTGTGAAAAAAGGCGATATGACCCGGCCTGTCACGCAAGAGATTCTCCGCGGACTGTTCTCACGCGCATAAAACGCCAACGTTCACAGCGCCACGAAGCGCGTCTTAGAATTTCGTGTGTATATTTACATGCATTGTATCAATCTCCTTCCCATAGGCCTTTGCGCTTTACGCAATAGTGTATGTTAAGTAACGCGCATCGAACTGTGCGGAGTTCGGCATTGTATACGTCGCATGCGACTCACATCGAACATTGCGCGAGGTGACGACTGTGATGTTTTAACCTGAATGTCATTACGGTTATTCTCCCTATATTAACACCAACGCATATACTAAATATCACAACTTGCAATAGTATACACCCTGGGCACGCGATCTATGATAATTAGTGTCGACCATCACTATATGTTATTTAATAACTCATAATTAACATAATTGAAGCTGTTTGTCATGGCACGCAATAATGAAACACCTTCACATCTGTGTGTTGCATGCAGAAGTTGCCAACTTGATCAATCGTTTTGTCCGAATATGATAACCAAACGCACTTTAATTCACGCATTACACGTGTATGTTTTGTTGCGATGATTGAGACACGTTGAAGTGAATAACAATGATAAATTACGGCGATCAGTGGCAATACAAAATTATTCATCAAAAAATAACGATAGATTTATAGAGGTTGTCCACAGGCTAAAACGGGAAATCAGTGTGAATTAGCCTATCATACCAATTCACCACACATTACGTCATTATGCATACTGCGCGGATACAACACGTGACTTCATCAAATACTAGTATACTGAATTACACACACCATTGTTTACGTTACTAAGTCCGCTCGATTACAGCGCGGAAATTATTACGAATGGCGCCTGATTTACATAATAATGCTATATATTCTGTGTAATTATCTCTTGATAATGAAATAATTAACCTCCTTTGTTTCTTGAATAGTGGCCAAGATAAAACAAAACTAGGAATCGTAAAAAGTCGCGATGCGCTAACAGTAGGTGCACGGAGGAAACCGGATGAGCCCGAACAATAACAGTAGGCGGTGAGACAACAGGCTTAGTCTTCGGCAAATATCGGCATATCGACGATAGTGCAGGTAATCGAGTGAAAACATTTGTTTCAGAGAAGAGAGGCGTGATAATATTATTGCACAGAAGTCTTCGTGGTAGATAATGTTTTAATGCAAACTAAAATAAAAAAACAAGAAAATGAAAATTAAATATCTCAACCTCGTGTTGTATTTGCAATTTTACTTGACAACATACATCTGACAACATACACACTAATCCAGTTTGATTGAGTGTACGTTTATTTACACCCTATCCATCTACCCCGACACCACTGTCATCATTCACACTGAACAACTGCATATGACAGCAAGCATGACACCACTGAGCCCTACAACGTAATTATTGCAAAATTTAATACATTCAGCAGAAGTAATTCATGATATGCTTCGGCAGAATAAACAGAATATAAACATAAACATTTAACATGTTTTGACTTAGTTATTGTATTTCTCGTTGCCATAGCAAATCGTACCGGGTGGTTGACTATCAATAGTTGCTGAGCCAAACATATGCTCCGAACAATCGTCGATGCTTGGTAAAACAAAATAATTGCCGCTGTTGCGTCACACATTGAGCTGTTTACTGGGTATAATACATCAGTAATAGTTTATGTGTCGAACACGGTGTAAGTCTGATTTCTCCATACGATTGATTGGTACACGATACTGCGTTGTTTTACAAACTAACCGTTTTTCCGCCAAATATTTGAGTTTCTCACATTTACATCATTTTATTTTCATGTTAAATCGGGAGGGTCGTCACCTGCGCACGCGCGGAAATTGAGTCCCAACCGACGATAACAACGCACGCTAAAAACGCAAAGGTTCATGGGTAGACGCTTGTTTGTAAACAATAACAGGCTTTGGCCATCTGACGCATGCGTAGATGACGACCTGCTCGCTTAAATCACGCCGTGTTATGATGTTATATTTGACTCAGCTGCAGCTGTATTATCCGGGTTTTATAATACCAGCGTTTTATAAAACTGCGCATCGCTCTGTTATATCAACGCGATAAATGGTGGGTGTAGTCGGTTCGAGATTGGCATATTGGAGAGATGCGTATCTTTTACGCAGCGTATGCCCTAACGTGTTTAATCGCTGTGCTTGGCCGCATTTAATTGAATTATCGTACATACTTTCTAGTCCATGTACTCCAATCACCCATATGTTTTTAGTAAATGATATGGAAAGATCCCAGTTGTTTAATCGTTGCCGAGAAACATGTTTTCCTAATGATATCGAGCGAGCTGTTTCCATGACAGTAAAACATAACAATTTATCATATATAAATAACAATGTATTACTAGTATTTTCTCCTCGTTGCGGCTGGTTCGTTTTGATGAATTGGGTTGCCCCGTATCGTCCTACATTTTATATCAGTTCACGTCACGAATTTATAACGCCGAAGTTTTTGTCAAATAATGTATGTTCTATGGTTGACATCTACGTTATAAAACAGGTGATCGTGTAAATTACTCGAAATTCGACCGCGCTACGCGACGACCACCGGCACATGAACATCAACACCATTAAACAGACATTAATAATCTGACATACTCCACATTTACAGAGTGACGCCGTCACGGTGTCACCCACTTACCCTCAACACACGGTTTTGCTCGTGGTGTGTTCAGATAAGATGTATAAAATTAACAAGAGAACTGGTGATGGTTATGAACCATAACTGCCTCAGCACAAAGGATGTTGTGTAATACTAGGGAATGTAAATACATCTGCATTAACTTTCACTATTAAGTACAATATTGGAGTAGAAGCAAGGCTACGCAAATTTGCGAAATAGTAGTTAGTTAGAATTACCAGACATTGTGGGATATAAAGAAGTGACCTATTAACCCATGGAACATACTCACACATATCCATACATGTCTTATTGTGTGGGGAAAGCTGTCATGTACACAATCATAATAACTGGAAATAGTTTCACAACAGAAAACAAGTGTTATTGCTGTAAATAACTATGAACAATAACAACTGAAATTTAGAAAAACTATGAACAAAAAATAATGAAAGTATGTGATTTTCTGCACAGTTTCCAGAAAATTATTAACCGAACCATAACATTTATAAAAAGCACAAAGCTAAGATTCACTTCGAGTATATCAGAAATTTAATCTTACAATTGCATACGAGTCGTCAAAACGTACAGTTTGGTGACATAATTCAAATTTTGTATAGTTCAATATGCATACAACCACCCATGTACTAGTACATTTTGAAAATAAACCCCTCTTTCACATTGTGCAAATACAAACAAGACATCAAACCTTCCTGACAGTAATATGTAAGCGTTGTATTAACCCGAATGAAAAGTCTTGAGTCACGGCGAATACTTCTATCGAGTCGCCCATTTAAAAACTTCTTCAACTAGCCAAGGCCAATCAATAATGTGCGGGGTCGTTAATTAAATACTAATAATTTTATTAACACTTACACATTCCCCGAAGGGATTGGCAATGGCTACAAATGTTTAAGAAAGAATAACAGATTAAACAAATTAAATAAATAATATAAAATAAAAACATACAAAAAACTAAGCTAATACATTACTGTAACAGAGAAAGAAAATATTAAGACTAAATTATTATACAATAAAAAGATAGAAAAAATGCAAAACGTAACTGGGAAAGAAAATTGTCACTGGGGTTGCTGTCTTATTTCAAAACACTTCTTTAGGTACCTTGCTACAGGGAGTATAGACCACTGTTGTTTAGCAAGAGTATGAATTGTGTCTTTGGTGACAAATTTTGGTTTTTGCCATTTCAAATAAGACATTTCTATCGGGGGTATAACTTTTGCATGACATCATTAGGTGATACTCATCTTCTACGTGATTCTGATCACAAAGGTTACATAATCTATTAGCAGGGGGTATTCCGTTGTGTCTGTCAGTCTCAGTTTTCAAGTTATGGTCACTGAGGCGGAATTATTTAAATTTTCGCGCATCTCAATATTTTGCAGGGTAACAGGGTGGGTTTCAAAAGCAAAATTGTTTTTTAATTCTCTGAATGTTCTTAATTTATTTATATTTCATATTGGTTTGATTGATTTTCGTTTTGTAATTCACTTTTCCAAGTTGATATAAATGATGTTTGTATATTTTTATTAATTTGTCCTAATTGCCTTGTTGTTAGAATTTCATTGTTGTCAACCAGGTTAGACTGGTTGATGTTATTCAAAAGGGAGTCTACCATTTACTATTAATTTCCTAATATTAACAATTTACCATTAAACTCAAAAACATTGTAATGTTATTACTTCTACATCAGCTAACACCAATTAAAACCAACATCGATTTAGAATTACTGTGGCCAATGTCATTGAAATGTTTTGCTCTTCCATAGAGCAGCAGTTTCCCTTTTCTAATAATCAAAACCACCCTTGACACCCAGGAGAAGTATGTCCATTGTTTGACAACAACGACTGTCCCAAGAGATTTTCGTCTTCTCAATTTCTCAAGATAAGTTTTCTTTACTAGAAGGAAATGTCCTTGACAGCATTTCTTGAATTAATTTCCATTGCACAAAAAAGCAGCAAATACTGTTACTGAAGCACAGAATTGGCATGATTTTTTCCCCGGCCATTCACGCAAACTGCAAATCAAGACTTTTACCGCATCCATAGTTGTTGACAGCCGATGAATGATGATGAATGTATTGTGATGTATTTTGACCTCCGGATTCTGACCTTACATTCTTGCCACATTTACTGCCCTTTTATATCCGTTCAATTTCCTTTCATTATTTCATACATATTCCATGATATTGTATATTTAAAACAAACTTTTATTTCACAGTCACTTAAGTTTTCACTTTTCTAAAATTATCTTACTGATCAAAAGACTTTTCACTAACATCATGCAATCTCCCATAGTACTTCCGCAGACACAGCGACGATCGCCAAAATATCTACAAATAACCTCGCTCTCAGGAGCTGAGGAATAATTATTTAGTTAACTGAACCGGAACCATTTCTAAAAGTCACAAAGATGCTGAAAGAAATGTGCATGAACCCAGTTCGATCACGTAGGGACACTGTGGTCGACTTCACGAGAGCTTATCGAAGTGATAGGACTCATCGGAAGTAATTACATCAAGAAGACATATTCGGGTGCTCTTGACAAAATTGGATCTATCAGGAGTCGATCACTTCGCTATAAGTCTCATCACTGGTGAAATTGATTTTAAAGCGGGGGAGTCGTCACCTGCGCATGCGTGAGATGGCCATAGCGTGTCACAATATTCTATCCATGAGCCTTTGCGTTTTTAGCGTGTGATGTTATCGTCGCTTGGGACTCAATTCCCGCGCGTGCGCAGGTGACGACAATCCCGCTTTAATAGTATAAATCCGCTATCTTTCGTGATTAAATACATGATGCCAAAAACACGAATTGCAGACGGAGGTCAGGTTGAACATAGCCCTGTCATGAATATTTTATTGCTAATATAGAGTTTTTAAATAATATATTAAAACAGATAATTCACAACTAAATGAGTAAAGACTAGTACTGTCTTGTTCACATCTAATTCGATTAATCCGCCGCGCTCGTAACTACGTCATCGTAGGTCATAGGTTATCGAATTCTCGAAACGTATTCTGAAGGTGCGAACGACAATTTCCATTTCTCGGAGAAAGTGATTGTACACATGCGCGCCTGAAACACGTGACTTTGACTTGCTTCTGTGACCCAATCATAATCTGTGTATTGCTGGGTATCCACGTGCGTAATACTACCTGTATACAATCAAGCGAGTATCTGAGATTCAAGTATATAGTAAATAGTTAAGGGTTTGCAAGTTGTGTGATTTGCGTTCTATGCGTTACAAGCCGTACAAATTGTTCATCTCTGGTTGCTTTTTTGTGTGCCCCTGCGTTTCACATAGTGATTTTTTTGTTCCTTTGACTGTAATGAATGGAGTGATAACCTCGCTAATATCTGATTCCATAAATGAAACTCCCCGTTGTTACCGATTAACGTCCATGACGACCTTTGATGGTCAGAACAAGTTCGATTGACGAGCGCGTGAAATCGCGCAAAATAGAAACTTAGCCAATGTCTTTCACGTACGACACTGGTTCAGAATGATATCAAGCTTTCAAAGGAGTGAAGATTGTTCTACAAACTCTGGAGACGATATGGGATAGCTATTATAGTGATCCGTGTGCATTTAAATAAATTGAATCAATGAGATTAGTGCGTTGCTATAGTAACTGACGTTCGTTGTCAAAAGTAGTCAGGTTTCACTTTTGAGCGCGCTGTCCTGATCAGACATTTTAATAGGTTAAAAGTGCGCTTTCATATCAGCGTTCTTGCGTCCCCTGGGCATTTCTAGAAAAATATAAATGTCGAACCAAAATTGCATGTTATTGTTTTTGCTCTAAGCTTCGCTCATATATATCGCTAACTGAAATTCAACTTTAGTAGTAATGATCCTGTCATTTGATTTGTAATGGCGGAAATTGCTATGGGTATTTCAACGTTTCGACTTTAATTTTCGTGGTGGTTTCATGCTGAAATTGCTCGATCATGTGATTTTATTGCACAATTTAAGAAAGAAATACGTTAATAGCTTGCTTGTTATTTAAAGTTCACCCCGATTTACATTGATAGCTCCATAATTTGGATCCACTCGAAATGATCGCCGTGGAATCTTCGAGTTATACGTTGATACCTCATAGTCAGTAATCAGTTCCGGGAAACTGAACTCCAGTCTATTAACTTGATTCGTGGCGTTAAATTTGTATTGGTATTAATCCTAATGATCATAGTACATGTTGTTCCCAGTAACGACAACGATTCCAATGAAATGGAGCACAAAGAATCCTTACCCAGATGCTATATTACAAACAACCCACAACTATTAATTGTAGTATCTACCACCAAATGAACGTTCCGTGGACAATTCGCATGGCCTATTCATATTTGTTGACTGTGTTCTGAAAGAGGTACTCCCAAAAAAGAAATCATTACACTAGACTGGATTTCATCATAACAGTTGTTATTAAAAATTTCCTTTGGTGCAAGTAGCCACCGAGATCTCGTTGGGAACGAGTCTCGTGAGACTTGTTTTTGTCCTTCTAATAGGTTCAATTCTCTCCCACCATGACTATTGCATCCGCAGTTCGAAATATCATAGTTACATTAGTAAGAGGAAACTCTGACACGATGACGGGAGCGAATTGAACAATTTTGAGGGATGAAAACAAGTCCTGCGGGTATCTCATTCTCAACGAGACCTTTTTGGTCAATGCGTCTGAGGTTAGTATTCGTTTTTGTCTACCAATTCTAATAAACTTCAACAGCATGTAATATAAAGATTACTTTGAAGTTGCTCTTAGAGGCAAGGGCAGTTGTGTTGTCACCCCTGAGCGTAATGGTATATTTCATCTGATTTCACAGACTATTTCTGTCATACGATATCCATTATCTTGTCGATGTTGTTCACTCAACGGGAACAAACGGCTAAGGTCGGTACTGGCGCACCCATAACGGATCGAAGCGATTATCCTTCACCATTATGTAAAGTAAATGAACCTTAATGCAAAGGCCAGACGGTTACCTTACCCAAAAATAACCATCACAGACACATTACGGCACACATCGACGCAACGTTCAGCGAATACTTTTCCATGAAATCAACGTTGCAACTCGGCGGACTATCAAACTAAGCACGATAACAGAGTACATCAGTTGTGTTTATTGTTAGGGGAGTCGTCACCTGCGCATGCGTTATGTGGCAATAGCGTGTAATTGTTTACAAACAAGGGTCTACCCATGAGCCTTTGTGTTTTTAGCGTGTGTTGTTATCGTCGATTGGGATTCAATTCCCGTGCGTGCGCAGGTGACGACCCTCCCGCTTTAAAACTCACTCGTAGTCACACGGTGTACAATAAACCCTGGAGGCAAATGGCCATCGATATGCCGACAAGAGCAAGGAATCCAAAACTTGCTTTTCCCCCTCAATGATCATCCATTTACTTCCGTCATCGGATCAGCTGCCTGGATTACCATTTCTACCATAGACCAGGTGACGGCGGATGACTAATTTATTTACAACTTAAAGTATCAGATCTTTTTTTTAGGCTTTCATGAAACTGTATTTATCAACCAAGAGGGTCTCACACAAACCTATTTGCATGGACATTTTCTGTACTTCTTTGCCAGATATGTGTTTCTTATATTTGTTAATCAATCGGTCGGTCGGGTCCGTCCGATCGACACACACATATAACTTTGAACCCTTCTTGAAGCGTTGGCGAATACAAATATAACGCGCCAAGTGATAGTGAAGAGGCTAGGTACGTTTCAAGAATTGTTGCTGTGAAAGGATTTGTGACAAAATAGTCAGTAATGCATTAGTTTGAACAGATTTGTGATCGAAGTTGAGTGTATAGCACTTAGCCACGTGGTGTAATGTTACACATGGAGATTGTTGGCTTTGTCCCAACGTAACTTTCCCTTAATACTTAACTCCCACGTCCTACGTCACAACTTACATAAGCAGCTCGATCGACAAACTATAAGCTACACAGTGCATTTACTTTGACAAGAAATCCGCTGTATCTGTTGTATATCAGTATATCATGTGTCTGGTTGGAGCGTCTAGTGCGCAACACCACGCGCATATCATATCCAATGCCTGTGAGTGAAAAGAGGCAGAAAAAAACACGTGTGTTTTTGGATTTAAAATGAGTCATGCGCACACACCTGAACATAACACGCTGACCCACGTGCGTATGACATGACGTCGATTAAATATTGATGCAAAGGGCGGTGGCCGTCACACCGCGCATGTGCAACATTTGTATCGATAAAGAATGTTTTCCCGCAATCCAATGCGCTCGTCTAATAGAAATCATAAGTTCCAGTTGTAATATAGGCGAGACGTGCACTAATTACCGCGGGTGACTAACTCGATGCCTTCCAAATGTCAATTAAATTACCTAGTTAAAACTTAGTAGTGTATCTATTTGTACTCGTTGGTCTTACATCAGTAAAAGTCGCCTTCTTTGTTCATATGAAATCCATATCTCGCGCATGCGTGACGTGACGACGACCGCAATTTAAAAGAGATCTCACAACCTTAGATACATAGAGTAATTCTAAAAAAAAAACAGTTGCAATGGCTGGGTAATATTTTAACTACAGGCCATTCACACACAAAAAAACAGCATCGACAGTATGATAACACGTTTTAGTGTACCACATATGGTACTTTTATGGTTTAATTTGCGTACGGTTGAGTGAAATCTGTCACGTGGTGCTGTAAAATTTACCTTGTAGAAATACTGATATTGTTTTATTAATGTCACTAATGGGCGTAAGATAGATAAACACAGACAATCGTATTTTCCAGACGCTATTTTACTTCTGACTGGCTTCATCCCGTACGTGTGGGTATTTGCAGTGATTTTTATTTTCGAGTTAGTGCGAAAACTGTCATAATATATAATCGTACATGTTCGAAATTAGGAAAACTAAAATTGGTATCTAAACGCATTTCCGCATTTCGTTTTTTTTTTATAGAGTTGGAGCCTAAAATGACGGCCAGTTTGAATATAAATTAGTTGCGATCTTCAAAGTTGACAGCTTTTGTTTGCGTGGTTTATTCAAAACATATCGATGTGAAATGGACAGATGTCGAAGTTAACACACAAATGGTCGAGTGAATTCCTTTACCTTTACCCAGACAATTAAATGTTGCGCATAGACCATAAAAGGGCTTAGAACACACATTTACACAGGAAAAGAATTACGATCTTTTTTTTTATTATTATTGTATTTAAGTTGCACTTGAGTGCAATTACTTTTCTACAAAACCTTACTGCTATAACCATAAACCTACTGGAACATGAAATTCAATGAAAAGTCAGAAAAGCAACTTTTAACTGCTTGGGAATGATAACATAATTATAATCGTGATATATATTTTAATTGTGTCCGGTGCTAGTTGACCTCTTGTATTACATTACGTACTCGCGTGCCGTGTGCAAAAATATGGCGAGGAACTTCATGGCGCGGCGCCATGATATGGTAAGTTAGTTGGTGATGTGTGTCCTGCGGATGCAATAGCACAAGTGACATTGTGATACTGTCCACAACATCTCGGACGAGGGCACTAGATTATGTAACTAGTTCAACAAGCTTTACAAAAAATCAATCCACGTCATCCAATACCCTTCATATGTGTGTAAACTGGCATAATTCCACCCAGTTGTTGACTGGTTCATTGATTTCATGCAATTTTTGCTTTTGCGACAATTCATTCGTTATATTGCAAAGTCAATGGTAAACTACTTTTGGCGGAGTGAACAATACAATAATACATGTGTCTTTTGATCATATTATGTGTTGGGTTGTTATTGTTTAGTTGATAGAAAACATGCTGGGAGTAAGGTTGTGGTTGTTTCGGCGGATATGAAACAGTTGCATAATTATTATTTTTTAGACAAAATTAAACTATTATCTAGGATCACGCCAAATGAGCGGGCTGTGTTCATGCACTTGCGGATAATCACACTGGTGACAACAATTCGACAAATTCACATTAACGCGCTTCGCTAATTACTCCCCGCGAAGCATCAATTTACTGGTAATTAGCTTAAAGGAATAATATTTAGCAAACAGTAGTAACGCCACCCCTTTCGCACAGTCAGTAATTAGATAAGATTAGAAACCCCACTCTCCGATAAACCGTACGGCGATTCTATTCCCGAGTACGGATGGCATAGGTTGTATATCATCGAGCACGAGGTAGTCATGTCCTCAACCAATAGGATTATTTACTAAATTGTATTCGATTTATTGACCCTTGTTGTTACTTGCACTTGCAATTTGTGTAAACGAAAATCAGAGCTGCGAATACGTTGCTAACATTGGTAACGTTTAATGATTGGCGCGTTTGCACCATGGAGTATGTTGCATGTTATTGAATGAAATGTTATATTTCGTCTGATGGACTACCTAACCAGGCAGACAGGCAGCTGCGAATGCTTTTTTGGTGTCATTATACTTTGTCTGGAACGACATGCATGTAGTGTGAGTAAACCACGTTCAGACGAACGGCATGCGAGACAACGTGATATGTGACACGCGTTTCGGGTTGTTTTGACGTCTGTCAGTGAAATTGGCGCAATATTCCTGGCGGGATCGGAACGGGAACTTCACTAAAATATGTTGCTTAAAAATCACAAACAGGAAATTGGTCAACAATTTTATAATTTTAACCCAGTTTTCTACCAACAAATGAGAATAATTGTGTGTTAGAGGAATACTAAATGACACAAACGGAAAACAAACACATACCGTACTGATATAACAGTAACACAAAGTCAATAACTCTCTCCCAATCCAGCATCACATACTCTCCAACTCATCATGTCATACGCAATTACCATACACATAAAGAGACCCCCTTTCACGCTATTATTTCCCTTCGCCGTACTCTATTCACTGTCGAACGTACCAAAGTTTTGGTTGTCATGACAACTTTAGTGCTAGTAAAACTCGTGGAGTCGAGCATTTCCGCGTCTGCAAAGCGACATTTCCGGCAATAGTGTGTCGTCTCTCCCAACATCCTCTGCGTTCAGATGGGTCACGTGGTATGGACTCCCTATGCATATAGTTTACATGTCTTCTTTTCGAGTGTATAGTTTATTTAGCGTTCGTTTAGTCGCCATCTGCTGGGATCTCCATTCAGTGCATTTTGTTTGTGTGTTCTTTTTGTCACCGGTACTATTTTCCTAATGTGTGACACCAATGGCAACGCACACGTCGTTTTTATGACAGTCTCTGATGATCGTCATGAAAACATGAATTGATAATACAACAACTCTCAAATTTTGCCGATGTAGTGATTTGTAGAAGCCGGCGAAAAATGTTCGCCGACGTGTTCGCTCCACGGCGGTCGCTCGATCACACGACAGGAACCCGGTCGCACGGCACCACCTATGCGACGCTAGCGATAACGTGGGTTATGATAACAGGTAATTTACGAAATAACTTGACTTCATTTCTATCATGTTTCCAGTTTGTCGTCGGACAGTCCTGTTCGTTATATCTAATTTAGTCATTATTTTGTGGTCACTCAGATTTGCTCGTTTGCCGCGTACTGTGTGAAAAGAAACAAATATAACAAAGTTGGGTAATTAACGATACTAAAAATTAACGAGCCAATTTTCCCGCCAAAATTTACGCACATCGTCGTCAGAAATTATAGTGTAACATCAACCTGCGCGATATACGAGCCGCAGTAAAGACTATTTATTCATACGGGGAAAACAGAAATATAAATGTAATTTATTTATATTTAATATAAATATCTACAGATATCAGATATTACGTATATACTGTAATTAGGTGGATGATTTCAGCTTTGGTGTCATAAGGCCACATCGAGGCATGGGATCCACACGTGTCCCTGCTATTAAATTGGTGAAATAGGCCCTGGATTTTAGGTGTTACGCTCGTTATGTCAGCAAATAATAATAACCACTGGTCTTGACGTAAATACATAATATTATTTTATATAAAGGCACTACTATTAATAATATTAAAACACCATGTATTTATATACTGACGCGTGTATTGTGAACTACCTCATGGCGATGAGTTGTGACGCCATGACCTTATTTGGGCTGTGAAAGAGACATCAATGTGTCACATATGTCACATGTGTCTCATTGTTGCATAATATACAGACGTTCTCTCGTTATTTTATCCAAGTATTATTTATATGTGTAGTAGAGGATTAAAATTGGTACCATAACACTCTTTTTATTAGAGACTAGTACTATAATTTGTACTCTTATGTCACACCAATTATAGTACAAATGCGGCAAGGACCATGACATATACAAAACTGCGATTAAAATCTGCTCATTCACCATTAAAATATCTAAAGTGCTGGAAATTCGAATTCCAATCCCATCTTAAATTAGACACTTATGCAGTTCAAACCGAAGACTTTTCTGTCTATATTAAAATTCACGTTCAACAGACTTTGAGACTATCGTATCGGTGGTGTTATGTAACGCCTGGGAAAATATTGTATATAGAACATAAAGTGCCCCTTTTTGAGATGGTATCTCGCGTTGTTTGTACCAAGACTCAAACATCGCGACCAGCCATTTAAGTTAGAGTTCATCATGCGAAACAAATCAATAAAGTGAAGGAGATTTCTTTCCTAGATTTCTAAGGTAAACAAAAAACAGTAGGTTTTTCACTGTTTTTGTTATGTAATACGATAATTACAAAACCACTGAATGAGTTACTGTTTCTATGCGCTATATTTGTTTCAAAGTTTTGGCACAGGCGACGTTTCTATTTAAACGAAATGCAAAGTTAAGACTATATAATGTAGATGTGTGTTTGCTAACACATAACCGCTTAGAAATAATTGCCGAGGTATTACAAAAATAATAGCAATATCGACTTTTGTTTTGTCAGAGTAAATTCAGAGTAAAGCAGGTGTACAAAAGTGAGTCGTACAAGCGTGCAAGCATAATCGGGAAAACCAACAGTTTGTTAAATTTATTGGTATTAGAAATCGAAGACACGAAGTACGTGAATAGAATCGATAGATGAACGGATCAGCTCGTAATTGGTATGTGCAGGAACGTGAGTGTTGGACGATACACGTACGCAGGAAGGGATGCGGCTAAAAGCGATAATAGAATCTGAGGAGAGAAATCAGAATGCAATCTCAGTACTTGTTTTACACGGATAAAGTCACACCGGGCTACTCACTCGGGTGTGTTGACGAGTTGTCTAAGTGGTCTCAATGGTTGGGTGCCTTTTTGTTGCCGCAATTCTTAATTTGAATTAGTGAAACACGGGTGGAGTAAATTACTCTAATGCCATGCTCTGCTATTAACCCTAAACTCAGCTGATTTGTGCGGTGGTCTGCGTCCTTGATATGCCATGGAAATTCATCAGTATATTAGTATGTGTATATTAAAATGTATTTCTTAGCAGATGTGGTCGTACGTTACTAGGTTATCAAAGGCTCACTGTAACCAAAGTAGTTGGCCTGAAAGTACGCCATTATATAAACATCAAATACAAATAAGTTTGTGTACCATACACTAGCCATGTACTTTCATATAAATGTCTTGTACATAAATAATTTAAGAATTTTTTTTTATTTGTGCAATCTTCCACATCGCAAAAAAATATTATTATTATTATTATTATTATTATTATTATTATTATTATTATTATTATTATTATTATATATATATGTTAAATAATCCACTAAATACAATTAACTTCGGATTCCTATGCCAGGGATTGAAATATTATTTTGTTCCTTGCATGCACAGTGTGCATGTTGAATTTGAAATTTACCTGCACTAAATTGTTGTGAAATGCACCACTTTTAAAGTTATAATAAAATTTACTAGTTCTCGATCAACGTGAACACGAAAGAATTTGCTTTTTTTTTAGTTACCTTACAATAATTGTTGAACTTAATTTAGGCTTAGTGAATATAATGAGAAAATGTTGTGTTCATTGCTACATGCACAGCGTGCACATTATATTTTGAGTTTATTTGCACTAGCTAATAATCTATGTGCATAGTGCACCAGAGTATTTCGACCCCTGTATGCCCAAGAAATAGTGGATTAGTATAACAAGCCATCCATAAACTATGAAGCTGGTAACATGGTTGTCCACAGCAAAATTTAAAAAGTACATCCTCAAGAGTAAAACTTCCGTTTCGAATTTCACCGCTCAGAGTTATGTAGTTTCTCTGCCATGACTCAACAGAGCTAAGATCGATCGGACCAGATAGCAACGTGTCCGTGCATTTTCTATCTCATGGAATACCTTCAAAATTCGAGGATGTAGCCATATTGCCGCGTTGTTGGTTAATTAACTTCGCCCTGCAAAGTTTTTCTTATCGCGCCCGTTAAACACTTGAAAATAATCCAGATCCAGATAGTGTATTTTATGATCGTGCTATTCACTTTTCAAGTGTTTAATCACGTAAAAAGAGAAAAGGCAACGCAAATACTAAAGTATTTATTTTTTGCCATTTCAGGTGCTTTTGCAGGAAGTGAACAGAAACTTTTTGAAAACATTTTTCGTAATTATAACAACAAAGTCCGACCAGTCTGGAATTGGACGCATGCAGTTGACGTAAATCTTACAATGCAAATAACACAGATTGTAGATATGGTAAGTCAATTCAATCACACTGAATTTCATGTTACAATAGCACACTAACAGTAAATTGTGAGTGAATAAGATAATTTTCTCAATTAACAATCCAATTTCATTCTGATACCATTTGTCATTACATACCGGTTACTGTTACACAAATTTGATACTTTATTTTGAATAGGGAGTCCGACATGACATCATATTAGCGAATGAGCAAGTCTGTCTACTCAACTATATCATCAATAATCTGGTAACATGTACGCCCTGTTAAAAATGTGATGGCAAGTTCGTACTACACATTTCAGAAAATTTGACACTTTATCATCAAGGATCTAGTAACAACCACCTAGTTAAAGTGGGTCAACTTCTACTCCAAACTTTTAGAAAATGTAAAATTTTTGATATCATTTCATGCATGTGCCCCACATACTTCCTTTCATAGACCTGTACATTCACTGTCGCGTACTTGTCTCGTGTTTTTGGACTTCTCAGCTGATTTTACCAATTTGGGAATCGCTTGAGTCTGACGTCATTTCTACTCCAATATATAAATATGCTATGCTAGTAAAATACTACGTGCCAAATATAAAGGTATATCGCTGAAATATAATGTACTGTAGATATATTGAATAAGATATTTAAGCGCTACTAAGAAATAGTTACATCTAAATGTGTTTAGACTTCCTAGCGAGTCAATTGTGGGAGAATGCCTGTCATGACAAATAGAAGCTCTTAATCCACATTCGACATTTAGCAGTCTGAGTTTTACTTACATTTCAATTATGTCGTTAATATGTCTGAGTTATGTCCCGTGCTGGCTGCTGGGAGAGTCCATCATAATCACTGTGCAATAATGTACTTATATTTAAATCAGTCAAGTCGAGAATCGATTTCAGTTACATTCCTGGACGTATATTGACAATGACAAATGCGAGATTTATTGTACTAAAGACGGACAGACGAGTGACTGTGGCGATTGTAAAAAAATACTTGAAATTATGTTACCTGTATGTCGTATATGACGTAATTAAAGATTTAATTATTGCCATTACAAATTACTTCAATATAATTTGACAAAATTACCTCATGATCAATTATCATAATGATAAAGGCGCAATTGTGTCCACGATAGATTTCATGAAAATGAATCCTAGTATCTGTTCGAAAATCACTTTACCTTGATATATTAAAATGCATTGATACGAAACGCCAAAAGAAAAACTGAAAATGTCTAAGTGTCATTGCTACGAGGATCCTCTATCTCAACTGCTCGATGTATTGTTCCCTGTTCATATGAAGGGCTGTGAAGTATAACTGTAGATTATATCTTCCAAATGAAAGGACACAAAGTGGTCACATTAATCCACTGGATGACCCGGATAGAAACATACGTTCCAGGTGTCAGCTGATTTCTAAAGTACAGAAACTTGAAGCTAAAATGGCAAACGCATTCACTTGTAATTGGTCGATGACAGGTCACCATTTAATGGACTTGTATGCAAGATGATATCTGCCTTACATACAGCGATTCAATCATTAACCGTGCCTAGCCAAAACGAAAATCTTTGAAAACCTAAACATAACGTGAGCGACACTAGATTGTATGAATGCATGTATGTATGTATGTATGCATGTATATTATCCACCGTGGTATTTTATTCGTATTACATTCCTGTTCTTGTCAGTGTACGTGTTACTATGTATACACTTTGATTCACGTATATCGTTGTTTTATGTTGTTCGAAAGACAAAACGATGCTTTTAAGGCAGTATGAGCTGAATTCAAAATTGTCACTACTGGTCATGTTAGTGTACATACGCAATGCATCATCGGAGATATACATTTTCAATCTGGAAACTTTTTAACTTATATGTATTGTTTTTAATGTTTTCACAGTATTGGGATTTACGTCAATAATGATATACGACTTTTTTACTGAGCAAAATTTGGAGGTATGAAGAAATAGTCTCACCAACCACTGTAAAAATGCCAGTTGTGACAACTACTCACGACAGTTTGGACATTTGTATCTCGAAATATTATCCGCTGACCCGAAATATGTTTTAATGAAAGGATGCTGAACACGACAAAATTAATGTACAATTCGGCACGAACCACCTTAATTTGGAAATACTGTCATAGCGTTTTTGATTTTTATAATAAAACAGATGACACCATGTGCGTTGAAACACTGTAATCAGCTCATTGTGTCAAATGAAAAAATAATTAGACGATTATACTTGCACGTGTATTTCCAAAGTTTATCAATTTTAATGCAAGTTCTAGAAAACCACATTTAATCACTGACACATTGACCAGTCGTCGCGCTGCCTGTGTTCGTATTTCATGTAAACAAACACTGTATTTTACACGCGTTGTTTACGTTGCTATGAGTCTCATATCGAACGGGAAGCGGTGCGACGACTGTAGCTCTTTAGCAAAAAAAGAATCGCAAAATTGTTTATATATTTTTCAAAACTGTTGCTATATTTATTGTCCAAAAAATACAGAAATTTACAGAAAGATAACTAAATGTGCCGCTTGACACACTCACACGATGATAATGATAATTGAGAATTACCCTCTTCGATCATAAGAGGATTGTCACTGAATTTGACCTTGGTATACATAAAGAAACATCTCTAACTCCAATAATGAGTATTCCAGAAACGTCTTTGTCTGATGCCATTCGCGCACTGATAGGCGTGACCAGTAAAAAAACAGTTTAAAGCTCAGCGTATGTTATAGTCATCCATAGCTATCATGATAAATCTGCTGAAAAGAATTCCGATGCACATCGTTTTTATTCCACGTCATATGTGGCACAACTGGTGAATTGTTATAGTACAGCTTAGGGTCAACCTAAATGTGTTGCAATGTTTAATAGAATAATATCATTGTCACTAAAGGGGTCAAATGCAGATATGTAAGCTAGTTACTCACTGTATGTATTAAAGTAGAACGTTTGCACTGCGTCTGTTACATCATAAACCTGTTATTGGATTATTGTAATCGTTGCCCTACAAGGCTGCTTATCAGCGTGTCGCATTTACGTAGATGAGAATGAAAGTGGTACACGCACAAATATATCATTGATATGTCTGCCGCATTTGGGATTTATAATGCTGTGTGTTTTGCTCTTGGAGTTTTCGGACACCGGTTCGTCAGTTGTAAACTGATATTTCTGTTGTTTGTTGTTGTTATGCAATGTAATAATTTCATTGACATTCTATCAAGTTATTACAGATTTTTACGTTATCTGCAGATAACTTGTGTCACATATTTCAGGAAACAGTGTCATGCAATTTACTGATCATCATTGCCATGTTTTTGCCAATAATATAGTTAAGACATTATGCATATCTTCATACAAAAGCAAATAACAAAAAACAGTTTGAAAACGCTGGTTGTCACTTCCCACACAGAAATTGTAGAATTATGAAACAGAATCACGTCTTGAAAGCCCATCTGAACTGAATCTTGAATATATAATTCTGATCGAAAAATAGCAACCTTAAAAAAAAATGTTGCTAATTCATCATATGGCTCGACGGCCCTAATGGACAGGTTAATTAGCTTTTCCATTCTACGTCATGACTCCGTGATTAAAACTACAAATTACTTGTAAAATCATAATGCGAACAGTTGCGTATAAATAAGTAGATGTATGGATTTATTAACGAGCACCATTAGTTACGTAGATGTGGATTCTCTGGCGAAGTACTATGCACATAATGGTTGAATTGCAACTACAATATAAACTAGGTCATATAGACATATAGTCCAATGGACGTTTCTCTGGAATAACAAAAAATAAGAAATCACCGTGGACAAGATGGTCACTCTATTCACTCTTTTTAGGACACCTGACCCGACTTCTTGAATCTATGTCGTTTTGTGGTTCACTTTACAACCCTCTGTCAATGATGTGTTGATGTATATATTTTGTTATTTTTTATTTTGTAATTTCTCGTGTCTGAGTTTCGATTTCTAAGTGTTTTTTTCAACTTTAATATACATCAGATGCAACTACGTATTTTTTATCACATGCAACCCCGTCGACCTACACTTATACTAAAAGTACATGGGGCAAAACTCCGGTGCACTGAATTAAAATTTAGTACTCATGTTGATTTCATTTTCTCTCGTTTATACTGACCTTGTATTGTAAGAAAGAAACAGGGTAATTTCCTTTTTTATAACAAATGAAATACTAATTTGTGAAAAGAAAGTTATCATGGATCACTGAACCAAAACACCTGCCGTTATAGCTTTTGTTTCCAGAATATCTGAAAGCAAACAAAGTAAATAATGCATATAGCATTTCAACTTCTGGAAATGAGGTAATAAACTATAGCAATGGTTCATGTTCAGCTCTATTTCACAAACCCGAATGTTGATGGGTTTCTTTGATATTCCCAACTTCCCAGATATTCATCATGATGCTAAATTGAGATGCAATACAATGTCAGAGGAAAGTTGTAGTAAATGATCACAATAGGGAAATGCTGTGTAATAAATCGTTACGCACCCACATTATTATCGCCAATAAATATAAATCTGAGACATTTCAATTGCCTCCGAGAACATCCTATACAAATTCCACTTGGAACTGTGCCGTGTTTGTTTGTTTGTTTGTTTGTTTTGTTTTACAAGCGGATATCGTTACACGATATCTGGCACATACTTTTGTTCAATAAACTGTACATGCGCTGTGTGAAGAATCGCGTTTGAAAAGAATGATTGCCTTAAGGTTGTATGCGCGGAAATGCACTGCGCATACGTTCTGCGCATTTGAAGCAGACTTTCAAGATGGCTGCCACAACAAACAAGTACGCTTCGCGATCGCCGAATGCACGCAAATTTAAAGGATTTTTGACCGAGAAAGAGAAGAGAAGAAGATTGGCAGTTATCCAGGCGAACCGCCAACATAAGAAAGTTGCTGAAGTAGTTTTAGAATCAAATTCAGGTACGTACGTACGGTGTCAGTTTACGACGTAAACTTTGGTTGAGTCGTCTGCAACTGTTATCCACAACTCGAATCAATATATTTTCACATTTTATTTGTTTTTATGAACATCAGATTATGCTTATTTTGGGGGAAACAGTGTTTATTTTTTCCTAATTCCTGTTTCACTAAATACAGAAATTGTGATAAAAAAAATATTTGACAACGAAGTTTGTCTGTCGCGTCGTCTGCAGCTTTCATTAATTATGACGAGGTGCCTTCAACGCGAACTGGTAATTTTAACTATACGCACAAAACCCCCAATTTGAGGGCATGATTGTCCTCACACTTCCATATAACCAAGGGGATACAATTTTAACTATGAATAAACAGCATGTTCAAATATTTTCTATATTTTGCTGTTTTGAAATCCATATTTATTTTCCCAGTGTTATAAATTTAGAGCATTGAAATTTCATCTGTTTACTCTTCAGAAAAAAATTAACATGTAACATGATGAACTTGCGGCTGTGTTAAGGAAATTAAAATTAAAATACTTGCATATTATAGTAGATACTTGAATTTTATTTTTTCTATTTGTTATTGTGTCAAATATTTTTGTTCTAAATACATTGTAATATATATTTTTGGACATTTTCTCCCAATAAATGTTTTTTCTGAAAATAAGCCATGACCTAAAAATTATTGTTATTTTTCACATTATCTGAATGTGAGAGAGTTTCTGTTTTGCCTATGGCTCCTTTGGAAATGATGATTTTGGAATAATGGTTTCTTTTTATTTCTGTAAATATTCATACATTTCTTACGAATAGCACAGATAGTATGTTAACATCTTACTGTTGTCAATATCTGTTAGCCAGTATAGTAGTGCAAATTGCATGAAATTTATTTACATGATGACTGTAATGATAATCTGATTTATCTTTACAGAAGTTACTTCAGAAAGTGCTATAAATTGGAATGTTGGACGCAGAATAGTACAGCTGTCTGTTCTAGCTGAGGGATTAAAAGCCTGTGCTGTGTGTTGTGAACACCTTGTTCTGGTGGATTGCCAGGAGGAGAGACGATATGGTCTTGGTAGTGTACTGTATATACCTTGCCAGAGATGTGGTGCTGTAAACCATGTGTATACAGGTTCGACACATAGGAATGCCAAATCAAACCAAGGATTACCTATATTTGATGTAAATACCAAATTAGCCACCGGTAAGATTTACAGGCAAACTAAGGATTCATCTCAATTATTAACCTCTTATGGTCATATATTGGTGATCATACTTTTAGTAATGTAGGGCAGCAAAAACTAATCTTATAAAATGTTAATCTAAGTTGTTTCTTATTTCATAACATAGGAATGGTACACAGTGGAATGGGAGAGACTCATGTGAATAACTTCCTTGCCTCACTGAATATACCGGGTATACACCACAAGACATTAAAGAAAAGAGAAAGAGAAGCAGGTGTTGGTATTGAGAATGTTGCAAAACGACTGTGTGTTAAAGCTCTTACTGAAGAACAAAAACTTAGTTCACATGAAAATCAAGTTGATATTTCCTTTGATGGTGCATGGCAGCGCCGTGGCTCTGGCAAAGAATATAACAGTCTGTCAGGTCATGGTGCTGCTATAGGGGAAGCAACTGGTAAAATTATGGGATATGCTGTGCGTTCAAAGGGATGCAAAATTTGTGAAAATGGGGATATGAACACAAGAAAACATGACTGTCGTAAAAACTGGACAGGGAGTTCCAAAGCTATGGAAGGAGATATTGCTGTTGAAGTGGTAAAAACTATTAACAAAACTAGTGCTAAAACAGTATCTTTAACTATGGATGATGATACAACAACCATTCATAAACTAAGAACAGAAATTAACCAAGATATTGAAAAGAGACCAGATATGAACCACACCAAAAAAGGTCTAGGAAATAAATTATATGAACTTTCAAAAACTCACAAAATATTAACACCACGTGTTATCAAGTATTTTCAAACATGTTTTTCCTATGCTGTTACTCAGAACAAAGGTAGGCCAGCTTTAATCAATAAAAACTTGCTTGCCATTGTTCCCCATGCATTTGGATCTCATGAATCATGTGATCGTAAATGGTGTGGTTACCAACGTCAGCCAGATACTTACTGCCACAAACGTCTTCCATATGGTAAAGATCTTTCTGGGGTAGAATTGCGTAAAGATTTAAAATCTATTTTTGAAATTTATGCTGCATGTGCAAATAAACTTTCTCTTATGAGTTCAACACAAGCCAATGAAAGTTTTCATAACACTGTTGCTTCTAAAGCACCAAAAAACAGACATTACAGTAAATCAGAAAGTTTAAATATCCGCATTGCAGCAGCAGTTTCACAGAAAAATAGTGGATACACATATGTTTGTAGTGTTAACAAAGAAAATGGACTATCTCCTGGAATTGTTTCACAGGTGAGGGGAATAAAACTAGACAATAAAGCAAGAAAAAGAAAGATGCAGACAGAAAACAAAAAATACAAACTTAGACGTATACAATTAAAAGAGGAGCGAAACAAAAAATGTAATGCTACTGAGTTAAGAGAAGGTGACACATACAACACAAACATTGCAATTAGAAATGACATTGATATTACATGTATTCCTGAACCAGTTAATGCTCCTGTAAGTTTTCCAGTAAAAATACTTCAAGATTCTCCTGTTGTTGTATTTGATCTTGAAACAACATCATTTGGTATTGATTCCTCAATTTGTCAGATTGCTGCATCTTATGATGGTAAAATATTTGATGAGTATGTTGACCCCTGTCAGCCAATACATCCAGCAGCATCCAATGTAACTGGGTTGACATATACATGTGGTAAACTGTTTCATAACTTTAATTTAGTACCAACATTATCACAGAAAGATGCTCTTGAGAGTTTTATAGAATGGATTCCATTAAATTCTGTGTTAGTTGCACATAACTGTAAGAATTTTGATGCTAGGATTCTGGTTAGTTCTGTGCAAAGATATGGTCTTTTAGACAAACTGAAACATAAACATTGCTGCTTTTCTGATACGCTCTCTGTATTTCGTGAAATTTTACCACCTCGATCATCTTACTCTGAAGAAAACCTGGTTAATGATTATTTACACACTGAATACAGTGCTCACAATGCAAAACATGATGTACATATGCTTCAACAATTGATTGGTAAATGTAATGTTGACATCAGCCATATTAGTAAACATAGCTTCTCTGTTGATTTTATTATAGAAGCTCTTGAATTTCTATTGTGTAAAAAGAAAAATCTGTCTTCTCTTAGTCAACTAATAAGTAAGAAGGTAATTACAAAGTGTATGGCTGAGAAAATAGCTGCTTCTGGTCTGGCTTTTTGTCACTTGAACTTGGCTTATAGCAGAGGAGGGATAGATGGATTGGTGAAGTTGCTTAGTGAAGATTATTTTGGTCATCCACGGGTAACCAAACATAAAAAAACATTCTTGTCACTATCGCAGTTTTTTGAAAAGAAGTAACTATATTTAAAACAATGATTAATGACTCTTGTGATATTTTTTTAGTTCACTAATCCATCCATTCATTACATGACTTCTTTGAGAACACTAGACTGATATTTGGTATGTAAATGTCTCATAGGGTGAAAATGGGATTATTCATGCAATGTTGGCATATTTTCTGAAAAGAAAACACTTTTTTTGTCCATTGAAGGTTATTGTATCTAAATATGTGTATTTATATCCAGATTTAAAAAAAATTAAATACATACAATTGTATATTAATAAAATGATAAAGCAAGTGTTATATGATTTTAAAATATGTGAAATATTTAATTATATTAGTATTTATGGACCACTTTTATTTATTTATCGATATATGAATATTTAAAAAAACAGAACACAAAATAAATATTACTTACAATTAAACAATACTGATCTTTTTGTCACTTCATGTATGGTAACACTAGTCATACTCTGCCTTGTATGTATGTTACAGCACACCACACCCCTCCCCACCACCATACACACCTGTGCCCTAACTGAGAATACAATGCTTTCATCAGTATCCCTCAGAAGAAAATAATACTTCAGTGCATTAATAGTGGCTTGACTTTGAATTTCTATATTTCCAATGAAAGGTAAGAATATTCTCCCAAGCACCCAGCCAATATATATAAACTGTACTTCATATATAAAACAATATAATCTACTGATGTTGGATGTACATGACCATATTTGATGTACCCCGGTATGTATATTGACAAGGGGACTGGCAAAGGTCAAAGGTCACGCAAATGATCCAACATGGCCACCAAGATTATTGAAACTGACAATTAAACTAATTATTTCTCAAAAAGTAGTGCATTAACATACCATTTTCAATGTATAATATGGAATAACTTCATAAGCACTCGACATATACACAATTTCAAGAGATTTCCATGGATGAAATTTTTTGTAGGACAGTTTCTATGAATTTTTTTATCTAAAATACAAAACCAAATGAAGGAAACTATTGTTTTCTTTAAATAGGTAATTTCTTAAATTCATTAGAATTGAATTTAAATATGAACTCATATTATGTGCTGATAGGATAAAACCAATTTCAGTAAAAATGTGGATTAAGACCGAGTATAAATGACAACTTAAGTTATTTATTAAAGCTACTTAAAAATGCTGACTCAGCATAATTGTGAGTTGTGTATCTTAAAAATTAGTACATTAACCCCATGTTTTTTTCTTTTCTATGAGTTTAGAGTAACATGTCCTGTACACCTGTAGTATTTTAAACGATTTTCCATGGGTTTTTTATTTTGTAGCATACATCCTTAAATGAACGCAGTGAACTTTAATGTTCACGAACTCTAAGACTTTTCAGAGTGTTCCGTTGTTTTAGCATGTCCCTTTGAAAAAAAAGCACAAAGTAGTTTCGATACTTATCACTATTTTCCGGAAATCAAATATTACTTCACTCAAGTAAGACTTATATCGTGTGTACACATCTTTTCTGTTTTGAATTGGTGCATTTATTACCAAAGAACAAGTATTATTTTAGTATGAATTAAACTAAATAGCGCACAAGCTGCCGTTAACATCCGGGGAATCGTTATCATCTGAGATCTTATCGTCAATACCCTCGATGTTTTGTGTGTTTATTGTTGAGATCGATATGACGTTTAGTTGCCCTTGGCGTTTAGTGGGGTGGCGTCCACTGCAGCGATGGTTTGTATTTGATGTACATCCGGCAGGTTGATCCGATCACTCAGATACAATTAGTCATACATTTGTCATCGAGTCTTGCGGTGATACGTACTAGTCGTACGTATTGCATTGCGTTCATAAGAAAGTCCAATGTTTTGTTCAGTGTATCCCCACCTTCACATTTTAATACCCGCGTAAAAACATCCCCATCCATCGTTTATTTGATTATTATGACATGTAATGGTAGTACTTTGTTTAACCTCATTCTATTGTATACTTTACACTATTCTGCAAACAAACTAACGACGTAACATATTGCGATGTATAATATAGCTAAATATACAGTACTTTACATTACGAATGGCCATCATAATAAGTCGCCTATTAGTCAATGTTTGAGTAATATGCTTATATCACCGCTACGTTTGTTTTGAGCCGTTCTTTTCATGTGAAATGAGTCATATTGCAAAAAGACTAACAAAGCGTTGACACAATCAAGAAATGACGTTCTGTACACAGGATATCGCGTCGGCACATCGTTTATCAGCACTTTGGTGAGTCTATCTGCGAAAGTGTTGCTTAGTCTCGTTTGGGAACGATAGTCAAGATGATTTTATTTTTAAATTACAAGCTACACTGGTGATTCGATGATATCTGACAAAGGGTGTAAAAACTCGCCAAAACGTCTCATAAAACACGAATGAATTGTTTATATAAAGCAATTTATCCCGCTTTAAAGACTCGATATTTTCACCAACTCCTTTTCAATCTGAAAATGTTTGCACTATTAAAGCGGGGTAGTCGTCACCTGCGCATGCGTCAGAAGGCCATAACGTTTAATTGTTTACAACAAGTGTCTACCCATGAGCCTTTGCGTTTTTAGCGTGTGTTGTTATCGTCGCTTGGGACACAATTCCCGCGCGTGCGCAGGTGACGACCCACCCGCTTTAAATGAGTGAAATAACTTGTATGTACATAATGTAGGAAGACCAAACTGTTTCCGTGGTGATACTACGGTCAAAGAAGGCCAATATAACATCCAACGCGACAATGCCTTTTTAGCCTTCGCTTAAAAATAAAAAGCGTCCTGAAGAATAAACCCAAATTTTGATGAAGTAAGATATCTCGATGCCATGTTTTCCCTCAAAATATCCACATTTCAACACTGAACAATCCGAGCTCAATATCAAATTATTTGGCAAACCTTTCATCAATCACGAAACTCACCTATTATTAATCTTTAGTCTCATCACATTCACACCTCGATACAATAATATTCGAAATGGCTAATATAGTCGTATTTCATAGATTTGTATTGCTAACTGGTTTTTCTTTGTCCTTTCGAGGGTTAAACATATAACACATGGAGTATAGTGATCCTACCATTTAACATTTTTCAAAAAAACAACTATAACAATGTACAATTTTTTACCTATGCACGCTAGAGGCATTGTGAGGTGGTCACAGCCGGACCTACCACTGCAGATGCCATGCACATATGTCACCCGGGAATATATTTGAATATAATATTTGTTTTGATTTGCCAACTCTTAATTGTTCGATAACGGTCGTCTGTCACAAAACAAAGACCCGTTAAAAGGACAATTGACGGGATTGCTTCACGTGTATTTGAACATGACAGCATATGCCAATGTTGAGTAAACCCAAAAACAAATACAGATACTATTATGGGATGTGTTAATTGTTCCAAAAAGGTCGTGCGTATGTGAACAAAGCACGGTTGCTATCTTTGACAACTCAGGATTATTTCTCTTATGTTTGGGCATGGCAGTAATGTGTGCATATGGGCGAACCCTAAAATACACACTGAACATATTGGCTTCGTGTTGATAACAGTACGTTTGTTATCACATTGGTTATTGGTACATGTAATAAATTTCGCTGCAAATCAAATTATTATTATCATTATGCAGCGGGCGACGTGACGTCAAGTTTTATTCATGAAATGAGGGCGTTTACAGCCCATGACACCACGAGCATTATCCAGCTCTACAAATGATAGATATCAAATGTCAGAAAGACAACGAAATCGCATTATTACAGAACCCCGTTTACGAACCATATACTAGTTTATGCTAAGACAGCACGGCGTTTAACCGATTCAGTGGTCGCGAATGTGCTGTTACGATCGCTGATGTGTTTTTTTTACATTAACAGCAAATATTATCCTTCTTGACGATATTTTTTGTTTTTAATTAAACTTTCGGTATTATTACAAATTATTATAAGCTGAACGCAATCAACCCGCAACCATTATTCTAGCCGAAAAATAATTTTTAAATTCATCCATTATGATGTTCTTTTGTCTTATCTGGGGTATATGTTATTTTTATTAAGGAATACGCAATATACTTGACATGTAACCAAATATTCCAAGGAAGTCAATTCGAGTATTTGTTACTGAGTTGAAAATTTGCCGTTCTAAATAGACTCTGCGTTGCTCTTACTTTGATCGAAACTCGTGGTTTAACCGATAATTGATTCTAAGAACATGGGACCTACATCCCTGGGTTAAACTTTCGTATTTCTATCTCGCTCAGTCAAGGCGTCTTCATTGAGCCACCCTTATCCCTGGTGTAGAGAATCAGATGGTATTGATGAACATTGAAGTAGATAGGCTGCAGTTTTGAGAAAGTTGAGAAAATCAACACCAACACTCAACGCTCACATGCAGTGTAATTTCAAGCTCAAACCAACGCGCATCCGACAGATTTCTTCAAGCTTGTAGGGCAGTTGGTGGAGGATTCCTGTCACGAGCCAACGCGATGGTCTGCACTTTTATTAATGCATTGCAGGTAGCCTAAGCGATTGGCATGTTCAAATGTATCTCACATGCGATTCAATATAAGGAATGGGGGCATGCATATAATTGAGCCACGTGAAAATGACGACAGATTTAGAATTTTAATATCCAATAGTACTGTATATATTCATTAAGCTGCATGATCAGTAGATTACGAGTACGTGATCATACCTCTCCGACTTAATGCGGCAGGCCACACGGGTACAGAAATGCGACTTTGGTGGTAACTTGGTTAAGTTGTATACGTTCGATCAATTTTGATTGACGCCAGAATAGCGCAGTATCTTACGACAATACAATTTTAATAGACATATGTGACACAAATGTATATTATAGTGTATATGACAAAATATACGTACTGTTATGCACTTACATTTTCACTTGTATGATCAGCAAAACTTATTATAGTAAACATAATACGCACTTTTCCCATACAGTCCTGAAATTGATTTTAATTATCTTTTATTCGGTGATTAGTCACCAGTACCTCTACCGTAGACTAGTTTCAGTGCTACGATATTTCACGTCTTGTGGTCATACCAAATGATTTTATCATTTCTCATGCTGATCACAATAATCAGAGGAAGTTGTTGCGCATATAATACAAAGTGGGTATGCAAATTTAAATTGTGCTTGGTACATAACAACATTTCTAGAAAATTGCAGTGACATTAAATGCACGGAGCTGAGACACTACAATTCTATACCATCAGAAATATATTTCTGCAACAATGTTTCAACTAAACAGTGATGTAACGCGCGTACATTTATTGCTGGAACAAATAATGCACCGACATGTGACTAACCTATTTTGTAGTCACATCGGTAAATATTATCTATAATATTTCCCGATGCTGCGTTTTGCATTAAGCAGTGGCAACTTCGTAAACACACTCACCCCATGCAACCACTTTGGCTCTGTCACTGTAGAAGAGGTGAATAATATTTGAATAATGTTTGACCAACATATTTCTGCACAAAGACAACACCATAGAAATGGCCCTGAACATTGTGTTTTTGGAACTGATTTCTCGTGAGGAAATAACCTAACTAGGTTCCATATACCCATATGTATCATACATCTATGGACTCCTCCAGTACTCCGCTAATGTGTGGCGCAACAGTTTATCTAATATCTTATGTAAATAATTGTGTATTACTTATTTTTTGCAGGATGAACGTAACCAAATTCTTACAACAAACGTGTGGATAGAACAGGTAGGGGCATTGCAAAAATTACGCACAAAATGTGTTCGACATGAGTTAATTCTTGCAGTCCTTTGTCGTATGTACTGGCTTACTATTTGCATAAACTACACATTGCATCAATTGTATATATATATATATATATATATATATATATATATATATATATATATATATATATATATATATATATATATATATATATATATATATGTCTGAATCTGAGTCCATGTGATCCCATATATTTGCAAAAATACTACATGTCTATGATACATCAAACTAGAATTGAACAATCATCGATTTACACAAACTCTTGTATACCATGCATTTTTTTTCACATTAAGCATTGGATTGACGAAAAACTTGTTTGGAAACCCGAAGAATATGACGGAATATTAATTTTGCGAATTCCTGCCAAAGAAATGTGGGTTCCAGATATAACTCTTTATGATAAGTATGTTAACTTGTTTTGCATATATTATCATATAAATCCAAGAACACCAATCGTTCTTAATAACTGACAGTTTACATAAACACACTACAGAGAAAGGTTACGAGAATCCGAATTGAGCTTGCGTCTTTCAGACTCTGCTGGTAGGTGAAAATTAATGCATTTATTGTCACCTATCAGTGGTGAGAATAAACCAGAGCAACAGCAGTTATAACCCGGAAGTTAATCTACGTAACTGGAAAGAGCTCACAAGTGTGCTAGACATCATGGGGCACTTATGTCGAATTTTATTTTCACAAACTGTCTTTGACCGGTTAACAAAAAAATCTTTCAATTCGTCTCTGTAGTGATGTGGCATGTATGATATAGAAGGCATTCACTAGCGGCCTCCATGATAAAGTTAGAACTATCCTCGGGGGCGGACATCCGGGCATTTTCTACCGCCTGGCAACCCACGCGGTGAAAACAAAGACCAAAAACTCGCAGAAAACGGTACTTCGCGATGGTTGTTGAGAGTCCCCTGAACAGTGTAACAAGATTAGCCTTACGTGTGTAATATATATGAATTTGGTTGTTCAGGATTACTTCAAAGTTGAGTTTGTGTTGTTTTCTCGAGTTTTCACCGGTTCCACCGGCGTTCCACAGCAGCGCGCACAAAGCCCATAGAAATACGTGGTACAGTGGTGCGCGTCTTAGCAACGTAGAACGTCTGTGACGTAGCTCCGCCCCCGAGGATACTCGAATTTAACGGATTGCTCAGCTCCTACGTAGAGGCAAATTTGTTAGTGAACTGGTGTATACACCTCGGGGCAGTTCGATGCTGCTGCTACATTAAGAAATTGCCAAAGTGTCTGCAATGACCAATCCGATTTCTTGGACTTGTATTACACATTATAGAGATACTGACAATTATGACACAGCTTCATAACTGCCATGATTTATGAACTAAATATATAACTAGCTCTATATTATATTCTTATTACCGAACAATTTTAGAAACATCGTGAACATGATTTATAGTGTCTGGCATAAATTAAAACAGTCAATGGCGCATGTGCAGTGATATATTGGTGTAACAGTATCATTGATTATTATGTCCGACAAGCTGATTTCCGTAATATATATATTACAACTACACAGACGTCGTACAAAACAGCTGCTATAATATGTTTATAGTGTCTACATTGAATCAAATAACTTTTTAAGTGCATTGATACATTAAAACTGAATATTTTGTTGAAATTCACTGACATGAGTAACACAATGTATCCTATACCACGTGCACCAGTTACGGTATTTTCTAGATATGACGGAGGATTTCCGGTTGTGACGAATCTGTTGCATTTTGGGACGTTATCAACTCACGGAATGGTCACAAGTCCAATCCCATCTTAGTGAAACATTCAACGTGAGACAATTCCCATTAAGATTGGGCTGTGATGCACATTTACATTTTTGTTACATGACGACTATTTGTGTCGACACTGCGCTCAAGTGAACTACAAAAATGTAAAGAAGGAACTAGAGTTATTTTAGTAAGGCATATATCCACCGTCTCTATCTGAATGTTGAGGTCGTCTGGGACGACTGGGAAATACTTGTATCTGCGCAATTTCCTTCAATCATATTGATGAACATAATAACTATATTTTATGCATGAGTGAGTGTGTGTAGATTTTGTTTGTGGATATCCTGATAGTTTACAGCCAACTGTAGCATTTTAAGAGCTGTAAGTTAACTAGAACTAATATGAGTGTGTTCTTTTCTTTTTCTGCAGCGCCGACGCACATGACTATGCAGAAAGTATAAAGGCTTCCAACTGCCTGGTCCAACACAATGGATGGGTCAGTCTTTGGTCGAGACCCACAGTTCTAAAAAGTACATGCAAGATTGATGTAAAATACTTCCCCTTCGATAAGCAACAATGTCGACTTAAGTTCGGTTCATGGACGTATAACGGAGAACAAATAAATCTTAATCAGCATGCCGTGAAGCCGGACTTAACTAACCTCGTTCCCAATGAACAATGGGATCTTTTGTACGCGATTACCACCAGGCACAGCATGCGATACGAATGCTGTCCCGATACTTACCACGATGTAACGTTTTTAGTTGGTCTTGAACGGAAACCCTTGTATTATATTTACAATCTGATTATGCCATGTGTTCTCTTGTCGGCGCTATCACTTTTAGGATTTTTCATGCCCTATGACGTCGGTGTTGTGAAAGTGTCATTGAGCGTGACCTTGATCCTCTCGCTCACTGTGTTTCTTCTGCTAGTGGCCGAAATGATGCCGAGGACGTCCGATGAAATTCCACTTATAGGTAACGATAACGCCATTAATATTATTGTCCAATTTAAATGAAGAGTGGTAGCCGTGGTAGTAAAATAAGAATATGAAAAGAATCCGTTGTGTGTCCGATGATATTGACATTGTTTAAAGCAAAGGGGTCACCACCTGCGCACGCGCGGAAATTGCGCTCAAAGCAACGATAACAACGCACGTGTATGTATAGACGCTTATTCGTAAACAGTGCCGCGCTATGGCGACCTGCCGCTTGCACAAGTGACAACTCTCGCTTTAACATAATGCACATAATAACCACATGCACAAGACAAGTTAGTCGCATGCACAAGACAAGTTTTTTCACATGCACAGGACAAGTTTATCACATGCACAAGGCAAGTGTTTTCACATGCACGAGGCAAGTTTATCACATGCACAAGGCAAGTGTTTTCACATGCACGAGGCAAATTTATCACATGCACAAGACACATTTATCAAATGCACAAGACAAGTTTATTACATGCACGAGACAAGTTTATCACATGCACAAGACAAGTTTATCACATGCACAGGACAAGTTTATCACATGCACAGGATAAGTTTATCACATGCACAGGACAAGTTTATCACATGCACAAGGCAAGTTTATCACATGCACAGGATAAGTTTATCACATGCACAAGGCAAGTTTATCACATGCACAGGATAAGTTTATCACATGCACAAGACAAGTTTATCACATGCACAGGACAAGTTTATCACATGCACAAGGCAAGTTTATCACATGCACAGGATAAGTTTATCACATGCACAAGGCAAGTTTATCACATGCACAAGGCAAGTTTATCACATGCACAAGGCAAGTTTATCACATGCACAGGATAAGTTTATCACATGCACAAGGCAAGTTTATCACATGCACAGGATAAGTTTATCACATGCACAAGACAAGTTTATCACATGCACAGGACAAGTTTATCACATGCACAGGACAAGTTTATCACATGCACAAGACAAGTTTATCACATGCACAGGACAAGTTTATCACATGCACAGGATAAGTTTATCACATGCACAGGACAAGTTTATCACATGCACAAGACAAGTTTATCACATGCACAAGACAAGTTTATCACATGCACAGGACAAGTTTATCACATGCACAGGACAAGTTTATCACATGCACAAGACAAGTTTATCACATGCACAAGGCAAGTTTATCACATGCACAAGGCAAGTTTATCACATGCACAGGACAAGTTTATCACATGCACAAGACAAGTTTATCACATGCACAAGGCAAGTTTATCAATTTCACAAGACAAGTTTGTCACATGCCCAAGAAAAGTTTATCACATGCACAAGAAAAGTTTATCACATGCACAAGACAAGTTTATCACATGCACAGGACAAGTTTATCACATGCACAAGACAAGTTTATCACATGCACAAGGCAAGTTTATCAATTTCACAAGACAAGTTTGTCACATGCCCAAGAAAAGTTTATCACATGCACAAGAAAAGTTTATCACATGCACAAGACAAGTTTATCACATGCACAGGACAAGTTTATCACATGCACAGGACAAGTTTATCACATGCACAAGACAAGTTTATCACATGCACAGGACAAGTTTATCACATGCACAAGACAAGCTTGGCACATACGTTGAATAATTTACATGTACAAGAAGGATACTTCAAAAACGGAAATATTAAAATACATTCACGAATATTAGTCTACAATTTATGATATTTCTATCATATTAAAACAGTGTTGAGGCGAGCCTACTATTCAACTAATGTAGTGTCTATGTAAAAGCTGTGATATGTAAATATGAAAGCAGGGGGGCGGTCGTCCGGGAATTGAGTCCTAAGCGACAATAACAACACACGTTAAAAACGCAAAGGCTCATGGGTAGACACTTGTTTGTAAACAATGACACGTTAAGGCCATTTGACGCATGCGCAAGTGACGAACCACCCCCCCCCCCGCTTTAACCGAATGCAGTAAAATGCAAATGAAGCAGTACAATGTAATACATGTATATATAATTTTTCGGCAATTACATATTAGTATGATTATTGCTTTGTGTTTTCATGATCTCTATTCGGTTTGTTATTGAAGCCTGTTTCGGGGAAAAAATTCAGAAACTCTAGTGTAAAATATAATAATCTTTCGTCAGCGAAACAGATGACTGGACTCATAATAATAAGTATATATTTATATCTATAACATTAACTTCGTTCATGTAATCACATTCATATCAAATTCATCCTGAGGACGGAAATAGCATCTTATATGCAATTAATTACTGTTTTCATATTAAAGAGAAAATATTGACAAAATATCATTGTAATTATCCAAATTAGCAGATAAAGCTATACAGGACCATCACAAAATCGCTAGGAAATAATTTAAACATTACATTTCAAACTTATCTTCTTCAGGCCCACGTGACAGACAAACACAATAAACAGATGCTTTTAATTCACTACGGTGTATTACAAGTGAACCTGTCGGCCGTCTTAATAACCTCAGTGAAGAACCGCATCTAATGACACTCGTGCGCTAGAACCTAATCACTGTTATTTCACATAACTTCGACTAAACACTCATTTTCTTCAGGTCAAAATTCAAAAACAAGTTATACTTTTTAAATGATCCTCTATATCCGTTTAAACTTTTTCACCTAACTTCCGAATATAGCGATAACTGGACCTATGAAAAAAATTGTGTTTTTTATTTAGCGACATTGTTTTCTTGATCAACCCATTGCAAAAACGTGGTATGTGATATGTATCTTAAAATCCTATTATTTTGTTGCTTTCAGGGCAATATTATGCTGCTACAATGTTCCTAATATCTATATCCACGGCGATGAACGTGGCTGTGTTGAACGTGAACGAACGCGGCGCACTTGGAGTATTCGAGGTTCCCCGCTGGATCAGAATAGTGGTGCTCAAATACATGGCGACACTGGTGTTCATGAGTGATTGTTCGAAATCTAGAATGATAAAAACTGCTTCACTCGATAGAACACAGGGAAACAGTAGCGTAAACTCAAAATACTACGTCCAGCGAGATTGCAGCGGCAACAGCACTGGGAGTATGAACAATAGGCACTGCAGAATGCCGATGGGTACCGGTTACAATGAACAGGATATGCTCCTAGAAGATCGCTCTGACCACACAACACTCGATGGATGTAGTGACAGGCGACTTCATAGACTCGAAAAAACGGTCGATCTCATTTTGAGACATTTGAAAACGGCACAGAGGAGAAAAGAGAAGTACACAATTGTGAGACAAGAGTGGGCACTGGTTGCCACTGTTCTCGACAGAGTCTTGTTGACGATGTTCGTCCTCTGCACGGGGATAACGACATTGACGTTGTTGCTCCAAAGACAAGGACCTCTCATACCGTTCGATCCGTTTGATGAATACGCGGTGTTCGACCTTGAACAGTACCAGCCGAATATTGCGTACGACACTTAATAAAACAATGTACAATACAGAGCAATTTTGTCGGCAAAAGGAACGTGTATGCAATACATTTTTTTATAACATATCTCTTCCACTAACACAATCTACCAGCAAAATACGTACACAGAATCACGGCACCACCGAGAAAAAAAAAAAAACGTTGGCATTTAAAGACAATAATTATAGTAAGCAAATGCATTTACTTTTGTTAAATGCTGTTTATGGTATGCAGTTTGCAGGGACCAATAACTTTGATAAGTATGTACAACTTTTTGAAAAATGAGCAATACCTCATTTACTGATTTTCCCACCGGGAATGACAGTGTAGAATCTAGTGGAACCTTACGTCCATTATTGTTAGACAGGATCAATAATTATGGTGGTGAATTTATCAAAATAACCATCGATTCACTCTTTCTGAATACACTGAAAATGGTCTCCGAAGATTTGTCTGTCCAACAAGAATCGTTTTAGTGCATATTTGTTCACTCTCGAGCTTACTTTTGTATGTGCGTTGTGGCCTTTTTTTAAATGTCATTTGATTGACCTCCCAAAGATCTACTACATAATACTACCTTTTGCAGAATTGAAACTAGTCGACAAGAGTCTGGTGTTGTTCCTTTCAAGCGCTTGGTACTGGTACTCTAAATAAACGCCCAAAACTGTGAAGATATAGGACCGAGTAATCATCAATGGTATACAGCTATTTCCAATAAAGTTATGTACAATGCTCATGATGATATTGGCTATGCAGTTAAGAGAGCCAGCAGATCAGTCGTACTTCAGTTTAAAAGAATTTATCTAAAATATATTTTCGTGATAAATATGCGAAAGCATGTCTTCGATAATAACAAATGCCGAGTCTAAAATGAGACGTTTTATTTAATACTGTTCGAGAAGCATCGTCTGTTTTGAAGTGTATTGTCAATTTCCTTCAGTTTCACATTATGTTTTGATTAAACGCAAATAACAGATACATGCAGGTATATGGCATTAAACCGATTACAGACCGACAGCGCCACCAACGGTCAGTTTTGCATACGTCTCTACAGATCCTGCGACAATCTTAGTATCTAAACCGTGCGAGTGCGTCCAATGCATAGTACAAATGTCCCGACTCATGTTCTGCAAAGTGTAGAATTTTGTTTATAAACTTTGACAGTGTTCGTCTCATTCCACCAGTAGTGTTGGTAATATTTTAAGTCTTAGTAAACACACAATACTTCTTTTACAATGAACACGTGATGTATTGGCTTTGGTGAATAAAAATGTTTTACCGACCATTAAACCACGCACTCTGTGACTTGTTATATCAATCCGTATTCGACTTTTCGTTGTCTGCCTCAGTGCTCTATTTGTTTGTTTTTGTGTCTGTTGACGAATATCGGCGAAAGGTACATTGTTCCATTGGAGAATTCAATATAATAGCGAATAAATAATCTCATATTCTCGAAACTCCGGACATTTTGTTTTCATGCCACCTAGAATATCTAAAACTATTATTATAACAGTATCAAAATGATTTTGTTATTATAATTCTTCTGTAGACAGTTCCATTAGATCTCGATAAATGTTCAATTCCCATCCGAATATATACGACTTTTTTACCATTTCTATTAAAAGACTCAAAATTCAAATTTCCAACCGTCCTTGTTATGTTATTACTATGTACTAAATATTTCGCTACCTTCTTCCATACCTGATCTTTTCTTGTTTCCGGTCGCCAGCTCTGATAATATCGCCACTTTGAACCATGCCGTCAAATGTTTTGTTGATGCCCACTCAATTGGACAATATGAGTCAACATTCAATGATCTTCGACAAGTGAAATACAAATATTCTGTTCCCACAATGCTATGTCCTGTCCCTTTTCCAATTTGCGATAGACGATTTGTGGGGGCACGTGATATTAAAAAGTAGCGAGATCATTGAAACACTATGTGTTTGTTTTATTTGTGGTCAAAGAATTCTTTGCACGATGCATTTGGTGCTCAATTTCGGTTTATTTTCATGAATCAGGCTATAGGTAAACACGCTTCTGTAAGTGTAACGGAGTAAAATAAAATAATTCGCACACTGAATTGACCTATTCATGTGTAATCTATGTTGTAACCGGACGCTATCGCATTCGAAGCACAAACAAACATTCTCGCTCGTATTTAACTTTTCTCAGTGTTTGTTAAGTATCCCGTAGGTAAACATATGACGTCATGTTTATAGAACCAATTGTACCAATGACAAAAAGATTTGAATAAACTACTTGAAAGATACGCCATTCCAAAGAGACAGTCCTCCTACACCAATTACGTTAAATGGTATACATTTGATAATTAATTACATTACTGCTTATTCCCGAAATTTTTGACTCTCCCGACTATTTAAAATGTCACCTTTCCTTTATTTTCACGATGCATAAATTACACCATTTATCATCGCGAAATTGGCTAAACAAATTATGTCTGATATATTTCAAAGATTAATATCTTCGAGGTAACCATGAAAGAAAGTACATCGTCATTTTAAACACAGCATTGGATTAGCGCCATCAAGCGTCAACTATATCGTCGAAAACGTGCTGCTTGACTCGATTGCGATGAAGCAATGTCCGAGTTTAACTGATATCGAATATCGCCAACATTATCAATGCAACATGTTCGTTCAATTTGATAATTTAGTCATTACCAGGAAAAACTGCACGTTTAGCAATTTGTGATTCACATTTTTATAGTTTGTCTTGAATGATCATCGTTCGATGATTTCATTAACGCTATTAGACCAGCGTACCAGCCTGTGGGGTATACTTTCCGGATTTGTTTCCAAAGAAAATTTTAAGTGTAATAGAAGATTTTCTTGTAGTATGCACCTAAGTCTTTACATCATATTTTTTGGCATTTGTTAATACGTTTTACCGTAGATACGTGAATCTACTCTTCAAAAATCCCTGAAATAAATATTTACACGGCAAGCACATGATCATTTTACACGCAATTTGAACCGGACGTGTTTTTTTTGGCGCTGGTACTGAGGCTTAGTCATGTACGCCTTGGCATACTCTGGCAAGACGCATTGCCGTAGTGTGGAGAATCCCGTCATGCGTGTTTTTATGTTCATAATGTGTCTGTCATTGATATGCGTAATGGACATTATGATGTTTTAGCGATTATATGTTTACATCGACACTGGATATCGCTAAGCACTTGAAAATAATCATTTAGTCGTAATCATACATGTCTTTTGCACAATGTGACTATTTTACTAACTCTGAACACTCCACATTAACTAGTTACACAACGTATGTATGTATGTCAAAGCATAGCGGTTGTAAGATTCGAATCCATGCGTTAATTTAAACAGAAATAAGTAATAGTCTTCTCGTTTGCCGGATTGATGGGAATATACCTACAACTTTCGTGATGACAATATCATTCGTTTTGGAGAACCATGTAAACATGCGTTACTTTATATATTTTATGCGCGAATTACTCAGTAGATTTTTAACGCGCCACTTTTTAATGTGTTAACAGTTTACTGTACGTGTACGGTCACATATGAATGCATACGGGTATTTCTAATATCTATTAGTCATTCCACACTATGGTGTATTTTGGACATTCAACAAAATGAACAAGTATCTATGCGTTTAATCAAGGAAGCCATGCGATGACCGAAATTCATTTTTTTGATGGATTAATGTATTGAATATGAAACTCATTTGCAATACCCCGAGTCAAGGACCCAAGGAGTCTTAATTATGGAGCAGCGAAACAAAATTATTTGAAATTGACGTATAATCATTCCACTAACAAATTGGATTGAATACAAAAATGTATAAACTGTTTTTTACCTTTTCCGCAAATGAAGATTGAGCCTTTTTTACTTCTTTTCAAAATTCTTTTTTTCACACTGTTACATCCCGTTTAATGTGATTCCATAATATAAATCATTTGAACCTTTGAGTACTTTGAACTTAAAAGTATAATTTCAGTGTGCGTTTATCACTAAAAATAAGAAAGGATGTATTTATATTTTAGTACATTGTGAAATGGTCAAGCACATGGATATAAAAGACATTCCAATTGCAATTCCGCTATTGACAGATACTTTGCATGATACAGGCACTCCATGTTTACTATACTACTCCCAAATAAAGGCGGTATAACATCACATATTGTGCATTACCCTACACATATAGGCACATATTTGTAATGAATTCAAGTTGCTAAATAACTTCATAGTCCAACCACTGAATTAGGTTCGCACATTTGGAGGACTAACGGCGTTTATTAACAACAGTTACATTCACTGCTTAGCATTTAGTATTTTTCATTTAGGAGCCGAATTATGTCCTATATGAATACTAACAGTACCAGTAAAATACAGTATCTTCCAATTCTATGGGAACCCATATCATTTAATTTCCAAACTAAAAACAAACACAACTGTCGCATACGACTTATTTACCACTTCCGTGTCACTGAGAGTGTTCTAGAACCGTACTGTGTCTGGGTGGAATATTCTAGATTTTTTTTAGAAACTGGTGGAATAGGTAATAGAACACTGTATGGGGCAATAGAAGGTAATGGAACATTCTAGAAATTTGTAGTAAGTTCCAGACTCATTTTTATGCTGATGTAATGGTCTATTTATAGACAGTGTGGGTATATATAGGAGAGTTGTTCAGCACTGAGTTCAGATCGGAGATCTCGTTGAATTGTATTGGAATTTAAGCATCTAGTTATTGTAGTAGTGGTGTTTTACCGCGTTATTGTACTTGATGTTTGCAGTACCAGTTGAAATCTCATCTGTTGGCTCCGTGTTCGTATTTTATCATCGCCGCCAGGGAAGTCTTTCTGTTACTGTTGCCATTTTGGTATTTGAACCATCACACCTGTACTATACCAATTACGATATTATTACGTTGCGTGTGACAACAACATGACCACATAACACTTATATTATCTTTATGAAAACTGGCAATGGCAATGTACATTTCAAACGGAATTAACTGAATTTTGACATATTGCAAGCATGAAAATGAAAAGAACGGGAAGCAAGTTCTGCCTATTGTGTTATGGTGTATATACATATACTTAGTAACTTTGAAATAGCTAATGTCAGTTACAATAGAGATCAGAGACAAAGTACATCTATATCAGCCACTGAAAGAACACATCCTGACAGAATGACACTAAACCAGACCAACAAACAGATACTCACACCTCAGATCACATCATAGAAATTACAACCACAAAAAGAATTTGTGTGAAACAAAAATAAAAGAAAAGCGGAGGCGAAAGTGTGTAGAAATTACTATTTGTTCCACTTGTTTTAGGCAGTACTGCATATCTTTGTAAAAATAAGGGCGTGTAAGTGAAACCATAACATAACATACTGTTGTAGTAAAACATATGTAAAGCTTGTCTGATGTTATTTTGTTTAAGTACCAAATATAAATGCCATTCCTGATAATGTTTGAGTAAAAATGAAAGCTTATTAGATTAGTACATTTGCATAATAAATAATTCACTAAGATATCTGAATCATTGTTACGTATGTACTTTTTCGTCAGTACAATTGGTTGTATGTGGACAATTACCCAAACGGCTGACGAATATATCCCGCCAGTAACAAAAAGCAATATTATGATTATATAATTTTTCAGATGTTTTTAATTCGGAATTTTTTTCAATATTTGATCAAAATTCAACCACTATATTTACCTAAAAATCAAATAATACCGGTTTATGCATTTCCCTATTAAACCTGGAGTCAATTCATGTTTCAGGGCCACTTGGTTTAGCCGTGCATTATCAGCCAATACACAATTAATTGCAAATGCAAATGTTATGTTTGGACCAATCAAATTGATGAATTAACCACATCAATATACTGGTAAATATAATTCATATTATTAAACCATTATTTACACTATTTACAAACAGTACATCGGCGTAAATAAGAATTACATCGGCGTATCTGAAAACCCATATACGAAGTTCTAAAATACTTAACATTGAACGGCCTTGAATTTATCTGTCTGGAAACAGTTTGTTGTTAAACTGAACCTGCCTCCTAATTATAACACTTATTGACAAGATAAGTGCATACGACAGTTGTAGGAAAACAGACAGCTTTGGCATCGAGTACAAAGGCAACCAGTACATATCTAAAAACTACAAAATTCACAGCCTTTATAGGCGGGGTCTAAACCTTAAAGGAGAACGCGTTAGTAGAGTTAATCTTCAAAGGAGACGGTGACATAAGAACGGGATGCAAACAAAGCTGAACACGATATTCACGTGCACACATGAACTGCGGTCACGTGCGCTTGGTATATTAGATTCCCAGTAGGAATCTTCGAGATATTTATTTTTAATGTGTTGATCTTTACGATTCAGCCGCACTGCGACAGCACGATCAATATTTGAATAGTGTATACAATGAAAAGAAATAAAAGAACCTAAAAACAACCATGTCCCAACCAAACTTTGTTCTCGGTTTTATATATGTATAATTTAGTTTTCAACATTTCAATTGTCTATTGAATTATGAAATGGACAGTTTTTTATTTACTTGTGAGTGTTATTTATGAATGTAATATTATTCTTGTGTTCTTTCTGGTTTTCATTTGGGTTATTTTTACTATATAATTACGGTGGTACTTTCAACATTACTAACTACTATGGTTTCATGGTGTTAATGGAATAAACCCTGAAATTTGGAAATCATGCTCTAGGAGTGTCTTATATTTTTTTTACAAAGCTCGCAATGATATAAATATATATTCCTCTAAAAATCATTAATAAATGCATAGCACTAAGATTTGCATATCTAATATGGAACAATATGGTTCTATTTTAAATATATTATTAGTTTGTTGATTATTATTTTGGTAATTTTGAAAATTGGTAAACTAACAGGTGCAGCCTGTATTTATCTTGAGATTTTATAATCCTTACTTCATGGATAATTAGATATACACGCCCACACCTTGCATTCATGTCACGTGTCCAGGGTGCTCTAATTCTCGGTATTTATTTTTAGTTCTAGCCACATCGCTAACGCGATAAAAATAGCTTTTTGATCGTATAGTCCATGAGATAAAATTACTAAAAGCAATTAAATTGACTTCATTGAATCCGCCTGGGTATATTATTGCATGTAAACGTAAAAATATATATTTTCGTCTGTACAAATGAAGTTGGAATATATTTCAGCATGACTGTTTAACATAACATGCCTTTTTAGTGAAACATGACCAACCATTCTGTTACAACACATGCTTTCTATGCATGGCGATCATACATACAACATTCTTTCATGTGTGATTGGTTATGTGTGAGGCGTTTTAACTAATGTATAGTTGTATTTAATAGTATAGAACTTTTTTTTATAGAAATAGGACATCATTATATTGAGCTATACGGGTTACGATTACACAGTTCCTTGATATAATTCCATTGAAACCTCATTTATATAATTAACGGATTGCTGTAGCGTAGCATTTCTGTAGATTCAGACTTCCAGTTTATTGTTACGAACGTCCCGTGTAATTCACAGTTTATTCGTATGACATAATGAAAAAATTGGCTTTAAATACACAAACATTGGTATTGCATATGCTTTATCGTATTCACCTGAATGCTATATATTAACATAATACCATGATTAATAACTTTGGGAGAATGTCTGAATCAGATATACATGTTGAACTCATTTTGTTCTTGTTGCTAAATTTGATCGAATTTTGTGCATATTTTTTGAACGTTGTTTGAACAGTGAAGTTAGTCTTTATTAGTCCTACTGGTCTTCTATATAATCACCTACATTGTATAATCATAATATTTCTTTTCGTGATACATTCACTTAAATTTTTTTGATCTGAACTGATCTTTTTGTTGCCACGTCAAAGACACGAGTCGGGTTCTGAAATTTCGAAGTACAATATATTTGATTATTTACAATCATTTTGTTTTCCGTTGACATAACAACCATGCTGCCCCGAAAAATTTTGAAAATTGAACTCTCTGAAATTGCAGGAGATTTCAAAGGAAAAGTCAGAGACACTCACTTGAAAGTTGAAATGGGAAAAATTATTGTGAATATATTGCAATTAATATTCAAAGTCCAACAAATATGTAGACTCTCTAAATGTGCCTAGTATTTAATTAATATGTACCGACATGTTAACATTTATTCCGCATATACAAGATAGATGTCTTTGATTATTATTGTGACCAAGCTTTGAACGTGTTGCTATTTTGTCCGTGGGAAACCTATAAATTGCTGATAAAGTCATAATTGACAACAGTTATAATGCTGATTCTGATTGGTCAACTTGTTTGTAGGATGTTATAGATTGTCACAATTGAACTAAACACATATATAACACATAAAATTCAATCTTTCGATTAGTTTTTATTGTTGAACCGGGTGTTTTGAAGTGTGACAATGTCAAAAGAGCACACCAGAATATCTTAGATGTACTATTACTAAATCCTCAATTTACACATTGACTCAGTAGTTAGTAAAACCAGCCAAGAGTAAACTATGTTGTTTTTAAAACTTGCGAAATCTTCTAGGAGACCCAGTTTAACTTATTAGGGACTCACTTTGATATGTAATTAGTCAACAGTTAGTTTTCTATTTTTATTATTAGCGTTATTCAAAATCTTTGCATATAAGGCGTGGCATTGTTTAGTTCCAAACTAGTTCAAAGTCTAGACCATGGCACACAATCTGAAAACAACGTACTGATTAAAATATTGACTGAAAACAAATATTTAAATATTAAGTAGCATGTTAATTATTTTTTTTTAAATATGGTCTGCTCTATATAAGCAATTATATAGATTAGTAGTCATTCCCGTAGCCAGGAGTTGGGGAGATGACCCATCACGCGCGCTCGAAGGTCCGTTTTTTTTGCACAATATTTTTCAAAAGCCGGACTAATTCGTATTACCAGCGGGGCTAGAAGTCCTAGAAAAATTGCCTACTTTGTCATAGTATAAAGATGAACCCTGCGGTTTATAGTTAGTTATTCCCGAGTCCGTATTATCCTGGTAAAGATCATCCCGAGTCCGCATTATACTGTTAAGACTCGGGCGACGCGCGGCACGCGTTAAACAAACTTTCACGCCATGCGGTTAGATCGCTGTGAGCCACGCTGTGAGTGACGCATGGCTGTTGCTAGGGTTAACGGCGCCCGGAAGTCCCAATTGGCGGCCTGTGGATGACGCCGACCAAGCAACAGATACAGTCCCCTAATGTCATATAAAGCCTGCCGCTGGACATGATGTGGTTTCATCTATTTCTAATGTGGAAAACACAACAGCATTGTAAAGCATCCAGTTTTCGTGATGGTGGTCGGATACAAATTGAATGTGGTACCAAAGCCAGTAAAACGTTCGGAGAAAGAAGTGATCACGGCATGCGCAAAAAATTGTTCCGGCGATGGTCAATGTGTTACATGCAGTCCATGATTAAATCCTGTGCGAGGCCCAATTGGCCTTCTAAAGCAAACATACGTATTGTAAATTTTGTTTACTGTGATGTGTCAAACTGTAGAAAACGAACAGTTGATCCAGGCATATACCTTAGAGAACAGGGACCCCGGGGGGTCACTATATATTAAAACCTTACACCATGGGCATTTTTGCTAACAAATACTAGGCCCCCAGGGCTCGTAGCTCATTGGCATACCATACCCTCTATTGAAACACCCTCCTTTCCCGTTAAATTTGGAACGCACATGGAATAGTAACGGCATATACATGAGATAGTAACGGGACAGGGACATGAGACTGTGGGTACCCGTTTCATGTAGCCTTAGTTATAACCCATTACCCAATTAACACCTTAGGGGAACTGACAATAAATCTATGTCAACACCACTGTTACATCCTCTCCTGTTCACGAAATAAACCAACCTTGTGTTACGAATATAATCAGAAACATTATATTTGATCAAAACTAAATAGCCAAGTCCATTCTATTGATACGAGTGAAACTAAAAATTACAAAGTTAACATTTTTTTTTCCACTATAAAAACAGGAAAAGTAAACAAAAAGGGTCAATTCTTTCTACAAGGAAACAAAACTGCCTACAAGTAAACAATGACCTGTCAAATTTTGTGTCATTATAATAAGTGGATTTTCCATCATATTTAGAACTCACAGCATAACTTATATGAAGCGTAAAATGGTAACAACTAAAACTGTTTCAGATGTTATAAATATGCTAGGTATATTCATTAACGGGCTTATCTATACAGGGAACCCACGTTGTACACAGGAAGTTAGATTTTCCCACTTTGGACCAATGACCGACTCGGCTCGTGCCGAAATCACGCCCTCATTCGTCGATCTGTTATTTTACCCAAACATGGAAAACGATACACATATGATGATATTAATGATTGCTATATTGAAATTATATCCATTTGCTGTTATGGTGTTTATTACGAGTCATCGTGCACATGAACAGCAAAGAAGATTCGAAAAACAATTATTTGTTCACGACAATGTAGCACTGCAAGAAAATAGCGGTTGTAGCAGCACATAAATATGCACATAAATATGCACATAAATATGCACAGGGACAATATTATAAAAATAGTGCGGAAAACCGATTCCGTTTTCGAGGCACCTTGATGTGATGTGTATTCACGTAATGTAATAATCAGAATCTGCTTATATTTTGGGTTACGTAGAATTGTTATTCGCAAATGGAGTCAATTTGTGTAGTTTTCTTGATTTATTCTGCAGATATAGGTAAAATATAGGTAAGGCTTTGGCGAAATTTGAAAGAGCAACTAATAATCTTCAACCTGGTATTTTTATAGATTATAATTTTCATTCTGTTCGTCTGTTTTATCCAGTTCAAAAAAAAAATGAGCTGGCTGGAGCCTTCATCCCTTGTCTATTTCTTACACAAAATACCAGCCGATCCCCCCCCCGCGCGCTCATAGGGAGTGTGTACAGTTGATCATAGTTCCTGGGCTCTCTGTTATGTCATAATAAAAATAAAATAACGGTCGTCTCCTCTCTATTTGAAGCCAAAGTGTGTTTTTTGTATGGGGGAGCGGAATTTGGTGGCGAAAGTCCAACGAAACTTGACAATTTGATGGGCGCCTGTCCTCCTTTACTCAAACATCTGAACTCGAGAATACTCCCTCGCCTTGTCGCGTCTTTTCATGCTGGGTCAAAGTTCCTTTCCCACAGAGTGTACAGGTCGCGGCTTATCCAGGTATCGTTCAGGGACATTAGGTCGATTATTTTCAGGATTTCAGAATCTTCTTCCATTATATTGTCATGACGGCCCACTTTTTTTCGCCGAGGCATATCTCTTTCTTCTGTTGTACAGATGTATGATCCCGCGTCTGTTTCATACTCCGAGATGGTCACTGTCGGGAGCTGTTACTTTCGATTCAGTATGCACTAAAAATCGTGTCTTCTCTTTGGTTATGATAGACACCACGGTCTGATTCCTTTAGTAACATTCTTTTTTCCTCTAAAATACTGTCCGTCTTTCTTTGTCCGCACCTGTTCTCCTTTTTACTCCGCGTGGCATTGTTGTATATAATAATAAATCGCGGGATATAAAATAGCTGATGTGTTGCGTACGAGCGGCGTTTGTGAAACCATGGAGGTAATAAAAGTACTATGAAACTATGGAAGTTCTCAGAAAACGGAACGGTCTTCCCGAAACATGATTTGCATACTTCTGTTAAACTTTAACAATCAATCAACATTAATTATGCAAGATTTATGCAAATTAAACAGTTAAACTAAGACCCTGGCACATGTGTTTGTTTTTAATAATTTAAACCTAGTTTATTAGGTGTTCTAATCACAACAGAATTTTGAAAATTTAACTCAAAAACAAGCACGTTTTCTGCTATATAAAAAGTTAAAAATGTGAAATTCCACCTCTAAATGTATTTGTCCCTGCAACGCCACCTTAAATGCAATATTATCGACACGCTGACAAAGTACAAAGGTGAGATTTCCGTGAGTAGGTGACATTTCCGTGAGTAGGTGACATTTCCGTGAGTAGGTGAGTGACAGTTCCATAGTATAGATTTCATCCTAGATTAGATACTACAAGCAACACACGTGAACACAGCAATCCCAAATGCTTTGTCCACCAACAAAACACGTGATGATTGATACAGTCACTATATGAGGACGACAGACATATCTCTATGACAGTGCTACGAATGAAAACTTAATTTGCTTGGTAGGCTACACTTATTCTGTACCGGGCGACTCTACGCAAAGACATTTTAAAGTAATATATCCAAATTCGCAAGCTCTTAATCATAAACAATTTTATAAATGTCAGGTAAATGCAACAGGCTTACGTGATGTAACTATGGCAATAACCAGTTGACGTCAATAGTCATCTTATCAGCTTACGAATATTCCATGGAAAAAAACCCGTCTAATAATAGAGCGATTACTCGGTAAGTGCATATTCTCTATTATGATTTTCTACTTGTCGTGAATATTTATCTATCAAGGAGGTACAATTCGGCGCTTAGATAATCTGAAAATAGAAGGATGTTAAATAATCCAAAAAAAAATTTAAACTCTTACACATGAAAATAAAGTTAAATCCAAAGCCACTCGAAATTTAGCGTTGCAGCAGTTTTATAGGTTACTTTTGTATTGTTGTCTGTAAGTGGTAAGATTTAATTATAATACACAATGACAGAAACGCAGAGAATATATAATTGAACCATTTGTTGAACAACTAGATACCATGTCTCTTATAGTGGTAATAATGATATGAGGTTATTACGAGTATACCTCAAAGTATGCACGAAGTCAGTACAGCTGGAGTGTCGAGCAACTACTTGATGTGTATAAATAATAACAAAAAATGATAAAATTTTGCTGAAATAGAGCAAATGTTAGACATAGAAATAAGATATTTACACTGATGAATGTAAAAATGAGAAGTTAGTGTTATTTCCCCTAGATCTGTCAATTAGATAATGCGTTAACCTTATGATTGCATAATATGTGAGAGTGGGCAGGTCACAGAGGAAAAATGGTAGATAACCGATGTGCACATAATGAACACCATATGAAAGAAAGCATGGGAGAGGAATATTAGGAGGGCATCTGCTTACAGTGGCATGAACCCGTAGACTTGCAATGTCGGGACATTTTTTTTTGTTTTACAAAAAGAAATAATTAATTGTTTTAAGTTCGTTTTAGCGTGATTGCGAAAACTAACGAGACCGCGAAAGAAATCCCGACTGGACGCATCTGCAAGCATTTGACTGCTATTAATTATACATAATGTCATTAATTATCCATGACCTTTTAAAGGTTGGGTCACATTGCAAATGCCAGATTAGTCACGGAAACATGTGAATGATGCTAGTCGTATCTTGTAGTTTAGAACTGAAAATGTGGCTGACACGGGATAATAAGTTGTAATGTAGTGTAGTGTAGGTTAGAATTATGGTGGTAGTGGTGCTGGGGTTTAGGTATTTCACTCTCAGAAATGACAACGGAAATTTGATTCAAACTCTGATTCGTTGTCAGTGCTAGTCAGCAACTTTTAATTAGCATAATCAGCGGAGTGATTCCGCTCAGGTTTTCGCTCCAATTTATTTTTTGTTTGTAAAGCAAAAAAGAAGTCCCGACTTTGCCAGTCTAATGAACTCGCTGTCGGGCGCTGTTATTAATAAACATAGGATTAGTATCAAAATCGTTGCATTTCTTATACATAGTTTCTTATACATATTCAGTTGTCGGGAGCTGTTAATATTTCATATTTTCAAGATTAGTAACAAATAGTAGCATGTATTATTTAGTTCGAGATAGCTATTATTAGTCAATGTGGAACCTGTACCAAAATTGTAGAATTATTTAGTTGTCAGGAGCTGTTAATAATCATTATAAGATCAATACCAGAATTGTTGTATGTCTTACATAGTTCTTAGAAACTGTCAATTATTCATAGTAGCATGTATAATTCAGTTGCCGGGAGCTGTTAATATTCGTTTTGGGAATGGAAACAAAATAGTAGCTTGTATTGCCCAGAACGTGTCATGACTATAAATGAATGGTTGTAGATGTATACCTGATTAATAGTGTCTACAATCAGTTAAAGCATGTCATGTCAATAATGTAGGTGGTAGCGTGGTGCATATTCGCTACAAGGTTTAAGGCTTCGGGAAACAAAGACAGCTCATGATGGTATCCCGTAGAAACAGGCTGAACAGATGATGGGTACTGCTGAAGCCAGGAACATGCCCCATAAATTTGAACATATAAAAGTATTCTATAATCTATAAAAGAAAGTTAGTTTACATTTCTTCTCAATCAGCATAAGAATATCTCATAACACAATTGTGCTTACTAATCAGTGATAGGTTGATTGATTACTTACTTACTAGGACAGACACTTTTATATAGAATGACATTATTTACTGAACAACAATGCCGTTATTTTATCTTTGCCTGTGAATGGTGAGTACTTTCAAACCAGAAATTACAAACGATATTTCAATCTAGAAACGAAGATTTTATCAAAATGAATCAATATTTTAGACGTCCTGTGCATTCCGAGCCTCTTGCATATTGCACGATTATAATAGTTGTTTAACAGAAGTGACCCAGGTTGGTCTAGTTTTTGACTGAGAACTTCTAAATGGTACCGTATAAAGTAACATTTACTAGGGTAACTTGTCCTTGGTATGTGTAATAATTTGATCCATTACTCGACGCATCTCTTAGCTGTTTTATAAGAATTTTATAACGCCCACAATCTCCAATTGGGGAGTTTAGAGTATTTTGGCAGACACCTAAAAATATTCTACAAGATATTGTACTCTTTTTATTGATTCGTAACAGTGGTGACCAAAAATTTCAGATATCTTAATATCAGCAGCATCATTGTGTCAAAGATTTTGAAGAAATGATTATAGGATAGTGAGCCCAACTTTCCAATTTGCGTTTGGCCAAGCAATTTAGTAGCACAGAACCAATTTAACCGACAGGAAAACAACACTCCAATATACTTTTTTCTCGCTTATAAACCTAATTTTCTTCTCTTGAAATACAACTCCCGCTTTTAAAAAAAAAAACTTTTTTCTTAGATAAATTGACAGTCAACTTTCACAAATCACAATAAAACCAAACTATTTTTGTAAAACAATCACAAAATCTGAAAATAAAACTGAATCGTCTGCAAACAACTAACAAAGTATCTTCACTAAATCTGATGACAGCTGTATTTCTTTTACCCGAAGTTCGTAGTGTTTATATTAATTCATTTATGAAAAAGGAGAAAAGAAAAGAACTCAATACATATGTATACATCGTCGTCTTACACCAATATGGTAATCAAAAAGCTCGGTGCGATCATTAACCGACTTGAACCACGTAATTTGTTCCTAAAGCTTCCGTCCACGAACTGAAAAGCCTGTTTAAGATTGATGTAAATATTTCACTAAAATACTAATATGCCTCTATAATTATCCGGTGAATCTGGCGAACCATGTTTAAACAAAGGAAGAATAATAACTTCAGACCACCCCTCTGGAGAAGAACTATTTTAATACATTTTATTGAAAAGAACACAAATATACTGGAGTATATAATCACCAGATAATTTACTTATTAGACCATGTGGTCTACCAGCCTTGCCCGTTTTGAGTGGTTTAATGTTTCGGCGAATTTCTTACATAGTGATAGGATAGTTTTGCCAAAATCCATTTACTAAACAAGACACCAATGTCAGTCTTCGTCATTTGATTTTGAAATATATAATAAGTAGTACATCGAACATGAGGAAAATGGTACTCTAGAACATAAAGTTAAGACCTCACTTAGCCTGGATGGTAACATCGCACATAACTGGAAGGAGTTCCGACAAAACTGGGAATTGTTCTCTCTAGCAGCAGGACTGAATAAAAAAGATGAAAGTCGCCAAATTGCTCTATGTTGTCGGGATCGCAGCGCATCAGGCGTTTGAGTTACTGACGCCAATGATAGGAAGGAAATATAGCCTGCCAGAAAACGTCAGACAGAAGGCAGTCTCGTTGGTCAAATTATAAGCCTAGGAGTAAATTAAGTTCTGATAAACTTCAGTGCCGCAACTGTCTATATGAACATGAAGTTGTTAAGTGTTCAGCACAGAGGAAAAACTTGACGGAAATGCACTAAACCCAACCATTTTGCTACTAAATGTAGCAGTGGGCGCTATATCCTATAGCAATCATATAATCAAACCTGTTGGGCGGTAAAGTTAGAAGCAAAGCTGAATATATCTGATAAAAATGGCAAAGTCATAAATAGCCGACCTATTACTATTACTTTTCAAGTTGTCAAAAATACCACTGTACCGATTCTTGGTTGAGATACATGTGAAAGTATTGGTGTTGTCTTTTGTTCACAATACAATTTAGCGTTGCTGTTCAGAAATAAAATGATACCTCATTTGATAGCATGACAGTATTTGGTCACAAAGCAAGCAAAGAAGCACGAGAATTAAAGGTTAGGGTATTCGCAAAAGCGTGAATAAGATTTCCAGGTTAACTCCAATCTTTTCCAGTGCAACTGACACCACGCCAGATCTACAACAAAATATGTTACAAAGTTAAAAACAAGATGGAACGGATGGTTAAATTTGAAGTCTCTGAACCTACTGAGTGGGTTAGTCAGATTACTACTGGCCAAGCTCGCGAATGTCGTGTATCCGAGAGATTTAAATAAAGCGATTTTTAGTTAGCAATATCCACCATGCTGAAAGACATAGTAAAAAAGCCAAACGTAAAGTATTCTCAAAATTTGATGCAATCTCAGATATTGGCAATTCAGCTTGAGTAAAATGAGTTCTAAATATACTACCTTTAATCCCCTGGGGTGCCATTTGGACATAGTTCGGCGGGTGAAATTTGGCAATAAGCAATGATTGATACGTTTGGCAATCTTGAAGGGTTTGACGTTTTAGTAGATGACATGTTTCACATGACAATTTTCCAAAATGTGAGATAGATGTAGACGGAGCTGAAACTTAGTCCAGGTAGAATTAGGCCTTGTGCGAGAATGCCTAAACGTTTCTTGGCATCATGGTATACCTTACTGAATTTGTGCCAAACATGTCTGAACCCACAGCACTGCTACGTGAGCTTCTTGGTAAAGACATAGAGTAGACCTGATATGCATGAAGCAGCCTTTAACAAATTAATTACTCTAGCCACTCATACACCCATACTTACATAATATGACGTTAAAAAACGTTATTATTCATATCAAGTACCAAGTGAAATAGGACATGTGATGTATGTTAGATTGAAACTATGTACTTATCACGTAATACCATTTATTGAGATTGGGAAATAAAGTAACCAAGTAGTCAGTGGTGGACAATACAACATGGCGGCAGAATCATTACTTTACACTGAGGACTGGCACAGGAATATGAGTTGCAGGTCGTTATCCACCGACCGGCCATACACCAAAGCTACATGCCATGTGTAAATGAGACTTTCATGACTCTAGGGGATCACCAGGCTCAGCTCAGCTCAACAAAAACGGATGCCATACAAAAACACGGTTTTACACTTGTATACACAAACAATTCTTGATATTATTTTTTTCAGTCTACTACACGAATAAAAAGGATGATCACGCCCTGTCCATCCGTGTTGTAACTGTAAATGTGCCAAGATGTGTCACACAATTTGCGTGTTTTCGAAATTCACAGCAATATCTTCATTGCAGGCAAAGTTCCTGTGTTCAGTACGGTCACAGCCTGACAACAATTGATATTAAATTTACTTTCAGAAATCGTTTTGGGTGCAGTATTCACCCATAGAAGAGCTTAGTGTTGTGTCAGTACTGTTCTACTCTAGATAGGGCTAACGTCATTGTATATGATTTTAAAAAGTCATCATTCTACAGCCGGCCCCTGCCGTAACTTTGAAATCAAAGATACGAATATAACTATAGACATCTTGATATTTTCTAATGAATACATTTTATCGACGCATTGCAATTTTTCCCCCGAGTTGTAGATATTTTGGAATTCCACGACACACGCAACATGACATGATAGGCTGGAAAGCAGTTCCTTTGAAAACTATGACCTCAAGAATTAATCACGTACAATAATTTGACAGGGTATACAAGGCTGGGTAATCATGTGCTTTACCGAGTCAAGCCTAGTCTTTAAGGAGACGCAATGGTTAAATGCATTGGAGTGTAGCGACCAGGAAATGTCTTGTGCATCAACGTTGCTGACGTTAGCAGCTTATATAGAGACTGACATATAACGACTCGAGTGATGAATCTAAATTCTGAATTGGCCCTCAACATTGGCGCTTGGTTGCATGGTTGCTGCTTTGAATAACAAAAACGCAACTGTGACACTAATCATGGCTTGGTGACGAGATCAACACCAAGGTTAGCCTTGTGCTCTTTGAATGTGGTGAGTGATCTTCTGTATAAAATAAATGACCATAAAAAAATGTCTTACCACACCAATCACCGTATTGTCTTCATCCACACTGTTAAATTCAGATGGTAGGTTTGCATTTGTGTCTGGTGATGTTCTTGGTCACTTGGCTTAAAAATCGGAAGCACGGGATTTTGGGAACACCTTGTGATCTTGCGTCAGGAGTGATGGGTCATCTGGGTTTTGGGTTAATATCAGGGATACGATAATTTGAAACTTTGACCATTAATAATAACCGTTGTCATTATGACATATAATTTGGCAATTACCCTCCAGTACAGCATTGAATAATAGAATGATTGTTAGTATCTGGCCGAGGCAAATGTGTAGATCAGTGACAGATCACACTGTATGAATATGCGCATTTCCTGGATGCTGTGTCACTGTTCCGGACCCCTGCCAGGAGACTGGCTTCTAGCGCTATTTTGTTTGGGTGGTCAGACTTTGTAGCCTCCAGGTTCATTCCAGCAGCGACTCGAACTTGTTAGCACTATCACCGGAAAGAAGCATAGTCTAGAGCCATTCATAAATAAAGATCATTATTTGACTGACCTGTGTATATATGCTTGAGCATAGAAAGACTGATAGATCTTTGAAACACTACTATTCAATCCAAGAAATACTAAATTCTGGGACGAGATTGGAGATAACGTTTTTGTGCACACTATGAAAATGCAGATTATGATGATTTGAAGGGTGTGTGCTAAATGACCACTGAACTCGTATCAATCAGATGATGAGATATGGATTCACTTATCGACCTGATGTGGACCCACGTGACTTTCATTGCCATAAAGTATGTGACAAGTATGACGCTACATTGAGCCCAAACATTGAACTGGTATCTTGTTATATGAATTATAATAGTTGAGAGAGTATACTGAGTTAGTTGGCCAAGGTGTATGATTCTGGGCATTCCCTAGCCTTTCTTTTCTGTCAAAAACCTGGATGGGCACACTATTACCAAGCCCTTTGCCAATAATTTGCACACATCCTGGAGTATCACGCTTACCTAAACCAAATTTCTCGACAGATGTATTTTCACTGGTATTGTAGTCGACTGAAGCTATCTGGCTAACTTGCATCTGACCAGTTTGCTAGAGAAGCATAGTGTGATGGAATGTGAGGGTGTGGAACTATCCAGTCAGCGAATTCACACTCTTGAAAACATATCTGTTTTGTGTATCATTACATGGTGCAAACACATGAAACTTGGTAACCATTATTGTTGCTGCCATCCCTATAACCAGGCTGTCACGGGTGGAAACCCAGACCCTGTAATAGAGATGCTTGTTCATATTGAGGACGCACTCAGTCATTATATATTGGTGCTCATGTGCCTGGTATTCTTGGTTCTGGAAAACATTAAAGACAGACTGTTGAAGCCTTCAAAATTCAGGCTAAAAGGTATGACTAGTCATACAGCTTCTGTCACGATATTTCATGACATTCCACGACAAATGTACATCCCTGACAGAGTTACATCAGCTCTGTTACATCTTCTCAACATGTACGAATTAGGATTTTATAAATTTCGACAGATGTTTTGGTCATGGATGTTTCTACCGTTTTTGGGGTGAAGGTTTTCGCTGTGTATATTTTGTCTTTAGTGAAAATAGAACTCACTAATCGAGCAACCATTTTATTACTAACATGCTCTCTTCAAGTTATATACTAGATATTTTCGACTATCGCTAGTCTTTGAACAAATTGTAATACACCTGAAAATTGTTTAATTAAATGATTAAGCATAAATTACCCTTATCTGGTAAAGGAAATGTACAAATACATTAGGGATGCCAGGATAATGGTTTAATTATCACTCAATGAACGTATGAAACCTAGGAAATTTAGATTTTATTATCTTTCAAATTGACTTTGTTATGTACATGATCCCTCTATTACACCATTAATGATATTAACAATGCCTAAAATTTGTAGGTTGATAAAATCTATTACATAAATAAGGAAATGTACATATAATAGAAATAAGTGAAATATTATATCAGCCATATATAAAGTACACTGAACCACAGTAGCATTGACGCTGAAAAAATCACTGGCCAAAATATCCTAAATTCCAGTGACCCATGGTACTGCAAATTTGTCATATAATTAAATGTTTAGATTATATCATTTACCACAGCTGTTTTATTAGAAGGGCATCGTCAATACAAGTGCATGTAAATCATTATTATTATGTAACTCATTTTAACCATAGACAGACTCAACACTCCAAGAATCAGATGAGCTATATATAGGCCCAGAAATAACTGTTTTATAAATCGATGCCAACTCTAATTACAAAACTGCAAAGATTGAGCACAACATGACAATGTGACTGAATCGAATGCACGGCTCGACACGCCACAGAGACTGAGCTGCTAGTAAATAACCACACTTTCAATATCACTATTGAATCGTCATATACATAAATAACAACTTCACCGAACACTTTCGAAAAGCAAAAGAGTAATGTGTTTACGAATGGTCGCCAGAACAGCTGATTTCAATACCCCCTAAGTTAGCGTCATTATAACTGCGTCAACAAGATGACAATTTAGTCAGAAAAACTGCGCAAGCGAAGAAAAGATAAATTTAACATGAAAAAAATACCCTGAAATATATACAAACTAGCAGAATTATTTAAACATCGCTCGACCGCTTCCAGACCTTACAGACGACCGTCAGAAAGCGTACTACGAGAAATTTCAAACGTTTTGCCTCATAAACGGAAGGAACTGGAAGTGAATACGGGCGTATATTGAAATATAAATACTAGATACTAACCCAGTCCTCATCTGGGCCGTCCGACGCTTGAGACGAAACAAGGAGTTACCATCTGGCTCTGTCAGCCGCTATCCTGGGGGCAGTCTCAAGGGACAGACTCTTACTAGATACTTAAGTAGATAATAATCTGTTCACATATTGTAATTCTACATGGGATCGGTTGAGTCTATTTACCATCTAGTAAAAAAAAATATTTTGGATTGTATGCTGTTTGTTCATCACTGCCGTGTTTGTTTGTCAGTCTTGGTGAGAATACACTTTGTTGTTAGAAAGTTGCAAATTTTCGTGTAGTTTGTTTATGCTAGTTGTATTGTTCCTTTCTCTCCCAAAGAATTAATTACGACCCATATTCCATTGAAGATATGTGTTCTGATTGGTCAACAGCCGTGCGAGAAAGTAAGTGTGTTTTAAAGAATATATAACTAAATAAGTGGTATTGGAATGGTTGATCATGTTTTATTTGTACATTAACAGAAAACCTTTTCATAATATGACATATAGAAAATAAAGTCTTCAAGTCGGTGAAACGATTTCTCCTTATTTATTTATATAGCATTGTCACAGGGTGGGTGGGAAATAAAGACTCCAACTGTCTTGCGCACGTAGCAGAAAAGACATCATACACGAAATGTACACGTGAATATCGTAATCAGATTTCGGCTAAGTATTAAAGATTATACCATCATACGATAAACATATGGTCTGCACGTACTAGTCCAGGTATAGATCTCAATATATATCTATATAATTATATCCACTCTCGTTGTAACAAGTCAATTGCTCAGTGATGTCACTTGCAAAACGGCAACCGTAAGCCGCAAATCAAACATGAGTTTCATACTAGCAACTCGGCAAATATGCCTCGCCAATGTAAGTAGAAGCGCGCCACAAGGCAGTGATGCCCCCTCCTCTCCAACAGCAAGCTTAAAATGGTGTGTAGCAAATGCTCAGTTACAAGGTCTAGACATCAGATGGCACAAACAACATTCATAATAACATTCTGTACACAAATAAACCTATGTTTGTCATAACGGAGGATAATAAAATGTGGGTAAGATATTTGAAATACGATGTGCTCGCTCGCGCGTGTTTTATATATCGTTGTTACACTGGTTTTACAAAACATTTTACTCATAAGAATTTTACATAATAGCGCACTGTTTGCTAGTTTGATATAATATCCATCTAGAAATGTGATCACCCGATCATACCAATTTTGTATGCAATTGTTGAGCTGCCGTGATGGTAATAGTTTAGTATCTCTTGTATGAATATCAATGATATCACGTGACAGCACACAATAACAAATCTGAATTTTCAAAACAGAGCACGAATGAGTCCCCTGTCATATATACAAAACATATGGTGAATGGAATACTATGATCACAGCGAGATACACCAATATCTAACCCAATCCTTTCGGGTACATGCGTTAATCAAGTGTTAATCTCAGGACGAATTACATTGTAATGATTTGAAATTGTATGTACTTAATTCATTTGAGCAGTGTGATCAGTTCGAATGGAGGTAATTTCTAATTTTATTATCTACGACCCTAAACTAATACACGGATACTTCCTTACATACTTCCTTACATACTTTACTTTACATACATATCTACGTCATAAAATTTGCATTGTTGGGGGGAACACATACACCACTATCTCCAAGGAATACAGTCATTAAATAACAACCACAGTCGTGGCTATAGAGTGTTAAAATTGTGTAGAATTGTGAATAGTGGAACATACTCAAAAAACGATTTTAAAATATAGATAACAGGGGCAAACATTTTTCCTCTGAATGCTTAGCAAGATTTAGAAACGATGTTCATAAATAATAAAAAAGAAACACAGTGAAAAAAATAAATGACGGGGTTTCCATATTATGCACTATATTTACCTTTTAACAAAACTATAATACATTTAAATTATGAGCATTAGCAAACTTATTACTGAGTGAATTGCAAACTATCAATTATCTCTGCTTCTTTTTAGTGCACATCCCAGAACTTTAAAAAATAGCTCCTAGACGCTTTGACTTTTTGTTTTGAAATTTTCACAAATGATTAACAACATGTTTATCTTCAAAACGCCGTTGAAGCATTGTTTTTGGTTGAACAGTGTTACAACAATCGTACAGACAACTATCCTGGGTGTTAGTTTATGCATAAACATGAAGTAGTGAAATTTGAGCCGCTGCCCTGCAAAATTGACAACTGGTAGACAGTTTTCAAGACGGCGCTTTCTTCATAGTAAACAGATGTACCCATAAACTAATTTTGACAGGAAACAGAAGCATGGTATAGAAGCTATTCTTTTAAAATCACCTTTGACCAAAACTGCACATTTTTGTGCATATTTCAAACTACAGTGTCCATAAAAAAAAATTAATATTCATACAATAAGCTTTCCGAAGATATATAGTTTTGTGGACAAGGGAGGTCATCTTGGTTTCCTAATTAACTAATTAAAAAAACTGCAACTCTACCTTGAATAGCTTACAAATGATGAACACTCAAACACTCAACATAATATTTAAAATCGCAATTAACTCAAAATATTTACGTGATTGTACATAAGAAGGTACGTATTTAGTTATAATCCCACAATAGTTTGTGTTTCATTGACGTCAACAAAGACGAGTTTCTGAGCCACAGGCGGGAATTGATACTGCAACAGAAACAACGAAGTTTTTCGACGCCAACCTAAGAGACAATCTTGTAAGATTATAACGCTGAACACAAATATAACACAGAGCGCTTCTCGTAGTCTATTGCGGTATCCTATATCACGCGAGTGAAACTGAACTGAGGCGTAAGACACCTTGATTGGATGAGTATCTGTTCTTCTGCACAACTAGAGTATTAGACTGTACTTCGATGATATCGGCTCTCATGCGCTCTACTTTATAAACGAAACCCTGACATTTCTGATTGAAATATAAATTATTTAACAAACTTTTAATTACAATAAGAACCTTCACACATTCCAATACCATAATGCCATCCAGTAACTGAATGTGTGGTGCTTTCCATGTGTTTTATATAGTTGAAATATATGTGAAAAATAGCATACTGATTTTAGTATGATTCTAGTAAAAACTATTTCAGGTAAGAAATGTTAATAAAATAACTTTGAAATTGATTTTAGGCAATTTTGTCTGTATATAATGTAATTTTTTGAAAGTTTTCTATTCAAATTGATCGAAAATCAGTGGGGAAAATAAAAGACACAGCCTAAACGCTACAAAATATACAGAGGGCAGCCTACAATCATATTTATTGTCGACTCATACGTTACGTATGAGGATGACGTCAGTTGCAATGTTATCGTCATTAACACTGTCACTAAAATCTGCAACTAAATACAATTCACTTAGCAACGCATAGCTGTTAATTCCCGGCTTTTATGATTAATGTATTAATTGCCAATGACGTACCTTTAAACTATCCTAACAACGCTAGATAAATGAGTGGTTAAAAGCTCTGCATTGGAATTGTATCTTACAGTTAGATCGCTTCGATTAGTTCACTTAAAACGAGTCGTCTTATTCCTTCCTCTTGTTCACACAGTGAAACAAAACCTAGCTGCTAGTGCTAAATAACAAGAGGTATCAAATTACTGTTAAAAAATATGACGGCATATATGATGTTTTTATTTTTAGAACGAGCGATTATATTTTCTGTGAAGTTGGCTGATTTGTTTCTGACTAAGCAGCTGCGCAAATACGGCACGCATGTGTGTACTGGTAAAGCACATGATAGGTACGTAATATAATCCCGTGGACGACGGAACGTATCCAGGCGATGATACAAAAGCTGAAATTTAACTCTTAGGTACCTTGAATTACCATTCATGTAGCCAAGGTAATCAATTTAGAGGGGACGTGATCAAATGTAAAAATGCTACATTATAGTTATGATTTCGTATGTGGTCTTCATGTCAACATTCAATGGTTTTAGTGGTTCGATTTCACTTATCTTAAGATTGTAAATAATGTGTTTCTTTAACCTTGTATCTTGCATTCTCAGCTACAAGCAAGTACTTCTTTGTCAATATCGTTGTCCCCTGAAAAAATGTGAACAAAAGATAAAACTCGAAGCACGTTCATAATAAAAAGTCAAATAAACTGGAATTAGCGCAATATGAAATCATACGTCTTCTAAAATTAAGAGGAACATCAACATCAAGATGTTCTGGTTTAGCGTAGCAATAGCACCCACTCATGTTATACTATGATCAGTACATTTTAATCGCGGTACACCATTTATTTAAAAAAATAACGCGAATAATGATTCGCGTATAAGTACAAGCTTATGTGAAAATTTCCCGGAACCACAATTGCGCATTAAATAGACGAGTGCAAATTGAACTGCACATCATATTATGCGCATGTGCAGAAGTCTACAGTCTGTGTCCCAGAGAGTCACTCTACTAGACGAATGCAAACGCGAAGCACGGAGTATATTGCTGACGATTCGACTGTCTATTTCAGCTGTGTATCATGGTGACGAAAACCTTAACTCCTGCTTACCAGTGTTACAGAAACGTGGCATAGTGACCTGTGAGCGTAGTTACACAACTTGGATAACTCAGCGCATACACATTTCTGGTAAGAGTGTGGTTTTACGTTACATTCATTCAATTAGTAACTTAGGTACAGTGGGGCAAGGCAATATTTTGAAACATGTCTTGAAGGTTTGTTCAAGTTTCTATATATTCTCTAAATATAGCCTTTGTAATATTGGTCTTTGGAATGGCTTATGTTTGATGGCGAACGCGACAAACAAATCCTTATAGTAACAGCAAGGATGCCAATAACATTGTGGCATTGTGTACGTGATTATTGCATCTTCTTTCAAGGAAGCGTGGGGGACATAACAAAACAATGACATGTGGCACACACGTAGGTTTAATAATAAAGATATTCAACAATCTTAAATAGTTATATGCTTCTATGCTTTAGATGGCTAGCCACGTTAATGTCTTCTAAAAATAACAAGATACACCTACCAAGAATGTTAATATAGACAGATGTGTTTTATGCATCCTATGCATTTTAGGTATGTCGAATTGGCATGTCAATGTACTACAAGCCGATAAGGCAGTCACCATTTTAACCTATCGCTAACAACGTAACCATCTGAAATATTCACAATTAATCAGTAAAAATGGCAAGCACTCGAACATGTGGATATCGTTCCATTATAGATGAGCAAGATGCTTCAAATTAATTTATTCTATTAATTATTAGTTAGAATATGTGTTTTTCGATCGGTGTTCTCCAATGACAAAACGAAAACATCAATAATTCAAGTCACGTAAAAAAGATCCAATTGTTGCATTTTATTGTGCCGATGCGTTGTATACGTCCACATTACGGATGTTTTGCAGTGTTTCTTGTCAATGATATCAGCTGCGCAGCGATATACAAGCTATCAACTATCCCTTCTACTGATAAGCTCATATGTATGGCATGTTTTGTATACATGGTCAACTGAGCATATAAACATTTTTTTTTTAATTTGTATTATTTTACCAAACAAAAACATTACATCACATAAAAATGAATTCAAACCCTTCAATTCAATTGACATGATTGCCGATTTCCGTGCATCTTCGCAGATTAATCTCGACAGACGGGGTCGGGTGGTCACAGTAATAGTTTATTACCGTCCAGTCGATTCAGTCTTTCTAACGACAGTATAATTGCAACCGCCTTGGCAAGTAATTCACTGACTCGCAATTGTTTTTTTTATGACGTGATTTCTGTCAATTTGTAGAAACTAATGTCTTCATCAAAATGCACTTGTTGCCCAGCAATCAATCTTCCTATAGAAGCTCAGATAAAGACAATGCGCGCAGACAGTGGTGAAAATAAAAATAAACTTTTAAGAAATAGGAATCAATCGTAATGGTTCTTCATTAATCATAGATATAATCGAACTGATAATGGATTAAACAATAAAATAATTTAATTTCATACATACATACGGGTCTGTGTTTGAAGTAATAAATAATGACATGCGATCGTTAAACGATATAAAAGCAGTTTTATTCATTGTTATAGTGTGTCAATTGAATGTTACGATCGCAACAAGATTCAATTTAGTTTTTTCGAAATGTAAAATGAAATGTTATTATTTTGTTTCAACTTCTCTAAAACACGAATATATTACAAAAATTGAAACAATGTATTCAATAGATTTCGAGTTGTTTATTTATCCAATAAATTATCCCTCCTTATTTGCTTGTTCTGCCTGCTCTTGTCATCTCTCTTGTCACCATGGTTACCTGCCATCAATTCAAGTCAAATCCATGTCATGTTGTATTAGCATTACATTGCATGTTGTAATGTAATGTAACGTAACGTAATGTAATGTAATGTAATGTAATGTTGTTTAATACATGAGTATGTAGGGAAGTATCTCAGAAAACAGTTTCAGGGTAGTTAATTTCCTAAAATACATATAGTTTGCTTTTAACAATTTGAGCTAACTGTTAAAAAAAGCGACTAAAAGCGTAGTTTATATTGCGAGCGAATATTCAGCTCATAGTAGAAGGTCACAATGTCTGGGGTTGTAATACAAACTGACTAAAATTGAGTAGAAAACAACTATGACGCCGCGAGTTACATATTTATTTAGATTTACTAAAATTGAAAGAAATATCCACAAAATGTTGATATATGGGAAAGTACAATAAATTACTCTCTTCTAGATCGGGGGAGTAATTTAAATAATATAAAATTATTGACGAATAAAAAGAACGTCATTTTGATCAAGTTTTCATCGTATTCAATCCGATATTAATGTTATTGTTATCACGTAATCTTGACACGATTGATCACACATAAAATCGTAACTTGTACACGTTGTCAAATAAATGTAACCATAAGTGGTTTGTATTTTGATTTGGTATTGCGATAGACTGTTAAAATGTTGTTAAAAAACTGAAAGGGTAATAGTTGTGTTGCCAATATCCTGCGACATGAAGACTGGTGAACTTGTCTGCAAAGTTTTAATATGATAATCAAGAGAAACATGAATACATACATATAAATGATTTTAGTAAGTTTTTAATCGATTTTCCAATCAACACACTAAAGAAGCAATGTTGAGGTGCTCACATTTATTACATGAGATGCAATAAATAATATATTCTATATATTCAGAAAGCGTTAGACAAAGTAAGATTAATTTTGCGAATGTGTCAGTTTTCTGGGTTCTCGTGACATTTAAGTTCGTACAATACAGGCATTTATACAACATCTAGTGAAGATTAGGATTAAAATACAATATACAAATTAAAGCTTATTCCGTCTTTTAGCAACGGCCGTGACAGTAATTTATGGAAGCGTTTGGTTCATATTGGGCAGGGAGAGGTCGTGAAGGCAATGCATTTGCCCCGTGTATTCAAATAATGTGGAATACTTTTTATCACATATTTTCATCTCGCACTTTATATTGCGTATTTTTTAATGACGGTATAATAAAACGTGGTTTAAAGCCTAACCTACATAACAATATTGACACATGTCCAAAACTACACTTTTCTGATAAAGTCTGCTAACTAGATATATAAATTACCATTTAGTTTCTATTTACTAACTCAAAGCGCATTGAGGTTTATTCATGGGAAAATTTTTTTATTCTTATATTATAATTGAAATATCAATAGAAATAAAGAAAAAAATGTGATATCAAAGACTGGATTTTGTGTGTAGATAAGAATGTTTTCATAGAAAAGTAATCCATCATGACGGAATTAGGCAGATTACATTTTATTCATGAACGGGAGGTTTTCGTTATATATTATGATGTATCAACGGTGATAAGATAAATCACTAATTGAGTGATACAAGGCAATCGGGCGGGGAACCAGTGAGTGAGAGTGGGAGTGAGAGAACCACGAAACTTGTTTTTGTCTCTCAAATAGTATCCTCTTTTATCCTGTCATCACATTCACTGTTCTAACTACCATGGTTACACAGATCCTGACGTCATAACGCGAATTTAGAATGGATAAATAAATCTTAGGTAAATCAAATATCGTGACTTACCCGCTCTCAACGAGATCTAGACTGCGTTTTCGGCTATTTTAAACTTAGGAGCTTCCTTGGGGGCAATCGTTAGATTATAAGGAGGTTATTCGCATTCGTAGTGCATTATATTACGTGTATATTTCGTAATCAGTGTTAAATGTGTTGATTGTTCAGTATAAATATTTTGCTATTTAATTATCGGGGACGCACACAACAGGATCCTGTATATAATCACTGTGAAGAAAGACTATACGGAGATATCCAATCTATGCAAGTTTAGAACAATCAAAATAATAGTTTGGTTCCTATTCATTTGCTTTAAGCTGGGGCTTTGATGCGGTGTATCAATATGAAATTGACTGTGACTAAGATTGACATACTGACAACACACGTGTGGCTGTATGTGATTTCTTTTGTTTTCGTAATACATGTATGCTTTCACATATATTTAACTTTTATTCTACAGTATATTTCAGTCAATTGTTTGTCGTTTATTCCGTTCCCGTGTATATTCATTGGCTTATCGTAGCTGTACATCGATTCTAATCATCAGTTCTTCAGCAAAGACAAAACAGAATATAATGTCCGCCAGAATATATCCCAAACTCCCATGTTGCTATATTATGTAACGGCTCGCTTTGGTACGAGTTAAAATACCACATGATTTGGTCACATATAAATATTCAGGTCGCGTTCTATACAAGTCGTTTTATCTAGTGCAGACTAGAAAACAAATCTCGCCAACCTATCGCCATAAAAACGAACACAACAGTCAACCATTACGAATTGGATCATAAACATGATATAATTCCTGGCATTCATGGCAATGCAACACGTGAGATTCAAACTGACGAGTACTGCGAGACTTCTTACCGCTGTAGGCAAACGCGCATCTCAGAGGTAATGACGTCTGACGTCACAGACAACTACATACACATATATATATAAAGTAACGTATTTCGGGATTTCGTTATTTGGTGCGCTTACGGAAGGATCTCTCATTATACCGGTACGTGTTTATAGTTATTTTTCTGGCGAAATGGATGCACTATATTGATAGTCTTGTGGTATAACATCTTTCATAAAGCCGTATTATTTTCATTGTTTTCATTGTTCCGTGTGCTGTCAAATTATTTGAATAGCGAGTTTATTGTCTGATTGATATCACATGGGGGTTGGTCATCGGAGGGTTACATGGCGTAATTGATTGAACAAAATTGTGTGCGAGATGATTCTCCTCGCATTATTCTCCATTGTACATTTTGTTTCATTTTCTCCCGGCCCTGGTTTTAGTTGACCTGAAATAAAAGCGTCTTTGATACACTAAACAACAAATCCTTTTCAGTGTAACATATTAGTTGTGCACATTCCTGTTCTTGCTTTGTTGCCACGAAATAATGAACAGAGCTTCGTCACTTATTTTCATTTATACTTAGCGGGTATAACGCCTGAATTGGCAATGATTTGGTGGTACTTATATAATATGTGTTTAGGAAGCGACCACGGATTCCCTGACTTCAATATGCGGAATCCGTGTGATGACTGGCTTGGAATGTAAATTTTTTAGTTCATGTCAATTTGGTTGAATACATTACACCTGTTCGTAACGAGGGATGAAAAATTAACCCTTCGCAACCAGTGTCAGACTGGCACAACTTCGTTATTATTTATTTTGTTGTACTCCTTCCACTTTTTTTGCGTTAACCGTCAAAATCGTATGTGTGTCAGTAGCGGCAGAACGGGTGGGTAGAGGGTGGGGGTGAGTGTTCGCCCCTCCCCAAAATCAACCTGAAACCCTTGTATGTCAGCAAAATTTGCCTCCCAAAATGCAGGAAAATGCGTTTGAGAGGATCAATATTTCAAAATTGAGTAGATACCGCCCCCTACCCCATGCAAAGTTTCTTGCCGTCGCCTCTGTGTATTTTAAAATTACGTGCATTGAATAACATTTTAACTGTAGCTGTCACATAGCCAAATTTTAAGGCCTCGCACTTATTTTCAAATATTTATTGATAAGCGAATGATTATTTGAAATTTATATACTTATATAAGTAACTGATTCTGGTGGTGCGTTATTACTCCGAGCCTATGTTACATTACCAATGCTGTCTGTCAAAGCACACTCACATAGTGAGTGTTCGTACTCGCATTTTACCAGTAAAAGCTGTATAATCGCATTTCGCGTAATGGCGCAATCACATTAACTCACAATGCCTCGAGTTGAAAACAGATGTACACAGCGTTCGCAATGCACTCAACTTTGAGTGTATGAGCACTTAATAGACTGTTTTTTCAAATGAATAGACGTAAACACTCGGTTGTTCCTCTTTATTAATTTAGCTGTGGTGAGATTTTTACCAACATTCACGTCTACGTTTATAGTTTGAAAGTGCATTTTAATTGTGGTTCATTTCACGAGTTACAATTTGGGGAGAACGGGGAAACAATGCTATGACACGTGCGCGCATGGTTGTACATGTGTACAGTACTTACATTGTGTTCAGTGTTGCCATGTGACGAGCACACGCATATTGAATCAATTAGCACTTTGCTAATTTTTATGATTACCATTGCAGAATTTAAGGTCAGTGTTATTAACTGGCTTATCAAAAAATAAAATTATCGGTTCAAATTTCTCTCCCTTCTCAACCTGACACTTGCCAAGACGAACAGTGAAGTCTTATTCGAATATCCTCGGACTAGATCACTCAAATTTGTTTAAATGGCGGCAGTCGTCGCGCCGCGTCCTTTTCGATATGGGACTCATAGCGACGTATACAACGCGTGTAAAAAAAATTGTTTATTTACATGAAATTCGAACACGCGCTGCGCGACGACCACCACCCTTTATTAATTTGTTTCATTCAAATTATTCTGTCGATGATAATTTGATTCATTCAATTAAATAATAATTTAATAATAACAGTTTCAGTAAGCTTTATTAAGAATATTTCGATTGCTGACAATTAACTTGTCAAATGGGCGAGTTTTTTTCCTGAATATAATTGGGAATCATTATTACATATTTTAATAAATAATGAACACGTATGCATATACTGTGTTGTAGCGTAGTTGTATGGACTTTCAACTGTCTTAATTACGTGACTATTATTTTTTTTACATTTTTGCACTGTTTCCCGCTTTGCATCATAGGAAATAGTCGACAGTGAAAAAAAAACATATCATTGAACATGAATATAATTTTTTTTAAAAGTCATTTTGACAAATTGTATCTGAAACTTATCCCCGATTTTTAGTGTTTTTGGCAATACCATTCCAGTAAGACAGGGAGTAGCACAAGTTCTAAAGCCACGTAATCGCCACTGAATCGAAATAATTAAAATTGTAATGTATATCATCAATAACTGCATTAATATTCCCAGCGATATGTAAACACACTGTATGTAACTCACTGTGTTCAATCGCGATCATAATCTTTCTCTCATGCACAATGCAATTCTCAATTTCTATAGAATTTAACTAGATTTAACTGGAATCAATGGGAGTGGAAAATCGCGTGCAAATCTCGCATCAGCATTTGAAACTGGATATCTGATCTGATAGTCAATTCATATCATACAGTCTAATGCATATGTACACAACCTATTTTAATCCGATTGACGTTACAGTTGCCTTGGTTTGAGCACACTCAACTATTCTAAGCAATTAATTCGTGACCGGAAAACTTCTGAAGGCGGTTCTTGAAAATGCCCTGGAGAGTGGGTGTTTATATTTTCTTTGTAAGGTCTTCATTCAATTAGACTTGCATTAAACATACGTGATTACTAGGAGGGTAGACTAATAACCTCTTTACTGAAACCACCAGTCGCATAGCTTAGGGTTAAAAAGACATGTGTATTGTTCTGTCGCGATCTGACATCAAGTGAGGAACAAGTCTTAATGTGCGCACACGTTACTGTCGCTGAACTAATAATACGGCTTTATTCCATGGTGGTTCTCCGTTATTGAAACTCGTATATGCGTTATTCTTTCTCCAATTTCACCGAATTTCAGTTTCCAAAATCAAGGGCATTAATAACTGTTCTTGCGTTTAAGTCTGGTGACACCAAAACATAATAACAAGAACAGATTGACCGTCATGCCGAAATACCATGTCATCGCTTTCATAGATGGAAGGCCGTCGACGATTAATTCAGTAGGAGTAACTCAAGTTCAACTATATGCCCTGCAACATAGACGAATGAAAAACATCGTGACAGATGGATTCCACAAACAATATCCGTGAAATTGTATAGATACTAAGTTTAGAGTATGTTGTTACTGTCCATATTAAATCCTGATTTATTTGCACAATATCACAATTATTGTAACGCCTATCGAAGCGACCTAAATCTTCAACATCTATATGTAAACGCATATAACTGTGATCAGCGCACGAACACATGCACATTTTTCAAACCAACATCTAAAAAAGTCATAATAAGATAATTCATTATCCATTCCAAGAAACAAACCGGAAGACTGTAAGATTGGCGTAAGAGCCGTAACCGTCACCGACTATTACGGCTATTACGTCAGTCGTTTTCCCCCAGGTCATATATTTGGAAATGATATATAATTGTCGAAGCTGTAGTCTACTTGCATTTGTGCTCATTCAGATTATTAAACGGATGGTCGATGTTGGAAAGATAATTCACAAAAATAGAGACATACAAGTGTCACCATGACAACACGTTTATATTTATCATATGAGAATGGAGACGCGCGCACGGCACACTAAGAACGAAGCACACTCTTAGACACGGGAATGAATAGTCGACATTAGACGATCGACGTGTGTGTTTTAAAGTACTTTAAAGTACGCTGCATCCCAACTGTGGTCGCGAGCTTCGCACAGTTTTTTATTGCAATATGTGGAAAAAAAGTTAATTGACAAAAAAAGTAAAATGGGACCAAATGTTGAATATGTGACTTTCATTACTTTCAGTCACTCTCTGCATAAAGGTAAATGCGTGTATAGCGATATCAATTAATTTTGATCATAAACACTGGTGAGGTTAGACGTGCCGTGTTTGAGGTTAATTCCCGTGTTTTGAGTGATATGACAACTGAAACGCGTGGTTTAGGCTTGCGATAACTCTGTCTTCATGTAACCTTCAAATTAAATTTCACCTCAGTCTGTATAAGATAGGATTTCTATTAAATTGAGTTAATTACATTTAATGTATTGTCGAATAATTTATGTTAATGGTTTACTTTCTAATTTGTAGATGTGTGTCTTTGTGTCGACTGTTATCGAACAGAATAAGATCAGAATCTGTTTCATATATAGTTCTATATTTAGTACTTTAATATCATTGGATATCTTTATACAATATAATATAAATCTAAGTTGCTTTATTGCAAACAATTTACACGACGACGTTGTCTCCTCCCAATATATTCTTCCGACCATGCGATCTTGGTTAATCGTACAAAGATTGCGATTTCGAAGTTCGCTTGGGTATTGAATATCTTGTAGCGGAACTATTCATTTTCAATGTGAGGCACAATTCCCCTGATTTCCGTAACCACATAAAGAAACACCGAACTTGTTGACTATAATTTTGGTACTGGTTTGATACAAATAGGTTTATAGATTTGTTGTATTTGGTAAACTGATATTCGATTTTTATTGAAATTTTAAACACACAATCGAATTAACGAAATAACATAAGTATGAATAAATAAATATGTTACCAACTTCCTAAATGTTGGCATAAATGTTGACCAATTCAGTTTAAAACCTGTCGAACCTGCTATGTAATCTGTGTACATATGTAGATAAGAATATGCTCTATCGATTACACACGAAGTCCCACGAGAGTGTCAAGTCATATTAAATAGAAAATGATAGTACCTACTACCATTGTTTTATATATTACATGCATTGGTCTTGTACTATGTACTAAAGTTTTTTTTTATTAATTTTATGACAGACTGTATTGGTTGAAATAGTTTGATTTTAGTTCAGTTTCACAATAAGGGCAATTTAACACTAATTCGCCATGTTTTTTAAAGGTAGTGATATGGAATATATTCAATAGTTAATTTTCAATAAGAACACTTTTGATACATTACCAAACATAAAACTATCGAATGCATATATTCAGAGACCTGGGGAAATAAGATTGTTTTTATTCGCTCTTGGAAATACACGGTATATATGAAGTGATGTCACGTGTTTTGAAAGTGAGTGAGCACATCCTGCGCCACATATGGCAACCGTCATATATTATTATCAGTTATAATCATAATAATAAATATAGCTGCATAACAGCTATTAACGGCTTTCAAGTAAAGGGCCAGAATACCATTCAATTTGAAAAAAAATGGTAGAAGATTTGATTTGTGAAATCTATACACAAGTAGGTTACACGATGATTATACATCATCTGGCGTTAATGGCCTGTTCCCTCCTACAACAGTGCTTGAGCCAGGAAATGCCATAATAAGGTCATATGACTTTACATGGTCATCCGTTATGGAAGTCTTCTATTTTGTATAATGCCACCACTGATTGCATGTTCATGTCTAAAAAATGCTTAAAAGATTACATTTATGCATGTTAATAAGGATACGTGACCATATATGGTCATCTGATATATTATTCATACTTTTTACCAGTGCTACCATATTATCTCTTGTTGCATGTTCCTATCTGCAATAGTTTTTGAGATATTGTAGATATGCATATTATTAAGGTCACAAGACCTTATACGGTCAGCTATTATGTTTGGCATATCTATTGTACATTGCTACTGTTTTTCCAATGTGTCCACAGATTCTCATTTGCAAATCGCTTTTTCAGAATGTATTATGTATTGCCAATTCAATATACAGTGCATACTGGGCTCTCCCCTTTACCGAAAATGCATTGCACAATATGAAGAAAAAAAAATTGTAAAACACTCGAAAATCTTCTTCCCCTGATCGGCTGGGTTTTGTGACGAGAGGGATGAGATCTTCGTCAATATCAATTATATAAATTGAAAACAAATCATTCAAATCGAAAATAGCCAATTTCACTTTTTCACAAAAACGATGATTTCAGACAAACCACGAGACCTGGGTACGTGATTTTCACAGAGAAAACTCTACTGGTCGTGTAATCTGGTCACAACTAATTGGTCAATTTATGTAAATTACATAATCCAATATGGCAGCTAAGGCACGTGATAAATGGAGACTATCCAGCCAATTTAACACAGTCACTTTGCAAAGCGGGACACAAAGAATGGATATCTCAATTTTCAGCCTAAATAGTGCAGCCGTTTTTTGAAAGATTTTTGAAAAAAATGGCGAAAGATTAATAATAATAAACATTACATCAACAATAGGCTATCAAGCCTGAAGGGCCGTGAAAGCCTAATAAAACAAGCTATACAGAAGACTGCATTTACATTAACAGTCTTTACCGTGTGTTGCATCGTATTACTTTGTAATGTATTCAATGTTGCAACATAGTTTAATCAGTATTTTAGTTTACAAATAACAAACCCAAGACAAACTTGTTTCCTATTATGTCGGTGGGATGACTGAACCAGGATTTATTTCTGTGTTTATTATTCAGATATATTCTCCAACCTAATTCTGTGTCTAAACAATGACTTAGGAAAAATGTGGGGCATATAGCACCAGTAAGAGTGTTCATTGCTAACAACGGGAAACAAACGCTAATTACTGTTCTAGTTAAATGATTCTAATAATGTAGGGTTAGACATGAGACATCTATACGCCGGAATCGCTAGATTGTTAATTGAAATAAGCATCGTGAATAGTACAATTGTAATAATACACCTCGAGTCTAATTAACTCAGCATGTATATTACGTAGTATAATCGTTTAGATTACCACAATCTACAGAGATGGTGATTGAGATAGCCATGGGAAAACCAGTTTGCCAATCCTGACAATAACAACCATATCTATCTCGACTCACAGATTTCGATTGCGCACCCATGCATGCATAACAACATTCAGTCTCCAGTATATAGAATAAGTCCCGAAGTTATAGACACAGACGTCCGTCAGTGTATTTTATTTGCAAAGTTACTTAACAAACAGAGCACCTGCTGCCTACTTTACTCAGTTGTATAAGCTATCAATTACTATTATGCAATTACTCAGTGCCTACCGTGAATTCTTTCTTAAATGTAAACTAGTCATATCAATAGCAATGATAGATATGACGCTCTAAATACATAAATAAATTGAACGTTTTGCAATCATTTCATCACGTAATATTCTATAATAAATATCTCATAATACCTTATTGTCCTGTGATCAGTGGAATTTAGTCGCGATTTACTAAAAATTGTATCAAAATCACTTCTCTTATCACAAATTGGTACGTATCAAGCAACGTCGTCTTGTACTATTCCGTGCAAAGAAACCCGTACGTTTTGCCGTAATTCTAATGTTGTAAAAGCGATGTTACCAGTGAACTAGATTACTCAATTATTTACCCGATAGTAAGTTTACTAATAGATTGATTATTCTGACTATACATGTTTATTGGGTGATTTAAACGTAAATGTAATTTGCTTTAGACGAAATATTGGGTGGTCCCAAGATACTTTTTCCTCATTCCCATTCAGTTCCCAACTTCATACTGTTGAATTCCCAAATGGGTCATTTAATATTTTAATGAATAAACAATAACAGTAAGAAAACAAATGACGATTAGATTTCTGAAAAATATTGTTTCCCTGGTGCTCATTTTCGAGTCGACTGCACAATATATGACTCTCATGTGATGGTATACTTCATGCACGTCACATTTTTGCACTATATTGTCCAAATTAACGACACTGAATCAGATAATATTTGACTGGACCATAGACAGGGGATTAACTGTGAATTTCAAACATACAATTGATAACATGCATGAATTCATGTCATCATTTACCAATCTTTGTCACATTCAAAAACGTGTAGTATTGAAGACTACCTAATTAGTTTACAAACCCTTTGGAGTACAAAATAGCAATCAGGTAAATAAATTTGTTTTATTACAAGTAAGTTATAATTGTTTTTTTAATCCTTTTCTTTGCGTACATTCACAGAATTGTCAATTTGATGGTTTGTTACATTGTTTTGCAAATTAGAAGGTGCCACAGATTTCAGAACTTGTTCTTTTTGGTGATCTAGCGTGAGCACAATTCATATATACAATGTGTCATGCCATTGTACAGAATAGTGGATTCGTCGCGTATAACACATTTACAATATCCAATCTTTTTGTGGAATATAGACATTGGATCAGATAAATTGATTAACATACTGTTTTAATCAACGAAATGATTTTCATTGGTCGATACGTTAACATCAACACTGAATACGTATTATCCGAAGCATGTACGTCAGTCAACAATGCAGGATGACCTGGACACGTCATTGTATATTATCTGCCGGATGAAAGATATTCGTCCTGTTGGAAAAATAATTCTACTTGTTGATATGTTTTCCGTTCGTGCTCCACGTTATTAGTGTAATGCGGATCACATGACGTAACTTAAAGGGATGATACAATTTGTTGGTTTTAATATTTTCCTTGTATGCACCAGACATTACATCTTATATCGTATAGAATATAGGCTAAAATAATCGTTTGTCTTCTCAAGTGTATATGCGAATCGCAGAAATAAATCATTCAATTTCCAGTTGCAGCTATGTGAATAAAGCAATTATCCAAGTTTATCCGCGTTTATGTACTATAATCATTGGATTGATATATGATTTTATTGTTATTATTGTTTATGTTTTGTTTGTTTTTTGTTTTTTATGTATTTGTTTATTAGTTGGTGTAAATTAGCCGGCTTATTTTACAAATGATTCTGTACATTATGCAACGAGTGAATTTAAAGCAAAATCTTACCCACGCGTTTATATTTCAACATTTTAGAGCATATAACAGTACAATAGTTTTTGTCAAAATATATCAATAGTGAATGGTGGTTATAGTGCACAGTATTTTGTCTTACTGCCTGTCTGTTTTATTGTTTTGACAACACTATAAATAATATGCTTAAAGTGACATTGGTTTCAATAAACTACAATCAAAACAAAGCAAATTTCGTCATTAAAACATAAATAATGGCTATATATTTTGTAACACATTCATTATCAGACACTATAGATTTTCATTATATGTTCCAGACAAACATTATGATACATTTTCTTACCGTGTGATTTTTACATATGATTGTAAAAAAATGATCTGAAACAGGCAAAACATTTTCACCCCATGTTTACGACCCCATATTTTTATTTCATTTATCTCCTCATTGTTTAACGAAATTTCATATAAGGTGAAGGACGACCTAGTAGTGATAATGAAAACAAATAAAACAAGTTTAGGTTACAAAACAAGCGTCGTGGTGACAGGAAACTGTCCAGCAGATGATTTAGTGACGTCATTAACATTGTTATGTGAAGTGATGTGCGCATGTCATTGTGTGTCATTGTGGACTTGTTGGTTACTCGTGGATGTAATATACTTCTTTAATGTTTCAATCCAGGAGAGTGCGTAAATATTAAAATGATTAAAATATCGAAATTTGTAACTTTTTTATTTTTTATTTTTTTCTCATAACGTATAGTACCGCAGATCTAATATATAATGTTAATATTTTATTGAAGTTAATTGCACATATTGTATATTCATTTATATTCACTTTAGCTGTTCGATATCATTATCTGTCTGACATACGTTGAGACAACAACAGACGTTACAGAAATTTTGTGATCGTTGAGTTTTGATATTATTATATTTTTCTATAGTTAATACACATTCAGTAAACATGGCACTGGCAGTGTAATAGACTATGTTCTCACAATTCCAGACAACTTAGATATTTTTAATCATTTCTGTATTTCTGACCCTTCTGAATCGGACCACTATCCAATTGAGTTTAATTTGACACTTGGTATGTTAGTAATAATATGAGGTTATTACGAGGATACCTCAAAGTATGCACGCAACGGATGGTGTACTGTCTTCGTGCATACTTTGAGGTATCCTCGTAATAACATCATTATTATACATCGTTTCCTTCCTTCATGGGAATGCCGAAATCAAAAATGTTTATAACAGAATCGGCGAACCTTTTTGTGTGTAGTTCGGTCAAACCCTGGTGGCAGACATGTTTATTTTAATTACTACAGGACGCTTACGCTCATAATCATTCCATATTTGGAATTCGCATTTCCTAATATGGTAGGACGAAAATACCCCGTAAAATAACGCAAAATTTACGACACACTGTAATTTATGGCGTACTAACTTAATTATATATTTATTTTATTTCTTCTTGAGTGCCAACATTTTTCCATTTACATTTGTATTTATTGTATGATGTGATTGTGCTTTTTTGGCCAGTGGCTTGCAAACTTGAATAGACTAAACTAAACTGTTCATTTAGATAAAAACTTTCTCAAATTCCTTCATTTCTATGCAGATACATACAATACTTTAATACTAAGTAAAATCATATTTATTAAAGGTTCATACATGTGTTGTTGAACACACTACATAGTTTTATTATTGTATTCACCTTCTTTTAGTCATAATTCAAAACAAATAAAATGCAGAAATATAGAGAAAATTATCCTTTTCTGTAATCGTCAATTATGAAAATTATCATTGGATTCACATGGAATAAATGTTGTTATAAATTATTCTTAATATATTTCTAAATTTCCTAGTAAGTGGTAAATTTATTTTATTTATTTCATCCTTGTTTAACGAAATGTCAAAACCAAATAGTGATAATGAAAAAAAGTATTCATCAAATCTCTAAACGGAATTGTCGTTCAACCGCTTTGGTTGTGAATTATTCGTATATTAATTCTGAATTTTCCTGTCAAATTCAATAGTTTTCATATTTTTTTCTCTCGAAAAAAAGAAACTATATTAAAAATGGAATGTCGTTATCTTAGTGACAGTTTTCCGCTATTGGACCATGATAATTTCATATTCAACCTGTTATTATAAATTTAGATAACATTGTGTAAGTACTCCTATTGAATTTATGTTTAGTTATCTATAAATTGAAATGTTTTTTTGACAAAGTTATCGGACTGTTTTTAACACAGTTTTTGTTTTTGATTTTCATGATATAATTGTAAATTATCTGTGGCATTTAGATCTTCTTTTATTACTTTGGCATTAACCTCCGTTTTTGCAAATGGTCATTCTTATTAGATTCATATTCAATATTCGCTCCATTTGTCTCTTTCACTTCATTGGTCTTTAGTAGATTGTTCCTGATTTTTTTAACCTTTCTTTTAGCAGTTGGATCAAACATTTAGGCAAATTCAAATGATGATCCCAACACGTAACTTCGCAATTTGGTCTATGATGTCGAATAGGCACTGCGATGTCCAGCCTCAAATCACTCCAATCAAAACTTGATAATGTTCACTACTTCTGGTATTATACAATCAGTAAGTATAACATATGGTCACTAACTATAGAAACATTCTTTCAAGTCTTCTTATACAAAGTCAATCAATCAATCAGTCACAACGTTGCATCAGTATTTTTAATTGTCTCCCGTGGTTCTATGCTAATTATAATTTAGATTTGTTTGTGTAAATAACACAAAATATTGGGAAAATTGTGGTCCAAATCTGCATTTTGTCACAATAGAAATGCATTCAAAGATTACAGAGCCACTCTTAAATCGTTTTGATTTACAGTATCGGCTTCAATATCAACTAATAGAAGTATCTTAAAATATTACAATATACTTTTACTTGGAAGTATCCATTCTTGTGTCAAAGTTTAAATCGAAATTCACTCATAATATCAATTTAAACCACACAACTACACAAGTTTCAATTGTACAACTATTATTGTACATCACTTAATCATAATATATTGTATAGAGCATAAGTCAATGTGAAAGTAGCATAACTGAACTCTATTACGAAGCGCTACAAAAAATTACATACAATACATCATCCATAGTATTTTACATTTCCATTTTTTATCTAAATACATTTGTATCAATTGTTATCTTTGACACAGTTCTGTGCGAATTTCATAACAATAACATCGATTCTCTATTTTGGTACCAAATATATATTTCGATATATCGATATTTGATACACATGTATCACGTATCATATTATCAATTTCGTTTCGAAAAATTACCAGCCTAATTACACAATTGGTCCGTCCGCTATAATTCATTACATTGATTACACTGTATATTCCCAAATATGTTCATTTCATAAAATAGAAACAAATATCATAATAGTGGTCACACTTTCAAATAATAAAAAGTAAGTGCAAAGTAATATATTGAACAGGGTGTGACCAATCAAAAGATTAAACAGACAAATGTGTAATGAATAGTAGGTAACAGTGACTTGAACGTGGACATGTGTAATTTTGTGATACAAGAAAAAACTGTGTTGTCACCATAGACAGTATCAAACGAAACAATCTTCCCACAAGCAATAGTCAATGAAGTCAAATTTTAATAAATATCCTCGACAAACACTCGACAGTTTATATATGATGTAAACTGAAATATTATTTTGCTTCAATATTTATCTGTGGGCAAAGTTTGTTTTTACTTTCAGACTTTCAGATAGTATGTGTTAACAATTGTTTCTTTTTTTCCGATTCCATGGTAACCAACATTTTACCATAATACGTAGGTACACATAAAGTATTACTGGCGATGTCAAAAGAAGAATGTGTGAAGTGCCTTTTATATGACGGCTAAAATAATACATGCCTTAGTCACCTTCAAATTCCATATAATATTGTTGTTAAGACTTTCACGTGTTTGATTTTTTTTTGCAGAAGTCACTAGCTGCAACAATGCAGTGTTTGTGGCTCTTTCTGTTCATGTTGCAAATGCACAAGGCAGTGGCTGCTGTACCTTTTGCATATTTGATTGTTGCAACGCCATCACTTACTATCGTCAGTCCGATGGTAGCAAGCATAACAGAAACGATATCTGGAAATGATGTTAAACCTTCTGTATCAACCCATGAAGACCTTCTCCTACAACCTTCAAGTACGATTATGCTGATTAAATCATTTACAGTAAACACACATGAACTGGAAGGTGTGATCCAACAATCTTCTTTTGTACTTGGTGCAAGTACTCTGTTGAATAATATCCAAATATTAGCCACTGCTAATTTGAACACTTTGAAGGAAATGAACTCGTTCATGCTTATGGACTCACATGACGTATCTGTCACAACAACATTGTCTGATTTGGAAGCTTCCTCAACAATTCATATTGTGAATACAGCTGTAGACGTAGTACAGCAGGGAAGACTTGCCTCAAGATCTTTGAATGTCACTGATGTAGTCCACCCGATTGAACAACCTAAAACAAGCTCAATAAGTAGTATAATTGCAGAGCATTCGAGTGCAAGGGTCAGTGGTTCAAAAACAGAAAGCAACTTGCTGCATAGTATAGTACCCACAACTACTCTTGGATTTGGAATCACTATACACCCGTCTCCCTCAGACAACAAATTGCAGTTAATAAGCAGCACCTATGTGCCCGTTGTTCTTAGCACAGTCGTTCCAAGCGTACACGGTTCATACGAACACACTTCAAATGAGTTGTCAACTTTAGGAAAAATACCAATCGAGGGCTCAACTCCACTTGGAAACAATAGCTCTAGTTATATCATGCCTGTAACCTCACTGGTGTCAACAGTATCACCGGATATAGAGAGTGATGCATTTGAATCCAATATCATATTTTTTAGAGGTAAGATTATTTAAGGTTATCTTCGATGCGAGTACATATGCGGCGACAGTTTAAGGTAAGTAATGAATTCAGTATAAGTATATATGTTTTCAGATGCGTGGCGCGAGTAAAGCATTAAACACATTGAGTGAGATGTGATTTGTACAGGGAAAATTTCTGGTTTACACGTAATTCACTCGGTACCATAAAGCCGCATGACAAAATACCTTTTGGCTATTGCAAATGTGAACTAATGTGAACACATTCTGTAAATTACAAATATTCTGAGGGAAAAATACTAATGCTGGCGTGAGACAAAATGCTCTTAGCCCGAAGGTTTTGCTTATTTACTAGGCATGTTTTTAAACACAAGCAAAGGAATGTTTTCTTACTGTTATAAATGATTTATTAAGTGTTTTATTATATGGACGGTGAGAAACTTTTACACTTAAGTTCAACGCCAATGAACATTGTAGCGAACATTGTAGTGAACTTAGAGTACTTTTTGCTAAGTTAGCAATTATTGCTACAACAAGCAGTGTACCAGCATCTTTGAAGAACCATCAAAACATCGAATTGTTTTGCAAAGATTGTGTGTATTTTAGCATATAGAGATTTCTGCATGCATGCCCCAGGGCCACGTCACTTGATACCATTCAAAACATTATTCAAGGTATTCGGATAAAGAAATTACAAATCTCAAAAAAGCGATACGACATTGGTTGACTGTTTGCTTTTACTGCAGTATGAAAATAACATATGCAGTAATATATAACAGTTTGGTACTGAGCACTTCAAACACGTGCCGGTATACTGTATAAGCACACAAATTATTTACCTGCCTGTATTGGATTAGACTAAAATTGGAGAAGCTCAAACATAAATCTATCAAACAAACATGTTCGGTAAATAGATGTAACTGAATGCCATGATGTTGCTTTTGACTGTGACTTAATATTAAATGTAGACAAACCTTCACACTTTGTTTGACTGCCATTTGGGATGTTTGATTTTTTATCTCGCCACGCAGTGACTATTCACTTTATAATCTAATATTGTCGGTCACATCACTGGGTTAAATTACAAAACTGTCATTGTTTATGTTGAGGAACATCTATGCAGGTAATGTGATAGGAATTCTTTAAATACATCTATTGAATAGTGCTCATATGTAACAATGAATTTGCCAGACATTCTCTTTGGTAATACCTGTATTCTCTATTCTTGGAGAAAAAGAATTGTAACATTCACATAAGTGATATGCTTATAATAAAGGGAACTAACACGAATAACATTATAAAAGAATAAACATTCATATTATATGTACCGTGTGGTAATGCTGAATGCATACCTTTTCAATAAAACATAGTGAGAACACAGGATATCAAAAATGAATATCTGATTACACTTGAATCGTTAACTGTAAAAAAAGTTATCTTTAGTGAACAAATCACTAGTACAGTAAAGCCTAAAATGAAAAGTAGTAAACGCACAAAAAAAAACAGTATGCAATGGTTTTCGCTCTTTCATAAGTCACAGACTGAAGTATACTTTGTATTACCTTTATAAAGTAGATGTAAATGTCATACCCAACCGTAGAAACCACATGTGAAATGGCAATTACATTTCTGTTAGCAACTTTTCCAACAGGGATTTGAGAGTTGATCCTGTTGGCATTTGAACGGTAATAAGGCATTTTCTGAGACAAAATATTATCACACACAATTTTTGAAGTTTTGGCCAAAAACCATAGCCGACTTTATAGTCTGCATATCCTATATTATTCTGTCCACCACTTTTTTTGTGCGTGCAGAAAGTACTTCAGAAATTGTTTCTTGAAGAGAATCGTGTTAATATCATAGGAATGGCGAAATCGTGCAGGTATCAATGATCTTTACAGTAAAGGCCCTTTGCACACCAGGGAAGACACACTACATCTGTCTCTCCATTGCTTTCACGGACATGTCACAGACAGACAATTACATAGAGTTTACAACTCAAACTGACTCAGTCTGAAGCACAAGTTGTGTGATAAACTTGTTGTCCATTCATCTCACTGTATGGCGAGGGAGAAGAATAGCTCATGAATTACGAAACTCGTTGGCGGTTGTTGCCCTTTCTTACAGTTAAGAAGTATGGTCAGACATGTTTGTGAATCTATATCCGCGGAATCGGTTCTTATCATCAACCTTTCCAACAGGGATTTGATAGTTGATCCTGTTGGCATTTAAAGGGTAATAATGCATTAAAGATTAACATTTTCTGAGACAAAACACACAATTTCTGAAGTTTTGGCCAAACAACCATAGCCGACTTTATAGTCTGCGTATCCTATATTATTCTGTCCATCACTTTTTTGTGCGTGCAGAAAGTACTTCAGAATTTGTTCTTGAAGAGAATCGTGTTAATATCATAGGAATGGCGAAATCGTGCAGGTAATTCTAACAGCAGTGGGGACAACTTGAAATATCAACATGTGTGATGAGATAAACAAAGTACGTTGCCTGCATTTTTTTTATAACTTCTCAGATTAATCTCGGCTGATAATGCTACAAAGGAATGCTATAAAGCAAGCAATCAAGAGCAATTTAAAACATAGTGAAATGAGATCACACTCCTAAATCTTGAACAATAAATCGGTTTCTTATAAATACTTCTTGCATTAATATCTGCTTAAGGCGTCCTGAACTTATGAAGTTTAAGGGTTGTCAAAGGATTGGCAATTGATGTATGCCTTGTATTCCTGTACTCAGTAGTGTCCCATTTCTGGGCTTTTTTTAATTTATTCATAATGAAATTGACATAACAAGTTGTGACAATGTGTGTTAAACATAAATAGAGCAGTTTATTCAGTTGCCTGAATACAGCCCCATTATCCGGGAAGGACGTGTATGGGCCTAACCCGTCCCCAGGTCCACGTTCATTTAAAGGAACACGTGAATGTTTAGTATTAGTTGAAATGGCGAGAAAGAAACATACTAATAAAATCTTTACTTTGCATCATTGTAAAAGCCGATCGTGTTTTTTGGTAATAAATTGTAGGCCTTCCCACAATATTGGGAGGAAACATCTAGTGAAATTGTACATAGCATAATAAAATTCCTCGCCCAATAAATATAATGCTTAGATATTAAGATTGAAATGTGGAGTGGCTTAGAATAGTTCAGGGCCAAATGTCGTCTTGTGTTTTGAGTGAAGATTGTTGATAGCCTATTTCATTGCATACTTCATTAGTAAATGTTTCAGAAACATATTGTTGTCAATTTTTTCTTCTTCATTTTTTTCAAGATCATTTCAAGGTCAATCTGTAAAAGTTGTACATTTTAAATGATTGTGGTGATAAATAGGTAATATTTTTATAAAACCAACACCTGATGCCAGGATTAGTTGAATAACATTTACTGTGGAGATATATAACACGAGATATCCATGCACATGAACTGACAGAACAATAATATTGGCTATTACAGGTCATTTTCCAGAGTTGTTGAAAATTACTTAATCACGTCTGATCAGTGTACTGGCACTATAAATATATATATATATATATCTATATCATCATTTATAAACATTTATAGAAGTTTTCTTAAATCACAGAACTGTTGATAACAATGAAACAACAATATCGATACACTATTATAAGTCATTTGAATGTCAATTTTATAAAATGTTTCAATCAAGATGATATTTTAATCAATATGATACCAGTATGTTATGAACAACTATTTTGAATTATTATCTTTTCATTGTAGATTAACTGAAAATAATAGAAATGAATGAGATTATTAGGCACACAGTTGTTCAAAGGTATTGTGCCCCTATATACACAGGTTACAAAAAAAGTTGAATCTTGATTACCAGTAAATCTACCTTATCCATACTCCATAAAACTATGATTAATATGAATAATTATTCAAATAATGTACTACCCGCTGGCTCATAATGAACGAAAGCACAGTTTGTATTTGTCGTTATGGCGAGAATGACATTTTTATGTAAATTAAGAAAAAATAATTATTTTTTCATTTTCATAGTTATTCATTTTCAGTTTTGATTTTAATCGTTTTCACCCCATAATTTTCTATATTATTAAATGTCCGTCTCTTTATTTGTTTTCTGAACTCAACATTCTATTCATATGCATGGTACGGGGCCTTGATGCTCAATAATGCAATACATTATCGCGAATAATATGTGGTAATGACATCATAAAATTCGCTGGTATTGACAGTGATATAATATAATAAACCATAATGTTGTCATTGTCAAAATACTGACAATCAATATAGTAACAAGGATTAGTAATACAGGACTGCCTGAAATTTAAAAGTGTTGCCTACTCACAGGAACAGATGCTAGATGTACATATGTTTCTTTTGCATGTACATTTCATCAACTTAAACACAGAATCTTGAGCAGATGGTAGGAGATTAGTTGTCGTCAAGTTCCCATCCATAGTTTGTTGGGAGTTTGGGCATTGGTGTGATATCACTTTCCCATCATATCATTATTTGATAATGTGCCCTGAGTATTGCCTGTATAAGGCTTCTTTAGTTGGTGGCAGTCTCTCTGCTTCTGCTTGTTTCTGACTGAAAAGCTTCCACCGTTGTACTGCAATGTCTACAACAGATGTTCCAGGTTTATAGAGTTGGCACACATAATCCTCAAGAGCATTTATTGTTTCATCACCTGGAAATTCACGATTACTATCATTTGCATTCTTAAATACTTTCCATCAGCTAATCTTCCCCTTTCCCGCAAAATGGCCAGTTTGGTCGGCACCAGTAAAAGTATGAAACCCTGGTAATGCTGCAGTTTTTCTGTCACTAAGGGCTTGATATATCATCAGTGGCATGCAGCAGTAATTTCGTATCCGCCTCCTCTTGTGAGCCATAGAGATGACTTACATCTAAATTGTTTGAAAGTTCTGTTTGTCGAAATGCCACAATATCAAACTGAGGCGATATTTTGAAATTGTTCATGTTTTATTTGAAAGAAACTCTGGCAGTTGGTCTTTTGTTCTAGTATGGGCATAAAACGTTTTCCAAGGTATGTCAGCAATCACTTTGCTATTTGAAAACTGATATGCTACATATGTTCATTTCCCGCACGTCGACTACGGGTTGCTGCCTTTAATAACCCTACTGTCATAGCGGTCGAATATATCATGGAATTCAATGTAACATATCGTGTGCATAAGGCACGTGCAGAAATGTTTTCCAATGTCTTCACATGTTAAATATAGTTTATTTCTGCTATGTTTCGAAAAACGCTACTCTAGAAAGGGACTACTTTGTTTGCTCTCAGACCTCATTTGCATATGTGGTGTGGAAATACCGATTTTGATTGCAGGGACGAATCAAAATAAACTGCAGTACATATGTAATAACTCAAGAGGGCGTTTAGGGTGTAACAACGTAGTTACATCGCTCTATAAAATATTTTCTGTTAGTTACAGTTTCCCACAACTCTTTCATAGTTTGACTCGCCAAACGGTTGTTTTAACGTAAACAAAAGCTGCGGAGTTGTAAATATATGCTTTAAATGGAAACCAGATGAGTTATTGTGCATTAATCACTACAACATGCAAGTTAGCCGTATTTGTCGTGCTGTTCAAGATGGCCGCTATTCAAAGAGCTCGTGTGAGTGGGTGTGGTTTTTGGTTCTCTTGTCGTTGATGTTATCTGGGGATATTGAGGTGAACCCAGGACCAGCTAAATCCAAGTCTAAACAATCTGAAAGGAAAATATCTGATGTAATATCGACACCTGGATTAAGCGAGGATGAAGGTGAGTGCAGTCTTACGCTTGCAGATATAATGATGAAATTTCAGCACTAGATGATGTGGTTCGTAAGCTTGCTGGTGAAATGAGAGCCTTGAAATCTGGCGTTGATGACAACCGACAGAAAATAAATGAACTGATTGAGCAAAATAAACAATTGAGTGATAACATTGACACAATGGAAAATGCAGGTGATAAAATGAAGGCGCACATGTTACGGAACAATTTAACAATTTCCACGGCATTCCACAGAGTGGTTTGGAAACATGGGAACAGACGGAAGAGTTACTATGTGGATTTAGTACTGATAAACTGGATACATAATCCATACATAACGCTGGTGTAAAGAAAAAGAAATTCGGGAGGGCCTCGGGAGGGAATATCCATTCTATTTAATCAAAATAATATTGCTCAAGTTGATATTGAATATATATATAAGGATAGTTATTCAGTATGGTCTCTAATTAAACATAAGGAAAGCCCAGTGTTAATAGTGGCAAGTGTGTATAGGCCTCCTGAAGGTTCTAACTTTATAAACCCATATTTCTTTGATCAGTTAGAAAATAATTTGGTTACTTTTTCCACTAAATATGATTGCAAGGTAATAATTGGGGGAGATTTTAATGGTCGTACGGGTAATAAGAGTGATAGTTTTGATTTTAATGTGAACCACTTACCTATGGGTGATGTGTTTACTACTATTAATGATATTCCACAAAGGGAATCTATGAATAATGAGTGTAATATATATGGTTTAGAGGTATTGGAATTTTGTAAAAGTACCAACTTTAAAATTGTGAATGTAAGACTTTTTAAACAAACAGGGAGTGGATTTTACTTATGTTTCAGGTATATGCACTAGTGTAGTTGATTATATTTTAACAACCCCAAATAATTTCTCAAATTTTACGGGTTTTTCCGTTGGTAATAGAATTGAATCAGACCATCTATCACTTGAACTTACCATGATGCTGTCTTCCAAGCATGAAAATAGTAATATTGATACTGTCCATCATAATACTGAGAATCTGAACAAACTAAAATGGGAAACTAAAAAAGCAAATGTTTATAGAAATAATTTTAATTCAGAGGGCAATAGAAATATAAGTCATGAGTTTTACGAAAATGTGCTAGAAGGAAATATAGATGACTCAGCTACTAATTTAACTAATATTATTTATATGGTGTGCAAGTCAAAACAGTCAAATGAGTGTTTTCGAAATTTTTGGTTTGATAAAAAATGTCTAGTCACCAAACGTGCAGTCAGTAAAGCGCTTAATCACTATAGACATACAAAATGTCAGAACAGTCTTGAATATTACCGTCTATCTAAACAATCCTATCAAAAACGCATTAAAGAGGAAAAATCAGAATTTCAAAAGCTCAGAAGGGATGAACTAATTAACCTGTCCGTACAGAAAAACTCTCATAAATTTTGGCAGAAACTTAAGCAACATAAAATTTATGTTTCAGAAAATATTACTATGGAGGAATGGTCACATTATTTCACTAATTTGTTTACCCCGGTTCTTGTGGAAAATGAAAATTACAATGATTTTTACGCATCAATCGAAGATTATATGACTGATTTAGATATAGAGAATATTGGTATACCTGATGTAGATTTAGAATTAGCAGAATTTAAGCAACCAATTACTATGACAGAGGTGAAGAAGAATTTGGATAAACTGAAGGCTAATAAATCACCTGGCCCAGATGGAATTCCTTCTGAGTTTTGGAAATTTGCACCTTCTGTGATCTGTTGTACAGTCCATATAACAACGTTTTTGATCAAGGGGTGTTTCCTATAGAGTGGAGTAGGGGATTAATTTTCCCAGTGTACAAAAAGGGTTGCAGGGATGACCCAGCAAACTATCGAAGTATAATGCTTTTGAATACTATAAGTAAAGTATATACAAGTATTCTCAGTGATAGGTTAAGTAATTGGTTGAATCGATATAATAAAATAATTGAGGAACAAAGTAGATTTCAAAAAGGTAAATCAACTTTGAATAATATTTTTGTTCTCTATACCCTTGTAGAAAAATATGTTTATACTTTTGGGGTTAGATTCTATTGTGCCTTTATTGACTATGAAAAGGCATTTGATAGAGTACACCATTGTTCATTATTTTATAAGTTGTCAAAATTGGGATTAAGGAGAAACTGTTTAAGTCACTTTATTCTATGTATCAAAATATTAACGCTGCTGTGAAAAACCCAACGGGAGTTACTGAATTTTTCCATATTAATGTTGGGCTGCAGCAGGGTTCTGTTATATCACCTTTACTATTTTGCTTTTATATAAATGACCTTAAGAGTGCCCTCCAACAAGGACAGGAATCAGTTGTGTATATAAATACTTTAAAACTTTTGTATTTGTTATATGCGGATGATTTGGTGTTGTTCAGCAGCACACCTGTTAGATTACAAAGATTACTTATTTTAGTGGATTATTGTCTAAAATGGAGACTGAATATTAATCTGAAAAAATCAAAAATAATTGTTTTCCGAAAAGGGGGTCGTCTGAAAAAATATGAAAAATGGTTTCTGAAGGGTAAAAAAATTGAAATTGTAGCAAAATATAATTATTTAGGCATAGTTTTTTCGAGTTCGGGAAAATGGTTTCAAACACAGAAAGATATCTCGGAGTGAGCTAACAAAGCACTATTTTGTTTGGAAAAAAACATTATGGGGTTGGGGGAACTGCAGCCTGATCTTGCATGCAAAGTATTTGACTGTAAAACATTGCCAATTTTGTTACACAGTAGTTGTATGTGGGGAATGCGGGGTGTAATAGCTGACATAGAAAAAGTACAAAATAAGTTTTGTAAATTTCTATTGAGAGTTAGTTTCAACGCTTCCAATGCTGCAGTAAGGGGTGAATTGGGGAGACACTCAGTTAGAGTTTATTTTAATATTGAAATGGTCAGATTTTGGCTGAAACTGATTCAAGAGGGCGGCTCAGCTATTTTAAAGGAATGTTATAATTATCTATACCATAGAGCAAAAGGCGGTCTAGGTGTTAGAAGTAAAAAAATATTTTATGTACATCTGGTTATGGACATGTATGGTATGAACAAAGAATTGATAAAAGCGAGATGTTCTTCAGTGAATTTAAAAGAAAATGTTTTGATATATCTAGACTGAATTGGTGGCTACTCCTATCTATTCATGTGCTATAACTAGACATAGAATTTCCTTTCATCCCCTAGAAATTGAAAATGGGTATTCCACGTTACCAAAGATTATGTCCATTTGGTTGCAGGGTCACAGAGAACGAATATCATTTTACTATGGTTTGTCCAAAATATGAAGGACTATTCTTACCAAAATATTATTTTTCACCACCAACCAAGATGAAATTCATTACATTGCTACAGAGTACTAACTCGTATATTTTAATAAGTTTGGGTAAATATTTGTTTAAGAGTTTTCATTACAGAGAAACTGAAATGGAAGTATTATTTGAAGTATATGTATCTTGTAATTTTAAAGCGACCGTGTGTAATTTAAGTTTTGAAATGTAACAGTACTTTAGGCCGGTGACAATATAGTGCGGAATAAAGAAATAATAATAATAATAATAATAATAACATATGTAATAATGTGGAATACTTCATTTTCACTGTAAACATTTTCCGCTAAAATAAATTCCAGTGAAAATGCCATTCAGTCCCCCATACTCTATTGAGGCTTTACACAACACAGTGAAAATTGGATTCACACGTAATGCTTGAAAACGAAAATAAATTAAGTGAAATTCTATGTGACTTCATGAGAGTTGGAAATCAACAAATTATATGACACCCAACCCTACCATTCCATATACAGTGTAAACTACACTCTCAAAACATCCATTTACCGTTGTATTCTATTTGACTTCAGGAGAAACTGAAATAAACAAATTATGTGACAACGAACTTAATTATAATTTCAGCTTCTAGTTCAGCACTGGTTTAATAAACTACCTCGTCTTTATGCCAACTTGGAGTTATTCATTGCCTACATCAGTGACTTCAAAATCTATGTTTCAATCCCAGGAATTTCACTTGCTATTAATTGCATGGAAGTGCCAGTCTTTTATTTTCTATTTTAATGTAAATTTCTTGCGATTACTCGGAACATGAAGCTGTAACCACAGAACGTCTAGGTGCTGTAACTAAATCCTGGTATAAACACCGGTTAGGCAGGCTTGAACTATGCATGTGAAGCCAGCTGAGACGTATATCCAATCCATTAGACCTCTCATTGTTTGGTAACTATTTGCTGCAAATGCAACTAAAATCAATATAAAAATATTACCCACACAGCATTCTACAGGTTACTTGTAGTAGGTATATTTTTCACATTGAACATTTGGGGGGATCTTCTCCAGCCATGAAATTAGTTTACTTTTGTCTGTACAATCAAATAAGGTTCTCGCAATGGGAAAAACTTCATACTGACCAAGTGATTCACGAGCACTCACTTCTGAATGAGACCTTGCCACTACAAGTATTCATGATAAAACGTCTATACTATGCAAAACACAGGTAAAGAAATAAAATACCATGCAATATTCAAGTTAAACAATTTTAATATCATACAATAATTGAAATAAACAATTTTAATATCACGCAATTTACAAGATAAACAATTAGAAAATTATTTATGATAAACAATTATGGTATGATGCAATAATGAACAATTAGAATATCATCAACAATCAAGATTAATATTACCAATTATAAAAAGATGCAATATTTAAGGTAAACAATAATAATAAAAAGCAATATTCAAATTAACAATTAGAATACCAAGCAGTATTCAAGCTAAACAATTAGAAAATCATTCAATATTCAAGATAAAAAATAAAACAATCATTCAATATTCAAGGTAAACAATTCGAAAATTATTCAATATTCAACGTAAACAATTAGAAAATCATTCAATATTCAAAGTAAACAATTAGAAAATCATGCAATATTCAAGGTCAACAATTAGATAATCATTAAATGTTTAAGGGAAATAATTAGAAAATCATTCAATATTCAAGATAAACAATTAGAAAATTATTCAATATTCAATGTAAACAATTAGGAAATCATTCAATATTTAAAGAAACAATCCGAAAATCATGCAATATTCAATGTAAACAATTCGAAAATCATTCAATATTCAAGGTAAACAATTAGAAAATCATTCAATATTCAAAGTAAACAATTAGAAAATCATACAATATTCAAGGTCAACAATTAGATAATCATTCAATTTTTAAGGGAAATAATTAGAAAATCATTCAATAATCAAGATAAACAATTAGAAAATTATTCAATATTCAATGTAAACAATTAGGAAATCATTCAATATTTAAAGAAACAATCCGAAAATCATGCAATATTCAATGTAAACAATTCGAAAATCATTCAATATTCAAGGTAAACAATTAGAAAATCATTCAATATTCAAGGTAAACAATTAGAAAATCATGCAATATTCAAGGTAAACAATTAGAAAATCATGCAATATTCAAGGTAAACAATTCAAAAATCATTCAATATTCAAGGTAAACAATTAGAAAATCATTCAATATTCAAGGTAAACAATTAGAAAATCATGCAATATTCCAGGTAAACAATTAGAAAATCATGCAATATTCAAGGTAAACAATTCAAAAATCATTCAATATTCAAGGTAACAATTAGAAAATCATGGAATATTCAAGGTCAACAATTAGAAAATTATTCAATATTCAAGGTCAACAATTAGATAATCATTCAATATTCAAGGTAAATAATAAGAAAATCATGCAATATTCAAGGTAAACAATTAGATAATCATTCAATATTCAAGGTAAACAATTAGATAATCATTCAATATTCAAGGTAAACAATCGGAAAATCATTAAATATTCAAGGTCAACAATTAGAAAATCCTTGAATATTCAAAGTCAACAATTAGAAAACTATTCAATATTCAAAGTCAACAATTAGAAAATCATTCAATATTCAAGGTAACAATTAGAAAATCATTAAATATTCAAAGTCAACAATTAGAAAATTATTCAATAGTCAAGGTCAACAATTAGAAAATCATTCAATATTCAAGGTAAACCAATAGAGAATCAAGCAATATTCAAGGTAAACAATTAGATAATCATTCAATATTCAAGATAAACAATTAGAAAATGAAGCAATATTCAAAATAAAAAATTCGAAAATCATTCAATATTCAGGATAAACGATTCAAAAATCATACAATATTCAAGGTACACAATTAGCAAATCATTCAATTTTCAAGGTAAACAATTAGAATACCATGCAATACCCAAGGTAAACAATAAGAACAACATACAATACTCGAGGTTAACAATTAGAAAATCATTCAATATTCAAAGTCAACAATTAGAAAATCATTAAATATTCAAGGTCAACAATTAAAAAATCATTCAATATTCAAGGTAAACAATTAGAAAATCATTAAATATTCAGGGTAAACAATTAGAAAATCATTCAATATTCAAGGTAAACAATTAGATAATCATTCAATATTCAAGGTAAACAATTAGAAAATCATCCAATATTCTAGGTCAACAATTAGAAAATCATTCAATATTCACGGTAAACAATTAGAAAATCATGCAATATTCAAGGTAAACAATTAGAAAATCATTCACTATTCAAAGTAAACAATTAGAAAATCATTCAATATTCAAGGTCAACAATTAGATAATCATTTAATATTCAAGGTAAACAATTAGATAATGAAGCAATATTCAAGGTAAACAATTAGAAAATCATTCAATATTCAAGGTAAACAATTAGAAAATCATTCAATATTCAAGGTAAACAATTAGAATATCATGCAATATTCAATGTAAACAATTAGAATACCATGCAATATTCAATGAAAAAAATAAAATACCATGCAATACCCACGGTAAACAATTAGAACATCATACAATACTCGAGGTAAACAATTAGAATACCATGCAATATTCAATGTAAACAATTAGAATACCATGCAATATTCAATGTAAACAATTAGAATACCATGCAATATTCAATGAAAAAAATAAAATACCATGCAATACCCATGGTAAATAATTAGAACATCATACAATACTCGAGGTAAACAATTAGAATACCATGCAATATTCAATGTAAAAATTAGAATATCATGCAATATTCATTGTAAACAATTAGAATACCATGTAATATTCAATGTAAACAATTAGAATACCATGCAATATTCAATGTAAACAATTAGAATACCATGCAATATTCAATGTAAACAATTAGAATACCATGCAATAATTAAGGTAAACAACTAGATAATTCAATATTCAATGTAAACAATTAGAATACCATGCAATACTTAAGGTAAACAACTAGATAATTCAATATTCAATGTAAACAATTAGAATACCATGCAATATTCAATGAAAACAATTAGAATACCATGCAATACTTAAGGTAAACAACTAGATAATTCAATATTCAATGTAAACAATTAGAATACCATGCAATATTCAATGTAAACAATTAGAATACCATGCAATACTTAAGGTAAACAACTAGATAATTCAATATTCAATGTAAACAATTAGAATACCATGCAATATTCAATGAAAACAATTAGAATACCATGCAATACTTAAGGTAAACAACTAGATAATTCAATATTCAATGTAAAAAATTAGAATACCATGCAATATTCAATGTAAGCAATTAGAATATCATGCATTATTCAATATAAAAAATAGAATACCATGCAATATTCAATGTAAACAATTAGAATACCATGTAATACTCAATGTAAACAATTAGAATACCATGTAATACTCAATGTAAACAATTAGAACACCATGCAATACTTAAGGTAAACAACTAGATCATTCAATATTCAATGTAAACAATTAGAATACCATGCAATATTCAATGTAAACAATTAGAATACCATGCAATATTCAATGTAAACAATTAGAATACCATGTAATACTCAATGTAAACAATTAGAATACCATACAATACTTAAGGTAAACAACTAGATAATTCAATATTCAATGAAAAAAATAGAATACCATGCAATACTTAAGGTAAACAATTAGATCATTCAATATTCAATGTAAACAATTAGAATACCATGCAATATTCAATGTAAACAATATAAAGTCATTCAACATTCAAGGTAAACAATTAGAAAATCATGCAATATTCAAGGTAAACAATTAGAAAATCATTCAATATTCAAGGTAAACAATTAGAATACCATGCAATACCCAAGGTAAACAATTAGAACATCATACAATACTCGATGTAAACAATTAGAATACCATGCAATATTCAATGTAAACAACAGAATACCATACAACATTCAATATAAACAATTAGAATACCATGCAATACCCAAGGTAAACAATTAGAACATCATACAATACTCGATGTAAACAATTAGAATATCATGCAATATTCAAGGTAAACAATTAGAAAATCATGCAATATTCAAGGTAAACAATTAGAAAATCATTCAATATTCAAGGTAAACAATTAGAATACCATGCAATACCCAAGGTAAACAATTAGAACATCATACAATACTCGATGTAAACAATTAGAATATCATGCAATATTCAATGTAAACAACAGAATACCATACAACATTCAATATAAACAATTAGAATACCATGCAATACCCAAGGTAAACAATTAGAACATCATACAATACTCGATGTAAACAATTAGAATATCATGCAATATTCAATGTAAAAAATAGAATATCATGCAATATTCAATGTAAACAATTAGAATATCATGCAATATTCAATGTAAACAACAGAATACCATACAACATTCAATATAAACAATTAGAATACCATGCAATAACCAAGGAAAACAATTAGAACATCATACAATACTCGATGTAAACAATTAGAATATCATGCAATATTCAATGTGAAAAATAGAATATCATGCAATATTCAATGTAAACAATTAGAATACCATGCAATATTCAATGTAAACAATTAGAATACCATGCAATATTCAATGTAAACAATTAGAATACCATGCAATATTCAATGAAAAAATAAAATACCATGCAATATTCAATGTAAAAAATAGAATACCATGCAATATTCAATGTAAGTAATTACCGTATTACCCCGGGCACGCGCCCCTCCCTGGGCAAGCGCCCACCCCCCTGTTTTCACAAAAGTTACATGTTGGGGACATCCTCGGTTAAACGCCCAGGGTGATTTTTAGCCAAGAACGGGGTCAACAATAAAGTTTTATTTTTCAAAAACGAACACGTTTGGTTTATTTAAATAGTGTGTTTGTTATGGTAGTTCTCTTTTTGAAGTGTGTGGTGGCCCTGAAAAGGGCCGTTTTGTTTGTGTTTTTACGTAAAAACTCATTGGAACTTAACGACGTAAGATGAACCACGCAGCATGTGGCGCACACGTTCTGCTTTCTCTTCATTCACGATGAATCCAATATTGCAATAATCCATACCTTGGTGAGTGGTTTGAAGCACTTAGCTTTGGTTTCAAAACGTAGCACTTCGCTGACTGTGAATTCATAACCGAAGAGCATCGCCAGGCGATGGACGCGGGGCTTTTTGGCAACGACCGCAAACGTATCCGTGTCCAGCCATTGGTTGGCCATACAGAGGTCAAAGTACGCGTTCTATTTTTATGTGTTAAGTTTGGCTCTTCCGTTTCATCCCCTCCGGAATGTTCTACTTTCGCAGCCTAATCGCATGTTTTTCAAAAAACGTCGAAAAAACACAAGAATTAGTAGAAATGTTCCTCTTTTGGGCGGATTATTGATAGAGAATAATTTCTTTATTGCAAAAATGCTGAAAAACCGTGAGTTTTTGCTTTAGTTATTTTTTTATTGGCGAAAAACTGCGAACTCGGCAAAATTGGTTGTACAACTTCCCTTTATCATATACACCCAGCGACACGGATGCCAGCTGACTGTGACTATAATGAGGCATGCCGACGATGGGAACTTGTTGCATCATAATTTTGTCACGTGTGTGGGTGCGTGAATAAATCTTGTTAATGAGGACGACCAGAGTTTATTTTCAGTCTGTTTTTTATGTATCGCCATTTGGATATGTTTATGTATGTTTATGTATAGTTTGTAAACATTTCACATCAGTAATAAAAGGTTTATTTATTTCATAACCCTGTCTGCTATTCTTCAGTAATTACGATGCGATGTATCAATACGTGCGTGAACAAAATTATGCTAATGAGGTCATCGCCATCTTGGATTACAATCGGTAGTTTTTCCCGGCAGTTTCGACTTGCACTGATCACGGTTACTAAAGAAGTAACCGTGCATTGATTACAATACTTACCATACTTTGTAGCCAATTTCAGTGAGTAATACAACTTCATTCGCTGACGTAAAACAAGTTTTATTCTTGAAATTCGACCCTGTGTCTTAGTGTTCCCGCAGTTCTTGACCGAGTGCTCACGTTTATTGAAACCTCGCATAAATCAAGAAATAAGTACGTGTACAAAGTGTACGAAAGCATTCCTTTTTTTGACCTTATCATACGAACACAAACACAACTTTTTAAAATCTTTTTTGGGGTGGTCCTCAGGTAAGCGCCCACCCCCAATTTTTCCCGATTTTGTATGTTCAGGCCCCTGGGCGCGTGCCCGGGGTAATACGGTAGAATATCATGCATTATTCAATATAAAAAATAGAATACCATGCAATATTCAATGTAAACAATTAGAATACCATGCAATATTCAATGTAAACAATTAGAATACCATGTAATACTCAATGTAAACAATTAGAATACCATGTAATACTCAATGTAAACAATTAGAATATCATCCAGTAATCTAGATAATTAGGTAACGAAATATAAAATGCAGTATTTATGGTACACAATTGTAATACCATGCAACTTTGATGCAATCAATTTGAAAATGTAATATTCAAAATAAACATTGGTAATATTCAATCGTCAAGGTAATGAATTTCAATATCAAGCAATATTCACTGTAAACATCTATGAAATTATGCAAACAATGAAATATCAAGCAATATTCACTGTAAACAATTACAATATCATACAATATTCAGAATAAACAATTATATTGTTCAGGATAAACAATTATAATAGCATGCATTATTCAAGGATTGATGGTAGAAGGCGTCATGTGTTGAACACTGTGCTTCTATCAGCTCTGTGTTATCCGCCAGATTTCTTCTGTTTCCCTCTTATCAAATTCTCGTAACTGGTGAACAAACTGACCTCTTAGCTTTTCTTTCACGTCACGCAACACGTGACCAAGGTCAAGAGGTCAGCGCCACTTTGCATTATGTCCACTCCCTTGTTTTCTCCGTATATGAGGATTAAAGTCAATTGGTGGGGTGGTTGGGAGGGACCCGGAGTCAATGGTGGGTATGAAATAGGTTAATAGATGGGTTGAAAACCCTCTTCCTAAATTCACTATGTTCAATTGCCCACCACAGACTCGGGTCAGTCAAAATGACTATTTTGAACCGAGTCAGACGCCGAGAGGTGCCGGGTTTCCGAGCAAAACAGAAAATAATAGAGTACTAGAAAAGATAAAATTACTTATGACTACCACCTAGTTCCGACCAGTGAAAAACAGTGTCTTACCTTACCAGTGTCGTTCCCATTGTAAAATCATACTGCTGATAGGGTGACTGGGTCAGCATTGCCCAAGGACGCTAAACCCAAACCCAATTCTGGGGGTAACTAGCATTCCAAACGAAGAGACCGAAACAGTTCTGCATAAGGACATAGGCCAAAGCGAGACCTGGGATGTCCAAGGAGTGCTGATGGGAGAAACTTCTCTGCACAAATCTGTAGCCGTGTTTGCTCTATTGCCTATGCGCAGTGATTCCTTTGGCCATTCAGGCTGGGTCAACAATCCACAGTTTTACCCGCAACAATGGGACCCACCCTAAAAATACCTTCCTCAATGGAATGCGGTATTAATTGCTAAAAACGTGTTGCTTTCTCTGGAAGCCTGCCCTAATTATAATGTTCAAGGGGACGCAAGAGCTAATGAGTTACAATCGCACGAACATCATGTGCTCGTATTTGGTGTATCTGTCTACCCTATGCTGAGGAAGCCAATCAGACATAAACCTCAAACACTGCCAAAGTTATATACCTAGTCGGAAGGCTGGTTTGTCCTGCTTACCCTGGCCATAACACATAAACATATGCTTGTTGCTCTGCCGCAAATCTCTTTTACGTCTATCATAGCAACTCAAAGCTATAACTGGGCATATAAGCAACTCCTTCTGATCCTCCGGGGGATGACGATCAGCTGTGTATCATGCCCTGGGATTTGGTTCTTGGTCAGAAACTTGATTCGTGTCTTCAGCACAGCTTGATTGTTCATAAAGGCGGTTCAGAGTAGTCCACTCAGAGCTGACAACATAACCAACAAATCCCAATTGGGGAGTTTCCTAAATTGGGATCAAGGCCTTCGATTATGAAAAGCAGTAAACAGCCTCCTAATAATAGGACAATCGGCTAATCTTGTCCCCAAAGTGTTCTCAATGGCGGGTGACAAGACTGACCTATAGCAAACGATTGATGCATATGATAACCCTAACTCGTCAAACGGGTCTACAAAAAATCAGCTACCTGGCCAATAGTGGGTGGCATGGATCAACCTCCCTTCCACAACACCAATCAATGTATGACTGCGTCATAGGCTGTGTTGGTATAACCCCTGTTTGCCCTGGCCAGGATGTTGGCAGCCCGCTCAGATAAACTGAGTGTACTGAGAGCCTCTATGCGTGTAAGTGGTACACTGCTGGGCTCATTGATAGTGTGCTATCTGGTTGGGACAGCAGATATGGAATGTCAGGAAGCACAACGATAATGCGCCTATGGCACTGGAGTTGGCAGGAGTGTCACGTACGTCGGGAGCTTGGCATTCCGGGGTGTGACGAACAGGTCTATCTTGGGGCCGTCCCTAAGCCGAAACAGTCTGGAGGCTACCCATTGGGGTACCAGCCACTCCGTGTTCTGGAAACGGAGTCGCTGTGAAAGGGCTTCCGCTTTACATGGGAACTACCCAGCAAATAGACATCATCCTCCCAATGATGCGCATCAATTCTCAGAGAGACACAGAAGGAACACTGACTAGACATTTGACTAGGCTGTTTAATGCTAGGCAACGAGCCTGCAATGGCCATACTAAGCCTGCTTCTGTGTCAAACTCCATGCCCAGCAACACCAACTGAGCTGTGCATAACCCGAAGAGGAGCACCTTGAATTTGGATACCTGGCCCAAATGGGCAAATCAAAGGAGTCAATGGCTCGCTGGGTGCATCGGTATGTGCAGGTAAGCATCTCTTAAGTCTAGTGAGGCTAACCAATCAAAGTGGTGCACAAAGAATAAACTGTGTTTGGTGTCTCTATGCGGAACTGATTGAGGGGTACACACTGATTTAGCTTGCTTAGGTCCAGAACTAGCCTTTTGTAGCCTTTTGGACTATGAACACATGAGAGTAGAAACCCTAACTTGTCACCAGGTTTTCTTCTTTTTTGTGAGTGAACTGTCTACCTCCTGTCGGATTGCTTCCACTTTGAAGGAATCTCCTGGCAGAGCCCTCAATTGGGAGCCTGGAGTGTCCAGGGGTCAGTAACCCACTGCCTCCAAGTCGGAATACACCAGCGCAATCTGAGTGTGACAGGGATATGTGGCAACGGGTTCAGACGATCTTGGGGCAAGCTTTCCTCCATTGAGGTGAGTCCCCTCAAGGTTTGTCCAAAAGCTCCGACTCTGCCCCCGCCGAACACTTGCCATCCCCTCTGTCTCAACCAGAAGCGTCAAACTTGCTTCCCCTGCAACATCCAGGGAGGCACGCATCACTACTCTTCCCTCCCCAGGAGCATAGGGCCACTTGCCTCCTGGCTGCTTTTGACCAGAGGGTGCCGACTTGGCTGTTGTGTTAACCCACCCTTGGGTCTTAGGACTATATTCTTACATAGAGTCCAATTCCCTCCCTTCAAAACCCTTAGACTCTCCGCCACATTCAGCAATCTGCCAGAACAGGGGAGCCGTGCAGTTAGTGTTGCCTACGATCGTGCTACGTTCTCAGATCCCAGAAGCCACGATGCTACCGAGAGCGACTGCTTCAGGATCGTGGGTAGGGGTATGAACATCAGGTCACTAGGACCGATGACCTCCAGCATCACCCCTATGGTGCGGTTCACCGGAGTAGTTTCAGACTCTGAGGGACCGCCCAAGTCCATAGGATCAGACATTGTCAAACCCCCCTTTTTACTTTCATGAAGTGAGGAAGGGCGTGTCCGATCAAACACCTGGTAGTCGGGTTGGTCCCCTCCGGAAACGCCTGCTGGTCATCGAAGGGGAGTGACCCATAACAGAGGCTGTGCTCTGGGAAAAATGACGATCTCTCTGAAAGCGGGGGACAGACGAAATTAATGTTCTGCCCTGCTTGGTCCCCCTCCATATCAGAGGAAAACCTGATACCCAATACATTAATGGTGTGGAAGCAATATCACGTGGCAAGAGCCATGTTAGTGTTCCAGAAGCTTTATGTGGCGCTTGTGGTGCTGAAGCATTATTGTGTGATAGCCATTTAAGTGGTGAGGAAGCATTATCATATGCCAGTTCAAATGTTCTAATAAAATTCTTTGCTTATCATATGACAAGAAAGTAAGACTTTATGCAGAGTTCAACATAATTACAAGAAATTCTAGTTATAACTTACCAGATGAATGTTTTGCGAATTGATTAAGCAAAAACATGATGGTCAACTCGCCTTGCCGCTTTGTCTAATTTGTTCTAGAAATTATGTAGTCTACTGTTTTATGATTCACGTAAAGTAATATATATAAATTCAATTTCAATTCAATTCAGCAATGCTATTATTACGAATGTGTATTGAAAAACGGCAGAATAAATTGTAATCGGAAACAGGTGAACCTGTAGGATTTGTCAACCTTTCCCATAATGTTGATGTGCATTGCATGATTACTTGGTGAGATAATAAAAATTCAACATACACATTTGCTGAAGAGTTGTATATACACAGATCAGGGTCCATAGCACCAAGAGCCAAATGATTTCCAAGACATTTTGACCCTTAATTCAGGCCAACATCATCACCAACGCACATCAAAGTTAAAAATAGCAGGTCATATGTGTACAAAAACAATAATTTATTTATAAAGTTCCGAGCCATGAAGATGTAAGCTACACACACAGTAACGATAGGATACAAGTAATATATCGGGGCAGTGGGCTAAATGCGGTCGTGGGGATTCAGGTTCGATAACAAAATACCCAGCTCAGTGTTGCATGTAAAGTTAGAATGTTGTATTAACGCATAACAAGCAAAAACACAATCGTAATGATCGCTACGTGGATACAGTAATACACAGTAATGTGTCACGTAATGCAGTTATTTCTCAATAAAAGTCTCAATAAAAAGTAGAAAATACAATTACAAGTATTCTGTAATGTGCTATGAAAATGTATTACAATATACTACTCATTACGTGGTTACTATAATGACTAACAGGAATATCTATGCACAGTAATGTATAGTGCCACTAACTGCTACAACCATATAGGCCAACATATCAGTACAGAGTACTGAAGAGAATGTATGGCATACGCAGTAATCCTAACTTGCTTGGATACAAATGGCTACCACATACACAATACAGTATTTACTAACTAGAAACACTAAGTGCGAATAGATACTACGTAATAGGTACTAAGGCTGCGAATGCCTGAGTATTCCCTCGGTACATAGAAGTATACGCCAGTAACAACAGAGATTAGCACTCGGATACTAAATACAGGTACTTGGTAAAATAAAAGGAAAATACTTTAAAGTTACTATAATTGAAAAGATTACTTATCTTGTCTTACGGTAACAAAGGCGTACTAAATACAACAGTATACATTAGTTTAACTGTAAAATACTAAGACTATCGTAATGCAACGTGTGTTCTCAAATAATACACAACCAAAGCAGTCATCTACAATGCCGTAACAGTAGGGAAGTACAAATAATTCCTACACGATTACTGAAATAGCATATTCACAGGTTTATATCAACAGAAAATAGTTAAGTATTCAATAATAAAATAACGCCTGAGTTCAACTACTGAATACTAAAGACATCCAAAATACAAAATGTTTTAAACAAGCAAAGCAGGCCAAAGTTCCAAATTATGCATGTAACACTACAAGTATCAACTATAACAACAATAGGAAACCTCAGACATAGTTTGGTTTAAGTGAATACCAAAATGACACAATTTAATGTAAGTATTCAGTAATATTACTCACCAAATCAATTATACTAAATGCAGACTAACGTTATAGCAAATAATAAGTTTGGTCACAACGTAGATCCGGGAAATGCACAACTGTAAAATGTCACAGTCAATTCATGCACGTTCTACTTGATGCTGGATGTCACACGAATCAAAGTTTGGTAGATGTCTGGGACGGTAAACAAGTCGATGTCGACAACAGAAAGTAACGTGATACGAATGGCGGGACTTTTCCACAACGAAGAACAGTCTTTACTTTAGTTGAAATCTCGACGGGACAACATAATTCAGGAATTCAGTCGATTTAACAGGAGAATCGACCTGCCCACACAGACGGAGACAATTCGAACATGACGCACGACACATGCTGACCGACACACGGACGCACAGACTTAAGCATAAACAAAGTTATTCGCACACCATACTATAGATGGCGCTCTCACTATAGACCGCCACAAAGACTTAAAGGGTTCAAACTCTCACCAACGGGCCTTTCTAAAATAAATTAATAACTATGAAGAAATTTAAAGACTCTTCAAAGATTTTTTTATTTTTCCTGTAATTTAAAGACAACTCAAAGACTTTCTAGACCTCAAAAATCCAAAGATTTTTTAAAAGGATTTTCCCAACGCTACGAACCCTGCAGATATATGCACCCGATCCTGTCAGAATCACACTCTTCAAGCGCACATGTGTCTACGAGTTCACGCCATTCAACAGTGTGACCCCGTCCATATACACTGTGATGTATACGGGAAATATCACACTTTTCGAAGGACTGACCCCATCGAGTGTGTACGCCATGTGACACTGTGATGTATACGGGAAATATCACACTTTTCGAAGGACTGACCCCATCGAGTGTGTACGCCATGTATACGGGAAATATCACACTTCTCAAAGGACTGACCCCATCCAATGTAAACCCCGATATACGGGAAAATGTCACACTTTTTGAAGGACTGACCCCATCCAATGTACGCCATGTATACGGGAAATATCACACTTCTCAAAGGACTGACCCCATCCGATGTAAACCCCGATATACGGGAAAAAGTCACACTTTTTGAAGGACTGACCCCATTCAATGTACACCATGTATACGGGAAATACCACACTTTATTGAAGGACTGACCTCATCCAATGTACGCCATGTATACGGGAAATACCACACTTTTCAAAGGACTGACCCCATTCAATGTTCGCCACGTATACGGGAAGTATCACACTTTTCAAAGGACTGATCCCATCCAATCACCCTACATACGGGAAATATCACACTTTATGAAGGACTGACCCCATCCAATCACCCTACATACGGGAAATATCACACTTTTCAAAGGACTGATCCCATCGAACGTACGCCATGTATACGGGAAATATCACAGTTTTCAAAGAACTGACCCCATCCAATCACCCTACATACGGCAAATATCACACTTTTTGAAGGAATGACCCCATCCAATCACCCTATATACGGAAAATATCACACTTTTTGAAGGACTGACCCCATCCAATCACCCTATATACGGGAAATATCACACTTTTCAAAGGACTGATCCCATCGAACGTACGCCATGTATACGGGAAATATCACAGTTTTCAAAGAACTGACCCCATCCAATCACCCTACATACGGCAAATATCACACTTTTTGAAGGAATGACCCCATCCAATCACCCTATATACGGAAAATATCACACTTTTTGAAGGGCTGACCCCATCCAATCACCCTACATACGGGAAATATCACACTTTTCAAAGGACTGATCCCATCAAACGTACGCCATGTATACGGGAAATATCACACTTTTCAAAGAACTGACCCCCATCCAATCACCCTACACACGGGAAATATCACACTTTTCAAAGGACTGACCCCATCCAATCACCCTACATACGGGAAATATCACACTTTTCAAAGGACTGATCCCATCGAACGTACGCCATGTATACGGGAAATATCACACTTTCCAAAGAACTGACCCCCATCCAATCACCCTACATACGGGAAATATCACACTTTTCAAAGGACTGACCCCATCCAATCACACTACATACGGGAAATGTCACACTTTTCAAAGGACTGACCCCATCGAATGTACGCCACGTATACGGGAAATATCACACTTTATGAAGGACTGACCCCATCCAATGTACGCCACGTTTCCTCGGGGCGGACATCCGGGCATTTTCACCGCTTGGCAACCCTCGCGGTGAAAACAAATGCCGAAAACTAGCAAAAAACGGTACTTTGGGATGGTTGTTGAGACTCCCCTGAACAGTGTTACAAGATTAGCTCTACGTGTGTAACATATATATTTTTATTTGAAACTTTATTGTATTTTAAAAATCCAGATCCTGAACAGGATATGATTTCAATAAAGGTATTACTTACTTACTTACTTACTTACTTACTTACTATATAAATTTGATTGTTCAAGGTTACTTCAAAGTTGAGTTTGACTTTTTTTCTCGAATTTTCCCCGGCGTTTCACAGCAGCGCGCACAGAGCCTATAGAAATGCATGTACAGTGGTGCGCGTCTTAGCAACGTGGAACGTCTAGTGACGTAGCTGCGCCCCCGAGGATACGGGAAATATCACACTTTTTGAAGGAATGACCCCATCCAATGCACGCCATGTATACGGGAAATATCACACTTTTTGAATATTACATGGTATATTGCCCACCAAGTGGATACTACATATGTGTTTATCACATCTCACTGCTGTTACGCTTGCTGTGATTGGTTGAGACTCGGTCACATGACATTGAATAAAAATGGATATTACATGGTATATTGCCCGCCAAGTGGATATTACATGGGTATATCACATGGAAGACGTAACTGAAACTATTGCGCAACGATACTGCGCATAACAAATTGTCGTTCGCTGCACTGGTGCTGCCCCGCTCGCTGTTGTTTTTTTTTTTCGGGGTAGCTTTCAAGTTTTGAAGGAACTTCAGCCATCCGAAATAGACATCGAGCGTGCTCGAATGGATATTAAGTAAGATACTTTGTTTTGATCTTTAGGGTATTTTTTATATCAAGCAAAAATGTACGGCAAAGCTGCAATTGAAACGTCGCAGCCGGGATCGCTGCAGCGCGTTCTACGCTGTAAGCATTTCTACGCGTTCCACGCCGATGCTAACCGAAAACGATCTAAAGCTGTGTGAATATATGAATAGTACGGGTGAATCATGTCACAGTGCAATACGTATAGTGAATTTGTATTGTATACACTATACTTGGAATGGCAGTAGTATTGTTATATTACTCATTTTATCATGATTTGTTTCACATTTTCAAAAATTCCCCAAAAAGTTCCACAGTACATAACTAACATTTATAATCGCGTGTTAGTTTAGTAAGAGTTCTGAAACAATCTGACACGGAAACATTAGTGAATGGCAAATAGAATTGATACACCTAATCGTCACATCTGATCCTTTAAATGGGTGAATCAGTGTGACGATGACATTTGCAGCATGATAAATTGTAGATTACCAGGTAAAACGGGAATATTCAATTACAGAGTTGCCCGTTTCATATGATAAGAACACACTATGACTTTCATTTAACCTTCAAAGTCATATGTTTAGTATTAGTATCACAATGACATTTGGCGAGAATAATTATTGAAGAAAATCGCACGTAATGCGATATTATGTTATAAAAGACACACAGTGTACATAATATTCATTAAAATAATCAACCAGTGTCGTTTGAAAATGTTACTGCTTTTGTATACGACAACGTTTTAATTCGCGAAAGCTCGAGCATTGCCAAGGACAAATTGATGTTCAGATATGCGTCGTTGTCAGATTTTAGAATCCACGTTGTGAAGTTATGTTAAACGCCCAGTAATCTGGTATATTTCTGAGTAACGCGTCTATGTGACATTACCCCGTATAATTGATGGTGTGATTGTGTTTTTCATATTCGCTTAGAAAATCAATTCAGACTTTTCCTAATATTTTCGATTCAAATCTGTTGCAGGTGACATGGCTGTGATATATACAGTATCTGCTATGGTTGGTGCCTGCTTCATCGCTGCCTTATTTCTTAGAATATGGTGAGTAAACATAGTATTAGGGAAACATATAAACTAAATCATGGGTTGTAATTTTTGAACGCGTACTTAAATTTCGTCGAGCGTCATGGTCATTTGCATAAATGATCACCATTAACGAACACGGATTATTGCTAGTTTACCCTATAGTTATTTTTTAGCTATAACTATGGTCACGGTTTTGGGGTTCATTGGTAATAAAATTACTAATTTCTGACGCGCTCTTGTGATGACACAATGTACTGTTCCAAAAGACAGTGCGTCGGGAAATAAGGAATACATTAAAGGAAATAAGTCTTATATGCTTAACAAATGGTAACTCTTTGTAGTAATAAAACAAATGTGAATGTGCCAGAGCGCGGTGGTCGTCGCGCCGCGTTGTGTTGGACTTTTGTAGAGCGTAAAATACATTGTTGTTGACACGAAATTAGAACGATTGCCGCACGTGAAATAGTGACCTTAATACCGTATTTTCTGGTTTGGCGTCGGTGGTATTCACACTTATGTGTCCTTCTTGTATCTACCACGATAGCAACCGGTTGAGGAAAAACAGAAAAAAGAAGGAGGCCTTGAAGAGACAACTACAGCGTGAAACTGCCAAGGTGAGCTTACATTACAAATCAAATTATTATACACTTTATATTTTGTCATAATCTTTTTTTACAATCTGTGCTGCCATTCACGAAACAGCTAATATGACGAGAAGATGGTTACATAAGCCATGTACGTAGTTCAACAAATTTGGTTACTGTAAATCGACAGTATAGATGGCGAATCTATCATTTATCTTTTCGCCATTCAGAAAAGCGTATTCGAGCGCGTGGCGTAACATACGTGGTTCCTTCAATAAGTTTTGAGACTTTTTTCGTAGGGACACTTTTTTTCTCGGAGAAGCACGGGACTCTAGTTCCTTTAAGGTACCCCCCCCCTAGATGCAATGCACTTGTTCTATCGTTCCAACAACTTTTGGAAGGCCCACTGGAAGTCCTCTGGTGTGAACGTTTTCACAGCCTCTTCCATCTCCCCCAATGGTTTCAAAACGACTTCCCTTAAGGTGTTCTTTGAGCTTGGGGAACAACCAAAAATCAGAGGGAGTAAGGTATGGACTGTAGGGAGGACGGGAAACTGCGTTGATGCCCATCTCAGTCGAATAATTCGAAACACGGATGGAGTTGTGGACTGATGCATTGTTCTGTTGGAAATGACATCCATGGGACGAACTTCGAAATTCCCTCCGCCTCTTACACCTCTCATCGTCTCTCAGACTCTCTGCCACCCTTAAACTGTTTGTGCCAACGAAACACCGATGCGCTGCCGATGCAATTTAATCCATAAATAGTCTGAAGCTGTTCATACGTCTTCATACGTCTGCATAGCATTCTTTCCGGGCCTAACACAAACTTGTATAACGTATCGCACTTCTAAAGTGTCCTCCCGTCCCGACTGCATTTTGGCAAAGAGTCAGCTGTGACGAGCGTGATTTAGTAGGGTTCGCTTAACGTCAACATACAGCCGTCTCTTTCAACCAGGAATAAATGAAATTGGCAGATTATCTCCTTAGACATATGGTGAGTGTTTGATGATTATAACTGCCCTACGAAAGTCTCAAAACTTATTGAAGGCACCTCACATTACAAACATGGCGCATCGCGCTTTAGTCTCGCTGCCAGACCTCGAGTCTTCTCAAGGGTGTTAGGCAAAGAAAGTGTTGGATCAGGGATACTGTACATTCCGCTTTGAAAGATCAGCTATTCGTAAAATAATAATTAATAATATTATAAGTTATAAATATACACACAAACTGGATACTGCAGCATTTTATCTATATTTAATTTCTTCGCCGTTTTGGCACGTTACTCATATTGGATAAATTAAGTTATCAATAAATATTTAACAACGCCACCACCGACGAAAAACGATTGCGCGCGCTTCCACTTCACGGTTGCGTGAGCGTTTGTTTTCTAATATTCTCGGGGACGGATATCCGCGCATTTTTACCGCTTGGCAAACATCATCAAAGACCAAAAACTCTCAGAAAACTGTACTTTGGGGCAGCTGTTGAGACTCTCCTGAACAGTTTAACAAGATTCCCCCCTACATGTACAACATATATAAATTTGGTTGCTCAACATTACATAAAAGTTGAGTTTGTGCTGTTTCCTTGACTTCAGCTGTCGGCCGTGGGAAAAAAAGGGCAACCCAAATTGTCAAAAGCAATATCAAGTTCCGCGTATAAACACTGTTGTAAAGAGGCGGCGGAGCGGAATTTTAGCCAAAATCGGCCAGTAAGGCGTCATATGACACAGGTTTGCGTTGTGTCGTCACCGGAAGCGCTGTCCCACGGTTGCGGTTGCAATATGACGCCTTACTAGCCGATTTTGGCTAAAATTCCGCTCCGCCGCCTCTTTACAACAGTGTTTATACGCGGAACTTGATATTGCTTTTTACAATTTGGGTTGCCTTTGAATCACATATTTTAGTGAAATATTGTTTATAGAGTGAAATATTATTGTCATACATAATTCAATCTTTGAAACAACAGAAACTAACACATAATAACGATAATCAAATTTGTGTTTGAAGTTCGAAAGTAGTTGCGTTATTTCCGGTTTCAACTAGTTCGAAAATAGAACGTCCTTGAGCGCAATAAAATCACGCGTAGAACTCCATCCGAACCAGCGTAAACTTATTGCAATTTGCGCGATTTGGGCCCAGTTTGTTCTTTAATACAAGCTTTCTAAGTTTCATTTATCATTATTTAGTAAACAGGTCTCTGAAACGATTTAATATATCCGTAAAATACGTGGCAATCGACAATTGACTTCGAAACGTTCGAAATTTCGAACAAACTCCCGGCACACCAAGCGCGATATGCGTCAGATCGGTGTAGAAGACGCCGACTGCAGCGTCAATGCACAGGTTTGTGCTGGGACCACAGGGAGCCCAGGAACTATAATCAACTGTAATACGCAGTCTCTATGAGCGGGGGGGGGGGGGTATCGGCTGGTATCTAGTGTAAGAAATAGACAAGGGATGAAGGCTCCAGCCAACTCACATTTTTTAAACTCGAAAAAACAGACGAAAAGAATGAAAAATAAAATCTAAAAAAAATACCAGGTTGAAGAATATTAGTTGCTCCTTCGAAGGAGTTGATTATAGTTCCTGGGCTCCCTGTGCTGGGACAGCGCTTCCGGTGACGACACAACGCTCAGTGCTCTATATACATTTTGCTGAACTGTGCGTCAGATCACTTGACCCGGCTGGGCGTGATTGACCGCAGATACTGACAACCCGCCATTTTGCAATGAGCATTAAAATGCGATTCCGGAAGTTCCTAAATGCGCATGTGTTTTGACATGAGATCAGGTGATCCTGAAGCCGACGCTCGACTGGACGTACGTCCATGCGGTGATCATACAGCCAAAACAAAGTCAGCTTGGACGTTCAGTTGTGAGACATGACAAAATAAACACAGCCAGTGACACATTTCGAGAACAAAATAAACGCAATCAAAGACGCCGACCACGCGCGCTGGAAATGAATAGAACGCAATGCGGCAAGGAGTCTCACCTGCCTCTTTTACTCACGGAAACGCACACGCACGTGCTATTTCTGTATATTTCGGCTAAGAAAAAAACACCGGAAGGTACAAGTTTAAATCATGTTTGTATTAACGTAACATGAAAGCAACGGTGAATATAAGTTTATCAATCATCAAACTAAATATTCGATGTTACATACATGAAGCTAACTGCGGCGGTTATGTGGCTAAGACGAAGGACATGCGACAGTACTATTATGTTCGTCTACTACACGTGCGAGTAACTTTCCGATAAAAACGTGATTAGTATCAGCAATAATTTCTAGTACTGCATGGAGAATTGCGTATTATTAGTTGTTATCAGACATATCCTTGTCCAGGATTTTTTGAACAATGTCTCACATTTCCGAAAAAAATATTCGAATACTAGTTGGGGCATAGACCTTAGAATATCTACTAAGGTCTATGGTTGGGGTGAATATGAATTAAATACTTAGTATCCATATGATATTTTGAAAAATCAGCGAAACAGTTCACAACCACGATTATGGTGAATTGGCGAATTTTCAACAAAGACAACGGCTCCGGTCAGTCATGAGTTTGCTGTGTCATGAAGTCAACATTTTACAATGTTGAACACTACTTTTAGTTCTTGTCATTGTGAAATTATTTCGATTTTTGGGAGAAAAAAAAAACTGAAAAAAAAAATGATTTTGACAAGATAATTCAGAAATTTATATTAAGAATAATTCATTGCACCCATAAATTATTTTCATAATTACTGATTACACACGAATATTACAGAAAAAAAGATAATTTGCTATATCCTTGTTTGCACGTCATGTTCACAAAATTATTTGTAAGGGGTGCCCTTTGAAATGGCAAATTTTCTCGATGTTTTAGCGAGTACTCCGCCGGTAATATAGCGAATTCTCGCACTAGCATAATTTTGCTCGAGTTCACTCATCGATTTCCCACATGCACAATGCGTTTTAAAATAGCATAATTATATTGCGTGAGTGGCTGCTGAGACTGTTTCACAACGCGTTCTATTTATTTCCAACGCGCGTGGCCGGCGCGTTTATTTTGTATTTTTATTTTCGAAATGTAGCACTGGCTGCGTTTATTTTGTCATGTCTCGCAACTGAACGTCCAAGCTGACTTTGTTTTGGCTGTACATGTAATATTAAAAAAAGTACTACATAGTACCACACTGCTGATACGTGTGAGTATTTATTACTTTATTTATTAAAGTATTACTTTATTTTGCACTTTTAAAATGAGGGATTGTACGTCCGGCTCCCCAATGAAGCCGTGAAAGGTGCGTTCCTAGATTCTGCTGAGTCAGACCATGGAGTGCCTCCTTTTTGGCAAATATTCCTCTTTGATAGGGCAATTTTCGTCGACAACATCAGATTGAAATTTGCCGCTATGTTTGAACAAGTGCCCCGGAAGTACTATTGCATAGCCAATTAGAAGAATCCATGTCCCGACCAATCAGATTTCATATTTTATTAATGGCGTATTCCCATTACCTGCCTCTTTGAGCTTGCGCGTAGAGGCGGGGACCAGCCAATATATACATGTATAGAATGACCACGAGCGTAAGCGCTGATGAAAACATGATGGACCAATCAGAATGTCCGAACCATTATTAGTTTAATACCGGCCACTCTTCCTTGCAGAGTCTTCTAGCTTATGACTGACCTAGGGAGCTACAGAGAGCCGCAACTAGACTCTGCCACAGGCGAAATTGTATACCAAAATTGTTGGTATTCCGCGTTTTTTAAATTCATTTATTTTTTTACATCCTAAGCTTCTGTTGAAAAAAATTGTGTGTTATTTAAAATATGAATATATCAAATATTTTTACATTCAGTGCTAAAATATTTTCAAAATGTTAAAACAATGAAAAAGTAGATCCTGCGGTAGAAGACGTAGATGTGAATCGTCGATTCAACATGGAGTGCGTTCGCGTCCTCGCCTCGGGGTGATGCGGAGCGCCTCGCGCCTGCCCAGTTTCCGTTCGACTGCTATGCGAGGTCACAATTCGGGACAGTTTTTACCACCCGTGCTTGCGGAGCTGGGGAAGTTTGAAAAGATAGCGAAAGACGAATATAAAATGCAACTGCATGTCTGCAGCCGGGGGGGGGGGGGGGGTCTTCGGACGACCTCCTCCACGCGCGCGCTCGAAGGTCTGTTTTTAATGCACTATATTTTCTAAAAGGGGGATTACTAATGTGTATCACCAGCGGGGCTGGAAGTCTTAGAAAAATTGCTCACTTTGACATAGAATAAAGCTGAACCCTGTGATATACAGTTAGTTATTCTTGAGTTCGCATTATACTGGTAAAGGCACGCGACACTCTGTCAGTCAAAAAAGTGACGCCTGGCTGTTGCTATGGTAAGCGGCGCCCGGAAGTCTTACTTGGCGGCCTATGGATTACGCCGACCCAGAGTTGGCAGGACCAGCACAATATAAACGTGACCTTGATAATGGGATTGTGTTTTCCAGAGTGTTCAAATAATAGAAGCTGACATTTTTTGACTAACATTATATAATTGAAACACAAGACAAAAGTAGATGGATTACAAAGAAGGTCACAAGCAGAAACACTGTAACTCATTGACACGCAGATTGCCGCAAACCAACCGATCTGACACATACCGCGCGTGGAACTATGGGAAAAGTGGTCGGAACTATTTCCACTTTGTGTCAACACAGGTGGCGCTATTCGGTTGGTTTGCGGCGATCTGCGTGTCAATGCAATATTGAGAAAAATTAGACCTTTGACCTCCCAATTTACATGCAATTTAATGTTAATAAAATAAGATATTCTGATGAGTGTTGTGTGTTATTTTAATTTATCAACTCATTAAAGATTAAATCTTGCTAAAAATCGGGAGAGGATGTGTTCAAGAAAGAAGAAAAATACAAGAAAAATACTTTTATATAGTTCCGCGGCAGAAACGCTGAGAAAAATGGTAGCGGATGGATATTTAGCCTTCAGAGGCTAGTTATGCGTCATAAGACACAGGTCTGTGCTGAATAGCGCCACCTGTGTTGACACAATGACTGTAACTTTTAGATATCCGGCCAGGATGAGACGGCCGTTTCTAGCCACTCCAGTTGTAGTGTTTCGGACAATTGCAATCTCGTAAATAATTTAAACCTGCAGAATGGTCTGAGGCTTGGGTTTATTAATATTAACCATTTATCTAACAAAATTGACGAGCTTAATTTGATACTTACTGCTGATTGTAAAAAACAAGTTGACTTATTTTTTGTATGTGAAACCTTTCTCAATTCGTCTTACCATGACAATGAGTTTCATATTATTGGTTTCAATTTAATTAGGCGGGACCGTCCAAACGCGGGAGAGGGGGTGGTTTTGTGGCTTTCATCAACTCCGACGTTGTTTTCAGTTGTAGACTTGACCTTGAGAACAATTTTCTTGAAATTATGTGGATTGAATTAACTCCACCCAGTTGTAGGTCTATTTTACTTGGTTGCGTTTATAGACCTCCAAGTACTGTTCATAACATAGATGTGCTGTTAGCTCATAACATTGAAAAAGCTTACCTAGAAGGCAAAGAAATGTATATTTTTGGTGACTTTAATTATGATGTTCTATCTAATTGTACTCACTACTTGTTTATTTGCTTAGCTGACTTAGGCTTTTCTCGAATTATTAATGGTGTTACGAGGCCTGCGTCCGATAAATGTCTGGACCATGTTTATGTAAATCATAATGAAAATGTTAATTTGGCTCTCATTCACAACTTGGGTTTTTCGGACCATAACCCTATATTCGTGGTTCGCAAATTCCGTTCCTTCCCTCAATCACACAGACGTGTGAAAAAATTAAGACAGCCAGGATGGCTGAATACGGACATTCTACTTAAAGTTAGAGAAAGAGACAAACTTCGGAGGCGTGCACGTACTTCGTGTGATGTTACTGTCCTAAACCAATATAGAGCCAAACGTAATCTGGTAGTTAATTTAATCAAGGCCGCTAAGAAAAACCATTATATTCAACTTATCAAAATCAATAGCTACAACAGTGCCGCCTTGTGGAAAACCCTTAACGATTTGATCAGTGGTGGTAAATCTAACTTTCTCAACGTTCATATTTCAGTTGGCAATAACTTCGAAAAAATTGTTAATAATTTCAATACACATTTCGCTTCTGTTGCCGACAAGTTACGACCCAATGTTTCAGTGGGTGATCCATATTTTACGAATTTACGGAAATTTATTGAACCCAAATTGACCAATACTCGACAATTTGTTATTCCGCCGGTCACATGCCAGTTCGTGAAGAACCAACTGTTTTCACTATCTAGTTCTAAGTCAGCTGGCCTTGACAATACATCATCTAAACGTTTGCGTATTTCTGCTCCATTCATTTGTGAAAGTATTGTTTATTTATTCAACATCAGGTATTTTTCCAGACATGTTTAAGCATGCCAAAGTTATTCCATTACACAAGGGCGGATCCCAGGACTTGTGTAATTTTCGTCCAATTTCGCTTCTCCCAATAATCTCAAAAATCTTTGAAAAACACGTGCATGATCACTTATACCATTATTTGAACAGTAATGATTTAATTTCTAAATCGCAGTCAGGTTTTCGGAAATCACATTCTTGCCATACAGCTATGATTAAGCTATGCGATGCATTACTTAGCAATATGGATGATGGCTTATTGTGTGGTTTGCTTTTCCTTGATTTAAGCAAGGCGTTTGATATGGTAGATAAACATGTATTATTAAATAAGCTCTCAATTTATGGCATTTCTCCAATCTCCCTTGTTTGGTTTAATTCTTATTTAACTGACAGAAAGCAAGTTGTGTATTTGATGGGTAAACAGTCGGATGCTGTCAATATTCGACATGGTGTACCACAGGGTTCGATTTTAGGACCATTATTATTTCTTCTATTTATTAATGACCTACCATTATTTCTTGAAAACAGTTCCATTGATATGTATGCGGACGATCAAACTCTGTTATCATCTGGACCAAGTATCAATGTAGTCACAAAGTGCATTAATGATGATGTTTGGCGAATTTTGCGTTGGGTTAATTGCAATTACATGTCAATCAACACATCTAAATCAAAATCTATGCTTGTTGGATCCCGTCAAAGGCTAAATAATATTGGTGAAGATTTTCTGGTTAACTTCAATTGTGAAATAATTAAAACAGTCAGTTTCGAAAAGTCGCTCGGGGTGGTCTTAGATAAAACTCTATCATGGGACCATCATGTTGATATGTAAAAAACTTAGCCAAAGAATCGGTGTTCTTATGAGAGTTCGCAGCTTCTCACCTATTTCCGTCAGAAGAACATTGTATTTTTCATTTATTCAGTCGTTATTGGACTATTGCTGTATAGTATGGGGAAATACTAGTCAATCAAATTTATGTCGGGTGTATAAGCTTCAGAAAAGGGCAGTTCGTGTGATTTCCTCTGACAACTTTAGCCAATCGTCGTTTGAACTGTTCAAAAAATATAGTATCTTGCCTATCGATTACAGAATTTCATATTTTCTAGGTATCGTAATGTATATGGCAACCAATGGCTTGGCGCCTTTATATATAAGTGAAATGTTCAGTACTATCTCCCAAACCCACAAGTATAGTACACGTTCCTCTCTTAAAAATAATTTACGCATTACTAAATGGAAAACATCCATGGGTCAGAGGACGTTTCAGTATAGAGGGGTAACCCTATGAAATAACTTGCCATTCTATATCAGAAATTCAGCCTCTTTAGGCATTTTTAAGAAAACTTACAAAATTTATCTTAGTGAAAAATTTGTTGTAAATGGCTCAAGCCTATAGTGTGTATATTGTGTTTTGTGTCCCTACAGAGGGCCCAATGAAAATTACTTTATTTTATATTGGCCTACCCTCTTTAAATAAAGTGTTAAATAAATATGGGCAAATGGTTTGCTGGAGCCATTGGTAATTTTATACATGTATACATGTATGAACAATTATGTGAATATGGTGTTGTGTGTTATAGGAAGTAGGTGATGTCTTAATTCTTTTGGTTATGTCATTTGAATCAAGATGGGGGTTAAAGTACTTGATCGGAAGGAATGATTATATTTGTTCTTTGGAAGTGAATGGCTTATTTGTACTTGACTGTGACCCACCCGCCACTTGATTGTAATTTGGCCAGTTGCTATAGACATCACTAGCATGATTAGTTGGAAGACAACCATGTCATTGTTTCAGGTTGAGGTAAGTGACAAGAACTGTTGATTGGTGGCACCATTTCAAGAATGACAGCTGGTGACAGCAAAACCTTCACTGATGTACATGTGTATGTAGACATCAGCACAAGGAATTGGCCCCTATCAGTTACTGCCTAATAAATGACAGTTATGTGCATTCCTGCTGTGGCCATTTACCTACAATAGCAACATCACAAGCATGATAAGAGCATTTCTGATGCACACATTGCAGCCCTTGCTGTTTCTTGCATGTGACAAAAATCCACCTAAATCACAACAAAATTGTAGTGGGCCAAACAATGGCCATGAAAAAGTAAGAATGGGTACAGCCAGCCATGCCAATTCATGTGGTGAATGAAATGCAATTATTGCATGACTTTCTGCTCAATATTATACAGTGTGTGGTAGCCTATGCCGAATAATCAATGGCGTGGTCACAAATGATCATGAAGATTAATCATGATCACATACTTTATAGACACTATAACCTTACATTAATGGGCACAAACTATAAATCATATCCATGCCCTAGACATGGCTACATCCGAGCTCATCATTTTTCCAATGCCGTTCTTGCTGGCTACATAGACCAGACTATTAATCTACAAGTATTTACACATATCGGCCCTAATTTTGGGCTTTAGATAGATGCTAAATTGATACGCATCGTGACAACGGTTGCCGTGCAAGACCGATAGGTATAGGCAATTGTTACTAGTCGCACCGTGTGTACATCACACAAATCATATGAGTTCACAGGCCATAGGCCTAGTAAATCGCTGTCATCATTTATTTACGATGCAATGTTTGGCGATGACATGCTGCCGTGGCCGCAATGAGACGTCACGTTTATTGTTGGCCATTAGATTCCCTGATTCCCTGTGCCAATAAATCCTGAAAATCGGCTTTGTTAAGTGATGAAGTCGTTTAGTACAAAGCACTGAATGATCATAGCATGGTGTGAGTTTTAGAGGTAAAGCAATAGTTAAGAATATATTTAAATTTGTGGAAAAAGGCACGAGCTCTTACTATCTATAGTACAATTGTCTGTATGGCGTCCGCAAAATAATCTACGTCATCGAAAGGTGCGTGTACGTGTACTGTAGACAATTTCCATTACGCTGCAATGCACGCGTGTCGACGTCACGATTTTTTGCGTGTCAATTCATCTCCGCTTTTTTCAACAAATAATTAATTTTTTTCTCCCGGGAAAACGTCGTCAATCTTATTTCATTAACCTGAACTTTGTCTTGACAGCGCAAATTACAACTAAATAAGCGTCTTTGGTTGATTTCTGGTACTAAAAAGTGATTCTTGATTCAGTCCCAATTACGCGTTTAAGAATGACCTGGTGATTCGAAATTGACCTCGCATGAAAATACTGTCGTCTACGGCGGATCCCGGTATCATTGCGTCAAGTGCCATCGCAGTCCCCTAATGTCATATAAGGATATTAGGTCTTAAAATTAAGTTAAGGCTCTCAAGATTATTGGGTTAGAACATGATTATGTATGCTTTAAATCAAAGACTAATTAAAATCTGGAGGCCATTTCATAACGGATATACTCAACCTTTTGTTTTCATCCAATAAAGTGTCTCTGATTTTTCTTCTCAAAAACGCAGGAAATGCCATTTCAGAAAGTTCAATTTTCAAACTTTTCCGGGATAGCATCTCCCCCAAAAAGAAGTTGTCCTAAGCGTTATAAAAGTCGCTCGTTGGTGCCTCAGAGAGTAAAAATACTCCCCCACCCCAAGCAAACTCCTGGCTACAGGCAAGAACTGGGCGTGATTTTAAAATAAATTTTATACATTTTACACGAGTTTCGCTCGCATAGCAACGGACCAATACATCTACTTCCTCGTGGAACCCTTTCGTTGCCATGGGACGCGAACGCACTCATGTCAAGGCAAAACATAGATCCGCTCATTAATATTCAAATTAGCCTGTGGCAGAGACTAATGGGCGTTCCCTGATGACTACCTAGCTTAGTGATAAAATAACTGCTCATATTTTAAATTTAAATCGTCATACATGTGTCATGGTTTATTTTATGGCCCTAATGACACACCATACTTCTTATTATCACTACACAATGCAGATTTGCTTACGACTCATTTGCATATATTCGAATATGTTCGAACTACAAGTTCCTGTCGGTTAACACAGTTATGTTCAAGTCATCCGGTTACTTTTATCTTTTTAATAAAACGTGTGTACCTTGCACAACGTAGTCCGTGTTAAAATTGTTCGTATTAACGTTTTTTCAGAAGTCAAACATTAATAAATAGTTCGGTTGTCATATATATTTTGTAGTTCGGATTTAGATGAAACAACAGCGGAAACTTCGTGCGTAGTGAGGTGATTGGCCACAAAGTTGAAGGCTGCCTGTGGGAAGGAGATCGGTAAGCGCGAGGCGTATGTATTTTAAAACTCGGACTCTGAGCAGGGTACAAAACCAGTACGAGTTGAGTCAAAAAATGTCACCACGGCAATACGTGTTGTTATTTTTTTTTTTTTTATTTCCAACTGCAATGTTACGAATAACTTATTTTATTCATGTATTATTTCTAGTATTGTACTAACCCAAGCACTTTTGGCTACCGCCCTTGGTCTATTTGACGATAAAAGTACCCAAAGGGCGCCACTTGTGGTGAAGCCGGTCGCAACGAGGTCGGCAGCAACCTTGCCGTGCGGTTTCGCCGGGAGTGACACCCGTCGCGTACCTTTATCGTCAAGTAGACCCGAGGTTTGGCAGCGAGACTAACCGCGCTTGGAGTTTAGACATGAGCTCCTGGATTAAACGTAGGTAGACAGATAGATAGATACATAGAAAGGTCCTAGTTGCCGTTTTACGCTGTGACCGGAGTAATTTCTTCACAACGGAGTCTACGTCAAGTCGTCAAGAAACCCCACAATTAGCTTTCGCATGTAAGGAAAAAGCATTTTTCTTAATGGGTAAGTTGAAATTACAAAAATATCCACACGAAAAATGACGCGAGATATCTGATATCAATGCTAAACGGTCTGATGGCTCCGACCCAAATTTGCATATACCTTAAAATTACCTTTATCTAAAACTATAACGAGATTAGCACGGCGAATTTAAGGTAGAAGCCTACTCATAAATGAAAATACCCAGAATTTATTCATTTTGCAATAAATTGTACTCCAAAGCAATATAAGAATAGGATAAGTTGGGGGTAACTAGCCTTATTTTCGAGAAAATGATGGTTGTATCACGGTGGTTTGGCTATATTATAACGCTTTTACCATAGGTTACTATGTATTATAAACTTCAATATCATTCACAGTTATATTTGTCGACAGACTTCTTGTTCAAAGGCGGACTATTTGCAAAATTTGAAGTAAATATAAATATCTCAGCCCGGGGGAATTTTTTCTAAGCTTTCCAACGGTTGGTTTGTATACGAACATAGTTGTCTGAAGATATTATAGAAATATTGATCCAGGCCTAGGTCGACAAATATATATATATGTCGACCCGAAGATAGCATTGGTAGCGTTCACGCACAGCTCCTTAGCACGGGCTAGGAGGTCAAATACCTTAGCCCGTGCCAAGAAAACGTGCGGAACGCTTAGCACGGGATTAGAAAAGCTAAGAACGGATTAAATTGAACCCGGTCCAGACCCTTAGCACGGGCTAGCGAAGTGTGCGTGAACGCTTAGCTCGGACTAAGCGCCAAAAACGCCATTATAGTCAATGTTCATTTGGAATATTTGCTATTCATTTCGGCATGCCATTTTGAACATGACAATCAACGCGAACACGCATAGAGAGATTGTTCTCGGGGGGAAAACGTTGACTGAGGTAAACAAATCTGTTTATCGACCGAGACTGGGGTCAATATTAGTATTATCATACTGGATAAAACAGACATTTTGTAAAAGACTGTATTGCAAGATCTTTCCTGGCCAAGTTTCCAATGACAATTTTCAAAATGTTCTCGATTCACGAGCATCTGTGTCATCACACATTTAATAGTTCGTATGTATTTTTGTAAGTATCCACTGGCTACCGACGAGAACCAGCAATGTTTATACATGATATACATTTCGCGCGCGCCGAACAAACAAAAGCAGCACGCTACCCTGGGGTTAATTGAACCCAAATAAAATGGACTAGAATAACATACTTCCGGTTAAATGAACAATTTAATGAAATGCGCATGTATGTACAATACACAACGAGTAATAAAATTGCCTTGATGAAATAAATATAAGCACTAAACGTCAGTATACGACGCCATAAACCCTGGAATGTCGGGCGAAATACAAGTAATCAACGCTAGCGTGTTCCGGTGACAACGGTAGGACCGACCGATATAATCGCGTTGTTCGATGGTTATCTCCCGGTTACATGTGTTCACATCGAATATAACTCTGCCAAAGTAATAATATACCTTGTTGAGCAGAAACTGTTATAATTGTTCGACCTGTTAAAAATCTACCATAACATATGCGCACGCGCAGAAGCCTGATATGCTGTCTTTAACCGCCGAGTACTCATTATGCAAAAATATCGACCGCCAAATGGGCAGATGGGGTGCAAAAGGAACTCTTTCCAAAGGGTGAATCTGATTGGCTAATATCAGCAGGAACCTTTTAAAACTTGTACTGAAAAAGCGATTTTCGTCGTCGCTCAAGTTTCATAAAAAATTATTTAAATGCGTTGTAATTGTCGCATGGGACCCACACGGACTCACAGACTGCAATGACATATCCGTTAATTGCAACGTAGCGTGAGTACATGTAATAACAAGGTGCGGTCAAGTTCAAGGCAGTAGTCACCTGTGATATGTTTGTGTAAGTAAAGTTATTATTTGTAGACAGAGAAATTGCACGAATGGCGACGCAGTCGGTCAGTTTCTGGCTACAAAATTATTATATTATTGGCCGGTTAAAAAAAACCTGCTAGTAAATACACCTTTCATATAAGTTGCGCCATCAAGCAACGAAGCGCTTCTGTGACGTAAATGGGTGACACACGACGATCGCTCAAAGCGTCAATGCCGTTTTGATCTTTAGTTGTCTATTCAGCAATAAAGATTGTGTTTCCCAGACATTTTATTATATTCTAGATGGCGAATGCATATTCTATCAAACACAGTTGTCGGTCTGAACGACGTTGTTTTCACCCATATACGCCATTTTGACGTCACGTGAGCGTTCTGTCACTAGAGGGCGCGACTGATATGAATGGTGTATTGATAAATCATTTACCTGTGATTTCTTTTCATCTGCAGAAAGAGAATAGCATGAATCGCACAGCTGCGGGAATCTTTGAAACCTGTTTTTGGAGAAATTCACCCAAACATTGTCATCCATGGAAATATAAAAAGTGTTTGAGACCTCGGACTGCATGTACTGGATTACCAGGCGCCACCTAGTGGCAGTTTTTTTCATTAATTCACTCTCAAGGCTTTAATCTTTCTGTTTTTCTTTTCATCATATCCAGTATCAGCGAGCACTTTATCAAATTTCATTTATTTTTTTTTGAACAGGCGGTGGTCATCGCCGTTCAAGTCTCAGGTATGCATGGAACCCACATCGAATACTACATGGCGCGATGACTGCTGCCCTGTAATTTGTCCGCCAAGCGTCGGGAAGTTGTAAACGGATTATAAGAATCCATTGCCGTCTATACAACGTGGTTTTAGTTCATGCTGTTCAGAAACCAATGATAAAAAGGGTTGTCGTCAAAAGTTGTTTTTTTTTCTTTGAAAAAGATTCACATACCATTCATTTTTGAGTTTTAAAGATATCATTATGAATCACAAAATGCCAGTAAAATACAGCGAAGAAATATGTATTTAGTTATAAGGTGGGTATTAATAGTTTTCATAAATGTCAGAATACATCATCAAATTAACCGTTTTGTTCATCTTAATTTTTAGCTAGATGTCTAATACTTATAGTTAAATAACTATTTTAGTCGCCTGTGCAAATTTGGGTTTACAGGAGCCAGCGACCGATCCTGTAATGAACCGACGTAATCGAACTGAAAAATGGTCTATTCTCGCCCTGTGCACGCGAAGGTGTGATGGATGGGAGCGATTGGGATTGGGATTAAACAGATCTACATACCTACATTTAAACGCCGAGCCACAAAATGTCGGTAAAATACGGTAAAACATTCTTTATCTAGTTATAAGGTGGGTATTAATGGTTGTCATAAATGTCAGAGAACATCATCAAATTAACCAATTTGTTCATCTTAATTAGTAGCTAAATGCAAACTAATTACTAATATGTTCTCAAAATTGCAATGTGAAAACATGTAATAACATGATGAATCCACGTCCAATGCGGTAATCACTTGTGATATAATTGTAAGTAAGGTGATGATTTGTAGGCAGAGAAATTGTACGAATGGCGACACAGTCGGTCAAATGACATGGGTAAAATTTAAAAAAAAACTGTCAGTAAAACATTTGCCCTGTAAGTGGCGCCCTCAGACGACGAAGCGCTTCAATTGAATATATGGGTGACGCAAATGCCGCTAAAAGCGTTGATATTGTTTTGATCTGCAGTAGTGTTTCCAATCATGAACATTGTGTTTTCGAGAGTTTACAATATTCTTGGTGACGATCGCTTACGTAACCAAACATTAACCTTCACCCATATACGTCATCTTGACGTCATAGAAGCGCTACGTCACTAAAGAGAACGGATAAAAATTGTGTATTAACAAATCAGTAACCTATTATTTCTTTTCATTATTTCTGCAGAAAGAGAGTAGCATGAGAAGAACTGTTGCAAGAATCGAGATGGAAGCCAATGAACAAATATGGAGGAAGCAGAAAACTGTTAAAAGGAATCGTACATTTGAAGCGCTTGTCGAGATTGGCGTATTCAGTAAAGGGTTGGACAACAAATACACTGACGATGATACCACTCGTATATTAACAGAAGACGCCGATAAAACCGATGAAGAAGGTGGTTTTGACAATCCGGGACTGGATGACTACTCAAGCTGTGAACAGCAGGACGGGGAAGTTTCATTTGTATTTGGAAATTGTGCCGAGGCTGATTTAGCGGATAATTCGTACAACAAAATGTCTTATGTAATGAAGGCGTTCTACATGAGGTATCCAGAGAAGAATTGCAGGGCAGACTCCAAAGACTCTGGATACACGGAAAGTATTATTTCCAATGACAGTCTACGGATGAAAGTAGACCAAGCCAAAGCCATCGTGCACACTCGGAAAAATTACGCCTGTGCAGAAATGCACTACCCACAAACATTGATGGAAGATAGTTTTTTTTTGAATGATGCAAGTTCATGTCCGTGTGAATGCACCCGTAACTCTCTACAGAGCTGTATGTCAAACTCTCTACCAAATCTAGATATGTGTGGTACAAAATCATCTGAATCATCATACTCTGAAGACCGCGGCCGTGCAGAAGAAGCTTGCGTGGACGAGGTCGGCGAGGAAATTCGTGACTCTGATTGGCGTTTGACTATATTTAAAAACGATTTCCGGTCGTTGGACGAGGAGGACACACCTTCGAGTTTACAGTCGGACTGCTCTGACGACAACACTGACGACCTCGTTCGCCTCGCTATACAAAAACTAACCTCAGTCGGGAGAGTTCCGGCATCATTCAAAGACTTTCACACTTCCGACATCGCTGATGCAGACGATAGGAGGAGCGACGAAGAAAATCGAGATACATTTTCGCGTGACTTTATAGAAGTTGAAGGTATTCGAATGGACTGCCTCGGGCCGGTTTACGTTACTAATTTGCAACAAAGTAACCAACTTGAACATCGCCCAATATTGTTAAACGATGGGTCCCTACCGGTTCCACGCCAAATCGCCAAAAACGGACACACTGTTGTTGACATTACTGATGTATGAATCTCGTGTGAAATACGCGAGTCTCACGTGGAATGTCTGAGTCTCTTTTTTTCTAAGTACCGGCAAACAGTGAAATCAGTTAAACTTTTAGATTTTTCGTGAGTTTACATGTCACCACGTCTATCATGATTTTTCTAATGTTTCGAATACTCAAAAATCTTACTCCACCCCACCTAAGAAAAATCATAAGCGAGATTGACTGTTTTATGTGAAACGTTTAATTTATAGTTTTCATTTGCAAAAATGTGATGTTAATGACAACGTTTAAAACCAGTCAGACACTGTCGCATCTCAACTCAGTTCAACTTGTCCAGTCGTAACAGTTTGCATGACTATATGCCTGCGGTTGCCCAGTTTTGAATCAAGATCGCTCGTATTTAAAACGTTTTGGATTGTGAATGTAATAAGAAGTACTGATTCGCGAAAAAGCAAGCACGCCAGAAACGACAATGATTAGTACATGCTCGGAGAATGATTGTGACAAACTGTTAATCAATATCGTAATGGCATAATTTGGAACCAGCAATGTAGATAGGCTGGACGAAATGTTTTCAAACTGTGCAAAAGCACCATACCTCAAACAAGTACTGAGCAAAACCATCTGTCTCTTCGCATTCACAATAACAGAGGCGGCGGCACGGAATTATGCACGAGAGGTTCCTAGTAATGTTTGAAATCTAAACCCTCTAAAACGCTATTTCCTTCATCCCACTGTATACTGCAATATTTTGTAAAAGTTTTGTCATAATTTTGATGTGTTTTGTAAAACATTTCAACACTTTTTGTAATAAAAATATCGCGTGTGATGTAATAGTCATCTTCTTGTGTATTATTACATATATATTGCTCGAAATATGCGTATATTATGCATATAGACAATATCCCAGAAAACTAAAGGTAAAGGTAAAGACTGATTCCAACTCGATGAATTGTTTCTCTATACTATAAATATTTTGAGATATTATGTAATACTGGCTCGTAGACACAACAATATAATTCAGACCATTGAAAATGCGTATAATATGCGTATATTATGCATATATGGACAATATCCCGCAAAACTAACGTCCAGGTAAATACTGTGTCTAACTCGATGAATTGTTTCTCTATACTATAAATATTTTGAGATATTATATAATACTGGCTCGTGGTAACAAAATTATAATTCAGATCTTTGAATATTGCTCGAAATATGCGTATATTGTGCATATAGACAATATCCCAGTACACTAACATCTAGGTAAAGACTGATTCCAACTCGATAAATTGTTTCTCTATACTATAAATATTTTGAGATATTATATAATACTGGCTCGTGGTAACAAAATTATAATTCAGATCTTTGAATATTGCTCGAAATATGCGTATATTGTGCATATAGACAATATCCCAGTACACTAACATCTAGGTAAAGACTGATTCCAACTCGATAAATTGTTTCTCTATACTATAAATATTTTGAGATATTATATAATACTGGCTCGTAGACACAACATTACAATTCAGACCTTTGAATATGCGTATAATATGCGTATATTATGCATATAAACAATATCCCAGAAAACTAACATCTAGGTAAAGACTGATTCTAACTCGATGAATTGTTTCTCTATACTATAAATATTTTGAGATATTATGTAATACTGGCTCGTAGACACAACAATATAATTCAGATCTTTGAATATTGCTCGAAATATGCGTATATTGTGCATATAGACAATATCCCAGTACACTAACATCTAGGTAAAGACTGATTCCAACTCGATGAATTGTTTCTCTATACTATACATATTTTGAGATATTATAAAATATTGACTCGTGGTAACAAAATTATAATTCAGGCCTTTGAATATGCGTATAATATGCGTATATTATGCATATAGACAATATCCCAGAAAACTAACATCTGGGTAAAGACTGATTCTAACTCGATGAATTGTTTCTCTATACTATAAATATTTTGAGATATTATATAATACTGGCTCGTGGACACAACATTATAATTCAGACCTTTGAATATGCGTATAATATGCATATGTTATGCATATAGACAATATCCCAGAAAACTAACATCTACGTAAAGACTGATTCTAACTCGATGAACTGTTTCTCTATAATATAAACAATTTGAGATATTATATAATACTGGCTCGTGGTAACAAAATTATAATTCAGACCTTTGAATATGCGTATATTATGCATATATGGACAATATCCCAGAAAACTAACATCTAGGTAAAGACTGATTCTAACTCGATGAATTGTTTCTCTATACTATAAATATTTTGAGATATTATATAATACTGGCTTGTGGACACAACATTATAATTCAGACCTTTGAATATGCGTATAATATGCGTATAGTATGCATATATGGACAATATCCCAGAAAACTAACATCTAGGTAAAGACTAATTCTAACTCGAAGAATTGTTTCTCTATACTATAAATATTTTGAGATATTATGTAATACTGGCTCGTAGACACAACAATATAATTCAGACCTTTGAAAATGCGTATAATATGCGTATATTATGCATATATGGACAATATCCCAGAAAACTAACATCTAGGTAAAGACTGTGTCTAACTCGATGAATTGTTTCTCTATACTATAAATATTTTGAGATATTGTATAATACTGGCTCGTAGACACAACATTACAATTCAGACCTTTGAATATGCGTATAATATGCGTATATTATGCATATAAACAATATCCCAGAAAACTAACATCTAGGTAAAGACTGATTCTAACTCGATGAATTGTTTCTCTATACTATAAATATTTTGAGATATTATATAATACTGGCTCGTAGACACAACATTACAATTCAGACCTTTGAATATGCGTATAATATGCGTATATTATGCATATAAACAATATCCCAGAAAACTAACATCTGGGTAAAGACTGATTCTAACTCGATGAATTGTTTCTCTATACTATAAATATTTTGAGATATTATATAATACTGGTTCGTGGTAACAAAATTATAATTCAGATCTCTGAATATTGCTCGAAATATGCGTATATTGTGCATATAGACAATATCCCAGTACACTAACATCTAGGTAAAGACTGATTCCAACTCGATAAATTGTTTCTCTATACTATAAATATTTTGAGATATTATGTAATACTGGCTCGTAGACACAACAATATAATTCAGACCTTTGAAAATGCGTATAATATGCGTATATTATGCATATATGGACAATATCCCAGAAAACTAACATCTAGGTAAAGACTGATTCTAACTCGATGAATTGTTTCTCTATACTATAAATATTTTGAGATATTATATAATACTGGCTCGTAGACACAACATTACAATTCAGACCTTTGAATATGCGTATAATATGCGTATATTATGCATATAAACAATATCCCAGAAAACTAACATCTAGGTAAAGACTGATTCTAACTCGATGAATTGTTTCTCTATACTATAAATATTTTGAGATATTATATAATACTGGCTTGTGGACACAACATTATAATTCAGACCTTTGAATATGCGTATAATATGCGTATATTATGCATATATGGACAATATCCCAGAAAACTAACATCTAGGTAAAGACTAATTCTAACTCGATGAATTGTTTCTCTATACTATAAATATTTTGAGATATTATACAATACTGGCTCGTGGACACAACATTATAATTCAGATCTTTGAATATTGCTCGAAATATGCGTATATTGTGCATATAGACAATATCCCAGTACACTAACATCTAGGTAAAGACTGATTCCAACTCGATGAATTGTTTCTCTATACTATACATATTTTGAGATATTATAAAATATTGACTCGTGGTAACAAAATTATAATTCAGGCCTTTGAATATGCGTATAATATGCGTATATTATGCATATAGACAATATCCCAGAAAACTAACATCTGGGTAAAGACTGATTCTAACTCGATGAATTGTTTCTCTATACTATAAATATTTTGAGATATTATATAATACTGGCTCGTGGACGGACACAACATTATAATTCAGACCTTTGAATATGCGTATAATATGCGTATATTATGCATATATGGACAATATCCCAGAAAACGAACATCTGGGTAAAGACTGATTCTAACTCGATGAATTGTTTCTCTATACTATAAATATTTTGAGATATTATACAATACTGGCTCGTGGACACAACATTATAATTCAGACCTTTGAATATGCGTATAATATGCGTATGTTATGCATATAGACAATATCCCACAAAACTAACATCTAGGAAAAGACTGATTCTAACTCGATGAACTGTTTCTCTATACTATAAATATTTTGAGATATTATATAATACTGGCTCGTAGACACAACATTACAATTCAGACCTTTGAATATCCGTATAATATGCGTATATTATGCATATAAACAATATCCCAGAAAACTAACATCTAGGTAAAGACTGATTCTAACTCGATGAATTGTTTCTCTATACTATAAATATTTTGAGATATTATATAATACTGGCTCGTGGACACAACATTATAATTCAGACCTTTGAATATGCGTATAATATGCGTATGTTATGCATATAGACAATATCACAGAAAACTAACATCTAGGTAAAGACTGATTCTAACTCGATGAACTGTTTCTCTATACTATAAATATTTTGAGATATTATATAATACTGGCTCGTAGACACAACATTATAATTCAGACCTTTGAATATCCGTATAATATGCGTATATTATGCATATATGGACAATATCCCAGAAAACTAACATCTAGGTAAAGACTGATTCTAACTCGATGAACTGTTTCTCTATACTATAAATATTTTGAGATATTATATAATACTGGCTCGTAGACACAACATTATAATTCAGACCTTTGAATATCCGTATAATATGCGTATATTATGCATATATGGACAATATCCCAGAAAACTAACATCTAGGTAAAGACTGATTCTAACTCGATGAACTGTTTCTCTATACTATAAATATTTTGAGATATTATATAATACTGGCTCGTAGACACAACATTATAATTCAGACCTTTGAATATCCGTATAATATGCGTATATTATGCATATATGGACAATATCCCACAAAACTAACATCTAGGTAAAGACTGATTCTAACTCGATGAATTGTTTCTCTATACTATAAATATTTTGAGATATTATATAATACTGGCTCGTGGACACAACATTATAATTCAGACCTTTGAATATGCGTATAATATGCATATGCTATGCATATAGACAATATCCCAGAAAACTAACATCTACGTAAAGACTGATTCTAACTCGATGAACTGTTTCTCTATAATATAAACATTTTGATATATTATATAATACTGGCTCGTGGTAACAAAATTATAATTCAGACCTTTGAATATGCGTATATTATGCATATAGACAACATCCCAGAAAACTAACATCTAGGTAAAGACTGATTCTAACTCGATGAATTGTTTCTCTATACTATAAATATTTTGAGATATTATATAATACTGGCTCGTAGACACAACATTACAATTCAGACCTTTGAATATGCGTATAATATGCGTATATTATGCATATATGGACAATATCCCAGAAAACTAACATCTAGGTAAAGACTGATTCTAACTCGATGAACTGTTTCTCTATACTATAAATATTTTGAGATATTATGTAATACTGGCTCGTAGACACAACAATATAATTCAGATCTTTGAATATTGCTCGAAATATGCGTATATTATGCATATAAACAATATCCCAGAAAACTAACATCTAGGTAAAGACTGATTCTAACTCGATGAATTGTTTCTCTATACTATAAATATTTTGAGATATTATATAATACTGGCTCGTGGACACAACATTATAATTCAGACCTTTGAATATGCGTATAATATGCATATGTTATGCATATAGACAATATCCCAGAAAACTAACATCTACGTAAAGACTGATTCTAACTCGATGAACTGTTTCTCTATAATATAAACAATTTGAGATATTATATAATACTGGCTCGTGGTAACAAAATTATAATTCAGACCTTTGAATATGCGTATATTATGCATATATGGACAATATCCCAGAAAACTAACATCTAGGTAAAGACTGATTCTAACTCGATGAATTGTTTCTCTATACTATAAATATTTTGAGATATTATATAATACTGGCTTGTGGACACAACATTATAATTCAGACCTTTGAATATGCGTATAATATGCGTATAGTATGCATATATGGACAATATCCCAGAAAACTAACATCTAGGTAAAGACTAATTCTAACTCGATGAATTGTTTCTCTATACTATAAATATTTTGAGATATTATGTAATACTGGCTCGTGGACACAACATTATAATTCAGACCTTTGAAAATGCGTATAATATGCGTATATTATGCATATATGGACAATATCCCAGAAAACTAACATCTAGGTAAAGACTGTGTCTAACTCGATGAATTGTTTCTCTATACTATAAATATTTTGAGATATTGTATAATACTGGCTCGTAGACACAACATTACAATTCAGACCTTTGAATATGCGTATAATATGCGTATATTATGCATATAAACAATATCCCAGAAAACTAACATCTGGGTAAAGACTGATTCTAACTCGATGAATTGTTTCTCTATACTATAAATATTTTGAGATATTATATAATACTGGTTCGTGGTAACAAAATTATAATTCAGATCTCTGAATATTGCTCGAAATATGCATATATTGTGCATATAGACAATATCCCAGTACACTAACATCTAGGTAAAGACTGATTCCAACTCGATAAATTGTTTCTCTATACTATAAATATTTTGAGATATTATGTAATACTGGCTCGTAGACACAACAATATAATTCAGACCTTTGAAAATGCGTATAATATGCGTATATTATGCATATATGGACAATATCCCAGAAAACTAACATCTAGGTAAAGACTGATTCTAACTCGATGAATTGTTTCTCTATACTATAAATATTTTGAGATATTATATAATACTGGCTCGTAGACACAACATTACAATTCAGACCTTTGAATATGCGTATAATATGCGTATATTATGCATATAAACAATATCCCAGAAAACTAACATCTAGGTAAAGACTGATTCTAACTCGATGAATTGTTTCTCTATACTATAAATATTTTGAGATATTATATAATACTGGCTTGTGGACACAACATTATAATTCAGACCTTTGAATATGCGTATAATATGCGTATATTATGCATATATGGACAATATCCCAGAAAACTAACATCTAGGTAAAGACTAATTCTAACTCGATGAATTGTTTCTCTATACTATAAATATTTTGAGATATTATACAATACTGGCTCGTGGACACAACATTATAATTCAGATCTTTGAATATTGCTCGAAATATGCGTATATTGTGCATATAGACAATATCCCAGTACACTAACATCTAGGTAAAGACTGATTCCAACTCGATGAATTGTTTCTCTATACTATACATATTTTGAGATATTATAAAATATTGACTCGTGGTAACAAAATTATAATTCAGGCCTTTGAATATGCGTATAATATGCGTATATTATGCATATAGACAATATCCCAGAAAACTAACATCTGGGTAAAGACTGATTCTAACTCGATGAATTGTTTCTCTATACTATAAATATTTTGAGATATTATATAATACTGGCTTGTGGACACAACATTATAATTCAGACCTTTGAATATGCGTATAATATGCGTATATTATGCATATATGGACAATATCCCAGAAAACTAACATCTAGGTAAAGACTAATTCTAACTCGATGAATTGTTTCTCTATACTATAAATATTTTGAGATATTATACAATACTGGCTCGTGGACACAACATTATAATTCAGACCTTTGAATATGCGTATAATATGCGTATGTTATGCATATAGACAATATCCCACAAAACTAACATCTAGGAAAAGACTGATTCTAACTCGATGAACTGTTTCTCTATACTATAAATATTTTGAGATATTATATAATACTGGCTCGTAGACACAACATTACAATTCAGACCTTTGAATATCCGTATAATATGCGTATATTATGCATATAAACAATATCCCAGAAAACTAACATCTAGGTAAAGACTGATTCTAACTCGATGAATTGTTTCTCTATACTATAAATATTTTGAGATATTATATAATACTGGCTCGTGGACACAACATTATAATTCAGACCTTTGAATATGCGTATAATATGCGTATGTTATGCATATAGACAATATCACAGAAAACTAACATCTAGGTAAAGACTGATTCTAACTCGATGAATTGTTTCTCTATACTATAAATATTTTGAGATATTATATAATACTGGCTCGTAGACACAACATTATAATTCAGACCTTTGAATATCCGTATAATATGCGTATATTATGCATATATGGACAATATCCCACAAAACTAACATCTAGGTAAAGACTGATTCTAACTCGATGAATTGTTTCTCTATACTATAAATATTTTGAGATATTATATAATACTGGCTCGTGGACACAACATTATAATTCAGACCTTTGAATATGCGTATAATATGCATATGTTATGCATATAGACAATATCCCAGAAAACTAACATCTACGTAAAGACTGATTCTAACTCGATGAACTGTTTCTCTATAATATAAACATTTTGATATATTATATAATACTGGCTCGTGGTAACAAAATTATAATTCAGACCTTTGAATATGAGTATATTATGCATATAGACAATATCCCAGAAAACTAACATCTAGGTAAAGACTGATTCTAACTCGATGAACTGTTTCTGTATACTATAAATATTTTGAGATATTATATAATACTGGCTCGTGGACACAACATTACAATTCAGACCTTTGAATATGCGTATAATATGCGTATAATATGCATATATGGACAATATCCCAGAAAACTAACATCTAGGTAAAGACTGATTCTAACTCGATGAACTGTTTCTGTATACTATAAATATTTTGAGATATTATATAATACTGGCTCGAGGACACAACATTATAATTCAGACCTTTTAATATGCGTATAATATGCGTATATTATGCATATATAGACAATATCCCAGAAAACTAACATCTAGGTAAAGACTGATTCTAACTCGATGAATTGTTTCTCTATACTATAAATATTTTGAGATATTATATAATACTGGCTCGTGGTAACAAAATTATAATTCAGACCTTTGAATATGCGTATAATATGCATATAGACAATATCCCAGTAAACTAACATCTAGGTAAAGACTGATTCTAACTCGATGAATTGTTTCTCTATACTATAAATATTTTGAGATATTATATAATACTGGTTCGTGGTAACAAAATTATAATTCAGATCTTTGAATATTGCTCGAAATATGCGTATATTGTGCATATAGACAATATCCCAGTACACTAATATCTAGGTAAAGACTGATTCCAACTAGATGAATTGTTGCTCTATACTATAAATATTTTGAGATATTATAAAATATTGACTCGTGGTAACAAAATTATAATTCAGGCCTTTGAATATGCGTATAATATGCGTATATTATGCATATAGACAATATCCCAGAAACGTAACATCTGGGTAAAGACTGATTCTAACTTGATGAATTGTTTCTCTATACTATAAATATTTTGAGATATTATATAATACTGGCTCGTGGACGGACACATCATTACAATTCAGACCTTTGAATATGCGTATAATATGCGTATATTATGCATATAGACAATATCACAGAAAACTAACATCTAGGTAAAGACTGATTCTAACACGATGAACTGTTTCTCTATACTATAAATATTTTGAGATATTATATAATACTGGCTCGTAGACACAACATTATAATTCAGACCTTTGAATATCCGTATAATATGCGTATATTATGCATATATGGACAATATCCCAGAAAACTAACATCTAGGTAAAGACTGATTCTAACTCGATGAACTGTTTCTCTATACTATAAATATTTTGAGATATTATATAATACTGGCTCGTAGACACAACATTATAATTCAGACCTTTGAATATCCGTATAATATGCGTATATTATGCATATAAAGAATATCCCAGAAAACTAACATCTAGGTAAAGACTGATTCTAACTCGATGAATTGTTTCTCTATACTATAAATATTTTGAGATATTATATAATACTGGCTCGTGGACACAACATTATAATTCAGACCTTTGAATATGCGTATAATATGCATATGTTATGCATATAGACAATATCCCAGAAAACTAACATCTACGTAAAGACTGATTCTAACTCGATGAACTGTTTCTCTATAATATAAACATTTTGAGATATTATATATTACTGGCTCGTAGACACAACATTACAATTCAGACCTTTGAATATGCGTATAATATGCGTATATTATGCATATATGGACAATATCCCAGAAAACTAACATCTAGGTAAAGACTGATTCTAACTCGATGAATTGTTTCTCTATACTATAAACATTTTGAGATATTATATGATACTGGCTCGTGGTAACAAAATTATAATTCAGACCTTTGAATATTGCTCGAAATATGCGTATATTATGCATATATGGACTATATCCCAGTAAACTAACATCTAGGTAAAGACTGATTCTAACTCGATGAACTGTTTCTGTATACTATAAATATTTTGAGATATTATATAATACTGGCTCGAGGACACAACATTATAATTCAGACCTTTTAATATGCGTATAATATGCGTATATTATGCATATAGACAATATCCAGCAAAACTAACATCTAGGTAAAGACTGTGTCTAACTCGATGAATTGTTTCTCTATACTATAAATATTTTGAGATATTATATAATACTGGCTCGTGGTAACAAAATTATAATTCAGACCTTTGAATATGCGTATAATATGCATATAGACAATATCCCAGTAAACTAACATCTAGGTAAAGACTGATTCTAACTCGATGAATTGTTTCTCTATACTATAAATATTTTGAGATATTATATAATACTGGTTCGTGGTAACAAAATTATAATTCAGATCTTTGAATATTGCTCGAAATATGCGTATATTGTGCATATAGACAATATCCCAGTACACTAATATCTAGGTAAAGACTGATTCCAACTAGATGAATTGTTTCTCTATACTATAAATATTTTGAGATATTATAAAATATTGACTCGTGGTAACAAAAATATAATTCAGGCCTTTGAATATGCGTATAATATGCGTATATTATGCATATAGACAATATCCCAGAAACGTAACATCTGGGTAAAGACTGATTCTAACTTGATGAATTGTTTCTCTATACTATAAATATTTTGAGATATTATATAATACTGGCTCGTGGACACAACATTATAATTCAGACCTTTGAATATGCGTATAATATGCGTATGTTATGCATATATGGACAATATCCCAGAAAACTAACATCTAGGTAAAGACTGATTCTAACTCGATGAATTGTTTCTCTATACTATAAATATTTTGAGATATTATATAATACTGGCTCGTGGACACAACATTATAATTCAGACCTTTGAATATGCGTATAATATGCGTATATTATGCATATAGACAATATCCCAGAAAACTAACATCTACGTAAAGACTGATTCTAACTGGATGAACTGTTTCTGTATAATATAAACATTTTGAGATATTATATGATACTGGCTCGTGGTAACAACATTATAATTCAGACCTTTGAATATGCGTATATTATGCATATATGGACAATATCCCAGAAAACTAACATCTACGTAAAGACTGATTCTAGCTCGATGAACTGTTTCTCTATACTATAAATATTTTGAGATATTATATAATATTGACTCGTGGTAACAAAATTATAATTCAGACCTTTGAATATGCGTATAATATGTGTATATTATGCATATAGACAATATCCCAGAAAACTAACATCTAGGTAAAGACTGATTCTAACTCGATGAATTGTTTCTCTATACTATAAATATTTTGAGATATTATATAATACTGGCTCGTGGACGGACACAAAATTATAATTCAGACCTTTGAATATGCGTATAATATGTGTATATTATGCATATAGACAATATCCCAGAAAACTAACATCTAGGTAAAGACTGATTCTAACTCGATGAATTGTTTCTGTATACTATAAATATTTTGAGATATTATATAATACTGGCTCGTGGTAACAAAATTATAATTCATACCTTTTAATATTGCTCGAAATATGCGTATATTATGCATATATGGACAATATCCCAGTAAACTAACATCTAGGTAAAGACTGATTCTAACTCGATGAATTGTTTCTCTATACTATAAATATTTTGAGATATTATATAATACTGGCTCGTGGTAACAAAATTATAATTCAGACCTTTGAATATGCGTATAATATGCGTATATTATGCATATAGACAATATCCCAGAAAACTAACATCTAGGTAAAGACTGATTCTAACTCGATGAATTGTTTCTCTATACTATAAATATTGTGAGATATTATATAATACTGGCTCGTGGACACAAAATTATAATTCAGACCTTTGAATATTGCTCGAAATATGCGTATATTGTGCATATAGACAATATCCTAGTACACTAACATCTCGGTAAAGACTGATTCTAACTCGATGAATTGTTTCTCAATACTATAAATATTTTGAGATATTATATAATACTGGCTCGTGGACACAACATTACAATTCAGACCTTTGAATATGCGTATAATATGCGTATATTATGCATATAGACAATATCACAGAAAACTAACATCTAGGTAAAGACTGATTCTAACTCGATGAATTGTTTCTCTATACTATAAATATTTTGAGATATTATATAATACTGGCTCGTGGACACAACATTATAATTCAGACCTTTGAATATGCGTATAATATGCGTATATTATGCATATAGACAATATCCCAGAAAACTAACATCTACGTAAAGACTGATTCTAACTCGATGAACTGTTTCTCTATAATATAAACATTTTGAGATATTATATAATACTGGCTCGTGGTAACAAAATTATAATTCAGACCTTTGAATATGCATATATTATGCGTATATTATGCATATATGGACAATATCCCAGAAAACTAACATCTAGGTAAAGACTAATTCTAACTCGATGAATTGTTTCTCTATACTATAAATATTTTGAGATATTATATAATACTGGCTCGTGGACACAAAATTATAATTCATACCTTTGAATATGCGTATAATATGCGTATATTATGCATATATGGACAATATCCCGCAAAACTAACATCTAGGTAAAGACTGTGTCTAACTCGATGAATTGTTTCTCTATACTATAAATATTTTGAGATATTATATAATACTGGCTCGTGGTAACAAAATTATAATTCAGACCTTTGAATATGCGTATAATATGCATATAGACAATATCCCAGAAAACTAACATCTAGATAAAGACTGATTCTAACTCGATGAATTGTTTCTCTATACTATAAATATTGTGAGATATTTTATAATACTGGCTCGTGGACACAACATTATAATTCAGACCTTTGAATATGCGTATAATATGCGTATATTATGCATATAGACAATATCCCAGAAAACTAACATCTACGTAAAGACTGATTCTAACTCGATGAACTGTTTCTCTATAATATAAACATTTTGAGATATTATATAATACTGGCTCGTGGTAACAAAATTATAATTCAGACCTTTGAATATTGCTCGAAATATGCGTATATTATGCATACTAAACTAACATCTAGGTAAAGACTGTGTCTAACTCGATGAATTGTTTCTCTATACTATAAATATTTTGAGATATTATATAATACTGGCTCGTGGTAACAAAATTATAATTCAGACCTTTGAATATGCGTATAATATGCATATAGACAATATCCCAGAAAACTAACATCTAGGTAAAGACTGATTCTAACTCGATGAATTGTTTCTCTATACTATAAATATTGTGAGATATTATATAATACTGGCTCGTGGTAACAAAATTATAATTCAGACCTTTGAATATGCGTATAATATGCATATAGACAATATCCCAGAAAACTAACATCTAGGTAAAGACTGATTCTAACTCGATGAATTGTTTCTCTATACTATAAATATTTTGAGATATTATATAATACTGGCTCGTGGACGGACACAAAATTATAATTCAGACCTTTGAATATGCGTATAATATGTGTATATTATGCATATAGACAATATCCCAGAAAACTAACATCTAGGTAAAGACTGATTCTAACTCGATGAATTGTTTCTGTATACTATAAATATTTTGAGATATTATATAATACTGGCTCGTGGTAACAAAATTATAATTCATACCTTTTAATATTGCTCGAAATATGCGTATATTATGCATATATGGACAATATCCCAGTAAACTAACATCTAGGTAAAGACTGATTCTAACTCGATGAATTGTTTCTCTATACTATAAATATTTTGAGATATTATATAATACTGGCTCGTGGTAACAAAATTATAATTCAGACCTTTGAATATGCGTATAATATGCGTATATTATGCATATAGACAATATCCCAGAAAACTAACATCTAGGTAAAGACTGATTCTAACTCGATGAATTGTTTCTCTATACTATAAATATTGTGAGATATTATATAATACTGGCTCGTGGACACAAAATTATAATTCAGACCTTTGAATATTGCTCGAAATATGCGTATATTGTGCATATAGACAATATCCTAGTACACTAACATCTCGGTAAAGACTGATTCTAACTCGATGAATTGTTTCTCAATACTATAAATATTTTGAGATATTATATAATACTGGCTCGTGGACACAACATTACAATTCAGACCTTTGAATATGCGTATAATATGCGTATATTATGCATATAGACAATATCACAGAAAACTAACATCTAGGTAAAGACTGATTCTAACTCGATGAATTGTTTCTCTATACTATAAATATTTTGAGATATTATATAATACTGGCTCGTGGACACAACATTATAATTCAGACCTTTGAATATGCGTATAATATGCGTATATTATGCATATAGACAATATCCCAGAAAACTAACATCTACATAAAGACTGATTCTAACTCGATGAACTGTTTCTCTATAATATAAACATTTTGAGATATTATATAATACTGGCTCGTGGTAACAAAATTATAATTCAGACCTTTGAATATGCATATATTATGCGTATATTATGCATATATGGACAATATCCCAGAAAACTAACATCTAGGTAAAGACTAATTCTAACTCGATGAATTGTTTCTCTATACTATAAATATTTTGAGATATTATATAATACTGGCTCGTGGACACAAAATTATAATTCATACCTTTGAATATGCGTATAATATGCGTATATTATGCATATATGGACAATATCCCGCAAAACTAACATCTAGGTAAAGACTGTGTCTAACTCGATGAATTGTTTCTCTATACTATAAATATTTTGAGATATTATATAATACTGGCTCGTGGTAACAAAATTATAATTCAGACCTTTGAATATGCGTATAATATGCATATAGACAATATCCCAGAAAACTAACATCTAGATAAAGACTGATTCTAACTCGATGAATTGTTTCTCTATACTATAAATATTGTGAGATATTATATAATACTGGCTCGTGGACACAACATTATAATTCAGACCTTTGAATATGCGTATAATATGCGTATATTATGCATATAGACAATATCCCAGAAAACTAACATCTACGTAAAGACTGATTCTAACTCGATGAACTGTTTCTCTATAATATAAACATTTTGAGATATTATATAATACTGGCTCGTGGTAACAAAATTATAATTCAGACCTTTGAATATTGCTCGAAATATGCGTATATTATGCATACTAAACTAACATCTAGGTAAAGACTGTGTCTAACTCGATGAATTGTTTCTCTATACTATAAATATTTTGAGATATTATATAATACTGGCTCGTGGTAACAAAATTATAATTCAGACCTTTGAATATGCGTATAATATGCATATAGACAATATCCCAGAAAACTAACATCTAGGTAAAGACTGATTCTAACTCGATGAATTGTTTCTCTATACTATAAATATTGTGAGATATTATATAATACTGGCTCGTGGTAACAAAATTATAATTCAGACCTTTGAATATGCGTATAATATGCATATAGACAATATCCCAGAAAACTAACATCTAGGTAAAGACTGATTCTAACTCGATGAACTGTTTCTGTATACTATAAATATTGTGAGATATTATATAATACTGGCTCGTGGACACAACATTATAATTCAGACCTTTGAATATGCGTATAATATGCGTATATTATGCATATAGACAATATCCCAGAAAACTAACATCTACGTAAAGACTGATTCTAACTCGATGAACTGTTTATCTATAATATAAACATTTTGAGATATTATATAATACTGGCTCGTGGTAACAAAATTATAATTCAGACCTTTGAATATTGCTCGAAATATGCGTATATTATGCATATATGGACAATATCCCAGTAAACTAACATCTAGGTAAAGACTGATTCTAACTCGATGAACTGCTTCTGTATACTATAAATATTTTGAGATTTATATAATACTGGCTCGTGGACACAACATTATAATTCAGACCTTTTAATATGCGTATAATATGCGTATATTATGCATATAGACAATATCCCGCAAAACTAACATCTAGGTAAAGACTGTGTCTAACTCGATGAATTGTTTCTCTATACTATAAATATTTTGAGATATTATATAATACTGGCTCGTGGTAACAAAATTATAATTCAGACCTTTGAATATGCGTATAATATGCATATAGACAATATCCCAGAAAACTAACATCTAGGTAAAGACTGATTCTAACTCGATGAATTGTTTCTCTATACTATAAATATTGTGAGATATTATATAATACTGGCTCGTGGACACAACATTATAATTCAGACCTTTGAATATGCGTATAATATGCATATAGACAATATCACAGAAAACTAACATCTAGGTAAAGACTGATTCTAACTCGGTGAATTGTTTCTCTATACTATAAATATTTTGAGATATTATACAATACTGGCTCGTAGACACAACATTATAATTCAGACCTTTGAATATGCGTATAATATGCGTATATTATGCATATATGGACAATATCCCGCAAAACTAACATCTAGGTAAAGACTGATTCTAACTCGATGAACTGTTTCTCTATACTATTAAAATTATATAAATATTTTGAGATATTATATAATACTGGCTCGTAGACACAACATTATAATTCAGACCTTTGAATATGCGTATAATATGCGTATATTATGCTTATAGACAATATCCCAGAAAACTAACATCTAGGTAAAGACTGATTCTAACTCGATGAATTGTTTCTCTATACTATTAAAATTATATAAATATTTTGAGATATTATATAATACTGGCTCGTGGACACAACATTATAATTCAGACCTTTGAATATGCGTATAATATGCATATATTATGCATATAGACAATATCCCAGAAAACTAACATCTAGGTAAAGACTGATTCTAACTCGATGAATTGTTTCTGTATACTATAAATATTTTGAGATATTATATAATACTGGCTCGTAGACACAACATTATAATTCAAACCTTTGAATATGCGTATAATATGCATATATTATGCATATAGATAATATCCCAGAAAACTAACATCTAGGTAAAGACTGATTCTAACTCGATTAATTGTTTCTCTATACTATAAATATTTTGAGATGGGCAGAGAACTGGAGTCCAATGGACGCTAACATCAATGCCAGAGGACCTTGACTTTGCCAATGATGTGGGACTTCTCGCCTGCCGACACATTGACCAGCATGAGAAGGCAAACAGGTTCACACAGGAAAGTTGGGACTCTGAATCAACATCCCAAAGACGAAACACCCAGCCACTCACCGTCAACAACCAGCCCATGGAAGAGGTATTTGAGTTCATCTACTTGGGCAGCAAGATGTCCGTTGATGGAGACAGTGAGGTAGACGTCGATGCGAAGGTGTCCAAGGCTAACAAAGTATTTGGAATGCTCTGGAGTGTCTGGAGGTTCAGAAAGCTGAGCCACATCACTAAGCTACGGTTCTTCAGTGTGCTGCTTTATGGATGCGAGTCTTGGAAGATGACCCAGAGGATCTCCAAGAAATTGGACACCTTCCAAACAAAGTTTCTGAGGCGGATTGAAGGTGTATATTGGCCAAACACCATCAGTAATATGGACTTGTTGGAAAGGACTGAGCAGACAAGACTTTCAGAAGTTGTTAGAGAGGAGATGGCGCTGGTTAGGACATGTGCTAAAAATGCCCTCCCCAGAATGGCCCTTACCTGGAAGCCCCAAGGAAAGAGGAGACGAGGACGACCCAAGAAGACCTGGAGACGTTCATCAGAAAACGAGCTTCGAGACCTAGGCTTCACCTGGGCGACTGCAAAACAGAGGACTCTAGCGACAGCCCCATGTGCTAGCCAGGGTGCTAAGGGTTCTAAGTAGTAAGTAGTATATGTAGTAGTTATAGTGTCTTTAGCAAATCAACAACAAACAAACATGATTATATGTGTGTACTTGAATTAAAAAAAAATAAACTCGAAAATAATGAGCATATTTTTATGAGACTTGTGGGTAAATAGTAATATAGTAAATTGATTCACAATACACATCAAACCGTTGTATTGGAACAGATAGTGTTATAGCAAATGTAGCTGGACATAACGGTATCAAAAAACGCTTACACAGAAGAAAAAGAGTTGGAGGAAATAAAAATAAGCACTTTGAACCTGTAAAGCTAGTAGATCCGCAACGCTTCATTTATTGCACTATTAATATAGGTTTCCTGTTTAACTTGACATAGTACCCGTACTGGGTTTGATACAAATCCTAAGCTAAATATGACCGATATCATACTAAATTTGACCATATCAGAACCACGTCTGACCGTAGCTAGACGGAATACGACCAATACTAATTCAACCGTGAACAATACCAACTGTGAAGTCACCAATTAAAGTTAAAATGAAAACAATCATTCGCCAATTCCAACCGTAAACGAAATTCAACAAATATGACCAATTTTATATCAAATATGTATAATCATTTTATAAAGAACAAAAAATGATACAATTCTTTTCGATAGTCAGAAATGTTCGTAGTGAGACGCTAAATCTGATCAATTCTAAATTCAGGCCAAACGGCGTGAGAAATTTCCATTTGGCCGCTGCGATTCATGGATTCGATTTGTTTCACTCACGGCTGGATTCATCGTCGTACCACAGATTCGCTCGCTTCGACCCCAAAAGCGTTTTGCCTTCTTTCTTCATAGCGTGGTCCAGCATGCATTGCGACACTCGGTTCGTCTTTGGCGCTAAATCACTAGGGACATATGATCGAACAGAAATCCCAAAGATCGGGTCTAACATTTACATATACAATTCCCGTCGTTTGAAATAATAAAATACATAAAGGTTACAAATGCTTTGACCCTAAAATACGAAAACTCTGTAGGACGTGAATATCTGTCGATTAAAGCTCTTTCACACTCCACAAAGTTTGCAAAATGTGGATGTCACAGCGCAATGTTGCAGTGTGACGAACACATGAAGCAACTTCAAATTCAGTTCATGTCTCATTATAAAAAAAAATGTAAACACAAGGACTAAACTAAGATGCTATACTCAATACCAAAAAAATGATTGTAGTACTTTACCTCCAACCGAATAAGGATATTAATTCCCGTAGTGAGGCAAAAGTAATCGCGTAAAAATAAAAACCTATCCTTATCAAAATACAAGGTCACAAGTATACATAAAATCTAATTTAAACTTAAGAGAATGTTCTCCATTTGTCCATCACCTATGGTAATCACCCCAGTCGGATAGTTGGCTCAGGGCATCCCGGTCAGCAATGTATTCCATAAATGTTGTTAAACACCCTAACTCAGTGTCCAAAACCCCAGGTTAATCGAAGCAAACAATAAATCTCTGTTCCACGTTCCCATAAATATAACAGACATAATGTCGTCCAAGGGCAAGGGAAATGTCCTTAAGATCGCAATGCAGCTTACAATTTGTACATCTAGTGGCCGGCAACACACTGGCAATAAGACAATATTTTTGGCACGCATACTGTATTGTCAGAATCCAGAAATGATGTTTCAGCCACAATGCAATGTACTCAAAACTAGATAACTGCTGCCTATAGCAGGAGAATTCTCCGCCGGTCGTAACGCCCATGTCTCAATTGTGAAACATGACAATTAATCACACTTCGATTCCTGGCTGTTATCTGGCTAAATTCCAACAGTAGTCATAATACTACTCTACTATTCTATTCATTTTCCTTCCTGTTCATCCTTGGCTCATAGACAGTCGATCAATCTATTGTTCTGATTACGTCTACAAATAATTAGTACTATAGAGGGGGCAAGGTTTATTTTCGTTCAACGTAATTGCAATATTTTTTTGTTCGTACAACGTAAATTGAAAAAACAAACAAATTACGTAATTCTGTAATCACAGGCTACAGCGTAATCAATCAAATATTTTTTTCGTACACTGTAAAAAATGTGTCATTTTTTTCGGTACGTACAAGAATTTACATCCAAATAAAAACAAGTCGTAAAAAATAAACTAGGGAAATTACATTTTCGAAACTGTAAAACGAATAGATGACAGAATTCACTGCAAAATTCAATTTTCACTGTAAACTGTAAAAACGTATTTTTTTCCTTGTAAATTGTAAAAGCCCGTTTTATTTCCCGTAAAACTGTACCAGCTACCCCCTCCCTTGCCCCCATATATACATTGATTAGTTTTCGTCTTCTTTCTATACATAACATACAGCCATACAGCCATACAAGTCGTCTACTCCCAAATGCAGTCTCTAGCAATTGCCTTGAAAAGGCAAAATAAGTTTAACAAAAGGGTAAATGGTTCATGTTAATATAAACGCTTATTTCTCAGTACTAACTATGCCATGACATCTAAAAATCTGACAAGCGTAGTGAATCAAATATGTACCATTTACTATTAATTGAACTTTGGCTCTAAGTGAACCCCCCCCCCAATTCTCTAAGTACCCTGGGGCCCCTCAAGACTTGAGCTAAAAACAACTGTTGGGGTGGTTGCGTCATGTGCCTTCCAAAAGTATGACCATGTGGCCATACCCCTATCCCTAATCTACCAACTACCATTCTCATAAATTAACAAGGTACTATTTATCTTCAAACTTGGTGGTCCCACAAATCCTTGATTTTTTTGTAATTTAAGAATATTTATATATATACTTTTATGGGCCGATGGACTTGAACTTGTAAATAAAGATCATATATATAAATCCTTGCCACTAACATCTCGACCTTCCATCATATCCATTTGGTGGGTTTTAAATACTTCAAAATTTTCTAAGAATCAGCCGACAATTTCTGTTCAATTCGTTTTCTGAAGTGTCTGAACTTGAATCATCAGATTGTAACATAATGTCCTGTAGCTCTCTTTTGGTTATCAAGCTCATAAATCTGTATAGCAGTATTGTTATGTGATTACCCAACTTGACAGTTTCGACCATACACTCATCATGTGACTAGCTCTTCGCCATGGGAATCATTTGAACTCAAGGTTTTGTCTGTCACTGTCAACTTTTTTTCCTATCGCTAGGTGTAAATGCTAGACTGTTATTTATCTACGGTAGAGCCAATTACTCCCCTGCCTCAGTCTCGGTCATCGGATATTCTCTGAAGAACTTTAACGTCAACTTAATTATTATTTTCTTCTCAGATTAGGTTTTGCACTCCCTTTCTGGCTAGATTTTTGAATCACGTCTTTCTGTTCGTTGCAACCTTCATCAAGGTACATCTTTAACAGATATTGATATTTATTATCTTGAACAGGCAAGCTTTGCTTGATGCAGGTGTTCTTTCTATCTATCTATTGACAATCTCTTTTTCCTCGGACTGGTTTGTTATTGGTATCGTCGTGGCAAATTTGGTAAAATAAGTCAGTGATAACAACACATTCTTAACTCTGTTTGTTTCTTCAAGTGATAGAAAATCCATTGCCGTCCATTCAAATGGTCTTTACACCAGCTGGATTTTTCCATGTATTTATGTGCTGCTTTACGTCATCAAATAGTAGCTCGCTCTAATAGTGACTATAACATGGCCTTGTCCCATATTCTCGTGGTGCCCAACCAACACAGTACGTTTGTTAAATGACGATGGTATAAATTGGTAACATTTCTCTTCATCATATTTTTGACAAACTCGGTATAGTATATCTCTGTGGCATATCCGATGCCATGCTTACAAAAAATATCTTCTGATCTAATGTTTACCATTCGCAATCAAATTCATTACTCTCCATAATGCTATAATATTTCCTTGTGCTCTTTTCCAGGTCTTTCCAGATCTTTTCCAGACATTCCACATGTTACTTGAAAGTCATCAAAAATACGGCTTATTGTAATCGAAGAAACGAAACGAAACGAAACGGTATGACAAACATAATAAAAAAAAATAATTGCAATCAGAGAAAATGGGTTTGGTTTTATATGCACAATATTTACAAACTATTTGCCGAAAATAACAATATTTCAATTAGTAACTGGTTCGTTTCACTAAATACAGATATAAACAGAAATCTGTAATCAGCGAAACAAGTGTCCTACATGTATATTACAGCCAAAACAAAGTCAACTTGGACTTTCAGTTGTGAGACATGACAAAACAAACGCTGCCAGTGATAGATTTCGAGAATAAAGAAAAAAAAAAAACGCAATCATAGGCGCCGACCACGCGCGTTGGAAATAAATAGCCACGCTGTGACACAGTCTTACCAGCCTCTAGGCTATTTACCAACGCACTTATATTTAAGGCAAGAAAATGTAAATCAGGCTTGTAATTACTAATAAATCAACTCGAACGCAACATTGATCACTGTAAAAGTGGATAAACTAGCACTCAAATTCAAACGTAAAACTCGATGTTTAGAAAGACAAAAAAACTAACATATAAATATTACAAACAAGAGTGCAATAAAAGTTAGCAGCAAAGGACGATAATGTGCATGTGGGAAAGCGATGAATATCGACTTATGGGAGCTCTAATTCGTAAACTCAAGGAAAATTATATGCTAATGTCGGAAAATTTGTCATTTCAAATAATTGTCTGCGATTTTGTGAACATGATGACGTGAAACAAGGAAAAGAGCTCGTGGACCATCAAGGAAACTTAGCGATTGCGAAGTTAGATAAATACAGCTGTTGAAAATATGAGCAGATTCACGTGGATGATGTATCATTTCCAACTATTACCAACAACACTACGATAAAGACTTTCCGTTTTCGACATTGTGAAATTATTTTGTTGTTATGCAGAGAAATACAGTATTTTTTACCGAGTAAAATATTTATTAAAGTTATCGTTCATACATGAGTTGTCGAACACACTACATAGTTTGTAATTTCATTCAGCTTCTTCTAGTCATAATTCAAGTCAAATAAAAGGCACAAATATAGATAATATAGCAAATTATCTTTTTTTCTGTAATATTTTAGTGTAAGCATTTCGTTAGGAATTATTCTTAATATAAATTTCTGAATTATCTTGTCGAAAACGGAAAGTCTTTATTTTAGTGTTCATGTTCAACATTGTAAAATCTCGACTTCCTGAAAAATGCACATGGAAACGGATGACAACACCAGCGCTGGAAAGATTTTCGAAGAGTAATTTTAATCTACACTCAAGGCTATCTTGAAGAACTGCAGGAAATTGGCCCTTACTGAATCATATTTATGGATTAATCGGGATTCAGCTACCCTAGTATTTGTAACAGCGTATATGGATATGCGCATATTGGTTCTAGAGTTGGCGAAATTTAAAGATACGCAAAAAAAAAACGAACTTTCTCGTTTAGCTAATTAACATGGGTTTTTTCATGCAAACATCGTCGAGGGTTCTCCCGACACGGATTCTTTTTAACATGTTTCCATGACACAGCAGACTCGTCTTCGTTGATAATTCATCATAATCGTGGTGGTGAACTGTTTACCTGATCATATGGATATTCAATTCATATTTACCCCCAACTTATTCGAATATTCTTTTGGAAATTTGAGACATTGTTCAAAAAATCCTGTACATGAATATGTCTGATGACAACTAATAATACGCAATACTCCAGCCAGTACTAAAACTTATTGCTGATACTAATCACGTTTTGTATCGCAATGTTGGATAGTTGAACGTGTAGTAGACGGGCTTCATATTACTGTCCTTATGTAATGTCTTCCGTCTAAGCCACATAATTGCCGCAGTCAGCTTCATTGAATGTTTAGTTTGATGATTGATAAACATATATTCACAATGAGACTGTTGCTTTCTTGTTGTGTAACACAAACATGATTTAAACTTCCCCTCCGGTGTTTCTTTTTCTTTGCCAACGTATTCAATATACGGAAATGGCACTCGTGTGTGCGTTTGCGTGAGTCAAAGAAGCTGGTGAGACTGTGTCGTAACGTGTTCCATTTATTTCCGACGCGCTTGGTCGGCGGCTTTGATTGCGATTATTTTTTTTCCATTCTCGAAATCTATCAATGGCAGGGTTTGTTTTGTTACGTCTAACAACTGAAAGGCCAAGCTGACTTTGTTTTGGCTGTAGTATACGTGTAGAACACTTGTTTCGCTGATTTCTGAGCAATTTACTAATTAAAATATTGTTATGTTCGGCAAATATTTTATGTAGTTATATACACGACTGATGGGTGAATATACTGGCCAAGTTTCGTCAGACAGTTGTGAATACTGTACGTGTAGGACACTTGTTTTGCTGATTACAGATTTCTGATTATCTGTAATTAGCGAAACGAGCCGTTTACTAATTCAAATATTGTTATTTTCGGCAAATGTTTTATGAAATTATATACACGACTGAAAGGTGAATATACTGGCCAAGGTTTGTCCGACAGTTGTCCATACTGTACGTATATGACACTTGTTTCGCTGATTACAGATTTCTGATTATCTTTAGTTAGCGAAAAGAGCCTTAAATATTGTTTTTTTCGCCAAATATTTTGTAAATATTGTGCGAAAAAACCCATTTTCTCTGATTACAGTTTATTTTTTATTATGTCTGTAATCCCATTTCGTTTCGTTTCGTTTCTTCGATTACAATAAGCCCCAAAATACTATAATGTCATCATAATAGGCCTGGCAGATGTTCATGGTTTTCCGTCCCAGTGATTTCCCTAACGCGTTTGATAAGTTGCTCCAGCATTTTTCAAGCCAAATGGGATTGCTGTATATTCAGAAAATCCGAACGGCAACCGAATGCAGACTTTTCAAAGTCTTGTTCGTGCATAATTATCCGCCATAAACTCGCTTTCAAATTACGCGGTCTTACACGCCCCAAATCAGTGTCTTTAAAAACGCTTAATGGTTACATTGTAACACATGTGCCTGTTCAGCATCAGTCAGCGAACCTGTAATATCAAATATAAACCCTTCAACCATCAGTGTCATCTTATCAGGTGTTTCATATTTTACAGGGTTTTCAGTCTTCTCTTCATAAAGTTTAGCCACTATTCACTTTATGGCTCTTGCCCTTCCTTCTATATTCGTACAGACGTACAGTCAAACATCAAGGTCAGTGTAGGTATCGATGAGTATGGGCAATATTAAACGGGGGTACAAAATGTCTATCGGGTAGTATCTCTTGCTTACCTATGGCGTATCTATTGCGTACAGGGACCATAAGGGATGCTACCAGATACATCTAACATTTATTGCAGGGCAAGGTGGACGTGTTCCAAGAAACTGAGCCAACGCCCATAGCAACGGGAAGGAGAACACTATTTTAAGAAAAATAAGCACATTGGTATACTGAGTAGAAAAGGGTTTTTGGTATTTTAAGCAGTGAAGTCTTAAAGCTTGTGTGGTTCTGGCTTCTGAGTGTCACTGTCAACATATGATGGGGGGGGAGGAGTTGCAATTTTAGTTTGGTTGAGCAAAGCGAAATACAACGAAAATGTCTTTCCTTTGTTTATGTTTTGCCAGTAGTACATGGTTGTGCTACTATGCAAATGAGCACCTTGGATGTGGGTATAAAAGGCAGTACGAGGCATGATGTCTTCACTCGGGGTCTGACAGCAGCACTAACTTTTTTTTATTCTGTTGTTTTCCCCAGCTTTGAGCAGTATGCAGGACAGCTTCAGCAGCCAACATTCCAAAGCTTCCACTGATGCGCCACTAACGCAGGTACGACCCAATACATCGGATGGCATCCCAACCCAACAGACCATGCAAGATCTCCAACGTACATTGGTATATGCCATACGCCAGAGCTGTGACCAGCTCCGTAACCAGGTGCACCAAGACATAGACTTATTAAAAAGGGAGATGAGTGAACATCAGGAGGAATCCCAGGAGCGCATAGTGAAGCGAGTCAAGGCTGCAGACACATTTACCTATAAGAAAAAGGGGACTTTGGACCAGGCTAACAAAATGTTAACTGCTGGCTTCGAACCCTCAATCAACAATTCCGCAGACACAGTATAAATTCCACAACACAACACAACAGAAGATATCCGTCTGTTGCCTGAATTGTTTTCGTAATATAGGGAACGCCATCGACACTTTAACAAAACGTACCTTGACTTGGGTCTTGTTTATCTCTTGTCACAATCTGGAAACTGTTGAACAAATTGCGCGTCGTCTAGTTTAAGACGCAAGTTATTTTGTTATTTATTCATTCAGTTTTGTATGGTGGAGTTTTGTGAGGTTTATTATTTTTTCGCGACGTTCTTTGTTTACTTGTTTACGGTTTGAGATATTTCAGTTTATTTGATTCACGGTAGCTGTGGCTGCCGTTGGCGAGCAACCGAAACTTTGCTGCGTTCCCGCGCTTTGTTTAGCCTCGTTCATTTGTCAGCGTGCTATGTACACGTGAAAGACGTCTTCTTCCGAATTTTACTATAGGTCATACTAAAAGGTACTGTAGTTTTGTTGTTTAAATTTGTTCCTGATTCTTTTAGTGCTTCCACTCGTTTATTTATCTCACGGCAGTTTTTGGTGTTGTGCGCGCTCTGTACGAGGATTGGGACAGTCGCCATTTTTCGCTTTCGCTGGAAGTGAAACGCTCGTTTCACTGCATCTAGTTTTCGTCTTTTTCGCTGCCCAAGTATCGTTTATGCTGTCCTGCCAACGAGTTAGGTAACGTTTGAGGAGTTACTAGAGAATTATTTGAGAAGACTTTTGTTATGTTTAGACTTATTTTGGAAGTCTTATCAATTTAGTTGATTTATCGTTGGCGTAGTTTACATGCCGAGTCGCCGTCAGTCGTGTAGTTGAGTTGACACTCGTGTAGTTGAGTTGACACTCATCTAAAATTCTAAGTCGTTTTCTATACGATTATGCAAGTCATATTCCATGTACAGTTTGTATTCTATTCGTATAATCTCAGATTCATGTACAACTTTATCTATATTTTGTGAGTACATGTACATGTACTAGGTGGCGCACTATGCTGTATATCATCGCGTATCTATTTGCATAGTAGCTCTGGTACTTATTACAATACGAATACGCAAGTCCATGTTATTATTTTCTGAACGTACACTCTTGTATTTCACAGTTTTGACGATGTTACAATCTTCCCAATATTGTTCGTCATAAATAAAGTGAAGGTTACATCAGTATTTTGCGTTGGTTACTGGGGCAGCTACAGTCAAAACTCAACAGTCAACAATTTCTGGTCGAAACTATAGTCATTGCTGTGAGGTCAAAGAAAGGAATTGCCTGCACTATCCACTGCATCGTGTCATATACTAAGCTGAACGTCCAGATGTCACTCGGATAGACTTCGCTACTATAAAGACAATCAGTGGACACTCGAAAGCACTGTATACAGCAGATGGAGGATACAGCTATTCTACAGAATACCGTTGACAACAGAAGATTGTTACTTATAGACACAAGATTGCAAGATCCAGTACATTTGAACATTGTATGAAACATATATGTTGTATATAACGTTTGAAATTTATGTACACAAGCAGACAGTGAATGTCATTGATTTAACTAAGTATCAAACTTGAACTGTGTTGGACATTGAGTTACTTGCTTAAATTCAGTATAGCTCTCAGGTGTCACCACCAATGAGAATTGTGATATAGAATAAGACTCAATCTGCATACTGAGGATACTCCGCATTTATAATTCAAATATTTGTTGAACTTGGTGTAATTTTAGTGTCATATTTAGGATCTGTGCTATTAGCAGGCTTGACATCTGTACTTGGCTTACCCTTGCGCTCTGTGCTTTTCCGTTGTAGTCGCGATTGTTTGTTTACCACACTCCCAGCCAAATAGTGAGCGTATCTGCCTTTTCATATCGATTGTTAAGTTAGTGTTTAGTCAATTTTGATTCAATTTAACCATACAGTTTAATAGTCTCTTTTCAGATATGGCTGATGAGGCCATCACACCAACGGACATTAGTCCACATGACAATGAAGTGCCACCAGAGGCACAGATGGGATTGGGTGGAATTCCTGTTGAAAGTCAAACTGAGGAAGAAACAAGTCAACTGCGGAGGTCAGAAAGAACACGGAAACTTACAGAAAAAGCAATACAGTATAGAAGTGAAGTACTAACAGGTAAATTCTTTGAAAATCATTTTGATCTAATAACCATTATAGATAATGCACAGAAACTTGTAACTGAGCCAACCATAGACGAAGAGAAATTGGCAGCAGTCAAATTGGATATTGAAAACTGTTTAAAAGTATTGCAAGATGTGGTTGAAGAGCATCTTTGTGTCCTGCTAGGCGAAGAGAGTACAGTGTTGGGAAAGGCGCTCGACAAGATTTCTGAAAGCTCCAGACAGGCCATCAATCAACTTGATAAAGCTCAAATAGATTTTAACAACAACAAAGACCTCATGTCAAGGTTGCATATCAAGCATGAGGGATCAAAAGCATCTTCAGTCTCCAGATATTCCAAAGCTTCAAGCAGTTCATACCGACGTCGAGAAGCCGCAGCAGAGGCAGCTGCCTTGAAAATTAAGTTGGAAACCCAAATATTCCTTAACAAGAAACAAGAAATGATAGAACAAATTGAGTTTGAAGAAAACCAAAGAAGTTTGGAAGGAAAACGAAGGAGTTTACAAACTGAAAGGAAAATGTCTAATTTGAGACGGGAATTAGAAGTACAGAAACTAGCTGCCGAGTTGAAGGCAGAAGAAGCAAGACTGAAAGTGTATGGCGATGAAGGAGATGACTCTAATTCGATTCGCAGCACATCTCAACTGTCAAAGAAAGTGCCTGATCTTGAGCACTTGTTCACAAGTCCAACTGTAAAGAAGGAAAACGTACCTCCTGAGAAATGTGCTCCTCCAACACCATACACCAAGAACATGAACACATACACTCAAGCTTACCTACCATCTTCAGAGTTGACAGCAGAAATGTTTGCCCGGACAATTGCTATGAGCCTTCTACCTACTCCTGAACCCCAAGGATATCGTCATTTACCACCTTAATTGGAAGTAGAGGCATTCCACAGGGTGAGAAAATTCATTACCTGAAACGTTATTTAGGAGGCCAGGCAAGGGAAGCCAAAATGCCTTTGAGGAAGCAAAATGTGTTCTTGAAAAGAGATTTGGCAATTCCTTCATCATTGCGGAAGCCTTCAGATCAAAGCTTGATTTGTGGCGAAAGATTCAAACCAGGGACAAAACAGGTTTACGAAGATATGCAGACTTTTTACAACAGTGTGTTGTGGCTGCTACTGAAATTCGAGAACTCCATATACTTGATGACATGAGAGAGAACAGGAGATTAGTATCTAAACAAACAGAATGGTTAGGTCATAGGTGGAATCGTCTTATTGCTAGAAACAAAAGAGAGCGTGGATGTTACCCGTTGTTTCGAGACTTCGCTACCTTTGTTATGGAAGAGTCAGAAATATTAAATGATCCTGTCGTAGTCTTTGAACCAAATCAATTTAATGCAATGGAACCAGATGGTACCGTTAAAATCCTATTATAAACCGCGATTTATATTACAATGTATCAAATAAAAAATTGGGATCAATTGCTCAAGTTCGGGGTGTGGTTTATATTAAGGACATATTGCAATCACTAAATGGGCGTGGTCATTTTTTTCCCACCTCACTCGCACAAAACAAACAATACACCGTACAATCTTTTGAATATAAGCGTAACTCCAATTAAGATGTCAGGGAAGAGTGATAAGCCTCACGTCACAAAAAAAACTGTTCACATGAAAAAAAAATACTCGGTATATTTAATGTAATATGCATTTTTTTTTCTTCGTAACGGAAAGTATATTCTGACAGAAGTTTCAAATAAAAACAAACATTAATGCATTGCTTAGTAGAAAATGATCATGGTACGGCACTATAAAAGTACGGTACCGTGGGTACGGTAACGCAATTCGGCCATGCTTCGGCTTACTTGTTTTCGAACTGTAGAAATTGTCGATTATTACTCAGTAGTGATTATAACAATGCACGAAAAATAAATTCATTGAATTGTTATTAAATGCAAGTAAAATTCAACTTAGTTTCACCGTAAGCGAATTATTTCGGTCACATGTAAACGATCAATGCGACATCCGCCACGTAGTTTGAATGCACACGAGACATTACTTGACCAGGTAGGTCAAGTCGCTAATTAACCAATCAAAATGCTGGATGGTGCCCACGTGTTCAAATTACCTTAGTTCATTTAAATATGTTAATGACAGGTCACCGACTTCATGGTGAACGAAACCCGGAAGCGATTTACCGATAATGTAGTGCGATCTTTTGGCTTTGATTTCCATGGGAAAACGACATGACTTTTTTTTAAATCAAGAAATTAGTTGTTTTCGAAAGATAAACTGAGCATTGAAAAAGAATTTAACAGTTTTTCGGTGAGAACAGCTCATTGTCGAAAACTTGCGACACACGGACGTATTCATAAGGAGTATTGACAAAAGTTGTCACAAGACAAAAGCAGTTTCACTGCGTGTTTGACATCCTAACACTACTGAACAATAAAGAGGTGTGAATATTTTTAGGCACGTTGTTGAAACAAATGAATAGGATTAGGAACAATGTACCAGCTCGTTGAAACAAAGTTGGTCACGGTCTTGTTGAATTGGGGGTGCGGTTAGTAATAGGTACTTCTCATGTTTTCAATTTTTGGTGAGAACTCTTTAACACTGAAGCCGAAATCGGGAGTGCGTTTACTATTAGGTATGCAGTTTATAATAGGATTTTAACGGTAATCATACTTACAGGAAGTCGAATAATTACTCTCGTTCACAACCCTCGAAAAGGTCGTTAGCAACTACGGTTCAGACGGTTGATAAATCAAATGAATGCATATTCTGTGATAAGGGAAATCACACTGTTCAAGATTGTCGAACTTTCCCCGGAGAACCATAGACGAAAGAAGAGACTTTATAATGAAGAAAGGCCTCTGTTTTAGTTGTTTTGAAGAAAGCCACATGTCAAGACAGTGCATCAACAGGTGCGAGTGCAAGGTTTGTCATAAGAAACACCCTACTAGTTTGCATTACAGAGATAAATACTCAAAATCAGGTAACAAGACATCTGAAACCCATGAGATTGAACAAAGGGAAGCTACCTGTCATAAAGTGTTAAGCGGTAACAAAGAATCAGTTTCCTCCATGGTAGTGCCAGTATGGGTATTGTGCAAGGAAAACCCAGGCAGTGAGATGCTGGTCTATGCTCTGCTCGACACTATGTCAGATGTCACATTTATATTGGACCAGACCGGGGAGGACCTACAAGCACACTCTAGCCCAGCAAAGCTACGTTTGTCAACGATGTCTTCAAAGGGAGACCTTGTAGAAAGTCATAAATATGAAAATCTTGTGGTGAGAGGATTTAACTCTACGTCAAGGATTCCTCTCCCAACAACATATTCCAGAGATCATATCCCACTGGACAGGTCCCACATTGCAACACCTGAAACTGCTCGTGAATGGTCTTACCTTCATAGGATTGCAGATCTGCTGACTCCTAAGCAGGACTGCCCAGTTGGTTTGTTAATTGGATACAACTGCCCAAGTGCTTTAGCACCTCAGAATTGCGTCTTAGGCACTGGCAATCAACCATATGGTGTAGAAACTAAACTCGGTTGGAACATTGTTGGTGGATCTTAGACTCAACTTTCAGAGGAATGTGATGCATTTGGTCACACCCCCACGGTTGTTAGCAGAACCATACATGCTCCCATTAAACCTGACAAGCAAACAAATGTGATGTATGTATATAAGACTCCAATCAAAAAAGTCACCATTGCTGATTTGCTGAGTATTGTAGAAAGAGACTTCAGAGATGAAGATTATAAGACTATGTTCCAGGAAGACATAAAGATTATAGAAATTGTGTCAAATGGTACTCGGCAGAGAGAAGATGGGTATTATGGAATGCCACTACCATTCAGGGAGGGGAAACCTTCACAGTTACCAAATAATCGTCAAGCAGCCATGCATCGTGCTATAGGCTTGTTGAAACAATTCCAGAGAAAACCAGAATATCAAAATCATTACACCACTTTCATGAGAGATACTAAAGAGAGGTGATGCAGTAATGGTCTGACATGATGAGCCACTGACATCAACACCATGGTATATACCTCATCATGGAGTATACCACCCCAGAAAACCGAATAAAGTAAGAGTTGTCTTTGATTGTAGCGCGCGTTACCAGGGTTCAAGCTTGAATGACCACCTTTTGTCAGGTCCAGACTTGATCATCCCCTTAATTGGAGTACTCTGCAGGTTCTGTGAACACCCAATTGCCTTGACGTGTGATGTCGAGAAAATGTTCCATCAGTTTCGTGTGAAGCCCGAACACCAAGCCTTTCTCAGGTTTTTGTGGTGGGAAGACGAAGACTTCACGCAACCCCCAGTTGACTTTAGGATGAAAGTCCATTTGTTTGGAGCTGTTTCATCGCCAGCATGTGCAAACTTCGGCTTAAAACAACTTGCCAAGGACTACAAGCACCTTGGAGTAAATGCTTCAGAATTCTTGAAAAACAACTTCTATGTTGATCATGGGTTGAAGTCGGAACAAAGTGTAGAAGCTATGAAGGATCTCATTCACAATGCTGTTGAGATCTGTGAAAAGGGTAACTTGCGGCTACACAAAATTAGTTGTAATAATTCTGAGGTAATGTTAAGTCTACCAGAGTCTGAAAGAGCTATTGTAACACAGACTGACCTTGAACCCAGTCAGAAGAGTTTTTCGCCAGAGAAGGTTTTAGGTATACAGTGGTGCATCGAATCAGATACCTTTTGTTTTAAGTTGATGTTAAAGGATCACCCCTTGACTCGTCGTGGGATTCTAGCAACAGTTGCCTCAATTTACGACCCCTTAGGTCTTGTTTCGCCTTATTTCGTCTTAGTTGGGAAGATGATACTCCAAAGAATGTGCCAGGACAGAGCAGATTGGGATGACCCATTGCCAGATGAGCTTCGTCCAGATTGGGAACGCTGGAAAGCCGAGCTGTTGAAACTGAGTGAGATCAAAATTCTGCGATGCTTCATTCCAGATGGTTTGGGTCAAGCAGTCTCAGTACAACTTCACCACTTTTCTGACGCATTGTTTTCTGGTTATGGACAATGTTCATATGTGCGTCTGAAGACAACAGATGAAAAGGTACACTGTGCCTTGGTCATGGCGAAGGCCAGAGTTGCCCCATTGAATCCTGTAACTATACCTAGACTGAAACTACAAGCTGCAACAATTTCAGCAAAGGTTTCTAAGGTTCTCGAGACTGAAATCATCATTTTGGACGGATTCCAAGGTAGTCTTGGGATATATAAAAAATGATACAAAGAGACTCAAGATGTTCGTCGCGAACAGGGTTCAAAGAATTAGAGAAGTTTCCCAGCCAGCACAGTGGAAATATGTTTCAACCACTGATAACCCTGCAGATCATGTCACACGTGGTCTAACAGCTGATGAAATTGCCAAATCCAACTGGCTTACAGGCCCTAAGTTTTTGTGGGAAACAGAGGCTTCACCTCAGACTGCAGACATTGACTTGGAAATCCCACCAGATGATGTAGAGGTTAAACCGACAGTACATATTGTACATATTGTACAGAGAATGAAGTTCACTAGCTTCACAGAGAGGATGAACAGATTTTCTAGCTATTCAAACGCAGTGACAGCAGTGGCAGTCATTGTTGAATGTTCAGGGAACAGGGAAAGCTATTCTCCAAAATACAGGTTAGAAACTTAGCAGAGACAAACCTTATCAGAGTTAAACAGCAAGAAACATTCAAAGACAGTATACAGAATCTCCAGAAGAGATACACTTCTAGTCATAGAGACGATCCTCTAAAGAGCCTGGACCCCTTTCTTGATGAGAATGGTTTGCTACGGGTGGGAGGCAGATTGAAAAGGTCAGCCTTCTTATATGGAGTGAAGAATCCAATTTTGTTGCCAAAGAGAAATCATTTCTCAACGTTGGTTGCAAGTCATTATCATGACCGCATAGATCATCAAGGTCGAGGCATGACCATCAATGTGATTCGCAATAATGGATACTAGATTATTGGGTGTCGTACGACAGTGTCGTCCCTGATCCAAAACTGCGTTACGTGCAAAAAACTGAGAGGAAGAAGAGTGTCACAAAAAAAGGGCAAACCTCCCAGAAGACAGGACAGAACGCTCTCCACCATTTACCCACTGTGGGCTGGACTGTTTTGGACCATTTATGATCAAAGAAGGACGAAAGGAGCTGAAGAGGTATGGGTTAATCTTCACATGCCTCGCATCAAGAGCTGTTCATATTGAGGTCTTAGATGATACGTCTACGGATTCGTTCATCAATGCATTGAGATGCCTTATTGCCATTCGAGGAAAGGTCCTCATGATTCGCTGTGACTAGAGAACCAACTTTGTTGGTGCGAGTCATGAACTGAAGGAGAATCTTAACAAGCTAAACATTGATAGTATCGCAAGAAAACTTCATCAAGCTGCATGGGCGGAGTATGGGAGAGGCAGATCCGGACTAACAGAAGTGTCTTAGATGGAATTCTGATCCAGAATGGAACCCAGCTAAACACATCAGCTTTGCTACATTCCTGTATGAGACAATGACCATAATCAACAGCAGACCACTGACGGTGGATGATTTGGAAGACCCTAACGGACTCCTTCCTCTATCGCCAAACAATATCCTCACAATGAAGTCTGGAATTGTCACCCCTCCACCTCCTGGAGATTTTGTGAAGGAAGATATATACGTGAGAAAGAGGTGGCGCAGAGTCCAATATCTGGCCAATCTGTTCTGGACTAGGTGGGAAAAAGAATATTTGTACAATCTTCAGTCAAGGAAAACCTGGCAAGGTACCAAAGAAAAATATCAGAGTTGGTGATATAGTTAAGCTAAAGGACGAGAACATCTTTCGCTCAGATTGGAGATTGGCTAAAGTGGTAGAGACCTATCCCTCTTGTGATGGTCTTGTGAGAAAGGTAAAGCTACTAATGGCCACTCCGAACTTAGATAAAACAGGTAAGCCAATTTACAATAGAACGTTTTTAGACCGTCCAATTCATAAGCTGATTCTTCTCATTTCCTGTCATGAAGGATTGAAATGTTTCTTCTACTGAGTAGACATAGTTGACCTTGATCGTTCACGTTTTACATTGATAAGGCGATATTTGTTTATTCCGAACATCCTCTTTTTAGAAATCATCTTAGATGATTTGGGTGGGAGTGTGGCTGCCTTTGCTGAGCAACCGAAACTTTGCTGCGTTCCCTGCTTTGTTTAGCCTCGTTCATTTGTCAGCGTGATGTACACGTGAAAGACGTCTTCTTCCGAATTTTACTACAGGTCATACTAAAAGGTACTGTAGTTTTGTTGTTTAGACTTGTTCCTGATTCTTTTAGTGCTTCCACTCGTTTATTTATCTCACGGCAGTTTTTGGTGTTGTGCGCGCTCTGTACGAGGATTGGGACAGTCGCCATTTTTCGATTTCACTGGAAGTGAAACGCTCGTTTCACTGCATCTAGTTTTCGTCTTTTTCGCTGCCCAAGTATCGTTTATGCTGCCAACAGTTAGGTAACGTTTGAGGAGTTACTAGAGAATTATTTGAGAAGACTTTTGTTATGTTTAGACTTATTTTGGAAGTCTTATCGATTTAGTTGATTTATCGTTGGCGTAGTTTACATGCCGAGTCGCTGTCAGTCGTGTAGTTGAGTTGACATTCATGTAGTTGAGTTGACACTCATCTAAAATTCTCAGTCGTTTTCTATACGATTATGCAAGTCACATTCCATATACAGTTTGTATTTTATTCGTATAATCTCAGATTCATGTACAACTTTATCTATATTTTGTGAGTACATGTACATGTACAAGGTGGCGCACTATGCTGTATATCATCGCCTATCTATTTGCATAGTAGCTCTGGTACTTATTACAATACGAATGCGTAAGTCCATGTTATTATTTTCTGAACGTACACTCTTGTATTTCACAGTTTTGACGATGTTACAATCTTCCCAATTTTGTTCGTCATAAATAAAGTGAAGGTTACATCAGTATTTTGCGTTGGTTACTGGGGCAGCTACAGTCAAAACTCAACAGTCAACAATTTCTGGTCGAAACTATAGTCATTGCTGTGAGGTCAAAGAAAGGAATTGCCTGCACTATCCACTGCATCGTGTCATATACTAAGCTGAACGTCCAGATGTCACTCGGATAGACTTCGCTACTATAAAGACAATCAGTGGACACTCGTAAGCACTGTATATAGCAGATGGAGGATACAGCTATTCTACAGAATACCGTTGACAACAGAAGATTGTTACTTATAGACACAAGATTGCAAGATCCAGTACATTTGAACATTGTATGAAACATATATGTCGTATATAACGTTTGAAATTTATGTACACAAGCAGACAGTGAATGTCATTGATTTAACTAAGTATCAAACTTGAACTGTGTTGGACATTGAGTTACTTGCTTAAATTCAGTATAGCTCTCAGGTGTCACCACCAATGAGAATTGTGATATAGAATAAGACTCAATCTGCATACTGAGGATACTCCGCATTTATAATTCAAATATTTGTTGAACTTGGTGTAATTTTAGTGTCATATTTAGGATCTGTGCTATTAGCAGGCTTGACATCTGTACTTGGCTTACCCTTGCGCTCTGTGCTTTTCCGTTGTAGTCACGATTGTTTGTTTACCACACTCCCAGCCAAATAGTGAGCGTATCTGCCTTTTCATATCGATTGTTAAGTTATGGTTTAGTCAATTTTGATTCAATTTAACCATACAGTTTAATAGTCTCTTTTCAGATATGGCTGATGAGGCCATCACACCAACGGACATTAGTCCACATGACAATGAAGTGCCACCAGAGGCACAGATGGGATTGGGTGGAATTCCTGTTGAAAGTCAAACTGAGGAAGAAACAAGTCAACTGCGGAGGTCAGAAAGAACACGGAAACTTACAGAAAAAGCAATACAGTATAGAAGTGAAGTACTAACAGGTAAATTCTTTGAAAATCATTATTTTGATCTAATAACCATTATAGACAATGCACAGAAACTTGTAACTGAGCCAACCATAGACGAAGAGAAATTGACAGCAGTCAAATTGGATATTGAAAACTGCTTAAAAGTATTGCAAGATGTGGTTGAAGAGCATCTTTGTGTTCTGCTAGGCGAAGAGAGTACAGTGTTGGGAAAGGCTCTCGACAAGATTTCTGAAAGCTCCAGACAGGCCATCAATCAACTTGATAAAGCTCAAATAGATTTTAACAACAACAAAGACCTCATGTCAAGGTTGCATATCAAGCATGAGGGATCAAAAGCATCTTCAGTCTCCAGATATTCCAAAGCTTCAAGCAGTTCATACCGACGTCGAGAAGACACAGCAGAGGCAGCTGCCTTGAAAATTAAGTTGGAAGCCCAAATACTCCTTAACAAGAAACAAGAAATGATAGAACAAATTGAGTTTGAAGAAAACCAAAGAAGTTTGGAAAAAAAACGAAAGAGTTTACAAACTGAAAGGAAAATGTCTAATTTGAGATGGGAATTAGAAGAACAGAAACTAGCTGCCGAGTTGAAGGCAGAAGAAGCAAGACTGAAAGTGTATGGCGATGAAAAAGATGACTCTAATGCGATTCGCAGCACATCTCAACTGTCAAAGAAAGTGTCTGATCTTTGAGCACTTGTTCACAAGTCCAACTGTAAAGAAGGGAAACGTACCTCCTGAGAAATGTGCTCCTCCAACGCCATACACCAAGAACATGAACACATACACTCAAGCTTACCTACCATCTTCAGAGTTGACAGCAGAAATGTTTGCCCGGACAATTGCTATAAGCCCTCTACCTACTCCTGAACCCCAAGGTTATCGTCATTTACCAACTAAATTGGAAGTAGAGGCATTCCACAGGGTGAGAAAATTCATTACCTGAAACGTTATTTAGGAGGCCAGGCAAGGGAAGCCAAAATGCCTTTGAGGAAGCAAAATGTGTTCTTGAAAAGAGATTTGGCAATTCCTTCGCCATTGCGAAAGCTTTCAGATCAAAGCTTGATTTGTGGCAAAAGATTCAAACCAGGGACAAAACAGGTTTACGAAGATATGCAGACTTTTTACAACAGTGTGTTGTGGCTGCTACTGAAATCCGAGAACTCCATATACTTGATGACATGAGAGAGAACAGGAGATTAGTATCTAAACTAACAGAATGGTTAGGTCATAGGTGGAATCGTCTTATTGCTAGAAACAAAAGAGAGCGTGGATGTTACCCGTTGTTTCGAGACTTCGCTACCTTTGTTATGGAGGAGTCAGAAATATTAAATGATTCTGTCGTAGTCTTTGAACCAAATCAATTTAATGCAATGGAACCAGATGGTACCGTTAAAATCCTATTATAAACCGCGATTTATGTTACAATGTATCAAATAAAAAATTGGGGTCAACAGCTCAAGTCATCTTTTTCCCACATCACTCGCACAAAACAAACAATACACCGTACAATCTTTTGAATATAAGCATAACTCCAATTTACATGTCAGGGAAGAGTGATAAGCCTCACGTCACAAAAAAACTGTTCACATGAAAAAAAATACTCAGTATATTTAATGTAATATGCATTTTTTTTTCTTCGTAGCGGAAAGTATATTCTGACAGAAGTTTCAAATAAAAACAAACATTAATGCATTGCTTAGTAGAAAATGATCATGGTACGGCACTAAAAAAGTATGGTACCGTGGGTACGGTAATGCAATCCGGCCATGCTTCGGCTCACAAGTGAATAACTTACTTGTTTTCGAACTGTTGAAATTGTTGATTATTACTCAGTAGTGATTATAACAACGCACAAAAAATAAATTCGTTGAATTGTTATTAAATGCAAGTAAAATTCAACTTAGTTTCACCGTAAGCGAATTATTTCGGTCACATGTAAACGATCGATGCGACAACCGCCACGTAGTTTGAATGCACACGAGACATTACTTGACCGAGTAGGTCAAGTCGCTAATTAACCAATCAAAATGCTGGATGGTGCCCGCGTGTTCAAATTACCTTAGTTCATTTAAATATGTTAATTACAGGTCACCGACTTCATGGTGAACGAAACCCGGAAGCGATTTACCGATAATGTAGTGCGATCTTTTGGCTTTGATTTCCATGGGAAAACGACATGACTTTTTTTTTTAAATCAAGAAATTAGTTGTTTTCGAAAAATAAACTGAGCATTGAAAAAGAATTTAACAGCTTTTCAGTGATACCAGCTCATTGTCGAAAACTTGCGACACACGGACGTATTCATAAGGAGTAATGACAAAAGTTGTCACAAGACAAAAGCAGTTTCACTGCGTGTTTGACATCCTAACACTACTGAACAATAAAGAGGTGTGAATATTTTTAGGCACATTGTTGAAACAAATGAATAGGATTAGGAACAATGTACCAGCTCGTTGAAACAAAGTCGGTCACAGTCATGTTGAATTGGAGGTGCGGTTAGTAATAGGTACTTCTCATGTTTTCAATTTTTGGTGAGAACTCTTTAACACTGAAGCCGAAATCGGGAGTGCGGTTACTATTAGGTATGCGGTTTATAATAGGATTTTAACGATAATCATACTTACACGAAGTCGAATAATTACTCTCGTTCGCAACCCTTGAAAAGGTCGTTAGCAACTACAGTTCAGACGGTTGATAAATCAAATGAATGCATATTCTGTGATAAGGGAAATCACACTGTTCAAGATTGTCGAAACTTTCCCCGGAGAACCATGGACGAAAGAAGAGACTTTATCATGAAGAAAGGCCTCTGTTTTGGTTGTTTTGAAGAAGTCAAGACAGTGCATCAACAGGTGCAAGTGCAAGGTTTCTCATAAGAAACACCCTACTAGTTTGCATTACAGAGATAAATACTCAAAATCAGGTAACAAGACATCTGAAACCCATGAGATTAAACAAAGGGAAGCTACCTGTCATAAAGTGTTAAGCGGTAACAAAGAATCAGTTTCCTCCATGGTAGTGCCAGTATGGGTATTGTGCAAGGAAAACCCAGGCAGTGAGATGCTGGTCTATGCTCTGCTCGACACTATGTCAGATGTCACATTTATATTGGACCAGGTCGGGGAGGACCTACAAGCACACTCTAGCCCAGCAAAGCTACGTTTGTCAACAATGACTTCAAAGGGAGACCTTGTAGAAAGTCATAAATCATAAATCATGAAAATCTTGTGGTGAGAGGATTTAATGATTCCTTTCCCAACAACATATTCCTGAGATCATATCCCACTGGACAGGTCCCACATTGCAACACCTGAAACTGCTCGTGAATGGTCTTACCTTCATAGGATTGCAGATCTGTTGACTCCTAAGCAGGACTGCCCAGTTGGTTTGTTAATTGGATACAACTGCCCAAGTGCTTTAGCACCTCAGAATTGCGTCTTAGGCACTGGCAATCAACCATATGGTGTAGAAACTAAACTCGGTTGGAACATTGTTGGTGGATCTCAGACTCAACTTTCAGAGGAATGTGATGCATTTGGTCACACCCCCATGGTTGTTAGCAGAACCATACATGCTCCCATTAAACCTGACAAGCAAACAAATGTGATGTATGTATATAAAACTTCAATCAAAGAAGTCACCATTGCTGATTTGCTGAGTATCGTAGAAAGAGACTTCAGAGATGAAGATTATAAGACTATGTCTCAGGAAGACATAAAGATTATAGAAATTGTATCAAATGGTATTCGGCAGAGAGAAGGTGGGTATTATGAAATGCCACTACCATTCAGGGAGGGAAAACCTCCACAGTTACCAAATAATCGTCAAGCAGCCATGCATCGTGCTAGAGGCTTGTTGAAACAATTCCAGAGAAAACCAGAATATCAAAATCATTACACCACTTTCATGAGAGATACTAAAGAGAGGTGATGCAGTAATGGTCCCACATGATGAGCCACTGACATCAATACCATGGTATATACCTCATCATGGAGTATACCACCCCAGAAAACCAAATAAAGAAAGAGTTGTCTTTGATTGTAGCGCTCGTTACCAGGGTTCAAGCTTGAATGACCACCTTTTGTCAGGTCCAGACTTGATCAACCCCTTAATTGGAGTACTCTGCAGGTTCCGTGAACACCCAATTGCCTTGATGTGTGATGTCGAGAAAATGTTCCATCAGTTTCATGTGAAGCCCGAACACCAAGCCTTTCTCAGGTTTTTGTGGAGGGAAGACGAAGACTTCACACAACCCCCAGTTGACTTTAGGATGAAAGTTTGTTTGGAGCTGTTTCATCGCCAGCATGTGCAAACTTCGGCTTAAAACAACTTGCCAAGGACTACAAGCATCTTGGAGTAAATGCTTCAGAATTCTTGAAAAACAACTTCTATGTTGATGATGAGTTGAAGTCGGAACAAAGTGTAGAAGCTATGAAGGATCTCATTCACAATGCTGTTGAGATCTGTGAAAAGGGTAACTTGCGGCTACACAAAATTAGTTGTAATAATTCTGAGGTAATGTTAAGTCTACCAGAGTCCGAAAGAGCGACTATAACACAGACTGACCTTGAACCCAGTCAGAAGAGTTTTTCGCCAGAGGTGGTTTTAGGTATACAGTGGTGCATCGAATCAGATACCTTTTGTTTTAAGTTGATGTTAAAGGATCACCCCTTGACTCGTCGTGGGATTCTAGCAACAGTTGCCTCAATTTACGACCCCTTAGGTCTTATTTCGCCTTTAGTCTTAGTTGGGAAGATGATACTCCAAATAATGTGCCAGGACAGAGCAGATTGGGATGACCCATTGCCAGATGATCTTCGTCCAGATTGGGAACGCTGGAAAGCCGAGCTGTTGAAACTGAGTGAGATCAAAATTCTGCGATGCTTTGTTCCAGATGGTTTGGGTCAAGCAGTCTCAGTACAACTTCACCACTTTTTTGACGCATTGTTTTCTGGTTATGGACAATGTTCATATGTGCGTCTGAAGACAAAAGATGAAAAGGTACACTATGGTCATGGCGAAGGCCAGAGTTGCCCCATTGAATCCTGTAACTATACCTAGACTGAAAATACAAGCTGCAACAATTTCAGCAAAGGTATCTAAGGTTCTCGAGACTGAAATCATCATTTTTGGACGGATTCGAAGGTAATTATGGGATATATAAAAAATGAAACAAAGAGACTCATGATGTTCGTCGTGAGCAGGGTTCAAAGAATTAGAGAAGTTTCCCAGCCAGCACAGTGGTAATATGTTTCAACCACTGATAACCCTGCAGATCATGCCACACGTGGTCTAACAGCTGATGAAATCGCCAAATCCAACTGGCTTACAGGCCCTAAGTTTTTGTGGGAAACAGAGGCTTCACCTCAGACTGCAGACATTGACTTGGAAATCCCACCAGATGATGTAGGGGTTAAACAGACAGTACATATTGTACAGAGAATGAAGTTCACTAGCTTCACAGAAAGGATGAACAGATTTTCTAGCTATTCAAACGCACTGACAGCAGTGGCAGTCATTGTTGAATGTTCACTCAAGAAACAGGGAAAGCTATTCTCCAAAATACAGGTTAGAAACTTGGCAGAGACAAACCTTAGTTAAACGGCAAGAAACATTCAAAGACAGTATACAGAATCTCCAGAAGAGATACACTTCTAGTCATAGAGACGATCCTCTAAAGATCCTGGACCCCTTTCTTGATGAGAATGGTTTGCTACGGGTGAGAGGCAGATTGAAAAGGTCAGCCTTCTTATATGGAGTGAAGAATCCAATTTTGTTGCCAAAGAGAAATCATTTCTCAACGTTGGTTGCAAGTCATTATCATGACTGCATAGGTCATCAAGGTCAAGGCATGACCATCAATGTGATTCGCAATCATGGATACTGGATTATTGGGTGTCGTATGACAGTGTCGTCCCTGATCCAAAACTGCGTTATGTGCAAAAAAACTGAGAGAAAGAAGAGTGTCACAAAAAATGACAAACCTCCCAGAAGACAGGACAGAACGCTCTCCACCATTTACCCACTGTGGACTGGACTGTTTTGGGCCATTTATGATCAAAGAGGGACGAAAGGAGCTGAAGAGGTATGGGTTAATCTTCACATGCCTCGCATCAAGAGCTGTTCATATTGAGGTCTTAGATGATACGTCTACGGATTCGTTCATCAATGCATTGAGATGCCTTATTGCCATTCGAGGAAAGGTCCTCATGATTCGCTGTGACCAGGAAACCAACTTTGTTGGTGCAAGTCATGAACTGAAGGAGAATCTTAACAAGTTAAACATTGATAGTATCGCAAGAAAACTTCTCTCCCAAAACTGTGAGTTCTTATTTAACACTCCTTCATCAAGCCACATGGGCGGAGTATGGGAGAGGCAGATCCGGACTAACAGAAGTGTCTTAAATGGAATCCTGATCCAGAATGGAACCCAGCTGAACACATCAGCTTTGTGTACATTCCTGTACAAGACAATGGCCATAATCAACAGCAGACCACTGACGGTGGATGATTTGGAAGACGCTAATGGACTCCTTCCTCTATCGCCAAACAATATCCTCACAATGAAGTCTGGAATTGTCACCCTTCCACCTCCTGGAGATTTTGTGAAGGAAGATATATACGTGGGATAGAGGTGGCACAGAGTCCAATATCTGGCCAATCTGTTCTGGACTAGGTGGGAAAAAGAATATTTGTACAATCTTCAGTCAAGGAAAACCTGGCAAGGTACCAAAGAAAATATCAGAGTTGGTGATATAGTTAAGCTAAAGGACGAGAACATCTTTCGCTCAGATTGGAGATTGGCTAAAGTGGTAGAGACCTATCCCTTTTGTGATGGTCTTGTGAGAAATGTAAAGCTACTAATGGCCACTCCGAACTTAGATAAAACAGGTAAGCCAATTTACGTTACGCCAATAGAACGTTTTTAGACCGTGCAATTCATAAGCTGATTCTTCTCATTTCCTGTCATGAAGGATTGAAATGATGTTACTTCTTCTACTGAGTAGACATAGTAGTTGACCTTGATCGTTCACGTTTTACATTGATAAGGCGATATTTGTTTATTACGAACATCCTCTTTTTAGAAATCATCTTAGATGATTTGGGTGGGAGTGTGGCTGCCGTTGCTGAGCAACCGAAACTTTGCTGCGTTCCTGTGCTTTGTTTAGCCTCGTTCATTTGTCAGCGTGATGTACACGTGAAAGACGTCTTCTTCTGAATTTTACTACAGGTCATACTAAAAGGTACTGTAGTTTTGTTGTTTAGACTTGTTCCTGATTCTTTTAGTGCTTCCACTCGTTTATTTATCTCACGGCAGTTTTTGGTGTTGTGCACGCTCTGTACGAGGATTGGGACAGTCGCCATTTTTTGCTTTCACTAGAAGTGAAACGCTAGTTTCACTGCATCTAGTTTTCGTCTTTTTCGCTGCCCAAGTATCGTTTATGCTGCCAACGAGTTAGGTAACGTTTGAGGAGTTACTAGAGAATTATTTGAGAAGACTTTTGTTATGTTTAGACTAATTTTGGAAGTCTTATCGATTTAGTTGATTTATCGTTGGCGTAGTTTACATGCCGAGTCGCCGCCAGTCGTGTAGTTGAGTTGACACTCATGTAGTTGAGTTGACACTCATCTAAAATTCTCAGTTGTTTTCTATACAATTATGCAAGTCACATTCCATGTACAGTTTGTATTCTATTCGTATAATCTCAGATTCATGTACAACTTTATCTATATTTTGTGAGTTCATGTAGGATAGATTCGTCTAGTCATGCCACTAGGTGGCGCACTTTGCTGTATATCATCGCCTATCTATTTGCATAGTAGCTCTGGTACTTATTACAATACGAATACGCAAGTCCATGTTATTATTTTCTGAACGTATACCGGTACTCTTGTATTTCACAGTTTTGACGGTGTTACAATTTTATCAATATTGTTCATCATAAATAAAGTGAAAGTTACATCAGTATTTTGCATTGGTTACTGGGGCAGCTACAGTAGCTCTGAGCGGGACTCAAACCCACTGTCTTTTCAAGCTAATTTTGTTTTATTTTGATGGCACACTTGTGTACCACGCCACGACGTTGGTTGTTAAGTGGTGTTCATTTTTCTAACTACTCCAGTGTTCCGATGAGTTGAACGGAAAAGCCAAAACGAGTGCTGGTTTCTGATTGCCTCGGTTCTAGTGAGTGTGTATCTAGTGTGATTCGAACCCATTTCGTTTGTATTGGGCGTTTTTTTATTTCCCATGTTGGCTACGCTGTAATATGCAACCCCGTTTTATTGTGATTTTGAGAGTGTTCCTCACCCGTCAAACCATGACCCAGTTTCAACCACACAACCATTTTGCAACACAGTGCGTGACCCTCGGCGTCACCCGACTGACGATATGAGCGTTCTGTTCAACTGTTAAGCTAGGATTTATTACCGTTATGTGTAATGTCTTAAGTATCTTTATTGTAATTTGTATATACCAATTCGTATATACCGAGGAAACGACCCCGATTGACGGTCATGTATTTTGTGACATCACCAATTCGTGTGCAGGTACGACTTCTAGATCCATGCCCAATCATTCTGCTCGTAACAATTGTGTGTTCGTGAATAACGAAAATCGCCCTTTTGCGTTGTGTTGATAGTTGAGATACCACGACTTGAATGTAAAGAAGACCTCAGACGTCTACTTGGTATGGTCAACTATTTGTCTCAGTTCATCTTACTGAAAAAGTTCAATGGAGTTGGGGACATGAACAAGACAAAGCATTAAAGAAAGTCTGAACAGCAAGCCAGTGTTAAAGTTCTTCGATGTAATCAAACCAGTGAGAATACAAACTGACGCATCACAGAGAGGACTTGGAGCATGTTTGTTTCAGGATGACCACCCAATAGCATATGCATCACGTTCGCTAACCCAAGCAGAGCAAAACTATGCACAGATAGAAAAAGAAATCCTTGCTATTGTGTTCTCGTGTGAACGATTCAACCAGTACGTGTATGGAAAAATGATTGATGTACAATCAGATCATAAGCCACTGGAAACAATACTGAAGAAACCATTATGCAAGGCATCACCTAGACTACAACGCATATTGATGAGACTGCAGAAATATCAACTCAATGTCAGATATGTGGCTGGGAAAGAAATGTATGTTGCCGACACTCTGTCGAGAGCATACCTTAATCACAATAAAGATGATGAAAAGCTAGATGCAGAAATGAATGTAGTAATTCATTCATTAGTGGACAATTTTCCCGCCACACCCAACAGGTTAGATGTGTTGAGAGCAGCGACTGCAGAAGATGAAACCCTTCAAGCATTAAACAAAGTTGTGAAGGAAGGATGGCCACTACACAAATACCATTTACGTGGTCCTGTAACGGCATATTGGTCACTGAGAGATGAAATACATGAAGCAGATGGTCTCATGTTTGTTGGAGAAAGAATAATACCAACATCATGGAGAAAGCGAATGTTAGAGATCATTCATGAAAGCCATCTAAGCATTGGAAAATGCAAGTCAAGAGCAAGATCTGTATTATATTGGCCAGGAATGTCAACAGACATTGAGGATATTGTATCTCGTTGTGGAACATGTACCAAACATAGAAGAGCGAATCAGAGAGAGCCAATGATACCACACCCAATACCAGAAAGGACATGGCAAAAGATTGGAAGTGACATATTTCATCTGAATGGCAAGGATTACTTATTAATCACTGATTATTTCTCTAAATTTCCAGAGATAAGCTAGCTGACAGCTAAAACAGCAGACGCAGTGATCACGCGAATGTCTTCAATCTTTTCTCGTCATGGAATACCTGATGAAGTATTTGCTGACAATGTATCATTCGCAAGTCAACGATTCCGCAAGTTTGCAAATGACTGGGGATTTAAGCTAACTACATCAAGTCCGACCTATGCTCAATCAAACGGAATGAGTGAAAGAGCAATACAAACCGTTAAACGGCTGATGAAGAAAGCTAAGGAAGACGGGAAAGATCCATATTTAGCATTGCTGGACTACCGAAACACACCTGTGTCAGGTATGACTGCATCACCAGCACAATTACTAATGAGCAAATTGTTAAAATCTAAACTACCAGTTTCACCTGAGATGCTAAAACCAAAGATTGTTTATGACGCCAGAGCTCAACTAGTCAAGCGCCATAAAAAGCAAAAGAAATATTATGATAGACACACCAAACAACTACCTGAGATCAAAGTAAACGACACTGTAGGAATAAGATATGACAAGATTTGGAAGCCAGCAATCATGACAAGACAGCATGAAAATCCAAGATCCTACATAGTAACAACACCAGAAGGTGAACAATACAGGCGTAATAGAAAACATCTGTTAAAAGCACATATGCCAAAATCGAGTATGATATCATCATACCAGGATGAAATTCAACCAACTGAAAAAGTGTCTGCAGGAGAACCAGAATCAATAACATCCCCAATTAAAGATGTTACCATGACAACACCACCAGACCAAAAACGCACAGCAAGTGGACGAGTAATCAAATTACCACTGAGATATAGGGATGAATATGAGCTTAATGGGTAGTCAGTGAACGTCTACTCCAACGGCAGGTCAAGTACTAGCGACCTCTGACCTCATAATTAGTGATAGTTTTATGATGAGTGGATGGTAAAGATCCTCTCCACCGGAAAGTCAAGTGCTGGAACCTCTGACTTCAATAATTAATTGCATGTTTAAAAAAAATATTTTTAGTACAATTAGCATAATCACATTTTTTATTGTATTTTATTATTTTGTTGTTTTGTTTGTTTCTATGATGAAACCGGACTCTTATGTGAACATGATACAATGACATCAGAAGTTTTAGTTTTGTAATACAATTTAAGAAACAATCATGAAAGGACAGTGAACAGTCAGTTATGTTAGACGTATTGAAATATTATTCAGATTTAATACCTCCCATTAGCAAGAACTACTTTGAAAGGGGAGGTGTGACATATTGCTATGTAATGAAGTATTAAATATCATCATTATCATAATATATTAATGTATGTATCACATGACTGTATGTATCACATGACTGTAGAGTTCAAGTACATATATTTTTACTGACCATCACCCTTACTTGAGTTTCAGTTGGCCACATGAGGGCAGAACCCAGTATTTCTGCTTTAACGTGTTATCATTTGGGCTAACCTCAGCACCTCGAATTTTTACAAAGGTGGTTCGTCCCCTAATAAAACATTGGCGTTCACATTGGCGTTTGAAGGCTGTGTTAAGGCTAGTGGTAGGGAAAATGAGAAGTTAGTGTTTCGTACCTAATATAAAAAAGTCTTGCTGGCAGCCGAGTCAACAACTCGTTTGGTGAGATTGTATTTACTGATGCTAGTGACCAGGCAGCAGGGGATATTTTGCATCAGTTGACGAACAGGTGTCACATGGTCTTTGGTCACCAGAGCAAGCAGCTATGAGCTCCACTTGGAGAGAATTAGCCGCACTTAAATACGTTTTAGAATAATTTAATACACAACTTCACGACAAAAACACTTGGATCACAGATAGTTAAGGCAGTTGCCAGATTGTGAAGGTTGGTAGTTCAAAATTGCATTTGCAAACTGGCTATTGAAATTAACGACATTTGTCATGAGAAATCAATCACACATTTACTGCAATGGGTACCTAGAACTGAGAATGATAAGGCAGATGCCATTAGTAGGAAAACAGATTCTGATGATTGGTCAATATCACGTCATACTTTTAGGCTAATTGACAGTCCATGGGGTCTACATACAATAGATCGATTTGCCACACATAATATTACACAAATGTGAAGGTTCAATTCTAGGTTCTGGAATGCAGGTTCTGAGGCCATAGACGTGTTTTCAAACTCATGGCAGCGCGAAAATAACTGGTTAGTACCACCAATTTCCATGGTTGCCCGTACAGTTATACAATTACGTAACTGTCATGGCGTAAGTACTCTAATAACGCCTTATTGAAGGCCCATATTGTTTAAGAAAAAATACATGATCTTTCCTAGTAGTATAGCAATTGCTGGGAGGGAGTGTCGCTTCCCTGTGCCGAAAGACATGCTGTTTATTGCCTTTAGGCTTGACTTTATCCAGAAATAATGGGCAGCAAACTATGCAACTGACTAATACTCTAATACTAATTTTCTTGCAGACGTGTTCTCACATGGCATATGGCCAGATTTTGGTGAAATGTCGGGCACATCGATACGAAGGTAGTATCAAGATCTCCCAATGTTTTAACTGAGTGCAAGACAACCCTCTACAGTCACCAAGTACAACTACTCGTTTCACCTATGGGAGCAGTGGGCTTCTGAAAATTCAGCCAACACTATGCCAGCAGACCCTCTGCACGCAACTATTTATTTGAAACAATTGTGTGGCACATCAACATCTTTTGCCAAGGTAACTTCTGCATATAATTCAATCCAATGGGCGCACAGCCTCGCGTGGTTGAGAAGCCCCACCGAGCATGCTACTGTGAAAATGGCACTAGAAGCAGCCAAACGTATGATATCAAGACCAACCACCAAGAAAGAACCAATAACACCAGAGTTGATAACATCGTGGGTAGCAGAATATGGCAGTAATGATGCGAGCTTATTAACCACGACCTTGTAGTCCAGTCAATTTATGGTTTGACCCATCACAAATTGCAACAGAAATAATTTCTTCACAATACATTCCAGGGAGGTGCCTAGATTGACATACTAAAAGTCTATGAAAATCTAGGCTTCCGAAATATACCTAATTTGCATATATTCAAAATGGCTGTTTGGTGCATTTTTACAACATGGAAAATATAACTATTAGGACATATCTTTAATTCTAGATGACATTTTTTAGATATTTAAGTTGCTGCGATATGGTTCGGTGTGTGTGAATGTATGTGATTGTGAAACATTTGATTGACTAACAATTCCATTTGCATAAATTCAATATGGCCATCAAAATAGTATCATTTAAATGTGCAACCTCGGGCGGCCCCTCGGAGTCTGTTCCTCTTAATGACTCTGAAAGCCAACAGGCGGGGAACATCGATCCTAGTTACCCGATGTTCAAATAAACCCCCCATCCCCACCCCACCCTCGATCCTGAAACAATCACTCTCAGTAGGACTGTCACTTCCTGGATCCAGAGTCCTGCATTCGGTATTGCTCTGGATCCCGGCAATGCATAGACGGTGTTGATGGGCGGACTTTGGTACCCCGTGGGGTAGATGCCTAAGTTCTTAGAGTAGGTAAATTTTATGCTCAACCTTTTCCACCTGACCAAGTGCTACCCGATCAGGCAGTATTTGAGACAGGAGCCAGCAGTGTCTGGAGTCAAATCTCGCGTTCTGATCGGATCCTTTGGTTCCTCCCCCAACCCTGGTACCGCGATTTTCTCGGTTCAGTGGGGTGGGCAAAATGGGTGGCCGCGTTTATCAAATATTTCGACCCGTTATTCTGAGAAATCCATGCACTGACTGCAGAGTAGCAGCCCTCAATCTTCGAGTTGTGGCCAGCCCACTGAAACGAATTTTTTTGCGCCTCCAGCACTCTGAAGTCTCAATGGCGGACCGCACCAGCCTCCTAGACCCACTGACCAGTTGGTACAGGTGGGACCTGCGAGCCAGTTTGGCTTCTGTCAAGGGCAAGCGGTAATGACCCCAAGCTGAGAAAACGTAACGACCAAAGTCGGCACCCACTGGCCAGAAGTGACCAGGAGGCAAGGTTTCAAGCTCTTCTGGAGGAGGGAAGAGTGGCGACGCTCCCCTCAGGGAGAAGGGACCAGGTGTTGGTCCCCTCTCTCTTCCTCGGGGGTCGCCTACCCAGCTCGCAGGGGAAGCAGGTTTGATGCTTTGACACATACGGCAAGAGCGATGGGCATAGGTTCGGCGGGAGGCTGAGTCGGAACCTATCGACCTCTACAGGCCTCGCTGGGTCTCACCTCGGTGGAGAAGAGATCACCCAGATGTGGAACTGCCAAACACATTTCTATCAAACTCATTGCGCCGGTGTATTCCAGTTTGGAGGCAGCACGTAACTGATCCCTTGACTCTCCAGGTGGTGATACACTGTTACAAGATCCCGCAGCAATCTCTACCCTCTGGCACCAGCCCCCGTTCAAGGCACTACCAGGAGATCCCCACAAAGCGAGAGCAATTCGACAGGAGGTAGATAGTTTGCTTACAAAGGGCACTCGGCATTAAGTCCGGGCTTCTACTTGCAAGTATTGGTGGTTCCAAAGACTATAACTGAGACTACAGGTGGCTGTGCCCCATGTACTTAAGCAGACCAAATCAGTATGAGCTTCCTGGAAACTCCAAGCACCATATTATTCTCTGTGCTCTGTTTCTACTCGTTAGCCTCGCTAGATTTGAGCTATACTCCGCCCAGTTGGGCCAAGTAGTCGAGTGATGGGTGCTTCCCTTGAGGTTTTGCATGGCTTCATAGGTATTCACCAGATTGTGGAAACAGGTGGTGCTACTGCTGTGCCGGTACACATCAACGTGTACCTAGATGGCTGGTTGCTACACAACCCAACAAGGGGTTAGTCGAGCAGTAAGGCTAATACCAGATTTTCTAGACCAGTTGTACTTCCGAGTAAATCGATCAAGTCCCACCCTTAGCCAACACAACAGTTGGTGTTCCTAACCAGGGAGTTCAACACAGAGGTGAGCTTGGTACGGTCAACTCAGACCCATTGCCTAAATGACCTAGCTGAATACCTAGTCAGCGTTCCCTCTGTGTCTCTCAGGGAAGTAATGCGAATCACCGGAATGTCAGCGGTTTGCAGGGTAGTTCCCCCAGGCCGTGTTATGCAGCTGCCCGTTATAGCACACTTTTGTTGCAACACCGGGAACTGGAGAGGTGAGTAACACTCTCGGAATGCCAACCTCAGGCAGGGGTTTCCTTGGACCCACTCGCCACGGCTATGATTCTGGAAACGAATACCTCCCTCACATGTTGGGGAGCGCACATATTGCACCAACAAGCCCAATGGGAAATACGGCCCTGCATTAGATTCAGGACTGCGATATCAAATGACTCGAACTGAAAGAAGTGTGCTTAGCACTACTTCACTTAGTTTTAGACCACAGAGTCTTGCTTTGCACGGCCAACACAGCGGTGGTCGCCTATAGCTAGAAGGAGGGGGACCAGATACCCATCATTTTCAGTCCTAGCGGAGAAAATTCTCCTTTAGTACCTGGAATACAATGTGGAGCTAGCCGCACAACCAACAGTCAAGCGGATGGCCTCTCATGACGGCTCCATCTCCAGAACACGGAGTGGCGGATACCCCAATGGGTAACCTTCGGACTGTTTTGGTGGTGGGATGGTCCAATGTTAGACCCCAGAACACCAAGCTCCTGACGTACACGACATTCCTGCCGACTCCAGGGACCTTTGTCGACCCCTGTGAGCCCACATGGACGTGTAAGCCTTTCCTCCCTTCCTGCTATTCACTTACATGCATCAAGGCTCTCAATTGACTCACTCAGTAGGATGCTAATGTCCTGGCCAGGGTGAACAGGGATCCCACCAATACAGCCTATGAGTCGAAATGACGTGCGTACACTGATTGGTGTAGTGGAAGGGAGATCCATGTCATTTCTTGTTGGCCAGACAGCTGACTTTTTGTCCAACGAAATAGACTTGTCCTTTCAGCGATTATTGGCTATAGGTCAGTCTTGTCTCTATTGGGATTTTCTGGGGACGAGGCTAGCTGGTTGTCCTACCATTAGGAGACTATTAACTGTTCAATCAGAGGCCTAGAGCCCGAATGAGGAAACCAACCAATTGGAACTTCTCGGTTGTGCTGGCCGCTCTAAGCAGACTGCCCTTTGAGGCTCTCCGATCAGCACCACTCAAACTTTTGACGTGGAAAACAATCTTCCTACTCACCCTCGCCTCAGGTAGGCGTCAGGCTGAACTAGGGGCCCTGTCATTCTCGGACGAGTGTGTCGTCTTTATGGACAATCAAGTCATTGAAGTGTTGAAGATATCTGATGAAGATAGCGATGACGATTAGCAATTACATTTTTCAAACAATAAACTTTTGAACAGAATTATAACTATTTAATATAGTTTATTAAATTAATAACATAGTTTATAGAGTTGAAAATTTATGTTTAAATGGTCTATTGTGTATATAGTATATATAGCAGATTTGTAGATCCAACCAAGCTGTTTCATTCATCTAGTTTTTCTTTTACATGGGACGGCCATGTAGGATTTATGCAGTTGAAGCATCTTTCCACCCAGGAAATCATTTATTTACATCTTTTCTGTACTGTACGATTCTGTTTAAAATTGTAAAATTCTAGCATCTTAAACTTATTACTTATGCCACATAAAAGAAAAGCCGGAAGAGAAGTTACATTAAATAATTATATTATCGCGGCCATATTGGATTTATGCTAATTTTCAGTTACCCAATCAACACATTTAGCACTCTCGTACCTTCCCTGACTCAAAACAATACCATAGCATCATGAATTTTTAAAATACCCCATCTAGAATTAAAGATATGTCCAAATAGTTATATTGCCATGTTATAAAAATGTGCAAAACGGCCATTTTGAATATATGCAAATTAGGTACATTTCGGAAGCCTAGATTTTCCTAGATATTTAGTATGTCAATCTAGATACCTTTTCGAAAAGCACTGTGAAGAAATTATTTCTGTTGCAATTTGTGACGGGTTGGTCCCCTTTTTTTGCTAGAATGACTGGACTATTGCTCAGGATTCCTTCGTTATGGTGAATTGTGTAATATTCGGTGCTCTGATATAACATTCTATGATGGTCATATTTCGTTATTTATAAGCCACTCGAAAACGGATGTGTACAGAGACTGTAAATCTATTGTAATAGCAACAACAGGTAGTCATTCGTGCCCAGTAGGAATGCTCTATCGTTATTTTCAGTTAGCAAAAATCCCAGATTTTTCGAGGGATTTTATTTTTAGGCCTATATCTAAAATGAGAAAAAGATATATTTTATGTTTGGGTAACTTGTCTTATGCAAGAGCTAGGGAAATTCTTATCAAGAAATTAAAACCTCTGGTACCAGACACTATTGTATTTTCACTTCATAGTCTCGGATCAGGTGGAACCACTGCAGAAGTGTCAACTTCCTTGGGTTTGTGATCAGATATTCGCCCTTTCACTGCTACAACTTTCTCGCAACAATGTGTTTTATAATTTCTTTAATTTATCAGTTTTCTATTTTTAGATAAAAACAGAATTGTTTGTTTACACGTTAACGAAAACTTATAAACTTTCTATTTATTCATATAAATCCATTTCGTTAAGTGATAATGGCCAATTTGGTATTATACTGGAAGTATCGATTCAAGGTGATTGATCATTACTGCCGTTCTTTGTTACCTCGAGCAGGGTGCTGCCAGAGCAACTAACCTGAAAGTTTCAGTGGGTTGTTTAAAGAGCAAGGTTATTTTAATCAGTGAAGTCTTAAAACATGTGCGGTTCTGGCTTCTGAGTGTTACTATCAACATAAGGTGGGGGGAAAGGAATTGCAATTCTTGTCAAATTATGTTGACCTTGCCAAGTACTTTCCAGCAGTTAGGGTAGTATTCCTATTCATTGCTGGCAATGCACTGTAATTGGCTGAGCATATTTGCTCAAACCACAAGAAATTTAATGTGTAACCGTTGAACCAAGCAAGTCATCTCAGAAAAGCAGTTCATGCATCTGAAATCCAATAAGTATGATCTTGATACAAAGTCCCATAATGTCCAATGTACGTACTAAATTGGGACAAGATCCATCTGTAAACAGCCAAGAAATGAATCTTTAATCAGATCATGAAACAAATCTTAATATACACGTGTACAGGCACGTCAAGTTTTCAAACTGCTTCTGAACTTCGACTAACAAATCATAGTACCATGAGATATATATAAACAGGATTTAATTTTACCAGTTTTCAAAACCTTCAACGAACAATGCAACATGTGCATATTTCAAACACCTGATTCAAAAGACAACCATTAATGTGAAATAAAATTAGCTCTTTATTGCCAAGCAGCATGCAACACAAACAATCCTCCACTACAGCGACAAATTACACATGTAATAATAATTAGAGAAAGCATACAAAATTCAGCTGCTTTGCACAACACGGCAAGAATTCTACAATACATGAAGTATACAACGAAAAGTATTTCAAATGTGAGCACAAGATTATAAATTCTCTACAATTTTTTTCCATCACAATTTTTGATCACTGAACTTTAAGAAACCTAAATAGCAGTGTTTATGGCCCGTGCAATTATACGACTTGATATTGAACAAATGTACATTGTGAACAGATATTCTCTTCTCAGAATCCTCTGCAAAGGTTACAATTATTCAAAGTCAAGTAGCACCCCGTTGGTAATATGTACAACAAATATTCGGTTGTCTTATAAAGGTATAACACTGTTACAATTTTGTTATTATAATAATCCAAGTGTATGGTCTTGTCATAATGTATTACAAATATATTGTACTTGAATGAATACAGATTATATCATAAATAAAAAAAAGTGTGCTCTGCTGTTCAAGCAGGATTTCTGGAAACTGATGTACACAACATGCATGAGCACTTTTACACAGTGCCAATAAATTAGTGGAATTACAGCTTTCAAACACTTTTCAACCTTAATTCATGTGCATTTCTTTTCATAATTGTACACTTATTCGAACAAGTTTGAGGCACAGTTCCTTAACAGTTGATGGACTTTTGAATAAAGATGTCATTACATGTATATAACTCCTGATTTAAGAAACTGATACAATCTGTACAAATTTTGTACACAACTACTACTGCAACAAAGACACTGAAAGATGATTTTAATTATAATTCAGAATTACAGTGACACCCTGAAGTGCTGAAGTTTAGATCTGGCCAACTACATGCATGCTTTCTACTAGTATTTAGTTTGTACACACAGATGTTCAATCTCTGTATTTATTTGAGAGGATGTCTGAACTTCTCCCCAGCATATGTAGCTTTGTCACCAAGCTCCTCCTCAATCCTACAAAAAGACAACAAAACAGAAATCAATACATGTTTAAGTTTAATCGAGCTGTGTCTCCTATCTCACAGTACTGATTTTGTAGGAATTCAGAGTCAAAATAGAATCCCAAAAATTGTTACATGTAGTTAGCACGTATACTACTGAGAAGTTTGGTCTTCAATAAAGAAAAAATTTGTATGTGACTGGGGGGACACTAAAATAAAAATGTGACCCCCAGATTTCCTTCTGTTTTACACTTTTGTTACACTAAAATGTAAATTTCATTTTATCATTTCCAAGATTACTATAATATCAATGTACTATTTTCTGTTTTCCCGTGGATAAGCACAACTATACGTGTCACAGCTACTCGTTGTCCATCAGTAGTGTAGGATATATCAGCTTAGGGGGCAACATTGGAGGTATAGCCATTTCTTTGCTTTTCAATTAATATTTCAATTTTAATATTTTACAATATACAAACTATGGGCATGTAAAAAGCACTGAGACTAGTGGAAGACTACTGTAAATTTAAAGCATTAATTTTCATTATTATTTACTGAAAAGGCTTTTTGGGCGTTTTGTATGGAATTTATTTTCACTGATTTTTGATGAGTTGAATGTGAAATATAGGAAAAAAAAAGTAAATTCACTGGATTTTATTTTCACTGAATCACATCCCCTTCAGCGAAAATAAATTCCAAGCGAAAATAAAGTATTTTACAGTATGTGACATGACAAATATGTGAAATTTTAAAAATGTCTGAGATAGAGGTACAGATGGACAGACGTATAGATACACGTACATGTTCAAAATTAATTGGCGCTAATCAGTAAAAATAAGATCAAAGAAAGCTTAGAAAGAACTTCCGTGTGCTGCGAGTATTGAAGACACATCAAAAATTAATTCAAAATTACTTGTACATGAGATTTTGATGGAAAAGCTGAAAACTAATTATGTAAATCAGGTAACTAATATGAACAGAACAGAACAAAAAAATTATGAAATATTATGCTAATTAGAGAATTAATATTAATCAAAATTAATCAGGCCTATCTATTGTCCTAGAGCATTTATGTACCAAATTTTATTAAATGTGATGATCAGTAATTGAGATATCAGAGTTAATTAATTATGTACATTAAGCGATTAATAAGCATAAATATTTACCAAAAACTAATTGGGTTTCTGCATCGTTCTCTTTAAAAGTTTCATTAAGATCCAATTTGTGGTTCTTTATATATCAGTGGAACATTATGCAAACTAGGTAATTAATATCCAATTAAAACTAATCAGGTGTCTGCATAATCCTAGAAGATCTATGTAGCAAGTCTCATTGAAATATGATGATTACTACTTGATAAATCAAAAGCTGAAAATTAATTATGCAAATTAGGTAATTAATATGTACTCATATTACCCTAAAAACTATCAGGTCTGTGCAGTGTCCTATGACATCTATGTACCAAGTGTCATTGAAATGTGATGATTACTACTTGAAATATCAGTGGAAAAGCCGAAAATTGATTAATCATTATGCAAATTAGGTAATTAATATTGCACAGATTTTTACCCAAAACTAATCAAATCTGCGCATTAGCTTGGAGCATCTATGCACCAAGTTTCATCAAAATCCAACAAGTGTTCTTTAGATATCAGTGGAACAGTCATGGAACAGCTAAAAATCAGCTAATTATCATGCAAATTAGGTAATTAATATGCATGGTTTTTACCAAAACCTAATCAAATCTGCGCATTGGCCCAGAGCATCTATGCACCAAGTTTCATCAAAAACAGATGTATGGTTCTTGAGATATCAGTGGAACAGTCGGACACACACACACACTAACTGCAAAGACTCCCTTTTTGTGCTTCGCACACGGGAGTCAAAAACCTACCTCAATATTTGGTTGTATTTTGCAAGACGCTCAGATCGGCATGGTGCTCCAGTCTTGATTTGTCCTGTACACAGACCAACCACCAGATCAGCAATGAAAGTATCTTCAGTTTCACCACTACGATGACTCACCATCACACCCCAGTCATTTTCTTGGGACAACTTACAGCTGCATAAGAAGAAAGCATGTTTAAATATGGTAAACTAACTTCCAAAATCACCATACATCTAAATTGTGAAGAGTAATTCAATATTTTTGCAGATTCATATTTATAAATAAATCAAATTAACAAGCATACAGTTTATAACATTTTTATTTTCCTCAAGACAAACTCATTTGATTTTGATCTGAAAAAAGATGCAAAATGTACAAGTTGGTGATCCATAATCCATTTAAGACCATTTTAATGAAGTAGCCTTGAATCCAGCCATTCAGAGTGTCCTTCCCAGTGCACTCAAGAATAGTCTTGTGAATTGTTGAATGAATGTGTAAACAGCACTGAATTCTGGGTCATCACTGATTGACTGTCTCTCTGACTTCAGTACATTACCATGGAAACTCTCACACAGACTGACTTGTAAGCAAGGCTGCCCACAACCCTCCTGACTGATTAACTAAATTAACTATGAATTCTGGGTTGTCACTGATTGGCTGTCTCTCTGACTTCAGTATATTACTATGGGAACTCACTTGCGATAATAGACAGCAAGCATCTAGTCTACTTGGAGAGTCACTATACCCATGTTTGACTGGGTGAGATTTGCAAATAGATTTATGTTAATACATACGCTTGGATAGATTCAGTAACAGTACCAATCTGGTTGACCTTCAGAAGTAGACAATTACAAGACTTCTTATCAATAGCTGTCTGGATACGCTTGGGGTTAGTCACAGTCAAGTCATCACCAACAAGCTGGATTGTCACATTAGATTGGAACTTGCTCCATGCAGCCCAGTCATCTTGATCAAATGCATCCTCGATGGAGACGACTGAAATTCAAATAGAAAAGGAAATTTTACACCTCTAGAAAAACAAATGTGACTGAACAATTTATATTATTAATGAGAGCGTATTGTGAAAGAAAAGAAAGTTACACATATGTAATTTTGAAATATCACAAGGTTTCAGGTTATATCGGGGGGGGGGGGTCTACTACTTTTCACCGCAATAAGGGGAGGTCAACAGAAAATTAATTTGATCATAGATTTATTGTTTGCATCTCAATTCAATTTTGAGATATCATAAATTGGCTAATTAGATAGTCAATATGCACAATTTTCAAAATTTAACACTAGTCACATCTGTATTACCCCAGAGCATCTATGTACACAATTTCATTGAAATTTGATGATACATGTAATACATAATACATGTATGTAAATCAGATAATTAGGAACTTAAGTGTCAATCTAAAATCAAAACTAATTGAGTCGTTAGCTTTGCACTGTACACCAAGTTTTATGGAAATACAATTCATTTTCGAGATATAGGTGGAAAATTGGTAAATTATTATGCAAATTAGGTAATTAATACATACAGATTTCAACCCTAAACTAAGTATGTGCATTGTTGTATTTGTTTGTACCAAGAATCATTGACACAAAATTAGTATTTGAGATGGGTAAAAATCGGCACAAAATTTATGAATTATTCTGCAATTTAGGTAAATACCAGTAATTTTCATTGAAATCTGACCAGCAGTTTCTTAGATAATCTGTGGAACAGACTTGCATACACAGACAGGGTAACTGCAGAAATTGCCATTGTGGGCTTTGCACAAGAAGTCAACGATACAATGCAACAGAGGAGATGTGTGCCTTCTGTTTAATGCATCTGCATATACAAGGGTGAATTTTGGGTTTTTATAGACCATCTGTAAAGATTTCCATTGTGTGCTTTGCACACTGAGTCAAAAAAAATGTGAGCAACTTCTATTATAGATTTTACTGTAGTATTTACAACCAAAAACTAAGTTTATTTTTAGTTGCAGTGCCTATGACGGTAATTGAAAACACTTTCCAAAAAAATGGTCATGGTTTAAGCTCTTTCTGATCATATCATATGAGCCACCATGTCTGAGCAGACAACTGTATAATGAAGAACACTGATGCATGGGACATTGAAGAAAAAACAAATGACATGTAAATAAATTTTACTAATTATTAATTTCTTACTTGGATATCCCCCAATCATTTCAAGGTAAAGGTCAGCAAGTCCATCTGGAGTAAGCTGTGAAAAAAACGCAAAATTATTATTTAAATTACCCACAATGACATTCAACCATGATGGCCAATGAGCATGTGTACCAGGGATTTTTTTAAATGAGGGAACAGGGGTGCAGCGCCCTCATGCCATGGCCATGTGCCCCCTTACCCTGGGGAGCAGGATCCTCTGGCAACCATAAAATTCTGATTGACCAGTGATCACATGTGGCCAAAGTCTTTAACTGTGATCTGTCTGATAGTAATTTTGGCCCCAAGGAAGCCATAGAATGCTCTCTTTTAACTTAGAATTATTAAAAACTCCACACTCTGGTAGGGAGAACCCTATCTCCCCCACTTGGTGCCACTGAATTGCAGTGCTCCCTCTTGCAGTTTTTTTTCTAGGAAAAATCCTTGTGTACCGTTTGGAAAGCAAAGCTAGAATAAATCAAATTATCTTGTATGGATTATCTTGCATCATGATTGTACATTTGGATTGCCTAAACAATTGCAAACTGATGGAAGCCATATTTATTACCAATTCTATTTATCAGACTTGAACAAGTTAGCACTTTGATACAAGATCAGCGACCGAAATGAATGCAAATGGTACCTTAAAATCTGTATTAGATGCTGCATCCCTAATAGAAATCGCACACATTCATCTTGAACAATTGGGAACCAAAAATTCACCATTTCTTATATGTGTAGATGCTCTAATAGAAGCCGCATCTCCTGTGTTGTGTTGTATTGTACAATTTTAATAGAAGCCGCAGCTTCTAATACAGATTTTACAGTAATATATACAAGAAAAATCGAGTCACATGTAAATTTCAATTATAACACAGAAATATTATATTGCTTTTTCCCCAAAAATTCAAGTCAAAGAAGAAGAAATAACATTGTAGCCCCAATTTGAACAAGTCATTGTCAATGACGCGTCACCGTTCCGTTCATATTTGAGTGACATATACATTCAACGCAGATCATGATCGAAATGCACCTGCATATGTACAACACATTGTACTAAATCTGAACAAAATCCATCATGCATAACTGAGATTTGGGTTCGGAATGGTGAAAATGTGCGATTTCAATGCATTTTCGGCCTTAAAGCGGCCGCCATTTGGCTATCGTTAATGGGATCATGAAACAAATGCACATACATATTTGTGACATGATGTACCTTGTGTGTGTGAAGTTTGAACTTGATCAATCCAGACACGTCTCTGATACGGATCCAGAACTGAATTCTATAAAACAAAATGGCCGCCAGTCTGCCATTTCGAACTTGATCCGAAAAAAAAAAATGACGTGCATCAAGGTCCTATTATGTTTAATGTATGTACCAAATTTGAACGAAATCCGTCCATTCATAACTGAGATCCGGGTCCGGAATGGTGAAAATGTGTGATTTTGATGCATTTTCGGCCTTAAAATGGCCGCTATTCGGCTATCGTTAATCGGATCATGAAAAAAATGCATGTGCATATGGCCCATATAATGTGTGATGTATGAGTGAAGTTTGAACTTAATCGGTCCATGCGTGTTCGAGATACAGGTGATCACGGACGCACGCATGCACACACGCACGGACGAACACAGGGCAAAACGTAAGTCCCTGTTTTAGGACTAACAATGCTGTTGTAACTGTAAACACAGATTATTGTATTAGTGACTGCACATCTTGAAATGACTAACATTTCATAGAATTGTTAACAATTAGTACTAGTAGCCAGTTGCAACAGTAATTCATTGGAACCAAATCTGAAAGTAATTTGCCATTGTAGATTGATTTGCAGAAGCCTCATGTACTATATTATATGCGGGAAAAAAGATGGACAAATTGCTCACATATTTATTGGCGTCAGAATTCTTATTCTTGAAATCCAAATCGTATTTGCCGTCTTTGAAGAACTCTGAGGCTGCAACATCCATACCAATCTTAATCTTGCCTGTGTAGCCTGATTTTTCAATGGCAAGTTTTAGCAATTCAAGAGCTGCAAGATAAAACAGATTTGACAGCTATGAAGACGATGATGCAGAGACTTCTAAACAGAGACTGATAATAAGAACAAGGTACCTAAAACAATAAATTCATGGCAAAACAGAATTGATGGAACACTACATTAGTGTAGTCTAGTGACAATTAGATGTGATAGGAACATGTGTACAGTATGTCGCCTGATCATAAGATCATCAAAACAAGGACACTTTCTATATGCATCATATAATCCTATTCTCCCTGATAAAACAAATTTGGGAAGGATCAGTAAACTGTTTATTTATCTGGACATGTACCTTCTTTGTTGTCAAGAATATTTGGAGCAAATCCACCTTCATCACCAACAGCAGTTGCTGAAAAGAAAAAATTTTCAATGAAAGTGAACAAAACATCTTAGATATAAAAAAAAAACGTGCTGTTCATACATTGTATAGGTTATCTTTTGATGGATTTACTAAAACATTGTTACTATAGCAACAATAAGTAAAAATTTTTGCAAATTTACTTGTAGATTCATCTTCCTTGCACTCATACATGTACATGCTGGTTATATAAATTTGTGTAAGCCTCCACATGCTTCTGATCATTTCAAGATCAACAGCATTTACATCATTTTTTTTTATTTAATCAGTACATATATTGTATATTCTTTAACAAGGCCAAGAACGCATGCACTTTATTTTGACTTTAAGACTGGGGGGAAGGGGGTAAAAAACTTTAGTAAGAGCACTTAAGGAGCTTGAATAGAATATACCTAAAAATCACACATGTTGCAAATGTCTCAATAACTCACCATCAAGGCCATATTTATCTTTGATAACCTTCTTAAGATTCTGGTATACTTCGCTTCCCATTCTCATTGCTTCAGTGAAACTAGCAGCACCTATCAGAAAATAATCCAAAGCAGAGACCGAGCATTAGACCAAAGCACACTGCCCTAGGGGTACCATTTTTTAAATTCAGTAGCCCTACTGGATAGGGATAGGGCATATGCATGTTTTGATTGCTTATAACACTTTTCACAATCACCAGTGCACAATTCTATAATACAGATGTTAATTTGTAACTGTCAAGATCGAGATAAAGTCGTATAAAAGTTGCTGACTAAATTGGAACTTCACATATCAATATTCATAAAACCAGAAACAAAAACAATTCAATAAAGCTATAAATTCTCAGCAGCATATGTTAACAAAAAATAAACTTCAGTAGGTTCAAACCAATTACGAATATATGTCATGTTCACACTTACAGGTTTATGCTATCAAAATACTAAAAAAAAAAAGTGAACAAAAATTGGGACCATTTAACAATTTTTCAAGATTTTTCAAAGTGTCGTGGAAAACGGTCAAAATTGACATCTTTTACACTGGCTTGTATGGTATTTGTATCTTAAAACTTTGCTTGGTGACATTTTACATACCGTATTTTTCTTCAATTAGGCGCCACTTTGTTATACTTTCATTTTACAGCGGTGCTTATTTCTGGTTAAATTTTGGCAACTTTTTTTCAAATGGCACTTACGGTATTTCAAAGCCAATGTTCTTGGCCCCATTCCGGTGATACCTTGTTTTACATTACAGTTTGACACTTACACTGTAGCCTTTATTTTAAATACTAAGTAAATGTCGTGTCCAATTTGAAGGAGGCGCTTAATTGAAGATAAATACAGTATTAATGATACTAATCATAAAAAGTTACACAATTCAGTCAGTTTCTAGTGAAAGTGTTTTTTCAATATATATAATGGGAGGTTCTTGCCTATAATGCATTGCATAAATGTGCATTAACAGCAGTGCAAAATTAGAATTTGGCTCAAACTGTCTTAAAGTGATATATTAAATATTAGAAAAAAAATCATACCAGTTGGGAGGATCATGAATTCCTGCATGGCAAGTTTGTTGCCGGCATGGCTTCCACCATTGATGACATTGAAGGCCTGAAATAAGTTATAATATCAATTAGCTACTATAATACATGGAAATCAAATTTAGAAATGTTTGATACCAGGTTTTGAACACATTCCATGAAAACAAATCATGAAGATGATACTTGATATAAAAAGCTCACACAAGTATACGATGAGGATACTAGAAAATATGGACAAAGACATCACTAATTGATTGAATAAAACTAGGAATGTACTCACTGGAACTGGTAAAATGACTTCAGGATTGCCAGCCAAATCAGCAATATGACGGTAAAGTGGAACTCCCTTCTCAGCTGCACCCGCTTTACAAACTGCTAACGAGACTCCAAGTATAGCATTGGCACCAAGCTTGGCTAGAAAAACGTGCATAGGTACAAATTTAACCCAGTGTTTTTAAACATCACAATGATTTACTATTAATGATGACTCTTGATTCAAACAAATCGATAAATAAAAACTAAAATCACTTTGCACGTAATCATAACTGCTGGTTTCATAATCTGTTGAGCCAGGCAAGTTCCTAGCAATTTTGGGAGCTCTATCACTAAATGTGAGGGAATTCTAAACAGTGGGATGAGAGATGGCGAATGATTCAGATAGGAATTAGGTAGAGTAGCTGTAATGACAGCAACAATTACAAACAATAAAGAAGAATAGGATTTTGCAAAGAATATTCTAGAATGAAAATTATGGGGAGCCAGATGGACTCCTTGCTTTGGTTCCTTTTTCAATGGCAGTTGGCATGGTATGTTGTGAATGGCCAACTGTATTGTATGGTGTTCACATTAGGACTTCTGCAATTTCTTTGGTGTCAACAAAAATGTTAATCTATATCATTCTGTCAGACACATGGTCAGTTGGGTTTGAAGCCATCAGTATAGCTTTTCAATTAGGAAATGGATGTACTTACACTTGTTTTCTGTACCATCCAACTTCAGCATAAACTGATCAATTTCTTTTTGGTCTTTCACATTCAAGCCCTGCATACAAACATTTTTTTAATGAATCTAAGCACTTGTATTAGCACAAATATCATGCCAAGCAGGTTTAGCAAGCAGGGATAAACTAATATGAATCACCACAACATTTAACATTATCTTCAGTTTTGTTTCCGGTAATTCTGTATTTTAGGACAGATTACCTTGAAAGTTTAATGAGATGTTCATAAAATACAAAAATATGCAATTGTCATTCTATCAGACACACACAATCCGACCTCCCCCCAGTTGTCATGAATGGGTACTCAGTTGCATAGCAACCAAAAAATTTTATTTCAACTTACAGATTTGATAAGTTCAGGAGCAATAGTATCATTGACATTGGATACAGCCTTGCTGACACCTGCAACAGAAAATAATTCATTACTATTAAACTGATTCACCGTTAAATGTGACCAGGCATTTGCTAAATCACAACTGTTTACAGTAGATGGTGGGTTCAAAATTAACATTCCAGATTCACCCTTAGAATAGCCATGTTTTATTACATACATCAATCAATATATGGCATTTGACAACAAAAGGAAAAACAAATAATGAATAAAAAAATTAGATCATGCGATACCTTGTCTTTAAAAGCATAACAAAACTGATTAGTTTGCAATAAGCATATGTTTCTGGGGCAAAAAAATTGTTATAGGGAAAAATTGGTGAAGCATTTTTTTTTTGGTATCACTATTAGGATTATTCAATACCACAACAAGATGAAAGTTCCAATGTTTAAGACTTATTAAATATTGCTTTCGAATACATAAATTAAAGATTGATTTGTCACTACTAAACATCTTTCCAAACAGAAAAGAAAACATTTTCCCATTCTAGCGTATGTGGCAGGCAGGTACTTGCAAAGACTAACATAAGCAATGATGAGAAAAAAAAATGGAATGTACATTTTCTTATCATACTTAAGTTCATAACTGTACAAACATCATGCATGTTTTTTGCTCACCCAGAACTAGAAAGTCAATTACAAGAATCATGTTTAAAGCTTCTTCCTACCTTTTCCAAGAAATCTTGAAGGATCCTTGTCTCTCAATTCTAAAGCTTCATAGATGCCAGTTGATGCACCACTGGGTACAGCAGCACGGAACAGACCTGACAAAATGAAAACAATTTGCAATGTAGGTAATTGCAATATAAAATCAGAAAGTCTAAAGACTGAAAGTCTAAGACTATAATACACATTTAGAAGCGCTTTCTATTCCAAAGTCTTGTTAAATATTTGTTGACAATCAGGCATTTGTGTAAATACAAGTCAACTTGTATCATGCATTTGGACCAGCTAGCTGAATTATTCAATATGCAAATTATTTAAATTAATATGCAATTATCATTACATTTTTAGGAACATGTTGTATAACCAAAATATGTTGAAAACATTTGTAGAGAATCACATACATGTACAAGTACCATACAGTTCAAGACGTATAATAGGGGCAGTTTAATAGCCAAGTCATTAATTTAAATATGCAAATCAGTTAATTCATAACAGTAGATTGCATACTATCATCCTTTCTCACTACCATAAAATCAAGTAGACAATTTTCATTACAACTACTTCATGTGAAGATACAAGTTCATCTTCGTTTATTGACCCACAAAATCACTGGTCACAATATAGATCATACTAATTTAAATTACCCCTAATCTGGGCATTCTACCATAGTAAGTTTAATTGTTGGGTCACCAAGGTAATAAAGGCTTCAGTGGAAAATGAAAAAAAAATTGAAACAGAATTTAAATCTCTTGAGTATGCAACTCCTGTGAACTGCTTGACATTTTACTCACCTTATTAAGAACACTAAGGTTATTCTAACTTTACATTACAAATGGCCTAGATACAGGTTGGATGAGTGCCAATAACGGCCAGAAAACAATAACCAATACAAATATGACAAAAGCTTAGTAAAGTTATTGTCATGCATTCTTCAGGCAAGTGGGGTAGACTAACAATACATTTTATATTCATTAGTTTTAAAACTTATATTAATGTTTTAGTTTATTTAACAAAAATGGCATTGCCTATAATTTGAACACAGTGCCACACATTCGTTTCATGTTAGTGCAAACGGCCAAGTGATAAATTTAAAACATCTAAAAATGTCAAAATGTATTGAATCTAAGGCTATAGTAAGTACCCAAGACCTTTAAAGTAGCTCACTTCTGACCAAGCAGCTGTCATGCACCATTAATGTCAGGAGCTTGCATTTTTTTTATTAAAGCATTTTCAACAAGTCTGTATATAATTATACCAGTATAATAACAGTCTGTATAATAATTGTGGAATTAATCTTTTGAATTTTTTCCACCAAAATTTTGATGCAACATTTTGAAGATTAGTATTCATCTTTCTTTCTTTGTTAGTTAGTTAGTTAGTTCTGTACCAAATTAACAAAATTCCTTTTTGAATACAGGTACAAATAAAAGTTCAAAAAATATTGCAAGTTTATTTAGTGAAAGGCAACAAAAGTTAGGCACCAAAAGGTCAAGTTTTACCTTTTGCTGTATGGAGATCTACTTCAACTGTTGGATTACCACGGCTGTCAAAAATCTCCCGTGCATGTACTTTAGTAACAGACATTCTGGAATGGTATCTAACGGTGGTTGATGAAAAACTCTGAAAATAAAGTTGGATGTAATTAATATTCACAACTTGTATATTGTAAAACATGACCAACCACAATAGTATAAATAACATTTGACAGCATAACATTTTTGGTTTCATGCTGACTCAGCCTTGAACTAAAACTTTTGGATACATGTCAGTGTCAATGGCATAGACCTTGTTTGTATTTGGCTTGCGGAAGAATGTGAAGTGAATTTTCTCAAAAAAATGAACAGGCTATGTGAAACCCATTAAAACCGAATGGAACTTAAAAGAAAAGTCAGACAGAAACTTAAAAATAATCTAACATAAATCCATTGATACAACAAAATGTAAAAATGATCACTAGCAAACAATTTAATTTGCCAAACATAAATGTTCAGTTGATCAGTGTAAAATTAATTATTGCACAAGAGATATTACAAATTTGCAGCAACACTGCCGCACGTAGCATTCACACAAGAAAAATTTTCTAGTACATGTATCAGCTCTCAAGAAGAGACATCCTCACCGTTTTAAGACTAACTCTGGCTATTTTGTGAAAAGTGATATCAGATATAGTTCATAAAGTCCACTGACGGGTAGTCTGGTATATTTTCATTCATTTTAAGGCAGTGGTTTATGTTCATACCCAACTTTGTCTGAAAGACAGACTGCTGATGAGCAAATTTGCTTGCTATTTTAAACTTTTGAAATAAAATATTTGCTCTGTACCTCGTATATCATGTAAAATTGCATTTAAACATGCATAATGAAAGCATTAGAGAATCACAAATCGGGGGGGGGGGGGGGCATTATTGAAATTCCGAACTATGTTCTGCTGGTTCAAACTCAAATTAAAGAAAACTAGCTAATAGTTTACATAAAACGAAGAGTTTCCTAACGTTATATGAAACTTGAAGCAGACAGTCGTGACAAACCAACAAAAAAAGGTGAAAAGGTCATGCCTGCGTTCTCAAGCCAGACTTCTATATTTTTGAGTTCAGTAATTTCAGTAGCCGGTGTAATTATAGCAAATTCTAAACTCTTATACAGCAAAAAATAAAATGGTAGATACTCGAAGTATTTGGACGATAAACGACCTGACCGTGATTTCGGGGGCAATGTCCTCTAAAATGGACGTGCACGTCGCGTCGACTGCATGTTTAGTGGGGATCGCAGACGAAGTAAGAATTTATTGAGTGCGTGAACAATTCGGGATAGCTTTGCCCGTTGTGCTACACACAATACACGTCACTATATGTGGCGTTTATCTACCAAATAAATACCGACAAACAACATCGCTCACGTAATGTATATCACAGAACGTTTACCTTGTGCAACTGACAAACTCGCCGGCAGAAAGTGGAAAGAACGATGGCGACCCCGGCTGGTGACGTCATGGCAATATTTCCTCGTCCACGAGTAAAAATTATCGTTGTAATTGTTGTTACATATACAATGAGATATATTACATTAATTGTGCAATGAAATAATATATCATTTAAATAGACTTAATTAGATAAAAATTGACGAGAGATCTTAAAATAATTGTCTTAATTGCGTACAACAGAACGTTAAATTAATATATTTTGGATCGAGGATAGTGCAACGTGGCCGCCATCTTTGTAGCACTTCGCCGGTAAGTCTCTTTGAAAAATCGCTTGTTTTGGTGACATATGGGCTTATCTTAATTATATTTCGCGGTGAATTGGTTTCTGACAGTTGAACATTGTATGCGTGTTGAAAGTCACGTATCTGCTATCGCGTGCTTCCCAGGCCCCTGGGTTCACTATCCACTTCCGGATTCGAGAGACACCTGATCGCATTTGAGCTAACCGTGCGAGTGATACGCGAGCTGCATGACTGACGGGGGATTTCATGCAATTTGTGACTCATATTCACGCTCTAACGTTGACGTTGCTTTAAAACCCCCTGCTTTAAGTCACACGTGAACGCCTTACATCTAACAGGTACATGTTGATCTCGTATGTACAGTATATTGCTAATAATTCTCAGTTTGGGTGGGTTAGTGACCTAAATCAAAAGCCACTGCAATTTACAGGTAAATATGGCGTGACCGGCGACAATGGTCTCTACTAAGATAAGATTCGATCATCTAAACAGTATGTGTGTTATCGTGAAATTCGATCGTTTACATTTCACGAAAAGATTAATTTATATACGCAGTTTTGTTGAATTATATATTTCTCTTTTTTTCAGTAAAATCTTCATTCCTGATTTCCGAGATTTAATATTTTCTGCTCTATTATTTACTAAGCTGCATGTAGCAATAAAATAAATCAATGTCAAATTTATTGTACTTTGTGCGACAAAGTACATGTAGTACACTTACAATTTGACCTATAACTGTTATACTATAGTTCATAATATAAGTATAATAATCTGTACATTTAGAATTATTAATGTTAGTGTAATATACACTTGGATAAGGATTCATGTTTGGTATAATTGTATATGAAGTAAACGTATCTGGTGAAAATCGGTGTTAAATTTAGTTACATAGAATAGAATTATATTGCACCATTTTAAAGATGGCTATGGAAAGTACTTATTATTTACTGATGCCTGCATAGTGATTTAATTTAATACTGGTGTATGATGGTACATGTAGATGTGTGAATATGATCTAGAAATATATACCATGTATTATATATACCGGTACTGTAAAATACTTTATTTTAACTGGAATTAATTTTCAATGAAAAGTGTTTTGGGGTGTTTTGTATTGAATTTATTTTCACTGATTTTTGTTAAGTTAAATGTAAAATATAGAAACATCAGTATATTCGCTGGATTTTATTTTCACTGAAACATTCCTTCAGCAAAAATAGTGAAAATTGATTCTAAGCGAAAATAAAGTATTCCACAGTACGTACATTTTATTTTAATTTGCATACAATACATTAAAGAGTAATATTTTTACTCGTCTGTCTTCAACACTGGCTTTGTGGAAATGTATTCTACTGTGACCTTCTGTTTGTCTTTTGAATATTGAAGTAGAATTTGATTCGGCGTTTGGAAATAGTGTTGTTTACATGATATAGTAACTATTTGAATTCATATTGTGTCTGCAATGTGTTGAATTTGCAATGCTTGTTATTTTGGTTATTTTGGGAATTTTACTATTAAACAAAGTTTCATTTACCAATTTGCAAAATCCATGTAATTTCTATCACTGCCTCCTGTATTATTTTGTGACGATCAAGTATTGACGCTTGTAGAAAACTGTTAAATTATTCAAAAAAGCAGCCAATTATTTGCTATCAGCAAATTACAACTAAAGTAATATGGCACATTTTTGTATATCCATTGACTGTTATTTATGGAACTCACCAACATTTCCACCACCCATCTTTTTTCTTTAGAGATACAAATTGAGACTGCAAACAGAAGTACAAGTGCTATGTTGATTGTACATGTATGATGTAATATACCCTTCTCAGTTACTGTAAAGGGGTTAATTATTCACTGGATTTTAATTTTGCTTATTTCGCTGACTGGAAAATGTGCTAAATTAAAACCCAGTGAATATGTAAAATTGAGCATAGAACACATTATCTAAATGATATAACTGTGAATTTAAAACCCACTGAATATGCCTGAAATGGTAAATCAGCGAAATTTAAACCTAGTGAAAATTAGTCATTTTACAGTATTAGTAGTAGATTCTTGTTTTTCTGTCAGAAAATATACTTTATTTAAAATCCTCCATGCATAGCCAAAATAAATGAGAAAAAACAGTGTCAGCAAGTTATGTATTAAATATGATGTAGGTGGAAGCTCTACCTGCCAACCAATTAGACTTACTAAAATAGACAATTGTGTTCTAGAAAACTGCCTGTAGCACAAGTTCTGATAAGTTGAACACAATTTACCAATAGGTAGTTGATCAGATTTAGAGGTGTGTTTCCCAGTGACCACAGCTTTCTTTCTTTAAGCAGATTGCTTCTCGTGATGTAACTACGCTTAATTAAACTGGATTCTAACAGTCATATTGCAGACTTTGCTTGAAATCTGCAATTTGCATCATTTCCATATGCACTGTACAAACATTTATATTTTATGCAATATAAATATGTAATGTACCAGTGTATATGGGGTAGTTTTACATAAAGCTTTGATGATTACTGTATTAATTTCATGAGACAAATTTTCTCCATTATTGGTGAGTCTGTGAAAATCAAGAAATGTTGTCATAAGAGTATCAGTGAGTTCCAAGAATTTTTCCCAAAAGCCATAGAATCTTGAACGTTTCTAGCAACAGCAAAAGTTTAGCATTGTACAGTATGTACATGAAATTATAAAATGGGTCAGGAAACTAATTATCCTACTAGCATCTTTGACATCCTTTCTTTACACAGGTTTTAATAATAGGTTATCTTGTTAATACATTCATTTGTTTTCTTAAAGTCCTGGAGGTTGGCTCCTGGGAGAATACTGTACATTTATTATGCTACTACTGTGGAATACTTTATTTTCGCTGGAATTAATTTTCGCTGAAAAGGCTTTTTGGGCATTTTTTATAGATTTTATTTTCACTGATGTTTGATGAGTTTAATGTGAAATGTAGGAAAAAAAGTATATTCACTGGATTTTATTTTCACGGAATCATCCCTTCAGCGAAAATAGCGTAGATAAATTCCAAGCGAAAATAAAGTATTCTACAGTATTAGCATTGAGGTTTATATATTATATAATGTACCGCCATGTTTTTTGCAAAATATTTGTTGAACTGTATTTTTAACATCTTAAATGGCAAATTTTTCCACAATTTCGGTTTTTATACAACATTTTTGAGTATTTATTAGCTATGCTGTAGACTTTGTCAAGCAGAGCTAGGCATATTACTGATTGTCCGTTGTTGCTGTGTCAACTTTTTACATTTTCGACTTCTTGAAAACCGCAAGTCTGATTGCCTTGATACGTGTACTTGGTGTATACATGTATGTACATTTAGTAGACCTCTCTGAGATTTGTGGTAGTGTTTTTAATTCTCTAAATTTGATGAATATTTTTGCCATTTTTTGTAACAAGTGATATTTTTGACACCATACATGTACATTCTAAAAAAAAAAATTGATCATTGCCCTTGGGCAAAGAAAAGTTATTTATAAAAAAATAACTAAATTTTATACCATAATTTTGATTAAAAAAAATATGTTTGAAAGAGTTAATACAAGATGTGATTGATGTAAAACATTTTACATAAATGATGTAGATTATACGAGTGAAACTGAAAACCAACACACATTCTGTACTTAATAGTTCTGTTTGTGTATTTCTTATTGTCTTTTTTGTCTATTCTTCTTTGTGGTAGGATTCCTGTACATGACTTCATAAGACACTGGGAAGATGGATGATTCTGGTCCGGCACAACCATCCTTTTTTAGTAGGATTTTTACCAGACTTGGTCAGGTAAGTAGTGTTATGCTCATGTATGTACTGAAAATGAGAGAAATCACAGAATGTGATCTGCACGAGAAGCTAATCTACAAGTATCTGAGGGTACTACTCAAAAAGCTCAATATAAATGGCAGTTCTGTGTACAATTATCCAGTATGTATATATAAATATATACATGTATATATATATGTAGTGTGCATTTTTATTAAAGCCACTCAGAGATTTATTCGGACAGTCGGTTAGCAAGATGACTTTTTCAGTGTTTGTCCAATCTAGACTTGATGGCACCGTTTCATTGACACAGACACAGTTTGGAATATTTTTTTAAAAATGATACGAGTTCTCTAGAGTACACAAACAGGTTATTTTGATTTTGAATCATATGCAATGAAGATACTCAAGAAATGAAGGATACTAGTAGTTATTGAATACGTACTAGATGAGCAAATCATCACGTTGACGATCCCCATAAAATAGTGAATGACACCTCGCACAAGATTAGTCAAATTGCACTGCAAGTCTATTACAAAACAAAAGGCAAGTGTTTTGCAAAGTTTGAACCATCTTGCTGACTGACCGTCTGAATAATTCTCAGAACTTCTCTTAGACACCAATATAGCAAATACAAATGAACGCTATTATAGCTTGCTACAAATGTTGATCTTCGTTTTTGTAACAAACAAGAATTTCCACCATTATTTTTAGAAATACCAAGGTTGTTTGGATGCATGGACCCCATACACTATAGCGAGATGGGTTGCTACTTTCTTGATATTTTTATGTTACGCATTTAGAGTTTATTTTCTTAAGGTGAGTAGAATATCAATAATACATTTGACGACTGAAAACCTGACTACAGTAAATATTCTAATTTTAGCATCATTTTCATCATCATCTTCTGCTCATTGTGAGATTGCACTCGAAATCAAACTTAAAACAAGACAAACCAAGATCATAGCGTCGCAGTAATGGCCAAACATCTCATTGAATTAAACAATTTTGAAAATATATTTTTGGTATTTCCATGCTTAATAATGGGCTTATACGCATTTGATGAGTGTCAGTTTTGAAGTATCACCATATTTCCTTATATATTTTAAAGTTAAAAATCAAATGTGGCAGATGATTGGTCCGCACCTTTCACACAATATAAAGATCTCAAAGTGAAAATCATCTATTTAGACATCAGACAAAAGTTAAAAGCTTTAAAGTGGGAGGGTCGTCACCTGTGCATGCGCGGGAATTGAATCCCAAGCGACGATAACACACGCTAAATACGCGCAAAGGCTTATGGGTAGACGCTGGTTTGTAAACAATGACACGCTATGGCTATCTGATGCATGCGCAGGTGACGACTCCCTCGCTTTAATTTGATTCTGAAAAAGACATCATGAACAATTGAAAGTTTACAGTCAAACAAAATGATGATAACAACAAATACCAATTTTGTTAGTAATAAAAAGTATAGTCAGGAAGAAATTTCACAAATGCATTGCTTAGTAGCAAATGATCGCGGTATTGTAATCCATGTTTTTGAGATTAGTGATAGTTATTCAACTGTGATTATAATAATGTACAGGCACCAGGAAAAATTTAAATGTTTGGAGAATGATTTCTAAATTAGGATATTTATGGTTTTTCATGCACACACACTGACTGTAAGATTGCTTGTTATGTATAGCAATAAGGGGACTGCATTGTGGTTTTGCATTGTACTAATTATGAATCCTATGAAATTAGAAAGTGCAACTGAAATGAGACGTGTGGTGAATATTAACTAATATTAATATCTCTAGACTTGCTGCTTACAATGCAATGTAAATGCTATTCCGTCCTTGGTTGTACTGGTATGTTGAAGTTATGTTGTGAGATAATAAGTTGGTCATCACTTACGTATGCAGCAGTCTGCCATAGCGTGTTGTTGTTTACAAACAAGTGTCTACCCATGAGCCTTTGTGTTTTTAGCGTGCATTGTTGTCGACGCTTGGGACTTAATTCTCGCGTGTGCACAGGTGACAATCTGGCCACTTTAATGTGTTGACATTAATGCATACATGCATGAATTGTCAATATATATCTCAAAGATTTTCAGTTCAGTTACGGGTGAGGGGCTCTTTACCAGAGAAATTTTCACTATTACAAAGTTCACGATTTCCACTGACTTCCTGAGAGTTTTTGTCTAATGAAATAAAAGCTTCTTTGTTTAATTTCATTTGCTAATGCTTTTGAAGTCAAAGGAATTTTCTGATATGTATAGATTCTTGAAAATTTGTCCTTGTTTTCCAACATTGCTCAGTGCCGAAAAGTGCGCCCTCTAACATGGCTAATTTTGTAGGTTTCAAAATGGAATCACAAAATTCAAGTGGTGTCAGCTTGTTGACTGCTTGGGAGGTCTGTCTTCAAGAGAACAAAATTAACTTGTACTTGTAATAGTAGTTTATAAATAAATAAACGCTGCTCGGACTGATAAATATGATATATAGAAGATAATATTTGGTAATCGTAGTCCTAAATAACTATTAAAAATAGATAAAAAAAAAGACGTTTCGAGCAATGGCTCTTTATCGATAGCATAGAAGAAAGTGTTATAACGTACAGGTAGAACATAGGAACGTAAGAACGCGCATGAACTATAAGTTAAAATCACAAAAAATTCCACAATAGAACAAATAACGCGCCTTAGGTAGTGAGCTCAACAAATGAGTTGAACTGTTTAATACCATGGGGTTCTTTAGTTCCAAGGCGGAATATAGTTTCCTCCTCGACACGCCTGAGCTGATTTTCGTTGCCATTGACAACACATACACCAGAAATAGACATATCTGTAATATTATGTCCACTAGAATTAAAATGAAGTGAAACCGGATAATAACGATTTTTCTGTCTAGTTTGCCGTAGATGCTCAGCAAACCGATCATCCAGTCGACGAACTGTAGAACCAATGTAAAGTTAGCTATTTTTAATAGTTATTTAGGACTATGATTACCAAATATTATCTTCTATATAACTTGTATTTGTATGTGACTGCATAGGTAACTTCGCCATAAACAAAAATGTTGTGGCCCCTGGTTTTCCTCATTTTTATTCTTATTTTGTCTATAAAATGTGAATTTCATTTTACCAAATTACAAACTCTATAACAATATTAAATTGTTTTTCAAGCTCACTATATTCAGACAGGAGAAAAATTAAATACAACGTATGGCATCTGATAATTTCCAGGGCAAATTTCTTGAATGTCACTGACAGGGAAGCGACTTTCGTGAAATTTAGTCTCTGATTGTCATTGAACAATTCTGGAATTGAAAATTTAGCAGTTGCCTTATGGACAGTTTCCCTCTATGAACACCACCTGATTTGTGTACTGAGAAATATAAATTGTATCTGTTATTTTTCGCCAAATAGAATGAATTAATTTCTAGTATCGCTATTAGTGTTGTAATATGCTGTAAGCCCAACACAACTAAAATGTGACACGACTTATTTGCATATACATGTACCAAAGTTCTTTGTCATTTGTAAGTCACACTTGTGAATCTGTGTAAGGTTACTTGGTGGATCACCCATTGAAAAGCCCTCATGCATAACACTACATGTACAAAATTTAAATGTAACTTTTCTAACTCAATAAATTTCTTTAAATTTGACAGGGTTGGTACATAGTCACATATGCATTGGGAATATATCATCTAAATTTATTTATAGCCTTTCTTTCACCCAAGATTGATCCAGCAATGATGGACGATCCAGGTAAGATAAAAATACATCATGAAAACCGCCAAAGTTTCGTATAAGCAATCTTGTCACAGAATTAAGGGCAATGGTCGTTGCGCCACGTATGTGCGAGCGAGATATGGGTCTGGTATAAACAAAGATGGTAACTTTATTTGTTGTGCAGACCAACAAGGACAAACTGAGAGCTTTAATTACCTAGTTATTTGTTTTTTTTTGGTGATTGGAACGTGTCGACAGTGGCAGTAATTAGTGAAAGTCGTCCCAGTTCAAAACTCGTACTCGTGATTTCATTAGAGTGCATTCCATTGTGGGAAAATCAATGTTTATCAACACAAATGTCGCACATGTGTGGCGCATCGACCACCACCCCATTGCTGCTCTCTGAGGACATTTATGAAGCTTTTTGAGACTATTACATAGTGTGATGTATAGGATAAAACCTGACCTGACTCTCCAGAGAAATATAGTCTGAACGGTTATATAATGTCAAGGATGCAGACTGAGATATTTGATCTCGGGGAGGACTTCAATCCCAGATGTGTGACTTAAAAGCCACCACCCCAAAACCATCTATAGATACATTTTGTCCAAATTATCATACTTTTGTCGTTCACAGTGAGTCCTGTCTACTATTTTGAGGGGAATTCGTAATGGGAAATGTTACCATGCCATAATTTGTACGTTTACTGCATTTGAATAAATGCTGAATTGCATACCAACAGGCAAAACGGTAGAATGCAAACATGTGCAGTTCTGACGACAGTGCCATGGCTGCATCGCACTGTACACTGACCACATTGAGTGTTACAAAATCCAGATGTTCTACTAGCAGACATTGCCTTTTGGATAATGTCACTTTAACCGTTTAGGTTCTGTTAATGTAAAATTCTTTATTTTCGCTTTGAATTTATTTTCGCTATTTTCGCTGAAGGGGTGATTCAGTGAAAATAAAATCCAGCATTTTATGTTTCTCGTAACTCGTAAGTTTGGTTAACTGTTAATTGAACATCGAGTTACAATTAGGGCGTGGATTCTCAAAAGTTGTTGTGGTTTCTAAAATATTGGCATGGTCGTTTTTGTAACTTGATGTTTTCGTAACTCGATGTACATAACTTGAACAATTTTTCCCATATTTTACATTCAACTCATCATAAACCAGTGGAAATAAACTCCACAGAATAAACCCAAATACTCTTTTCAGCGAAAATTAATTCCAGCTAAAATTGAATATTTTACTGTATTTGTGACACTAACATAATCTCTGTATGTTTTCCTCTTTCAGACGATGGGCCATCACTACCTACAAAAATAAATGAAGAGTTCAGACCTTTCATTAGAAGATTACCAGAATTTAAATTTTGGTAAGTAAAGACAGCATTGTCCAAGCCTTGACTGATTACTGCTATTGGTGTTGTGCTAGAGGCTTCTTGAACTTTTCACCACCAAACTTTCTCTCCTTAATTTTTCTTGACATTTTTTTTTATATTCATAAATATTTCTGGAAATGAACCCTAATTTTAGAGCCTGTTGGCAAAATTTAAGTAATTTTTTAGATTTTACTCAAAAGATTTGGCTATTTTGTCCAAATCTTCTGAAGGAAAGTGCAGATTATAAAAAGGACCATGTTGTGTATTTGAGATAGAGGGAACTGGTAGTGAAAAGGTTAAATCACTTTCTGCAATTGGAATTATTTTACTCCTCAATCCAATACATATTTTTCCGAATATGTATTATTCATTGTTTAGTATATCATTACCTTGCCCGTACCATCAAAGATGGAAGGGAAAGGTATATTAAGGGAAAATTTGTGTCCGGCGTTGTTGTCGTCGTTGTTGTCGTTGTATTTTATAAAAAATAAGATATGAAGTAAAAGTTCAGCTCATATGATAAATGCCCACAGAAATGTTACCAAACATAAAAAATTAGGTCAGCTTTTGACTACAGTGACATGTAGCCGTCTTGGCACTCTCTTCTGTTTAATGTTCAGCATGATACAAGCATGAATCCGATTACCAATGTAATTCTGTCAAAATGATCTAAATAGAGTGCATCAAATAAATGTTTTCTGGTTAAGTAATGTTTTGCAACCAGGAAAAGTAAGAGTCTGTTGTAATATTCTTTAATTTTGTTTTCTCACCTCTAGGTATTCTGCCACAAAAGCAATTGTTGTAGCGTTTGGTTGTACATTCTTTGAATTATTTAATGTTCCAGTATTTTGGCCAATTTTGGTAGTTTATTTCATAACACTATTTTGTATAACAATGAAGAGGCAAATCAAGGTGAGTCGATAATCTGCTCATTGAGTATTGTACACGTGTGGGTGAATTTGATTGAAATATCATCAAATAACAGCTTTATAAATGTACGAAATATTGAGTCTCAAAATTAGGAAAATTAGATAATATAAATGTTTGCACTTACCGTAAAAGCTGCATACCTGATTATAGAAGCTTCATTTATTCTTTTTGAACAATTGAGAACCAAATAATCACCATTTGTCATGTGTCTAGATACTCTAATAAAAGTCGCATCCATTCTGATGCATTATATCATAGAAGTCGCAGCTTCTGATACAGATTTTACAGCACTGATTGTACACGTAGGTGTACAAGGGAATTGTTATTGTGTATTTTTTGCTAATTTTGTTAGTATTGCCTAAAATTTGGTTTATTTATTTTGATGGTGCATAAATGGCAATTCTGACATTTCTATTGGTGATATAAACTTGTCAAATCTTGACTTTACTTCTATAATCTTTTACCCCAACGAGTTACACTGCAGTACAACTGAAGTATTCCTCTCAATGCACGAATATGTTTGCGTTGCGTTGTCTCTCATTTACGACTCTGTGAAAGGGCCCTGAGTCTGTTGACAGGAAATGATGGTATAAGTGGGTAACATGCATCAGTCTGATAAATACTGGCCGAATAAATAACATAAAACTATATTTTGGTGTAAACATGGGATTGTAATAATGTTTGTTTGTTTTTTGTTGTAGCACATGATCAAATACAGATACGTACCTTTTTCACATGGGAAGACGAAATATAAAGGCAAAGAGGACAGTGGCTCAGTCGTCAAAAGTTAGAACCACCTAATTCTCGCTCGATAAGTTCGTAATGCATGTTTCAATCATTTGACGAACATCATTATGAAGAGGGAAATGATGTTGCTAATTTACATAACGATGTCCTATTATCTATTCTTGTTTATGTATGGATACAAAATCTCAAACTGTGAGAGGAACCCTTTCACCACCATTTTTCAACTGTACTGTAATCAGCTTCTTAGTTTAATGTTTTGAAGTTTTTAGTGAAACTGAACGGCAATGTCAATTTATGTCATTTGGGTCCAAATATACATGATAATTCTGGGGAAATCGTTGGTAAGGAGTGGCTTTTATTGTTAGTGTTTTGATTTCTACCTGGTCTACCACGAAAAATAATCCTAATCAATTATTTCACATTTTTGAATTTCTCAAATCTGAATTTTCAATGAAAATTGTGAGCTATGTCAAATTTTGTTTATTTGGTTTGAAATATTCTCTTGATTTTCTGTTGAAACATTTCCATAAACTGACCTGCCAACCTTGGGCAAACTGGTAAATGTTTCCTTTCCAACATGCTACACCGATCGACCATTTCAGTATAAAACACATTTCCTGACAAAAATCGAATCATGGTCATTGTTAATTTTGGACCAAACTGACCCAATTTGTCATTGCTTGCAGGTGCAGAGCAAAATTGATAAGAAAAGCCACAGATTTTGAACCGATTGTATGAAAAATCAACAAAAGTTTGATACGTTGATGATGAAAGGTGGTCCAAAATGGTGCTGTGACTACAATTATATTGGCACAGGATCGCCATACCGTCGATGTGACGTGCAGAAAGCCATCAGACACATTGACGGTCGCTGTACCAAAACCCCCAAGTACGACAGTGCTTTTTCAGGCAATACGGTTCATATCTTCACATACATGTACGACTTTTAGCATATTTTATTTATTTTAAATCAAACACTTGATTCATAATGTGATTGGCTAAGCTATGTATGACATCATAGAGCATTTCCCCAAATGCATGAAATTTACGGAAAAAAATGTATGACATCATAGAGCATTTCCCCAAATGCATGAAATTTACGAAAAAAAATGTTCTCACTTTGAAAGCCAATGTCAGTTACAGACACCTTTTCAACCTTAAAAAAGCTGTGTCACTTTCTCCATACACCGAATGAGTTGATTAAAAACAATCAACAGTATCACATTCTTTCCAAAATAGAATAGAAGTTTTAAAGAGGGAAAATATTACACCAACATTTTGGTGAGAAAAAATTCTTCAAAAAGTGTCATTCAAGTAAAATTAAAATGCTTGAAATCATGTGTGCGCTTATATCAAATGAAATGAAGTAAATCTTTTCCTCCTTCATGATTTCCTTCTATTTTACTGCAGACAGCCTGCACATTTATTTTCCCACCTGCTCACTGTCTGCAAAATTTCTTGAGAGATTTTTACCCCTTTGAGTGCCATTCTTTCAACAACTTGGATCAGTATGAAAACTAATGCACAATGTTGAACTAGCAACCATATTCTAAAACATGATTGTGGAAAGTTGAATTGGCAATGGGTCAAATATACCATGATTCTTCAATGTTAGTATTTCTCATCACAGAACATACAATTACCATGAAACATTTAAAATATGAACTAATAAAACATTCTGTAGTCACTTTTGTCAATGACATAATCGTGAAAGTTGTATGTAATATTGTATTTCTGTTAAAAATCATATTAACATCAAATGCAATAATAGTAATGTACACTTACAAATTTATAATTATTAATTTTTAATTTTAGTTTTTGAAAATTGAAATGTTTTTCTCCAGTGAGTATTTTTCAGTGAATTATAGTTGAAAACCTCAAAGTATTCTGGGAGTCGTTTTAAATTACTTCCTTGAGCTATTTTCATTCCTAGCTGTAACTGATTTGACTCCCAAGCTCATATTTTATACTATTCATGTCGTAACCACACATTGATATCTGGTATTTGAAAGGTGTGTCTCTTTCTAATGTCTTCAGCATGTGCAATCATGCGTGTATGTCTGATAAAATTGATTTACGGTACTGGCTAGTCGAGTGTAACATTACTCTTTTTCACTTGTTGAATGCTTTGAGCAGCTTGCCTTAAGAAGGTGTGTTTGGTACGTCAAGGGACGAGACCTTTGCTTGATTTTTGAATTCAGAAGAGCACTATCTTTGTATTATAGCTCACTGGCAGCGACATAATTTACTCTTTGTTATTGAGAGGATATGCTTTGTACATGTACATGTATGCTTGCCAATGTGTTAATAATCACTTTCAAGACATAATGCGTCTTTTTTTTTTTTCAAAGGAAATATTACTTTTGTATAACACTTTGATTGATTAAATTTACTTGCCATGTTTCACATGGTTTGAGAGTCTGCTTTGGCAGCTATACATCCCAAATTAATCAGAAATAAGTATATTTTACTTTAATGTGCTGCTGATGGGCAAATTTTTTGTGATCAAATGTACTAAGAACTCTTATTCAGAAAATAGATTCTCATTATTATACATGTACCAATAAAACATTACCAATCTAAGCATGTTATTGTCCCTTTCAATACTTCTTGTGCTCCACCGAAACACGGTAACTGATTTTATAGATATTACTGATATATTGTATGGTACTATTGTATGTGTGAACTTTTTTAGGTTCATATTATTGTGTGACTATTACTAGCCAGTCCCCCCCCCCCTGTAATATTCCCTAAAAATCGATTTTGAATAATATTAAACTGAATATAATACAGTACAGTTGACTGGTGGTGAACAGGGTTAACTCTGAGATTATGGTAAAGCCCACCACATGCATGATGGTACTCCCAGGGTGCATTTCACTTGTGTGCATTACCTCTTGTAAGGGACAACATAAAGACATGTAATCTGTCATTTTCTTATATACCGGTAGTGTCAAATTGTTCTTACTCCATGCACCAAATGATTATCCTAGAAATCATTGACCTCTAAAATAAACATGTATCTATATGTATAGTATATAATATATATATAGTATAGTATTTTACAGTACTGGATGTTTGACATCATTTAATGTACCATTTGCTATACTGATAAAACAAATATATCTGTCTCTAATACCCTTACAAATGTAAATAACCATGTTATTTCCTCATGTTAACCAATATGGCTGTGCTGTCTGCACACATGCAACCACCCCCCACCCCTGAGGATGTTGGACTGATTTAGAAAATTAGTAAAATGGTGACAAGTAATCTCTGATTATATCGGTAGCATTTGAACCAATTTCAAAGTGAAAATTTGTTGAAATTGCTCCCTTTGCAGATCAAAGTACAAATTTATTTAAACATTAAATATCGTGGAATAATTCATTTCCACTTTTCATTTGAACTTTTTACTTGTATGTTAAAAAAAGTAATGTAAAAATTTTACTTAGGTTAGTCAAGTTTGCTCACGTACTGGTAATTTTGTTGGCAAGCACACTATGTAGGTAGACCTTTCAAAATTTGTATTTTTTTTTTTGTAAATCTGTCATTTAACAAAAGCCTGAATATGTATTTCTATTTTTTTTTTCTGTAGGCATTGCTGAAATCTGTGTAATATAATATAATCTGTTGTGAATTATACATGGAGTGTATTAAATGTGTTTAGGTTTGAAATGACCTGTTCTGATTTCTACCAAATTATTGGAAAACAAAAAAAGAAAAATAACCCCCAACAAAGTTGTCACTGTACTAATTTTAGTGATATCTCAGAACGAAACAATTTTTTATTTCCTTTTGTCTTTCAAATCCTGATGTTTTATGTTCCTAAACGTTCTTTGAATAAAAAATTATTCGTGTTACACTCCATATTCAGTAGAAACTTTGGGTTTTTCCACCTGCCTGATGATGGGGGTGTAAGGTTGTCCTTGTGCACCTTTTAGCCCTGTAGTACTGAGCAATCTATTGTCTACAATTCCATATGTGAATTTTTCATTGTCATCGCAATGAGAATAATGTGTAAATAAATTAAACTCCACTTTAATATTCACTGTACTATGTTTGCTTCTGTACTTGTCAAAATACCCCCCCCCCCCATCAATAAATGGTTCATTCTTCAATTTTTTATTTTTTGTTTTTCAAAAAGTTTGAAATTTCACAATTTGCATAGAAAAGGTATACATGACTTGCCACCCAAAATTCCTGACATGTTCATCTTTCTCTGGAAACCAACAAAAAAATAGATTTTGTTTGGGCTAAATTTGGTGGAAATGACTAAATTTTTATCAAAAAAAATAACGTTTTTTCCCAGAAAAGACAGCATTTTAACAAAAACTTAGGCTGCCTATGAAAGTTTCTGAAATATTTTTGAAAGATTGGAATTGTAATTTGTGGATGCATGCTTATGAAGCAATACCAATACTGTAAAACCATTTATTTTCACTGGTATTTAAACAGAGAAACAATGAGTTATATTTTTATCCTACATGTTCATATGGTTTTATTTAGAGAATTTTAATACTGTAAAATGCTTTATTTTCGCTAAGGAATGTTTCAGTGAAAATAAAACCCAGCAAATTTACCCTTTTCTCTTATATTTTACATTCAACTTGTCAAAAATCAGTGAAAATAAATTCCAAACAAAAACCCAAAAAGTCTTTTCAGCGAAAACTAATTCCAGCTAAAATAAAGTATTTTACAGTACCAATGAAATTACAAAATAAAAAATCAGCTAATTAATGATACATAGGTATGTATGTACATGAAATGGTCATCTACGTTTGATATTAACAACAAAAACTATTGTAAAAATGGCAGGATAGATGCATACTTAGTAACATAGTTACAAAATAACTCAAAACCCATCTACTGCAAAATATTCAATAAAAAAAAAAACATTTTTATAACATACACCTAATAGTATTTTTAAATCCTATATGCATCTAATAAAATGTTGATTTACAAATAACTCACTGTTTTCTGTTTGAATGTGAAATATGGAATGAATGAAAACCTATTTTTTAATATTGTTGATGACCAAACTAAATTATGATTTATTGTATTTGTTTTCTTTTTGTGGCATAAACAATAGTATTCATTTGATGGAAAAAAAATGAAATATGCATGTGCATACCAAAATAACAAATGCACATGAATATAAGAGAAAGGCCACTAATTTGGTTAACTAATAATTTAAATTTGAGTTACTAAATTGGGAGTCTAAACGAAACAAACAATCTATGTTGCCTATAACTTGATTTCAGTTAAATGTTATTTAAAGTTCGATTTTTTTTCTATAAAAAATTAATCATGCCACGAAGAAAGTATTTCGAAAAACAAAAGACACAGAGAATCAGTTTTAGACCATTTTGCAGTAAAGCCAAGAATGTTCATGCGAAAGAACAAAAAGTGGGCTCGTCCGGGAATTGAACCCGGGACCTCTCGCACCCTAAGCGAGAATCATGCCCCTAGACCAACGAGCCGCTTCCGAAGGATTTGCTGATTTTAATCACTTAGAATATTTTGCATAGCCATGTATTGTTTTTTTCATGAATAGATTGGTCTTTTATTTATGCATTTCTTCGAGAATTTCGGTCTAGATATATGTTTAATGTTATTAATTTTAATAAAATGGCTTGTTGATCATCAGAAGATGTAATTAACAGTACATGGTGTCGACCCTACCTTCATCACAGTGGTCAGGTCCAGGAAGCTAGTCACCTACCCGCATTTCAGATTTTTTTTCTTGGCAATATTTGAGTAATAACCATGGCTTGGACCCGATATCAGATAGGTCTTGCCGTCTTGATGGTGGTGACAGGATCGTTAAACACGTTGAGTACAAAGTAAGTATAACGCGATTGTTGTGAATGAAAACGTTGTACCAAGACGACTCGATCGAGTCCACAGTCACTTGGGGCTGAAAATTAATAAATACTAACAAAGGTACATTACTTGGGGTTTGCATTTACGGTGACATGATACCAAGATTCCGTTTCAATCTCGCTCTCGCATAAGCGTTCCAGCTCAGAAAAAGGAGAATGCGCATGCCCGAGGTAACTCGGACACTGGGATGTTCAGGTGGATCAAAATACAAATGTAGCTGCTTACGATATGACGGATTACGATAACTATATTTTCTGTACATTTTCGATGTATTATATTTCTTCACTATGAATGTGGTAATACATGTTTTATTGTTTTATTACAAGCCGCCTATGTCATGTCAGAAGGTCGTAGCATCAGTCTCGCTATCCACGAGATGAGACTTGAATGGGATCTTGACATGATGTCACCGTACAGTAGTATGCGCGTTGCAAACCCCAAGTATTGTACCTCTGATACTATTTTTTTCAAACAAATCTTCCGCTATACGTATATAAATAATTTATTTATATACATATAGCAGAATATTTAAAAATATTAATATTTAATTTAATATTAATATTTATTAATTTTCATCCCCAAGTGACTGTGATCGAGTCCCAGGCGGCGTTTACGTTTCAGGTTAATATTAAAATAATCAGTGTAAATATGAATGTTTTTGCTTCCAGACACAAAAAAATACGTAGAAACGTGAAAGGCCGCCCGTGTGCATTAGTCCCTCTATCCATATGGGGCCCGGGGGGTAGCTGGTACAGGTTACAGGAAATAAACGACATTTTACGTTTTTACAGGAAATAAAATGAAAGTTCCATTTACAGTAACAAAAAAATAGGTTTTTACACTTTACAGATAAAGCAAATTCCTAATTACATTTTACATTTAATATGGAAAATGCTTTATACGTTTACAAAAAAATAAGATCTTTTTACAAATTCCGGACGAATAAACTTAGCTGAATACGTTTTACACCTTGCCCATGTTTACGAATTTACGTTTTTTATTTATTTAAATTAAATTATTACGAAAATAAAAACAGTTGATTACAGCTTACGAAAATACCCCTTGCCGATGCTCATATTATACAGTCAAACTCGGCCAGGTCGTAACAGTCAAAGTTGGCCAGATGTAATCGCCGTGATGTGAAGTTGTCGAAGAATGATGAGTCAATAATTATCACTTTCTTTAATGTCTGTTTCATGTGTAAACAACATCCGCTGTCCGTGTATTGTACAGTAATTCAATTTACCGTAGTATGACTCGGGGCTGCCTGGTGACATTGACTGCAGATAAAATGATTTGTTAGGAAATGTTACAGCTCTGCTGTGACGTTGAAATCAACAACACTCGTTGACACAATAACACCCAACCCACCCATTCACCGACCTAAGAGTTCTACCTCTGGCCGAGTAAATTCGTCACCATTCAGAATATGGTTTCATTGGTTGTGCGTATTTGATTCACTGTAATATACATTGATCATCAGTCTCTGGAATTTATAATAATCTTTATTGATAACCATATCCTTAATTGAGATATTGTTCGTGATACAGTAAAGTTAAATGTTGTAAGTTAAAAATAGAAAATAAAAGAAAAATAAAAAATTTGAGAAAAAACAAAAAAACAAAAACACAAAACAAAGCAAAAAAAATTATTTTTATGATAATAATAATATTTTATTGACACAACACTGACACAGAAAGGTACAGCAATAGTCTCAAGAATTAAAACTAAGACAAACAAAATACAACACGACTAGGAATGATAAAACTACAAAGGTAAGAAGTCAAATTCAATATTTCCAGATGAAATAGAGTACGGAATTTTGGACAGAACAATGAAGATTAATTAATTGCCTGTGCTCATTGCCTTCAAGTTCAGTCTGGAAGTGCTGTCTTATACAAAAAACATTTTACATGTACTTTGCTGACATGATATTACTTTGACAGGGAATTTGTTTTGTACACCTAATCAGCGATATGGTCAGCTAATTGGTTGACAACAATTACAGCTGTGTTGTATGCAATGTTGCCTTCAAATCTAATAATGATTTACTGGCTTCCTGAGAGTATTTTTCCTGACTGAATATTTTATTGTAACCTCTGTGTTCTCAGTTTATTAGCTCCGCTGTCGACTTTGTCGAGCGGAGCTTATCATATGAGTGATTGTCCGCCGTCGTTCGGCGTCCGTCGTCGTCCGTGTCAATGTTTTACTTTTTCGACTTCTTCTTGAAAACTACAAGCCTGAATGCTCTGATACTTGGTGTGTATGTACCTAGGGTGGACCTCTCTTAGATTTGTTCATTTCATGATGATATCTTCAATTCTCTAATTTTGGTGAATATTTTTGTAATTTTTGGTAAAAAGTGATATTTTCGACTTCTCGTTAAAAGCCAAAATTACAATTGCTTTGATATTACATATATAGGTACTACATGTGGACCTTTCTAAGATTTGTCCATTTTGTGATAATATCCTCAATTCTCTAATTTTGGTGAATATCTTTGTCATTTTTGGTAAAAAGTGATATTTTTGACTTCTTGTTAAAAACTGCAAGTCTGATTGCTTTGAAATTACATATATAGGTACTACATGTGGACCTCTCTCAGATTTGTTTATTTCGTGATGATATCTTCAATTATCTAATTTTGATGAATATTTATGTCATTTTTGGTAAAAAGTGATATTTTTGAATTCTTGTTGAAAACAGCAAGTTTGATTGCTATACATACTATACATATTGTTCATTTTCTAATGATATCTTCAGTTCTTTAATTGAAATGTGTCTTGCTAACAGCAGAACTATCTCAGCCGAGAGGCTGCTTGTTTTTTCTCTGATGTCATTTTTATTGTTCTTATGGGTATCCATTTTTTAAAATAAATCAAAAGATGCTTTAATTTGTTTATCTATTGTTTGTAATTGAGGTTTTGGAACTATATTTCAGCTTGAAGGAAACTGTACATTGCCCATATCTGCTTGTGCCGAACAGCTATCACCAAGAAATTACTTTTTGCAGACCCTATTTTTAAGACCCTTTGTTATATAATTCAGGTCCTGTTGATAATACGAACAAATATCATATCAAATATCATGGTTCTGTTACCCAGGTTGTGTTTCGATCATGTGACTTTCAACCAATCAATGATGTTGTAACAAAGCATATTTGACGCTAATTGAAGTGTAGTCGTACCATCCAATTTCCGGCGTTGATTCACATAGTCTTTTTGTGCTGTGACAGGCTTCAAAATTATTCGCTGAAAAACATCAGTATATTTTGACAAACGGGTGATATTTGACCTCAGTTCAAAAAGAAAATACTAGGCTGAGATACATTAGAGTCCACGGCGAATCAGTTTTCTCTGCAAGTTGGGAAATAAAGTAAACCAGAGTAGGGTCGATAATTTTCAGCCCTGAAGGACTTCCGTGTGAATCCTGAGTTTTGAATTGTTCATCGACTGGTCACCAAATATTTATGGCTATAACTAAATTTGACACGTTTTTTTTTAGCCCAATAAATAATTCATACATGTCAAGCTCTGTTTGATTTTTTCAGGGCATGTGGCCGTTTTTAGTTATTAGAAAATATTTGTTGTGGCACGGTCCCTCTATTCCCGGTCTGGATAGAGGGACTGTGGTTGTGGGAACACTTTTAGGGTACGTATACAGTCACATAGACTGAACTCATTCAATGATCGTGACTTATTTTGGAAAATTGAATGTCAAATTTTACCAGACCGACCGACGTGGATTTGGTATCGTTATTTTTGAAATTAATCATTAACATTTCCTCGTTTCTCTGCTCTCAGGCTGTCAAAATAAGTGACCTAATGCTTTTTTTCTGTCTCATTAAAATAATAAAAAATATTACATCTAGAACAGTTCTGTTGCTTTCATGATACAAGTGCCATACAACTATTAGATTTGAAGTGCCGTTCAGAATTTAATAATAGTTAATACTAGTTGTATGTTCACACTTTACTATCAAAACTACCATTTCAACCGCTCATGTGCCAGTGATCCGTGTTTGGGCGAGCCGTCAGTGTTTCAATAAGCAAGCAAGCGAAAAAAAAAACGCGATTAAAATGTGGTCGGTTTCGGACAAGACCGCATGGTCGGAAATTAAGCGATAAGCGGTTGAGTAAAAGCGGAAGGTTGGGCGAAATGAGTACTGTATGACCATGTTTCTCTGACGAAGTCTCGACTGACAATAATGCTGACAATGGACGTTAGATAAACACGCATTGTTTGCGACGGGAAGCTTATCATCCGTTATATCAGAATCGTCAACAACAGAGTATACAGATAAGATGTTATCATTTAAATCCTTCCAAAGATAAACATTATATACAAATATCCACGAAACGCCAGTTGTAGTCTTTTCTGCTAGCGTTTTAAAACACTAATTTAAGCAACGGTATTTCGCAATTTTGATCTTTTGTAAACCTGGAATGATGTATCAAGGTCTAAAGTAACCGTTTTATCAATTTTTGAAAAATCAAGAAAAAAGTGAAAATTTCCCTTCTTGCTACCTTAATTAACCTATCAATTGACCTAGTGAAGGCATCCATGCAATCAATAAGTAGGATACTCCATTATCTGTATTGAGGATGCAGATGGCTAAATTCCAAGCTGGCAGTGTCACACACACACAGTACAGTACAGTGGACCAATAAAATGAAAACTTAAAACATGTGTACACATTATTACCAACGATTGAATGTGATTGGTCAAATCCAAATGCAGATGATTGCCCAATAAATAAATATGAATTCTGAGTGTTTTTGAAAATAAACATCATAGTATATAATACTGAGTAGCAATGATAAGTTGGCATAAAGTAACCCAGGAAAAGTTCTTCTTGGTAGATTTGGTGTACATATTTTTGGATTGGTGTCCATGGTTACTGGTCTATAGACAATTTTTATTAGAGAAATTTATATGGTATAATCAGAATTATTGATTATAACCTCCAAAGTTTCATTATTTAATTTATATGTACAATGCTAATAGGAAATATTGCTTGATCCTTCTAAATATAAATGTTCTTTTTTCCTGAAATCCCAAACTGTGCTTGTCTTTATCTTGCAAACAAAGTTAACTCTTTGTACATGTATTTACAGGTGGGCTGATGAACTTACAGCTGATGGAGAACCTGGCTCTCTTTCAAATCGTCATTTTGATCACCCATTTTTCCAGGTACTGTGAAAAAATAAATTTCTTTATTCTTGAACTGCTGCAATATTCTGTGGTAATAGATACACATCAAACTGCTATAAAAAATGAATGGATGATTTGTTGGAAACCCTTAACAGAAGTTTTAAATGTATATACAAAATATTAATAATTATATACTGTGGAATACTTTATTTTCGCTGGAATTAATTTTCGCTGAAAAGGCTTTTTGGGCGTTTTGCTTGAAATTTATTTTCACTGATTTTTCATGAGTTTAATGTGAAACATAGGAAAAAAAGTATATTCGCTGGATTTTATTTTCACGGAATCATCCCTTCAGCGAAAATAGCGAAAATAAATTCCAAGCGAAAATAAAGTATTCTACAGTAGCTAAATATTACCACATATTTATATAAATTTCTTTGTGATTGATTTTTCAGTATCTTAGGGTGTCATCAAGTTACCAAATCACATACATTATGCATACACATATAAATAATTGTATAAACGAATAATATATAATTTTATTCTATTTCTGAGAAATTATGCATTTTTTTGGCCCTACATGTAAATATGTTAATCAACAGTTGCAACTTCTGTAAAACTATTTATTTTCACAGACATTTAATTTCACTATTTTGATATTTTAAGCATATTCACTGTGTTTTAATTTCACGAATTTGTCAAGGAAACAATGAGTTTTATTGTTATTTTACATGTTCATGTAAATGTTCCATTGTTTATCCAAAATTTAACGGTTGGGAACACCTAATCTATAATGTCGTGGGGAGAATCCTGACATATTTGTAATGAATTTATTTGCTATTTTATCAGAATCTTATACAAAGTAAGAAACTACAAGTTGATTCATGAATCGCTTTAATTCAAAAAACACCGAGTGTCAGTGACTTTCATAACAAACTTTGCCTTCATAAATGCCATGAAATTCTAAAAATTCAAAAACTTTTAACTGTGAAAATTAAAAAGTTTATAGAATTTAAAGCTAAGGGCTTTCAACAAATAATACAACTTAATTTTTTCTTGGTAGGCTGTTGGAATGTTCATTGGCGAAATGACCTGCCTGCTTGTCTTCAAGTTTATGGTTTGTTACCGCAGAACAAAGAATATACCTGTGGACATTGGTGAGCAGAACTTCTCGCCATTTGTTATGATGCCAGCATCATTATGTGATATGACCGGTACTTCTCTTATGTATCTTGGTAAGTTCATTCTGCTAGGATTGTCCTTATAATCACTCATGTGTGTATGTTTGTCTATGTGTGTGTGTTACCTTCATGTATTAACTCTTCTGCAAGTTTTTTTGGCTGGGTCGATTTTGTTCAAAATTGGCAGACAGGTCACACTTTAACTCTGCTTATGGTTAGCTGTTTTAAAAAAAGTGTTTTGACATTTTTTTTTCACCGGGAATGGTTGTCAGGTGGTAAAAATGCCCAGATGTTTGCTCCTAAGAATATAATAAAAAATTAAATATTGGTATCTAACATTTTGTTTAATTTGTTTTTAATAATATTAAAGATTTTAATAATATTAACATTTATTTATCACATATTATTATCAACAGATATAGATCCTCTGATAAACTGCTTTCAAAAGACTCAATATGCAGTGGCTTTACACATGAGTGCTGTGTGACCATTTTCATATCACAATGAAATTATGCTAATTTAGTGTGCTATCCTGGTGTCAACCAGACCCAGTCAAACACATGCATCTTTCAAGGTTTCCCAAAAGTCTCATATCTGTTTAGTACTGTAAAATCTGTATTAGAAGTTGCATTCCTAATAGAAGCCGCCGCATCCATTCTCTTTGAACAAGTGAGACCCAAAAATTCATCATTTCTCATATGTGTAGATGCTGTATTAGAAACCACATCTCCTATGTTGCATTGTACCATTTTAAGAGAAGCAGCAGCTTTTAATACAGATTTTATAGTAAATAGATCTTGACTGAGGATTTGACAACTCTATTCGGTTTGTGGCTTGCAACTCAGGGTATGGGTCGACTTCTTTTTTTTTGGTGTTCAATTTCAGGTAGGATTGGTTTATAGATCCAGTATGACAACCACAACATAGAGCTATCAGCAAAAATTTAAATGATGCTTAACTGGTCATAGAAAATTTATAACTTGTTAATTTTAGGTTTGACTTTAACATCTGCATCGAGTTATCAAATGCTGCGAGGCGCCGTGATCATCTTTACTGGAATGTTGTCTGTTGGGTTCCTAAATCAAAAACTTTACTGTTTTCACTGGACGGGTATCATGACTGTGGTGGCTGGTCTTGTTGTTGTCGGTGGTGCTGATATACTTTTTGGTGAAGAAACCCATAATTCAGACATAAACGGTATCATAACAGGTAACTACAAATTCAAGTCATTGAAGTTTAAAAAACACTTTCTCCTACCGTTTATCAAGGCAAGGAAATTCTGAACTTTCCACTAATTTTCATTCTCGACCTATATGCAAATGTTTAGAATCTATATACAATGTAGTGTGCCACTCACTAGACACCACCCAAATGATATCTAGGTATCATTCTAGTGATGTATCATTACCTATTGGGATTTATGCAAATGATACATTTGGCTGTTGTCAGCAATCTTATTGATGACATTTGCAATTATCAGTAATTAGCTGAGCAACTAATTAAATTTACAGTCATTAACTGAGCAGCATGAGATATTACTAGCATCATACCTGATGTATAGTTGATGGCATTTTCAATCAACCAATCAAATTTACAGTCATTAACTGAGCAGGTTGAGATATTACTAGCATCATACCTGATGTATAGTTGATGGCATTTTTAATCAACAAATCAAATTTTAATACAGTCATTAACTGAGCAGGTTGAGATATTACTAGCATCATACCTAATGTATAGTTGATGGCATTTTCAATCAACAAATCAAATTTACAGTCATCAGCTGATCAGGATGAGATATTACTAGCATCATTCCTAGGCGTAGTTGACAGCATTTTCAACCAATAAAATTGCGATCAATAGCCAAGTGTCAAGAGATATTACCACTTGTGTTAGTGAAATGGCATATTCATGTAGTGAGTGAAATGCTGCATGGATTGTAGACTAGTAATAAACATAAATGCTGTAATAGAATTCTTTTTGCCGATATTTCTCCAAAGAAGGCCATGTGCTGCAGACATTAAACCTCATATTCATTATATTGTCATGCATGTAGCAACTTGAAACGGGGCAGAAAATAGAAGAAAATACAGTATACCACTTTGTTGTGATAAATTGAGAAAACTTGTCAGAATAAAATTCACATTTAAGGATGCTGTGTTCATCTTTGGTATTGATTTTCTAAACTGATATTTTCATATAAAATATTTACTGAACCACACAAAGCTATATATTGATGGAAAGCCTATTTCACACTGGATATGAAATCGACAAGATAGTGTGTGTATGAACATTGGATTTTTGACTCCCTGCAGCAGCAAATTTGTGAACTTGCAATTGTCTCTCACCAAATTAAAATGGTGGACTTCTCAGCATATCAAGCTAGTGACTAAAACAAACGATTCACCTTAAGGTAGAAGCCTAGTCATATTTTTTGACAAAATTGGTCACAAATCACGTGACAATGTTCATTAGTTTATTATGTACAATCATGAAGCTAATGTCTCATGGTACAATGAAATAGCATGATTTTGTGTGTTACAGTTATGCTTTTTGAGAAACGTGTCCTAATATTTCTTGAAAATTGCTATTTTTAAAACAATTCCATAGAACACAATGTTAATGAAAAATTGGACTTTTTGACACTTTTTAAAACCCAGATTTTTTAAATAATTCAGAACAACAAAAAGTACTCCATCATTAACAATATGTGATTTTTTCAGTCTATGTCACCAGGCTAGATTTTGAGATATTGCATAAGGAATTGGAACCTGTGGTAAAAGTGTTATAAAGTGTCAAAATGGCAACTTTCCACTAAAATACAACCATAAATTTCTCGAAAAAAAAGGCTGGTGACCCCCAACTTTTTTTCAGTCATTATCCTTATATTGCCTTGGAGTACAATTTATTGCAAAATGAATAAATTCTGGTTTTCTTAATTTATGAGTAGGCTTCTACCTTAATGATGAATGAGATTATAATATATTACAGGAAATCTTCTTATTATCATGGCACAAGTTATAGTCTCAGTTCAAATGGTGTATGAACAAAAATTTCTGACTAAGTACAACGTGCCTCCGCTACAAGCTGTTGGATGGGAAGGTGAGTTGACATTTTTTGCAAACGTCGCTAGAATCATTACTCATGCCAAGTAGAACTGAGTGTACGTAATGGGATCTCTGACTGCAGTAGTTAGCCACTAGAATTAACCTTTTCACCACCAGTTCCCTCTTTTCATCACACTTTCACAAAATAGTCCTGTTTATAGTCTTCACTTTCTTTCAGAAGATTTGGACAAAAATATCAAAAGTTTTTGAATAAAAACTGAAAATTAACTCAAATTTCATCTGTTGGCTTCAAAATTAGAGTTCATTTTAAAAATATTAAAGAATAAAAGAAAGAAAAATGCAGAAAAATGTTAGAGAGAATGTCTGTTGATGAAAAGGTTAATTATACAGCGTTCATTTCAAATGACATCACTGGGTATTATGTCATGTGATTGATTATTCAACATACAAAAACTAAAATAACGACAGCTGAATTCATAATTTCTGTGGCCTTGAATTAATTCTGCAATGATTTTTTTCAGGAAATAAACTACCTTGAGATTCACTGAAATCACTGAAAATCACAGCAAAGTAACATTGTTGGGGGCTCAGTCCACAATTAATGTGTTTCCCACCTGAATAACGTTCTCTGATTATGGCCGTTCTATTTTTCGTAAAATCTCTGAATTGTGACAAACATTATTGGGTATAACAAAATACACTGAATAAATATTACAATCAGAATAATATTGAAAAATCTAAATTATATATTCTTTGCTATAATTTTTAATCACTTACTTTTAATACATTGTTGAATATGATAAACTTTAATTTTATCTAGTTCCAGATTAAACCAGTTTTAAAACCAGACATACATTATCAGTATCACATGACCATGATATGATGCATATTAATGACTGTAGCGATGCATGATAAACATTATCAGTATTATATGTGCTGCCGAACAGTATCTGAAGAAAACCAAATTAAACATCGGTACTGTATTTATCGCTTTAATACAAGAATTTCACATTGGATAACGGCTTGCATGGTGCAATAAAAATAGTAATAATAATGATGATAACGATTGAAGGTTTATTTTGAAAACAAAATATCACTATGAAAGGTGATGTTTCAGTCAATTTTGAAAACCAATGGCGATCGTAACTGCAAATGAGTGTCCTCTGACACACTTGGCCATTGTACATAATTAGCATAAATTAGCATATGATATGAGAGCAAAGTTCCAACAAAATCAATATTGTTCTATCTATTTTTGGACCCTCAGAGTTGGTCATTGGATAAAAAGGTTACCTGCTTTTACTTATTTGTATTTTACTTTTGTCTATAAAGGTAGAGATGCAGTTTACCCGACATGTATTTTAATTAGTTAATTAGGAAACCAAGATGACCTCCCTTGTCCACAAAACTATATATTTTCGGAAAGCTAATTGTATGAATTTTAAAATTTTGTTAGTATTGTTCTTTTATGGACACTGTAGTTTGAAATATGCACAAAAATGTGATTTTTTTGGTCAAAAGTGATTTAAAAAAAATTAGCTTCTAAACCATGCTTCTGTTTCCTGTATGGGTACATCTGTTTATTATGAAGAAAACGCCGTCTTGAAAACTGTTTACCAGTTGTCAATTTTGCAGGGCAGCAGCCTAAATTTCACTACTTCAAGTTTATGCATAAATTAACACCCAGGCTAGTTGTCTGTACGATTGTTGTAACACTGTTCGACCAAAAACAATGCCCTGACGGCGTTTTGAAGATGAACACATTGTCAATCATTTGTGAAAATTTCAAAACAAAAGGTCAAAGCGTTTAGGAGCTATTTTTTTTTTAAGTTCTGGGATGTGCACTAAAAAGAAGCTGAGATAATTGCTAATTTGCATAACAATTCACTCAGTAAGAAGTTTGCTAATGCTCATAATTAAAATGGCTGTAACAGTTTCAAATTTAAATGTATTATCGTTTTGTTAAAAGTTAAATACATTTGTATAGTGCATAATATGGAGTTCCCGTCATTTCATTTTTTCACCATGTTTCTTTTTTATTAGCTCCGCTGTCGACTTTGTCGAGCGGAGCTTATCATATGAGTGATTGTCCGTCGTCGTCCGTCGTCGTCGTCGTCGTCCGTGTCAATGTTTTACTTTTTCGACTTCTTCTTGAAAACTACAAGCCTGAATGCTTTGATACTTGGTGTATATGTACCTTGGGTAGACCTCTCTCAGATTTGTTCATTTCATGATGATATCTTCAATTCTCTAATTTTGGTGAATATTTTTGTCATTTTTAGTAAAAAGTGATATTTTCGACTTCTTGTTGAAAACCGCAAGTGCAATTGCTTTGATATTACATATATAGGTACTACATGTGGACCTCTCTCAGATTTGTTCATTTTGTAATGATATCTTCAATTCTCTAATTTTGGTGAATATTTTTGTAATTTTTGGTAAAAAGTGATATTTTCGACTTCTTGTTGAAAACCGCAAGTCCAATTGCTTTGATATTACATATATAGGTACTACATGTGGACCTCTCTCAGATTTGTTCATTTTGTAATGATATCTTTAATTCTCTAATTTCGGTGAATATTTTTGTAATTTTTGGTAAAAAGTGATATTTTCGACTTCTTGTTGAAAACCGCAAGTCCAATTGCTTTGATATTACATATATAGGTACTACATGTGGACCTCTCTCAGATTTGTTCATTTCGTAATGATATCTTTAATTCTCTAATTTTGATGAATATTTTTGCAATTTTTGGTAAAAAGTGATATTTTCGACTTCTTGTTGAAAACCGCAAGTGCAATTGCTTTGATATATTATACATATAGGTACTACATGTGGACCTCTCTCAGATTTGTTCATTTTCTAATGATATCTTCTGTTCTTTAATTGCCATGTGCATTGCTAACAGCGGAGTTATCTCAGCCGTCAGGCTGCTTGTTATTTATGTACAGCCTTGCTAAATCTTGCTAAGCATTCAAAAGAGAGAATGTTTGCATCTGTTATCTATATTTTAAAATCGTTTTTTGAGTATGTTACACTGTTCACAATTCTACAAAATTTCAACAGTCTATAGCCACGACTGTTTGGATAATAAAAAGCAAAAAAGAAAATTTCACCACCAAGTGCCCACGAACCTGCATCTCCACCTTAAATATTTGTTACTGGTAAATGAAAGAAAAATAATGTTTTAAAACATTGAGTAATATGTTGGACAATGAAAAACAATTTGCCCAATATACATAATAAAAACAATATTTGTTCTCTTAGAAGTGCAACTGCAATGGTAGCGCATTTAAACCAACAGTCACATTAGTTGTATACCACCATTAAAATATTTGGATCATAGATACATCTTTGTAATTTACATACGATCATATGATACGAATGGTACAGAGCAAACGCAGTATGCCAAAGCCAAATATCGAATAAATAAAACTTATTTCTGAGGTATATTCTTGTTTTTCTGCAGGTATTTGGGGATTTGTGTTTCTGAGTTTGCTGCTCATTCCATTTTACTACATCCCTGCGGGTCAACTGAGTACGTTACCCGAACACCGCTTGGAAGACGCAATCGATGCCTTTTATCAGATGTCCAATAATCCACAGTTGATCTTAGCGGTGCTCGGCAACATGGTTAGCATCGCATTCTTCAACTTTGCTGGAATCAGCGTGACGAAAGAAATGAGTGCCACCACGCGTATGGTACTTGACAGCGTCCGGACGCTGGTTATTTGGGTCTTCACAATTGCAGTTGGATGGGAATCATTCCTACCATTGAAAATCCTTGGATTTGTTCTGTTACTCAATGGACAGTGTATTTACAATCAAATTATCTGCGCACCATTATTACGGAAAAAAGGCATTTGCTTGCGTTTTGTTGACCCGACAGGGGAAGCCGGGAGGCAACCACTTATAATTCAAGGAGATGATGTTGATGATGATGATGATGTTCATATCAAACATTCAGTAAATGCGTAAAGTTATCATGACCATGTTTTTCTGTTTTTTTCAAGATTTTTATAAAACGCATGTATTTGAGAAAAAGTTTCCTCTCTTCAAAAAACAAAAATAATTTACATGTATTCATTGAAATAAGGCTGAAAACTTTTTCACATTCTGAACAAAATACGTAATGTTTCATTTTTTTGTATTTTAATTTCAGGCAAGTGCCTATGAGAGAAATCCCATCTTATTTGTAATAGTTATCCTTGAACATGTTATGAAGCTGTGCTTCTGTTAATTATGAAATTGTTTTAGCATTGGTGGCTAGTATTACAATGTATATTGTTTTTTTTGGACAGTTATTGTACAAACTTGCAAAATATCATTATCAAAAGTAATGATATGTGTCCCGATTCATGTAACAAGCTGAAATAATTTATCTTTCTGTGGTTGATGACTTATGTTTAAAGGGTGGTGGTCCTTGCGCCACATTCTGCTCGATGTGGGATGTGCGACGTACACAACCCGTGTAAATACATTGTTTGTTTACATGAAATTTGAGCATGCACTGCGCAAAGACCACCACCCTTTAAGTGATGAAGTTTCTTCAAAATTTTTCAAATGTAATTTGCCAGTAAAACGTTAGCGGAAGTGACGTTTACCATATAGTGGTTATTTTTCAAATGTGTTCAAATGTTGAAATGATCCGGGTATTTTCATAAAAACTCTTTGTGAATATACTGATAGCAGGTCATACGTGTATGCAAAACATATGTAATGTATATTTTAAAAAATAAAAACAGAGGGCCATGGAGCTATTTCTAATTTGTTTGGTTCTTGTGCATTGTTGGATCACCCTCAAAGCAATCCGACATAATACAAGCAAAATCTAAACTTTCATCCATGGCTGTGTCTTGATGATTTCACTATTTGTTTTTGTGAGTCACTGAAAATTTATTGCGAAATTATGTAGCAGTGCTAGTTTCACAGGGGCCTTGAAGTCTCTGCCACTTTTGAATTTAGTTATCTTCACAAGTACGATCAAATGGTTTACAGTATGTCTTGAATTTCCACCAAATGAAATTATTTTCAAATTACACAATACTCAATTTTCTTTTTCACAACAATGTAAATATTTAAAAATATTGTCTTCATTACTAAGTAATTTTACAATATGGTTAAAAAATATTGTTTTTAAACATATTTATTCCCCCCCCCGAGTGTCAACCAAGAATAAGATACATGTTTGTATATGTTTAATTGAGTTACTTTCTTTTTTAATTTTTTTTTTAATTTAATTTTCTAATTTAATAGCATTTATTTATATTTTAGTACCTTTTACATCCTGAATGTTTTTATCTGACCAGTGACTCAAATCGAAAATTTTATTCAATTTTCGTAAAATCAGCATTATTATTATGTGCTGAATAAAGTCATGAACATCCTGTCAGTGAGATGTTCTGTGATTGGTCAAGACATTTGTAATGATGAGATTGTTGTTATGGTGATAAAAAATAGTTCCGCAAATGACCTTGCGTATTGTTACGTTTACACATCAGCATTTAATTGGAGCCGAACTACTGCTCCTTCTAAACAGATATTAGGGCACGTACCTCTCCATCAAACCAGAAATTACAAATGACGTTGTATTCGTTATATTTGAAATGAGAGATTACTTGAAGAAGACGACTGAGGGAGAGTTTTCGTCCCTGATTGCGTTTGCACCGTGGGAGCCATGTCAGGGCCCACTTCCAATCAGAGCTCAACCCTGAGGAGCCGGAGTCAAACACAATCAGTTCAATGCGTATACACAGACATTTTAGCTGGCTTAAGATGTAGGGCTCCAATAAAATGCTGTTGTGTAAACACAGTATGTAAATATAAACAAACAATACACTATCTTATTATAATTCGATTGAGTTGGCTGATGAGTTGTATTGCTTGTTCAATATTGAACTGTTGAGTATATCCAGCCGCCCTATTCTATTGTTTATGCCCCCTCTAGATGTGTCTTTAAGAAAGGCATATGCCATTAATATACAAGGAATGCCAGTGGGGAGGGTTAGAGTTAGTGGGGGTACATAAGTAACTGTTTTTCCTTTTTTACTCAGAATAAAGATATTTTTGACGTTATGCTTCATTTTTGTCATCATTCCACCACTGATAGCATAGAATCAATACATACTCCATATAATGACAACGCTCTCGGTACTGTAAAAGCATTAATTTTTCAGTTTTTTAATTTCGCCAAATTAAATGCACATTAACATGTAAAATAACAAAAGAACGTATCTTTTTCCTGCAAAGTACTTGAAACTCAGTGAAATTGCTCAAAACATCGAAATCATGAGTATCAGCCATATGTAAATGTTTCAAGTGGCCTTACTGCAGAAAAAAGTAAAATACGTTTTAATTTGTCAATCATTTTTCAAATGAGATGCGGTCGAGGTATGTCACATTTGCCACTGAAACCGCATTCGTAAAAGCAAAGTGGCCATCTGTCAGCCAATTAGAATCTGATCTGGTGACCAAATTATATGCACGAGGGTCTGATGTTCAATGTGCCAAATTTGAATAAAATGTGTAAATGTACAAGTACGGTCAGTCATGAAATTATAGTCCTCATTTTCGGACTATTAAATGAATGTCCTACTACTAGTATACAGGGACTATACATTGTATTTACTGGCATGTCACTTAAATTCCTTCTCTTGGATCACTGGATCTTATTTAACTGGACTCAATTATTACAACACAAGAACTCATTGTCAAGTTGAGAGCACATCAAACATCCCATAATCCTTGGTTACCAGTAGTGATATTGATTATAGCACATGATGGTATGTTCAGAATTCGACATGAATACCGAAATATATCACTATTTTTGAGTTTCATATTCACCTAATACTATAGCCAAATAGAATTTCAAGGAATTACTTATAAGACAAAGTCCCTGTAAAATAGTACCGGTAAACAAAGCTGGAATCAGTATAAAACTTTTAATAGATTGTAAGCAAAACCGTTTCATGGCAACAGGGAATTACAGTATATGTATTCACATAACAGACATGTGAATTTTAGTTCATACTCATCCTCAGAAAGAAAACATGGCCATATGGCTTGGATACTTTCCAGTACATTTCCTTTGAATATTGCTAATTTCATAACTTCAACTTGAGGGAATATTTTTGGTTAAAAAGGCCATTTTCAACTTCTTGAAATTGTCTTGTTCAACTGACTTTTATTTGACATATCATTTATTCACTTTGTGAAGATAATTTCAATTTTAAAATTAAGAAAAGTTTTTGTTGCAAAATGCTATTTATTTTCAGCTTTTTGAAAACGACAAGTCTGATTGCTTTGATATTAATTTAAGAATGGCACTTTTTTTTTTTTAAGCCCCAAGTTTTGATGTACCATTTTACAGCCGCGACCAGACAACTGCCAAGCTCCATTCCCCCCCCCCCCCATGTTGAAAAAAAAACAAAAAACATTAATTTGTTACTAAACTTTCATCTCAAATTTTATTCATCTTGCTCTATGGTACACATAATACATAATAAATCAAAGGGTGGTGAACTGATAGATTTCAATAAATATGTGCTCGTTATGTTTCTCACTTTAAAAGTCACAAACTATTGGCACCTCTTATGACAGCTTTTTCAAGACTGTAGACTCCATGCCACAAAAAATATAAATCAGAAGAACCACCAAACTGGCAAGTGCTATTGCTTTAAACAATTTCGGTGCTCATTTCATAAACAAATAAAACTTGTCAATTACATATATGCATGTCATGTACATTATAGTTGTATGCTTACTATGGAAGCCTAATCATGTACTAGACTCTGATGCATCTACTTCATAGTGTGCACTTCCTAGTAGTAAATCTCTTGTCATGATCTCTACTCCGTTTAAAAGTACACTTTCATATTTGAATTCTATGAGAGGCCTGTTGCCAATTTATTCCAATTTGTTGATACACACAATACTGAACCCAAATGACCTTATTACCTCCATGTTGCAACTAATGGGGTGCAAAAAATAAGCACCTGTGAACAGCACCCTCTACAGTTGAAAAACTACTGTAGAATACTTTATTTTCGCTTGGAATTTATTTTCGCTATTTTCGCTGAAGGGATGATTCCGTGAAAATAAAATCCAGCGAATATACTTTTTTTCCTATATTTCACATTAATCTCATCAAAAATCAGTGAAAATAAATTCCAACCAAAAGGCCCAAAAAGCCTTTTCAGCGAAAATTAATTCCAGCGAAAATAAAATATTCCACAGTAATTCATTTTGGCTCAGTAAACAAGAATTACTGTATTAGATTTACTAGTTGTATATGTGGTTACATAAATTGTGGAAGTGCATCTACTGGTATGTCGAAATAAGTTAATTTAATGATTCAGAATAAAACAAATGCAATAATTGCTTTATAATAAACAAATACAGTATACATGTAGGAATAAAATTGAAAACAAAAAACAGATTATGATATGGGGCGTGTGAACAGCATCACAAAACACTAACAAAAGATGTATACAAGGCCACTTGTATATTATGGAATATACATTGCATGACTTGGTGAATGCAAAGCATTATGGGTAACCAAAGAAATACAAAATGCACCATGTGGACCATGTACATAAAATGCTTTGTTGCGCGACTCTGAATGCATATATGTAATTGACTCAATGTATTGTGAACCATCACATGCATTTAGGCCAAAAAAAACAGTGTTTCTGGTAACATTGAAAACAACATGCCAAAGGTGGTAAGTGTAAGTCTTTACTCAGTCACATTTTTTTTTATCTTAATTAAGTTTGCCACTGGGCTTGGAGAGGTTCATGCTTTTAATACGGGAGAATTTTACAATTTGTAATACAAGAATAATGTACATGATCAGACAGTTTTATTTGAAAAATTTGTGCAGCTAAGATTAGGATGAGCATGCAAAAACTACACAAGGTCGGGTTAGTTATCTGACCTCATGAACACGCACACAATCTACACAATTATTTCCATTCCAGGTATCAGTGTACTCTTATTTTTAAGATCTAGCATTGATGATCTCGCAAAAGTCTGGTTTCAATGAAGCTCCACCAACCAAGAAACCATCCACGTCAGGCTTGCCTGCTAGTTCTTTACAGTTCTTAGGTGTAACAGAACCTGAAACGAGAAATTGAATGATAGTACCAAAGTTGAAAACTTTGACAGAAGAAGTTTTAAAGTTAAAAGATCGCTGTGAATCAAAATGTATTAGAGAAATTGGGAATTAACTATGATAGATGAGCAGTTGAATCTAAGCTTATACACAGAAGGCAGAATTCGATACATTGAGAAAAACTGTCTACAAAAAAGCTGCTCTCTGATTGGTCTGACTGTTAGGTGTTAGGTAGCCAATCAGGAACAATCTTGTAAGGAACTTTGCATTAATTCTGAATGAAAGGCAAATATGAGTGAACAGAAACACCAAGTGTCGCACGTTAATGAGAGCCTCAATTTTTGTAATTATATGAATTTAAAATAAAACCTTGCTACATGTATGAGTGTAGTCTGAAAACCAGCCATTTACACAGTACACCTAGGAATGGCTATTCCAAGTACATCTAAGAATGGCTATTCCAAGTACATCTAAGAATGGCTATTCCAAGTACATCTAAGAATGGCTATTCCAAGTACATCTAAGAATGGCTATTCCAAGTACATCTAAGAATGGCTATTCCAAGTACATCTAAGAATGGCTATTCCAAGTACATCTAAGAATGGCTATTCCAAGTACATCTAAGAATGGCTATTCCAAGTACATCTAAGAATAGCTATTCCAAGTACATCTAAGAATGGCCTGGTGAAATGTCACACACATGGCATTTAATACAACTTCAAACATCGGGCAAATGCACTTCTGAACTTAGATGTACCAGTATATAAACTGATATATTTGGGTAATAATAAGGGCTTTCTATAACTAGCCATACGCAAGGGAATCATAACTATTTAATACATACCACCATATAGGATCCTGACAGACTTGGCAACATCAGCTGATACATTGTCGGTCAAATATTTACGAAGGCTAGCATGTACTTCTTGTGCCTGGAAATTAATTTAACAGGTCAATGTTAAGGACAGTCTTGTATCTGGCTGAATTTTGTCAGCTCAAAGAAAAAACTCAAAGAACATACTGAAACAGATAATGGATAAAATTATAGGCTAAAAAACTTCAAAAACAGTATGCATGTAACCATTTGAACAAACTATTTCTAGGATATCAACAAAACATTAAATAGTTAACGAGTATGCAAATTAGCTAATTAACATATGCTGATTAATTTTCAAAGTACTGTTAGACCTTCAACTATAAAAACAAGTATGCATGAAACCAATTTTTAATCCATTTGAACAAACTATTTCTAGGATATCAACAAAACTTTAAATAGTTAACGAGTATGCAAATTAGCTAATTAACATATGCTGATTAATTTTCAAGTACTGTTAGACCTTCAACTACAAAAACAAGTATGCATGTAACCAAGTTTTAATCCATTTGAACAAACTATTTCTAGGATATCAACAAAACATTAAATAGTTAACGAGTATGCAAATTAGCTAATTAACATTTGCTGATTAATTTTCAAAGTACTGTTAGACCTTCAACTACAAAAACAAGTATGCATGTAACCAAGTTTTAATCCATTTGAACAAACTATTTCTAGGATATCAACAAAACTTTAAATAGTTAATGAGTATGCAAATTAGCTAATTAACATATGCAGATTAATTCCAAAGTACTGTGAGACCTTCAACTACAAAAACAAGTATGCATGTACCATGTTTTAATTCATTTGAGCAAACTATTACTATGCTATCAACAAAACATGGAAATAAACGCAGCACTTTAAAGCGAGAGGGTCGTCACCTGCGCACACACCGGAATTGAGTCCCAAGCGACAATAACACGCGCTAAAATGCAAAGGCTCATGGGTAGGCACTTGTTTGTAAACAATGGAACACTATAGCAATCTGACGCATGCGCAGGTGACGACTCCCCCGCTTTAAATTCAATTAGCACATCACAGTGCAGAGGGTGCTGTTGTGACTTTTCTTACCTGGTCTGGAGTTGCAGTCTTTCCAGTGCCGATAGCCCAGACTGGTTCATAAGCTAGTACCACTTTACTCCAGTCAGATACAGCTTCTGTAAAACAATATGTTCTTATTTTAACGCTGAAAGTTTATTGCGTTCGAACAGGGACTAAAAATCCCTGAAATGATTTATTATATGCGTAAAATCAACGATTAACTTTGATTAAGTTTTGAACAGACATTTTTTAACTCCCTGCACCCCTTTGTGCAATATGCGTCAGATCGGTGTAGAAAGAAAGCCGACCTTCAGTGTCAATGACTACGGTAGTACCTGAGATACATGCCACATCAAAATTTGAGATGAATATTATCCAGAGTAAATCAATTAACACTGTTAATTATTTTATTTTATTTCTATTTCCATTCTATTCTATATTCGTACCTTTAATGGCTTTGGTCTGCCTGAAAACAACCTCTTCTGTCTTTCCTGCTTCTCTCTCATCTAGTTTCTCACCAATACATGCGATCACTTTTATGCCACAGCTCAATGCATGACTAACTTTCGCAGCAATTAGCTGAATCGATACAGAACAGAAAAATCATCAACTATTAGCAGTCAAAATTCACCTTAATCGATATTACTCAAAAGTTTCCTACTGGCTTCAAAAGTGTCAATTCATCAATTGCAGTTAAATGCACTGCATTTGTTCCATTACAAATCTACTGTAGAATACTTTTATTTTCGCTTGGAATTTATTTTCGCTGAAGGGATGATTCAGTGCAAATATATTTCACATTCAACTCATTAAAAATCAGTGAAAATAAATTCCATACAGAACGCCCAAAAAGCCTTTTCAGCGAAAATTCCACAGTATGTTTAAAATAGTTCATAGTTGATACTAACTGCAATTTTCAGTTTATGTTCACTTCTATTAATAAAAATGATACATACAAATTTTGGTACAACTACCACACGATGGTTGTATGGTAGGCCTAAAGTTAGAATGTACCCTCTGGTGAGCCTAAATTGGTGAGCCTAAAGTCGATAAAAATGACTCAGAATAACATGAACAAAATATCAATGTACTTTGTGTCTTGTTATATACCTCATCACTTTCACCAAAGACATGTCTTCTCTCAGAGTGACCAAGAATTGCCCAATCAATACCATTGTCCTTCAACATAGCAGGGCTGCAAGAAAAACAGATGTTATGGGCTATACTGGCAAACTTGTATGCAATGCTTCATCAAAATGTGATCAGCTATAGCCATGTATTCATTGTAAATTATTAGTGTCTTCTTCAACTTTAAAGCGAGAGGGTCATCACCTGTGCACACGCAGTAATTGAGTCCCAAGCAATAATAACACACACTAAAAATGCAAAGGCTCATGGGTAGACGCCTGTTTGTAAACAATGACATGCTGTGGCCATCTGACGCATGCGCAGGTGACAACTTCCCCGCTTTAACAGGCAGACCCAAATAGCATTACAATCATGAAAACTCAGTACGAGGCTGCACTAGTGGAAAACCATGGAGCAAAAAATCCAATTTGATTAAAATCAAAAGTACTGTAAAAACTCATTGTAGTGAGTAAATAGCATGGAAATAAATACTATTTTTTTCTGTGCACAAATTAAAAGGATACAGTTTTGAGACCATGAATTTATTAATATATTTTTTTTATGGTAGATAGTGAATCTGATTTGCTTTAATCATACAACCTCCAGTTCCAAAATAAATCTCCTTAATTTAAGTTTGTACATCTGAACAAATGAACAAGCAAATTACATTCTAGCAGCTCTATATGGGCAGGATGTCAGCCTTTAGAATGTGCATTTTTAGAGAGGTCTGTAACGCATGTTTGATTGGTTTCTGATCCTACAAGACATGAACATGATTTGTATAGGTCTAATATTGTTTGATGCAATACCAATTCGCGCCCACATATCAACTATTGCCTCTTTTCTTTTTGCAGTTATTGATACTTGCCTTATTTCTCCTGTGAAAGCACCTTTTTCAACTTTGTAACAATTCTGTGCGGCAACACCAATTTGTGAGTTAAGTTTTCCGCGTACATAGGGCAAGTAAATGGGAGATGGAGCAACGACTACCTCTATTGAAGAAACAAAAATTCAAAGATGAGTGATATATGATTATCCATGGCTTTAAGGTAGCGAGAAGGGAAATTTTCACTTTTTTCTTGATTTTTCAAAAATTGATAAAACGTTCACTTTAGACCTTGATACATCATCCCAGGTTTACAAAAGATCGAAATTGCGAAATAACGTCGCTCAAATCAATGTTTTAAAACGCTAGCAGAAAAGACTACAACTGCCGTTTGCATATTGTTTATCTTTGAAAGGGTTTAAATGATAACATCTTATCTGTATACTCCGTTGTTGACGATTCTGATATAACTGGTGATAAGCTTCCAGTTGCAAACAATGAGTGTTTATCTAACGTCCATTGTCAGCATTATTGTCAGTGAAGACTTCGTCGGAGAAACATGGCCATACAGTACTCATTTCGCCCAACCTTCCACTTTTACATCGAACGCTTAACGCTTAATTTCCGACCATGTGGTATTGTCCGACCGGAAACCGACCGCATTTTAATCGCATTTTTTTTTTTTTTTTTTTTTTTTGGCTCGCTCGCTCATTGAAAACACCGGCCGCTCGTCCAAACACTGATCACTGGCGCAGGAGTGGTCGAAATGGTGGTTTTGATAGTAAAGTGTGAACGTACAACTAACTAGTATTAACTATTATTAAATTCTGAACGGCACTTCAAATCTAATAGTTGTATGACACTTGTATCGTGAAAGCAACTGAACTGGGACCTCTTGTTACGTGTTTTGGGCGCTTGTTCTAAATGTAATATGTTATTTTATTTTAATGAGACAATCACGTGAAAAAAAAACATAGGTAACTCATTTTGACAGAGCAGAGAAACGAGGAAATGTTAATGATTAATTCCAAAAATAACGATACCGAATCCATGTCGGTCCATGTCTGGTAAAATTTGACATTCAATTTTTAAAATTAGGTCACGATCATTGAATGACTTCGGTCTAAACCGTATACGTATACGTAAAATTGTTCCCACAAAAAATATTTTCGACTAAAAACGGCCACAGGCCCTGAAAAAATCGAACAGAGCTTGACATGTATGAATAATTTATTGGGCTTAAAAATTTAGTTATAGCCATAGATATTTGGTGGCCAGTCGATGAACAATTTCGAAACTCAAGATTCACACGGCTGCGAAAGTAGAACATTCCGGAGGCGGTGAAACGGAAGAGCCAAACTTAACGCATAAAAATAGAACACGTATTTTGACCTCTGTGGCCAACCAATGGCTGATCACAATTACGTTTGCGGTCGTTGCCAAAGAACTCTGCGTCCATCGCCTGGCGATGCTCTTCACCCCCCCCCCCCCCCGGAATGTTCTACTTTCGCAGCCTAATCGCAGATTTTTCGAAAAACGTCGGAAAAACACAAGAATTAGTAGAAATGTTCCTATTTTGGGCGGATTGTTGATAGAGAATAATGTCTTTATTACACGGTCGACAGACACGGCCGACAGACATTCCAAACAATCAAAATTATCAACGAAAGACTAGGTTTATTTTAGGCTTAGAAATATATTCTTTCAGTCAGTCCATGCATGGAACTGCCATTTAGCTTCATGGTCCTTCAGCTTGTCTTCGCCTTGAAGAAAACAACAATAATTATACAAAACACATTGCGAAGACTCAATAATCAGGAAAGAAAACCCAGACAACCATGTCGTACTTGTGTTGAAATACATTTTGTATTTCACGTCAGAATATTGTTTAAAATAAAATATTCAGTCCAAGCCAAATCGAGGCCAAAGGATCAGGTTGCGTGCTTATAACTTCTGTCAGCTGTTCAACATCTATAAAAACCATAAAGACAATTATAAGACAATGTGAACCTCAGAAATTTTTCTGTTAGTCCGAATTTTAAATGCGTGCGAGCGAGCGGTGATATTTCGGGGTTTGCGCGGTCGAAAATAAAACAAAATAATTGTCCAATTCAACAAGCGGTCAAAAAAGCGAGAAAAAAGGTGTTTGGAAAGCGGGAGCCGGCGGGAGGTAGTGCAAAATGAGTACTGTAAATTTGCGCAACTTTCCTTTAAATCGTTTTATTTTCCAAGTCAATATTCTATTTTACTAATACCATGTTTTCTAACGCAGTGGCGAAAAAAAAGCGTTGACAGATGAGGCAAAGAAAAATCTGCCACTCAGTGTCACACTCTGACACAGCAATTTTGTTTTCAAACAACAGCCATTTTGTTTCACCATGAAAACCGTTTTATTAGATCACTTATCAGAGACACTTGAAGGATTAGCTTGTTTGTAAACTGTCAGCGTGTACAGTGGGACAGTAATGTTTGTCAGAGGATTATCCCTCGTTATTCATTTGCATAACAATGGAAACCCGAACGTTCCTGGAGTGGGGACTCAAATGCCAGCAGTTTTCTTCATTTTTCACGCTCGAGCATGAAATTATTCATTAACAGACACTCTTTATGAGCTCTATGATATCAGTGGTTAATATGTTTGGCCATTTTTAGTGAATATTTATAATAATGTGGCAAATCTACAGTGTTTTATTAACCAAAACTGTTTTTCGCGTTTTTCTCGAATTGAAGTTTCGATTGAGTACGACTCATTGGGACCGCCGCCAAATCAAGTGCGTTCGGACTAGGACATTCAAACTCGCAGTTATCGTTCAATAGATAATGATGGTGCAAAATATGTCTGGGTTTTTAAAGAAAATGCTTTGTCACAGAATAATAGTCTGTTAAAGGTGTCAAGTATGAAATAATTTGAGGACAAAAAAACAAACCTGCATAGAAATCGGAATAATAGGTCTTTTGATTATCCGAGACGCATTTCAATGGACTTGATTACGGACAATGCATGACGTAAATTTCACTAGGAAATTCTGCAGTGTGCTCTCGCAATCAAGGACTTAGTTATTTTTGCAAGATTCGCCATTTTTGATGTCACGTGATAATTATGTAAACAATGACTGTCCAGTTTGTGCGAACTTGTACCTCTATACTTAGTCTTTTGAAATATATAAGCTAAATTACTGTTCTGAGCAACACAACAGACAGAGAATGTTTTATTCGAAAATGTCACAAAACCCTTCTCGCTACCTTAAAAAAGTTGCATTCGAATCAAACGCGCCCTCTCGTATCAATGTGTTCGTGTATAATGACATTGCATTGACTTTTTATGGAACGAAATGACCCTTACGCTGACCCCAGTTCCCAACGCCGTGTCTGACATGGATTTGCCGACAACAAAGTGACAGTATGCAAAGAATAATACAATAGACACGGACTGACATTGAAGGGAAGCCATTCCGTGAAATATGGGAGCCTGCGTGCGTGCAACAGAAATATAAAGGCCCAAATAAAATTATAAAACGTGTGCACGGTTCGACATGTAATGGAGGGTTACTGACCGGTGTTTGGATTTAGGCCGCCTTCGTTTAAAAACTTCACAATACCATCTATGCTTTCCTTGTTACCGTTCATCTTCCAATTACCACCAACGAAGAACTTTCTTTCACTCGCCATATTTTCAATTTATTTTTTCTTGTTTTACTCCGACAAGACAGTATTCGACTAAAACCAGAATTCGAGCTATGCGGCAATTGCAAACCGGGCAACAGAGAAAGAATTTGAGGAATTATTAGTTGGCTGATTCGAACACGTCTCTCGTAATATTTCTTTTAAAATAGTCAGTTTAAAATAAATAAAAAAATGATGAGAGAGCATGATTGATTTTATACAATAAATACATTTTGGAACTACGACGGAGAAGAAATTAAGCTGAATTGAAACAAAGCTTTCTAAAAATGCAACGATAGTAACATCGCCCTCAACGTTTGAAGGATTACCATGTGCCAGTTTTATGTCTGGAAAGCGAAATTTATCGTTCAGATTTATCGTTGGACCAGGGACTGTAGTTGGACTAACGATCCCAGTGTTACTCTATGATTGATTTTTATTACTTTACCTTTTTATTTTTTGCAATTCATCTTTTATTCTGAGACCTTATTGCAGTAATCACTATTGTGTGAAATAAATAAATTCATATTGGTAATGTGTATTTACGTCACTAATTTCGTGAATGTAAATTAATAGATTGATAATACCGTTTCGACATGTACACGTATATGTAGTAAAAATCAACGAATAGAATTCAGAGCACTCTTCAAATTCTTCTTTAAATAACAAGCTTTGGTGTACTTAGTGGCACTCAGGCTCGAATATCGTAATGCCAGGGCGGCAAAGTCACGCACCCAACCACCATGTGACCGCCATCTGCAACCAGTGATGTATGTGTCAGGAACACTTGGAAAATTACAGCAGTAGTGTCTCAAAAATAGATAAAGGGATGTTACATAAATTCTAAAGTTAAAGGCAATTAAAACAATAAAAGAGCAGTGAATGTCATAAAGTATTAAATTAAATTAATCTTTAATTTTAATTCCCAATGTTTGTTGAGACAGTTACATTTAATACTATATTGTCAAGAGATTAATTAAGATAAGTACACCATTGTTTAATTAACAATTATGATGATCAAGCCACTAGACAAAGAAAAAAAGCCAATGCAAAAACCTAACATACCTAAATATTACAAGTGACTATAAAAGAACATATATACATGTGTAGTTGTTTCGTGTGTTTTTTGAGGGCGTAAACTTCATTTCAATTGTCACATTGATTGTCACATTGGCAATTTGATCACGTAAGAAATGGTGAATGGTGGTATATAAACGATATGAATTACTTTCTTGCTATATCATCCACTATGATGATGTTTTTAACATAGAGTAAAATGTTAATCCGTTAGTGTATGCCCATTTATAAGTGATAATGAAAAATCGTCTGTATGGTTTTTTTTTACAAATGTATGTGAAAATGTACAATACAGACAAGCCAGACAAAGCTCAAATCAAATGCAAATAGCTGCACTATGTACAAGAGTCAATTACAGGACAACATAAAACAACAACAATAACAACAAATTATATAAAAGTTAGTCAATATAAACAAAGTATCCAAGGTCGGCTTGATATTGTAGTAAATAAAGGAACGAAACAATATGAGATATTCGAAAATCATAACCTACCGGGATGGTGATTTTACTTTTCTTATTTAGTTAGAGAGCAAATTTGCACCTTGATTCACTTTGACACAACTCCAATTAGCAAACATGTTCTATATGTCTTCTTGCTACATCACTGGTGGAAGTATTAAATAACAGTTCATATGTAAAAACATCAAATCTTACACCACTCATTATAATTAGTGTATTTTCCATGTAGCTATTTCAATATGAACATCAAATGTCTCTTCTTTGCAATATATTCTTGTATATTATTTATTAGTACGGGTTTTTCTTTTTAACTTTTTTATCCTTGGGGCCATTGCACATTTATTCATAGTAAACAATCCCAATCCTTTTTGAAATGTTCACTTTATCATTGAATATTGTTATTCTATATAATAAAGTCTATATAATAAACCCTCTCCCGAATTTGGCAATACCATGTTACCAGCTGCTATCTCGTGCTATCTTGATGTAAACTTCACCGAAACTTGCACACGATGCGAGTCCCTCAATGCTTTCATAGCCACATACACGGACATAGGTAGTTCACTGAGCACAAATACACACACGAGTTTGGTGCTACATAGTTGTAGATCCATAGCTCTCATTGTTTTGGTCTTTAGTCTTTGTGATGGTGTTTTAGCCATTTCTGACACATTTGGTTTCATTAAATTTTTATTATTTTCAGACATTAGGATTTTTATAACAATCCTAATATCTGAAAATAACAAATTTAATGACACACAATACAAGGGATAATTTTCATTAACACCAGAATATAGCTCTAAAAAAATACATAATAAAATCTATACTAGGTACTAGTACGCTAAAACACTTCTTGACACAACCCCTTTCTAAGATGGAAAATAATGATTGGATTAGTACATGGCATTTCACATCAAATAACACGAGAAGAGTCATGGTTATAATCCCAAGTCATATTGCCTTAGATACCACATGATGAAGAAAACACCGACCCCAACCGCAGTTTTACATTATTACCAGCCGCTATGTTATTTGTTTAACACTCTAATGTGTTATCACTTTTGTTTACTACCTTTTTTTTCTATAATCCATCTTCAAACTTTATCAAAATACTTATTGTATATCTCCCCATGAGTTCTCTAAACGATGTCTCAAATCCTCAAGTACAATTAAATATTTAAATATCACAGCATTGACTTACTGGCCCTTTTAAATTTGCATAGCTTGAATGGAAAGTGGTTTATCCCACTACCAATACCTAGACTATGGTTTGTCTGATTTTCTAATTTACATAGTAGTTATTACAGTGTATGATATTCGCAGTCGCGGGAGACGGGCGGGCCTGGATGATGATTCCTGAGTCAAGTGAGCTGTGTTATGGAAGTAAACGTGCAGTGTGGATACTTTTGAAATACTTTCGTTGTACTGACACTATACACGTATATGTGAACATAGTAGCATACAGTGCTGCTGGCATTGTGCAGCTGTTCTATCAATGTGGCAGAACTGGGGGGGGGCACTTATCTACATAGTTGCTTGTCTAATTATTTATATTACATTTATTCTCTATATATACCAAATCCCATCTAGTCTACGTGAGTAGCGCCAGCTAGTGTTCATTTATTAAATACAAAAACACTTATATATCGCGTTTTGAAATAATGCATTTACTACTAAGTACATTTCTCACATCGTGACAGTTGCAGTGATATACATTTGCAATGTGGCAATCTAAACATCAAAACACTTACAGGGCCTTAAAATAGAAGACATAAAAAGATTATTATCAGACCTGCACTGCAGATAAACTCTCAGCTCTGATTTATTTTTATAAAAAAGTGTCACTTGTTTTTAACCAATTGGTGTTTTTTGTTTTTTGGAGAACACAAACGTTACAGTTTTGACATTTGATAATATATATTTATGTTGCAACGACCAAATGCCAAATAGAATGGGATTTACGTTGGTAAGTTTAGATTATATTATTTATATATTATGTTTAGAGCTGTTTTTGGCATTCAACGATATGTATCATTATGATCCAAAGAAACATTTGCAAAAATGATTCTCTGTTGTATGCTGCTGTATAATGTCGTTGACATACACTAGTTGTTATCGATGCAATGGGAGTTGCACTTGAAAATATATGGTTACATTTTAAGCGCGGCTTGTTTCACGACCAACACTTACTCGACCAGCTTGTGCATCACTTTGAATAGTGTGAATCACACTTTCCTTTTCAATAACAGATTATAAAAGAAAATTAATTTGCCCTCTATTAAGATAAATAACATCTTGTTTTATGAGGTATTATAAGATTGTTTCAAACTAGATTGTACAATTAGATGATTGATTAGTCGGATGGTATGAGATAAACTTGTGAACATCGACTCAGTAATTAACACATTCTTACAATTATTATTTCGCAATGAGCAACAAAAATGACAGGACTGAACAATTAAACGTAATTGCTGCTGTACTATGCCATATTCGAAGGTTTGACGAGTCGTGTGCAGCAATTGACTAAGCATGTTATACATTCAAATGAGTCTAAGGAACATTAATACTAGAGGGTATACTGGGTGTTAAAAAGTCGTTTGGATTGTCCGCTTGTAAGGTGTCGTTGCGTTGATTTCAGCAGGGGCGGATCTAGAGTTCTGGAATGGGGGGGGGGGCGATAAGTTGACCAAAGGCCAAGTTCGCGAGCGCCGATGGCGCGAATCCCTTGTGAGGGCTCTGGGGGTATTCCCCCAGAAAAAAATAAATTCTAGATGCGCTCAGATGCGATTTCCAAGCACTTGGGCGCTTAATTTCCTAATATAATCCCCCATTTTTTAGGGTAACAATATCCACATCTGAAAAGTACTGAAAAGAAACCTACATTAATTATAAGAACTCCTCAACTAAATAAAATACTGTCAGGCCAGTGTAGTTAAATTATCATCCCAAAGGTGAACAACTTTTGCTATTGCATAAAGACGGCAAATGCAGAGCCTTTCTCCCGAAAGTTGTCCATAATAAAGTGCCTGACTATTGGTGGACGACAAGGGCTACTTAGTTAAAGGTTTTCTCTCATTATTAGTATTGACTCCACACCGTACATGATATGCCAATAAGATAATCTATGATAGATGCAATGCAGGGTATTATTGAATAATTCCGAAAATAATCAGAAATTAAACATCATTCGTTTTATAATCCCAGCTACATACCACAGTTTTTTTACCATTCGATATACCGGTATTTACATTACCACTCATTCTGAAATAGTTCATGAAACACTGAAAAACACCTGTCATCATTGTCCAATGGTAATTATCTGTCAATTTGATAATGGATTAGCAATGAGCACCCTTCTTGGATGTTTCCGAGCATACATATCAATGACTTTTCTGTAGTCAAGTTGAATGTCCTTATGCACGAAGAGAAGAACCAGAGCATTGAACCTGTCTTCACCCATGGTTGATCTATAGGCATTCTTCACGAATCTCAGCGCTGAATTGGTTCGCTCAACAGTGGCACTGGTTGCAGCAGTACTCGATGAGGAAGGAATAGCATCTTCATTTTGGTCAAATTCTGATTCTCCGTCAGAAAGGTCTGGATTGGTCGTTATCTTCATCAAGGTGGTTGACTTTGGCTGAAGTGAAAATGCTATTGTTTGAAAATAGCGGGCCTGTGAAATCACACCATTCATTCGGATCGTTTGGTAAACTTTTTCCACGTAATACAATTGCTTGAGACATGACAGGGGAAATTACGAATACATTAAAACTTTATAAATCGCTTGGAATAATCGCAAAGTGAAAGGCATGCCGCTGTCATTTCAAAATTTAAATGAAGTTTCATTGGTTTCTTTTGTTTTAGCTACCTAGCAGCACTTTCATCTGATTTCAAAATCTTGTTTTGATATTTGAATAGTCTTGAAATATTGTGTACTCATCATGAAAACATCAAGAAATATTTCAGAGGACGAGGCACTTGCAGAAGAAATACGAAAGTAGCCGTACGTTTACAAAAAACCTGAAGGTTACCAAGAAAATATCTTGTCAGAAATGCATGGAGAGCAGGCCTATATCAAACAGGATCAAAATTAAAGCTATCGTTACGGTATGGCCAACGTTTCTGGACCTACAAGGAGAACAACCCCCTTTTTACTTTAACGTAAAATTATAAATTCGAACATGAAAAATGGAAACAAACCGTTCTTTCGTGGAAAAATATTGAAGAACGTGAGCTGCTGTGGTTTGCGTTTGTTGGCGAGTCGCGTGTTGTTGGCATGGCTGCCACGCACGGTCGGGCGTGATGATCGGATTGCGACGCTGCGAATTTCTGGACTTTTTTCTCCCAAGCACGAGCACTTTCGCATACAAAACGCTAGACATTGCAGTGTAATTGTAACAGTACCGCCTTGGAGTTAATTTTGTCGTTTCACTAAATTGAAAATTGCTAATTTTGTTGTTGGCTGTTAAAAATAGGGGGACCGCGGCCCCCTTGCCCCCCCCCCTCTAAATCCGCCACTGTTTCAAGTTCAGCTTGATGTTTTCTGCTTTCTCGGTTGTTCAATTTGGGACACAGATAGGTTGAGGGGGTTATTAGATTCGACACCACATAGCTTGAAATGATGTGGTCCAAATCAAAATTCACTACGGCGACCTGGCCTGAAAACATGTCGTCAACATTCTTTCTGTGTATTCATTACAAATATGACGTCAGAAAATAACGGTAACAATTTGTATAGGGCGCAAGCTGTGCCACCGTGTATGTTTAATGTACTTTTTAGTCATATATTTGTTTTCTTTTTTTTCAGAGGCAGCAGTTATGTAATTTTTAGTTCAAAGCATGGTTGATTGTCAGATAGGCTTAAGTCAGGCTCAAACCAGTCCTTGGCAACTTGGCTGGCAATGTTGCTGTTTTGATGTTCGGAACAATATGGCGGTGAAAGTAAATATTTGAGATAGCTAGATTATCGCATCAATGAGCAATAGCTAACAGCGATGCTGATTGTACAAGGTATAATAATAATAACACATGAATAATATATCATCATTCCAGATACTCTGTGTTCATGAAAGGTACCGATATTTACATATCTCGATTACATAATCAGGCATCCTACAGTATACACTGAAACGTGACGCCTACCCTGGCGAGAGATTTTATATTATTTTTCATAGAAGCGGTAATAAATTTTCCGAACAATCACAGGCATGGATGAACATAATTTAGATATAATCTGGACGCTCAATCTGCATGGCAGTGGCATATCTCAACCTATCATTTGAATTTATTCTAATACGTCTTTACAAAAAATACCATTATCCATACCCACGGCTCTTGAAACATACTGTTGGTCTTCAACATTATAATAGAAATATGTGTGGAAATTCATAATCGTTATGGCCATCAGATTTTAGCCTGCAAATCGCATTTCATGACGATATATCTTGCCACAGTGTTCCACTAAATATGTGCCTGACTAGAGTGTGTAGCCCCATGATGGTAGTGATGAGTACACACCTCTCAGTGGCGCCGGCACAGGGGGCCCCCTCAGAAACCCTCTGTGTCAGCACCCCCCCCACCCCCCAATGCAGGATATCGCGTTTTAGGTGGTCTAGACCCCTTAGTAAGGTCGCGCCTTTGGCGCAAGATTTGTGAGTAGGTGAGCCTCTATGCAAAAATTGGTGCCGCTGCATTTGCCGCTTAACAGGCGACATACGCTCAGGTTGTTTGGAGTAGCAAAAAGGTTTGCCGCATGCGGTTAATACAAAAATAAATCTGTGTAGTTATTGAGTCGGCTTGACCCACATTCTAGAACCATGGGCTTCACATTAGCTACCGTTAAAAAACACCCATTTTGTTGTAAAATTTGCAATTTGGATATAAAAAAAATAATTACGAACACTCCCCATTACACGTAAATCAGGCTGCTAAACAGAATAACATATCGGACCTTTTTTTAACCAGCGATCTGTGGATGTTTGCATAGATGTACTATTATGCATTAACAATATATGTGCATTATCTGTGTTTGTGAATAGACTCAACAATTCTACTCTCAGACTGGACAGCTGTAGGCTGTCATGCGTATAATTCTCAAAAGATATTCCAGACACATTGATAACAAACACTGTGTACACTTTATATGTAAGCTGTTGCACACTGTAAACACTGGCGGGTCCAGAAATTCGGTAAGGGGGGCACTTCTATTGACGTGGCCTCTGGAGGGCTGGGTTTGTCGATTCATTTGTCATTTTTTTGCGACTGGCGCCCTTCCCCTAAACCCGCGCGTGGTAGGAGAAATAGTAATCATTTCTGCAACGACTATGCTTTCAAATTTTACTGTAGTGCTTGTTAGAATGAGGTCGCACAGTTTGATTTACGCTGTCATTTTGATTATATTTTTAAAATGATTATTCTTTTAACGTCGATAGGAACTTCGCATCACACGACATATTAATAATACCAGATTAGTTTTAGGTACGCCCGACTGTCGTCAGTCTACATAAGACAATGTTGAAATTGTAATTTCTGTCATGACATGCTATTTAATATGTATGTTTATTCACAAACCGAACTCTGTTGGTGCAAGTACTCTAGCGGTGCGTCCAAAGAACTTCATTCTAATTTGTTATCTGTCAAACTCTCAAACTGTTGTTGCTATGTATATCTCAGTTCACGCTCAGGGTGACACACTTCTATAAATTTTGACGATAATAGAGATGGTATACAGTAGAATAGGATTATGGAATGGGGCGTGACAAGAGCATTGCCACGGATGGTGTATGCACATGGAGCCCAGGAACTATGTACAACTGTACGCAGTCCCTATGAGCGTGTGTGTGTGTGTGTGGGGGGGGGGGTAGCGGCTGGTATCTTGTGTAAGAAATAGACAAGGAATGAAGGCTCCAGTGAGCTCATATTTTTTAAACTGGAAAAAAACAGACGAACAGAAAGAAAAATGAAATCTATAAAAAATACCAGGTTGAAGAGTATTAGTTGCTCTGCCTTACCTATATTTTACCTATATCTGCAGAATAAATCAAGAAAACTACACAAATTGACTCCATTTATGAATAATTAACGGTTGGCCCGATCGCCCGGCACAGTTGGAGGCGTGGCCTGTTCAAAATGTGCCAACAACCAATCACAGTACCGGTTACGAACCAGTTGAGCGAGGCTAACCGAGTCGTAACCTTGGTGTGGTTCGTAACTAAATATACAACCCGTGGTGATACTGCCTGCATAGAAGCTAACAACACCATGAGGGCTGGGGCTGGGTCTGCTGGTGAGATATTCAGTCAAACAAACGACTGTCCTCTGTGGTAGAAAGATTTCTAACGTGCATCTAGTGTTGTGTGGCAGATTACTGTGATGTCGGATGATACTGCCGGGACAGCATATGTAAAAAGGCACAGGCTGAGTTGTGGACAAATGAACTTTCAGTGAGGGGGGGGGGGAGGTATGATAATATTCCAAACTACTGCGTCTATATGCTTTACAAAAGCAACGTTGACTTGGGTAGGTGCATGGTGGGGAAACACAGAATCAACATTCTATAATCAGCTGCTCTTTCTTCTGTTTCTTCCTCCTCTATGAAATATACCATTGATGTTAGAGGTTGTGTTTGCGATAGCTCTTGACAGTGGGGGCCACAAAAATCTGGAAAAGGTGTTTCAACTTATCACAGTTCCTAGCTAAGTCTCTTTTTTGTCAACATGTATATTCCATCCTTTTCATCAATTGTTTTCTAGAAGATTAAACCTAACAATAAATCGGGTGTTCGGCCATTCTCCATAATCAGAGAAGTCAAATCGTTCAGTTCAGTTTCATAACTACTTTCCCTTGCTTAGGGATCAATGTAAGGCTGTATGCGATCATTGATTTGCTTCGTGGTTTCTTCTGGATTTATAAACAACATCACAAAACCAGTAAAAAGACTACCCAAATTAGGTTGAAATATGGTATTTTTCTTTTTACTCTTGTTGGTTTCAGTCGCCACACAAATTAATAATTAAACTTCACACTTCCAGTCATAGCTTTAGATGGCAAAAATAATATTTATAATAATCCATGACGTAAGTGGATATTTGCCATAACACATGGTTTAATTATTAGATCATGCACCCTCCTGGACACGTGGTTAGGATGATCCCTGGAAATAAATAAATTAAGCACATTTATTCAAATGCGCTGCCATATATAGAATGTTTTGAGCGCAATCAACATCTGCGTCGTACACAATTTTGGGCTAATCTGCACTGGCTCGGAAGGTTGTAAATGATTAGCTAGTTTGAATTTGCATAACAATACTGACAATGGACGTGCATTCAACGCCACAAGTTTTTTTGTTTTTTTTAGCCAATCAGAATTCATCTTCCGAGCCAGTGCAGATCAGCCGACAATTTTCATCCTCATCTCAGTGTAGCAGGGCACGGAAAGAGGTTTCCTGTGACTCGCTTGACAACTAAGGTATGTTTCGACTATAATAATACCTGGTCATACTATGAAACAAAACCGTACATTCATATTACTATGGGTATTCCATGTATTTCCAACCACTTAGCGATATGCTCTTCTCTATGAATCATTACATATGTGTTAGAGGGTGTTTTTGGAATGACGCTGGACACTGGGGTCTACTAAACTCTGGGATAGGGATTTTACTTCTGCACAGCTTGTCATCTATCTGAACTGTTTATCACTGTCAAACAGCGTTTCATATGATGTATGAAAAACGAAAAAATATGAAAAACAAATGTTAAAATATGAGCATTTAAGTTCAATTTGAAAGCATTTAAATTTAAAAGATGAAATACGGATGTTAAATTTGAGCATTTAAGTTTAAAATGTGAGCATTTAAATAACAAATATGAGAAATAAAATTTGAAAGTTATTGCGATGGTTAATTTGAACATAGGGGAAGCATAACGAAACCTGAGTTTCACACCCGGTCGAATTTCGGGTGAGGCGAATTTGCGGGCAAAATCCATGCAACGACGAGTGAACACACCCAACGGACATAGATACAAACCACGTCTATTCAATGGTAATCGTCAGTTTGATAGAAACATCTAAGTAAACGTAGCGATGAGGGTAAACACGCGGACATACAACGAACGGCATAATTGCGTGAAATTAGTTTGGAACTGTCGGTCCGTTTGATTGATTGTGCGTTTGTCCTGCCAGACATCTGGTGCCGTCGATTGCTTGTTGGCCGTTATAACTGTAACAACAAACTGGCTACATTTTAAAAACAATCAGCGACGAAAAAGCGGAGGTTAATGAGACAAACCATTTTACTCAAAGGAGTGGTAACTGTGATCTCATTTGTGTAGAAGAAACCCGGAATGTGACACGTTCGTATAAAAACAAGATTTGGATGGTAACGGTTCGACAATTTTCGAAATATACCGATAACTAAATCCTGTAATATCCTGGAGCTGCCTAACACCCCGGCCTGGCAACCCAGTCTGGCACCCATTTGAGTTCAGGAAGTAGAAGTTTCTCTGACCACGCGTTGAGTGTGTACAGTCATCATTGTTGTGAAAAACATTTGTGTGTGTGCAATAGTCCGGGAAATTTTGTTTTAACAAAATAAAAAGGTGTTTAGAGCGACTACCGTTGTCTTTAATCAGCTTCGAAAATTTTCCATATTCTATATGCTCTGCCATTGAGAAAATTACACTAGCTGACACTAGACCATTCTTCAGTGCAACGGGATATCTGTTCGTTTAGCTCAGAAAATTTCTTAGCCACCACATCCTCCAGAAAGAGATATACCGTGTTTTAACGAGGGTAACAGTTTATTCTGGGTCCGTTGCTCTTTTTTTTGTGTCGGCGTTTAGTCTTTGTGTTGTTTTTTTATAGTTGGTGTCATCAAATTTGTTGTTTTCAGACATTAGGATTTGTATCGACACAGAAGAACTATGCCCCCTATAAACTAGCCTAACACAAATGTGCGTCACCAATACAACATTCACCGTCACCTATTTATATTACGTGCAGTGGACGGTTGGGCGTTATGTTTGCTACAATGTATTTGTTTATCATAATTGTCTACTCTACTAATCAAAACATAACCGTTTACAAACCCTGTCGCCGACACTGGGACACGTTTCGATCTGACTAATTTCACGCAATTGTGACGTTTGTTGTACATTGAATACGAATGATAAACTTCCTTTTTACATTCCTAAGGAAATAGCCTTTAGAAACTCTGTGGGTGATGGTACAATTTGCATAGTATTTGTGCATATAAAATTACGACCAATTCACCATGTAAACAACACAAAACGAAGCGAAGGAAAACAAAAAAATAGCACAGTTTTTCTGACATTACCCCCACCCAGTTGCTAGTGGTCCATCCTCATTAAATTAATATGACGACCATGGCTATGGTGGTTACACGTAGCCCAATTATTCCAAAGTACTCACATTTTTGCAAGGTTATTTTACACATCGGTACGACCATAGACCCTCTAAAAGAGGGATGGGAAACTGCCGGCAAAGATCAAAGTAAGCGCGAGGGGTGGATGTACGATGTAAATTGGTACGGAGAACTGTTTATTTATTTTAACTAAGATGCTTATCGGCTGTCGTACATCCGCCTGACGTCACACTGTCAACAAAGAAGCGCCACCACAGTGATGCTATCGACACTTTCACTTGGAAGCGTTATTCCTGTTACTCAGCTACTTCGCTTGTATTCAACAAATTTTTGCAGTTCCTTGTGATATTTTCGTGTGTTATGTGTTTAACAGTCTACATATTCATATCAGGTAGGTAAATGATACATTTTATTTCAGTGAAACGGGAAAGTGTTGTTTGTGATCGTTGGCGAATGTTTTGTACAGCCCCGGGCAGTCATCATGTTAGAGCCCAACAATCAATGACGAACTTCTAACCCGTTTTCTCTGCAGTTTGATTACCAAATCGATTGACATTTCTTAGTCTCGTATTTAGATGCCTTTAACCATATTGTCCTATGCTTATTTTCGATATACAGCTACTTTTTGTGCAGCAAATTCACTCTGAAATCATTGTTGTAATCGCTCTCCCCCCATTGCTGTATCGACTTGGTACACTTATCCCAGAACGTTTATGTCCCGCAATACTTGTTTTCAATAATTTATAAGTCCACAAAACTATAAAATTTTATTTTTAGAACACATTCATGTCAACGTGAGAGATACGTTTTAAAAATACATTGCATATTTACGATTCTCCGGGGAAAAGAATATGGCATACATGTACTCAGTAATGTTGACTTTCCGTGCCGCCATCTTTTATTTTTCGATGGCTGGGGTCAATCGATTTTCGGTCTTTGTTGTTTCGCTAAAAGAAAACATGTCGGCTGCTTTATATACATGTTATTCGTGTCCCTTTAATTAAAACAGTCTTGGTTTTGGGATAATATGTGCAGCATTTTGACGACTCTGAATCTCCACGTTCGCCCTTGGTTTTTAGTGCTGTAAATGTTCATATCATAAAAAAAATGGGTCAAGTTTGAAAAATAAAATAAGGCATCTGTCAGTGTTTGGTTGGTCATTTTAAATGAAAATTGTACTTCCTTAATTGCAATGATCACCCAGGGAGAGAAATTGGGGCCTATTTTCTCTAAAATACTGTTGCTAGAATTATAAGATATAAAAATTAATAGCCCACTTGCCTTGGAATAACATTTTAAGTGTTTGCTTTATTACATCTTAGATATTAAGAGTGTGGTGTGGGTAACAGTCCAAATTGTACTGATTTAAAAAAAATAGACTCGAATCTTTCTATGGCTTTTTTTGAGAAACTGGCAATTTAAAATGTTGTTCAACTCACTATATTACAGTAACTTAGTTATCTTATACCAATTATCGTTGGTTCCATATGGTAAAGATATCTCAAAATGACCTGGTAAATATATATAGTGTTACCTTATGTAACCAAATAATGCTCATTAAACATTATTAGCTTTATGCACATTACAGTTCAATTAAAAAACAAAAACAATTTTTGTTTATTTTGTAGCTCATCATGCCATATAAAAAGGGTCTTGGGTACAGAATAAAGAATTTTGAAAAAAAGAAGAGTTCCAAGGCAAGACTGAAAAAGAAGAAAAATGTATCTAGTCAAGGTTTGTCATCTCCCCAAACATACAATCCCCTTGATGACTTTGCTGGAATTGCCATAAATCATTCTGACCATGTGCCAAACGGTCATGATATACAAGACCACACAGTGATGGAAGCAACACCACATCACAATGATATTGACATCCTGCAACCTGTCAGTACAGACAATGATGCAACTGAAGAACATCCCCTTCTCAGACAATTTGCTGAAATTGTGTGTGACCACCCAGACAGTAGACATAACAACATATCTTTGGATTCAACACCAGGACTGGATGTCGCCCATTGTTTGCTGTCCAATTCCCCCAGTGATAGTTGTACTGATAATTTTGGTACTGTGACAAATATTGCATCTTCTGTGTCTCCTCCACATTCTCATCTGCCATCTATCAGTTGTGTACCCACATATATATTGCCATATTATTACATCAGAGAAGGGGTTGAAAGATGTTCTCTCCCAATTGGTTGGGTTTACCTTGCTGATGATGAGTGTTTACAGTTATCGTACATTGTGAAGAATGCGACAAGACAACCTGAAATTACAAAGAACATATCCGTGTACAGAGATTTAAACTGGTCTGTTGCAATTCATGGAGAAGATTGTGGGAAGCGAAATATATTTTCACATGTACCACAGGTCATTACTGGGCTGTCAGCAGTCTTGGATCTTCTGAACACAGTCAATTCAGCAACTGTGTGCATTGGTAATCCTGACAGTAAATTCCACCCATTGGCAGATTCAAGACATGGTATTTTCAAAAGTTATGGAAGAAATGGCAAGATTGTTGGAAAACAGCAACATGTAACAATACAAAACAAAGCAGGGACAATGTTTCATTCCACCATTAAAGCAGCAGACTGTCAATTAATATTGGAAGGTAACAAAGAAAGATGTCTCTTGCTGCAAATTCCGAAACACTCTGTATGCTATGCATTGCAATGACAGTAAAAATACATGTGAGCAAAACAAGTCGGTCAAACCAGGTAAAACTGAACATTTTAGTCATGTACCACTTTCACAACTATCCCACAATGAATTATATGAAAGAACTAAAAATATCATCCAGGCGAAACGAAGAGTTGAGGTAAGAGAAGGGAGGCTGAGACAGAGGCTCCAGGCCTGTATTGAAGAAAACGGAGTCGGAATGGGTCTATGGTACGACGAATGAACCAGTTTTTAGTGAAATTAAAGATAGTTGCCGTCAAAATGAGTGAGTTTGTTATGTTTCAAATGGGCCTTTGGAGTAGAGGTAGAAATCAAAACAAACCACAGACCAAATGTACAGTAAAAGGCCATTCGCTATTGTTTCAAAGAGTCCTGTTATTTTAAATCTGCAAAACTCTACGCGAATATTGTCTTGTCTAGTACCAATGTTAGAGCATATTTTACAAATGCTAGGGTGGTTTTCTCAATTCTTGGTACTAGACGACTGTATAAAATCGAAATTCTGATACATTTTCTTTATTGTTAAATTGTCCCAACGCAAGACTGATCAAGAATCGCAACAGTATTACATTATCAACTGCAGTGTTTGAAATACCTCGAAATTGTTCACCAACTTTGCCAACTACCCCCACCCCTCACACCCCAACCCACGAGATTTTGGGTGGGAGTGCTCCTCAGCCAGTTGAAAACTGAGTCCAAAAAGATCGACTCAGAGAGTGCATTTTGTAAACAAAATTCTGTTTTCATCCAAAAATGCCTTATTTTTTTTCTTCTAGAATGGCCCTACAAGCAAGTTATTAGCATTGCATTGCAAATTAGTATGTTCCATGCACACCAAATCACTCTTTTTTAATGAAAGGAGACGACCACGAAGGTCTGAATAATGTCTAGTCTCTTTGATCTCGAATTTTATCTAGATCTGAGAAGTGAGTGAGAATCTAAAACATATTCCGTTTCGTTAATTAAAGCACACCGCGAACAAAATGTTACCAAACCACGGGGCATGTTAAGTTTTCTTTGTAACCCGCCAGACTGGAAAATTGTATCAACACATTTTCATCCGCCATATAAATGGTTCAACATGGCGGTGACTCGCGGTTCTAAACCATTCGTTGTGGGAAAAATATACTTGTCTGTGGGATGAACCCTGGGAGACAAATGTGTATTCGGTTGAATTGACTCTCCCTTCGGTGGAATATTCCGCGCTATACAGGCCAATCAAGTGACACGTGTAGCATGAGGAATATTCATCGCGTCATTTGCATATTATGTTCACAGGAATGCCAGCTAAGCGCTGTGTTCAAACTTACAGTTTTGAAATAAAAATAAACTGAATGGTAAAAAATGTTTAACGTTTAAATCTCATATTTTAAATTTAAATGCCCATATTTTGAATTTAAATACTCATATTTTAACATTCGTTTTTTAAATGTTAAATTTAACTGCTCATATTTTTTAATTAAATTGTCAGATTTCAATGCGTCATAGTTTTAATTATGGCTCTAATGGCACGCAATAGTTTTAATTGTAACTACAATGTGTGTAAAATTGATCGGTGTAACTTTTTGTTTCTATTTAAATATGCATATAACTTTATTAAACTGTGTGAGACAGGTGCTCATCAGTCTACTGCCTACTTTTCTCTAAATTACTAGAAATAGTTCGTTAGGTTATGCAAACAATTGCTGAAGTACGTGTAAACTTTCATTGGATGTTAGATAATGACACATCAGTTTCGCACTTTACTAATTTATTAAACATAACACGCAAATGCGCAAATTACACTTGTATTGTTTAATTGCATTTTGTGCATTAATTGCATAAGTTTCATTCCGCTGCATCTGGAAAACCTTATTTTATCCAATTTGCATAATATTAAATAGCCTGCATGTTAATACAATTTAATTTTGGTGTACCTTTATAAATTAATGACCGGATATAATTAATCGTCCATATGTCGCCATTCAAAAATCAGCATACAAGGTATAGTCAACATAGAGTATTATACACTAACTTTGTTAAGATATATTTATTTAAATGTATCCGAGTTATTATGCAATTTTGTTTAATAAAGGTGGGAGTCTGTTTGCATTTCGATTTAATTTTATTTGTAGCCCAATGTTTTGTTCTGTAGGAGGAAATAGTGTCAACGATGAAAACGTGGCCCAGGGCATTGTGCATTTTGTTGTTATTCAACAATGTGTATTGTACAACAATTTCAAGTGACATCACGGTTGATACTACACTCACACAGTCTGGGAGTCCGTATGAGGTAAACAATGATATAACTATCAATGACGGAATTACTTTAACCGTTGATCCTGGAGCAGTCATACATTTCAGCCCTGGGAAACGATTGACAGTGGAAGGGGTTTTAAGGGCTGAAGGAACGGATGTTGACCGGATTACACTATCAACGACCCAAACACATCCGGGAACTGATCTGAGTTATGACTTTGGCGTAGCATCCATTAGGTTAGTTGAAGGGGGAAGCCCTGAGAAAGGAAGACTAGAAGTCAATATTAATGGGAAATGGGGAACTGTGTGCAACAATGGATGGGGGCAACATGAAGCAGATGTGGCTTGTAAACAACTGGGTTTTGATGGAGGTGTATTATCATCATTCACTAGTGGTAGTGGTAATATCTGGATGGACAATGTGGTTTGCACTGGCGTTGAAACGTTATTATTTGAGTGTCAACATTCCGGTTATGGGCAGAACAATTGTGGTAGGTTGTGTTACTAAATATTTAAACTTTTGTGTAGGATTAGATCAGACTTGTTAACGTTGTATGCAAATAATTTGTCGGTTATATGATTGTATGCCTTGTTTGTTATAGATCACAGTCAAGATGTGGGATTGATATGTGCAGGTAATCAACAGCCCAGCAGCGTTTTACACAACTATTGGGGAGGTGTTGCTTTCACTGGTAATTCAGCAATCACTTCTTCCCTGAAACATGTTGATATAAGTTTCACATCAGGAAATGTGCCATCAGATAGATCGGGAGCAGTTGAAATTATTGGAAATCCACCAACATTTGAAAATGTTCGAATCGCAAATTGTCTGTCGAGTCGAGTGGAGTATTAGTTTCATCATTGATAGGTTATGTGGATATAAAAGATATTGACATACAAAACTGCATGAACGGAATCACAGTGTCAGGCATTGGAGGAAGTATTGATATCACGAACGTCAATGTATTGTCAAACTATGGTTATGGCATGGAAATAAATCCACAAAGTAAGAATTTTATTCATTTTTGACATTATAAAAGGTATATCAGGCTTACTTACTGAAAAAATAAATATGATTGTATTGCGTTAAGACACTAATTTATTTGAATTAACGTTCATTTCAAAAAAAATTGGCAATATATTTCAATTCAACCAATGATAAATGAAAGTATATCATCCTCATAATTAATACTCATAGGCCCTGAAAGTCTAATTGATATTACACAAAAACATATGGGCTGGAAAACAAAACAAAAGGATAACTACTTGTTACAAATCAATACAACTCGAAATAGTAAGCAGGCATCATTTGAATATATGACCGATAGAAGTTGTTCACTGGTGTTTGTTAGCAAATTTTGAAATAAACATTGAGGGCTGTATGAATACCACAGTAACATTATATTAGTTTAAGATTCATACTATTTTACATAATGCATTTCAATTGTTTTAAAACACACAGCTGTAGTGACAAGTGACCTGCGCGTGAGTATCAGTGAATGTGATATAGATGACAATGGAAGGTCAGCTATTGCCTATTACGGTAACAGTAAAAACCCCGCTGACATTGAAATAATTGTGCATCACGTATCATTACATCACAATGGCATGTTACTCTCATCATACACATATGATGGAGATGCAGCAGTATCACTAGATGCAGGTGTGACAACATTTCATATATCAACTAATGACTTCACTGCAAATAGCTTTGGTGCCATTAGAATTAACACTCAAGAAGTAAATAGTCCATATATTTTACCAACTACGTGCATCAGTAACAATCATTTTGAAGGCAATGCTGGATGTGAAGTGATGCTACTTGAATCTGAACAGGAGACAGGTGTTGTATTTATTGATGGAAACACGGTTATACACAACGTCCTTGGAGATAATAAGAGTATTGTTAGGCTGCACAATGTAGTTGCTTACGTTAACAGGAATCAATTTATTTTTAATGTTGGACTGTATCTACTTCATTGGTCACATGATTCCACGCCAAATGGTTTACAGGAATGTAACGCCAATCTTATGCTCTACAACAAAGGCATCAAGCCTGGGCGAAAATTCACCTTGGTAACGACCGGCAGTGGAATTACTTTCAAAGATAACCACTTTGAAAATCCAGCAAATGATTTTGAGTTTAGTGGGGAGAGTGGTAGCGATGTCACATCAATTGACGTTATTGATAATTGGTGGTCTATAGACTCTGCAGCAGATATCAAAGCGAAAATACGCGATAGCAGTTTCGTCAATGGGTTTCCCCATGCAGAGTTTCTTCCATTTAAAACGACATCATCTGTCAAAAGCAGTAAGTTGTGGTAAATAGTTGTATAGAACTTAGTTAGAATTAAATTTTTTCTTCAATACCAATCTTCTCATACTATACGTACTAGTTGATTATATTGACGCGGTCATTCTATAGTATTAACATATATAGGTTATTTGCAGATCAATGTCCAAATGGCTATGTTCTACTTGAGAATAATTGCTACAGTTTACCTGAAGGGTCAGTGTCCATTAATGATGCGCGACTAAAGTGTACAGTATGTTGATCTTGATTTTTTCTACATAGTCACTTGCTTTGATGTATGTTATATCTTCTAGTGTTTCGGATGAGTGAAGTTTACAATTGTTTATGTTTTACCATGGGGAAGACAATGCTTTTTTTAAGCAGAACATTCCAGAAACAATTTTCAGTAACCAATCAAGAACTCTTATAATGGAAGTTATTAATTGAATGATAAATCATACAATCCACGTACGTGGATGTTAATTGTATAATTGGTTCAGTGAGCGGTCTCGAATTTGAGACAGGGTTACGCCAGGTATATATGTCATAAACATGTAAAATGTGAAAGAGACGTATACAACCATTTTATGTAATCTATTGTCCATGGATATACTTTGAATTGATTACATATACTTGTGTCATACACTCATTTTAACATGTATAACCAGCATAAGTATCGGCCGAGTATAAAAGGACACGTACAATGATCTGTGATGAAATCCACTATATTTTTTTTTGCATAACTTTATACTATATACAATATGATTTGTTCGTAAAAGGATATAGGTGGGTCCATACCGACTTCCTCAGATGAGCTTGCTGTTGTGTCTGTCATAACCATGCAAGGGTCGTTATGTATTGAACAGTTTCAAGTATGGATCGAAGATCAACCTGTAAGTATGATTATTTGAATAGTATATGGAATGTTTAAATGTATTAAGACCGTGTTCTAAAATGCGATAATCGTTTTACAAAACGCATTTCATGCTGTGCCTGTACCAACCTGAACTAATATAGTCTGCAACACTGAAAAATACTATATTTTCATTTAGGATTGCAAGTTGTTAACAGTTACTCTAAGCACTGGTAATCATGTTCTTGGTATCATTGATTGCTCCGAGAAAATTCCAGCTATGACTGTATGTAAGATTCCAGGTAAATACGGATTAATACACAATATTTCCCGTCTTTAATGTCTTTGATGTGTCTTTACTTTTTATTTTTCATTTATTTTATTTTATTATCCAAATCTCAGAAACGATTAATCAGACACTTGTGAAACTTTGTCAACTTGTAGACCTTGAGTTAACCATTTTCTCCACTACCTTGTGGGTCATTTTGGAATGAATTGAAAGTGGTCATTGTAAACCTATTTAGAACTTTAGTGGCGACATGTCTTTTCCCTTTATATTGAATATTCCGAAAATAAGTGAAAAACCAAAAATTTGCAAATTACAAACAGCTATTCCTAACTGCCACTATTTCTATTTCGGTTATAGCAACTAACAACTGTCCTGGTCAATGTTCGTCTAATGGCGTGTGTGTTATTTACACATGTAACTGTCATAGTGGATGGGAAGGAACCGATTGCTCATTATTCCATTGCCATGACGTTAATGATTGTTCAGATGCGGGGATGTGCGTGGGTCCAAATAATTGTGCCTGTATTAATGGATGGGAAGTAAGTACAGATAAAACGCATACACTCTATACAGAGAATGACATACATGCTGAAATAAAGACACCAAATGCTTAACAAGTAAATTACCCCAGTGTGCAACACTGTTGTGCAATTCTTTGTTTGCAGGGAGAAGATTGTTCAGAAAACTCATGTGACGGACTTAGCAGCTGTGATGAGTGTTCCTTTTCTACTGGATGTGGTTGGTGCGATACAACACCGACATGTATGTCAGGAGATGGCAGTGGTCCCGACCAAGGAAGTTGCTTATCTTGGTTTTACTATTCGTGTATCACACTTGGCAATGGTCCAGATTGTAGTGCGCATATAATGGTAGTATTAATGTTTGTATTATTCGTGTAGAATAATACTTTAATGTAATGTGTATTTGAATCATGCGTGTGCAATATACTAGACATTGCATTCACAGTAAAAATTCACGTTCAGTGAGGTATATTTTATGAGCGTATGTTCTACAATGTTGGACGATGGTTCTCTTGTTTGGAGATGTTCCATTCCGTTATCCACATCTCATACAAAACTTTAAAATGTGCTTGTAATGCGATTGTCAATGCAATGGTTCTATTCAATCTATTACTGCATGTTTTAATCAGCTGTCGTTTAAGTAATTTCAGAATGGCACATTGGGTTATTAATTACATAATATTACTGGTGGTTCGATGTATACATGTTTTTTTAATCAGTCTTAGTGTGATGATTTGTTTTACATAGAGTATTGATTGCGAAGACAACCAATGTGACTCTACAACTGGGAATTTTTTCCCTGGCAGTTGTCCGACTTGTCATGATGTCGAACATTGTTACAAAGATGAAGTGAGTTAATCCCAGTTAAATTAAATAAACAAATAACTTGCTGAAATGCTGAAAATAAGGCATTGCAATTAAACAATCCGGGCGAAAAATATACGTTCTTGTCTGTTTACCTAACTTGCTTCCGGGTTATCTACATAATTCATCCCAGTATCATTTATTGTAGTGATGATTACCTATTTAATACAAATTGAAGGGATAATGCCTTCATCTATTATTGTTATTTTAGCCAAGTGGTTGCCGGAGCTGGGACGAATCTACATGTCCTGATGGTGTAATTCATCCGGATTATTCAGATCCAACTCGAATCCTGAATTCTGCATTAAAAGACAACGTTAAACAAATCGATGTGAATGATGCTGTACTGTACTCGTGCCCTGCTTTAAATGTCAATGATGAAGTCGACGATTCTCTGTTGATTGTGACTCGGGACATAATTAATGTTCAAGAAGGAGATATCATATCAAGTGCCCAATCTGAAGGAATCCTTCACGAAATATTGACCCTGGTTGAACTGAGTAAGAATAATACCATTAATGTTATATAGTGTTAATATCCATATAGTTATATGAAAATATTGTGAACCCCACTTAAAGAGCAATGTGTGGACAATGATATTTACAAATAGTTAACATAAATAGGAAAATATAGATGCAAGCTTCAGCCAATACGTTGACGAACCATATCATGTAATATCTTGTGGCCTGATTACTTTATGCTGTTTTGAAATAGAAAGAGTTTTCGTCTTTAATTACATTTTGTATATTGTTAGACCAATATGAAATCATCCTTGGTTATCCTGCGGACTTTGAAGATGTCATTGCATATGCTGACTTCAGGCAAGAACTAGAACCTGCTCCAATAGACGACAGTCTTGTACATGAGAATGGGATCAGTGATATTATTGCCTCTGAGCTGAGAACAGGAGGTATCACGGTTGATGGTGCGACTGTTCATGTTATAGATGACAGTAAGTATATATCAATTCGAACCAATGCCCAAACTCAGCAAAGTGACACATCCCTCAAAACTAAGCAAAGTTTTCATGTCTCCCTGTAGCAACTAACGTTTATAAATGTATGGGAAATTTCTATGAAGCTATTGGAAATTCTACACAACCTGTCAAATCGTATTTCATTGCTCACCCGGTCGGTTTAGTCTTTGATGAAGGAGACATCATTATTTCAAATCACAGCAATGGTTTCTTAGCAGATGTCGTAGGTATTGATGATGATGAAGTTAATGCAACTTTTGTGCGAACACAGGTTACATATTGCAGTACTGCTGCAACTTTCCAACCAAGGTGAGTTGCTAGATAGTGTTTCTTGTTCATTGCAGTCTCTTAGAGTATTTGACATTAATATAATATGTATTGACCAATGATTGAATATGTGTTCAGTATCCTCTGCTGGACCTTCAACCATTTAATTCACCCTATGTCATTTTGGACCAACGCATGATAGGTAAACTGCCAAGGTAAATTTTAGTTGAAATCACATTTTCGACCAGACAACACTGAAATGAAGGATTGCCTTGGAAGTTGTGGTGATTAGTGTAATAGACTATTGATTGAACTATTATTCCGGAAGAAGGTACTATAGTTCATAGCATCACAAACCACCCACCACCGCTATTTGATATTAATTTAATATTTAATAACTAATATCCAATAAAATAATACATACATAAAAAAACATACATTCTACTGCCATGGCTATGTTAGGCATTGCTGTCTGGGGGTCTTTCAAGCAATAGAAAATAAAACGGGAGACATTTTCAAAATAGGGCCGCCATTGTATAATCACTGTGTACTCTATATTTGAAAGGTTAATTATTCACTTAGAGCTCTCAAATCATGAATTTTCGCAGATGTTGGCTGTAGGGAAAGTATTTAAATAAGCACAACTATCTTGATATCATGGTGCAACTTGCTGGATGATATGGCAAATAAACATTGAAGACTGGCTGTCTCTGAATCCTATATGCATTAGCAACAATAGCAAAGCATTGTGTACATGACATTGGGACATGAGGTTATGATTGGAAAAGTTAGTTTTTCTGGCTTGCTCTAGCCCTAGAATGTGATTTATTATTTATTAATTGGGATGAAGAAGTGTAGTAGTGACCAGATGTACATTTTGTGTGACAAAGCCTTTTTTCTCAGATACACCTATGAGTCCACTTTGAAGAGTTGAAGTGTCATGGAGTGCAGTCTTGTGGGATTTTTCTTAACTGAGTACAAAACCTGTGATCTCAGAACTGATAGTCTAAACTGACAATGCTTTAACAGGGTTTCTTTACATACGCATTTGACTGCCAACTGCTGTGCGTATTGGAAAAACCATCCGTGGAACTAACGGAAGCACAGACGAAATCAAAAACCTTGTAGGCTGCTCTCTTCAGGATATACTTCACTGACGACTGGTGAATCATGTATAAATAAGCGTCTTTCAAATTCAAAAACACAATGAGGTCGTTTGGTTTGAATTATCTGATAACATGTGAGATGACCATCTTATTTTTTGTTTAAATTTAATAGATAGTTTGAGAGGTGGTGATATTTGGCTTTCTGAATAAATCAGTACGTATTTCAGATCCAAAGCTACCATGTAGTCGTTTGATTCTTTAATTTAATTTAATTTAATGCATAGATTGAGAGGTGTTAGTTCTACTAGCGGTTGTGCATTAACTGTTGATTTTTAAACTAGAAACAGTTGATCATAGAAAGCAAGATTACTTGATGGACACAGAATGATTACTTCCATGGAATAGATGCAGTCTCTGGATGAATTGCTCTTTTGATTGAACTGAATAGTACTACCATTAGGGGTGGTACACACAATAAAATTATTCAGTATCTCATTCTGCGTTCTATGACAAAGAGTAAACGTATGAATATGACGCTGAGATACACATAACCATGGACAAACGAACGCTGAAATGTGTGGTTGAGGCGATGGTTCCAGGCATTCTACTGACGTATAACCATTTTGCACGAAGCAATTCTGTGTAGGTAGAAACCAACTAACCTGTGCAATGTTTTGGGGGGTTTTATGTAATTATATTTACATCCTCAAACAAAGAATGTGTTTTGTCAAAAATTATCTAATAGTTTAAATAGGAAAATTCTATGTATGATAAACAGGTTAGTTGTAGCAAATTGTAAAATACAGCGCTTTATTATTTATTCTGAAATTAACACTTTTAACAGGCGACTGCAGGAATTTCGGGTGTCAAAATCCATGTTATAATGTTATGTTATAGTTCTAATTAGTGTAAACTTTGTATTTACCAAATAGTCATGTTAATGTGCATATGTTATTCCATTAATTTGCATCATGTGTTAAAGTATTAAGACTGGAATACACCGCGTATCTGATGGCGCTGAAGTAAATGTTGATCTAACATGTACTGGAGGAAATAAAATACCTGGTCTCCTTATCTTGCCAAAAGTGCATTCAAGCGACTTAGACATTTCAGTAGGTGACACAGTTGTGAGCAATCCAAGTTTGGCCTTTATTGGAAAGGTGCGTATATACATAATATCTTATTGTGAAAAAGAACTAACATTATTTGTTCACTTTCAAACAAACTTTTCTTAATTATTTCCATCAGTTTGTGATCGAAAATCCTTGCCAATGAGATATATAAAACACAATCCCTCGAGTATTTTATTATAAGTCTGTCAGTAAGAATGGCATGCTCACTTAAAAATTCTTTGATAAAATCTTTATATAGCATCGAAATATACAACATGAGCTGTGCACTGCAGTGGTTGTAACATTGACAATAAATAGTTCCAAACGCTTTTTTACAAACATGATCATTAAATCATTGACAGTTGCATACTGGAGTGAGAATGTTTACCAATGATATACCATCCTTATTGTATCAGGTCGTAAGTTCTCGTACATACAATGGACATGTATTTATAGAGCTGTTGGAAATATCCACCGACTCCGATCTCCTGTATATTGACGTGAACGACTTAGTTCCTATTTCGAGACGTAAAAGATTTGCAAAAGATCTAGTCTTGAGACCAGGGTTCAAATTAAAAGAATCAATTACTCTCTCGGTATGTTACTTACATTTATTTATTTATTTATTTATTTATTTATGTCATGTAAGAACATTTTTTTCAGATCATTCGTTTATCCCTGTAAATTTGCAGTTTACTATTTGTTAAACCCACACACTCAGTACCAAAGTATTGTGTAAATGCTACATTTTCGATAGTTGTGTTAAATATGTACAAATACGGGTGTCATTTAAACACGCACTTCAAACAGATATTTATTTCTCTTGTCAAATCTCAATTAATGCAGATTTGAAACGAGATATTCGCTATATACGAAATTGCTTCAAAGGGAAATGTATTCTTAGGTAAAAGGGCCTCCAGCTAACTCACTTGTTTATTGGTCAATCTAAACTATTATTTAAGTTGGAATTAAAAATAACCGTAGATATGCTTCTCTCTCTACGCTGAAGCACAGCAGCTCCTGGAAGGCAATGCACCAGTGTCTTGAGCAGTGGTAAGTGGTAAGTGGTAAGTATTTGGAGTGACTAATAAACTAGGGGATAGCTGGAAGCAGTTCCTGTAGTTTATGACGTCACTTCAATTACTACCAGGTTTGATAGATATGTCTAAATTAGTTCGTGTCTGTTCATGTCAGAGTTCATGTCCGAATCTAAGAAGCAAAGCAACATACACCACATCTGCCCCAAGCTCCATGCAAATTCTGGAAGAATACACACACAATCGATGGTAGCAAGGGTACCCAGTGTCAGGAAGACGTCGGGTGTAATCCCGTGGTTGGCTAAACACTCATCATTTTAAAAAAAAGAGTACATAATGTCCACTTGCCTGGTTGGTGGCATATATGGTTGGGAATATAGCGTCCAGTCGAAGGGGACATAAAGCTGTTGGTCCCATATGCTCTGTACTCGTAAATATTCACATCATCTTTGTGACCCTCACCTGAGAATTCTAATTGGTTTCCATGCCTTTTATCTGGGAATTAAATAAATTAAATAATACAAAACTGGGTAGGCGTAAGATATTTTATTCTACAAAAATGCCTACACACTGAAAAATCTGAAGTGAACAGACATAATTGAATGACAATGCCTGATTGCAAATGAAATCATAGTCTTGTTTGCCTATTGATTGATGTGACCTGCCCAATAATTTCACTTGGCTATATGTTTACAACTTTCGTTTCTCTTTTTCCATGCTTTCAAAAAAGTTTGGATGCACGTTTATTAGTCAAATACCACGTTCTTGCACTGTATGGAGTTGCTATATTATCCATTATTGTAATTTGGGACAACCCTTGATATTTGTCTCGTAGTGTAGTATAGTTGAATGAAAAAAAAAGCCTCTCATGAGGTCTTTGGTACTTTGGTACTTAGCACTGAATTAGATTATTAGTTCATTGGATGGCTAAGTCAGCTTCCTGCATCTCCTGTCCAGTCATCAATGTGCCAGTATACAAAGACGTTCAGCGTGTTGAGTTGAACTATCACTGCCATTAACACCAGCAGTGCCAAGTAGAAGTACTCAAAACAGGTACTCTACAAACTGCACAGGGGTTGGCTTACTGGGTGTATTGGTATGCGTAGATATGCATCATTGTCATGAATGGTGGTGAATGAAAGATATACAGTAACCATACAGTAACTCCAGCAACTGACACTGACTTGCCTGGTGACAGAAATTCTACTTACAGGCCTGGTAGCAGTGTTGGAAACAGTCATGCAATCACGTGGGAAAACGTGTCTGACTGTGATGCGATCCCCGTTCTTGCTTGTGATCATAGTTTGAAATGTCTCAGTGCAGTGAGTTATTTGTTTGGTGTTATGTCAGCTACACTTGATGTCACCTCTTATTTAATATGTCGATTTCATACATAACATTATCCACGTTATCCACATTAGTCATACAACATTAAATAGATAAACTAAAAATCCTATTCAATCTATTCATATAGGCTGGCCCAGTCACATACACCGTTACTCCTAAGGTGATTTTCTCGACTAAATTTTCTTTCGGGTTTGCGGCAAGTTGGTATCGGGGTCTTACACGTGTTGGAATTGGATTCGATGGAAGGCTCACAGAGTCTGTTAAAGCTGTATTGAAATGGAACCAATCGTGAGTAAATGTGTAAATAAGATGATTGTGATATGGAATTCCTTATACTCAAACGCATGTGGTTCGCAATGACATAATGTAAATTGAAGGAACTGAAATACACGTATCCATACCAATAAAAACAATTAAATAAGTTCGGTGGTTATATATACTATATCAGAATCCTGATCCTACCAAACTGCCATTTCTACATAGGGGTAGTAAAAAATGGTCGTACAACCTAGTTGATGTAAGTGTACTAACGTTCCTGATTCCAGTCATCAATATACCGGCATGTCTACATTTTGTGGTTGATTTCAAAGCAGGCATAGGATATGAGGTATGACATTGTTGTATGTGAATGATCTAATGATCCTGACTTAAGTTAGCAGCCATAAATGAATGTACCGGTACATTTTAATTGATAAATAATATGGATTTTTATGAACAAGTGTATTAGGTTCAATGTAAATTGTCCTTATTTCAGATTAAAGGGTCGCTTACTGGGGAAGTTGGAGCCTCTGCCAGTTTATCAGCTGGGGCGGAATGGAGGAAATCGAAAGGAATCCGAATAAAATTTCCAACGGTATTATCGTTTTTTAAATCTTGCAAGGAGATGCTAATTTAGAACATATATATGTGCTTTTCACTACATTTGCGTAGAGAGAAATAGGTCAAAATTGAATATAATTCAAAATAATAAAGTTCAACAATTTGATTTAAATAAATACGCAAATTGTTAAAGATGACTCACCAACATCAAGTTGAAAGAAGTAAAAACACTCAAATGTAATTAGTCTTTGTTTTAGCTGTGCATAGTAAACCCCGTGCTAAATTCACACTAACTACTCTACTAAGGTACGTGTTGTAGTTTTATCGAACATGCCATACATGCCAGAAATGTAATGCCCATTTCAATTTGCTCATTACAAAACAGCTTAACTTCAAACCTATCATTAAAGCCAGTGCATCATTTCCCGAATCCGGCCTTGCTAGTGCATTTTCTAATGCAGCTGTTATTCCAAAATTTGAAGCTCGTATTCCATCCTTCATGAAAGAATTAACGAAGCTATTGCAGAAGCTGCCTTGGTGGCTGAAAAAGATATTAGGTAAGTTACAATTACAAACACTGATGGTAAACTATCATTACAAACTATATATAATTTTGATATCGATCACTTTGTTTTGCAAATTGTGGTATTGAGAAGAACACCCATCCCAGCTTTGGTTAAGACACTTGACAGAATAATAATCTCGTCCAGTTGACAATGAATCTGGTTTTCGAAAGTTCGAGCATGATACAAGCCATGACGAACTAGTACATGCTAGCAATATTACTTTGTGATCGAGGCTTTCATTACGCAATATATATGTGATGTCATTATATTATGGATATAATGATGGTTTTTCGAAGGTTGTTCGTTGTTCTCGTAATGTCTGACTGATATTTGACTGATATTTCTGACTGTGCAATAATGACCACTGTCTAATTTCAAATCATTTGCTAGGAAAGGAAATAATGGGATTGGACTAGCTTTAAACTTTCTGTGTGCCGACAAGGTTTTCTACATACATATACAAATTTGGCATACATTTTGGGGTATATGATATTACGTATGTGTTTACACAAATTGAAACTATTTTTTTGAAAATGGTGATAATAAACTATATCAAAATCTAAGCTCAGACACAGTGTAAATATCTTTGTTCATTACATTTATTTTTGTCATTATTAGGAATCAAATCCAGTGATAAAAACGCACTTGGGATAACACTTGACATAAAAACGTCAATTGAAGGCGAAGCAACTGCGGCACTTTGTGATGGAGCGTGTGCAGATCCTAAAGAACAGATCAGAGTGGACATGGAAGGCGGAATACCTGGCATAACAAGTGATGCAAAAATTAAGCTTTTCCGATTTATCGACATAAAAAAAATATTTTTACTATTGAGACTCCAGATTGGTATGGCACGAAAGGGTAAATTTAATTTATATGACAGAGTGTCTTAACTAATTATGCAGTGAAACAATTGCTCTATGATTAGTCTGATTGCTAGGAGTGAGAGTTGTACAGTTTTGTATATTAATTGTTGGTTTTCTATTCCAAAGGAAGTAAACATGACGATGTATATTATGCATAATTGAACGATTGTACAAACAAATCTTAGTGCTAAAATGTGAGTTTAATTTTTCTGTTTAGATGGTGTCTTCCATTTTTTCCTTGTTGTCTGTGTCCTGATGGTTCACCTGGCATATTGGATTTGAAAACAAAAGAGTGTTTAGGCTGCAAGTGTTGGTGTGACCCACCACAGAATACAATTGAAGGCACATTGGTAAGGTCATACAATCTGGTTATTATAGACTTTGTTTGTTAATTAGTATTAAATGCTATCTTTACATAATTACCTATGATTTATTTTGACGATTGTTTTTGACTGAATCTGATGCTAGGATAATGCATTACAATGTCACATAGCCTTTATGATAAGAAGATGGTTTCATAGATGACTTTCTTTTTTTAGGAAAATGATATTTAGCAAATAACAGTGTTTGACCATGTGTGGCTTGGTACATGCATATTGTGTGGTGTACATTTTTGTCTTTTTTTTTTGTGACTTCGGATTACGATTGTCGAATTGATTCTTCACTTGCAATATTTGTGATAAACCAGAATAGCCAAAGATGCTATATATTAGATAATAAGTGGAGATCGTTTTCATAAGTAACTATTGAAAATAGCTAGACGTTTCGAGCAATGGGTCTTTATCTTTAGCACAGAAGGCATTTAAATGTATTAACAAAGATACCCTATGTGTCTGAATTAAATGGTGGTATTCATGGCTGATTATGTACTCAAATCAGTAGATACCAAGTTGAAGTCCAAAATGTCCACACTAATGGGTGTGACTTTGGGGATCATCGAAGATGCTGATAACAATATAGCATATGCAATAATGAGATAAATATGTATACTACATATGCACGTTTCTGCACATTGATATTTCTGGACGGAAATGTTTGTTCTGTTTTCGTCATAAAAGTTGTTATCCTGTTTCATTTTTGTTGAAACTAAATACTATACATCTGTGAACGATTCAGAATGCATCAAAGACATATTCAATGCACTGGGGTGATACGTTACATAAAAAAGTTATAGTTTATCCATTTGCAAAAGCAGCAATATATGTGGATGGCGCAAGTGATTTTATAATTGTATAGTATATATATGTTATTGTATTATCAGATAAATAATATCTGATTTTACCGGGAATTTGTGTCATATTGTAGAAGAAAAATGGAGAATGCGAGTGTGAAAAATGTCCAGATGGCACGTTGAAGAACCCAAACATTGTTCCAGAATGCCCATGTAAGTGTGAGAATGGGACTACCATGGAGATGAATGACGACAAAACATGCCCAGTAAGTATTTTAAACTATTCAATTGATTGCAAATATTTCTATGCATGGGAATAACTGTAAAATGTTCTTGATATATACATTTGCATGTGTGGATTGTACCTTGAAATTCATTTGAATACTTTCTTTCGAGTCTGTTATCTTGTTATCAATTAGCGACAGTCTGAGAGTGTAAATAACAGACCGGGAATTGACTAGACGAGACGAACCAGACCTTTACGAACCGACCCCCTAGTAATTTGGTGACTTTTAAAAAGGTCGATACTGAAAACGTTTCATATATTTAAGTTTCTTTAGGTATGTCTAATTGAGAAGCGTATTTAATAAGAACATTTGGTTGAAAATGAGCATTACTAGTATGTATTACTGTCAAACTGTGATGGGCTGCGAGATCACCTCCATAATTAGGCATATATACGAGACATAAATATGCTAATTAATATGCAGAATTTCGCATATTCTCAATTGTGTTTTGCACACAGGTATCAAAGATAAAAATCTGAGCATCATAGCATGGGCCAACTGCAAAGGGTTGTTCATTTTCTAGTTAATTTCTGTAGCTGTTGTTCATATTATAACAATAAAAGTATATTCATATTTCCTCTGATAAAAAAATCACATTTCGTAAACCCATCTACATGCACTTATATAAATGACAGGTACATTTGAGAACAACTCTTATTTTCAGCATCAATGTATACAATGAATCAATAGATTCGAGTGTTGCCTATTGAAAATGCTTACTTGGCAATTCATTTAAACAGAAACTGATGCACATCCACAGTTTTCTTTGGAAACATCAGACAACGTTAACGATTCATGCACATCTGTTAATCGTGTGAAAAAGATACATGAATGTCTGGTTTGTCAATAGTCACTGTCTGTATGTACTATGTGCCGTTTTTTGCATTTTTCTCCAAGCACTGTTAATTCAAGTATGATGCGGTTAATTATCGGTTAATTATCGTGTTGTTAAACTAATCGTTAGGTACCAGGGATCGGGGGGGGGGTTCGCAATCTTTCGACTGAGCAAAGACACACACACAGGTAGAATACGTGTCAACTTCTAGACTCAGTCGTCCGCCAAGACTCCAAGACAGAATGCCTCAGGAAAAAAGTACCCCCAAGACTCTCTCAAGGCTGACCCAAGACTGCCTTCGTCCCATAGAGATCTCTCTCAGACTGACCAAGATTCGCTTTATTCACTTCTCATGCCTCAACCAATTACGAGGGAGTTTAAAAGCTTAAGGCGTAGCCTCCAACCATTCCACTCATATAGCCAATCACACGAAGTACATAACACTAATATCTACTGATTAATCGTCTACTATATTAATAAAATACACATACCAAACTGTCAGAAATAGTTTCAGTCAATGATTTCAGTTCTGACCAAGGCGCCGCATAGGTCTAAATGGTGACAGATTATAGAAATGTGTTGAATGATATAAATCAGATATAAACTAGAACAGTTATAAGTCGTTTCAGTGGCTGATCCTTTAGACACATAGAAATAAATCATAACACAAGTTCGAGTTACTAAATGTGGAAGTCCAACAAAAACAAAACTTGAAGTTCTGTTAACTGAACCTTGAGTTACAATTGGGGCGTGGTTTCACTGAAGTGGGCGTGGTTTCCGAAATATGGGCGTAGTAATTGTTGTAACTTGAAGTTTCGTAACTCAATGTTCGTTACTCGATATCCGTAACTCGAACAATTCAGCATCTCAACATAGAGCTCATCAAAACATAAAGCAGTCGACCGCCCATCGTCCAGTACATTTATATGCACTGAATCTCGTCCAGTGATTTAATGTTATGCAAGTCAAAATAAAGGATAACAGTATTTATTTATTTATTTATTTATTTATTTATTTATTTATTTATTTATTTGCGAACATTTATAAATTTCTCATTCGGTCATACTAAAATCAACAACGAAACGCGCGAGTATCCACCGTTTAAAAAAATCATCAACGGGAACTGTTCATATAGAGTTGGTTCGTCTCGTCTCGATCCTGTTTTTACATTTTGCTTCAATAAGCTGTCGTTCATTGTGTTACAAGGAACTCACGACTTCATAAATGTCATCTTGCATGGTATTTTTATCCATTTCCAACTCTCATTTTATGTATCCCAATTCCTTACAATGTTATAGTGTGAATGTCCGTGTCCAGATGGCACTACCAAAATTGTGACTAAAGATGGATGCCCCTGTTTCTGCAAATGTCCGGATGGTTCTCTCGGTAACATAACCAGATATGGATGTGAATGTGATGATGATTGTGTATGTGAGGAAGATGAAGTTCAAGTTATAATAGATGGTGAATGTTTTTGTAGACCAAAGTACAAATGTGGCATATACCCAGTGTGTGTCCGTGGAAGAAAAGGCGAAAACTGTACTGAACCAGATTGTACACCTTGCTCTTCATATCCATATGGTACGTTGAACAACTTCTTCACATGGATTATGCAGAGTGTCTGTTTTTGCCATTATTATATCAGCAATGAACAAAAGAAATACTCATTAGGGTTGACTTAGTGCAAATTTTAAGTTACAATAATTACTATTTGAATAATTCACAACAGAATGTTCCGGACATGGTACATGTGTTGCGGGTAAAAAGTGCACTTCTAAGTGTAAATGTGATCCGGGATGGACTGGCAATTGTTGCTATAAAAAAGGTCAGTATGTGATTAAAAATTCCCGAGTTGATAACTTTTGCGCAGGTATCATTTGCGTGCTCGCTCATAATGTGTTAAGAGCAACAAACCGGAAGAAGATCGAGGCTAGAGACAAAATTTCCTTGGGCAAAAGAAATACGACAAAATAAAAGTGTCAATGTCTTTGAACTAACACTCATCAGCCTCTGACTATGTATCATCCAAATATGTCTAAACAAGAACAACACACATGTAAAATTTGTTTGACCAAAGCAGAATAATTTTTGGATTTGCGTGGTTCAAAATCTATGTAACGTCTTATTTAATCAGTAAAACTCGCACACATATATACCTTGTACTTTTCAGTTCATCTTCTCTGCAACAAATCGTCCTTTTGATTCACGTTTCCCTCTGTCTTATACAGATTGGACTGTCATATTTTGTACCCACATTCCATATTTACTCCGCATCTTTAATAAATTGTTTCAAATATTTGCAAGTAGGTTACACATGCACAAAGAGAAAAGACATTGGTCCCTGTCAATTCTCTTTGTTTACCAATTTCATTTCGTCTGTATATATCTTTTTCTCAGATGGCTCTGATGTAAGGGATCCCCATATACGAACATTTGATGGACTGAAGTATGATTTCCAGGGCAATTGTTCATATGTTCTTGTGCAAGACTGTATACATAAAAATCCAGATTTTGTAATAATTGCTAAACACCGTTCTACCAAAATGCGTCATGGTAGGCATTATGCAGTTGTTCATGGTGCTAATATTTTGGTCGGAAATGACTATGTAAAACTGCTTCAAGGCAGAGAGGTTCTGGTAAGTCTTAACGCTGTTTTTGTAATTCCAAATTTCTTATTTGCCCAAATGAATACCTTAATACTTTGCTGATTTTGTTGTACAATACCTCACTACTAAAATAAGCCAATTAATTTCACTTTCAGTCAACCACAGTGCCGAATCAACATATGGAGTAATTTGTTTCATCTCAGAATATATGTAAAATGTATTAAAACGTTTATTAAAGCGAGTTCGAAGTGTATGACCATCGCAAACAATTCTATTATTGCATTTACTTTTCAGTTAACATTTTACACATTAGCATTTGTACCAGTTTAATCTGCTCCTAACTATGACGTAAACACATTTTCTTTGAATAGTAAGTTTTAAAAGCAAATATTTATATTTCGACTGGCCAGAACAAATTCTCTTAAAGTCTGAAATTCAGTCTGAAAACATCAATCAACAAATATATTCCCGTATTACAATTGTCACAGTTTACAACACATCGATTTGTAATCTCTGAAAATGTATCTACAATTCACTGTGCTTCTTTCAGTTACATGTATGGGCGAAGTCCTTAATTAAACTGTGATAAGTAGTTTGTGGAGGTTATTTAAAATGTTGAACTATTTCTTAATATGATCTTCGTATATCATGTTTGTGCGTGTATTAGGTTAATGGTGTTATTTCCAGCAACAAATACATGAACCTCAGCTCTAACCTTGTGATATTCACTACGGACATTGAGGTCAGGGTGAAGGTGATGCAAAGTTTGGAAGTAGTATGGGACGGTGACAGGAATCTCCATGTTTCGATTTCGTCCAAGATGTCTGGAAAAGTGTGTGGTTTATTAGGGGACGATGACAATGATGACACTGATGATTTTATTAAACCTGATGGCACAATGGCTCAAACTATTGAAGAATTTGGAAACAGTTGGCTGGTGCCTGGAAGGTACGTAAACTTCTAGACTGAAAACAATATTACAGAGAACTTAATTTATATCTTCAACAAGTTCCACATCCGCGAGAAACGTGTTATCACGATCAATGCATTCAATATCACTGTTCGATTCATAGCAAAGTCCATCGATACAAAGATCCCTTTAACACGCGTACATTTAATCCTATATAGAATGTGTGTTCTCAAATGCTAATCTGGTAACGTTATTTGTATTCACAGTTGTAATGAATAAAGAGAAGACACAGGATTTGTATAACGGCTGATAATCACTACAATAGTTGCATGTGTGCATGCTTCATCCCTTTAACCTGTTAAGATTCAAGAAATATATACCCCATGCACAAAGACATATGGATATTTAATGTATTGAACACGTGTTTTATTAAAAACTACGGATGATAGTTAACACTGATGTTCATAGCAGTTATGGCTGCATGCTGAATAATTGGGGCTCGAGGGTACATGTGATAACATTTTCGAGTTTGTCAGCAACTGGCTTGCTATTACCAAATGTTTATGATATATTATATTGTTTCTCATTTCAGTGGGATTGGCACGTTAACAGAAATATAGGTTTGGCATACGGATAATTATATGCATATATATGTACAATTACTGTAACAATAAATAAATGGGGAATACAAGTAACAAAACACTTCGTGTATAATCGTGTTTTCATGTATAACCCCAAAACACAAGTGTAATGCAATTAACATAGATATGAATGAAATGTATTGAAGTAAAACTTGTGTTAAAAGTAATGAAAATATGAAATGTATGCCAGAAATCAGATAAATATCCATGTGGGTGAATTACGTCTGTATTGTTGGGGATGTTGGGAAGATTGCCGAGAAAGTCAAAAAAGGTTCGTTTGCAAGTCGGAAACATTGTGTGGGCCGGCGTGAATACTTCTCGCAAAATCTTTAAATTGGTTGCAAGTCGTAAAAACTAAGTTAGTTTGAAAGTCATGAATATTGCTTGGAAAGACTTGTAATTTCGGTGGAAATGTATAACAGATGATCTGACTGTTTATAAAACTGGGTATTCATACATGTTTTTGGGTGTCTCAACATTTTCGTGAAAGGTTGGAATTCATGTCACTAAATGCTTCTAGATAGTCATAAATGTTTGCTGGAACATCGCAAAAAATACCTGAAAATCAGTTGGCTGAAAAGTTTTAAAATGTGGGTAGAAATGTGTAAATGTTAGATCAAAGGTAGAAAGAGTTGCCTGAAATTGTTATTAAATAAAATTAAAAACATCACCGACAATCTTAAAACTTAGAAAAGTCGGAAGAGCAAAGTCGTAAGGTTGTAAACGTTCGGTGGAGGTCATATTTTTCCAATGAAATTTGGGGGCCTAAAATGGCAATTGTAAACTCGTGTTGACTGAAAATCGAAAAAATCGTAAAGCTGCGCGGGGTGTAGAAAAACTACGAAATAGCCGGTAATCGTAAAGGTTGTCTAGATGGTCTCAGCAGTCAGGTAACAATTTGTAGAAGTTGCATGGGAAAGTCGAAAAAAGATGCAAGAAAAAGCAAAAAGTTCGAAGTCGGACAAGTTGAAAATAAAATAAAAAACGTTTTGTTTGAAAGTCATAATTGTTGTCTGGAGAGTCGTTAAAATTTGGGTGCAAAGTGGAAACAAATTCCTGGGAATGGGTGATTTTCCGTACAATTGCGAGATCTCGCGAGATGCATGAAAGACGCGCGTCGAACGTCTGCCGCAAAAATCGAACGATTTGATTTTGAACTAGAATTTCTTTATTTCGTAGCTTACATTGACCGGCCGATCTTCAACAGAGAAATATTGCTTCCGAATACCCTTACTTAATCGAAATTGCCTATCAAATGTGGACAGCACATTATTAAGCATGGAAATGTCCCCGAAATACTTTCGCGTTTGTCGAATCCCACGCGATGTTTGACGCGTCTACGACGTTATGACCTTTGTTTGTCCTGTTTTACGTTCGATTTCACGCATAATGCGTGATTCTCGCAGTGAACGGAAAATGGTCTATTTGGAAAGTCGAACTGGTCGATTGTAGACTGGAATGTAGTTGTGAGGAATGATGTTAAAGTGGGGGTCAAAAGTTAATTAATTGGAAAGTCGTTCAAATGGCAGAGAAAATCGAAAAAGTTGGACGGAAAGTAGGAAATGTTGCTGGAAACTCGTAAATGTTGACTACAAAGTCGTTAAAATGTGGTGGAAATTTCATTGGAAATTCAGTTGATTTGAAAGTTGTAACTATCGACTGAAAAGACAAACGTCTTGGTTACAAAGCCGAAAAAATAGATGAATGAATAGACATATAAACTAGGCAGCAAGGTTTTGGTCTAAAAGACTTGTAGTCGAAAAACGTTATATACATGTAAGCTATACAAGTCGAGCAATTGTTGTAAAATATGTCCGAAGAGATCAGCAGTTGGTTGCCTTTTTCAATAGATTTTAGACAATGGAAGATGTAAGAAATGGAGTTTGAAACTTAAAAGGTAAAATGAGTTGTAGTAAAAAAGTTCAAGATCACATTTTAATCTCACATGCGTTTTTTTTTTCATTACAGGCAATAAAACACAGATTACCAAAATTAGTTGAACATTTCAACATTTTATTTTTTATCAAAATAAGTATGCAAAAATTATAATTTACTACAATTATTTATTACCGAGTGTAATCTAGAAAAATTTCAGTAATTTCTTTAATTCTAAGTCAAGGCTAGTGCTCAAACAAGCAAGGTGTTGATATTACGTCCCAGAGTACATTGATGTCTTCACACTAGCCTGTATGCATGATGGTTTTAACCATCGTTCACAAAGGTTATAAAATAACTTTCATCATTAAAAGCTCATCTATTTATCCAAACCAGTGATCAGCAGTACAGTTAAGATTCCATTCTTTCTGACAAATCCAGCACCATTCAAAATTGCAGTTGGGACGTGGACATGCCATATGCATACAACCACCTGATGTATGGTTAAACAGAACAAGAATGAAATCCATTAAAATGAGATTTATGCTTATGAATGGTGGATATTTAGAAGGAAAGACAACCTCTAATAAACATATTTATACAATTGAACAAAACCAATAATACGTTGAATATTTTACCAATTCTACTTACCAGTATTCGTTTTGCAGCTTTTGTTATCTTAAATATATCAGAATTGTAAACACTATGAATACGTCCAAGGACGTTTATTTCTGTATTCATTTGCATGTTGGAATATCTTTCCCTGAATACAATTTACCAACAATTTATAGCCACCACTAAGCACATTTGCTGATATCAATATATTTACGATTTTACCACATTGGTGACATTTTACTAACTTCGACAGAAGTAATTCTATCAGCAATTTTTTTACTCATTTTATTTTTATTTTTATATTTTGAGAACTGTTTTATTGATGAAACCAATCCTGTGCATAATCTAAATGAAGTTAGGAATGTCAGTATTAATTATTAGTATATAGCAAAAATTAATATTCACCAAATTCTAAACAGTTATTCGAAAAAAGAAGTATTGTCATCAAATGAGCTATGTTTTGGTATCTTTGGAAATGACATGACAATTTTCTGTTGAGTGCATCGACCAATTGCCCATTGTTGATGGATATCCAATAAGCCATATCAAATAGAACAGGCATGATAGGACAAATCCAAATAATCAGCTCAATATGTAAAATAGGACTAAAAAAATAATGGTGCAAAATTATTTTAACTATATTGAATATAGCATCTTGGTCTGTCAAGGAAGCTGAAAATTGGTACATGCACAATCTCTATGTCGACCAATAGCAGGAAAGTTTTTATAATTAGTAAAAATTACCAGCTCAAATTCAAATGTTGCTTCACATGAATGTGATGATACTACTCATTTGATTGACATTAAAATCATTATTAATATAACCAATTAAATGGCAATGTTCATTTTATAAATACATTGTAAGGATATTCTACATTGGAAAAATGCGATGAAAGTTATTGTACACTAACACTTACTATTCCTTTCAACAGGGACTTTACACTTAGGGCATGGTTTGGTGGTTTTTCTTATCGTTTCCCTTGCTTCCCTTTCCCATCTTGCTCTCTCAGCCTGAACAGGATCAATGAGGTCTCCAGCTGTGGCACCCCCTGATGGATTTTCCAATTGCTGATAACACTCCCCTGAATGGTATTCTAGTAAACAATGTCTACAGAATAAAAACTGTTAAGAGTAAATAATAATTAAATGATAATCAAAGGAAAGTAGATGTTATGAAATAAACTTAATTATGCAATTATGCCATATTTACCGGTACTCTAATAGAAGCTTGTGAACTCATTTTTATATTCATTATTTTAAGGAATCAACAAGAAATCTAAAATATAACTTTTTACCAAAAAATACAAAAATACTCATCAAAGATATCATCACAAAATGAACAAATCTTTGAGAGGTCTACCCAAGGTACATATACGTCGAGTATCAAAGCAATCAGGCTTGTAGTTTTCAAGAAGAAGCCAAAAAGTAAAACATTGACACAGACGATGGTGGACAATCACTTGTATGATAAGCTCCGCTCGACAAAACCGACAGCGGAGCTAAAAACAAATCTTGAATTTATGAAAAATACCCATCAGTGTTCTAGTAGAGACATTAGATTAAATGTATGTAAACGAATACCTTGCATGTTTTACAATGTATTTTCCTTATTTGCATATCAGGTATGGACAATCCTTCACCACATCCAGCATTAGGACACAAGACATCACCACTTTGCAATAAGCATTCCTCTGTGGCAAACCTGTGATATTTTTCATACTATGGAGATAAGCATAGACCAAAGACTTGGGAATTGAGTTATTGACGAAAAATAAACACTGACAAACACTCACAGACAACCAAACTGAAAGTTGATACGAAAGAATCAACTGGGTTTAACAGAGCAAAAAATGTTACCATGGTAACAACCATTAAGTATTTGCTCATTTGTATAGTTGTCCGAGAGTTATAAAGAGTTTAGGCATTTATAAAATCCCAAATATACAATGTGTAATCATTATATTTGTATATGTATCTCTGCCACCATGAGATCTTATGCTTGTAGTGAATTGCCATGGTGATGTCAGATTTTTAAACCCGACGAAAGCATACAGGATGTTTGCAGAATCTGGCTGTTCTCAGAATGTGGGAATCTATTTTTTTTAAGTTCCATAGCATAAATGGGTGGCAGTAAGATAAGATAGCTGTCCACAAAGTGTTTATATTATTATTTGTTGTAATTATTTCTTTGTAAATTATAACTATTTCACCATAACACGACAAAAACATGACACAAGAATATGCTTAAAGCGATGAAGTCGTCACCTGCGCATGCCTCAGATTGCCGAAGCATGTCATTGTTTACAAACAAGTGTCTACCCATGAGCCTTTACATTTTTAGCGTGAGTTGCTATCATCGCTTAGAACTGAATTCCCGCATATGCGCAGGTGACGACCCTCTCGCTTTAATAAATGCACTACAAAATGGCAGTGTGTGGTGGCAGAGAAACTTTCAGTGTTATAACTGTACGAAGCGTTGGGAAGAAGAATGAGTCTGTACATACCTGTTGTTGTCCCATTAACCTGAAATGATGAATTTCTTGGATAAAAGAGTTTTCACATCCAGCTGAAAACAAAAGCAAAATAAACTTAATATTGTTATGTTCAAAATAATATGTCAAGGAACAGTGACTAACAGGCAATACGGGATTTAAAATATTGCTTTCACACACACTTCATTGCGTATACTTTTTTTCAGCATGTTGGAAAATGTTGAGTCAATACAATTGCTGAATATGTATAGATTTAATTAGTTTAAAAAAATAATAAAAACAAGCCATGCATGGCACAGTCCCTGTTAGTTATCAAATTTAAGATATATAGTTTTGTTTGTAGTAATATAGTTAGAACATAGACATGTCAGAAGTATGGATCCAGAAGATGATACTTGATTACCGGGGGGTATGATGAATTTCTAACATTAAAATGATTGACATCTTGTATCTGATCGTCAGACGAGTACTTGTCTATATTGAGAAATATTGCTCTGGAACAGCATTAATTAAAACAAAATGGCCACCAGTCGATCATTTTGAATATGTATAACATAATGTATAATGAATTTATAAAATTTGAACGTAATCAGTAAAATCATGGCAGAGATATGGCACTAGAACTGCATTCATTAAAACAAAATGGCCACCCGTCGGTCATTTTCAATCCAATCTGAAAAATAAAATGAGGTGCATCAAGGTCCCATAATGTCCAATGTATGTACCAAGTTTAAACAAAATCCATCCATAAATGCTTGATTTTGATGATTTTTTAGCACAAAAATGGCCGTCACCCGGCCATCTTGAATCAGATCGTGAAACAAATTGATGTGCAAATGTATAATATTATGTATGATGCATGTGTGCAGTTGGATTGTGATTGGTCCAGGTATGTCTAAGATACAGGTCTGCATGCACGCATGGATGCATGGACAGGGGGACTAATTAAAATTTGTGTTCACTATGTCAAACAAAACATACTGAAATAGTTAATAAGTATGCAAATTAGCTCATTAACAATCACATATTATTGTAAAATCTTAATTGGAAGCTGCAACTTTTATTAAAATGGTACAATGCAACAAATGGGATGCATCACATATAGGAGCATGTAAACATATGAGAAATGTTGAAATTTTTTGTTCTCAATTGTTCAAAAAGAACGGGTGCAGATTCCATTATCTGGATTTAATCAGATGTAATATTGCTTGATTTAAGCATCTCACACACTATATTTTCAAATCAATATATTTGAGTATATCAGCATAGACCAGAATATAACATTATATGATCTTACCGACACATCCAATTGTGTACCCATACTGTGGTGTCTGTATAAACTGTCGCTCGTTAAGTTTTGTTGAAGAATAACTGGTAAAACATGGTATGCATATTGCATGGCTTTGTTGGCATGGAAATATCAACACTGGATCACTACAAAAAATATAATAGAACTTATATAAGCCTTGCCTGTATTAAGACATTCTTTGATGCTTTATAGGTTGTTTCAAAAATGATTCAGATATTTAATATGCAAATCAGCTAATTAACTTATGCAGTTTAATTACAAAATAACGTTAGACATTCAACAATATATCATATAATGTTTAGCCCATTTGAGCAATTAAACTGTTACTAGGATATTAACATTCTGAAAGTAGTTAATTATTACACAAATTACCTAATTTATATGCACACATTTGTACCAAAATATTACCAGATCTAGAATTGACAAGTCATTGAAAATGACACAGTCCCCGTTAAATTTTTGAAAGTTCTCTTTGTGCCTGTCATATTAAAGCGGAGGGGTTGTTGTTGTGCATATGTCCCACATAAGGTACTAGGCACATGCAAAGAATGAACGGAATCGGTCCACAGGATTCTGAAATATAACTCTGGACAGACTGACGCACGGACGAACGGACACGCGGATGGACGGACGGACAGACTCAGGAACTCACAGACGGCCGGGGACATGTATCCTAACATGTATGATCTATGTACTAAATTTGAATGAAAACTGAGCATGTCCAAAATACAACATTTTCAAAAAACAAGATGGCTGCCAGTCGGCCATCTTTGATCCAATTGTGAAATAAATCGTCATGGACAAGTATCCTAACATGTATAATCTATGCACCAAGTTTGAATGAAAACTGACAAAGCATGTCCAAAATACAACATTTTCAAAAAACAAGATGACTGCCAGTCGGCCATTTTGAATCGAATTGCTAAACCACTGCATGTGCATATGTCCCACATAAAGTACTAGGCACAAGCAAAGAATGAACGGAATCGGTCCAAGGGATTCTGAGATATGACTCCAGCCGGACGCATGGACGCACGGACGAACGGACGGAGACCGAATTATAAGTCCCTGTTTTCGGACTTCGTATCCGAGTATCAAATTGAATCCCAATTTACCTGGTAATTGATGAGATATTGGTGAAACAAGATTTGACACACACACATCAATACAGACACACATAAGTAGGACATTAGCCACCATGTGTGCTCCATAAATGGGAGCCAAAAAAATTGACAATGACATTTTACAGAAGATAAATATCTGACAAAATGTTGTATATGGATTTATAACACAAGAGTGACAAATCTAACTTCAGAATTTCAGATTTTGTTTTCTTAAATTCCTTGATATATATATTATATATTAACTGTATTTACTATTAATGGATTTCATGTTGCAATTTACACGGTAGGTTTTAATTTCACAGGTATATGAAGTAAACAATACATTCTTTTGTTAAATTTGCATCTTTAGCAATCTTTGATTTACTGTACTGTATATCTACAGCTAACAGCGGAATAACAAACAATAACCCATGCTAATAATTGTACAGCACTTTCAGATTTACATCATTACAATTTTCAAAGAACTTCAGGAAATACTAAGCACTGTACTGACAAAGAGAGACAGAAAAGAGAATATATAGTACCTTGTATCTGTACAAGTTATACAGGAAACATGTTGTGTATTCGTCTTAATTAAGTACAAAACCGCAGCTCGTTCCATTAGCGATGTCTTGTGAGAGGCACATTTGAAATAAAACTCCTGTAAATGAACAGACATAATAATCAGTCATCAGGTAGCACAATCTAGCCTTGTTATTGTTAATATATGGGATTGTTGCACTTGTATGTAATCTTGCAATAAAGACTACCGGCAATTAAATAAATAAATAATAAATCTGAGACAATCTGTGGTGATATCACTATTTTATGAAATGCTATATTTATTAGAAAAATGGTTAGTTAGCAGGGATGAAAGCACACAGCTTGGTCAGATTATTTCATGGTTTGAACCCACAAAGCATGGATCAAACATTTAAACATTGAAGAAAAAGATTTCTGATGCAAATAAAAATTGCTCCAGCATATATTATGACTTACATAAAACAAATTTAATGTGTAAAAACATCTTTGAAAGAAAATTGGTAGTTTGAATACTAGTAGACCCACAAGTAGAGATTGGTTCTGAGATATCTCCTCTAAAAATTAAATGACATCCCATTTTTCGTAACACATTTTTACTCACGGCTGTATTTCCATGACAACCATCTGACTGGCATGTACCATGAATTCTCATTGGTCGGAGCACATCATCCCAGCAGGTCGGGTCCTAGAAATATATTCAGAGTTTTACTATTTTGCAGTAACAATCAAAACACAAGATTTAAAAAAAGTGTATTTTAGTTTTTCATATATTACCATACATAACAAAACTATAATATCTAAAATAAACTGAAATAAAATGCATATAAACTGACATAACATGCCCACCTGCATGTTACTGCGAGTTCAAAATATCACTCAATGTTAAACACTGAGGGCGCTGTCTCCCATTATGATGTCATGCACATGCTTTAGATAGTAATTTTTGTAAAATTGGTATGTTTTGAATACGTGTTTTAGCAGTTAGTTTAATCATTTTAATTCCTTCTGAGGAATTTTAAGTGTTTCAATAAACTATTTACTATTTGCAACCCAGTCTTGCTACTTCCGGGGAAAATGGTCTATGCATTAAGCTTTACTTTCACTTCAGCTTCACCAGCTTCATTCTTACCTGTTCAACAATGAATGTCGCAGCCTGGCATTGCTGACAACAGACACGTAACTTTCCAAGTCTGACATCGGCACACATTTTGCAGAAGACATAAAAATGCGGTCTGTGATCTGAAATAGAGGATTCTAGACTGGTGTAACTTTTTCTTGATGGCTTTTCTATCCCTTTGTCATTTTTAACAGTAATAATTGCATGTATGATGCTATGTTGCCGGAGATTGCATTCCTGTAATGATACAAGAATATATATAGATTACTAGATGGGACTGCAAGTTCCTCAAATTTTAGCCAGGTATATGTGGCTACCATGAAAATAGGGCAAAGTATGCACAAACGCAGTACCAAGATCGTATTGACCGATGTACTGATTGAGAGCATACATGGAGGGTATAAATTAGGGTATTTAGCGAGAGAAAATACCCAAGCATAAGTAAGGTTATTTATCTGCCCCAAATATGCAAATTTTACACAGAGAAGTATCATATTTGGTACAAAATATCTGAATGTACTGTTAGTGACCTCATTATATCATGCTTACATGAAAAATGTGCTACAAAATCGATGTTTTTATCACGTTGCTATGTAAATTTCCAATTTTCCCAACGTGTTTTCTTGAATTATACTACAAATGTACTATTTTAAGAGGTGATGTCTCAAGTTTGATTTGAATGCTATGCTGCAATGATGCGCAAAATGCACAATAAATTACCATTTTTGGCAATAATAATTTGTGTTAGTACATGTACTTGTACTTGTTCCAGTGTTTCCCTGTTTTGATCAGTTAATCAACACTCGCAATCACTATGAACAGTGCTCACAGTTATGGATCTTGATTTAGTTAGACATTTAAGCTAGTTTATTAAGTTTCGGGGCGGGATCACAGTTGGAAATCAAAATCATCTAGCTTGGTGACAATTTCGGATAGAACTAATAGAAAATACGTCATCTTCAGATTTTGAAGTCTTATCAATCGCTATAAATTATCAACCAAGTTCAATTTTGGAGCAATTTTCAAGCGTGAGTGGCGCCCTCACCAGCCGAACGGCATCAGACCTTACTGTCAGAATAGTGTACGTCTCGTCTGCAAGATCAATACTTCGAATTTGCAAAGTTCACGCCTTTTTGCAATGAGTTCAATGAATATTCATTTTGGTGGTCATGGTAACACCATCAATCATGAAATTAAGGTACTTGATATGTGAATACCACTTAAAACTTGAGACAAAGCTGTGTTTGCATTGTCGGCAAAAATCATGAACTGTTTTCAACAACTTGAAGATGATAAACATTTGGTGGAAATTTTCTAGCACTCTATCACACATTATATAAACAAACAAATAAACTCTACTGTGAATGGTTTTCTTTGATGGCTGTCACTATCTGACGTTCCTGCAATTTGATTGGTACCGACAAAAAATCATCAGGGGAAGTGAAAAACTACATTGTTCTGTCAGGCGTGTGTTGGGTTTGGAGCACTGCAGAGGACACAACTCACGCAACTTGTTTGAAATTTAACTCAAATAAAATATTTGCTTGTTTGATTGTGTGTATTTTTATTCTCATTTTAATTGTTTGTTTCTATCCACATCTGTATTGCATTTTAGTCAAAATCACAATAGGGATACGCAATTATTATTATACAGCGTTGCATAGACTACCGGTAAGCTTATTTTGTATTTTTTATGATCGGCATGAGGCCGATTGGGTGGACAAACGTGAAGCTTTGGACAGCTTATCGACGAATATGAAACTGTCTAGAAATCATGAATGTTGTATCATAGAATTTACTCCGTTTTCATACACTTGTATACTACAAGCAGAGTAGGAAATCTAAACTACCGTGTAACCTGTGAGTAATTGCTCTTGCCGCCGTGATAATGAGATGCGTTCAGAACTATATACAACGTAAGTCATTGTTCTATGTGTAAATATATATATATAAACTCCGATGTTGTGTAATTTCTATCGTATATTATTTCGCCGTTAATAATTTCAAGCACTCCAATGTTATGTAATTTCTATCGTATATTATTTCGCCGTTAATAATTTCAAGAACTCCGATGTTATGTAATTTCTATCGTATATTATTTCGCCGTTAATAATTTCAAGAACTCCGATGTTATGTAATTTCGATCGTATATTATTTCGCCGTTAATAATTTCAAGAACTCCGATGTTGTGTAATTTCTATCGTATATTATTTCGCTGTTAATAATTTCAAGAACTCCGATGTTATGTAATTTCTATCGTATATTATTTCGCCGTTAATAATTTCAAGAACTCCGATGTTATGTAATTTGTATCGTATATTATTTCGCCGTTAATAATTTCAAGAATTCCGATGTTATGTAATTTCTATCGTATATTATTTCGCCGTTAATAATTTCAAGAACTTCAATGTCATGTAATTTCTATCGTATATTATTTCGCCGTTAATAATTTCAAGAACTCCGATGTTATGTAATTTCTATCGTATATTATTTCGCCCGTTAAGACACATACATTGAAAAAACATGTTACTAGTTTTTGAATGTATTACAGTCTGTCGTCGACCCCCACACCACACACTCCATCAGCGCCCCGATGGCGGACTTCTTGTCGGGTTTCAGTCAGTTTCACTTTTGATCGTGATTAATTCGATATAAATGCAGTTCTTTACCGGAAATCGCCAGTTCGTTTTCTTTGAGTTTAAAAATGACCTACAGTAGGGTCGGCATGGTTAGTCAGTCGCCGGTACGTTCGCCTCCCACTCATAGGCAGTTGTACCGGTTGCCGCTGATTAACTAAGCAGACCCTTATTTTGGGTAATTTTTTATTATCCAAGAAACGTCCCTAGCAACAAAGGGACAAAGCGAACCACACAAATGCTTAGAAATATGATCGTGGTGCAAGTTGGTTTGGTGCGAGTTGGCATTGGTGCGAGTTAGCATTGGTGCGAGTTGGTCTGGTGCGAGTTGGTTTTGGTGCGAGTTGGATCGAATAATCACAACTGTCCATAGCCGATTTGTTCAAAGGTGTCGGAACACAGGGATGTTACAATAGCAAATGCAAGTCGCACTGAAAGTCATAAGGACGCATGTAATGGTTGTATGCGATAAACAAGACGTAACTGGTGTGTTGACGATCTTATTTTAGGTCTTCTTAAAAGTATCCGAACTGTACCTGGATAGTAAATTCATCGTGAAGCTCACGACCAGACAGTACCAATCGGAGATTCGGCCACACTGCAGCGCCATCATGATCATCGCTGCGGTTTGGATCTGGAGCCGACGTCGTATCTTCTTTAACCTGTTTATTGATTTCTGTTTTCAATTTCCTTATCGTCCATGTGTCGCTGACATCAACATTCAAACAGTCGCCTGTACTGATTTGAATCTGTAGCGAAAATGTTGACATCTTTCGGTATTTCCGGCTTTGTAGAGTTCAAAGATCAAACACTGGGAATGATATTACCATAGGTGGCGCCTTTCCACGTCCATTACTGCTCGACGACTTTAATATGGGGATTTTATGTAAACTAAACTCATAATGGTTAACTATGCTTCATAATTATAGGTAATTTACGTTCAGAACTTGTGATATAGGGAAATATTGGATTTAACGAAGAATTGTAGGTTGTATGATTATATTGTTGGACTTTCCATTAATTTTGCAGGGAAGTTTGTTTTGATGATTGTTCTACTGTTTTCGACTGCAAGCTGTAGAAACCATATTTTATTTTCACTGTGTGCTACGACAAACGAATTGCAGATATTCTCTACAAAGGGTCTGTAAGGGAATGAATTATTCTTTAAAAAATGTTGTTTGTGTTAATATAAACTTTAAACTTGTCCATTGTGGTTTTTATCTTTGCCAACATATTCAATATGTTAAGTGTGTCTGGAATAGCATAAATATAATCACGTGTGAGTGCGTTGTTTTACTTTGAAGACGAGTTTTTCTTTGAAGATATGACGACAGTGTCAGTCAATCAAAACATTCAAAAATTCTCTTTATTTGTACATGTTTTGTGACACATGTAATAAAGTTTATTTTCATGATAACAATGAACAAATACATGTACGTAGAAAATAAACTTTAGTTCAACCAAAAAAACTTTGCTCATTCGCCTTCAACTGAAATTGAGGAAAACAATATGTAGTAAGTTTATTTGGGGGGGGGGGGGGCTACAGCTTATATACAGACAAGCGCACACACACACAGTACAGTAAATATTTAGTTATGTGCATTATTAATGACTTTATTTTACATTTGAATCATAAGCAACATACACTAATAATAGTAATACACATAAAATGCTTGTATAAAAACATGGAACTATGTAGAAACAATATTTATATTATTTACATATTAAACAACTGCTTCAATAATATGAGGTTATTATGAGGATACTGAAAAGTATGTACGAAGATAGTACAGCGGGAGTATCGACTGACACGTGTACTGTCTGAGTGCATACTTCGCAGTATCCTCACAATAACATTATTATTATACATCTTTTTCTCCCAATGATACATCATGGGAATGCCAAAATCCAAAAACAGAAAAAAACAAAACAAAAAAAAACAGAATTAGCGAACTTCTTTGTGTGGAGTCCGGTCAAACCCTGGTGACAGCCATGTTTGTTTTTATTATTAGAGGACACTTATGCACGTAATTATTCCATGTTTGGAATTCGCATTTCCTAATATGGTAGGATGAAAATACCCCGTAAAATACAAATAAGTATTTTTAATGTGTAAACAAATAACACATCAAGTCATACAATAGTGTTGTGTGACTGAAATGACTATACAAATACTGGTAGTGTACATGGACTACTGTCAAAGACTTTATTTTCGCTTGAAATTAATTTTCGATATTTTCGCTGAAGAAATGATTGAGTGAAAATTAAATCCAGCGAATATACCTTTATCCTATATTTTACGTTCCACACGTCAAAAATCAGTGAAAATAAATTCCATACAAAATGCCCGAAAAGTCTTTTCAGCAAAAATAAATTCCAGTTAAAATAAAGTATTTTACAGAACTACGCCATAGATGTTTACAGTGTGTTTTGTTTTACATATAGACCAACAAATTGAGTGTATGTACACACTCTGTCACACTGTCATACTCTCGGCGTCCTGAATACGAACATGCACATCCTTGGAAAACATCAACACAAAAGTCATAAGAATCAAACAAGCTTTGAAAACAAAATTGAAAGGAGCTGTCTTGTTGGGATCTTCATATATTAAAGTTTAATAGATGTATGCACAACAGTGAAAATAATTTTTAAGTATGGTGTTTATATAAAAGTTACTTATAGATACATATTAACAACTTATTCTGAAACAACCATAGCACGTAGAAGAATGTTGTATCTTTCAGCGATGTCCCCTTTCATGTTCAGTATAATGCTGGACTCCACGATCGAATTTGGCTGAAATAAACAAAACCAAAAAAAGTTAGTACCAGTATATATATTATAGATTTCATTGGCTGAGTTAACTAGAAAGGATGATTTGTTAAGTAGTAATGTTGGTAAGAAAGTTTTGTTGATACATAAGTTGAATTATGTACCTCGTTTCTTTTTTCAATTCATTTTGTACAGTATAAGTACATGTTTTCATTGACCTCTGACACAAACAGATCAATATTGTGAAAGGGTTAATTATTCACTTGGAAAATGCGCTGAATGTAAAATTGAGCATAGAACACATTATCTAAATGATAAAACTGTGAATTTAAAACCCACTGAATATGCCTGAAATGGTAAATCAGCAAAATTTGAACCCAGTGAAAATTTAGTCATTTTACAGTACTCAGTGTTTACTTTGCATACGCTCATTAAACATTTGTGTTACAACCAGAGACAGAATAGCATGATTATTTCATGCACATGCTGACTGACTTATCAAGGACGATTGTTAGAAGTGCAGCCTTGTTTGTTGTGATTGTGTCATCTACGGTTGATGTCTTGAACGGGACTTCCTGTAGTTGATGTGGAATTCAAAAAGAACACAAAGATAATATGGATAACTGACAGGTGTGTATTGTATGCATTAGCATACTTGGAACATAGATGCAACGCATACATGTTAGTTTGTCCTCAGTTGTATCAACCTATCACAGTTGTCAAAGTGTGCACATTCGAATTTCATGTAAATAACATTTTTATAGGATTTCATTTATTTTTCAATTCATAATATTGTATCACATAGCACCCATTTTGAAAGCAATCGCTCAGCGACAACTGTGGTGGTTCAGGTAACATGTAGCTGTCTAAGTCAAACTAACTAATAGCTTATTTCCCTATACAACTTATGTTAAAAGATACATGATTGGTTGTTTTTATAATTTGAGGTATCAATGTCCAATAAGTTTGCCTTATATATGCTGAGACAATTTTCTAAATTTTTGCCTCGAAATAGGTGTCTCTCATCTCCAAATTGAAGCCCTGGTAACGCCATGGAAGATGCATAAAATTAAGATACAAGTAAAAACACAGTATAACTGTACAGTTTTTCTTACATCATGTCCAGCAGGAGGTATCCACGTGATTGTAACACTCTTTGTTGCACCCGCTTCCACCATTCCTTTCTGAGTATCTATCTGGAATCCTTGTACTGCTATGGCATTGACATTGTCAAATGCAAACTCACCATTCTAGTAATAAAATAAATAAATAAATAATGTGAGATTATTAGGAATGAATGTATATATGAAAGTAACTGATGGTATTCTTGTAATATTTGTTATTTTGGATAAGTTTCGTGTTGGACAATAAAAAAAAACATGTTTTGCCGGGATTGTGATTGCTTTAGGTTATGTCTGCCATTCTGTGTATTTTGTATCCAATAAAATGAAAATTACATTTTTTGTTTGTCGCAATGACTCCATATATGTTTTCCTTTGATATAACGCAAGAAACAGAACAAAAATTATTCCAAAACAAATTGAGTTTGTATTCAAGATAGAGAGAATTACTGCTAGGAATTTCCATGGTTCAAGAATTTTATGGAATATAAAATTTTATGATTTTTATTGACATATTTTATATTTATCTAGCAAAACTGAAGAGTGATGTGCCTCTGCTAAAGCTAATCTGTGTTTATTATCTTCAGAAATTGGGCTAAGTCATGGCAAAGTCATACTATTTACAAGACAAGAATTATATATACCAACCTTTTTCTGACTGACAGCTGTTGTTCTTATTGCACCAACTTCTATGGTCCGATTTGCTGGTTGATTTCCTTCTTCCTTGCCAACACTACGAAATGAGAGCAGTATTGGAATAGCTGGCGGCTTCACTTCACCTGTGTTAAGAAACAATTTACATTATACTTTCAGATCAATTGCATTTCATAACCTCTAATGATTCAATGCAGAAAATGACATACAGTGAAACCTGCCTGAACATGCAGTAAAACTGTCTAAACTGAACACTAGTACAGTAAAACCTGTCTAAACTGAACACTAGTACAGTTGAACCTGTCTAAACTGAACACTAGTACAGTAAAACCTGTCTAAACTGAACACTAGTACAGTAAAACCTGTCTAAACTGAACCCTGGTACAGTCAAACCTGTCTAAACTGAACACTAGTACAGTAAAACCTGTCTAAACTGAACCCTGGTACAGTCAAACCTGTCTAAACTGAACACTAGTACAGTAAAACCTGTCTAAACTGAACACTAGTACAGTAAAACCTGTCTAAACTGAACACTAGTACAGTAAAACCTGTCTAAACTGAACACTAGTACAGTAAAACCTGTCTATACTGAACACTAGTACAGTCAAACCTGCCTAAACTAAACACTTGTACAGTAAAACCTGTCTAAACTGAACCCTGGTACAGTCAAACCTGTCTAAACTGAACACTAGTACAGTCAAACCTGTCTAAACTGAACACTAGTACAGTCAAACCTGTCTAAACTGAACTCTAGTACAGTCAAACCTGTCTAAACTGAACCCTGGTACAGTCAAACCTGTCTAAACTGAACACTAGTACAGTCAAACCTGTCTAAACTGAACACTAGTACAGTAAAACCTGTCTAAACTGAACACTAGCACAGTAAAACCTGTCTAAACTGAACCCTAGTACAGTCAAACATGTCTAAACTAAACACTAGTACAGTAAAACCTGTCTAAACTGAACCCTGGTACAGTCAAACCTGTCTAAACTGAACACTAGTACAGTAAAACCTGTCTAAACTGAACCCTGGTACAGTCAAACCTGTCTAAACTGAACACTAGTACAGTAAAACCTGTCTAAACTGAACCCTGGTACAGTCAAACCTGTCTAAACTGAACACTAGTACAGTAAAACCTGTCTAAACTGAACACTGGTACAGTAAAACCTGTCTAAACTGAACACTAGTACAGTAAAACCTGTCTAAACTGAACACTAGTACAGTAAAACCTGTCTATACTGAACACTTGTACAGTAAAACCTGTCTAAACTGAACCCTGGTACAGTCAAACCTGTCTAAACTGAACACTAGTACAGTCAAACCTGTCTAAACTGAACACTAGTACAGTCAAACCTGTCTAAACTGAACCCTGGTACAGTCAAACCTGTCTAAACTGAACACTAGTACAGTCAAACCTGTCTAAACTGAACACTAGTACAGTAAAACCTGTCTAAACTGAACACTAGCACAGTAAAACCTGTCTAAACTGAACCCTAGTACAGTCAAACATGTCTAAACTAAACACTAGTACAGTAAAACCTGTCTAAACTGAACCCTGGTACAGTCAAACCTGTCTAAACTGAACACTAGTACAGTAAAACCTGTTTAAACTAAACACTAGTACAGTAAAACCTGTCTAAACTGAACACTAGTACAGTCAAACCTGTCTAAACTGAACACTAATACAGTCAAACCTGTCTAAACTGAACACTAGTACAGTAAAACCTGTCTAAACTGAACCCTAGTACAGTCAAACCTGTCTAAACACTAGTACAGTCAAACCTGTCTAAACTGAACCCTGGTACAGTCAAACCTGTCTAAACTGAACACTAGTACAGTAAAACCTGTCTAAACTGAACACCAGTACAGTAAAACCTGTCTAAACTGAACACTAGTACAGTCAAACCTGTCTAAACTGAACACTAGTACAGTCAAACCTGTCTAAACTGAACACTAGTACAGTCAAACCTGTCTAAACTGAATACTAGTACAGTAAAACCTTCTAAACTGAACACTAGTACAGTAAAACCTGTCTAAACTGAACACCAGTACAGTAAAACCTGTCTAAACTGAACACTAGTACAGTCAAACCTGTCTAAACTGAACACTAGTACAGTAAAACCTGCCTAAACTGAACACTGATACAGTAAAACCTGTCTAAACTGAACTCTAGTACAGTCAAACCTGTCTAAACTGAACTCTAGTACAGTCAAACCTGTCTAAACTGAACCCATGTACAGTCAAACCTGTCTAAACTGAACACTAGTACAGTAAAACCTGTCTAAACTTAAAACATATATTTTGCCATATTATCTCCATAGATTCCAGCGTTTACAATTTTCTTAATCCCTTCGGTGTTCAGTTCAGACAGCTATATGTTTCACTGTAATGGTTTAACTATGACATGAGAAATACTGAAAGGTTATGAAATATAATTATCATGATGTCTTGCACAGAACATTGAGGTTGTCTGGAATTCTAGCTATACCTATGTATAGTATCATCTGCTGTGAAACACGATATTTCACTGATTTTATTTCAATTTGTAGTAGCAGTGCTAAGAAATATCCATCTGTTTTAGTTCCTAATATTGAATCTAGCAATGCATTTTTCAAATGCGTTACATGTAAAAGAATTTTAACATTTCTATCAAAGTTGTCTTGAACACAGCAATAAACATTACAGGATTACGATATAATGAAACAGGCTTGGTATACGAGATTCAACTATGCAACAAAGCTACCAACAGTGTTCCGATGGTCAAAAAACACATTCTGAACAACTGTGGTACAAATTTAGTTAAATCCTGATGGTTTCTTGACGGATACACATGCATATTACTTTATGCTTTGTGCTTGTGATTTATGCATCATAAACATTAATAAGACCAAGATTTACCTACTATAACTTTCATAGAAGAAATGTCAATTTGTAATAAAGCTATTCTATTCTATTCTATTCTATTCTATTCTATTCTATTCTATTCTATTATTTAAGATAAATAGAGGGTTTTGACTTCAAAATAATTTGACTTAAAAAAATTGAACTTAGGCAAGCTTTTATATGGATGAATAAACTAACCAAGTTTGATATTGTTTGGATTGAAACTACTGAAGTTATTGCACACAAATGCTGAATTATTAACAACAATACTGGCAGACAATAGCTCTGGCATTATTTCTATTAAAATAAACTGAAATACAACAATGCACTATTAGATTACCTTCCTCTTCCTCTGGTAATGGGGTGGCTGCTAATGATTCCACACATGTTGTTATTTCATCGCTTCCTAATATGTACATTGTGTGTGCCCTTGATTTGCCTTTCAGTCGTATGACATGCGTCTCATTTTGTCCAAACAATGACAACCTAGCACCATCTGAATAGTAATCACTGGAGTGATCTGGACAAAATGTCACAGTGATTTCCTTGCTACCACCTAAATTTAAATGAAGTAAAGGTTTGTAATTAATACGTACAGCAAAGCATATAAAACATGACCACATGATTAGTTAAAAACTCTATGCAAAATCTGATGGAAAATAATGACGAAGTATGTATTATATGTAAACAAATCAGTTCCCAATCTTCTTAACCGATATTATTTGAAAGTGAAATTATTAATAGAACGCATTTAGTATTTAGCCGGAAATGTGTATATTCGGTCTCGATCCCCACGCTGTCTATTGTGGTTGTTTGAAGAGTGTAAATGCTTTGTATCATACTAAACTGGTCACCAAATTTAACAACTGCTTTCTCGTTTTACAATACAATCTGAATGAGCTACGGACAAGCCGAAATAGGTCTCGATTGCATACAGCGCCAGCAGTGGCCTTTCCTGCGTCCATGGGCCCAGTAAAATACTGAAAGATTCTAATGAGGGAATAATAAGAGCACTAAGGGGCTCACAATCAATTCCTAGTACAGTCAAACCTGTCTATAGCGGCCACCCAAGGGACTTTGAAATTTTGGCCTTTATAGACAGGTGGCCTTTCTATACAGGTTCACTAATTTATTCATGAATATTAATTAGGCACTGAATGTATTAAAACGGATCTTGCAACCCCATTTGACACACTATTACACTACTGTACACAGTATCCAAACACTTTATTACAAATAAAAATGTTGATTTTAAATTGTATTATGTAAACTAAAATCATTTCACAAAAAATCGATCATTGCACAATAATGAGTAGTATGAAAATTATTTGAAGATTTGTACAGTAAAGTTGATGTTCAGCAGCAGTTTGAGTCTCATTTCCTACTAAAGAAATCACTCAGCTTGCTTTGCTTAGCTATTCTGAATTTCTTTGTTTCTTTAAATATCTATTGTGTCTGGTAACTGTTCTAATAAATCGGAATGTTTCTGGGCTATAGCAAATTCTTTCAAGGAGAAGGAAGAGGGACAGTTAGCAGTGCTTTATTGATCCCTACAACGTTACGTATACGGAAAAAACACTTATCTATTGTATCCTTCCAGTTACATGTATGTGACAACTTGAAAGTTTCCTCCCAAATCACAATTCCCTAAACATTTCGTTCATTTTTTTTCAAACATTTTCTCGACCTACCTCACTTACGAAATGGTTCATCCCTAATCAAAACATTACTTTGCGCAATCGAAATCTGTGCGACTTCCATGTTATTGTACTGGTGCAACAATAGGAACATGTGAAATATGCCTGGCGGCTTTGGCCGGCCATGGAGGTAATAATGGGCCGGCGAACTGGGGTCAATTTAACATCATTGTTAAAAGCATCTATTGTTACATGTACCGAGGCTGTAGCGACCAAAAAAAAAATTGTTGAACGAATTTAGTTTAGACAACGAGACGATACTGCACACACATTCCCTCGCAGTCATCGATACACACTAACGCACGGCTAACGGAAACGACTCTTCTTTTTGACCCGAGTTATCATAACCCCGGAAGAACAAGAACGCACATGCGCAAGGCTAATTAGCATAATTTATTTGGATGGATAAACAGGCATGGCCGTTGCGTTGATTTTTTTACTTTTTGCTATCAGTTCCAGTTACATGCGTATTTATCGGTATTTATAGGAGTTCAAAGTGAATAAATATCGATACTAAATAACAAGTGAGCTGTTATGTTTTTTTTGTTGGTAATCAATTCGATCGGGGATTTACCGTCGGCATTCCGATTCACCCCAGCCACATGCATAGGGACTGTGACTGTGTCCTGGCGACTCGCAACTTTTGCGGGTCGTCATCGTTGTGATTGCTCGATTCATTAATTGAACAAAATAGTAAGTTATTCCAATGGTATACATATTTCAACAAAACATTAATGACAGCATGTTTTTTTATCAAGACACTTTTAAATTCGTAATTATGTTTTTGGCGTTCCATAGCCATCGGTACGGTGTGCTTGCCGTGGTGAACTGAATTATAAACAAGAATAAAACATAATTGCCGAAGCCATCGGTTGAATGAAAGGTGTGAAAACGTGCTAACTTTGTCCTTTGTGAGCTTATTAGTTGTCTGAGGTGGAAGGCAGTAGTCTGCAAGACATCCGGGAACTATGTCCGTTATATGCAGTTCAACTGTTCATTGCGGCCGCTGAAGCGTGGCCGTTGGCCGCGTTAGGCAGGTGGCCGCTGTAAACAGGGTACTTTACATGTAAAATGCGTAGGGACTGTTCGGTTGTGACCGCTATAGGCAGGTGGCCGCTATATCCAGGTGGCCGTTAACACAGGTTTGACTGTAGCCTAAAAGGTTCACCATAAAGCACTATAGTAAGCTATGCATTCTAATGGCAGGAATCAAAAGTAGAAACAATAAGGGCACTGTGTATTGGTGCATGTATGCAAATGCCTATTACTAAATTAGGTTGTAAAGAGAAATCAACAATTACCTGGTTCAATAGTGCCTTGTGGTGGTGTACAATCAAAGACGCTCCTACCATTCAGATTCGCTGTGCCAACCAATGACTTCATTTGGTGGTCTTCTTTTACAAATGATGGCAAACTCTGTTGATCTTTTTGTTTTGTCAGTGACAGACTGTCCAGCTTTATTGCAAAATCAACAGATAATGATGAAGTATTTTCAATCTGAAAGTATAAAAAAACATAAATCTCATGATTATAGCGTTCGCCTCATTGCAAACAAGTTGTTTATGTATGCATATAGTTTCAATGTGACCAATCTAGCATGTTCGAAAGGTTTCACCATGTATTTCTAGTAGCCCAAAGGGTTTGCTAAGAGTTTCTAGTAACCTAAGAAGTTCACCATAAGCTTCTAGTAGTCAAAAGGGTTCACCATGCATTTCTAGTAGCCTAAGGGGTTTGCTAAGAGTTTCTAGTAACCTAAGAGGTTCACCATGAGCTTCAGGTAGTCAAAAGGGTTCACCATGCATTTTTAGTAGCCTAAGGGGTTTGCTAGGAGTTTCTAGTAACCTAAGAGGTTCACCATAAGCTTCTAGTAGTCAAAAGGGTTCACTATGCATTTCTAGTAGCCTAAGGGGTTTGCTAAGAGTTTCTAGTAACTTAAGAGGTTCACCATGAGCTTCTAGTAGCCGAAAGGGTCCACCATGCATTTCTAGTAGCTCAAGGGGTTCACTAAGATTTTCTAGTAACTTAAGTGGTTCACCATAAGATTCTAGTAGCCGAAAGGGTTCGCCATGCATTTCTAGTAGGCCAAGGGGTTTGCTACGAGTTTCTAGTAACCTAAGGGCTTCATCATGAGTTACTCGTAGTCAAAAGGGTTCTCTACGAGTTTCTAGTAACCTAAGGGGTTCATCATGAGTTTCTAGTAACCTAAGGGCTTCACCATGAGCTTCTAGTAACCCAAAGGGTTTGCTAAGAGTTTCTAGTAACCTAAGGGGTTCACCATGAGCTTCAGGTAGCTGAAAGGGTCCACCATGCATTTCTAGTAGCTCAAGGGGTTCCCTAAGATTTTCTAGTAACCTAAGGGGTTCACCATGAGCTTCTAGTAGCCGAAAGTGTTCACCATGCATTTCTAGTAGCTCAATGGATTCTCTATAAGTTTCTAGTCAAAGAGGTCCAACATAAGTTCCCTGATCACAGTTTAAAATACTTCACTTTGAGCTTACAGTAGTGTGTAAGGGGTTCATCACCAGTTTCTCATATATTTAGTAGTTACCCAAAAATTTGTAATAACTAAATGCTAACTATACAGGGGAACCATAATATACAAATATATGAAACAGTCTCAAGTCATTCAACTTACCTTGAATGTATCGATAGTTTCTTCACCAGCTAATACATATCCCATGTCTAGTACACCATTTTCTACAGATACTGTTACTTTGGGGCTGACACCTTGGCCTTGTAAATTTATGGATAAGGTAGACGTGGGAGAGCAGATGTCTAACATTTCATAAAACTGAAACAATACAAATCAAATGGTATTCAATGATTATAAATGACGACATAATGTAAAATGCAAAAATTTTCATCACTGCAAAGTTTTACGATTTCATAATTTGGGGATTGTTTGGAAGGACTAAATTTCATAAAAAGCCAGGCAAAATTTAAAATATTTCACTGACACTTGAAATTTGTAAAAATCTGTATCACTAAATTCCTGTAATACAGTATAGGGAGGAGTGAAAAAGAGACATAGTAATTCAATGGTATGCCCAATTCTTGGGGGCGAACTTCCTGGCATTTTCAGTGTCATGTTGAAAACATGGGCCGAAACTCTCAGAAAACTGTACTTTGGGTCAGTTGTTGAAACTCCCCTGAACAGTGTAACAAGATTACCCCTATATGTGCAACATATAAATTTGTTTGTTCAGGATAATATCAAAGTTGAGTTGAGCGCTGTTCTTGATTTTAACGCAGAGCCCATAGGAATACATGGTACAGTGGTGAGTGGTATAGCACCGTAGAATGTTCTGTGATGTAGCTCCACCCCGAGGATGGACCTTGGATGCTGAAGTGAGATAGAGAACTATGAGATTTGTTTTCTTCCCTCAAATAGTGTTTTTATTTCTCCCCTCATGGTATCTATTGCTCTATTGTACCATAGTAATCAGAGCAGCAGATACAATGACGAGAAAGAATGGAACACTATTTGGAAAGGAATATACAATTTTTGTGATTCTCTTGTTTTCAACATGATCTTCTTGGCCATTTTTGTCTAGCAAGGTTGAGAATCATTCTGTTCAATATAAAAAAAAAGTAAATTCTTATTACTTTTTTACTTACAATTTTTCCTTGTTTAGGCGTAAATGATATAAGTAACGTGTGCGTTGTATCGGGCGGTAATGGACGTAATGCATTCAGTAAAACAAATGGACCAACAGGATCTAATAATGATGATTTCAGCTGATGATACAGTAAAGGAAAATGTTCCTGTAAAGCTGAATGGTAGAATTCATTTTTTTTTCTTACCTAGCATTTAGCAATTTTGTCATGTGTTTTCTTATAATTTATTGTTAATTTTTGACTGAATAGACATATTTTAATAACAGTTTGCAAGTGCCTGGAAAACAGAGCAGATCTTATTTGTGAAAGGTGACCAAAAGTAGACAGTCTTCAAAAGTTTAACGCCAACCAAAAATAAAGTCAGAGAATGATTATGTCATTCATTCTATGCAAATGTGTGCTGAAAACTTTTGTGTGTGCATTAATATTATAAAAGGCTGAAAGTATTGATTAAAATGGATTGGTACTAACACATACTTGAATACCAAAGTCACTTTTGACAAAATAAACACAATTTTTCTAATTTGTTGTCATCATTTGAACAAGAATTTTGTGCATTATAGAAAAAAGTATAACGAATTTGAAAAAAATGTTTCACCAAAGTTTTACATGTAGTTCTCAATGGGAGCTAGTAGGGGGTCAGAAAATGTATCAGGATTTCTTGTTTCAAATATTACTGAAGGATTTACCACCAAACACATTTTTGAGCACAAGTATTTATTTCATCATTTTTTCAATGTAATAATAGCTGCCATAGGGAGGGTTTAATACTATGGAGATATCATTATAACCATGGAAACATGCTGTAGTACATGTGCCTGATTTTATTTAAATTTGATTTTCTCATTCTCTTTAAGTAGTCAGCAATGTGATTGAGCAATTCATTGGTGAAGCACATCGAATCTTTAAAATCAATTACACAAATACTTTATCTGCAAGTTATGCATGGTTTAAATCTTAGATCACTTACCAATCATAATCTGATATTTTGCTGAATAAACAATATAATCTAGTTGAGTCATATTTCTAGTAGATTGAGGGATCACCATTAAAACTATTTAGTCTAGAGGGTTTCAGGCATCAGGTAATAGTAGGCTAAAGGTTTCAGGCATCAAGTAATAGTAGGCTAAAGGGTTCAGGCATCAAGTAATAGTAGGCTAAAGGTTTCAGGCATCAAGTAATAGTAGGCTAAAGGTTTCAGGCATCAAGTAATAGTAGGCTAAAGGGTTCAGGCATCAAGTAATAGTAGGCTAAAGGGTTCAGGCATCAAGTAATAGTAGGCTAAAGGGTTCAGGCATCAAGTAATAGTAGGCTAAAGGTTTCAGGCATCAAGTAATAGTAGGCTAAAGGTTTCAGGCATCAAGTAATAGTAGGCTAAAGGTTTCAGGCATCAAGTAATAGTAGGCTAAAGGTTTCAGGCATCAAGTAATAGTAGGCTAAAGGTTTCAGGCATCAAGTAATAGTAGGCTAAAGGTTTCAGGCATCAAGTAATAGTAGGCTAAAGGTTTCAGGCATCAAGTAATAGTAGGCTAAAGGTTTCAGGCATCAAGTAATAGTAGGCTAAAGGGTTCAGGCATCAAGTAATAGTAGGCTAAAGGGTTCAGGCATCAAGTAATAGTAGGCTAAAGGTTTCAGGCATCAAGTAATAGTAGACTAAAGGTTTCAGGCATCAAGTAATAGTAGGCTAAAGGTTTCAGGCATCAAGTAATAGTAGGCTAAAGGTTTCAGGCATCAAGTAATAGTAGGCTAAAGGTTTCAGGCATCAAGTAATAGTAGGCTAAAGGTTTCAGGCATCAAGTAATAGTAGGCTAAAGGTTTCAGGCATCAAGTAATAGTAGGCTAAAGGTTTCAGGCATCAAGTAATAGTAGGCTAAAGGTTTCAGGCATCAAGTAATAGTAGGCTAAAGGTTTCAGGCATCAAGTAATAGTAGGCTAAAGGTTTCAGGCATCAAGTAATAGTAGGCTAAAGGTTTCAGGCATCAAGTAATAGTAAGCTAAAGGTTTCAGGCGTCAAGTAATAGTAGGCTAAAGGTTTCAGGCGTCAAGTAATAGTAGGCTAAAGGGTTCAGGCATCAAGTAATAGTAGGCTAAAGGTTTCAGGCATCAAGTAATAGTAGGCTAAAGGTTTCAGGCATCAAGTAATAGTAGGCTAAAGGTTTCAGGCATCAAGTAATAGTAGGCTAAAGGGTTCAGGCATCAAGTAATAGTAGGCTAAAGGTTTCAGGCATCAAGTAATAGTAGGCTAAAGGGTTCAGTCATCAAGTAATAGTAGGCTAAAGGTTTCAGGCATCAAGTAATAGTAGGCTAAAGGGTTCAGGCATCAAGTAATAGTAGGCTAAAGGTTTCAGGCATCAAGTAATAGTAGGCTAAAGGTTTCAGGCATCAAGTAATAGTAGGCTAAAGGGTTCAGGCATCAAGTAATAGTAGGCTAAAGGTTTCAGGCATCAAGTAATAGTAGGCTAAAGGTTTCAGGCATCAAGTAATAGTAGGCTAAAGGGTTCAGGCATCAAATAATAGTAGGCTAAAGGTTTCAGGCATCAAGTAATAGTAGGCTAAAGGGTTCAGGCATCAAGTAATAGTAGGCTAAAGGTTTCAGGCATCAAGTAATAGTAGGCTAAAGGTTTCAGGCATCAAGTAATAGTAGGCTAAAGGTTTCAGGCATCAAGTAATAGTAGGCTAAAGGTTTCAGGCATCAAGTAATAGTAGGCTAAAGGTTTCAGGCATCAAGTAATAGTAGGCTAAAGGTTTCAGGCATCAAGTAATAGTAGGCTAAAGGTTTCAGGCATCAAGTAATAGTAGGCTAAAGGTTTCAGGCATCAAGTAATAGTAGGCTAAAGGTTTCAGGCATCAAGTAATAGTAGGCTAAAGGTTTCAGGCATCAAGTAATAGTAGGCTAAAGGTTTCAGGCATCAAGTAATAGTAGGCTAAAGGTTTCAGGCATCAAGTAATAGTAGGCTAAAGGTTTCAGGCATCAAGTAATAGTAGGCTAAAGGTTTCAGGCATCAAGTAATAGTAGGCTAAAGGTTTCAGGCATCAAGTAATAGTAGGCTAAAGGTTTCAGGCATCAAGTAATAGTAGGCTAAAGGTTTCAGGCATCAAGTAATAGTAAGCTAAAGGGTTCAGCATCAATTTCTAGTAATCTAAAGGGTTCAGCATCAATTTCTAGTAATCTAGCCCTTCAGCATTAATTTCTAGTAATCTAGGGGGTTCAGCATTAATTTCTAGTAATCTAGGGGGTTCAGCATAAATTTCTAGTAATCTAGGGGGTTCAGCATAAATTTCTAGTAATCTAGGAGGTTTGGCATCAATTTCTAGTAATCTAAAGGGTTCAGCATCAATTTCTAGTAATCTAGGGGGTTCAGCATAAATTTCTAGTAATCTAGGGGGTTCAGCATAAATTTCTAGTAATCTAGGGGGTTCAGCATAAATTTCTAGTAATCTAGGAGGTTTGGCATCAATTTCTAGTAATCTAGAAGGTTCAGCATCAATTTCTAGTAAGGTAAAAGGTTCACAATTCATTTCTAGTAGAAAAACATCATGATTTGACATTTTAAAGTGATAACAAAGGATACATCAACTTGCTGATCTGATATGTTTTGTATGGTGATAGACTTGATGATATTCTGTCCAATGGAGACTTCACCAAAGTCGGTAGTTGTTCTACCGTGATTAGATATAACAACCAAACATGGCTTCACAGTGGGACAATGAACTTCCAAATACAGAGTGTTATAAACGCTGAAAAAAAAATTACATGGAAATTGAATGGAAATTCTTACACAAAATATGAAGACAAAACTGCTGATAAAGTAGATAGAGATGGAAAAAAACAACTCATAATGAAAAACAACCTGGCCACTTAGTTGCATGGACTCAAAATAGCTAGTGGAGGGCATATGTTGAATTAGTATTTTGTTATTCTGACACTGCAAAACTTTATAATTATGATACATTCTTTGGAATGTTTATGATCAATTATAACATCTGCAAGTATTGAATATTGATCTCACCTGTATGGAAGAGTTCCCGGATCACCAGGAATTCCTGAAGCCACAAAACATGGAATGGAGTAACTGCTAAAATTACCCTTGTAACTACGCAATAAGGAACTCTTAGCTGCTGTATAGTCATTGGATCTGTCAATAAAACACACAGTAAAGTAACCTTTGAGAACTGATCAATTTTCTACTATTTTTTGGTGCAAAATTTTATTTAGCAAAGTACAAAAGAGATATGTATGATGTTACTGAGTTACCAACAAGTACTGTAAAATACTTTATTTCAGCTGGAATTAATTTTCGCTGAAAAGACATTTTTGGGTGTTTTGTATGGAATTTATTTTCACTGATTTTTGACAAGTTGAATGTAAAATATAGAAAAAAAGGTATATTCGCTGGATTTAATTTTCACTGAATCATTCCTCCAGCGAAAATAGCGAAAATAAATTCCAAGCAACAATTATTCTATAGTATATGCAGGAAGACATAACATCATGAAGGTCACTGTGACATTGTACTGTCAGAGGTCATTCTATGAGTCTAACTGCAGGACTTTACAGTAATATGTATGATAGGCAAAAGTACTCACTTTGGGTCAATATCTTCGGTATTTGGTGGTGTGATTGCCCTCGGTCCTGACGATAATGTAGGACTTGGTGCTTTTCCCATCGGTATTTTACATTTACCAAGTGGTGACTTATTGGCTGCACCTTTCTTACCAGGTTTACCTTTCACTTTCCCCTGAAATACACAATAGGAATGAAGTGTATTTCACTTATATATTAGTTATATATGTTATATATAGTATAACAGCATTCATTCAATTATTATTAAGTAGTTTTCTACTTAAAATGAATTACTGTGAGATATCAGTATTGAGACAATAATCGGTATTCCAACCATGCTATACATGCAATCCAAGAGAATAAAATGTCCCTTTTTAATTGAAGTGAATACTTACATCAGCAGCAGCTTCAGCACTCCTAATTGCCGCAAGTTGGGCTTCTTCAAACTCCTTTCTAGCCTTGGCTTCAAGATTTCTCGTTATCATACGCACTGCTTCTTCTCGTATGGCAGAGTCCGTTAGTAGAGGTTGAAATTTCACAGAGATAGCTTGTTTCTACAAAAGAAAATAAATCTGTAACTCAAATGTTTATGAATTTGTTAACTTAACCAATGAATTATATATAAAGTTTGAAAAATTTTCATTTTTGTAAGTAACAGTGAATTATAATATGAGTGCCCTCAGTGGCATCCAAAATATTTCAAAAACTACTTAATGCAGGGCGCCCTCAACTTATATGTGCATGACGCACATAGTGCCATCTAGCCTCACTTTGAACTTTGATTGTATCTTATGATTTACCTTTCCAGGGTGGACAGTGCCAACTCTGGGAGACACAGTAAGCTGAGTGTCCTCTGGCAGTACAAATTCAAACGACGTTGGACCAACAGGAACAATATCACCTTTGCCAATTCTGGGTACTGGATGTGTGAATTCATTGGCACTGGTATGCGAGTTGACTACGTGGAATGAAGCAAAGGACGCATCATCTATCGCAGTGGCAGCAAAGTGGATTACCGAGTGAGAGAACTCTAATGGGGGATGCACTCCAACAGCTTTACATTTAATCTGGAAATCTCTGGAAATATACAATAATTAAAACAGAGTTTACAAATAAACACTACCAGTACTATTTCTTCAAAAGGACAACTCAGGCTTAGCACTTGAATATTAATTACATCATGAATATGCATGAGTTTATAGAAATAATTTGAATATCATACATCATGAATATTATTATTAATTAAAAGTATTGAATATGAATTACCTCAACATTATTAAGGAAAAAAGGGTTGTTTTTTTCTGGACTATCTGAAGTTAAATTTATTTATATAAATTCTAAATGAGTTATGAACAAATTTGAAGCATTATTTACCTATTAATGCCAGATTTGCAAGTTAACTCAAAGCTGTATTCCTTGGCTTTCTTGGCATTAAATATAATATCCAGTTCCAGCGTTTCCAACGGCAGTAACGTACCAAATCCATCGTTTGGCTGCACCTCTACAAACTAGGACCATATATAACATTTGTTCAGTGTGGTGGCACAATAATGAACATAATTTTTATAAGGAAATAACAAAGTTTACATTAATTCTGTTAAGTCAAAAACAATTATCCTGAAATGTTTGAAAAAATATTGCTAGTACAATGTGCCTTTTATCTCTTTTTATAATATATGAGTATTTTAGGCAAAATCATGAAAAAACAGTGTAAATCTTGAACTACTTTTTTTTTTCTTTTGCCTGATACCATGTTGCCAAAGATATAAAAAAAAATACTTTAATTTTAAAATTGCATGTAATAAATTAATATTTTAAGTGGAATTCAGAAATCTGAATCGTAATTGAGAAATGACATCCCAACATTATGATTTTATAACCATGAACACCAGTGGGCGCTGTTCAACTTTGACAATCACACACGCAATCTTCATTAAACAGACTATGATATAACAAATACTTACATCAGGCAGACTGACAAATCCAAATGGCTGTGACAAAATGGATTTATTGGTGAGTTTGACAGTAGTCACGACTGATTCATATATAGTACAGTAACCAAAGTTTATAAACTCTGTGTCAAATTCCATATCAGAGTTAGTAATTACTGCATGCACTGTGAATGGGACAGGTACAGTCTACAGAAATCAAACAAAATTAAAATGAGTCAGCAAAGCTTGTTAAAAATGTAATGATGGAAAATCGGTTTTCAAATTCAACCCAGTCACTTTTATGTACATTCAACTTTGACTATCAACATACTGTAAAATACTTTATTTTCGCTATTTTCGCTGAAGGAATGATTCAGTGAAAATGAAATCCAGCAAATATACCTTTTTTCCTATATTTTACATTCAACTTGTCAAAATCAGTGAAAATAAATTCCATACAAAACACAGTCTTTTCAGCAACAATTAATTCCAGTTGAAATAAAGCATTTTACAGTAGTTCCTTACATACATATGTAAACACTTTGAGCTAAGAGTGTAATTCAAATAATTTAGAAATTTTGGCACTTGTGAATAAAAAAATTTCAATATAAACTTTTCCTATAGGAGTAGAATATAACCTGTCACCTTTGAACTTTGAACTCATTTCTACATGTACTTACCTGGTCGGCGACACGTATTGTCATTGGCGCTTCTAATACCCCAGTCTCTTTATCAAAGTACTTCCCACCTTCTTCAATTAAAGAATGTCTGCAATAGATCAGTATGAGAGCTGAGTAATCTAAATATATAATATTAGTGCACATTTCGTCTCTAATCAGCTTGTTAGTATAGAGTGTTTTACATTATCAAAAATATGCAGAACATGCTGTGAGCATCCTACACCAACTAGGTTGATCAGTAAAATTAATAATTTTATGGTTATTATGAGAATAACACACTGTATGCACTGAGACAGTAAATGGTTGATTGACCTCCGCTATGCATCGGCAGATATTCACACTGAACAATTTTTTTTTTTAAATATTTTTTGTGCCAGGCGACAGTTTTCGGACATTCAGTGTCACTGTTGTCTCTCCTGACTTTATTTTTTGTACGTGCAAATTGCAAGTGCTAGTGACGACACCTAGTGCATTTTGCCACAGAAGTCATATTCATGTTTGGGACTACATGACAGGGCCGTGTGGCCATCTCGATGTCAAATGGCAATTTGTAATGCGCTATCCTGGCATCAACCAGGCCCGGTCGAACACAAGCACCTGCGGACCTTAACCAAGGTTCCCCCCAAAGTTGCATTCGTTAGTGAATGAATCTCAGCCAGTGGAATTGGCCTTCCCATTGAGTCTGTAGTACACTTACCCAGGGTAGGGGGTCGACCCTTTTGATGTTCAGCCTAAGGTAGGATTTGAACTTGGGTCTACCGATCATGAGTCTGATGCAACAACCACTATGCTACCAGTGACCATACTTTGCAGTAATCTGATTAAAATAAGATCTTTGTTTGGACTTTGTTTATTTTTTCTTCTCATTTTTTTTGTATTTTAAATTTGTCTTTATTCATTTTTATCTTTTACTTTATTTTATTTCAATTTACTATTTCTTTGCTGACGAATTATAGTACCTGCATAGAAACTTTGAACTGAATTGTACAATATCTTACAGAGGAAATAGCATGAAAGAAAAACACAGCCAGTCGGGTATTGTTGTTCAAGTATCTCCAAAGGAAATATGGCTTGCACCATAACCTAATATGCAAGGTCATCATACAAAGTTTGATTGAAAATGCCCTATTCAACTTTGAACTGAATCAGGCCATATCTGCCTGTTCAGCTCCAAGAAACAGTTCCGAACATGTTACAGAATGAAATTTTTTGATTTTTTGACAAAATGGTCACCATTTCGACAAATTTGATCAAATCTCAAGACCAAAAATGTTGTTGTGTTACCTTGCAGTATACTACCTATGTACAAACTTTCAAGTGAATCAGGTCATATCTTTCAGAGGAATCGGCACAAAAAAGGAAAAAAAACAAAATGGCTACCAGTCGACCATTTTGTTAATAGTCCAAAAACGGGGACTAAAAAGAAATTAAATGCACCATACAATACATCTGATTTTAATCAGACTGACTTTTGCAGCAGCAACCTTGCCAGATAACATACTGAATCATGGTTACTAGAGTAAATGGATTTGATTATCACAAATGTACTCTTAAATACATTTACAAACCTTGGCAAAAATTTCATCTGTGCTGAAAACTGTTGTTGCGCTTGAATATAACCAGTTTTTGGTAATAATTCCAGATGATTCCTGAGTTCTTTACAGACTTCAAACCTCAATCTAAGGGCAGTTGTAGCTCTGTTGTTAACCACAATGGAGTCTTGGTACAATCTATCAAACATACAAATTTTCAGGTCCACATTCTGTCTTTCAACCCATACAGGCACATCAATTGCACTAGCGATAGCTCGCACAGAAATCTGAAAAATACAACACATATTACATATATACATGATCACGTATGAACTATCACAACAGCAGTATTGTATTTGCTATACTAGAAATGTGTTACTTTATCTAAAAGCGCTGTGTGATATACTTACTAGCTCCACTGTCCTACACGGACATTGTGGTAACCAAGTTTGAAAAAATTTGTTCACAAAAATAATGTACACCTCAAATATCAAAGCAATCGGTTGGTAATGTTCAACAAGAATTCCAAAATATCATTTTTTACCAAAAATTACTGAAATATTTGCCAAAAATGGAGAATTGATGATATATATCAGCACAAAATAAACAAATCTAACAGCAGTCCACACAAGGCTCGTAAATATAACATATCAAACCAATCGAACTGGTAGTTCTCAAGAGGAAGTAAAATAACCCTTTTTTTAAAAAAAATGACAAAAATATTCACCAAAAATAGATAATTGAAAATATCGTAACAAAATGAACAAATCTGACAGAGGTCCACACAATGGTACATATCAAGTATCAAAGCAATTGAGCAGGCAGTTTGAAGAAGAAGTAGAAAATGCAATTTTGACGACGGCCAGATGATGATGGATAATAACCTACATGTATATGAAAAAATGATAGCTATGATGAACAACAATGAAAATAAAACAATTATAAAACTAGCTAAATACATATACGAATGTTTCAAAATTAGAGAAAATAACATGAAAAAGCCTTCATTCTCATCCAAATAAACAACATTATTAATATCAAGGCATATCTGCAAGGTTTTTTCTTTTTTCTTTTTTCTGTTATCATCATTTTTATGATATTTTATCTTATTTTCCTTCTTGTTTTTTCTTTCATCCACACTTTATTGTAATTTAACTCAAGATCCTATAAAGGATACGATATCAATAAAGTTTATTATTATTATTATTATTATTATTATTATATGAACAGCTCTAAAAAAGTAAATACTGTATATGCATTTCCGAGCATGAATAGGCTCCTAAATCTGAAATCAAACTCACCGTTTCTGACAGAGGATCTGTAAATCTGATGTCAAAGTCAGTCTCCACTTTACCAGGAATAGTTGGTGCAAAGATGATTTCCAGCTTGACAGATGAGAACGGGCCAATCTCATTACTGGTTAACACTCCGAGTTTCATTCCATCTAGATCAGCTATATCTTCAAAATCAACTGGATCGATTGGAACACTGCCGGTACTCGCCCCTACGGTAACAAAACAAATCAAATCAATTAGGAAAACAATCCAAACATCAGTCGTATACACATAATAGAAATGATCAATATACTTATATAATAATATTTGCTCTTATTAAAAGCATATGCGCTTATGTAAATGAAGTGGATGTGTCTATTTGTCCATAACATACAATAGTAGTGTTCACGCTACACAAAGTACAGGGGCTAAGATTTAAGCTGATTTAGGCTTATCTCACATGTTTGCAATTCAGATTTGGATTTAGACTTTTGGATTATGTATGTTTCTATTGTAGATGCACTTCTAATGAAACAGATAAGGAATTATATATGCTATATTAGACACACATGCATTTATGAAATCCTGATTTAAATTTACCTAATTAACAAATCACACATTTCTCGAAATGCAGTGCCACAGAACTTCAATATTCTGACAACAAACAGTTACCTGTACTGTAAAATCTGTTATTTTAGCTAGAATTAATTTTTGCCGAAAAGACACTTTGGGTGTTTTGTACAAATTTATTTTCACTGATTTTTAGCATGTTGAATGTAAAATATAGGATTATATTTTCATTAAATCATCCCCTCACAAAAATAAAATTCCAAGTGAAAATTTTACAGTATAACCTTTTGAAAACCATAATTGGCCGGGAAAACTTTGCGTGTAACATTTTCTTTATTTTTTAATAATTAGTTTGTTAATTTTGGACCAAATATGTAAAAAATTATGAGGTTCATTTTGTGGAAGGTGACAACGAAGCATTAAAGCAGGGGAGTTGTCACCTGCGCATGCGTCAGATGGGCATAGCGTGTCATTGTTCACAAACAAGCGTCTACCCATGAGCCTTTGCATTTTTAGTGTGTGTTGTTATCGGCGCTTGGAACTCAAGTCCTTGTGTACGTGCGCAGGTGACGACCCTCCCGCTTTAAAGAACCACAGTTGCTGCTCTGTGACATGTTCAAAAAAGGTCCCTTGTGATGAATGCAACTTGCACAAAATACCTATAAGTTGTTTATTTACAATGGTTACCAACATGCTGCAAATTCTGGTTCATCTCAAGCAATACTTGACTTCAGAAATTATTAGCTTTGGCTAAATGTCAAATTATTGCTCTTATGTAAGAGACAGATGTTACTCACCATCTTTCTTTTCCTCATCTGCAGTTATTTCACTTCTGATAGTCTTGGCAGAATCTGCTCTATCACTCACAGCAGCCTCGTCTCTTTCTTTCTCTTCAGGTTCCTGTTTACCTTCCACATCACCTGTCATAGACAGTAGTGTAATACAAGATGAAAGGATGCAATCAACTACCATTATTAACCACCACTCATTACAAGTGTAAAAACTTGTTTCTGTTTTTAGAGGAACTGTTAACCTCGATACCGAATAGTTCAATTACATGAGATCTGACATAATTGGAAAGATAGCATAAGTTATGAATTTTCTAGTGATTTTACTACAAAACAAATTATGCACACATGAAAATATTACTATCTGTGTTAACAAACTTTATTATACACAAAACACAAAAACTCATCCATCTGTAAAATGCCTTATCTTCAGCAAAACAATCCTCTAGCCAGGAGCATACAGTATTCTTACATTTTAGTTCTAGGGGGCATAGCGGCATTTCAGGTATGACCCTTTAAAGGGTGCAAGTTATATTCAGACTTGGCATAATATTTTCATTTGCACACAGCTACTTATAATTCCCATTTGACACACTTGTAATATTCCATTATTCTAGTCTTTAACGTGTGTTTTGCTTTATTTTTATTTTTTAACCTTTTCACCACCAGTTCCCTCTTTTCATCCTAAATTCATAAAATAGTCATGTTTATAGTTTGCCCTTTCCTTTAGAGGATTGGGACAAAAATAACCAAATTTGTTGTGTGAAAACTGAAAATTTACTTAAATTTTTTCTGTTGGCGCTAAAATTAGGATTAATTTCCAGAAATATTAAAGAATATGAGAAAAAAAATGATGAAAAATTTGGTCGAGAAAGTCTGGTGGTGAAAAGGTTAAAGATATCTCACTCTATTGATACATATCATTGAAGCTGGTTATTTTGTATAATTACCAAGAATTACAATTTTCTACAGATTATATTTATTGGATCTAGCAGCATAAAATTGTACACAATTGCTGGGTTGTATGTGACGTAACTGAACCCCCAAAACATTTGATTTGTAAAAATCAGCTCATATACCCGGTACTGTAAAATACTTTATTTTCACTTGGAATTAATTTTATGCTATTTCCGCTGAAGAAATTATTCAGCAAAAATAAAGTCCAGTGAATATACTTTTTTTTTCCTATATTTTACATTCAACTTGTCAAAAATCAGTGAAAATGAATTCCAAACAAAACACCCATAATATTTTTTTAGTGAAAATTAATTCCAGTATATTACAGTAGTCATTGTATTTTATAAGATACACACACAAAGCTTTTATCTTGTTATCCAAAATGAAAGTCACTTCCAAACTTTCCTGTGATTCATTGCACAACCCAGCAATAGTTTCAAAACACCAATAAACCTAAGGCCAGACTTTTATTATCCCTTGTTTCGCGTACCCGCCAAATGAACAGGAGCCGAAAATGAAATAAAAATAAAATTTTATTTCAGCGTAGTTTCTCGCGCCCGCCAACTTATAAGCGCAAAAAAATGCTAAAAAAATATTATTTTTATCTTAATTTTTTTATCGCCCGCCGCATAACAAATCCAAGTTGCATTTTCATGGGAGTATCATGATCAAAGTACCGAAGTCTCACGCAGATGAGAAACAAGGTTATACATGGAATAATATTTTATTTCATTTCTTCTCTCCAATCAATGATCTCACTCACAATTCTTTGAGAATCACACAAATCTAATGGAAAAAAAGAATTAATTTTATTTTTTTTCCACCCTCCTCAAAAAAATTGCCTTATAAAAACTTGAGAAACAAGGAATATAAACAGTCTGGCCTAAGAATAAAGAAAAATATCTGTACCCGTTGATCTGTTTTCTTCAACTTCACCATTGACTTGAATAACTGGCTCAGGTGATTTCACGCCATTTTCTGTGAGTTTCTCTTCTTTTTCTTCTTCTTCTTCTGCACCTTTAACAGTAGAACTTATTGACTTCTCTGTCTCCAAACCAGTCTAGTGATAAAGATTGTAAGAAAATACGGTACATATAAAATCAGACATTAATTTTAGTCAGAATTGTTTTATAAACTCAAATAAAATGCATTTCAAAAAGTTGTATCAGTAAGAAAATGAATCTTTGACCATCCCATTGATTTGTGTACATACAAAAGATATAAACCCTTTTGATAAGCCTGGCACCCTCTCAGTTTCATGTGGGAAAGGCATTCCAGGTGAGCTCAGAATGAGCCTCACTGGGAAGCCCAGTTTGTCCCTGCTAGGAAACTGCCTTTTCAAAGGTAAGTATCTCTGTATTTATTTTTAATTTAAACCAACAGTCTGTTCAATTATGAAAAGGGTATATGACCTACTCTTTTTTTCAGTGTCCAGCCCATGCTAGAATTTAGATCGACTGATCATGACTCAGGTGCAAAAATTTATACAATAAAAGTCCTAAATTATCTACTACATGGATAATTTAATCAAGCATATACTGTAAAATACTTTATTTTAGCTGGAATTAATTTTCGCTGAAAAAACTTTTTGGGTGTTTTGTATGAAATTTATTTTCACTGATTTTGGTAAGTTGAATGTAAAATATAGGAAAAAAGGTATATTCGCTGGATTTTATTTTCACTGAATCAATCCTTCGGCGAAAATTATTGGCAAGCGAAAATAAAGTATTTTACAGTAAGCACCAAATTAAAGCTAACTTTTTATATAAAACCTTAAGGTTCATAAATGAAGCAAGATTAAAATGATTCAACTACGTTCAACACTGTCACCATTCTATCAAAGAACTTACCATGCCTCCGATTGACGCCATAGAGGTCATCGTATGAGGTCGCACTCCTGGAAAATAAGATTAAATATATAAATGTTTAAAATAGCCATGGAATAAGCTGTATTTTTTCAATACAACACTATGCATGGGAGAAAATGTTATACATGCGTTTAGCAGGACTTACCCGATATTTTGACAAATTCAAACTGAGTTGCCAACGCTCCCTTATTTGTCAGAGTAATACTCTTCTTTAATGTTTCACCGATGACCTGAGTGCCAAAATCTACAAGATCTTTATCCACTGAAATCTGAAAATTACAAAAAATATTTTGACGTTACCTTATTAGAGAGATCAGAAATAAATATGGGATACAATAAAATAAAATAAATTGAACTGATCAGAAGACAAATCATGAGTCCTGAATACACGGTTGTCGAATTTTGGGAAATGAATGCCTAAACAAATTGCTGAACTTCCTAGTAATGAAATGATATGGTTTACAATATTTGCAAATAACCATGCATGTGATTGCTTCGTTTGTGTATAAAGCAAAGAAGGTTGCTTTACTTCTGGTTTGTATGCAGAAGTTTAACCTACCAGTCTAAGTTTTGTATCAAACATGTTAATTTTTATCGGTGGCATCAAGGCTGCCCCCTTTCAACTAAACAAAATACATGTAAATCCTGAGAAATATAATGTAAGAGCCATTTATTTTTACTGACATTTAATTTTAATCATTTGAGTTTTATATTAGGCCACACCGACTTAATTTTATGGATGACATCCGCGCGCGCATTAGTTTTAGCCTGTTCTCAAAAAAAAAAAAAAAAATTCCGACGACGATTCTCCACATATCGGTTTTCTGTCACGGAACTTGCTGACTCATAGTGTCCAAACGTGCCTATTTTGTCGTAAATGATCTTCCGCACATGGGTATTGCGTTGCCGGGAATTCCAACATGGCGACTGCGCCACCAAAATACGTGAGCATAAAAGTTCAGAGAAAAAACGGAGGGATTGTTGTTGACTGGTACGTAATTGACGTCGGCCAGGGAGAGTCCTGTGGATTTAGCAGAATTTTTTTTTTTGGCAAGATTTTTTTTTTTTTTTCGCCCTCTCGCATTAGTTTTGGGGTCTCCAGAGGATGTCATCCATAAAATTAAATCAGTGTAGCCTTACTGGAATCTAAGTTCACAAATTTGGCGATAAAACAATTCTATTCTTATTCTATATGTTCATGTGGATTTCATCTAGCAGATTCCACTTATCAGAAAAATTTAAACCAAAGAATAATTATAATAAGTATTTTTCAGTCACCAGAACCAAATAGAATGTGACATATCTTGAAGTCTACCCAAGCAAAATGAGATGGATTATGAAATCCCTCTTATTCTTTCTATCATGGAATTAACAATGATACACATTCTGTAACAAAGCATCCAGACAACTGGGAAATCGTCTATTGACGACTGGATGACAAAATCACAGTAGCTGAGACACAAATCATTATGCCACCGCACTCACATACTGAGAGTAATTTCAAAGATTGTTGCCAAGATTACCACCTTTCAAACTTACATCACATTTCTTTGTGGTACAAAGTAAAGGTATTGTGAATGGACCAGTCTGAGCAAGAAAACTGACTTGACCATCCAAGTCTTCGTTGATCTGCAAAAATAAAAAATAATACTATTAATTAACAACAGTTGAATACAGAAACGCTTCACTGTGCAAACTTGTTTGTTGAACAGTTTAAAGCAAAACTCTTTTCAGATTTTGATGTTAAAAAATGTTGAATTAAACAGTGCTTACTTTATTTTGATAAAGAATTTGAAGCATTTTATAACAATTTTATTTTAAACATCACTACATGCTGGTGATGCAAAAGTATGCTTATTTCCTGGCATACCTATGAAATCATACACGCATATAGTGATCTTAAAAAACATTTTACTATAATTATGGAATTTGGTATTTGGTATTCACATTTCATAAATAAACTAAGCATAAAAACAAAGGAAATCAGATGTCACAACAATTTAGTTTGTACTTTCAGAACCTTCCAACATACAATCTCTCCTCAGCAGCCCCCCAAAGGTGACACAACTTGATTTTTGGACTTCCATTGTGACTCAAGATCTTTAAAAAATCGGTCCTGTTAGAAGATGCACTGATTTGAACAGTTGCTGACACTACCAGAATTGACAAAACTGATTCACCAACCAGGAAAACAAACCTAATGTAATTAAACTGTGAAATACAGACAAGAGTTGACTTTAGTCTGCATATTAAGGCTGTATACATGTGTAATATATGCTTAGTCAAGGGACACTTACCATAGGTTTAAATGTAACCAGCATCTCACAGGTTAAACCAGCAGACATCTGGCCAGGAGGATCAAATCTGAAAACACACAAGGTGAATAATTTAAACCATTTTAATTGCACTAACGACACACAATTTTTCGAAATTCACACGGCAGAGAAATCATGAAATTCTGTAGGAGTGAGTATTTCATTGGGGTTATGAGACATTTGGATAATACTTAAATGAACAAAAATTTATAGCAGTGGAAATAATTACAGTTTATGGTCAAACTTTTTAAAGCACATATTTTATATATGTTGTACACGTCACATGGGAACCATATTGAGCATGATATAGTACAATGTCTATTTAGCTGAATATGGCATGCTCAATTATGGCAGCAAATATCACATGGCAGCCAAAGTTGGAGCACATGGCACATAGCAAGTAGAACGTTGAACCACTTACAATATATGTATAAAGTCCTTCAAGTGTTCTGATATCCCAATCAATTTAAGGAAATTCACGCTATATGATACATTTGTCAGGATTACTTTTTTCTTGTATGTCTTACCAACATCAAAATCCTACAAGAACAATAGCCAGAAAGTCACACATACTTGTATTTACAATTATTATAAATGATTGTTTATGAAATATACAGTAACCTTTAACCTCAGAGGTACTTATTTCTCATCACATGACACAAATTGTGAGGAATTGTACTGTTTTCCCAGGGACAATGTTAATCTCACATTAGGCTTGCTGGTTGGCCAACTGTGAATTAGAAAGCCAATAAAGGCATGTGAAAGCACAAAATGTTTGTAATGTTCCCAGGTTTCTGCCATTCACTGTATCACCAACACACTTGCTTTATTAGAAAAGCAATATAGGCACATGAAAGCACAAAATGTTTGTAATGTCCCCAGGTTTCTGCTATTCACTGTATCACCAACACACTTGCTTTATTAGAAAGGTAATAGAGGCACATGAAAGCACAAAATGTTTGTAATGCCCCCAGGTTTCTGCCATTCACTGTATCACAAACACACTTGCTTTATTAGAAAGACAATAGAGGCACATATGATTTTTGTGAGATTTTAAAGTCTACCAAACTCACACAAGTACACAAGCTTATAATAGAGCAAATATGGTACATGTTTGACTATTGATTTACCTTAAAATGTATCACATCCGGTTTACTGTAGAACGGGCACCCTTTGAACTCTTTACCGGCTGCAATCTGCTTCTTAACGATTCCTGATCTTTGTTTCTCTAATGCCTCAGTCATTATGTCTTTCTCCATTTTACTCGGGTAATGCGACAACACAAACTTCTGATCATCTTCTTTAGGAACCTTCAAAAAATTAACAAAATAGCAATAAATGGCAGTCCCCATAGTAATCCATGAGGTAGGATGTATGTTTTTCTTCGGCGAACAAGGAACTGAGGGAATATGAGGAAATGCCAGGTTACTTGGCTTGTGCTCAATATAGCATGCAGATGCCACTAGTAATTACTATACCAAGGGTTGGCAAGGGGTATTTTCGTAAGCTGTAATAAACTGTTTTTATTTTTGTAATAATCTAATTTAAATAAATGAAAAACATGGGCAAGGTGTAAAATGTAATCAGCTATTTTATTTGTCAGTAATTTGTACAAAGATATTATTTTTTGTAAGCGTATAAAGCATTTTCCAAATTAAATGTCATAATTCGTATGCAATTTCCAATTTTAATTCTTAAACTCAAATTATCAAAAATATTATAAAAATGTAAAATGTAAAAACCTACATTGTATTTTTCACTGTAAATGAAACTTTCATTTTATTTCCTGTAAAAACATAAAATGCTGTTTTTATTTTCTGTAAACTGTACCAGCTATCCCCCCTTGTTCCCCCTCTATACCGTATTTGCACTTGTTTACATACACACGTACACGTACACAGTGACTCGTTGGCAATAACCGGTCGTTCAATCTACAGCGCTTCCTGTGACGACATAATACCAGTCATTTGCTGTTTTAAATATACATGTATGTGTCCCAGTTTAATAATAAAACAACTTATAAGTATACTGCAAGCTAGTGTTGATCAGTGAGTGATATTAGTTTTCAGACATTTGTATACAGGTTGGCACACATGACGTCACAATGTGACAGCTCATTAGACATGCATGCATAAATGACAATAATGTGTCTTTGGCCAAAATAAGTCATATTTGAATATATGCGCATAAGCACGTTTATTGAAGATATATTTCTAATGAAGCTAATTCGATAATGTAATGTTTTGTTTTCCAAATCTAAAAAGAAACCAACTAAAAATGAAGACTCAATGAGCTATTCATGCAAGTTATGACATTCATCGTTTGATATGTGGCGCCCTCAGTCTTATAATAATAGTTTATTATGCAACTGTAATCTGCTGTGGACACAGAAAAGTAAAAAATAGTGTAAAATAAAATCTAAGTAATGAAACTAAAAATAACTACAAATTACAGGATGATTTTTATTTCATTTTCAAAATATGAGCAGCTCAAAAGAAAATGTTTTTCATCTTCACTATCATCTTGATCACATTTTTTACCGTCTCTTTCTGCTGCTGGTATATTTGGTTTTCTCTTTCTCCCCAGTTCAATTTCCAAAATGTGATCACTAAGCCCGAATTTTGATAACATTCTATGTAAGCTAAAGTTATTTATTTCATTTAGGTAATTTTTAAGTTCATAGTTTGTTTTAAATTGTTTATATGTCCTAAGTTTATTGCCTTCATTTTTGTATCTACTTGTGGATGTGATAGTACCTGTAGCATGATACTGTGAAAATAAATGAAAAACATAGGTAAGGTGTAAAATGTAATCAGCTATTTTATTTGTCAGTAATTTGTACAAAGATATTATTTTTTGTAAGCGTATAAAGCATTTTCCAAATTAAATGTCATAATTCATATTCAATTTCCAATTTTAATTCTTAAACTCAAATTATCAAAAATATTATAAAAATGTAAAATGTAATTTGCTTCATCTGTAAAATGTAAAAACCTACATTGTACTTTTCACTGTAAATGAAACTTTCATTTATTTCCTGTAAAAACATGAAATGCTGTTTTTATTTCCTGTAAACTGTACCAGCTATCCCCCCTTGTTCCCCCTCTATACCGTATTTGCACTTGTTTACGTACACACGTACACAGTGACTCGTTGGCAATAACCGGTCGTTCAATCTACAGCGCTTCCTGTGACGACATAATACCAGTCATTTGCTGTTTTAAATATACATGTATGTGTCCCAGTTTAATAATAAAACAACTTATAAGTATACTGCAAGCTAGTGTTGATCAGTGAATGATATTAGTTTTCAGACATTTGTATACAGGTTGGCACACATGACGTCACAATGTGACAGCTCATTAGACATGCATGCATAAATGACAGAAATGTGTCTTTGGCCAAAATAAGTCATATTTGAATATATGCGCATAAGCACGTTTATTGAAGATATATTTCTAATGAAGCTAATTCGATAATGTAATGTTTTGTTTTCCAAATCTAAAAAGAAACCAACTAAAAATGAAGTCTCAATGAGCTATTCATGCAAGTTATGACATTCATCGTTTGATATGTGGCGCCCTCAGTCTTATAATAATAGTTTATTATGCAACTGTAATCTGCTGTGGATACAGAAAAGTAAAAAATAGTGTAAAATAAAATCTAAGTAATGAAACTAAAAATAACTACAAATTACAGTAGGATTTTTATTTCATTTTCAAAATATGAGCAGCTCAAAAGAAAATGTTTTTCATCTTCACTATCATCATGATCACATTTTTTACAGTCTCTTTCTGCTGCTGGTATATTTGGTTTTCTCTTTCTCCCCAGTTCAATTTCCAAAATGTGATCACTAAGCCCGAATTTTGATAACATTCTATGTAAGCTAAAGTTATTTATTTCATTTAGGTAATTTTTAAGTTCATAGTTTGTTTTAAATTGTTTATATGTCCCTAGTTTATTGCCTTCATTTTTGTATCTACTTGTGGATGTAATAGTACCTGTAGCATGATACTGTGAAAGGATTAATTATTCACTGGGTTTTAATTTTGCTTATTTCGCTGACTGGAAATGCGCTAAATTAAAACCCAGTGAATATGTAAAATTTAGCATAGAACACATTATCTAAATGATAAAACCATGAATTTAAAACACACTGAATATGCCTGAAATGCTAAATCAGTACAATTTAAACCCAGTGAAAATTAGTCATTTTACAGAAACAACCAAAATGTTTACATATTGTACCTTGTAGGATTTATGTCTTAAATCCCATAATCCTTTAAATTCGGGTTGAGCTAATACTTCATCTTTTTCTTCACTATCACTTTCTCCTTTCTCGTCACGACTTGTTACGCCATATGGACTGAAGTCATCATCATCTGATGACACAGGCATCAATCTTGTGCTTAGCTTCTGCAAAGGCAATTTAGGAAATTCAAAGTGTTAATGCTGAATAATTTGACAGTGTGATAAACCACGGGCTGAGAAAGACACTTACAGGAGGAGCGGCTTCTTCTACATCTGCACTGTACTCCATAGATGAGGATCCACTCGTCTCATGAATAATACCAATTCTAGCTTTACGTTTAGGTCTGCCAACTCTCTTGGCTCTCTCTCTATCTCTCTTAGACTCTGGCCATAACTGAGGATACTGCTGCATACGTTTCTTCATCTGTTTTTCTTCCTTTAAAATGCGAGATGCAATCTCAACTCTGTTTTCTCTTTGAGACTCTTCAAACTCACTGTGGAAGAATGAATAATGTTTGTTTCAGGTATGCAACCAGGCTGTGGTCATGAATCCTTTTATTTATTAAACTAAAACTAATCAAAGATACAATTTATTATAACTGTGCCCTTGTGGGTATGTGGTTGGTCTGCCCAATAAAAAAAGACTAAATGTGGATATACCAACCAGTGTTCTTATTAGAAATTTAGGTAGTTCGAAATGTGCACCACAGAACATGTGATTGCACATATATGCAGTGCATTATGGGAGATCACTTTGGAAACTCACCAAGTTATGTTGATTTTTTTTCACAATAACCACGTTTATTTTTTCACAATATTTTCACAATTCAAATTGATAAAATACATCTGACTTTGTCATCCCAAGTCACAAAGCAAAATTTAGAGTTATAAAAAAATAAAATATAAAACCACTGTAAACATTTTGGCAAGTTTGACAATTTCATATGACTTTGGGGATTTTATATCTCGCCACACTGCTTTTTATTGGTTGTTTATGTTGGTATGAATAAAACTCCTATATGCATACACAGTTAGTGTAATAGCCTTCAATTATTCTGTACTGTAAAATCAGTATTAGAAGCTGCAGCTTTTATTAAAATGGTACAATGCAACTACATATATGAGAAATGATGAATTTTTGATTCTCAATTGTTCAAAAAGATTGGGTGTGGCCTTTTATTTATCGATGAATGTAAACATGATAAGTACTTTTCAAGAAAAGATTTATGGCGTACAATTTCTATTTGGGTCATCATATTAACTACATACCAGATGTAGCTCAGTGTTTATCTGTCCCAATTTTATTTTGAATTCAATTTATTATATTTTTCTTTTGGCTCAACAACATACAAGCAGAGCCAGTCATTTTTTCAACTTGCAGGCCCTAAAGGCAAACAACTCTGACACTCAACACTGGGAAGGATGCAAAACTATGGGGTGCAAGGAACATGGCAAAAAAAACAAAAACATGACACATATTATATACATGGACTTACTCCAGATCACTCTCAAACTGTCTGATTCTTTTCATCCTCAGTAGAACCTCATCAGGATTTCCCCCTGCATCCAACACATCCTGTCTCTCCATATCTTCAGCTTCAGCAGCTTGTCTAGCTAAGTATCTATCCCGTGCTTGTATAGCTCGTAAATTTTCCTAAAATTAGAAATAATACCATTACGTGTAAGCAGGCAAGAATAGCCATTTAGAAAAAAACTATGACCGAATCAGTTTAGAAAGACCTTATATCAAATGGATTACAATGACAATTTATTAGACAAATTTATGATGTATGTGTGAAGTTTGAATGTAATTGGTCCAGGCATTTCTACGATATAGGGTCTGACACACGCATGGACGCACAGATAGATGCACAGAACTCAATCCATAAGTCCCTGTTTTCGAAGTGCGTCCAAACGGGGACTAATAATCTAGCATATGTTCAATGCTAAGTGAGAACATTTTTAATATTGTGCAAACAAATGCAAATCAAGTGAATGTTATTATTTTGGTTATAGCTGTATAATCAAAAACTGGTGGGATGACACATGTATAGTCCTTACCCGATTGGATCCAATATTTTCTTTCAATGATATAATAGCTTCCATTCGTTGTTCCATCTCAGCTTTGCTTCGCTCTTCTTCCTCCAATTCCTGCTGTCTAACTCTGTATAAAGAAGACGTAACCGTGAAATTACTGGTAATGTATTACACTGAAAACCACTCAAATTCAACTCTATATACCTTAGTACAGTACATTGCTATAGTTGTCAAATAACCTACATGTAATGAATGCATATTAAGTAAAGGTGTAACTGAAGAAGCCAAGTTACCTTGCTAGTGTCTCTTTCAGGTATTTATTGGCAGCCTCTCTGCTTCGTCTTGCAGCGACAATGGCTTGTCTATGTTTTCTGTCCCTCTCACGCAGAGCTGCAATGTGGTCTCTGTCAAAACATAAAATGAGACAATAGACAATATACAACAGTTTCTGATCTTATTCAGTGATTGGTGGTTTTACTTGTAACTGGAAAAGTAGAAAAATCGAAGGATGAATTTGAAGACATGGGATAGCAAAGCATTTATTTGACATGCTTTCCCAAGCTGGGACTTTTTCACTGAATATGAATGCTTGTCCCACATGTCAGAGATACCCAAGTGTTAACAATTCTAGGGATTGCATTATTCGGTGTACTATCCCCGCAAAACTGCCAGCTTCTGTGATACAAATGTCTGCTGCTTAATTCTGGAGTGTCTCAAATATTGTATGTATTGAAAACCTTATATACCTTTCTCTGTTCTTTTTCCTTCTTTCGGCTTGGAGTGCTTTCAGCGTCTCTTTCCTGGCTCGTTGAGATGCTACCTCTGTTCTTTCTCTCTGCCACATTTCTTCATCTTTCTGCAAGTCCTCCTCAACGAGTATGAATTTTCCTTGTTCAACTTGTACCTGTGCCAACTCAAATCTGGAACATAAAAGCAAACACATGTTTTCATCAAATGAATATAAGTAATAATTCCCCCAAATCACAAGATTGTCATAAATACCAACACTATAAGTCACGTGGTTTCAGAGATACAGTCACTGTGGTGCTTGACAGACATATTACTGTAACAAATCGTTCATTTGAATATGTAGTCATAAACACATTCAGTATTTCTAATCCAATATTCCCCAAATTTCAAACAACTTATTTTTTTTTAAATAACACTACGAATACATACTGAGTTTGTTCCAGTCTCTGACTGATGTCTTTTTCCAGTATCTCCTCGGCTTCCAGTTCTTGACACAGTGTTTCGTGTTTTGCTCGAAGTCGGTACACAGCGGCCATGTTGTTGGCTTCTTCTTCATCCTGAATGGATGAGTATACCTCATCTCTTTCTTTTTCTAAGCTTTCAACTTTATCTCGACATGCTTTTAGCTCCTCTCTGTAAACAAATAATAATTACTTTTTAGTTCGATTTGACGTTTTCATATGCCATACATTTGTTCAGTGTTGTTTGAGGATATTGTAGCAAATTTCATTGAAATCTGAAAAGTTTTTTCTTGGATACTGTTCATTTTCAGAAAAATAGTATATACTCTAGGTACGAATTTTGATCATAAACAAAATACAGTAAGATGAAATAAACTACATGCCACAGAATACATCCTATTTCAGTCACACAGCAACAACTTTATTTTACATTCGCAACACCTTTTGAGAGTAAAAGAGAATCCCTGTTGTAGATATAAAATGACTACTGCCTGCAATTGTTGTGCAAAAGCTGGTGTGAAGTAATTGAAGAAAATATATTTACAAGTTACCAGCCTCTTATAGCTTTGAGCACTATGACACAAGAGGTGGAATCATGTCACAAATTTACTGGTTTTACTGGTCAATGTTAGTACACATTTAAAATATTGTAAATTTTAACCATTAATACATACCTTGTCTTTGTTACCAAATATTCCTTATCAAGTACTTTTTCACTCAGCTGGTCTAAGTGTCTCCTCAACGCCATGATTCTTAGTTTTTCTTGTTGAGTTATCTTCTGGTGGGTGGTTAGTGGATAGTCATTCTCATCTGGTCTGAGAATGAAAAAGACAAAACGAAACTAAACAAGCACTGCATGGCACAGTCCCCGTTAGTTATCAAATTTAAGATATATAGTTTTGTTTATAGTACCGGTAATATAGCTGGAATATAACCATGTCAGGAATATGATTTTTTAACATTAAAATGATTGACATTTGTATCTGATCGTCAAAAAAGTACTTGTCCATATTGAGAGATATTGCTTTGGAACAGCATTCAGAATCAGCCATTTTGAATACATGTATATATATAACATGATGTATAACGAATATATAAAATCTGAATATAATCAGTGAAAGCATTTAAGAGATATGGCTCTAGAAGCCCAATCATTAAAACAAAATGGCCACCAGACAGCCATTTTGAATCCGATCTGAAAAATAAATGATGTGCATCAGGAACATGTAATGTCTAACATATGTACCAAGTTTGAACGAAATCCATCCATAAATGCTTGATATTTGATGATTTTTTAGCACAAAAATGGCCACCATTTGGCCATTTTGAATAGGATCGTCAAACCAATATATCTGCCTATCTATGACATGATGTATAATAAATATTTAAAATTTGAACATAATCAGTGAAAGCAAGTCAGAGATATGGCACGAGAACCACATTCATTAAAACAAAATAGCTGCCAGTCGGCCATTTTGAATCTTATCTAAAAAACAAAATTATTTGCATCAAGGTCCCATAATGTCTAATGTATATACCAAGTTTGAACAAAATCCATCTGTAAACAGCCGAGAAATGCTTGATTTTGATGATTTTTTAGCACAAAAATGGTCGCCATTCGACCATCTTGAATCAGATCGTAAAACAAAATAATGTGCAAGGTCCTATAATGTCTAATGTATATACTAAGTTTGAACAAAATCCATCTGTTAACAGCTGAGAAATGCTTGTTTTTGATGATTTTTAGCACAAAAATGGCCGCCATTCGGCAATCTTGAATCAGATCGTGAAACAAATTGACGTGCATATGTATACTATCATGTATAATGTATGTGTGAAGTTTGATTGTGATTGGTCCAGGCATTTCTAAGATACAGGTCCGGACGCACGCGCAGACGCACACACGGACACACGAAGGTCAAAACATAAGTCCCTGTTTATCGGACTGCGTTTGAACGGGGACTAATAAAAGAGTTTTGTTCATAATTTATGTAGAGAGCTGATACAGTTGTATATTTGATGATTGGTATTCATCCTGTGGAAGCCCCAATCTCTACCACTTTCCTGGATTGGAAACTAAGACTATTTAATAATCTGGTCAAGCAAATTAAGCCCTTCTTGACAGGATCAAATGAAGCATCATTGCTTGAGATAATTGCATTGCATTGTGTGGAATAAAGAAATCTATCTGCCTAGTAAATCCAATTGTCTCATAAGAAATTGAATGAGACTGATTTTACATGAATCCTGTTGGATTTTATAATTTTTTTTGTAAGTATATTTATGAGAATAACCCTGCATTTGACCTTGACAGTGTGTATTGTTGACTCACCCAGTATGGGATGTTTCATCACTGTATGACCATAACTCAGGATCACTCTCATATTCTAAGGGGGTCTCTTCAGATTCCATGAAATACTGTTCTGGAGACTGTAGATCTGAACTGTCCTCCATGTTATCAGATTATAACTTGTAACCTTTTACAGAAAAATAATAGAAAAATGCAATTAAAGCAATACACTGTAATACTGTATTTATATACACTGTATATAAAATATCAGTTTGAAACGCAGTCCCTCAACCTCTATTGTTGCTGATTTGTCATTGCCAAAGTGATTCTCAAATTTTGATTTTTCTGGCATCTCTAATAAAAAAACCTACCTAAACCCTGGACTACCAAAACATTTCACTTAAAAAAACGATAAGACTTTATTTTCAAGGATCCAGGTCGTTTGGATCGGATGGTTTCTTTTCGTTTTAAGTTGGCTGTGTCTAGAAACATAGCAGCATCGTTTTTTGTGAATATGGAATATAAAAAAAATATATATATGTTTTGTTCCAATAAAGAATTTTGAAATAGCAATCGAAAAATTTTAACAATTCTTTATTGGAACAACTCCTGTATAAAGACTACAAGTCGTTTGGACTCTTGGTGTTTTGACTGCTCGTCAGTAGGAAAACCAAATGTTCTTTTTAATATCAAGCTCTGACTAAATAACCTTACCCCCATCAAAATAGTTAGGTGAATATGCGAGAAACATATTTACATCCTGGAGCTGGGTCAAAACATCCAGTAATCTAAATACCTGAGCGGTTCAGACGACAGCTGATATTCTTTGCTTAATTTAGATGTACATGCATGGTGGGTTGAAAGCAAGCCAAGTTTGCATTCAACCACATAGATATATAAATGTTAAATTACACACTGTTTTGTGAAATTTTATGGTAGTGAACATTCCACTGGAGATCTAAACAAGCAGCCTCTGGTCTGAGATGGTTCCGCTGTTAGCAATGCACATTTTAAATTAGAGAATTGAAGATATCACCACAAAATGAACAAATCTGAGAGAGTGAATCTCTCTCAGATTTGTTTAAAAATATTCATTAACATGAACAAATCTGAGAGAGTTCCAGTTGTAGTACATATATGTATAATATCAAAGTAATTGACCATGTGGTTTTCAACAAATAGTCAAAAATATTACTTTTTATCCAAAATGACAACAATTCTCACAGACGGGCTACGTCACGTTCCCCCAAATGTTGCAAGAACCAATCTGTGAGAATATTCATCTAAACTAGAGAATTGAAGATATCATCACGAAATGAACAAATCTGAGGTCTACCTGTAGTGCCTATATATATAATATCAAAGCAATCGGACTTGTGGTTTTCAACAAGTCAAAAATATCACTTTTTACAAACAAAAAACACAAAAATATTCATTAAAATTAGAGAATTAAAGATATCATCACAAAATGGACAAATCTGAGCGAGGTCTACCCGAGGTACATGTACACCAAGTACCAAAGCATTCAGGCTTGTAGCTTTCAAGAATAAGTCGAAAAAATAAAAAGTTTACGCGGACGACGGACACCGGACGAATACTAATATGATAAGCTCGGCTCGACAGCGGAGCTAAAAAAGACTATATCAGGTGACCCGCTGTTTGTGTATAACAGTGGTGGACGATCCACACATGTACAATTTATCATTGTGATTGTAATTGTGGGAGAGACTTTTCATTGTACCTCCACCCTTAATTTTTACTCTAACCATGGAAGGTATTAACGGACATGCTCTACATTTCCTACCTACATTTCCATTCCATCGGTGGTTCTCGACTTGAAGAGATGGTAGCACACAGAACAAGATGCCACCACGTTCACTTTACGGCACGGGAAATAACTACAACTTACCTAATAATGAAGGTGTCAATGCTTTAGGTCGATGGAAATGCTAAGTTTCTAGAATATTCGCGCAACTATCAAAATAATCATGTCAAATCCTAATGTTTTGGATCGGAGCTGAACGCCGCCATGTTTATAGCAACCATTCTCGTTGTCTCGCAGTGTACGAGATCTGTTTTATAAAAAATGCTGTGGTGGCGCCCTTTACCTTGTGGCACAAACAAGAAATTGACGTACTAGTATTACAAAAAATGTATCACCATCTACAGGTTGAGAGGAACAAAATAGTAGATTACGAAATCAAAAACATGATTTTTTGACAGCTCGGTCCACTCAGAATTATTCGATCATCTATTATATGAGATTAGGGACTGGACACCACAAGACTTTTACTACGCGTATCGTTTGCGTATTTTTGTTATTAGATTTATTCCTACTGGAAAACAAGTTTTAAAATATTTTATCAATAGCTGATAAAGATTTTTTCCGTAAATGCATTGTCAAGGGTGAAATAGTTATAATTTACAGAAGAAAATATTTTCATCATGGAATAATGGTTACTAATTCATGAAATCATTTCAATACAATAACATTACCTTGCAAAACATAGTCTGCGATAAAATGGTTTGTATTTACGTTTTTACTAAATTCTAACATTAATAAATAGTTCGGATGTCACATACGTTTTTTTTTTTTTTCCCACTTTTTGTAGTTCGGCTTCAAATGAAACAACCGCGGGAAAATGGCCGTGCGTAGTGAAGTGATTGACCACAAAATTGAAGACTGCCTGTGTCAGAGGTACTATTGCGTACAGCTCAAAGACCTATGGGAAGGGGATTGACCCCGTCTATTTTAATTTTGCATTTATAGCGGAACACAGACGCGCACGCAACCGTGAAGTGGAAGCGCGCGCAATTCATCGGTGGCGGCGCTTTTTTACAACCCTCATCCTCACGTACAGCGCTATCCTGGGGGGGGGCGGACATCCGGGCATTTTCTACCGCCTGGCATCCCTCGCGGTGAAAACAAAGACCAAAACTCGCAGAAAACGGTACTTTGCGATGGTTGTTGAGAGTCCCCTGAACAGTGTAACAAGATTAGCCCTACGCGTGTAACATATATAAATTTGGTTGTTCAGGATTACTTCAAAGTTGAGTTTGTGTTGTTTTCTCGAGTTTTCACCGGCTCCACCGGCGTTCCTCAGCAGCGCGCACAAAGCCCATAGAAATACGTGGTACAGTGGTGCGCGTCTTAGCAACGTAGAACGTCCGTGACGTAGCTCCGCCCCCGAGGATTGATAACTTACGACGTTCTCAATTTATCTAATACATGTACGTGTCAAATCGGCCAGGAAATTAAATATAGATATAATGGCATAGTATCTAATTTGTGTGTATATTTAATAATAATAACTTTATTAATAATAACTTTATTACACTACTAAAAAACCTTCAGAGGGTTTTTGTATGGTAAGGAACATAAATACATACAATACATAAGAGATAAAAATAAAATGTTAGTAAAATAAAAGAAAAAAATAAATTAATTACTTTCTGTGGTTTTAAAAATTGTGCTCTTTAAGTATTTTGCTAAAGCTATATTATTCTCCATAATCTTTTTAAATATGGAATTCACATCCATTGTGTAAATATTTATTGAACACTCATCAAACAGTTTTTTTCTTTGTTCTATATAGCCAGTACAAAATAGCAGGAAATGTTTTTCATCTCCTAATGCTTTAGTGTTACATTTATTACAGTGTCTATTTTCTAATTCTATTTTGGGCTTTGTTCTTCTACCTAATTCTATTTCTAAGTTGTGGTCACTCAGACGGAATTTTGAAAGCATTTTGCTGAGGCTGAAATTTGAAATGTTTTGCAAATAATTTTCCATATTATAGCTTACTTTGAATAGTTTGTATGTTCTCAGTTTTGTTCCCCTATTTTCATTGGTTTCACTGAAATTTAGTTCTTCTCTCCATCTTTGAATATAAAACTCAGATAGTCTGAGTTTTACTTTTTTTAGTATTTGATTCCAATTATTTTTTAAATCTTTTGAAGCAGAATGTATCGCTGAACCAACACTTTTGCATAAACGCCCTTGCTCTGCCTGGGAGATTGGCTGGTTCCCGCCTCAAGTGTCATGGCGTACCTGCCATTCGCAAAGGACGCCGGAAATCAGCGAACCTGGGAGATTGCAGAGATACTTTCGGTGATCTAACCGCAAGGAACTCTGGGAAGGAGAATGAACAACACACGCTAAAACGCAAAGGCTCGTGGGTAGACACTTGTTTGTAAACACTGACACGCTATGGCCATCTGACGCATGCGCAGGTGACGACTCCCCCTCCCCGTATTTGACCAAAGGAACAGCTGCGTTGCCGATCTGTTCTATAGTAGTCTGAGCCAGCCTGTGGTCTGAGCAGTAACCGTTCACAAGGTAGGACCAGTTTTGAAGTGAACAAATGGGTGAAGTGGGCTAGACGGAAAGTGGACATGTGAAACGGCATCTGACGTGTTCACATCGGGTTTCATGAAAGCGGGAGTTTGTTTTACTGTATAGAACGGCGCTGTGGATATATTTAACCTTTAACCTTTTAGATTTCTAGACGTTTCGGTTGTGGAAAATGACACAGTTCCTCAACAACGGGGCTGTGCATACGGGCGGTGATATTCGAAGTGTTAATATCTAGTATTTTATTTACATGAAATGCACAACGAAGAGTTTTAGAGTTCGTGAAAAAATGCAGCAAATTTAAAGCTCATATTTATTGCACAAGTTAAGAGCCCTGCATACTTTCTTCTCGAACGGTGAGGTGAACCAATCGTTTAATCCCAGATGTCATGTTCACCACAGATAATTTCTAGGCTAACAACCGTTCTGGCATAGTCGTATTGAACAAAATGTAATCTGAATCTGTTTATTTCAACTGAAGTATTTATTCATTCATTCATTCATTCATTCATTCATTCATTCATTCATTCATTTATTTATTTATTTATTGACATTGGAATAATATTTATTAACTCATAATATTTCCCGAAGAATATAAAAATGGTCATACATACGTCACAAAACAAAAAAAGAAAAACAATTGTATAACCTTAGAAAAAAAATACTGAGAACATTTTTGTGTTATTAAATTAGACCACAACACAACATTCATTAGTAATATTTACATCGGTACATCGTGGCCATTCCATGATGTAATCTCGATCTTACAATTAAATAAATAAAACATTAGTATATTAGGTCCATTTTATATGATATTTCAATCGTATGCATGCAACGCAAAACTTAATATATTGCCAAATATTTTGATTTCAATTATTTCCATGGGATAGCAAATTCAGTATTTTTTGGCAAATTTGTAATTCATTATCAGTATCAGTGTGTTTAAATTTTCGCGAATTAACATTATGGCATTTTACGTCTGTCAAATAACGGCCAAATAAATACATGGAATCATTAATTACTAAGTACCTGGCGTAGAATTAGAAATTACTCCAAATAAACAAATGTTCAATTCGGGAACAGGATAATAGTATATTTGGTTATTGATGAAATAGTTGGGTGCCACCAGACGGTCTGGCTTAACAAGTGCGTTGTGTTTCTCTCATGAAGTTGACGCTGATTGTGCACAAAGGAAGCCGCTCATTCCACCATTGGATGGCGGCACATCGTGCACGTGGTGTTTACAAAGGACGTGCAGATCGTGACCAATAATAAAATGATTGGTTGTCCAAATGTGGGCGTGTCTTTTTTATTTCTGTGCTAAATGTGCAACACCAAAGTCCCGCCTTTTATTTCTCATAGTTGTTCGACCATAGTCGTCTGCACCAGTATCGCGAGTTCTAAGTTTGGTTTACTATGTTGGTAAAACTGCGCAAATTCATTTTCATTCCGTTACCCAATGGCTGAAGCAATTTCACATCGACCAGACACGCCCAAAACAGATGACAACATTTGACAGGATCGGCCAATGCGCATGCGTATAAAACAGCTGGTACTAATATCCTAATTTCCTAATAACTTATTTTGCACTCGTACAATGCAAAATACATATTTGATTAGGTTGGTTGGCCATCAAGTACCATCCTATGGCATCCAATTTATATATCACCAATACCATAGTACAGAGTTATGTTAACAGCGAATTAAAAATAAGACTAATATACTAATTTGTTATTAAATTAATTGTAAGGATGAGATTACATTGTGAAATGGCCACGATGTACCACGGATCATCTTGTGAATTTGTCCTGGTCTACTTCACTGACTGGTTCACTTTTGTGTTTTGTATGGAATTTATTTTCACTGATTTTTGAGTTGAATGTAAAATATAGGAAAAACCTATATTCGCTGGATTTTATTTTCACTGAATCATTCCTTCACAGCGAAAATAGTGAAAATTAATTCCAGGTGAAAATAAAGTATTTTGCAGTATTCTATAGTGTCTATTCATGAACATGCTGCCCTTCAGACATCAAAGGAGTTATTTATATCTGGCAACTAATTTTGTGAAAATGTGCTGGCTATTCATATATATTTTGGGCAATGTAAAGTGGAAATGAGCTTTGGCGAATGCGTAAAACGGGCCTCATATTAAAAAAGACCCCTCACATTTACTCTACTTTAAAAGACTTATTCAATAAATGTATAAAAGATAATAGGGGCCTGTCACGGTCATTAGACGCAAAATATCATATGTGCAATATCCATTAAATTCCTTGTAGGGAATAAAATATCAAAGATATCCTGTTTGTGTAAGCATGAAAAAGCATGATAAATCAGACCAAGCGAATGTGGTTTAAAAGGAACAATGTTAAAATTGCATGAAACATCAACAGTTGTATAATAAGTATGTATCCTATGGTAAGTTAATGACTAAATACATTAATGAAAACTACTCGGCAGCAATTTTAACAGGCTTTATTTTTACTTGTTAATTGAGTATTTTTGTAAATGTTTTACTTGTTAGTCACTTGCAATGCATATGAAGCTATGGTGATGTATATAACTGGTACTGTAGTATATCTGTGTTCGTTAGTATCTGTCATGTTATCTAGTGATTTTATCAAAACGAATTTAAAGTGATGGATGGATAGCACTTGCATTTACTGAATTTTGCAGAAATAAGATTTCTGCCCAATTCACCAGGAACTGTCATTTTGGTGCTATATTTTTTAATGGGAGAAATCAACACAATGAATACTTTATACTTATATAACATCACTGTATTGTATCGACTCCCACCCACCCCCCACCCCTACTCCAAGTGACTGCAGCCACCCCCTTACTAGTATTCAAATTCCTTTGCTGATTCGACAAAGGAAACTTACTTATTAATATTAATGTATATTTACTATGATGTCAAACACTATTTATGGATTGATCAATTGGAATTTACCAGCTATTTTAAATTTATAAAATGTTATATGGTATTTATAGAACGCTATACGGTATTCATAGAAACACGGTGCAATACAAATCCAAAACAGTTTTTATATTGTGGTTGTAGCCCTGTGTTTGCGCTTCCTTGTTTACGAACTGTATAAAGCTTCTAATCAGATTGCTTTGGTGAACCAGGTCATATCCGTGGACTTTGCTCAGCCCTGTTATATGATCGAACCAACATTGCCAGCAACTATCTCTTTACGACTACTGCTTAGAAACTATCACTGGACGAAGAAACCATTATGAACGAGACAAAACATTTGACAAAAGTGAATTTGGCTCTTATTGGGTTTGGTAGAGCTGGTCAGTTCCACTTTAGAAATATATTTGCAGACTATCGTGTCCAGCTTAGTTGGATTGTGGAAGAAGATGTGGTTCGAGCCAATCAAGTTGTGCAAAATTATTCTCTCACATCAACAACTGTTATTAAAAGCAAGGAGATTGATCAAGTGTGGCGGGATGACAGGTAAGCCTCAGCCTTCATCATTCTGGCATGTCATTGTTTGACTGTGTCTGTATGTCTGTCATGCAAGCCTTTCATGCTCACATGAACAACAGATTATGTTCTAAGAATGTTTTCCCATGTCCCTGGACAAAAACGTGAACATCATTTTTCTGTGCACTTATGGGCATGATAGAAAATGCATTTAGGCGAGTATAAATATATATATTAGAGTACCCAAATAACATGCAGATGAAATTTATTAAAATAGAAAAACTAGTACAATGTTTTCAACAACGTAACTAAGTCACAAGATAACAAGTTGTTTGGCTTGAATAAGTAAGGTCATGATCCTTTTTCAGACGTATTTATCTTGCCCGTATCATCAACGATGAAAGGAAAAGGTATATTGAAGGGAAAATGTCTGTTGTCGTTTTTGTTGTCGTCGTCGTTGTTAATAATTGTTATTGTGTGCACAATAATTTTACTAATTCTATTCCAAACTTCATCAAACTTGGTCACCTAATTCATCAGCATAAAATCTTCCCTTAGTATGAACAACAGATGTCCTGTGTTAAAATATCATGTAAAAATTGAGAAAATCTGATAAAATATTTTGACTGTTTCTACTTGATTGATCACTGGTGATACACATTCAAAGGTCACTGTGGAAATATGCATTGTTGTATGTGTTCAATGAAGTAAATCAATCTTGTAATAATATCATTGGTAATTTATCTCCCAAATCCAATGGGAATAGTAGACTGGGTTTCAATGCCAACTCATAGAGAGAGTTGTTGCACAGTCCGATACACATTTACCAATAAAATCTTAACAAAAAACAAGTAATCTGTAGAATGTGGTGTGGGTAATATTTTTATATTGATTTTTGTTGCATTTGCAGCAAATAGTTACCAAACAATGAGAAATCTATGGGATTGAATATACATCTCAGCTGGCTTCACATGCATAGTTCAAGCCTGCCTAACCGGTGCTTATACCAGTATGTAGTTAAAACACCTAGACGGTCTGTGGTTACAGCTTCATGTTCCGAGTAATCGCAAGAAATTGACATGACAACAGAAATTCACTGGCACTCCCATGCAATTAACAGCGAGTGAAATTCCTGGGATTGAAACATATATTTTGAAGTCACTGATGTAGGCAATGAATAAATTCAAGTTGACATAAAGACGAGGTAGTTTATTTAATCAGTGCTCAACTGGAATTTATTTCAGGGGAAAAATGTTTTCAGTGATAATGAAGTATTATGACAGAACCCCATACCCTTTCCGTGGCTTTCATTGCGTATGGAAGTTATTTTCACGAGTGATGCGGCGTATCCTGCTGCCATACTTTCACGAGCGAAGCCACGGGGAGGGTGTGGGGTTCTGTTATTATTACATATGTCCCATATTTGATTATCATTATCAGACATTAAGATGCGCATACGATAACGGAACGAGAACGGATACGTCACTGCTTTGTGCATGACCTCCGCGCGAACCAATGACGTCCGCGGTTGCCCGGTCGTTCGGCAGTCGTTTTGAACGTGGTCAAGGTGACTGACTCGTAGTTGATTTCCGAGAGCTTTTCTCGCTGTCAATTTTGAACAATTTTCATTGACATTGATAAAATGTTTTATATTAGAGTGTTTTTGTATATTTATGATGAAATAAGAAATATTGGATGTATTTTAGCTGATATTTATACCCACTGAAAACGCATGATATTGATCTGCTGAAAGAGGATTGGGCAAACAGGCCTGGGACCTCAGCAGAGTGGATGGAAATAGTGAGAGCTCTGTCAAATATCTGTGAACTAACTACTAATTCAGATTCCGGACGTAAAATGACATAACAAATTTTATTAGGTAGTTATTGTTGCCCAATGAGAGACGGATTGACATGATTCTGGTTTCAGTTACGTTCCCGTTGTGGGCTGTTGTACTTAATCGTTTTCTGACACCAGAGAACGTAACGCAAACAAAATTAGAACATCACGTTACGTTCTCGTTACGTACGCAAATCTTAAACTCTCTAATAATTATTATTTTTTATGTTTGGCACAAGAACCATTCTCTATAGTTGTTAGTAAATATAAATAGTCCCATTTATAGTCTGCACTTTCCTTATTCAATAATTTATTAAAATACATAAGTTTGTCCAACTCCCTGTGATACAACACCTCAGACATAGCTCAATGTACTCGGCTTAAGTGTGGGCACAAAGTTACTATTTGAATTTTTGATATCTTTTTTTCATTAATGAGAAAGTTGACCACAAAGTTATAGTAACTGTTCACCAGGAATAGCTTTTTAACTCTTCTGTGATTTTTTTTTTTGGCTTGGCTGATTTTGTACATACTTGACAGACAGGTCGTACCATCACTAATTGGAAAAACAATCCTGACCCGCCGCTACCATGGCAACAGCCAAAATCTGTTGTTGTTTTGTTGTTTTGAATACTTTCGTCCCAAATTTATTACCTCCTACCAGTCTCGTAATAGCAGTGCCCAAATGATCATGCCTTTTATTCTGGCACTTTTATTCTTACGTCGCGCACTGGTAAGAGATCACCGGCGCCGACATTGTTGCACTATCGTAATCGTAATCCCAACGCAACTTTGAACTTTGAATAGAATGTAAATGCTGCCTCCAATCTAGAAAATACTATCGCAAAACGGTTGGAAATAATACATTTAACGGCTGAACACGTCCTAGCAATAAAATAAAGTGACTTCTAAAGACTGAATGTTATTTTGCGAACCTCGTATAAGGTGCCCGGTTTTAGTTATAAACCGACGTTAGCTTCAAGTTCATGTCCTACCATGGTAACAGCCGAAAACATATTGCTTGTTTTTTACCGGCTTGTTTTCATTGACAACCGAAGTATTTTTATTTTGTAAACAAATTTTCGTCTGCTATTTTTATCCAGTTCAAATCGTTCAGCAACATTTTTGGCATATTAGGTGTACATCACATGGAATACTACGATTGAGAGAACTTGATGTATGTTGACTGAGTTTTATCATAGTACGAAGTACCAGGAAGTTACTCAGTTCCAAATAAAGATTACCAACGCCAAATGAGCAACATTTTAACTGGTAATCAAGATTCATTTGATCCATGGCTAACAAGCAACATCACAAGCGAAGTTGTAGCATGCAGTACCGTAAGTCATCCCGTCAGTGGAGTACCACAGTAGCACCGCATGTTTGCCTTCAGCATTGTATTCAAACGAATCACGTGGTGTGCCGTTCTCGTTCAAACCCGTGATTCGATCAATAGGGGAGTTTCAGTTAAAAAACACATTGCAAATCATGCAAGTTCAACATTTTCAAACCAATATACTAAAACAGAAATGCTCAGAGATGCAAAAGAAGGATAGATATTACTTTTCACTATACACATCTCTGTTGATACTATCCCTCGCATATTCTACTCCCAATTACTCCTGCGTGAAATGGACTAGCCTTTTTCATGTTGACATTCAGAGTAAAATCATGTGACAGGCTGTTAAAATTGGCTGTTGCATACTCTTTCGCCGGTCTGGAAAATGTGTTTAATTAGCTCTCATTCAAGCAACAATGCAGATTTCCCAGTGGGAGTGAAACTATTCTACTCTGCCATTAAAAAATATGGGTGTTTTCAGCAATAAACGAATAACCCTGGAATGCACACAACATACTGAATTTCGGAATAAATCGTGCATTACTTACAGCAGCAGAATACCACAGAAATATCAGACGAAACATGAAAACACTATATATTGTATTTCAGCCTGAACCCTCTCTATTGCAATTCAAGGAATTAACCCCATATGTGCATCCATTTCCCACCTTGGTATCACCCACCCCTGAAAACAAACTCTTAATACCACGCTGAAGCGTTTGGTAACAAGATGTCAAATAATCAATATAAGCACTCTGTATGCTTTACATGCATTCCAATCACTATAACTATTTGAGTTGATGTGCATACAAAGCAGAGCTTGCAACATGATAGTTATTTCTCGAGGGCGTTTTTTACTTTACAGTAGTCACACAATGAATATAATAAGGCAGTTCATATTTGTCTCAGTAAATCATTAATTTTTGACAGACACCTATACAAAGTACTTGGGCAAAAATCCAGCTAAGATTTTCTATTATCTCGCATATTTTACGAATCTATTCACATCTAAATGCAGCACTTTTTTTTTTGAGATGAGACATATTTTTTTTATACTAAAATATCTGAAGTACTTCAAATAAAGCTGGAAATTACGTCCCGTAAAATAATTAAACAAATTAGCCACCAATGTTTTTTTTAAAATATTTACATCAATCAAGGACATTCGGTAGACTGGTTTCCAGCTGCTGTTTCAACCCCCAAACTTGTTTGTATTGCTAGATGATGAGCTCTCTGCAACATCAACTTTAAAAATCTGACACTGGAAGATGTGTTGCTATAGCAACAAACTTGTATCCCGGAAAGCTGGACATGCTATTTAAATTTTGACTGCTTTTGTCGAAGGTGACAATGCAATACACTGCATATGTATATTATCCTACATAACCTACATTTGTATCTATTATAAGCATCTTTGACCAGTCAATTTGCTATAATCGTAAGCAGCTAAATAAGGCTTATGTTTATGCTGTATAAATACACTGGGATATAAATAAAATAATATACTGAACAAATATTTTTAACTGGAATTAATTTTCTCTGAATTTTGCGGTGTTTTGTATGAAATTTATTTTCACTTTCACAGTTGAATGAAAAATATAGGAAAAAAAGGTTTATTCATCGGATAATATTTTCATTGAATCATTCCTCCAGTGAAAATAGCAAAAATAAATAACAAATACAAGTATTTTACAGTATTTATGCAACAAATGCATAGTTTCAGTATGTTAATCTGAGGAGGTGTTTGCCATGCAATAAATGCTATGATTAGACAGATAAACATGTAAATTAACAATTAAATAATATAAAAATGCTAAAATAACAATAAAAATATTACATAATGATGTAATGAAGTTTGAAAATGCTAAAAAAATAAAATAAATAACACTAATCTATAATAATAAAGATTATGTAAACATGATAAAATAATGAAATAATTTCAAAATGCTAACAAAATGATAACGATATAAAACAATAAAAATGCTAATATAATTGCGATTTGACTTAAACGAAATGAAAACAATATAATAAAACAGTGCTATAACATAGTTATGAAATAATATGAAAAAATAAATTAAGAACAATTATTTAAAACAGGCTTTGTGTAATCTAGAGCTTAATTTAAAATGACATGTTTTGTTTTGATACAGGAAATTATTGCCCTGATATGAGTATGCACTTCACATAATGTTAGAATAACGGGCAATACAAGGTACATTGTGGATATGATAAAAGCATTTAATGACCCATCAAGGAATACTTATTGTTGCACATCATTTTGTTTTTCAGTGTCAACGCAGTGATAATCTGCACACCGACTTGGACACATGAATCGTTAGTCAGAGCCGCCTTGAAAGCAGGTTGGTAAACTTTTTTTTTTTCTATTCATGCTTCTTGTGATATATTCCATATAAGGTATTTGAACATTATTGTCCAGTAAATTGTATTTCTTTTCATGTTCTGTAAGGCTGTGGCACCATATTTCAGGATTGCCTCATCCCTAATAAATGGATATACCATAAAAGTAACAAACTAGAATTGGGAAGGTTATCAAAAACAGATACTAACTTAAGCATTACATAATGCATTGACCTCCAATACAGGGAATGTAGTGGCATGGGATGAAAAATATCTGTGTTTATGCAAAATATGATCATGTTTAGATTATGTTAATACTAAATCATCCAGTGTTTATTTTTTCTTTGTCTAGGTAAACATGTGTTGTGCGAGAAACCAATCAGTCCATCCATAGATAGCATTAAAAGTCTGTTTGCCGAGGCCAGGTCTCACGATAGAGTTTTGTTTTGTGCATTTAACAGGTATCGTACAAATGAATTGGACGTGCAGAACCAAGACTTTTGCTAATACACCTTTTTCTCTAGCGATGGAGAGCTACTGGGACAGAAAAGTATTTACTGGGTCAATATTTTTTTGATCTGTAGTTCGTCTACAATGAAAAATGATGTTCGCTATAATTTAAGTGATGTACGACTACATAACCAATCACATCTGTCATTTTGAAATGCATCTATGTCGTTTTGACGACACAGGAGCGTCACTTCGCTAGAGGACGTGAAAGGTGTATTAACTGCCTGGATCTCTATTTTAGCAGTTTTTTGACACAGATAAGATGCACTGAAGATGCCCGAATGTTGTCCCGAATACACTTTTTATTTATAGCGTGCTCGCCAAATATGCAAATGATATGTATAAAATGTCATTTTAATGAAATATTTTTGACTCCATGAGTGAAACTAGCATACAATGGAAGTCTTGGCAGTTAAATGTCATGCTTATTAAGGTTGTATGTTAAAATTTATGTAGTTTTATAACATACCAGTATATTATTCAGATATGCAAATGAAATATGCAAATGAGCTATTAAAATAACAGTACCCTTCTCCATTCACAGGGGAGGTGAATGTTAATGTCGCGTACTTGAACTTAATCTTTTACATACTGTGTTTAGGTGTTATGCTATATATATATACGTATATATATATATATATATTAGATATGATTGGTCAATCAAGTAAAAATATTATCTTCCTTAATATTCCCAGGAGATTTGATCCAGGAGTAAGTTCCTTGAAATCAAGGATCAGAAATGGAGAGATTGGACAAATACAACATGTTAAGACAATAAGTCGTGACTTTCCACCTCCATCTTTGTCATACTTGAAAACATCAGGTAATTACCTCACATCTACCTTTATTAGCTCCACTGTCGACATGGTCGAACGGAGCTTATCTTATGAGTGATTGTCCATCGTCATCCGTGTCAACTTTTTACTTTTTCGACTTCTTCTTGAAAACCGATTGTTATTGCTTTGATACTTGGTGTATAGGTATCCTGGGCAGACTTCTCTCAGATTTGTTCATTTCCTTATATCTTCAATTCTCTAATTTTGATGAATTTTTTTGTCTTTTTTGGTGAAAAGTGATATTTTCGACTTCTTTTTGAAAACCACAAGTCTGATTGCTTTGATACTATACATATACGTACCTCAGGTAAACCTCTCTCAGATTTGTTCATTTCGTGGTGATATCTTCAATTATCTAATTTTGATGAAGATTTTTTTCATTTTTGGTAAAAAGTGATATTTTCGAATTCTTGTTGAAAACAGCAAGTTCATTTTCTAATGCTATCTTCAGTTCTTTAATTGAAATGTGCATTGCTAACAGCGGAGCTATCTCAGCCGACAGGCTGCTTGTCATACTTATTATATGTACCACAAGTCCATGAAGTGGTACAATTATTTCAATGCATTCCATTATTTTCTACATTTGCAATCATTCCTTAAGTACCGGTATGTACTGTATCATTGTATATATATATTTCATTCTTCTGTTTACTATAGGTGGTATATTTCATGACTGCGCCATTCATGACATTGACTTGACGAGTTGGCTCGCAGGCGAGGCACCTTGTATGGTATATGCGCAGGGACATGCATTTAATAAAAGTATTCATGAGATAGGGGATCTGGACACTCTCTCTATTGTATTGAAGTTTCCGTCTGGTATCCTTGGGACTATTGATGTCAGTCGATATGCGGCCTATGGGTATGATCAACGAACGGAGGTATATATGTATTTTACTGTAATACAACTTTTTTATGAATTGTTCCCTTTTGTGACGAACGACTGCACAACCAATCACAGTTCTCTATATGAATGATTTTGCTTTCATTCATATATGTGACTTTGATATCATAGAAGCGTTCCATCACGATTTATAGGTTGTCAAACCTGTTCATGTTTAGGATTTTGTGCGATGAATGGTTGACAAGAACGAATCAATCAAATTCAAAGATAAAAACCAGTCATTGTCAATGACATAGGACCTCGTCATGTTTTTAGGGACTTTGTCAAACACTGAAAAGCATAGTAAGATTATGTTTAAATATTGGCATAGTATTTAGCATATTAACTACAAATGGTATTTTTTGGGACAAAAATGTTCGACAGTCGATCAAAGGTCAACCAAATCAAAAATAAATCGATGTCACTGTCACAGCAGATGGCGACAGTGCTGATCAGTAAGAAGCAATTACTGCTATCAAACATTCACATACGGTTTGGAAAAAATGCAAATAAATGATGCTACACTGTGATGACCGCTACAGTGTGTTAACTCTTGTTACACTAAAAGAAATATTTCGTGTTAATTGTGAAATTCTCTGTGATTGGTGTTACATTGACCATTGTATCAAATGATACTTACCGGTATGTTTATTCATCCAACAACATATTACCTAATTATTTTTCTTAAAAATAACAATTTTTGTTTTTTGAGTACTTCTAATAGTGATGTACTTTCAATTGAGCAATTATGGTATACAAAATGAAAACACTTCATCAATAAAAATAAATTTATGTGCATAATTTCCTCCAAATTTTATACGGTGAAACTATATTTTAATTCAATTTTGAATTTCTTCATCTGCCTTGTAAAAAATATTTCATGAATGGCACTTCTCTTCTTTTACCAATTACGGTATTAGGTTTTGGGAAGTGAAGGCATGATACAGAACAACAACTGTAGACCTTGTGAACTGGCCATTCATAAAGGAGGTTCAGGGAAGATGGAAAATCCTATTTATCAAAGTTGCCCAGAAAGATATAATGACAGCTATAAACATGAATTGAATCATTTCATAGATGTTGTAAAAGGTTTGTATTGTTTCATGCAACCAAAAAAACTGAGAAAAGAAAAGATATAACTAAAATAGGTGATTTTCCGTTCATCTTGAGATATTGCGTGAAAGGTGCAGATTTAACAACTGTCACAAAGAATGAACGATTTGATTTCAAATATATGTTTCTTTTTTTATAGCTCAATGTCATAATGGCGATCCTTGAGAGGGGAATATTGAGATTACCCTACTTCATCAAAATTAATCATCATCAAATATGTCTAGCACATTATTAAGAGTGGAAATACCCACAAATATTGTCGTGTTTGAGGATGTAATATTTTATACTGCTAGGATCTTGCGGAAATAACTGCATGCTTACTTTTGAACGTGGTGGGTTCAAAGTGGATGCGCAGGCATTTTCTCGTGAACTCGTTCTATCGCCCATGTGTTAGCATAGGGCAAATTACTTAAACTGTCGTACCCCATTCAAAATATAGATACAAATACTCGTTTCATTACCAAAAAGAAATTGCAAAGATTTTTTTCTGATTGAATGTATTGCGTCACCTTAATATAATATAACGAAAAAAGCATTTCAGTTTGTACCAGTAAGTCGTCAAATCCGCCATCTTGTTCCGAATAGTTTGTAGTTATTGTGTTACATTCACTGAAACAATCTTTCCAATGATTATATATCGCAGCATCTGGTTGTTACTGTAATATTTGTAACATTTTTTTTTTTTAATTTGTATACATTTTCAGGAGAGAAGAATAAATGTGAAGTGACAGCTGAAGAGAGCATCATGGCGTCTGTGGTAGCAGAAGCATGTAACAAGTCATACAAACTAGGGAGACCAGTGAACATAGTTAATGGTGAAATAATAACATCGACAATGACTGCATTGAATGGGTACATAGAATAGTTATTATACAAGTAATAAGAGGGAGTACAGACTGGAGATAAGTTGCATTCCCACTTTGTATTATATGCAGACCAAATCGCACTGATAATTGTGATTACCATGACAACTCAGTTGGTATGGCAACAAATCATGAAATATTTTAACACTGAAGGGGTATAGTGTTTACCAAGTCAAATATGAATTTCATTTTGTACTTATTTAATTTATTATAGGGTTTCTCTAAATTTTATCTCAGATTTTTTTGTACAAGATTTATCATTACTTATGCTTATAGGGGTCAGTGAGGGGTTATAGACCATAGGGTACAAATTAAGAATGTAACTTTATCAGTAAAGTGAGCTCTGTGATAGTTTTCATTTGCGTTTAGGTGATTGGTCACATAAAAATGAAGATTAATTATGTTTTTGAGAGATTTTAATCTACTACAGTCAAACAGTATTGCTTTAACTCGCATGCATAATTTTAATATCACAGAAGCACTACGCAACTTGAGGGTTCAACTTAAGGAATGTTGTATTACATATACTACTTAATTTTTTAGTTGATATTCTTTTATTCTTATTGTAAATCATATTACCAAAATGCATAATCAAAATTTTAATAATCTTGCCTTAAGCACCTTGTTGTTAACGTAGTGAAAAAATAAACAATGCATGTAACAGTCTTGCATGACTTCATTACTTTATGCTGAATTAAAGATATTATTTCATCTTCACATTTCATGCGCTATTTAGTAAAACAAGAAAGAAAGTATAAGAAATTAGGATCACCAAACAATTTCATGAGAAATGGCTAAATTGGGGACTATTAATTTTGGGGCCGTTGCCGTCCAGGGTCATATCTCAGACACTCATTGACCAATCTCATTAAAACTTTACATATTTAGATATTGGTCATATATTACAGATACGTTTTTTAATTTGAAGATCAGAACAAAAATGGCCGACTGGTGGTCATTTTGAATGTAAAATTTGCTATTTTAATTCTCAAGCGTGTCAGCAGCTTTTTCTCGGAGATGACCAGGATAATTTTGATCAAAGTGGGCGGGTAACGCATTAAAACAAGCTGAATACTCCAGCAGCATTTAATTATAGTCTGTCATTGTTTTTAATTGACACAGTAACTAAAAACTGGACTATGTTAATGACAATGACTTGTTTTTAATGACATGAATCCTCATACTGTTAAAACATTTAGTGAAGTGAGTACTGTAAAATACTTTATTTTCGCTTGGAATTAATTTTGGCTATTTTCGCGTAGGTAATGATTCAGTGAAAATAAAATCCAGCGAATATACCTTTTTTCCTATATTTTACATTCAACTCACCAAAAATCAGTGAAAATAAATTCCATACAAAACACCCAAAAAGTTTTTTCAGCGAAAATTAATTGCAGCTAAAATAAAGGATTTCACAGTATCTAGTTTAATGATAACACAATAAGGAATTTTCTCCCATAATGCATTGCATATATGCTCAGTATTTTGAAATTTGGCTAGAACTGCCTTAAATAAAATAAAATAAAACTTGTACCCAGTTGAAGTGTTGAACTATTTCTGTATCAATTCTTTTCTCACGTATGACCTTGTATAGCAGCAAAAAGCAATCTATTTGCAAAATATAAAAAAAAATCCAAAGTTTTTCTTGAAACTGTATTGAGTCACCTTGATGTATTATAATGAAAAAAGCATTTCAGTTTGTACCAGTAAGTCATCAAATTCACCATCTTGTTGTTTACAGTTATTGTGTTACATTCACTAAAAACAGTTTTCTCAAATATTTATATATCACACCATCACCTGAGAAGTTGTTTCTGCATTATTTGTAACTTTTTTAATTTATGTATATTTTCAGGAAAGAAGAATAAATGTGAAGTTACAGGTGGAGGACAGTGAACATAGTTTATGGTGAAATAATAAAACCAACAATGACTTAATTGTAGAATACTTTATTTTCGCTTGGAATTAATTTTCGGTGAAGGAATAATTCATTGAAAATAAAATCCAGCTAATATACCTGTTTTCCTATATTTAACATTTGTAAAAAACCAGTGAAAATAAATTCCATACAAAACACCCAAAAAGTCTTTTCAGCCTAAATTTATTCCAGCTAAAATAAAGTATTTTACAGTATTGGGCCTTCTGAATTTGATCTCAGGATTTTGTTGTACAAGATTTATCATTATTTATGCTCATAGGGGTGAGAGTGAGAGGTTATACAATGTTGGTCACAGGGCACAAATTAGGAATGCAACTTTAACAGTAAAGTGAGCACTGTCATAGTTTTTGTTTGTGTGTTTAGGTGAATGGTTGCCGAAAAATTGTACTTAAAGCGTGTTGTTCATTGCGCAGCACGTGTTCGAATTTCATGTAAATAAACAATGTATTTTACATGCGTTGTATACAGGACACGGCACGACGACCACCGCCCTTTAAAAATACACCATTCTTTCAGTCTAGTGAAGAAGCACTTCTACAACATTACTGGGTGACTTGAATTATTAATTACCCTTTTAAATTGTCAATACCCTGATGTCCTGCAGTCTCCATTAATGAAGATTATGTTTTGGAGAGATTTTACTTCTTTTTTCATGATGAACGCCTGCACATGATTCTTAAAAATATAGGAACTACAGTTGTCAAACAGTATTGTTTTTACTTGTGCATCATTTTGATATCACAGAAGTGCTGCGTCACTAGATGGTTTCAACTTAAAGCGAGAGGGTTGTCACCTGCGTACATGCAGGAATTGAGTCCCAATACGCTAAAAATGCAAAGGCTCACGGGTAGACACTTGTTTGTAAACAATGACACGCTATGGTCATCTGACGCATGTGCAGGTGACGACTCCCCCGCTTTAAGGAATAGTGAAATTTAGTTCTCGAGTCAATATTTCTTTATTCTTATTGTAAATCTACCAAAATGCATAATCAAAATTTTAATCGTCTTGACTCCTTATTGTTAACTTAGTGGAAATATAAACAATGCATGTAATTATAATTAACAATTATACATGGCTTATGACTTATACGTAGACCCGTTCAGTGGAGTATATGTTATTGTAGAATCATATATATTTATTCCCCTGAAAACGACATCATTTTTGACTCCCGTGTGCGAAGCACAAAAAGGGAGTCTTTGCAGTTAGTGTGTCTGTGTGTCTGTGTGTGTCCGTCTGTTCCACTAATATCTCAAGAACCATACATCAGTTTTTGATGAAACTTGGTGCATAGATGCTCTGGGCCAATGCACAGATTTGATTAGGTTTTGGTAAAAATCCATGCATATTAATTACCTAATTTGCATGATAATTAGCTGATTTTTAGCTGTTCCATGACTGTTCCACTGATATCTAAAGAACCACTCATTGGATTTTGATGAAAATTGGCACACAGATGCTCCAAACTAATGCGCAGATTTGATTAGTTTTGGGTAAAAATCTGTGCAATATTAATTACCTAATTTGCATAATGATTAATCAATTTTCTGCTTTTCCACAGATATCTCAAGTACTAATCATCACATTTCAATAAAACTTGGTACATAGATGTCATAGGACACTGCACAAACCTGATAGTTTTTAGGGTAATATCAGTATATATTAATTAGCTAATTTGCATAATTAATTAATTTTCAGCTTTTTATATTTCAAGTAGTAATCATCACATTTCAATGACACTTGGTACATAGATGTCATAGGACACTGCACAGACCTGATAGTTTTTAGGGTAATATGAGTACATATTAATTACCTAATTTGCATAATTAATTAATTTTCAGCTTTTGATATTTCAAGTAGTAATCATCATATTTCAATGAGACTTGCTACATAGATCTTCTAGGATTATGCAGACACCTGATTAGTTTTAATTGGATATTAATTACCTAATTTGCATAATGTTCCACTGATATATAAAGAACCACAAATTGGATTTTAATGAAACCTTTAAAAAAAACTATGCAGAAACCCAATTAGTTTTTGGTAAATATTTATGCTTATTAATCACCTAATTAACATAATTTATTAACACTGATATCTCAATTACTGATCATCACATTTGAATAAAATTTGGTACATAAATGCTCTAGGACAATAGACAAACCTGATTAATTTTGATTAATATTAATTCTCTAATTTTTTTGTTCTGTTCTGTTCATATTAGTTACCTGATTTACATAATTAGTTTTCAGCTTTTCCATCAATATCTCATGTACAAGTAATTTTGAATTAATTTTTAAAGTGTCTTCAATACTCTCAGCACACGAGAGTTCTTTCTAAGCTTTCTTTGATAATTAAAGATTTAGTAGATTTGTGATAAAATTTTAATTGGTTCAGTTATTTATGAATATTTAAACATGTATGTCATGTAGATATACTGATTGGTGAAAATAAAATATGTAGGTATATGTTGTACACGTGTTTAATGTGTGTGATTCTTTATAATCAGATTTTGAAACTAAGCGATAATTACCTTGTTGTTAGTACGTTGTTTGACGAAGATTTTCGATCATCGACATTAGCAATGTAAGTCGCTAGTTCAAACACAATCAGCATAGCACTCTTAAATGATGGGCTAAAATTGTTTCTGAAATGTCATTCCCTCATGCACCATTTCTTTTGTTTTTATTTGTGTTTGGTACTTCTATGAAAAACACCTACAAAAGCAGTATAAACTACTGTAAAATTACTAATTTCACTGGGTTAAAATTTCACTAATTTACCATTTCAGGCATATTCAGTGGGTTTTAAATTCACGGTTTTATCATTTATATAATTTGTTTTATGCGAAATTTTACAGTCAGCGAAATAAGCCAAATCAAAACCCAGTGAATAATTAACCATTTTACAGTATATCAATAGAGGGCGTTATTGTGCAAAATGGCATAGGCGTGTATCCAAGAGGAGAAAAATTTTTTATTAAACTATTTTCAAGGGTGCTATGTTGTTCATTGGATAAACCACCTGTTGGCACTAATTGGTATGTTAACTCTAATCTTGCCTGTTCCAAGTACATGTACTTTTATATTGTAAGGGTTAAAGCGGTTGAGTCGTCACCCGCGCATGCGTCAGATGACCATAGCGTGTCATTGTTTACAAACAAGCATCTACCCATGAGCCTTTGCGTTTTAGCGTGTGTTATCATTGCTTGGGACTCCATTCCCGCGCGTGCGCAGGTGACCACCCTCCCGCTTTAACTCTTGCCTGTCCCATGTACTTTTATATTGACTTGTAAGGGTTAAAAAGTACAGTGATCTTTGTGCAGCAGATATACGTCACAAGAGATCTATACCATGATGCAAAGACCTTTAGCATGGCCGTTTCTATACATTTGACATTAGTATGTTGCATTTGTCCATGACAATACACCATGTAGATATCGGCTACCAATCACCGGGTATATCAGCCTTGAATCAAATCGCGCCCTTAATGTTAAACCGATACCGTGGCTGTATATACTAGTACATTTATTTTTGTTCTGTTATTTTTTATCATACTGTAAAATGACTAATTTTCACTGGGTTTAAATTTCACTGATTTACCATTTCAGGCATATTCAGTGGGTTTTAAATTCACGGTTTCGTCATTTAGATAATGTGTTCTATGCTAAATTTTACATATTCACTGGGTTTTAATTTAGCGCATTTTTCCAGTCAGCGAAATAAGCTAAATTAAAACCCAGTGAATAATTACTCCCTTTACACTATTCAGTAGGTATTAAGTTCACGAATTTGCCAGTGAAACAATGAAGTCATTATTATTTATCGTTTTTACATGGATTAAATTTTAATTAGCAGGTTATATATATCGGCTAAATACATTTCCAGCATGTGCATTGTTGCTGTGAACAAATGTCATTGACATATTCCAGGATCCTATTGAATTCCGTGTCCCTTGATATGCTGTTGAATTGAGTTACCAGGACACGTTACCGACTGTATGCTCGAGTTGGAAGTTTGTGTTAATGATTGATGTAACATTTCACTTGTATTTCAGCCTAGTAGATTATTCACATACATAGTATTTTGCATGTGACTGTGAATAAATCACCCTGACACCAATTTGATATTGTCGATCGTTTATCTCGGTTCTATTGTGGTTTTATCCCTGACCTTATTGAGATCTGATTAGCCGCTGTTGAGTTGCCAATTGATTAAGTTTGACTCGTGTAGTGGACACCACGTGATCATTACTCGAGTTTTTATATAACATATTAATTAATTAGCTGTGTAGCTCTAGTAAAAACACTAATGAGTGGGGATAACGATGTATTACCTTTTTTGACGATTTCGTCTTTTTTGGATACAGTGTTAATGTATCATCATTCTTGGAATATCGAGTAACACCTCGTGCGAAAGTGACTGTAAAAAAACAGACTCTAAAAGGGTGTTCTGTGGTAAATCATATTAAGTGGTTCCACTGGTTACTCGTTGGCGGAGAGTTCCAGTCCACTCCCTATTCCAGGCTAGAGTACTTGTCAGACTCGAAGTACCAAGTTGATAAAGCATTCCTCATTCCGAGTCTACGCAGTGGACAGTTCATCAAATAAAATGCACATGTATGTTAATTACTAGTCTGAGGTTAAAGTATCGGTGGCAGTCCTCCAAAAACCAGTCTGATTAAAATAAGATCATGGTTGGCTTATTTTTTTTTTTGTATTTTTTTTTATATAATTACTATTTATTTTAATTATTTTTGACGCTACAAGAATGATTTTGTTCGTGAAACCGGGTATAAAAAAATACAAAAAAAAAAAAAAAATAAGCCAGCCAGGATCTCATTTTAATCAGATTGCCAAAAACCTACTTGAAGGAAATGGACAATAGTAAAACAAGCATTAATTGTTATTGACAAGCGATAACAAATCGACTCTGTGCACAGACGTGTTTTGTTCTGCCTGCTTGTCGAAGCATGTTTAATTGCAGTGTTTTTCTTGGTTGGTCTAGCTGCATAGTTTCTAAATGCGTCACCTGACTTGTTTTGGTTTTAAATCATGAAGGCAAAATATACTGCCGTATTTGGTGTGCATATATTGATCTCTGCCAGCAAACCAGTATTAATTAGTTACAGCGGGGCTCAAAATAAGCTAATTAAGAAAACAGTTATCTCTTTCTATGTTACATATGTATAAAATTGAAGGGATCGAGTTTGTTGTGTCGATGGTACAAGTCTAAAATATCAAAACATCTCTTTTATACATGGCCTACGACGGGAGTGTCTCCCTATGCGTTCAAAAAATTGGGGGCACTACGATACCCTTCATTGTTAAGGTGATAGCTAAAATTTAAGTATGTACTAGACAGAATGTACTCATTCAATGGATAAATGTTGTTGACAAGGGAATGGGTTAATATCCACATTAGAACAAGTACTAAGGGAAAAACAGTGTTATGTTTCACGTGAATTTAACATTAACCTTCCAAATCATCACAATGACAATTCAACTTCACATATTCTAAGCATTCACTCTTTCATCCCTACCACCAATCAATTATTGGTGAAATGACGTCAGCTGTTAATCAAATTGGTACTCATCAATAATTTCGGGACCAAACACATATTTTTTTTCATATATAGTGACGTTGCTGCAGTTTATGCAGCTCTCTTGGTCGTGGTATACGTTGCGGGGCGACCAGCGATAACATCAAAAATAGCGTGCGCCCCGGGATCCCGGGGCGGCGAACTGTGCGGTTCTCAATGGACGCGATCTGCAGCTCTATGGCCGCAACGTAATATAAGAGCTGCTAAACTGCAGCAAATAGTGACGACACCATCAAAATATATTGGCCCAAGTGCAATCATTCCCGAGATGCCAGTGTCCACTGTGAAGAATAATGAACGTTCGGTGTAAATACCCGGATGTTATCGTCATTACAGGTGTTATTTTAGATACAAGGGAGAAGTTCAATCTGAACATGTTTTAAGGTAGAAGCCTACTCTTAATATTTGAGAAAATTGGTGATTTTCCGAACAATTGCGAGATCTCGCGAGATGCATGAAAGACGCGCGTCGAACGTCTGCCGCAAAAATCGAACGATTTGATTTTGAACTAGAATTTCTTTATTTCGCAGCTTACATTGACCGGCCGATCTTCGACAGAGGAATATTGCTTCCGAATACCATCACTTAATCGAAATTGCCTATCATCAAATGTGGACAGAACATTATTAAGCATGGAAATGTCCCCGAAATACTTTCGCGTTTGTCGAATCCCACGCGATGTTTGACGCGACTACGACGCTATGACCTTTGTTTGTCCTGTTTTTACGTTCGATTTCACGCATAACGCGTGATTCTCGCAGTGAACGGAAAATGGTCTATTACATGGCAATGTTCATTGGTTTATGTAAAATCATGAAGCCAATGTCCTATGAAACCATGTATTAACATTCTCTTGTGTGTTACAGTGATGTATTTTGAGAAACTTGTTCTAATATGTCATCAGGTTACACATTGACATATGACATAATATTTTTGCCATAATAACATATGGAAAGAGCGTAAATACTGCAAAAATTACCACTATCCACTAAAACACAATCACCATTTTCTCGGAAAATTAGTATGGTAACCCCCTACTTTTTAAGTAAATATCTGTGTATTTGCATTTATGAGTACGTTTCAAACTTAAAGAATAGTTTTAATTGAAATCTCAGAGCAAAACAAGAGAAAATATCATCTAATTGTTGAAATTAATTAAATCGTCTCCAAAGCGATCTCATCTGTTTTCCAAAGTTCAGATGCGTGGTGGTTCAAGTTCGACTCACAATCCACCAGCTAATCAATCACTTAGTGATAATAGAGTACGCGCATTTAAAGGGCAGTGTTCGTCGCGCAGCGCGTGTTCTAATTTCTTGTAAACAAAAAAATGTATTTTACGTGCGTTGTGTGTGACATTAAGAGTTCCATGTCGGACAGGGCGCTATGAGACGACCAGCACCTTTTAATTCTGTATTGAAAAGTTGCTTAGTCTGATGACGACATCAGAAGAGATACTAGTATACACAACAAATACTGAGGATTATTCCAGAGAGGCAGGTGGGTAAGTATTATAGTTGACGAAGAAACTTGGAAAACTCCACTGAATTGACATCTTTAGTGCAGCTGAGCGACCGTCGCTATCATAACTGTCGAAGGATATGTACTAATACATTACCAATGTAAACCGGGATCGCTTGCACATTCATTCCAGGAACACACGAGATACAGTTTTTGTCGATCTTTAGTCAGAATCACTTCATCCCACCCCGCAGTATATCAATAACAAGTGATACAATGGAATTCTGGGGCGTACACTCCATAACACTTTATTGCACAATCACAAAACAGTATTAGACCGGATCCAATCAGATCTAATCATATGAGTTTGACGTTAATTTTTTGTTGGGTCGAAGCACATAGCTTCCCATATTTATATGATGGGGACATTCTTCTCCTCTGGGTTTCTTCAACACGTGTATGTTATCAAAGCAGATTCTGATATAGTGTTCATCAGCAACCGGCATTTGTTATCAGAGATGTAAAATGTAAACAAGTGACGTCACAGTGCGTCTTATGCTAAGCATCAGCAACGTAACGTAATGTTTTCTGGGTAATCTACGGTGAAGCATAACTACAATTATACGACTGCTTCCGCGATATTATGCGATTGTCGGAAATGTTCTCAAAATATACGATTGTCGGGGATGTTATACGACTGGTTACACCATATTATACGATTTTCGGTATTTTAGTGAAAGGTTGAAATCCATGTATATTAATTATCTAATTTACATAATTTTAACCTCAACTTATTACGATCTTATCATTCTTTTCATTGTCCATATATCTTCGCGTACGAATGGGGTTTTTAGTTCATTATTTTCTACAATTTCCGGTTCACATTTAACTTTGTCTCTAGTAGACCACTCGGACCATGCCCTGTGTAACACAGTCGGCCTTTGGGGAGTCATAGACACGGAAAATAAAATTAGGAGGACTCATAAAGCACTGAAAAAGAACCAAATTGCCTATTTAATGCCGGGTACTGCTGTACATAGTAACAAATTAATATGTAATAGAGCATATTAGTAGAGCATGTAAGTTTAGTTAATAACAAAGTAACGTTGACTCTTCCAAAATAAGTAGTTTAAAGATAAAAAAAAATGTGAAAAGCATAAATTTTAAAAACTTGGCTGTAAAGTTGTGCTAATTGCAAATCTGCCATGCACAAAAATTAGATTAAATTAACTGTTTTCAATATTATAAAGACAAATCATTGTCAGAGAGATCCGCAATCGGGCAGATGAAACCTATTTGATGCACATTACCTAGAAATGAAAATTGCTGAGGTTCCTGACAATCGCATGTATCCGTTGATACTGTGCATTATCTAATTCATGGATGAACTCGTGTACTGAAACAAGGATGTCCTCAAGAGCAACCCCAGTTTCTTGATGCTATGAAATAATATAAAATATTAAATAAGTTTGACATATAGTGCAAACAATTCGTCCAACAGTCAATTTAAAGTTCTTAAAGGGCGGTAGACGTCGCGCCACGCATGCGCGAGATATATGGGTCTCATATAAACAAAGATGGCGACTTTGGCTGTTGCGCAGATCAACGCGTACAAACTGGGACGTTACCAAGCTTTATTAAGGTATTTTTAGGTGATTGGAAGGTATCGAAGGAGTCACTGGCGGTAATTAGTGCAAGACGCGCCCAGATCAAACCTCATACTTGTGATTTCCATTAGAAGAGCGCATTGGATTGTGGGAAAATCAATGTTTATCAATACAAACAGGAACATAATAGAGTGCTAGTGCAGGGGGCTTCGTCTCGCTTGGCAGATAACTCTTACACTTTTACAGTAGATCTACCAGGTTCGATCTAAAGAAATACACACTTGAAATAATCCCAGATAGACTTTATTACTAGTCAGACGGACAACAAGGTGCCCAGCTTCCAACTTCAACTGTATATAAGTATGTAGGCCTGTGTTAAATACTGCAAAACACACTGGAATAGCTACATGCCATTTTAGCGGATTTGACTCAATACATGAATTAACAAAATCTTAATTTAACTAAAATGCCAACAATCTCATTGTGAGAATATACTTTGTTCTAAATTAGCGACATCTTGAATTAGCGAAATTACAGGTTAGCTAAATTAGCTAAAAATACATGTTTTACAGTATGTTATCCGCGAATAGCTGCAATCCATTGATGGATGACGTAGTGTCTAGGTCTCGACTCTCAGGGGCAAATAGCCTTGCTGCTTACTGTACTAACCTTACACAATATACTAAAATTGTTATTGGTATAACAAGTACATAAAAACAAAAATTCACGAAACAGCAACAAGATATAATCATAATATACATTTATATACATATTACGTGTTTACAATTCGCCGGGATAAGCGACCAAATTATGCTTTATGATTCAATGCTTAACGAGCATCAATATGGAGAAAAATGGGTTCATTTCATTTGACCCTCCTCATACCATGTACTATGATTTCCCATGAAACGACCAAGGGTAATAAAAATGATAAAACACAAGAATCATGATATAACTCCACGTTTTAAGATGCATATTCTTAAAATAATGTCAACGCAATGGGGTAGCAGTAAAAAACAACAGTTTGCACCTAAAATACCAAAAAATATTCAGTAAAATTTCAAATTTGAAGATATTGTCACAAAAAACAAACAAACAACAAAACGATAGAGATTCAACTACAACTATAACTACATTGAACATACCTGTTAAAACTGGTCTCTAACTTCAACATCTCTCACTTTATTAATCGTTTGGCTGACCTTTAATATGTACACTGTGTTGCATTTTCTAGAAATACATGGGTACTGGTCTATTTTGTATGAAGTATATCCATTTACACTATCCACGCCCGGGATCCACGCATATAATTGTAATAATGTTATACTCCCACCAGGAATCTGTTGAATTTTATCGATGTCCCCCCCCCAAAAAAAATTTTTACAAAGTTGTGGAGAATGAATGAATGGCGACATCAATGTTTAGCGATTTATCCCACATATTAACCTACATTTCGTATGTACCAAATTACATTTGTAAATCTGTTACAGTAAACTTTCCGCAAGACGTAAGTGAAGAAGACTAAAATTGGCTAGCTATCATGCAAATTAGGTAATTAATATGCATGCATTTCAACCCGAAAATATCATCCCCAACAATCGTATAATATCGCGGAACCAGTCGTTTAAAGCGCGGTGGTCGTCGCGCAGCGCGTGTTCGAATTTCATGTAAACAAACAATGTATTTTACACGCGTTGTATACGTCGCTATGAGTCCCACATCAAACAGGACGTGGCCTGCCGCCCTTTAACATCCCCGTAAATTACATAGTATTGGGAATTTGTAGTTACGGTTCACCGTAGATTACCCATAAAACATTGCGTTGTGTTGGCACTGCTGGCGTAGGAATCAGATCAAGGTCGTCTTTTACCGGTATTTACCGGTTTCCTACATTTGTATATAGCGTACCATAAGTTTCGAGTCAGGGTATTTGAACGGCAGTCGAAGCTTACAGTGAATAGATTGGCCCATCTTTTCCTAATCCAAGGTTGGTATCGTTCATGACTGATTCATAATTCACCTGAATATGATGTCTTTATTTACTGTCGGGATTTATAGTTTGACAGTCGTTAGACAACCCTCAGACTCGTGGTCTGAAGTTACACCGCCGCACCGGCAACACCGCCCGGTCACATAATGGAGCTAGAAAGGGATTTTTTTTTACCTCCATGGTCACATCGACATTGCGGATTAATATTATACTGCACTTTGGATCTTTTGAACTAGAATTTTACCTCTGTGGATCTTGTATTTATTGTTAACTTGTATTATTGCTTGGAATATTATCTATACTCAAGACGGGTTATTCTTAGTACTAACTCGGATCAGGACATGTTTGATCCAAAAACGTATTAAATCCGGCGTATTGCGTAATGGGGGGGGGGGGTTAATAAATGATGGCGTGATAAAAATATTTTAAACTGTATATGGATGGATCGGGAGTCTGTCACAAAGAAAAAATGACGTATCACGTATCGCTTTCGCGATTACCAAAACTTCAAAAAAATACCAGCAAATAAATTTTGAAAAAAAAAAATATGAATGATATTATTTAAAAAAAAAAAAGCCCAAACCAGGATCTTATTTTAATCAGATTGTAAAAAATAGAACTGACTTAATAATCATAGACCCATGTTACTTTCCTGATATTGTCGGTGATTTGTTGTAAATTCCAATGAATTTTTTGCCTTGACAAAACCACGGAGAAATTATATCAACGCAACAACAGTTGTAAATACATTTGTCGCTATTTTTAACTTTATGTTTTCACTTGTTTGTACAAATCAACGTTCACATGAATCACATGACGCAATGCCCAGTGACGTCATTTGAATGCTATAGATCATCTCGGGGGGGGGGTGCATTGGAAATTAAAACATCTGCACAGAAAAAAATAAAAAAACAAAAACAATTTTCAGGAATAATTACAGAAAAAAAAACACACAGGTAATAAGTTTGAAATGTATTCAATGGAATGCGAGTATAGTGAAAAACAGCTTTTCTCATTGTGTCATCTGCTATGCAGTACCAAAACAATGCAATGCTTTCTGGGTAATAAGATCAAGGTCGTATTCTCCTTCACCACTGGTATTTACCTTATTCCTACATTTGCATATATCCCCAGTTCAGGGTTGAGTGATTTGAACAGCAGCAGAGACTACTTGGTTCATTCATCTGTTCCTAATCCGAGGTTTGTATTGTTCTTGACTAATTCATAATTCATCTAAGTAAAAGTTATTTATTTTAGGGTTTTGTAGATTGACAGTCATTGGAAAACCCTCAGACTCTTGGTCGAGGAAAACAACACCAACTGCGGTCACACTGACATTGCATATGCTGAACTTTGGATCAGTCTGAAACTTGGCCTTGTATTTGTTGTTAACTTGGATCAGTTCAATGTTGTTGTTTTTTATTTTACCTATCACCAAGACAGGTTATTGATAGTTGATAGTACAGGATTGGGTTAGAACATAAAAACGTAACAAGTGTGACATTTAAATTGGTGGTGGTGGGGGTATTCGATGAAAAAGGAGATCTTAAACTAACTATCAAGAACTACAAATCAATTTTTAATGGCTTTCCATATGGTCGATCACAAATGAAAAATGTCATAGAAAATTTGTTTTACCATCACTTAGTGTTTTGCTATTTGTTGATGTAATTTGTTTTTAGTGGTCAACCCCTTTAAGAGCAAGCTGTCAATCACTGGAATTTTAGGAGTGACATTATTGAAATCATTGTTCATGGTGTTTTAAAAACTATTGTATGCAAATATTAACATGTTCCCATTTTATCATCCTCTTCCATTCAAAGGTTGACCTAAGGGATTGACCAATAACAAATCTGGAGGATGGTGGATTTGAAATAAGTGCATCTGCACACAAAAATTTGATAAAAATAGCTTGGTAAATAATTACAGAAAACAGACGCACACATTTTGATGGAGAGAAAAGCGGGAACAAATCAAAGGAGCACCCTGACTAAAATTTAGCTAAAATTTAAAACAAATATTTGTATAATCTTGCACCATCTTGCATAGTTTCTAATTTCATGTTTATAGTGTAGAATTGTTGATTGAATATTCTGTGTGACATCCTAAGGGAAGGGAAGACCAGAAATGATTTAAAGTGGTAAATATTAATGGTTGATTGGTTGGTTCAAGGGTGGACTATTATAAACTTGGGGGGGGCAATGACAGAAAAAATTTTCAAAATTTTCCCCTCACTTAATTATTTGCTATTTCCCATGATAGATTTACTCTATTTTTTCCCACTGTGTAAAATATCTTTTTTGTTGATTGCTGCAGAATTTGTTTTCCTGGCAATTTTTTTTTTCACTTCTGCCATCCTCTCTTATAGCTATCCCTTATCACATCATCACTCAACCATGCTCAACCCAATTATCACATTCATTAAATACCTGATTCAGATGTGACTCTAGGTGGCGCTGTTTGTAATCAAATTCTGTTTGTAGTAAAATCTTCTAATAGTGACAAACACTATTGGTCAACTTTGTTTCAGATGTCACAGTTTATCGGAAGAGTCAATGTAGCCTTATTTGGACTTGGTCGCGCTGGTCTCATTCATTTTGAAAACTTAATAGCGAGCTATAGAGTGGCTCTGAAATGGATTATTGAAGAGGACGTGGAAAAAGCAAATAATGTAGTACAGAAATATATGTTGAATGATACCAGAGTGATACATGGTAATGAAATAAATCTTGTCTTGCAGGATAACAGGTATGTATGATTTAATTTCATTAAATGCCACGGTAGAAACAATGTCAAAATTGATAATTTGTCTACTAGTATTAGGCCGAGAAAAAAGATTGTGTGGTTCCTATAATCCCAACCTACCCTGTCTTTACACTGGCCGAGCCTAGACTTTTTTGGTCATGTTCAAAAAAAAATGTTGTAAAATCATGCAATGCTTTGAATGAATCAAAGAACTTGAACTTTGCTAAACTTCGAAACAACTTTAAACCTGATTTTATATGACATTTATATCTGCAAAACAGTTCTTGTTTGCAAGAACAAAAAAAAAACGCAGTTGTTAATAAAGAAAAACTATATAAAAAAAATGAAAATAAAAAACCGACTTTATTTTTTGAAAAGCATGTTATAGGAACCAAAACATTTTTTTATTCGTCTATTAAGAAGAACATACCTAGTAGTAGGACATGAAATCCTAACATTGGAGCAAAAACTTCTCAAATAATGTCCTTCGGGCTTTTTGTTTTGATCTGTTACATCATTCCATTTTAATGAAATGGCAAGCAAAATATTTGAATAGTACACTAGGACTAGTGGAATGCATTATTTTGCGAGTGTTGTGATTGATCCTTCGGGTCAACTGAGTTTAATACTGGTGGTTATTTCATCTGAGTCATTGGGCCAGCATATTTTCCAAACCCTGTAAGCACAATACAGAATATATAAGCAGGAAGTTTTTAATATAAATGATAACACTGTTTTAATATTATTGAGACATACCTAATTGTTTGCGATTATGCTTGAAGTTAAAATATATTTTTCCTTGGAATGTATTTAAAGCCAAAGAAAGGCCAACTTTGGTGACAAGTGATTCCATAATTTTATCACAAATTCATACATGATGCCATGATGCATTGTGGTTTAGTTTAAAAAAAAACGTCCCTAAAAATAAAAAAATTTCAAAATTTTTCAACAATTTATTTTTAGTTATCGTATTTGCTTTAAGTAGTGTGTTCGAACACCAACAAATCTTTCGAAACTAAACCAGATGTATTACTTACATTTCTAGAAATACTAATTGCAAATGCTGTTTTCCTTGGTGGCCATGTTTTTTTATTCCTTCCTTTTAATTTTGCTGGAGGATGAGGTACATGTTTATGGTGGATTTTTGTCTGGTAGCGTTAATAATCATTCTTGGTGTAATTTTCAGCCAAACTTTATCAAGCTTGGTTAAGTTTGATTTTAGTTTATTTTGTGGGAAGCAGTTCATGAAATATCAGAAAAAAATTGGTGTTTCTTGCTATAGATTCTCTGGTAAAGTGGAATATCTTATTCACCGGCAGAGAGGGGGGGGAAACACGTTAATGACATATTCTGCTTGAATTTCAGTATTGACGCAGTTATTATCTGCACACCCACTTGGACGCATGAATCAATAATACGGGCTTCAATAAAAGCAGGTGTAGTATGGTATCATAGCAATTAGTGTGGTACCTGGCCATGGGTTTGAACATGCAATTTTGCTCTCTCCCTCTCTTCAGTACTGCTATACACGTATGTCAGTGCCACAACCCATTAGAGAATGTCAAAAATGGTCATACACTACATAGAATTTTATTTGGTACTAAATGCTAGAAGAAAGGGCACTGTACTGTAAAAGGATGAAAATTCAATACGAGTAGATGGCTACCATTAAAACTTATTGCCAGATTTTCTAGACTTTTACCATATGGCTGATAAATTATGGTTATTTACACAAAAAAGGGTGTCAATCACCCATGAAAATGGGGATTATTTTTTTTAGCTATATACTATTGGTTCTTAAGGTAAAAAAGTGTTTTCATATCTCAAACTTTTGTTCAGATACATATGGTAAAGAAATCTTATGGGTGCTTTCGAGAAATACCATTATTTCCTGTTTTGATGCAGTCTGAAAACAGGGACTTATGGATTGATAGCATGCACATCCACTTGTATCTAACTTAGATGCACTGATCAAGTTCAAACTTTAACACGTACATCAGACATTTTATCAGACATACGCACATGCAATATGGCCGAATAGCAGCCATTTTCGTTATTCTGGAACTGGATCTTAATCTTGTGTGGACAGATTTAGTTTAAACTTGCTACATATATTGAACACATGTCATTTTATTTTTTCAGATCGGGTTAAAAATGGCCGAATGGTGGCCATTTTGTTTTAATGACTGCCTAATTCCAGATTCATGTTTCCGACATGCCAGGATGAATGGAGTTCAAACTTTACACTTACATCAGACATGATAATTGACATATGCACATGCATTTGTCTCATGATCTTATTCAAGATGGCTGCCTGATTGCTTTCTTGTTTAATTAGTAACATGTCTAAACTAATCAAGCATCAATAATATCAAGTCTGTATGAAACAATGTTTCAGGTGTTCATTGAGCAGTTAAAATGTTATACCTCAGACTAGTAATACATTTGTATTACTAGTCTGAGGTTATACACAATGTACATATGGAGAGATTGCTTTGATGTACATGTATCACAAGACGTACAACACACAGATAAGTATACATGCACTCCAAAATACATTACAAAATGACGGGGACTGTGTCATGTTATTGTTTTCATGAAATAACATTTTTATAGAAAAAGTTCCAAAATGGCCTATGCTCTAAGAAAATAGTTTATTTCTAAATCAACAGTTGTTTTGAAAGAAAGAAATCACATTTTACTCATATTTAATAGAATTTTAGTAAAATAAATATTGCATGCATATTTACTGGGTTTACTCTCACTGGTTTGTAAAGGGGACAATACACTTCATTGTAAAATTTTAATATCCACTGGGTTTTAATTTAATGCATTTAACTGTTAGCGGAATAAACTGAAATAAATCCTTGCAAATAATTCACAAATAGTGTTTACACCAGGTATTTCGGGAGGGGTGTGTGTGATAGAGATGGATAAAAGCGAGGACAACCACTTCAAGGACCTATACAAACATGTAGAAAATAGTGAATTTTATGTAAAAGATATGGAGGGTGGCACCAAAATAATAGTCTTCCCCCATCAGGACAGAACATAATTAACGTCTGCTTGGGAATTAATCGTTACTGTGAACAGTGTTAATTGAATGAAAACTTTTGTAATTCAGCAAATAAATGAAATTATTAATTTTGTGAAAATGAATAAGTCGGTGTCAATCATGACATTTTGTCTTCACCAATATATGTTCATTGTTAAATCGTCAAAATGCTAAGATATACTATATGCGTTAATGAATTTTAGTTTTACGAGGTTGACCATTAAAAACTCATGAATTCTTTTTTTTTTCACTTTGTTTACAGCAGCTTTTTATTTCAGAATTATGTTGTAACATTTTTATTTCAAATGTGTGTAGTTATATTTATTTTCTTCACCTTGCTGTAAATTTTTTATCTTCAAGATTTGTTTAAATTTACCTTCATAGTTTTTAATGGTCAACTTCTAAGGTTTTAATAGTAAATGTCAGGTCATTGAACTCTTGAGTGATTGAGGCAATCAATAATTTGATTCATGAGTTTTATTGATTGATAAAAACATTAATTAAAAGCATTCATATACCAGTAGATACACACCATTTCACGCTTATAATCTGCGAGGTGGAATATGTTTATTATTTGCGAAATACCAATGTTTGCTCTATGTTCAACCAGTACACCGAGAGAAAAAAATCATGTAACAGAACCAGTATGATTTCTGCCCGAATAAAACTTGTAATGATGACTGTATGTTTATTTTGGAGCTAAGAAGAGTAATAACATTTTTGTCCGCTGTTGCATTGTGTAAACCAGCTCAATAAACAAGTGATATATCAGGGGATAATCTTAAAATGTCATTATATTAACAGCTCTCTAATAGGTTTAATTTTTTTTATGTATACCGGGTATCCGTAAATAAAAAAAAAATCCTGTAAACCACGTGATTTCGTTGTCAGTGTTTTTAGTGTACACCAAAAAATCATAATATTTTAAATCAGTGACAATTTCCTGGTGGGTCAGATTAACAATTGTAAAGTTTAGTTTTTGTGATCGTCATTAAATAATTATTAATCTACAAACTGTTTTTTTAACGGTCACTGTTATCAGCCATAATCACTTATTTGTAAAATGATCATCTAATTCTCATATTTTAAGAACTACTAGTATATTCATACATTTCAAATGCTAATGATTGCTTTCGTTTTTTCAGGTAAACATGTGTTTTGTGAGAAGCCGATTGGTAAGTCGATTGCTAGCACACAGAGCTGCTATGAGGAAGCACAGAAGAACAATAAAGTCCTTCTGTGTGCATTCAACAGGTGAGATGTCTAACTGTAGTGGCACTGTTAATTTTTGTGCTGGTCTGCGCAAGTTTAAAGGCCTACGTGTAGGGTATATAATAATTTGATGAGAGCTTATCTCCCAAAATGGCGACAAAAACATTTATTTTCAATGACGTGATTATATTGCCATCGTGTAATGTTGGTGATGTAGTTTTTACCCCAAATAAGAACAAATTTGAATGTTTGAACAAGTACTGATAGTTTTTTTACGGAAAGGTAAATTCTATTATTTTTGATGCTATATGTATGTATTTCCATTCTCTGTGAGATTCCGTGTTATGCATAAAATCAAATGTAAAAACAGGACAAAAAAGGTCATTGTGTCATAGTGGCGACAAACATAGTGTGAAATTCAATAAACACGCATTTTAATGGATATTTCCATGCTTAATAATGTGTTGTACACATTTGATGATGGTCAATTCCGATGAAGTAAGGGTATCTGAACGCAATATTCCCCTGTCAAAGATTGGCCTTTCGATGTGAGCTACGAAATAAAGAAATTCAAGCTCAAAATCAAATCGTTTGATTTTTGAGGCAAACGTCTTTCACACAACTCGCAAGATCTCGTAGTTGAATGGAAAATCACATATTAAAGTTGCTATCTACAGTTTTAAGCATGCTTGATAATAATTTGCAATTTTCTCGTCTGTAGACGGTTTGATCCAGGAGTACGTCAGGTCCAGCAAAAAAGCAGAAATGGTGTAGTAGGACAGATACAACACATCAAGACAATCAGTCGCGATGCTCCATTACCACCATTATCATTTTTAAAACTATCTGGTAAGTGTTCTTAGTGAGTGATCTAAAAGCTAGAAGCTGTGGCTTCTTTTAAAATGGTACAATGCATCAGAATGGACTTGGCTTCTATTAGAGCATCTGCACATATGAGAAATGATGAAATTGTCTGGAGTAATTTCTAGAAAAATCTATTGATGTTTGGTAGAAGTTTATTAACGGGAAATTATAGTTTGACCTCTGTGCGTCCCGACCTATATCTTAGATATGCCTGGACTGATTACATTCAAACTTAACACGTACATCATACATAATATTATACATATTTCACGATCTGATTCAAGATGGCTGAATGGCGGCTGTTTTTGTGCTGAAAAGTCATCAAAATAAAGCATTTATGGATGAATTTTGTTGAAACTTGGTGCATACGTTGGACATTAGGGGACCTTAATGCATGTCATTTTGTTTTTCAGATCGGATGAAAAATGGGTGACTGGCAGCCATTTTGTTTTAATGAATGCAGTTCTAGTGTCGTATCTCTGAAATGATTTGACTTAAAAAAAATTTTATATTCATTCTACATCATGTTATAGATATACAGATGGACGACTAGTGGCTATTTTGTTTTAATTAATGCTGTTCCACAGCAATATCTCTCAATATGGACAAGTACTCCTTTGACGATCATATACAAGGCGACTGAATTTCAATCATTTCAGTATCAATCAAGCATCGGCTTCTGAATCAATATCTTTGACATGTTTATGTTTGAGCTATATTACTATAAACAAAATTATATATCATAAGTTTGATAACTAACAGGAAGTGTGCCATTCATGTCTTTTTTATTATTGATATAAGTTGATAGTATTAATATTGGTACACATAAGTTATATGTATTATTTTTGCAGGGAAAAAATCTTTCAACTAATTGCTGAAAAAAAAAAATTTGCAAAATTCGGGGTCAGCATTTTTTGGGGGGACCAATCTTTTGGCCATTTCAAACGTCTGATGTGGACCCAGTGCCCAACTGGTGAAATATCGTAATATTGAACTACCCAGAATGCCATATTAGATTTAGAGTTAATCAATAGTATGTTCGCATGTGCAGCGCATACTATCTTGCGTAGAATCAACTCCTCCATTGTGGCGTTGTCGTTCATTATTTTTGTAGTAACATGGACTGCATGTTTATTTTGAAAATACATCATTATTATATTACAGGTGGTATATTCCATGATTGCGCTGTGCATGACATAGATGTTATATGTTGGATAATGGGAGATACACCAACTACCGTTTATACTCAAGGCCACGCATTCAATCCCGATATTGCAGATATGGACGATATTGACACAGTCGCCATTACAATGAAGTTTGCAAGTGGAGCCATAGGCACCATTGATTTGAGCAGATTCGCTGCGTATGGATATGATCAAAGGCTTGAGGTATCTATTTTCATCCCAAAAAATCAATAATAATTTAATCGAAAATAATTCTATTAATTCGTGTTAATGAAAAAACAATTATTTTCACTACTAACTGTAGTGGTGTTAGAATCTGTTGAAGACTTCATTAACTTAACCCCCCCCCCCCCCACACACACACACACGCAAAAAGAACTCGGATGAGCTGCATCATTTTGTGGACCTGAAAATACATTGGCTGTTTGAAAAGTCTTAAATCCCACATAAAATGTTTTTTTATCGGGAGGGGGGGGGGTGTTACAAGATCCTTAAATTTGTAATGAATTATGTTTTTTTTTGTCCTTCAATGTTGTGTACTAAATTTTTTGCTGAGTAGCATCCTCAAGATGGAAGTACCAAAACAACACATAGTAACTCAACTGGGTCTTTCATATGGGCATTATTCTCCATACTTCTCGTTACATTGCATCTGTTTTTTACGACTAAAAATATATTAGTTAAATCAATTCTAATTTATTATTAGGTGTTCGGCAACAAAGGAATGGTACAGAATCATAATTCCAAGTTTTGTGATATGTCTAGTCATGGAACCGACGGGGAATCCTCGCATCCTATTCTGCCGTCATTCAAAGAAAGATATGCACAAGCCTACCAACAAGAATTAGAACACTTCTTGGACACTGTAACCGGTAAGTTGTCATGGTAACTATAATTCAAATCATAGTGACAACGTTCGAGGTGTTTCTAGTTCATTAGTTACTGTTATCCCTGTTTTTAGCTTTGTTGCCATCAGAGCTGACAGACAGAGCTGTTAGTATAGGTAATTGTCTAGGAGTGTTTTTTTGTTTCTTTCTCTGTCACTGACATGGTTTGTTCTAAATTAGTGTTAAACTATAAGATGTATGACACTTTTGAGAACTTACAGCAATTCCAGGCACTGATTTGACGCTGAAGTAGTGCTGGATGTTGATAACTTAACTTACTACAATAGGTTACACACTTTGTTTTCAAATTTGCAGAAGTTGTTACAAATAATGCAGACAGCATGTCTGCAATTTGAAGCGCACTGAAAGAAAGCTCCGCCCATAAAAGTGGCGGTACATTAGTTTTGAATTTCTCCTCCAATAAACGATCGAGGCTCTCAACTTAGTTTCGTACTTCAATTTGCGTCACATGTTATTTCAGTGAGAGGGCATAAAGTGGTGGCACTGTAAAGAACGTTATTTTACAGAACCAGCTGACCGTCTGATCATGACAGAATTCTTGATCAAAGTGCATTATTCCTACTATGGAAATATCCGTATCACGCCGATGTATATAACTGAAAGCTGCCTGCAACAAATGTCCTTTGGAGACTTCATCAAGTATATCAATAATGAAATTGAATACATAATTAGAATGGGTGTTATTCGATTATTAGTTCTCGACGATGAGAACCAAAAGGTTGATGTGCCACCAAATAATATCACTGGCAACACACGTCGAGGGAGGGTTGCCGCCATACACAAGTAGTTTTTGTCGAATTTCCCGTTCGTAAATGCGCGGTCGCAATGGTTTAAAATATTCGACATAGTCTATAACGTTCTCAGTTTCCTGGCAGGATACTCTCGGTGGTAACAAACCGTTTGACGATATTATAAGCTGCCTGCTTTGAAACACCATTTCGATCTCCAATCTCAACAAATGACAGTCCACGAAAATACAAATTGACAACTTTTGTTCTCATTTCAACTGGTTATTTGACTCTTTGCTTCTCCATTGTGGTGCTTAAACAACTTGGACATATGCTGATTTCTAGACACGCAATCGACACGATGACCGACCAAAAGTGAATGAAAGACAGACGCGCATCAAAGTCTAGGTGTACCTGACTTTGTAGCAAAAATAGAAAACATTGTGGGCAATATCTGTCAATTATTCCTCTGATTTGCAGCCGATGTTTATATTTCTAGTTACAACTTATGTAAATGTGAAAACAAAGTGTGTAACCTATTGTAGTAAGTTATCAACATCTAGCACTACTTCAGCGTCAAATCAGTGCCTGGAATTGCTATAAAAACAGCTCAATTTTGTGATCAAGTAGAATTTGAGGAGCTGATAAATCCAAAAAATAATTTCTTGTTTGTTTTTGTTAAACTTGTTTTTCCGCTATTTCATCCAAGAGTACCATTGTTCATAGACTTCTAAAACTTCCCAGAATTTTGATCGGTCAACTATTTTGGCAGCCATCTTGGATTGAAATTAAAATGGGAAGTGGCTATTTGATGGGAATTGGCCATTTGACCATTTCTATTCTGATGGTCTAGGCGAGAAAAGAAAGGTTAAGTCTCAAGTGACTGTCATAGTAACCTTGACATATAGACTACCACATTCCTGAATCCATGCCATATATTAAGCCATATTCATATTCTACTATCAGACTTTAAACTTGGACCTGACGAATTTCTCAATCTTAACATTTTAAATTATATTTGCAGGTGTGTCCAGCAAGTGCGAGGTGTCCTGTGAAGAAGCTGTACGCTGCTCCATGGTGGCAGAAGCTTGCGAACGATCATATAAACTTGGCAGATCTGTTAGTATTGTGGATGGTAAAATGGTCCTGTAAAAAGATTTATGATTATTTACATCTGAGCTTAATATTATTATTTAATATTATGCTGCTTCTTTTATCTCACATTATTGGTCAGTCTGTGTATATCAAAAAAAAATATTGTAAAAATACTAATGTACAGTGATCAAGGAATATTTCGTGTCGTCTTGTATTTCTTAGATGCAATAAATATGTGTTTATTTGGAATGTACATTGTACCAGTGATATGTATTTCAGGCATGAGCCTCACAACACAAATTCAGTGGGCTAAATTGGCCAGAAATAAATTTAAGTAAATCTTTTTCAGTTATGGCTAATTTTGCGAGTATGAGTGCTGTGATTTGATTAAGGTAATAATTTTCACTTTTACTCAACATATTCTAGGAAATGCTTTAATATCTTAATTACAGTATGTATGTGGGGAGATTCATTTGAATTATTGATCTTTTATTCATAACCATATTTTCTTCGTATTTCATTTTTTGCATGTAATACTATGAGAAACTAGCGCACCCAGTTTTTAATTTGGGCAATATTGTTTTGAACGTCGGTGTAAACACCACATTCGTAATCTGGCAATGAGAACGCCTCCCACCCTACAAATTGTTACTTGACGCGATCTATGGCAACATTGTATGTTTTGAGCAGTTGCTTTCCAGTTGTTAATGAGTTAACATCTGTATTACGTTGTTGTTGAAGAATAAACAAAATTGAGTTCTAGTTTACATGACGTGTCTGTTTCAGTGTTCACTTCCGTGACTGAGAAGACCCGAACCTTCCCTTTCCCCACAATGTATATAAAAAATTTAAACATATGAGCAGAATAGTTGCATTGTAATTAGTATGCAAATTAGCTAATTAACATAACCAGATTAACTGCTAAGTGGTATTGGACATTAAACTACAGGGCTCGAAATATTCAAATAATTATAAATGTCTCTCCATTGATATACTATAATAACGAACTATAGTTATACAAGCATGGATAAGAAGAAGCTGATGTACTGTGCAGAAACAACTAAAATGAAGAAACAGATTTTGTTAGACTATTCAGTTTGGATGTCGTCTTATAGTTCAGAAATCAATTCAATAAATAAATATGAATTGCATGTACTTGATTGATACTGCGAGTGAACCATACTTCACATCAATCGATTGAGGAAAAAAAAGTGGATATGCTCCAGAAAGACTGGGGCTGCTTTTCATTTGGTTAATCTCAAAACTGGTCGAACCAAGTAACTGTAACTGAGCAAACGTTTGTATGCGACACTGCATATTTTAAATAAGATGGTTTGTTAGCTATAGTTCATATTTCATTACCTTTTATAAATTATATAATTTGTTGTTACTGTACTATGTGTAATTTTGTTAGCCATTGTATTTGAGATATGCTATCCAGTTAAATTTGTATGTTCACTTGTAATCACAACCGATTTTTAACATTGTCAGACTAACTGCTGTCATATCTGTTAATATTTGAGTGTGGAAACACTGTTCTTATAACCTGTAAAAATTCATCCCAAAAAGGAAGCAGATTGAATTTATTGTTTAATGAAGGCAATATTGTGTTTTAACAATATAGCCATTTTTGCTGTATAATTTTTGGAGAACTGGACATTCATTGATAAAAAAATAAGTGTTGTCAGTGACCAGCATTTGTCCAAGTAGTCTTGTTTATTTTGATTAATTTGTTTCACATTTACAGTACTTTTTCTCACATTAAAAATTTAGCAATACTATCAGTGGTTGAAAGTGCATTGTGTGCATGTGTGTGTGATTTTTATATAGCAATGATTAAATATTTTTCATTTCGTAGTTGCAATCATTCTCGATTCTTGAAGATGCATCATTCTGAGTAGCATATTAGGAAGTATCCCATTATCTGATTACTATGCACAAATATGCAAGACTAATTAATATGCACAAATTTGCAAGACTATCTGATAGCACAAATATGCAAGACTAATTAATATGCAAGACTATCTAATTAATATGCACAAATATGCAAGACTGTCTAATATGCACAAATATGCGAAACTAATATACAAAACTAATGTGCACAAATATGCAAAACTATCTAATATGCACAAATGTGCAAGACTAATATGCACAAATATGCAAGACTAATTAATATGCAAGACTATCTAATAGCACAAATATGCAATTCTAATTAATATGCAAGACTATCTAATTAATATGCACAAATATGCAAGACTATCTAATATGCACAAATATCTAATATGCGAAACTAATGTGCACAAATATGCAAAACTATCTAATATGCACAAATATGCAAGACTAGTATGTGCAAGACTAATATGCACAAATATGCAAAACTATCTAATATGCACAAATATGCAAGACTAATTAATATGCAATACTATCTAATTAATATGCACAAATATGCAAGACTAATTAATATGCACAAATATGTAAGACTATCTAATAGCACAAATATGCAAGTCTAATTAATATGCAAAACTATCTAATTAATATGCACAAATATGCAAGACTATCTAATTAATATGCACAAATATGCAAGACTAATATACAAGACTATCTAATGTGTACAAATATGCAAAACTATCTAATATGCACAAATATTCAAGACTATCTAATTAATATGCACAAATATCCAATATGCACAATTATGTAAGACTAGAATTCACCACACAGTGTAGATAGTGACATAACTATTGACAACCAAAAAACAAATCAAGTAAATAGTTCCAGCCAATTATTCGGCCTACGAGTCATAGCTTTATGATAAACAATATTCATACAAACGATGCTATACACTAATAGACTTCCAAAAAATGTGAATTATTTTTCGTATATTTTTCAAAAAGAATTTAGCAAAGTCTTTCACATTATCCTATGAAAATAACCTTTTAAACATTTTGTTTTACAGACATAGAACCTGGCAAGTCGTGCACAAATTATCCCTAATGTCTTCAATTAAATATAAAGCGAGTTTCTTCCTCGACCACAGCATAACCACATAACCCGACAATTCACGATCACAAAAATCCAGATGCTCGTATCTCCACGTTTTAATTATCTGAATGGTACAGTCTAATAAATGTAAATGCATTAATTATACACTTTCATTTCGCTGTTAAGGGAAATCTGCTAAATTAAATCTGAACAATTCAAATAACAATAGAACTCAGTTTCCTCGACAAATTCATGAAATTGAAACACAGTGAATATGATCACAACAGTGAAATTTAATGTCGGTCAAAATAAATCGTTTCACAGTGACTAACTTGGCAATTACTGAATGGAATATTAAACAGCTAATCTCTGGATTGTATTCGTATTTAAGTACAATAGGTTCAACGTTTAGGCTTGTGCAGACAATGTATTTAGGTAGTAGCAGTAGATAATGACATGCCGCAACTTTTCTACTAGACTGGCAAAGTCAGGACTTTTTTGTTTTCCAAAAATAAAAATTATTTGTCAATTTAACCTTTGTAACGCAATCACGAAAACTGGCATGACTGCGAAAGAAATCCCGACTGGACGCATCTGCAGGCGACCCCCTGCGTTGGAGTAAAAACAGGAGCGGAATCACTCCGGTGATTATGCTAATTAAAAGATGTTGGCTGGCATTGACAACGAATCAAAGTGCAGCTGTATACGTCATATATTATCTCTGTTAATGCACGTGACCTTTCACTTCTGAGGTCACGGAGATTTTGAAAGACAACTTATATTTATTGGACATTTAAATTGACTTGTTTTCAGTAAACATGGATGAAAGTATCGCCGTTGCACTTATAAAAGTTAAAGTATCCATCTCTGCGATCGTATCGAATCAGCCTTTAACAGGTCACGTTTACTTTCACACACACACACACACCCACTCATGAATAATCAATGACATCTTGAATAATTAATATCAGTCAAATGCTAGCGGTCAGAAGGTACCTTACCACTGGTATTTACCCTATTCCTGCATTTGCATATATCCCCAGTTCAGGGTTGAGTGATTTGAACAGCAGCAGAGACTACTTGGTTCATTCATCTGTTCCTAATCCGAGGTTTGTATTGTTCTTGACTAATTCATAATTCATCTAAGTAAGAGTTATTTATTTTAGGGTTTTGTAGATTGACAGTCATTGGAAAACCCTCAGACTCGTGGTCGAGGAAAACAACACCAACTGCGGTCACACTGACATTGCATATGCTGGACTTTGGATCAGTCTGAAACTTGGCCTTGTATTTGTTGGATAAATTCAATGTTGTTGTTTTTTATTTTACCTATCACCAAGACAGGTTATTGATAGTTGATAGTACAGGATTGGGTTAGAACATAAAAACGTAACAAGTGTGACATTTAACTTGGTGGTGGTGGGGGTGTTCGATGAAAAAGGAGATCTTAAACTAACTATCAAGAACTACAAATCAATTTTTAATGGCTTTCCATATGGTCGATCACAAATGAAAAATGTCATAGAAAATTTGTTTTACCATCATTTAGTGTTTTGCTATTTGTTGATGTAATTTGTTTTTAGTGGTCAACCCCTTTAAGAACAAGCTGTCAATCACTGGAATTTTAGGAGTGACATTATTGAAATCATTGTTCATTGTGTTTTAAAAACTATTGTATGCAAATATTAACATGTTCCCATTTTATCATCCTCTACCATTCAAAGGTTGACCTAAGGGATTGACCAATAACAAATCTGGGGGATGGTGGATTTGAAATAAGTGCATCTGCACACAAAAATTTGATAAAAATAGCTTGGTAAAAAATTACAGAAAACAGACGCACACATTTTGATGGAGAGAAAAGCGGGAACAAATCAAAGGAGCACCCTGACTAAAATTTAGCTAAAAAATTAAGTGAAGGAAAAACAAATATTTGTATAAACTTATCACCATCTTGCATAGTTTCTAATTTCATGTTTATAGTGTAGAATTGTTGATTGAATATTCTGTGTGACATCCTAATATAAGGGAAGACCAGAAATGATTTAAAGTGGTAAATATTAATGGTTGATTGGTTGGTTCAAGGGTGGACTATTATAAACTTGGGGGGGGGGGCAATGGCAGAAAAAAATTTCAAAATTTTTCCCTCACTTAATTATTTGCTATTTCCCATGATAGATTTACTCTATTTTTTCCCACTGTGTAAATATCTTTTTTGTTGATTGTTGCAGAATTTGTTTTCCTTGCAATTTTTTTTTCACTTCTGCCATCCTCTCTTATCGCTATCCCTTATCACATCATCACTCAACCATGCTCAACCCAATTATCACATTCATTAAATACCTGATTCAGATGTGACTCTAGGTGGCGCTGTTTGTAATCAAATTCTGTTTGTAGTAAAATCTTCTAATAGTGACAAACACTATTGGTCAACTTTGTTTCAGATGTCACAGTTTATCGGAAGAGTCAATGTAGCCTTATTTGGACTTGGTCGCGCTGGTCTCATTCATTTTGAAAACTTAATAGCGAGCTATAGAGTGGCTCTGAAATGGATTATTGAAGAGGACGTGGAAAAAGCAAATAATGTAGTACAGAAATATATGTTGAATGATACCAGAGTGATACATGGTAATGAAATAAATCTTGTCTTGCAGGATAACAGGTATGTATGATTTAATTTCATTAAATGCCACGGTAGAAACAATGTCAAAATTGATAATTTGTCTACTAGTATTAGGCCGAGAAAAAAGATTGTGTGGTTCCTATAATCCCAACCTACCCTGTCTTTACACTGGCCGAGCCTAGACTTTTTTGGTCATGTTCAAAAAAAAATGTTGTAAAATCATGCAATGCTTTGAATGAATCAAAGAACTTGAACTTTGCTAAACTTCGAAACAACTTTAAACCTGATTTTATATGACATTTATATCTGCAAAACAGTTCTTGTTTGCAAGAACAAAAAAAAAACGCAGTTGTTAATAAAGAAAAACTATATAAAAAAAATGAAAATAAAAAACCGACTTTATTTTTTGAAAAGCATGTTATAGGAACCAAAACATTTTTTTATTCGTCTATTAAGAAGAACATACCTAGTAGTAGGACATGAAATCCTAACATTGGAGCAAAAACTTCTCAAATAATGTCCTTCGGGCTTTTTGTTTTGATCTGTTACATCATTCCATTTTAATGAAATGGCAAGCAAAATATTTGAATAGTACACTAGGACTAGTGGAATGCATTATTTTGCGAGTGTTGTGATTGATCCTTCGGGTCAACTGAGTTTAATACTGGTGGTTATTTCATCTGAGTCATTGGGCCAGCATATTTTCCAAACCCTGTAAGCACAATACAGAATATATAAGCAGGAAGTTTTTAATATAAATGATAACACTGTTTTAATATTATTGAGACATACCTAATTGTTTGCGATTATGCTTGAAGTTAAAATATATTTTTCCTTGGAATGTATTTAAAGCCAAAGAAAGGCCAACTTTGGTGACAAGTGATTCCATAATTTTATCACAAATTCATACATGATGCCATGATGCATTGTGGTTTAGTTTAAAAAAAAACGTCCCTAAAAATAAAAAAATTTCAAAATTTTTCAACAATTTATTTTTAGTTATCGTATTTGCTTTAAGTAGTGTGTTCGAACACCAACAAATCTTTCGAAACTAAACCAGATGTATTACTTACATTTCTAGAAATACTAATTGCAAATGCTGTTTTCCTTGGTGGCCATGTTTTTTTATTCCTTCCTTTTAATTTTGCTGGAGGATGAGGTACATGTTTATGGTGGATTTTTGTCTGGTAGCGTTAATAATCATTCTTGGTGTAATTTTCAGCCAAACTTTATCAAGCTTGGTTAAGTTTGATTTTAGTTTATTTTGTGGGAAGCAGTTCATGAAATATCAGAAAAAAATTGGTGTTTCTTGCTATAGATTCTCTGGTAAAGTGGAATATCTTATTCACCGGCAGAGAGGGGGGGGAAACACGTTAATGACATATTCTGCTTGAATTTCAGTATTGACGCAGTTATTATCTGCACACCCACTTGGACGCATGAATCAATAATACGGGCTTCAATAAAAGCAGGTGTAGTATGGTATCATAGCAATTAGTGTGGTACCTGGCCATGGGTTTGAACATGCAATTTTGCTCTCTCCCTCTCTTCAGTACTGCTATACACGTATGTCAGTGCCACAACCCATTAGAGAATGTCAAAAATGGTCATACACTACATAGAATTTTATTTGGTACTAAATGCTAGAAGAAAGGGCACTGTACTGTAAAAGGATGAAAATTCAATACGAGTAGATGGCTACCATTAAAACTTATTGCCAGATTTTCTAGACTTTTACCATATGGCTGATAAATTATGGTTATTTACACAAAAAAGGGTGTCAATCACCCATGAAAATGGGGATTATTTTTTTTAGCTATATACTATTGGTTCTTAAGGTAAAAAAGTGTTTTCATATCTCAAACTTTTGTTCAGATACATATGGTAAAGAAATCTTATGGGTGCTTTCGAGAAATACCATTATTTCCTGTTTTGATGCAGTCTGAAAACAGGGACTTATGGATTGATAGCATGCACATCCACTTGTATCTAACTTAGATGCACTGATCAAGTTCAAACTTTAACACGTACATCAGACATTTTATCAGACATACGCACATGCAATATGGCCGAATAGCAGCCATTTTCGTTATTCTGGAACTGGATCTTAATCTTGTGTGGACAGATTTAGTTTAAACTTGCTACATATATTGAACACATGTCATTTTATTTTTTCAGATCGGGTTAAAAATGGCCGAATGGTGGCCATTTTGTTTTAATGACTGCCTAATTCCAGATTCATGTTTCCGACATGCCAGGATGAATGGAGTTCAAACTTTACACTTACATCAGACATGATAATTGACATATGCACATGCATTTGTCTCATGATCTTATTCAAGATGGCTGCCTGATTGCTTTCTTGTTTAATTAGTAACATGTCTAAACTAATCAAGCATCAATAATATCAAGTCTGTATGAAACAATGTTTCAGGTGTTCATTGAGCAGTTAAAATGTTATACCTCAGACTAGTAATACATTTGTATTACTAGTCTGAGGTTATACACAATGTACATATGGAGAGATTGCTTTGATGTACATGTATCACAAGACGTACAACACACAGATAAGTATACATGCACTCCAAAATACATTACAAAATGACGGGGACTGTGTCATGTTATTGTTTTCATGAAATAACATTTTTATAGAAAAAGTTCCAAAATGGCCTATGCTCTAAGAAAATAGTTTATTTCTAAATCAACAGTTGTTTTGAAAGAAAGAAATCACATTTTACTCATATTTAATAGAATTTTAGTAAAATAAATATTGCATGCATATTTACTGGGTTTACTCTCACTGGTTTGTAAAGGGGACAATACACTTCATTGTAAAATTTTAATATCCACTGGGTTTTAATTTAATGCATTTAACTGTTAGCGGAATAAACTGAAATAAATCCTTGCAAATAATTCACAAATAGTGTTTACACCAGGTATTTCGGGAGGGGTGTGTGTGATAGAGATGGATAAAAGCGAGGACAACCACTTCAAGGACCTATACAAACATGTAGAAAATAGTGAATTTTATGTAAAAGATATGGAGGGTGGCACCAAAATAATAGTCTTCCCCCATCAGGACAGAACATAATTAACGTCTGCTTGGGAATTAATCGTTACTGTGAACAGTGTTAATTGAATGAAAACTTTTGTAATTCAGCAAATAAATGAAATTATTAATTTTGTGAAAATGAATAAGTCGGTGTCAATCATGACATTTTGTCTTCACCAATATATGTTCATTGTTAAATCGTCAAAATGCTAAGATATACTATATGCGTTAATGAATTTTAGTTTTACGAGGTTGACCATTAAAAACTCATGAATTCTTTTTTTTTTCACTTTGTTTACAGCAGCTTTTTATTTCAGAATTATGTTGTAACATTTTTATTTCAAATGTGTGTAGTTATATTTATTTTCTTCACCTTGCTGTAAATTTTTTATCTTCAAGATTTGTTTAAATTTACCTTCATAGTTTTTAATGGTCAACTTCTAAGGTTTTAATAGTAAATGTCAGGTCATTGAACTCTTGAGTGATTGAGGCAATCAATAATTTGATTCATGAGTTTTATTGATTGATAAAAACATTAATTAAAAGCATTCATATACCAGTAGATACACACCATTTCACGCTTATAATCTGCGAGGTGGAATATGTTTATTATTTGCGAAATACCAATGTTTGCTCTATGTTCAACCAGTACACCGAGAGAAAAAAATCATGTAACAGAACCAGTATGATTTCTGCCCGAATAAAACTTGTAATGATGACTGTATGTTTATTTTGGAGCTAAGAAGAGTAATAACATTTTTGTCCGCTGTTGCATTGTGTAAACCAGCTCAATAAACAAGTGATATATCAGGGGATAATCTTAAAATGTCATTATATTAACAGCTCTCTAATAGGTTTAATTTTTTTTATGTATACCGGGTATCCGTAAATAAAAAAAAAATCCTGTAAACCACGTGATTTCGTTGTCAGTGTTTTTAGTGTACACCAAAAAATCATAATATTTTAAATCAGTGACAATTTCCTGGTGGGTCAGATTAACAATTGTAAAGTTTAGTTTTTGTGATCGTCATTAAATAATTATTAATCTACAAACTGTTTTTTTAACGGTCACTGTTATCAGCCATAATCACTTATTTGTAAAATGATCATCTAATTCTCATATTTTAAGAACTACTAGTATATTCATACATTTCAAATGCTAATGATTGCTTTCGTTTTTTCAGGTAAACATGTGTTTTGTGAGAAGCCGATTGGTAAGTCGATTGCTAGCACACAGAGCTGCTATGAGGAAGCACAGAAGAACAATAAAGTCCTTCTGTGTGCATTCAACAGGTGAGATGTCTAACTGTAGTGGCACTGTTAATTTTTGTGCTGGTCTGCGCAAGTTTAAAGGCCTACGTGTAGGGTATATAATAATTTGATGAGAGCTTATCTCCCAAAATGGCGACAAAAACATTTATTTTCAATGACGTGATTATATTGCCATCGTGTAATGTTGGTGATGTAGTTTTTACCCCAAATAAGAACAAATTTGAATGTTTGAACAAGTACTGATAGTTTTTTTACGGAAAGGTAAATTCTATTATTTTTGATGCTATATGTATGTATTTCCATTCTCTGTGAGATTCCGTGTTATGCATAAAATCAAATGTAAAAACAGGACAAAAAAGGTCATTGTGTCATAGTGGCGACAAACATAGTGTGAAATTCAATAAACACGCATTTTAATGGATATTTCCATGCTTAATAATGTGTTGTACACATTTGATGATGGTCAATTCCGATGAAGTAAGGGTATCTGAACGCAATATTCCCCTGTCAAAGATTGGCCTTTCGATGTGAGCTACGAAATAAAGAAATTCAAGCTCAAAATCAAATCGTTTGATTTTTGAGGCAAACGTCTTTCACACAACTCGCAAGATCTCGTAGTTGAATGGAAAATCACATATTAAAGTTGCTATCTACAGTTTTAAGCATGCTTGATAATAATTTGCAATTTTCTCGTCTGTAGACGGTTTGATCCAGGAGTACGTCAGGTCCAGCAAAAAAGCAGAAATGGTGTAGTAGGACAGATACAACACATCAAGACAATCAGTCGCGATGCTCCATTACCACCATTATCATTTTTAAAACTATCTGGTAAGTGTTCTTAGTGAGTGATCTAAAAGCTAGAAGCTGTGGCTTCTTTTAAAATGGTACAATGCATCAGAATGGACTTGGCTTCTATTAGAGCATCTGCACATATGAGAAATGATGAAATTGTCTGGAGTAATTTCTAGAAAAATCTATTGATGTTTGGTAGAAGTTTATTAACGGGAAATTATAGTTTGACCTCTGTGCGTCCCGACCTATATCTTAGATATGCCTGGACTGATTACATTCAAACTTAACACGTACATCATACATAATATTATACATATTTCACGATCTGATTCAAGATGGCTGAATGGCGGCTGTTTTTGTGCTGAAAAGTCATCAAAATAAAGCATTTATGGATGAATTTTGTTGAAACTTGGTGCATACGTTGGACATTAGGGGACCTTAATGCATGTCATTTTGTTTTTCAGATCGGATGAAAAATGGGTGACTGGCAGCCATTTTGTTTTAATGAATGCAGTTCTAGTGTCGTATCTCTGAAATGATTTGACTTAAAAAAAATTTTATATTCATTCTACATCATGTTATAGATATACAGATGGACGACTAGTGGCTATTTTGTTTTAATTAATGCTGTTCCACAGCAATATCTCTCAATATGGACAAGTACTCCTTTGACGATCATATACAAGGCGACTGAATTTCAATCATTTCAGTATCAATCAAGCATCGGCTTCTGAATCAATATCTTTGACATGTTTATGTTTGAGCTATATTACTATAAACAAAATTATATATCATAAGTTTGATAACTAACAGGAAGTGTGCCATTCATGTCTTTTTTATTATTGATATAAGTTGATAGTATTAATATTGGTACACATAAGTTATATGTATTATTTTTGCAGGGAAAAAATCTTTCAACTAATTGCTGAAAAAAAAAAATTTGCAAAATTCGGGGTCAGCATTTTTTGGGGGGACCAATCTTTTGGCCATTTCAAACGTCTGATGTGGACCCAGTGCCCAACTGGTGAAATATCGTAATATTGAACTACCCAGAATGCCATATTAGATTTAGAGTTAATCAATAGTATGTTCGCATGTGCAGCGCATACTATCTTGCGTAGAATCAACTCCTCCATTGTGGCGTTGTCGTTCATTATTTTTGTAGTAACATGGACTGCATGTTTATTTTGAAAATACATCATTATTATATTACAGGTGGTATATTCCATGATTGCGCTGTGCATGACATAGATGTTATATGTTGGATAATGGGAGATACACCAACTACCGTTTATACTCAAGGCCACGCATTCAATCCCGATATTGCAGATATGGACGATATTGACACAGTCGCCATTACAATGAAGTTTGCAAGTGGAGCCATAGGCACCATTGATTTGAGCAGATTCGCTGCGTATGGATATGATCAAAGGCTTGAGGTATCTATTTTCATCCCAAAAAATCAATAATAATTTAATCGAAAATAATTCTATTAATTCGTGTTAATGAAAAAACAATTATTTTCACTACTAACTGTAGTGGTGTTAGAATCTGTTGAAGACTTCATTAACTTAACCCCCCCCCCCCCACACACACACACACGCAAAAAGAACTCGGATGAGCTGCATCATTTTGTGGACCTGAAAATACATTGGCTGTTTGAAAAGTCTTAAATCCCACATAAAATGTTTTTTTATCGGGAGGGGGGGGGGTGTTACAAGATCCTTAAATTTGTAATGAATTATGTTTTTTTTTGTCCTTCAATGTTGTGTACTAAATTTTTTGCTGAGTAGCATCCTCAAGATGGAAGTACCAAAACAACACATAGTAACTCAACTGGGTCTTTCATATGGGCATTATTCTCCATACTTCTCGTTACATTGCATCTGTTTTTTACGACTAAAAATATATTAGTTAAATCAATTCTAATTTATTATTAGGTGTTCGGCAACAAAGGAATGGTACAGAATCATAATTCCAAGTTTTGTGATATGTCTAGTCATGGAACCGACGGGGAATCCTCGCATCCTATTCTGCCGTCATTCAAAGAAAGATATGCACAAGCCTACCAACAAGAATTAGAACACTTCTTGGACACTGTAACCGGTAAGTTGTCATGGTAACTATAATTCAAATCATAGTGACAACGTTCGAGGTGTTTCTAGTTCATTAGTTACTGTTATCCCTGTTTTTAGCTTTGTTGCCATCAGAGCTGACAGACAGAGCTGTTAGTATAGGTAATTGTCTAGGAGTGTTTTTTTGTTTCTTTCTCTGTCACTGACATGGTTTGTTCTAAATTAGTGTTAAACTATAAGATGTATGACACTTTTGAGAACTTACAGCAATTCCAGGCACTGATTTGACGCTGAAGTAGTGCTGGATGTTGATAACTTAACTTACTACAATAGGTTACACACTTTGTTTTCAAATTTGCAGAAGTTGTTACAAATAATGCAGACAGCATGTCTGCAATTTGAAGCGCACTGAAAGAAAGCTCCGCCCATAAAAGTGGCGGTACATTAGTTTTGAATTTCTCCTCCAATAAACGATCGAGGCTCTCAACTTAGTTTCGTACTTCAATTTGCGTCACATGTTATTTCAGTGAGAGGGCATAAAGTGGTGGCACTGTAAAGAACGTTATTTTACAGAACCAGCTGACCGTCTGATCATGACAGAATTCTTGATCAAAGTGCATTATTCCTACTATGGAAATATCCGTATCACGCCGATGTATATAACTGAAAGCTGCCTGCAACAAATGTCCTTTGGAGACTTCATCAAGTATATCAATAATGAAATTGAATACATAATTAGAATGGGTGTTATTCGATTATTAGTTCTCGACGATGAGAACCAAAAGGTTGATGTGCCACCAAATAATATCACTGGCAACACACGTCGAGGGAGGGTTGCCGCCATACACAAGTAGTTTTTGTCGAATTTCCCGTTCGTAAATGCGCGGTCGCAATGGTTTAAAATATTCGACATAGTCTATAACGTTCTCAGTTTCCTGGCAGGATACTCTCGGTGGTAACAAACCGTTTGACGATATTATAAGCTGCCTGCTTTGAAACACCATTTCGATCTCCAATCTCAACAAATGACAGTCCACGAAAATACAAATTGACAACTTTTGTTCTCATTTCAACTGGTTATTTGACTCTTTGCTTCTCCATTGTGGTGCTTAAACAACTTGGACATATGCTGATTTCTAGACACGCAATCGACACGATGACCGACCAAAAGTGAATGAAAGACAGACGCGCATCAAAGTCTAGGTGTACCTGACTTTGTAGCAAAAATAGAAAACATTGTGGGCAATATCTGTCAATTATTCCTCTGATTTGCAGCCGATGTTTATATTTCTAGTTACAACTTATGTAAATGTGAAAACAAAGTGTGTAACCTATTGTAGTAAGTTATCAACATCTAGCACTACTTCAGCGTCAAATCAGTGCCTGGAATTGCTATAAAAACAGCTCAATTTTGTGATCAAGTAGAATTTGAGGAGCTGATAAATCCAAAAAATAATTTCTTGTTTGTTTTTGTTAAACTTGTTTTTCCGCTATTTCATCCAAGAGTACCATTGTTCATAGACTTCTAAAACTTCCCAGAATTTTGATCGGTCAACTATTTTGGCAGCCATCTTGGATTGAAATTAAAATGGGAAGTGGCTATTTGATGGGAATTGGCCATTTGACCATTTCTATTCTGATGGTCTAGGCGAGAAAAGAAAGGTTAAGTCTCAAGTGACTGTCATAGTAACCTTGACATATAGACTACCACATTCCTGAATCCATGCCATATATTAAGCCATATTCATATTCTACTATCAGACTTTAAACTTGGACCTGACGAATTCCTCAATCTTAACATTTCAAATTATATTTGCAGGTGTGTCCAACAAGTGTGAGGTGTCCTGTGAAGAAGCTGTACGCTGCTCCATGGTGGCAGAAGCTTGCGAAAGATCATATAAACTTGGCAGATCTGTTAGTATTGTGGATGGTAAAATGGTCCTGTAAAAAGATTTATGATTATTTACATCTGAGCTTAATATTATTATTTAATAATCTGCTGCTTCTTTATCTCACATTATTGGTCAGTCTGTGTATATCAAAAAAAAATATTGTAAAAATACTAATGTACAGTGATCAAGGAATATTTCGTGTCGTCTTGTATTTCTTAGATGCAATAAATATGTGTTTATTTGGAATGTACATTGTACCAGTGATATGTATTTCAGGCATGAGCCTCACAACACAAATTCAGTGGGCTAAATTGGCCAGAAATAAATTTAAGTAAATCTTTTTCAGTTATGGCTAATTTTGCGAGTATGAGTGCTGTGATTTGATTAAGGTAATAATTTTCACTTTTACTCAACATATTCTAGGAAATGCTTTAATATCTTAATTACAGTATGTATGTGGGGAGATTCATTTGAATTATTGATCTTTTATTCATAACCATATTTTCTTCGTATTTCATTTTTTGCATGTAATACTATGAGAAACTAGCGCACCCAGTTTTTAATTTGGGCAATATTGTTTTGAACGTCGGTGTAAACACCACATTCGTAATCTGGCAATGAGAACGCCTCCCACCCTACAAATTGTTACTTGACGCGATCTATGGCAACATTGTATGTTTTGAGCAGTTGCTTTCCAGTTGTTAATGAGTTAACATCTGTATTACGTTGTTGTTGAAGAATAAACAAAATTGAGTTCTAGTTTACATGACGTGTCTGTTTCAGTGTTCACTTCCGTGACTGAGAAGACCCGAACCTTCCCTTTCCCCACAATGTATATAAAAAATTTAAACATATGAGCAGAATAGTTGCATTGTAATTAGTATGCAAATTAGCTAATTAACATAACCAGATTAACTGCTAAGTGGTATTGGACATTAAACTACAGGGCTCGAAATATTCAAATAATTATAAAATGTCTCTCCATTGATATACTATAATAACGAACTATAGTTATACAAGCATGGATAAGAAGAAGCTGATGTACTGTGCAGAAACAACTAAAATGAAGAAACAGATTTTGTTAGACTATTCAGTTTGGATGTCGTCTTATAGTTCAGAAATCAATTCAATAAATAAATATGAATTGCATGTACTTGATTGATACTGCGAGTGAACCATACTTCACATCAATCGATTGAGGAAAAAAAAGTGGATATGCTCCAGAAAGACTGGGGCTGCTTTTCATTTGGTTAATCTCAAAACTGGTCGAACCAAGTAACTGTAACTGAGCAAACGTTTGTATGCGACACTGCATATTTTAAATAAGATGGTTTGTTAGCTATAGTTCATATTTCATTACCTTTTATAAATTATATAATTTGTTGTTACTGTACTATGTGTAATTTTGTTAGCCATTGTATTTGAGATATGCTATCCAGTTAAATTTGTATGTTCACTTGTAATCACAACCGATTTTTAACATTGTCAGACTAACTGCTGTCATATCTGTTAATATTTGAGTGTGGAAACACTGTTCTTATAACCTGTAAAAATTCATCCCAAAAAGGAAGCAGATTGAATTTATTGTTTAATGAAGGCAATATTGTGTTTTAACAATATAGCCATTTTTGCTGTATAATTTTTGGAGAACTGGACATTCATTGATAAAAAAATAAGTGTTGTCAGTGACCAGCATTTGTCCAAGTAGTCTTGTTTATTTTGATTAATTTGTTTCACATTTACAGTACTTTTTCTCACATTAAAAATTTAGCAATACTATCAGTGGTTGAAAGTGCATTGTGTGCATGTGTGTGTGATTTTTATATAGCAATGATTAAATATTTTTCATTTCGTAGTTGCAATCATTCTCGATTCTTGAAGATGCATCATTCTGAGTAGCATATTAGGAAGTATCCCATTATCTGATTACTATGCACAAATATGCAAGACTAATTAATATGCACAAATTTGCAAGACTATCTGATAGCACAAATATGCAAGACTAATTAATATGCAAGACTATCTAATTAATATGCACAAATATGCAAGACTGTCTAATATGCACAAATATGCGAAACTAATATACAAAACTAATGTGCACAAATATGCAAAACTATCTAATATGCACAAATGTGCAAGACTAATATGCACAAATATGCAAGACTAATTAATATGCAAGACTATCTAATAGCACAAATATGCAATTCTAATTAATATGCAAGACTATCTAATTAATATGCACAAATATGCAAGACTATCTAATATGCACAAATATCTAATATGCGAAACTAATGTGCACAAATATGCAAAACTATCTAATATGCACAAATATGCAAGACTAGTATGTGCAAGACTAATATGCACAAATATGCAAAACTATCTAATATGCACAAATATGCAAGACTAATTAATATGCAATACTATCTAATTAATATGCACAAATATGCAAGACTAATTAATATGCACAAATATGTAAGACTATCTAATAGCACAAATATGCAAGTCTAATTAATATGCAAAACTATCTAATTAATATGCACAAATATGCAAGACTATCTAATTAATATGCACAAATATGCAAGACTAATATACAAGACTATCTAATGTGTACAAATATGCAAAACTATCTAATATGCACAAATATTCAAGACTATCTAATTAATATGCACAAATATCCAATATGCACAATTATGTAAGACTAGAATTCACCACACAGTGTAGATAGTGACATAACTATTGACAACCAAAAAACAAATCAAGTAAATAGTTCCAGCCAATTATTCGGCCTACGAGTCATAGCTTTATGATAAACAATATTCATACAAACGATGCTATACACTAATAGACTTCCAAAAAATGTGAATTATTTTTCGTATATTTTTCAAAAAGAATTTAGCAAAGTCTTTCACATTATCCTATGAAAATAACCTTTTAAACATTTTGTTTTACAGACATAGAACCTGGCAAGTCGTGCACAAATTATCCCTAATGTCTTCAATTAAATATAAAGCGAGTTTCTTCCTCGACCACAGCATAACCACATAACCCGACAATTCACGATCACAAAAATCCAGATGCTCGTATCTCCACGTTTTAATTATCTGAATGGTACAGTCTAATAAATGTAAATGCATTAATTATACACTTTCATTTCGCTGTTAAGGGAAATCTGCTAAATTAAATCTGAACAATTCAAATAACAATAGAACTCAGTTTCCTCGACAAATTCATGAAATTGAAACACAGTGAATATGATCACAACAGTGAAATTTAATGTCGGTCAAAATAAATCGTTTCACAGTGACTAACTTGGCAATTACTGAATGGAATATTAAACAGCTAATCTCTGGATTGTATTCGTATTTAAGTACAATAGGTTCAACGTTTAGGCTTGTGCAGACAATGTATTTAGGTAGTAGCAGTAGATAATGACATGCCGCAACTTTTCTACTAGACTGGCAAAGTCAGGACTTTTTTGTTTTCCAAAAATAAAAATTATTTGTCAATTTAACCTTTGTAACGCAATCACGAAAACTGGCATGACTGCGAAAGAAATCCCGACTGGACGCATCTGCAGGCGACCCCCTGCGTTGGAGTAAAAACAGGAGCGGAATCACTCCGGTGATTATGCTAATTAAAAGATGTTGGCTGGCATTGACAACGAATCAAAGTGCAGCTGTATACGTCATATATTATCTCTGTTAATGCACGTGACCTTTCACTTCTGAGGTCACGGAGATTTTGAAAGACAACTTATATTTATTGGACATTTAAATTGACTTGTTTTCAGTAAACATGGATGAAAGTATCGCCGTTGCACTTATAAAAGTTAAAGTATCCATCTCTGCGATCGTATCGAATCAGCCTTTAACAGGTCACGTTTACTTTCACACACACACACACACCCACTCATGAATAATCAATGACATCTTGAATAATTAATATCAGTCAAATGCTAGCGGTCAGAAGGTACCTTACCACTGGTATTTACCCTATTCCTGCATTTGCATATATCCCCAGTTCAGGGTTGAGTGATTTGAACAGCAGCAGAGACTACTTGGTTCATTCATCTGTTCCTAATCCGAGGTTTGTATTGTTCTTGACTAATTCATAATTCATCTAAGTAAGAGTTATTTATTTTAGGGTTTTGTAGATTGACAGTCATTGGAAAACCCTCAGACTCGTGGTCGAGGAAAACAACACCAACTGCGGTCACACTGACATTGCATATGCTGGACTTTGGATCAGTCTGAAACTTGGCCTTGTATTTGTTGGATAAATTCAATGTTGTTGTTTTTTATTTTACCTATCACCAAGACAGGTTATTGATAGTTGATAGTACAGGATTGGGTTAGAACATAAAAACGTAACAAGTGTGACATTTAACTTGGTGGTGGTGGGGGTGTTCGATGAAAAAGGAGATCTTAAACTAACTATCAAGAACTACAAATCAATTTTTAATGGCTTTCCATATGGTCGATCACAAATGAAAAATGTCATAGAAAATTTGTTTTACCATCATTTAGTGTTTTGCTATTTGTTGATGTAATTTGTTTTTAGTGGTCAACCCCTTTAAGAACAAGCTGTCAATCACTGGAATTTTAGGAGTGACATTATTGAAATCATTGTTCATTGTGTTTTAAAAACTATTGTATGCAAATATTAACATGTTCCCATTTTATCATCCTCTACCATTCAAAGGTTGACCTAAGGGATTGACCAATAACAAATCTGGGGGATGGTGGATTTGAAATAAGTGCATCTGCACACAAAAATTTGATAAAAATAGCTTGGTAAAAAATTACAGAAAACAGACGCACACATTTTGATGGAGAGAAAAGCGGGAACAAATCAAAGGAGCACCCTGACTAAAATGTAGCTAAAAAATTAAGTGAAGGAAAAACAAATATTTGTATAAACTTATCACCATCTTGCATAGTTTCTAATTTCATGTTTATAGTGTAGAATTGTTGATTGAATATTCTGTGTGACATCCTAATATAAGGGAAGACCAGAAATGATTTAAAGTGGTAAATATTAATGGTTGATTGGTTGGTTCAAGGGTGGACTATTATAAACTTGGGGGGGGGGGCAATGGCAGAAAAAAATTTCAAAATTTTTCCCTCACTTAATTATTTGCTATTTCCCATGATAGATTTACTCTATTTTTTCCCACTGTGTAAATATCTTTTTTGTTGATTGTTGCAGAATTTGTTTTCCTTGCAATTTTTTTTTCACTTCTGCCATCCTCTCTTATCGCTATCCCTTATCACATCATCACTCAACCATGCTCAACCCAATTATCGAGGTATGTAAATGTGTCGAAATGGACATTGTGCGAGTAGTTAGTGCTCGTAGCACTAATCCGAAAAACTACTAGATCTAGTGCTAAAACGGCACTAGATCTAGTGCTAAAATGTACATAGTGCGAGTGGCATTGATATCGCGTTGTCAACGACGTCAAGACATCCCGTAATTCTCTGAAAATAAATTAATATTTACGTAAAATTGTTGTATCTTTCATTCATTGGAAATGTGCTACAGTGGGAAAATTGAGAATGTCATTGTCCACGTTTGTCGTAATACTAATAGACCTTTGGAACAACGCGATCGGCCGGGAAACTAGCTGAAACAGTGAAACTGCAGGTCGAACTGCGCAATTTTTACAAATTGTGAATAGATATACTGTATGAAATGGTATTGTGGGAGAAGTCCCGGGTCCCTGTAAAGCTCGGTGGATTTTGTGTGTACTGCGACCTGTGAATGGGCATATACATTTTCACGCAATCCTGTTGTTACATTGTATCATGGAGGAACTAACGGAATATGATGTAACCTCGCCGATTTTTTGATTTTTTAACGTGATCATATTATATATGTCTAGACACTTTCTCTGCAATAATATTTTTTAGAAGCCCTTAGGATTTTTTGTTGTAGACTCTCGAAATCTTATTCTTGTTACAGTTGCTAATTATTAAAACATGTGAAGTAACAAGTTTGTCTGTTGAATTTCCGGTTGTGAAATACGTATTTTAATCCTCACAGCTAAACAAACCCAGTGTATGGTCGCGTTAAAAAAAAAATGGGACCAAGAAATCGTCTAGAGCGATTTTTCAGCAGTTTTTAAATTTATTTTTTAAAATATTTTGTCGTAATTTATCGGACATTTCAATCATTCCTGACGCCTAAATCAGTCTATTTAAGTTTTTATTCAAGAGCATGTTTATTTTGACTAGCGTAAGCTCCGTTTGGACAAAGAGCTGTTATCACTGTAAACAATGTTAAATTATTATTCTTATGCTAAGTTCATCTTTGAAAACAACTATTTTTTTATTTAAAAAAAATCATGCCATTTTCCCATCAAAATCCAAGCCAAAAGAGCGTACTACAACATCGGCAAATCTCTTCGGCGTTGCGTTCAATAACATTAACATATTTAAATGAGCTATGGTGATTTGAACGCGTTGACATCATCCAGCATTTTGATTGGTTAATTAGCGATTTGGCGTATTAGCTCAACTCATGCAAGAGAATCATGGCGGATACCCTACCGCATCGAGCGTTTATATGCGATCGGAATCATTTGCTTACGATGAAACTACGTTGAATTTTATTTGAATTTCATAACAATCAACGAATTTATTTTTTGTGCGTTATTATAATCACAACTGACTAATAATCAACGTTTGTGAAACGTAGCATATCTGGATTGAGCATCTGTGATCGCTTGCAGTTGTGTTCGTTTTTATTAGAAACGTCGTTTAAAATATACTTTTGTTACCAATAAAATAAAAACAAATGACACTGGACGACACTTTAATGACATTTCAGGTGGTCTACTTTTTAATTCAGCAAGAATTATTAATTATTGTTAATTCTGCAATAGTTTCTTTCGTCTTGGGTGGCCCAACTGACGGCGTAGAAAGTCTGTGTAGTTGGATACGATGAAAATGTCCCCCCAAAATACTTGATTATTATTTTTTGAAATTTTGAACCCCAAATAAGTGCCCATCAGCAGTGAAATCCCCAGGGCGATTTTTCGGATGGGCGAATTTACGACAGAATTCGGTATTATATAAAGAAAGTATTATTATGAACATCTCGCGCATATTGCCAATGTTTTATACTGTTTGTAGTTTGCATATAATAATTATAATTTTTATTCAACACGAAAATCTACTACAGAGAGTAATTTTATGGTTGTAAAACAAGAATAGAAATAATACTTCACACAACTAATATCACAAATAGCACATTAATCATAAGCTAATGTTATTGTTTAGTACAAAGCAAAACTGAAGTACAGTTCAATCCACCAGAATCACGAATAAAACATTGAATACATATATGAAAGTGGTTGTTGATGCCCGGTGTTGATGCCCCTCTTATTATTCGACGTCGTTGACAATGCGATAACAGTGCCACTCGCACTGTGCACATTTTAGCACTAGATCTAGTGCCTTGTTAGCACTAGATCTAGTGCCATTTTAGCGCTAGATCTAGTGCCATTTTAGCACTAGATCTAGTAGTTTTTCAGATAAGTGCTACTAGCACTAACCACTCGCACTACGCCCATTTCGACACATTTGCATACATGCAATTATCACATTCATTAGATACCTGATTCAGATGTGACTCTATGTGGCGCTGTTTGTAATCAAATTCTGTTTGTAGTAAAATCTTCTAATAGTGACAAACACTATTGGTCAACTTTGTTTCAGATGTCACAGTTTATCGGAAGAGTCAATGTAGCCTTATTTGGACTTGGTCGCGCTGGTCTCATTCATTTTGAAAACTTAATAGCGAGCTATAGAGTGGCTCTGAAATGGATTATTGAAGAGGACGTGGAAAAAGCAAATAATGTAGTACAGAAATATATGTTGAATGATACCAGAGTGATACATGGTAATGAAATAAATCTTGTCTTGCAGGATAACAGGTATGTATGATTTAGTTTCATTAAATGCCACAGTAGAAACAAAGTCAAAATTGATAATTTGTCTACTAGTATGAGGCAGAGAAAAAAAATTGTGTGGTTCCTATAATCCCAACCTACCCTGTCTTTACACTGCCCGAGCCTAGACTTTTTTGGTCATGTTCAAAAAAAATGTTGTAAAATCATGCAATGCTTTGAATGAATCAAAGAACTTGAACTTTGCTAAACTTCGAAACAACTTTAAACCTGATTTTATATGACATTTATATCTGCAAAACAGTTCTTGTTTGCAAGAACAAAAAAAAAACGCAGTTGTTAATAAAGAAAAACTATATCAAAAAAAATTAAAATAAAAAACCTACTTTATTTTTTGAAAAGCATGTTATAGGAACCAAAACATTTTTTTATTCGTCTATTAAAAAGAACATACCTAGTAGTAGGACATGAAATCCTAACATTGGAGCAAAAACTTGTCAAATAATGTCCTTCGGGCTTTTTGTTTTGATCTGTTACATCATTCCATTTTAATGAAATGGCAAGCAAAATATTTGAATAGTACACTAGGACTAGTGGAATACATTATTTTGCGAGTGTTGTGATTGATCCTTCGGTCAACTGAGTTTAATACTGGTGGTTAATTCATCTGAGTCATTGGGCCAGCATATTTTCCAAACCCTGTAAGCACAATACAGAATATATAAGCATGAAGTTTTTAATATAAATGATAACACTGTTTTAATATTATTGAGACATACCTAATTGTTTGCGGTTATGCTTGAAGTTAAAATATATTTTTCCTTGGAATGTATTTAAAGCCAAAGAAAGGCCAACTTTGGTGACAAGCGATTCCATAATTTTATCACAAATTCATACATGATGCCATGATGCATTGTGGTTTAGTTTAAAAAAAAACGTCCCTAAAAATAAAAAAAAATAAAAAATTGTTCAACAATTTATTTTTAGTTATCGTATTTGTTTTAAGTAGTGTGTTCGAACACCAACAAATCTTTCGAAACTAAACCAGATGTATTACTTACATTTCTAGAAATACTAATTGCAAATGTTGTTTTCCTTGGTGGCCATGTTTTTTTATTCCTTCCTTTTAATTTTGCTGGAGGATGAGGTACATGTTTATGGTGGATTTTTGTCTGGTGGCGTTAATAATCATTCTTGGTGTAATTTTCAGCCAAACTTTATCAAGCTTGGTTAAGTTTGATTTTAGTTTATTTTGTGTGAAGCAGTTCATGAAATATCAGAAAAAAATTGGTGTTTCTTGCTATAGATTCTCTGGTAAAGTGGAATATCTTATTCACCGGCAGAGAGGGGGGGGAAACACGTTAATGACATATTCTGCTTGAATTTCAGTATTGACGCAGTTATTATCTGCACACCCACACACCCACACACCTACGAGTAGATGGCTACCATTAAAACTTATTGCCAGATTTTCTAGACTTTTACCATATGGCTGATAAATTATGGTTATTTACACAAAAAAGGGTGTCAATCACCCATGAAAATGGGGATTATTTTTTTTTAGCTATATACTATTGGTTCTTAAGGTAAAAAAGTGTTTTCATATCTCAAACTTTTGTTCAGATACATATGGTTAGGAAATCTTATGGGTGCTTTCGAGAAATACCATTATTATTTCCTGTTTTGATGCAGTCTGAAAACAGGGACTTATGGATTGATAGCATGCACATCCACTTGTATCTAACATAGATGCACTGATCAAGTTCAAACTTTAACACGTACATCAGACATTTTATCAGTCATACGCACATGCAATATGGCCGAATAGCAGCCATTTTCGTTATTCTGGAACTGGATCTTAATCTTGTATGGACAGATTTAGTTTAAACTTGCTACATATATTGAACACATGTCATTTTATTTTTTCAGATCGGGTTAAAAATGGCCGACTGGTGGCCATTTTGTTTTAATGACTGCCTAATTCCAGATTCATGTTTCCGACATGCCAGGATGAATGGAGTTCAAACTTTACACTTACATCAGACATGATAATTGACATATGCACATGCATTTGTCTCATGATCTTATTCAAGATGGCTGCCTGATTGCTTTCTTGTTTAATTAGTAACATGTCTAAACTAATCAAGCATCAATAATATCAAGCCTGTATGAAACAATGTTTCAGGTGTTCATTGAGCAGTTAAAATGTTATACCTCAGACTAGTAATACATTTGTATTACTAGTCTGAGGTTATACACAATGTACATATGGAGAGATTGCTTTGATGTACATGTATCACAAGACTACAACACACAGATAAGTACACATGCACTCCAAAATACATTACAAAATGACGGGGACTGTGTCATGTTATTGTTTTCATGAAATAACATTTTTATAGAAAAAGTTCCAAAATGGCCTATGCTCTAAGAAAATAGTTTATTTCTAAATCAACAGTTGTTTTGAAAGAAAGAAATCACATTTTGCTCATATTTAATAGAAAAAGACCTTAATTTTAGTAAAATAAATATTGCATGCATATTTACTGGGTTTACTCTCACTGGTTTGTAAAGGGGACAATACACTTCATTGTAAAATTTTAATATCCACTGGGTTTTAATTTAATGCATTTAACTGTTAGCGGAATAAACTGAAATAAATCCTTGCAAATAATTCACAAATAGTGTTTACACCAGGTATTTGGGGAGGGGTGTGTGTGATAGAGATGGATAAAAGCAAAGACAACCACTTCAATGACCTATACAAACATGTAGAAAATAGTGAATTTTATGTAAAAGATATGGAGGGTGACACCAAAATAATAGTCTTCCCCCATCAGGACCGAACATAATTAACGTCTGCTTGGGAATTAATCGTTACTGTGAACAGTGTTAATTGAATGAAAACTTTTGTAATTCAGCAAATAAATGAAATTATTAATTTTGTGAAAATGAATAAGTCGGTGTCAATCATGACATTTTGTCTTCACCAATATATGTTCGTTGTTAAATCGTCAAAATGCTAAGATATACTATATGCGTTAATGAATTTTAGTTTTACGAGGTTGACCATTAAAAACTCATGAATTCTTTTTTTTTCACTTTGTTTACAGCAGCTTTTTATTTCAGAATTATGTTGTAACATTTTTATTTCAAATGTGTGTAGTTATTTATTTTCTTCACCTTGCTGTAAATTTTTTATCTTCAAGATTTGTTTAAATTTACCTTCATAGTTTTTAATGGTCAACTTCTAAGGTTTTAATAGTAAATGTCAGGTCATTGAACTCTTGGGTGATTGAGGCAATCAATAATTTGATTCATGAGTTTTATTGATTGGTAAAAACATTAATTAAAAGCATTCATATACCAGTAGATACACACCATTTCACGCTTATAATCTGCGAGGTGGAATATGTTTATTATTTGCGAAATACCAATAATGTTTGCTCTATGTTCAACCAGTACACCGAGAAAAACAAATCATGTAACAGAACCAGTATGATTTCTGCCCGAATAAAACTTGTAATGACAACTGTATGTTTATTTTGGAGCTAAGAAGAGTAATAACATTTTTGTCCGCTGTTGCATTGTGTAAACCAGCTCAATAAACAAGTGATATATCAGGGGATAATCTTAAAATATCATTATATTAACAGCTCTCTAATAGGTTTAATTTTTTTTTTATGTATACCGGGTACCCGTCAATAAAAAAAAATCCTGTAAACCACGTGATTTTGTTGTCAGTGCTTTTAGTGTACACCAAAAAATCATAATATTTTAAATCAGTGACAATTTCCTGGTGGGTCAGATTAACAATTGTAAAGTTTAGTTTTTGTGATCGTCATTAAATAATTATTAATCTACAAACTGTTTTTTTAACGGTCACTGTTATCAGCCATAATCACTTATTTGTAAAATGATCATCTAATTCTCATATTTTAAGAACTACTAGTATATTCATACATTTCAAATGCTAATGATTGCTTTCGTTTTTTCAGGTAAACATGTGTTTTGTGAGAAGCCGATTGGTAAGTCGATTGCTAGCACACAGAGCTGCTATGAGGAAGCACAGAAGAACAATAAAGTCCTTCTGTGTGCATTCAACAGGTGAGATGTCTAACTGTAGTGGCACTGTTAATTTTTGTGCTGGTCTGCGCAAGTTTAAAGGCCTACGTGTAGGGTATATAATAATTCGATGAGAGCTTATATCCCAAAATGGCGTCAAAAACATTTTGCGCCGTGCAACATTTATTTTCAATGACGTGATTATATTGCCATCGTGTAATGTAGTTTTTACCCCAAATAAGAACAAATTTGAATGTTTGAACAAGTACTGATAGTTTTTTTAAGGAAAGGTAAATTCTATTATTTTTGATGCTATATGTATGTATAGACCAATTTCCATTCTCTGTGAGATTCCGTGTTATGCATAAAATCAAATGTAAAAACAGGACAAAAAAGGTCATTGTGTCATAGTGGCGACAAACATAGTGTGAAATTCAATAAACACGTATTTTAATATATATTTTCATGCTTAATAATGTGTTGTACACATTTGATGATGGTCAATTTCGATTAAGTAAGGGTATCTGAACGCAATGTTACCCTGTCAAAGATTGGTCTTTCGATGTGAGCTACGAAATAAAGAAATTCAAGCTCAAAATCAAATCGTTTGATTTTTGAAGCAAACGTCTTTCACACAACTCGCAAGATCTCGTAGTTGAATGGAAAATCACATATTAAAGTTGCTATCTACAGTTTTAAGCATGCTTGATAATAATTTGCAATTTTCTCGTCTGTAGACGGTTTGATCCAGGAGTACGTCAGGTCCAGCAAAAAAGCAGAAATGGTGTAGTAGGACAGATACAACACATCAAGACAATCAGTCGCGATGCTCCATTACCACCATTATCATTTTTAAAACTATCTGGTAAGTGTTCTTAGTGAGTGATCTAAAAGCTAGAAGCTGTGGCTTCTTTTAAAATGGTACAATGCATCAGAATGGACTTGGCTTCTATTAGAGCATCTGCACATATGAGAAATGATGAAATTGTCTGGAGTAATTTCTAGAAAAATCTATTGATGTTTGGTAGAAGTTGATTAACGGGAAATTATGGTTTGACCTCTGTGCGTCCGTACATCCCAACCTATATCTTAGACATGCCTGGACTGATTACATTCAAACTTAACACGTACATCATACATAATATTATACATATTTCACAATCTGATTCAAGATGGCTGAATGGCGGCTGTTTTTGTGCTGAAAAGTCATCAAAATAAAGCATTTATGGATGAATTTTGGTGCATGCGTTGGACATTATGGGACCTTAATGCATGTCATTTTGTTTTTCAGATCGGATTAAAAATGGGTGACTGGCAGCCATTTTGTTTTAATGAGTGCAGTTCTAGTGTTGTATCTCTAAAATGATTTGACTTAAAAATTTTTATATTCATTCTACATCATGTTATAGATATACAGATGGACGACTAGTGGCTATTTTGTTTTAATTAATGCTGTTCCACAGCAATATCTCTCAATATGGTCACGTACTCCTTTGACGATCATATACAAGGCGACTGAATTTCAATCATTTCAGTATCAATCAAGCATCAGCTTCTGAATCAATATCTTTGACATGTTTATGTTTGAGCTATATTACTATAAACAAAATTATATATCATAAGTTTGATAACTAACGGGGAGTTTACCATGCATGTCTTGTTTATTATTGATATAAGTTGATAGTATTAATATTGGTACACATAAGTTATATGTATTATTTTTGCAGGGAAAAAATCTTTCAACTAATTGCTGAAAAAAAAAAATTGGCAAAATTCGGGGTCAGCATTTTTTGTGGGGGACCAACCTTTTGGCCATTTCAAACATCTGATGTGGGCCCAGTGCCCAACTGGTGAAATATCGTAATATTGAACTACCCAGAATGCCATATTTGATTTAGAGTTAATCAATAGTATGTTCGCATGTGCAGCGCATACTATCTCGCGTAGAATCAACTCCTCCATTGTGGCGTTGGCGTTCATTATTTTTGTAGTAACATGGACTGCATGTTTATTTTGAAAATACATCATTATTATATTACAGGTGGTATATTCCATGATTGCGCTGTGCATGACTTAGACGTTATATGTTGGATAATGGGAGATACACCAACTACCGTTTATACTCAAGGCCACGCATTCAATCCCGATATTGCAGATATGGACGATATTGACACAGTCGCCATTACAATGAAGTTTGCAAGTGGAGCCATAGGCACCACTGATTTGAGCAGATTCGCTGCGTATGGATATGATCAAAGGCTTTAGGTATCTATTTTCATCCCAAAAAATCAATAATAATTTAATCGAAAATAATTCTATTAATTCGTGTTAATGAAAAAACAATTATTTTCACTACTAACTGTAGTGGTGTTAGAATCTGTTGAAGACTTCATTAACTTAACCCCCACACACCAACCCACCCACACACACACACGCAAAAAGAACTCGGATGAGCTGCATCATTTTGTGGACCTGAAAATACATTGGCTGTTTGAAAAGTCTTAAATCCCACATAAAATGTTCTTTTATCGGGGGGGGGGGTTACAAGATCCTTAAATTTGTAATGAATTATGTTTTTTTTTTTTTTGTCCTTCAATGTTGTGTACTAAATTTTTTGCTGAGTAGCATCCTCAAGATGAAAGTACTAAAACAACACATAGTAACACAACTGGGTCTTTCATATGGGCATTATTCTCCATACTTCTCGTTACATTGCATCTGTTTTTTACGACTAAAAATATATTAGTTAAATCAATTCTAATTTATTATTAGGTGTTCGGCAACAAAGGAATGGTACAGAATCATAATTCCAAGTTTTGTGATATGTCTAGTCATGGAACCGGCGGGGAATCCTTGCATCCTATTCTGCCGTCATTCAAAGAAAGATATGCACAAGCCTACCAACAAGAATTAGAACACTTCTTGGACACTGTAACCGGTAAGTTGTCATGGTAACTATAATTCAAATCATAGTGACAATGTTCAAGGTGTTTCTAGTTCATTAGTTACTGTTATCCCTGTTTTTAGCTTTGTTGCCATCAGAGCTGACAGACAGAGCTGTTAGTATAGGTAATTGTCTAGGAGTGTTGTTTTTTTCTTTCACTGTCACTAATATGGTTTGTTCTAAATTAGTGTTAAACTATAAGATGTATGACACTTTTGAGAACTTACAGCAATTCCAGGCACTGATTTGACGCTGAAGTAGTGCTAGATGTTGATGACTTACTACAATAGGTTACACACTTTGTTTTCAAATTTACAGAAGTTGTTACAAATAATGCAGACAGCATGTCTGCAATTTGAAGCGCACTGGAAGAAAGCTCCGCCCATAAAAGTGGCGGTACATTAGTTTTGAATTTCTCCAATAAACGATCGGACTCTCAACTTAGTTTCGTACTTCAATTTGCGTCACATGTTATTTCAGTGAGAGGGCATAGAGTGGTGGCACTGTAAAGAACGTTATTTTACAGAACCAGCTGACCGTCTGATCATGACAGAATTCTTGATCAAAGTGCATTATTCCTACTATAGAAATATCCGTATCATGCCAATGTATATAACTGAAAGCTGCCTGCAACAAATGTCCTTTGGAGACTTCATCAAGTATATCAATAATGAAATTGAATACATAATTAGAATGGGTGTTATTCGATTATTAGTTCTCGACGATGAGAACCAAAAGGTTGATGTGCCACCAAATAATATCACTGGCAATACACGTCGAGGGAGGGTTGCCGCCATACACAAGTAGTTTTTGTCGAATTTCCCGTTCGTAAATGCGCGGTCGCAATGGTTTAAAATATTCGACATAGTCTATAACGTTCTCAGTTTCCTGGCAGGATACTCTCGGTGGTAACAAACCGTTTGACGATATTATAAGCTGCCTGCTTTGAAACACCATTTCGATCTCCAATCTCAACAAATGACAGTCCACGAAAATACAAATTGACAACTCTTGTTCTCATTTCAACTGGTTATTTGACTCTTTGCTTCTCCATTGTGGTGCTTAAACAACTTGGACATATGCCGATTTGTAGACACGCAATCGACACGATGACCGACCAAAAGTGAATGAAAGACAGACGCGCATCAAAGTCTAGGTGTACCTGACTTTGTAGCAAAAATAGAAAACATTGTGGGCAATATCTGTCAATTATTCCTCTGATTTGCAGCCGATGTTTATATTTCCAGTTACAACTTATGTAAATGTGAAAACAAAGTGTGTAACCTATTGTAGTAAGTTATCAACATCTAGCACTACTTCAGCGTCAAATCAGTGCCTGGAATTGCTGTAAAAACAGCTCAATTTTGTGATCAAGTAGAATTTCAGTAGCTGATAAATCCAAAAAATAATTTCTTGTTTGTTTTTGTTAAACTTGTTTTTCCGCTATTTCACCCAAGAGTACCATTGTTCATAGACTTCTAAAACTTCCCAGGCACAATGGAAACTATAAGAACTGGTGTACCTAACGTTCAGAATTTTGATCGGTCAACTAGTTTGGCAGCCATCTTGGATTGAAATTAAAATGGGAAGTGGCTATTTGATGGGAATTGGCCATTTGACCATTTCTATTCTGATGGTCTAGGCGAGAAAAGAAAGGTTAAGTCTCAAGTGACTGTCATAGTAACCTTGACATATAGACTACCACATTCCTGAATCCATGCCATATATTAAGCCATATTCATATTCTACTATCAGACTTTAAACTTGGACCTGACGAATTTCTCAATCTTAACATTTTAAATTATATTTGCAGGTGTGTCCAGCAAGTGCGAGGTGTCCTGTGAAGAAGCTGTACGCTGCTCCATGGTGGCAGAAGCTTGCGAACGATCATATAAACTTGGCAGATCTGTTAGTATTGTGGATGGTAAAATGGTCCTGTAAAAAGATTTATGATTATTTACATCTGAGCTTAATATTATTATTTAATATTATGCTGCTTCTTTTATCTCACATTATTGGTCAGTCTGTGTATATCAAAAAATAAATATTGTAAAAATACTAATGTACAGTGATCAAGGAATATTTCGTGTCGTCTTGTATGTCTTGTATGTCTTAGATGCAATAAATATGTGTTTATTTGGAATGTATCTTGTACCAGTGATATGTATTTCAGGCATGAGCCTCACAACACAAATTCAGTGGGCTAAATCGGCCACAAATAAATTTAAGTAAATCTTTTCCAGTTATGGCTAATTTTGCGAGTATAAGTGCTGTGATTTGATTAAGGTAATAATTTTCACTTTTAATCAACATATGCTAGGAAATGCTTTAATATCTTAATTACAGTATGTATGTGGGGAGATTCATTTGAATTATTGATCTTTTATTCATAACCATATTTTCTTCGTATTTCATTTTTTGCATGTAATACTATGAGAAACTGGCACACCCAGTTTTTAATTTGGCCAATATTGTTTCGAACGTCGGTGTAAACACCACATTCGTAATCTGGCAATGAGAACGCCTCCCATCCTACAAATTGTTACTTGACGCGATCTATGGCAACATTGTATGTTTTGAGCAGTTGCTTTCCAGTTGTTAATGAGTTAACATCTGTATTACGTTGTTGTTGAAGAATAAACAAAATTGAGTTCTAGTTTACATGACGTGTCTGTTTCAGTGTTCACTTTCGTGACTGAGAAGACCCGAACCTTCCCTTTCCCCACAATGTATATAAAAAATTTAAACATATGAGCAAAATAGTTGCATTGTAATTAGTATGCAAATTAGCTACTTAACATAACCAGATTAACTGCGAAGTGGTATTGGACATTAAACTACAGGGCTCGAAATATTCAAATAATTATAAATGTCTCTCCATTGATATACTATAATAACGAACTATAGTTATAAAAGCATGGATAAGAAGAAGCTGATGTACTGTGCAGAAACAACTAAAATGAAGAAACAGATTTTGTTAGACTATTCAGTTTGGATGTCGTCTTATAGTTCAGAAATCAATTCAATAAATAAATATGAATTACATGTACTTGATTGATACTGCGAGTGAACCATACTTCACATCAATCGATTGAGGAAAAAAAGTGGATATGCTCCTGAAAGACTGGGGCTGCTTTTCATTGGGTTAATCTCAAAACTGGTCGAACCAAGTAACTGTAACTGAGAAAACGTTTGTATGCGACACTGCATATTTTAAATAAGATGGTTTGTTAGCTATAGTTCATATTTCATTACCTTTTATAAATTATTGTTATATAATTTGTTGTTACTGTACTATGTGTAATTTTGTTAGCCATTGTATTTGAGATATGCTATCCAGTTAAATTGTTATGTTCACTTGTAATCACAACCGATTTTTAACATTGTCAGACTAACTGCTGTCATATCTGTTAATATTTGAGTGTGGAAACACTGTTCTTATAACCTGTAAAAATTCATCCCAAAAAGGAAGCAGATTGAATTTATTGTTTAATGAAGGCAATATTGCGTTTTAACAATATAGCCATTTTTGCTGTATAATTTTTGGAGAACTGGACATTCATTGATAAAAAAAAGAGTGTTGTCAGTTACCAGCATTTGTCCAAGTAGTCTTGTTTATTTTGATTAATTTGTTTCACATTTACAGTACTTTTTCTCACATTAAAGATTTAGCAATACTATCAGTGGTTGAAAGTGCATTGTGTGCATGTGTGTGTGATTTTTATATAGCAATGATTAAATATTTTTCATTTCGTAGTTGCAATCATTCTCGATTCTTGAAGATGCATCATTCTGAGTAGCATATTAGGAAGTATCCCATTATCTGATAACTATGCACAAATATGCAAGACTATCTAATTAATATGCACAAATTTGCAAGACTATCTGATAGCACAAATATGCAAGACTAATTAATATGCAAGACTATCTAATTAATATGCACAAATATGCAAGACTGTCTAATATGCACAAATATGCGAAACTAATATACAAAACTAATGTGCACAAATATGCAAAACTATCTAATATGCACAAATATGCAAGACTCTAATATGCACAAATATGCAAGACTCTAATATGCACAAATGTGCAAAACTAATATGCACAAATATCTAATGCACAAACTTGCGAGACGAATTAATATGCAAGACTATCTAATTAATATGCACAAATATGCAAGACTAATATGCACAAATATGCAAGACTATCTAATAGCACAAATATGCAATTCTAATTAATATGCAAGACTATCTAATTAATATGCACAAATATGCAAGACTATCTAATATGCACAAATATCTAATATGCACAAATATGCGAAACTAATATACAAAACTAATGTGCACAAATATGCAAAACTATCTAATATGCACAAATATCTAATGCACAAACATGCGAGACTAATTAATATGCAAGACTATCTAATTAATATGCACAAATATGCAAGACTAATTAATATGCAAGACTATCTAATAGCACAAATATGCAATTCTAATTAATATACAAGACTATCTAAATAATATGCACAAATATGCAAGACTATCTAATATGCACAAATATCTAATATGCGAAACTAATATACAAAACTAATGTGCACAAATATGCAAAACTATCTAATATGCACAAATATGCAAGTCTAATTAATATGCAAGACTATCTAATTAATATGCACAAATATGCAAGACTAATATCCTGACTAAAATTTAGCTAAAATTTAAAACAAATATTTGTATAATCTTATCACCATCTTGCATAGTTTCTAATTTCATGTTTATAGTGTAGAATTGTTGATTGAATATTCTGTGTGACATCCTAATATAAGGGAAGACCAGAAATGATTTAAAGTGGTAAATATTAATGGTTGATTGGTTGGTTCAAGGGTGGACTATTATAAACTTGGGGGGGCAATGACAGAAAAAATTTTCAAAATTTTCCCCTCACTTAATTATTTGCTATTTCCCATGATAGATTTACTCTATTTTTTCCCACTGTGTAAAATATCTTTTTTGTTGATTGCTGCAGAATTTGTTTTCCTTGCAATTTTTTTTTCACTTCTGCCATCCTCTCTTATAGCTATCCCTTATCACATCATCACTCAACCATGCTCAACCCAATTATCACATTCATTAAATACCTGATTCAGATGTGACTCTAGGTGGCGCTGTTTGTAATCAAATTCTGTTTGTAGTAAAATCTTCTAATAGTGACAAACACTATTGGTCAACTTTGTTTCAGATGTCACAGTTTATCGGAAGAGTCAATGTAGCCTTATTTGGATTTGGTCGCGCTGGTCTCATTCATTTTGAAAACTTAATAGCGAGCTATAGAGTGGCTCTGAAATGGATTATTGAAGAGGACGTGGAAAAAGCAAATAATGTAGTACAGAAATATATGTTGAATGATACCAGAGTGATACATGGTAATGAAATAAATCTTGTCTTGCAGGATAACAGGTATGTATGATTTAGTTTCATTAAATGCCACAGTAGAAACAATGTCAAAATTGATAATTTGTCTACTAGTATGAGGCAGAGAAAAAAAATTGTGTGGTTCCTATAATCCCAACCTACCGTCTTTACACTGGCCGAGCCTAGACTTTTTTGGTCATGTTCAAAAAAAATGTTGTAAAATTATGCAATGCTTTGAATGAATCAAAGAACTTGAACTTTGCTAAACTTCGAAACAACTTTAAACCTGATTTTATATGACATTTATATCTGCAAAACAGTTCTTGTTTGCAAGAACAAAAAAAAAACGCAGTTGTTAATAAAGAAAAACTATATAAAAAAAAAATGAAAATAAAAAACCTACTTTATTTTTTGAAAAGCATGTTATAGGAACCAAAACATTTTTTTATTCGTCTATTAAGAAGAACATACCTAGTAGTAGGACATGAAATCCTAACATTGGAGCAAAAACTTCTCAAATAATGTCCTTCGGGCTTTTTGTTTTGACCTGTTACATCATTCCATTTTAATGAAATGACAAGCAAAATATTTGAATAGTACACTAGGACTAGTGGAATGCATTATTTTGCGAGTGTTGTGATTGATCCTTCGGGTCAACTGAGTTTAATACTTGTGGTTATTTCATCTGAGTCATTGGGCCAGCATATTTTCCAAACCCTGTAAGCACAATACAGAATATATAAGCATGAAGTTTTTAATATAAATGATAACACTGTTTTAATATTATTGAGACATACCTAATTGTTTGCGGTTATGCTTGAAGTTAAAATATATTTTTCCTTGGAATGTATTTAAAGCCAAAGAAAGGCCAACTTTGGTGACAAGCGATTCCATAATTTTATCACAAATTCATACATGATGCCATGATGCATTGTGGTTTAGTTTAAAAAAAAACGTCCCTAAAAATAAAAAAAATTCAAAATTGTTCAACAATTTATTTTTAGTTATCGTATTTGTTTTAAGTAGTGTGTTCGAACACCAACAAATCTTTCGAAACTAAACCAGATGTATTACTTACATTTCTAGAAATACTAATTGCAAATGTTGTTTTCCTTGGTGGCCATGTTTTTTTATTCCTTCCTTTTAATTTTGCTGGAGGATGAGGTACATGTTTATGGTGGATTTTTGTCTGGTGGCGTTAATAATCATTCTTGGTGTAATTTTCAGCCAAACTTTATCAAGCTTGGTTAAGTTTGATTTTAGTTTATTTTGTGTGAAGCAGTTCATGAAATATCAGAAAAAAATTGGTGTTTCTTGCTATAGATTCTCTGGTAAAGTGGAATATCTTATTCACCGGCAGAGAGGGGGGGAAACACGTTAATGACATATTCTGCTTGAATTTCAGTATTGACGCAGTTATTATCTGCACACCCACTTGGACGCATGAATCAATAATACGGGCTTCAATAAAAGCAGGTGTAGTATGGTATCATAGCAATTAGTGTGGTACCTGGCCATGGGTTTGAACATGCAATTTTGCTCTCTCCCTCTCTTCAGTACTGCTATACACGTATGTCAGTGCCACAACCCATTAGAGAATGTCAAAAATGGTCATACACTACATAGAATTCTATTTGGTACTAAATGCTAGAAGAAAGGGCACTGTACTGTAAAAGGATGAAAATTCAATACGAGTAGATGGCTACCATTAAAACTTATTGCCAGATTTTCTAGACTTTTACCATATGGCTGATAAATTATGGTTATTTACACAAAAAAGGGTGTCAATCACCCATGAAAATGGGGATTATTTTTTTTTAGCTATATACTATTGGTTCTTAAGGTAAAAAAGTGTTTTCATATCTCAAACTTTTGTTCAGATACATATGGTTAGGAAATCTTATGGGTGCTTTCGAGAAATACCATTATTATTTCCTGTTTTGATGCAGTCTGAAAACAGGGACTTATGGATTGATAGCATGCACATCCACTTGTATCTAACATAGATGCACTGATCAAGTTCAAACTTTAACACGTACATCAGACATTTTATCAGTCATACGCACATGCAATATGGCCGAATAGCAGCCATTTTCGTTATTCTGGAACTGGATCTTAATCTTGTATGGACAGATTTAGTTTAAACTTGCTACATATATTGAACACATGTCATTTTATTTTTTCAGATCGGGTTAAAAATGGCCGACTGGTGGCCATTTTGTTTTAATGACTTCCTAATTCCAGATTCATGTTTCCGACATGCCAGGATGAATGGAGTTCAAACTTTACACTTACATCAGACATGATAATTGACATATGCACATGCATTTGTCTCATGATCTTATTCAAGATGGCTGCCTGATTGCTTTCTTGTTTAATTAGTAACATGTCTAAACTAATCAAGCATCAATAATATCAAGCCTGTGTGAAACAATGTTTCAGGTGTTCATTGAGCAGTTAAAATGTTATACCTCAGACTAGTAATACATTTGTATTACTAGTCTGAGGTTATACACAATGTACATATATAGAGATTGCTTTGATGTACATGTATCACAAGACGTACAACACACAGATAAGTACACATGCACTCCAAAATACATTACAAAATGACGGGGACTGTGTCATGTTATTGTTTTCATGAAATAACATTTTTATAGAAAAAGTTCCAAAATGGCCTATGCTCTAAGAAAATAGTTTATTTCTAAATCAACAGTTGTTTTGAAAGAAAGAAATCACATTTTGCTCATATTTAATAGAAAAAGACCTTAATTTTAGTAAAATAAATATTGCATGCATATTTACTGGGTTTACTCTCACTGGTTTGTAAAGGGGACAATACACTTCATTGTAAAATTTTAATATCCACTGGGTTTTAATTTAATGCATTTAACTGTTAGCGGAATAAACTGAAATAAATCCTTGCAAATAATTCACAAATAGTGTTTACACCAGGTATTTGGGGAGGGGTGTGTGTGATAGAGATGGATAAAAGCAAGGACAACCACTTCAATGACCTATACAAACATGTAGAAAATAGTGAATTTTATGTAAAAGATATGGAGGGTGACACCAAAATAATAGTCTTCCCCCATCAGGACCGAACATAATTAACGTCTGCTTGGGAATTAATCGTTACTGTGAACAGTGTTAATTGAATGAAAACTTTTGTAATTCAGCAAATAAATGAAATTATTAATTTTGTGAAAATGAATAAGTCGGTGTCAATCATGACATTTTGTCTTCACCAATATATGTTCGTTGTTAAATCGTCAAAATGCTAAGATATACTATATGCGTTAATGAATTTTAGTTTTACGAGGTTGACCATTAAAAACTCATGAATTCTTTTTTTTTTCACTTTGTTTACAGCAGCTTTTTATTTCAGAATTATGTTGTAACATTTTTATTTCAAATGTGTGTAGTTATTTATTTTCTTCACCTTGCTGTAAATTTTTTATCTTCAAGATTTGTTTAAATTTACCTTCATAGTTTTTAATGGTCAACTTCTAAGGTTTTAATAGTAAATGTCAGGTCATTGAACTCTTGAGTGATTGAGGCAATCAATAATTTGATTCATGAGTTTTATTGATTGATAAAAACATTAATTAAAAGCATTCATATACCAGTAGATACACACCATTTCACGCTTATAATCTGCGAGGTGGAATATGTTTATTATTTGCGAAATACCAATAATGTTTGCTCTATGTTCAACCAGTACACCGAGAAAAACAAATCATGTAACAGAACCAGTATGATTTCTGCCCGAATAAAACTTGTAATGACGACTGTATGTTTATTTTGGAGCTAAGAAGAGTAATAACATTTTTGTCCGCTGTTGCATTGTGTAACCCAGCTCAATAAACAAGTGATATATCAGGGGATAATCTTAAAATATCATTATATTAACAGCTCTCTAATAGGTTTAATTTTTTTTTTATGTATACCGGGTACCCGTCAATAAAAAAAAATCCTGTAAACCACGTGATTTTGTTGTCAGTGCTTTTAGTGTACACCAAAAAATCATAATATTTTAAATCAGTGACAATTTCCTGGTGGGTCAGATTAACAATTGTAAAGTTTAGTTTTTGTGATCGTCATTAAATAATTATTAATCTACAAACTGTTTTTTTAACGGTCACTGTTATCAGCCATAATCACTTATTTGTAAAATGATCATCTAATTCTCATATTTTAAGAACTACTAGTATATTCATACATTTCAAATGCTAATGATTGCTTTCGTTTTTTCAGGTAAACATGTGTTTTGTGAGAAGCCGATTGGTAAGTCGATTGCTAGCACACAGAGCTGCTATGAGGAAGCACAGAAGAACAATAAAGTCCTTCTGTGTGCATTCAACAGGTGAGATGTCTAACTGTAGTGGCACTGTTAATTTTTGTGCTGGTCTGCGCAAGTTTAAAGGCCTACGTGTAGGGTATATAATAATTTGATGAGAGCTTATCTCCCAAAATGGCGACAAAAACATTTTGCGCCGTGCAACATTTATTTTCAATGACGTGATTATATTGCCATCGTGTAATGTTGGTGATGTAGTTTTTACCCCAAATAAGAACAAATTTGAATGTTTGAACAAGTACTGATAGTTTTTTTACGGAAAGGTAAATTCTATTATTTTTGATGCTATATGTATGTATAGACCAATTTCCATTCTCTGTGAGATTCCGTGTTATGCATAAAATCAAATGTAAAAACAGGACAAAAAAGGTCATTGTGTCATAGTGGCGACAAACATAGTGTGAAATTCAATAAACACGTATTTTAATGGATATTACCATGCTTAATAATGTGTTGTACACATTTGATGATGGTCAATTTTGATTAAGTAAGGGTATCTGAACGCAATATTCCCCTGTCAAAGATTGGCCTTTCGATGTGAGCTACGAAATAAAGAAATTCAAGCTCAAAATCAAATCGTTTGATTTTTGAGGCAAACGTCTTTCACACAACTCGCAAGATCTCGTAGTTGAATGGAAAATCACATATTAAAGTTGCTATCTACAGTTTTAAGCATGCTTGATAATAATTTGCAATTTTCTCGTCTGTAGACGGTTTGATCCAGGAGTACGTCAGGTCCAGCGAAAAAGCAGAAATGGTGTAGTAGGACAGATACAACACATCAAGACAATCAGTCGCGATGCTCCATTACCACCATTATCATTTTTAAAACTATCTGGTAAGTGTTCTTAGTGAGTGATCTAAAAGCTAGAAGCTGTGGCTTCTTTTAAAATGGTACAATGCATCAGAATGGACTTGGCTTCTATTAGAGCATCTGCACATATGAGAAATGGTGAAATTTGGGTTTTCAATTGTTCAAAAAGAATGGGTGTGGCTTCCAATACAAATTGTATGGTACTCAAATGGTACGTAGAGACTAACTATTATTAACTGTCTGGAGTAATTTCTAGAAAAATCTATTGATGTTTGGTAGAAGTTTATTAACGGGAAATTATAGTTTGACCTCTGTGCGTCTGTGCATCCCGACCTATATCTTAGATATGCCTGGACTGATTACATTCAAACTTAACACGTACATCATACATAATATTATACATATTTCACGATCTGATTCAAGATGGCTGAATGGCGGCTGTTTTTGTGCTGAAAAGTCATCAAAATAAAGCATTTATGGATGAATTTTGTTGAAACTTGGTGCATACGTTGGACATTAGGGGACCTTAATGCATGTCATTTTGTTTTTCAGATCGGATGAAAAATGGGTGACTGGCAGCCATTTTGTTTTAATGAATGCAGTTCTAGTGTCGTATCTCTGAAATGATTTGACTTAAAAAAAATTTTATATTCATTCTACATCATGTTATAGATATACAGATGGACGACTAGTGGCTATTTTGTTTTAATTAATGCTGTTCCACAGCAATATCTCTCAATATGGACAAGTACTCCTTTGACGATCATATACAAGGCGACTGAATTTCAATCATTTCAGTATCAATCAAGCATCGGCTTCTGAATCAATATCTTTGACATGTTTATGTTTGAGCTATATTACTATAAACAAAATTATATATCATAAGTTTGATAACTAACAGGAAGTGTGCCATGCATGTCTTTTTTATTATTGATATAAGTTGATAGTATTAATATTGGTACACATAAGTTATATGTATTATTTTTGCAGGGAAAAAATCTTTCAACTAATTGCTGAAAAAAAAAATTTGCAAAATTCGGGGTCAGAATTTTTTGGGGGGGACCAATCTTTTGGCCATTTCAAACGTCTGATGTGGACCCAGTGCCCAACTGGTGAAATATCGTAATATTGAACTACCCAGAATGCCATATTAGATTTACAGTTAATCAATAGTATGTTTGCATGTGCAGCGCATACTATCTCGCGTAGAATCAACTCCTCCATTGTGGCGTTGTCGTTCATTATTTTTGTAGTAACATGGACTGCATGTTTATTTTGAAAATACATCATTATTATATTACAGGTGGTATATTCCATGATTGCGCTGTGCATGACATAGATGTTATATGTTGGATAATGGGAGATACACCAACTACCGTTTATACTCAAGGCCACGCATTCAATCCCGATATTGCAGATATGGACGATATTGACACAGTCGCCATTACAATGAAGTTTGCAAGTGGAGCCATAGGCACCATTGATTTGAGCAGATTCGCTGCGTATGGATATGATCAAAGGCTTGAGGTATCTATTTTCATCCCAAAAAATCAATAATAATTTAATCGAAAATAATTCTATTAATTCGTGTTAATGAAAAAACAATTATTTTCACTACTAACTGTAGTGGTGTTAGAATCTTTTGAAGACTTCATTAACTTAAACCCCCCCCCCCCACACACACACACACACACGCAAAAAGAACTCGGATGAGCTGCATCATTTTGTGGACCTGAAAATACATTGGCTGTTTGAAAAGTCTTAAATCCCACATAAAATGTTTTTTTATCGGGAGGGGGTGTTACAAGATCCTTAAATTTGTAATGAATTGTGTTTTTTTTTTGTCCTTCAATGTTGTGTACTAAATTTTTTGCTGAGTAGCATCCTCAAGATGAAAGTACTAAAACAACACATAGTAACACAACTGGGTCTTTCCTATGGGCATTATTCTCCATACTTCTCGTTACATTGCATCTGTTTTTTACCACTAAAAATATATTAGTTAAATCAATTCTAATTTATTATTAGGTGTTCGGCAACAAAGGAATGGTACAGAATCATAATTCCAAGTTTTGTGATATGTCTAGTCATGGAACCGGCGGGGAATCCTCGCATCCTATTCTGCCGTCATTCAAAGAAAGATATGCACAAGCCTACCAACAAGAATTAGAACACTTCTTGGACACTGTAACCGGTAAGTTGTCATGGTAACTATAATTCAAATCATAGTGACAACGTTCGAGGTGTTTCTAGTTCATTAGTTACTGTTATCCCTGTTTTTAGCTTTGTTGCCATCAGAGCTGACAGACAGAGCTGTTAGTATAGGTAATTGTCTAGGAGTGTTTTTTTTTCTTTCACTGTCACTAATATGGTTTGTTCTAAATTAGTGTTAAACCATAAGATGTATGACACTTTTGAGAACTTACAGCAATTCCAGGCACTGATTTGACGCTGAAGTAGTGCTAGATGTTGATAACTTACTACAATAGGTTACACACTTTGTTTTCAAATTTACAGAAGTTGTTACAAATAATGCAGACAGCATGTCTGCAATTTGAAGCGCACTGGAAGGAAGCTCCGCCCATAAAAGTGGCGGTACATTAGTTTTGAATTTCTCCTCCAATAAACGATCGAGGCTCTCAACTTAGTTTCGTACTTCAATTTGCGTCACATGTTATTTCAGTGAGAGGGCATAAAGTGGTGGCACTGTAAAGAACGTTATTTTACAGAACCAGCTGACCGTCTGATCATGACAGAATTCTTGATCAAAGTGCATTATTCCTACTATAGAAATATCCGTATCACGCCGATGTATATAACTGAAAGCTGCCTGCAACAAATGTCCTTTGGAGACTTCATCAAGTATATCAATAATGAAATTGAATACATAATTAGAATGGGTGTTATTCGATTATTAGTTCTCGACGATGAGAACCAAAAGGTTGATGTGCCACCAAATAATATCACTGGCAACACACGTCGAGGGAGGGTTGCCGCCATACACAAGTAGTTTTTCTCGAATTTCCCGTTCGTAAATGCGCGGTCGCAATGGTTTAAAATATTCGACATAGTCTATAACGTTCTCAGTTTCCTGGCAGGATACTCTCGGTGGTAACAAACCGTTTGACGATATTATAAGCTGCCTGCTTTAAAACACCATTTCGATCTCCAATCTCAACAAATGACAGTCCACGAAAATACAAATTGACAACTCTTGTTCTCATTTCAACTGGTTATTTGACTCTTTGCTTCTCCATTGTGGTGCTTAAACAACTTGGACATATGCTGATTTCTAGACACGCAATCGACACGATGACCGACCAAAAGTGAATGAAAGACAGACGCGCATCAAAGTCTAGGTGTACCTGACTTTGTAGCAAAAATAGAAAACATTGTGGGCAATATCTGTCAATTATTCCTCTGATTTGCAGCCGATGTTTATATTTCTAGTTACAACTTATGTAAATGTGAAAACAAAGTGTGTAACCTATTGTAGTAAGTTATCAACATCTAGCACTACTTCAGCGTCAAATCAGTGCCTGGAATTGCTATAAAAACAGCTCAATTTTGTGATCAAGTAGAATTTGAGGAGCTGATAAATCCAAAAAATAATTTCTTGTTTGTTTTTGTTAAACTTGTTTTTTCGCTATTTCACCCAAGAGTACCATTGTTCATAGACTTCTGAAACTTCCCAGGCACAATGGAAACTATAAGAACTGGTGTACCTAACGTTCAGAATTTTGATCGGTCAACTATTTTGGCAGCCATCTTGGATTGAAATTAAAATGGGAAGTGGCTATTTGATGGGAATTGGCCATTTGACCATTTCTATTCTGATGGTCTAGGCGAGAAAAGAAAGGTTAAGTCTCAAGTGACTGTCATAGTAACCTTGACATATAGACTACCACATTCCTGAATCCATGCCATATATTAAGCCATATTCATATTCTACTATCAGACTTTAAACTTGGACCTGACGAATTCCTCAATCTTAACATTTCAAATTATATTTGCAGGTGTGTCCAACAAGTGTGAGGTGTCCTGTGAAGAAGCTGTACGCTGCTCCATGGTGGCAGAAGCTTGCGAAAGATCATATAAACTTGGCAGATCTGTTAGTATTGTGGATGGTAAAATGGTCCTGTAAAAAGATTTATGATTATTTACATCTGAGCTTAATATTATTATTTAATATTCTGCTGCTTCTTTATCTCACATTATTGGTCAGTCTGTGTATATCAAAAAAAAAATATTGTAAAAATACTAATGTACAGTGATCAAGGAATATTTCGTGTCGTCTTGTATTTCTTAGATGCAATAAATATGTGTTTATTTGGAATGTATCTTGTACCAGTGATATGTATTTCAGGCATGAGCCTCACAACACAAATTCAGTGGGCTAAATTGGCCACAAATAAATTTAAGTAAATCTTTTTCAGTTATGGCTAATTTTGCGAGTATGAGTGCTGTGATTTGATTAAGGTAATAATTTTCACTTTTAATCAACATATGCTAGGAAATGCTTTAATATCTTAATTACAGTATGTATGTGGGGAGATTCATTTGAATTATTGATCTTTTATTCATAACCATATTTTCTTCGTATTTCATTTTTTGCATGTAATACTATGAGAAACTAGCACACCCAGTTTTTAATTTGGGCAATATTGTTTTGAACGTCGGTGTAAACACCACATTCGTAATCTGGCAATGAGAACGCCTCCCACCCTACAAATTGTTACTTGACGCGATCTATGGCAACATTGTATGTTTTGAGCAGTTGCTTTCCAGTTGTTAATGAGTTAACATCTGTATTACGTTGTTGTTGAAGAATAAACAAAATTGAGTTCTAGTTTACATGACGTGTCTGTTTCAGTGTTCACTTCCGTGACTGAGAAGACCCGAACCTTCCCTTTCTCCACAATGTATATAAAAAATTTAAACATATGAGCAGAATAGTTGCATTGTAATTAGTATGCAAATTAGCTAATTAACATAACCAGATTAACTGCTAAGTGGTATTGGACATTAAACTACAGGGCTCGAAATATTCAAATAATTATAAATGTCTCTCCATTGATATATTATAATAACGAACTATAGTTATACAAGCATGGATAAGAAGAAGCTGATGTACTGTGCAGAAACAACTAAAATGAAGAAACAGATTTTGTTAGACTATTCAGTTTGGACGTCGTCTTATAGTTCAGAAATCAATTCAATAAATAAATATGAATTACATGTACTTGATTGATACTGCGAGTGAACCATACTTCACATCAATCGATTGAGGAAAAAAAAGTGGATATGCTCCAGAAAGACTGGGGCTGCTTTTCATTTGGTTAATCTCAAAACTGGTCGAACCAAGTAACTGTAACTGAGCAAACGTTTGTATGCGACACTGCATATTTTAAATAAGATGGTTTGTTAGCTATAGTTCATATTTCATTACCTTTTATAAATTATTGTTATATAATTTGTTGTTACTGTACTATGTGTAAATTTGTTAGCCATTGTATTTGAGATATGCTATCCAGTTAAATTTGTATGTTCACTTGTAATCACAACCGATTTTTAACATTGTCAGACTAACTGCTGTCATATCTGTTAATATTTGAGTGTGGAATCACTGTTCTTATAACCTGTAAAAATTCATCCCAAAAAGGAAGCAGATTGAATTTATTGTTTAATGAAGGCAATATTGTGTTTTAACAATATAGCCATTTTTGCTGTATAATTTTTGGAGAACTGGACATTCATTGATAAAGAAAGAGTGTTGTCAGTGACCAGCATTTGTCCAAGTAGTCTTGTTTATTTTGATTAATCTGTTTCACATTTACAGTACTTTTTCTCACATTAAAGATTTAGCAATACTATCAGTAGTTGAAAGTGCATTGTGTGTGTGATATTTATATAGCAATGATTAAATATGTTTCATTTCGTAGTTGCAATCATTTTCGATTCTTGAAGATGCATCATTCTGAGTAGCATATTAGGAAGTATCCCATTATCTTATTAATATGCACAAATATGCAAGACTATCTGATAGCACAAATATGCAAGACTAATTAATATGCAAGACTATCTAATTAATATGCACAAATATGCAAGACTATCTAATATGCACAAATATGCGAAACTAATATACAAAACTAATGTGCACAAATATGCAAAACTATCTAATATGCACAAATATGCAAGACTGTCTAATATGCACAAATGTGCAAGACTAATATGCATAAATATCTACTGCACAAATATGCGAGACGAATATGCAAGACTCTAATTAATATGCACAAATATGCAAGACTATCTAATAGCACAAATATGCAAGTCTAACTAATATGCAAGACTATCTAATTAATATGCACAAATATGCATGACTAATATGCACAAATATGCGACACTAATATACAAAACTAATGTGCACAAATATGCAAAACTATCTAATATGCACAAATATTCAAAACTATCTAATATGCACAAATATGCAAGACTAATTAATATGCAAGACTATCTAATTAATATGCACAAATATGCAAGAGTAATTAATATGCACAAATATGCAAGACTCTAATAGCACAAATATGCAAGTCTAATTAATATGCAAGACTATCTAATTAATATGCACAAATATGCAAGACTATAACTAATATGCACAAATATGCAAGACTAATTAATATGCACAAATATCTAATATGCACACATATGCAAGACTAATATACAAGACTATCTAATGTGTACAAATATGCAAAACTATCTAATAAGCACAAATATGCAAGACTATCTAATTAATATGCACACATATCTAATATGCACAATTATGTAAGACTAGAATTCACCACACAGTGTAGATAGTGACATAACTATTGACAACCAAAAACAAATCAAGTAAATAGTTCCAGCCAATTATTCGGCCTACGAGTCATAGCTTTATAATAAACAATATTCATACAAACGATGCTATACACTAATAGACTTCCAAAAAATGTGAATTATTTTTCGTATATTTTTCAAAAAAAAATTAGCAAAGTCTTTCACATTATCCTATGAAAATAACTTTTTAAACGTTTTGTTTTACAGACATAGAACCTGGCAAGTCGTGCAAAAATTTCTTCCTCGACCACATAACCACATAACCACAAAACTGTCATGAATTTGTTTTTTGCGTATCTGTTGACCGACTTAATTAGCTGATTATTAGCGAATTGCTGTGTTATGTCTGTCATCGTTTAGGCCTATTTGAAGTTTTGGACGGAACTTGGCTCAGTGATTTGGAACTAATTACGAGATATCCGTTGCGATTCTGACAGTTGGTATCCATAGTTATTAATGTAGTGAACGATTAATCAAAAGATATGACGTATTCAGTACTTAGTGTGATTGGCTTTATGATTGAAGGTTACGCCCTAGAGTCTTTGTACTGCTTTGTAATTGGTTAGAGCACCGTCCCTCAACACGGTGGACGGTGGTTAGAGTTGTGAAAATGAATAAAGAGAGTTTGAGTTGGTCTTGGGGAGCAGAGCACGATAGACGCAGTCTGAGAGTCGAGGGCAGTCCTGGAGAGCCTTGGGGCGAGTGTTGACGCAGTCTAAGAGAGTCTTGGGGACTTTTCCCCAGGGCGCTGTGTCTTATAGAGTGCTCGATTGACCGACTAAGACGAGAGCTGAAACGTATTTCGTTGTGTGTGTCTTATTTGACTGTAAAGTATAAGTGACTTCCCCGATCCCGTACCTCAAGGGGACGAGATATAGAGACGAGACGAGATTCCCCCCTGACAAGGGTGGAGAACCCGAGAGAAAGAATTTCCCCCTGATATAACCATAACCACATAACCCGACAATTCACGATCACAAAAATCCAGATGCTCGTATCTCCCCGTTTTAATTATCTGAATGGTACAGTCTAATAACTGTAAATGCATTAATTATACACTTTCATTTCGCTGTTAAGGGAAATCTGCTAAATTAAATCTGAACAATTCAAATAACAATAGAACTCAGTTTCCTCGACAAATTCATGAAATTGAAACACAGTGAATATGATCACAACAGTGAAATTTAATGTCGGTCAAAATAAATCGTTTCACAGTGACTAACTTGGCAATTACTGAATGGAATATTAAACAGCTAATCTCTGGATTGTATTCGTATTTAAGTACAATAGGTTCAACGTTTAGGCTTGTGCAGACAATGTCTTTAGGTAGTAGCAGTAGATAATGACATGCCGCAACTTTTCTACTAGACTGGCAAAGTCAGGACTTCCAAAAATAAAAATTATTTGTCAATTTAGCCTTTGTAACGCGATCACGAAAACTGGCATGACTGCGAAAGAAATCCCGACTGGACGCATCTGCAGGCGACCCCCTGCGTTGGAGTAAAAACAGGAGCGGAATCACTCCGGTGATTATGCTAATTAAAAGATGTTGGCTGGCATTGACAACGAATCAAAGTGCAGCTGTATACATCATATATTATCTATGTTAATGCACGTGACCTTTCACTTCTGAGGTCACGGAGATTTTGAAAGACCACTTATATTTATTGGACATTTAAATTGACTTGTTTTCAGTAAACATGGATGAAAGTATCGCCGTTGCACTTATAAAAGTTAAAGTATCCATCTCTGCAATCGTATCGAATCAGCCTTTAACAGGTCACGTTTACTTTCACACACACACACACACACACACCCACTCATTAATAATCAATGACATCTTGAATAATTAATATCAGTCAAATGCTAGCGGTCAGAAGGTACCTTACCACTGGTATTTACCCTATTCCTGCATTTGCATATATCCCCAGTTCAGGGTTGAGTGATTTGAACAGCAGCAGAGACTACTTGGTTCATTCATCTGTTCCTAATCCGAGGTTTGTATTGTTCTTGACTAATTCATAATTCATCTAAGTAAGAGTTATTTATTTTAGGGTTTTGTAGATTGACAGTCATTGAAAAACCCTCAGACTCCGTCGTGGTCGAGGAAAACAACACCAACTGCGGTCACACTGACATTGCATATGCTGGACTTTGGATCAGTCTGAAACTTGGCCTTGTATTTGTTGTTAACTTTTATCAGTTCAATGTTTGTTTGTTTTTATTTTACCTATCACCAAGACAGTTTATTGATAGTTGATTATACAGGATTGGTTTAGAACATAAAAACGTAACAAGTGTGACATTTAAATTTGTGGTGGTGGGGGTGTTCGATGAAAAAGGAGATCTTAAACTAACTATCAAGAACTACAAATCAATTTTTAATGGCTTTCCATATGGTCGATCACAAATGAAAAATGTCATAGAAAATTTGTTTTACCATCATTTAGTGTTTTGCTATTTGTTGATGTAATTTGTTTTTAGTGGTCAACCCCTTTAAGAGCAAGCTGTCAATCACTGGAATTTTAGGAGTGACATTATTGAAATCATTGTTCATGGTGTTTTAAAAACTATTGTATGCAAATATTAACATGTTCCCATTTTATCATCCTCTTCCATTCAAAGGTTGACCTAAGGGATTGACCAATAACAAATCTGGGGGATGGTGGATTTGAAATAAGTGCATCTGCACACAAAAATTTGATAAAAATAGCTTGGTAAAAAATTACAGAAAACAGACGCACACATTTTGATGGAGAGAAAAGCGGGAACAAATAAAAGGAGCATCCTGACTAAAATTTAGCTAAAAAATAAGTGAAGGAAAAACAAAAATTTGCATAAACTTATCACCATCTTGAATAGTTTCTAATTTCATGTTTATAGTGTAGAATTGTTGATTGAATATTCTGTGTGACATCCTAATATAAGGGAAGACCAGAAATGATTTAAAGTGGTAAATATTAATGGTTGATTGGTTGGTAGGTTCAAGGGTGGATTATTATAAACTTGGGGGGGGGGCAATGGCAGAAAAAAATTTCAAAATTTTTCCCTCATTTAATTATTTGCTATTTCCCATGATAGATTTACTCTATTTTTTCCCACTGTGTAAAATATCTTTTTTGTTGATTGCTGCAGAATTTGTTTTCCTTGCAATTTTTTTTTCACTTCTGCCATCCTCTCTTATCGCTATCCCTTATCACATCATCACTCAACCATGCTCAACCCAATTATCACATTCATTAAATACCTGATTCAGATGTGACTCTAGGTGGCGCTGTTTGTAATCAAATTCTGTTTGTAGTAAAATCTTCTAATAGTGACAAACACTATTGGTCAACTTTGTTTCAGATGTCACAGTTTATCGGAAGAGTCAATGTAGCCTTATTTGGACTTGGTCGCGCTGGTCTCATTCATTTTGAAAACTTAATAGCAAGCTATAGAGTGGCTCTGAAATGGATTATTGAAGAGGACGTGGAAAAAGCAAATAATGTAGTACAGAAATATATGTTGAATGATACCAGAGTGATACATGGTAATGAAATAAATCTTGTCTTGCAGGATAACAGGTATGTATGATTTAGTTTCATTAAATGCCACAGTAGAAACAATGTCAAAATTGATAATTTGTCTACTAGTATGAGGCAGAGAAAAAAAATTGTGTGGTTCCTATAATCCCAACCTACCCTGTCTTTACACTGGCCGAGCCTAGACTTTTTTGGTCATGTTCAAAAAAAATGTTGTAAAATCATGCAATGCTTTGAATGAATCAAAGAACTTGAACTTTGCTAAACTTCGAAACAACTTTAAACCTGATTTTATATGACATTTATATCTGCAAAACAGTTCTTGTTTGCAAGAACAAAAAAAAATGCAGTTGTTAATAAAGAAAAACTATATAAAAAAAAAAATGAAAATAAAAAACCTACTTTATTTTTTGAAAAGCATGTTATAGGAACCAAAACATTTTTTTATTCGTCTATTAAGAAGAACATACCTAGTAGTAGGACATGAAATCCTAACATTGGAGCAAAAACTTGTCAAATAATGTCCTTCGGACTTTTTGTTTTGACCTGTTACATCATTCCATTTTAATGAAATGACAAGCAAAATATTTGAATAGTACACTAGGACTAGTGGAATGCATTATTTTGCGAGTGTTGTGATTGATCCTTCGGATCAACTGAGTTTAATACTTGTGGTTAATTCATCTGAGTCATTGGGCCAGCATATTTTCCAAACCCTGTAAGCACAATACAGAATATATAAGCATGAAGTTTTTAATATAAATGATAACACTGTTTTAATATTATTGAGACATACCTAATTGTTTGCGGTTATGCTTGAAGTTAAAATATATTTTTCCTTGGAATGTATTTGAAGCCAAAGAAAGGCCAACTTTGGTGACAAGCGATTCCATAATTTTATCACAAATTCATACATGATGCCATGATGCATTGTGGTTTAGTTTAAAAAAAAACGTCCCTAAAAATAAAAAAAATTCAAAATTGTTCAACAATTTATTTTTAGTTATCGTATTTGTTTTAAGTAGTGTGTTCGAACACCAACAAATCTTTCGAAACTAAACCAGATGTATTACTTACATTTCTAGAAATACTAATTGCAAATGTTGTTTTCCTTGGTGGCCATGTTTTTTTATTCCTTCCTTTTAATTTTGCTGGAGGATGAGGTACATGTTTATGGTGGATTTTTGTCTGGTGGCGTTAATAATCATTCTTGGTGTAATTTTCAGCCAAACTTTATCAAGCTTGGTTAAGTTTGATTTTAGTTTATTTTGTGTGAAGTAGTTCATGAAATATCAGAAAAAAATTGGTGTTTCTTGCTATAGATTCTCTGGTAAAGTGGAATATCTTATTCACCGGCAGAGAGGGGGGGAAACACGTTAATGACATATTCTGCTTGAATTTCAGTATTGACGCAGTTATTATCTGCACACCCACTTGGACGCATGAATCAATAATACGGGCTTCAATAAAAGCAGGTGTAGTATGGTATCATAGCAATTAGTGTGGTACCTGGCCATGGGTTTGAACATGCAATTTTGCTCTCTCCCTCTCTTCAGTACTGCTATACACGTATGTCAGTGCCACAACCCATTAGAGAATGTCAAAAATGGTCATACACTACATAGAATTCTATTTGGTACTAAATGCTAGAAGAAAGGGCACTGTACTGTAAAAGGATGAAAATTCAATACGAATAGATGGCTACCATTAAAACTTATTGCCAGATTTTCTAGACTTTTACCATATGGCTGATAAATTATGGTTATTTACACAAAAAAAGGGTGTCAATCACCCATGAAAATGGGGATTATTTTTTTTAGCTATATACTATTGGTTCTTAAGGTAAAAAAGTGTTTTCATATCTCAAACTTTTGTTCAGATACATATGGTAAGGAAATCTTGTGGGTGCTTTCGAGAAATACCATTATTATTTCCTGTTTTGATGCAGTCTGAAAACAGGGACTTATGGATTGATAGCATGCACATCCACTTGTATCTAACATAGATGCACTGATCAAGTTCAAACTTTAACACGTACATCAGACATTTTATCAGTCATACGCACATGCAATATGGCCGAATAGCAGCCATTTTCGTTATTCTGGAACTGGATCTTAATCTTGTATGGACAGATTTAGTTTAAACTTGCTACATATATTGAACACATGTCATTTTATTTTTTCAGATCGGGTTAAAAATGGCCGACTGGTGGCCATTTTGTTTTAATGACTGCCTAATTCCAGATTCATGTTTCCGACATGCCAGGATGAATGGAGTTCAAACTTTACACTTACATCAGACATGATAATTGACATATGCACATGCATTTGTCTCATGATCTTATTCAAGATGGCTGCCTGATTGCTTTCTTGTTTAATTAGTAACATGTCTAAACTAATCAAGCATCAATAATATCAAGCCTGTATGAAACAATGTTTCAGGTGTTCATTGAGCAGTTAAAATGTTATACACAATGTACATATGGAGAGATTGCTTTGATGTACATGTATCACAAGACGTACAACACACAGATAAGTACACATGCACTCCAAAATACATTACAAAATGACGGGGACTGTGTCATGTTATTGTTTTCATGAAATAACATTTTTATAGAAAAAGTTCCAAAATGGCCTATGCTCTAAGAAAATAGTTTATTTCTAAATCAACAGTTGTTTTGAAAGAAAGAAATCACATTTTGCTCATATTTAATAGAAAAAGACCTTAATTTTAGTAAAATAAATATTGCATGCATATTTACTGGGTTTACTCTCACTGGTTTGTAAAGGGGACAATACACTTCATTGTAAAATTTTAATATCCACTGGGTTTTAATTTAACGCATTTAACTGTTAGCGGAATAAACTGAAATAAATCCTTGCAAATAATTCACAAATAGTGTTTACACCAGGTATTTGGGGAGGGGTGTGTGTGATAGAGATGGATAAAAGCGAGGTCAACCACTTCAAGGACCTATACAAACATGTAGAAAATAGTGAATTTTATGTAAAAGATATGGAGGGTGGCACCAAAATAATAGTCTTCCCCCATCAGGACAGAACATAATTAACGTCTGCTTGGGAATTAATCGTTACTGTGAACAGTGTTAATTGAATGAAAACTTTTGTAATTCAGCAAATAAATGAAATTATTAATTTTGTGAAAATGAATAAGTCGGTGTCAATCATGACATTTTGTCTTCACCAATATATGTTCGTTGTTAAATCGTCAAAATGCTAAGATATACTATATGCGTTAATGAATTTTAGTTTTACGAGGTTGACCATTAAAAACTCATGAATTCTTTTTTTTTTCACTTTGTTTACAGCAGCTTTTTATTTCAGAATTATGTTGTAACATTTTTATTTCAAATGTGTGTAGTTATTTATTTTCTTCACCTTGCTGTAAATTTTTTATCTTCAAGATTTGTTTAAATTTACCTTCATAGTTTTTAATGGTCAACTTCTAAGGTTTTAATAGTAAATGTCAGGTCATTGAACTCTTGAGTGATTGAGGCAATCAATAATTTGATTCATGAGTTTTATTGATTGATAAAAACATTAATTAAAAGCATTCATATACCAGTAGATACACACCATTTCACGCTTATAATCTGCGAGGTGGAATATGTTTATTATTTGCGAAATACCAATGTTTGCTCTATGTTCAACCAGTACACCGAGAAAAAAAAATCATGTAACAGAACCAGTATGAATTCTGCCCGAATAAAACTTGTAATGATGACTGTATGTTTATTTTGGAGCTAAGAAGAGTAATAACATTTTTGTCCGGTGTTGCATTGTGTAAACCAGCTCAATAAACAAGTGATATATCAGGGGATAATCTTAAAATGTCATTATATTAACAGCTCTCTAATAGGTTTAATTTTTTTTATGTATACCGGGTATCCGTAAATAAAAAAAAAATCCTGTAAACCACGTGATTTCGTTGTCAGTGTTTTTAGTGTACACCAAAAAATCATAATATTTTAAATCAGTGACAATTTCCTGGTGGGTCAGATTAACAATTGTAAAGTTTAGTTTTTGTGATCGTCATTAAATAATTATTAATCTACAAACTGTTTTTTTAACGGTCACTGTTATCAGCCATAATCACTTATTTGTAAAATGATCATCTAATTCTCATATTTTAAGAACTACTAGTATATTCATACATTTCAAATGCTAATGATTGCTTTCGTTTTTTCAGGTAAACATGTGTTTTGTGAGAAGCCGATTGGTAAGTCGATTGCTAGCACACAGAGCTGCTATGAGGAAGCACAGAAGAACAATAAAGTCCTTCTGTGTGCATTCAACAGGTGAGATGTCTAACTGTAGTGGCACTGTTAATTTTTGTGCTGGTCTGCGCAAGTTTAAAGGCCTACGTGTAGGGTATATAATAATTTGATGAGAGCTTATCTCCCAAAATGGCGACAAAAACATTTATTTTCAATGACGTGATTATATTGCCATCGTGTAATGTTGGTGATGTAGTTTTTACCCCAAATAAGAACAAATTTGAATGTTTGAACAAGTACTGATAGTTTTTTTACGGAAAGGTAAATTCTATTATTTTTGATGCTATATGTATGTATTTCCATTCTCTGTGAGATTCCGTGTTATGCATAAAATCAAATGTAAAAACAGGACAAAAAAGGTCATTGTGTCATAGTGGCGACAAACATAGTGTGAAATTCAATAAACACGTATTTTAATGGATATTTCCATGCTTAATAATGTGTTGTACACATTTGATGATGGTCAATTTCGATGAAGTAAGGGTATCTGAACGCAATATTCCCCTGTCAAAGATTGGCCTTTCGATGTGAGCTACGAAATAAAGAAATTCAAGCTCAAAATCAAATCGTTTGATTTTTGAGGCAAACGTCTTTCACACAACTCGCAAGATCTCGTAGTTGAATGGAAAATCACATATTAAAGTTGCTGTCTACAGTTTTAAGCATGCTTGATAATAATTTGCAATTTTCTCGTCTGTAGACGGTTTGATCCAGGAGTACGTCAGGTCCAGCAAAAAAGCAGAAATGGTGTAGTAGGACAGATACAACACATCAAGACAATCAGTCGCGATGCTCCATTACCACCATTATCATTTTTAAAACTATCTGGTAAGTGTTCTTAGTGAGTGATCTAAAAGCTAGAAGCTGTGCTGTGGCTTCTTTTAAAATGGTACAATGCATCAGAATGGACTTGGCTTCTATTAGAGCATCTGCACATATGAGAAATGGTGAAATTTGGGTTTTCAATTGTTCAAAAAGAATGGGTGTGGCTTCCAATACAAATTGTATGGTACTCAAATGGTACGTAGAGACTAACTATTATTAACTGTCTGGAGTAATTTCTAGAAAAATCTATTGATGTTTGGTAGAAGTTTATTAACGGGAAATTATAGTTTGACCTCTGTGCGTCTGTGCATCCCGACCTATATCTTAGATATGCCTGGACTGATTACATTCAAACTTAACACGTACATCATACATAATATTATACATATTTCACGATCTGATTCAAGATGGCTGAATGGCGGCTGTTTTTGTGCTGAAAAGTCATCAAAATAAAGCATTTATGGATGAATTTTGTTGAAACTTGGTGCATACGTTGGACATTAGGGGACCTTAATGCATGTCATTTTGTTTTTCAGATCGGATGAAAAATGGGTGACTGGCAGCCATTTTGTTTTAATGAATGCAGTTCTAGTGTCGTATCTCTGAAATGATTTGACTTAAAAAAATTTTTATATTCATTCTACATCATGTTATAGATATACAGATGGACGACTAGTGGCTATTTTGTTTTAATTAATGCTGTTCCACAGCAATATCTCTCAATATGGACAAGTACTCCTTTGACGATCATATACAAGGCGACTGAATTTCAATCATTTCAGTATCAATCAAGCATCGGCTTCTGAATCAATATCTTTGACATGTTTATGTTTGAGCTATATTACTATAAACAAAATTATATATCATAAGTTTGATAACTAACAGGAAGTGTGCCATGCATGTCTTTTTTATTATTGATACAAGTTGATAGTATTAATACTGGTACACATAAGTTATATGTATTATTTTTGCAGGGAAAAAATCTTTCAACTAATTGCTGAAAAAAAAAAATTGCAAAATTCGGGGTCAGCATTTTTTGGGGGGACCAATCTTTTGGCCATTTCAAACGTCTGATGTGGACCCAGTGCCCAACTGGTGAAATATCGTAATATTGAACTACCCAGAATGCCATATTAGATTTAGAGTTAATCAATAGTATGTTCGCATGTGCAGCGCATACTATCTCGCGTAGAATCAACTCCTCCATTGTGGCGTTGTCGTTCATTATTTTTGTAGTAACATGGACTGCATGTTTATTTTGAAAATACATCATTATTATATTACAGGTGGTATATTCCATGATTGCGCTGTGCATGACATAGATGTTATATGTTGGATAATGGGAGATACACCAACTACCGTTTATACTCAAGGCCACGCATTCAATCCCGATATTGCAGATATGGACGATATTGACACAGTCGCCATTACAATGAAGTTTGCCAGTGGAGCCATAGGCACCATTGATTTGAGCAGATTCGCTGCGTATGGATATGATCAAAGGCTTGAGGTATCTATTTTCATCCCAAAAAATCAATAATAATTTAATCGAAAATAATTCTATTAATTCTTGTTAATGAAAAAACAATTATTTTCACTACTAACTGTAGTGGTGTTAGAATCTGTTGAAGACTTCATTAACTTAAACCCCCCCCCCCACACACACACGCAAAAAGAACTCGGATGAGCTGCATCATTTTGTGGACCTGAAAATACATTGGCTGTTTGAAAAGTCTTAAATCCCACATAAAATGTTTTTTTATCGGGAGGGGGGGGGTGTTACAAGATCCTTAAATTTGTATGAATTATGTTTTTTTTTGTTCTTCAATGTTGTGTACTAAATTTTTTGCTGAGTAGCATCCTCAAGATGGAAGTACCAAAACAACACATAGTAACTCAACTGGGTCTTTCATATGGGCATTATTCTCCATACTTCTCGTTACATTGCATCTGTTTTTTACGACTAAAAATATATTAGTTAAATCAATTCTAATTTATTATTAGGTGTTCGGCAACAAAGGAATGGTACAGAATCATAATTCCAAGTTTTGTGATATGTCTAGTCATGGAACCGACGGGGAATCCTCGCATCCTATTCTGCCGTCATTCAAAGAAAGATATGCACAAGCCTACCAACAAGAATTAGAACACTTCTTGGACACTGTAACCGGTAAGTTGTCATGGTAACTATAATTCAAATCATAGTGACAACGTTCGAGGTGTTTCTAGTTCATTAGTTACTGTTATCCCTGTTTTTAGCTTTGTTGCCATCAGAGCTGACAGACAGAGCTGTTAGTATAGGTAATTGTCTAGGAGTGTTTTTTTGTTTCTTTCTCTGTCACTGACATGGTTTGTTCTAAATTAGTGTTAAACTATAAGATGTATGACACTTTTGAGAACTTACAGCAATTCCAGGCACTGATTTGACGCTGAAGTAGTGCTGGATGTTGATAACTTAACTTACTACAATAGGTTACACACTTTGTTTTCAAATTTGCAGAAGTTGTTACAAATAATGCAGACAGCATATCTGCAATTTGAAGCGCACTGAAAGAAAGCTCCGCCCATAAAAGTGGCGGTACATTAGTTTTGAATTTCTCCTCCAATAAACGATCGAGGCTCTCAACTTAGTTTCGTACTTCAATTTGCGTCACATGTTATTTCAGTGAGAGGGCATAAAGTGGTGGCACTGTAAAGAACGTTATTTTACAGAACCAGCTGACCGTCTGATCATGACAGAATTCTTGATCAAAGTGCATTATTCCTGCTATGGAAATATCCGTATCACGCCGATGTATATAACTGAAAGCTGCCTGCAACAAATGTCCTTTGGAGACTTCATCAAGTATATCAATAATGAAATTGAATACATAATTAGAATGGGTGTTATTCGATTATTAGTTCTCGACGATGAGAACCAAAAGGTTGATGTGCCACCAAATAATATCACTGGCAATACACGTCGAGGGAGAGTTGCCGCCATACACAAGTAGTTTTTGTCGAATTTCCCGTTCGTAAATGCGCGGTCGCAATGGTTTAAAATATTCGACATAGTCTATAACGTTCTCAGTTTCCTGGCAGGATACTCTCGGTGGTAACAAACCGTTTGACGATATTATAAGCTGCCTGCTTTGAAACACCATTTCGATCTCCAATCTCAACAAATGACAGTCCACGAAAATACAAATCGACAACTCTTGTTCTCATTTCAACTGGTTATTTGACTCTTTGCTTCTCCATTGTGGTGCTTAAACAACTTGGACATATGCCGATTTGTAGACATGCAATCGACACGATGACCGACCAAAAGTGAATGAAAGACAGACGCGCATCAAAGTCTAGGTGTACCTGACTTTGTAGCAAAAATAGAAAACATTGTGGGCAATATCTGTCAATTATTCCTCTGATTTGCAGCCGATGTTTATATTTCTAGTTACAACTTATGTAAATGTGAAAACAAAGTGTGTAACCTATTGTAGTAAGTTATCAACATCTAGCACTACTTCAGCGTCAAATCAGTGCCTGGAATTGCTGTAAAAACAGCTCAATTTTGTGATCAAGTAGAATTTCAGTAGCTGATAAATCCAAAAAATAATTTCTTGTTTGTTTTTGTTAAACTTGTTTTTCCGCTATTTCACCCAAGAGTACCATTGTTCATAGACTTCTAAAACTTCCCAGGCACAATGGAAACTATAAGAACTGGTGTACCTAACGTTCAGAATTTTGATCGGTCAACTAGTTTGGCAGCCATCTTGGATTGAAATTAAAATGGGAAGTGGCTATTTGATGGGAATTGGCCATTTGACCATTTCTATTCTGATGGTCTAGGCGAGAAAAGAAAGGTTAAGTCTCAAGTGACTGTCATAGTAACCTTGACATATAGACTACCACATTCCTGAATCCATGCCATATATTAAGCCATATTCATATTCTACTATCAGACTTTAAACTTGGACCTGACGAATTTCTCAATCTTAACATTTCAAATTATATTTGCAGGTGTGTCCAGCAAGTGCGAGGTGTCCTGTGAAGAAGCTGTACGCTGCTCCATGGTGGCAGAAGCTTGCGAACGATCATATAAACTTGGCAGATCTGTTAGTATTGTGGATGGTAAAATGGTCCTGTAAAAAGATTTATGATTATTTACATCTGAGCTTAATATTATTATTTAATATTATGCTGCTTCTTTATCTCACATTATTGGTCAGTCTGTGTATATCAAGAAATAAATATTGTAAAAATACTAATATACAGTGATCAAGGAATATTTCGTGTCGTCTTGTATGTCTTAGATGCAATAAATATGTGTTTATTTGGAATGTATCTTGTACCAGTGATATGTATTTCAGGCATGAGCCTCACAACACAAATTCAGTGGGCTAAATTGGCCACAAATAAATTTAAGTAAATCTTTTTCAGTTATGGCTAATTTTGCGAGTATAAGTGCTGTGATTTGATTAAGGTAATAATTTTCACTTTTAATCAACATATGCTAGGAAATGCTTTAATATCTTAATTACAGTATGTATGTGGGGAGATTCATTTGAATTATTGATCTTTTATTCATATCCATATTTTCTTCGTATTTCATTTTTTGCATGTAATACTATGAGAAACTAGCACACCCAGTTTTTAATTTGGCCAATATTGTTTCGAACGTCGGTGTAAACACCACATTCGTAATCTGGCAATGAGAACGCCTCCCACCCTACAAATTGTTACTTGACGCGATCTATGGCAACATTGTATGTTTTGTGCAGTTGCTTTCCAGTTGTTAATGAGTTAACATCTGTATTACGTTGTTGTTGAAGAATAAACAAAATTGAGTTCTAGTTTACATGACGTGACTGTTTCAGTGTTCACTTCCGTGACTGAGAAGAGCCGAACCTTCCCTTTCCCCACAATGTATATAAAAAACATATGAGCAGAATAGTTGCATTGTAATTAGTATGCAAATTAGCTAATTAACATAACCAGATTAACTGCTAAGTGGTATTGGACATTAAACTACAGGGCTCGAAATATTCAAATAATTATAAATGTCTCTCCATTGATATACTATAATAACGAACTATAGTTATACAAGCATGGATAAGAAGAAGCTGATGTACTGTGCAGAAACAACTAAAATGAAGAAACAGATTTTGTTAGACTATTCAGTTTGGATGTCGTCTTATAGTTCAGAAATCAATTCAATAAACAAATAAATATGAATTACATGTACTTGATTGATACTGCGAGTGAACCATACTTCACATCAATCGATTGAGGAAAAAAAAGTGGATATGCTCCAGAAAGACTGGGGCTGCTTTTCATTTGGTTAATCTCAAAACTGGTCGAACCAAGTAACTGTAACTGAGCAAACGTTTGTATGCGACACTGCATATTTTAAATAAGATGGTTTGTTAGCTATAGTTCATATTTCATTACCTTTTATAAATTATTGTTATATAATTTGTTGTTACTGTACTATGTGTAATTTTGTTAGCCATTTTATTTGAGATATGCTATCCAGTTAAATTTGTATGTTCACTTGTAATCACAACCGATTTTTAACATTGTCAGACTAACTGCTGTCATATCTGTTAATATTTGAGTGTGGAAACACTGTTCTTATAACCTGTAAAAATTCATCCCAAAAAGGAAGCAGATTGAATTTATTGTTTAATGAAGGCAATATTGCGTTTTAACAATATAGCCATTTTTGCTGTATAATTTTTGGAGAACTGGACATTCATTGATAAAAAAAAGAGTGTTGTCAGTGACCAGCATTTGTCCAAGTAGTCTTGTTTATTTTGATTAATTTGTTTCACATTTACAGTACTTTTTCTCACATTAAAGATTTAGCAATACTATCAGTGGTTGAAAGTGCATTGTGTGCATGTGTGTGTGATTTTTATATAGCAATGATTAAATATTTTTCATTTCGTAGTTGCAATCATTCTCGATTCTTGAAGGTGCATCATTCTGAGTAGCATATTAGGAAGTATCCCATTATCTGATTACTATGCACAAATATGCAAGACTATCTAATTAATATGCACAAATTTGCAAGACTATCTGATAGCACAAATATGCAAGACTAATTAATATGCAAGACTATCTAATTAATATGCACAAATATGCAAGACTGTCTAATATGCACAAATATGCGAAACTAATATACAAAACTAATGTGCACAAATATGCAAAACTATCTAATATGCACAAATGTGCAAGACTAATATGCACAAATATCTAATGCACAAACATGCGAGACGAATTAATATGCAAGACTATCTAATTAATATGCACAAATATGCAAGACTAACATGCACAAATATGCAAGACTAATAGCACAAATATGCAATTCTAATTAATATGCAAGACTATATAATTAATATGCACAAATATGCAAGACTATCTAATATGCACAAATATCTAATATGCACAAATATGCGAAACTAATATACAAAACTAATGTGCACAAATATGCAAAACTATCTAAAATGCACAAATATCTAATGCACAAACATGCGAGACTAATTAATATGCAAGACTATCTAATTAATATGCACAAATATGCAAGACTATCTAATAGCACAAATATGCAATTCTAATTAATATACAAGACTATCTAATTAATATGCACAAATATGCAAGACTATCTAATATGCACAAATATCTAATATGCGAAACTAATATACAAAACTAATGTGCACAAATATGCAAAACTATCTAATATGCACAAATATGCAAGACTAATTAATATGCAATACTATCTAATTAATATGCACAAATATGCAAGACTAATTAATATGCACAAATATGCAAGACTATCTAATAGCACAAATATGCAAGTCTAATTAATATGCAAGAATATCTAATTAATATGCACAAATATGCAAGACTCTAATTAATATGCACAAATATGCAAGACTAATTAATATGCACAAATATGCAAGACTATCTAATAGCACAAATATGCAAGTCTAATTAATATGCAAGACTATCTAACTAATATGCACAAATGTGCAAGACTAATTAATATGCACAAATATCTAATATGCACACATATGCAAGACTAATATACAAGACTATCTAATGTGTACAAATATGCAAAACTATCTAATATGCACAAATATTCAAGACTATCTAATTAATATGCACAAATATCCAATATGCACAATTATGTAAGACTAGAATTCACCACACAGTGTAGATAGTGACATAACTATTGACAACCAAAAACAAATCAAGTAAATAGTTCCAGCCAATTATTCGGCCTACGAGTCATAGCTTTATAATAAACAATATTCATACAAACGATGCTATACACTAATAGACTTCCAAAAAATGTGAATTATTTTTCGTATATTTTTCAAAAAAAAATTAGCAAAGTCTTTCACATTATCCTATGAAAATAACTTTTTAAACGTTTTGTTTTACAGACATAGAACCTGGCAAGTCGTGCACAAATTATCCCTAATGTCTTCAATTAAATATAAAGCGAGTTTCTTCCTCGACCACAGTATAACCACATAACCCGACAATTCACGATCACAAAAATCCAGCTGCTCGTATCTCCACGTTTTAATTATCTGAATGGTACAGTCTAATAACTGTAAATGCATTAATTATACACTTTCATTTCGCTGTTAAGGGAAATCTGCTAAATTAAATCTGAACAATTCAAATAACAATAGAACTCAGTTTCCTCGACAAATTCATGAAATTGAAACACAGTGAATATGATCACAACAGTGAAATTTAATGTCGGTCAAAATAAATCGTTTCACAGTGACTAACTTGGCAATTACTGAATGGAATATTAAACAGCTAATCTCTGGATTGTATTTAAGTACAATAGGTTCAACGTTTAGGCTTGTGCAGACAATGTCTTTAGGTAGTAGCAGTAGATAATGACAGGCCGCAACTTTTCTACTAGACTGGCAAAGTCAGGACTTTTTTGTTTTCCAAAAAAAAAAATTATTTGTCAATTTAACCTTTGTAACGCGATCACGAAAACTGGCATGACTGCGAAAGAAATCCCGACTGGACGCATCTGCAGGCGACCCCCTGCGTTGGAGTAAAAACAGGAGCGGAATCACTCCGGTGATTATGCTAATTAAAAGATGTTGGCTGGTATTGACAACGAATCAAAGTGCAGCTGTATACGTCATATATTATCTATGTTAATGCACGTGACCTTTCACTTCTGAGGTCACGGAGATTTTGAAAGACCACTTATATTTATTGGACATTTAAATTGACTTGTTATCAGTAAACATGGATGAAAGTATCGCCGTTGCACTTACAAAAGTTAAAGTATCCATCTCTGCGATCGTATCGAATCAGCCTTTAACAGGTCACGTTTACTTTCACACACACACACACACACCCACTCATGAATAATCAATGACATCTTGAATAATTAATATCAGTCAAATGCTAGCGGTCAGAAGGTACCTTACCACTGGTATTTACCCTATTCCTGCATTTGCATATATCCCCAGTTCAGGGTTGAGTGATTTGAACAGCAGCAGAGACTACTTGGTTCATTCATCTGTTCCTAATCCGAGGTTTGTATTGTTCTTGACTAATTCATAATTCATCTAAGTAAGAATTATTTATTTTAGGGTTTTGTAGATTGACAGTCATTGGAAAACCCTCAGACTCGTGGTCGAGGAAAACAACACCAACTGCGGTCACACTGACATTGCATATGCTGGACTTTGGATCAGTCTGAAACTTGGCCTTGTATTTGTTGGATAAGTTCAATGTTGTTGTTTTTTATTTTACCTATCACCAAGACAGGTTATTGATAGTTGATAGTACAGGATTGGGTTAGAACATAAAAACGTAACAAGTGTGACATTTAAATTGGTGGTGGTGGGGGTGTTCGATGAAAAAGGAGATCTTAAACTAACTATCAAGAACTACAAATCATTTTTTAATGGCTTTCCATATGGTCGATCACAAATGAAAAATGTCATAGAAAATTTGTTTTACCATCACTTAGTGTTTTGCTATTTGTTGATGTAATTTGTTTTTAGTGGTCAACCCCTTTAAGAGCAAGCTGTCAATCACTGGAATTTTAGGAGTGACATTATTGAAATCATTGTTCATGGTGTTTTAAAAACTATTGTATGCAAATATTAACATGTTCCCAATTGATCATCATCTTCCATTCAAAGGTTGACCTAAGGGATTGACCAATAACAAATCTGGGGGATGGTGGATTTGAAATAAGTGCATCTGCACACAAACATTTGATAAAAATAGCTTGGTAAATAATTACAGAAAACAGACGCACACATTTTGATGGAGAGAAAAGCGGGAACAAATCAAAGGAGCATCCTGACTAAAATGTAGCTAAAAAATTAAATGAAGGAAAAACAAAAATTTGTATAAACTTATCACCATCTTGAATAGTTTCTAATTTCATGTTTATAGTGTAGAATTGTTGATTGAATATTCTGTGTGACATCCTAATATAAGGGAAGACCAGAAATGATTTAAAGTGGTAAATATTAATGGTTGATTGGTTGGTTCAAGGGTGGATTATTATAAACTTGGGGGGGGCAATGGCAGAAAAAAATTTCAAAATTTTTCCCTCATTTAATTATTTGCTATTTCCCATGATAGATTTACTCTATTTTTTCCCACTGTGTAAAATATCTTTTTTGTTGATTGCTGCAGAATTTGTTTTCCTTGCAATTTTTTTTTCACTTCTGCCATCCTCTCTTATCGCTATCCCTTATCACATCATCACTCAACCATGCTCAACCCAATTATCACATTCATTAAATACCTGATTCAGATGTGACTCTAGGTGGCGCTGTTTGTAATCAAATTCTGTTTGTAGTAAAATCTTCTAATAGTGACAAACACTATTGGTCAACTTTGTTTCAGATGTCACAGTTTATCGGAAGAGTCAATGTAGCCTTATTTGGACTTGGTCGAGCTGGTCTCATTCATTTTGAAAACTTAATAGCAAGCTATAGAGTGGCTCTGAAATGGATTATTGAAGAGGACGTGGAAAAAGCAAATAATGTAGTACAGAAATATATGTTGAATGATACCAGAGTGATACATGGTAATGAAATAAATCTTGTCTTGCAGGATAACAGGTATGTATGATTTAGTTTCATTAAATGCCACAGTAGAAACAATGTCAAAATTGATAATTTGTCTACTAGTATGAGGCAGAGAAAAAAAATTGTGTGGTTCCTATAATCCCAACCTACCCTGTCTTTACACTGGCCGAGCCTAGACTTTTTTGGTCATGTTCAAAAAAAATGTTGTAAAATCATGCAATGCTTTGAATGAATTAAAGAACTTGAACTTGAACTTTGCTAAACTTCGAAACAACTTTAAACCTGATTTTATATGACAATTATATCTGCAAAACAGTTCTTGTTTGCAAGAACAAAAAAAAACGCAGTTGTTAATAAAGAAAAACTATGTAAGAAAAAATGAAAATAAAAAACCTACTTTATTTTTTGAAAAGCATGTTGTAGGAACCAAAACATTTTTTTATTCGTCTATTAAGAAGAACATACCTAGTAGTAGGACATGAAATCCTAACATTGGAGCAAAAACTTGTCAAATAATGTCCTTCGGGCTTTTTGTTTTGACCTGTTACATCATTCCATTTTAATGAAATGGCAAGCAAAATATTTGTACACTGGGACTAGTGGAATGCATTATTTTGCGAGTGTTGTGATTGATCCTTCGGGTCAACTGAGTTTAATACTAGTGGTTAATTCATCTGAGTCATTGGGCCAGCATATTTCCCAAAACCTGTAAGCACAATACAGGATATATAAGCATGAAGTTTTTAATATAAATGATAACACTGTTTTAATATTATTGAGACATACCTGATTGTTTGCGGTTATGCTTGAAGTTAAAATATATTTTTCCTTGGAATGTATTTAAAGCCAAAGAAAGGCCATTTTTGGTGACAAGCGATTCCATAATTTTATCACAAATTCATACATGATGCTATGATGCATTGTGGTTTAGTTTAAAAAAAAAGTCCCTAAAAATAAAAAAAATTCAAAATTTTTCAACAATTTATTTTTAGTTATCATATTTGCTTTAAGTAGTGTGTTCGAACACCAATAAATCTTTTGAAACTAAACCAGATGTATTACTTGCATTTCTAGAAATACTAATTGCAAATGTTGTTTTCCTTGGTGGCCATGTTTTTTTTATTCTGTCCTTTTAATTTTGCTGGAGGATGAGGTACATGTTTATGGTGGATTTTTGTCTGGTGGCGTTAATAATCATTCTTGGTGTAATTTTCAGCCAAACTTTATCAAGCTTGGTTAAGTTTGATTTTAGTTTATTTTGTGTGAAGCAGTTCATGAAATATCAGAAAAAAAAATTGGTGTTTCTTGCTATAGATTCCCTGGTAAAGTGGAATATCTTATTCACCGGCAGAGAGGGGGAAACACGTTAATGACATATTCTGCTTGAATTTCAGTATTGACGCAGTTATTATCTGCACACCCACTTGGACGCATGAATCAATAATACGGGCTTCAATAAAAGCAGGTGTAGTATGGTATCATAGCAATTAGTGTGGTACCTGGCCATGAGTTTGAACATGCAATTTTGCTCTCTCCCTCTCTTCAGTACTGCTATACACGTATGTCAGTGCCACAACCCATTAGAGAATGTCAAAAATTGTCATACACTATATAGAATTCTTTGCCAATATATGTTCGTTGTTAAATCGTCAAAATGCTAAGATATGCGTTAATGAATTTTAGTTTTACGAGATTGACCATTAGAAACTCATGAATTCTTTGTTTACAGCAGCGTTTTATTTCAGAATTATGTTGTAACATTTTTATTGACTCCCATGTGCGAAGCACAAAATGGGAGTCTTTGCAGTTAGTGTGTCTGTATGTGTGTACTTGGATTGCTATATGTTGCGAGGACAAAAATACAGATATATAGCTACTTCCGAGGACATACACACCTTCCGAGGACCTTTTTCATAGTCCTCGGAAAACATAATTTATATTAATAGTTAATTCGATTATTAATACGTTTTGCGTAGCTTAGGTTTAGTATCGGGGGAAGGTATGGTTCACGTTATATTAATATTAATATAATTATACCATACCTTACCCCGATACTAAACCTAAGCTTCGCAAACATTTCTATGTTCAGTCACGGGATATTCAACTCTTGTTTAATTAAACTTAATTAAAATGCAATTCTCCATTGTATTGCATTGTAATTGAGTTTAATTAAACTCCAATTAAAACGCAACCCTATATAGGAACGCGTTTTAATCGAGTTCATATCGCAACTATATTAAAAGTTAATTCAACTATATTAAAAGTTAATCCAATGGAGTCCTCGGAACATATTGCAATACAAGTATGTGTGTGTGTGTGTGTGTGTGTGTGTGTGTGTGTGTGTACTTGGATTGCTATATGTTGTGAGGACAAAAATACATATATATAGCTACTTCCGAGGACATACACACCTTCCGAGGACCTTTTTCATAGTCCTCGGAAAACATAATTTATATTAATAGTTAATTCGATTATTAATACATTTTGCGTAGCTTAGGTTTAGTATCGGGGGAAGGTATGGTTCACGTTATATTAATATTAATATAATTGTACCATACCTTACCCCGATACTAAACCTAAGCTTCGCAAACATTTCTATGTTCAGTCACGGGATATTCAACTCTTGTTTAATTAAACCTAATTAAAATGCAATTCTCCATTGTATTGCATTGTAATTGAGTTTAATTAAACTCCAATTAAAACGCAACCCTATATAGGAACGCGTTTTAATCGAGTTCATATCGCAACTATATTAAAAGTTAATTCAACTATATTAAAAGTTAATCCAATGAAGTCCTCGGAACATATTGCAATACAAGTATGTGTGTGTGTGTACTTGGATTGCTATATGTTGCGAGGACAAAAATACAGATATATAGCTACTTCCGAGGACATACACACCTTCCGAGGACCTTTTTCATAGTCCTCGGAAAACATAATTTATATTAATAGTTAATTCGATTATTAATACGTTTTGCGTAGCTTAGGTTTAGTATCGGGGGAAGGTATGGTTCACGTTATATTAATATTAATATAATTATACCATACCTTACCCCGATACTAAACCTAAGCTTTGCAAACATTTCTATGTTCAGTCACGGGATATTCAACTCTTGTTTAATTAAACTTAATTAAAATGCAATTCTCCATTGTATTGCATTGTAATTGAGTTTAATTAAACTCCAATTAAAACGCAACCCTATATAGGAACGCGTTTTAATCGAGTTCATATCGCAACTATATTAAAAGTTAATTCAACTATATTAAAAGTTAATCCAATGTAGTCCTCGGAACATATTGCAATACAAGTATGTGTGTGTGTGTGTGTGTGTGTGTGTGTGTGTGTATGTGTGTCCGACTGTTCCACTGCTATCTCAAGAACCATACATCGGTTTTTGATGAAACTTGGTGCATAGATGCTCTGGGCCAGTGCGCAGATTTGATTAGGTTTTGGTAACAATCCATGCTCATTAATTACCTAATTTGCATGATAATTATCTATTTTTTAGTGGTTTCATGACTGTTCCACTGATATCTAAACAACCACTCATTGGATTTTGTTGAAACTTGGTACATAGATGCTCTGAACTAATGCTAGGTTTTGATTAGGTTTTGGTAAAAATCCATGCTCGTTAATTACCTAATTTGCATGATAATTAGCTAACTTTTTGCTGTTCTATGACTGTTCCACTGATATCTAAAGAACCACTCATTGGATTTTGATGAAACTTGGTACATAGATGCTCTGAACATATGCGCAGATTTAATTAGTTTTTGGTAAATATCCGTGCATATTAATTACCTAATTTGCATGATAATTAGCTAACTTTTTGCTGTTCTATGACTGTTCCACTGATATCTAAAGAACCACTCTTTGGATTTTGATGAAACTTGGTACATAGATGCTCTGAACTAATGCTAGGTTTTGATTAATTTTTGGTAATAATCCGTGGATACTAATTACCTAATTTGCATAATGATTAGTCAATTTTCGGTTTTCCACTGATATCTCAAGTACTAATCATCACTTTTCAATGAAACTTGGTACATAGATGTCATATGACACTGCACAGACCTGATAGTTTTTATGGTAATATCAGTGCATATGATTACCTAATTTACATAATTTATTAATGCATATTAATCACCTAATTTGCATAATTAGTTAATTTTCAGCTTTTCCACGGGTATCTCAAGTACTAATCATCGCATTTCAATGAATCTAGAATTAAGCAGAGACCCAATTAGTTTTTGGTAAATATTTGTGCATATTAATCACCTAATTTGCATAATTAACCAATTTCCAACTTTCACACTGATATCTAAAGTACTAATTTCCATTTTAATGAAACTTAGTACAAAGATGCTCTAGGACAATGTACAAACCTAATTAGTTTGGCGTAAAACTCTGTTCATATTATTTCCCTAATTAGCATAATAATTCATAATTTTTTGGTTCTAATCACATTTCAATTAAACTTGGTACATAGAGTTTTTGTTACATTGTGCAGACCTCATTAGTTTTACAATGAAATCTGTTCATGTTAATTTTCTGATTTGCATAATTAGTTTTCAGCTAAGTAATTTCAAATTATATTTAATGTGTCTCCAATACTCTCAGCACATGGGAGTTCTTTATAAGCTTTCTTTGATTTCAAATGTGTGTGGTTATTTTTTTTCTTCACTTTGCTGTAAATTTTTTTTCTTCAAGATTTGTTTAAATTTACCTTCATAGTTTTTAATGGTCAACTTCTAAGGTTTTAATAGTAAATGTCAGGTCATTGAACTCTTGAGTGATTGAGGCAATCGATAATTTGATTCATGAGTTCATTGATAAAAACATTAATTAAAAGCATTCATATACCAGTAGATACACACCATTTCACGCTTATAATCTGCGAGGTGGAATATATTTATTATTTGCGAAATGCCAATAATGTTTGTTCTATGTTCAACCAGTACACTGAGAAAAACAAATCATGTAACAGAACCAGTATGATTTCTGCCCGAATAAAACTTGTAATGATGACTGTATGTTTATTTTGGAGCTAAGAAGAGTACCGGTAATAACATTTTTGTCCGCTGTTACATTGTATAAACCAGCTCAATAAACAAGTGATATATCAGGGGATAATCTTAAAATATCATTATATTAACAGCTCTCTAATAGGTTTAATTTTTTTTATGTATACCGGGTACCCGTCAATAAAAAAAAATCCTGTAAACCACGTGATTTTGTTGTCAGTGCTTTTAGTGTACACCAAAAAATCATAATATTTTAAATCAGTGACAATTTCCTGGTGGGTCAGATTAACAATTGTAAAGTTTAGTTTTTGTGATCGTCATTAAATAATTATTAATCTACAAACTGTTTTTTTAACGGTCACTGTTATCAGCCATAATCACTTATTTGTAAAATGATCATCTAATTCTCATATTTTAAGAACTACTAGTATATTCATACATTTCAAATGCTAATGATTGCTTTCGTTTTTTCAGGTAAACATGTGTTTTGTGAGAAGCCGATTGGTAAGTCGATTGCTAGCACACAGAGCTGCTATGAGGAAGCACAGAAGAACAATAAAGTCCTTCTGTGTGCATTCAACAGGTGAGATGTCTAACTGTAGTGGTACTGTTAATTTTTGTGCTGGTCTGCGCAAGTTTAAAGGCCTACGTGTAGGGTATATAATAATTTGATGAGAGCTTATCTCCCAAAATGGCGACAAAAACATTTATTTTCAATGACGTGATTATATTGCCATCGTGTAATGTTGGTGATGTAGTTTTTACCCCAAATAAGAACAAATTTAAATGTTTGAACAAGTACTGATAGTTTTTTTACGGAAAGGTAAATTCTATTATTTTTGATGCTATATGTATGTATAGACCAATTTCCATTCTCTGTGAGATTCCGTGTTATGCATAAAATCAAATGTAAAAACAGGACAAAAAAGGTCATTGTGTCATAGTGGCGACAAACATAGTGTGAAATTCAATAAACACGTATTTTAATGGATATTTCCATGCTTAATAATGTGCTGCACACATTTGATGATGGTCAATTTCGATTAAGTAAGGGTATCTGAACGCAATATTCCCCTGTCAAAGATTGGCCTTTCGATGTGAGCTACGAAATAAAGAAATTCAAGCTCAAAATCAAATCGTTTGATTGTTGAGGCAAACGTCTTTCACACAACTCGCAAGATCTCGTAGTTGAATGAAAAATCACATATTAAAGTTGCTATCTACAGTTTTAAGCATGCTTGATAATAATTTGCAATTTTCTCGTCTGTAGACGGTTTGATCCAGGAGTACGTCAGGTCCAGCAAAAAAGCAGAAATGGTGTAGTAGGACAGATACAACACATCAAGACAATCAGTCGCGATGCTCCATTATCACCATTATCATTTTTAAAACTATCTGGTAAGTGTTCTTAGTGAGTGATCTAAAAGCCAGAAGCTGTGGCTTCTTTTAAAATGGTACAATGCATCAGAATGGACTTGGCTTCTATTAGAGCATCTGCACATATGAGAAATGGTGAAATTTGGGTTTTCAATTGTTCAAAAAGAATGGATGTGGCTTCCAATACAAATTGTATGGTACTCAAATGGTAAGTAGAGACTAACTATTATTAACTGTCTGGAGTAATTTCTAGAAAAATTTATTGATGTTTGGTAGAAGTTTATTAACGGGAAATTATGGTTTGACCTCTGTGCGTCCGTGCATCCCGACCTATATCTTAGATATGCCTGAACTGATTACATTCAAACTTAACACGTACATCATACATAATATTATACATATTTCACGATCTGATTCAAGATGGCTGAATGGCGGCTGTTTTTGTGCTGAAAAGTCATCAAAATAAAGCATTTATGGATGAATTTTGTTGAAACTTGGTGCATACGTTGGACATTAGGGGACCTTAATGCATGTCATTTTGTTTTTCAGATCGGATGAAAAATGGGTGACTGGCAGCCATTTTGTTTTAATGAATGCAGTTCTAGTGTCGTATCTCTGAAATGATTTGACTTAAAAAAAATTTTATATTCATTCTACATCATGTTATAGATATACAGATGGACGACTAGTGGCTATTTTGTTTTAATTAATGCTGTTCCACAGCAATATCTCTCAATATGGACAAGTACTCCTTTGACGATCATATACAAGGCGACTGAATTTCAATCATTTCAGTATCAATCAAGCATCGGCTTCTGAATCAATATCTTTGACATGTTTATGTTTGAGCTATATTACTATAAACAAAATTATATATCATAAGTTTGATAACTAACAGGAAGTGTGCCATGCATGTCTTTTTTATTATTGATATAAGTTGATAGTATTAATATTGGTACACATAAGTTATATGTATTATTTTTGCAGGGAAAAAATCTTTCAACTAATTGCTGAAAAAAAAAATTTGCAAAATTCGGGGTCAGAATTTTTTGGGGGGGACCAATCTTTTGGCCATTTCAAACGTCTGATGTGGACCCAGTGCCCAACTGGTGAAATATCGTAATATTGAACTACCCAGAATGCCATATTAGATTTACAGTTAATCAATAGTATGTTTGCATGTGCAGCGCATACTATCTCGCGTAGAATCAACTCCTCCATTGTGGCGTTGTCGTTCATTATTTTTGTAGTAACATGGACTGCATGTTTATTTTGAAAATACATCATTATTATATTACAGGTGGTATATTCCATGATTGCGCTGTGCATGACATAGATGTTATATGTTGGATAATGGGAGATACACCAACTACCGTTTATACTCAAGGCCACGCATTCAATCCCGATATTGCAGATATGGACGATATTGACACAGTCGCCATTACAATGAAGTTTGCAAGTGGAGCCATAGGCACCATTGATTTGAGCAGATTCGCTGCGTATGGATATGATCAAAGGCTTGAGGTATCTATTTTCATCCCAAAAAATCAATAATAATTTAATCGAAAATAATTCTATTAATTCGTGTTAATGAAAAAACAATTATTTTCACTACTAACTGTAGTGGTGTTAGAATCTTTTGAAGACTTCATTAACTTAAACCCCCCCCCCACACACACACACACACACACGCAAAAAGAACTCGGATGAGCTGCATCATTTTGTGGACCTGAAAATACATTGGCTGTTTGAAAAGTCTTAAATCCCACATAAAATGTTTTTTTATCAGGAGGGGGGGTGTTACAAGATCCTTAAATTTGTAATGAATTATGTATTTTTTTGTCCTTCAATGTTGTGTACTAAATTTTTTGCTGAGTAGCATCCTCAAGATGAAAGTACTAAAACAACACATAGTAACACAACTGGGTCTTTCATATGGGCATTATTCTCCATACTTCTCGTTACATTGCATCTGTTTTTTACGACTAAAAATATATTAGTTAAATCAATTCTAATTTATTATTAGGTGTTCGGCAACAAAGGAATGGTACAGAATCATAATTCCAAGTTTTGTGATATGTCTAGTCATGGAACCGGCGGGGAATCCTTGCATCCTATTCTGCCGTCATTCAAAGAAAGATATGCACAAGCCTACCAACAAGAATTAGAACACTTCTTGGACACTGTAACCGGTAAGTTGTCATGGTAACTATAATTCAAATCATAGTGACAATGTTCGAGGTGTTTCTAGTTCATTAGTTACTGTTATCCCTGTTTTTAGCTTTGTTGCCATCAGAGCTGACAGACAGAGCTGTTAGTATAGGTAATTGTCTAGGAGTGTTGTTTTGTTTCTTTCTCTGTCACTGACATGGTTTGTTCTAAATTAGTGTTAAACTATAAGATGTATGACACTTTTGAGAACTTACAGCAATTCCAGGCACTGATTTGACGCTGAAGTAGTGCTAGATGTTGATAACTTACTACAATAGGTTACACACCTTGTTTTCAAATTTACAGAAGTTGTTACAAATAATGCAGACAGCATGTCTGCAATTTGAAGCGCACTGGAAGAAAGCTCCGCACATAAAAGTGGCGGTACATTAGTTTTGAATTTCTCCTCAAATAAACGATCGAGGCTCTCAACTTAGTTTCGTACTTCAATTTGCGTCACATGTTATTTCAGTGAGAGGGCATAACGTGGTGGCACTGTAAAGAACGTTATTTTACAGAACCAGCTGACCGTCTGATCATGACAGAATTCTTGATCAAAGTGCATTATTCCTACTATAGAAATATCCGTATCACGCCGATGTATATAACTGAAAGCTGCCTGCAACAAATGTCCTTTGGAGACTTCATCAAGTATATCAATAATGAAATTGAATACATAATTAGAATGGGTGTTATTCGATTATTAGTTCTCGACGATGAGAACCAAAAGGTTGATGTGCCACCAAATAATATCACTGGCAACACACGTCGAGGGAGGGTTGCCGCTATACACAAGTAGTTTTTGTCGAATTTCCCGTTCGTAAATGCGCGGTCGCAATGGTTTAAAATATTCGACATAGTCTATAACGTTCTCAGTTTCCTGGCAGGATACTCTCGGTGGTAACAAACCGTTTGACGATATTATAAGCTGCCTGCTTTGAAACACCATTTGGATCTCCAATCTCAACAAATGACAGTCCACGAAAATACAAATTGACAACTCTTGTTCTCATTTCAACTGGTTATTTGACTCTTTGCTTCTCCATTGTGGTGCTTAAACAACTTGGACATATGCTGATTTCTAAACACGCAATCGACACGATGACCGACCAAAAGTGAATGAAAGACAGACGCGCATCAAAGTCTAGGTGTACCTGACTTTGTAGCAAAAATAGAAAACATTGTGGGCAATATCTGTCAATTATTCCTCTGATTTGCAGCCGATGTTTATATTTCTAGTTACAACTTATGTAAATGTGAAAACAAAGTGTGTAACCTATTGTAGTAAGTTATCAACATCTAGCACTACTTCAGCGTCAAATCAGTGCCTGGAATTGCTATAAAAACAGCTCAATTTTGTGATCAAGTAGAATTTGAGGAGCTGATAAATCCAAAAAATAATTTCTTGTTTGTTTTTGTTAAACTTGTTTTTCCGCTATTTCACCCAAGAGTACCATTGTTCATAGACTTCTGAAACTTCCCAGGCACAATGGAAACTATAAGAACTGGTGTACCTAACGTTCAGAATTTTGATTGGTCATCTATTTTGGCAGCCATCTTGGATTGAAATTAAAATGGGAAGTGGCTATTTGATGGGAATTGGCCATTTGACCATTTCTATTCTGATGGTCTAGGCGAGAAAAGAAAGGTTAAGTCATAGTAACCTTGACATATAGACTACCACATTCCTGAATCCATGCCATATATTAAGCCATATTCATATTCTACTATCAGACTTTAAACTTGGACCTGACGAATTCCTCAATCTTAACATTTCAAATTATATTTGCAGGTGTGTCCAACAAGTGCGAGGTGTCCTGTGAAGAAGCTGTACGCTGCTCCATGGTGGCAGAAGCTTGCGAAAGATCATATAAACTTGGCAGATCTGTTAGTATTGTGGATGGTAAAATGGTCCTGTAAAAAGATTTATGATTATTTACATCTGAGCTTAATATTATTATTTAATATTCTGCTGCTTCTTTATCTCACATTATTGGTCAGTCTGTGTATATCAAAAAAAAAATATTGTAAAAATACTAATGTACAGTGATCAAGGAATATTTCGTGTCGTCTTGTATTTCTTAGATGCAATAAATATGTGTTTATTTGGAATTTACATTGTACCAGTGATATGTATTTCAGGCATGAGCCTCACAACACAAATTCAGTGGGCTAAATTGGCCACAAATAAATTTAAGTAAATCTTTTTCAGTTATGGCTAATTTTGCGAGTATGAGTGCTGTGATTTGATTAAGGTAATAATTTTCACTTTTAATCAACATATGCTAGGAAATGCTTTAATATCTTAATTACAGTATGTATGTGGGGAGATTCATTTGAATTATTGATCTTTTATTCATAACCATATTTTCTTCGTATTTCATTTTTTGCATGTAATACTATGAGAAACTAGCACACCCAGTTTTTAATTTGGGCAATATTGTTTTGAACGTCGGTGTAAACACCACATTCGTAATCTGGCAATGAGAACGCCTCCCACCCTACAAATTGTTACTTGACGCGATCTATGGCAACATTGTATGTTTTGAGCAGTTGCTTTCCAGTTGTTAATGAGTTAACATCTGTATTACGTTGTTGTTGAAGAATAAACAAAATTGAGTTCTAGTTTACATGACGTGTCTGTTTCAGTGTTCACTTCCGTGACTGAGAAGACCCGAACCTTCCCTTTCCCCACAATGTATATAAAAAATTTAAACATATGAGCAGAATAGTTGCATTGTAATTAGTATGCAAATTAGCTAATTAACATAACCAGATTAACTGCTAAGTGGTATTGGACATTAAACTACAGGGCTCGAAATATTCAAATAATTATAAATGTCTCTCCATTGATATACTATAATAACGAACTATAGTTATACAAGCATGGATAAGAAGAAGCTGATGTACTGTGCAGAAACAACTAAAATGAAGAAACAGATTTTGTTAGACTATTCAGTTTGGATGTCGTCTTATAGTTCAGAAATCAATTCAATAAATAAATATGAATTACATGTACTTGATTGATACTGCGAGTGAACCATACTTCACATCAATCGATTGAGGAAAAAAAAGTGGATATGCTCCAGAAAGACTGGGGCTGCTTTTCATTTGGTTAATCTCAAAACTGGTCGAACCAAGTAACTGTAACTGAGCAAACGTTTGTATGCGACACTGCATATTTTAAATAAGATGGTTTGTTAGCTATAGTTCATATTTCATTACCTTTTATAAATTATTGTTATATAATTTGTTGTTACTGTACTATGTGTAATTTTGTTAGCCATTGTATTTGAGATATGCTATCCAGTTAAATTTGTATGTTCACTTGTAATCACAACCGATTTTTAACATTGTCAGACTAACTGCTGTCATATCTGTTAATATTTGAGTGTGGAAACACTGTTCTTATAACCTGTAAAAATTCATCCCAAAAAGGAAGCAGATTGAATTTATTGTTTAATGAAGGCAATATTGCGTTTTAACAATATAGCCATTTTTGCTGTATAATTTTTGGAGAACTGGACATTCATTGATAAAAAAAAGAGTGTTGTCAGTGACCAGCATTTGTCCAAGTAGTCTTGTTTATTTTGATTAATTTGTTTCACATTTACAGTACTTTTTCTCACATTAAAGATTTAGCAATACTATCAGTAGTTGAAAGTGCATTGTGTGTGTGATATTTATATAGCAATGATTAAATATGTTTCATTTCGTAGTTGCAATCATTTTCGATTCTTGAAGATGCATCATTCTGAGTAGCATATTAGGAAGTATCCCATTATCTTATTAATATGCACAAATATGCAAGACTATCTGATAGCACAAATATGCAAGACTAATTAATATGCAAGACTATCTAATTAATATGCACAAATATGCAAGACTATCTAATATGCACAAATATCTAATATGCACAAATATGCGAAACTAATATACAAAACTAATGTGCACAAATATGCAAAACTATCTAATATGCACAAATATGCAAGACTGTCTAATATGCACAAATGTGCAAGACTAATATGCATAAATATCTACTGCACAAATATGCGAGACGAATATGCAAGACTATCTAATTAATATGCACAAATATGCAAGACTATCTAATAGCACAAATATGCAAGTCTAACTAATATGCAAGACTATCTAATTAATATGCACAAATATGCATGACTAATATGCACTAATATGCGACACTAATATACAAAACTAATGTGCACAAATATGCAAAACTATCTAATATGCACAAATATTCAAAACTATCTAATATGCACAAATATGCAAGACTAATTAATATGCAAGACTATCTAATTAATATGCACAAATATGCAAGAGTAATTAATATGCACAAATATGCAAGACTCTAATAGCACAAATATGCAGTCTAATTAATATGCAAGACTATCTAATTAATATGCACAAATATGCAAGACTAATTAATATGCACAAATATCTAATATGCACACATATGCAAGACTAATATACAAGACTATCTAATGTGTACAAATATGCAAAACTATCTAATAAGCACAAATATGCAAGACTATCTAATTAATATGCACACATATATAATATGCACAATTATGTAAGACTAGAATTCCCCACACAGTGTAGATAGTGACATAACTATTGACAACCAAAAACAAATCAAGTAAATAGTTCCAGCCAATTATTCGGCCTATGAGTCATAGCTTTATAATAAACAATATTCATACAAACGATGCTATACACTAATAGACTTCCAAAAAATGTGAATTATTTTTCGTATATTTTTCAAAAAAAAATTAGCAAAGTCTTTCACATTATCCTATGAAAATAACTTTTTAAACGTTTTGTTTTACAGACATAGAACCTGGCAAGTCGTGCAAAAATTATCCCTAATGTCTTCAATTAAATATAAAGCGAGTTTCTTCCTCGACCACATAACCACATAACCACAAAACTGTCATGAATTTGTCTTTGCGTATCTGTTGACCGACTTAATTAGCTGATTATTAGCGAATTGCTGTGTTATGTCTGTCATCGTTTAGGCCTATTTGAAGTTTTGGACGGAACTTGGCTCAGTGATTTGGAACTAATTTCGAGATATCCGTTGCGATTCTGACAGTTGGTATCCATAGTTATTAATGTAGTGAACGATTAATCAAAAGATATGACGTATTCAGTACTTAGTGTGATTGGCTTTATGATTGAAGGTTACGCCCTAGAGTCTTTGTACTGCTTTGTAATTGGTTAGAGCACCGTCCCTCAACACGGTGGACGGTGGTTAGAGTTGTGAAAATGAATAAAGAGAGTTTGAGTTGGTCTTGGGGAGCAGAGCACGATAGACGCAGTCTGAGAGTCGAGGGCAGTCCTGGAGAGCCTTGGGGCGAGTGTTGACGCAGTCTAAGAGAGTCTTGGGGACTTTTCCCCAGGGCGCTGTGTCTTATAGAGTGCTCGATTGACCGACTAAGACGAGAGCTGAAACGTATTTCGTTGTGTGTGTCTTATTTGACTGTAAAGTATAAGTGACTTCCCCGATCCCGTACCTCAATGGGACGAGATATAGAGACGAGACGAGATTCCCCCTGACAAGTGTGGAGAACCCGAGAGAAAGAATTTCCCCCTGATATAACCATAACCACATAACCCGACAATTCACGATCACAAACATCCAGATGCTCGTATCTCCCCGTTTTAATTATCTGAATGGTACAGTCTAATAACTGTAAATGCATTAATTATACACTTTCATTTCGCTGTTAAGGGAAATCTGCTAAATTAAATCTGAACAATTCAAATAACAATAGAACTCAGTTTCCTCGACAAATTCATGAAATTGAAACACAGTGAATATGATCACAACAGTGAAATTTAATGTCGGTCAAAATAAATCGTTTCACAGTGACTAACTTGGCAATTACTGAATGGAATATTAAACAGCTAATCTCTGGATTGTATTCGTATTTAAGTACAATAGGTTCAACGTTTAGGCTTGTGCAGACAATGTCTTTAGGTAGTAGCAGTAGATAATGACATGCCGCAACTTTTCTACTAGACTGGCAAAGTCAGGACTTTTTTGTTTTCCAAAAAAAAAAATTATTTGTCAATTTAGCCTTTGTAACGCGATCACGAAAACTGGCATGACTGCGAAAGAAATCCCGACTGGACGCATCTGCAGGCGACCCCCTGCGTTGGAGTAAAAACAGGAGCGGAATCACTCCGGTGATTATGCTAATTAAAAGATGTTGGCTGGCATTGACAACGAATCAAAGTGCAGCTGTATACATCATATATTATCTATGTTAATGCACGTGACCTTTCACTTCTGAGGTCACGGAGATTTTGAAAGACCACTTATATTTATTGGACATTTAAATTGACTTGTTTTCAGTAAACATGGATGAAAGTATCGCCGTTGCACTTATAAAAGTTAAAGTATCCATCTCTGCAATCGTATCGAATCAGCCTTTAACAGGTCACGTTTACTTTCACACACACACACACCCACTCATGAATAATCAATGACATCTTGAATAATTAATATCAGTCAAATGCTAGCGGTCAGAAGGTACCTTACCACTGGTATTTACCCTATTCCTGCATTTGCATATATCCCCAGTTCAGGGTTGAGTGATTTGAACAGCAGCAGAGACTACTTGGTTCATTCATCTGTTCCTAATCCGAGGTTTGTATTGTTCTTGACTAATTCATAATTCATCTAAGTAAGAGTTATTTATTTTAGGGTTTTGTAGATTGACAGTCATTGAAAAACCCTCAGACTCCGTCGTGGTCGAGGAAAACAACACCAACTGCGGTCACACTGACATTGCATATGCTGGACTTTGGATCAGTCTGAAACTTGGCCTTGTATTTGTTGTTAACTTTTATCAGTTCAATGTTTTTTTTTTTTTATTTTACCTATCACCAAGACAGTTTATTGATAGTTGATTATACAGGATTGGGTTAGAACATAAAAACGTAACAAGTGTGACATTTAAATTGGTGGTGGTGGGGGTGTTCGATGAAAAAGGAGATCTTAAACTAACTATCAAGAACTACAAATCAATTTTTAATGGCTTTCCATATGGTCGATCACAAATGAAAAATGTCATAGAAAATTTGTTTTACCATCATTTAGTGTTTTGCTATTTGTTGATGTAATTGGTTTTTAGTGGTCAACCCCTTTAAGAGCAAGCTGTCAATCACTGGAATTTTAGGAGTGACATTATTGAAATCATTGTTCATGGTGTTTTAAAAACTATTGTATGCAAATATTAACATGTTCCCATTTTATCATCCTCTTCCATTCAAAGGTTGACCTAAGGGATTGACCAATAACAAATCTGGAGGATGGTGGATTTGAAATAAGTGCATCTGCACACAAAAATTTGATAAAAATAGCTTGGTAAAAAATTACAGAAAACAGACGCACACATTTTGATGGAGAGAAAAGCGGGAACAAATCAAAGGAGCATCCTGACTAAAATGTAGCTAAAAAATTAAGTGAAGGAAAAACAAATATTTTTATAAACTTATCACCATCTTGCATAGTTTCTAATTTCATGTTTATAGTGTAGAATTGTTGATTGAATATTCTGTGTGATATCCTAATATAAGGGAAGACCAGAAATGATTTAAAGTGGTAAATATTAATGGTTGATTGGTTGGTTCAAGGGTGGATTATTATAAACTGGGGGGGGGGCAATGGCAGAAAAAAATTTCAAAATTTTCCCCTCACCTAATTATTTGCTATTTCCCATGATAGATTTACTCTATTTTTTCCCACTGTGTAAAATATCTTTTTTGTTGATTGCTGCAGAATTTGTTTTCCTTGCATTTTTTTTCACTTCTGCCATCCTCTCTTATAGCTATCCCTTATCACATCATCACTCAACCATGCTCAACCCAATTATCACATTCATTAAATACCTGATTCAGATGTGACTCTAGGTGGCGCTGTTTGTAATCAAATTCTGTTTGTAGTAAAATCTTCTAATAGTGACAAACACTATTGGTCAACTTTGTTTCAGATGTCACAGTTTATCGGAAGAGTCAATGTAGCCTTATTTGGACTTGGTCGCGCTGGTCTCATTCATTTTGAAAACTTAATAGCAAGCTATAGAGTGGCTCTGAAATGGATTATTGAAGAGGACGTGGAAAAAGCAAATAATGTAGTACAGAAATATATGTTGAATGATACCAGAGTGATACATGGTAATGAAATAAATCTTGTCTTGCAGGATAACAGGTATGTATGATTTAGTTTCATTAAATGCCACAGTAGAAACAATGTCAAAATTGATAATTTGTCTACTAGTATGAGGCAAAGAAAAAAAATTGTGTGGTTCCTATAATCCCAACCTACCCTGTCTTTACACTGGCCGAGCCTGGACTTTTTTGGTCATGTTAAAAAAAAATGTTGTAAAATCATGCAATGCTTTGAATGAATTAAAGAACTTGAACTTGACCTTTGCTAAACTTCGAAACAACTTTAAACCTGATTTTATATGACATTTATATCTGCAAAACAGTTCTTGTTTGCAAGAACAAAAAAAAACGCAGTTGTTAATAAAGAAAAACTATGTAAGAAAAAATGAAAATAAAAAACCTACTTTATTTTTTGAAAAGCATGTTGTAGGAACCAAAACATTTTTTTATTCGTCTATTAAGAAGAACATACCTAGTAGTAGGACATGAAATCCTAACATTGGAGCAAAAACTTGTCAAATAATGTCCTTCGGGCTTTTTGTTTTGACCTGTTACATCATTCCATTTTAATGAAATGGCAAGCAAAATATTTGTACACTGGGACTAGTGGAATGCATTATTTTGCGAGTGTTGTGATTGATCCTTCGGGTCAACTGAGTTTAATACTTGTGGTTAATTCATCTGAGTCATTGGGCCAGCATATTTCCCAAAACCTGTAAGCACAATACAGGATATATAAGCATGAAGTTTTTAATATAAATGATAACACTGTTTTAATATTATTGAGACATACCTGATTGTTTGCGGTTATGCTTGAAGTTAAAATATATTTTTCCTTGGAATGTTTTTAAAGCCAAAGAAAGGCCAACTTTGGTGACAAGCGATTCCATAATTTTATCACAAATTCATACATGATGCTATGATGCATTGTGGTTTAGTTTAAAAAAAAAAACGTCCCTAAAAATAAAAAAAATTCAAAATTGTTCAACAATTTATTTTTAGTTATCGTATTTGCTTTAAGTAGTGTGTTCGAACACCAACAAATCTTTTGAAACTAAACCAGATGTATTACTTGCATTTCTAGAAATACTAATTGCAAATGTTGTTTTCCTTGGTGGCCATGTTTTTTTTATTCCTTCCTTTTAATTTTGCTGGAGGATGTGGTACATATTTAAGGTGGATTTTTGTCTGGTGGCGTTAATAATCATTCTTGGTGTAATTTTCAGCCAATCTTTATCAAGCTTGGTTAAGTTTGATTTTAGTTTATTTTGTGTGAAGCAGTTCATGAAATATCAGAAAAGAAAATTGGTGTTTCTTGCTATAGATTCCCTGGTAAAGTGGAATATCTTATTCACCGGCAGAGAGGGGGAAACACGTTAATGACATATTCTGCTTGAATTTCAGTATTGACGCAGTTATTATCTGCACACCCACTTGGACGCATGAATCAATAATACGGGCTTCAATAAAAGCAGGTGTAGTATGGTATCATAGCAATTAGTGTGGTACCTGGCCATGAGTTTGAACATGCAATTTTGCTCTCTCCCTCTCTTCAGTACTGCTATACACGTATGTCAGTGCCACAACCCATTAGAGAATGTCAAAAATTGTCATACACTACATAGAATTCTTTGCCAATATATGTTCGTTGTTAAATCGTCAAAATGCTAAGATATGCGTTAATGAATTTTAGTTTTACGAGGTTGACCATTAGAAACTCATGAATTCTTTGTTTACAGCAGCGTTTTATTTCAGAATTATGTTGTAACATTTTTATTGACTCCCATGTGCGAAGCACAAAATGGGAGTCTTTGCAGTTAGTGTGTCTGTATGTGTGTGTGTGTGTGTGTGTGTGTGTGTGTGTGTGTGTGTGTGTGTGTGTGTGTGTGTGTGTGTGTGTGTGTATGTATGTATGTGTGTGTGTGTGTGTGTGTGTGTGTATGTGTGTCCGACTGTTCCACTGCTATCTCAAGAACCATACATCGGTTTTTGATGAAACTTGGTGCATAGATGCTCTGAGCCAATGCGCAGATTTGATTAGGTTTTGGTAACAATCCATGCTCATTAATTACCTAATTTGCATGATAATTAGCTATCTTTTAGTGGTTTCATGACTGTTCCACTGATATCTAAACAACCACTCATTGGATTTTGTTGAAACTTGGTACATAGATGCTCTGAACTAATGCTAGGTTTTGATTAGGTTTTGGTAAAAATCCATGCTCGTTAATTACCTAATTTGCATGATAATTAGCTAACTTTTTGCTGTTCTATGACTGTTCCACTGATATCTAAAGAACCACTCATTGGATTTTGATGAAACTTGGTACATAGATGCTCTGAACATATGCGCAGATTTAATTAGTTTTTGGTAAATATCCGTGCATATTAATTACCTAATTTGCATGATAATTAGCTATTTTTTAGTGGTTCCATGATTGTTCCACTGATATCTAAACAACCACTCATTGGATTTTGATGAAACTTGGTACATAGATGCTCTGAACTAATGCTAGGTTTTGATTAATTTTTGGTAATAATCCGTGGATACTAATTACCTAATTTGCATAATGATTAGTCAATTTTCGGTTTTCCACTGATATCTCAAGTACTAATCATCACTTTTCAATGAAACTTGGTACATAGATGTCATATGACACTGCACAGACCTGATAGTTTTTATGGTAATATCAGTGCATATGATTACCTAATTTACATAATTAATTAATTTTCAGCTTTTGATATAAGTAGTGAGCATTACATTTCAATGAAACTTGGTACTTACATACTCAAGGACTATGCAGAGATTGATTGTTTCGGATAAATATTTGTGCATATTAATCACCTAATTTGCATAATTAGTTAATTTTCAGCTTTTCCACGGGTATCTCAAGTACTAATCATCGCATTTCAATGAATCTAGAATTAAGCAGAGACCCAATTAGTTTTTGGTAAATATTTGTGCATATTAATCACCTAATTTGCATAATTAACCAATTTCCAACTTTCACACTGATATCTAAAGTACTAATTTCCATTTTAATGAAACTTAGTACAAAGATGCTCTAGGACAATGTACAAACCTAATTAGTTTGGCGTAAAACTCTGTTCATATTATTTCCCTAATTAGCATAATAATTCATAATTTTTTGGTTCTAATCACATTTCAATTAAACTTGGTACATAGAGTTTTTGTTACATTGTGCAGACCTCATTAGTTTTACAATGAAATCTGTTCATGTTAATTTTCTGATTTGCATAATTAGTTTTCAGCTAAGTAATTTCAAATTATATTTAATGTGTCTCCAATACTCTCAGCACATGGGAGTTCTTTATAAGCTTTCTTTGATTTCAAATGTGTGTGGTTATTTTTTTCTTCACTTTGCTGTAAATTTTTTTTCTTCAAGATTTGTTTAAATTTACCTTCATAGTTTTTAATGGTCAACTTCTAAGGTTTTAATAGTAAATGTCAGGTCATTGAACTCTTGAGTGATTGAGGCAATCGATAATTTGATTCATGAGTTTCATTGATAAAAACATTAATTAAAAGCATTCATATACCAGTAGATACACACCATTTCACGCTTATAATCTGCGAGGTGGAATATATTTATTATTTGCGAAATGCCAATAATGTTTGTTCTATGTTCAACCAGTACACCGAGAAAAACAAATCATGTAACAGAACCAGTATGATTTCTGCCCAAATAAAACTTGTAATGACGACTGTATGTTTATTTTGGAGCTAAGAAGAGTACCGGTAATAACATTTTTGTCCGCTGTTACATTGTATAAACCAGCTCAATAAACAAGTGATATATCAGGGGATAATCTTAAAATATCATTATATTAACAGCTCTCTAATAGGTTTAATTTTTTTTATGTATACCGGGTACCCGTCAATAAAAAAAAAAATCCTGTAAACCACGCGATTTCGTTGTCAGTGTTTTTAGTGTACACCAAAAAATCATAATATTTTAAATCAGTGACAATTTCCTGGTGGGTCAGATTAACAATTGTAAAGTTTAGTTTTTGTGATCGTCATTAAATAATTATTAATCTACAAACTGTTTTTTTAACGGTCACTGTTATCAGCCATAATCACTTATTTGTAAAATGATCATCTAATTCTCATATTTTAAGAACTACTGTAAAATACTTTATTTTCGCTTGGAATTAATTTTCGCTATTTTCGCGGAAGGAATGATTCAGTGAAAATAAAATCCAGAGAATATACCTTTTTTCCTGTACTTTACATTCAACTTCTCAAAATTCAGTGAAAATATATTCCATACAAAACACCAATAAAGTCTTTTCAGCGAAAAATAATTCCAGCTAAAATATAGTATTTCACAGTATATTCATACATTTCAAATGCTAATGATTGCTTTCGTTTTTTCAGGTAAACATGTGTTTTGTGAGAAGCCGATTGGTAAGTCGATTGCTAGCACACAGAGCTGCTATGAGGAAGCACAGAAGAACAATAAAGTCCTTCTGTGTGCATTCAACAGGTGAGATGTCTAACTGTAGTGGCACTGTTAATTTTTGTGCTGGTCTGCGCAAGTTTAAAGGCCTACGTGTAGGGTATATAATAATTTGATGAGAGCTTATCTCCCAAAATGGCGACAAAAACATTTATTTTCAATGACGTGATTATATTGCCATCGTGTAATGTTGGTGATGTAGTTTTTACCCCAAATAAGAACAAATTTGAATGTTTGAACAAGTACTGATAGTTTTTTTACGGAAAGGTAAATTCTATTATTTTTGATGCTATATGTATGTATAGACCAATTTCCGTTCTCTGTGAGATTCCGTGTTATGCATAAAATCAAATGTAAAAACAGGACAAAAAAGGTCATTGTGTCATAGTGGCGACAAACATAGTGTGAAATTCAATAAACACGTATTTTAATGGATATTTCCATGCTTAATAATGTGCTGTACACATTTGATGATGGTCAATTTCGATTAAGTAAGGGTATCTGAACGCAATATTCCCCTGTCAAAGATTGGCTTTTCGATGTGAGCTACGAAATAAAGAAATTCAAGCTCAAAATCAAATCGTTTGATTTTTGAGGCAAACGTCTTTCACACAACTCGCAAGATCTCGTAGTTGAATGAAAAATCACATATTAAAGTTGCTATCTACAGTTTTAAGCATGCTTGATACTAATTTGCAATTTTCTCGTCTGTAGACGGTTTGATCCAGGAGTACGTCAGGTCCAGCAAAAAAGCAGAAATGGTGTAGTAGGACAGATACAACACATCAAGACAATCAGTCGCGATGCTCCATTATCACCATTATCATTTTTAAAACTATCTGGTAAGTGTTCTTAGTGAGTGATCTAAAAGCTAGAAGCTGTGGCTTCTTTTAAAATGGTACAATGCATCAGAATGGACTTGGCTTCTATTAGAGCATCTGCACATATGAGAAATGGTGAAATTTGGGTTTTCAATTGTTCAAAAAGAATGGATGTGGCTTCCAATACAAATTGTATGGTACTCAAATGGTAAGTAGAGACTAACTATTATTAACTGTCTGGAGTAATTTCTAGAAAAAATTATTGATGTTTGGTAGAAGTTTATTAACGGGAAATTATGGTTTGACCTTTGTGCGTCCGTGCATCCCGACCTATATCTTAGATATGCCTGGACTGATTACATTCAAACTTAACACGTACATCATACATAATATTATACATATTTCACGATCTGATTCAAGATGGCTGAATGGCGGCCGTTTTTGTGCTGAAAAGTCATCAAAATAAAGCATTTATGGATGAATTTTGGTGCATACGTTGGACATTATGGGACCTTAATGCACGTCATTTTGTTTTTCAGATCGGATTAAAAATGGGTGACTGGCAGCCATTTTGTTTTAATGAATGCAGTTCTCGTGTCGTATCTCTGAAATGATTTGACTTAAAAATGTTTTATATTCATTCTACATCATGTTATAGATATACAGATGGACGACTAGTGGCTATTTTGTTTTAATTAATGCTGTTCCACAGCAATATCTCTCAATATGGTCACGTACTCCTTTGACGATCATATACAAGGCGACTGAATTTCAATCATTTCAGTATCAATCAAGCATCAGCTTCTGAATCAATATCTTTGACATGTTTATGTTTGAGCTATATTACTATAAACAAAATGTTATATCATCAGTTTGATAACTAACAGGAAGTGTGCCATGCATGTCTTGTTTATTATTGATATAAGTTGATAGTATTAATATTGGTACACATAAGTTATATGTATTATTTTTGCAGGGAAAAAATCTTTCAACTAATTGCTGAAAAAAAAATGACAAATTTCGGGGTCAGTATTTTTTGCCATTTCAAACGTCTGATGTGGGCCCAGTGTCAACTACCCAGAATGCCATATTAGATTTCGTGTTAATCAATAGTATGTTCGCATGTGCAGCGCATACTATCTCGCATAGAATCAACTCCTCCATTATGGCGTTGTCGTTCATTATTGTTGTAGTAATGTGGACTGCATGTTTATTTTGAAATTACATCATTATTATATTACAGGTGGTATATTCCATGATTGCGCTGTGCATGACATAGACGTTATATGTTGGATAATGGGAGATACACCAACTACAGTTTATACTCAAGGCCACGCATTCAATCCCGATATTGCAGATATGGACGATATCGACACAGTCGCCATTACAATGAAGTTTGCAAGTGGAGCCATAGGCACCATTGATTTGAGCAGATTCGCTGCATATGGTTATGATCAACGGCTTGAGGTATCTATTTGATCCCTCCTAAATAACACACATCAATAATAATTTAATCGATTAAAAATAATTCTATTAAATCGTCTTAATGAAAAAACAATTATTTTCACTACTAACTGTAGTGGTGTTAGAATCTGTTGAAGACTTCATTCAGTTTAGTATAAAACTTATTTGAGTTAATCCCCCCCCCACACACACACACCATTCATGCAAGAAAAATGCAGATGAGCTGCATCATTTTGTGGACATGAGAATACATAGGCTGTTTGAAAAGTCTTAAATCCCATCTAAAATGTGTTTTTTTATCTTTGGGAAAAATACAAGATACTTTGTAATGGTAATATGTACTCCTAATTGTTTTTGTTTTTGTTTTCAATGTTGTGTACTAAATTTTTTGCTGAGTAGATGAAATTACTGTAAAATACTTTATTTTCGCTTGGAATTAATTTTCGCTATTTTCGCTGAAGTAATAATTCAGTGAAAATACCTTTTTTCCTATATTTTACATTCAACTCGTCAAAAATCAGTGAAAATAAATTCTATTTAAAACACCCAAAAAGTCTTTTCAGCGAAAATTAATTCTACTAAAAAACAACTGAGTCTTTTATATGGGCATTAATCTCCATACTCGTTACATTGCATCTGTTTTTTACGACTAACAATATATTAGTTAAATCAATTCTAATTTAGTAATAGCACAATATTTATTTTTAGGTGTTCGGCAACAAAGGAATGGTACAGAATCATAATTCCAAGTTTTGTGATATGTCTAGTCATGGAACCGGCGGGGAATCCTCGCATCCTATTCTGCCATCATTCAAAGACAGATATGCACAATCCTACAAACAAGAATTAGAACACTTCTTGGACACTGTAACCGGTAAGTTGTCATGGTAACTATAATTCAAGTCATAGTAACAATGCTTGAAGTGTTTCTAGTTACTGTTATCCCTGTTTTTGACTCCCGTGTGCGAAGCACAAAAGGTCTTTGCAGTCTTTGCAGCTACGGTACCCTGTCTGTATGTCTGTATGTCTGTATGTATGTATGTATGTATGTCTGTCTGTCTGTATGTATGTATGTATGTCGATTTTTTTGTTCCACCGTTATCTCAAGAACCACTAATCAAATTTCGATGAAACTTGGTACATAGATGCTCTGGGATAATGCGCAGAGTTGATTAGGTTTTGGTAAAAATCCATGAATATTAATTACCTAATTTGCATAATAATTAGCTGATTTTTAGCTGTTCCATGACTGTTCCACTGATATCTGAAGAACCACTTGTTGGATTTTGATGAAACTTATCACATGGATGCTCTGAACTAATGCGCAGATTTGATTAGTTTTGGGTAAAAACCCATGAATATCAATTACCTAATTTGCATAATGATTAATCAATTTTTGGCTTTTCCACTGTTATCTCAAGTACTAATCATAACATTTCAATAAAACTTGGTACATAGATGTCATATGACACTTCATAGACCTGATAGTTGAGGACTGTGCAGAGACTTAATTAGATTTTGGGTAAATATTTGTGCATATTAATCACCTTATTAGCATAATTATTTAATTTTCAGCTTTTCACCTGATATCTCATATCTAATCACATTTCAATGAGACTTGTGAAACAGACCTTCTAGGACTATGCAGAGACCTGATTAATTTTGGGATAAATAATTGTGCATATTAATTACTTAATTTGCATAATTAGTTAATTTTTTGCTGTTGCACTGATGTCTAAAGAACCACTCATTGGATTTTAAAGAGTACGCATCATCACATTTCAATGAACCTAGTTTTTGGTAAATATTTATGCTTCTTAATCACCTAGTTAACGTAATTAATTAATACTGGTATCTCAAATACTGATCGTCTCACTTGAGTAAAATTTGGTACATAAATGCTCTAGGACAATAGACAGCCTGATTAATTTTGGGTTAAAATCTGTTATATTAATTCTCTAATTAGTATAATAATTAATAATTTTTTGTTCTAATCACATTTCAATGAAACTTGGTACATAGATGTTACATTGTCCAGACCTTATTAGTTTTAAACTTAAATCTGTTCATATTAGTTACCTTATTTGTATAAGCTTTTCCATCAATATCTCAAGTTCAAGTAATTTTTAATGTGTCTCCAATACTCTCAGCACATGGGAGTTCTTTCTAAATTTCTTTGATTAACTTTGTTGCCATCAGAGCTGACAGACAGAGCTGTTAGTATAGGTGATTGTCTAGGAGTGTTGTTTTTTTCTTTCACTGTCACTGACATGGTTTCGAGAACCAAAGACAGCTCAATTTTGCGATCAAGTTGAATTTGAGTAGCTGATAAATCCCCAAAATAATTTCTTGTTTGTTTTTGTTAAACTTGTTTTTCCGCTATTTCACCCAAGAGTACCATTGTTCATAGACTTCTGAAACTTCCCAGGCACAATGGAAACTATAAGAACTGGTGTACCTAACGTTCAGAATTTTGATCGGTCAACTAGTTTGGCAGCCATCTTGGATTGAAATTAAAATGGGAAGTGGCTATTTGATGGGAATTGGCCATTTGACCATTTCTATTCTGATGGTCTAGGCGAGAAAAGAAAGGTTAAGTCTCAAGTGACTGTCATAGTAACCTTGACATATAGACTACCACATTCCTGAATCCATGCCATATATTAAGCCATATTCATATTCTACTATCAGACTTTAAACTTGGACCTGACGAATTCCTCAATCTTAACATTTCAAATTATATTTGCAGGTGTGTCCAACAAGTGTGAGGTGTCCTGTGAAGAAGCTGTACGCTGCTCTATGGTGGCAGAAGCTTGCGAAAGATCATATAAACTTGGCAGATCTGTTAGTATTGTGGATGGTAAAATGGTCCTGTAAAAAGATTTATGATTATTTACATCTTAGCTTAATATTATTATTTAATATTCTGCTGCTTCTTTATCTCACATTATTGGGGAGTCTGTGTATATCAAAAAAAAATATTGTAAAAATACTAATGTACAGTGATCAAGGAATATTTCGTGTCGTCTTGTATTTCTTAGATGCAATAAATATGTGTTTATTTGGAATGTACCTTGTACCAGTGATATGTATTTCAGGCATGAGCCTCACAACACAAATTCAGTGGGCTAAATTGGCCACAAATAAATTTAAGTAAATCTTTTTCAGTTATGGCTAATTTTGCGAGTATAAGTGCTGTGATTTGATTAAGGTAATAATTTTCACTTTTAATCAACATATGCTAGGAAATGCTTTAATATCTTAATTACAGTATGTATGTGGGGAGATTCATTTGAATTATTGATCTTTTATACATAACCATATTTTCTTCGTATTTCATTTTTTGCATGTATTGCTATGAGAAACTAGCACACCCAGTTTTTAATTTGGCCAATATTGTTTCGAACGTCGGTGTAAACACCAAATTCGTAATCGGGCAATGAGAACGCCTCCCACCCTACAAATTGTTACTTGACTCGATCTATGGCAACATTGTATGTTTTGCTTTCCAGTTGTTAATGAGTTAACATCTGTATTACGTTGTTGTTGAAGAATAAACGAAATTGAGTTCTAGTTTACATGACGTGTCTGTTTCAGTGTTCACTTCCGTGACTGAGAAAACCCGAACCTTCCCTTTCCCCACAATGTATATAAAAAATTTAAACATATGAGCAGAATAGTTGCATTGTAATTAGTATGCAAATTAGCTAATTAACATAACCAGATTAACTGCTAAGTGGTATTGGACATTACACTACAGGGCTCGAAATATTCAAATAATTATAAATGTCTTTCCATTGATATACTATAATAACGAACTATAGTTATACAAGCATGGATAAGAAGAAGCTGATGTACTGTACAGAAACAACTAAAATGAAGAAACAGATTTTGTTAGATTATTCAGTTTGAATGTCGTCTTGTAGTTCAGAAATCAATTCAATAAATAAATATGAATTACATGTACTTGATTGATACTGCGAGTGAACCATACTTCACATCAATCGATTGAGGAAAAAAAATGGATATGCTCCAGAAAGACTTGGGCTGCTTTTCATTTGGTTAATCTCAAAACTGGTCGAACCAAGTAACTGTAACTGAGCAAACGTTTGTATGCGACACTGCATATTTTAAATAAGATGGTTTGTTAGCTATAGTTCATATTTCATTACCTTTTATAAATTATTGTTATATAATTTGTTGTTACTGTACTATGTGTAATTTTGTTAGCCATTGTATTTGAGATATGCTATCCAGTTAAATTTGTATGTTCACTTGTAATCACAACCGATTTTTAACATTGTCAGACTAACTGCTGTCATATCTGTTAATATTTGAGTGTGGAAACACTGTTCTTATAACCTGTAAAAATTCATCCCGAAAAGGAAGCAGATTGAATTTATTGTTTAATGAAGGCAATATTGTGTTTTAACAATATAGCCATTTTTGCTGTATAATTTTTGGAGAACTGGACATTCATTGATAAAGAAAGAGTGTTGTCAGTGACCAGCATTTGTCCAAGTAGTCTTGTTCATTTTGATTAATTTGTTTCACATTTACAGTACTTTTTCTCACATTAAAGATTTAGCAATACTATCAGTAGTTGAAAGTGCATTGTGTGTGTGATATTTATATAGCAATGATTAAATATGTTTCATTTCGTAGTTGCCATCATTTTCGATTCTTGAAGATGCATCATTCTGAGTAGCATATTAGGAAGTATCCCATTATCTAATTAATATGCACAAATATGCAAGACTATCTGATAGCACAAATATGCAAGACTAATTAATATGCAAGACTATCTAATTAATATGCACAAATATGCAAGACTATCTAATATGCACAAATATGCGAAACTAATATACAAAACTAATGTGCACAAATATGCAAAACTATCTAATATGCACAAATATGCAAGACTATCTAATATGCACAAATGTGCAAGACTAATATGCATAAATATCTACTGCACAAATATGCGAGACGAATATGCAAGACTATCTAATTAATATGCACAAATATGCAAGACTATCTAATAGCACAAATATGCAAGTCTAACTAATATGCAAGACTATCTAATTAATATGCACAAATATGCATGACTAATTAATATGCAAGACTATCTAATTATTATGCACAAATATGCAAGAGTAATTAATATGCACAAATATGCAAGACTCTAATAGCACAAATATGCAAGTCTAATTAATATGCAAGACTATCTAATTAATATGCACAAATATGCAAGACTATAACTAATATGCACAAATGTGCAAGACTAATTAATATGCACAAATATCTAATATGCACACATATGCAAGACTAATATACAAGACTATCTAATGTGTACAAATATGCAAAACTATCTAATAAGCACAAATATGCAAGACTATCTAATTAATATGCACACATATCTAATATGCACAATTATGTAAGACTAGAATTCACCACACAGTGTAGATAGTGACATAACTATTGACAACCAAAAACAAATCAAGTAAATAGTTCCAGCCAATTATTCGGCCTACGAGTCATAGCTTTATAATAAACAATATTCATACAAACGATGCTATACACTAATAGACTTCCAAAAAATGTGAAATATTTTTCGTATATTTTTCAAAAAAAAATTAGCAAAGTCTTTCACATTATCCTATGAAAATAACTTTTTAAACGTTTTGTTTTACAGACATAGAACCTGGCAAGTCGTGCAAAAATTATCCCTAATGTCTTCAATTAAATATAAAGCGAGTTTCTTCCTCGACCACATAACCACATAACTGTCATGAATTTGTTTTTGCGTATCTGTTGACCGACTTAATTAGCTGATTATTAACGAATTGCTGTGTTATGTCTGTCATCGTTTAGGCCTATTTGAAGTTTTGGACGGAACTTGGCTCAGTGATTTGGAACTAATTACGAGATATCCGTTGCGATTCTGACAGTTGGTATCCATAGTTATTAATGTAGTGAACGATTAATCAAAAGATATGACGTATTCAGTACTTAGTGTGATTGGCTTTATGATTGAAGGTTACGCCCTAGAGTCTTTGTACTGCTTTGTAATTGGTTAGAGCACCGTCCCTCAACACGGTGGACGTTGGTTAGAGTTGTGAAAATGAATAAAGAGAGTTTGAGTTGGTCTTGGGGAGCAGAGCACGATAAACGCAGTCTGAGAGTCAAGGGCAGTCCTGGAGAGCCTTGGGGCGAGTGACTTCCCCGATCCCGTACCTCAAGGGGACGAGATATAGAGACGAGACGAGATTCCCCCCTGACAAGTGTGGAGAACCCGAGAGAAAGAATTTCCCCCTGATATAACCATAACCAAATAACCCGACAATTCACGATCACAAAAATCCAGATGCTCGTATCTCCCCGTTTTAATTATCTGAATGGTACAGTCTAATAACTGTAAATGCATTAATTATACACTTTCATTTCGCTGTTAAGGGAAATCTGCTAAATTAAATCTGAACAATTCAAATAACAATAGAACTCAGTTTCCTCGACAAATTCATGAAATTGAAACACAGTGAATATGATCACAACAGTGAAATTTAATGTCGGTCAAAATAAATCGTTTCACAGTGACTAACTTGGCAATTACTGAATGGAATATTAAACAGCTAATCTCTGGATTGTATTCGTATTTAAGTACAATAGGTTCAACGTTTAGGCTTGTGCAGACAATGTCTTTAGGTAGTAGCAGTAGATAATGACATGCCGCAACTTTTCTACTAGACTGGCAAAGTCAGGACTTTTTTGTTTTCCAAAAAAAAAATTATTTGTCAATTTAGCCTTTGTAACGCGATCACGAAAACTGGCATGACTGCGAAAGAAATCCCGACTGGACGCATCTGCAGGCGACCCCCTGCGTTGGAGTAAAAACAGGAGCGGAATCACTCCGGTGATTATGCTAATTAAAATATGTTGGCTAGCATTGACAACGAATCAAAGTGCAGCTGTATACGTCATATATTATCTATGTTAATGCACGTGACCTTTCACTTCTGAGGTCCGGAGATTTTGAAAGACCACTTATATTTATTGGACATTTAAATTGACTTGTTTTCAGTAAACATGGATGAAAGTATCGCAGTTGCACTTATAAAAGTTGAAGTATCCATCTCTGCGATCGTATCGAATCAGCCTTTAACAGGTCACGTTTACGTTCACACATACACACAGCCACTCATGAATAATCAATGACATCTTGAATAATTAATATCAGTCAAATGCTAGCGGTCAGAAGGTACCTTACCACTGGTATTTACCCTATTCCTGCATTTGCATATATCCCCAGTTCAGGGTTGAGTGATTTGAACAGCAGCAGAGACTACTTGGTTCATTCATCTGTTCCTAATCCGAGGTTTGTATTGTTCTTGACTAATTCATAATTCATCTAAGTAAGAGTTATTTATTTTAGGGTTTTGTAGATTGACAGTCATTGGAAAACCCTCAGACTCGTGGTCGAGGAAAACAACACCAACTGCGGTCACACTGACATTGCATATGCTGGACTTTGGATCAGTCTGAAACTTGGCCTTGTATTTGTTGTTAACTTTTATCAGTTCAATGTTTTGTTTTTTTATTTTACCTATCACCAAGACAGGTTATTGATAGTTGATAGTACAGGATTGGGTTAGAACATAAAAACGTAACAAGTGTGACATTTAAATTGGTGGTGGTGGGGGTGTTCGATGAAAAAGGAGATCTTAAACTAACTATCAAGAACTACAAATCATTTTTTAATGGCTTTCCATATGGTCGATCACAAATGAAAAATGTCATAGAAAATTTGTTTTACCATCACTTAGTGTTTTGCTATTTGTTGATGTAATTTGTTTTTAGTGGTCAACCCCTTTAAGAGCAAGCTGTCAATCACTGGAATTTTAGGAGTGACATTATTGAAATCATTGTTCATGGTGTTTTAAAAACTATTGTATGCAAATATTAACATGTTCCCATTTTATCATCCTCTTCCATTCAAAGGTTGACCTAAGGGATTGACCAATAACAAATCTGGGGGATGGTGGATTTGAAAGAAGTGCATCTGCACACAAAAAAATTGATAAAAATAGCTTGGTAAAAAAATTACAGAAAACAGACGCACACATTTTGATGGAGAGAAAAGCGGGAACAAATCAAAGGAGCATCCTGACTAAAATGTAGCTAAAAAATTAAGTGAAGGAAAAACAAATATTTTTATAAACTTATCACCATCTTGCATAGTTTCTAATTTCATGTTTATAGTGTAGAATTGTTGATTGAATATTCTGTGTGACATCCTAATATAAGGGAAGACCAGAAATGATTTAAAGTGGTAAATATTAATGGTTGATTGGTTGGTTCAAGGGTGGATTATTATAAACTTGGGGGGGGGGGCAATGGCAGAAAAAAATTTCAAAATTTTTCCATCATTTAATTATTTGCTATTTCCCATGATAGATTTACTCTATTTTTTCCCACTGTGTAAAATATCTTTTTTGTTGATTGCTGCAGAATTTGTTTTCCTTGCAATTTTTTTTTCACTTCTGCCATCCTCTCTTATGGCTATCCCTTATCACATCATCACTCAACCATGGTCAACCCAATTATCACATTCATTAGATACCTGATTCAGATGTGACTCTAGGTGACGCTGTTTGTAATCAACATTTTGTTTGTAGTAAAATCTTCTAATAGTGACAAACACTATTGGTCAACTTTGTTTCAGATGTCACAGTTTATCGGAAGAGTCAATGTAGCCTTATTTGGACTTGGTCGCGCTGGTCTCATTCATTTTGAAAACTTAATAGCAAGCTATAGAGTGGCTCTGAAATGGATTATTGAAGAGGACGTGGAAAAAGCAAATAATGTAGTACAGAAATATATGTTGAATGATACCAGAGTGATACATGGTAATGAAATAAATCTTGTCTTGCAGGATAACAGGTATGTATGATTTAGTTTCATTAAATGCCACAGTAGAAACAATGTCAAAATTGATAATTTGTCTACTAGTATGAGGCAGAGAAAAAAATTGTGTGGTACCTATAATCCCAACCTACCCTGTCTTCACACTGGCCGAGCCTAGACTTTGTTGGTCATGTTCAAAAAAAAATGTTGTAAAATCATGCAATGCTTTGAATGAATTAAAGAACTTGAACTTTGCTAAACTTCGAAACAACTTTAAACCTGATTTTATATGACATTTATATCTGCAAAACAGTTCTTGTTTGCAAGAACAAAAAAAAACGCAGTTGTTAATGAAGAAAAACTATGTAAGAAAAAATGAAAATAAAAAACCTACTTTATTTTTTGAAAAGCATGTTGTAGGAACCAAAACATTTTTTTATTCGTCTATTAAGAAGAACATACCTAGTAGTAGGACATGAAATCCTAACATTGGAGCAAAAACTTGTCAAATAATGTCCTTCGGGCTTTTTGTTTTGACCTGTTACATCATTCCATTTTAATGAAATGGCAAGCAAAATATTTGTACACTGGGACTAGTGGAATGCATTATTTTGCGAGTGTTGTGATTGATCCTTCGGGTCAACTGAGTTTAATACTAGTGGTTAATTCATCTGAGTCATTGGGCCAGCATATTTCCCAAAATCTGTAAGCACAATACAGGATATATAAGCATGAAGTTTTTAATATAAATGATAACACTGTTTTAATATTATTGAGACATACCTGATTGTTTGCGGTTATGCTTGAAGTTAAAATATATTTTTCCTTGGAATGTATTTAAAGCCAAAGAAAGGCCAACTTTGGTGACAAGCGATTCCATAATTTTATCACAAATTCATACATGATGCTATGATGCATTGTGGTTTAGTTTAAAAAAAAAAGTCCCTAAAAATAAAAAAAATTCAAAATTTTTCAACAATTTATTTTTAGTTATCATATTTGCTTTAAGTAGTGTGTTCGAACACCAATAAATCTTTTGAAACTAAACCAGATGTATTACTTGCATTTCTAGAAATACTAATTGCAAATGTTGTTTTCCTTGGTGGCCATGTTTTTTTTATTCCGTCCTTTTAATTTTGCTGGAGGATGAGGTACATGTTTATGGTGGATTTTTGTCTGGTGGCGTTAATAATCATTCTTGGTGTAATTTTCAGCCAAACTTTATCAAGCTTGGTTAAGTTTGATTTTAGTTTATTTTGTGTGAAGCAGTTCATGAAATATCAGAAAAAAAAATGGTGTTTCTTGCTATAGATTCCCTGGTAAAGTGGAATATCTTATTCACCGGCAGAGAGGGGGAAGCACGTTAATGACATATTCTGCTTGAATTTCAGTATTGACGCAGTTATTATCTGCACACCCACTTGGACGCATGAATCAATAATACGGGCTTCAATAAAAGCAGGTGTAGTATGGTATCATAGCAATTAGTGTGGTACCTGGCCATGAGTTTGAACATGCAATTTTGCTCTCTCCCTCTCTTCAGTACTGCTATACACGTATGTCAGTGCCACAACCCATTAGAGAATGTCAAAAATTGTCATACACTATATAGAATTCTTTGCCAATATATGTTCATTGTTAAATCGTCAAAATGCTAAGATATGCGTTAATGAATTTTAGTTTTACGAGGTTGACCATTAGAAACTCATGAATTCTTTGTTTACAGCAGCGTTTTATTTCAGAATTATGTTGTAACATTTTTATTGACTCCCATGTGCGAAGCACAAAATGGGAGTCTTTGCAGTTAGTGTGTCTGTATGTGTGTGTGTGTGTGTGTGTGTGTGTGTGTGTGTGTGTGTGTGTGTGTGTGTGTGTGTGTGTGTGTGTGTGTGTGTGTGTGTGTGTGTATGTGTGTCCGACTGTTCCACTGCTATCTCAAGAACCATACATCGGTTTTTGATGAAACTTGGTGCATAGATGCTCTGGGCCAGTGCGCAGATTTGATTAGGTTTTGGTAACAATCCATGCTCATTAATTACCTAATTTGCATGATAATTAGCTATTTTTTAGTGGTTTCATGACTGTTCCACTGATATCTAAACAACCACTCATTGGATTTTGTTGAAACTTGGTACATAGATGCTCTGAACTAATGCTAGGTTTTGATTAGGTTTTGGTAAAAATCCATGCTCGTTAATTACCTAATTTGCATGATAATTAGCTAACTGTTTGCTGTTCTATGACTGTTCCACTGATATCTAAAGAACCACTCATTGGATTTTGATGAAACTTGGTACATAGATGCTCTGAACATATGCGCAGATTTAATTAGTTTTTGGTAAATATCCGTGCATATTAATTACCTAATTTGCATGATAATTAGCTAACTTTTTGCTGTTCTATGACTGTTCCACTGATATCTAAAGAACCACTCTTTGGATTTTGATGAAACTTGGTACATAGATGCTCTGAACTAATGCTAGGTTTTGATTAATTTTTGGTAATAATCCGTGGATACTAATTACCTAATTTGCATAATGATTAGTCAATTTTCGGTTTTCCACTGATATCTCAAGTACTAATCATCACTTTTCAATGAAACTTGGTACATAGATGTCATATGACACTGCACAGACCTGATAGTTTTTATGGTAATATCAGTGCATATGATTACCTAATTTACATAATTAATTAATTTTCAGCTTTTGATATAAGTAGTGAGCATTACATTTCAATGAAACTTGGTACTTACATTCTCAAGGACTATGCAGAGATTGATTGTTTCGGATAAATATTTGTGCATATTAATCACCTAATTTGCATAATTAGTTAATTTTCAGCTTTTCCACGGGTATCTCAAGTACTAATCATCGCATTTCAATGAATCTAGAATTAAGCAGAGACCCAATTAGTTTTTGGTAAATATTTGTGCATATTAATCACCTAATTTGCATAATTAACCAATTTCCAACTTTCACACTGATATCTAAAGTACTAATTTCCATTTTAATGAAACTTAGTACAAAGATGCTCTAGGACAATGTACAAACCTAATTAGTTTGGCGTAAAACTCTGTTCATATTATTTCCCTAATTAGCATAATAATTCATAATTTTTTGGTTCTAATCACATTTCAATTAAACTTGGTACATACAGTTTTTGTTACATTGTGCAGACCTCATTAGTTTTACAATGAAATCTGTTCATGTTAATTTTCTGATTTGCATAATTAGTTTTCAGCTAAGTAATTTCAAATTATATTTAATGTGTCTCCAATACTCTCAGCACATGGGAGTTCTTTATAAGCTTTCTTTGATTTCAAATGTGTGTGGTTATTTTTTTTCTTCACTTTGCTGTAAATTTTTTTTCTTCAAGATTTGTTTAAATTTACCTTCATAGTTGTTAATGGTCAACTTCTAAGGTTTTAATAGTAAATGTCAGGTCATTGAACTCTTGAGTGATTGAGGCAATCGATAATTTGATTCATGAGTTTCATTGATAAAAACATTAATTAAAAGCATTCATATACCAGTAGATACACACCATTTCACGCTTATAATCTGCGAGGTGGAATATATTTATTATTTGCGAAATGCCAATAATGTTTGTTCTATGTTCAACCAGTACACCGAGAAAAACAAATCATGTAACAGAACCAGTATGATTTCTGCCCAAATAAAACTTGTAATGACGACTGTATGTTTATTTTGGAGCTAAGAAGAGTACCGGTAATAACATTTTGTCCGCTGTTACATTGTATAAACCAGCTCAATAAACAAGTGATATATCAGGGGATAATCTTAAAATATCATTATATTAACAGCTCTCTAATAGGTTTAATTTTTTTTATGTATACCGGGTACCCGTCAATAAAAAAAAAAATCCTGTAAACCACACGATTTCGTTGTCAGTGTTTTTAGTGTACACCAAAAAATCATAATATTTTAAATCAGTGACAATTTCCTGGTGGGTCAGATTAACAATTGTAAAGTTTAGTTTTTGTGATCGTCATTAAATAATTATTAATCTACAAACTGTTTTTTTAACGGTCACTGTTATCAGCCATAATCACTTATTTGTAAAATGATCATCTAATTCTCATATTTTAAGAACTACTAGTATATTCATACATTTCAAATGCTAATGATTGCTTTCGTTTTTTCAGGTAAACATGTGTTTTGTGAGAAGCCGATTGGTAAGTCGATTGCTAGCACACAGAGCTGCTATGAGGAAGCACAGAAGAACAATAAAGTCCTTCTGTGTGCATTCAACAGGTGAGATGTCTAACTGTAGTGGCACTGTTAATTTTTGTGCTGGTCTGCGCAAGTTTAAAGGCCTACGTGTAGGGTATATAATAATTTGATGAGAGCTTATCTCCCAAAATGGCGACAAAAACATTTATTTTCAATGACGTGATTATATTGCCATCGTGTAATGTTGGTGATGTAGATTTTACCCCAAATAAGAACAAATTTGAATGTTTGAACAAGTACTGATAGTTTTTTTACGGAAAGGTAAATTCTATTATTTTTGATGCTATATGTATGTATAGACCAATTTCCATTCTCTGTGAGATTCCGTGTTATGCATAAAATCAAATGTAAAAACAGGACAAAAAAGGTCATTGTGTCATAGTGGCGAAAAACATAGTGTGAAATTCAATAAACACGTATTTTAATGGATATTTCCATGCTTAATAATGTGCTGCACACATTTGATGATGGTCAATTTCGATTAAGTAAGGGTATCTGAACGCAATATTCCCCTGTCAAAGATTGGCCTTTCGATGTGAGCTACGAAATAAAGAAATTCAAGCTCAAAATCAAATCGTTTGATTGTTGAGGCAAACGTCTTTCACACAACTCGCAAGATCTCGTAGTTGAATGAAAAATCACATATTAAAGTTGCTATCTACAGTTTTAAGCATGCTTGATAATAATTTGCAATTTTCTCGTCTGTAGACGGTTTGATCCAGGAGTACGTCAGGTCCAGCAAAAAAGCAGAAATGGTGTAGTAGGACAGATACAACACATCAAGACAATCAGTCGCGATGCTCCATTATCACCATTATCATTTTTAAAACTATCTGGTAAGTGTTCTTAGTGAGTGATCTAAAAGCTAGAAGCTGTGGCTTCTTTTAAAATGGTACAATGCATCAGAATGGACTTGGCTTCTATTAGAGCATCTGCACATATGAGAAATGGTGAAATTTGGGTTTTCAATTGTTCAAAAAGAATGGATGTGGCTTCCAATACAAATTGTATGGTACTCAAATGGTAAGTAGAGACTAACTATTATTAACTGTCTGGAGTAATTTCTAGAAAAATTTATTGATGTTTGGTAGAAGTTTATTAACGGGAAATTATGGTTTGACCTCTGTGCGTCCGTGCATCCCGACCTATATCTTAGATATGCCTGGACTGATTACATTCAAACTTAACACGTACATCATACATAATATTATACATATTTCACGATCTGATTCAAGATGGCTGAATGGCGGCCGTTTTTGTGCTGAAAAGTCATCAAAATAAAGCATTTATGGATGAATTTTGGTGCATACGTTGGACATTATGGGACCTTAATGCACGTCATTTTGTTTTTCAGATCGGATTAAAAATGGGTGACTGGCAGCCATTTTGTTTTAATGAATGCAGTTCTCGTGTCGTATCTCTGAAATGATTTGACTTAAAAATGTTTTATATTCATTCTACATCATGTTATAGATATACAGATGGACGACTAGTGGCTATTTTGTTTTAATTAATGCTGTTCCACAGCAATATCTCTCAATATGGTCACGTACTCCTTTGACGATCATATACAAGGCGACTGAATTTCAATCATATCAGTATCAATCAAGCATCAGCTTCTGAATCAATATCTTTGACATGTTTATGTTTGAGCTATATTACTATAAACAAAATTTTATATCATCAGTTTGATAACTAACAGGAAGTGTGCCATGCATGTCTTGTTTATTATTGATATAAGTTGATAGTATTAATATTGGTACACATAAGTTATATGTATTATTTTTGCAGGGAAAAAATCTTTCAACTAATTGCTGAAAAAAAAAATTGGCAAAATTCGGGGTCAGCATTTTTTGTGGGGGACCAACCTTTTGGCCATTTCAAACATCTGATGTGGGCGCAGTGCCCAACTGGTGAAATATCGTAATATTGAACTACCCAGAATGCCATATTAGATTTAGAGTTAATCAATAGTATGTTCGCATGTGCAGCGCATACTATCTCGCGTAGAATCAACTCCTCCATTGTGGCGTTGACGTTCATTATTTTTGTAGTAACATGGACTGCATGTTTATTTTGAAAATACATCATTATTATATTACAGGTGGTATATTCCATGATTGCGCTGTGCATGACATAGACGTTATATGTTGGATAATGGGAGATACACCAACTACCGTTTATACTCAAGGCCACGCATTCAATCCCGATATTGCAGATATGGACGATATTGACACAGTCGCCATTACAATGAAGTTTGCAAGTGGAGCCATAGGCACCATTGATTTGAGCAGATTCGCTGCGTATGGATATGATCAAAGGCTTGAGGTATCTATTTTCATCCCAAAAAATCAATAATAATTTAATCGAAAATAATTCTATTAATTCGTGTTAATGAAAAAACAATTATTTTCACTACTAACTGTAGTGGTGTTAGAATCTGTTGAAGACTTCATTAACTTAACCCCCCACACACCAAACCACCCACACACACACGCGCAAAAAGAACTCGGATGAGCTGCATCATTTTGTGGACCTGAAAATACACTGGCTGTCTGAAAAGTCTTAAATCCCACATAAAATGTTTTTTTATCGGGGGGGGGGGTTACAAGATCCTTAAATTTGTAATGAATTATGTTTTTTTTTTGTCCTTCAATGTTGTGTACTAAATTTTTTGCTGAGTAGCATCCTCAAGATGAAAGTACTAAAACAACACATAGTAACACAACTGGGTCTTTCATATGGGCATTATTCTCCATACTTCTCGTTACATTGCATCTGTTTTTTACGACTAAAAATATATTAGTTAAATCAATTCTAATTTATTATTAGGTGTTCGGCAACAAAGGAATGGTACAGAATCATAATTCCAAGTTTTGTGATATGTCTAGTCATGGAACCGGCGGGGAATCCTCGCATCCTATTCTGCCGTCATTCAAAGAAAGATATACACAAGCCTACCAACAAGAATTAGAACACTTCTTGGACACTGTAACCGGTAAGTTGTCATGGTAACTATAATTCAAATCATAGTGACAATGTTCGAGGTGTTTCTAGTTCATTAGTTACTGTTATCCCTGTTTTTAGCTTTGTTGCCATCAGAGCTGACAGACAGACCTGTTAGGGTAGGTAATTGTCTAGGAGTGTTGTTTTTTTTCTTTCACTGTCACTAATATGGTTTGTTCTAAATTAGTGTTAAACTATAAGATGTATGACACTTTTGAGAACTTACAGCAATTCCAAGCACTGATTTGACGCTGAAGTAGTGCTAGATGTTGATAACTTACTACAATAGGTTACACACTTTGTTTTCAAATTTACAGAAGTTGTTACAAATAATGCAGACAACATGTCTGCAATTTGAAGCGCACTGAAAGAAAGCTCCGCCCATAAAAGTGGCGGTACATTAGTTTTGAATTTCTCCTCCAATAAACGATCGAGGCTCTCAACTTAGTTTCGTACTTCAATTTGCGTCACATGTTATTTCAGTGAGAGGGCATAAAGTGGTGGCACTGTAAAGAACGTTATTTTACAGAACCAGCTGACCGTCTGATTATGACAGAATTCTTGATCAAAGTGCATTATTCCTACTATAGAAATATCCGTATCACGCCGATGTATATAACTGAAAGCTGCCTGCAACAAATGTCCTATGGAGACTTCATCCAGTATATCAATAATGAAATTGAATACATAATTAGAATGGGTGTTATTCGATTATTAGTTCTCGACGATGAGAACCAAAAGGTTGATGTGCCACCAAATAATATCACTGGCAACACACGTCGAGGGAGGGTTGCCGCCATACACAAGTAGTTTTTGTCGAATTTCCCGTTCGTAAATGCGCGGTCGCAATGGTTTATAATATTCGACATAGTCTATAACGTTCTCAGTTTCCTGGCAGGATACTCTCGGTGATAACAAACCGTTTGACGATATTATAAGCTGCCTGCTTTGAAACACCATTTCGATCTCCAATCTCAACAAATGACAGTCCACGAAAATACAAATTGACAACTCTTGTTCTCATTTCAACTGGTTATTTGACTCTTTGCTTCTCCATTGTGGTGCTTAAACAACTTGGACATATGCCGATTTCTAGACATGCAATCGACACGATGACCGACCAAAAGTGAATGAAAGACAGACGCGCCACAAAGTCTAGGTGTACCTGACTTTGTAGCAAAAATAGAAAACATTGTGGGCAATATCTGTCAATTATTCCTCTGATTTGCAGCAGATGTTTATATTTCTAGTTACAACTTATGTAAATGTGAAAACAAAGTGTGTAACCTATTGTAGTAAGTTATCAACATCTAGCACTACTTCAGCGTCAAATCAGTGCCTGGAATTGCTATAAAAACAGCTCAATTTTGTGATCAAGTAGAATTTGAGGAGCTGATAAATCCAAAAAATAATTTCTTGTTTGTTTTTGTTAAACTTGTTTTTCCGCTATTTCACCCAAGAGTACCATTGTTCATAGACTTCTGAAACTTCCCAGGCACAATGGAAACTATAAGAACTGGTGTACCTAACATTCAGAATTTTGATCGGTCAACTAGTTTGGCAGCCATCTTGGATTGAAATTAAAATGGGAAGTGGCTATTTGATGGGAATTGGCCATTTGACCATTTCTTTTCTGATGGTCTAGGCGAGAAAAGAAAGGTTAAGTCTCAAGTGACTGTCATAGTAACCTTGACATATAGACTACCACATTCCTGAATCCATGCCATATATTAAGCCATATTCATATTCTACTATCAGACTTTAAACTTGGACCTGACGAATTCCTCAATCTTAACATTTCAAATTATATTTGCAGGTGTGTCCAGCCAGTGCGAGGTGTCCTGTGAAGAAGCTGTACGCTGCTGCATGGTGGCAGAAGCTTGCGAACGATCATATAAACTTGGCAGATCTGTTAGTATTGTGGATGGTAAAATGGTCCTGTAAAAAGGTTTATGATTATTTACATCTGAGCTTAATATTATTATTTAATATTATGCTGCTTCTTTATCTCACATTATTGGTCAGTCTGTGTATATCAAAAAATAAATATTGTAAAAATACTAATATACAGTGATCAAGGAATATTTCGTGTCGTCTTGTATGTCTTAGATGCAATAAATATGTGTTTATTTGGAATGTATCTTGTACCAGTGATATGTATTTCAGGCATGAGCCTCACAACACAAATTCAGTGGGCTAAATTGGCCACAAATAAATTTAAGTAAATCTTTTTCAGTTATGGCTAATTTTGCGAGTATAAGTGCTGTGATTTGATTAAGGTAATAATTTTCACTTTTAATCAACATATGCTAGGAAATGCTTTAATATCTTAATTACAGTATGTATGTGGGGAGATTCATTTGAATTATTGATCTTTTATTCATAACCATATTTTCTTCGTATTTCATTTTTTGCATGTAATACTATGAGAAACTAGCACACCCAGTTTTTAATTTGGCCAATATTGTTTCGAACGTCGGTGTAAACATCACATTCGTAATCTGGCAATGAGAACGCCTCCCACCCTACAAATTGTTACTTGACGCGATCTATGGCAACATTGTATGTTTTGAGCAGTTGCTTTCCAGTTGTTAATGAGTTAACATCTGTATTACGTTGTTGTTGAAGAATAAACAAAATTGAGTTCTAGTTTACATGACGTGTCTGTTTCAGTGTTCACTTCCGTGACTGAGAAGACCCGAACCTTCCCTTTCCCCACAATGTATATAAAAAATTTAAACATATGAGCAGAATAGTTGCATTGTAATTAGTATGCAAATTAGCTAATTAACATAACCAGATTAACTGCTAAGTGGTATTGGACATTAAACTACAGGGCTCGAAATATTCAAATAATTATAAATGTCTCTCCATTGATATACTATAATAACGAACTATAGTTATACAAGCATGGATAAGAAGAAGCTGATGTACTGTGCAGAAACAACTAAAATGAAGAAACAGATTTTGTTAGACTATTCAGTTTGGATGTCGTCTTGTAGTTCAGAAATCAATTCAATAAATAAATATGAATTACATGTACTTGATTGATACTGCGAGTGAACCATACTTCACATCAATCGATTGAGGAAAAAAAAGTGGATATGCTCCAGAAAGACTGGGGCTGCTTTTCATTTGGTTAATCTCAAAACTGGTCGAACCAAGTAACTGTAACTGAGCAAACGTTTGTATGCGACACTGCATATTTTAAATAAGATGGTTTGTTAGCTATAGTTCATATTTCATTACCTTTTATAAATTATTGTTATATAATTTGTTGTTACTGTACTATGTGTAATTTTGTTAGCCATTGTATTTGAGATATGCTATCCAGTTAAATTTGTATGTTCACTTGTAATCACAACCGATTTTTAACATTGTCAGACTAATTGCTGTCATATCTGTTAATATTTGAGTGTGGAAACACTGTTCTTATAACCTGTAAAAATTCATCCCAAAAAGGAAGCAGATTGAATTTATTGTTTAATGAAGGCAATATTGCGTTTTAACAATATAGCCATTTTTGCTGTATAATTTTTGGAGAACTGGACATTCATTGATAAAAAAAGTGTTGTCAGTGACCAGCATTTGTCCAAGTAGTCTTGTTTATTTTGATTAATTTGTTTCACATTTACAGTACTTTTTCTCACATTAAAGATTTAGCAATACTATCAGTGGTTGAAAGTGCATTGTGTGCATGTGTGTGTGATTTTTATATAGCAATGATTAAATATTTTTCATTTCGTAGTTGCAATCATTCTCGATTCTTGAAGATGCATCATTCTGAGTAGCATATTAGGAAGTATCCCATTATCTGATTACTATGCACAAATATGCAAGACTATCTAATTAATATACACAAATTTGCAAGACTATCTGATAGCACAAATATGCAAGACTAATTAATATGCAAGACTATCTAATTAATATGCACAAATATGCAAGACTGTCTAATATGCACAAATATGCGAAACTAATATACAAAACTAATGTGCACAATATGCAAAACTATCTAATATGCACAAATATGCAAGACCCTAATATGCACAAATGTGCAAGACTAATGTGCACAAATATCTAATGAACAAACATGCGAGACTAATTAATATGCAAGACTATCTAATTAGTATGCACAAATATGCAAGACTATCTAATAGCACAAATATGCAATTCTAATTAATATGCAAGACTATCTAATTAATATGCACAAATATGCAAGACTATCTAATATGCACAAATATCTAATATGCACAAATATGCGAAACTAATATACAAAACTAATGTGCACAAATATGCAAAACTATCTAATATGAACAAATATGCAAGACTATCTAATATGCACAAATATGCAAGACTATCTAATATGCACAATGTGCAAGACTAATATGCACAAATATCTAATGCACAAACATGCGAGACTAATTAATATGCAAGACTATCTAATTAATATGCACAAATAAGCAAGACTAATTAATATGCAAGACTATCTAATAGCACAAATATGCAATTCTAATTAATATGCAAGACTATCTAATTAATATGCACAAATATGCAAGACTATCTAATATGCACAAATATCTAATATGCGAAACTAATATACAAAACTAATGTGCACAAATATGCAAAACTATCTAATATGCACAAATATGCAAGACTATCTAATATGCACAAATATGCAAGACTATCTAATATGCACAATGTGCAAGACTAATATGCACAAATATCTAATGCACAAACATGCGAGACTAATTAATATGCAAGACTATCTAATTAATATGCACAAATAAGCAAGACTAATTAATATGCAAGACTATCTAATAGCACAAATATGCAATTCTAATTAATATGCAAGACTATCTAATTAATATGCACAAATATGCAAGACTATCTAATATGCACAAATATCTAATATGCGAAACTAATATACAAAACTAATGTGCACAAATATGCAAAACTATCTAATATGCACAAATATGCAAGACTAATATGTGCAAGACTAATATCACAAATATGCAAAACTATCTAATATGCACAAATATGCAAGACTAATTAATATGCAATACTATCTAATTAATATGCACAAATATGCAAGACTAATTAATATGCACAAATATGCAAGACTATCTAATAGCACAAATATGCAAGTCTAATTAATATGCAAGACTATCTAATTAATATGCACAAATATGCAAGACTATCTAATTAATATGCACAAATATGCAAGACTAATATACAAGACTATCTAATGTGTACAAATATGCAAAACTATCTAATATGCACAAATATGCAAGACTATCTAATTAATATGCACAAATATGCAAGACTAATATACAAGACTATCTAATGTGTACAAATATGCAAAACTATCTAATATGCACAAATATTCAAGACTATCTAATTAATATGCACAAATATCCAATATGCACAATTATGTAAGACTAGAATTCACCACACAGTGTAGATAGTGACATAACTATTGACAACCAAAAACAAATCAAGTAAATAGTTCCAGCCAATTATTCGGCCTACGAGTCATAGCTTTATAATAAACAATATTCATACAAACGATGCTATACACTAATAGACTTCCAAAAAATGTGAAATATTTTTCGTATATTTTTCAAAAAAAAAATTAGCAGTCTTTCACATTATCCTATGAAAATAACTTTTTAAACATTTTGTTTTACAGACATAGAACCTGGCAAGTCGTGCAAAAATTATCCCTAATGTCTTCAATTAAATATAAAGCGAGTTTCTTCCTCGACCACAGCATAACCACATAACCCGACAATTCACGATCACAAAAATACAGATGCTCGTATCTCCCCGTTTTAATTATCTGAATGGTACAGTCTAATAACTGTAAATGCATTAATTATACACTTTCATTTCGCTGTTAAGGGAAATCTGCTAAATTAAATCTGAACAATTCAAATAACAATAGAACTCAGTTTCCTCGACAAATTCATGAAATTGAAACACAGTGAATATAATCACAACAGTGAAATTTAATGTCGGTCAAAATAAATCGTTTCACAGTGACTAACTTGGCAATTACTGAATGGAATATTAAACAGCTAATCTCTGGATTGTATTCGTATTTAAGTACAATAGGTTCAACGTTTAGGCTTGTGCAGACAATGTCTTTAGGTAGTAGCAGTAGATAATGACATGCCGCAACTTTTCTACTAGACTGGCAAAGTCAGGACTGTTTTGTTTTCCAAAAAAAAAAAAATATTTGTCAATAGCCTTTGTAACGCGATCACGAAAACTGGCATGACTGCGAAAGAAATCCCGACTGGACGCATCTGCAGGCGACCCCCTGCGTTGAAGTAAAAACAGGAGCGGAATCACTAGGTGATTATGCTAATTAAAAGATGTTGGCTAGCATTGACAACGAATCAAAGTGCAGCTGTATGCGTCATATATTATCTATGTTAATGCACGTGACCTTTCACTTCTAAGGTCCCGGAGATTGAAAGACCACTTATATTTATTGGACATTTAAATTGACTTGTTTTCAGTAAACATGGATGAAAGTATCGCCGTTGCACTTATAAAAGTTAAAGTATCCATCTCTGCGATCGTATCGAATCAGCCTTTAAGGTAGCAGAATAGTTTTTTTGGCACTTTTCACATTTTTTTTGGAAAATCACACGAATAGCTCCCTAAGGCATGCTACATGCATTGGTGTATTTATTTAATTGAAAAAAAATATCTTGTACAAGTAAACTGTTTTTTTTCTTGTTTGCACACAAATTGCCAAGTTTTTGTTTATCTCATTAATATGCATGGTTTACAAATATAACTGAACTGAGGGTAAATTGTTTTAAGTTAGGCCACTTTCTTTATTTGCTATTTACAAACAACTGATAAGATATCTGTTTGTAGTTTACGCACAGCTGATAAGATGTGTGCACTGCTGCTTTTCTAGATGAGGAAGTATAGCAAAGACAAAACAATCGCTTTTGAAACACAAATTTTGAATAAACAAAAAAAAGTACATGAATGTACCACTTCAATGTAATTATGTGTTAACCGAATAAAAACTTACAATAAATTTCTGTAATATTTTTTCTTGGCTTTGTCATTGAAAGGTGTCTGACCACGGGGTTACTTTCTTACAATCCAGAAGTAATGCAGTTACATTGGGGGAGGGCTCTCTTTCCATTGCATGAAAATTCTGATAACAGGCCACAAACTACATGTAAAGGTTGATCAATGATAAGAATATGCTTGGACCTGGTTTATATGATCCCCATGTCAGAGGAGTTTTCAACAAGTATACTTGCATGCTTAGGTTTTTCTAAATTCCTAAATTATGTTATATGTAATAAATCTGTCTGATAAATACTTGGTTGTTTTATCTAATGTACTCATGCGAACAAAATGCACGGCAACGAAATAGTAGCGTGCCCCCCCCCCCCCCAGGCCGACGTCTTGACATCGGATATGGGCCAGTGTTTCACGCAAGGCAAGGGTTGACTTTTTCGTACGACTTTGGTAAAAAATAAAAGTATCATCTAAAATCTAGGTGGTTAGGGTTATTTGACTCTTTGCTTCTCCATTGTGGTGCTTAAACAACTTGGACATATGCCGATTTCTAGACACGCAATCGACACGATGACCGACCAAAAGTGAATGAAAGACAGGCGCGCCGCAAAGTCTAGGTGTACCTGACTTTGTAGCAAAAATAGAAAACATTGTGGGCAATATCTGTCAATTATTCCTCTGATTTGCAGCAGATGTTTATATTTCTAGTTACAACTTATGTAAATGTGAAAACAAAGTGTGTAACCTAGTGTAGTAAGTTATCAACATCTAGCACTACTTCAGCGTCAAATCAGTGCCTGGAATTGCTATAAAAACAGCTCAATTTTGTGATCAAGTAGAATTTGAGGAGCTGATAAATCCAAAAAATAATTTCTTGTTTGTTTTTGTTAAACTTGTTTTTCCGCTATTTCACCCAAGAGTACCATTGTTCATAGACTTCTGTAACTTCCCAGGCACAATGGAAACTATAAGAACTGGTGTACCTAACATTCAGAATTTTGATCGGTCAACTAGTTTGGCAGCCATCTTGAATTGAAATTAAAATGGGAAGTGGCTATTTGATGGGAATTGGCCATTTGACCATTTCTATTCTGATGGTCTAGGCGAGAAAAGAAAGGTTAAGTCTCAAGTGACTGTCATAGTAACCTTGACATATAGACTACCACATTCCTGAATCCATGCCATATATTAAGCCATATTCATATTCTACTATCAGACTTTAAACTTGGACCTGACGAATTCCTCAATCTTAACATTTCAAATTATATTTGCAGGTGTGTCCAACAAGTGCGAGGTGTCCTGTGAAGAAGCTGTACGCTGCTTCATGGTGGCAGAAGCTTGCGAACGATCATATAAACTTGGCAGATCTGTTAGTATTGTGGATGGTAAAATGGTCCTGTAAAAAGATTTATGATTATTTACATCTGAGCTTAATATTATTATTTATTATTATGCTGCTTCTTTATCTCACATTATTGGTCAGTCTGTATATCAAAAAAAATATTGTAAAAATACTAATGTAGTATTATAGTACTAATGTACTAATGTAGTGTAGTGATCAAGGAATATTTCGTGTCATCTTGTAATTCTTAGATGCAATAAATATGTGTTTATTTGGAATGTACCTTGTACCAGTGATATGTATTTCAGGCATGAGCCTTACAACACAAATTCAGTGGGCTAAATTGGCCACAAATAAATTTAAGTAAATTAACTGCTAAGTGGTATTGGACATTAAACTACAGGGCTCGAAATATTCAAATAATTATAAATGTCTCTCCATTGATATACTATAATAACGAACTATAGTTATACAAGCATGGATAAGAAGAAGCTGATGTACTGTACAGAAACAACTAAAATGAAGAAACAGATTTTGTTAGACTATTCAGTTTGAATGTCGTCTTGTAGTTCAGAAATCAATTCAATAAATAAATATGAATTACATGTACTTGATTGATACTGCGAGTGAACCATACTTCACATCAATCGATTGAGGGGAAAAAAAGTGGATATGCTCCAGAAAGACTGGGGCTGCTTTCTATTTTGTTAATCTCAAAACTGGCCAAACCAAGGTACTGTAATTGAGCAAACGTTTGTATGCAACACTGTATATTTTAAATAAGATGGTTTGTTAGCTATAGTTCATATTTTATGACATGTTATAAATTATTATTATACATCTGTCACCGTAATGCCGTGAGTTTACAGCATGCGGGAATTTTGCGGTATTTTACAGGGTATTTTCACCAGGATTTGACCGGACTCCACACAAAGAAGTTCGCTGATTCTGTTTTAAAGTTTTTGGATTTCAGCATTCCCCTGATGTATCCTAGGAAAGAAAGGATGTATAATAAGGTTATTTATTATGAGGATACCCCAAAATATGCACTTGGACAGTACGCCATCGCATCACCCTTCGTTGCGTGCCGGTCGATACTTCCACTGTACTGTCTTCGTGCATACTTTGAGGTATCCTCGTAATAACCTCATATTATTGTATAATTTTTTTTAAGTGTACTGTGGAATACTTTATTTTCGCTGGAATAAATTTTCGCTGAAAAGGCTTTTTGGGCGTTTTGTAGGGAATTTATTTTCATTGTTTTTTGATGAGTTTAATGTGAAATATAGGAAAAAAAGTATATTCGCTGGTCTTTATTTTCACGGAATCATCCCTTCAGCGAAAATAAATTCCAAGCCAAAATAAATTATTCTACAGTAATTCATTTTATTTGAGATATGCTATCCAGTTAAATTTGTTTGTTCACTTGTAATCACAACCGATTTGTAACATTGTCAGACTAACTGCTGTCATATCTGTTAGTATTTGAGTGTGGAAACAACATTCTTATAACCTGTAAAAAATCATCCCAAAAAGGAAGCAGATTGAATTTATTGTTTAATGAAGCCAATATTGCGTTTTAACAATATAGCCATTTTTGCTGTATAATTGTTGGAGAATATACTGGACATTCATTGATGAAGAGCGTTCTCAGTGACCAGCATTTGTCTTTTGTATCTCATTTACTGAGTTTCACATTTTTCTCACATAAGATTAAAGATTTCGCAAAACTATCAGTAGTTGAAAGTGCATTGTGTGTGTGATTTTTATATAGCAATGATTATATATTTACATTTCGTAGTTGTAATCATTATTGATTCTTGATGATGCATCATTCTGAGTAGCATATTAGGAAGTTATCCCATTATCTGATTAATATGCACAAATGTGCAAGACTAATTAATATGCACAAATATGCAAGACTAATATACAATCATTCTGAGTAGCATATTAGGAAGTATCCCACTATCTGATTAATATGTGCAAGACTAATTAATATGCACAAATATGCAAGACTAATATACAATCATTCTGAGTAGCATATTAGGAAGTATCCCACTATCTGATTAATATGTGCAAGACTAATTAATATGCACAAATATGCAAGACTAATATACAATCATTCTGAGTAGCATATTAGGAAGTATCCCACTATCTGATTAATATGCACAAATGTGCAAGACTAATTAATATGCACAAATACGCAAGACTAATATACAATCATTCTGAGTAGCATATTAGGAAGTATCCCATTATCTGATTAATATGTGCAAGACTAATTAATATGCACAAATATGCAAGACTAATATACAATCATTCTGAGTAGCATATTAGGAAGTATCCCATTATCTGATTATTATGCACAAATATGCAAGACTAATTAATATGCACAAATATGCAAGACTAATTGTCGCATATGACTTATTTACCACGTCCGTGTCACTGAGAATGTTCTAGAACCGTACTGTGTCTGGGTGGAATATTCTAGTTTTTTTAGTAACTGGTTGAATAGGTAATAGAACACTGTAGGAGGCAATAGAAGGTAATGGAACATTCTAGAAATTTGTAGTAAGTTCCAGACTCATTGTGTATGCTGATGTAATGGTCTATTTATAGACAGTGGGGGTATATATAGGGGAGTTGTTCAGCACTGAGTTTAGATCGGAGATCTCGTTGAATTGTATTGGAGTTTAAGTATCTAGTTATTGGAGTAGTGGAGTTTTACTGCGTTATTGTACTTGATGTTTGCAGAGTATAATACCAGTACCAGTTGAAACCTCATCTGTTGGCTCCATGTTCGTAGGTTATCATCGCCGCTAGAGAAGTCTTTCTGTTACTGTTGCCATTTTGGTATTTGAACCATCACACCTGTACTATACTAATTACGGTAATATTACGTTGCGTGTGACACTAATTAATATGCAAAAATATGCAAGACTAATTAATATGCAAAAATATGCAAGACTATCTAATCTAATATGCAAAAATATGCAAGACTATCTACTTAATATGCAAAAATATGCAAGACTATCTAATTAATATGCAAAAATATGCAAGACTATCTAATATGCAAAAATATGCAAGACTATCTAATTAATATGCCAAAATATGCAAGACTATCTAATCTAATATGCACAAATATGCATGACTAGAGTTCAACACAGGGTAGAAAGTGACATGACTATTGACAAACAAAAACAAATCAGTATATAGTTCCAGCCAAATATTCGACTTACGAGTCATAGCTTTATAATAAACAATATTCCTACAAACGATGCTATACACTAATAGACTTCCAAAAAATATGAAATATTTTTCAAAAAAAATTTAGCAAAATCTTTCACATTATGCTATGAAAGTAAATTTTTAAACATTTTGTTTTACAGATGTAGAATCTGGCAAGTCAAGCAAAAATTATCCCTAATGTCTTCAATTAAATATAAAGCGAGTTTCTTCCTCGACCACAGCATAACCACATAACCCGACAATTCACGATCACAAAAATCCAGATGCTTATATCTCCATTTCAATTATCTGAATGGTACATTTTAATTACTGTAAATGCATTAATTATTCAATTTCATTTTGCTGTTGAGAGGGATTCTGCTAAATTAAATCTGAACATTTCAAATAACAATAAAACTCAGTTTCCTTCAGTAAGTTGACAAATTTATGAAATTGAAACCCAGTGAATATGATCAAAATAGTGCAATTAAATGTTTATGAATATAAATGATTTTTATACAGTAACTAACTTGGCAATTACTGAATGGAATATTAAACAGCACATACAGTAATCTCTGGATTATATTCGTATTTAAGTACAATAGGTTCAAAGTTTAGGCTTGTGCAGACAATGTCTTTAGGTAGTAGAAGCAGATGACATAGCCGCAACTTTTCTACCTGTCTCCAGGATACTTCCAAGTCTTGTGTTCAGGGCATTTTGCCAGTCAAATGGTTTACCAATGATTTAGCCAATTTGGTACACATATTGTGTTGCATCGTAGACCCTCTTTTGCATATAATACCAGGTAGATCTGTTTGATTAGCCAAGTACTGGGAATCTTTTGTATACTGGCCCAAAAGCGAATATAAACTCAATCTTACGCTAGTTGCTAGGCAACCACCCCATGTCCCTGTGCAGACTGCACAACATTGTTTCAAGATATGAACGCATAGCTCAATGTTGAACACTACTGATAAATCTAAGAGCAACATAATCCAGAATTAGTGTCACCAGAGAGTTACAAATCTTTGTATACATTTTTATGGCATTCCACACAATGCAAATTCAGACCAAATAAAACCAAAGACACAATTTGCCTTACCATAAAATATCATCCAGATGTTTTTCTCACAAACCATGGCTTAGATTTGTTGCACTTCTTGGGTGAACGAACTATAAAATCCCTAAATTGCAAAAGTTAGTCCATCTCTTTTTTTTTTTAACAGGTTACAGTTTCATGTACATCATGATTCTAAGCTTGCGTATTCTATTTTATTCCTTGTACGAGTAATGTCATCTCATTAATTCTGCAAAGTCATAAATTTCGAGGGAATATTGTGTTCCAAATTTCATTCTAATCAGCGCTATGGTTCTTGAGATACAGAACAAGATTTGACACATACATCCATCCATTCATGTGACATTAGCCTCCTTTTGTGCTCTGCACTTGGAAGCCAAAAATTGTACATCTACATAGTTGAGTTACATGTCCACTCAAGACTGTACTGTAAACATAGTTAATTATTTGCTGAATAATAAAATTTGCTAAATTAAATCCACATGATCTTGTAGAAAAACAATGGACCTCATCGATTCCCTGCCAAGTTTTTGAACTTAACCTTTTCATCACAAATTGACAAAAATAGTCCTGTTTATAGTCTGCACTTTCCTTCAGAAGATTGGTACAAAAAAAACAAAAACATTTTTTTGAGTAAAAAACTGAAAATTGATTCAAATTCTGTCTGTTGACTCCAAAATTAGGGTTCATTGCCAGAAATATTGTAGAATACAAGAAAAAAGTGCAGAAAGAAATTGTGCGGAAACAAAATTGCTCAAAGCATCAAAACAATGAAAATAAATGGTTTTACAGTATGTGGTTTAACTCCGGGATCGAGAAGGAAGACAACAGAAATTCATTAGTTTCCGGACAAAGAATTCAAACCCAAAATGTTTATAGTACAATGTAGCAGTATATACAAGTCATTAAACAATTGAATACTGATCATAACGGAAATCAGTTTTTCCATTTTGTCTTGTTTATACATGATGTATTTCAAATTTTATTGGTACAATCAGTTCAAAGCAGAGGGCTTTAGATGTTGCTAGATTTTTTTTTTTGGCACAGGAAGCTGAGGCTAACCAACTGCTTAAGCTAAGGATTGTGGGAAACAGACAATCTAGGTTAATGGTAACTACAAAGGATTATGGACAAGTCATTGTCAATGACACGTCCCCATTCCGTTCATATTTGAGTGACATATACATTCAAAGCAGATCATGACCGAAATGCACCTGCATATGTACAACACATTGTACTAAATCTGAACAAAATCCATCCATGCATGACTGAGATCCGGTTCCGGAATTGTGAAAATACGTGATTTTGATGCATTTTCGGCCTTAAAATGGCCATCCTTCAGCTATTGTGAAGCGGATCATGAAACAAATACACATATCTATTTGTGACATGATGTATCATGTGTGTGAAGTTTGAACTTGATCAATCCAGACATGTCTTGGATACGGATCCAGAACTGAATTCTTTAAAACAAAATGGCTGCCAGTCGGCCATTTCGAACTTGATCCGAAAAAAAAAATGACGTGCATCAAGGTTCTATTATGTTTAATGTATGTACCAAATTTGAACAAAATCCGTCCATGCATAACTGAGATCCGGGTCCAGAATGATGAAAATGTGCGATTTTGATTCGGCTATTCGGCTATCGATAATCAGATCATGAAAAAAATGCATGTGCATATGTCCCATATAATGTGCGATGTATGAGTGAAGTTTGAACTTAATCGGTCCATGCATGTTCGAGATACAGGTGATCACGAACGCACGAAAGCACACAGGGCAAAACATAAGTCCCCGTTTTCGGACTACGTCCGAACGGGGACTAATAACTGGGTTTATGGTAAAATGATTGAGTTAGATCACATAGAAACAGAGTACAGCGGTTCATATGCAGTGTCATTTTATTGAAATAAATTTCTCACAAAAACTCTGGGTATCATGTATAGTAATATACATACATGTAATTATAGATCCTTATTTAATACTTAATGCTATTATTTTTCCTTCATGGATGACTGGATATATACTTTGGCAGAAATTGTATAAAATAATCCTTTCAAAAGTACACAATCTGAAAATAGTGACTTTTGATGAATGGCGTGTTGATAATGCATGAATATTTAAAGACATTGTGTGACATTTCCATGTCATTATATTTATATTCATTGAGGTCTGCCATCACATCATGATGCACATCGTGAGCGCATTAGTGTCGTCTGTTGACAACGTTCTAGTTACATATTTTATGGCTCACATTGCACATTTCAACCACTGCGATGGCAAACTTAACATACTCCAGAAAAACACAACATCGGCGGATAACTTCTAATAACCACCCATGTCTGCGAGATCATTACTGAAATGAAATGATCTAATACAAAATAATTTAATTACTATGGCTGAACCGATCAGTGTGGTACAGTAAAAAACGTGATAAATGGGTAAAGCAGCATGAAAGCTGTACTGTATATGCAGGAGATAAAACTAGCTAACTCGTCACATGTACAAATATATAAATGTCATAATGAGAACTATAATGATTTGCTGGTAAGATTTGACCAGGACTTCCCCCAGTACAGATAGTTGTGTATGAATTTCAATAATGCTATAGTAGATTAATTTCAAAATATGGTATCAATAGGTGCAATGTTGATTGATTTATAATACTAACTTTACATAATATGTTGACCCTATTAGGACATGATATACACAAAAATTACAGAGGTTAATTGAATGTGTCGGATTACAGAGGTTAACTGAATGTGTCGGATTACAGAGGTTAATTGAATGTGTCAGAATGCAGAGGTTAATTGAATGTGTCAGATTACAGAGGTTACCGGTAATTGAATGTGCCGGATTACAGAGGTTAATTGAATGTGTCAGAATGCAGAGGTTAATTGAATGTGTCAGAATGCAGAGGTTAATTGAATGTGTCAGAATGCAGAGGTTAATTGAATGTGTCAGAACACAGAGGTCAAATTAATGCATTGGAATAACAGATCAACTTAAAGTTGGATTACAGAGGTTAATTGAATGTGTCAGAATACAGAGGTCAATTGAATTTGTCGGAATATAGAGGTCAACTAGTAATGAATGTCAGAATACAGGTCAACAGAATGTGTTGATGCTAAAAGGGCAATTCAGAAACAAGAACACATGTCAGATTGAAAGTAAACTGAATGTGTAAGATCAACTGCATCTACCAAAAACATAAGAAGACTAAATGTGTCAGATTACAGAGGTCAGTTGAAAAGGTTACATTAATATCATATTCATTGATTATGAAATTTGATATAACCATTTCTCAATCTCACTAATATCACCCTCACTTTCTTCACTTTTGGCCCCCCTAGCACTACACTCTACAAAGTCAACTTTAATTGGTTTAAGATGGGAAAATTCAAAGTCTTTGCCTTTTTTTCCAAGATAGGTTTTGTTACTTCCTGAACTGTCAATTCCTTCCAATGCAGCTGAACGGGTGATACGTAGTGTATTCCTATGAAACAAAAAAAACAAACTGGTAAGTCCAAAATCATAATGTCAGATAGCGCCCTCAGTGTTGGCATTTATGAACAAAGTCAAATTTAAGGGTATATATATATATATATCAATTGCATCAAATTAATTAATAAATCAAATTAAAACAATTTACAACAGTATTTTCGGACAAAAAGTACTAAGGAAATTCAAATAGGATCCAGAAATTGCAGCTCCAGTAGAGAACTAACTAGAAAGAATAGAAACAATCATCTTGCCAAAATCTCAGTCTTTTGTAAAATATGGCACTCTCACAATGGCATACATGATGATTAAAATGTTCATAAAATACAAGAACATGAGACTGTAGTTTCTCTTGTTAATATGAGCAGTCAGCCGAGGCAATTGAAACGAACAGGACATACCAGCATGCAAGGTTGGTAGTTGATTCTGCTAATGTGAGAAGTAGGTCGATTCAAATCAACAATCTTGGCATGTGAGCACACTAACCACACCCATTTCATCAATATGCAAATGATACTTACATCTCTTTCTCAAGCTGTATTTTTATCACATTAGACGACTTAGCCGTGGTGATGTCTGTCTTGTTGCATGCTATCAGGAATGGCAATGCATTGTGGGATATCACTTGGTCACTCAAAAGATTATATAATAACTCAGCGACTTCTTTTATATCCTTCTGAAATGTGACGCTATCGACGAGAAATACAATACACCTATCGAAAAAACAAAACAAATACATTAACTCTTCGTTAACCGTCAACTCACTGTCAAATTTCTAATTCTGGAATTATTGCTAGTCCCAGGAATATCACTCTGTAACCTACATTAAATCCTAGCAGTGTACCATGGAATCATGGGACATTGTTGCCTACACGCAAAGATTGCACCATGGAATCATGGAACATTGTTGTCTACATTATAAGATTGCATCATGGGACATTGTTTTCTACACTCTAAGATTGCATCATGGAACATTGTTGTCTACACTCTAAGATTGCATCATGGAATCATGGGACATTGTTGTCTACATTATAAGATTGCACTATGGAATCAGTAGACATTGTTGTCTACATTATAAGATTGCACTATGGAATCATGGAACATTGTTGTCTACATTATAAGATTGCACCATAGAATCATGGGACATTGTTGTCTACATTATAAGATTGCATCATGGGACATTGTTGTCTACATTATAAGATTGTGCCATGGAATCTTGGGACATTGTTGTCTACATTATAAGATTGCACCATGGAATATTGGGACATTGTTGTCTACATTATAAGATTGCATCATGGAATCATGGAACATTGTAGTCTACACTCTAAGATTGCATCATGAAACGATGTTGTCTACATTATAAGATTGCATCATGGAATCATGGAACATTGTAGTCTACACTCTAAGATTGCATCATGAAACATTGTTGTCTACATTATAAGATTGCACCATGGAATCTTGGGACATTGTTGTCTACACTCTAAGATGGAACATTGTTGTCTACATTATAAGATTGCACCATGGAATCTTGGGACATTGTTGTCTACACTCTAAGATTGCACCATGGAATTATGGGACATTGTTGTCTACACTCTAAGATTGCATCATGGAACATTGTTTTCTACACTCTAAGATTGCACCATGGAATCACGAGACATTGTTGCCTACACTCTAAGATTGCATCATGGAACATTGTTTTCTACACTCTAAGATTGCATCATGAAACGTTGTTGTCTACATTATAAGATTGCATCATGGAATCATGGAACATTGTAGTCTACACTCTAAGATTGCATCATGAAACGATGTTGTCTACATTATAAGATTGCATCATGGAATCATGGAACATTGTTGTCTACATTATATGATTGCTTCATGGAATCATGGAACATTGTAGTCTACACTCTAAGATTGCATCATGAAACATTGTTGTCTACATTATAAGATTGCACCATGGAATCTTGGGACATTGTTGTCTACATTATAAGATTGCATCATGGGACATTGTTGTCTACATTATAAGATTGTGCCATGGAATCACGGAACATTGTAGTCTACACTCTAAGATTGCATCATGGAACATTGTTGTCTACATTATAAGATTGCATCATGGAATCATGGAACATTGTTGTCTACACTCTAAGATTGCATCATGGAATATTGGGACATTGTTGTCTACATTATAAGATTGCACCATGGAATCATGGAACATTGTAGTCTACACTCTAAGATTGCATCATGGGACATTGTTGTCTACATTATAAGATTGTGCCATGGAATATTGGGACATTGTAGTCTACATTATAAGATTGCACCATGGAATCATGGAACATTGTTGTCTACATTAAAAGATTGCACCATGGAATCATGGAACATTGTAGTCTACATTATAAGATTGCACCATAGAATCATGGAACATTGTTGTCTACACTCTAAGATTGCATCATGGGACATTGTTGTCTACATTATAAGATTGTGCCATGGAATCATGGAACATTGTAGTCTACACTCTAAGATTGCATCATGGAACATTGTTGTCTACATTATAAGATTGCATCATGGAATCATGGAACATGGTAGTCTACACTCTAAGATTGCATCATGGAATATTGGGACATTGTTGTCTACATTATAAGATTGCACCATGGAATCATGGAACATTGTAGTCTACATTATAAGATTGCACCATAGAATCATGGAACATTGTTGTCTACACTCTAAGATTGCATCATGGGACATTGTTGTCTACATTATAAGATTGTGCCATGGAATATTGGGACATTGTAGTCTACATTATAAGATTGCACCATGGAATCATGGAACATTGTTGTCTACATTATAAGATTGCATCATGGAATCATGGAACATTGTTGTCTACATTATAAGATTGCACCATGGAATCATGGAACATTGTTGTCTACACTCTAAGATTGCATCATGGGACATTGTTGTCTACATTATAAGATTGCACCATGGAATCTTGGAACATTGTTGTCTACATTATAAGATTGTGCCATGGAATATTGGGACATTGTTGTCTACATTATAAGATTGTGCCATGGAATATTGGGACATTGTTGTCTACATTATAAGATTGCACCATGGAATTATGGGACATTGTTGTCTACATTATAAGATTGCACCATGTAATCATGAGACATTGTAGTCTACACTCTAAGATTGCATCATGGAACATTGTTGTCTACATTATAAGATTGCACCATGGAATTATGGAACATTGTTGTCTACACTCTAAGATTGCACCATGGAATTATGGGACATTTTTGTTTACACTCTAAGATTGCATCATGGAATATTGGGACAGTGTAGTCTACACTCTAAGATTGCATCATGGAACATTGTTGTCTACATTATAAGATTGCATCATGGAATCATGGAACATTGTAGTCTACATTATAAAATTGCACCATGGAATCTTGGGACATTGTTGTCTACACTCTAAGATTGCACCATGGAATCTTGGGACATTGTTGTCTACACTCTAAGATTGCACCATGGAATCTTGGGACATTGTAGTCTACATTATAAGATTGCACCATGTAATCATGAGACATTGTAGTCTACATTATAAGATTGCACCATGGAATCTTGGGACATTGTTGTCTACATTATAAGATTGCACCATGGAATCATGAGACATTGTAATCTACATTATAAGATTGCACCATGTAATCATGAGACATTGTAGTCTACATTATAAGATTGTACCATGGAATCTTGGGACATTGTTGTCTACATTATAAGATTGTGCCATGGAATCATGGGACATTGTTGTCTACATTATAAGATTGCATCATGGAATCATGGAACATTGTAGTTTTAATACACTCTAAGATTGCATCATGGAACATTGTTGTCTACATTATAAGATTGCACCATGGAATCTTGGATCATTGTTGTCTATATTATAAGATTGCACAATGGAATCATGAGACATTGTAGTCTACATTATAAGATTGCACCATGGAATCATGGGACATTGTAGTCTACATTCTAAGATTGCACCATGGAATTGTGGGACATTGTTGCCTACATTCTAAGATTGCACCATGGAATTGTGGGACATTGTTGTCTACATTATAAGATTGTGCCATGGAATCATGGAACATTGTTGTCTACATTATAAGATTGCATCATGGAATCATGGAACATTGTAGTTTTAATACACTCTAAGATTGCATCATGGAACATTGTTGTCTACATTATAAGATTGCACCATGGAATCTTGGATCATTGTTGTCTATATTATAAGATTGCACAATGGAATCATGAGACATTGTAGTCTACATTATAAGATTGCACCATGGAATCATGGGACATTGTAGTCTACATTCTAAGATTGCACCATGGAATTGTGGGACATTGTTGCCTGCACTCTAAGATTGCACCATGGAATCATGAGACATTGTAGTCTACATTTTAAGATTGCACCATGGAATTGTGGGACATTGTTGCCTACACTCTAAGATTGCACCATGGAATCATGAGACATTGTAGTCTACATTTTAAGATTGCACCATGGAAATGTGGAACATTATTGCCTACACTCTAAGACTGCACCATGGAATCATGGGACATTGTTATTGACACTTGAGGATTGCACCATGCCAATTGATATTCCAAAATTATTTGAGATTCTGAGTCACATTTTCATATAATAAATGTTTTGTTGTCTGGGGAACAAGTTCAGATGATCCGTGCTGATATTAACCAATCACTGGACAGCATGCAATACAGTAAACATTTCAATTTTACAAGAGACACATTTCATTAGTTCTAGAAGTCGGTGATAATTTGGTAGTAATGAAAATAACTAGGGTCCGAAAAAACCACAGTGACTTTTGAAAACTTTTGTCCTAATAAATGACATTAAAATGTAGAAATAAAATAATTGAAAATTTAAACAATATATATCTATATATGACGAGAATTTAACATGATTAAAACAGCTACATAAAAAGGTGATGATAGGCACAACAAGTACCTACCATACCAAGGTACGATATTTCCAAAGCATGTACACAAAATATTAATGCGCGACAGCCACCATACTTCCTGCAAGCCTGTTGTAATCACCCACCTTGCTTGGTCTTTGAACTGGTCTATTTTATGATTACGCAATCTCTCATGCCCTGGAAGATCCAATATTTTCAAAACTCCTTTTTTCTCTCCTTGTAGCTTATATGTACCGGAATTCTCTTTTATCGAAGTCTGTGTCATCACATATTTACCGCTTGTCAGCTAAAAATAGAACAACAATAGAGGGAATGTCAGGGAGATATAGACAAGTTTTGAATGTCCCATGATTCCATGGTGCATCTTGAAAACTTGTTTGGTACAAAACATAAGCTGATACAGTAAAATATTCATCTAAATCTGCATATTCCTGCTGACCGGGAATGAATCAGACAAAATTGACAGATTTCATGATCAAGTTTTTTGTCCTCCAACGTTTTTGTGCAACTATTTACAAGTCTGTAATTCTCGTAATTCAATAACAATTTTAACCAAACCAATGACGGGAATTATAGATTTTTGATTTTTTTTATAGATTTTGATTTGGCCATTGGTGTTATACTACTGTATTTGTTCTATTATTAACACTAAATTAAGTCATATTTTAATGATCCAGTAAACAGTAAATGCAATGTGCATTTCAAATAGAGGAAATATGGTATTGTTTTTTTTTCCAATGACTCCTGTTAGTAGTAGTTTAGAATCAATGTGTTTTTTGTGGTATGCAAGACATTTACAAAATACACCTGGCATCGATGATCTTATTAGCCATAAATGTATATTCAAACGACACATACTCAGTTTTTGATTGGTCAAATCTGAACCATGTAAAGTAAGATTCTCTCCATTGGTTAGTTCTGCTCTTTAGCCATGCAAATTTATTCAAACATCACTTAACACAGATTGGTCAAATCTGAACATCAAGCAGTCTGTTGGCTGAGATAGTTTTGCTGTTATCAATGGACATTTCAATTAAAGAACTGAAGATATCATTAGAAAATGAACAATATGAATAGTATCAAACCAATCGGACTTACAGTTTTTTTAACAAGAAGTTGAAAATAACACTTTTATCACGAAATAAACAAATCTGAGAGAGGTATACCTGTAGTACCTATATATAATATCAAAGCAATCAGACTTGCATTTTTTTACGACAAGTCAAAAGTATCACTTTTTACCAAAACATCACAAAGTGAACAAATCTAAGAGAGGTTTACCCAAGGTACATATACACAAAGTATTAAAGCATTCAGGCTTGTAGTTTTCAGGAAGAACTCGAAAAAGTAAAACATTGACACAGACTCCGACGGACAATCACTCATATGATAAGCTCCACTCGACAAAGTCGACAACGGAGCTAAAAAAAGTTGAAATTATCCATAACAATGATAATATCTTTGAGAACTTTTTATGAAAAAGTAAAGCTCGGGGAGAAAAATTACGCTTGTACTGTATCTGACTGATGTAACTGACTATCATTGTGTTTGACTATCATTGTTCGATGCTGAGCATATTCACTCACCTTACTAAACAACAAGGTCTTTCCAGAATCACATAATCCAACAAGTAGTACACCTCTTCTAGTGTTCTTTCTACTGAGAATTATCTTGAACAGAACTGTAATAATTATGAATTTCATTAAAATTATTGTATTTATTTCAAATTTGAGTTTCAATAAACTTAATTATTAGTATTAAGTGACAGAAAACTCAATCAAATGAGATGAAATAGAACCAGTTAAAATATTGAGTATTTGAGCAGAAACTACAAGTTTTAACCCAAGAATAATATTGGTTAACAAGTCACTAAAAATTAACTTCCACATTTAGGGCCACTTATCATTATTCTAATGATACAACAGATATATTTCACAGATGGGAGTGGTCTATTGTAATGCTGAGATGAAGAAGACAATGTCTTTTGCACTTGTTGTTTTATTGTTTATTTTATCCGAATCAATAAACGATAAATCTACATTCTGATTATTTTTTTTTATCATGCTACGTATGATGGAAGTGTACTTCACTGCAGTCAAGATGATGGTTGTGCGTGAAATTGAACAGGTCGTTAGTTTTCACTTTTAAATGTTTATGGGTTTCTATGAATCTTTGTTCACATAATACTTAGAATTCAATTCTGGCCTTCATTTCATGATGGGGTAAAAGTGTTATTCCTGTTCAATTTTAACAATGTTAGCTATTAATTCACATCTTATTTGTTTTATCGATCAGTATTGTATCTGTGGTGTCAAAAATAAATATCATCTTGTGTTAGCTTATTTTTAATGTGACAATATAAACAGTCAAAATAAACGTTCGAAAACTGCAGCAATTATCCTACTTCCAAAGAAACAAAGTCAATGTTCTTCCTGTGGTTTGTAGTTCCATGATTGGAGCTTGCTCTCTCAAGCAAATTCTGACTGATACATTAAAGTTTCTGGAGAAACACTAACTGACCTCTGCTTTTTATAATTCAAAAATGTAAAGTGGAATTGACGGAAACATTGAAAAAATTTCATTTAAAAAAAAATGTAGGTACAAAAATCTGGTTAGGATGATGGTTTTGGTTAGGTTTAGTTTTTCATGTTTCCATGACCACTCTCCCAGGTTTCAATTTCCGGAAATTCTACACGATGATTCACATTTTTGCAACAGTTCTTTAAAACCGGATCACCCCTACCTGAACCCTAACCCTAACCCTAAACCGGATCACCCCTACCTGAACCCTAACCCTAACCATGGAGGTAGAAAAGAGAAGGAGTGAGAACGCTATTGTTTCCGCTGGTTTCATGATGCTTTGGATTTATTTACTCAGTACACATTGTAATTATTTGGTAATCACGCTGTCAAGTGTCACCATTAATCGGCTTACATGTTTCGGCTGTATTCTGAAACTTCACAAAGATTCACGACGCACTGCTCATGCCCAAACAGATAACAATAATACAAAATGCAGCGAAAGATGTACGCTGAGTGTACTCAATACCCCAAATCTATTGTAACATAAGGCGCGATTTTCAACATCTGCACAGTTCTGCACACCGATGAAAATGCCCCGTCAAAACATCTCGTCATAAACTTATCATGTATCTTTACATTTCACTGCAAAAATTTGTGGGATTTTTTTAATCAATGTCCAAAGTTGCATGACTATTTCGATGAAAAATATCAGAAAAGAAGTAATCACACATCTTGGTAGCGTCAATATACAAAATTTCCAGTGCCTACAAGTGTGAAATGACCTTTATGACCCGATGAAGGTCATTGCGCACGCACAATTCTTTTATTCATGGTTTGCGCATTCAATTTTATAGACAATGTTTAAACAGAATTTATTTTTTTCAGTTCTACTCTCGTTTTCTTGTGTAAATAAGCGACTATCATCATGTAGATAAAACGACTTCTAAACAAAAACAATAATTGGCTTAACCAGAGAGAAGACAAAGGATGTTTATAAGATTGACATGGGCTTAAATAGCGTCCTCACTCCTTCTCTTTTCTACCTCCATGCCCTAACCACAGTCCCTCAACACTATGCACCAACACTCCAGCTCCCATGTAATTCAATATGCCCCTCCAAATAATTATAAGTGATCTAAAGAGGGTTATATAGAATTGAAATGGAGGAGGGGTAGTGGAGGGACAGGGTTGGGGGATTAGAGTTATGGGCGAGAGGGGCCTAAGGATGGAGCTCCATGACCTAAGGAACTCTTACCAAATAGTATCCATTCATTCACGCTCTCAGTTCCGTCTTTTTGTGATCGCATTCATAGACAATATGAAGTTATATAATTTAGTTCTTGGGTTCTCTGTATCGCGTTATTTTTTATCGGAAGGTTCATTTTATGCTCGCAGAGTTTTTGCGCACAAAATATACAAATATAGACTACTGAATTGCAGCTAAGAAAGCACATGTGGTATAACTACGAATAGATTTTTATTCTGAACCACAACACATGTGCCTTTGAAATGGTACCATATGTTCAGTGAATGGAATATTATCTTCAGAAACACAATTTGGTTAAAAAATACTAACCTATTGTTAGAATAACTACAGCTAAAGCAACCACAACACTCAAAACAACGGGATCTTGTTTGGATATTTCTTGTTTCAATAAATTCACGTAGCGATCGATTTCTCGAAGCTCTTTGGTCGCCATATTGAAACTGATGCAAGCGTCAAGCTCCCTCACTAGATGTAACTGCAATAACTTTTGTTTTTGTTATAAAGGCGCATGTGTGATGGCGCTCTCACTCGATGAACGTTGTTATACAATATCTGCCCCATCTGTTCATTTATTTTCACTATTTTGATGTTTTGAGCAATTTCACTGGGTTTTAAGTTCTAATAATATTATAAAAGTTCAACGAAAAACTACAGTAGTAGAATTATCCACAGGCTGCATTCTGTACAACCAATTATTGTGCCTGCAACGGTTCACACAGGTCTTATCCAATTTCAGACCATTTTATAAACTTATTAATCCTGATTCAATCTGATTTAAATAAATATGAAAGTAAACAAAAAATATTCATTATAATTTTTATTATTTTGTAATTTTTTTTATTATGTGAATCTTATTTTGTAATTTTTTTTTATTATGTGAATCTTATTTTTTATTATTTTAAATATCACCACCCTTGTGGGGTTTCATGATTAACAAAACTTGAAAAAAATACCAGCAACTAAAAATACAAATAAAAAAAATATCAAATATATGAAAATTAATTAAATGCATATTTGAAAAATGAAATAAAAAAAACAAATAATTTGTTAACTCAGTTCAGAAGTAAACATATCCTCGGGGGCGGACATCCGGGCATTTTCTACCGCCTGGCAACCCTCGCGGTGAAAACAAAGACCAAAAACTCGCAGAAAACGGTACTTTGCGATGGTTGATGAGAGTCCCCTGAACAGTGTAACAAGATTAGCCCTACGTGTGTAACATATATGAATTTGGTTGTTCAGGATTACTTCAAAGTTGAGATTGTGTTGTTTTCTCAAGTTTTCACCGGCTCCACCGGCGTTCCACAGCAGCGCGCACAAAGCCCATAGAAATACGTGGTACAGTGCTGCGCGTCTTAGCAACGTAGAACGTCCGTGACGTAGCTCCGCCCCCGAGGATAAGTCAAGATCAGTAAAAAATTGAGGACAAATAGTAAGTAGTGAATTGTTTTTGGATTATATTTCATACAATGTAATTGAAATAAGATTCTAGTTTGAAATTTTTTTAGTTTAGCTATTTATTTTTCCTCATTATACATCTCTCACTGTAAAGCCATAAGTTACAGCGTGCCGTGATTTTGCAGTATTTTACGGGGTGTTTTCATCCTACCATATTAGGAAATGCTAATTCCAAGTATGGAATGATTACGCGCGTAAGTGTCCTCTAATAATAAAAGCAAACATGGCAGATCCCAGGGTTTGACTGGACTCCACATTAAGAAGTTCGCTGATTCTGTTCTAAACATTTTGGATTTCGGCATTTCCATGATGTACTAGTATCCTAGGGAGGAAAAAATGTATACTGCATGTAATAATGTTATTACGAGGATACCGAAAAGTATGCTGCGCATACTCCCACTGTACTGTCTATGTGCATACTTTTGGGTATCCTCGTAATAACCTCATATAATAAAATAATGAAAGATTACATAATAATAATGAAAAAATAATTAATAATGTTAAATTATATTTAAAAAAAATAAACCATATACTATAAATCAGATTTCCATCCTATTGACGTTTCATATTGTTGATTTTCTTTTTTCTGGATATTTGCAAAACCTCAATAAAAAAAAATCTTTTACTAAATGTTTTTGTGAAGGCTTGGCAGCTCAAACAAAGTAATATATGATAAAATTTGCATAGCATCACATTTTTTTTAACACAACTACAGTTAATTAGTCAATCACTTCATTTTCCTCCTTTATAATGTTTTTATTTAATTCTGGAAATGACTGGATGTATATTCTTGATGGATACAACATATTCACCAAAACTTGTAATACTTAACATTCTGTGTGGCAAGTCCACTTCTGTCATCTCACTTTCACAAAATAAAACATTTCGATCAACACAAGTAAACAATTTATGACCATTTGATCCAAAATTAACAAAATCATAAAAAAATGCTTAAAAATTTGCAAAAATTTATACCTAATGTTTGATGGGTAAGCTTATATTGTTTAAAGGAATAATTGGACATTCATATGTCATGTGTCTCTTCCTCTGACTATATTTGATCAAGGATTTATAAGATTAGGATATGCAAATGAGCGATATGCGACATCTCTTGTGAATTTACGCGAATTGCGAGATGATCTACATTTCTAAAACTCCTAATGCAATATTAGAGATTTTAAATTCAAGACGAAATTTGCGTAATCCGCCACTAAAATTAAATGATTTGATTTTGAACATGAATTTTTTTTTTTGAAGTTCAATGTTGAAATGCTTTCAGAAAGAAACATGACACTGAGGTACCAAAATATTTCATTAAATATATAGCACATTATTAAGAGTACAAATACTGCAAGTTCACATGGATTTAATTAAGCAAATTTCCCTTATCAGTGAAAATCAGCGAATAATTATTGCATTTACAGTACTGTAAAAAGGTTAATTATTCACTGGATTTTAATTTTGCTTATTTTGCAGACTGGAAAATGCGCTAAATTGAAACCCAGTGAATATGTCAAATATAGGCTAGAATACATTATCTAAATGATAAAACCGTGAATATAAAACCCACTGAATATGCCTGAAATGATAAATCAGCAAAATTTAAAGCCAGTGATAATTATTCATTTTACAGTATTAAAATTAAATGTACATTTTTTCTTAAATACGAAAGGTTTGTCTTTCGTAGTACACAGATGTCAATCACCAATGCAACGTTTTCCTGTCATTCATCGATAAATATAAAAACACTCTTAATTTTCATTCTATAATATTTTATTTGCAATAATAGAAAATATTAAAATAAACATAATTTATATCCAAGATATGTTATAATGATAAGGCACTGTAAGACTAAATATTGGTTTAATGTAATTAACAGTGTCAGAATGCATGGATGAAATATACAAGCGAAATGTACATACTGGTAATGAATAATAATGTACATCAATGGAAACAAATTTGAATCTTTATTTCTGTGTAGGCTAATTAAAAAAAAAGATTTGTTTCTGGTGTGGCAATGCTTCATTTTTCTTTGCTGATTTTTATTCCCCTTTTTACCACATATTAGCAGAAACTAGAAAAACGAATTTTGAGTGACAGATAAGGGCACTATAAACTGGAAACAATTTTTTTAATTATTTATGAACTAATAGTAGATACCATTATTAAGTGTAGTTCACAATTCTCATGTTGCTAAGCAACTATGTATGGAAAGCACATTTAAACCAGATCTCTTGAAGATCTATTGTTTTTTATGGCCAGCATAAAACTTGTTAATTAATCTGTGGGTTTCCCCCTCTTCGTAATAGTCAGGAATTTATGCTAGGATTAATGAAGAATGAGGCAGGCACACTTTGGTTACTATGGCGATATCTGTTGATATACATCAAAAGAAGAAAACCTACAACTGCCATCCATTGTTTGAAAAATTAGCATATTCATTATTAGAATAAAAGTGATATGTGGAAATAATTGTTTGGTACATGTATGTAAAGTTAAACAAATGTCATATCAAGTTTTCGATTGAGATAACAACGACATCAGCTATAATGGAAAGACAGACCTATCTCAGAACAAGCTGGGTAGTAAATTAATGTACAATGACACAACCATAAAGGGAGAGAGCAAGAATTCATTGGTTTTTGCTGTATATATATATTATATATTTTATCAGTAATTTACATTACCAATTTATGTGATTAATAAAAGCAACTTTGTATATATCAATAGTTTTCATCTTATTTTATAAATTATTCCATTAAAATGTCAGTGAAGAATTTGTAAATTGTGAGTAAAAAGTAGAGACTTGTAGAAAATTATGTTTATTTGCTGCAAAACTAATAAAGAAATTATAGAAAAATAAAAAATAAATTGAGAAAAATTAAGGCATTCAATTGTTAATTGTGATTGGCTAAACTTGAAATAACACAGCAATGTAAACTGAAACTAGTCTCTAATTAAGATTAGATAAGTAAAGGGCTTGCAACTTCATTCACATCAAGTGTAGATGAGAAATCATGTAGACGACACAACTAGTTTAGTCGATTAACCATGATGTGCAAATTCATTAATAATTAATTTTTAATCATAAAATAAAAAAACTTGGCACATTATACCATACATAATGATAGAAGTTGAAGACCCTTAATTTAATCAACCCTTTACTGTGAATTTACTACACATGAGAATTGTGTAACAAGAAATTCTTCGCGTCATGCAAATTCGTCTTCATTAATTCAACTCGTTTATTTTGCATATCCTTCAATGTTTCGTACAGTAGCTTATCTGAAATGCTGGCATCAATATCAGTGTGATACAACATAGACAGAATTGCTGATTCTTTAATGGTCAAACCTTCATCAAATTCTTCCATTATCTTTAAAGAAATAAATTAAAGAAATAAGATTGATAAGATAAGGGTCACATGATCTCACTTTCATAACTATGTTCAGTGATTTGCGATAAAAATTGCACACGAATTGAACTCTTGTAATTTTCGAATCTTCAAAGCGATTTCATTCCGTTGGTATCAATCATTTGTATATCTAACGAATAGTGTTACAGAATGCAGTGGAAATGCATGATTGCGTATAAATAAAAATAAAATAAGATTTTTGCCGCATTCATAAATTGTAAACAAGTGTATTAAAGGCTTTGTAACAATTTAAGGCAAGAATGATTATCAAAAAGATCTAAGATGAACATGAACCAGTTCATAAAAATGTAGGTTTTTCTTATAATTTTGTGATCACCTCGCAATTTGTGCGATTTTTTCAATTCATGTTGGAATTTCATCGCATATCACACATTTGCATACCATAATTTTATAAATCCATGATGTTATACATACACTAGGACCCCAGTAAAAGTCACTGTGATCTAAAGATCCACATATTTGAAATGCAATCACTTACCTCTCTCAGTGACTTGCCCATGGCTGTTCTTTTATCTTTGCTGACTTTTACAGCAAATGTATATCTAGCATTGTGTACGTCAGCACTCGGTGGTCTGGCAGAATGTGGAATTATGCCTGTAATTAACCATATGATTTTTAATAACTCGTAATTAACTGAACAGTAACGGTATAATTAATTTCCCATACAAAGCATCATTCGCTGCACGGTGTTGTTCTGTTTGGACATTACTCCCTCCACAACACCATGCGGTAATTCACCAGCGTTTCACAACAGCTCGCGCAGAGCCCATAGAAATACACGGTAGAGTGGTGCACGTCTTGTGACTTAGCTCGCGGCGAGGATTTTGATAGCTTGGCCAACCGCATTGATGAAATATGAAATACTTCAAGATGATAGTGGAGTGCATCGCCGGAACTTTCACCTTGAAAATTCAAGATGATACAAAGTGGCATTTAAAGAGAGATAATGGGTTATTTAGGGCCTATATATATATATCAGAGAATACTTGTACGAAGTTTGGTGATGAAATATCCTCATTTAGCTGACTTAAAATTAACTTGAGTAGCGCTGTTTTTTTTTTTAAATTTAAAATGATTATTACAAGAAATTAAAGCGGAGGAGTATTCACCAGCGAATGTGCAGGAAATGTGAGTGCCAAACAACAATAACAAGGCATGGTAAAACACAAAGGCTCATGGGTAGACCATTGTTTGTAAGCTATGGTCGTTTGCCACATGCATAATTGACAATCCTTCACTTTAAAGTGTACTATTTAGAAACAGTCTTTTAATGACACAGACTGAAGAGTGAATTAACCACTAGACTTTAATATGGTGAACAAACAGATTAAAGGGGAACCGCTCAATCCCATGGATTGCACCAAAAAATCATGGGACACTATTGTTTATGTTGTTTACAAAGTTAATCTATCTTTTGTTATCAATTGTAATTTTAATCCAGAAAGTAAATTTGTTGTGAGATTAGGCTTAACTGGAAGTGCCCCTTTAAGATTGATATGCTATGTATTGATGTCAAGAGAAGTCATTTTAATGTGCATCTTCAGAATTATTACACAGTGCTTACTAAGCCATGGTTGTCGTGTAGTACGTGTTCGTATTTCATGTAAACAAACAATGTATTTTACATGCATTATGTACGTCCCATACCGAACAGGACCACGCCCTTTAATTAACTTGTAAATATTCATAGTATAATTAGATGCAAGCAACTACTGTATTGAAATACAAAATGCAAAAATATCTTTTTACACACATAATCTGCATAAATTAGGTAGAAGCTTCAATACAAACTAGTTTGATAAATTCACAAATGTTTTTTACACTTTCATAGAACATATTGAATGTGCCTAGAAACCAAATTAAATAAATCATCCAAAATCAGTGATCAAGAATGTCAACACTAATAGTGTACGTTAGTTACCATGGTTACCACAGTCTGATGTCACTTAATACGTTAAAATTTCATTAAATACTTTAATTAAAAGTCAGCTATACTATTCAGTTTGCAATATATCAATTATAATTCAATTTAGATGCATAAATCAAAATTGTAATTTTTTTTTAGTTTAATTTACCATCATATTTCATTTAAATAAAACACACCGTATTTGCTCTATTAGAGCAGCACCTAGGCCAAAAATAAAATACTGGATTATTAATAAAATATCTAAAAATAAAAACAAACATAGCGTCGGTCGATACTCTCGCTGTAGGCAGTTCAAGCATATTTTTCGGTATTCTCGTAATAACCTCATAAGCTCATAAGCTTCTGATAGATACAGTATTTCGTAAGTAATAAATTAAGCCATGTATTTCTGACTAGTTTGAAACACTACAGCTTTCGCATAATGTGTCATTACTTTCACATTCACAGTCACATTAAAGTCACACATTTAACACATTGCAATGGTATCACCCATTTGTCACAATGATTCTGCATATTTGTTTCACACTAATACATTACATAGTTGCTTTGTATATTTTAAAGACTTGAGTGACAATCTAAATCTTGATTGTCCAGCTCTGCAATAGAATTTCTTTTTTATTGCTTTTCGTCAAAAAACAAAACAGTCTAATTGCAAAAAGAAGTAAATGATGTCAATGTTTTACTGTCAAAGAAAATTGTCCCTCATTAACATATCCAATGAATGCAAAATGAACATCCGTCATCTTTCCCGAAATTAACATGTATAACAATGTAGATGTAGCTAATGAAAATTTAGTGCAAAAAAAAAAAAAAAAAGTAAGAAATAAGAAATAAAGACAATTCCTGATTGGTTGAATGGTACTAGTGTTAGGATTGATTATAAAATTATAACATACCACGAAATATGGCAACCCGTCCATATTTAGGTGTTACAGCGCCGATTGGTTCGTATTGTTCATTACCAGTGCTTTCACCAACCAAATGAGTAATTGGATCATTAATTTCATTGAAGTAAACTGTCTCCCCATATTTGTTGACGTCCCAATCCGGATTCATATAGAGCAGGAAAGTGAATTCATCCTTGAGTGAAAAGAATTGATAAGTGAATTTACTCTCACTAAGCACGCATAGAAATTAATGACAAATGAACATATTTTTACTGAGCATGCGAGAAATGTTTCCTCACTGGGCACCATCAAGTGTTTGTGTTCAACCATGCGAAAACATTTTCTTTGGATGAAGATAATTCAAATTTTATTTGCATCACTTAACAAACCCACAAAATGATATTACATATACTATTATAATCACAACTGAGTAATAATCAATGTTTCTAACAACTCAAAAACTAGTTATTTACCTGTTAAATAATGTAACCTGCTTACGCAACTGTGTGATTGCTTGCTACTAAACCAATGTGTTTTTATTTGAAACTTGTTCTATACTTTCATTTGCCAAGTAAATTAAAACTAATACATATCATTACATTAGACAGTACATGTATCACAGGGAAATGCCAAATATTTTTTTGAGACTGTAAAATTTAACAATTTGTTATGCATGTTTTAGAACCAATTGAAGGCATTTTATTCCTGTCTCACGCCTAAAATTAGAAAAATGACGGCATTATTTTTGATATCTTGCAAGCCATGTCATGAATAGTGTATTGAAGCTATAATAGATTGAAATTGCGATAACAAAAATGTGCCAAAAGTTCTCCCTGGACATGTTTCGGAGCAAGCTCCAAAAATATGACCCGTCCTCCAAAAAATCACGTAAAACAAGATATCAGACAAATACAATAGTTGTCTTTGCCCCTAAAACAGTTACTCAGTGAACAATGTTTGACAGAAGGAATAGAACACGATTTGAGCATTTCTTTTTTTCTCTCTCCCTCTCTCTTCAGTCTGAGTTCTATTAACAAAAATTTACCTCAAACTTTTCGCAGTCGGTATGGATATGTGTGTGATCTGCATTTCTGATAACATTCAGCGACACGTCATATGGATACCACTCAGTTCTGTTGTTACTAATGTGTTGAGCAACTTGAGACACAACGTCCCAAACGTTACTAGGAAGAAATGAATCAACCTGAAAAACAGGTATTAATTAATTTGGTTACTATGATGAATATTAGTGCATGTTTATTTCAAAGTGTGACATTTTACAATATAGTAAATAATAATGTCATGTTCTTTATTCTTACATATGTGCCCGGGGGGTCACTCTATATGCTGTTACTACCCCATGTGCGTTCCAAATTTAGCGGGGAAGCAGAGTGTTTTTCAACTTCTAATTTATTTATTTATTAACACACAACATCCCCCGGAGGGGATGAAAAGGGTTACAAATCAGATATTAGTAAAAGAAAAATAACCACATAAAAAGAAAGGGAACAAAAAGGCATAAAAAAAAAAAAAAAGATAATAATTTGAATACGAGGAATGTATTACTGGCTTAGTTTATGTAGGTGCTGCTGTCTTGTATTAAAACAGTTTTTTAAATAAAGCGGGCCCGCGCAGGGAGCAAATAGGCCCCTTTTAAAATGCTAATGTCTGCAATAGGCCCGCTTTAGGCCCCCTCTTGCAACAACCACTCCCATACACCGCCCTAGGCCCCGAATTGGCGGACCCATAGCCCCGACCAGGCCGCAAACGTCTGCCCGAACCTTCCCACCGAGACTTTGCCGCCACTTCCAACACGAGCATACGGAGGCTTATTGTAATCGAAGAAACAAAACAAAACGAAACGAAACGGGATAACACAATAATAATAAAAATTAAACTGTATTCAGTGACAATGGCTGAAAATAATATTTAAGCAATAAACCACCGCCGGAGACGAAACTTGACCAGTATTTTTATTTATTTATTTGTTACTACCCTTTTACATCAGGGGTTCACTAATTAGTAATTAGGAGCTGCAATAAAAATTATTGGAAAAAGCACATACTATATAAATGAAAAAGGAAACAGACAATTTAAAACTTAAAAGGAAGTACAAAAATGTAAAACTTAATGAAAATACAAAAAAATAAAACCTTTGAACTTAAAGTAAATACAGTAAATAAATCTAATCTACATAATCTCTTCTATAATCCCATGACATCAATAAGATATCTTTCCACAATTCTATTGAATATATTTACTTTTCAGTCGTGTATTTAACACCCTAAAATATTTGCCGAAAACAACGGGATTTTAATTAGTAAGTAAGTAAACGTAAGTAAGTAAACGTAAAAGTAAGTAAACGGTTCGTTTCGCTAATTAAAGATAATCGGAAATCTGCAATCACGCTGCGAAACAAGGGTCTTACAGGTACAATAATCACAACTATCGGACGAAACTTGAGCGGTATTTTTACCTTTCAATCGTGTATAAATCTTCATAAAAAAATTGTCTATAATTAGCGAAACGAACCATTCACTAATTAAAATCCCGCTATTTTCGACAAATGTTTCATGGTGTTAAATGCACGACTGAAAGGTAAATACTAGTATACTGGTCAAGTCAAGTATCGTCTGACAGTTGTGAATATTGCTACGTGTCAGACCTGAATCTGATTACAGATTTTCGATTATCTGTAATTAGCGAAACGAGCCATATGCGTATTAAATATTATTATTTTCGGCAAATATTTTGTGAATATTGTGCGTATAAAACCCATTTTCCCTGATTACAGTTTAATTTTCATTATGTGTGTTATCCCATTTCGTTTCGTCGATACAATAAACCGCATACAGAAAGTCATTTCCCAGAATCATTCACACTTCCGAAACTCCTTTCGCTCCTCGGCCTTATTCTCATTCAGCTCCGGCTTTTTTCTGGGTTTTCTGCCCTGCATTCATGCCAAACTCTCTCAAAGTTGAATATAAAATGGTAATGGTATCCGATGGAATAAGAATCCTGGCAAAGTTGTGTGCATTGTGATCATATTCACAATCATGTCAATAGTTCTGATCTTTCTTCATCAAACAACGAATGACACCAACAGGAGTTGCATACACAGTAACTTGTTTGAGTTGATCACACTCCACTTGATTGCAAAAAACGGCAGAGAATCCTCGCAATAGGGGGTAGGATGTTCTCAATATATGTCTGAAATAAGGGGTGTTTTTTTCTTCAATATGTCTGCTCCAGGGGGTACTAAATTTACATTGCGTCCGCAATAGGGGGTATGGTTTATCAATGTGCTGCCAGTCCTAGGGGCCTATTATTTTTTAGCAAGAACGCACATGGTGTAAGGTTTTAATATTGAGTGACCCCCCGGGCATATGTGGCAGTTTATGAAACAAAGACAAGAAAAATAAACTAAAAATATAGGGTCACCATACTCAGTTAAGAGAAAAATGATGTATATTATAATGTAAATTAAATGTTTTATTTTACAATTGTTTCCTATGGCAAGGATAAATCTTAATATCTCGAAATTTTCGCCAGTAACACATGGTGAAAAAGTTATATATATATAGTGTCATTGCAATGTCCTTGCTCATTTCTTGAAGTATTACATAATTGATATTATTTTATAGTGTTGATGTGTTTTCATTATGGTCTATGGCTGCTGAATTCGACATTTTTTTTTTCTCAAAAACCAGATTGACAATGAATTAAAATAATTCATATATTGTTCCCTAATACTAAAATTATTAATTGTAAAAAGATTTTAATCAGAAATAAATTATTGTAAGAAAAATATGTGATAATGATAAACTGGTTTGTATTCCTTCCTCAATTATAGCTTAAGGTTTTGAGCAAGTAAGTTAAAAACACTTAAATGGGAGGAGTAGTCACCTGCGCATGCATCAGATGGCCATAGCGTGTCATTGTTTACAAACAAGCGTCTACCCATGATCCTGTGCGTTTTTAGCGTGTGTTGTTATCGTCACTTGGGACTCGATTCCCACGTGTGCGCAGGTGATGACCGTCCCACTTTAAATAAATCCGATTTTGGGACAAAACGCTTTGTATAAAACATACATAATAATTTTAATATAATACACTGTTCATAATAAAATGGCTGAAGGATTTTATATTTTTCAACTCAAATTCGGAAATTATTGCACATACATCTACAACCAGCCTCCTCTATTTTAGGTCTAAGAGGAAGTGGAGCATTTCTAATATTTGCTGTTGAGCAGATTAAACTAATAGTGAAATAGACATACTGTGAACATTTTTATCCAGTTCACGTTGTCACCGTCCTCCGGTAAAGTGACATCGGTATCAGCAAAACGCAATTTTCCCTTAACAGTCGTGAGAAATTGGTACAATATATCCAATTGTTCTTTTGTGAATAAATCATCATAAACTGCAACAGGTCTAAAAATGAAGAATACAGATATCGATGATAGGTCAGATGATTTGATTGGTCAAATATATGAATGTTTGAATTTGATTGGTCAAATATATGAATGTTTGAATTTGATTGGTCAAATATATGAGTGTTTGAATTTGATTGGTCAATTATATGAATGTTTGAATTTGATTGCTCAAATGTATGAAGTATAAGTAGGTCAAATATATAAATGTTTGAATTTGATTGGTCAAATATATGAATGTTTGAATTTGATTGGTCAAATATATGAATGTTTGAATTTGATTAGTCAAATGTATGAATGTTTGAATTTGATTGGTCAAATATATAAATGTTTGAATTTGATTGGTCAAATGTATGAATGTTTGAATTTGATTGGTCAAATGTATGAATGTTTGAATTTGATTGGTCAAATGTATGAATGTTTGAATTTGATTGGTCACATGTATGAATGTTTGAATTTGATTTGTCAAATACATGAATGTCTGAATTTGATTGGTCAAATGTATGAATGTCTGAATTTGATTGGTCAAATGTATGAATGTTTGAATTTGATTGGTCAAATGTATGAATGTTTGAATTTGATTGGTCAAATGTATGAATGTCTGAATTTGATTGGTCACATGTATGAATGTTTGAATTTGATTTGTCAAATACATGAATGTCTGAATTTGATTGGTCAAATGTATGAATGTTAGAATTTGATTGGTAAAATGTATGAATGTTAGAATTTGATTGCTGTCGCATATGACTTGTTTACCACTTCCGTGTCACTGAGAATGTTCTAGAAACGTACTGTGTCTGGGTAGAATATTCTAGATTTTTAGGAACTGGTTGGATAGGTAATAGAACACCGTAGAAGGCAATAGAAGGTAATGGAACATTCTAGAAATTTGTACATGTAGTAAGTTCCAGACTCATTATGTATGCTGATGTAATGGTCTATTTATAGACAGTGGGAGTATATATATAGGGGAGTTGTTCAGCACTGAGTTCAGATCGGAGATCTCGTTGTATTGTATTGGAGTTTAAGTATCTAGTTATTGGAGTAGTGGAGTTTTACCACGTTATTTTACTTGATGTTTGCAGAGTATAATAATACCAGTACCAGTTGAAACCTCATCTGTTGGCTCCGTGTTCGTATTTTATCATCGCCGCCAGGGAAGTCTTTCTGTTACTGTTGCCATTTTGGTATTTGAACCATCACACCTGTACTATACCAATTACGGTAATATTACGTTGCGTGTGACAATTGGTCAAATGCATGAATGTTTGAATTTGATTGGTCAAATGTATGCATGTTTGAATTGGATTGGTCAAATGTATAAATGTCCGAATTTGATTGGTCAAATGCATGAATGTTTGAATTTGATTGGTCAAATGTATGCATGTTTGAATTTGATTGGTCACATGTATGAATGTTTGAATTTGATTGGTCAAATATATGGAGTACAAGTAGGTCGAATGTGTGAATATGATAATTAAATAAATCCTACCTTCCCTCTCCATCATAGAATTTTCTTGTAAGATGTTTATCTAAATCATATTTTGGTATTATGCCTGGTAATGTGGGAAATACCTCAGATTTGAAGAATATATTTTCAGTTTCCAAAAGTCTCTACAAATACAATAAGAAATAATAGGGATAACTCATTTATCAGTAGTTTTCATTTCTTAATTCTATTCTATTTTATTTCTTTTCAATTCTATTCTCTTTCAATTCTATTCTATTGCTTTTTGATTCTATTCAACTGTATTGTACTCAATTCAATTCTATTCTACTCTAATCTTTTCCTTTTCAATTCTGTTCTATTCTCTTTCAATTCTATTCTTTTTTATTCTATTCAATTCAATTACATTCTACTCTAATCTATTCCTTTTCAATTCTGTTCAATTCTATTCCTTTTTATTCTATTCTATTCAATTCAATTCTATTTTACTCTAATCTATTCCTTTTCAATTCTATTCTATTTTTATTCTATTTAATTCAATTCTATTCTACTCTAATCTATTCCTTTTCAATTCAATTCTATTCTACTCTAATCTATTCCTTTTCAATTTCTATTCTATTCTATTTTGATTCTATTCAATTTTATTCTATTCAATTACTATTCAATTCTATTGTATTTTTTTCTGTTTCATTTTGAATTCTATAATACATGCCGGAAATTTAATTAAAGCATTGTTAGACAATTCTAAACTTAACACAAAAGATAAAATTAGTTGTTGTTAGTGTTTCAATAAGAAAGTGAATGGACAAGAGACTGTAGGTTAATGTATGATTTATCGCTTACATTTAACTCTGAGGCAGTATTTCGATCAAACTAACCTTTTTGGATTTCTCCAATTCATATTCATATTTTTCTTTTGAATCTGTAGCCTGAACCAACAGAATAAGACCACTGAAAACCTGTGCAATGGAGGGAGGGTGATACATATGTGGAATAGTGCCATTCCAGAAGGTGACACGACCAGACTGGGGATGAGCCGTCCATAGAATACTGGATACAGATCCATTGCGGTGTCTGGAGTAGAGGGACAGGTTACCATAGTCATTCTTTTTCCAGTTAATATCACTCAAAAACAGCATCAGCATAAAATCGTCACTTGTTGTCTCTTCCAAAACTAATGGTTCAAACCTTCTTGTGATAGTGCCCATTACAGAAAATGGATAGAGTGTTTTGTGTGTGACACCAGATACCGCTCTGCTCATGGCCTCCCACAAATATGTTTTGGAAAAAAATTCCAGTTGCATTTCGGACCTCCATAATAAATTTGATTTATCAACATCCCCAAGTTTATCATGATAATTCCATATGCTAAAATGAAATGCTGCAATACGAAGCTGTTCTAGGAGTTCATCAGTAAAGAGGTCATCAAAGACGGCCGCCTGACAACCATCTTTAGTATCATAGCTATGTACTAGATGTTTGGTGACATCAAAATTGGTTTCCGTAGCAACCGCACTGTAGTTACTAAGTAGAAAGAATGCTAACAAAAATAGTCCTACTTCACCGAAGTCTTGCATCTTTGTCATTTTGTACCATTGTTTTGTTTCCTTAGATAAATAAAAACAGACATTGTTATACTAAATAAGATGAATAAATTTAATTACTGTAAAATGACTAATTTTCACTGGGTTGAAATTTCACTGATTTAGCATTTCAGGCATATTTAGTGTGTTTTAAATTCACGGTTTTATCATTTAGATAATGTAATCTATGTTCATTTTTACATATTCACTGGGTTTTAATTTAGCACATTTTCCAGTCAGCGAAATAAGCAAAATTAAAACCCAGTGAATAATTAACTCTTTTACAGTTACATTAATAAACAATCCATTTCAGGAAGCCATTAAGCAAAGAATTAAATACTACAATACATAGAATGACAGCTGTAAAAATGCTGGATTTCCTAGTTCTTTCTGTTTTATAATGACAAATAATAATACCCTGGTAATGATATTTTTTTTATTGATTTGTCACACTTTATTATGATGAGTATATTGGATTATGATATAATCTGAAAAAGTTATTCCCACAGTATACAACTGAGTACTTCTTCGATGAAACAATGAAATTCTATAATACGCATATGCACTGTTTTTTTGGGTACGTAAAAATAACAATCACTCCACATGCACATTTTGCATTTTTCATCTAAAGAATAACATACAATGCAAAGCAAAATCACCATTTTTAGTTTCTGATAAATCATACAACATTAATTAACTTATCATATCAACCAAAAATATTAAAAATTATGTGTTTTCTTTTATATTGCATTTATAATTTCAGAGTGTTAAAATCAGAGTACCACAGTGGTAATACAGTACACAATCATAATTTGTGTAAACAAACAAACAAACAAATAAACAAACAACCTAAGTGACATGCAATGTATATCAAACATTTTAATATTTAAAAAAAATAATTAATTATTATAAGCAAAGCAAAATGAGATTAAAAACAAATGTGGAAAACCACTTTAGTTTCAGCCAGATTAGTTGCATTTCAAACATATTAATTTAAGTGCAAAACTGAATAAATAATTAAATTCTTAAAATATACATATATGTCGTGTCAAAGTTTTATTAATTTCAAAATGTGAAATATGCTTATTTTATTATTGTAAGAAAAATCTACTCAAGTTTTGAAAACAGATTGTATGTGGAGAAAATACTGTTGAAGTAGCTAGTTGGCTTATTAGCAAATTTACTCAGGGTATAAATTAACAGAACCTTAATATCGACGAATAATATCAAAATTGAGGACTAGGGGATTACAAAGCATGGCCCAGCTTTTCAATGGAAATACCACATGACATGTTGTCAACTAAAAAATGGGCGGTGGTCGTCACGAAGCGCGTGTTCGAATTTCATGTAAATAAACAATGTATTTTACACGCGTTGTGTACATCACTATGAGTCCCATATCGAACCAAATGCGGTGCAACGACCACCACCCTTTAGGCCAGACTTTTATTATCCCTTGTTTTGCAAACCCGTCGCAGGAGCCGAAAATGAAATAAAAATATAATTATATTTCAGCGTAATTTCAGGTTATACATGGAATAAAATTTTATTTCATTTCTTCTCTCCGACCAATGATTTCACTTACAATTCTATGAGAATCACACAAATCTAACGGAAAAAAAGAATTAATTTTTTTTTTTTTTTCGCCCTCCTCAAAAAAATTGCCTTATTGCGAAACAAGGAATAAAAAAAGTCTGGCCTTAATCTGTTTGAAAATAAGGGGCCATTTGATTTACTAATTTACCAGATAAAAGAACAAATAGTGTAAGACATACTTCCTTGAAATAGAATTGATGTGAATAATAACCAAGCTTCAACAGCAATGGCTTCTGAAAGCTTCCAGTAAAAAAAGGCGAAACAATAAGGTTCGATGTGCATGAGTGGGGGGGGGGGGTACCGACCAGAACTTTTGAATGATCATAACCTGAAAGACACTTTCCTTCAACACATATAATTGTTTGTTTGTCTTTATTCACATCTGTATTGCATTTTAGTCAAAATCGTAATAGGGATACGAACGCAATAGATAATTATTATTATTATACAAAGTATTTGCCGACCGACTATAGTCAATCCTGTTGCCATAAGAGCGCACTCGAGCCCGGACACTTAATTTATTCCGAGGTCAAAGCTACAACAAATGTTGATACATTACACGCTTCAAGGTGAACTTGCGGTTTCTTAGTGACAAGGAAACCATACCCAACGGTGGATGAATTTTGCACGAAGCAGAGGACAAGCAATGGCCTAGCTGCAGTCACGTGGCAATTGGTGTACGCTGTACAGTTAGTTCGTCCGCTACGAAACACTGTTTAAGTTTACGCCATACATGAATGCAACGATGTCGTGTAGTCCGCCGCCCTTCCTGTACTTACCTGCGAATATGATGAAAGGTTGGTGACCCATGAACAAATGATAACCATCTGTAAGACACGTGGTAAAGGATCAGTATTTGCACAAGGGGGCATCAGTTCCGTTCAACGTACGTGTCAAAATGATCTTCAACAGTCGACGTCGAGATATACACAAACACGATACAAGTTATTTATCTCAGTTCCGTGTTCTCTTTCAACTGCCTCTAGACGGCGCAATTTTGTCTGCTTGCAATGTGTTGATACCTGTCTAAGCGTTGGTATCAGCCAATGATGATTTTCGCTCGTTACTTAAGAAAGTAACCGTGACTCTGGCAGAAATGCCAAACAACGACTCTAAGCAAGCACAGTTTTCGCTATGAAAAAGGCCACAGATCGTAAAAACCATAAACACCATGCCAGTTTACAATAATAAGAACATAGTCAAATCCACTAGTATAACTAAATAACAATACATAAATACATAAACAAAAACATACTAAAACAGTTTAACAAAAGGGCTTGGAAAAATCAGGGAATTGATAATTACTGTATCGCATAACCATACTTTCTTTTATAAAAATGTTACCCATAATGTATTTTAAATTCTGACTCTTCATCCATCAAATGGAAATTAACAGTTTTATTTCTAATTGAGTCAAACAATTTGTTCCTGATTGTAATATGTTGTGGGCATTTCATAACATAATGGTATTCATCCCAATATCACATGTGTTATTATCACGTGGTGCGGTGTATCTTTAGTTTCCGCGAGCGTATTTTGTGCCACGAGTCCGGGTACACAGGGCGTCGTTAACATCAATATAGGGCATACAAAAATTCCCTTTATACTGTGCATATATGTAAATTTTAATGTTACGAGGACCAGAAATTGTTATTGCCGGAATTTTGTTCAAAAACAACGTAATGTAGGTTTTTAAATTGTCTTTATTTACGGTCACGGTGTGAGTAAATAACGCGCACGCTTTCGTTGGGTTCGAAAATCGAACACTTCCATGGCAATGTTTTGGTGAGCGTCTTTGAAAGTAGTACCACTGTGACGCATCGACCAATCAACGACAAGCATAAGATCGCGTGGTGGCAGAGATATATTCGTAATAGAACTCTGCCTGGGGAGATTGGGTCACGGTGTGAGTCACGGTAAATAACGCGGTATTTGTATATTAGGTGTCTGTGAATGTTGTCGATTTCCATTACTTTTAAAAACTGCATTAGCTACTGGTTGGGAATACAACAGATGGGTCCTAATAGATCATTGGTTTTGGATTTGGTCATGGGCGAAAGTATGGCTGGGCCAAAGTGTGGGGTATGTTTCTTTTACCGTTCACACAAAAGATAAACATTTCTGAGGCGATGACACAAATCTCCGTTATATTCCATAGATCACAAGTGCAATATTTGACTTGTTTTTATGTTTTCAAATTTAGCGCTGCGTTAACACACGCAACCAACTTCACATTAAGGACGAATATGTTTTGTAGTTATTCACCCCACTATTACCGTATTATAACATAATTACTGCATATATAGATTAACACTAACTACCCACTACACCAAATTATGGAAGGTCCGTTAGTACCTTCCATGATCAAATATATCTCTTTTAGGAATTCATGCAATTGGAAACATTTTAAACCCAGTGAAGGGACATAAAGCTGTGGTCCTTCTACACGTTTTATAAATACTTATTTGTATAAATCAAAACGGACATTAGAATCCGGATAACGTTAACGTTAGTTCTAGCATCTGTTTATACCTCCATGATTCTAGCATAGACCCTCATGGGCCAATGGTTCTAGCACGGCTACCGTTATGGTTCTAGTTAAAATATTAATGAAATAAGTTCAGTATTATACCACAGGGAGCCCAGGAACTATAATCAACTGTAATACGCAGTCTCTATGAGCGGGGGGGGGGGGGGTATCGGCTGGTATCTAGTGTAAGAAATAGACATGGGATGAAGGCTCCAGCCAGCTCACATTTTTTAAACTCGAAAAAACAGACGAAAAGAATGAAAAATAAAATATAAAAAAAATACCAGGTTGAAGAATATTAGTTGCTTCTTCAAATTTCGCCAAAGCCCTACCTACATTTTACCGATATCTGCAGAATAAATCAAGAAAACTACACAAATTTACTCCATTTAGGAATTCCTAACGGTTTGCCCGAACGCATGGCACAGTTGGAGGCGTGGCCTATTCAGCATTTGTCAACAACCAATCACAAGACTGGTTACGAACCACATCGAGGTCACGACTCGGTTAGCCTTGCTCAACTGGTTCGTAACCAGTCATGTGATTGGTTGTTGACAAATGCTGAACAGGCCACGCCTCCAACGGTGTCATGCGTTCGGACTAACCGTTAGGAATTCCTAAATGGAGTCAATTTGTGTAGTTTTCTTGATTTATTCTGCAGATATCGGCAAAATGTAGGTAAGGCTTTGGCGAAATTCGAAGGAGCAACTAATATTCTTCAATCTGGTATTTTTTTTAGATTTTATTTTTTATTTTTTTCGTCTGTTTTTTCGAGTTTAAAAAATGTGAGCTGGCTGGAGCCTTCATCCCTTGTCTATTTCTTACACTAGATACCAGCCGATACCCCCCCCCCCGCTCATAGAGACTGCGTATTACAGTTGATTATAGTTCCTGGGCTCCCTGTGATTATACAATCAGCAAGCCATGTCACGTGATGACACGTGCGCTCATTATGGGCGTTAACAATGTGTATTTGAGCCAATCATCATTGAATGAATTTGAATGAAAGCTGATGATCGGCTTTTACAATTTATTTTTATAAATACGTTTATAAGCAAATCTCTAGCTTTGTACGTTTCTTTGTATCACTAATATGACCCGTAATGTCAGTCCTAGTAATTTCGTGACGGAAACGTATAATTTGAAGAAGAAAAAGGGATCACCATGTATTTTATTCTGTCTGTCCGTCCGTCCGTCCGCGGAGCATTATCTAGATAATGTCCACCCGCCACATATATACGATGTCGGCATACGTGTCGTGGAGATCGATATCGTGATTGTCTGGGAGACGCATATATTTATAGAAAATACAAAATATTGAAGTTACGGTACTAGGCGCACACCGATCTAAAATTAATTCAATATCAGTGGTTAGTCATGAATATTCATAAGTTGTTATACGTTGTAAACGTCGGCGTTAATCCTTGATATCTTCCATATGTAAATGTTATGTGAAAATAATCAATTGACCGCAACTAGGCTAGTATAAACCCAGGCTTAGGGTGAACGTATTGTAAATCAAATATTGCATTCGTGTTGTGCATTCGTACACATATTTTACCTCGTCTCGGGCTTGCGTTCCTCATATTGATCAATATATCAACGATTGCACTCCATTCATGCATTATTCTATACTAAAATATTATTGTGTTTAAGACATTTCGATGATACATATTATAAATAAACCTGAAGTAAGAAGATTGAGCATGTATGGTCTGTTACGGCATTGCCACATTTGTGATAAAAAACACAAACTGAATCTAATAATACTTTCCTGGCAAAAAATTGCGTTAATATTAAGAAAAACAGAGACTAGTTTAACCATTGCTGTAGTAGTCATATCCCTGCTTATAACAAACGAACTGGATGACAGTTCCCACATACGGTACCAACCATGCGGACAGTATTAACCTGGCACCACCAGACTTTCTAGCACAATTTTTTCTGCATTTTTTTCTTATATTCTTCAATATTCCTGAAAATAAATCCTGATTTTGGAGCCAACAGACAAAATTTGAGTCAATTGTCAGTTTTTACTAAAAAAAATTGGTTATTTTCTTTTCAATCGTCTGAAGGGAAGTGCAGACTATAAACGGGACTAATATGTAAATTTGTGATGAAAAGAGGGAACTGGTGGGGAAAAAGTTAATGCATATCGCGCATATACAAGCAAAAAAAAATAAGCCAAGTATCATACACGTTTTCTTCAGATATAACAAAGTGTACTTCCGAGAGTAACCGGTTGTCCAAATTATATCAGTGGCAGGAAGATTCTTTTGAAAATATTCTGACTGCTCCGATACCTATAGCACCAATGATTGGCTGGGTAAAAAAATCCGACGAAATGCCATTTTAAATATAGACCACCCTCATTTTTTTTAAAGCTACAGTGACACGTTTTTTTTGTTTTGTTTTTCACGGAGAAATAATGTGGACTGGAGTAATAAAACTGACACCTTACTTACCATGTTTGGGTGAGTACGACCCTGTATGACCCGTTGCATTACGAATGTGGCTACATGGCCACTCCGCGAGAAGAATATGTGATGCCCACCAGATCACCCTTTTCCACGTACACCACATCGTTGAGGGTCGACCGTGTGTACTTGTACTTGTCATATCTTCTATAAGACCATTCGTCATAGAGCCTGTATTAGTCGGACTGTGTTTGTTTGTTTTATGGGCGGAAGAAGCAATTTAAAATAAAAAATAGCATACTTACAGTCATTTGGTCACTACTGTACATTTATGTCGCTTCTGTTATGCTCTACGATACGCGTTGTTGATATTAAGGACGATCCATTATTTTTACTGGGGTGGCTTGCTTCAAATACCGCTTTCTCGCTGCGTGTGCGATTTGTGTCAAATGTGTATTTGCCGAGTGTTCCCGTGTATTGTGTCCAGTTTAAGCACAATCAGACCTGTGAACATAAACGTCCAACCCTAAGTGGACATTCGTTAGTCCGCCCCAGTGGCCACCGAGTGTTCCCGTGTTTAGTGTCCAGTTTATACACATGATTCATACCTGTGAACATAATCGTTCATACCGAAGTAGACATTCGTTAGCCCGCCATCAGCGGCCACTTCCCTGATGCAAATATGAAGCAGCATTTGATACAAGCACATATAAATATACATCTCGCCCACCACTGTATCAAATCTCGCGACGTGCGTTCTGTGCTCATCGGTGAGCAGAAAAGAATGACGATTTTATCCCCCCCCCCACAAACACGTTTAAAGATATGACCGAGTGTTTTTCGTGCGCCCCATCGCGTCACAATATTACAGGTATTTATCCGACGAGTGGTGTGATACAATTAGTATTTTGGACGTTTTTTAAGGTAGAACGTATCAGGTGGAATAGATAGATAGATCCTTTTTTGATCAGCGGGTAAATAATAAATCAACTGGACAGGAAAAAAGGACCATGAAACCCCACGGGTAGGCCAACACCAATTTGGCACGGATAATGTGGGAATCGAATTCCCTGCCATGTACCATCGGGATACCGATCATCCGTTTGACACATTTACAGGTTCAGAATAAATCACATTAAGGTAGCGAGAAGGGAAATTTTCAATTTTTCTTGATTTTTCAAAAATTTATAAAACGGTTACAAACGATTACCGGCGGTAACAAACAAGTAAACAATGCAGAAATACGACAGAAATACGACAAATAACTAAAAACGAACTAAATACATTGCGGCATTGAACGATGGTGAAAACAAGAGACAATATAGTGATGTTACAATGCAGTCCCTCTATCCCCGGTCTGGAAACGGCTAGCGTTCGTTTGTCTCGAACCGTGTTGTGGGTAAACAAACCTTTCACACCCTGGCCCTGAGATAATGGGACTTGGGATAAAATTTACGTTACATGCTATGTCACGTTCAGCACCGTCAATGAGGTTTCACCACATTGATAGTGCCGAACGTTGTGTTCGTATTCGAATATGTATGATATGTACACACTCCCATCATGTCATAGGCTGTAATAAACCAATTACAATTCTGGTTTCCCCATAACTCTGGATGAATGAATTGGTGTAGAATAGAGGTATGCAATATTCTCGCCATGGCTATTATCAATTGCTCCGTCAATTCATGTTTGCAAAATCTTAGGATTATACGGTTTGGGGAGAAATTAGGACTCAGGAGGTGGGAGATTTTTAGTATGATTCAGGTTTTGGTCATATACCGATACTCTAAATCAACGCCACTCTATCATATAGTATACGTACCCAGTCACTAACACGCATGCGCCATTTAGTTGAAATACTAGTATAGAGTATAACCATGGTTCATGTTGATATCATTTTCGCCCGGGATTTTCGCCCGCCATACTCTAACCATCATGTGTCGCAAGAGGGCGGTGTTGTACGACAGTAATCATGAAGATATATCTTTATATCTCATTCATTATAAAGTATCATGGGATGAACATATATTGTGATGCTGAGGTGTTTGTGTTGAATTATTTTTAAATCTGACTTTTAAAAATAAAATAATACTTTATGATTGCGCTCTTTGAAATTTTGTCGCAAAATACAGTTTTATACCATGTTGTACTGCTGTTGATGATAACCCGTTGTACAGTAATATACAAATCGTTTGAACAGTAATACTGCGAATACATTTTGCATCGCTTATTAGTGGGTTTCAAGGTTAAATACATCTTCGCCAGTCAGGTCAGCTTATTCGACCACCACTTCACCTTGAAAAATCCTGTTCAGCAGAACGTTTTAAAGTGTGCCCTTCACGTTTTCACATCGTCATTTTGTTTTATTTTCATTGCCGCACAAGGCTAGACTAACTCTGATTGGGCACATACTTTAGAGGCGCGACAAGTAAGTGAAAGGGTACACTGTGAAAGGACTACGTAAATTAGATTATTTTTTTCATGATTTTGGTTTTAATCACCACAATTAAACATCGCGAACTATTTTGCTTCAAAAGTATAAGTTGTCTTAAAATATTCGCCGACAGATTCACGCAAATTACTGCCATCTCAGCTTAGTTGGGCTTTATCATAGTGTTTATGATTATCATACGTCCAAATCGCACGGATTTTTGGTGCCGACTTATTGCCGACTCCACCAACCCGTGCGGGATCAGCCTGGGTAAACGCGTATTTTATGTTAACAAATGGCCAGGTTTGATTGGATGCGCCTGTTGGAAAAGCGCCCAATCAAATGTCGGAAATGGCGACGTGTAGCACGGTTACTTCAAAATAATTCTAATAACCGTGCGTGTAGAGTGTGTTTCGATTGTTTGCCAAACCCAATAAACCGGCGCTGCATTTTCAAGTTGTCACCCAAGATTTTATGTGAATGTCAACAAATCGAGCCGAAGCGCGACCTTTATTGGGGGGTCCGGGGCATGCTCCCCCTGGGAAAATTTTGAAATCTAGACACTCTGAAATTCCTGCATGTTGGGAGAAAATTTTGATGGTACACTTAGGTATATATCTCTTACGTTTTCTGGAGATGGGTACGGGTGTTTCATCTTATTTTTTCGTAGAGGCGACGCCCCTACGACCTATTTTTCGTGGGGGCAACCGCCCCCACGGAGCCGCCGCCACTGGTTGCTGTTTGTGACATATTTCGTCAGCAAAGTAACAGATATATATGTCGACCATGTTTTAACAAAGTAATGAAACTGTCAACTCTGAGCGAAAAAACTTGATCATTCAAGAGTTGAACTGACCATAGTCCCTCTATCCCAGGTCTGGAAACGACTGGCATTCTTTTGTCTCGAACCGCGGTGCGGGTAAACAAACCGTTCACACCCGGGCCGAGGGAGTCAGGAAGTCAGACAGATACATGTACTGTCAAAATATTCATTAAAATCGGAAAATTTACCGTCATGCAAGGCGATACCTCATTGTATGACTTCACTTTGATTTCAAATTCGGGCAACCACAACGTAAACAAACATGTAAACAAAATTATCACTATGAAATTTAGGTTTTTTGAACCCTGATACGCATCACAACCAGCCTACCAGCTCATAAACACCCAGTTCCTGCAATGCAAAAATTAATATCGGGTATTATGTACATTTTCTCGTTTAAATAGGGCAAAATATTCTCGTGCCAACATGCTAACATCGTTGAACAAATCTTGTCAAAATGGCGTCGTTCATGTTAACGTAGTCGATCGAAACTATACAACAACTAATGACTTTATTCTATGCAAAAGTATATAACAATGCCTAAATGTTTGTATATAAATGATTTTTTAGCACAGAATTGAGTACATTGTCATTTCAAAACGTCATTTTGCATTTACGATCTAAAAAGCATCCATAAAAGTCGCACAATTTAACATTAATAAAAAGCGGTGTGACAAATAACAAATCAGCCCACCAATTTCGATCATAAAATGTCAAAATCGAAGACAAATATTGGTTTCGCGCCGAGAAGTATGGTAAATAAAATAGAATTCATTTCAATCAGCCCAAAATCAAAAACGACAAATATCTGGGTAAAGGTATGAACATTTGTTGCTAAAATGTGTCGCTGCTGGTAAAATAAATGAATTAAAGAACTACTCGCCGGCTAAAATATGACCTTATACAGATATCCTGATTAAAAAAATATGTGAAAAAGCACGAATTCTGGAATAAACAACTAAGTTGTAAAAAAGTACATAACACTGACGTTGTCAAAAATAGTGGCCGGCTGCGTACTGATCACGTGACAATGCGTTGCACATACCCGCAATGCGCTTTTGCCAGGGAAGGAGGCCAATTCACACATAATACAATGACCGTTTCTAGACCGGGGATAGAGGGACTGTGAACTGACGCACAATTTTCGTGATTTGCCACTCCCTGTCCTCGTTGCAACAAACTCCTCAATTGCATGATTTTGGTGATCAATGGGGCTTTTTATCTTGAAAAACTGCCAGTGCGTGATCTGTAGTCTGCTTGGGTCTCCATTTTAAAAACATCCGATCTACTTTATTTTGATACAAGATAGATGATTGGCTGTTTATTTGTGTCGCATCTCCCCTTCCTTGTCGTTAGGGGCGCCTATTACATACACACCCTCGTGGTTCAATCTGCCAAGGGTTAGTCTGGAGGGGTGACCCGAAACGAACGTTCCTTTGCTGGCGAAGATAATGATTATGGGGTGGAAAGTTTAGTTGATAGCATAATTTTATGTATAAATGTCCTGCCAAATGACTTGGTTATGGTTTTCATAAATATGACCATTTGTTAATTTCAGTTGGCTTTCAATATCCCGCGAGGCACGGAGGCCGAAACCTACTATACGGAATCAGCTGTAATCTCAAGCCATATGTCAGGTGTTAAATGCGCCATGGTCACGTGAGGGTTACGACAGTAACCAACCAGCAAACAAACAAACACAGCCGTGTAGTTATGGTGGACGATAACATAGATAGATATAGTAAGGAAAATACGCATAGCTGTTATGATTGAAATAAAGAAATAAGTTCAAAATTAATTGACTACAGAGTCTACCGGAAAAATTCTTGCGTTTGACATCGAAAGTATATACTGTGAGCACGCTACGCGCAGTTTTTCATAAATAAATAAATAAATAAATAAATAAATAAATAAATAAATAAATAAATAAATAAATAAATAAATAAATAAATAAATAAATAAATAAATAAATAAATAGTTTAGGCTGGAATTGCCAGTGCACAACACATGAATTTTGACAAATACTAGTACAGTACTTGTTATCTACTGTCAACACCTACTTCCATATTTTACCGGCAGGTGTGAAACTGACACGATTCAAACAAAGAGTTGAATTCATCTACGTTATTTATAAATTCATAAATTTAGTGAGTATGACTGAAACCGGCTGATACAAACACAATAGTGACAGTGACAGTGTCCAGACGTACGAGGCAATTCACCGTATACTAGTATTATACACAGAATATTTAGAACGCATAGAAATAGACTGAAACGCGACTGAAAAAACGTTGATTACGACCTATTGTCCAGATGTTAATGAAAACACGCCAATGGTAGTGACACGTGTGCAAAGAGAGAAATATGATGGACTCGACTATTCTGTTACATAGGTAGGGATGAGTAATAACGAGGGGTATATACAATTATTCGTACTGATCAAAAATAATTATTATATAATTAACAATCGTTAATCATTATATGACTAATACTATCAATTTATATTTTTTCAATTTTTTACAGCATCACAGCTCGTTATAGTGCGATCTAAAAGGTCACGTAGCAAATATATTTACATGTTTATTTTGACAACTCTACAAAAGAACAGTCAATACGCGGTCTCTGGGGCGTTTCCAATGACATGCGTTGCATCACAGATTATCGGCCGCCCCTCGATACAATGGTCGCTACCATATCTATTTTTGAATGCGATTCATGCATGCATCACATACAATAATTATTATCAGCTGGGGAGATAGTATCACAACATTAACTATTTCGTGTTTGCGTAACATGGAACTCCAGTGACCTCCATTTCTGATCACGATATTATTGCAGCTATGGGTTCAGTGGTTCAAACATACATGTTTCTCGTCGCGACAGTCGTCTCGGTACTAGCGCAGCCAGATACGCAGCCAGCACAGGGAGACCCGTTGATGAAGGCTGGTAGTCGTCCATATGTTAGCTACGATTTCACAATTCAAATTCGAGCCAGGGCGGAAGAATGTTTTCACCAATATACAACAGTTGGGTCAATAATCAACGTAGAATACGAGGTAAGTGTGACGTCATACTAATGTATAACCTGTCGACGGCTCGTGTAAATACAACTTGATGCAGTAACATTTTTTAAATATTTGTTGATATCAATGTTTCGGGGATTCCGCCACTGCCACCCTTTATATTAAAATATATACAGTCTACTATGTGGCTATAGACACTCCAACTAGGCATTATTAAGGCGACCGACTTTATTCAGCTTCATTTAAAATCGACATAATAAAAAGGTGTACATTGTTTATGCATGGTGAACAACCATATGGCTTCGATAAAAACGCCAGCATAATTAGGGTGTAAATTATTTACATGGATGTAATAGGTGTGAATTGTTGGGGGAACAGCTTAACTTTAAATTCACCGCGAAAGGTATTGGAAAATATGACCAGTACTTCTAAAATTTAAATTAATTAGGACAGCTGACCACCTGTGTAGAGAAATCGTGCAAGTAATTTCCGGAAATGATAATACTCGTATCATGACAGCATTTTCCACTTTGGAAAAACAATGAATTGTGGTTTATCCCGTAGCAGGTGTGATAGTGTGATGGAATGATGAATTAAGTACTTGGATACTTGAGACCGTAATTATCATGTAATTTGTAAACAGGCAATGTATAATGTCACGGTTTGACAAAAGTCGCCGTTGGCGATAAAAGGGCTACCACAATTATTAATTAATTAATTCATACGTAATATTATTATAATACTTGTTAGCGTAATAATGCCGTACCACCCTGACGTAATTGTAAGTACACCAGTCACGTGACCAGATGAATGAATTTGGTACATTCAAGGGGGTAAGTTTCGTTATATCTGTGCATGTTCGACTTGACCTTTGACCGAATCTGAACGCTAGCTGGATGTGAAGTTAAAGGGCGGCAGGGTGGTGTTTATCAACACAAATGTCGCACATGCGCAACGCGACGACCACCGCGCTTTAATGTAATACAGAAGACTATGTTCAACACACATTGGCGTGGCGTGTTGTGTTTGACTGTGCGTGTATATATAAACAGAACAGAGCAAAAGAGCATGCGCAGTTATGACGTCAGTGTCTATTCGAGCGTGATATTCACAGAATATTGCGGGCAAAATGGCATAACATACCAACCAGAAAAGTAAACTAAAAATCACAAGTAATCAAGTACAATTGATATATTATTGCATAAATCTAATTGTCATAAAGTACAAACAAAAAATGTTTTGCTGATTAGCCATTCTCCGCCATAGTCTGAAAGTCGGTCAGTGGTTGACGGTGGTGGATGAACCTGTCATTGCCCCAGCAACGAAAGTGTGATAAACCAACATAGTAAATGAAATTCCAGACAGCTGTAGAGAATGGATGACCAGAGGAACGAAAGTCGGATACACAGGCTAATCCAATATGTAAAACACAGACTGAAATCGCTAAATAAAATTCCCAATTTTAATTCTATAGACAACTTAATATAATTTCGTGTAATTGTAACAATATTTATGTTTGATAAAAAAAAGAAATGTTGATATTTATAATTGCAGTCTCATCAATTATAAAAAAAAAACTAAAAAAAATTATATTCAGTCTCAATTTTGAAATAATTAAATAGAGGATGAATTCGCTATTTTTTTTATTTATTGTACTAGTTCATTTCCCGAGACAATAGAACTCGCAACGGAAAGGTGACAACTTAAGTTTGAAGTAATAATTATTAAGTTCCGCGACACGTCACCATGCTATATATCAGTAATTGTTAAAATAAATCACATAACGCCCTCTAGTGACGAATATTTACTGTGAGGTAAAAGAGGTCAAAGAAGTGTTACAGTGACATTGGGACAGTCGTTCCTAACTACCTACCTCGATTACACTCTCATGTATCATCCCGCGACCTCAAACATCAGGTATTGTTTTCATAGAGAGATATTATAGACTCAGTACACTAGTAGTTAACCTGGGAATCAGCCATTCCGAGTACACTCAAGAATGGTCTGGTGACTGTAACTATGTAACTACGTAGTCGGCACAGAATTATTTGCCACCACTGATTGGCTGTCGCCGAGTCTTCAGTACATTACAATGGGAACTCGCATGCGCAGACTGATCGGTACATAAGACCATGAAATTGCCCATGAAATTCAAGACCGATTTACCAGTCACAGATTGTTTTTCAAAATAATAAGACCATAGACTGCATCTAGAATAACTAGTAGTTGGCCACCGTTAAAAGAAATATTTTTTTCCCCATGACTTTTACAATTTGGTTTTATTTTGTGCCGAGAGCCTGTAGTCACCGAACTACTACTGTTTGCACAAAACGCGTGCCGGGCATGCATTATTATGCTGTGTTAGAGCCATGTACCAACTTTACAAATTTAGCACGACATCTCAAAATCTTACCTTGGTGCCTATAATGAAAAATAATTTAGTTATTACATCATCAATTGCATCAAAACAGCAATTTTTTTTTCATTTTTTGTGCTAACCTGAAAAATTATGACATGTATCCAAGTCAATATATATGAAACAAAAAATTGTGACAAATTTCCCCCCTTATTCATTTATAGGCAGAATACCCACGAACGACTTTAAGGACAATACTTGAACTGCGCTTGCGCAATGGTGCTTGTTAAATGCGAGAATCTGATTGGTTGTTGTTTTCGTCAGATATATAATATTGTAATTCCATCTGTTCTGCAGGTCTTATCTGCAAGTTCTCGCGGGAGGAGTTATGATATTGATTTCACTTTGAGAGGTCCCACTGGCCAAATGATGAAGAGGATTTCAGGCGAGGAAGATGGGTCTTACAAAGTAACGATAACAAGAGAAGGTAAGCAAACCGTTTAGTCACATTAAAGCATAACATTACAGTCATCGCGCAGTACGTGTTCTGATTTCGTGTAAACAAACAATGTATTTTACACGCCGCGTGACGACTACCGTCATTTAAAGCGGGGGAGTCGTCACCTGCGCATGCGTCAGATGGCCATAGCGTTTTAGCGTGTGTTGTTATCGTCGCTTGGGACTCAATTCCCGTGCGTGCGCAGGTGACGACCCTCCCACTTTAAGCTTGTTCTAGAAGTGAGCTTAAAGGGCAGTGATCTTCGCTATGTGTAATGTTCGATGAGTCCAGCGCGAAGCATTCAACGTAGGTATGAAATTTACATATCTACATGGTTATTTTTGTTCACTACGAGATCTCACTTCTTGCGTGAAAAGGTAGACAGACGTCTGCCGCAAAAATCGAATGATTTTTTTCTTTTCTTTCATAGCTCAATGTTGAAATGCCGATTTTTGAGAGTGGAATATTGCGTTAGGTATTCTCACTTCAAAAAACACGTTATATAGTAAATATCGTATTTATTTTATTATCACGTATGCGCCAGCTGACTGTGCGTGTCAGCTACATTTTCAGTTCTAAACTACAACATACGACTAGCAACTGCAACCTTTAAAATGTCGTGTTTATTTCACACACCTGGTCACGAATAATCAATGACACCATGAATAATTAATAGCAGTCAAATGCCCGCAGATGCGTCAGGTCGGGATTTCTTTCGCGGTCACGTTAGTTTTTCACGATCACGCTAAAAGGACTTAAAACAATTAATTATTAATTAAAACAATTAATTATTAATTAAGTCTCGACTTTGCCAGTCTATGTGCATGTGTGTGTGTTCGTTCGTTCCACTGATATCTCAAGAACCACTTGGTTTTTGATGAAACTTTATGCATATATGCTCTGATATAATGCGCAGATTTGAATAGGTTTTGGTTTAAATCCTTGCATGTTAATTACCTAATTTGCATGATAATTAGCTGATTTTTTGCTGTTCTGTGACTGTTCCACTGATATCTAAACAACAACTTATTGGATTTTGATGACATTTTGGACATATGTGCTGAGGATAAAAAGCTGCGCATATTAATTACCAAATTTTCAGTTTTTTTGATATATCAAGTACTGATGATCACATTACAATGGAATGGTACATAGATGCTCAATGACTATGCACAGACCTAGTTAGTTTGGGGTAAAAATCTGTGCATATTAATCACCTAATTTACATAATGATTGCAACCATCTAATATACTCTAATGTTTTGAGTTCATATATATCCATAATAATTACCTAATTTGCATAATAACTAGTCACATTTGAGCATTTCACTTGTTTCTCAAGTACTATTTAACAGATTTCAATGCAACTTGGTACATAGATGCCCTGGGATATTTCGCAGGCCTGATTAGTTTTTGGTTGAAATAATGTGCATATTAATGACCTAATTTACATATTAATTAGCCAACTTTAATCATTTTCACTTCTCAAGCACCATTCAAGAGATATTAATAAAACATGGTACATCGATGCTCTAAGATAATACGCGATCCTGATTAGTTTTTAGTAGAGATCAATGTGATATGACTAATTTTTCAGATGGATATATGTCTTCAAATGTCCTCAATAATAAGCATAACTAATATCTTAAGTACTATTGCAGATAGGGACATATACTGATGCTATGATTTTGTTGTCTGACAAGATATGTGACCAAAATATCAAGGCATAATATATAGTCATTATTTCATTAAATATTTATAATTGTCAAAACATAGCTACTTGAGACCATCATATATTTTTAAATGGTATATTTGTTGTAATTGAAGCACATGTGCTAACTATAAATATATAGTGAATGCAGTAAACCTTCTTTGTTCTTCATGCACCTTCAGTACACAAGAGTCCTTATTAAGCTTTCTTTGATTTGTATCTGATTTAGGCGTTTATACCTTGTGTTTTGACAATGGGGCCAGCAAGTTTACTGCTAAGAACGTGTATATAGAAATTACTATAATCCAGCGTGGGGAGTGGAAGAAATACATTGAAATGCAGCGTGGGGAGGTTGAGGCGGAAGAAGATGCGGAAGAAGAAGTGGAAACAGCTTTGGACACCGTGGCGGTATGTAGTAACCATGTTTTAATTGTTATCGGCCAATCTAGGGCACCCGAACACACCAACACACAGCCCAAATGGTCTGCTGGCAAATATGTTGTATGTAAGGAATGTTTAGTCCTCACCGGCCGTCACAATATGCCCTCCACTGATTTTGTAGGCAACCTGAGTTGAAATGAAACCCCCAAAATCAAATTGAGTCAGCTTGCTGACTATGTATTTCGACCCAATTGTAGAACTAACTCGACTCGACCTTCACTCCACTGCACTGATGTGCGCTACGCTACGCTACGCTACGCTACGCTACGCTACGCTACGCTACACACTGCGCTACGCTACGCACTACGCTGCGCTACACACTGCGCTACACTACACTACGCTACGCTACACTACACACTACGCTACGCTACACTACACACTACGCAGCGCAACACACTGCTCTACGCTACACTACACACTGCGCTACGCAACGCTGCAGTACACACTGCGCTAGGCTACGCTACGCTGCGCTATGCTACACGACACTGCGCTATGCTACACGACACTATGCTACACTGCACTTTCGGCGTCGTTAGATGTCGTTACACGAGCAACATAAATGAACATTGTGTGTATACTTCCATTAAATGTCCTCGCAAATGAACTAAAGATTGAGCCCTCATCACACGTGCACGTTTTACCTTTTTTCGTAATTCTCTTATTTCCTCTCTGTACAGGATTCGATGGTGGATAAAATTGAGACTATCGCCGATTTGATTGATGATATGATATTCAAACAGGTGTCTACCAGGAGGATCGCAATAAAAGACTGGTATCTCGTGATCCAAAACAATTCATACGTACAGCAATGGTCAATAATCCAATGTATTGTCATTGTCGCTGCGTCGGTCTTCCAAACCTTTTTTGTACGACGTCTGTTTAATATAAAGACAGTAACTCCGACGCAGAAACCCCGTGCGTAATAGTGGTATCGGAAAAATTGTATCAGTCAATGAATATCCAGCGTATGAATACATTTTCACGTCACTTTGTATGAGGGAGCTACGTTATCTCAAGAAGTTGTATAGAATAAAACATTGTATCTGGTTATTGGAAATTTAACAACGAATCTTTCGGCAACGAATCTCCCTTTTTAATGGCGTGCCATCTGGTTGGCAACCACCGTCCATTTAAAATAGAGGGGATTGGATGGCAATTCGAATCATAGTATTTTCACTGGTCATGAAAAATAGATTATATGGAATAGAAGCTGACTACACCCATCCATCTGTTTTATGTAGACAACTCCGAGCCATGTTTACAAAGTAGTTCTTTATCTCACCCAGAATTTTTTTTTTCTTTTCTCTACTCATGTAGTAAATCACAATTCTTCCCCATTTTTTGTCATTTATTACGTAACTGTATGTTATTTGTCTATGCCTGTGACTACATTTTAACATACAGATAGACTTTATTTCATTTTAGAAATATTTCAAAATGTCTAATTTCTTCTGCCTCAACATTCTGAAATGTGGAAGTTGGAAAAGTTTTAATTGACAGTTTTCAGTTTTCTTTCATTGACCGTATTTGTGCAAAATCTGTTCATTTACACTGAATTAAAATATTGGCATTTCAACCTGGTGAGTTAAATTTAATGTAAAAAACAAAATAATATACTTGACGACTACTTTATCACTATTTCTTGTACATTTATCTGAAGTTATTTATTAAATAAAGCTGTGTGCCTGTATCCACTATTATTTTCCAAAACATTCGCGCATATCACTAACACGTGTTATTTTTAACTCGCAAATTCATTTTCTCGAATGCCCAACCAGGTATAAATACACGTGTGCATTGCTAATTTTCAAATTTCAAAATTATGTAATTCGACCAATTTTTTTTTTTTTTTTTATAAAGAACAAACTTGCTCAGCTCGATCGCCAGGCATTGCCTGCTACATATTATTGGTTGTCTGTATTTCATATTTCAGCGTAAATATTGCTCAACGTTCCACGGGAGTGTCAATTTCGATGCAGTTGTTTCACAATTTAGTTAAAGCCAATGATTAAAAACAAATCAATTAATAGTGTTCCTAGTCCGTTCTGACTTCTTATCTGATACTAGGTCAGCCAATTCCTTCCCTGCCAAAATGTAGGGAACGTGTAATTTTCTCCTTTGATTCGCTTTCGCATTTGGCAACACAGAGACGGCGGCACAATGTTGCACTGGGGGCTCACCAACCTTGCGCCAAAGGCGCGACCTTACTATAGTGTCCGGGGGCATGCTCCCCCTTAAAAAAATATTGAAATATAGACCATTTGAAACGCTATTTCCTGCATTTTGAGGGGCCAATTTTGCTGACACAAAGGGTTTCACATGATTTTGAAGGGGCGCCGCCCCAACACCCCCTGTGTCACCACCATTGAAACAGACGAATAGTTTGTGACGTCACTTCGTGAATAGTTCGAGAACCAGTCTTCAAGACAGTGTTGGGAGACTGGTTTATTTCACTCGTCCTCGGAGTGGCATGCGATGCAAGCGCTGTAATATCCTTGGGTGTATTTCTTGCTTATTAAACAAATTCAACTTGCAGATGAGTTTGTAAACATCAACAGTTGCATTAGCAACATAACAAAAACACGGCACAAGTACATACTTGATGATTGCTAATTTGCTGATTGCTCGAGAACTTCGTAATTTGGAATTCCCGAATGTACAACTTCGACAACACTCACGTTTACTATTATGTAAACGGGTATAAGGGATGTCTCTCACAACGTCCCATTATTTCGATTTGAACGACACCATTTACACTAATCCCCTTGGGATAACTAGATTACAAACAATAGAAGAGACTATTCTTGCGTAATCCCACCATTTCCCTTTTAAAAACATACTAGTACATTGATAAAACAATCATACACACATTGTTAATCCCGGGAGGTATGTGGCAGACATTCACCTGTGTAGATTACACTTTGAATTGCTATCATAACAAGAAGGTTAATAGAACCATGGACTTACTACTAGTATAGTTCCATGATAGAACACTCTTTCTCACATCAAACATTAACATGCGGTACGAACGTCACAGATAAATGCATCGCACGAGGGCGCAATAAATCAGAATGATTTATATTCTCGGGGGGGGGGGGGTAATCCGGGCATTTTCACCGCATGGCAACCATCACGGTGAAAACAAATGCCGAAAACTCTCAGAAACGGTACTTTGGGATGGTTGATGGAACTCCCCTGAACAGTGTAACAAGATTACGCCTGTGTGTGTAACGCATATCAATTTGATTGGTATGGATTACCGATTACTTCAAAGTTGAGTTCTTGTTGTTTTCTCGAATTTTCACCGGCTCTTCGCTCGGCGTTCCGCGTTCCTCAGCAGCGCGCACAGAGCCCGTAGAAATACGTGGTACAGTGGTGCGCGTCTTAGCAACGTGGAACGTCTTGTGCCGTAGCTCCGCCCATGGATTGGCTCGAGGCAATCTCTTTCCCATAGGTCTTTGCGCTTTACGCCACATGCAGCCTTCAATTTTGTGGTCAATCACCACACTACGCACGGCCATTTTCCCGAGGTTTCTTTATATGAAACCGAACTACTGTAGTATGTGACATCCGAACTATTTTTTAATGTCATAACTTCAGTAAAAACGTAAATACGAACCATTTTATTGCGGACTATGTTTTGCAAGGTAATGTTATTGTATGAAATGGCGCACGTCACCACAGGGGCTTGTCGACTGAGCGCGAAAGCCCCTTGGCGAGAACGAAGTTCGAGAAGGGAGGACACTCTACCACCAGAGTGACGTCATAGCTTTACAATTATTCGAATTTAAACAGTAATCAATCATTTACCTTAGAAAAAACAACACAAAAACTGAATACAGTTAAGTGCTAATCTATTCAAACCACCATCACGATCAAATTCGGCAAATTAGCGACAAAATACACGTTTTCCTGAGTCTGAATGACTACCGCTGTACGTCAGTCATTGTTGGGTTGTTTCTAATTGGTTAATAAAGTGGGTGTGTGAAAGACCCCTTAACTCACTGTTGATTTTAAACAACATAGCAACTGTAGAGGAAAACATTGTGACCGCAGTAAATGAGGGCCACAACCTTCTTATTTTAGGCCAAGCAGGCACGGGCAAAACTAAATTGATAACAAGAATAAAGGTGTCAATTCTACATAAAAATGTACCGTTTGCTCACCAAGAAACCAATGGAAACTTGCCAGAATTCACCGACTCCATAGTGCTGGCAGCCATAGTACACGGAATTTTGAAATAAGCGGTCTTAGACACGCCCACATTATTAGCCAATCAAGACCAAGCATGCATTTGAGATGGCTGCGGCCGGCAATTGACATACAGCGGTAGTCATTCAGACTCGGGTAAACGTGTATTTTGTCGCTAATTTGCCGAATTTGATTGTGATGGTGGTTTGAATAGATTAGCACTTAACTGTATTCAGTTTTTGTGTTGTTTTTTCTAAGGTAAATGATTGATTACTGTTTAAATTCGAATAATTGTAAAGCTATGACGTCACTCTGGTGGTAGAGTGTCCTCCCTTCTCGAACTTCGTTCTCGCCAAGGGGCTTTCGCGCTCAGTCGACAAGCCCCTGTGCACGTCACAAGACGTTCCACGTTGCTAATGCGCGCGCCACTGTACCATGTATTTCTATGGGCTCTGCGCGAGCTGCTGTGGAGCGCCGATCGCCGAGCCCGTGACAACAGCTAAATTCGAGAAAACAGTAAGCCTAAACAACCAATTTTATATATGTTGCGCACGCATGGCTAATCTTATTACACTGTTCAGGGGGGTCTCAACAACCATCGCAAAGTACCGTTTTCTGAGAGTTTTCGGCCTTTGTTTTCACCGCTATGGTTGCCAGGCGGTGAAAATGCCTGGATGTCCATCCCTGAGAATAGCTGTATGCACTGTAATATATATTTATTATTTCAAGAGTGCTTGTGCTATAGTACTATAATATGAACTAGTTTATTCATGGGCACGTGATAATTACGGCATATAAACCATAAGTTGAATTTCGGTAGCTGCAGTTGGTCGATTTCACGACGAAAACCGCGGAAAATAGAAAACTACAGCGAAATCCCCGTGTTTGCCGCCATCTTGAATAAGTTATTGTGACGTCACGAGGCGTCACAGTTTTCCCATTTTACGCGGTTTTTGTCGTGAAATAGACCCATTTCGGACCATCGTCCTCAAAATGATTGATGAAAAAGTTTCGGGACCCATCGACAGTAGAAACTTGAGGCGAAAATAATAATAAAAAAAAACGGCTGTTTACGGCCCGACCTGATTTCAGGTCGGTAAAATATGGTAACTCGCATAAGATGGAATGGTAGCTTCCTGGTTTCGCGTTAACACCACGACAAACGAAATAACCGACAGGGAAACCAAGCGAGCTACAGAACTGCAGCTAGAATTTCGGCCAATCAAATTGCCACTATGAATATTCTGTTCCTCGAATAGTCGATGTTGTCGGTATTTTGATTTCACAATCTCTGCTTTCTATAGGTTACGGCTTATAAGCACGAACATTACCGAATGCCCACTTGCCAATTTATGACTGTCGTGTGACAAAATAATTATTCGCATGTTGATTAAGTGTTTGCTCGAATTTGTTTGCACGTTTTTCCAATCTACACATATCAAATAGGGCACCGAGCACCCCCTGGTATATTGGTATCTCCTGTATTTATTTTCAAATGCGATTCTTGCTTCACGTTACAGTAATTACTATCAATGGGGGGGGGGGGGGCTATCACATCATCGAAAACTATCTCTTGTTTGATTTACATGGAACGCCTGTGACCCCATCTCTGACCACGATATTATTGCAGCTATGAGTTCCACTGTCCTAGCATTCATATTTTTCGGCGTGACAGTTGTCTCGGTACTAGCGCAACCCAGCACGCAGTCAGCACAGGGAGACCCGTTAATAAAGGCTGGTAGTCGTCCATATGTTAGCTACGACTTTACAATTCAAATACAAGCCAGAGCAGAAGAATGCTTTCACCAATATATAGCAGTTGGATCCACTTTGAACGTAGAATATGAGGTAAGTGTAACGTCATAACCGATTTCAACCTGACATTGGCTCTTTTTTAAATATAACGTGACGCAGTAACATTTTATAATATGTTTGAAATTTCGATATTAATGAAGTTTCTGAGATTCAGGTACAGCATTTCAATACTTTACAAATAAATATACACTATTTGTATGTGGCTTCGATAAGGGTGGTTCAATATATCACATGGGTGTGTTGGCGAAACACCCTTTTCAGTTATCTATAAATAAAACTGGCGAAACACTTTTGCAAAATTATATTTGTTTTACTGTGTAGGAAATACGTGCAGGCGATTCTCATAAAATACAATATGCGTAATTGTATCTTGTTTAAAGCGGGAACATTCAGGTACACTAAATCGTGATAAATACTAGTAGACAAACAGGGGTGTTAGTTCTCAGCGTTATTTGGCCGATGGACTTTAGTACTTAGTACTCTGAGAGAAACCACATGTGGCTCTGATAAGAATACCGGCATAGCTAGAAGTGGAACAATAATTAATGAGTGAGTTCACTCATATATAAAAAAAAAAACAGTTTTTAAATTCACCGAGGATATCATTGGCGAATCATAATTCTAAATACATTAGTACGGTTGACCCCAGGTATAGTAAAATGTGCACGAAAATAAAATATGCTTATTTTTTCATGAGGAGCTTATTATATTTATTTATATATCGTGTTCAAAAGTCTTGTTTTGAACGCCTGTAAATCTTCCGTCAAAATGTTGGTGCTTCATTTTTCACAGTATGTGCTGTTCTTTAATTCATGAATTCAGACCCAAATGGACATAATTTCTTATTGACTACAAGTTTTGATCACGATTGGACGAAATGAAATATATAACAGTTTTACACGGGTTACATCGAGAAATGTGACAATAGTCGCCTTGGACAGGTTAATGAATTAATAAATTGGTTAATTGTCTTCTTATAATTGTTACCCTAATTTACATAGAAACATGCGAGTACCTTGACGTAATTATAAGTATACAAGTCAAATGACAAGACCGTGACGAATAAGCTATCGTGCGCCATGTGCAGTAAATTTCATGGGCTCGACCATACGTTAAAGTATGATGTTTAGATAAGGTGACAGATACGATCTTGACACAATTTTTGCGATATTGCGTTCGTGTGAAATATGTATGTGTGAAATATATAGTAATGAGTGGGTACCGCTGCTGTACATTTTGTCGTCTGGCATTTGTTTGGTCTCCGCAGTAGCTATGCGCGTGCCATCATTCAAACGCCAAGTACCAGACCACATTTTGAACTATTTTTAATCGCAAAGAGCCTACTTTATTTAACAACCTGCTAATGAATCTGATGTCCCGCGCCAAATACTCAAACATCCCCCTGAGATGCGCGTGCACAGTTGAAATGTGATAGTCTGTGATAGTCATGGCATATATTAATGTATTTCTATTAATTTTCCAGGTATTATCAACAAGTTATCATGGGAAAAAATATGACATTGACTTCTTATTAAAAGCACCCACTGGCCACTTAGTGACAAAGGAATCAGGAACGCAGACTGGGTCGTACAAAATACCAATGACAAGAGAAGGTAAGCAAATTATATCAGAGTTCATATTCGTTATCCTTAATGTGGATATCTCGTGTTGCAAGGAGGATAGCATTACATTATTGTATTATGTATTAAGTATTAAATGAAAATATTGAATAAACTAATCAATTATACATTCTTTCCATCGGATTTAGGCGTTTATACTTTCTGTCTTGACAACGGGTTCAGTAAATTCACTTCTAAGCGTGTGCATATAGAAATCGCAATTTTCCAACGCGGGGAGTGGAAGAAAAACATTGACATACAGCGTGAACAGTTCATGGGAGAAGAAGACGTGGAAACAACTGCTGCTAACAGCATGACGGTAAGTGGCACTAGCTTCAAGACTACCAAATTAGCGACCCAACTCTAACGCCTAATAATAGGACCAATCAGAGAGCAACTTGTGTGTTGACTATATTTTCTAGTGTCACTATGAAATCGACTCGACTGTACTTTTCTCGATTCAACTCCACTTCACCTTCTACTTTCACTACACTACACTACACTACACTACACTACACTACACTACACTACACTACACTACACTACACTACACTACACTACACTACACTACACTACACATAATCGTCCTACGTATGCACACTTATGTAACTTTTTAAATTTTTTTCTTCCGTACAGGATTCGATGGTAAATAAAATCGATACGATTGCCCATTATATTGACGACATCCTACTTCATCAGATTTCCACAAGGAGGTCAGCGATAAAAGACTGGTATCTCGTCACCAAAAACAATTTTTACATCCAAAAATGGTCAATTATCCAATGTATTGTAATCGTGGCCGTCTCTGTCTTCCAAACCGTTTTCGTACGGCGATTGTTTAACGTGAAGACAGAAACACCAACGCAAAAACCACGTGCGTAATATTGGTATATAAAACGCCTTTTTAGTTAAAGCGGGGGAGTCGTCACCTGCACATGTGTCAGATGGCCATAGTGTGTCATTGTTTACAAGCAAGCGTCTGCCTGTGAGCCTTTGCGTTTTTAGCGTGTGTTGTTATCGTCGCTTGGGACTCAATTCCCGCGCGTGCACAGGTGACGATCCTTCCGCTTTAATATGTATCTAATGTGTGAATAACTTGTTTTTTCACTTGTATTAGACGCATTTGGCAATTTTGTTTTGCTATTTTGAAATTGTAAGAAACAGTTTCCAGGATATAGTGACGAGCAAGAATTAGCAACACGTCGACATTTTACATGTCTAAAACTGTATTGAATCAAAAGATATCAAATTTTTGCTCTCCAAATTAGATAACAAATCTTTCTCGTAAATGGCGAGAAACACGTTTGACAAACACCGTAAGCACCGAACTTTGGAAATTAAGTTGGTGGGGTTACAATTTGAATATTTTCACATACTTATCTGGAACATTGGTTCATACTCGTCTTTATACCAGTACAATTCATATGTAAGACACTGAATTATAGTAAATAGAAGGTGATTACAATTATTCGCATGTTGATTAAGTGTTTGCTCGAATTTGTTTGCACGTTTTTCCAATCTACACATATCAAATAGGGCACCGAGCACCCCCTGGTATATTGGTATCTCCTGTATTTATTTTCAAATGCGATTCTTGCTTCACGTTACAGTAATTACTATCAATGGGGGGGGGGGCTATCACATCATCGAAAACTATCTCTTGTTTGATTTACATGGAACGCCTGTGACCCCATCTCTGACCACGATATTATTGCAGCTATGAGTTCCACGGTCCTAGCATTCATATTTTTCGGCGTGACAGTTGTCTCGGTACTAGCGCAACCCAGCACGCAGTCAGCACAGGGAGACCCGTTAATAAAGGCTGGTAGTCGTCCATATGTTAGCTACGACTTTACAATTCAAATACAAGCCAGAGCAGAAGAATGCTTTCACCAATATATAGCAGTTGGATCCACTTTGAACGTAGAATATGAGGTAAGTGTAACGTCATAACCGATTTCAACCTGACATTGGCTCTTTTTTAAATATAACGTGACGCAGTAACATTTTATAATATGTTTGAAATTTCGATATTAATGAAGTTTCTGAGATTCAGGTACAGCATTTCAATACTTTACAAATAAATATACACTATTTGTATGTGGCTTCGATAAGGGTGGTTCAATATATCACATGGGTGTGTTGGCGAAACACCCTTTTCAGTTATCTATAAATAAAACTGGCGAAACACTTTTGCAAAATTATATTTGTTTTACTGTGTAGGAAATACGTGCAGGCGATTCTCATAAAATACAATATGCGTAATTGTATCTTGTTTAAAGCGGGAACATTCAGGTACACTAAATCGTGATAAATACTAGTAGACAAACAGGGGTGTTAGTTCTCAGCGTTATTTGGCCGATGGACTTTAGTACTTAGTACTCTGAGAGAAACCACATGTGGCTCTGATAAGAATACCGGCATAGCTAGAAGTGGAACAATAATTAATGAGTGAGTTCACTCATATATAAAAAAAAAAACAGTTTTTAAATTCACCGAGGATATCATTGGCGAATCATAATTCTAAATACATTAGTACGGTTGACCCCAGGTATAGTAAAATGTGCACGAAAATAAAATATGCTTATTTTTTCATGAGGAGCTTATTATATTTATTTATATATCGTGTTCAAAAGTCTTGTTTTGAACGCCTGTAAATCTTCCGTCAAAATGTTGGTGCTTCATTTTTCACAGTATGTGCTGTTCTTTAATTCATGAATTCAGACCCAAATGGACATAATTTCTTATTGACTACAAGTTTTGATCACGATTGGACGAAATGAAATATATAACAGTTTTACACGGGTTACATCGAGAAATGTGACAATAGTCGCCTTGGACAGGTTAATGAATTAATAAATTGGTTAATTGTCTTCTTATAATTGTTACCCTAATTTACATAGAAACATGCGAGTACCTTGACGTAATTATAAGTATACAAGTCAAATGACAAGACCGTGACGAATAAGCTATCGTGCGCCATGTGCAGTAAATTTCATGGGCTCGACCATACGTTAAAGTATGATGTTTAGATAAGGTGACAGATACGATCTTGACACAATTTTTGCGATATTGCGTTCGTGTGAAATATGTATGTGTGAAATATATAGTAATGAGTGGGTACCGCTGCTGTACATTTTGTCGTCTGGCATTTGTTTGGTCTCCGCAGTAGCTATGCGCGTGCCATCATTCAAACGCCAAGTACCAGACCACATTTTGAACTATTTTTAATCGCAAAGAGCCTACTTTATTTAACAACCTGCTAATGAATCTGATGTCCCGCGCCAAATACTCAAACATCCCCCTGAGATGCGCGTGCACAGTTGAAATGTGATAGTCTGTGATAGTCATGGCATATATTAATGTATTTCTATTAATTTTCCAGGTATTATCAACAAGTTATCATGGGAAAAAATATGACATTGACTTCTTATTAAAAGCACCCACTGGCCACTTAGTGACAAAGGAATCAGGAACGCAGACTGGGTCGTACAAAATACCAATGACAAGAGAAGGTAAGCAAATTATATCAGAGTTCATATTCGTTATCCTTAATGTGGATATCTCGTGTTGCAAGGAGGATAGCATTACATTATTGTATTATGTATTAAGTATTAAATGAAAATATTGAATAAACTAATCAATTATACATTCTTTCCATCGGATTTAGGCGTTTATACTTTCTGTCTTGACAACGGGTTCAGTAAATTCACTTCTAAGCGTGTGCATATAGAAATCGCAATTTTCCAACGCGGGGAGTGGAAGAAAAACATTGACATACAGCGTGAACAGTTCATGGGAGAAGAAGACGTGGAAACAACTGCTGCTAACAGCATGACGGTAAGTGGCACTAGCTTCAAGACTACCAAATTAGCGACCCAACTCTAACGCCTAATAATAGGACCAATCAGAGAGCAACTTGTGTGTTGACTATATTTTCTAGTGTCACTATGAAATCGACTCGACTGTACTTTTCTCGATTCAACTCCACTTCACCTTCTACTTTCACTACACTACACTACACTACACTACACTACACTACACTACACTACACTACACTACACTACACTACACTACACTACACTACACTACACTACACATAATCGTCCTACGTATGCACACTTATGTAACTTTTTAAATTTTTTTCTTCCGTACAGGATACGATGGTAAATAAAATCGATACGATTGCCCATTATATTGACGACATCCTACTTCATCAGATTTCCACAAGGAGGTCAGCGATAAAAGACTGGTATCTCGTCACCAAAAACAATTTTTACATCCAAAAATGGTCAATTATCCAATGTATTGTAATCGTGGCCGTCTCTGTCTTCCAAACCGTTTTCGTACGGCGATTGTTTAACGTGAAGACAGAAACACCAACGCAAAAACCACGTGCGTAATATTGGTATATAAAACGCCTTTTTAGTTAAAGCGGGGGAGTCGTCACCTGCACATGTGTCAGATGGCCATAGTGTGTCATTGTTTACAAGCAAGCGTCTGCCTGTGAGCCTTTGCGTTTTTAGCGTGTGTTGTTATCGTCGCTTGGGACTCAATTCCCGCGCGTGCACAGGTGACGATCCTTCCGCTTTAATATGTATCTAATGTGTGAATAACTTGTTTTTTCACTTGTATTAGACGCATTTGGCAATTTTGTTTTGCTATTTTGAAATTGTAAGAAACAGTTTCCAGGATATAGTGACGAGCAAGAATTAGCAACACGTCGACATTTTACATGTCTAAAACTGTATTGAATCAAAAGATATCAAATTTTTGCTCTCCAAATTAGATAACAAATCTTTCTCGTAAATGGCGAGAAACACGTTTGACAAACACCGTAAGCACCGAACTTTGGAAATTAAGTTGGTGGGGTTACAATTTGAATATTTTCACATACTTATCTGGAACATTGGTTCATACTCGTCTTTATACCAGTACAATTCATATGTAAGACACTGAATTATAGTAAATAGAAGGTGATTACACTCACCTCATTTGTTTTAAAGCGCGACTTCTTTTCTGTGCCATGTCGTGCATTTTGCTTCTTATTTACGGCATGGGTTACATATCTGATGTGTGGCTTGATTTGTGCAGTCCTTCACTGCCGTATTTGTAAATGGCCTCCGATTCCGTTGATAAGAAATGTTAGTATGAAAGTATACATCATTCTCAAATCTGATAAATACTGCTTAAATAAATACCTAATCTATAATCTTTCAGTTATTAAGTAACTGCATGTCATTTGTTTATGTGTTTTATTTTATTTCAACATGATTAGATTGCCTTATATATATATATATTATATAAATTGGATTATTTGGTTTATTTCGTAACAGGAATTTCTATTTTCCGTTCCCCAAAATTCTAGTCTGGAACGTAGCGATTGAAGCGATGCAGTCGTAACGCAGTCGCGACGGCGTGTTTGTGTTTACATCTATGATGTATGTGTGCATTGTACAACAGGAGACAAAACGGCGTGACTATTTACTCGTATGTCCTGACTGTAGATACCGCTTCCACGCGTGTGCGCAAAAGGTAACACGTGTTCTTGTTTTGTACGCACTGTCTATGGTGACCGCTTTGTACAGTAACTCTTGTGCGAATAAACAACTCGAAACCAGTGTGCATGCATTGAACACGCTATTCTGTTCTATAAATGTTTGCAGGTTAAATTAAACCTATAGATGAGTTTAGCTTATGAGGGGTATCGTTAAGAGCAGGCTGCCGGCCATATGGTCTGCTACATCTGGGCTCTCTCTGGAATTTGCTAGGTAATAGTAAATTTACTAATCAAGAAAAAAAAGTATTAGTAAACTTTGTCTGGAAACTGCGGAGCATTTTCCCGCGACCGAGCACAACGGGGAAGGAGAGGGAGGTGTCCCCTCTGTCGTCCGCCGAAAACAAGAACAGCATGCTGAAAATGGTGCTTGCTGGTGCAACCTGAGCTCTAATTTTGTGTGTAATTTCATGACATCAAATTAGGCAGTCTGCTCCACAAAATGTACCATTTATGATGGTACAACAAAACATCACAAAACATCTGGTAGACACCAGAACCTTTATTTGAATAACTCAGTATTAATTAAACATATTCATGATAAGCTCACATTGTTAACAGTGGGGAAAATAGTCATCATTCAAAAGTTCACTGCCTAGAACACAAGTCTGTGAATAAATTTTCACGGGAAATTTCTCAGAAAAAAACTCTATGCCAATCAATATTATTATGAAGTAATCTCCCGTGCTCATCATGCAAACCCGCATGTTGACGTTTATGACGACACAAAATGACTATTTATTTTCATCGAAATTTCTGAATTAAAGTGAAAAAGTAACTTTCGGTCTTGTAACTCGATCTCAATGCTAAGAATGCCCGGTAAGAATGTTACACAAATTATAGTATTTTTCGATCGATTCGCTAACATTGTCTCACCTTCCATTAGCTGTGGAATCATAGCCCTATGTTGCCGACCGCATTATTTACGTGACAGACACTGGCCGGCCCATGTTCGACATACAACAACAAAAATAAAAACAAGACGTCCGAATGAAATTGGTAGGGCAAAATTAGATTGTATGACGCACCAAAGAGCTACGGAACCGCAGCTAACCTTCCATTATTTCTGAAATCGTGCTGCAGTACGATCAACTTTCCGTTTCTTGGTGCTGTCAGGGTTAGGACACCCATATGTTTCTGGTTCTGAACACGATTTAGCGGTTTCTCCATCTCGTCGTGAAAAATACTCGTCGAGCAGTTGTCTGCTCCTTTTTGACGTAGTCTCCATTTTCAATAAATAAACAAATCACGTGTTTGATAAGGGCGACATGAAACCGTTCCATACTGAGAGTAATGTCGCGGGGTATCTTGAAACACATGTCGACTAAACTACGCATGTGCGATGACACCAAAATAACTTTAGAGTGGAAAAATACATTCAGTGGCAGTTCCGTGTTGATCGCGATCACCATGTAACAATTGTTGCAATCTTAGAAGTAACGGGACATTGTTTAACTTTAAAATGACAATCACTCAAACCGTAACACGCGTGATGATCATAGTCGAGTCTTGACAATTAAATGAGGGCGATTTGCGAGGGTATTTTGTACAAAATGTGTTCGTAAATCCTACTAATAGATATTTATTTTGTTCGTAAATCTCGTCCAAATTTCGTAATTTACGACATTTGCGAGCGACAGCGAGAGCACAGTACATGTCCAAATAGGCCTTCTACTCTCTGCCCCGACCGCCTACGCCGGTCTCGCTGCAGCACTTGGCACTGTTGTTACAGGATGATGACCTGGTATTAAATGCATTTGTGAAACCCCTGCTTATACTACAATTACAGAACAATAAAAACTCAATACTTTATTTTGTATATAACTATTAAGAAGACGTGTTAAAAAAGTAATTCATTACGGCGTATCTGCAGTCTTTACATTTTCTACGAATTATTTATACATGCACTATGCTCGTAACCTTCGAATATTTACTTCCAAAATGTACAAACATTGGTGATACCCTAAATAATTGTTTCTATTTATGCCATGTCCAAGTGACGAAGAAATATACTCTATTTTCAAAGGTCCGTCGAGATCTCGTTCGATCTCTCCCCTCCCAATAATGTCCCATTTTCTGCCGTCATCACATCCAAATTATTTGGGTCCAAGTCACTTTGGAACCTTTTGTGTTTGTTCAGGGTTTTCCGCCGTTTTTGGTCTCAGGTTTTCTATATTAAAGATCCGAATGTGACTTGAATTACCTAATTTTCAGAAGGTTGATTGACTTGAATTTTGGTTAATCCGGAGGTGGTCTTTTTTGAACACCTTCTGAGGGGTATAGGCATTCTGATATTTTCTTTTAGCATCTTTGATATATGTTTTACCAATATCACGAATAAAAACCTAAGCCGTCACGTGACTTTTTCTGCTATGGTTTGCCTTCAGAACCATTGAACATACTGACGTAAAAGGTGTTTTTTGTTATGTATTTTAAAGCCCATTAAAGTACGATATTTGTGGAAAGGGGGGGGGGGTTGGTCACATGTTTTGGCCGCCATTTGGATTTCTCTAAACAGGAAGTAGTTTTTTTTTCTGATGCCTCAGTTATCTTATTTTTTCGAAAAAAGGCCAGTCACGTGATTTCGTCACCATTTTTGACTTTCGGTTTGGCGTGTATTATATGTGTTCGGAAGCTTCTTATGAGAAAAATATTTGGGACCAGTCGGTATTTTGATGTCGTATACCATGCTATAACCAGGTTACGACATATAACCACCCACGCACATTCCTTAGCGCCATTTTCCCAGTTCGACACAGTAATGCAATGCAGTGTAATGTTTAATAAGAGTTCATTATTGTATTATTATCATTCTTGGTACTCATACGTTTTTCTGTACAGTCTTTTTATTTTTTATTGTGTTGTATATAATATTATGTAGTTGTAATGGAAAATAAAACAGGTTAATTAAAAAAACATAGCATGAAAATTAGGCACCAAAAACCCCTTGATACAGTGGTTGCTCCCATGTCTATTTTTGAATTCGATTCTTGCTTCGCATATCATAATTACTATCAACTGAGAGAGATAACACCTTGCCAACTATTTCGTGTTTGTGCAATATGGAACGCCTGTGAATTTGCAGCTATGAATTCTGTAGTTCTAGCATTCATCTTTTTCGGGGTAACAGTCGTTTCGGAACTAGCGCAACCAGACACGCAGCCAACATGGGGAGACCCGTTAATGAAGACCGGTAGTCGTCCATATGTTAGCTACGATTTCACGATTCAAATACAAGCCAAAGCAGAAGAATGCTTTCACCAATATATAGCAGCAGGAGCTACGTTAAACATCGAATATGAGGTAAGTCATATCTGTATTCAATCTGTACATAAGAAAAAAAATTCAGTATTTTTTTTAATCATAGCATTTGTTGCCAATCGTACGATATTTATGACGTTTCAGGGAATCCGCGCTTTAGTACTTTATGATCAAGTCAGTGTTTACCGTGAACACACTAACTTCTTAATTAATTGGTACTAAGTCGACAGATTTTATTCTATCGAAGTTCAGAATTGCCTTGTTATTATATTACAAATAATTATACACCACCTGTATCTCGGGAAGCTACCACATGTGGTTTGATAAGAATGTCGACATTAGTAGGGGGTCGACCAATAATTCATGTCGGTGTGTTAAAGCGGGAGGGCCGACGTCACCTGCGCATGCGTCAGATGGCCATAGCGTGTCATTTTTACAAACAGGCATCAACCCATGAGCCTTTGCATTTTTAGCGTGTGTTGTTATCGTCGCTTGGGACTCAATTCCCGCAAGTGATGATCCTCCCGCTTTAAGTTGGCAAAACAACTTTTAAATTCTCCGCAAAAGAAATTGACGAAACATATTTAAAAAATACATTTACCAATTAATCTTACCAGAAAAGCTGGGGATCCATGCTTTATTAGTCATTGACCTATATTCCATCAACGAATGTAATAATAATCAGATATGTCTGGTATATCTTAGCGCTTGGCGGACACATCGATATCTTTTTTGAAAGCTGGCAACTTTTTCCCCGTTAAAATGTTGATGCATCATTTTGGAAGATTGAATACTGTTCTTTATTTTCATAATTTGTATCTTTGCCACAATTCTTTTGAGGAAACACAAATTTTACGCGTTTACTTCTAGAAATGTGGCAAAAATCGCCTTTGACAATAAAATGATCAATTAATTTATGAATTTAACTTATACGTCACATCCTTATAATATTTGTTCTTGTGATTCGCATTGAAACATGTGATACTCATAAGCTACAATAATTAGATTATTCACATGAGCGGATAAAACGTTATCATATTCCATAACAGCGTATATGCGGCAAATCTTTTGGGATATACCAAAGTTGAATGCATGATATTAAGATAAGGTAACTGATACGACCTTGACCCATGGCCAGAAAGTTCTGCTATATTTCGTTCATTTTGCGAGATTTAAAACTTATTTTGATTTGTTCAAAATTTGTATTTTATTTTGTCGGTACTGTATTATTGATCACAAGCAAGGTGTTTGGCATCGCTTGTGTGGTGCAACCGTTCAGACTCGAGTACCAGACCACATTTCATACATAAAACCTAATCAAATGTTCCACGCGACAAAGGGAGAATCTTGTTGGCTGTCATTATCATGACGTATAATCATTTAATTTTATCTATTTACCAGGTTTTGTTAGCAAGTTCTCGTGGGGGAAACTATGGCATTGACTTTCTTTTATTAACACCAAACCGTGATACGATGAAGAAGATACCAGACCTGAAGACTTGGGCATACAAAACACCGATAACAAAAAAAGGTAGTTCAATTATAGCGAGTGCGGCCGAATCTGTAGATAACATGCGTATATATAAAAGGGTATGGAAGAAATCTATATACTCCAAGAGTTTGAAAATGGTGCACTTCGGGTCAATGGGCGGTGCCATTGCATTGCTTGTTGTTTCACAAATTATGCGAAGAAAAGCAACTCATTCAATGATAAGGCAACGGACACGCAACGGACTAAAAATATTTTAACTCTGATCAGCGGCGACATACGATTCGTGCGTGGCGCCATCTTGAATCAAGCTCAAAACGTGAACTAATTAACTCGAATTGCGTTAGTTATATTTTTAGTAAATTAATAAACTACCCGGCTGCGCTTGCCCGCGATCACACAGAATTATTAGTTGCGATCTATATTATATATATTAAGAAAACTCTACTAGAAATAAAGAACCTTAGATGTCTTGGGAAGGATTGTAATGTAGTTTTACGTATTTTGTTTTAAAGTTATGGGAAATCTAAACAATGACACTCTACCCCATTTCCTTCTGATTAAGGCGTTTATACGTTTTGTTTTGACAACGGAGCTAGCAGGTTCACTTCTAAGCATGTGCATCTAGAAATTATAATTTTTCAACGCGAGGAGTGGAGGAAAAGTATTGATATGCAGCGAAAAAAGTTACTGGAGGAAGAAGACGTGACAACAGCTGTGCATAATGTGACGGTATGTAACATACGTGCACAGTACTTCTCTACACTACACTACACTACACTACACTACACTACACTACACTACACTACACTACACTACACTACACTACACTACACTGTGCTCCTCGTGCTATACAATATTTAAAAGCACGTGAGAGATTAAGTCAGTTATTATTAAACTACAGTTTTTAACATTGGTTCATGAAAAATACATGTATCATCGTCGGCATGGATTTGTAAGTATTGCGATATAACTTTGTTATTTTGTTGACATATATCATATATCATCATGTGTATCATATAGCACATGTACTAGTGAAAAGACATCGACAGTGCGCCAAGACGAGAAATGTTCATTTTAACTATCCACACATATACAACTTTTTAAATCTTTCTTCCGTGCAGAATTCGGTGGTGGATAAAATCGATACAATTGCCCATTATATTGACGACATCCTATTTCATCAGATGTCCATAAGGAGGACCGCAATAAAAGACTCGTATCTTGTCATCGAAAACAGTTCTTACATTCAACAATGGTCAATAATCCAATGTATTGTAATCGTTGCCGCCTCGGTCTTCCAAACTTTTTTTGTACGACGATTATTTAATGTGAAGACAGTAACACCAACGCAGAAACCCCGTGCGTAATATTGATATCGTAAACGTTGTATGTTTCTAATATGTGTCCTATATTCTATTACATTCTCATGCTACTTTGTCTCAGAGAGCCCCATGTTTGAAATGTGACATAAAATTGTTCCTTACACCTGGAAATTGGATATTAGTGGTGGATAACATATTTGGCCGCCATTAGTCAGCTACATTTGGCGCCCCGAATTAAAAAGAACAATCTTTCTATTGAATGTTGAATACATTTTTCTCTTTGAACAGATTGAGAATTGACCATATTAAATAGAGAGGCAGAAAAACGTCCAGATTTTAAATCTGCTAATATGCATTTTTCTCGAGTTGAGCTAATATTTTTTATTGGTTTCGCCAGTTCAATGTCATTGAATGTACTTGCACGCTATGAATTTGATGTCAGTATATGAATTATGGGTCTGTAAATGTACGCATTAAAAGCATATATACATATTATTAACAACATACTATTAGACGGAGTTATCTATTGTGTTGAATATATCCATGTACGTCGTGTCAGCTTGTTTGGCATATATTTTATAATGTTATACACAGTAAGCTTCGGCTTTAGTCGGCCGACCAAACATTGCAAATGAACTTTTGATTGCACACGCTTTCATCCATATATATCACAGAAAGAAACTTTCCACGGTAAGCGTCGTTGTGATTTTAAACCCACAATTCCGATTTTAAAATAAATCCAGTTATTTTAACAGTTATACAAATTGACATTCTGTATTACAAACTGTAGTTTCTCTTCGGTTAAGGTATCAAAAGTTGGTCAAAACTCACCAAATGTTTATTTTAAAGAGAAATGTTGAAATACTATGAACACTACATTACTGTAATTTTGCATGGATACCCGATTTTCACATGAAATAACATTTATATTGGCCACCCCACTATTGGCATATAAACTACAATCTTTCATGAATATGTGTGCTCTCTTTTCTTGTTTCACTTCCGTGATGATGTCTACCATATATCGGGCCTGTGATAGTATTATTCTTTTTGTCCGGGTACTGAATCCAAATTCAAGTGTATATGCTGGCATGTACGCGGTAAAATGGAATTTCCATTTGTTGAAGATAAGTCGCTATCTATGTGTGCTTCTTTTACTTGACTCAGCTAACGTGAGATATATGTAGAATAAGCGTCCGTGTCCGAAACCTTAAGGTATCACATTAACTTAGAATGCGAGGTATGTCATAGCCAATGTGAACTCTACCATTTCTCAAAATATTGATATGAACACAATACGCTATTAAGTACGTTAATTGTTTGGTTACTATTGTATATACATCGCGTTAACGAGTATGCTTAAAGGCTCGATGGCACAAACATATGAAATTTGTCTTCGTGTATCTTTGATGGGGAACACTGTTCGATTATACTGTAACTGCTTTGACCAGTAAGTCCAAGTTATTCGCAATAATAGTATTGCTAGTTCAAACTATAATTGGTTGGAATTACTTGCCGCACACGTTTTAAATGACCCCTAAAACAAATAAACCGATACAACCATTTCGAACCACATACTATCTGGGGGATTCAGGTTTTTAATCATACACATGACCAACATTTTAGTTTAATTGAATGTCTGCATGTTTTTTGAATATGTCTCGTCTCTCTACAGAGAAAACAAGAAAACACCTGATTGGGCATTACTAGTGTCACGACAAATTTGGGTTCGTGCAAATTCTGGACAACTTGGTTCGTAGAAACAAGAAACCGGTTTCTTGATGTACCGGAACATCAGCATAATTGCGCCCCGGTTGTATTGACCAGTAACTCCACTCGTTATAACTAGAGTGTTGTTGTTTATACTGGTAATTGTATTAGCGACCACCCGGCTTATCCCGCTAACTAGGTCGATAACCTCTGGTTATAATGGCATATGACACAAAAGAGCAGCAACTTGTGGGCAAAAACATTTGTGCTTTCCGTTGATCCTTACATGATCTACGTGGATGTATTAACTTGTTCCCTGTTATATGTATGTGCTGCCCCAATAGCCACAGCTAAATAAACACTAATTACGTATTATCCTTTCTGAAACGTGCTTAATTCTTGTTCCTGTCATTTGATTCGTCGTTAATGTTAATGTAATGTTAATAGGCATCGAAGGGCGTTTAACAACATTTGTCAAGAAAAAAAAAACATGGCAGGCGCTTTAATTTGTTTTAATAACTGCTTTTGCTGGCGTAATGATATGGTGAATCTGTGTAAGAACACACCAGCTGAATAAATCTTTATTTTCATTTTTGCAGCTTCAAGTTGTATGTGTCTGGTTTATGTACTTTTATTTTGTTTCTGCATGTAATAATGACATATATTGCAAGTTTGTCAAACAATTTACTCAAGTTTATTCGAATAAATCAGAATTACGAGCAACACATACTCCGGAAATACTCTCTGGAGGACAACCATATATATTGTGGCTCAGCACAAATGTCAACGGGACAGCAGTTCTGTTTTTAAAGATCTTAGCTAATATCAGTAATATTATGCATATATTGAATTATTTTGAAATATTGCTCTTCGCGCGTATAACTGATACAGTTCGCATATTTTAATAGTCACATTAAACACATTAATCACGCCCTCTGATATGTTTGCTGGTAAGATGTAGATTATGAACCACAATCCCCATCCAGCATCCAAAAAGTAAGTTAATCCATTACCACCAATTTCAACTTCGGCCCAGGATCACCCAGAGTGAACATTGTGTATTACCATGTATTACATATATTACTGAACATAGCAAAATAGAAAAGTTTTCTCAGGTTAAAATTATCCAAATAACAGAGTTCATTGTTTCATGAATGACAAGCGTATTTAACGATCTATCTTGAATTCAATCGTTAATTTTGGTGTTGTACATGTTGCTCACTGTTAAGTTTCACCGTTGATGGCATGAGAACTCTTTAGTTGAAAACATTTTAGTTGAAACATATATCTTAGAGTGTCAGTGTCCATTCACAAATGACCGTAGCCTGGCATATTTATTTGTTGAAGGGAAAAGGTGTTATACATCTAATGATAATTGAAATATAGTTTTAATAATCCGTAGGAAATATCAGCAATCAAACCTTGCAATGAAAATTGGCTTTGGTACATACAGACGGTTATGGTACATTCCGTGCTATATTGCTGCAAACAAAATTCAAATTCGAATGGAACAAACGCTAGAATATGTAATATGCAGATTAGCTCTGAGAAATATCACGAATAATGATTAATACGATAACACGAAGTTACAGACAAGCGCAGATTTAAAAAAAGTTCAAATTAATACTTCTGATAACTAATTTCAAATATCTTCTTCTGTCAAAGTATCGTATAATCCAGATTCTGGTCTCTCACTACCTAACAGCGACATGTAAAAATGCTCGTGAAGGTTTTGTTCACTTGTACACGCATCCACGTGAAGTGCAGGTGGCGCTGATGGATTTTCGAATTCAACCATCATATTGTCTGGATTATACAATACGTTCTGCTCACCATATACGTTAGCTGAAACGTGGGTCTGGTGTTGCGGAACAGATCTATGTAAGGAAGATCCCCGGCTCCTGCATAATACAAATGTGTAACACTTGTGTTAGTAGCAATAGTGATTTGTAGACTTACGTGTAGTTAAAGCTGGGGAGTCGTCACCTGCGCACGCGCGGGAATTGAGTTCCAAGCGACGATAACAACACACGTTAAAACGCAAATGTTCATGGGTAGACTCTTGTTTATAAACAATGACACGCTATGGCCATCTGACGCATGCGCAGGGGACGACTCCCCCGTTTTAATATATGTCATGTTTAACAATTATGTATGTATTCATGACGTCGTGTATTACGTCTTCAAGAGACTACTATTTAGGTAGTTCTTATTCTACTAGAGTTGGACATACAATAACTAAAACAGTTCACTTTCACATTCTCAATCTAAGCACTGTTAGTTTTGAATTTGTTAACAATTATTGTTTTTATTCGATGTTGCTTTCCTTTTGATTTGCCTTTTATTAAAATACAAGTCCCCCCCCCCACCAATCTCATATACTCAATTGAAATTTTTATTGAACGTTACTGGTGATGTCAGCAAATATATAATACTATCAGAATGTCAAGCTCATATGACATCATGTTAATGGACGGCAAAAGACCCATGAAAGTTTTCGGGGCGCATCTAAGATATATCAGTGACCCAATCACGCAATACATTGGTATAAGCCCCAAAACCGGTAAAAACATATGTTCCTTTAAAAAACAAATGCAAATGCAGATAACACTTATCTAAACAAATCTAAGTTCTTATATGATGTCAAGTTGGTGCATTGGATTTAGATTGACTGTTTAGATTGATTGAGAAAGATATGATAACATGTTTCTTTAAGTCCACCTATTAAACATACTTACTTTAGATAACATGCGAATAATACAACCACGATGATTATCAAGATGAGAAACACTGTGACACTGCTACTGATAATTACTATTTGTTGTACTTTTTGTGAACTTTCACCATCAGCAGCAGTCGTTGTTTTTGGTGGAATCGTCGAACGTGATGTTTTCAATGTATTTGTTGTTTTTGTATTCGGTTTTGAACCAGGTGTTGTAGGGGCTGACATACGGGTGGTTGGATGGATTGTCGTACGAGGGGTCTCTTTTGTTGTTAGGGTTCCTGAAAAGGGCAGACAATACTATCATGTAAATGCAACTATTGTGACATACTAGGATTATTTATGAATGAGCTCTGCTATACGTTTTCTATCTTGAAATACCATCTAGATGCAAATTTTGTCTGTAAACAGGGAGCACCGTTTCTTGGTTCTACTATGATTACAGAATTAGTTAACATTTGAGTTGATCAGTATATATATATATATATATATTTATACATACATTTTAACATACAATATAGATATAGATATATATAGATATTGGTGTTTGATACTGCTGGAATAATTAGTATCACACAGATACAATTATATATTCACATAATCGCTGCACATACGTAATGTTAATTAACGTTTGTTAATTTCTTTTTATTGAAAATATATTGCGCGTAATGTAAACATATTTTAACAACTATATATCCCAGTAATATTTGATACAAACACATTCATATTATATCTTCACAAGTATAAGTCCATACTCGTGGCTAATTTTTTGTTCTATTCATTGCAATTCCAAATATTTCAAATATTAGCTCAAAATGATATCAAACCCGAGCTTGAAACAATACTAACAAGTTTATCTGTTTATAAATATATTTACTAGTTCTAATGACATTTGTGATCATGTAATTCCCACATCTGAACAATACAATTGAGAATTATGGATTATTAAAAGACTAAATAGAAAATGTATAAGAAGTGGCTGATCAAAAATACGTTTGAAATATATACTACTTATATAACTACTGCCTAGGTGATTTGTCATTTTTTATCACAGTTCATAATATCAGTCATGGAAACGTTTGAATAAATACATACCGCTGGACAAAATGCCCAGATACAAGTCCATGGCTTCCTTGAATATTTCCGAACTGCGACTGATAATATTCAATCCAGTTTCTTTATCTGCTCTCTGTAGATGACTTTCCGCACGGTCTGTCCAATAAATGTAATCTTCATCGACAGCAATGCTGAACGGATGAGTTTTGCCCTCAAGTTGAATCAAAGAGTGTCGAATTCCATAGTTCAAATTATAGTATTCTATTTTATTAGTTCTTGCATCGCACCAGTAGAGTTTACTATCTGTCGATAACACATAGAAACATACTTTGTATCTCTGAGATTTTAATTTAATTAATGATTTTTGAAAAGCACATATCAATTTTATTTTCATGGTTACTAGTACCACACGTTAATTAAATTCAGTAATGAGAAAACGCAACACTCGTTTGACGCTCAATTTATGGTTTGGCCCATCACAAATTGCAACAGAAATAATTTCTTCACAATACATCCCGGGGAGGTGCCTAGATTGACATACTAAAAGTCTAGGAAAATCCAGGTTTCCGAAATATATCTAGTTTGCATATATTCAAAATGGCCGTTTGGTGCATTTTTACAACATGGAAAATATAACTATTAGGACATATCTTTAATTGTAGATGACATTTTTTTAGATATTCAAGTTGCTGCGATATGGTTTGCTGTGTCTGAATGTATGTGATTTCGAAAAATTTGATTTAATAACAATGCCATTTGCATAAATCCAATATGTCCGTCAAAATAGTATCATTTAAATGTGCAACCTCGGGTGGTCTCTCGGAGTCTGTTCCTCGTAATGACTCTGTGATGCACGCCGTGGGATGAGGGAAACATCGATCCTAGTGACCCGATGTTCAAACCCCCCTCACCCTCGATCCTGAAACAGTCACTCTAGGGGGGACGCACAGATGGTGTTGATGGGCGGACCTTGGTCCCACATGGAATAGAGGCCTGAATCCTTAGGTTAGATAATTCTTATGCCCAACCTTTTCCGCTGGACAAGGAGCTACCCGATCGAGCGGTGTTTGAGACTGGAGCCAGCAGAGTCTGGAGTCAAATCTCGTGCCCAATTAGATCCTTCGGTTCTTCCCCTACTCCGGTACCACACATTTTTTTGGTTAGGTGGGACGGGCAAAGGGAGTGGCCGCGTTCATGAAATATTTCGACCAATTAGTCGGAAACAATCCATGCACTGAGTGGCGACCCTCAAACTTGTGGCCAGACCACTGAAACAATTTTTTTTGCGCCACCAGCACTCTGAAATCTCAATGGCTGAACGTAACAGCCTCCTAGACCAGCAGACACAGGCATTGGTAGGACACCACACAGCTAAGCTGCAGTGTCATCTGGCTCTCGTGGCAGGAGCTGCCTCTGTACAACGGAATGCAGTTTTGGCTGTTTTCACTGGGTGCACCACCACCTCAGTTATGCAGGCTGGACCTCCCCCACCCTCGTCTTTTTTGAGGATGGAAGTAGCTGTCTTGGTGTCTTGGGGTCCCACTGACTAGTTGGTACAGATGAGACCCGCGAGCCAGTTTGGCTTCTGCCAAGGGCAAGCGGTAAGGACCCCAAGCTGAGAAAATGTAACGACCAAAGTCGGTACCCACTGGCTAGAAGTAGCCAGGAGACAAGCGTCCTGGCTCTTCCAGGCGAAGGACTAGTGGCGACGTGACCCCCAGGAAGAAGAGACCAGGTGGTGGACCCCTGGTCTCTTCTTCCTGGGGGGTCACGTCTCCACTAGTCCTACTAGAAGAGATCACCTACCTAGCTTGCAGGGGAAGCAGGTTTGATGCTTCCGCTTGTGACAATGGGGATGGGCATATGTTCAGCAGGAGTCAGAACCTATCGATTTCTACAAGCTTTGCGAGGGAGGAGAGATCACCGTGATGTGGAACCGCCGAACCCACATATCTCTGCACTGATTGTACCAGTGTATTCCAGCTCGGAGGCAGTACGTAACTGATCCCTGGACTCTCCAGGTGGCGATACACGGTTACAAGATCTCCATCCCTCTGACACCAGCCCCCGTTTGGGGCACTACCAGGGGACCCTGCAAAGCAGGAGCAATCTGACAGGAGGTAGATAGTTTGCTTACAAAGGACGCTATAGACTACAGATGGCTGTGCCCTGTTCTGGACTTAGGCAGACTAAATCAGTATGAGCTTTCTGGAAATGCTGAGCACCATATTATTCTCCATGCTCTATTTCTACTGGTTACCCTTGCTAGATTTGAGCGATACTTACCAGCACATACCAATACATCCAGTGAGTCAGCGACTCCCTCAATTCGCCCAGTTGAGCCAAGTAGTCGAGCGCAGGATGCTCCCCTTCAGGTTTTGCATGGCTCCATACGTATTCACCAGAGTGTGGAAACATTTTGTGGTACTGCTGCGCCGGTACACATCACATTGGTACACATCAACGTGTACCTAAATCGAGCACCCTCAGCCAACACAACAGTTGGTGTTCCTGGTCAGGGAGTTTGACACAGAGGTGGGCTTGGTACCGTCGCGGCAGGCCTATACGACCTAGCCAAGCACCTAGTCAGCATTCCCTCTGTGTCCCTCAAAGAACTAATGCAAATCATCAGAATGATGTCAGCAGTTCAAAGGGTAGTTCCCCAGGCCGTGTTACGCAGCTGCCCGTTACAGCACACTGTTGCCTTGCCCTGGTGTTCGACAATTGCCAACCTCAGGCAGGGGGTTCCTTTGGACCCACTCGCCATGACTATGACTCTGGAAATGAATGCCTCCCTTGCATATTGGGGAGCGCACCTATTGGACAAACAAACCTAAGAAGTGTGCTTAGCACTACTACTTCACTTTCTACCCATAGTTTGAGACCACAGAGTCTTGCTTCGCATGGACAATACAGTGGTGGTCTCCTATGCCTACAAGGAGGGGGGGGGGGCAGATCCCCATTGTTGTCAGTCCTAGTCCTCTTTTGGTACCTGAAATACAATGTGGAGCTAACCGCACATCATCTTCCAGGGGCGAGAAAAGTCAAGCAGACGGCCTCTCGTGGTGGCTCCATCTCCAGAGTAAGGAGTGGCAGATACCTCCCGACTGTTTCGGCGGTGGGACGTTCCAAGGTTATACCTTTGATACTCCTGCCGACTCCTGGAGCCTGGGCCAGGAACACTTTGTCGACCCCCTTGCCTCCCTTCCCGCTATTCACCAGGTACTAGAAAAACTTTGACAGGAGCGCATCTACACTTTGACGCGGGTGGAGCCCAACGAGTCAATCAAGGTCTGGTTTTCATTATTGTTGGAAATGTTAGTTGAAACACCAGGGGTGCTACCGGACTTCTGGATCTGCTGTCCCAACCGGACGGCGCACTGCCTTTGAGCCCAGTCGTGTACCACTTACACACATCAAGGCTCGCAGTTGACACACTCAGAGTGGAGTGCCAATTTCTTGGCCAGGGCAAACAGGGATCCCACCAACACAGCCTATGTCTCGAAATGACGTGCCTACACTGATTGGTGTAGTGGAAAGGGAGATTCATGCCATCCCTTGTTGGCCAGACAGCTGACTTTTTGTCCATCGTTTGAACGAAATGGACTTGTTCTTTCAGCGATTGTTGGCTATAGGTTAGCCTTGTCACTCACCATTGGGATCCTCTGGGGACAAGGCTAGCCGATTTTCCTACCATTAGGAAACTGTTTACGAGGGAACCACCAATTGGAACTTATCAGTTGTGTTGGCTGCTCTAAGAAGACTGCCCTTTGAACCTCTCCGATCAGCACCACTTAAACTTTTGATGTGGAAAACAGTCTTTCTACTCACCCATGCCTCAGGTAGGCGTTGGGCTAAACTGGAGGCCCTGTCCTTCTCGGACAGGTGTGTCACCTTTATGGAATTTGAAAATTTACGTTTAAATGGTATATTATGTATATAGTACCTCATCTAGAATTTAAAAGGTATGTCCAAATAGTTATACTTTGATGTTGTAAAAATGTGCAAAACGGCCATTTTGAATGTATGCAGATTAGGTATATTTCGGAAGCCTAGATTTTCTTAGACTTTTAGTATATCAATCTAGATACCTTTCCTAAAAAGCACTGTGAAGAAATTATTTCTGTTGCAATTTGTGACGGATTGCCCCTCTGTTTTGCTAGTATGACTGGACTATATAATAAATATAACAAATCAATTGGGTTATTTAATTATATGTAAGAAAATGGAATATTTACTGTTATAATCAAGTGCCAATCCATTTGGCCACACAATGTCTGTATCAACCAAAGTATGTCTTCCACTTCCATCCAAGTTAGCTTGTTCAATTTTAGGTACATCTCCTACGTCCGACCAATACATGAAACTGATAGAATCGAGTATATATTCAGATATCATTAATTTCTAATTGATTTAGTGTTTGTACGGTGTGATGTACAACAGTGCCTTACCTGTTAATCTCATCCAAAACAATTCCCCTGGGGTCGTCCAAGCCTTCTTTTATAATCGATATTTGTGATGAACCATCCATATTAGCTCGATATATGCGATCTGTACCAGCATCTGTCCAATATACATGATGGTTGGCGATGTCCAAAGCTATGCCAGCGGGTACTGAATGAAAACATTGATAAACTATCACTTGGAGGGGCTGTCAACCGATGCGATATGTATTCAATAACTATATTCAACACTTTAACACATACATACACACATATTATAGTTGATACTAGCATATTGCAATTCACATGGAATACACTTTTGGGCGATTTTATCCGTCTCTATGTGTTCTACTGCAAGAATACACACATATTTATTGTTCCGTTGACCTCTGACCATTTCCCCCCAAAATCTAACCAGGTATTACAGGTCACATAGGGGTTTGACGATACTCATTGTCTTTCCCATTGTAGTTATATAAAGCAAAAATACATAAGCTAACATTGTGAATTTGACGGCTGTCCTTTTGTATGCAAATTTTGTGAATTACATGAAAAACATTTGCTAAGTTTGAAGGCCCAAGCTATTCCCCCTTCTATACTAAACATACTTAAACACATACATAACTCGTAACAAGTTAAATGTGCTGGGTATTTAACAAATAGAGGAAAGGAAACGAATGAATAAAAAGGCAAATGAAATGAATGAAAGGTTAAATAATGTTAGCGTACACTTTCAATTGATGGTCAGTGATTACATTGAATGTGAGTCTCAATCAGACTGGCAGCTTTTTTTCTACCAGTTTGGGTGAGCATCTTTGGTGAGAGATGATATAGTTTAGTGTGACTTGTATAGAACCGGAAATCACTTGACACAGTCAATAATGCTTTTGTTATTGACTAAAGAGACACAGCCGTATTTACTTTACAGTATTTATATAAGTCACATTAGGCTAGATAGTTCAGTATAATCACATCAGTAGAAACAACCAGAAGTATCAAATAATACTTGGTTGAAAGATGTGTCAGACTGAGGTTATATGACAATGTTTATTTGCTACAACTTAATTGAATGTCTAAAGTGCAACGACTACTGCAGCCGAACGTCATTTGCCTGGTTTCCTGTGTATATATCACATTATTAAAATTCCAAATGATGCGGTAAAATTTAGTTTCCTACATTTTTTGGTAAATTATTCTGGTTCATTGGATTGAGATACGACAGGCAAACCATGAATACTTTATAAATGTTCATGACTTGTGAATTACCATTTAGTCACTGTAGGACGGTTTTCACTGTACGTCAATTCGTGTGGTAGGTGGCACGGCAGCATGCAGTAGCGAAGCGAATGTCGTGATACTGAGTTCGAATCCCGTGTTTTATGTTGTAATGTGTTTGTCTGCACATGCAATTTATTAAAAAATGTTTTCGAATCCAAGGATTGATTTATTTTCTGTTTTCAGTAAGAATCATATTGACCACAGTGGTCGTACAAAACGTGCGTTTATATAAAGTAAATTCATTGCATCAATTATAAATTAGACATAATATGCATACATACTTTTCACTCCTTCCGAACAAATGATTTCCATTCCACTGCCATCGAGTGAGGCTCTGCTTATTGTACGTAAACTAATATCAGTCCAATACAATTTAAGTTCAACTGGATCAAAGTCGATAGCAATTGGTCTGGAGAGACCTGGGATGGGCAGCGGCACATTGTGGAATTGATCGGAAAGTAAAGTCAAGTGGAAAATTGTTCCCATAGTCGCATCAGCTACCAGCATAAAATGATCCATGTACACATCTACCAACGTACATAGAGATATTTTGAAAAATAAATATCAGGTTTGTTTTGTGAATTGAATATAGTGTTGATGGTATAAATGATATGCATGTAAGGAAAATGTTACCGATACACAATGTTTTATGCAAAAATTGAACATTCACCTAATTTGCATAAGTTGTCTGTGTTTACATTCCAATCTCCAGTATCTAGACATGTCACTCTATCCAAAGTACATGTAGTTGGCAAATAATAGTCATCACATCGGAAGTTACAATTATTCCCCGGCGTATTTGTACAACCAGCAGTCATACTGCCGTGTTTGAAATTAATCGGGCATCGGAAACCTGCAAATTATAATAATGCCAGGTAAAATTGAGGTGGTCTAATAAGATAAATATTATTCTTGGGTCACTCGTAAAAATATCTTCTATATTACGTGCATCCGTTATACGTATATCAATATACTACGTGGTTATATCAGTAGAAAAAAGACATCATTCTGATGATGCGTTCCAGGAGGTGGGTTGTTTGTGTTTTTGTGAATACCTGATATACATGTTGAACTTAATGGCAGGCTACAAAGACACTCTGGACCAGCGTCAGTTGGGATGCAAATTTCATCACATCCTCCATTTGCTACATCACATGATCCTGCAGGCACAACACATGGCGTCTACAATTATTTTAAATATCGAAAATAGTAAAAACATTACAATACAACTACAAAGTTTGATATTTGGTTACCAACCACCCAATGAACACATTTTAGTATCACGGGAGGTAACCTGACAATAATTGTGTTCAGAGAATGACAATCTTGTATGCAAATTAGTAGACATGAAAACGTGCTTACAAATCACAAACTTCTGAAAAGCAGATATGAGTTAAAAAGTATATCTAATTTGTGACATTATAACACCATATTTTTACCATTTTACCATACTGCAATGCCTTTAATAGAAATGAGATATAAACAAATATTTCTTACCCGAAGACAATTGTTGCTTTGTTTTGTCATACGCCATAATAACTTGAGGTGCCACAGGTAGTTGCGCAAACTCAGCTTGAACAACATTGCTAAGATCATACTGTCCTATACACCTAGTTGATGGTATTGTCCAGTACAACTGGTCCTGCAAACATTAGTAGAGAAAGTTAAATGAATGCTTTCATACATTTGTGAGGAATTAAATAAAATATGAATATTGTTTGTTCGAGAGAACCTAGCATGGTGGTGTCTCGCCTTTCTTTACACCAACGTCAACGTCGCTAGTCACAAAACTATGGTATGTAGCATTGTGATGTTCATCGTCAATGTGTAACTCTAACTTACGTATAATAAGAAAGAATGCTATTGCCTAGCACTGACAGGGTACAACAGATATTTTGTGGGGTATATCCTGTTGCGTACATTCAAACATGGTCATTTTTCAGACATCATCTTCACGTGTAATTGAATATCGCTATCAAAGAATAATTGACACTCCCAGCAGTACATATGTAATATTCATATTCATGGCAAACTTATACATAAAACACAAGATAAACACAAAGCCAGGGTGATAATTAATCTTTCTTTCTGATCGAAAGCGAAAATGTTTGATATTGTGGACACCAGGTTTCGGTCAGGGTTTCGGATTATTATAAGTCACATTAGTGTCTTAATGTCGCTAATGTCAAAACACGTATAAGAAGTCCCTAGTCACAATGAATGCCAATTGGATACATGAAATGTTTTTATTTTGAATGTTGTTCTGCTTGCTACATTTGTTGGTCGGCTAACAAAACAAAGATTGCACATCTGCCGTATCAACCAATCATTTGACAGACTTTTAAATAGACCCTGTTTTTGCGCATTCTCATAGAAACATTTAGGGACGACTATTCTGGCGATTCTTGTAAAGTCTATTATTATACATCTGTCACCCTAACGCCATAAGTTACAGCATGCCGTATTTTGCGGTATTTTACGGGGTATTTTCGTCCTACCATATAAGGAAATGCGAATTCCAAATATGGAATGATTACGCGCGTATCCTTGTAAGGAAATGATGTATACTACTAAGGTTATTACGAGTATACCGCAAAGTATGCACTCAGACAGTACACCGTCGCAACGACCTCCACAGCGCGTCGGTCGATACTGTCGCTGTACTGTCTTCGTGCATACTTTGAGGTATCCTCGTAATGACATCATAGTACCTTATGTAATAATAACAACAAAACACATAACATTGCTTTGACGTGTGAAGATTATGAAAATTACTTGCTTTGCGGTGTATCCATGCATTATTTTAACGAGCGGTGGCCGTAAAATAAACCGCATCGCTCATGAAAATAACTTCCATATCCCACACACGTCACAGGAGTCTAGTATGGTGCTCTGTTCTAGAACAAAATGTACCTGAAAGATGGCAACACCAAAAAAAGTTTCGCCACCCTCATTTGTTATTCTTGTCAGTCCATTGCCATCCAAGTCCATGATATACATATGCGAAGTGTCAATCCAATATAATCTACATTTTAATAAAATAAGACAGTTTTGTTATTACAAACCATTAAAGGTAATACAAAACAGACGGATGAAATTATTGTCATTATTCACATGAATTCGGTGCTCAAAATAAATTCCCAGATTCGACGATAGTGTCTTATTAAGAGAACACATCAATGTCATTGACACAGTTCACAATAGCATTTGCTTGTGCACATCGAGATAGTAATGATAACGATATAATGATTTTGTATTCGTACATATATGTATATATAAACCTGTCCATCATAATAATTATTATATTTTTATCAACACTCGACATTGTTTAATGCGAACTGCATTTGAATACAGTTAATTTCTACTATTGTTTGAGTCACATCGCTATGAGAATCGTCAATACTGAGCCTTTCAACACATATATTTAATAACAATGACGGCTTGAAATCCTGGTAATCCAAAAGCTATGCATGGCGTCCATACGACGAGATGTTCATTCGCGACCAAGGTTATTAAATAATATGTAATATATAATCAAGTACTTCTATTGAGTTTTGGTTAATATAAAACAAGTGACAATGGAGTCTTCAGAATACCATATTTGGGGTGTGTGTCTGTATATTTCAAGTAGGAGTTATTTAAATATATACCAGGTTATATGCTATTTTATTTAGAAGCCAGGTAGGCACTATTGTGTCTGCTGAATTAGTAGGATTGTGTGTGACTACGACATTGACATTAAACGAATATTCACCTATCTTTGTTTAAATCAATTGTCAATGTAGATGGGTTGTACATGTTGCTATTTGTTAGGTTTCTCCGTTGACGACCTGATAAACTGGATCTTTCTATTCTAGATCCTTCACCAATATCACCCCAAAACAAATATCTAGTTAGAAAGAAAGAATAAACATATGAATATTAAACGCAGCATTGTGCTACATCATCATTGTTGCTGGCAGAAATGTTGATGTAATTTATTAGTTATACAGGCATGACTATAGAAGTATCAAAAGCGACATTCAAATGACCATGTACCTTTTTTCTGGATGTACAATAATTTCGCTTGGCTGGTCAACATATTCAGTAACAATAGCAGTAACGAAATCCCCATCAATTGTACACACATATATGGCTTTCCTATTAGAGTCACTGAAGTATAAGTTATTGGTCAACCAATCGATGCTAATTCCTTTCAAATTAAAAATCATAATAATTATATCATAATGTTCGCACGAATCTAATTGTTATCATTTATTAACACACTTTTATTGATTATTTGCATATATATTTTCAATTTATTATTTTCAAATAACATTTCCAATATGATATGTATATACTGAAATATTACTTAACGTTTGCAATTTTATAGTATATGTTCCATTACCCTAATATTCTCATCAGATAAGTTTGTTGAGCAACGCATCGCATACACAACTTGGTCGTGGAGCGATGACTATTTATGTTACCCATACCTTGTACATAAGTTACAGATAAAACAGTGTTAGGGACAGCATTATCTCTTAGCTGTGTCTTCACAATAGACTGACTTAGTGCATCATAGCCATACATCATGTCCTGATTATAGATATAGTCCATCGAAGTCAACGCAATGCTATCCATAAAACACCATTCAACAGCAGGCTCACCAGAATGACCAAAGTTAACAGGCAAGCTGCATACAGTGTTGTTCAAAGTAGAAAATATCAGTCGATGACCTGGAACCAGGTGGTTATCTGTGGAATAAGCAATAATGATGATCAGATTGACCTTTTACCAATCAATCAATCAATCAATCAATCAATCAATTAAGTATTTAACAGGACACACTCTGTAAGTTATTGTATTTAAATCTGTTTACGTCATCGAAAAGCTTCCTACATAATTGACATCGATTGTAATTGTGGTCGCTCCTAACCTTGCTGTGTGCATCAATTTGCGCTGAGCGCCTTTTGGACGTGGGCGTTTAATATTCATATGTTTATTCTTTCTTTCTAACTAGATATTTGTTTTGGGGGTGATATTGGTGAAGGATCTAGAATAGAAAGATCCAGTTTATCAGGTCGTCAACGGAGAAACCTAACAAATAGCAACAATATTATTGATCGTTTATTTAATTTATGTACATTTTTCACTTGATTTGTTTTTCATAATGTTGTTTATAAATAAATTTTGCAAAAAAAAAATCAATTGTCCCAATTCAGTTATACTTTAAGCAAAGTTTCCACAAAGTTCACGTCTTTAGCACCTTCATCGAAATTCAACTGTATGTTAGTCTTTGTGTTAATTTATAACCATCCTTATTTTATATTACCTATTTCACATGTGGTTCCATCAGAAGCTATTTTGTACCCATGGGCGCACAAGCATTTACGTCCATTTGAGTCACTTACACACAGCTGATCGCATAAACCGTTGTTTTCAGAACACGGACCTAATATTGATAATTGACAATATTACTACATACATGTATTATAAAGGTATCATATGATGAATGTACGTAACTTAAAACTTAAAAATAATCAGACGCACTCATTCGCGTTAATATGTCTCGATTGGACGTTTGTTTTGCGTTTGGTTGATCACCTTTCAATTCTTCAAATAAGTATATTCATCGTAATTCGGAAAAGTTGCCTACACTCTAAGCAATTATTATATCACATACTTAGTATTTATAATCTTCGAACAAATATAAATAATTCCCTACTCCCTGCAGATCTTCATCAACATTTTGGGGAACAATAAGAAAACACTTACGTTTTGTGAAGGTCTCTACATTCGTAACAATACATCACTTTTAAACCGAACCCAATTCAAAAGTTACATAGAAGCATGTCAACACCATAAAATCTGGCACATCATATAGAGAGCATAACATTTACACATTATACAACTTACTATTTATTGATGCTTGCGAAGAAAAATAAACGATGCCCAAAAAGCGTGTTCCCCCAGCATTAATGACCCCGAAATCATCTGTATTTGTTCGAGAAATAACAAATATTTTTTCGATGACGTCACTAACAAAATAAAAATTCTGAAAAAAAAGAAGTTTATAGTGAGTTATTTCCAAGTGTTTTGGTAAATGTTGATGGAAAACTGCGATACAATATCCAACATTATATCGCATTTTCTGTACAATTGAGTTACATAATGTAGTTTTGCTTTACCGCATCCAGTGTGATGCCAATCGGTTGGTTGAAGGGGATTCCAATCACTTCCTCTCTCACAGTGTTGAAAATCAGATCAATCGACATAATCTTGTCGGTGCCTGCATCTATCCAGAATAATCTGTCGAAATATAGCTCTGATCATACATTTGACAACTTCATGTATTGATGACAATGCTAACAGGGTTCTAACCATTGAACTAACGCAAAGCATACACATTCATGGACGCCGTATTGCCTTCGTACAGACTTTGCGGTGTCATCTGACAGTTTAACATTAGTATACACATCGTCTTGAAATAGACATCTTTTGGCTCATGGGACATTTGAGCTAATGGTCCAAAACGGTTGCCAAAGGAATACCCCAACGGACAATGATAATTTGTAGTTAACGGTATATATATGAAATAAGATAACAAAGAGCAATACTTGATTATTTGATTAATACCATCCTCACGACATATCAATATGTACTACACTTATAGAACCACTCGAAATCGTTGTAAAATTTACTTACCGATTAATTTCATAGTCAATTGTTAAATCTATTGGAGTTTCTATAATATCAGACGAACTATCCTCGGCACTAACCAGTACCCGCCTATGTTCGCCATTCAATGAAGCTATTTCAATCTTCGCATTTGTTCCTATATCTGACCAGTATACTACCCTGTAAACAGTAAAATACATTAGTGTGATGTTTACTTAAATACATGGCATCGATGTGTCTAGAAAATTATAAATTCTTAACATGAAAATGTACTGCTTACTCTAATTTAAAAATATGTCGGATGAACGATTTAAAAAATATGGACTATTAATTCATGTCCCGAGTCATTTCTTGGGTAAACGTATTTTAAAAAGTCGTGCTGACAATAATTATGTGGTTGCCCATTTTTATTTTTTCGATATCTGATAGAGCAAGATGGCCGTTTTCTAGGGAATATCCTAATCCGTTATACGATTTAAAATAAAATGTCCACAACTAATTCTTTAGCTGAACAAAACATTACCGGGGTGAATCAAGACAAAGATTTTATCATATGAGTGACTGGGAATTCAAACGCCAAGTATCCAAATAATAGTTGGATTACATTTTGAAGAGTGTTTCGCCTAAGTTATCTGTTTTGACCATTTGTAATACTACAATAAATGCTGAAATGCATATGTGACATACCCTGCAGAAGGATCAACGACTATTCCCGTTGGGTGGTCCATATCAGTGATAATCAGAGGATGTACATATAAACCGTTGTAGTCGGACACCATAATCCAATTATATGCAGAATCTGTCCAATATATGTTCTTGGAAACCCAGTCAACTGCCAGACCTATGTTAACAGTCGTCGTCCCATTGTATATCGGAGTGACTGTATAGTGTCCCGATTCATGAAAAGCTTTGTAAATGCCGCTGGTAGAAAATTCCGTCCAGAAAAGGAGACCATCATTATAATCATAATCTAAGCTCAATATAACTGAAGTAACTGATACATCTATTAACGAGTGGGAAAGACCTTTTTCCGCATCGGTGAGATTACTGTAGATCTCCTCTCCATCTGCGTCAATAAACATTATAGTCCCAGTTCCATTCTGGTACCACGATGCCAATAATCCCGGATTTGTTAATTGAGAGTACACACCTTGAAAGCAAATAATAAACACATCATATAAAACTTATATCCGCGTTTGTTCCCTTTTTAAAATACCCGTGTGACCTCCCCGGGAATATGAAGCGCGTTCGTTGAAGATTATTGTTCGTTTTGCAAAACTCATTGACAAGACCATGACACTATTATGCAGAAGTTAGCGAGTGTAAACAGGATCATGCAAATTAACACGTCTCGGCAACCTCATCCTACTCAACAATGTATATATATTGTATTGAGCACTTTTGTTTTGGAATAATCGACTCCCACATCTAGACTATATATATATATATATATATATATATATATATATATATATATATTAGCAAAATAACATTTCATATTTAAAATTATAGTCTATAATATGTATGTACGCGTTTCAAAATATTTGAATAATATTTTCTACAGAAGTGTGTACATGCAGCCTTGTACATTTCATGATAATTTGTACTTGCTGTTTATGGTCAATACGAATGATTCATTGGGGACGGAGCTACTAAACGTCACAGAACGTTCAACGTTGCTAAGACGCACACCACTCTAATATGTATTTATATGGGTTCTGCTCGAGCTGCTGTCGGACGCTGGTCGACGAGCCGGTGAAAACAGCTGTAGTCAAGGAAACAGCACACACGCAACTTTGAATTAATCCCAACCAACAAAATTTATATATGTTGCACATGTAGGGATAATCTTGTTACACTGTTCAGTAGAGTCTCAACAACTATCCTATATATATTTGTTATTGAATGTGATGATTTCTACTTAAGATATCGGTGAAAAAGTCGAAAATTGGTTAATTATTATGCGAATAAAGTTATTAATATGCACGGATTTAACACACACACATTGTCATCAGGAAGTCATGTCCTTTGCCTAGATTTCGGGTTATTTCCCTTCTCGAAGGGGGTGGTGGTTACAAAATGAAGATCCACCCAATAATTGTATAAGCATGAGTGTCATATCGTGTTAATGGTGGACCAATAATTACTAAGTTACACAGTAGTATGTAGTCTGTGCGAATACTTTATATAGAATGCATAATTAATGAATGAATAATTTGAACCATAGAACAATGGGACAGTTTTAACTGAGTGACCTTAAAACTAACTTACAACCAAAAGCAGAATATCGTCACAATTTCTTTCGCGCAAAAAATGTCTACGGAACCATTTTTTGTACGTTAAGACTCTAAATGTTTGCCATACATGAGTGTGACGTACACAATTTCGTTTGCAAATTGCAACAAAACACACACACACACACACACACACACACACACACGCACACACACACACACACACAAGATTATAAGTTAGTAAGACGACCACATGAACAAAAATATTGCGAACTGGGTTGTTAGACGGAAAATTTGGTTGATCATTATATTATACAATATTTTCTCACCGTATAAAGTGAACAATCCATATAGCATCACTGTTAGGTATTTCATAATTACTGATTGTCGTTTGTTCCGCCTGGTTTGAACGCACCCAGCAAATCTGACGGCTAACACATTAAAACACAACAATTGCATTTCTTGCTTGGTTGTGTGTGCATAAGTATGTTTTAAGTACGCTATAAACTCGGGAATTGATCGTTAAACATTGTTTTTATTACCGGACACTATAAAAAAAAACATAAACGAGAAAAACAACACCATAAACCATAAATGTTTGTGTTCAGCGCGGACTCGGTTGCGGACTCAGCTAGCTTGTGCTATTGAAAGTTGTCTGAAGAAATGTGGAAATCGCAATAATCGATGTCTAGGTCTTATACAATAAAGCTTGTTTGCCAAGTATGATTGCGGGGGGGGGGGGCATACAGGTCTAGTTAAGATATGTGTAGTTTATAGGCATGGTCTGCAGTTGACGTGTCAAAACTTACCCAGCGTTATACTCAGTGCCAATCTGCTTAAAATCTAAAGTATTATACGGAGCGTTTTAATTTTGTTTTATTATGTTTTTTTTTACTTTTACTATTTTTTTAATCATTATTTTTTAATGTTTTTGTTTCATACCTGTGATTCGGTATTTTTTATCTATCGCCACATAGATCTGATCCATATATAACGGGATTTCAACGAGACCTCCTCAGACTGGTGTAGTCCATCAATCACAGACGCCCTCTATAGCGCACTTGGTGATGTCGCCATTCAGAGTTAGGTCACAAACACACTCAAACAAAATGGTGGACTATATCGGTAAGTTTATCATTGTCAAATGCAACGAAAATCATCTATGATTTTTATGATTATATTGTGGCTTAAATGGTCTCCGTTTTGGTCGTTATTTGGCGTGATTATTCCGGAAGTGACTACTTTTTTCACCGGTTCGACCGAACATTGATAATATTTCCGGTCGCTTGCCAAACGGGTGATGTTTTATTGACGATCAGGCCAAACTCGTCTACAGTATTGAAGCCGTAGCTGTAAATATTCTGTGTCTGGTTTTGCTGTGTTCCGTGTCTGGTTGTGATGTGTTCCATGTCTGGATTTGCTGTGTTGCGTGTCTCGTTTTGATAAGTTCCGTACTCCATTTTGCTGTGTTCTATGCCTCGTTGCGAAGTATGTGTAGTCACGTTTTGTAATTATGTCCGAAAACGGAGAACTATGGAGTGACCTATGTGCGTGCGTGCGGGTCTATATCTTAGACATGCCTGGACCTATTACATTCAAACTTCACACATACATCATACATAATATTATACGCACATCATCATAACGTTGGACATTATGGGACCTTGATGCATGTCATTCTATTTTTCAGATCGGATATAAAATGGCTGACTGGCGGCCAATTTGTTTTTAATGAATGCAGTTCTAGAGCCATATTTCTGACATGATTTGACTGATTATGTTCAAATTTTATATATTCATTATACATCATGTTATAGATATATAGATGTAAGTAAGTAAGTAAGTAAGTAAGTAAGTAAGTAAGTAAGTAAGTAAGTAAGTAATTCTTTATTGCTATCGTATCCCATTTGAGATCTTGACATAAAGTACAATAAAGTCAAAAACATGTAATAATAACAAAAATGAAAATAAAAGGAAATACTAAAAATACTGTAAATGAATGAAATAAATACATATCTCACAATAAGAGATAAATGAATAATTGTAATATAATGTAAATAAATGTAAATCTGTGTTTTGTGGGGTTTTTTTTTTTAGACAGCTGGTACTGAAATTATTGTTTGATTTTTTGCTCCCTAAGCATAAAGCAAGTATAAATGTGTTTTGAAACGTCTTTAATTATGTGATCGTTTTTATTATTTAATATGTTTATTAATGTCTCTCCATACATTTTATGTTTAGTAAAAAGGCTAGTTCTCTCTTTATCATATAGCTGGCACGTGAAAAGGACATGTTTCTCATCTTCAATTTCTCCAAGATCACAAACAGGGCATATTCTATCAGAGATGGAGATGTTTTTGTATCTGCCTGATTCAATTTGTAAACGGTGGGCACTTATTCTAAGTTTAGTCATTGCAGCACGATATAGTGGATTTTTAATTATTTGGAGGTATTTTTCAAAAGAAAAATCAGTTTTTATTTCTCTGTATGTTCTCAATTTGTTTTTGTGATGCATGCCCTTATCGTCATCAAACATGCATGCTTTATTTTTTTTCTGGAATTGCATTTTAAGTTTTTTTGTAATGTCTTCAATAGTAGCACTGCTGTATTTAATTTGCCCATCTTTCCAGATATTACTTAAATTTAGGTTTTCCAAAATCTTTTTCACACCAGATACCCAGTTTTTAGTACCAGAATCATGCATCTTAATACCAAGCTTGTATGCTTCACATACTAATGTATTTTCAGGCATTTCCTGAACCCTCATCCAATATTTTAACAATTGTTTTGTACCCTGTATTGTAAGAGGGTACCTCCCTAATTCAATTAAACATGGCAAGTTTGAGGCTCTGCTGTTCACCTTTAATAACAACTTGCAGAATTTGGTATGGAGTTTTTCCATGGGTGTTGTCAAATTCCAAAGCTGTTTTGTGTGGGCAATAATATCACTAGACCATATTTCAGTGCAGTATAAGAGAATTGGTCTAACTACTGCATCAAACATCTTCAAATGAATTCTGAGTGGTGTACAAGTTGCCGAAAATAATAGCTGATTCATTTTGAAGCAGGTCTTAAGAGCTTTGTTTTTTAGGTCTACCTGGGCTTTTTCTAATTTCCCTGTTGTATTTAAATTTATGCCAAGGTAAGTGTATGATGTCACTCTTTCCAGTACATCCTGGTTTATAAAAAAATTATATTTGTCTAGGCGTCTACCTGCTTTGTTAAATATGATTGTTTTAGATTTTTTAATGTTGATCTCCAACTTCCATTTGTGGCAGTATAATTGCAGGAAATTAATCGCATTCTGAAGACCTGTATTGGTTTCTGAAGGGAGAAGCAAGTCATCTGCATAAAGTAAACATGGAAGTTGGTTATTTAATAAAGTTGGTGGGTCATTGTGTGATGCATTTATATGACTTTTAATATCATTTAAGTATATATTAAAAAGCAGCGGGCTTAGACCATCGCCCTGTCTGATGCCTTTCTCAATTGGGAAAGTATTGGTCAAGCCGTTTTTGACCTTCACACATCCAGTAGAGTTTGTATAGATTGCTTTAATAATTATAAAATTTACCAGTGACTCCATTGTTTCTGAGCTTGTGTAAAAGACCCACATGCCAGATGGAGTCAAAAGCCTTTTTGAAATCAATAAAGCATGCAAACAGGTACTTTCCATTGGTAGTATATTTTGTTAGCAACTGTTTTAACACAAAAATGTGATCGCGGGTCCCAAATTTTGGCATGAATCCTATCTGCTCTTTGATTATTAAATTTTTCTCCAAGAGATAGTTGCTTAAACGCTGTTTGAGAATGGATGTAAACAATTTGCTTAAAGTGTTGAGGAGAGTTATCCCCCTGTAATTACCAGGGTCTGTAGAGTCACCTTTTTTGAAAATTAGGGTGATGATCCCTAGGTACCAGGTGTTAGGGTATTGGCCACTAGCTAATATCAAATTAAAAAGTTTATCTAATGATTTTGTTAGTGTGTTCCTGCCTGCCTTAATCTAAATGGCTGACCAGTGGCAATTTTGTTTTAATTAATGCTGTTCCAGCGCAATATCTCTCAATATGGACAAGTACTCGTTTGACGATCAGAAACAAGATGAATAAATGTCAATCATTTCAATGTTAAAAAATCACCTTAATCAAGCATCAGCTTCTGCATCCATATCTTAGACATGTTTTCGTTACAACTATATTACTATAAAAAAAAGCTATATATATCTTAAGCTTGATAACTAACGGGGACTGTGTCATGCATGGCTTGTTCATTTGTGTATCAATATGTCCGACTCAATGTCTCGCTACCTCTTTGGAAACCAGCAATTTTGGCGTTTTCATCTGCCGATTGTACCTAATTATAGCTAGCCGTTTCCTTTCATTTATTCATTTGCCCCTACAAATGTTATAGAACAGTATTTTATGTGACAACAAACTTGAAAATCATTGCCGTAACTTCATCGACATTTTCTAGGATTCTATGATTTCACTTTTTCAAAATGTTTGAACACAGAATAGGACACAGTATGATGGCACAGATTACGACGCAGAATGATGGCGCACCTAGCGGCCAAACAACGCCTATTATCGGAAGTCGAACATTCTATTAAACATTTTAAAACACACAGAGCAGTAATGCAGTTTTATCATCGACCATTGTTGAGCCATTGCTCGAAACGTCTAGCTATTTTTAATAGTTATTTAGGACTACGATTACCAAATATTATCTTCTATATACCTCTATTCTAATTGTTTTAACATGTTGTATGTGCATTTTACTCTTGAGATGCATTTCACATGTTTAGGTCATGTGGTTGGGCGTCTATATTAGCTGGTGGTTTTTAACCTAATTACTATGCATAACGGTTATATCTTAAGCTCTGTTGAAGGTAGGATAATAAGGATAAAAATTGAACATGTGTAATTGTGAATACTAAACTAGAAATCTGACTAAAATCAGATGACCATGTATGGTCAGGTGAACTCATCAATATGCATAACTGTCATATCTGGAACGAGACATGCTACCAGTGCCATAATTAAGACATCAAACAAAATATGTACCAAATATAAAAGATAGTCATATATGATCATATAACCTCATTAATATGCATGGTTTATTATTTATTTTGAAAACCATATCTCAATAACTAAAACAGGTACATGGAACAAACTGCATTTTGACCTCATGGTACTGATCATTCAAACTTCTCAGTGACCACATTAATTATGAAACGAAATCCTGATAGCCTGAATACTGCCGCGTCTTTAATATATTATCGTGATATTATGTAATTGTAGGAGGACAAGGTGGAGGATGTATGAGAATTGTTTACGAGATTGCTAATGTCTCAGCACCTGACGCAGCAAAAACTCAGTAATGTAAAAGTTGTGTTTTAAATGCCAGGTTTGGATATTATGAGTATTTTACAATGGTTTATGTCAAAATCAAGTGGTACGGACATTGTAGAACATAAACTTTCTATATTATATATTTCATAGTGACATGCTCAGGCATTAGACATTTTACGGATTTAATCATTCTGTAATAATGTGTTCATTACATGTTTGTCTTTTATTTCTGATAACGACAACTGAAGCATAGCAGTATTTGTACCTACACTAATGATTGAATATTATGAGATTAAACATTTATTGTAAGACATGTGTTCTTTATTACAATTTACTACAATTTAGAGGAATATACCGATGTAATTACTAGCTACTGGGATACCTACGTCCGTTCAGGCTGCAGTGCGTGATATAAGTTGTTTTACAAGCTGCTCACCGAGATAGAAACCAATTGTCATTTTCAATAAGTTGACAATGTAGAAATAATAGAGGAATAAAAAGCACACATAGAGGAGTGTGAAAATAAAGCAAGTGTGATATACAGAAGCATTAATTAAGTAAACTTAAAAAGTAGTAATGATGGCAGTCACTCTCAAGTATTTTGTAGGGGTGAGGTTTTCATAGAGTCCCTTCATCTTTAAATCTAATCCAGACACTCCAGTGCATCTACTTCCATTTTAATTGCATTTGGCTTTCTACAAGACGTATGTAATATTTGGGAGGTTCAAATTGTAGTGTTACGGTTACGACCCATTCAAAGCTCATGGAACTATTTCCCTTTTATTTAATCCAATAGCATTTATTTCGGTTTGAAAATATAAATACCATGTACAACAGTATCATAAGAGCCACACAAATTGTTTCCAACTTTGTTTTCAGAGGTTCATACAATTTATAGGGGTAAGTTATCAAGTTCTCTTCACATTTTCATTCATATAAATTGTGGAAAAAGAGGGTAACATTTATTGCTTGTAACTAAATATTACAACGTTTTATGTTATTTCAAAAAGAATTTTTCTCTAATATATCTAAATGCCCCCAATCTATATTAGTGCATCACATTAAAAAAAGAGGAGTGGGCTTCGTTTCTTTGGGAAGTTTGAACTTTTCACAATAAGGGGAATATGGCAATTGAGCGTTATAACAGCGTGAAGAATGGTAGTTAATGGTGAAAGATGGTCGCATAGTGACAAAATCGCCACACGTAATGTTTTTTCGGTGACAATGAAAATTCTTATTAAACTCCTTCTACAATTATGTGATTGACAACTGTGTGATTATACTGATCACACAATGTAATCAAGTCACGATGTGTATAATAATGTGGCTTAATTGTGAACTTTTCATCAATTGACTTTTAAATATAACAAACAAAAAATGAATGAGCATAGATTCATGTACTGGACACAAGTAATAAGCGACTCGTGTAATAAAATAACAAAAACTACATAGAGTTTTATTTCGACAGAAAAGCAATGTGAACTTATCCGAGTAAGACTCAGTAAGACTGTATAATTACAATTCAGTATAAACAAACCGTATTTTTAACAACTATTTCTATATAGGCTGCCATCTGTGTTTATAATATGGGGTTTATAGAGTGACGTCACAAAACCAGTTACACCCAGATTTACCAGTCTACGTGGCTGTAAAAAAACAGTAGTCTTTACACACCTATCCAGATTGAACTGTAAGTAGGCTATTTCATACATTTTACCTTTTACCAGTTATAATTCACAATATGATTACACAAACTTTGAGACAACACGTTACTCAGTATAGATACTATTTATTATTTGTTGCTGAATGATTTATTTTTGTGAAATACGTCTCGCTTGTAAAAATAGTTGATCTTTGTTTAGCACATTGTGAGTCAACAAGACTGACATGAACATATAATATGAAAGTAATCTCATCAATATTTTTCCGATGAAAATGACCAGAATGTAACGTATAATAATAGATTTGTTGTTTGAACGATCTCTAACCATGTGCACAAACATTACATTCCTAATTTCCGGTATTTTCGTTTGTGAATTAATCCCAAGCATTGTCAAGTTATTGTCTGATAACTGGTCAGCACGTAGATATGATTAACCAATGAAAACGCGCCACTACAGTGCACGATAATGTAGTAAAATATATTTCACAGCCCATTAATGTTGGTTCATATCAGTGATACACGTCATACAGGCATATTTCTATAGTGCTTTCACACATCATCACATTCTAATAAAATTAGAAAACATTTTGCTTGTGAAATATCGAAAAGCACGTGTTTGTAAACATAATACTGCAAAGCCTTGCTTCGATTTATGATTTGTACTGGTATGTGAAACTATCATATTTTTGGATTTTAGAGCAGTCTGTCTACCACATCAATCTGGTTACTAAATAAGAAGTATTCTACACTTTTGTTTTGGGGTTTTATTATATATTCAGCGAGCAAAAGGGTAAATACTTCGTAAGTAAAATTCAGTGTGACACTGAAGACAGTTGGTGAAGTGTCAGGTTTTAGCATTGCACTTAAAAATAATTAAGTCATTCTGTAAATTGAGGGAATGTTTCACCAATAATTGTGTTACAAATTAATTCATTATTTTTATTATTGTTGTATTACTTTTTATTCATTTTTTATTATTCTTTTTATTTTTGTATTTATTCGTATTTATTTATTTGTATTTATTAATATTTATTCTTATTTATTTATTATTATTTATTTTCATTTTTTATTTATTATTTATTTCCATTTTAAATATGAGTTACAAATTATTTTATTTCAGACAGTGAGTGTCTTCTCTACTACCACAATATGCCAAACTACAAAGTATTGTTCGTGATATTATGTATTGCACTGATTCTGCCAAGTCAATGTGATGCCCTGTTTGTAAGTATTCAATATGACTGCTCACTATATTCCACTAACTGGTCTTTGATCGGATGAAAATGGCTGTTCCTGTCTATAATATTTGTGTTTGCTTGTATATGTTATGTTTAATAAATGAAAATCCATTCGGATACATTTATCACCATAGCTTGTCACAATTAATCATGCAAAACGAAAAACCACTGTCTTGTTAATAACAAACAAAATTCTCTTCATCCCATTAGATTCCATTGCGATATCGATACGCAAGTAAGGTTGTTGAAAAACGCAGTGTGTTGCGTGAGTATACTTACACTTTTAAATGAGACTGAAAGACGCACAATCTTCATCACAATTGTTATCACGAATGCTGCTTTTACTTACCCAAATACCATTCAGACATATCAGCCGAGGCCAAATGGGGAAAATGATGATTCATACTAATGTATTGAACAATATGTTTCTGGGGTTGGAGTCCATTCAAGATAGTTGTTGAATGTTCTCCAAATTATTCAATTAACCATCTTGCAATTATTTAATAGTTGATTACATAACTATTAAAACATTTTTAATGCACGAAATGATGTGTTATACATACATGTAGTTCAATATTTTTTGTCTTGGCAGAGGAATGGCAGACAAATATTAGGGAGAAAGCTGAAATCATTAATGGAAATGGTATGTATAATTGACACGAGTTCACATGGCCAAGTCAAGTATTACCTCTAAACACCCAATAATATTCAATATTTTTCCACCTTGTGTGCGGGTTCTTAACCAACTTAAATTGCGGAATTCGTGTTACACAGAGCTAATTCAGACTGATTGTAACCAATTTAGTTCAATCAATTATACACATATATAATTAGAAACAATAATGTGTATCAGTTAATAATAAATTTACAAATGCTTGATATAGTTCGTCTCCAGTAGTGATGTCTGTCTCTGCACCAGTTCAGTGCTAGACACGGTCTTTACGATCAGAAATACCATCTCAAAAATTACGTATACAAGCTCGAAATACAAGCAGAAATACCTTCGTCCTGCTACCCCACCCATAATCATACACTAGCATACAATTAAATGCAACGAAACAATTGTAAATAAATACTATTTTAATACCGACAAAAACAACAACCACGTTACCAAATACTAGTCCCATTCAGTTCGTAAAGCAGCCAGAATCTCAAAGTGGTTACACCTGACTAAATAGGGAGAAATTAGAGAAACTCAACAAACCATTGTTGCATCAAATTAACGATAACAATATTGTTAGCATGCGAAACAAACGATAACTCAGAAAATTACAAAAAAATGTTCTACACAACTATCAATAGAACGACGACATTGCGGCGTGTGTATCGGTTCCTCTGTGAGGTCCTCCACGTGAGCTTTGCTAGGATTTAAATCGAACTGAATTGAATTGAAATGTCGAACTCTATTTTCACAACCCCGGCACCATGCTTCCTTCACAGTTTGACTTGGCCTCAGCATTTGAAATCCATTCATTCGAATGCATTATCCGGATACGCCAGTGAGGTCCAGGGGCGAATTCTGGGGCATGTAACAAAACCCACTTTCAGATATGTGTTCATGTAGTGTTAAATATGGCTACCTCTGATTATGGGCCAATGGGCAATTTGTGCTATAATCAAAAACACTACACAATTAAATCTATTCTTTCATTTTCTTTTAATACGATCCGCAAGTCACGTGACAATAATGAATATCTTGATAATTGGTCACGTATATTGTTATATATATAGGCAAAAATGTACCTATATGTCACTGATGTTACGAAGTGTATAATGATAATTACGTTATATGCTAGAATTAGTGCCTGATAGTACATTTGGCGAGATTTGCGCCAATACGTCACTACTAGAGGGCCCACTTCAATTCAATGCATTTCTAATATGTCAAGTATTGAAGTGTTTGTCATTTCATTGATGCAAATTGTTTTAATACTGCTAGAAAATATTTATATAGTTATTTTTTGTAGATCACTGGGGAGAAGTGAATGTCGGAGGGTAGAAGACGTTGCTGTCGACTTTCCAGTAACAACATGAAACCATAATGTTATTTCAAAATATCTATCGACACTACTCTGATGCTGACTCTGTTGCGACAAGGTTATTCAGTTAATGAAACAATAATTTTGAATTATACATGGTTTCAATAAATAATATAGTAATCTTAGTTGTGTACTGTTATTCATTCAGTATTCTACCCTACAATTTTTTGCATCCACATAGGCCTCCACGACTCTCACAAAAAATATGTATTTCTATCATTAATGTGTCTCGAGGTGTTGATCCACTGACAACGCAACAACCACATGGCACGTGAGGTGGAATAATAGATAAATATAAAAAATGTTACAAAGAAATACAACTGACTAGTGGTATAAATCAGCAACATACAAACGGTGCCACATTCAAACAACTCCACATGCTCAAATCTAACACTAACAAATTTAAGATGTTCAGCATCAAAACCGCACGATTTATTATTAATTTGTAAATTGCATCATAAACCTCATTTGCAATAACATTCATGCCACAAGAAAAGGTAAAATCCAATTCAATATCACCTAAACTATTGTGTATGCATGTTAAATACGTCTATTTTTCTCAGTACAGCAATATTAGCAGCAGTTCCATCAATGTTTGATGGCAGGGTGTTTGACAGATATTAGTCATTGTAACCATTTTCAAGAAGTCATTTGTACCATTACGGTGTATGTGGCCTTCCGACTAGGATCCTCCCAAATAGCATTTTCATGTTTAGTATACCATAATGGATATCTAAACCTGCTGCTTAGAAGATTTCACGATATATGATGTTTGGACGCCCGACCATACCCACATTCATTCATTGCTTGGTTGCAGATGTCAGTATCCTTTGACACACTTGAAGGGGGTGTACCTTTCTAGGTTTGAGGCAGATAGATATCATTGACCTAAGATGAGCAGGACCATAGTTAGGACCATCTCTATTTTTTAGATATCGTGTTTTAATTAACTTTCTATGTTGTATTCTTTGACTTCTTGAAGTCAGCATCGCGTACCCATTTCCTCGTCGAGTTGTTTCTAGCCATGTCAAGTTCCATTGTAGTATTGGCAACCCCAAGTCCTCATAAATCCTACAATTAAACTTTAGTAACCCGTTGTTAAAAGGAGCTATGCCCATACTGAAAGCTCAATTTCTATCTTTCCACGCTTTTGCTTTTGAATACAGTGCAATGACTTGTTCGCATTTTGTGTCTTCCGCTCATTTCGTAAGACTTTTCATCGAATAATGGCCTTCCGGCATCATCTATGGCTTCTGGAAGCGGATATTTCAAAGGCCGATCTGTGTTATTTCCAGTCGCTTGGTAGGACTTTTATTTGCACTGAGAATTTGCACCTTATTGACAGCAGTTCATGCCTTGGATGCTCATATGTGCTTCTGTAATGATTAAGAATGGCCTTTATAGATTCACTCATTGTCGCCGCATTTCCTGATATTAGAAACATAATGCACTACGTCAGAAATGCAATGATTAAATTGGTACAAAGTACGATATATTGTACTAAACTGTTTAGGCAATCACTGTCACGTTCAATGTAGTTCAATTGTTGTTCAATGATTTTAATATATTCAGGAAACTATTTACAAAATGCTTTGTCATGTCATGTCTTAGCTCTATTCCATAGACATTCTGGTAGGATTCTATGACTTCCTTTGGAAACTGCCCTCTTTCTGAAATGCTTTTGGCATGCAACAACTTTTGACCTTATATAATAAAATAACATGTAAATGAAGTGATGAGTACATGTACAGTTTATTAAAATTCATGTAGTCATGGTCTCGTATATTTTTTACCTATTTTTGAATCCCTCTGAACGTGAACTTGGCTTCCCCGTTTCCATTTGCAAAACATTCAAAAATGGCTGCACAAGTTTGTTTGTTGTATATTCATGAACTCAGGTCCGACTTTCTTCCCTTATCACTATTATCACATTGACGACAATGATTGGTCACGTGGGTTTATAACGTTGCCTGAAGTAAATAATAATTCTGGGTCGTTGCAATTTTTATTTATTTTGTATTAGTATTGAGAATGTGTAATATTCAACGCTGAGATAACTGCTAAAGTGTAGTAAATTATACACTGCTAAAATGGAACAGTGTATTTCTATTTAGTACATGTATTAGATAGTTTATAGAGAGGAAAAACAAACAGATAATGATCCCGATGCATAACACTAACGTGTATCAACTGATATTATATATGATTCCAGTCTTTGATTTAAATCCATGTGAGCTGCTGGTCAACAGTAGCCTCTGTATCCACTGGATTTTCAATGCCGTCAACGCTTTTAATTTGTCTACCTCCGTTATTTCTGATTTTAGTTTTCTTCATTCAATGGCGCCATCCTAAAATTCTCCTAAAATTTCGATAAAACTATGATATAGAAGGGCGTTTTGGCAGAAGAAAATTTTGTCAGATAAGAAGATATTATTTGTGTTACTTGAATGTGTGTAATTTACATGAATAGTGCTCCAATTTGATTCTGCCCAGTGGTTTTCATTATTGTTAATATAATATATGTCCACTATGTGTAGCACTGGTGACATTGCGCCCTCTATTGGAATACTTAAAGGAAAGCAAGGCAAATTTTTTGTAGTTTGACGATATATATATAATAAGAACTTTGATTATTTAATTTTCCAGCCCTCGAAATAATGATCATGATGCGCATGAATTACGATCAATATTTCTCCTGCCTCGGCTTATTGCTTTGATTGACAGAGTCGGAACCGACGCCGTTCTAAACTCAGTATTGAGAAACCAACGACAATCGACATCCCAAACAAATAATTGCCGAAACACGGTCGATTGCTCAAATAATCGAAATTATTATCGACCAAAGATGAGATGTTTACATAGATACTGTCATACCAAATACACGCAAAATTAACAAATTCACGGTGAGGTGTTAATGTTATGTTTTATTTTGAATTTCGAAATATTTACTTTCAATCAGCTTAGAGCTCTTTATTTAACTCAGTGATGGTTCATGTTTTCCCCATGGAGGAAACAAAAGTAATTATACAAATTGTGAACACATCTGAAAGTTCAACAATCAGGAAAACCCCCCAGAAATTACACTGATGTACTTTGCAAATCAGACAATTATACCGTACTTATGTTAAAATTGTTGCTTATTTCTCAGTTAGTGATTTATAAAGCAATCTTTTGTGTTTTGGAGACACATAATTTTGGGTTCAGTGTTTTTTCACTTATTTATTTAATCATAAATATTATGATGTGCATTGTGTCATTTTTTATTATTATCATATCTCACTAAGACGGATGTTGTTGTATGGTCGACAAATCGACACCTTGATAAAAATAACTATTTATTTTAGAGTTGTGGCAGCCTAAATGACTATATAGACATAACTATGGCAATATCAGCATACTGAATAAAATACAGTTTTACCAAACACTGAAGAATGAGAATGAAATCGTTATATAGTATATTTATCGTTGTAATCATAATTCAAACTTCATATTTTGTATTATAATTAATGACATTATCATAATGCAATGACAATACAATGGATTTACAAGAATATCAACAGCAACGTCTTCAACGCACTTATTTTCCAACGGTAGCTACGAAGACAAAAATAGATGACACTGCTTTAGAGTTATACAAATGTGATGAAATTAGAATCGTGGCGACGCACTTCATCTACGTGAATGAATCTAAGGGACGTTCTTTACACAATCTTGATCGCTTCGATGTGTGGCCAATGATAATACTGCTGTTTTTATATATATTTTCTGTAAGCAGTAACGACTACACAATCTAAAGAACATGACAGCAAATGGTATTATTAGGGTCATCAAATCTTGACAATCATACTGTCAGTCACTACTTCTACTTCCATAGTTTCAGTATTATTGTTGGTACCAGTACTTTTGATAGATTTGTAGACTAACTACAATGTTTTAAATGAAGAAGCTAATTATCTGTATATTTATCAGTTTCTTCATCAGATTCACTACTACTACTGTCCATAAACTCTCATTCCTCTCGAGACAATAATAGACAATTCCAGGTGATTTACGTATACTTAAAAACATTTAGTGCTTGCGCCATTCACCCAAGGTAGACATATCTTCATACAAATTTATAACTAATGTTGTGCGTATTTGAAATGTGTGCATGTTGCAATATTAGTTTTCCAGACACAGACTTAAGTATGGCAGTGTATATATTTGTTTCGACGGATATTCCTTATCACCAACCATCTTGCAACACATATTTCTATCACGAAAAACATTGTTTATACGTCATTGGCGTCCTTCAATGATTCCCTTTATTTACACTTTATTTACAGTGTTGTTGACAAGACTCGCTTGGTTACCTTCTATGGTAAAACAAGTTGTTATAATTTGTACAGCGTTCAGATCAAATTAAAGTCTGTAGACATGTCTGTGGACTGTTTTTTTCAGGGGTCGAATACTTAATGAATAGGGCCTTGCTGTTATCGTCCGTTTCTCATTTCTTTTTTTCACTACGTTTTTCGTCAAGTCATTTGGGGAAAATGGCTAGAGCTAGAACCTCAAACTTTCAAAATGGCAATCGGTCACATGGCTTGTCGGACAATTTGTTTTAAATTCAATATAGTATTCTTGAGAAGAAGTCGACTAAAGGATAATATCGTGGTGGAATGTGGGTACTGTTCTGAACATTTACCAGTCTGCTTCCAGATTTCTGATCAGTCAATTACTTTTTCAACTGTCTTGAATTTTGATAAACACGGAAGTGATCATTTTCACTATGTTTCAGGGTACTGGGAATACTGTGTTTTGTGTAGCATCACTCAGATAATGCACTTCGTAAGTCATAACAATACCTTTAGTTGTGTGATTTTAGAGTTAATAAAAGGAAGTATTCATTTTCAGTATGATGTAAGGGGCTAAGGATCATTGGACAGTGCAGTTCCCAAAATCACAAAGCATAACATTGCTGGCCGCCATCTTCGATTTTGTGAAAACGGAAAGTGTACAACTAACTACATGTGTTTTGATCAGATTGTTCTAAAATTGTGTACTCTTGAGGTGCATTCTTTCACATTTTTAGGTCATGTGGTTTAGCGTCCATGGGGTGGTGGCTTTTAACCTTATTAATATGCATAATGGTTATATCTAAAGCACTGTTACAGTTAGGAAGATGACAGCTGTGTAATTGTGATGATGCTAATAAAACAAGAGATCTGACTAAAATCACAGATGACCATATATGGTCAGGTGAATTCACCAATATGCATAACTGTCATATCTAAAACGTCTGCTGCAGAACAGGACATGATACCAGTGCCATAATTAAGACATCAAACAAAAGATGTACCTAATATAATATATATCTATATATGATCATATAGCCTCATTATTATACATGGTTCATTATATATTCTGAAAACCATATCTCAATAACCAAATCAGGTAAATGCATGGAACAAACTGCATTTCTACTTTATGGTACTGATCATTCAAACGTCCCAGTGACCAACTTTCCAGTGACGACATTAATTATGAACGAAATGCCTGATAGCCTGAACACTGTCACTGCTTTGGTATATTATCATGATATTATGTAATTATAGGAGGAGAAGTTGGAGATTGCATTAACATTGTTTACGAGATTGATAATGTCTCATCACCCGACGCAGGAAAAACTCATTAATGTAAAAGTTGTGTTTCAAATGTCTGGTTTGGAGATTGAGAGTGTTTTACAATGGTTTATGTCAAAACCAAGTGGTACGTACAATGTAGAACATAAGCTTTCTATATTATAAATATTTCATAGTTACTCGCTCATGCATTAGACATTTTGTGGATTTCATCATTCTCTATCAATGTGTTCATTACATTTTTGTCTTCTATTCCTGATAACGAAGACTGAAGCATATCAGTATTTGCGCGTACACTAATGACTCTGGATCATAATTTATCAAAAGTTGATGATTGTGTGAAAAGATCTTAAAAGAAATGCCAGGCAATATGCCTTTGAATAGAGTATTTTGATTTATAAAATTATGTTCAACAGTTCATAATCCAACTGTTCACAAATTGTACATTCTGTGGCCAAGAAACAGTGCTTATATGTTTAACACTTCAATATCCGTATCCGAGTTGTTTCCCAACACATTAACTACAGCAGTAATATTTTAAGAATAAAAACTTTTTGTAAAACAGGTGTTGTTTATTAGTGATGCAAACTACAATTTAGTGGACTATACTGACGTAATTACTAGCTATTGGGATACCTATGGCGGTTCAGGCTGCAGTGCGTGATGCAGTCATAAGTTGTTTTACAAGCTGCTCGCAATGATGAAAACCAATAGCTATGTTCCAGACTTAAAAATAATAAAAAGCTGATGTATGATGGTGATGTGTAGATGAAGCCAGTTCTCATGCCTGAAGTTGACAATGTAGATATAATAGAGGAATAAAACGCACACACAAATAAAGCAAAGGTTATATATAGAAGCATTAATTAAGTAAACTGTAGAAAACAGTACTAATTATGACAGTCACTCTCTGGTATTTTGTTTGGATGAGGTTTTCATATAGTCCTAAATCCAGACCCTCCATTGTCTTTACCTCCATTTTAATTGTATTTGGCTTTTCCCAAGGCGCATGTGGTTTTGAGAGGTTCCTTACAGTGTTGCGGTTAAATATGGAGCTCAAGGAACTGTGTCCCTTTTATTTAATCCAATAGCCTTTATTTTAGTTTGAAAATGTAAATACCATGTACAACTGTTACAGTATCATAAGTGCCACACAAATTGTTTCCAGCTTTGGTATCAGAGGTTCAAACCATTTATAGGTCTAAGTTATCAAGTTCTCTTCACTTCTTAATTAATATAAATTGTGGAGAAGGAGGGTAAGATTGATTGTGTGTAACTAAATATTACAACGTTTTGTGTTATTTCAGAAGGAATTATACTAAAATGCAACCAATCTACATTAGTACATAAAATTTTCTCAGGTAGTTTGAACTATTCAACATAAGGGAAATATGGTATTGAGGCGGTATAACAGCGTGAAGACCGGTAGATAATGATGAAAGATGGTCGCATAGTGACCAATTCGCAGATAGAACCAGTATCAATAAAATGTAGACATTGAAACAGTACGAAATAAATTAATTAATTTGTAACACAATTATTGGTGAACCATTTTACAGACTTATTTATTTTTAAGTGCAATGCTAAAACCTGACACATCCCCCACTGTCATTCGTGACACACAAGCATTTATCTAATTAATTAATTAATTAATTGTGTCGCTTCCCGGGAACCTTTGAAAAATTTACCTGACAAAACTTCACAAAATCCCTTTGCATACATTTCACTTTTGAAGTTTTTACTATTCAGTATTTACTACAATGTTAGTCATTATGTGTATAATAGTGTGACTTAATTGTAAACCTTTCATCAATCAATTTTATATAACAAACAAAAAATATTAATGAACAAAGATTCATGTACTGGACACATGTAATAAGTGACTTGTCATGAAATAAAATATTTTTTTTTGCAGCTCATGCCTCCACTTCAGAGACCCTCTCATAACACAAGTGCTCAATACACAGTGCTAGTAAATGAAATAGCTAACTTATTTAGTAACAGATTGATGTGGTGGGCGGACTGCTCTATAATCGCAAAATAGATAGTTATATCAGAAATCGAAGTAATATGGGGTTTATAAGGTGACGTCACAAACCAGTTCCACCCAGATTTACCAGTCTACGTGGCCAGTAAAAAGCAGTACTCTTTACATACCTATCGATATCCAGATCGAACTGTAAGTAGGATATTTCATACATTTTACCTTTTAATTTTAGGCTTCGCAAAATCAATCACAATATGATTATACAAACTTGTGAGACAAAACGTTACTCAGTATAGATACTATTTATCATTTGTTATTGGATGACGTCTCGCTTGTAAAAATGGTTGATATTTGGTTTATATGGTTGAGACTAACGTGAAACTAGAATGTGAAAGCAATCTCATCAATATTTTTTCAGATGAAAATGACCAGAATGTAACGTATAATAAAGGGTTCGTTGTTTAAACGATCCCTAACCATGTACACAAACATTACATTCCTAATTTGTGAATATGCGTTTGTTACTTGATTCCAAGCAAATATGACCAACAAATGAAAGAGCTGCAGTGCACGACAATGTAGTTAAATATATTCACTAGTTTTAGATGTTAATATGAAAAAGAATGCATGCACTTTGTTTTTTACCCTAGCGTATTTTGTGCAAAGCTCAGCCAAATGAACAGATAAGCCAATTAATGTTGGTAAATATCAGTGATACATGTCATACAGGCATATTTCCATCATCACATTCTAATAAAACTAGAAAACATTTTGCTTGTGGAATATCAAAAAACCGACGTGTTTGCATATATAATATTGCAAAGCCTTGCTTCGACTTCTGATTTGTACTGGTATGTACAACTATCATATTGGACAGACTGTTCACCACATCGATCTGGTTGCTAAATAAGAAGTATTCTACACTTAATCATACAGATAGTATTGTAAATTATCTATAATTCCATTTACTAGCACCGTGCATTGAGCACCTGTTTTATAAGAGGGTCACTGAAGTGGAGGAATGAACAGCAAACAAATGAACAATATCTTTTTCAATAAATAAAGATGGCAGCCTATATATAAATAATTGTGTTGTGCATCGCTAAAAATATAGTTTGTTTATAGTGAATTGTCATAATACAATTCTTCAATCATAACGTGGAGTCCTTAACCAGAAAAGATCATATTGTTTATTTTTCTGTCGAAATAATACTGTATGTAGTTTTTGTTATTGTTTTATTTGATAATAAGTCACTAATTATATGTGTTCAGTTCATGTCCAGTACTCTACGCTCATTTATATTTTTGTTATATTTAAAAATTAGTTTATGAAAAGTTTACAATTGAGCCACATTATTACACACATAATGACTTGATTACAATGTGTGATCATTGTCACCAAAACAACATCACTTCAAATTTGTGTTAGCGAGCATAAGAGTAATTACTTCAAAAGTGAAATTCAGAAAAAGTTTGTTTGTGTAATTTTTCCAAAGGTTCCCAGGAAAAGACAAAATTAATTAATTAATTTGATAAATGTTTGTGTAGGCGATGTGTCAGATTTTAGCATTGCACTTCAAAATAATTAAGTCTGTCTGTCTGTCTGTAAAATGAGGAAATGGTTCACCAATAATGTGTTATAAATTAATTATTTAGTTAATTTCAAACTATACATGTAATGTAATGTTGTTATATAATATGTACACATCGTATCTGTTTATGCCATTCGGCGTATAAGTCATGGTCATTGCTATAAATAAAACATTGAAACGGTTTGTATCGAGACTTCCATGCTCCCAATTACCCTCACGTTGTTATACGGAGTGTGAATACATTACAAAGGTGATGACACCTTCATTAACTCATGGCGTCCAAAAGGATACCTCACTATGAACATGTTCAAATCAGGAGGAACGGAGTACCTGTAAACAAAAGTGGGAGGAATATTCGGAAGTACTGAGAGACAACAAGCTCTACTTATCTCCTACGATGCGAAATCAAACCAATCCTAGACACTGGAAAAGATCACGACCTCAATCTCAAGCTCATCGGTACACCAACACAAATATTTGGCTTCAAAACAAATGAAATCGTACGAGAAACGCGTTTTTCGTCAAACGAAGATAAAACAAAGACGTTGAGCCGATTAATATCAGGCATGGTTACAATATCTCAGGGCAAACTGCAATTATGCGAGGAAGTTTGCACCCAAATCATTGAACACTGCATGTCGCAAAGACTAAGATGGCGCGCTCTGAGGGAAAACATGACTTGTCTCTGAGTCTAAGGGTGCGGGCATCAAAGGCAATCTACATGCATCAACAGTCAACACAGGTATCCATGACTTAAAATATAAACACAATATACTGGGAAAAACCACAACGGAGAACCAATAATGCAACAAGATTATAAGCATCATACATATTTGGTATGGAAACTATTCGCGCAACAATGGCACAATTTTCAACACGGGTAACAACATTTATTTCTTGTGTCATGATTTATTTCTATGTCTCTAAAGATGGGTACGACATTGATACGACATGATAACTGTTTTCATGTTTATAGCTGGTTTATATCATTCAACACATTTCCATAACCTGCTTTTCTAATCAAATTTGTTTACAATGTTGCACCGGCTCTAAAAATTTCAACATTGTAATATATCGCTATCATAATGAAAAGTCAGTTATTTAATATTGGACACAGGTGAAGTTTCGCCCGGATACAATGTGGTATGGATTTGAAGAGTAGTTCGGAATTTAATAATAGTTAGTACCCGTTGTATCCCCAAACTGTAACACTCAAAACCACTATTTCGATCACTACTCTGCCAATGACGAGTGTTTGGGCGACCGGTCGGTGTTTTTAATGAGTCGGTGAGAGAAAAATTACGATAAAAATGCGGTCGTTTTCCGGTCGGAAAATAAGCGATAAGCGGTCGATTAAAAGTGGGAAGCTGGACGAAATGATTACTGTAGTTCAAGTGATATTAGCGTATTTCTAATTTAGTTTTTAACTCAAACAATATTTACTCACTGTTTACTATAGCTAGAGCGCTGTACGTGTCTTCATTTTCAGGTTAGTTCTTCTGCAGATTTCTCGCAACCAAAAATGTGATTTTTTATTTTGGATTTCGAGAAGCATAACATGGATCGGTATGGCATTCATAACACAACATTTCACCATGTTTCAACTTTTAAGTAGTCAGTTAACAAGGTTTTTCATAGTAGCATTTCTATGGGATTGACGTACGAGCATGAATGGGTTCAATTATCAGTGCTCACTGATGACAACATTTGACTGGCCCTCTAGAGGACAAATGACGCCAGGAAAAGCGGACGTTTGTCGTCTGCTTCACAACCCGTTTTATACCCGATATTTAGGGCATTTCGCAGCACATACAAGTTTTTTTTATCGACAGAATTCATTCATAGATCTCAAATTTCATGTACAGAGTGTCAAAAGCCACACCTCTGCTCCCCTTTAAGCTCATCGTACTTGTTTGACACTGGCGTAGCGATGAAGGTGACTTTGAAAAGATGAACGGCTAAATACACTTTTAAATGGAAAAAGATATTCCTATACAAAAATCCATATCAAATCAAAACGCAAGACGAGATCATTTGATGTTGTATATATTAATTCATGTTGTCAAGCACAATGCAAAGGTAATTTTGGGAAATCGCTACTAAGATTTCAGTTCTGTTGCTTTTTTTCCTCTCAATAATGAATTTGGTTATTTTGTTCGTCAGTGTTCAATATTTAACTCTGTGAATAATTGTGTTTATTATATTAATCGCTAATTCCGGCAAATAGATGATTAGGTGCTCTACGCGAGCGACGGTTCAGAGTAGTTTAAGTTACATTATAGGTACGACCATGAGGGCGCTGTTCATAGTTGGAAGTGATGATGAACAGCGCCCTCATGGTCGTCCCCATAATGTATCTGAGGTGGGAGCATATATTAGCATAAATGATGACGTCACAATAGGATTTCGTGCATAAATTAGCATAAATGAGGACCATGGCCGTAAAGGGGTTCATTTGAATGAGGATGACGTCACAATGGGATATTGTGAATACATTTGCATACATAAAATTGATGTGAATACGAGGTCGTGTCGAGGTCATCGTGAATACATTTGCATAAATTACCATCATTTTTTTAATTATTTTTTAATTATTTTTAATTATTTTTAATTATTTTTTAATTGGACAGGCGTGGACGAAAGATTTTTCAGAATGTTTCGTAGAGGGCGCTCACACACACGCACACACACACACTAATAAATACACATCATTTTGAAAACTAACAGAGTTTATTACACAAAGAAGGGAAATCTACTAATGAGTAAATAATCAAAAAGAATGGATTAAAAACTGAGTAATTGAAATTGAGTATATAGAAAGTATACATTTTGTTTTTGTTTTGTTTTTGTTTTTTGTTTTTTTGTTTAAGTAAATAATCAAAAAGAATGGATTAAAAACTGAGTAATTGAAATTGAGTATATAGAAAGTATACATTTTGTTTTTGTTTTGTTTTTGTTTAAGTAAATAATCAAAAAGAATGGATTAAAAACTGAGTAATTGAAATTGAGTATATAGAAAGTATACAATTTGTTTTTGTTTTGTTTTGTTTCTTGTTTGAGTAAATAAACAAAAAGAATGGATTAAAAACAGTAATATAAGAAATATTCGATTATAATAAAAACAAGAGAAAAACGAAAAACATCGAAAAGTCAATACACACTTTTTTCTAATCAGAATCGCTCATCTGTGATAAAAAGAAAAAAAATAATATGAAATCGATATATATATATACATGTGAAATTTCAAAAGCATAAGTCATCTAGTAAAACTGCGTGGGAAAAAATATTTGTCATAAATAGGGAGGTTGAGTCCGGTCACGTTTTCGATATATCTGTTCACATAAAGGTCATTCAAATGTCTATCACGCGTAAAAGAGTCGGCTACGGAGTTCACAGGTTTCCCCTCGTCATCTGCGCAACAAATAGGGTTAGGGATCAGTAGAAAACTCACCGAGTGTCTTTCACTGTACTACGGAGAATGATTGACATTCTTATTATTCTATATATGTTGTTGTATAATGTCAAGGAGTTGGGAATCCATTTCACGAGTTGATAGCGTAATTTCACAGGAATCTAAACACAGTTCAGGGTTAGATTTATACCTTTGAAACAGAATACGTGTATAACGCTTGGAAAATTTTCCAACCAAATCTGGGTAAATGCGTTGAAATGCGTCATAACACATGGAAATTTTACCAATATCAATCTCAGATAAAGCTTGGTCAATAAAAAAACGGATTTCATCGATCCGGCTATTTTTATCGACGAATCCATAGGATAGACACCAATGTTGACGTTGTGACGGGTGGTCTATTTCACATCCGAGACAATTAGTTTGGATGATGCTACGTACGTGTCTACAAATGAATTCAGCGATGAGTTTTTTGGAAACAAGTTTATCCAGTGGTTTCCTCAGACTGCTGGCTGTGAAAAAAACAAAACAAAAAACAAACTGTAAATGACTATTTCTCTGATTTACCATTTCAGGCATATTCAGTGGGTTTTAAATTCACGGTTTTATCGTTTTAATACATAAAATGTTCTATGCATTAGAAGTCGGGAAATGAGCAACGAATATTTGGATTTTTAAATGAAAACTAACATACCTGATAGCCCGGTTGATTTGCGGGATAATATCATTCAATATTCTGAACTGGTTCGCCCGTAAGGATACACCACGTTTTGTTGGGTGACCATTATAGTGCTCGCGAATGTGAACATAAGTTTGTCCGCGAAAAGTATTCACTGTGACAAACAATTGCTTGACTGGGCAAAGCAAATATGTAAAAATGTCTGTCTCACCTCTCGGTGGAGCTGGTGACGGACGCATTGTGCCACTTATAGCTAGTGCATTCGTGACTTTGCGTCGTTTAATACGGAGAGTTGAATTTTCAGAAACATCGGGCTGTGTTGTAACTGGAGTGGACATTCCAGGAGTGGACATTCCTGCATTCGTGACTTTGCGTCGATTAATACGGCGAGTTGAATTTTCAGAAACATCGGGCTGTGCTGTAACTGGAGTGGACATTCCAGGAGTGGACATTCCAGCAGTCGCGTCCTGTAGGAGACTGCCTGAGAATTCATTGAGGTAGGTGCTGAGCTGGTTCGAAGCCATGTTGCGAGTACGCTCGTCAGTGATAAAATGATTCGCAATACTATCGTCGCGTGTTAAAAAAATTCCCTTTCTGTTACCCCGGATGTTTACATCATGTCAGCATTTTTCCCAACCAAGTCAAATATATTTATAGATTCATCACACACTCACACACATGTTTATGGTAAAATAAACAGGTTTCTTCCGTTCAAAACAATTCATGAATCCAGGGGGGAAATCAAAGTCGAGTTCGCTATAGTGTTGAGCGATGAATGTCAGACCTATGTCGTCATAATCCATTTTTATCACACAAACCACGGTTACTAGTTTGTAACTGTGCACAAACTGACCACACAGACACAAAGATGTTTATAGTAAAATAAACAAATTCACATCTGTTCCTGAATCCAGGGGGTGGGGGTTTATGAATGTCTGTTATCTAGGGCATTTCAGGGTGTCAGATCTGATATCAAAACACAAATCGTTGGAGTGTATTATCCCAGTGACTTCATAGCTTAGCCAGTATTTTTAATCGAGCCACACTCGTTACACGGAATGAAATGGCGTCCACAGATAATATAAGGTAGGGAATTCATTGTTTACTTTTTGTTTTCATGTTGTAAACACTACCTAATAATTCGGGATATGTGAAAAACTGTCAGTTGAAACCAGGGGAAAGCTTCTACCATGAGTCTTTACGTCTTTAAAGAATACTTATCTTTTTATGCTATGAGAGACATTGTTATAAATTGGCACAGAAAATAGAAAGTCTGAGTAGGTAGAAAATGTATAATTAATGAAGACTTGTTTACTAAAAACGAAAACTACAATATTTTCAAATGATGTCATACCGCGGTCATTCGCAAAGAATGCCTTGACACAGCGAATCAAGACTTGCTTGGACTCATTCATCGAGCATACCCCTCAGCTTTAAAACAATGATTATGTGCGGTATTTTCCCAATTAGTTAGGGTGTCTTTTCACTAGACTTGACCTTTTATTTTGTCATGAAGGTCAACATAATGTATAGCGTTACCCGCCAACATGTTTGAACATACCGGTAGCAACGTTATTTTCCAACCTTAGCTCGTTCAAAATCTTTTGTTTTTAATCGGAGCATGAATGCACGCCCTCTATATCTGAGTAAGTTTTTTTTTTTTTGAACTGACCACAAAGTTGTAGCTGATTCAAAACTCTTGTCATTTTCAGACAAACAGAAGAAAGCGACAATTCAGATGAAGGGTGATTTATTTATTTATTTATTTATTTATTTATTTATTTATTTATTTATTTATTTATTTATTTATTTATTTATTTATTTATTTATTTATTTATTTATTTATTTATTTATTTATTTATTTATTTATTTATTTATTTATTTATTTATTTATTTATTTATTTCAAATTTTACCTGAGGAAAAAATAAAACAGGATAAAACATGTTTTTTAACTTTTTGAATTTACAGGGAAAGCAATTCACAGCTTAAAACTTTGTCAGACCTAGAACATGAATATGGTTTTATAAGCAGGTGTGTATTCGATATTATATAAATAACTCGTTCGATATGCGTGTGAAGATTTAGTAAACAATATGAATAATAACAATAATATAACTCTTATTTTTTCAGTGAAGACGACGCATCTGAGAAATCACCTACGAAAGATAGTGTTTCGTAAGTTATTTATTTATTTATTTGTTTATTTGTTTATTTGTTTGTTTGTTTGTTTGTTTGTTTGTTTGTTTGTTTGTTTGTTTATTTATTTATTTATTTATTTATTTATTTATTTATACATAGTTCATGGTCTCCAGCCAGCAGTATAGATACTCCAGATTTCAATCAGAAGTTGAAATATCTTATTAAATCTGGTTCCTGCTCACATGTAACGTAAGTATACAAAAAACAAAAACAAAAAAAAACAAAAAACATGTGAGGTAAGTTGAAATTTGTTTTTTCGTCTTTAATCTTTGTTGTTGTTGTTGTTGTTGTTTTTATAGTTCTACAAGTACTGGATTTGCAACACCCAAGTCCGCTAAGAAAAATGTGTACTCTATATATGGAGAAACGAACACGCCTTCCCACCCTCCGAGTCCAATAGGGCCTGTTAACCATCCATCTACCTCGGGATATCAACGTGGGGGTCGTAAAGACTATGTAAGGTATGTTTATTTATTTATTTGTTTATTTATTTATTTGTTTATTTATATATTTGTTTGTTTGTTTGTTTATTTGATTATTTATTCATATATTTGTGTATTTATTTATTTAATTTGAAATTTTATTACAGTGATACTGACACAGATGATAGTGACGAGAATATCACCGACAAGATTAATTTCAATCTTGTCAGTAAGAGAAAACGTTTTGTCAAAAAGTTTAAGGTGAGTGGAACGGACTGGGTTGTAAAAGTTTCGCATCCAAATGCCAATACGTTTGATGAAGTGCATAGCGTATTACACGCTACTTTTCATCAACTGCTCGAGCTGGTCACCTCTGACCTTGACGGACGTGACCAAATTCGCATTTCCATAAACGTACCCAACTTGAACAACGAAATTTGGTTACCATTTATACCGGTTGAGGACATGAATGTTGACAAGGTGATGTCAAAAGTGGAGAGGATTCTACAATCTTACCAAGATATATCCCTTGAGGAAAACATCACCATCAGGACAGTATCTGTTGAAATGCCTCTTGGTGCCGGCAAAACACGTGGGAGGAAGCGACAGTTTGATACAAAGATCGCAGACAGGTTGAGAAAATCCAAATCTGTCATTGAAATCGTTTCCGATGACCAGATGTGTTGCGCCAGAGCGATCGTGGTCGCCATGGCACACGCCACAAAAGAGGAAAATCCACCATCGGTGTGGAATTCTATAAAGAGGAAAAAAACGGCAAACTACTCTATGCAAACCGTCCGAGCTAGAGAACTTTTACGGAAGGCCAGAGTCGAACAGGGACCATGTGGCATCGAGGAGATTAAAAAATTCCAGAGCGTGTTACCCGATTTCAGAATACACGTATTGTCGCACGATCATTTTGACTCCATCATCTTTGTGGGCGATGCCGCAGAAGATTCCAAAGACATATATCTGTTTCTGAAAGATAAACACTACAACGTCATCACAAAAATGACTGGTTTTCTGGGAAAGGGCTACTATTGCACTAGGTGTGACAAGTCTTATTCCAACCGTTACGATCACGTGTGTCCGACGGGATGTTTGAGTTGTGGAAATCAACTGGACTGCGTGATTACACGATGGCAAAAATGCGGAAATTGTCACAGATTTTTCAAGAACGAAGAATGTTTCGAAAGGCATCAAAAGTCAGTTAATGGAAAAAAAACTCTTTGCCAGTCAGTTCAACGTTGCGAAAAATGTCACAAACTCCTCAAATATCGTGAAGGGTCTCACAAATGTAACGAAGTTTACTGCAAAACCTGCAAGTCTTTTCAGACATACGACCACCTGTGTTACATTCAACCACTCACCGATAGAAAAAAGAACCAAGAATCTGACGATTCGATGGAAGAATTTGAGGAGGATAACTCTGACAGCCATGGTAACTACGTCTTTTACGATTTTGAATGCACGACCGACGAACATTGCACTCATATTCCAGATCTGTGCGTAGCGCGAATTCCACCGAATACGGAGAAAGTGTTCAATGGTTCACGTACCTTGGAAGATTTCTGCGAGTGGGCATTAGAAAAAGAGCATAATGGGATGATTTTCATCGCGCATAATTCAAAGGGGTATGATGGAATTATGATTCTGAAATACTGTCACGATCACAAGATACTACCCGAAGTCATCATGAATGGTTCGAAAGTCATGCAACTATACATCCGTCGTGCAGATATCAAATTCATTGATAGCTTGAATTTCCTGCCCATGGCTCTATCTAAACTTCCTAAGACCTTCGGCATAGACGAGTTACACAAGGGTTTTTTTCCTCACCTGTTTCCGAGATCCACTGGAGACAATTACAGAGGACCGATACCCGGGGCTCGTTATTTTGACCCAGATGGTATGAAGGAGGTGGCTAGAAAGACATTCTACACATGGTACAATGGAGAAGTAGAAAAGAATTCCGTTTATGATTTACGTAAAGAACTGCTCAAGTACTGTCGGAGCGACGTGCGCATACTCGAGGAGTGTTGTTTGGCATTTAGATCGATGATGATGGATCTCACCAAAGTTGACCCCTTCAGCCATTGCATCACGATCGCTTCCGTGTGCAACGTCATATTTCGAAAGCATTTCCTGACTCCTGACACAATCGGGGTTGTGCCTGAGAAAGGGTACCTCAGCGCCCAGAATCAATCTGCAGATGCTATAAGATGGATGGAATACGAGGCACACGTCAATAACACGCATATTCAACATGTTCGTAATTCCAGAAGGGAGATGAAAATTGGACCTTATTACGTAGACGGATATGATGCTTCTACCGAAACCTTGTATGAGTACTACGGTTGTTACTTCCACGGTTGTCCAAAGTGTTTTCCCAGAAGGAATGAGACGCATCGCAAGAATGAACTCAGTATGACATCCCTCTACGAAAGACTACTGGCGAGGGAAGAGTGGTTGAAATCGAAAGGATACTCGCTAGTCACCATGTGGGAATGCGATTTCAAAAACCTGATGAAGAACAATCACAAAGTCGAGAGGTTTGTCGGAAGCTTAGATATCTCAAATCCTGTCAGAGGTAGGGAGGCTTTTCTCGGGGGTCGTACCAACGCCCTGAGTCTGTATTACGAGGTCAAGGAAGGCGAAAAGATAGAATATGTTGATTTTTGCAGCCTCTACCCGTACATCAATAAGACCTCGCGATATCCAGTTGGCCACCCGACAGTCATAACTAAAGACTTTATCGCCAAACCCACAGACTATTTCGGTATTATCAAGTGCGACGTTTTACCTCCGAGGAGATTGTATATACCAGTTCTACCTTTCAGGGTGAACAACAAACTGATGTTCCCACTCTGTTCCAAATGCGCGGAAACCATGAATCAAGACGAATGTCACCATGGTGTCAATGAACGTCAGCTGACGGGTGTTTGGTGCACTCCAGAATTGGAAAAGGCTGAAGAAGTAGGGTATCGCATCACCAAGGTATACGAAGTTTGGCATTATGATGAGTCGGCAACATACAACCCTGAAACTGGAGAAGGAGGGCTGTTCACCGATTACATCAACATGTTTCTGAAAATTAAACAAGAGTCTTCCGGTTTTCCAGAGTGGTGTCGCACCGAGGAAGACCGAACCATGTACATCCAAAGGTACCGCGAAAGAGAAGGTATCGTCTTGGACAGAAGCAAGATAACCACCAATCCAGGTCTCAGAGCTCTCGCCAAGCTAAATCTCAACTCGTTCTGGGGAAAGCTGGGACAGAGATCAAACTTTGGACAGAGCACGTATGTAGAAACGCCCGCCAAACTGTTGGAAATGTTGATGGATAATACAAAGGACGTCACAGATCTTTCTTTTGTCTCTGACGAAATGGTTCTTGTCCAGCACTGCGATAAAGAAGACAACATTACCGAAGCACCCAATACGAACGTTGTACTGGCTGCCATGACGACAAGCTATGCCCGACTTAAACTCTACAGTGTTCTGGAGAAATTAGGTAGTAGAGTCTTGTACTTTGACACAGATTCCATCATTTACATCCAACGAGCTGGAGAATGGGATCCACCGACAGGTGATTATCTCGGAGATTTGACGAGAGAAATAACTCCGATGGATAATTACATCACACATTTCGTATCGGGAGGACCGAAGAATTACGCGTACCGACTACACAAACCGGACAAAAGTGGGAACCAAACGGTGTGTAAAGTGAGAGGGTTCACCCTCAATTACAGAAATCAACTGGAAATTAATTTTGACTCCATGAATCGACTTGTTCGGAGAACAAGCGGTCCTCTACACGTCAAAGACCCTCGAAAAATAACACGCAAGGGAGATAGAATATTCAATAGAGAAGAAGTTAAAACGTACAGTTTAGTGTATGACAAACGGGTGATACAAGATGATTACTGTACCCTCCCATACGGCTTCTAAAAACAAAAAATATATAAATAGAAGCTAGATCGTCGGTTACCCATCATTCATCCATTTGAACCTTGAACAATCACATTGGCATGGGGTCTACCAAATCGGACTTGGTTCTATCACTCGTCTATTCTGGCTTATGTACACTACCTTATTTTGTTTTAAACTGGATGTTGAAAAAATACATTGAAGAACGTAAAAGGAGACGCAATAACCAGCGAGGTCCTATGATATCGTCATGGATGCAAGATTGAAACACCCATTTACCTCTCTCGTGTGCGGTCCCACGCAGTCTGGGAAGACGTTTTTAGTCAAACAGATATTAGAACAATGTGACAGCGTCATATCTCCACCACCAGATGTTATCTATTGGTGCTACGGCGAGTTTCAGCCAGCCTACTTGGAAATGATGAAGACAGTGCCTCAAATTCGCTTTATCGAAGGGATACCTCCAGATATTGGTAGAATAATCGACCCGGCTAAAAGAAACTTGTTGGTGATAGATGATCTGATGACAGAATCGGGTAACGATAAACAAATCGCCCAGTTCTTCACGAAGGGATCTCACCATCGAAATTTATCCGTGATACTGATTTTGCAAAATCTCTTTCATCAGGGCAGACAATCGAGAACCATCAGTCTCAACACGCACTACATTTTCCTGTTTAAAAATCCAAGGGACGCATCACAAGTCAACGTTCTGGCAAAGCAAATGTACCCCGGAAACATTAAGTTTCTTCAGGAGGCATTCACCGATGCCACCCAAGAACCTCACGGTTACCTCCTCGTGGATCTGATGCCAGACACCCCTGAGGAAATACGCATTCGAACGAACATACTTTCATCTCAAGTACCGATAGTGTATGTGAGAAAGGTATAAAAAAAAGACAGTCTTTCATCGTCAGTCATTTCACCATGTCATCCCGCATGCGAAAGAACGCTGATTTTCTCTCTGTATTGCACAAGGCCAACTCGAAACAACAAAAGGGGATAATTGATGGAGCCTCTAGTGACTTGATACAGTGTCTGTGTGAATGCTCGCTCAATGTGTTGAAAGGGAACGTCCAGCTATCACCTAGTCAGAAAAGAAAATTGGCGTTGTACGTGAAACATCTCCGAGCACTGTCCAATAAGAAAACTCCAGTCAAGAAAAAGAAAAAAATTCTGGTTCAGAAAGGAGGTTTCCTGGCCGCCTTGATTGCTCCCTTAATTTCGAGCATACTCCCTCCCCTACTAGGTCTTAAATAGATGGAATCCGTGAAGAAGATGGCTTTAGTCCCTGCTGAGCTATTATCTACCATCCAAAGCCAGAATGCTCAAATGACGAGACCTGTGGTGAAATCATTGACTTCGCTGGATAGAGACATGAACGACATAACGCAAATGGAAGAGTTGCCTGAAGATGAAAAAGTCAAACTGTACCAACAGGTTCTACGCAAGTACTTGTTGTTGCGGGAGAAGAAAAACGAACCGATTCCAATCTCCGTTACGCAGCAATTACCCAACACTGATGCTGTAGCCGATCAGGAATCTCAACCCAACAAAGATGGTGTGCCAGATCAAATTACATCCGAAGTCTTACAAAGTGTTCCCAAGAGCATGCAGAGAAAAGCGAAGCTTCTACTACAGAAGGTTAAACAGAACCAACGGGTCGACTGGGGTGAAAATGGTGAATTAATCATTGATGGACAATCCGTACCAGGCACGCACATCATCGATTTAGTCAATGATTTCTTGCGTAAAAGGAAGAATTTCACCCCCACAGGTTGGAGAGAATTTGCCGAAGTTATGAAAATGTCAAATGTACCTCAAGACCTTGTTGGCAATACAGATCGGTGGTCTTACATGCATACCAACACACTCAAGGGGAGAGTTCCGAAGAGACGTGGACCCCATGTGGTTTCCACTCCCATTCATCCTCGACACACGTGGGTGACGTATTAAATAGAACCTCGTCGCAACCGCTAGATCTCACTTTGGTTCAGTCGGTCGTGATGGATCCACGCTGTCCTGCTTTGCTTTCGTTTATCGAACGTATCCACTGCCTCTGCGCGTGTGAAATAACCACACCCGTAAACAATGACGAAGAAGATGGACACCGTCCTAGACGAACTGTTTTACGATGTCCAAAGTCCTGGAAGTTACAGGGGTTTGAATTCCCTTTATGCTGCCGTAAAAAAAACAAAGAGAGGAAAAAAGATAACCAAGTCGGACGTGAAGAAGTGGTTGAGTAAACAGGATACATATACTCTGCACAAACCTTCTAGACGGTCCTTTAAAAGAAGGAGGGTGGTGGTTTTCCAAGTGGACGAGCAGTGGGAGGCTGATCTATGCGATCTCTCCTCGATATCCAGATACAACAGTGGATACAAGTTCTTATTGACGTGTATCGATGTTTTTTCAAAATATGCTTTCGTCGTACCTCTGAAAGACAAGAGAGGGGCGAGTTTGGTCGAGGCATTTCGGAAAATACTCGGGAAGGGGCGTCGCCCTGACGTTTTGCACACGGACAGAGGAACTGAATTCACCAACAGACTTTTTCAGAACTACCTCAAGAGCGAAGACATTAAGTTCTTTACTACAGGCAATGAGACTAAAGCCAGCATTGTGGAGAGATACAACAGAACCATCAAGGGAAAAATGTTCAGATATTTCACGAAGAACAACACGTTGACTTATCTACCTGTATTAGACGACATGGTACGTTCTTACAACAATACCCATCACAGAAGTATAAATACCAAACCCTCACTCGTTACCTACGCGAACCAGAAAAAGGTCAGAGACATATTGTACGGTGATCTAAACACAGAGAAAAACGGGTTGAAGAAGAGGAAGATTTATAAACTCGGTGACAGAGTCAGAATCAGTAAAACCAAACACGTTTTCAAAAAAGGTTACTTACCCAATTGGACCGAAGAGGTATTCACGATTGTTGGACGTCTCAACACACAACCACCTGTTTACAAAATTTCAGATTACAACGGCGAAATGTTGGAAGGTACTTTCTACGAAGAAGAACTTCAGAAAATAGTAAAAGACGACGATGCATTGTACATTGTGGAGAATGTGCTGCGCAAGAGAAAACGTAAAGGTCACGTGGAATATTTCGTTAAGTGGCGTGGGTATGATGATTCGTTTAATTCTTGGATCAGGGACTTGCAACGTTTATAAATACCATTCACACACACGATGACCCGATTCATTTCAAAAGATCATCATGTCTGGAAAGGATTTCTTTTTGACGCTCCCTAGTAATGCCTCGCTCGATGTGTTCCCGAACAACACATTGACAAAATACACTGTCAAACTACCGAGAACGCTTTCGCTAGATGGCGATTGGGAAGTAGCATTGGCCGACATCCACTACCCAAATTCGTGGTACAACGTCGTACATGACGAAAATAGGATCTTTTACGATGCCTCACCCAATATGAGAGATCACGGAGAACTGAAATTGAATCCGGGCTACTACAACTCGATCGAAATGATTTTAGATGCGATTCGAGAAAAAGGTCTACCAGATGAAATACTGATGACATATAATTCGAGGTCAAGGAGAGTGACCGTGGCGGTTGAAGAAGGAGCTCGTGTAATCTTGATGGGTGGATTGGCTGAACTGTTAGGATTTCCCTCAAATACAACAATTACAAACGAAAGACGCACTAGTCCCTACCTTGCCGACATTAGAAGTTTGTATTCCCTCTACGTGTATTGCAATATAGTCGAACACCAAATGGTCGGTGACGTTTCCGTACCTCTCTTGAGAATAGTCAATGTTGAAGGAACCCATGGAGATAGCGTCAATCACACTTACAACAAACCTTACTTTCTCCCAATTCGAACATCAACATTCGAGACTGTGGAGATTGATATAAGGTCTGATATGGGGGAGAAGGTGCCATTTCAACGCGGACGAGTGATCGTGACGCTGAGTTTTCGCAAAGCTCGTCCTTCGCTAGTGTGAAGAAAAAATGAACAGACATCGACCTTACACTCCTCACGTGGGGGTTTATAGAAATTACTACATGAATCAGATTGGACGAGGATCTGTATTTTCTGGCACGAGACTGCAACGCGGATATGGAATCGGAAGTATGTTTTCTGGATTGGCGAGATCGGCCGCACCTCTGTTAACACAAGGTCTGAAAGCAGTGGCAAAACCAGCGCTCGATGCCGGTTTGGGTATTCTAGGTGATGTTGTACAAGGGAAAAACTTTAAAAAAGCGGCTTCGAGTAGAGCAAAGACTGCGGGTCGTCAAATTACTTCTTCGGTATTGAGCAATTTATTTGGAAGACCCTCTCAAACGGGGCGAGGACGCACCATCAAAAGAAAGAAGACAACAACGAGACGTGTCATTTCTTCCAAGGCTAAGAAGAGGAGAAGATCTCCGGATATATTCGACTGAACATCATGGCTTTTGTACACGAACACTCCTGTGAATGCGCAAAGACGGAACTCGATCTCTTTACTATTCCTCCGACACAGACAAGTATCGAAAAAGGAAGTTACGAAGAGGTAAACCCACTCACGAATATAGCCGATGGTCCGATCGAATTTGTAATACCTTCGGCCGGAAGTGACTACATCGATATTGGTTCTACGCTTTTGCACATCAAGGCTAAAATCACGAATGCAAATGGAAGTAATTTGGCTGCGGACGCCACTGTAGGGCCTGCAAACTTGTGGTTGCATTCCCTCTTCAATCAAATCGACGTGTACCTAAATGGAAAGCAGATTTCGGATGCATCTCCCACCTATTCTTACAGAGCCATGATCGAAACGCTATTGAATTATGGAGGCGATGCCAAATCAACGCAGATTGGTGCTGCGATATTTGAGAAGGACACCGCTGGAAAAATGAATGTTGCAAACCCAAGGGCTGATGATGGTGACGCTAACATGGGACTCAAACGTCGATACGCATATACATCACTCAGTAAGACGGTCGACATGATCGGACGAATACACGGGGACATATTTTTTCAACCAAAGTATTTACTCAATGGGGTGGAAGTTAGACTGAAATTACATCGAAGTAAAAATCAGTTCTGCTTGATCAGTTCAACCGAAAATCCAGCATTCAAAGTAGTCATCACCGATGCTACCCTCCTAGTGAGAAAAGTCAAGTTGAGCCCCAGCGTACAACTGGGACACGTTGAAGCGTTGAAACAGGGTACTGCAAAATACCCCATCGATCGATGCGTTATGAAAATCGCTTCCATCCCCGCTGGTACAATGTCATTAAACAAAGATTTGATCTTCCTCGGTCAGCTGCCCAAAAGGATCATCCTGTGTCTGGTTTCTAATACGTCTTTCAACGGATCCTACGAAACAAATCCATTCAACTTCCAGAATTACGGTATCACATCACTGGTTCTCAATGTTAGAGGCGAGCAAGTTCCCGCAAAGCCATTGAAGACAGACTTCACGGCAGCTGGTGGCAGAAGTTGCATCATGGCTTATTACACTCTATTTACCGGTACAAATAAAATGGGTCAAGACCAAGGCAACGGCATCACTCGAGACGAATATCCCGAAGGGTACACAATCTTCGCATTTGACCTCACTCCCGACGAATCGGCCAGCGATTATCACCTCAATTTGATACAAGAAGGAAAGATTGGTCTTGAGATTCAGTTCAGACAAGCATTGACTGAGACTGTGTCCGTTTTGATTTATGCTGAATACGATAACGTTATCGAGATTGACAGAGACAGAAACGTATTGACTGATTTCTAGCTGCGATGGACACGAATCAACTGAATCGTATTCTGTCGACTAATCCGTACACTAGAAACGTGTTCTTTGGCGTTTATGCTAGAGATCAACTGCCTAAGGCTAAAGTGTTGGAGTATCCCGCAGCGTTCGTATCAAACACCGATGATAGTAGCGGAGGTGGGACACATTGGGTGGCTTTTTATCTGAAGGATCCCTACCGTGGAGAATATTTTGACTCGTATGGTAGTCAACCCTACTACGTGGAATTTAAGAGATTTCTCGATAAAAACGTTTGTACATGGGTCTACAATCATCAAATACTACAAGCTCCGTTCTCTACAGTGTGTGGTCAATACGTCCTGTATTACTTGCTGCGCAGATGTCGAGGGGAACCTATGAAGTCCGTAGCCGACTCTTTTACGCGTGATAGACATTTGAATGACCTTTATGTGAACAGATATATCGAAAACGTGACCGGACTCAACCTCCCTATTTATGACAAATATTTTTTCCCACGCAGTTTTACTAGATGACTTATGCTTTTGAAATTTCACATGTATATATATATATATATATATATATATATCGATTTCATATTATTTCTCTTTTCTCTTTTTATCACAGATGAGCGATTCTGATTAGAAAAAAGTGTGTATTGACTTTTCGGTGTTACTCGTGTTTTCTTGTTTTTATCATAATCGAATACTTATCCGCATTTGAAAATGTATACTTTCTATATACTCAAAATGTCATTTTTATTCTTATATTACTCAGTTTTTTAATCCATTCTTTTTGTTTATTTACTCAAACAAGAAACAAAACAAAACAAAAACAAAATGTATACTTTCTATATACTCAATTTCAATTACTCAGTTTTTAATCCATTCTTTTTGATTATTTACTTAAACAAAAAAACAAAAAACAAAAACAAAACAAAAACAAAATGTATACTTTCTATATACTCAATTTCAATTACTCAGTTTTTAATCCATTCTTTTTGATTATTTACTCATTAGTAGATTTCCCTTCTTTGTGTAATAAACTCTGTTAGTTTTCAAAATGATGTGTATTTATTAGTGTGTGTGTGTGTGCGTGTGTGTGAGCGCCCTCTACGAAACATTCTGAAAAATCTTTCGTCCACGCCTGTCCAATTAAAAAATAATTAAAAATAATTAAAAATAATTAAAAAATAATTAAAAAAATGATGGTAATTTATGCAAATGTATTCACGATGACCTCGACACGACCTCGTATTCACATCAATTTTATGTATGCAAATGTATTCACAATATCCCATTGTGACGTCATCCTCATTCAAATGAACCCCTTTACGGCCATGGTCCTCATTTATGCTAATTTATGCACGAAATCCTATTGTGACGTCATCATTTATGCTAATATATGCTCCCACCTCAGATACATTATGGGGACGACCATGAGGGCGCTGTTCATCATCACTTCCAACTATGAACAGCGCCCTCATGGTCGTACCTATAATGTAACTTAAACTACTGTTCAGGTCACGTATGCAGTAGACGTTTACTTTGACATAGTTTTTGGCATGTCATTTATTAGGGGTTATTTACACAATCTTATAGAACACTCCATGTTCCTGGTTTATAGGGGTAGATATACAACTAAAATATAGAGATATTAGTATTATCACAAACCAGATCAAACCGGTTTACCACAATGTTTACCCGATCACTAGAAAAGCAGCACATGGCGGTTGATTTGTAAGTTTTCTATTATGTACATTATCATTCTTTCAAATGTCCACTGAAAACAGCAAATGAATCGTAATTAGACTTCTTTATGCGGTATTAGACTACCAGATATAAAGTTTGGTGAAGCACATGTAACAAAGCATAAATACTATTATTCATTTGTATTCATACAATTATTTCTGAATTGACGTCTGAGTGCATGGTACGGCCAAAGGTAATGTCCTTGTGTGCTTCGATCAGGTAATGTGGTCAAGGATTCAGGTGGTGTATATGATAGCACACGTATAAACACGATAATTATGGTAGTGCCATAGTAGGTTACAGTGCCAGGAGTTTGATAAAACAGTATATTGTTATTAATTAGGAACTGACTCAATTTCTACATCACAAAACCTGCATATTTGCTCCCGAGGTAGCTTTATAGTTTATTATTGGTATAAAGAATATTATGTACCAGTCTCCATTGTAAAATCTCATACGTGTCCAATGTTAGTATGAATACTCAGCTATATATATATTGTCTCAACAATTGATTACATGATCCATTAGATTAATAAAGAACAATTCACAACTTGACAAAAAGTAATTTCAGATCATAATGACATTTCCGAAAAATAATTTGCATGAGTGAGATTGTGAGGGGCTGTTTATTAATGTCAAAAATGAAGGGATCATAATGTGACATTTACAGCGCAGTTTCATCCGTGTCCTCCACACATCTACTTGGCCATTAAATAGCTTTCCACCACTAACACATGTGCATTAAACTTTAAGTAAGTTAGTTCCTGTACAATCAGTGTATTTCAACTACCCAGCATAAATTGTATGAATCATAGAACATCTGTATTTTGTCAACATCGATTGTTAACGGGCCCCACATCAATTGAGGCGACTATAAGGAATTATAAAAGTTTATGTTTAAACATAAAGTGTGTTAACGATTGTAGTTTGTATTTGTTCCGTGAACTACTACACAAGTTTTTCGTAAGATTATGAATTCTTTTTATTCAAAATATTCGTTAGGCAGATAGTGTTCAATTAACTGGAATAGGAATCATTATTCTGTATTGGTTCATTTCAAAAAAGATGAAACACAAGACGCAAAATTATGTTTCAAAGAGGTATGGGTGCCACTGAATATATTTGAGTAGTAATATATATAAGTTTTCATTTAGTACATAACCATTTTAAATATGAGTTACAAATTATTTTATTGCAGATAGTGAGTGTTTTCTTCACTACCACAACATGCCAAACTACAAAATATTGTTCGTGATATTATGTATTGCACTGATTCTGCCCAGTCAAAGTAATGCCCAAAATGTGAGTATCCACCGATGTAATCGCTATACATGATCATGTGATTGCTAAATTTAATTAAACTTAATGTTGTGTTTCTTCATGAAGTCAAATCTTTCAGTTCTCTAATATAGTGTTTTCCGACTTTTTTTAGTTCAAACACCAATAATTGCATATGCCATTGTTCTCATTAAGTGCTTTCGCAGATCGTTGTTCTAAAAACAACCCACAAATGCTATGTACTAACGTTCACACACACTGTCAATTGAGCAATCTGGAACACAAACTCGTTCTTTGGAGCGTTATAATTTTATTTTATTTAAGTTAGATCATGAATATTAAAAGGTGGATCAATATGCTTATCTTGCAAATATGGTCTGCCAGAAAACAATTACAGGATGAGAAAACATACTACAAAATCTGAAAGATCAACACAAATATTCTAGGACTCACTGATTGTTTTAACAAATATAAGAACCTCCCTGGAATTTATATCTATAGATGGTTTTAAGTCGAATGAAGTCCTCAGGAAAACATACTCACTGGTCTTTGATCAGATGATAATGGCTGTCCCTGTCTATAGACTTTGAGTTTGCTCGTATATGTTATGTTTAATGAAGGAAAATCCATTCGGATACATTTACAATCACAGCTTGTCACAATTAACCATGCAAAATAAAAAAACACTGTCTTGTTAATAACAAATAAAATGCTCTTAATCCCCATTAGGGTCCATGGGCATATCGATACGCAAGTAAGGTTGTTGAAAAACGCAGTGCGTTGCGTGAGTATACTTTCACTTTTAAATGATTCTGAAAAATGCACAATCTTCATCACAATTGTTATCAGGAATACTGATTTCACTTACCCAAATTCCATAAAGACATATAAGCCGAGGCCAAATAGGGCAAAAATGATGATTCATACTAGTCAATCGAACAATATGATTTGGGGGTTGGTGTCCATTCAAGATTGTTGTTCTCCAAATTATGCAATTAACCATCTTGCAATTATTTAATAGTTGATTACATAACTATTAAAACATTTTTAATGCACAAAATATTTTTATATATATTTTTTCTTGGCAGAGGGATGGCAGGCAAATATTAGGGAGAAAGCTGAAATCAGTAATGGAAATGGTATGTATAATTGACACAAAGTCACAGGGCCAAGTCAAGTATTAACCCTAAACACCTAATATTATTCAGTATTTTTCCACCTTGTGTGAGGGTTCTAAGCCGATTTAAAATTGCGGAATTCGTGTTACACAGAAATAATTTAGACTGATGGAAACCAATTTAGTTTTAATTTAATACACATATATAATTGGAAACAATGATGTATATCAGTTAATCTTACATTTACAAATGTTTGGTATAGTTCGTCTCCAGTAGTAATGTCTGTCTCTGCACCAGTTCAGTGCTAGACACGGTCTTCACGATCAGAAATACCTTCTCAGAAATACAGGCTCGATCAGAAATACCTTCGTCCTGCTACCTCACCCATAATCATACACTATCATACATTAAATGCAACGAAACAATTGTAATTAAAAATCTACAATACTATTTTAATATTGACAAAAAACAACGACCACGTTACCAAATACCAGTCCCATTCAGTTCGTAAAGCAGCCAGAATCTTAACTTGAATACACCTGACTAAATGGGGAGAAAGTAGAGGAACTCAACAAACCATTGTTGCATCAAATTAACGATAACAGTATTGCTAGCATACGAAACAAACGATAACTCACAAAATTACAAATAATTGTGCTACACAACTGTCAATATAACGACGATATTACGGCGTGTGTGTCGGTTCCTTTGTGAGTTCTTCCACGTGAGCTTTGCTAGGATTCAAATCGAATTGAATTGAAGTGTCGAACTCTATGTTCACAACCCTAGCACCATGCTTCCTTCACAGTTTGACTTGGCTGGCCCCAACATTTAAAATCCATTCATTCGAATGCATTATCCGAATATGCCAGTGAGGTCCAGGGACGACTTCTGGGACATGTAACAAAACCCACTTTCAGATATGTGTTCATGTAGTGTTAAATATGGCTACCTCTGATTATGGGCTTATGGTCAATTTATGCCATAATTCAATGCATTTCTAATATGTCAAGTATTGTAATGTTTGCCATTTCTTTGATGCAAATTGTTTTAATACTGCTGGAAAATAATTATATAGTTATTTTTTGTAGGTCACTGGGGAAAAGTGAACTTCGGAGGGTAGAAGACGTTGCTGTCGACATTCCAGTAACAACATGAACTCATAATGTTATTTCAAAGTATGTTTCGACATTACTCTGGTGTTGCCTCAGTTGCGACAAGGTTAATCAGTTAATAAGCAAAATATGAACTTTGAATTATACATGGTTACAATAAATAATATAATAATTTTAGCTATGTACTGTTATTCATTCAGTATGCTACACTCATTTTTTGCGTCCACAGGGGCCTCCACGACTCCACAAAATATATGTATTTCCATCATTAATTTTTCTCGAGGTGTTGATCCAATTACAACGCGACAACCACATGGCGAGTGAGGTGGAATAACAGAATAATTATGTAAATGTGCAAGTTATAATCATTATAAATAGAAAACAAATAAAATACAACTGACTAGGGGTTTCTTAGTATAAATCAGCAATATACAAATGGTGCGACAAATCCACATACTCAAATCTAACAATATCAAATTTAAAATGGTCAGCATCAAAACCACACGTTTTATTATTAATTATTTGTAAATTGCATCATGGACCTCATTGGCAGTAACATTCATGTCACAAGAAAAGGTAAAATCCAATTCAATATCACCTAAACTATATTACAGCAATATTAGCAGTTCCATCAATGTTTGATAGCCATTTAACCTTTTTCAAGAAGTCCTTTGCATCATTACTCTGTATCCTTCCGATTAGTGCCCTTCCAAATAGCATTTTCATATTTAATATGCCATAATCGAAACGTGCCGCTTAGATTTCACAATATTTGATGTTCGGATACCCACACTCATGTCAGTATCCTAGGACACACTTGAAGGGGGTGTCCTTTTCTAGGTTTGTGGCAGATGGAGTATTGCCAACCTCTTTGCATTTGCCTAAGAGGAACAAAACCATAATTAGGAGCATCTCTAATTTTTCTACTCGTCGAGTTGTTTCTAGCCATGTCAAGTACATTGTAGTATCGGCAACCCCAAGTCGTAATAATTCCTACAATTGAACTTTAGTAACCCGCTATTGAAGTGAGCTATGCCCATACTAAAAGCTCCATTTCTATCTTCCCAAGCTTTTGCTTTTGAGTTCCAGTGCGGATTATGTGTCTTCCGCGTATCTTCGTAAGACTTTGCTTCGAATACTGGCTTTACGTCATCAACTTTTGCTTCTGTAATTAAAATTTAATAATAATTTATTCTTTTTGCTTCCTCCCATAGAGGTATGAGGGAACAAATAATATACATTACATAATACAAACGAGAAAAGCATGTACATGCGTCACACGAAATAAACTAATAAATTAGAAGAAATGCATAATAAGGCACCAGCCCAAAATTGCAAGAAGCAAGTAAATATGTAAAAAAATACGTGGTACTGAATTGGTGTTTAGAATTGGCCTGGCTGAATTAAAAACCGCTTCATTATATCTTTACAGAATCAGATTTAACGGCTCCAATTCATAAGATGTGTTAAATAGCTGATACATTTTTAAAGTGTTAGATCTAAAAAATCTCTCCCGTTTTTTACTAAAGGCCAGACACTCAAACATATAGTGAAATTAATCACCAAGGTGGTTACCTTGGTATAAGGTACAAATTCTATCATGAACGGTCATATTTTGATGACATTGGGCAAATTGTGGTTCTCACATCTAGGTTTACATAATTGAATACGATGTGCTGGATCGAGTATCAAAATGTAATCTGACACAGATAATGACCTTTTGATTATTCTAGAAGTTGTACATAACCTATTTTCTAGCAGATCAACATTCAAGTTTTGTGTGTACATATCCGATAATAAGATTTATCGCTTGCTTAAGGCACGTTCTATTTACATTTGATCCAATCTGCCAAAGATTTGACATACCAGACGTATCCAGAACACCTTTAATTTTTAACAACTAGGCTGATTTGTATACGTCTCTGTCATGTAACACTTTCAATAAATTGTAGATTCTATGTGATAATTTACAAGATTTACTTTGTATAATACTACTCCAAAAATGTATCATTCTAATTTCCACCAACTTACGAAGGGGTATATACCCCAAGTTCAATGTATACCATACAATTTGCGGTATTTGTGTGTACTCTGAGAAGCCGTTTATTTGAGATAAAAAGATTCTATCTGTATGACCCAATATTCCACATCCATACAACAACACCGGAACGACTAACTGAAGAAATAACTCTAGTTGTATGTCGATGGGTAGACATAATTTTGTTGCCTTCATCAGTAAGCTAAACATGGCACGTCTGGCCTGGTTTGTCTGTTTACATATCGCTTTTCTGAATTTGTAATTATAATTGAATGTTATGCCAAGATAAATATAATCAAATGTTACTTCAATGGTTTCATTGCCAAACTTAAACGCGGGTAACTTTTTAACATTCCTACGCGAGAAAATAACAATCTTCGTTTTATTAGCATTTACAGTTAAATGCCATTCATTGCAATAAGTATAAACAGCATTTGGGGCAGATTGCAATTCTGTTTCTGATTCAGAGAGTACAATGGTATCATCAGCATATAATAAAGTGAATAACTTAAGAAATCCTCATTACTTAAATATGTTTTAATCTTGCTAGCCATGTATTTTAGACCATTATAGTGCTTACTGATATAACACTCAAAATCGTTAAGCATATAAGCAAACAACAGTCTAACACCAACATTACAATTAAAGAAATCAGATTTAATGATTCCGTCAATAACACAAGAGTTTACTTGGTTGTACATATTATAAATAACGTTAATAATTTTACCATTTATATGGTCGGAGATTAGTTTAAACCATAGACTTGTCCTGTCAAGCAGATTAAACGCTTTTTTATAGTCAATAAAAGCACAGTATACCCGTTTCTTATTATGCAAGTATAAATCAATATCCGAGTGTAGGACGAAAATATGATCCAGCGTGGAAGATTCCGCCCTGAAACCTGCTTGCTCTTCACCCAAGGAACCCACACAATTCAAATAAGATGTCAGCCTGTCATTAATAACAGCTGTAAATAATTTGCCGAGGCAACTTAGTAGCGTAATGCCTCTGTAGTTGCTAGGGTTACTGGGGTCACCTGTGTTCTTAAAAAAATGTTTAATACATTGTCCACGATGTAGGAACGACAGTGTCCAAAACTATATTAAACAATTGTACAATCAGGGATATAATATCCTCGCGACTGTTTTCCAGAAATTCATTTATAATTAAATCTTCACCTTGTCACAAGGTTCCAAAATACATATGTAATTTCAGATCATAGTAATGTAATTATTATAAAATTAATTCCATAAAGCATGCAAATTTGCAATGATAAATATAACCTGGGCAGAATAATCCCAGCAACGAATTGTGTTGAGTACGTGGGACGTCGATTCCCCACTCAAGGTGAAATACACGTACGTCTGCTAATTTTAAGTGGAGTAATAAGGACGCCACCAATGTCAACGAACCAACTAATTGCTTACTGAAAAGGACCTACATGCTAATTGTCTGTTATGCTAATTCATGCAAGGTATTTAATGAATGGAACATCTATTGTCAACGTCTCTTTCCTGCCACGCAGTTGCTGAGTATGCACATCATTCGTGCGTCGGAAGACCCGGCTCTATTATCCTTTTTTTCGAAATCGCCATGGATGCAGTCTTCTAGTGGATGTCACCAATGGTTCTGCGAGCTGAGTACATTTCCTAGGAACTGACGCATTACTCTAAACCACATTGCCAAGAAGCCTTTGGTTCGTCGAGTGTAACCGGTTCAATGTTCCGTTGCCAGCTGGAATAGGGCGTGTCCATCTCCACTTCGACAGCGTGCACAGCAGGTCAACGCTTCCACATGAACTGTACTGTCGACATGGTATGCATAATGACTATTTTAGAATTATTTTAGAGTCGTAGTGTGTTATTTTGTTCAATGCTTTGTTGGGTTTCATACTTTTGCCAACTGTGGTATGAACGGTTCACTTAGTTGAAACACCAAATAGTTTTGTTAAATTTTACATATTTTTCTTACTTTTGGCTCCACATACTCCAGTCAATTGTCACTCGTGACTGGAGCTTGGAGCTGTGTGTATATATCAGTTGTTCCGTATATGCCCGCTTTGTATTATTCCCCCTTTATTTATAGTTGGGTTATTAAATATTGAGTTGAAAGTTTATATATCTTCGTGTTGCCATTGCAAGCGTGTGTGTCGAATTTGTGTACATTTCCAAACCTGGTCACCCCAATAATGGGTAAAGAACCCACAACACAAGGCAAGGTCTTATGGTCCTCATTTGGCTACCATTATTAATTAACTGAAAACAAGCCTTATGACACACCTGCTGCTTTATTGTTATTTAACTTTTTAATTTGAGTCATAACCTCATCCACTGTAATGCTAGTATTACTTTCCTTGTTATTTGAATCGGTGATCAGTCTAGGAGCAAAATTGTGGACGTTTTCCTTATTGGTAGACTTTCCAAGATTTTCAAAATGCTGTTTGAATCTATCAATATCAATTGTATTATTAATATCATTAGCTGAAATAGAATTATTCAAAACTGACCAACATTTTTCTGGTTTTGATTTTTTCATCGTACGAAGTTTCACATATGTTTTACGTCTCAATTCCCGTTTACATTTTGCAAGCAATTTTTTGTACCTTTATCAATTGAGTGGAACACATTTCTGTCATTATCAAATTTTGTTTCTTTAAGGTAGAGATGCAGTTTACCTGACAGGTATTTTAATTAGGGAACCAAGATGACCTCTCTTGTCCACAAAATTATATATTTTCGGAAAGCTTATTGTATGAATTTAAACATTTTGTTAGTATTTTTTCATGGACACTGTAGTTTGAAATATGCAGAAAATGTGCTTTATTGGTCAAAAGTTATATGAAAAAACTAGCTTCTAAACCATGCTTCTATTACCTGTTAAAATTGGTTTATGGGTATATCTGTTTACTATGAAGGAAGTGCCGTTCTGAAAACTGTTTACCAGTTGTCAATTTTGCAAGGCCGCAGCTCAAATTTCACAACTTCAAGTTTATGCATAAATTAACACTCAGGCTAGTTGTCTGTACGATTGTTGTAACACTGTTCAACCAATAACAATGCCCCGTCGGCGTTTCCAAGATAAATACATTGTCAATCATTTGTGAAAATTTCAAAACAAAAGGTCAAAGCATCTAGGAGCTATTTTTTTAAGTTTAGGGAAGTGCACTAAAAAGAAGCTGAGATAACAATTTACTCAGTAGTAGTTTGCTAGTGTTTATAATTAAAATGGCTGTAACAGTTCAAAATTTATATGTATTATCGTTTTGTTAAAAGTTAAATACAGTGCATAATATGGAGATCCCGTCATTTCTTTTTTTTTCACCATGTTTCTTTTTTATTTATGTACATCCTTGCTAAATCTTGCTAAGCATTCAAAAGAGAGAATGTTTGCACCTGTTATCTATATTTTTTGAGTATGTTCCATTATTCACAATTCTACAACATTTTAACAGCCTATAGCCAAGACTTTTTGGATAATAAAAAGCAAACAAACAAAATTTCACTCCCAAGTGCCCACAAACCTGCAAATCTACCTTAAATACTGTTTTTGCTTTTTTCTATTCAGAACTTAATTTGTCAGTCTTTATTAAACCGTGGATTACTTCTTCGTTTATAATTAAATTCATTATTGATTCTGATTTTAATGTCTTTCATCATGCCAAGTTGTTTAGCAGGAATAATGAACATGTGACATATCTGGTTGACGAGGTCATCCATTTTAGCCTGGTCCAACTGACCCGGATCTATTGCAGTGGGGCTAGCATCAATCTCCCTAATTGTATTTTCATCAAAACAATCTTTATATTTCTGAGACAAGTTTGGGATCCACTTGGGACGTACATGAGTAGCAGTGTTATTACATTTTGTATTGGCTGATATATCGACAATTGGTGTTGCATTGGATACATAGTTTGATTTCATAATAATTTATCAAACACATCAACATAGAAATTAGTAGCATTTATAAACAACTGAGGTGAGGTCCTGTATAAAATCTACCATACTCGAATCAGCACAGGCTAAATTGCCACATCCAAAGTCATCCCCAATACGTCCATTCACAATATGGGTATCCAAACTTTTACATAATTCAACAAGTGTATACCCATCGTTATTTGTCGATTTATCACAGCTGTATCTATCAGTAGATAAGCCAATGAGCCCATGTCATGTTGTATAAAAAAATATCACTATTCTCGTCAATGGCTGCAACACCAAATTTGATCAGCTTTTAACAATCGTCTAACAAACCAGTTCTAGCATTATGATCACCAACCAATAAAGTCGGTAAATCGTATAAACACTTGATATTAATCAGATCATTGTCAAATATTGTCAAATAATTCATTATCATAGTATTTAGATCCTTCGTGTGTGATATATACAGAACCAATAATAAAATCATAACTTAAGATTTGCTTATCAACCTTAATCCACAAAACGTGGTCAGAAGACAAATTTTTAACCACATGAATCTAGCCTCTGAACCTATCTTAATAAAAAATCGAAATGCCATGAATGCCACCAAATGGATGGCTTTTAGTCTGTTTTTCCTTACACAATACTTGAAAACCAGGTATCGTAAAAGAGTCAATTTGATTAGTTTTAGTCTCAGAGAGACAAACAATGTCAAAATGTTGAATGTAATCAAGAAAAATTCCATGTCAATTTTCGAGTGCAGACATTCAGTCCTACGATATTAATGATCTTTGATTTTGATGTTGCATTGACTGTGATCATGTTTTAATCCTAAAATGGCTTCTTTTATTTGCTGTTCACTCCACCCAATTTCAATTAAATCATCTGCAGTATTGATAACTTTTTTCACAGGTTTGTCTTTCTCCAAAACCACACAAAAGATGTTTCCATTGACTGTCCATACTTTTTGAACATGTCGTCTTGGTTCAACTTGCTGAATAATTTCATATGTAGTGTTAAGTCGTCATTAATGAATACCTGGTTATACTTTGGAATGTCTTTGAGTTTTCTTTTGTTTTTGATAATGGCGCTCTTTATGTCACGGTGGACAAACTGCACAATAATTGGTCTGACACACTTGTCACGTGTTGGGAGCCTGTGTGAAGTGCTAATGTCTTCACTTGTCAAATTCACACCCATGTCTTTTGCCAAGGTAACAAATAATTCATTGGTATTTTCCTGCTCAGCCTCAGTGAGCCGGAGACCTGGATATTCGCCTTATGCGAATACTGCTCTAATTTGTCTTCTCCAAATTTCTGATACTGTATTACTTTCTTCATTTTACCCATTTTGGCATCAAACCCAGATTCAAGTACATTTATTCGTTTTACGTTTTCGGCTCTCATTTCATCTAAAGATAATTTCATTGATGCTGTCACTGCAGATGTTTTAGATTTGACTATTAACGGCTGGATTGCCAAGATAACACCACTAACAATGTCACCTAATTTGGCATGGTCACCTGCACCCAAATGTTGCGTCGCACCACTTACCACTGGTTTCAACATTTAATGCGTTTTCAATGGTTTCTGTAATGGTTCTGTTGTAATCCGGGCTACCGGAATCACCATCATCTTTCTCTTTACTATTCTCTTTACTATTGTAGGCCGCACCAGAATTTCGTGTATCGCCTCAATGTCGCACCTGGAGGCAGATATTTCAAAGGCCGATCTGCTTTATTTCCGGTCACTTGGTAGGACTTATTATATTGCACTAAGAATTTGTACCATCTTGACAGTAATTCGTGCCTTGGATGTTCATATGCAATTCTGTTACGATTAAGAACAGTCTTCATACATTCACTCATTGTCGATGCATTTCCTGAAATTAGAAACATAAAACACTACGTCATAAATGCAATGCAAATTTCAATTTATTGTACTAAACTGTTTAAGCATTGTTACATGCAACGTAGTTCAATTGTTGTTCAATGATTTTAATATTTCCAGGAAACTATTGAAAAATAACTTTGTTATGTCTTGGCTCAATTTCATAGAAATTCTGGAAACATTTCATTACTTCCTTTGTAAACCGCCCCCTTTCTGAAATGCTTTTGCCATCCGACATCTTTTGACCTGATATAATAAAATAACATGTAAATGGTGAGTACATGTAAAGTTTATTAAAATCATTGTAGTCATAGTCTAATATATTTTAGACCTCGTTTTGAATCCATCTGAACTTGTCTTTATTCCTTCGCAGACCAATTCCCATGCGTTTCTGTAAGAGGCCTACACATTCTTTCATGACTTTTAATTTCACTTCACTATCACCGTCACCAACGAACGTCGTGTGTCTGCAGTAAGAAGGGGTTGGAATAATATGAAGCGCAATATACTGCAATCTGATTTTGGCTTTCCCTTTTCCTTTTGCAAAACATTGAAACACACAAATTCGTTTGTGGTTCACGGTTCAGAAACAATTTCATATACTCAAGTCCGACTTTCTTTTCTTATCACTGAGAACACTGGCGACAATGATTGATCATGAAGTGTGCGTCTATAACGTTGCCTGAAATAAATAATAATTCTGGGTTATTGCAATTTTTATTTATTTTGTATTAGTATTGGAAAAGGCGGTAAATAAGGATAAGACAGTTGTTTGTCATCAATGTGTAATATGCATCTCTGAGAGTGTACCGTATAGTAAATTCTACACTGCTGAAATAGAATAGTGTATTTCTATTTAGTACATGTATTATATAGTTTAAAGAAAAGAAAACAAACAGATAACGATCCCTGTCCATAACACTAACCTGTATCAACTGATATTCCAGCATTTGATTTAAATCCCCATGAGTTGACAGGCCAACAGTAGCCGCTATATCCACGGGATTTTCTACGCCGTCTACCTCCGTTATTTTCAGTTTCCTTTTTTCAATGGCGGCATCCTAAAATTCTCTTTCTAATGTACATTTTGCAACATCTTAAAATTTTAACTGAATGTGATTTGATAGAAGAGGCGGTAATCTCATGTAACCATGAGCTGCGTTTACCAACTTGTGGTTTATATCAAAAAAATGTCCAATCTTTTTTTGACGCCGGAAATTACAAGTTTCTCGCAAAAAGGTTTCAAGCACCAACAAATATGCAATGTTGCGCCACTTTGGACTGTCCCTCCAACAGCTTTGAATAACATTAAGTGAATAGGCTCTTATATTGACAAGATGCTCACGCACAATTAACAGCTTAGATGTCAAAAACATCATGAAAGAAATCTCATCTAATGTATTGTTGTTAGTAATACTTTCATTGCAGCGAGAGTAAACGTTTTTACTCTGTTATTTAAACATATTATTGCATTTCTCCGCTCGCTCATAAATCACCCACCGTTCGCCGAAACAATGTGCCAGTGATCGAAGTTGTGGTTTAAATGATAAAGTTTGAAGATATGAAAGTATTAACTATTATTGAATTCTGAACGACACTTCGAGAACGCAACTTAATCTGTTGATTTGGATGTTTGTTCTGACTTAAATATTTTATTTTATTTTATGGAAATAGGGTGGAAGTGTTACTGTGAACAATGTATGAGACAAAAAGTTTCCTAGAAAAATTATTCTAAGTCTGTGAATTTACCATACACGTGTAACGTGAATCGACCGTGTTCCACAATATTTTGCATCCAGGCCACTTGCTCCTTCCAATAACGATTATCGGGAAATGAAACGAGAAAACTATTGATGTGGTTTTATTCCAAAAATAGCGATGTAAAGTTATTCTCACAAACCACGGTTCTTCTGTGTGCATAAACAAAAACCGGCCAAATGGCCTGAAAAAATCGAACAGAGCTCGACTTGTATAAATAATTTACTGTACGTCAGAAAAAAAACAAGTGTCAAATTTAGTTGTAGCCGTAAATATCCGGGCCGATGAACAGTTTGAAAATCATGATTCCGACAAGATCTGCGGTACTGAAAATCATCTACACTAGTCTAGTTGGCACTGAAGTCGCCAACAAATGTCGGGAAACGGGTTTGAATAAAATAAAGCTAGATATTGATAAGAATGGTTTTTAATATATTCCCCGACTGTTTCATCTCATCGTGAATGCACTAATAGTTCTTTTGTAGTTTGACGATGAAAAAAATATACACAATAAATAACTTGTTTGATTATGTTGTTTCTCATCCCTCGAATTACTGAACATGATCCCCGAGAATTGCGGTCAATGTTTCTCCTGTCTCGGTTTATTGTGTTGAATGACACTGGCGCCGTTTTAAACTCAGTATGGAGAAGGCAACGGCAATCGACATTCCAAACAAACTATTGTCAGAACACGGTCGATGGGCATTTCCAAAAAATCGAAATTATTATCGACGAAAGATGAGATGTTTACATAGATACTGTCATGCCAAACATAAGCAAAATTAGCAAATACACGATGAAATGTATTATGTTTTATTTTAGTTTTTCTAAATATTTTCTTTCACTCAGTCTATGTCTGTAGCTCTTTATTTAACTCAATGCAGATGTTCTCTCCTTTGGGGAAGCAACAGCAATTATACAAATTGTGAACATATATGACACATACTTGGACGAAATGATTACACTAGCTACTATTTAGGTTGTGCATAGTTTTTTTCACCCCGTATACGTGCTTTCAAAGCGAACGCCACAGTCGGATAATTATTTTTATTACGAGTATACAATAGCGATATGACTGAGACATCGTATTCGTTAGTGGCGTCATTAACCAACGCCCCATGAGGCGAAATGACTCCATGCAAAGAGAACGTTTGTCACCTACTTCACAATTTGTTTTATTCTCGACATAAAGCGCAATCCACAGCATATACAAGTTGTTTGTAACGCCAGAGTTTATTCATAGATCTCATATTTCATGTACGTAGCATCAAAAGCCAGTGCCTGTAGAATAATAATATGAATACCTTAGAAATTATCGTGAAAACTTTTTATTGTAAACTTTAATTAGTTATTTTTTAATTTTCGTGAAATTCTCATCATTATCATGTCATATTGTAAAAAAAAAATTATGACGTTTAATTGCGCGAATGAATATCTGAGACAATGGTTCATTGGCAAGATCGCAGAACACTCTTGTATAACTGTGAGACCGCAGTGCAGTTCTCTCTAGATATGTGGTAGCAAGAGAAAGAACGTACTAGTATTTGTAAGGCAGTACTTATTATGGTTAGAAAACATTACCCAATATACACTGTACGTAAGGAGACAACAAGCGTGGCTAGTCAGTTGAATGATCTGACAATTCAGTTAAACACTACTATGAACTGCTTCATAATAGTCATTTCATTTTGAACTATTTACCTCCCAAAAGTAATGAATATTTCAACAAATTTGTTGAAACTGTTATTTTGTTATCATTCTATTTTGCTATGACGTTGAGCTTGTATTGTCGTGTGTAGAATCTGCTATCCTCACTTGAATTTGTATTTCTGGTGAGCGGATGTGTTGGGTTTCTTGAGGCCTGAGTTGATTGTGTGTACATGACGTAATGAGGTAAATACTGTGGGGAAAGCAAAGGTTATTATTATTGAGTTAAAGGTTCACATGCTGTGTTGTTTGTTGAGCTGATGAATTCTCATTGATTGAAACACAAACAACTTCACCTATCAACAGGAGTCTCCAAAGGAGATGCCAACAAAATTATGTTATAATCAATTTCGTTGTAGTATTATATCCGGACATTTGTTCATTATTGTAATCAGCTACATTCTATTTAAATTCACCATCATAAGTTTACAGTTATTGGAAATAAATTAAAATTAATGCAAAAAAACACTTCCCCATATAATGTTGGTAAACCACAATCCAGCACCTCTGATATGCAAGTGGTCAAATCCCTTATAAACAGAGTCAACTCCCCCCGATATACAGTGGGCTCAAAATATTATTTCCCCTTCATACAGCATTGAAATATATGAGTAGTGGAATCGGCGACCAGCATTATCTATGCGCAAACATTTATATAGCATTCGCGATGTTTATGTATCCCATATACATGTGAAATTGAAGAACATCATTCTCTTGTCATGTAAAAATATACATTCTGGTGTCCTCTGCTACAAATGAGCTCACACAATCTGGTGTAGATTACCGAGAGACATCCTTCATGCAAACAGCCCATGGTGTGCTAAACGCATGTGCGACCCTGTGACTCCCAAAGTCATGGGACGTTCGATTCTGTCCATGGCATACACTAAATGGCGATACACACCAACTAAACGAATCCTGTAAAACCAACACACCGAATAACCAGTTTCTGACTGCCAATAAGCATGTCTTCACACTTTCTCACAGCCTGTGTATTTTTTTCAAATAACAATACAGTGTAAACGTTTGCTGATTTAAGTAACTAAATATTGTATTAGTATATGGGATGTGGATATATGTTTACGTAATGTACACAAGTCGCGAGGTACAACAATTTTAGATACAAGATATTAATGTAATAGCATGAGAAAATATACTCAACAAATAGTAGCGTCCTTGTATCAGATACACTGATTATGAGTAGTATAATATGTATACTGTAAAATGACTAATTTTCACTATGTTTAAATTTCGCTGATTTCCCATTTCAGGCATATACAGTGGGTTTTAAATTCACGGTTTTATCGTTTTGATAATGTGTTCTATGCTAAATTTTACATATTCACTGGGTTTTAATTTAGCGCATTTTCCAGTCAGTGAAACAAGGAAAATTAAAACCCAGTGAAAAAATTAACGCCTTTACATACTACTTAATCAATTAAAATCAATTTTAAAACAACAATTTCTATTCAGTAGTGAGTTATTATATTGTTCAAGATTGCCTCTCAAGACAAAATCTCAGTATTCACGAATATATAATGAGCATAACAACATAAAAAATTCATATACATGGTGGTTAAAGTAAAATAATAACAAAATATAAAATTAAATTGTCTGATAAGTAGCTTAAATAAAATTCAAACCCGACACGTATTTTGTGAATTACAAGTCACCAAAAATATATTAAACCAATTCACGTAATAAATGGCAGCGCGGAGCCCTTTAGTGCAAGTTCATTGCTGTAAAATGTCTTCGTAAATGTGAACATACACACAGTGTTACCTTAAAGTAAAATCAATCTCTTGCATAGTTAGAGCGGCAAAGACGCTTGTACAGTCACGCGTAGGATTTCATGGTCAACTGATTTGTTAAAACAGGCATATAGGTAAATGTCCAGATGAAAACGACCAAAATGTCGCAAAGCCTATGAATAAATTGTACAAAATATGTAGTTGAATATTTTGATTTTCCTTCACCTAGTTTAGTTTTTTTTTTGAATCGCTACAAAAATATGTCATCAGATTGGCAGAATTTTTTGAAGCACTTAGATTGTTTGCACATTTTGTTTCTGATTAATTTATGTAGAAATGCTGTGTTATATTTATAAACGCACAGCCAGCAATTGAACATGATTTGTTCCCATTGGAATGCTGAAAGTCATGTCTTGTCAATAATGAACCATAACTATTTACGGTTTAAACCATTCTTTATTGAAATGCGTATATTCTTAATTTATAATTTTATCACGTGATATACTCCCGTGATTATTACACCTGGATCTACACTTCCCTCAAAATTTCATATATTCTCAATTCTGGTCTCTCCTTGTCAATCGGCGACAAGTATACAAGCTCTTGTGGGGTTGGTAGATATTTCCGCGAATCAATGTGAACTGCGGGTGCGGGTGGCGCCGATGGAGAAGACATTTTAACGTGTAGGGGATCAGGAGTATACAAGATATTCTACATACCATACTGGGCATCCCCACCATGTGCCGAAGATTTCAAAGACCTCCGGTGCCTGTATAAACAAATGTATTATACCTGTGTTATACTTACACTAAGTGTATTCGCCATCAATATTTCATAGAAACATTGTTTAAGTTTGACTAAAAGCAGTTTATATATTCAGATCTGACCGTTTAAACTGCAAATCTGGTCAGATTTTGTGGTAATCGGGCGTGTTATTTTATTTTATCGTGCCCTAAGATTAGGATAAAATCAGTTCAATCAACAATTAATCAACATCGCAATCAAAATTATTAGCTCACATAGGAGACAAAACAAATCTCTGACAAACAAAGAGTTTTCAGAAATAAAACAGATATAAACAAGGTACGTCATGTGGCTTGAGTGAATACAGCATGCTCTACTACACATCGCAATTGTCCTACAACGCAATATGTCATACAACATATTGTGTTAAGTGACATGTTAAATAAACATTCAGGGCATAATATATGCATGTCCAGAAACAAATAGGCTAACATTAAATGAATATGGCGCCGAGATTGAGAGCGACAGAGTTACATGACTTGTTTTATGCCTATCAGGTTATTTTCTTCAATATTTGCTTCCACTTTTAATCTAACCTATGAAACCATAGTAATTAGAACAATAGACACGATGATCGTAAGGAAGGAAACACTATTTTGGGGGTGGCAAAACAAATCTCTAATTTCCTTGCACTCAACGAGATTCCATCGGTCATTCGCATCTGAAGTCCATTCACCACATCACATACTTACTTTAGAAAACATACAACTTCTATAACCACTACCGTAATCAAAACAAGAATCATTGCGCTACTGTAACCTATAACTACTGCTTGCTGTTGTTGATTTGATGAACTAGTACTAGAATCGGCTACTGTAGTTTGTGGGGTTGTTGTTGTTGTTCTTGTCGTCGTCGTTGTCGGTATCGAGCTAGTAGTTTCAATGATTGTCGTACGTGATGCGACACATGTTGTTGTGGTTTCTTGGAATGGAAACAATAATCATTATATCCAAAAATAAAAAGGAACATGGCATAATAGCGTAACAGATCATCTAGGAACAAACACACTACGTCTGGTTATCTTTTGTTTATGTTTATCTTTATATGTTCAGCAGCATGTGACTGTCTGAATACCAAATGTCGCTCATTCATCAGCACTATTTCATGAACTGTTGTGGCAACGTTACCAACAATTTGTGGTACTAACAGGAACAGATACATCTAAATTTAAATACAGTGGCAAAAAAAAACGTTGTTTTATCTCAGGATGCAAATGACCAGTTCGTGCCAACCAGTGTGCGCATGCGTACGACGGCCTATAATTTAGATGCAAACGGTTGTCAAGATCTAATTTATCAATCATGCCATGTATAGCAGTGGACTTGATGCGATAATGGGACACTGTTAAAGGGACTAAAAAATCTCATCTCGGCCATTTGAATCGATTTCCATTGTAAACAATTTTGTAAGGTGATGCTTGTTTGTGTATTTAAGCAAATAAAATGTCAAAGTAACTGGCATGTGGGAACTGACATTGGTATCATTAAGTCAATAATCCATAGTCTACCTGAGCAGTAACTAAGACAATTTTCGGATTCACAGTTTCGAGAAAACCAGTACATGATGCGAATGGCGAGATGTTTGTTCAACCGGAAGTCCAAATTGTTCATGTATAAATTTGCTTCTTTCACAAAAACACATTAATAAAATGCCTTTCTATTCTACCGAAGTAGTTACCCTTCCTGGTTATTTTGACGTGTACGGTAGAAATACATACCATGGAACAGTGTGCCAAGATATAGAACCAAGGAGTCTTTGAATATGTCCGAACTACAACTGACAATATTCAATCCAGTTTCTTTATCTGCTCTCTGTAGTTGACCATTCTGTCAGTCAGTCCAATGAAGGTAATCTTCATCAACAGCAACACTGAATGAATCAGCAGCATCGGATCCGAGTTGAAGCAAAGTATTTCGACCTCCATAAATTAGGTTGTAATATTCTATCTCCTCTGTAGATATATCGCACCAGTAGAGTTTGCTACCTTTCATTAGCAAATGAAGGGCAATTAACATATGATTTAAATAGTGCGTTATGGTAGTATATTATGTTTATCAGCAATTACAGTCACTCGTTGATTACAACTTTTCAACAGGTCATATATAAACGAACGTTTCTATTTGTTAAGACCTCATAGCGCAGTATGTGATATGTTCTGGAAGACAAAAAAATGCCTTCAATGCAGGCAACACTGTATATTGCAAAAGGCTGTCAGTTTTCAACACATTTTCTCTCAATTGACACTGAAATCTTCGGTCAGTATGATATTGGCACTTCGGTGCACTATCGGTACATGATACACTGACAAAGACACCTAAACTCAATTAAAAATATTTAATAAACCAGAAGTTTAACAAAGACGCTATCACAAAAGTAATTATTGATTGGCCTCTTCGTTATTTATTCAAATGCATATTCAGTATATTTACAGCTTTTACAGCTGCTGGTGTATTATGCAGCATTGAAAGTCCTGTGACTAGTTTTTAAATTCATTTATTGTGTGACACAAACTTCGATATTTTTGCGGGGCAGCTACTATATGGTTTTGGGTACTGATCTGAGCCATTGTGGTAAAGGAAGACATTGACTGAAGCATTGCAAAGGACTGACTTGTTGTCGACCAGCTGCAGTTGTCATGCCTTGCATCACAAACCCACACGAACGCTGATACAGACAATATGCAAAGGAAAACCAGGAACTTTCTAGGATCTTAATTTTTTTCAAGTAATCCAGAGTAGAGCGAGATGAATCAATTCTATAGTATTGAATGCAACCATTATCTTATGGGAAACTACAAGTCATAATTTGAGGTGAAATAACACCCATGATTTTGAAAATGCCTTGATCAATAAAAAAATACAGGGAACAATAAATTGATTTTTCAGTTGAACAATAAATGCATTTGACATGGTAATACAAAAACTCAGCATCTTGTATGTTCATATCCAATGCTAAATCACTTGGCACCCCTAGATCTGTGTTAAGCAAAAAACGTCTTCCACTTCCGTCCAAGTTAGCTTGCACAATTTTAGGTTCTTCACCCCAGTCAGACCAATAAATGAACCTAAGGTGTAGTATCAAGCATATGAAAATCATATTGAAAGTAAAGTCGCATGCCAAAGACTGTTTTCGATTTAGCTTTGTTAGCAGTAACACCTGTTCGTCTCATGCACTACAATTGCTCATGGTTCATCCAAGTCTTCATATATTATTGTCGATACTGATGAACCATTCATATTAGCTCGATATATGCGATCTGTACCAGTATCTGTCCAATATACATGATGGTTGATGATGTTCAAAGCTATGACATCTGCAACTGGGAAACAAACAGATAATAATAAAAAGAAAGCCAGCAAGAGATCATCTGATGAGATTCCAATACGATTGCCTAACGTCTTTTTATAAAGGACGCCCTCTGATGACAAATATTTCTGTGACGAAAGTAAGGGAAAGTAAGGTCGTTCATTGAAACTGTTAATCACGAAAATAATTATTTTGAGAGATTTATTAGAACGTATGTGATGATGACTACTGGTACACACTGAAAGTAAATTATTAGGAAATGGGTATAGATCGCAAAGTTAAAGCACGGTGGTCGTCGCGCAGCGCGTGTTTGATTTCATGTAAATAAACAATGTATTGTGCACGATTTGTATACGTCGCTATGAGTCCCATATCGAACAGGACGGGGCACGACGACTTCCTCCCTTTAAAGTGCCCAAAACACATCGAGACACATTAATCTTTTAAATGTACCTAGAATATAGCAACACCGACCATAGGATCATCCGTTGAGCGAAGAAATGCTTTAAGTACATTACCGTCAAAGTCAATATAGTAAATTTGCCAACCTTCAAACCAAAATAATCTACAGTTAAAAAGATACAAATGTAATACTTATCCACATTGATTGATGGATGGATGGATGTATATTTAGTGACGAATGAGTTGGCGAATATTTATATAAAGATGTTTAAACATAAAATATGCTCAATATGCCTATGAGATGAATTTAATTAATTTAAAATATGCATAGGAGAAGGGTGAAAACATAGCGCCACATGCATGCATATCGTATAATAATTGTGTTAGAGAGCGCCACGTTCCTTTTAAAAAAAAGGCTAGCCAGATAGTGTAATGTTTATATTAAAAGCTGATTTAGATTTACAAGATTTTGTATTAGACTCTTTTGAGATGCTTGGTGACCATGCAGTTCCATGTTCCTGTTGCAAACAGTGTTATGTTTCTGTTGGTAGTTGGGTTATCATGTAGTGCCACTGTGCTCTCAAGAGTAGGTCAATATATCGTGTTATGTTCATTTTACAAGTTTCATGATCATGTCATTGTGCTGTCAGATAGATGTAAAGGTGGTGTTATAATCTTGTTATTATCTGGATTACCATAGAATTTAGTCTTGCTTTTACAGGCAATATTTCCAGATAGCTAGCTGCTTATCAAGTTTCAGGCTACATATATGTTGAATTGCTATTCACGTCTGTTCACATTGTATCACAAGTCTGTCGATTTTATTTTAAACATTTCTTGACTACATAAAAGACTACTCATCAATTCTTGTTCAAAGCAATCGTCATTATAGTTGGGTTGTACATGTGGCTAATTGTTAGGTTTCGCCGTTGATGACCTGATAAACTCGATCTCTCTAGGTCCTTCACCAATGTCAGCCCAAAACAAACATCTGTGCAACGAAGGAAGGGGAACAGGATTATCATATAGAATGTTGTTTGGTTATTGCTCAAATCACACTGGTCTTAGTAAAATGATGTCACTATGGGGACCATAATAATAAAATTCACACAAAGTCTTACATACTTTTTTTCAGGGTGTACAACAACTCCTCTTGGTAGTAGTCATGAATAATAGCATCAACAAAACGTCCATCTGTTTTACACACATATATGGCTTTCGCATTGGAATCATTGAAGTATAGGTTATCGGCCAACCAGTCAATGCTAATACCTTTCAAATTAAATTCACAGGAAATCACATAAAATACGTGTTTGAATATACGTGATACAAATATATGCCTGGTTTTATTGTTTTCATATTATATCCAAAATCACTGTTGCGCATTTAATCACTTTACTGTTTCACACATTGTTATGAGCTGAGTATTAGAATGTTATTTCTATTTTATACATTGTAAGTGTCATATGAGTACATCCTATCAGTGCATTAACGTGTCTGTTCTGTTACGCATTTGTTTTTCAGGTATAGTAATTCATGTTATATATGTTCTCATGGTCATTTTTATCATATGACCTTAAGGTGAAATTCAGGCTCAGACATGTTTGTTTTACGTAAGAAGTAAAGCAATTATGCGTTATTTTGAATGTGCTTGATTTGCATAATAATAATAATAATTCAATCAGCAGGACTTTAATTTGTGATTCATTGAAATGATCATAAAGGTGATGCTGAAATTCAGGCACAGGTATGTTTGTATTACGTAAGAAGTAAAGCAATTATTCGTGATTTTGAATTTGCTCGATTTGTTTTGACATATATAAACAATACACTAAAATGCTACATACCTTGTACATTTGCTATGTTAGATAGAATTGTTACTGCGACAGCATCATCTCTTAGATCTATTTTCAAAATAGACTGACTTAGTGCATCATATCCTGATTATAGATATAGTCCATCGAAGTCAACGCAATGCTATCCATAAAACACCATTCAACAGCAGGCTCACCAGAATGACCAAAATTAACAGGCAAGCTGCATCCAGTTTTGTCTAATATAGAAAATATCAGTCGATGACCTGGAATCAGGTGGTTATCTGTTGTTGGTGATGTAAAAGATGTAAAGTGTTAAATACCTAACCATCGATCTTTATCAGAATACAAAATTACAATATACTGGAATATTTATGGAAATGTCATCTTCTGGTAATTCTTAATGTATTAGCATTACATATAACCTAATTATTTATTCTGAGCATGCTCAGTTGTTCTCTCAGTGTTGTTGGGAGAGGTAATTTTGTATGAAAATCATGAAAAAGACCTACTTAGGATTTTCAGATCTGGAAAAAAAATACATGCATATTCAAACAACATTATAATGTGTGCTCTCAATATGGTAAACTGAAGACAGCCACATATGAACAGTGCCACCCTCACCTTCACCTTCAACTTCACTGTGACATTACATTGTTCTTCCATCTTAGCGAACTTGTTAAATCTCATAAATGTTGCTACTATCATATGGTAAATCTAGGAATGTTGTTACAGCACCCTCTATCACAATTGAAGTATGTTTGTTTGTCATCATGCACTGGAGTAGAAAAGCCGTCAACGTGAATATGGCAGCCACTTAAGGACCGGGTTCCTTGGGTTTGCCCCGAAATCTAGGTGAATAGTTAATTTGAATATATTTTCTAGTAGCGATTGGTGCTGACATTAACACTGTGTGTGATTCTTTGTATTTTATTTTATGATTCAAAATTCGCGTGTTCACTATGACGTTGCTCAAGTTTTATACGTACTCTTGTACTGTAGTTCACCTGTATGGTATATACAGCATAATAAAGTTCGAGGACTAGGTAATTACAGATATTATCATTCTGAGTAAAGGATTAAGGGTAGAGCCCAGTAAACAGTAAACTAGAAATGTCCGAGGACACAGAGGTTCAGCTTGAAAGTCAATCTCCAGTTGATGAAGACAGAGATAAAGCAGCACGGATTTAGGGTGCTCAGATTCAACATTTATAGAAGAGATTTGAAAGCAAAGAAATCAGAACTTATTAAAGCCAAACAGAATGCCATTAAGCAAAAAGGATTTGAAAATACCCGAGCACTTAAACAAAAACTTTTGGTTGCACAGATAGATGGTAAGACATAAGTTAACTTTATGATGAACTTTCTGAATGTTGGAAGAGCAGGAAGAAATTGCTGCACTCACAAAACAAAAAACAACAAGACTTTCTAGAATGGCATAAATTTGAGGATGACATAAAAGTAGAAATTCAACATCGTGTTGATATAGAAATGCTAAACGCTGAATCTGTCAAATCAAGTACACGGAAAACTAAAGTTAGTAGCAATAGCATCCGTACAACTTCCAGTGTCAGGTCAATGAAACTGGAACTTACGAAACAGGAAGCTGCATTGACAGTACAGCTAGTATTTGCACGAAAGGAAAAACATCTAGAAAGAGAGGAGCTAGAACATAGAAGGAGAATTGAAGTTACATAAGAAACATAAGAATATCAGGTACAGCAAGAAGTGATATATGAAGTATACAGAAATGTTGAAGGAAGTCAGAATTTGAGTGGCATACTGCCAGCCAGTAAAGATGAAGATATGTACAGAATATTAAATTCACAACCAGACATGGACGAAAAGCATTTACATTCAAATAATACACAGGCAGACCCTCACAAAGGGCTATGCAAACTACTAATTGTTTTGCCAGCAGTGTCGATCACAGCCATGTTTCTTCAGTACAATCAGAATTGTGCATTGATTTTGTCACCAAACATGGAAGCAAAGGTAGAAAACAAGGTCGCCTTGGCCATGGTAAGCCACCGATGAAGTCACTGATACTATAAAACAGTTAGTGGACTCATTTAGGCTTCCTTAAGTCAAATTTTCAGTGGAAACCCAGTCCAGCTTCCATCATGGGAGTTCTCTTTCAGGGCTCTGATTGGGTCAAAGGCCCTGTCAGTCGTTTAAGATTAAATTTGTTGAACCAACATCTATCTGGTGAGCCCAAAGCAATGGTTAATAGGAAGGACAGGTATAGTAACAATGCATTGATTGTCAAGGCTTTCATAGATAAGCTTGCAACATCACCAATGATCTAACCACGTAACCCCATTGGACATTGAAAGATTTTCTGATATATTAAATGAAGTTGTTACAGCAAAGCAAACAATAGACAATTTTGGTGTCCTTGAACTACACTACAAGCTAGTAGCTAAAATTCCCTATTATATTGAAAACCAATGAAGACGTATTACACATTCCAGTGTTAGCAGTGGATGTTTTCCAATCTTTGAGCAGTTTGCATTATTTGTGAAAGAAAATCCCAACAGAGAAATTTAACAATATTGTGTTTTAGATCCACAGAGCAATACTTCATACAATAGCAATACTTTCATCTCAAAGGAACTTCAGCAACAACTTAGAATCATAGGGCATGATACTGAACTAACACTGTCAACAATGCAAATAAATGGTGGAGTTGTTTCAGCTTCGAGGATAAGGGATTTAGAGATTCTTAGTTACGACAGGAAGGTTGTAATACCAGTGCCAACATCCTACACCAGAGACCATGTTCCAGCATAGAGACACCAAATCCCAAGTTTATAGGTGGCAATGAAGTGGAACCATCTACAAAGAATTGCTGATTAAATACCTCCCATCATGCCTCAAGTTAAGGTTGGAATATTATTAGGTAACAATGTCCCATCGGCTGTAAGACCTAGAGATATCATAGCTGGTGATGAAGATCATCCATATGGCCAAGGAATGAGGAATACCCGGGACAGATTTGTTCAAATTCACAAAACAAAGTTGTGTCAAACCGCATTTTGACCACAGAAATAAATGCATACAGCCATGCCTGCAACTAAGCCAAAATTAGTTTACAGATTGGTAGTTCAGTTCATGAGGTGCCTCTCTGACAATATCATCAACAGAGAGGATGGTCACTATGAGACGCCCCTCTCACTGAAGTACAACAATCTTCGACTTCCAAACAACAAAAACAAAAAATCCGTGTGGTTTTTAATTGCTCTGCAATATATGAGGGCATATCTCTTAATGACTGCCTCTTCCAAGGACCAAATCTTACTAATGGTTTGTTTGGGGTCTTAAGTCGCTTCAGGAAAGAAGAGGTGGCAGTGATGGTGGATATCCAGGGAATGTTCCACCAGTTTCATGTCACTCCAAACAACAGGGATCTGTTACGCTTCTTATGGTGGAAAGATGGTGACTTGCACAAGAACTTGATTGAGTACAGAATGACTGTGCAGCCAGTTCACCAGTATGTGCCAACTTTGGTCTGAGAAGAGCAGCACATGATGGAGAGGAGGAATTTGGTGCAGAAGCAACCAGCTTTATCAGACATTTATGTAGACCTGGGTTAAAGTCAGTTCCAAATGTTTCAGCTTGACCTTGTTAACAATTGTATTGATATTTGTGCTAAAGCTGGGTTGAAACTGCACAAGTGGATCTCGAACAAGAGAGAAGTGCTGGATGCAATACCTATTGACGCTCGAGCGTCAAGTTTACCTTCAAAGTAAACGGATCTCTTAGAAAGAGCATAGGAGTGACATGGGTTGTGGAGAGTGACTGTTTCCAGTTAAGAATAGAGGTATTCTTGCTTCTATCTGCTCAGTGTGTGGTCCTTTAGGTTTTGCAGCCCCAGTAATCCTAACTGGAAAGATCATCTCGCACGAATTATGTAGAAATAATGTTGATTGGGATGATCCCATCTTTGAAGACATCAGAATGAAATGGATACAGTAGAGAACTGGCATTCTTGAGTTCCAAAGTTTGAAAGCAAACCGTTGCTATAAATCTAGCAACTTTGGTAAAAACAAGAAAATCGAGCTTCATTACTTCTCTGATGCCAGTGATACAGGTTATGGACAGAGCACATACTTTAAACAAATCAACCAGGATGACAAAGTATACTGTTCTTGTATCTTACCTCGCCTTGAGCTGACAGCAGCAGTTTTATCAGCAAGAATGAGTCACTACATCACCACATCACTACAGTTTCAAGATGTGGGGGAGTATTTTTTTGAGGATAGTAAAGCTGTTCTTGGATACATAAATTATGAATCCAAACGTTTTCACACCTGTGTCGCCAACAGGATCCAGCAAATACGAGAGTTGATTTCTCCAGATGCATGGAAGTATTTTAACACTGCCTCAAACCCAAGTGATGATGCTAGCAGAGGGATAACTGCCAAGCAACTTATCAAAGATTCTGACTGGTTAACTAGACCAGATTTTCTATGGAATGATAAGTCCCTATCTGCAACAGAATTTCAAGATGAGAAAGAAATTGGGAGAACCACCACAGTATTGAAAACGAACTCACTCACAGTCTGTTTAGCTGGTCAATTGAGCCACTGCTATGGTCAGTACTCATCATGGGACGTATCTAAATGATCAGTAGCTAATTGTTTACATCTTAAGGCAAAAATGTTGAGAGCCACCAAGACCTTAAATAGAAAGTTAGATCTCAAAGATGTCATGTCTGAAACTAATACACCCTTATCTGGATCTCGCAGAAGCTGAGAAGTAGAGCCTTTCAGAAAAAAATCAGATACTGAAGGAATTGAAGTTAGTAGGTAACCCACAATCTAGAAAACAACTAAATGAACGAAAGATAAAGTTCATAAAATCCATCACTATATATAAATTGAACACATTCATAGATGACCAGGGTTTGCTGAGAGTTGGAGGTAGAATACAGAAATCCCGCCAAACCTTTGTAATTAAACATCCAGTCATCCTACCCAAGAATAATCACATAAAAACACTAATAATGCGACACTTTTACGAACAAATCAATCATAAGGGAAAAGGCAGTACCCACAACTACATACGACAGCATGTTCAGAAGTTCAGAAGAGCACCCCAAACTCAGAAAATGGGTGACCTTCCAAGTGACCGCATAGAGGATTCTCCACCATTCTCATATCCAGGTCTGTTTGAACCATTCTCAATAAAGAAGAGGAGGAGTCAATTGAAGAAATACGGTGTAGTTTTTGTGCGCAAGGCATCAAGACGATTCATCTTGAGACTGTCAACTCTCTAGATACCATTTTTTTTCATCAATCCTGTAAGAAGTTTTGTTAGCATCCGTATACCTATTAGGCAGCCGAGAGCAGATTGTGTCACTAACATTGTTGGAACACACAAAGATGATTAAGGGCCTGAAAGAGATTGATTAGAAGAAAATGGCTGATTTCTTGCTAGGTCGGAGGTGTGATTGGATTGAGTTTAAATTCAATGTCCCCAGCAGTAGTCACATAGGATAGAATTTGGGATAAACAAATAAGGACTGTTTGAAGTGTTCTGGAACCCCTCATCTATCAGCTGGATGAAGAGTTCTTTTGCACATGTATGGCCAAGGTGCAGAAGATCGTAAATTCAGGACAAATTACTTTCAATGAGCTGAGTGAATCCGATTCTCCAGAACCTCTTACACCAAACCATATGTTAACGATCAAGACCAGAATACTTCTTCCCCCGCCAGGCAACTTCCAAAAAAGGCGGAATGCATTCAATATGTAGATGAAGAAGAGTACAACACTTAACTAATGAATTTTGGAGCCAATGGAGAAAAGAATTTCTGCATACGCTCCAACACAGGCCAAAGTGGACTACACCACAGTGTCACATTATAATCTAGTATCGGTAATTAGTTACCTGCAGTGTATACCACTTCAGATGCTATTGTTAGTTAGGGCTTAGGTTGAAGACAGGTCGCCCAGCTGTACAGTTAGTATGCAAATTTCTTTGTTTCTGTTTCCTCGTGGTGAGCACTGAAAGCAAATTCAAGTTAGTCTCACCCAGAACACAGTCCTGGAAGGTCTGGGGTCTTGTGACGAGCCAAGTTCTGCTTTTTGTATGGGGCGCTAGGGAGGTGGCTATATCTCTAGTATAAGCCTGGGTCAGCTTTGGAGCCTATGTGTTCAGATTTTCTGGCAGGAACTGTACAATAAAGACAGTAGCTTTAACTAGCTATTGTGGGTATTTAGGGCCAGCACGTCAGAGGTGTCTTGTCTGTACGTACAACTCAATTGCTGTGCACCTGGGGTTCGTCACAAAAAGGACTAAATGCAAAGTCATTGTAAGTAGAATTTCGATGTAGAGTTTAATTATATTTTCCGTAAAATTGTGATACTCCATGGTTTCAAAAAATTACGTGAAATCTGTTAGTTTTATGCCTTAGTAGTAAGTTATTATATTTATTGTGATGTTATTATGGTGCTGTTGGCTCCTTCCGTTAGTACCTTCCATGCATGTTCAAATTAACACGTCACCACTAGAGGCATAAATTAGATGCAGATGATATGCATACATATTAGATGATAGAAGTTGCCAGACACATCCGGGTAACACCCACATATTCTTGTACTTCCTGGTATTTGCAACAACAATATATATTTGACTGTAGTGAAACAACCCACTACCGACCCAGGGTACACTCACTGCCTGTCGACAAAAGGGAAAGCAGTCCTCACAAGCAGACGCAGTTGTAAGTAACATATTTCAACATTAACACCTTTTTTCGTAGTCGTATTGTTTTACTACTCAGAAATCAAAATGATTTTTATCAAAACGTTTTCATATCTAATTAGACCACAGTATCTCGGGTAGAACACTGTTATTCGACTGCCCAGGAGTCTGTCATCATACTTACTCACAGCATGTTACCTGCTATCATGTAAATTTTACTTTAAAAAACAACGAAACAGTGTAAACAGGTGCTGGTTTCACGAAATTGCATACTAATATCAAATAACATTCAACCACGTACAGAGTCTTTCAAATGAACACGTCGCCACTAGGGGCAAAATAATTAGGTGCAAATGATATGCATACACATCAGATGATAGAAGTTGCCAGACACATCCGGGTAATTTCCCGGTCTTTCATTTTGAACACCCACATATTCTTGTAGCTTATGGTATTTGCAAAAAATATACATATTTTACTGTGGTAAATCAGCACACTACCGACCCAGGACACACTATCTGCCTGTCGACAAAACGGGAAGCAGTCCTCACAAGCAGACCCAGTTGTAAGTACGATATTTCAACATTAACACTTTTTTTTCGTAGTCGTATTGTTTTATTACTCAGAAATCAAAATGATTTTTATCAAAACGTTTTCATATCAATGTATACCACTGTATCTCGGGTAGAACACTGTTATTCGACTGCCCAGGAGTCTGTAATCATATTTACTGCTACCATGTAAAGTTTACTTAAAAAACAACGAAACAGTGTAGACAAGTACTGGTTTCACGAAATTGCACACTAATATCAAATAACATGCATCCACGTAAAAACAAGGTCTTTCAAATGAAAACGTCATCACTAGGGACAACAATTAGATGCAAATGATATGCATACATATTCGGTGCCAGATACATCAGGGTATTTTCCCTGTCTCCCATTTTGAACACCCTCATATTCTTGTATCTCCTGGTGTTTGCAACACAAATACATATTTAACTGTAGTAAATCAACCCACTACCGACCCAGGGCACACTCTCTGTCTGTCGACGAAAGGGGAAGCAGTCATCACAAGCAGACCCAGTTGTAAGTAACATATTTCAACATTAACACTTTTTTTTCGTAGTCGTATTGTTTTATTACTCAGAAATCAAAATGATTTTTATCAAAACGTTTTCATATCAATGTATACCACTGTATCTCGGGTAGAACACTGTTATTCGACTGCCCAGGAGTCTGTAATCATATTTACTGCTACCATGTAAAGTTTACTTAAAAAACAACGAAACAGTGTAGACAAGTACTGGTTTCACGAAATTGCACACTAATATCAAATAACATGCATCCACGTAAAAACAAGGTCTTTCAAATGAAAACGTCATCACTAGGGACAACAATTAGATGCAAATGATATGCATACATATTCGGTGCCAGATACATCAGGGTATTTTCCCTGTCTCCCATTTTGAACACCCTCATATTCTTGTATCTCCTGGTGTTTGCAACACAAATACATATTTAACTGTAGTAAATCAACCCACTACCGACCCAGGGCACACTCTCTGTCTGTCGACGAAAGGGGAAGCAGTCATCACAAGCAGACCCAGTTGTAAGTAACATATTTCAACATTAACACTTTTTTTTCGTAGTCGTATTGTTTTATTACTCAGAAATCAAAATGATTTTTATCAAAACGTTTTCATATCAATGTATACCACTGTATCTCGGGTAGAACACTGTTATTCGACTGCCCAGGAGTCTGTAATCATATTTACTGCTACCATGTAAAGTTTACTTAAAAAACAACGAAACAGTGTAGACAAGTACTGGTTTCACGAAATTGCACACTAATATCAAATAACATGCATCCACGTAAAAACAAGGTCTTTCAAATGAAAACGTCATCACTAGGGACAACAATTAGATGCAAATGATATGCATACATATTCGGTGCCAGATACATCAGGGTATTTTCCCTGTCTCCCATTTTGAACACCCTCATATTCTTGTATCTCCTGGTGTTTGCAACACAAATACATATTTAACTGTAGTAAATCAACCCACTACCGACCCAGGGCACACTCTCTGTCTGTCGACGAAAGGGGAAGCAGTCATCACAAGCAGACCCAGTTGTAAGTAACATATTTCAACATTAACACCCTTTTTCGTAGTCGTATTGATTCCTACAATTAGTTATTGCCAAACCAATGTACCTAATATTTGTTATCTGGTTGCAATGAAAACATTACTTTTAGAAACGATTGATCACCGACATTTTTAAAACGTTTTAGTCGAGATTAAATGACTTTCAGTGGTATCAGATTTTATCTTCGTTTGCATGAGTGAGATTTAAATGATGATATTCAAGTTTGTCGTCTCATATTGAAACTGTAACCTGTACGCTCAGAAATTTGAGAACGAATATGAGATGTCAAAACTAATTAGCATATTATGGGTTGAAAGATAAGCTCACTCCTGCTCAAATATTTTTTTTCCCACCAAACATATTCAATTACCATGGGGAAGAAAAATACCTTTGCTTGGCTGTTTTAACCTCCCGATGCACATAAATAAAGAAACATTGGCTTAACAACACATTGAATATAATATTCTGTGGCGGACATCCGGGCATTTTCACCGCCAGGCAACTATCACAATGAGAACAAAAGCTGGCAATTTTTAGTAAACGGAACTTTGTGATAGTTGCAGAAACTCTCCTACGTGTATAACATATATACATTTGGTTGTTAAGGATTATTTCAATGTTGATTTTGCGCTGTTTTCTAGGCTTCAGCTGTTGTCACTATAGCTATTCTCCCAGCGTACCACACCAGCAAGTGCAGAGCCCATACAAATGCATGGTATAGTGGTGCACACCTTAGCAACATAGATTGTCATGGGGTTTAGCTCCACCCCGAGAATAAATATCCATGTCAATCATAATACAATTATAGATAAGACAATAAGTAATTGACAATGGAGAAACAAACACAAAATAACTTGATATGGTATGCATAACAATTTAAACTCTAGGCTGATGTTTGTGTGTTATCATTCAATTACGAGTTTGCACATATCAATTCAAAGTGAGATCAAAAGGGCTACGTGATAACAAACTAATCATGAATGACAATTGTATATGTTTATTCTTGTCGCTGTGAATTAGAAATCATTGTTAATTTACGTAATGTAGTTGTTTATGCGTTCAGCACCTGCACTCACTCGCATATCATGTTCAGTGTATTATATGAACATATATTTTGAACATGCTTGGATATTTATTATTGTAAATTATCATAAATATATATATATATATATATACACTATATAGTTTAGCGCACATTACTGTTTGTTTGTTTGTTTGCTAGTTTACAAAGCAGTGTGCACATCTTCAGTAAATAACATTGTGTCACGACCAGCACCAGCTCGCGATGCGCAGACTAACGCTTTAACTATTACACGTGAAATTTGACGTTTCGTTGTTACGCTAAATTTCGTTATGGTTTAAGATCCATCAATTGATTAATTATATATATAAACGGTATTACGAGTTTAGTTCAAATAAACACCACCTATCGAATCTAACACTTATATTTTTTGATTTGTAGATTTGGATGCAGAACAAGGTAAATTAAAGTAACATTATGTTTAAACAAAAGGCATATATGGAACATATAGTTTGGCGCAAAGTGATATGCGCTTGTTTGCATGTTTATATGAGGTTTAATTAATATACGTGCCGAGTCATGAAGAAACACTGTTGTTATGTATGATATTCATGACAATTATGAAGCCTTCAGTTGTTCGAAAGGCATAGCGAATTTGGTTCAAATTAATACCACCTATCAAATATAACGCTTGGTGAACATTATCTCAATTGTAAAGAGTTGGATAACATTTTGGATGCCAGTAATAAGTAAATTTAAGAAACAATATTCTAACATATCATTGTGTATATTCTATCCGAATCCAACATGTGCCATTTCATTCATGATATGCATACGGAATATGTATATTAATATGTCAATTGACAAACAATATAATATGTATCAAAGGAATAAGAACATACAACCTGTAATGTAGTTCTGTTGGTTTACTTGTTTGAACAGTTAGGATGCTCGTGACAGCTATCTAATGACAACTATTGTGCATTGTTTATTTATGCAGACAATTATTTATTTAAATAAACATGGATTCGTTATGCAGTAATGTTTATTTGGGTCTATATGACAAAATAATGTGTACGAATCAGAAGAAACTCGTGTTCTATGACGCACTGTAAAGACATTTTTAATGTGACAGTTGATTCAAAAACACATTCTACTGTTATGCTATGGTGATTCATGACAATGATCTATAATATGGCCCTAGCTGCAGGGTACATAATCTTTTCAATCGTTACATGAACAAAGCGAGTTTGGTTTGAAGTAAACACCACCTATCCAATCTAACGTTTGGTGCATATTTTTTTAAATTGTAGGGAATAACGCAAGAGATTGGAATTCATGTAAGTAAAAGTAACAATTCAGCATTGTGTATATTCAATCTACTTCTATCATGGATGATGCCAACTATAATCCGTGTATGGGAAACGCAAAATAATAGCGTAATTGGCAAACACACTACACTACATATCAATGAGAAACAAACATGTGGACTTCAATGTACATTGCTTTCAGTTGATAACAGATATCTGATAACGTCTAAGGAGACTATGTTCTTAGTATTGTACCAACATATAATTTGGAAATACGATAATTATATATTAGTATATAGTTTGGCGCACAGTGATATGCGTTTGTTTTTATCTTTATTGACGGTATATAGCTTTTGCGGCCCGAGGTCGTGTATCGGAAGCCGTAAGACAGAGGGCAACAAAAGCCGTATCCTGTCCATAAAGATTGTTTATATACCTTATATGTGTAATTACAATTTTACCTCGGTGGTGTGACCTTAAAGTATATCGGGTCTTATGGCCCACTACGATGATTGGCGCTTCAATTAATGTACGTGTATGTGACATTTTAATCATGAAATCACACTATAGTTATTTAAGACAATGAAGTATCGTATCAAATTACTAGCATGATACTTAAAAGTCTTTAATCTAATAATGGACATAGCATATTTAGTTAATATAAACAATACCTACGAGTATCACATCAAACACATGGTGCAATTTTTTGTATTTGTAGATGAAATGGGAGAGTTTGGTTCCCCCGAAAAGGTAAATTTAATCATTGTGAATATTCTATCTGAATCCATCAAACACGATGTTATTTATGATATTTATATTGACAAACAATACATAAACACACTTTATAGAATATGTAGACTTCAATGTAGTTGTAGGTATATCGAGTTAGTCGCATGACCAGCACATTAATTACTAATAAGTGTATCATGACATTTGTGTCATGTATCATCCCTTAAATTGTATGAATAGCATAGTGAGTGTGGTTTCAATAAACTTTCGTCTATCCCATGTAAAGCTTTGTGTTTATTTTCCTATTTACAGAGACTACAACGAAGAGAAGGTAAAAATAAGTACTAATAATTGAGACAAACAAGATTGTGTACAATATATCCACATACGATATACGTGATATCAATCCTGGTCCGTATAATGAAAAATACAAAATAATATTCCAATTGACAAACAATACTATCATGTAAAGAGAGTTACCTGTAAAGATAATGTTGTCCTCATTTGACCCAACCCGAGATATGATGTGCCAAAATACAGCATGTTTCTTTTACATTTAAGGAATGATTCTTTAAACTTTCAAAATTATACATGTAGTCGTTTAAAGGGCATGACAAATTTGGTTCCAATTAACACCATCTATCAAATATAACGCTTGGTGCATAAGTTCTTAATTGTAGCGATTTGGAAAGGAACTCGGCACTGAGCACAAGATGAAATTAAAAACAATATTCTAACATGACAACATTGTGTATATTCTATCCAAATCCAACGTGCACGATATCATTAATGTTATGCATACGGAATATGATTATTCATGGCAATGATCTAGCTGATGGGTACATACATCTTTTCAATATTCCAATGAACATATGGAGTTTGGTTTTAAAGTATATATCACCTATACAATCTAACACTTGGTGCATATTTTTGTTTAATTGTAGGGAAAGAAAAAAGAGATGAATGTAAGTTAAAGAAACATTGTAGCATTTTGTAAATTCAATCTACAACTATCGTACATGATGCCAACTATGATCCTTGTATAGGAAGACAAAATAATATATTTGAAAAATACACTACCGTAGCAATTCATATACTTGTCTATGAGCAACGAATATATGAACTTATATGTGCATTGTCTTCAATTGATAACAGCTATTTAAGAATGCTTGAGCAAACCCTGTTCTATGTATTGTACTAACATAAATTTTTAACATACTTGGATGTTTATTAAGTAGATTATCGTAGTTATATATATGCTATTTAGTTTGGCATACAGTGATATGCGTTTATTTTAATATTCATAGCTTTACAAAATAAATGGATTATCACAACAAACATGGATTATATGAGTTTATTGTCTAAGTAATATATAATCCTCTCACTAATAGTGACATCAAGCATTTTTCCAATTGTTCAGTGATTCATCAGTAACAGTAAACACTATTTACATACATACGCACGACCTCCGGTATAGTAGTAGTTCGTATCCTTGGTAAACATACACCGCTGAGGTCTCAGTAAAGCTGGTCGTACAGTAGCCCTAAAGAAATGTCTAAGTTTCGGCAGTCTTAAAACTTCAACAACTGTCAACAGTAAATTCAGACATTCGGCACGGTTCGGTTCGGTTCGGTTTACTTCCATATGAATGATTTCAAGCCGGTTCTGCTTATACACTATGTTAACACTTTAAATTAGGAATGTTTTCGATAATCGGGAATATTCGTAATGACACCAGATAATTCAAATCAAATCTGACTAACCATAAGAGAATTTTCAGTCAATTCAGGTAAATCTGCATGTAGCTTCATTTTTTTATGAAACGGGTCGCAAAATGATCAAATATTGTTCATTTCTATTTGACCGCTATGATAAGTCAATCAGTATCACTCAAGGCATGAATCATTGTCGTGTATATTATTAATATATTCAATTCCTGTCTCGTCTGTAAAATAATAAAATACACAACAATTACAAATACTTTGACCTAAAATACAGAAAATCACTTGTGTCATTACACTCGTGGCAATGACCCATGTAAATAACCTTTAATTTAAATCATTTACAATTGTGTTTATGGGTTTAGTAATACACGGATGTAAATATAAATAACATAATTATCTCAGAATTGACATTGCGGTGAGTTGGCAGAAAACTACGCGGGACAAATTAGACTAAGAAAAACATTTGAAAATTAGTAATACATGTACTTGTCTGACTGCATGCGTGCCTGGCTTAGAAATATTGTATAAGCTAGTTATCTCAGTGATAATAAATATATAGAAAATAGTTTTTCTATAATTAATAATTTGACCATGAAATTTAAACTAAGAATCATTGTTCACTTGGCAACCAGATTCCGTTCACTCCAAAAAAAATAATTGAGTGTTAGGGATGAACGCTCCTATTTATTTCATGACAATTCTTGTGATTTATCAATAAAAAATTATTCACAGAGTATAACAGAGTATCTCCCAAAACCCAATGAGTAGTCAATTCGGGTACAAATAAATCTTTCCTGAAAATTCTACGACAATTCTGCGTGAATTATTGGTTTTATTTTGCAACATGACATATTAAAAAATAACCCATGTAACACCTGTAATTTTAAATGATATATATCACATGCAAGTTATTCTTTTCTTAATAGACCACGGATAGCTTCTTGTAGCTGTTAAGTATAACTCTCGACACGTTGATTTTAAGGGTATACACAGTTCGGTAACTACGTGACGTCACAGAATACCACACATGCCGTATATTTGGTGTGTTGTATTTGAAAAATGTTCAAATTAACAGATAATCCTTTACTATTTAAATATTTGTTATTACACAGAAACTGCAGAATGGGAAGACGAAGATACTATATAATCTAAACAATCATATGAATGTCATTATGCTTATACTGGATACAAGTATCATTAGAATAAAGTAGTATATTAAACATGATATAAATATGTATTAATCTATGAAAATATCTTCTTTCAACCTAGTTTCCATCAAAACTAGTATAACAACTTTCTGTGATTGTCATAATCCGTAAAGGTAGAGAGAGGTTGATGGTAAAAGGGAATAATTTGGTAACCTCGCCGAGTGTGGTTGTTATTCAAACGTGACCACACTGCAAGGTTATGTGTACTGTAGCATTCATTCGTTTTGACTGAAACAGTGACAATGAAGAGTTCATCGATGATAAACAGATTGACGATTAATAGAACACTGTCTATAGTTTTAACAGTTTGAAATAAAATAAAATCTAGTAGGTATCGGCCAACTGAAGGATTGTCATTGTAGTAAGATACATTGAGGAGTGGGAATTGGGGTCTACGACCTTGCATCTTTTTGAAATTTTTGCTTCAATCCAAAATGTGCTTCAACACACCAGCAACATGTGCATTGTCTATTACACCAACAGCATGATTATTTTCTATGTTATGTATAGATATTACCCATGGAATAAATATCTTTGCTTAAGAAAGTAGGTCAACCATTGAAAAATAGAAGTGTAATAACAGATAGCAACATAAACATTAATGCTTGACTCCATCTCGCAATATCTTATAGGAATACATATTCCCTATAAATGTTTCTTATATATTGTGCCGAGCAACGACTTCTCTTTTGTGTCATTTATTACCAGGCTTCTTATTGATTGATTCGTTGACTTTAATTGCTTATAATTCGAGGATGTGCGAAATGGTGCAGTACATTTACATTTTGTTGACAGAAATAGTGACCAGTCTTTCAATGGTCAAGATAAAATAAACAAATAAAAGCAAATCAAAGTACTCATGTACACCATTAAAGTTTTGTCTTTGTACCTACTTTGAAAACAAAAAAATATGTCCCCGGGTCACCGTGTTCAAGTAAAGATAAATAAACATTGGTTATTGAAATCATAACGTCGACAATAGTCGAGATCGGTCGTTAAATTTATTAAACTAATCTCCATAGCCATAAACTAAAGCATATCTTAAAATTTTCTGGAAAATGCGCATGCAATATAAAATAATCGCCCCAAATTTTGTTTTTTCAATTTTTATCACATCACACTGAATGCCCTAGAACAACTCTCCACTCCCGCATCTCCACTTACGTGTATGCGTTTATAAAAGCGCACCACCATCCTCCCCAACAGAGATAATTTCGATGACAAATTATGCCATGCTTCAGGATAAATGTGTTTGCAAAAGCAATCAGAATGTAGATAGTGTTGCTTCCGGGTTGCGTCTGAATCCACCGGGAAGGGTGCGGAAACCATGTTGGAAAGGACCAAAGACTCAAGGAGTTAATTGTGTATGTGATCGATGCGGCATCAATTATTCTCTGGCATCTAAAATTGGCCATGATTGGTCACCCATAGATCCACATCGTTTATCTACTATAACAGATAACAGCTGACAGTTTACATTATGATACAATATGATATATTCACAGAAGGAATAAACGGGCGCGTATTGATAACTGTTTAGCTGAAGTTGAAAACGCTCAAAAGGTCAAAGCGTGCGTTATGCGACATTTATTTTAATGCTACAAGGTAAATTATACGTCGAAGTACTTTGGTGTGGTAGAATCACCAAACGTAATTCATAAATACAACGGCCAAAATAAAGAACCGTCACCGACCTTGTGCTTGAGCTCTTTACCCCGAAATGCACAATATATATATAATGTATTGATATATGGTCATACACAGTAATGCCAGGGTAGAACTTTTGGGAGTGAACACGCACACCTGTAACAAACTTGCAAGCACTTCAAGAAACACAAGTTGATGTGGTCAACGAAATATTTAATACTGGATAATCTCAAATCATAATATTTGGGAATAAATAATTAAAGCAATAATTACATTAACATTTAAATACAAATAACCATGGTTAATGTCCTAAACAACGTAAAAAAGTACACCATTCGTAAATACAAGAAAATAACGTTTTACACTGTCACCTGTAGACTGTTAACATCAATCACTGTACCGTAACAACGTCATTGACTACTCAGCTTTTAAGTTGACCAAGTTCCATACACGGTGTTCCTTGTATTACACAGTTTAACGTCTCGATGATGGTTTGACAAAAAAGTTCCAGCACGGCTACTGAGACTTCACCATGCAGGATAATATAGCTTGTAGAAGCACATGTAGTTGGCCATAGGGTTTCCAACCCAAAGTATCAGGAACTGGCAACAAACGTCTCAAGTTCTTAACTGTGACAGGCAGCAGGGAGAAGTGATCTCTTTGTTTCACGCCAATTTATTCAAGCAGGTTTCAGTTTCAGATGGGTTAGTCACACCGATTAAAGTGTCGAATACAGCGCAATATCTGGCCAAAATAATTAAAACTTAATTAACAAACTGGCAAAATATACACTCCAAATAATTATTCATGATCCGTAAGTAATGGCCTCTATAGGAATAGAGTGATTTAACATTCCAGATCTTTTACGGATTGTCTGTCCAAAAGTACGACTAAATACAGAGACCGTAATTTCTGAAGGTTGGGTAGGTTTCTGGCATTGTTTTATTTTGTTTTATGGCTTTCTGTTAATAAACACGCAATTGTTTGAGGAAATTGTTTGGTCTTAGATTGGTTTCCGAGTAGGGGTACTTCAATTGGAAAGTATGTAATACAAAGAATATTTAATGATAGTTATACGCTTTTGAGTTCATTACAAACAAAAAGAGTCCTCTGGAGAAGCCAAAGAAGTCGTTATTTCTGATGCGGGATAATGTCTCATTTATATACAACCAATGGCAAACAGTATACGTTTGTAAATAAGACGTATTTTCATATTTTGTTTGCCTGAAAAAAATGATATACCGCTTTTAGATGAAGTACTCACTAATTGTAATATAGCATTTGTCTTACAAGGTAAGACCGGTTGTTCCTCTCAAAAAATACACTGTGATAAAAGCCTTAATATAAAATAAATATAAATATGAATAAATGAAAAAAAATCATATGATTTATTGTTGAGAAGAAAGAAGAACAAGAATACTCATGGAATTGATATTTGTTGAAAACAATTTTAACAATGAGCACACCAGCTCGAAGCTTTCCTCTCATTTTTCTTTGACTGCTGCTCTTAACTGTCGCAGCTCTGAAGCATATTACTCTCCATTGATTGTTTGACCCTTTTGCAAGTAGTCAATCATGATGACTCCCTTGCTGTCCTAGAACACAGAGGCCATCACCTAGTCGACTGATGCCACTCGCTTGAACTTCTTGGGTGGCTGTGAACCCTTGTGTGTCCATTGTTTGCTCTGCTCTTTTGATTCTGGATCAAAGTGGTCAACCCATGTCTCATCTTGGGTTACAAATCTCTTGAAGAAGTTGCCAGGATTTGACTGGAAATGGGCCAAAAGCGTCCTTGAAACATCCAACGTGTTCAACTGCTGATGTGGAATTAACATTCGGGGCACCCATCTTGCAGATAACTTGCTCATCCCCAAGATGTTCAACAAAACATTTTGAACTGTGCCATAACTGATGCCTAGTGAACGCCCGGTGTGTCGGATAGTGACACGTCTGTCATTCATTACCATGCGATGGATGGCCTCAACCTGATTGTCTGTGGTGGCGTCCAGACCTTCGGACATTATTCGTGCTCTCCTCGCCTCGCTTGAAGTTAGCAACTCACTTCCTTACATTAGAATAAGAAGGGGAGTCTACACCAAGTGTCGATACCATGTCTTCATGGATTTCTTTTTATAGAGATACATGATCACAGCACGAGCTTCTGTCTGGTCCATTTTGTGATTTTCGTCTCACCTGCTGATTTTAAATGGGCACCACGTTCTAAATAACGAATACCTAAGCTTGCATTTCTATAGGTAGTGATTTAAGACATAATAGTATAAAGTTATACCCCAGAAGAGGAGTTACGCACCTTGTTTCATGGTGAGGCCTTAAACCTATTGATCATTCATGAGGTCTAATATTAGTATATATTGCAATGCAAACAAAATATGTGGTGATTATGAAAAATGCGTAAGTGATAGCATGTTCGTAACAAAATTGTCTTACATAATTATTTCAATGTTTGATTTTACAGACAAGTGTATTTAACTTGAGTAGTTACTTCTTACTCGTAATTTATACTAATAACACAATATCACACATGATTTTCCGACCACGTGCTCCGTGTATTCTGAGAGTGTCATCAACTATTCACATATATATTGCTGCACAATAACGATCCCCTCGTGTCATTGATGGTGGCTGCTGTTTTGTATCCGGTTGTATAAGCAATCCTTTTTGTTAGTTGGAGTTACTATATCGACATGGTAACGAAAAAATATAAATTATCTCCAGCGATGGGGCATGTAAGAGGAATTTATAGCGCCAGCTATAATGATCATAAATTACATTCTAAATGCTAGTAATTTTGGAAAATTGAATGCTCATTTGTCAATTATTGTAATACGCCCTTAGAGTTGATATGCATTTTCTTGAACTGCGTCTCTTTGTGTTGATCGTTGTAAGGTTGAGCTGTGCCACCCAGAGTTCAGCAATGAATTTTGTTGACATCATTACCATCTACGTGTCGCATCTCGTGTAATACATATTTATCTCCTTTTCTTGTGAAAATTGTCTTAATGTCAAATTTATATGGGCTATCATTTGTGCATTAATGTATATGTCATATTTTAGATACCATAACCACATAATATGTAACGAAGTATACAAATTATCATTATATACAAATAATTATCTTTCACATTATTTAAGGATCGTGCATTTCCACTATATATTTGCCTCTCACTAATCTACTGTAGTGTGGTTATTTGTCGGTCAGTCCTGTTATTGTGTGACCTGGTTACATTAGTCTTGAATGTCTTCCACGTATTTTTTGGATTGTCGGTAACATGTCTGTAATTGTTTTGTCGTAGGTAGATGATAAAAGCAGAGACCACATTCTTCCAGTCTACAGCGTTACAAAAAGGTTCAGTGCAATTCACAATTTATTCACAATACTAAAATTGTTAAAAAGCGACATTTTAAATTATTCGGAATAGAAAAGGCATAAAATCGAAATTGGCCAACGAGTAATTCCTTAAACAAACATTTGGTACGACATATACACTAATGTTTTTGTCTATAGCTAAGCATTTAGATATATAACTGATATAACAGTGGTAATTACGTAGTAATTTAAATTTAGAGAATGTCTGAATCACAGATCAATGTTAAACTCGTGTTTTTCTCTGCTAACTACCGCACTAATACCTGAGCAATGGAACCCTTTCTTAATCAGTTGAATTCTTAATTTAATCGACAACGCCACCAACGCCACTTCATGCACTTTGTTCATCCATGCACGTATAATCACTATACTTTCTAACTGAACCGCGACATGCAGAACAATTGCAATAATATTCCTACATAAAATTCAACAAAACGATTATTAGTACAAAATAAATTAATTGTCGTCATTATATTTGAGTATCGCTAAAATTCCCGCGAATGGGGCAGTGTGTGTTGCACAGATAATCTGCATCATATGGAAGCGGCAATATCTGTGATTTTTAACTTTTTTTGTTTAAATACATAAAGATGGCCAAATCTCATGGAAATATTGTTTTACACACATAGCCGTACACAAGAGTGAAACTGGACCGGTAAGTTGTAATCTTGTACTACAATCCCTGCGGTACGCTTCACATAATTGAAATTAAATAGATAAACATAATAACGCTAATGTTATGCTGGTTAATTACATAATTGCATACTACACTTCCTTAATGATGGACTCGCCAATTGCAACAAAGTGGTACATCAACATGTATACACGCCAACATTTCGCGAAGAATCATTTGTCGGAAATACTGTAGTGTCCTGTACAAATGACAGAATAGTCGTATACGCGCGTGGCACTATCACGATGATCCATATTACCACGTCCGTAGTAGTCAATACTCACCTGAGAGTGTATTATGTAGATTAAGGGTTTCTGCAATTATTCGAATCATAATAACCTAATATTGAGTAATACCTTATTATTATACATATTTCCCTTCCAAAAATAAATAAAGGGAATGCCGAAATCCAAAAAGTTCATAACAGAATCAGCGAACTTCTTTGTGTGGAGTCCGGTCAAACCCTGGCGGTAGCCATGTTAAAAACTTAGTTTTTATTATTAGAGGACGCTTACGCGCGTAATCATTCCATATTTAGAATTCGCATTTCCTTATATGGTAGGATGAAAATCCCCCGTAAAATACCACAAAATTACGGCACACTGTAACTTTATTACGGTGACTGATGTATAATAATAGAATGGATAATAACATAACGTGAAGTAAATTATGGTGTATCTAACTTATTCTGTTTTGAGATCACATTGTTTACTAAATTACGTGTTTACAAATCAAAAGTTTGATGAATGTATCGTTTTATAAAAAGCAGATAAATCTTAATTATTGTAAACCAATTAAAAATAAATTCATATTGAGAAATGCGTATACGCCAAGAATCCGGCACCAGCACTTCCAACCCTTTTGCCCCTTCCATCCATCATCATAACCCAATTACAATTACCATTAACAATTACTATTCAATTACACTGCATCTGCATTTATGGAAGTGTCAAACACGTGCGTTATTGCCAGTCAGTAATTGGTGTGCCGTGTGTGAATTTGTGTGTGAAATTTAGTGGTGTATCTGGAATATATACTTTATAAATTAAAGCTTTATTTGATTTGCAGACCTCGAACCATAACCTAAACCCCGCCCTTAGCAACGAAACTGACCCGTACAGGTTACTAACGACAAGACCTTTTATGTACATCAATGATCCTTGTTATAGTAGAGCGCTACACAAAAGTAAAAATATTATCATTTTCCTTAATTTTTACTTATTTAAACAATTGAAAATATTTGTGGGGTTTTATCGAGGAAATGCGTGGAAAACTACTGCTAAATTGAAATTCTATGCATGTTATTTTACCGTTTTTTTTCCTCGAAAAATAGATTGACTGTAAACCCAAAAAAATCACATACTGATGACTAATAAATCAAAATAAATCGTTGACTGTTTTTAGCAAGAAATGTAGTCACTGCTATATACTCTTAACTGTGCGCACACGTGACTCACGAGTACCGTACACCTTACGTGCAGACACGCGTTTGCTAGGTCAATGATCAACTGTGAATGCTGCACGTGCGCATGTCAATAAACCTTTTCCCAGCAAATGGTCGTCAGTTGATTCTCAATATACGTATCACGTGACTAGGCTGGTGACACACAGACTCGCAGTGCATTCTTGTCAGTTAATATATCGTGACACGTTGCGCCATGGCCTCGGTAGAATCGGAAATACGTGAAGAAATCGATGACAACTTTCTCGTCTGTACGGTGTGTTCTGAGAGGTACCGTAATGCTAAGATTCTACCGTGTTTGCACAGCTTCTGTGAGCAGTGTATCGACAAACTTTTAGAGAAATCGGGAGGTAAGGGTATACCTTGTCCAGTGTGTAGACGAGTTCATGACCTTCCAGAAGGAGCCAGCAGTGTGCAGCCGAACATTTTTGTAAACGAGTTGGTCGTATTACTTGAAAAACGAGACAAAGAGACAAACGACGTTCAGAAATGCGGAGGGTGTCAGCAAGGGTCGGTAACCACATATTGTATTGATTGTGCTGTAGGACTGTGTGACAATTGTACTTTGCCACATAAACAACTTCCGTTTACTAAATCCCACGATGTGATGCCACTCCAAGCGTACGAAGCTACAAAGTCCACTGATATTGTTAGCATAAAAGACGAGCCGCCTGTCATCTGCAGCAATCACCATGGCAACCAGCTTAAATTCTATTGTGATACCTGTAATATTAAAATTTGCGCAGAATGTGCAGCGTTAAATCACCGACTACCCGAACACAATTACCGATATCTTAAGGACGCCACCAAGCAATACACCATTTATCTAACCAAGATGGCAGACATACTAGCAGAGAAAGAAAAAGATGCAAAAGAGAGCAAAAAGAAAGTACAGCATGTGACGGAATTGCTAGAAAATTGTTTTAGCGAGGAAGAACATAAACTAAATACTCGTATTGAGAGAGTGGTGGCGGAAATCACTGCTAAAATTCGTGAAAACGGGGCAGAGTTACTGCAAGAAATGAACAAGGTATTCAGTGAGAGAAAACAGAATTTGCATGCGCAAATGAAAGAACTGGAAATTGCAGAAAATGATGTGAAACATGCACGTGACTTTGCCACTAACCTGATGAATTATGGGAATGCTACACAACTGATGTTTACAAAGAAGGGGATGACGTCACAGATTAAGAAATTGATAAAACTAGAAACCAAACAAGATCCAACTGAACATGACTACATAGAGTTTCAAAGCTCTGATGACTTTTGTAAGACCAAAACCCTAGGAGTGATACTTCACAATAAATATAATTTCGAGATAAAAGATGTTCCAAAGTATGGTAGAATTGGAAGGGAATTATCCGTAACCTTAGCAGCAAGTGATGGAACTATGGTGAACTTTCTGCCTTCAAAACAGACAATCCAAGTCAAAATGAAAACTCCTTCCGATACGATAGAAGATGTGAAAGTGACTGAAAATAAAGACGGGACTTGTAGTCTGGCATATCAGGCTAAGGTAGAAGGGGTGCATGAAATGACAGTTTTAGTTAATAACAAATCGGTGCAGGGTTCACCTATTAAGATTAATGTAATTCCTAAGAAGGGGTTGATGGGTAATTATGGCAAATACAATAGACCTGACAGTGTCCTGATAACCAGTGATTAGAACGTATTAGTTTCTGATGGTGGAAATAATCGACTTCAATTACTGACCTTGGATGGAAAACATAAACGAATGATTCAATTCACTGGTTTCAGGGAACCATTTAATCCACGGTTTGCCGCAGAGTCACTGGATGGTAATTATTTCATAACAGACAGTAACAACAAACAAGTAGTTGTATGTAATAACAATTTTGAACTAATTAGATGTTTTGGCAATACGCAACTGACACACCCTATTGGTATTAGCATCAGCCCTGTGAATGAAAGGGTGTATGTTGTTGATCTAAAATCCAACTGTATGAGAATCTACAGCCAAGATGGGCAATATATTAAGTCATTCGGATCAGTGGGTGATTGGAATTGTCATTTTCAAAGTCCCTTTGGAATTACTACAGATAGTAAAGGTAATGTCATTGTGGCAGATCAATGCAACCGCCGCATACAAGTGCTGACTGGTGAAGGAGAATTTCTATTCAAGTTTGGAAGTCGTGGAAATTTTGGTACTCAACTACAGTGTCCTTTAGGTTTAGCTACTGATACAGATGGATATATGTACGTGAGTGAAAATGGTAATAATAGGGTTCAGAAGTATGACTCTCATGGTCAATTTGTATGTCATATTGATAGTCCTGCTGATGGGATGATGACTCCCCGTGGTATCTCTCTCACTAATGATAAACCATTTGGTAAGGTTGTAGTGGCTGATATTAAAAATAATTGTATTAAAATATTTGCACAGTAAGTATGTGCGTAACAATTCACAGTTCTGTGTAATTAACCTGGTATGTGTACGAATCGTAATGATTTCAGGAATTATTCCGAAATAATACAACAGTAATATACCTGCCAAGTCACCTGCGTTATGCTGATGTCATTTGCATTCTTCATAAAATCACATGTATTTCATGAAAGTGGGCAATAGTCCTGTAAAACGTTAATTCACGATCTTCAGTGAATTATGCCGATGGTCAATTATCTGCTTTTTAACAAATAGCCGATAATTAAAGGGCGGCAGTCGTCACGCTGCGCATGTGCGACATTTGTGTTGATAAAAATTGATTTCCCACAATCCATTGCGTTCTTCTACTGACAATCACAAGTATGAAGTTTGACCTGGGCGCGACCTTCACTAATTACCGCCGGTGTTTATATAGGACCATATATCTCGCGCATGCGTGGCGCGGCGGCACCGCCCTTCAAGTGATTGCAGTGCAGTGTTCATGTGAATGTGCTACCTCCGCTGTGATTGGTCATTCGTATTTGGTGTGTTTAAGCAGGTGGTGGAATGTTATATAATGGCATTACGATTTATTGTTGGCAGACTCCGTTTCAGTGTCCACGACAGCAGTACATGTAATTGATATTGAGTTTTTGTATGCAATCGATTGTAATTAATGGTTTTATTTTTCGATATGAGATGAACCCCGACAACCGCCTCAGGTGCATTCGACATGGCGGTGGGTACAAATTTCCAGAAATGTTTTCTCTTGGTGTCTTTATGTTTTTCTTCGTTGTAACCTATAATTAGGGTAAAAAAGTATTCGGTGTTTAGTGAATGTAAGAGGGGAAATTGTAATAAACGTGGGTAGCTTATTGGACAGCAACCACCGTGTACCGATAACCATGCGTGTATGAATCGAAGATGATTCGAAATTGTAGATATAATCACTGGATCAATAAAAAAAATGTTTCCACTGCTGATTGCATAAGTACCCTAAGTGAATGATGATTTGCTAAGCCAAGGAACCCTCCATTTGATGTATTTCACCAATAAACATTATAATTGCATGTTGTTTCTGTGGTATGCTTTTCAACACGTCGTTTTTGTATTTTGGTAATTAATCTTTTGAACGACTTGTACGCAAAAGCAAAAAAAATAGTGTGATTTTCTTTATTATTACATGTGACATTTCATAACAGAATGAAGAAGAAATAGAATAAAATATAGAGGTCATCGTTATCAAAATTGATTGACTGTGAACAAAACACGTCCGCATACTACTAATATGGAAACACAGAATCTTGTAAATGCTGCATATACTTTCAAATATGGACACGTGCATTCTAGTACATGTAATTTCTAAAAATAAATTGCTGGAAACTGGGTCTATTAACAATGCAAATTTGTATCATTAATTTCCAATGACCGAAATAAATAAGAAATGTAAATTAGCTAGTCTGCATATATTCAAATATGTACATTAAATCATTTGAATAATCCTGATTTAACGATTTTTTTTCTTTCGTTTGTTTTACTGAGGTTTTTGAAAGGTGACAGGTATACAGCAATTATATAAACCATAATTCCCTCAACCCTACATGTGCAACATATATCAATTTCGTTGTTCAGGATAGTTTCAATGTTGATTTTTGCTGTTTTCTCCGCTTTAACTGTTTTCACCAGCTCTTCGACCGGCCTTCCACAGTAGCTCACACAGGGCCCATAAAAATGCATGGTACAGTGGTGCGCGTCTTAGCGACGTAGATTGTTCCGTGACGTGGCTACGCCCCCGTGAATACACCGAATTATAGGAATTGCATACTGTTATACTGAAAATGCGTGACTTGTGGTGTAAGTATGTCCAGGATATAACATCAAACATGGTTTTATAAACTTAAGTTATACATCTACAAATATTAATAGTGGGGATATTTTTATGAAAAGTAATAAATGCAATCTTTACAGTAATTTTCTCCAGTACAGAACGGCACCATATATAAAAAATACACTCATAAAAGCGCATAAGAGAATTAGTTGTAATGCCTGAACAATTCTCACACTGGTGAATTCACACAATAAGGTTATGTAAATAGTGTATCAGAAAGTTCTCAAGAATTTAAGAAAGGAATTCCAATATATGTTGTATTCTACATGCGAGTACATAAGAGTGAGGGATGAACCAATAGAATAAAAACGTGACGGGGTATCAGAAACTGGACAGCAATATGAGAGCCGAACCAATAGAATAAAAACCTGATGGGGTATCAGAAACTGGACAGCAATATGAGGACTGAACCAATAGAATAAAAACGTGACGGGGTATCAGAAACTGGACAGCAATATGAGGGCTGAACCAATAGAATAAAAACCTGATGGGTATCAGGAAATGGACAGCAATATGAGGGCTGAACCAATAGAATAAAAACGTGACGGAGTATCAGAAACTGGACAGCAATATGAAGGCTGAACCAATAGAATAAAAACCTGATGGGTATCAGGAAATGGACAGCAATATGAGGGCTGAACCAATAGAATAAAAACGTGACGGGGTATCAGAAACTGGACAGCAATATGAGGGCTGAACCAATAGAATAAAAACGTGATGGGGTATCAGAAAATGGACAGCAATATGAGGGCTGAACCAATAGAATAAACACCTGATGGGTATCATAAAATGCAAACAAATTCATAATTCAAAAGACAAAAGAAATATATTGCATTAATGGTGACTAAAATGCTGAACATTTGACCACTTATTTGCTTTGACTTTTTTCTGGTTTATCATGCGCTACTTTCCAACAATGGGTTCAATGTATGGCTGCTTTCTTCAGTAACAAAATAGGGATCATTCCAGTACCTTCCTCAGCTGGCGCTTGAGAAAATATAGCCGTGCAAGTCCACTGAGCAATAGTTGGGGGGGAAGATCTTTTATATTGACTAGAACACCCGAAGTTCTTAAAGTTGCTATGGAGATGCCCCACTTGAGTGCTGTGATGTTCACATGTTGGAAGAATCAATTATCTAGATAAGGAGTGGATATACATCTCCAGTTGATGCAATATAGCCACTACTACCATAACACATTTTTGATACCATAAACGCAGTGATACAAGGTGGGTGTGACTACACTTAGAGCCCATTCAATCTCACGACATGCATGCAGTGGTGCATGGTAACACATGGTATTATTTTGGGCAAACATGTTGAGTTACCATGTCAAGAGTAGCATTACTACAGTAACATGGTCACACAACTTTCCAGTGACAGTTTATTGCATATTGATGCCCCTGTGAGTATGAATATGTAATTGTTGACAATGGCGGTGAGGGCAATGGTGAATTATCATTGACTGCCTTGACTCCCTTGAAATCATTTGTAACAGAATGTAAGCAAAACTTAATCAATAAAATCTGGGTTAGGCAGAAATCATCAGTTTGTCGTAGGACGTAGACATGTGGTGGGTGTATGTAGCGGAGTAGTATGCAGACACAGCCGACGAAAGAAGTCTCACTAAAAATAGATAGTAACAGCTCAATTGCAATTGCAATGGGCACTATACCCACCAGTCACTGGAAATCATAGTTTGTAAAGATATACATTTCATGAGTTACACTTTGAAGGTCGATATGTAATGGAAACTCAAGTATTACATTGACTCACTGGTAGGTGCCATGGCGTTATCCAGGCATTGACAATTAGTGATGAACTCGCTGTTTGAATCAGACTCCTGAAGACGAATTGAAGCATTTTGTGTTTAAGCATTGAGATACCTCTTGCAACCAAACCTCGCATAAACCACATTCAATGACATTGTTGTCATCGCCTAAGCTCCCTCCTATCATAATCCAAGGTTCACCCATTACCAAATATGGTAGGATCATTGTCTGAATCTGTGATTACACTTTTTGAGACTTAATTCATTTTTTCTCTCCAAGAAATACAGCTAATAATGCCAATTTGATAAATGTGTTTTCGCATGTGTTTAGTAAGATTTGAAACTGGAATGCAAATGTGATCAACATGAAAGAACCTGTATAAAAAGTTCTCCCTTGCCATCACAACAAAATAGGAGCTGAATATAAAAATATTGGGAGTGCAGGGAAGAAAGCTTTATTTTACTGAGAATACATTTTAATGTTCTTGTATCAAATGTTCCTCACTTGTAATGTGGTTAGTCATCACATACTGTACACCTCAGATTCATGTGAGTGGTCATATAAAAGATATTCTCATTTTTTTTTATTTTATCCAATTATAATTGTGCTAAAGACCCGTCTGAAAAAACTCCACGTCAAGGTTTGACTCGTTGGTCGGTGCTGATGATAGTAACAATTTTTGTGCTAACAATATTGTAGAATGGATCTTCTAGAATATCCCTAGTTTACCGGGACGTTTTTATAACATGTTGTTTCCATTTAACGAGATCATATTTCTCATTCTAATTATCTATTCTCCTAATATATGTTTATTTTTCTCGTTATAGCGCGATTCTTGTTATGGATGTTAATCTCGGCATTTCCATCAATACCATCTTTCAGATTCGTGTTGTTTAAATACTTGAAATGAATCAAATTGATATTTATAAAAACGATTACATATCAAATTATTCGACTGCCAAGAGGTATATCTGCACACTTACTCACATCCTGTGCTGTTTGATCATGTAAATTGTACTCAAAAACAACAACAAAACGGTTTAACCAAATGCAGATTATACGAAATTACATACTATTATTAAGTAGTATAATGTTAACACGTAAAAAATAAAAATTATCAAATGAACACATCATCTCTAGGTTCAAAAATTAGATGGAAATGATATGCATACATATTAAATTATAGAAGTTGTCAGACACATCCGGGTATTTCCATTGTCTTCCATTTTAAACACCAGCACGTTCTTATATCTCCTGGCATTTGAATCAAAAATAAACATTTTACAGTGGGAACTAAACCCACTACTGACCTATGACACACTTTCTGCATGACGGCGAATGAAGAAAAAATTATCACAAGCAGACTCAGACTGAGTTTTAAGTAACATATTTATCATACCTGTACCATTTGTATTCAGATTCGTATTAATTAAATACTAAGAATGAAACAAATTTATTTTTATCAAAACGCGTTCATATAAAATTAGATCACTGTATCTCGGATAGAACACTGTTATTCGACTTTCCAGATGTCTGTCTTCATACTTATTCACAGCCTGTGCCCTGCTATTATGTAAATTTTACTTAAAAACAATGAAACAGTGGAAACAAATAATAGTTTCACAAAATTGCACACTAATATCAAATAACATGCAACCACGTGAAAACAAGGTCTTTCAAATGAACACGTCACCACTAGGGTCATAAATTAGATGCAAATGATATGCATACATATTAAGTGATAGAAATTGTCAGACACACCCGGGTAATTTCCCATTTTGAACGCCCACATGTTCTTGGTATTTGCAACAAAAATACATATTTAAATGTGGTAAATTAATCCCCTACCGACCAAGGACGCACTCTCTGTCTGTCGACGAAAGGGAAAGCAGTCCTCACAAGCAGACCCATTTGTAAGTAACATATTTTAATACTCACATGTTGTTTTTGTAGTCGTATTTTTTAACTACTCAGAATGAATCAAATTGATATTTATCAAATCGTTTAATAAACAAATTATACCACCTGATCGCGGGTAGAACACTGCTATTCGGCTGCCAAGTGGTCTGATTACACACATTCACGTAAATAACAAAATCGTTAAGATGAACACGTCATCACTATACATACATACCACATGACAGAAGTTGCCATACACATCAAGTTGGTCTTTCATGACACAGTTCACAATCAAATCAAATAAGTCATTAGCAAATATTATATAATGACAGCAGCAGTTATAAATACACTGGATGTAAATTGTCTCTGATGCACTGCAAGAATAAAGACTTGTTTATTATAATAATGTCTAAAAATAACAATGCCAACATATGGCTATAGGAATTTGTGTATTAATGTCATATTACAATACAACATAACACAATACTTCAGTTCTTTCATTATTTTTTCCACGATAGCGAGATGGCTAGTTACACAGCAATGATGGTAATATGTGTTGTGTTACTCCTGGTCACAGATATAAAGGTACAGTTTTTTATATGCTATCCATCCATCCATACACACATTTATGTATCATATACATGTTACATACGTGACCTACTCTTGTAGTCACATATGACAAAAAACAATATAATAAATTATTTACCACATATCGTCATATTAAAAACAACATGTATCTAAATAATTATGTAAATTAAATTAAATCAAATACTTAATGTCATATCTAAATAACACAACAATGAGAAATCTGACAATACTCATAGAATATTTTATAGTTTTTCTTTCATGCTCTACTATCTCTATAAATTATTCAATAATCATTCAGTGAGATCAGGGAGCTGTAATGAGAAGGAGACTGGATCAATTCTAATCCCCATTAACGCCCTTTGTTTTAAAGACTGTAATCCCTTATAAAACCAGTGTGTACGATTCCTTTGTCCCGTATGACCGACGCCGCGGAGAACGTCCCTGATTTCACGCCCACTGAACTGAATAGCACTTGACGAGTAATATGCTTAGTGCGCAGTTAGGGTTGAAGGTTATCACTCATGCGCATTCAGTTTTTTTTATGTTTCGTGAAGTGCCGTCTGTATTGCTCCAAGAAGTGTGAAAATCGGATTATTTTAAGGTAAGATATGTCAATTTAACCTGTTTTTCAGACCACACGAATGACCTCAAGTAAAAGTTTTCTTTCGTGCGAAGTTTTGTAGTCCTCCCGAATTTATTTAGTTCAAAAGAAAGCTTGATATGTGTACTTTTTGACTATGTGAATCACCAGGTGGCCACACGGAGGCCATTTTTGAAAACATATTTTCAATCAACCGTGTTTTAACCTTCTCATAATCTCCATAGCAAAACGTTGTTATTCTCGTCCTTTCGTTAAAAAATGTGGCTCTAGAAAACGTTTATTTACAAGCTAGATTTTGGGTTCCTACTAAATGTTTTTAGTTCAAAATAAAGTTTGCGATGTCTTCTTTTCGACTGGCTTTGTTTCCAGTACCAAACGCAATGGCCAAATTTGATAATGCTGTTTTAATTTCGCTTGTTTTCACTGTATCGAGGAAGTGGGGGTTCCATAGCAAGGCGTTGTTATTCTCGCCTTTTTGTTAGGAAATTTGGGTCTAGAAAACGTTTATTTACAAGCAAGGTTTTGGGTTCTTACTAAACGTATTTAGTTCAAAATAAAGCTTATGATGTCATCTTTCCGACTGGCTTTGTTTCCAGTACAAAAAACAAGGGCCAAATTTAAAAATATTTTTTAAATTGCGCTTGTTTTCACATCAGGTAGCTGCAAATAAAATTGATTGTACTCGTTCAAGCAGTTGCATGAAACAGTTATTGAGTCACACTCCCACGTTCATTCAATTAATCAGTGTCAAGACTTAAATTATTTGTATGCGGATCAGAAAAATATTTTTTTTCAAAAGAAGAACTTTTGATAATAGAAGGGTTGGAATGTGGTAGTGTTTGTTTCTAATGTTCTTGTTTAATTTTTTTCTTTTAGAGTTATTTGCCATGGACAGCCATGAAGAAAATTTAAAGAAGAAATGCAGACTTTGTTGTATAGATATTGCATTAATTGATGGTAGACAACCTCTTCTAAAAAACAGCTATTCTTCAATGATTTTTTCAGAAGCCTTAATATTGAAGTATTTGATGAAGACTCCTCAATCTACCCGCCATACATTTGTCTTTCATGCTCAAAGAAATTGAAACGTTGGAATGACAAAAAGAAACGCAGAGTTGTCAAAAATATATTAAATATCAATCCTCCAGTATTTCGGGAACATTCAGATCAGTGCAATTTATGTGCTAAAGAAGAACAGAGATTCTGTGTGGATGACTTGAGTGGTCTCCTCAGTGATGGTGCAAAACTTGCCAAAGAATATGGCTACCACGTAACATCTGAAAGTGCATTGATAGTTTGTGTGAAGACCTCAAATGAAGGGAGAGTTGTTTCTCATCGGTTGGAAATTCATCAAAATGGAAATTGGACATTGGAAGTTCACGACCGAATAATCATGAATAATCCAGTTATTAGTGATGCCCCTGCTATCCGAGACCAGAAATCCTGCCTTTCATTATTACAGGCAGTACATGCAAGCTTGGTTTGTCCAGGCAATAAAGGGTTTTCATCACTTTGCCGAGAAAAGTCACAATCTTCTGTACTGCCAGCTGTTTTTCTGAATAAAGAAGGTGGAATAATAACATATGAAGAAAACGTAATGGGCGTCAGCACTGTAAGACATGCAAAATGTGAGCTACTTATATCAACTGGCGACAGGTGCTCAGTCTGTTCTGTTTATAGAGAAGATTTGTCATCTGTGGTATCCAAGAACAAGCTGAAGACTGAGACTAAAAAAGCAAGAACTCGTAATGATCTCCTGACACGAAAGGAACTAGAAAAGAAGGCAAGAAAACTGAACATAGAAAAAGAAGAAACAAAGAGAAAATTAAAGTGCCTTAAAGAAAAAGTGCAAGAGTTTTTGGAGACAAGTGGAGAGTTACTTGATGATGAAATGTCGTCTTCTTTTGCTAATATTATGGAAGAAAAAGAGAAAGAAATTGAAACAACATATGAAAAAAGTAGCCCACAATATTTGTTTTGGCAACAGCAAACGGAAATGGCAGGCAAACCAAAAAACACACAGACGATGGCACCCATTCATGATTAAATGGTGCATTGCATGCAAAATCTCCAGCTGCCTACAGAATGATAAGAGGCTCAAATTACCTGATACTGCCACATGAATGTACTTTAGTAGATTACAAACAGTTCACATCTGCGACACATGGTGTGAATGCTGATATCCTACTAAGAATTAAGAAAGATGTTCAGTTTGCTAAATTACCGGACTTTAAAAAGAATGTTAGCCTAGTCTTTGATGAAATGAAAATAAAATCAGGACTTGTCTATTAAAAATCATCAGGAAAATTAGTTGGGTTTTGTAATTTGGAAGAGGTCAACGAAGAAATTGAACAGTGCCTTAAACAAATCAAGGAAGATACCACTGAAAATCGAGAGCCCCCTCTTGCTACCCATGTACTGGCTTTGATGGTCAGAGGTATTTTCTTACCTCTGAAAGAAGTATTTTCATGGTATCCATGTGCTGGATTTAACCGCTACCAGCTATAATGGGTGGTATGGGAGGGGATTTATGTGCTGGAAATGGCAGGATTCCAGATTAGAGCGCTTGTGTCCGATGAGGCTTCTCCAAACCGTCGGTTTTATCGCCTACACAAGGACAGTGACAGTGAAGATGAAATAACATATTACACAGACAACCCATTGAACCGAAGTCGTAAAGTATATTTTGTGTGTGACGTGCCACACCTGATAAAAACAACAAGAAACAACTGGGAAAATTCAGGTTGGCACAATAAGACAAGAAATATACATGTAAGTATAAACAGGCAGCCTGGTATTACAAGCATATTGTATTTTGAACACATAGTTTGTTCAGATTTATTATAAAAAATTGCTAATGTAATGTAATTTTTCAACACAAATTATAATATCAGTGTCAAAACATTTCATGGAGGCAATTGGTTGATTTGGTGGAGGGAGATATTGGCATAACTGGCACCAGTGGTATTGCCCACCTGAGACGTCTTCCAAAAATTACAAATGACCATGTTTATCTGACACCATCATCACGAATGAGAGTGAAGCTCGCAGCACAGGTGAATATCATTAATCACTACATGTATTTCAGGCTAAATACTGGTTTGACTACTTATAGTTGCTAGTTATGTTTAAGCAGTGTATGTCACTGATCATATTAATTTATATCATATTTTTTGTAGGTACTCAGTGACACTGTGGCAAAGGCTTTTGCATCCCAAGGCAAGCACAACACAAAATCCACAGAGAAGTTTATATCCATGTTTGACAATTTGTTTGATTGCCTTAACGTCTCTAGAAGAGGTCAAAGTATAAGAAATAGAAAACCTGGATTAGAGCCTTACTGCAGGCATGATGATTGGCGATTTAAGGTATGCCCCATTTTTTTAGGAACATTTATTTTTCTTTCTAACAATTTGATCAGGGAGCTCCCTGGTTTGATAATTGATTAAATTGGGGAGTTTTACAAATGTACTTTTGTTTTTTTTCTTTCGTCACAATAAATCATAATAGTTGAATAGGGTATCTTGTGTTGTGTTTTTTAAAATAATTATGGGACTGTAACAATTCTCTATAATATAAGAATCTTTATTTTACAACAATGAGATATTGTAAGGCCAGACTTTTTTTATTCCTTGTTTCGCGAGTTTTTATAAGGCAATTTCTTTGAGGAGGCCGAAAAAAAATTAATTCTTTTTTTTTCCATTAGATTTGTGTGATTCTCAAAGAATTGTAAGTGAGATCATTGATCGGAATGAAGAAATGAAATACAATTTTATTCCATGTATAAACTTGTTTCTCATCTGCGCGAGACTTCGGCACTTTGATCATGATACTCCCACGATTTGTTATGCTGTGGGCAGTAAAAAATATTAAGATAAAACTAATATTTTTTTAGCATTTTTTTGCGTTTACAAGTCGGCGGGCGCGAGAAATTACGTTGAAATAAAATTATAATTTTATTTTATTTTCGGCTCCTGTTCATTCAGCGGGTTCGCGGAACAAGGGATAATAAATGTCTGGCCTAACCAAGATGTGACAAAAAATGGACATATGTACTTCATTTCAAGCTTTAATACTTTACCCATTGTACATGCTATTTGTCTACTTGTTTTATATAAAGACTGGTAAAATATTTAGTACTTGTTGATTTGTTTTCAGTGGCTCATCAAAGATGAATTTTTGGCGTTCCTGAGTGAGTGGGAGACAGAATGCTTATCAACTACAAACATGAGCATGGCAGAGAAGCGAAACATGTGTCTCAGTAGAGAGACCTTAGAAGGCTACAGAATTACAGGTTAGTGCTTTTTTTGACAGAATATACAGCCAGTATATAATGAATATAAAAATAAATCTAGCCATTAAAAGTAACTACTAGTTTTCATAACCAATACTTCATAATAAGGTTTTGTAGAATTTCATATTTACATATTTGTGTCTTTCTTTTATTTTATAGTTAATTCTTTTGTTGAGTTAGTACCAGAATTACTGCAAATTGATGGGGTCGAGTATCTTCGGAGCGAAAAGTGTTGTCAAGATTTCCTCGAGGAATATTTCTCCAAGCAACGAGGTTGTGTTGGCAGAAATGACAACCCAACTGTACCAGAGTTTGCCAGGAATTGGTTATCGCTGTATGTTGCTGGAACAGGGAACTGTACCAACATAAGGGAAGATGATACTCAAGACTTAGTAGAGCCAATGGAACGACGAAACAGAAGGGTGGAATGAATCTTCATGAGGGAGTAGTAGTCAAAATAGAAAATATGGGGATAGGGGGGTTCAGTAGCTAAAATATAAAGTAATCACAATTCTTAATTTATTAGTGTTGATTTCAGTACTGATTGAAGTTATAGATGTTCAACCAGAGATTATTTACAAGTATTTTTATGGGGGTACATGTGGTTTTATGGGGGGTAGCAGCTAAAGTGAAAGTTATTTACAAGTATTTTTTTATAAGGTTACTTATATTTATGACAATACTGACCAAAGTTGGGGGTGCTCATTGGATACAAGTATTTTCACAAGTCGGGTAGAAAAGCAACTGTACAGATTTTTATCAAATTTTCTTTGTATTTATTAATAAAAATGAATTGCACAGTTGATAGTGAATATACATTTACACTGATGGATGAGTTACAAGAGGGAGTGAGTAATCAATAGTCCCCCAAAACTGAACACTAGCTGTAATTACAAAACATACTAGGACTTCACTCTAACCCTTTAATTTTGAATCATCAAAAGAAATCATTAAAATTACATTCTCAATATTAGGCATAATTGATAATTCATTTTTTCAGTTGTTTTCTTAGTGATTTCTCTCCCTTTTTAGATATTTTTTATTGTAGTCGTATGTCAACATAGCACTCCAAAATTCTCAAAAATAATGAGGAAGCTGTACATTTCTCTACAGACTAAGTCCGTAAATACCATCCACTAGTAACTGAAGATGATTTCTGCAGTTCCTCCAATAATTTATCACGTAGACTTTGGTCCTTGTATTTCTTTGCCAAGCTTGTATGTAAATAATATCTAGCAACATTTTCTAAACGCCTGAAAAATAAATACGCTTCACTATTTACATGAAACAACCCACCCCTGTCTACTTTATTGATCCAGTCCTTGGTATAGTTCAGGAATGACATGCTGTCACAATCGCTTCCTTTCCATGAAATTAATATTGGTAAAAAGAACTGAGCGAACTTGCTATTTGGAAATCTCCTATAAAATCTAATTAGTTTATGTTGAACAAACCCAGCTACATATCTCAAAACTTGCTCCTCGTCTTGTGTGAGTTTTTCATTTTTCTCTTGTTCCAAACTCTGGTGGTCAATTTCATTCGATCTAGCTGCCAGTAACAGTTTTGATAATTCTACAAGAAGAAATTGCCCTAGAAATATATTTGCCGAATTTGAAATTGTTAATGTGTAAAAAAAATCATTAAAAATGTTGTTGACTGACTGACTCAACCTTAGCTGATGAAATGTATTAAGGTAGAGATGCAGTTTATTTGTGAATTTCAATCAAAAATAGTTTTTTTCGTTTTTTATACAGATTTTTATCTAAAGAACATTCTGTGAAAATTTGACCAATGAAATCTTATTGGAACACCGTTAAAATTGCTGTTTATTTTCTGGCTAAAAATAAAAAAACACTCACACGTGGCAATGTTTATGTACAATTGCCTAATTTGCACGAGTAACCAAATAACAGGACCTTTGATTGACAATATGCAAATCGAGATTGTACGGGTCATACTTCATTCAATTCACGCGCATGTGCAATTATTCTCAAATCAGTTCTCGCTCGCTAGCAAACCAAACATTATATTTCCTCAGCGTTTTTTTCCTAATTTTTATCATTACATTATGCGTGGTGTGAAAAGAAAGAGAGGTAGAAAAAAGATTCAGATGATTTCTATGTCGGAAGAGGCAAAAGCTACACTGAAGGCATCAGCCCACCGAACGAAAAACAAAATCGATGTGAGCGTCCAAACATAACTTTCCCTGAAGGCATGAATCCGAGTTTCTGATTGAATGAGAGATTTTATTTTTAAATAATTGTTCTCAAAATATAAACTGAGCATGTGAAGAATAATTTAACATTGTTTACAGTGATAACTGCTCATTGTCGAAACGAAGCTTACCCATTCACGCTAGTCACAATGAACATCAATCATACTCTTGAATATGCGTCAATGACTACGGTAAAACTTAGACTCTATTTTAGGCATCAGGAATGATTGAAATGTCTGAAAATGACGCCAAAATACACCTTAAAAGTCCCATTTTATTTTATTTTCTAAATCCTATCCCGAATTTACGGCAGATTCTGGTCCCTCAAATAAGGGACACGTGAGCTTTGATTCTAACCGGATATATTGCACTGGGTCGGGGAGATACACATTTTTGTGTATCTTTTGTCCAATGGGTACCTGTACTTCGATCATTCGCAAGTTTTGCTAGGTGGTGCGAGACAGCTTTGTTTGCAATCGGACGAACTTCGATTAATTCAATGAAGCAAACAACTGACAATGCTAAAATAAATTACAGAGGTACGCTAAAATTAATTGAAAACAACCATATAATTTCAATGAAAAATAACTCACAGAGAGAGGTAACTTCATACATTACGGTAACAACTCTTTTGACGCGCTGACCGCTTCTCCGCGTCTGATGTTTTGTTTTCCTTGTCATAATACTTACTGATTGATGATTTTGTTTTGATTTTTGAGTTTTTTAGCCTGCAACTCGGCCACGACCTTTGCTTTTTCCGTGAAAAATGGGGAAGTTTACGTCAATTTGACGGACATTCCATTTTTTTAAACTAACGAAGCACACTGTTTAGCACTCATATTTTTTCATTTGCCGATTTCTATTTAGAAAAATTCGACAGCTCGAAAATGCACCTTAATTTTGCACTCTTAAAACATGTCAGATTTCCAACACTAATTATTTAAAACCGGTCGAAATTTTAAAACTTTTACGTTAGGAGCTGGAGCTCTCTTCTTGCAGGCGACCGTCGCCGGTAGTACAACAGCATGTTTTGAACGTACATCCGTGCGCTGATTGTCTGCGACTGTCTTAGAAAAACCCTGAATAAGGCGTTGCCAAAATCGGAAAAAATTAAAAAAATACCTTCTTAAAAAACGAACAGAATTCAAATATTTCTTTTAACAAAGATGTTGCAGTGGGAAAAATTGGATTGGAAACGATGAACAAAATTTCTGTGCCTCGCCTTTCGATTCTAGGATTACGCGATTATTCATTATTGTGCGTTCGCTTCCTGGAGTTGGTTCTCAATACTACATACAAATCATCAAGGATAAATAATTTAATATCCCACTTTGTACTCTTCACGGTAAACCATAGGCTCTGAAATACTCGTAGATTTTTTATTGAAAATACATCGAAGAGAAGCCATGATGTTTTGATCGTGATAAAAGGTCACCTTCCTCGGACCGCCCCCAGTTTAATAATTCCTGAGATGACGTCATATTTACTGGGCATTGCCACGTGTTTTTACCGACCCCATCAAAACACTGGTATGAATGACGTGTTTCTGATTTATATATTCAAGAGCAGTTATTCTGGTCCAACGATTTTACATAAAATGTCTATGTCTATACGTTAACTTTCAATTTCAATAGTCTAGAAAGTATGACAAAGTATTACAAAGCAGTAATTCCCGGTTTAACGCGCAAATATGCAAATTAGCTATTTTCTCGTCTTCTATTTTTGGTGAATTCTTGGGTTTTAAATTAAAATAGCTGATAAACGCTTCGGCCATTTGCCTCAAAATTTTCACACATTATTGACAAGGTGTTCCCCCTTCAAAATGCGTCCGGACAGTTTATTACGGCGAGTGGAACAAAAATAACAAGTCCGCAATTAACATGGATATATAAATTATGCAAAAATAGAAAAGAGTAAACTTTGAGGTCATGCTGTGTGACTTTGCAAGCCGTTAAAGAGATGAGTGGACGCATTTGAATTACCGTATTACCCCGGGCACGCGCCCCTCCCTGGGCAAGCGCCCACCCCCCTATTTTCACAAAAGTTACATGTTCGGGACATCCTGGTTAAACGCCCATGGTAATTTTTAGCCAAGAATGGGATCAACAATAAAGTATTATTTGTCAAAAACGAACGCGTTTGAATTATTTAAATAGTGTGTTTGTTATGGTAGTTCTCTTTTGGGATTGTGTGGTGGCCCTGAAAAGGGCCGTTTTGTTTGTATTTTTACGTAAAAACTCATTGGAACTTAACGGCGTGAGATGAACCACGCAGCATGTGGCGCATACATACGTTCTGCTTTTTCTTCACTCACGTAGAGGTCAAAATACGCGTTCTATTTTTACGCGTTAAGTTTGGCTCTTCCGTTTCACCCCCTCCGTTCTACTTTCGCAGCCTAATCGCAGGTTTTTCAAAAGACGTCGAAAAAAACACAAGAATTAGTAGAAATGTTCCTGTTTTGGGCGGATTATTGATAGAAAATAATGTCTTTATTACAAAAATGCTGAAAAACCGTGAGTTTTTGCCTTAGTTATTTTTTTATTGGCGAAAAACTGCGAACTCGGCAAATTTGGTTGCACAACTTCCGCTTCCCTTTATCATATACACCCAGCGACACCGGTGCCAGCTGACTGCGAACAGGAGCTAGCACTTTTGAGACATCACGTCGTAAACTTGCTACTTTCTTTCCATCCTTCATCACAGCTATGGCATTACGGTCATGTGGATTATTTTTCTGTCGTTGAAGAAAAAACATTTTGCCGACCTCAAGCCCATTACAATAACCATAAAGAGGCATGCCGACGATGGGAACTTGTTGCATCATCGTTATTTTTGTGCTGTGTGTGGGTGCGTGAATAAATCATGTTAATGAGGTCGACCAGAGTTTATTTTCAGTCTGTTTTTTATGTATCGCCATTTGGATATGTTTATGTATTCACAATAGTTTGTAAACATTTCACTTCAGTAATAAAAGGTTTATTTGTTTCATAACCCTGTCTGCTATTCTTCAGTAATTACGATGCGATGTATCAATACGTGCGTGAACAAAATTATGCTAATGAGGTCATCGCCATCTTGGATTACAAGCGGTAGTTTTTCCCGGCCGTTTCGAGTTGCACTGATCACGGTTACTAACAATGTAACCGTGCATTGATTACAATACTTACCATACGTTGTAGCCAATTTCAGTGAGTAATACAACTTCATTCGCTGACATAAAACAAGTTTTATTCTTGAAATTCGACCCTGTGTCTTAGTGTTCCCACAGTTCTTGACCGAGTGCTCACGTTTATTGAAACCTCGCATAAATCAAGAAATAAGTACGTGTACACAGTGTACGAAAGCATTCCTTTATTTGACCTTATCATACGATCACAAAAACAACTTTTTAAAATCTTTTTTGGGGTGGTCCTCGGGTAAGCGCCCACCCCCAATTTTTCACGATTTTGTACGTTCAGGCCCCTGGGCGCGTGCCCGGGGTAATACGGTAGTAGTATACCAAGGTATCCAGTGATGTAATTTTACCCACAAACGGACTTGAAGTTTTTAAGCTAATTTTTTTTAAACCACTTTTGTCCAAAAAAGAATATTTTTGACCCAAAATCAAAAACGCATTCTGGATATTTAAAATAATGACAAGTTTTACAAAGTTTGTATAATAAGCTTTCAGAAAATATATAACATGTTGGATATATAATACCATCTTCATTGTCTAATTACTCAATTAAAAAGCAAGCCAAATAAACTGCATCTCTATCTTAAATGAGTCTGCAGTAATCTCCTTTGTATCAGTTTGTTAGACATCTGGGAAATTGCTTGTGAATGTCTTTCGTTATTTTATGAATTCTAAAACTGGTTCTAGTTCTTTGACCTCTTCATTCAGTAAGAGTATTTTGTTACTCAGCAGTTTATCTGCAGCTGCACTAAGAAAGCAGGTACTTTTCTCTTTGGCATCAGATATGCTGAATGTTGACTGACAAACAACTGGAAAAAACTAACAGAAAAAAACAAACATATTTCATCCATCATAAATTGTAGAATAAATAAACCGTATAACAATGTTTCAACTGTGTACAAAGACGTACTGGTAGCTCATTTCAATAGTAATAAATCTCTCTGATTAAATATTCAAATATAATATAAATAACCTACCTTTATTAATCTTTCTTTTGGTGTTGCTGTTTTGTTTGGGGACTCGATCACCAACTTCACCTATTTTGGCGCGATCGGCAGTACTGTAATCGCCAATCCCTAAGAGAACAAAAATCGGATACAAAATCAAAAAGAGATCAAACAATATAAAAAACACAACCTGAGAATTATTTGTAATTAAAACAGATATGACTGAAATAGCAATTCAATAGTGTATACACACCTAAACATATTTTACAGAACCAGTCACCAGCAGAGATATGCAAACATTTCCATTGTTTCTTAGCCATCACAGTAGCAGTACATATCTGTCTCCAAAAACTCTTCTTCAATGAATAAAGAATCATCCACATCATTGCTTTGTTGAGAAGACTCGTAAATATTTCTACCGTTGTGTGTTGACGTCGACGCCATTTTTAATTACAAAACGTTTGACGGAAATCTCCGAACTTAGCCGATGACGCGCCGAGCAGCGCTAATAAATTATCCATGAACCATAATCCACGTAACCCCCTACTCGAAAACAGGGGTGGAAACCGCTACATAAACTTTCGTTATCGCAAAGTAAATAGCGGTGTCCATCATATCAACAAAGGGGATAGCTTGGTCCAGTCTCCTTCTCATTACAGCTCCCCGATGAGATAAATAAAAAAAAAACTGTCAAAAAGGAAGTTCAATGTTGCAACTGTCGCAATGTTGAAAATCATCATTATTTTTGTGAACTGTAATTAACACATGCAAGCTGATATATAGATAAAAAAATAACTCATCTAAAATGTATTCCAGGTAAATTTTACACAGACAACTAGGTACTAGGTTGGCTTATGTATATAAATGATATACTGCATGAATCAAATGTACTTTACATATATGTGAAGATGAATATGGTGTGGGTAATAATGATCAAAATAAGTTTCGGAAAGGGCCCATTGGCGATGCCCCCCCCCCCAATATGTAAATGTTCGCGCTAAGTATACCACAAGTGAGCAAATTGATTTTGATTTGATTGTGCGCATTACAAAGAAAATAATTAGAATTAGTACATGATTTATATAAAACTCTTGACATTCCTGTATTGTGGAGAATACAATAAATTGAAGCTGCAGGGCAACTTTTCTGAAATAATAGAAAATTGAATAAAATTGTAACATACGTTAGTACGTTACTGCGAAGAATCAAAATTGCGAGTTTCTTGGATTGTTATGACAGATGTTAACAATGTATTTAGTTTACTTTACACCCAATCTAGCTGGAAAGGTTTCTCTATGGAGAATTAAAAAGTTTCCATCCTTTCGTAATACATTGTTGGTAATGTATTAACATTTACATATCTTAATATTCATATAAACAGGCTCAGGATCCAGATCTTCGACCACAAGGTTAGTATTCATTATACCGTGTAACCCCAATCTTATCACTCGCAGTAAATCAATGCATAATCCAGTTTTAAAGGCATTGAATGTGTTTAGAATCACATAAAAGTTTAAGGTTTGTGCTCCCTTATCAGTTTCTCTGATTATGCAAACGAAGATGTCCAATCTTGCAGTACAACGACCATTTGCTTACATTTTGAAATGAATTTAGTTGTCATTGAAATTTTAGTTTTGTTTATTTATTGGTAATTTAATACATTACAATTTATAATTTAAGGAAAATTGTTAAGAGAGGTTAATCTGCAGGCAAAGACTTATAGATGCGATTTGTGATTAAATCTGGATTTGGTTTCCATAAAAGCAAATTTGATTCCTACCATTTGTTGTTGCCAAACCACTCATACAGTCGAATATTCATGATTTTGTTAAAAAGGAATGTACCTAATATTTTTTTGTCTGGTTGCCATGAAAACATTCATTTTAGAAATGATTTATCACCGACAATTTAAAACGTTTTAGTCGAATTTACATTACTTTTATTACCAAACGCTTCAGCGTGGTATTAAGAGTTTGTTTTCAGGGGTGGGTGATACCAAGGTGGGAAATGGATGCACATATGGGGTTAATTCCTTGAATTGCAATATAGAGGGTTCAGGCTGAAATAGAATATATAGTGTTTTCATGTTTCGTCTGATATTTCTGTGGTATTCTGCTGCTGTAAGTAATGCACGATTAGTTCCGAAATTCAGTATATTGTGTGTATTCCAGGGTTATTCGTTTTTTGCTGAAAACACCCCTATTTTTTAGTGGCAGAGTCGAATAGTCTCACTCCCACTGGGAAATCTGCATTGTTGCTTGAATGTGAGCTAATTAAACACATTTTCCAGACCGGCGAAAGAATATGCAACAGCCAATTTTAACAGCCTGTCACATGATTTTACTCTGAATGTCAACATGAAAGAGGCTAGTCCATTTTACGCAGGAGTAATTGGGAGTAGGATATGTGAGGGATAGTATCAACAGAGATGTGTATAGTGAAAAGTAATATCTATCCTTCATTTGCATCTCTGAGCATTTCTGTTTTAGTAAATTGGTTTGAAAATGTTGAACTTGCATGATTTGCAATGTGTTTTTTTTTTACTGGGACTCCCCTATTGATCGAATCCCGGGTTTGAACGAGAACGGTACACCGCGTGATTCGTTTGAATACAATGCTGATGGCAAACATGCCGTGTTACTGCGGTACTCCACTGACGGAATGACTTACGAGTACTGCATGCTACAAATTCGCTTGTGATGTTGCTTGTTAGCCATGGATTAAATGAATCTTGATTACCAGTCAAATGTTGCTCATTTGACGTTGGTAATCTTTATTTGGAACTGAGTAACTTCCTGGTACTTCGTACTATGATAAAAGTCAGTCAACATACACCAAGTTCTCTCAATCGTAGTATTCCATGTGATGTACACCTAATATGCCAAAAATGTTGCTGAACGATTTGAACTGAATAAAAATAGCAGACGAAAATTTGTTTACAAAATCAAAATACTTCGGTTGCCAATGAAAACCGGTAAAAAACAAGCAATATGTTTTCGGCTGTTATCATGGAAGTACATGAACGTGAAGCTAACGTCTGTTTATAACTAAAACCGGGCACCTTATACGAGGTTCGCAAAATAACATGGCAGTCATTAGAAGTCACTTTATTTTATTGTTAGGACGTATTCAGCCGGTAAATGTATTATTTCCAACCGTTTTGCGATAGTATTTTCTAGATTGGAGGCAGCATTTACATTTTATTCAAAGTTCAAAGCTGCGTTGGGATTACGTTGACAGTGTAACAATGTCGGCGCCGGTGATCTCTTACCAGTGCGCAACGCAGCCAAAATAAAAGGCATGATCATTTGGGCACTGCTATTACAAGACTGGTAGGAGGCAATAAATTTGGCGAAAGTATTCAAAAAACAGATTTTGGCTGTTGCCATGGTAGCGGTGGGTCAGGATTGTTTTTCCAATTAGTGATGGTACGACCTGCATGTCAAGTATGAACAAAATCAGCCAAGCCAAAAAAAATCACAGAAGAGTTAAAAAGCCATTCCTGCTGAACAGTTACTCTAACTTCGGGGTCAACTTTCTCATTAATGAAACAAGATATCAAAAATTCAAATAGTAACTTTTTGCCCACACTCAAGCCGAGTACAATGAGCTATGTCTGAGGTGTTGTATCACAGGGAGTTGGACAAACTTATGTATTTTAATAAATTATTGAATAATAAAATGTTATATAACTTTTCTTTTACCCCCCCCCCTTCCTGGTATCTATTTCAAGTATTTTTGTCAGGTTCAAATCGTTCACCAGCATTTTTGGCATGTTAGATGTACATCACATAGAATACTAGGATTGGGAGAACTTAATGTTTGTTGACCACCTGGAAACTGAGTTTTATAAATCCGCTGCCTGGACCCGCAGTAAAATCTCCGATTAATATGGAGCCGCAACCATCAACATCCATATACCATGAGGTTTCTGCTGGCAACATTGCGGTGTTACTCAGTTCCAAATAAAGACTACCAACGCCAAATTAGCAAAAATTAACCGGTAACCAAGACTCAGTCTATCCACGACCAGCAAGCAACATCACAAACGAGGTTGTAGTGTGCAGCTCACGAGTCAGCGACGACCGATTTCAACGAAAGTCATTCCGTCAGTGGTGTACCGCAGTTGCACGGCATGTTTGCCAATGCACAGATCTGTGGAGGAACTTTTAACTTCAACATCTACCGTGTATCGTAGTCGCCCAGTTTAAGTTCTGGTTCTGTCGTGGTCCCAACTAAAGGGCGACAGTCGTCGTGTCGCGTCCCGTTCGATATGGGACTCATAGCAACGTATGCAACGCGTGTAAAATACATTGTTTATTTACATGAAATTCGAACACGCGCTGCGCTACGACCACCGCGCTTAAGCATCCACGAGTTATTTATTCGGACAATGACTCACGTACAGCGACACGCGTTCTACACTGACAAGCGTTGCTAGGTCGCAGCACTGTCTTGGAGCATATTAATGGGCAATTAGGTTCCCCGATCTAAATTTCTATCCCGGTTTGTTGCACGTTCTTTTTTTAATATGAAATAATCAAATATGGGACATATGTATAATAACAGAACCCCACACCCTCCCCGTGGTTTCGCTCGTGAATGTACGGCAGCAGGATACACCGCATCACTCGTGAAAATAACTTCCATACGCAATGAAAGCCACGGGGAGGGTATCTGTCATAATACTTCATTATCACTGAAAACATTTTTCCCCTGAAATAAATTCCAGTGAATATGCCATTTCCCTCATACTCTATTGAGACACAGCGCAGTGAAAATTGGATTCACATGTAATGCTTGAAAACATGTCAGCAAAAATATTAAGTGAAATTCTACGTGACTTCATAATAGTTGGAAATGAACACATTACACCCGACCCTACCACTCCATATACAATGTAAACTACACCCCAAAACATCCTTTCACCCACAGTTACTACCGTGTTTCACCAGTGTATTCTATTTGACGTCAGGAGAAATTGAAATAAACAAATCAATTATAATTTCAGCCTCTAGTTGACCACTGATTAAATAAACTACCTCGTCTTTATGTCAACTTGCAGTTATTCGTTGCCTACATCAGTGACTTCAAAATATATGTTTCAATCCCAGGAATTTCACTCGCTGTTAATTGCATGCGGGAGTGCCAGTCTTTAATGGATTTCTATTGTCATGTCAATTTCTTGCGATTACTCGGAACATTAAGCTGTAACCACATACCGCCTAGGCGCTGTAATTAAATCCTGGTGTAAGCACCATATGAACTATGAACAATGCATGTGAAGCCAGCTGTGGGGTATATTCAATCCTATAGATTTCTCATTGTTTGGTAACTATTTGCTGCAAATGCAACAAAAATCGATATAAAAAATATTACCCACACAGTATTCTACAGGTTACTTGTTGGTATCAGTTTTTATTAGGAATTGTCTTTGTATTGGTGGCCCTCCTCCAATCTTCGTTTGCATAAGTGACATTTAAATGATGATATTCAAGTCTGTCATCTCATATTGAGACTGGTATTTGAAAACGATTATAAGACATCAAAACTAATTAGCATATTATTGGTTAAAAGATAAGCTCACTCCTGCTCAAGTATTTTTTTTCCCGCCAAACATATTCAATTACCATGGAGAAGATTTATATTCGCTAGGAAAAGTACCTTTGCTTGCTGTTTTAACCTCCTGATGCATATGAATAAAGAATCATTGGCTTAACAGCACATTGAATATAATATTCTGTGGCGGACATCCGGGCATTAATTTACGTAATATAGTTGTTTATGCGTGCAGTACCTGCACTCAGCATTTTTTACAAGTCGCATTGCATGTATTTAAGAAAGCGTGGGCAAACCCTGTTCAGTGTATTGTACGAACATGTATTATATATGTTGAACATGCTTTAAGCGGTATTACGAGTTTAGTTCAAATAAACACCACCTATCAAATCTAACACATATATTCTCTGATTTGTAGATTGGAGTGCAGAACAAGGTAAATTAAAGTAACATTATTTTTTTAAAAATGCATATATGGAATATATAGTTTGGCGCAAAGTGATAAGCGCTTGTTTGCATGTTTACATGATTAGAGGTTTAATTATTATACGTGTCGAATCATGAAGAACCAATATTGTTATGTATGATATTTATGACAATTATTTTTGGTGTCAAAATATAGCAACAAACATAAAACCTTCAGTCGTTCAAAAAGCATGGCGAATTTGGTTCAAATGAATACCACCTATCAAATATAACGGTTGGTGAATATTTAATTGTAGAGATTAGGAAAAGTTTTTGGATGCCAGTAATATGTAAATTTAAGAAATGATATTCTAACATGACATTGTATATATTACATCCAAATCCAACATGTGCAATTTCATGCATGATATGCATACGGTTTATATTAATATGTTAATTGACAAACAATAGAATATCAAAGGAATAAGAACAAACAGCCTTTAATGTAGTTCAGTTGGTTTACTTGTTTGAAAAGTAGAATGCTTATTACAACTACCGGTAGTGTGCATTCTTTATTTATGCATACAATTATTTATTTAAATAAAAATGGATTCGGTATGCAGTAATGTATAATTGTTTCTATATGACAAAATATTGTGTACAAAACAGAACAAACTCATGTTCTATGACGCACTGTAAAGACTGGCGCTATAATTATTATACATGTAATGTCACATTTCATTCACAAACACATTCTGCTGTTACGCTATGGTGATTCAAGGCAATGATCTATATTGTCACTCTAGCTGCAGGGTACATACATCCTTTCAATCGTTACATGGACAAAGTAAACACCACCTATCCAATCTAACACTTGGTGCATATTTTTCAAATTGTAGGGAATAACGTAAGAGATTGGAATTCATGTAAATAAAAGTAACAATTTATCATTGTGTATATTCCATCTACTTCTATCATGGATGATGCCAACTATGATCCGTGTATGGGAAACGTAAAATAATAGTGTAATTGACAAACACGCTACAATACATACATATCAATGAGAAACGAACATGTGAACTTAATGTACATTGCCTTCAATTGATAACAGATATTTGAATATGAATATAAATATATATATATATATACAGATATTTAAGAAAGTCTAAAGAGACTATGTTTTTGTATTGTACCAACCTATAATTTGAAAATACTGTGATTATATACTAGTACAAAGTTTGGGGCACAGTGATATGCGTTTGTTTTTATCTTTATTGGCGGGATATGGCTTTTGTGGCCCGAGGTCGTCTGTCAGAAGCCGTAAGACAGAGGGCAACAAAAGCCGTACACTGTCCATAAAGATTATTTATATACCTTATAGGTGTAATTGCAATTTTACCTCGGTGGTGTGACCTTAAAGTATATCGGGTCTTATGACCCACTACGATGATTGGCGCTTTAATTAATGTACGTGTATGTGACATTTTAATCATAAAATCACACTATAGTTATTTAAGACAATGATGTATCATATCAAATTACTAGCATGATACTTAAAATCCTTCAATCCAATAAAGGGAATAGCGAATTTGGTTCAGATAAACAGTATCACATCAAACACATGGTGCATTAATTTGTATTTGTAGATGAAGTGGAAAGGTTTGGTTCTCCAGAAAAGGTAAATTTAAGAAACAATAATATAATCTAACATCATTGTGGATATTATATCCGAATCCATCATACACGATGTCATATATGATATTTATATTGACAAACAATACATAAACACACTGTATATAATATGTAGACTTCAATGTAGTTGTAGGTATATCGAGTTTGTCGCATGACCAGAACTTTAATTATTATAAGTGTATTATGATATTTGTATCATGTAGACAAATTGTAATTACGTTATAATGCCATTATCAACAACAGAACTCTTAAATTGTATGAATAGCATAGTGAGTGTGGTTTCAGTAAACTATGCTTTCATCTATCCCATGTACAGAGAGAACAACGAAGAGAAGGTAAAGATAAGTACTAATAATTGAGATAAACAACATTGTGTACAATATATCCACATACGATATAAGTGATATGAATTTTGATCCGAATATGAAAAATACAAAATAATATTCCAATTGACAAACTATACAGAGGGAAACGACCTATAATGTAATGAGAGTCACCAGTAGAATTAATATTGTCCTCATTTGACTCAACCCGAGATATGATGTGCCAAAATACAGCATGTTTCTTTCACATTTAAGGAATGATTCCATTAATTAAACTTTTAAAATTATACATGTAGTTGTTTAAAGAGCATGACAAATTTGGTTCACATTAACACCACCTATCAAATATAACGCTTGGTGCATATGTTCTTAATTGTAGCGATCTGGAAAAGAAGTCAGTACCTAGCACAAGGTGATATTAACAACAATATTCTAACATGGTAACATTGTGCATATTCTATCCAAATCCGAAGTGTACGATGTCATTAATGATATGCATACGGAACACTTATATTAATATGTTAATTGACAAATTGATAAATACACTACACTACATATTTGTACCAATAAGAATATACAGCCTTTAATGTAGTTGTGTTTGTTGACTTGTTTGAACGATAGAATGCTCTTCTCTTATGAAAACTATTGTGCATTGTTTATTTATGCATACATTCATTTGTTTATGCGTTCAGTACCTGCACTCAACATTTCGCACTAGTCGCATTCTCATGATTTATTTAAATAATCCTGGATATATAAATGGGTAGATTCGGTATGCAGTAATGTATATTTGTTTCTATGACAAATATTGTGTACGAATCAGAACAAACTCATGTTCAATAACGTACTGTAAAGACTGGCGCTGTAATTATTGTACATGTTATATGACATTTGATTCACAAACACATACTACTGTTATGCTATGATGATTCATGGCAATGATCTATAATATGGCCCTAGCTGCTGGATACATACATCCTTTCAATACTCCAATGCACTTAGCGAGTTTGGTTTTAAAGTATACATCACCTATCCAATCTAACACTTGGTGCATATTTTTTTTAAATTGTAGGGAAAGAAAAAGGAGACGAATGTAAGTAAAAGAAACATTGTAGCATTTTGTATATTCTATCTACATCTATTGTACATGATGCCAAATATGATCCTTGTATGGGAACACAACATAATATTCTTGAAAAACACACTACCATAGCAATTCATATATATTTCCATATTATGAACGTAACCTGGGTGAAAATTATTAATACATGTACTTGCCTGCCTGACTGCATACGTGCATTTTTGTTCCCTTGGCAACCAGATTCCGTTCACTCCAAAAAATATAATTGACTGTTAGGGATGAACGCTCATGTTTATTTCATGACAATCCTTGTGATTTATGAGTAAAAAACACTCACAGAATATGTGTTCCCTTGGTACACATCTCTCCCAAAACCCAATGAGTAGTCAATTCGGGCACAAATAAATCTTTCCTGAAAATTCCTTGACAATTCTACGACATAATCTTAGTGAAATCTGCGTGGATTTGGATGTGAGGTCAAACAAAATGATTAATGGTTTTATTTTGAAACATGGAATATTAAATACAAATAACCCATGTAACACGTGTAATTTTAATTGATATATCACATGAAAGTTTATTTTTCTTAATAGACCACGGATAGCTACTTGTAGCTGGTAATTATAAATCCCGACACGTTGACTTTAAGGGTATGCACAATAACCACCACCTGACGTCACAGAATACCACATGCCGTATATTTGGTGTGTTCTATTTGACAAATGTTTAAATTAACGGATAATCATTTACTATTTAAATATTTGTTATCACACAGAAACTGCAGAATGGGAAGACGAAGATACTATATCGTCTAAACAATCTAAAGATTGCCATTATGCTTGCACTGGATACAAGAATCATTAGAATAAAGTAGTCTATTAAACATGATATAAATATGCATTAATCTATGAAAATATCTTCTTTCAACCTAGTTTCCATCAAAACTAGTATAACAACTTTCTGTGATTGTCATAATCCGTAAAGGTAGAGAGAGGTTGATGGTAAAAATGAATAATTTGGTAACCTAACCGAGTGTGGTTGTTATTCAAACGTGACCACACTGCAAGGTTATGTGTACTGTATCATTCATTCCTTTTGACTGAAACAGTGACAATGAAGAGTTCATCGACGGTAAACAGATTGACGATTAATAGAACACTGTCTATAGTTTTGACAATTTGAAATGAAAGGATTGTCATTGTAGTAAGGTACATTGAGGAGTGGGAATCGGGGTCTCCGACCTTGCATCTTTTTGAAATGTTTGCTTCAATCCAAAATGTGCTTCAACACACCAGCAACATGTGCATTGTCAATTACACCAACAACATGATTGTTTTCTATGTTATGTATAAATATTACCCATGGAATAAATATATTTGCTTAAGAAAGTAGGTCAACAATTGAAAAACAGAATTGTAATAACAGATAGCAACATAAACATTAATGCATGACTCCATCTCGCAATATCTTACAGGAATACATATTCCCTATAAATGTTTCTTATATATTGTGCCAGTCAACGACTTCTGTTTTGTGTCATTTATTACCAGGATTCTTATTGATTGATTCGTGACTTTAATTGCTTATATGAGGATGTGCGAAATGGTGCAGTACATTTACATTTTGTTGACAGAAATAGTGACCAGTCTTTCAATGGTCAAGATAAAATAAACAAATAAAAGCAAATCAAAGTACTCATGTACACCATGTTCAAGTAAAGATAAATAAACATTGGTTATTGAAATCATAACGTATACAATAGTCGAGATCGGTCGTTAAATTTATTAAACTAATCTCCATAGCCAAAAACTAAAGCATATCTTTAATTTATTCTGGAAAATGCACATGCAATATAAAATAATCGCCCCAAATTTAGTTTTTTCAATTTTTATCACATCACACTGAATTCCCGAGAACAACTCTCCACTCCCGCATCTCCACTTACATGTATGCGTTTATAAAAGCGCACCACCATCCTCCCCAACAGAGATAATTTCGGTGACAAAATATGCCATGCTTCAGGACAAATGTGTTTGCAAAAGCAAGCAGAATGTAGATAGTGTTGCTTCCGGGTTGCGTTTGAATCCATCGGGAAGGGTGCGGAAATCATGTTGGAAAGGACCAAAGACTCGCGTGTGATCGATGCGACATCAATTATTCTCTGGCATCTAAAATCGGCCATGATTGGTCAACCATAGATCCACATCGTTTATCTATTATAACAGATAACAGCTGACAGTTTGCAATATGATACAATATGATATATCCACAGAAGGACTGAAGGCGCGTGTTGATAACTGTTTAAAGGTCAACGCGTGGGAGTGAACACGCACACCTGTAACAAACGTGCAAGCACTTCAAGAAATACAAGTTGATGTGGTCAACGAAATATTTAATACTGGATAATCTCAAATCATAATATTTGTGAATAAATAATTAAAGCAACAATTACATTAACATTTAAATCCAAATAACCATGGTTAATGTCCTAAACAACGTAAAAAGTACGTTTTACACTGTCACCTGTAGACTGTTAACATCAATCACTGCACCGTAACGACGAACTGTATAACGACGTAAAAATAACAACGTCATAGACTACTCAGCTTTTAGGTTGACCCAGTTCCATACACGGTGTTCCTTGTATTACACAGTTTAATGTTTCGATGATGGTTTGACAAAAAAATTGCAGCACGGCTACAGAGACTTCACTATGCAGATTACTATAACTTGTAGAAGCATATGTAGTTGGCCATGGGGTTTCCAACCCAAAGTATCAGGAACTGGCATCTCTTTGTGATCTCTTTGTTTCACGCCAATTTATTTAAGAAGGTTTCAGTTTCAGATGGGTTAGTCACACCGATCAAAGTGTTGAATACAGCGCAATATCTGGCCAAAATAATTAAAACTTAATTAACAAACCGGCAAAATATACACTCTAAATAATTATTCATGATCCGTAAGTAATGGCCTTTATATGACACGGATTGAAACCATAACTGATGCCTAGTGAACGCCCGATATGTCGGATAGTGACACGTCTGTCATTCATTATCATGCGGTGGATGGCCTCAACCTGTCTGTGGTGGCGTTCAGACCTTCGGACATTATTCGTGCTCTTCTCGCCTAGCTTGAAGTTAGCAACTCACTTCCTTACAGTAGAATAAGAAGGAGAGTCTACACAAAGTGTCGATACCATGTCTTCGTGGATTTCTTTGAGAGTCATCCCCATTTTTTAAAGATACTTGATCACAACAAGAGCTTCTGTCTGGTTCATTTTGTGATTTTCGTCTCACCTGCTGATTTTAAATGGGCACCACGTTCTAAATAATGAATACCTAAGCTTGCATTTCTATAGGTAGTGATTTAAGACATACTAGTATAAAGTTATATCCCAGAAGAGGAGTTACGCACCTTGTTTCATGGTGAGGCCGAAAACCTGTTGATCATTCATGAGGTCTAATATAAGTATATATTGCAATGCAAACAAAATATGTGGTGATTATGACAAATATGTGGCTGTGATTTGGCTCGAAGTATATCCACTGTACTCTATAGGTCGGAACAATTCACGAAGTCGGAAAGTCTCATGTCAGGATTGACATTTATTGAACTTTGAAAAGGAAACATCAACAACGGCTTGAAACAACAACAAACGTAAAAATAATAATAACGATAACAATGGCACGAGGACCTCAAGAGTCACATGACACAAAACTCATGTTGTGATAGATCGGTTTTAAACCAATCACTGATCGCGGTAATAACGTCATAGGTCAAATACAATGTATGATATAATAGGAATACGAATAATCTAAACTAAACATCAAAGCTATTGCTGAACAGAAATAATACAGCGAATTGAATATTAATTATAGAAAACATTTTGAAGTCTAACTAGACAATTCAAACTTAATCAACAAACACACCTATGATTTGCATCTCGCCCCGACATACTCCGGGCGCAAACGAGTTGCTGGCAAACCTGTATCAAAACATAGTGGGTTTGCTTAACTGTAGAATCAATGTAAAATGCTCAAATATTCAATAAAGGGAACATTATAACATAGAATTATGATACAAATGAATATCTTGCCTAAATTGTGCAATATTCATTATTATGAGAAATACTGTTCTTACTTATTTCTAGTGTTCAGTAATAAATCACTGTTTTGAAAAGAGTTCTCTGGTGATATCGAAAAGTTTGTAAAAGAGTCTCTATGTGATAAAGAGTCAATGTAATTATTCACACAGAATTATCATTGTACTGCATGGTGATTCTTTGTTTGGCTAGTTGAGCTGCCTTTCTTCGTGATTGTCTGTGAATTTGCGTTGTGTTAGAATTGTCTACTTCATCATTGATTGGTTGTGAATCGATCAATGACGTCGCAGATATGTCCGTTGATATTTCTTGATCAGATTGCGTGCTGTCGGTTGATATCTCTAATGGATATAAACGTGAAATGTCTCGGTTGGTCATTCCACTTTTCGTCTTGATTTCTGCTGCGCGAACAATACCGTCCGAACCTGGTAATAACTTGGTAACACAGGCTAGGTTCCAGTGAAGGCGCTTCTTGATGTCATCATGTACTAAAACTATATCACCAACTTTGATTCTATTGGTTTTGACACCCTTGTGTTGGTTGATGTGCCGTTCGCGAAGAGCGGTGATATATTCATGCGACCAACGCCTCCAGAAGGCATCTTGAAGCATAGTGAGGTAACGATATCGGTGATTTGCAATGTGATGATTCATCAAGATATTGGGGTTTGTGACCGTTTCAGTAGCTCGTGGTAGACTGTGTATACTACGCCCGTTGATCAAATGTGAAGGTGTGAGCGGATTCAGATCGGCGATATCTGAAGAAACAAATGTCAGCGGTCGTTCATTTATTGAAGATTCAATTTCGGTCAGAATAGTCTCCAATTCGACGTAGGTCACACAGGATCGCCCAAGAACTTTCTTAAGGCTTGTCTTGGTAATAGAAATCATTCGTTCGAAGAAACCTCCGCACCATGGACTGCGCTTTGGAGTAAATTTCCATGCGATGCATTGATCTGAGAAATAGCGTTGTACTGTAGAATTTTGCATGATTTCTTTGAGCTGGTGTGACGCTGATACAAACGTTGACGCATTGTCCGATATGATGAGATTAGGTGTCGAGCGACGTGATGTGAAACGTCGGAGGGCTAATAGAAACGATTCAGTCGTAAGATCTCTGACTAGTTCTAAGTGTATGGCGCGCGTGATAGTACACGTGAATAGACAGATGTAGACCTTAACAATAGCTTGATTGATTGGGTTTTTGACGAATAAGTGTCCGGTATAGTCTATTCCAATAGAAGAAAAGGGTTCAGATCGTTGTACTCTGAAGGTAGGAAGTGGCGCTGGAATTGGCTTGGAGTACAGCGTACCGTCTACTTTCTTGCAAATGACGCATTGGCGTAGAACTGCTTTGGCGTAGCGTCGCATTGAGATTATCCAGTACCGCTCGCGTAATTGAGACGTGACTGCGTTAGTACCGGCATGTTGAAGACTTAAATGAGTGTCCCGAATTATCATTGTGGTGAACGCATGTTTACCGGGGATCAATATTGGGTGTACAGTGTTGAAGGGTAAGTTGGTATTCTGCAGTCGGCCTCCTGCACGTAATAATTGATCGCTGTCGACGAATAGCTTAAGTTGCTTGCAGAGAATTCCAAGTTTACCATCGTTCTTGGTTAGTCTTCGAATTTCATCAGCGTAGTACATATGTTGAATATTCTGAATCCAAACTAGCTCGGCGGTCTCTAGTTCGGTCGGTGAGGGCGCTGTTGTTTGTTGATTGTTGTCATCTGGAGAGGTCAATATGGCTGTCTTCTTTGTGCGTTATCTCAACTTGTTAATGAAACGTAATACAAACGCTGTAACTCTAAGTAGATGTGATAAATTATGAAAATGTTCGATCTGGAATACATTGTCAATATTGTAGTTGACTTCTGTGGAAGTTTCTGTGACTGAGATTGATAGTTCGCGTATCGTAGGCGATTTGAATGGAGGGCCTAGTTGTGCGTTTTCTAAATTTGGCATTGTTGTAACAACAGTGTGAAGTACTGTCTGTTCAGAGACTTCAGTGGGCGTTGAAGATGGGGCTTGCGTATATGTGGATACTGAAGTGTCCCCTGTCTTCACACGTTGATCAGAATTGGTTGTGTTTGGAGTATCAAATAACTCGCATCTGGGCGAGTGTTGTCGATTAGTTAACCAAAACGATCCGTTACACCACAATTTTGATTCTGATAGCTCAGCTGGTGTGATACCTCGGGTTACTAAGTCGGCTGGGTTCTCTGCTGTATTGACGTAGTGGAGTTCCTGTTGAAATGAGTTGATTTCTGTCACACGATTGCGAGTAAACACATTCTGTTTACCTCGTCCATGTAGCCAATGTAATGTTATCTGACTATCTGACCATAACACATATTTTGAGATTGAGTATTTCCGTTCAAGGGATTTACCAACAAATTGACTAAGTCGTGTTCCAATCAGGGCTCCCATTAACTCTAAGCGTGGTATTGTTAGGGTTTGCTTGTTTATGGGAGCAACTCGTGCCTTTGCCATCACTAATGTTGATTCGGTGTCAGATACTAAATACACTGCGGCTCCGTAGGCCTTGTCTGATGCATCAGAAAATGTGTGAATTTCAACACTGGTCGGATTGTTGACAAAATATTTGCGCTGGATGTGATTGTTCGTCACTTTGTAGAGATCGTCGGCTGTGTTTTGCCATTGTTGTAGTATTTCAGAGTCGATGGGTGTATCCCAGTTGTGATTGGTGATCCATAAATGTTGAATGATCAATTTTGCTTTGATATGAACAGGAGAAAACAAACCTAGTGGATCATATAGACTAGCGCTATATGCTACGATATCTCGCTTAGAAGTGAATTGTCCGAAGTTCGGCGTTTTTAATGGTTTCACGCGCAGAAGGTCAGCTTTAGAATCCCAGCGGATCCCGAGAATTGATAAGTCAGACTTTGAGTTGGATCGACCATCAATATCAATAACTTGTCTCAGAAATGCATCATTAGTGTTCCAGGAACGTAAGTTAAACTTGCGTGTAGATAGGATATTGATTGATTGTTCATAGAACTGTAATGCTTCCATTGAAGATGCGCAACTAGAAACTACGTCATCGACGTAAATGTCCTGTTGTAGAACTTGGGCTGTCGATTTTGAAGAGTGTTCATTCGTTAAATGCTTGATGGCTGCATTCAATATGAAGGGTGAACATGTAGTGCCGAATAGAACTGACTTGAACTGGAAGGTTTCGAAAGGGCTATTAATATTGGTTGAGTCCGTTAACCATAGAAATTTAGTGTATTTCCGGTCGGCTTCATGTAGACTAATTTGTAAGAAAGCCTTTTCAATATCTGCGGTTAATGCTATGGGGTCTGCTCGAAATCTCAGTAGTATAGACGTTAATGAATTGAGAAGTGGGGGTCCTGTATCTAAACACTGATTGAGGCTGGGCTGGTCCTTACCAGTAGTTGCTGAACAGTCGTACACTATTCTAATTGGAGTAGACTCGCTGTCCTTCTTGACCGAGCGATGAGGTAAGTAGTGCCCGATATCTGTACTATTATCGGTGACTCTCTCAATAAAACCTCTATGCAACTGATCATTGATAATGTTGTCGTAAACTTTGACAAGTTTGTCTGGTAGCTTGGCGATCATTTTTCTGGTGCGAGTATTTGCTGCTTGATAGTTGGTATGTAAGGTAGGGTGATCCGGTTTCCAAGGTAATTTAGCTGTGCATCTTCCATCTTCGGTGGTGAGGCAATGATCAATATATTGTGTGTATTGTTCATTTTGTGCTACTTTGAGTTCGCTTGACTTGATTGTATCGTAAACACCAACTGTCTCTAAATCCCAAAATGAGCTGACTAAACTATCGAGTTCAGTATCTGGGGCTTTCACACTGGATATATGAAAAGTCTGGATATTTCTTCCCCTCCGTCTAGTTGAAGGAATAGGCCCTGATAAGAGATAGCCGAAAGCGGAAGAAACTGCGACAGGACTGCAACCTCTAATGATGTGGGATCCAACATAGTCCCAATAATGGTCAGCACCAATCAATACATCCACAGTCATGTTAGTGTCGTGAGAAAGTGGGTGTGCTAATTTGAGGTTGCGTATATGTGATATATTGCGTAAATCGTGTGTGAGATTGTTATCTAAATTATCGGAAATTTCATTGACTATGAGCAAGTCGATTGCGCTCTTTATACCATCTATCTGTAGAAGACCGACAGTGGTACGAGGTATCGTTTTATACCCTGTTTTCGAATTGGAAAATGATTTCAGATTGAGAGTTTCCGAGTAATTGGGGTTTGCATTTATCGAATTTGCAAACTTTGTTGTCACAAAACTCCTATCAGCCCCCTCATCAAAAAGGACTGTAGCGACCCTAGAAACACCATTGCCAAACGTGGTGATTCGTGCGGTTTTCAGCAAGACGCGCGGTGGTGGGTCTGTATTTGACCGCCTATTGAGAAATGGTCGCTTGGGAGAGTGATTTGATACATGCGCGAAATTTATGTGGGTATCGCTTGATTTATTTTGCTGGGTGTCTGTCGAAATAGTCGAGTGAATTGAAGTATGATGCTTGCCTTTGCACGTGCGACAAGTCCAACGGGAGCGACATTCTCGCGAAAAGATGATGACCTAAACAATTAAAACAGAGCTTGTTATCATGTATAAATTTCAAACGATCTGTGCGTGTTGTTATGGTACGACAGTCTGCGGTATAATGTTTACCATTACAGTAAGTGCAATGTGGTGATCTGGGTGTATACTGCTGTGATTTAGCATTGTTTTGTGCAGTGTGTGTTCTGGCATTAGCAGTATATTTTGTTTTGTTAGAGACATGTGGATTGCATTGATAGTTACCATGGGTACCAGCTGCTTGTTTTGACTGAGGATACTGACTGTTGGTATTGAAAGCAGCAACAGACGATGGGTAGTGATCGCTATCAGCAGCGTCGTCTGATCCAATGTTGAGAGCTTTGATTTCATGTAGCATTGCTTTGCTGAGCGTCGCCAAAGTCCATGTATCATCCGTGTTGGATCGAGAAAGTTGGCGTTGAAATTGAACTGGCAGTTGCTTGAGTAAAAACGGTATCAATAGCTTTTCGTAGTGAGATTCATCCTGTCCAAGAGCTTTGAGTGAGCGAATAGTTGTGTCCAGATTATCGTGAAATGTTCGCAAAGATGTGGCGTTATAATCGGGTGGTGCACGCGTCCATAATGACTCCATGTGCGCTTGAATAATAAGTTGTGTCTGTCCGTAACGCTTTTCTAGCAGTGCGTATGCCAGTTTGTAATTTTCGGCGGACATCTGATAGCCGTCTATGAGTTGCTTGGCGTCGTCGGCAACAAATGATCGCAAGTATGTAAACTTCTGTACATCGGTAATCTGCGTATTTGAATCAATTGTGGCCTTAAAATTGTCGTTGAATTCGTTCCATGTTAGTGGGTCTCCGCGGAAAATGGGTATCTCGAGGCGAGGCAGTTGAACAATTTTGAGTTGAGGTGGGTGGCGTTGTACGCTGACTGGTCGTTGATTTGGGTCTAGAATTGAAGCAGGATTGTTTTGATTGACAAATAAAGTAATAAGAGCAACACGATTCAGTATATCTACCTCATAACTGTCAGTAGCGGCGAATTCTGGGTCGTCGATATCGATGAGACCCGTGACATATCCGTCGGCGGTGACTAGGGCTTCGACTCTCGTATCGACGGTTAACTTTCTTGCGGCGATTTCCCGATATGCGACGGTCTTGTCTTGAGCTGTCTCGTAGTTGGATACTAGTTGTTCAATGGGTTGTAGCACCGCTTGTAGCTTGACTCTTGCTCTATCTCTGTTCTTGATTAGCGTGGTGATTTTTGGTGCCATGTTGAAAACTGTGCTGGTTGAAACTTTCACTGTGTCGCGCGACTTTGAATTGCTCCGTTGAATCCTGGTCTCTTGCACCAATATGTGGCTGTGATTTGGCTCGAAGTATAGCCACTGTACTCTATAGGTGGAACAATTCACGAAGTCGGAAAGTCTCATGTCAGGATTGACATTTATTGAACTTTGAAAAGGAAACATCAACAACGGCTTGAAACAACAACAAACGTAAAAATAATAATAACGATAACAATGGCACGAGGACCTCAAGAGTCACATGACACAAAACTCATGTTGTGATAGATCGGTTTTAAACCAATCACTGATCGCGGTAATAACGTCATAGGTCAAATACAATGTATGATATAATAGGAATACGAATAATCTAAACTAAACATCAAAGCTATTGCTGAACAGAAATAATACAGCGAATTGAATATTAATTATAGAAAACATTTTGAAGTCTAACTAGACAATTCAAACTTAATCAACAAACACACCTATGATTTGCATCTCGCCCACAGTCACTTGGGGGCTGAAAATCAATAAATACTAATTTTAAAAAAAAAATCATCCGCTATACGTATATAAATAAACAAGTTGTGAAACACGGCACCTAGTAAATCGACACCTTACCTTAAAATGCGAAACAAAAAGTGCAGACGGGGTCAGGTGTTATGTTAATAACCATTGTTCATAATCGCTAACTAGGTTTTATTCAAAACTGCACAAATCGCGCGTTTTCTGGTGATATCCGACGATTTCATGATCGAAAATGGCCAGCAGCCAGAATCAAGGGGGATTCGCACAGAGTTGTGGGTAAATCAAGTGCGCATACTCATTTTCAGCCAATCAGGCGTGCCGTAACAGCGAGTATTTCCTTCATTTACCCAGAACTCTGTGCGAATCCCCCTTGATTCTGGCTGCTGGCCATTTTCGTTCATGAAATCGTCGGATATCATCAGAAAACGCGGGATTTGTGCAGTTTTGAATAAAACCAAGTTAGCGATTATGAACAATGGTTATTAACGTAACACCTGACTCCCTCTAAAAATTTTGTTTCGCATTTTAAGGTAAGAAATCGACATTTGAAACCGACAGGGTGTCGATTTATTAGGTGCCGTGTTTCACAACTTGTTTATTTATATACGTATAGCGGATGATTTTTTTTGAAAATTAGTATTTATTGATTTTCAGCCCCCAAGTGACTGTGATCTCGCCCCGACAAAATGCGTAAGTGATAGCATGTTCGTAACAAAATTGTCTTACATAATTATTTCAATGTTTGATTTTACAGACAAGTGTATTTAACTTGAGTAGTTACTTCTTACTCGTAATTTATACTAATAACACAATATCACACATGATTTTCCGACCACGTGCTCCGTGTATTCTGAGAGTGTCATCAACTATTGATATATATATATATATATATTGCTGCACAATAGCGATCCCATCGTGTCATTGATGGTGGCTGGTGTTTTGTATCCGGTCGTATAAGCAATTCCTTATGTTTGTTGGAGTTACTATCTATATCGCCATGGTAACGGGAAAATATAAATTATCTCCAGCGATGGGGCATGTAACAGGAATCTATAGCGCCAGCTATAATGATCATAAATTACATTCTAAATGCTAGTAATTTTGGGAAATTGAATGTTCATTCGCGAATTATTGTAATACGCCCCTAGAGTTGATATGCATTTTCTTGAACCGCGTCTCTTTGTGTTGATCGTTGTAAGGTTGAACTGTGCCACCCATAGTTCAGCAATGAACTTCGTTGACATCATTACCATCTACGCGTCGCATCTCGTGTAATACATATTTATCTCCTGAAATTTTCTTGTGAAAATTTTCTTGATGTCAAATTTATATGGGCTATCATTTGTGCATTAATGTATATGTCATATTTAATGTACCATAACCACATAATATGTAACGAAGTATACAAATTATCATTATATACAAATAATTATCTTTCACATGATTTAAGGATCGTGCATTTCCATATATACATTTACCTCTCACTGATCTACTGTAGTGTGGTTATTTGTCGGTCAGTCCTGTTATTGTGTGACCTGGTTACATTAGTCTTGAATGTCTTCCACGTATTTTTCGGATTGTCGGTAACATGTCTGTAATTGTTTTGTCGTAGTTAGATGATAAAAGCAGAGACCCCATTCTTCCAGTCTACAGCGTTACAAAAAGGTTCAGTGCAATTCACAATTTATTCACAATACTGAAATTGTTAAAAAGCGGCATTTTAAAATATTCGGAATAAAAAAAGCACAAAATCGAAATTGGCCAACGAGTAATTCCTTAAACAAACATTTGGTACGACATATACACTAACGTTTTTGTTTATAGCTAAGCTTCTAGATATATAATAGTAGTAATTTAAATTTAGAGAATGTCTGAATCACAGATCATTGTTAAGCTCGTGTTTTTCTCTGCTAACTACCGCACTAATATCTACATACCTGGGCAAAGGGAAGGAACCCTTTCTTAATGAGTTAATACTTAATTTAATCGACAACGCCATCAACGCCACTTCATGCACTTAGTTCATGCATGCACGTATAATGATCACGTGAAAAGCATATCATCATTTTATAACTTTCTAACTGAACCGCGTCATGCAGAAAAATTGGAATAATATTCCTATATAAAATTCAACAAAACGATCATTAGTACAAAATAAATTAATTGTCGTCATAGTTGGTAAGTGTAAAGATTACTAATTAATCTGTATTTGAGTATCGATTGGGGCAATGTTTGTTGCACAGATAATCTGCATCATATGGAAGCGGCAATATCTGTGATTTTTAACTTTTTTTGTTTAAATACATAAAGATGGCCAAACCTCATCGAAATATTGTTTTAGACACATAGCCGTAGACAAGAGTGAAACTGGACCGGTAAGTTGTCATCTTGTACTGTAACTACAATCCCTGTGGTGGCTTCACACAATTGAAATTAAATAGATAAACATAATAACGCTAATGTTATGCTGATTAATTACATAATTGCATATCACTACACTTACTTAATGATGGCCCCGCCAATGGCAAAAGAGTGGTACATGAACATGTATACACGGCAACATTTCGTGAAGAATCATTTGTCGGAAATCCTGTAGTGTCCTGTACAAATGACAGAATAGTCGTATACGCGCGTGCCACTGTGACGATGATCTATATTACCACGTCCGTAGTTGTCAATACTCACCTGAGAGTGTATTTGTAGATTTAGGGTTTCTGCAAAATTATTTGAATCTTAATGACATATTATTAAGCAATAACATTATTATTATACATCTTTTCCTTCCAAGGATACATCATCGGAATGCCGAAATCCAAAAAGGTTTATAACAGAATCAGCGAACTTCTTTGTGTGTAGTCCGGTCAAACTAAAACCTGGTGGCAGCCATGTTAAAACTTTTGATTTTCTTATTAGAGGATGCTTACGCGCGTAATCATTCCATATTTGGATATCGCAATTCCTTATATGGTAGGATGAAAATACCCCGCAAAATACCGCATGATTACGGCACGCTGTAACTTATGGCGTTACGGTGACTGATGTATAATAATAGAATGGACAGAACGTGAAGTAAATTATGGTGTATCCAACTTATTCTGTTTTGAAATCACATTGTTTACTAAATGACGTGTTTACAAATCAAAAGTTTGATGAATGTATCGTTTTTTAACAATCACATGAATCTTAATAATTGTAAACCAGTTAAAAATATAGTTATATTTCGTATACGCCAAGGTGTGTGTGTGTGTAAGGGGACAGTAATAAACTTCATTCATTTTAAATGTATGTACATCATTATTTATTTTAAAATATTACTGTACCAATAAAATTATTTACAATTCACATAATAGAGCTTGGCTGTGTCTTTGGTTAATACTTTTGCTTTTACTCATTGTGTACAATGCTTTCACCCAAATGTGTTAGAATGGCACGAACCTTTATTATTTTATCAATGCTGGAAAATTCAGCATCTATGGCCTCATCTACCAGCTTTTGAATCATCCCAATTGGAATTGGGCTCTGTAGTATTGTATATCTGTTTTTTATATTTCCAATGACACGCTCAATGTGGATCCGGACAGACGATATCTTTCTGGAATTTTCTACTTCTTCTGCTGAAAGTTGTTTTTTTCTTTTAGTAAAAACTGGCATAATGAGAACAGTAAGAACAGAGCATACTGTGGCAAAGTCCTCCTTCAATGTAAATCCCCTGTCAGCTAATATTTGGTCCCCAGGTAAGTGCAGTTTGGAATCGATGAAACAGCAGTTCCTTACTAGGTGTATGTCACTAACTCTCCCTCCCCATGCATCGGAAATAAAATTTATTTGTCCAAGTGGGTTGCACGAAATAAAAACTTTAACAGTAGTATGTTATTTGTAACTACTGTAGCATTGACCCCGTGCCAACAAATTCTTGGGTGCATCAATAAAAATATCAAAACAGTCAATTATTGATGTTAACCTAGGAAACTTTGCCTTAAATACAGGTGGTATTATATTAAAAATGTTTTCACGTTCCGGTCATTTTACAATAAAATTTAATTTTGCATGCATCAAATTAGTCCACTTCCAGAAATAGTCAATTATAGTGGACTTAAGGATTCCTCTCAGAAGAGAAAGAAAATCAAATGTTATGCCCTGGCGAAGTTTCACCAAGGTGACAAACAACTGTTCTCTTAAGGGTAAACTTTTTCTTGTGCAGGTTCTGCCCAATGATTGGCTTAAAAAGGCAAATATATGCAAAAAGACATCTCCTCCCATTTGTCATCTAACTCTACTGAATTGTTTGAGAGTGTTGAATTTTTCCTTGCCTCCTCTAATAACTTAGTCAGTCTTGCAACCTCCTCTACAGCATTGTTTCGTTCCTTTCGTAAGTTCGCTATTTCCATATTCATATTTCTCTTTCTGTTGGCTCTAAGGATGAGGGAATAAATTTACTTAAACGATTTGAAGACATTTCTTTTGATGTAGAGAGGGTTTTGTTAGTACTATAAGTTTCAGTATCTTCTTCAGAATGAGAAGACTGTGAACAATCACTTAATTTCTCTGTATCATCTTGGGATTCGTACTGGTCGCTGTGGTTTTCTAAGACCAGTAATTTCTTTCTAGCTGATGAATCTAAAAATAGAAAAAATAACAAATAATGTAAACAACTGTATGCTTCTCAAATTGTTTTTTCCATCATCAATACCACTTGTAATATCCCTTCATGTACATTTCAGGTAATTTTTGTTTGTGTTTAGGTATATTTTTTTAATTACTTAACAATGAAAATAAGGTAGTTCAACCATACATTTTTTCCAATAAATTATTTTTTTATCTGAGTTCCCCTTTCTATGTTTGCCAAAAAAATCCTCAACAATGAAAGTTCATTTTGCCATTCTTTAAAATTATATAAAATTAATTACCATGGTTCATCTGAACTTTACGCTGTCTTCGTTTCTGAACTCTTTCATACCGTTCCATCTTTGAAGAGTTTTCTTTATTGAAACTTTTCTTATGAGGAAACATTGATGGGACATAGTCTGGATGTAGATGGTCATTATTTTTTTCACCTGAAATTTGCATAATAGAAAACAATAAGCACCAAATAGAACATGCAGTTAATAACAAATACACATGAAATATAACTGTAATTAGTGTAAAAAGACAACAGGTTCAATAAACCTACCAGTAATAAAATGATATGAACACACATAAGTATATTTGCTTCTGGGTGACCATGTCTCAGCTCTATGAACTTTTCCATTTTGGTTCACTTTTACCCTGGATATAGCCTGAAGCCAAATCTGTCTTCTCTTCACATCTGCTGGTAAAATATAAAAACGTATTTCTGGATCTTTCTTTTTGTTACTTGTGCAGCCATGCACGCAGCAACTTTTCGGCATTGTACACGTAGTAACTAAACAGAATAAAGTAATATAAGAGATAATTTGTTCTGAGATGTTGTAGAATGATGTCTTCTAAACTAACAACAGTTGTAATAATAAAAAAAATTAATGTGTTAACTTACTAGTAAAGGTAGGATTATTCTGTTTTCCACATGGCAGGGTACATCTTGAGTAGCGATATTAGCTTAATATAATGGCATAATTTATTTCAGAAATAATCGAATATGACTAGTCACTTTTTGCACTAAATGATGTCTGCTTATTTTTTTCCTTGAAAATACACTTTACTACCCCACCCACACAGAAGACATAGCCAGTTCCAAATTCTGCACAGGAAACAATCCAGAACTGTGAGCAGTTACTTTACTCACCGGTACACAAAATTAACACCTTGTATGATTACCACCGAGCGAGACTCTTCAGGGTTTGTTTACCCCCACGCCATCGGTTGTTAGGCCGTTGTCAAGCGAATGACGTGGTTTCCTGATCCGGTCTTAGAGAATTAGTATAAATAAAATAAATAATTTAAATATAAATATATAGAACTGCAAGGTTTCAATCAACAATATATAAAACATGTGTGGCCGAAACTTCCTACATTCAAGATCTACGTAACAACTTAGCTCTCTGCTGTCGATGCACCAACAGCACAACGTTTGTTTTTATTCAACAATGCACATTATTTACGAGAATCCACTAAATTTTTTGCATGACACCGGGCTTCAGAAGAGCAATTTCAAGTTTGTAATTTCGTACGAATTACGGCATTTAATGGGGAAAATGTTTTAAACGCTTACAAAAAATAAGATCTTTCTACGAATTACGGACGAATAAAATAGCTGATTACGTTTTACATCGTGCCCATGCATTGACGCTGCAGGTCTTCTACACCGATCTGATCATATCGCGCAAGGAGTGCCGGAAATTTGTTCGAAACTTCGAACGTTTCGAAGTCAGTCGTCGGTTGGCACATATTTTCCAGAAATATTAAATCGTTTCATGGGCCTGTTTACTAAATAATGATAAATGAAACTTAGAGAACTTGTAAGAACAAACTGGGCCCAAATTGCCCAAATTTGCAATAAGTTTACGCTGCTAGTGTCTGGTTCGGAAGGCGTTCTACGCGTGATTTTATCGCGTTCAAGGACGTTCTATTTTCGAATTAGTTGAAACCGGAAATTACGCAGAACTTTCGAATTTCAAACACAAATTTGATTATCTTTATTATGTGTTAGTTTCTGTTATTTCCAAGATTGAATTATTTGTTACATTAATATTTCACTCACTAAATAATATTTCACTAAAATACGTGATTAAAAAGCAACTTAAATTGGGAAAAAAATTATCAAGTTCCGTGTATTAACACTAGTGTAAAGAGGCGGCGGAGCGTTATTTTAGCCAAAATCGGCTAGTAATGCGTCATATGACACAGGTCTGTGCTGGGACAGCGCTTCCTGTGACGAAAATACCCCTTGCCGACCCTCATATGAGGACTGACCCAATAGAATACACTCGTGATGGGGTATAAGAAATTGCACGACGACAATATGAGGGCTGAACCAATGGAATAAAAACGTGATGGGGTATCAGAAAATACACAGCCAATATGAGGGCTGAACGAATAGAATAAATACGTGGTGGGATATCAGAAAATACACAGCTAATATGAGGGCTGAATGAATAGAATAAATACGTGGTGGGATATCAGAAAATACACAGCCAATATGAGGGCTGAACGAATAGAATAAATATGTGGTGGGATATCAGAAAATGCAAACAAATTCATAATTCATAAAGACAAAAGAAATATATTGAATTAATAGGTGACTAAAATGCTGAACATATTACCAATTATTTGCTTATGACTTTTTTCTGGTTTATAGTGCGCTGCCCTCCAACAATGGGTCAGATGTATGGATGCTTTCTTCAGTAACGAATAGTAATGATTCCAGTACCTTCCTCGGACTGGGCTTGTGGAAATATCACCTTGCGAGACCATTAAGCAATAGTTGGATAGATTTGTTAAATTGTTTAGACCACCCGGAGCTCTTAAAGTTGCTATGGAGATGCCCTAGTTGAGTGCTGTGATGTTCACTTGTTGAAAGAATATTTATCTAGATATAAGGGGGGGGTATGCATCTCCAATTGGTGCAATATAGCCACTACTACCCATAACACCATAATAGCAGTGATACATGGTGGGTGTGACAGTGACTACACTTAGGGGCCGTTCAATCTCACCTGATGCAAAGACCAGTAGTAGTGAGAGCCATCACTGGTGCATGGTAAAACATGGTATTATGGAGGTAGATGTTGAGCAAAAATGTTAAAGCGGGGGAGTCGTCACCTGTCTTAGTTTACAAACAAGCGTCTACCCATGAACCTTTGCGTTTTAGCGTGTGTTGCTAACGTCGCTTGGGACTCGATTCCCGCGCGTGTGCAGGTGACGACCCTCCCGCTTTAAGTTACTATGTCATGAGTAGCATTACTACAATAACATGGCCACACAACTTCCCAGTGACAGTTTATTACATATTGTGTCTCTGTAAGTATGAATATGTAATTGTCAACAATGGTAGCGAAGGCAATGATGAATTATCCTTGACTGCCTTGACTCTTTGAAATCCTTTGTAACATAATGTAAGAAAAACGTAATCAATAAAATCTAGTTTAGGCAGAAGTCATCATTTCGTCGTAGGACATAGACAAGTGGTGGGTATATGTAGCGGAGTAGTATGCAGACACAGTCGACGAAGGAAGTCTCACTAAAAATAGATAGTAACAGCTCAATGGCAATTGCAGTGGGCACTCTACCCACCAGTCACTGGAAATCATAAAGCTATAAATCTTATTACAGTTGTAGTTAAACCATGAAGGTCGAGATGTAATGGAAACTATTGTATTGCATTGCCTCACTGGTAGGTGCCATGGAGTCATCCAGGCATTGACAATTATTGATGAACTCACTGTTTGAATCACACTCCTGAAGACGGATTGAAACATCTTGTCATGTGTTTCAGCACCGAGATACCTCTTGCAACCAAACCTCACATAAACCACATGCAATGCTATTGTTGTCATCGCCTAAGCTCCCTTCTATCATAATCCAAACATGAGTCCTGATTATCATAATCTTTCATTTCAATATCACAATTTTGACAATTATGTTTGGCTTAGGTAGGGCAACGTTTCCAACAAAAGGTTTATTCATTACCAAATATGGTAGGATCATTGTCTGATTCTGTGATTAAACTTTTTGAGACTTAATTCATTTTTCCCCAAGAAATACAGCTTATGCCAATCTGATAACTGTTTTTTCGCATGTGTTTAGTAAGATTTGAAACTGGAATGCAAATGTGATAAATATGAAAGAACCATCGCATGGTAATGAATGACAGACGTGTCACTATCCGACATATCGGGCGTTCACTAGGCATCAGTTATGCACGAGCAAGCTGTCTCCAAGGTGGGTGCCCCGAATGTTAACTCCACATCAGAAGTTGAACAGGTTGGATGTTTCAAAGACGCTTTTGACCCATTTCCAATCAAATCCTGTCAACTTCCTCAAGAGATTTTTAATCCAACATGAGACATGGGTTGACCACTTTTATCCAGAATCAAAAGAGCAGAGCAAACAATGGATACATAAGGGTTCACAGCCGCCCAAGAAGTTCAAGCGAGTGGCATCAATCGGCCTCTGTGTTCTGGGACAGCAAGCGAGTCATCATGATTGACTACTTGCAAAAGGGTCAAGCAATCAATGGAGAGTAATATGCTTCAGAACTGCGATAGTTAAGAGCAGCAAATGAGAGGAAAGCTTCGAGCTGGTGTGCTCATTGTTAAAATTGTTTTCATTTAATATCTATTCTATGACTATTCTTGTTCTTCTTTCTTGTCATCAATAAATGATATGATTTTTTTTTCATTTACTCATGAGCTACCTATGTGCGGAAGTTTTATATTAAAGCTTTTATCACGGTATATTATTTTGAGAGGAACAACCGGTCTTACCTTGTAAGACAAATGCTATATTACAAGTAGTGAGTACTTCATATAGAAAAAATAGCTGTATATGTGAGTACTTCACTTCATATAGCTGTATATATCTGAGACATTACCCCGCATCAGAAATAACGACTTTATCGGCTTCTCCAGAGGACCCCTTTTTTGTAATGAACTCAAAAGCGCAAACTCTCATTAAGTATTCTTTGTATTACATACTTTCCAATTGAAGTACCCTTTCTCGGAAACCAATCTAAGACAAAACAATTTCCTCAAACAATTGCGTGTTTAATAATAGAAAGCCATAAAACGAAATAAAACAACGCCAGAAACCTACCCAAACTTCAGAAATTCCGGTCTCCGTATTTAGTCGTACTTTTGGACAGTAAATCCGTAAAAGATCTGGAATGTTAAATCACTCTATTCCAAACGCATACGTTTTCAATCCGTGTCCTATAGAGGCAATTACTTTAGGATCATGAGTAATTAAGTGTCACAGGGTAATTTCTCGGTAACTCAACTTGAATTGTTGGAGTGGATATTTTTCCAGTTTGTTAATTAAGTTTAAATATTTAATATATTCGACACTTTAATGGGTGTGACTAACCCATCTGAAAATGAAACCTTCCTGAATAAATTGGCGTGAAACAAAGGGATCACTTCTCCCTGCTGCCTTCCACAGTTAACATCTTGAGAAGTTGAGAAATGGAAACTATTGTATTGCATTGCCTCACTGGTAGGTGCCATGGAGTCATCCAGGCATTGACAATTATTGATGAACTCACTGTTTGAATCACACTCCTGAAGACGGATTGAAACATCTTGTCATGTGTTTCAGCACCGATATACCTATTGCAACTAAATCTCGCATAAACCACATGCAATGCCATTGTTGTCATCGCCAAAGCTCCCTCCTATCATAATACAAACTTGAGTCCTGATTATCATAATCTTTCATTTCAATATCACAATTTTGACAATGGTGTTTGGCTTACGTAGGGCAACGTTTCCAACAAAAGGTTCATTCATTAACAAATTGTCATTGTCTGATTCCGTGATTAAACTTTTTGAGGCTTAATTCATTTTTCCCCCCAACAAATACAGCCTATGCCAATCTGATAACTGTGTTTTCGCATGTGTTTAGTAAGATTTGAAACTGGAATGCAAATGTGATAAATATGAAAGAACCTGTATCAAAAGTTCTCCCTTGCCATCACAACAAAATAGGAGCTGAATATAAAAATATTGGGAGTGCAGGGAAGGAAGCTTTATTTTACTGAGAATACAACTTAATGTTGTTGTATCAAATGTTCCTCACTTGTAATGTGGATCGTCATCACATACTGTACACCTCAGATTCATGTGAGTGGTCATATAAAAGCTATTCTTATATTTTTATTTTAACCAATATATAATTGTGCTAAAGACCCGTCTGAAAAAACCTCCACGGCAAGGTTTGACTCGTTGGTCGGTGCTGATTCATAATAGTAACGATTTTAGTGCTAACAAAATTGTAGAATGGACGTTTTTGTGGAGTAACAATTAATTAAAACCCTGTTTATAACATGTTGTTTCCATTTAACGAGATCATATTTCTCATTCTAATTATCTATTCTCCCTATAAGATGTTTATTTTTTTCGTTATAGCGCGATTCTTGTTATGAGTGTTAATCTCGGCATCTCCATCAATACCATTGTTCAGATTCGTGTTGTTTAAATACTTGAAATGAATCAAATTGATATTTATAAAAATTATTAAAATTATATATCAAATTATTGGACTACCCAGAGATATATCTGCACACTTACTCACAGCCTGTGCTGTTCCATCATGGAAATTGTACTTAAAAACAACAACGAAACGGTGTAACCAAATGCAGATTATACGAAATTACATACTATTATTATCAAGTAATAAAATGCTATCACGTAAAAATTAAAATTTATCAAATGAACACATCATCTCTAGGTGAAAAAATTAGATGGAAATGATATGCATACATATTAAATTATAGAAGTTGCCAGATACATCCGGGTATTTCCCTTGTCTTCCATTTTAATCGCCCACACGTCCTTATATCTCCTGGTATTTGAAACAAAAATAAACATTTTACAGTGGGAACTAAACCCACTACTGACCTATGGCACACTTTCTGCATGACGGCGAATGAAGAAGGATTATCACAAGCAGACCCAGTATTTCTCATACCTGTACCACTTTTATTCAGATTCGTATTGTTTAAATACTAAGAATGAATCAAATTTATTTTTATCAAAACGTTTTCATATAAAATTAGACCACTGTATCTCGGAGAGAACACTGTTCTTCGACTGCCCAGAAGTCTGTCTTCATACTTACTCACAGCCTGTGCCCTGCTATCATGTAATTTTTTTTTGAAAACAACGTTAACGAAACAGTGGAAACAAATGCTGGTTTCACGAAATATCAAATAACATGCAACCACGTGAAAACAAAGTCTTTCAAATTAACACGTCACCACTATGGGCATAAATTAGATGCAAATGACATGCATACATATTAGGTGATAGACATTCAGTTGTCAGACGCATCTGGGTAATTTCCCTTTCTTCCATTTTGAACACCCACTTGTTCTTGTATCTCCTGGTATTTGCAACAAAAATACATATTTAAATGTGGTAAACAACCCCCTACCGACCCAGGGCACACTCTCTGTCTGTCGACGAAAGGGGAAGCACTCCTCACAAGCAGACCCAGTTGTAATAACATATTTCAACATTAACACCTTTTTTCGTAGTCGTATTGTTTAACTACTCAGAAATCAAAATGATTTTTATCAAAACGTTTTCATATCAATTTAGACCACTGTATCTCGGGTAGTAAAGCACTGTTCTTCGACTACCCAGGAGTCTGTAATCATACTTACTCTCAGCATGTGCCCTGCTATCATGTACAATTTACTTTAAAAAACAACGAAACACTGTAAACAAGTGCTGGTTTCACGAAATTGCATACTAATATCAAATAACATGCAACCACGCACAGAGTCTTTCAAATAAACACGTCACTACTAGGGGCAAAATAATTAGGAGTAAATGATATGCATACACATCATATGATAGAAGTTGTCAGACACATCCGGGTAATTTCCCTGTCTTCCATTTTGAACACCCACATGTTCTTGTATCTCCTGGTATTTGCAACAAAAATACATATTTAAATGTGGTAAATCAATCCACTACCGACCGAGGGCACACTCTCTGCCTGTCGACGAAAAGGGAAGCAGTCCTCACAAGCAGACCCAGTTGTAAGTTACATATTTCAATATTCACACGTTGTTTTTGTAGTCGTATTGTTTAACTACTCAGAATGAATCAAATTGATATTTATCAAACCGTTTCCATATACAATTAGACACCTGATCGCGGGTAGAACACTGTTATTCGGCTGTAAAGAGGTCTGATTACACATAATCACGTAAATAACAAAATCGTTCAGATGAACACGTCATCACTACACATACATACATACATACTAGATGACAGAAGTTGCCAGACACATCCAGTTGGTTTTTCATTTTAAACACACGCCTGATATTTTCAACAAATATACAGATTTTACAGTTGTGACTCAACCTATGACACTGTCTACATGACGAAGAAAAACAGACTCTGTTGTAAAAAAAAACACTTTTCAACAGTTCAACTGAGTTTCAACTACTCAGAATGCATTTCATTGATATTTATTGATCGAAATTATTGCATTTAAAAGCATAACACTGTCCCCTCAAAAAATACAATTCGGGGTTGCATGTGCTATAACACAGTTCACGCACAAACAAAAGCTGCTACAGTATGCGCAACAGCCGCCATGTTAATTCAATGTACTAAGTAGTGCTGGAGCAAACAATGCATTGACTTGTGATCTAAAATATTGTGTGATGCACCTGACATAACTTGATATTCCTACCTGGTCAACCTGCATGCCTTTATCTTGACCATGTCCTTGTCACAAGTCTCATCTACAACTAGCACAACATTTTAGACTAGATCTTTTCCCTCCCTCCTTCCCTCCCTCCCTTCCTCCCTCCATATGTCCCTCCACCCTATGTCCCTCTCTCCCCCTATCTATGTCCCTCCCTCTCTCCCTCCCTCCCTATTTTTTATGAACATAATGCTCCGAGCTACACATCACCAATCAAATAAGTCATTAGCAAATATTAGATGACAGCAGCAGTAATAAGTACACTGTATGTAAATTGTCTCTGATGCAACGCAAGAATAAAGACTTGTTTATTATAATAATGTCTATAAATAACAATGCCAACATGTGGCTATAGGAATTTGTGTATTAATGTCATATTACAATACAACATAACACAACACTTTAGTTTTTTCATTATTTTTTCACGACAGCGAGATGGCGAGTTACACAGCAATGATGGTAATATGTGTTGTGTTACCCCTGGTCACATATATAAAGGTACAGTTTTTCATATGCTATCCATCCATCCATCCATCCATACACACATTTATGTCTCGTATACATGTTACATACGTGACCTACTCGTCGCAAATTAATTATATGCAGTCACATATGACACAAAACATTATAATAAATCATATACCACATATCGTCATATTAAAAACAACATGTATAATGTCATATCTGAATAACACAACAATGAGAATCTGACAATACTCATATAGAATATTTTATAGTTTTTCTTTCATGCTCCACTATTTCTATAATTTATTTACTTCCATACTCTGATCATTCAATGAGCTAAACAAAAAAACTGTCAAAAAGGAAGTTCAATGTTGCAACACCTCATAGATTTTATTTAGATACCAACTAAATGAAATTTGGCAGTCATTGTACAATTTTGCTGGTGTCAAAACAAAGTCTAGGCTGACTTAGTCATGTTAATCATTACGTGGGGAACTGCCAGCCAGATCTTTATCAGATTTGTTCATTTTGTAAAAATCATCATTATTTTTGTGAACTGTAATTAACACGGAAGCCCATTAAGGCCATGACAAAAAATATAAAATTTCGAAATTTTGACTTTCAATCTCGAAATTTTGACTTTAAATCTCGAAATTTCGACTTTCAATCTCGGAATTTTGACTTTCAATCTCGAAATTTTGACTTTTAATCTTGACTTTCATAATGCTGAAATTTCTACTTTTAACGACTGAACGTGGCGAATTGCACCATCCAGAAATAACTGCGATCAAATAGACAATAAAGGTTAGATTTGTTGTTCATTGTATTGAATATTGAACACTCCCAATTAAGTGTGTTCTACATCAGCTTACTCCATTATTTCACGGCAAAACTTCATTATTTGACGGCAAAACATTATTATTTCACAGCAAAACACTATTACTTCACAGCAAAACTCTATTATTTTATGGTAAAACTTTATTATTTGACGGCAAAACTCCACAATTTGTCGGTAAAACTTTAATTAGTTGCGGCAAAGCTCTATCACTTCGCAACAAAACTCTATCACTTGTAGCGGCAGAACTCTCCGCGTCACGGCAAAACTCTCCGCGTCACGGCAGAACTCTCCGCGTCACGGCAAAACTCTCCGCGTCACGGCAAAACTCTCCGCGTCACGGCAGAACTCTCCGCGTCACGGCAAAACTCTCCGCGTCACGGCAAAACTCTCCGCGTCACGGCAAAACTCTCCGCGTCACGGCAAAACTCTCCGCGTCACGGCAAAACTCTCCGCGTCACGGCAAAACTCTCCGCGTCACGGCAGAACTCTCCATTTCCCACAGCGGAAGTTGCTATGATATCCCATAATTATTACTTTTTGAAGCCATTTTTCAATCAAATCTCAGACAACTAATAAATTTATTAGTTGTCTGAGATCAAACGCAAGACTGGTCAATGTCGACACGGTTTAGTAACTGTGATCAGCACCGCTGTCTGCTGCAAATTCGTGTACATAGCAATGCCGCGTTTCGTGTTAATAACCAACACATCTGGGGACGCTATCGAAGTACCAACTGAGCAAATTGCTAATTCACTGTACTCAATAAAATGCTTCCATCTTTCTCAGTTAGTACTTCGATAGCGTCCCCAGATGTGTTGGATATTAACAGTCTTGCGATTTCTGCGGGGCGTTTTGGCCACATTTTACGACGAATGCCTTAAAGCGAGGTGCGAGTGTATTTTTATTGAATCCCAGGGGCTCTCTGCTGGATTTCTGGTCAAGGGGGCTTACTGAGCCTGCGCGGTTCCCGCTGAACGGAAGTTAAAAAAAAACACTTACCCATGAATTGTTGGTCCGCTGATGTGCTACACACTCACCAGTGTGACTCACTTGGAAATGACCCCCAGGATTTGTGAGAGTCATGGGTAATATATGTGATTGATTTCTCTATAACAAACAGACACCTGGCATCACCTGACATATTTCTTTTATCGGTTCAATTACATTAGCTGATGGTTTCTTTACACAATTTACATATATTGCTTTTACTATTTCAACAGAAATAATATTGTATGATTTATCGAAAAAATCAACCATTATAACGAACAAAACAGGTGCGCTGTACACGTTATTTTATCTCATTGGTAATGTACTATAGGTAACATACATCGTCATTATCTGGGGAAAACTTATGCACCGACAACGTTAAATTACTCCTGACTAACAGCACGATATGCCCAGATGAAAGAGCTCCCCAAATACAGAAAAATGCATTTTATATTTTTTTTATATCACTTTTCATTCGCTAGCTATTCGTCTTTTTATCAGTATATGTAGTACGCCATCTTGATTCTTCAAGGATTATGTGTAAAGTACAACTACTATTTTCAGTTCTGTTGCCATGACAACCAGTTTATCACATGTATGTATGCTACCATTTTCAAAACTTTTTTAATTAAAACTAACACTACTTTTGTAGACGATAGAAAACCATGTGCGCCCAAGTAAAAGACTATCCGTTTTTAGTTTGCTCAAAATTATGATAATTATCCACAAGAACAAGAATAATTCACAAGAACGGAGGCTGGGGTTAGTGAACAGATCTCGCCGCATCATGCAAAATTTCGTGCCGCCGCCTCTGTTTTAACTGCACATGTTCTTTTATGCAGCAGCACATTATGTCTACCTTTCTCAATTTTAAGGTCCTGAATTTTGCAATTAATCTTCTAAGACCATGGTTTTGCACATTAATTAATTTTAAATCTTGTTTAAAAAGTCTGTATGTTCTTAGTTTGTTTTTAGCCATGGTTTGTTTTCTATTATCATTATGCATGTCATTGGTTCTCAAATGATTTGTTTATTTGTTTATGAATAAAATCTAAATTTTTCTTATTTCACTTGAGTTTACAATGGTAACAACAACAATATCTTGCATGAGGGTTTCTATACCATTTACTTTTTACTTTCTTATTTACTATGTAGGCCAAGAGGAACCACTCAGATACAAGAAGTGTTTTGAATTTATATCTTTGAAAACGTCATCGCCCCCACCCCCCAGAATTTACAATGGCCCAATTCCTTAAGCAATATAATTTACAAACACGTATATGATTGTAATAGTCAAAGTCACCATCTTTGTTCATATGAGACTCATATCTCGCGCATGCGTAGCGTGGTGACCAGCGCTTTTTAATTAGTTTTTGAGAGACGTGTTCTCAATTACGTGTATGATGAAGTGCAACCATTGATTCTTTCATTTCACGGTTTATGTCAATAACCACCGTGAAAGAGTGCTATGGGAGGCTCAGTCGGACTGGCTTCTTGCTATGTCTGGCGTTTCTCATGGTTCAATCTTCGGACCTTTATCATTTTTGAGTCTTTGTGGTTAGTGCATCTCTTTGCGGTTAGTGCATCTGTTTTCCACTAATATCTCGTGAACCATTTATCATATTTTAATGTAAGTTGGTACATAGATGCTCTGGGATAAGGCTTAGATCTGTTTACTTTTTAATTGAAACCATGCATAATAATTACCTGATTTGCTTATTAATTAGCCAATTTTAAGCATTTCTCTTGTTTCTCATGTACTATTCAACAGACTTCAGTAAAATTTGGTACATATAATATAATGCGCAGACCTGGATAGCTTTTGGTTGAAATCCGTGCATATTATCAACTTATTTGCATATTTATTAGTCAATATTTAGCCTACCTACCAATATCTCAACCACTCATTAGACTCTCTAGATGCTCTTGGATAAGCCATATACATGTTTATTTTAACGTTAACTGTTGAGCTTACTATTTACCTTGAATTATTTATTGAATATTTGAACAATGCCGACTGGACAACAGAATTAGTAGGGAGAAATTTAATGTATTTTACTATGCAAGTTAATTTAACAACAGTGCCCTCCACGTTACTAAGTAACTATGCTATTTTTAGATTAGGCAAATAAAGGTGTTCTGTACGTGGCCGCCATTTTTGGATTGTTGCTATGTTGTCTGCTGGTCAATTCTTTTAATTTGCATAAATTAACCAATATATAGGTGCTCCACAGATATTTTGAGTACCACATATCAAATTGTTTAATGAAACTAGGTACATAGGAGGTGATTACTTCAGGATTGCTTACTTAGTATAGCAAATAGTGCTATAATTTTGTTGGTATTTATGGTCATTATTTCATTAATTATATATAATTATTGAACCATAGGTAGTTGTAACCACTCTGATCATAGGTTAGAGTTTTATTTTAAAATGCTGTATTTGCTCTATTGGAAGCATATGTGCCTTTATCACACGGGAGTTCTTTCCTACCTTTCTTTGATTTATATATATTATGACATGATTGTAATGATTTGTCACTAGTACTTACTAGTAGTAAGATGGCTTTATTTGCAGATGTTGAAATTATAACGAGCATGTGGTGCATAGTACTTCTGCCACATACAGCCTTTGCGGTCATTCACTCGCTTACACGCGGCCTTTTTCCGTAGTAGATTTACCTGAAAACGTACCACCAAAAGTGACAACCAAACTATCCACGAATGTATTACTTCTGTAGAAACGTAAATACAAGCAATTTTATCAGGGACTACGTTGTGAGAAGGTAACGTTACTGGAGTGAAATACTGTGCGTTATACACTAAAACTGTAGTGAAGCAACAATGTGATTGTCTTTAGTTGGAAAGACTAAAATATTGTTATCACTCAAGAGAATACCACAACATCCGTTTTTCTGGTATTCTGGCGAATACCTCAACAATATTTCTGGCGTGAAGGAATTCAAATTTACATTTTCCGCGCCTGCCAGCCTTAGAACATAACGCACCTAGCTATTGTTATAGCTGGGTTTTTTAACCTTACTTTTGACATTGGCTTGCTTTCGCAATTTAACGTGCCGAACGATAAGGGTACTACTTGTAAATGCATGTTTATTTTGGCGAACAAATCGCTGTAATTTCAAGCGCTTCAAACAAATTTCATGGGATCTAACATTTGCAATTATGTCAGTAAATCAGCCAATGATTGAAGGGATCCCGCAAAGACTCGTGGGTAATGGGTGCCACTTAATAATGTATATGACCAATGAAAGCATATTTGGATTTGAGTGAAGCGTTTTCACAAAAAAATATAAATGTCTATAAAACAGATTCATCCATTCATGAAACCCGGTGTATTAGGTGGTCAATGTTTAGTAAATATCACCTATTTGTGGATATGATTCATGCATTCTGAAAACATACAGTTTTGTTTTTGTTTTAACAGTAAGCCAAACTTAGTGACTCTTCGGTGGGACATCCCGGGAAATATGCAAATTAGCGATGAGGGCGAGTATTTGTGTTGGCGATCACATTTCTCAAAGATTCAGGCCATTGTTAGCACCTTTATGAATTTAGCACCTTTACTTTCAGGTAAATTTGACATTCTGGTCGTACTTTGCAAAACGCGCTTTCGAAAACAAATAAAGTAGGATGCTTTGAAATTTAATGGGACTCAAAATAATAAGCCAATACAAAGCGTTTGTGATAATACGTTCAAGTGCGTATTTGCTAACAAAATGGACTGGTCCAAATATTAAGTGTCATCCATCAAAATGGAATGGTCAATTGTCGTTATATTCTAACTAACGCATACTATTACCAGGTGGTACGTACAATGACTATATATAAAACGAACACAGGTCACATTTTCTTTATTTCCACGGTTGCTATTGTACGTTACGTTGTGGATTTATAGTCGCGCTTTGAATTCAGCTTGAAAATGGTAAGTTTGGTTGCCCTTCAGCGTACCTGCAAATTGTTTGGAATCGTTGATGCAAATGTCCTGCAGCTGTGAGACTGTGGTTGTATACACCCATTACACCAGTATTTCGAAATGGAAAGTCCCGTTACCACATCGCGGAGGCTATGGGATGGGTGGTTTGAACCCAAGTTTCATTAAATCGTACTGACGATTGCTCAAAATTTTCGAGTCGACAATTATGTGGAGTCTGTACGTTTCTAGCGAGGCTACACATTATGGTACCCGCCGGAAAATTCTCTAAACGGAGCTCTCAACAATCTTGTTCACGTTAGCTGTGCCTTTTTTTGCTAAATACTCAGGACAAATGTTTATTTGTGTTGTGTTTCTAGCGTGAATGTATATCAATGCATCTTGGCCAGGCGGGTGTGCAGATGGGGAATGCATGCTGGGAGCTGTACTGCTTAGAACATGGTATCCATCCAGATGGACAGATGTCAAGTGATAAAACTGTAATTGTAGGTGGTGACGATTCCTTCAACACGTTTTTCAGCGAGACTGGAGGTGGCAAGCACGTGCTACGTGCCGTCTTTGTGGACTTGGAACCAAACGTAGTAGGTGAGAATTGAAAATTTAGATGCCATCAACCGTTTAGTAGTATGCCTTATTTTGGACCGATGGAAACAAATGCTACTCCTGAGTTTATTCTTTCCACATGTGCGCATGCTTTAGCGATAATTATCAGTGTCAAAATCGTCTAGAAGTAATCGTCTTGTTAGCAGCAGATTCCCTAGACCACGATGAAAACTCATTTCCTCGTTAAAAACCACAAATATAATTGTAATTTTTTTAAATGCTTCTAGACATCAAAAAATACAGTGTAAGACACTACAAATCTTTTTATCAATATGTCAGAGCATAGTGATAGCGAGATGTATCCCTGCCTTAGAAAACGATGGTAAAATGCCCTTAAACAGATGAGTAATGGTTTTCACGGCGATGTATTGATTTTTTTTTTGCATGTTTACATGATTAGGGGTTTAATTAATATACGTGCCGAATCATGAAGGAACACTATTGTTATGTATGATATTTTATGACAATTATTTTTGGTGTCAAAATATAGCAGACATAGAACCTTCAGTCGTTCAAGGGCTTGGCGAATTTGGTTCAAATTAATATAAATATAACGCTTGGTGAATATTTTCTTAATTGTAGGGAGTGGGAAATGATTTTGGAAACCAGCAATAGGTAAATTTAAGAAACAATATTCTAACATAACATTGTGTATATTCTATCCGCATCCAACATGTGCGATTTCATTCATGATATGCATACGGAATATTTATATTAATATTATTAGAACACGCAGCCTTTATTGTAGTTCTGTTGGTTTACTTGTTTGAACAGTAGAATGTTCATGAAAACTATTGTGCATTGTTTATTTATGCATACAATTATTTATTTAGATAAACATGGATTCGGTATGCAGTAATGTACATTTGTTTCTATATGACAAAATATTGTGTACGAATCAGAAAAAACTCTATGACGCACTAGTACTGTAAAGACATTTGTAATGTGACGTTGATTCACAAACACATACTCTGTTATGCTATGATGATTCATGGCAATGATCTATAATACCACCCTAGCTGCAGGGTACAGACATCCTTCCAATCTTTCAATGGACATAGCGAGTTTGGTTTGAAAGTGAACACCACCTATCCAATCTAACAATTGGTGCATATTTTTTTTAAATTGTAGGGGAAGAGATCCATGTAAGTAAAAGCAACATTATAGTATTTTGTATATTCTATCTACATCTATCGTACATGATTCTTGTATGGGAACACAAAATAATATATTTGAAAAAACAATAGACAAACATTACCAAGCAATTCATATACATGTCCATGTCCATGAGCAACGAATATATAAACTTCGGTGTGCATTGTCTTCAATTGATAACAGCTATTTAAGAAAGCTTGAAAAAACCATGTTTTGTGTATTGTACTAACATAAATTTTGAACATACTTGGTTGTTTATTAAGTAGATTATCGTAATTATATAAACACTATTTAGTTTGGCGCACAGTGATATGCGTTTTAATATTCATAGCTTTACAAAATAAATGGATTATCATAACAAACAGAGATGGATTATGTGTTTATTGTCTAAGTAATATATAATCCTCTCACTAACAGTGACATCAAGCACTTTTCCAATTATTCAGTGATTCATCAGTAACAGTAAACACTATTTACATACATACATACGCACGACTTCCGGTATAGTAGTAGTTCGTATCCTTGGTAAACATACACCGTCTCAGTAAAGCTGCTCGTACAGTAGACCTGTAGAAATGTATCAGTCTCGGCAGTCTTAAAACTTCAACAACTGTCAACAGTAAATTCAGACATTCGGTACGGTCCAGTTTACTTCTATATGAATGATTTCAAGCCGGTTCTGCTTATACACTCTGTTAACACTCTGCGAAATGTTTTCAATAGTCGGGAATATTCGTATTGACACCAGATAAATCAGATGAAATCCGACTAACCATAAGAGAATTTTCAGTCAATTCAGGTAAAACTGCACATAGTCACATGTAGCTCCATTGTTTTGTTTTTCTGAAACGAGTCGCAAAATGATCAAATATCGTTCATTTCTATTTGACCGCTATGATAAGTCAATCAGTGTCACTCAAGGCTGGAATCAACGTCGTGTATATCATTAATTAATACAATTCCCGTCTCGTATGTAAAATAATAAAATACGTAACAATTACTTTTAAAATACTAAAAAACGTAGCTGTTGATAAAAGCATGATACAAGGTATTTTTATACTGTTTCACATGTAATGTGATATTTAAAACATGCAGACTTATGTTATTATACTCATAGCAATGATCCATGATATCAACATACATTCAAAACATTTAGAACTACTTATTAAATCTGTAAATAGCCTTTAATTTAAATCTAAAATTGTGTCCATAGGTTTAGTAATACTCGCATGTAAATAGTAATAACATAATTATCTAAGAATTGACATTGAGGTGAGTTGGCAAAAATAGTCAATAACTGTACGCAATCACAGATGAACAAATGTGATAAATTAGACTAAGAAAAAACATTTGAACACAATATTATGAACGTAACCTGGGTGAAAATTATTAATGCATGTACTTGCCTGTCCGACTGCATGCGTGTATGGCTTAGAAATCTTGCATGGGCTAGATTTCTCAGTGAAATAAATATATAGAAAATATTCCCTCTATAATTAATAATTTGCCTATGAACTATAAATGATTCCGTTCTCTCCAAAAAATATAATTGATTGTTAGGGATGAGCGCTCCTGTTTATTTCATAACAATCATTGTGATTTATCAATAAAAAAAAACATTCACAGAATATCTGTTCCCTTGGTACACATCTCTCCCAAAACCCAATGAGTAGTCAATTCGGGCACAAATAAATCTTTCCTGAAAATTCCTTGACAATTCTACGACATAATCATAGTGAAGTCTGCGTGGATTTGGATGTGGGTTTTAATGGTTTTATTTTGCAACTTGACATATTCAAATACAAATAACTCGTGTAACCCATGCAATTTCAATTGACATATATCACATGTAAGTTGTTTTTTTTCTTAATAGACCACGGATAGCTACTTGTAGCTGGTAAGTATAAATCCCGATACGTTGACTTTAAGGGTATGCACAATTCGGTAACCACGTGACGTCACAGAATACCACACATGCCGTATATTTGATGTGTTCTATTTGAAAAATATTCAAATTAACGGATAATCCTTTACTTTTGAAATATTTTTTATAACACAGAAACTGCAGAATGGGAGGATGAAGATACTATATCATCTAAACAATCATAGGATTGCCATTATGCTTGTACTGGATACAAGAATCATTAGAATAAAGTAGTCTAGTAAACATGATATAAATATGCATTAATCTATGAAAAGATATGGTTGTCAATTATTGGAATGAAGAAAAAAAGATAATCTTCTTTCAACCTAGTTTCCACCATCTATAGTTTTAACAATTTGAAATAAAAAAATCTAGGTATCGGCCAACTGAAGGATTGTCATTGTAGTAGGAAATATTGAGGAGTGGGAATTGGGGTCACCGCCCTTGCATCTTTTTGAAATTTTTGCTTCAAACAAAAATGTGCTTCAACATACCAGCAACATGTGTATTGTCAATTACACCAACAAATATCAAACAAATATGCTTACGATTGAAAAACAGAATTGTAATAACAGATAGGAACATAAACATTAATGCTTGACTCCATCTCACAATATCTTATAGGGATACATATTCCCTATAAATGTTTCTTATATATTGTGCCAGGCAACGACTTCTGTTTCGTGTCATTTATTACCCGGCTCCTTATTGATTGATTCGTTGACTTTAATTGCTTATAATTCGAGGAAAAAAAGCAAATCGAAGTGATAATGTACACCATTAAAATTTTGCCTTTGTGCCTGCTTTGAAAACGAATGTCCCCGGGACACCGTGTTCAACTAGACGTAATTAAACATTGGTTATTGTAATCATAACGTCGACAATATTCGAGATAGGTCTTTCAAATCAAATTTATTAAACTAATATCATAGCCATAAACTAAAGCATATCTTTTAATTTGTTTTTCTGGAAAATGCGCATATAAAATAATCGCCCCATTTTTTTTTCCTTTCAATCGTTATTTTTACTTTTGCAAAATTTACTAGTCGCCCCATCAAACTCAACTCCCACAAGTCGCCACTCCCGCACCTCAACTTGCAGGTATGCGTTCATAAATGTAGATAATGTTGCTTCCGGGTTGCTTCTGAATAGCGAATGGCGCAGAAACCATGTTGGAAAGGACCAAAGACTCAAGGGATTAGGGGGTATGTGATCGATGCGACATCAATTATTCTCTGGCCCAAGAGGTCAAATTCCAAAATGGCAACCGAGCTCAGTGTGTATGAAACTTCGTTCCCTCGCAAAAGCTGGAGCGACGAAGAGACAAAAGCTTTACTGAGTATATGGAAAGACGGCGAAATCTTGAAACAGTTGGACTCCTCGTCGAGAAAAATGCTTACCAGGATATGCAAGCTGAATTAGAAGGATTTTTCGTAAACAGCGGCTTAACAAAAGTCACCGGCTGATGGCACCCCTTGGCCCGTGCTCAGTGCCCAGTTCGTGGATGCAATTGGGTCTATCCGAAATGCAAATATGCGAGACAAGCCTAAATCAGCTTAAATTTTAGCCCGTACTTCGTGTAGCGTGAATACTACTAATATGATACTTAGAAGAGATATTCACAGAATTACTAAACGGGCGCGTATTGATATTTGTTTAGCTGAAGTTGAAAACGCTCAAAAGGTCAAAGCGTGCGACATTTCATATCAATGTCCCAAGGTAAATTACACGGCGAGGTACTATGGTGTAGTAGAATCGCCAAACGTATATCAGAAATACAACGGCCAAAATAAAGTACCGTCACCGACCTTGTGGTTGGGTTCTGTACCCCAAAATGCACAATAGAAATAATGTATAGGTATATTGGTATTGATATATATTCATATGCAGTAATGCCAGGGTAGAACTTTGTGATAAAACACGCACACCTGTAACAAACTTGCACGCACTTCAAGACACACAAGTTCATGTGGTCAACAAAATATTTAATACCGGGCAATTTCAAATCATAATATTTGGGAATAAATAGTTAAAACAATAATTACATTAGCATTTAAATGCAAATAACTATGGTTAATGCCCTAAACAACGTAAGTAGTACACAATGCGTAGTAAATACAAGTAAATAACGTTTTACTCTGTCACTTGTAGACTGTTAACGTTAATCACGAGCTGTATAACGACGTAAAACTAACGTCATAGACTACTCAGCTTTTAAAAATTGACCCAGTTCCATACACGGTGTTCGTTGTATCACACAGTTTAACGTCTCGGTGATGGTTTGACAAATAAGTTGCAGCACGGCTACTGAGACTTCACTATGTAGGATACTATAGCTGGTAGAAGCACGTGTTGTTGGCCATTGGGTTTCCAACACAAACTATCGGGAACTGGCAACAAACTACTCAAGATGATAACTGTGACACGCAGCAGGAAGAAGTGATCCCTTTGTTTCACGCCAATTTATTCAGGAAGGTTTCATTTTCAGATGGGTTAGTCACGCCCATTAAAGTGTCGAATACAGCGCCATATCTGGCCTAAATTATTAAACTTAATTAACAAACTGGCAACATATACACTCCAACAATTCAAGTTGAGTTACCGAGAAATGACCCTGTGACACTTAATTACTCATGATCAGTAAGTAATGGCCTCTATAGGACACGAATTGAAAACGTATGCGTTTAAAATAGAGTGATTTAACATTACAGATCTTTTACGGATTGTCTGTCCAACGACTGTACGACTAAATACGGAGACCATAATGTCTGAAGGTTGGCTAAGTTTCTTGCATTGTTTTATTTTGTTTTATGGCTTTCTATTATTAAACACGCAATTGTTTGAGGAAATTGTTTTGTCTTAGATTGGTTTCCGAGAAGGGGTACTTCAATTGGAAAGTATGTAACACAAAGAAAATTTAATGAGAGTTATACGCTTTTGAGTTCATTACAAACAAAAGGGGTCCTCTGGAAAAGCCGATAAAGTCATTATTTCTGATGCGGGGTAATGTCTCAGTTATATACAACCAATGGCAAACAGTATACGTTTGTAAATAAGGTGTATTTTCATATTTTGTCTGAAAAAAATGTATACCGCTTTTATATGAAGTACTCACTAATTGTAATATAGCATTTGTCTTGCATGGTAAGACCGGTTGTTCCTCTCAAAATAATATACCGTGATAAAAGCCTTAATATAAAACTTCCGCACATAGGTAGCTCATGAATAAATTAAAAACATCATATAATTTATTGTTGACAAGAAAGAAGAACAAGAATACTCATGGAATAGATATTTGATGAAAACAATTTTAACATTGAGCACACCAGCCCGAAGCTTTGCTCTCATTTTTTATTGATTGCTGCTCTTATGACTGTCGCAGTTCTGAGGCATAGTACTCTCCATTGATTGTTTGACCCTTTTGCAAGTAGTCAATCTTGATGACTCCCTTGCTGTCCCAGAACACAGAGGCCATCACCTTGCTGACTGATGCCATTCGCTTGAACTTCTTGGGCGGCTGTAAACCCATCTGTGTCCGTTGTTTGCTCTGCTCTTTTGATTCTGGATCAAAGTGGTCAACCCATGTCTCATCTTGGGTTACACATCTCTTGAGGAAGTTGCCAGGATTTGACTGGAAACGAGCCAAAAGCGTCCTTGAAACATCCAAACTGTTCAACTTCTGATGTGGAGTTAATATTCGGGGCACCCACCTTGCAGACAGCTTGCTCATTCCAATATGTTCAACAAAACATTTTGAGCTGCGCCATAAATGATGCCTAGTGAATGCCCGATATGTAGGATAGTGACACGTCTGTCATTCATTACCATGCGATGGATGGCCTCAACCTGATTGTCCGTGGTGGCAGATTGTGGGCGTTCAAACCTTCGGCCATCTTTCGTTCTCTCCTTGCTTCGCTTAAAGTTAGCAACCCACTTCTTTATAGTGGAATAAGAAGGGGAGTCCTCACCAAGTGTCGTGACCATGTCTTCGTGGATTTCTTTGGGAGTCATCCCCTTTTCATAGAGATACTTGATCACAGCACGAATTTCTGTCTGGATCATTGTTTGATTTTCGTCTCACCTGCTGATTTTAAATGGGCACCACGTACTAATCAACGAATACCTAAAAATGCATTTCTATAGGTAGTGACTTAAGACATTATAGTATACAGTTATACCCCAGAAGAGAAGTTACGCACCTTGTTTCATTGTGAGGCCGGGAACTTATTGATCACTTGTAAGGTCTAATATATATATATATGCAATGCAAACAAAATATGTGGTGATTATGACAAATACGTAAGTGATAGCATGTTCGTAACAAAATTGTCTTACATAATTATTTCTTTTTTTTAAAATTTTTTTGAATTACTTTAAATAAATACATTTACAAAAAAAGAAAGAAAAAATTACAAAAAATGAATAGTGGATGGCTTAAAATAAGTGGAAGTGGGGGAACATTATTGATAAGCTGACAAATCTGGCTAATAAGTGAATTACTCATAATTAACATTATTCCATTTTTCATTAAATTTAGACATTGAACCATTATTGATAGTTATTTGTCGCCCTACAATACGAGTGTTTAACATTATACTCTCCACGACTTACACCTTTGGGACAGAACCTCTTTTCGATTCAGAATAGAGGTGCTGTTTACAAATTAAAATAAAAAGGTTGAGAAGATTACAATAAAAACTGCCGTGTATTCCAAAACAAATATCCCTGTCAGATAATAAAATATCAACGTTTGTCCATTTTTTCCAGAGTTGCTGACATTTTCCCCAAAATCTTCTAGTAGTAGTGCATGTAATAAAAAGATGCTCAAGAGTTTCAATATCAGCGTTACAAAAAGTGCACAATGTACTATCAACTAATTTCCATAAACACAAAGTGTTATTTGTGTAAATTGCCCTATGTAAAAATTTATAATGAAATGCCTGCAGCCTGGAATCAAATGTACAGAGAAATGGTAGTTTAAAAATGGGTTTCGTCCGGAATTTGAATTTCAAGCCGTTTTTCCCATTTATTTTGACAGCCCAAAGGAGGTACCTTTTTTCCTAACCAAATACGAATACATTTTTTTGTGAGGTTTAGGTTTGTCTCTAACATTAAGGACAAAATAATTGTCAATTGAATTTAATTTCTTAGGATTCTCCTGCAACTCCTTTTTCCATGACCTGGGAATAGCTTTTAACACAGATTGAAATTCAAAAAAAATAACATTGCAGTCGTATTTACACTTGAATTTTTCATAACTTAAAAAATGGCCATCATCTCCTAGTAAATCATTTATACACCAAACATTCTTTTCCTGCCACAACCTCCTGTTGACATAATCATCTTTTATAGCAATATTTGAATTATGCCACAAAACCTGACTTTGATAATTACATTTTTGATGATTTATACAAGAATGCCAAATGTCCATTATTTCCGACCAAAAGTTCTTTTTAATGGAAGTAATATACTTTTTAATAAAATTTGCATCTGCTTCCCAAATCTTATATATCCAATTTTCCTAAAAATATTAAAATAAAGTATTTTCCACGGGTGAGCACTTTTTTCTTGGGACATTTTAATCCAAGTCAATTTTAACGTCTTGGAAAATAGTGTTAAATTAGGTAAATTTAAACCACCATATTCAACACCGCGACTAAGAGTAGCCCTGGATATTTTAGCTCGCCTACCACTCCAAATAAATCGATTAATAATTGCATTAAGACGATTCATAAGTGCACTAGGAGGGGATGGCAAGGAGGAAAATAAATGGATTAGTTGTGAGATTGCAAGATTTTTAACAATTGTAACTTTACCCAAAAGAGACAGTGATCTACAGCCCCATGAAGCAAACAAGGAAGAAATTTTCCTCAATTTATCTTCATAATTTAAAACCACCATGTTTTCTAAATTTAGGTCGAAAATCAGTCCCAATAATTCAAAATTATTTTCTAACCATATTAAATTAAATGTGGGGCATATTCTATCACTGCATCCCTTTTTTGAGCCAAACCAAACAGCCTTTTTCTTGCCTACATCCAATTTCAAACCTGAAACTAAAGCGAAATTCTTCAGTACCTGGAAGACAGTACGTAGTGAGGATTCTGAACCATCTAATGTTAAAAATGTGTCATCTGCATACTGACTTAATAATAATGTTTTATTATCAATCTTTATTCCTCTAATATCACGATTGTTCTTCAAAGCCTGGGCCAGAAATTCAACTGCAATAATAAAAATGTATGGAGACAAGGGGTCTCCTTGCCTAACACCCCGGGATACTTTAAGCATTTCACTTGCATGTCCGTTATTTATAACATATGAGACAGAATCCTTGTAAAGACATTTAACCCAACTCCTCAAAGAAGCACCAAAATTAAATAGAGTCAAAAGCTTTTTCGAAGTCCAACAATAACAATAGACCAGGAATATTGTTAAGCTCAGTGTACTGCAACACGTCATACAAGTAACGAGTATTTTCACCAATGAACCTATCTTTAATATATCCAGTTTGAGAATCACTAATAATATCCGGAAGAATCGTTTTAAGTCTCTCGGCTATACAGCCTGAAGCCAGCTTGTAATCTGTATTCAATAATGCGATCGGGCTCCAATTTTTTTTAAAATGGATTTGTCCTTATCTTTCTTAGGAATTAAAGTGATAACACCTTGTTTTTGTGTAATCGACATGTAACCAAGAGACAATGAATAATTAATGGACTTTACCAGGAAATAATGAATATCGTTCCAGAAAAACTTATAAAATTCACAAGGAAATCCATCACTACCTGGTGTCTTATTATTTTCCATTTTTTTCAAACTGATAGAATTTCTGTATAAGTGATCTCACCATTGCACTGTTCTTTTTGAATTTCAGACAAACTGGGGCAGGGGACTGAAAAACAATTTTCAATCGGTACAGTAGGTTTCGAGGTATAAAAGTTTTCACAAAACAATTTTTCGGTGTACAAAATTTCCTTAGGGTCTTAAATTAACCGGTCATCATCCACTTTCAAATGTGTTATAGTTTTATCAATATAATTCCTTTTTTCTAAGTTTAGAAAAAAAATTGTATTACGCTCACCATGCTCAACCCATTGAACTTTCGACATCATTATTGCCCCCTGGGTTTTAATTTTCTGCATATTTTCCAACTCTTGCTTCTTATTCTCTAATTTAATAACCAAATCATTAGAGTTTTGTATATTTACTTCTTGTTCCAAGGCGTTAATTGCATTCTCAATTGTTTGAAAATTTGTCACATTACTGTAAGCAATGGTCGTACCCCGTACTTTAAGTTTTAACATTTCAAAAAATAGTTGGGGGTTAATAGAGAAATTCCAGTCATTGTCTGACGATACGGTGTCACCCTCCCCAATTTTGTATTGCTCAACAACCTCTTCGATTGACGTTTTAACCTTTTGTGTATAAACATTGTCATGCAATAGTGAAGTATTAAATTTCCAGAAACCCTTTTTTTAAAAATTACAAATAATTGTAGTCGTACTGTGATCCGAACGGTACCCATACGAAATATCTGATTTTTTAACAAAAGAGGAAATGTCTGGGGAGACCAAGAAATAATCTAGCCGACTTTGCTTTAGATGCTTTTTTTGTGCCAAGTGAATCTTCTAGAATCTGGGTGGGTGACATTCCAAATATCAATCAAATCAAAAGCTGTCTTTAGATTGTCAATTTCCAGGCTTGCTTTTGGGTTATTATAAGCTACATACCCACTACAGTCCAAATTAAAATTGGGTGAGACATTCCAGTCCCCACAAATAATTATACTCAAATTCCCGAAGTCATCCAGGATATTCTGTATTTCTTGGTAAAAAGTTGGATTGTCCTCATTGGGGCCATAAATGGTACCCAATGTGAACCGTTGTGAATGAAAAGTTAAATCGAGAAATAGAAAATTAACACCAGCGTCGCCTCTACATTTATGTATCGTATATTCATCAACTTTGTTAAAAAAAAACACATCTGCCCCCATTCCGATTCCCATATATCCTCATCCCCAATTTTACAATGTATATAAATATACACAATAAATATTAAAATCTTTGTTTTTTAACCAACAGAAAACATCCCTCCGTTTTTCTAGAGTAGAGCACCCCTGAACGAAAACCACAAAGAAACAAAAAAGTAAAATTGAACATAGTACGAAAAGAAAGGGAGAAAACTCTCCCCCTTCACCAAAAAGGCAGATGTAAATAAAAAACCAAGAACAAAAACGCACTGCTGGTTGAAAAAAGGCTCAAATTTAAATAAGAGCAGTATCAAGTTGTTTTGTTGTTGCTAGTCTCACTATGAAAACTTAATCTAATAAAACCTGCGACTAAAATGTCTGATTCGCCAAGTTCACGAGAAGAGAACATTACAATAAAAAAAAATAGTTTTACTCTGAAAAGTTTAAACAGATTTTAGAACACATTACGAATCTTTTTTTTTCTGTTTGCATCCAAAGCTGTTTTCCAAACTAAATTATTATTTCAATGTTTGATTTTACAGACAAGTGTATTTAACTTGAGTAGTTACTTCTTACTCGTACTTTATACTAATAACACAATATCACACATGATTTTCCGACCACATGCTCCGTGTATTATGAGAGTGTCATCAACTATTGACATATATATATTGCTGCACAATAGTGATCCCCTCGTGTCATTGATGGTGGCTGTTGTTTTGTATCTGGTTGTATAGGCAATCCATTATGTCAGTTGGAGTTACTTTCTATATCGCCATGGTAACGAAAAAAATATAAATTATGTCTGGCGATGAGGCATGTAACAAGAATTTATAGCGCCAGCTACAATGATCATAAATTACATTCTAAATCCTAGTAATTTTTGGGAATTGAATATTCATTCGCGAATTATTTTAATACGACGCCCAGAGTTGATATTCAGTTCTGTTGATCGTTGTAAGGTTGAACTGTGCCACCAAAAGTTCAGCAATGAACTTCGTTGACATATAAACACTACGATAAAGACTTTCCGTTTTCGACATTGTGAAATTCTTTCTTTTTGGGGGAAACCCCCGAAAAAAAAATATTTTGACCAAATAATTCAGAAATTTATATTTAGAATAATTCATAACGAAATGTATTCCCTATGCAACCAAAAATAATTTTCATAATTACCGATCACACATGAATATTAGAGAAAAAAATAATTTGCTATATTCTCTATATTTTGGCCTATTATTTGTTTTGAACTATGACTGAAAGAAGCTGAATAAAATTGTGTAGTGTGTTCAACAACTCACGTGTGAACACCAACTTTAATGAAAATGATTTGACTTCGTAAAAATACTGTATTTTTCTGCATAAAAACGAAAGAATTTCACGATGTCGGAAACGGAAAGTCTTTATCGTAGTATTTATACAACATTTAAGCAGAGTCATTACCATATATGCGTCGCATCTCATGTAATACATATTTATCTCCTGACATTTTCTTGTGAAAATTGCAATTTATGATGTCAAATTTATGTGGGCTATCATTTGTGCATTAATGTATAGGTCATACTTTATGTACCATAACCACATAATATGTAACGAAGTATACAAATTATCATTATATACAAATAATTATCTTTCAGATTATTTAAGGATCGTGCATTTCCATATATACATTTGCCTCTCACTGATCTACTGTAGTGTGGTTATTTGTCGGTCAGTCCTGTTATTGTGTGACCTGGTTACATTAGTCTTGAATGTCTTAATTAATTAATCTGTATTTGAGTATCGCTGAAGCAATCGCGAGTAGGGCAATGTGTGTTGCACAGATAATCTGCATCATATGGAAGCGGCAATATCTGTGAGTTTTAACTTTTTTTGTTTAAATACATAAAGATGGCCAAATCTCATCGAAATATTGTTTTAGACACATAGCCGTACACAAGAGTGAAACTGGGCCGGTGAGTTGTCATCTTGTCCTGTAACTACAATCCCTGTGGTACGCTTCACACAATTGAAATTAAATAGATAAACATAATAACGCTAATGTTATGCTGGTTAATTACATAATTGTATATCACTACACTTACTTAATGATGGTCTCGCAATGGCAAAAGGGTGGTACATGGATGTTTCAAGGACGCTTTTGACCCATTTCCAGTCAAATCCTGTCAATTTCCTCAAGAGATTTTTAACCCAAGATGAGACATGGGTTGACCACTTTGATCCAGAATCAAAAGAGCAGAGCAAACAATGGATACATAAGGGTTCACAGCCGCCCAAGAAGTTCAAGCGAGTGGCATCAGTCGGCCACTGTGTTCTGGGACAGCAAGAGAATCATCATGATCGACTACTTGCAAAATGGTCAAATAATCAATGGAGAGTAATATGTTTCAGAACTGCGATAGTTAAGAGCAGCAAATGAGAGGAAAGCTTCGAGCTGGTGTGCTCATTGTTGAAATTGTTTTCATTTAATATCTATTATATGACTATTCTTGTTCTTCTTTCTTGTCATCAATAAATGATATGATTTGTTTTCATTTATTCATGAGCTACCTATGTGCGGAAGTTTTATATTAAGGCTTTTATCACGGTATATTATTTTGAGAGGAACAACCGGTCTTACCTTGTAAGACAAATGCTATATTACAAGTAGTGAGTACTTCATATAAAAGCGGTATATCATTTTTTTTTAGGCAAACAAAATGTGAAAATACTCCTTATTTACAAACGTATACTGTTTGCCATTGGTTGTATATAACTGAGACATTATCCGCATCAAACATAATGACTTTATCGGCTTCTCCAGAGGACCCGTTTTGTTTGTAATGAACTCAAAAGCGTATAACTCTCATTAAATATTTTTTGTATTACTTGCTTTCCTATTGAAGTACCCCTTCTCGGAAACCAGTCTAAGACCAAACAATTTCCTCAAACAATTGCGTGTTTAATAATTGAAAGCCATAAAACGAAATAAAACAATGCCAGAAACCTACCCAACCTTCAGAAATTACGGTCTCCGTATTTATTCGTACTTTTGGACAGAAAATCCGTAAAAGATCTGGAATGTAAATCACTCTATTCTAAACGCACACGTTTTCAATCCGTGTCCTATAGAGGCCATTACTTACGGATCATGAGTAATTAAGTGTCACAGGGTCATTTCTTGGTAACTCAGCTTGAATTGTTGGAGTGAATATTTTGCCAGTTTATTAATTAAGTTTAATTATTTAGGCCAGATATGGCGCTGTATTCGACACTTTAATGGGTGTAACTAACCCATCTGAAAATGAAACCTTTCTGAATAAATTGGCGTGAAACAAAGGGATCACTTCTCCCTGCTGCCTGTCACAGTTAACATCTTGAGAAGTTTGTTGCCAGTTCCTGATACTTTGGGTTGGAAATCCCATGGCCAACTACATGTGCATCTACCATCTATAGTATCCTACATGGTGAAGTCTCTGTAGCCGTGCTGCAACTTATTTGTCAAACCATCATCGAGACATTAAACTGTGTTATACGACGAACACCGTGTATGGAACTGGGTCAACTATAAAAGCTGAGTAGTCTATGACGTTGTTATTTTTACGTCGTTTTACAGTTCGTCGTTACGGTACAGTGATTGATGTTAACAGTCTACAAGTGACAGTGTAAAACGTTATTTACTTGTATTTACGCATTGTGTACTACTTAAGTTGTTTAGGGCATTAGCCATAGTTATTTGCATTTAAATGTTAATGCAATTATTGCTTTAATTATTTTTCTCAAATATTATGATTTGAAATTATCCGGTATTAAGTATTTTGTTGACCACATGAACTTGTGTGTCTTGAAGTGCGTGCAAGTTTGTTACAGGTGTGCGTGTTTTATCACAAAGTTCTACCCTGGCATTTCTGCATATGAATATATATCAATACCAATATACCTATACATTATTTATACTGTGCATTTTAGGGTGCAGAACCCAACCACAAGGTCGGTGACGGTACTTTATTTTGGCTGTTGTGTTTCTGAATTACGTTTGGCGATTCTACCACACCATAGTACCTTGCCGTATAATTTACCTTGGGACATTGAAATGAAATGTCGCCTAACGCACGCTTTGACCTTTTGAGCGTTTTCAACTGCAGCTCAACAAGTATCAATACGCGCACGTTTAGTAATTCTGTGAATATCTCTTCTAAGTATCATATTAGTAGTGTTCACGCTACACGAAGTACGGGCTAAGATTTAAGCTGATTTAGGCTTGTCTCGCATATTTGCATTTCGGCTAGACCCAATTGCATCCACGCACTGAACACTCAGTCGGTGACCTTTGTTAAGCCACTGTTTACGAAAAATTCTTTTAAATTTAGCTTGCATATCCTGGTAAGCATTATTCTGTTATTCGGCGAGGAGTCCAACTGTTTCAAGATTTCGCTGTCGTTCCATATACTCAGTAAAGTTTTTGTCTCTTCGTGGCTCCAGCCTTTGCGAGGGAACGTTTCATGCACACTGAGCTCGGTTGCCATTTTGGAATTTGACCTCTTAGCCCGTACTAAGGGGATGTGCGTGAACGCAACTATAGTAAACTGTCGGTTGTTATCTGTTATATTAGATAAACGATGTGGGTCTATGGGTGACCAATCATGGCCCGATTTTAGATGCCAGAGTAAAATTGATTTGCATCGATCACATACACACTTTACTCCTTGATCCTTTCCATTATGGTTTCTGCGCCCTTCGCGAAGAATTCAGACGCAACTCGGAAGCAACACTATCTACATTCTACATTTATGAACGCATACCTGCAAGTTGAGGTGCGGGAGTGGAGAGTTGTTCGAGGGAGTTAAGTGTGATGGGGCGACTAGTAAATTTTGCAAAATTAAGTAATAACATTTGAAAGAAAAAAATTGGGGCGATTATTTTATATTGCATGCGCATTTTCTATAAAAAACAAAACAAATAAAAAGATATGCTTTAATTTATGGCTATGGAGATTAGTCATCATCATCTCTCTACCTTTACAGATTATGACAATCACAGAAGGTTTTTATACTAGTTTTGGTGGAAACTAGGTTGAAAGACGATTATCGTTTTTTCCTCATTCCAATAATTGACAACCATATATTTTCATAGATTGATGCATATTTATATCATGTTTAATAGACTACTTTATTATAATAATTCTTATATCCAGTACAAGCATACTGGCAATATTATGATTGTTTAGATGATATAGTATCTTCATCTTCCCATTCTGCAGTTTCTGTGTAATAACAAATATTTAAATAGTAAAGGATTATCCGTTAATTTTAACATTTTTCAAATAGAACACATCAAATATACGGCATGTGTGATATTCTGTGACGTCACGTAGTTACCGAATTGTGCATACCCTTAAAGTCAACGTGTCGGGATTTATACTTACCAGCTACAAGTAGTTATTCGTGGTCTATTAGGAAAAAAAACTTACATGTGATATATGTCAATTGAAATTGCATGGGTTACATGGGATATTTGTATTTGAATATGTCATGTTGCAAAATAAATCCATTAATCATTTTGTTTGAACCCACATCCAAATCCACGCAGACTTCACTATGATTAGGTCGTAGAATTGTCAAGGAATTTTCAGGAAAGATTTATTTCTGCCCAAATTGAGTACTCATTGAGTTTTAGGAGAGATGTATGCCAAGGTACAGATATTTTGTGAATGTTTTTTTATTGATAAATCACAAGGATTGTCATGAAATAAATAGGAGCGTTCATCCCTAACAGTCAATTATATTTTTTTGAGAGAACGGAATCTGGTTGCCAAGTGAACAATGATTCTTCATTTATAGTTCATGGGCAAATTATTAATTATAGAGGGAATATTTTCTATATATTTATTTCACTGAGAAATCTAGCCAATGCAAGATTTCTAAGCCATACACGCATGCAGTCGGACTGGCAAGTACATGTATTAATAATTTTCACCCAGGTTACGTTCATAATATTGTGTTCAAATGTTGTTTTTTAGTCTAATTTACCGCATTTGTTTCTCTGTGATTGCGTACAGTTATTGACTATTTATGCCAACTCACCCCAATGTCAATTCTTAGATAATTATGTCATTTATATTTACATGCGAGTAAGTATTACTAAACCTATAGACACAATTTTAGATTTAAATTAAAGGCTATTTACAGATTTAATAAGTAGTTTTAAATGTTTTGAATGTATCTTGATATCATGGATCATTGCCAGGAGTATAATAACATAAGTCTGCATGTTTTAAATATCACATTACATGTGAAACAGTATAAAAATACCTTGTATCATGCTTTTATCAACAGCTACTTGTGTTCTACGTTTTTTAGTATTTTAAAAGTAATTGTTATGTATTTTATTATTTTACAGACGAGACGGGAGTTGTATATACACGACGTTGATGTGATACCGATTGACTTGTCATAGCGGTCAAATAGAAATTAACGATATTTGATCATTTTGCGAAAAACAAAACAATGTAGCTACATGTGACTATGTGCAGTTTTACCTGAATTGACTGAAAATTATCTAATGGTAAGTCAGATTTCATCTGATTTATCTGGTGTCAATACGAATATTCCCGACTATCAAAAACATTTCCCAATTTAAAGTGTTAACAGAGTGTATAAGCAGAACCGGCTTGAAATCATTCATATATAAGTAAACTGGACCGTACCGAATGTCTGGATTTACTGTTGACAGTTGTTGAAGTTTTAAGACTGCCGAGACTGAGACATTCCTACAGGGCTAATGTACGACCAGCTTTACTGAGACCTCATCGGTGCGTGTTTACCAAGGATACGAACTACTACTATACCGGAAGTCGTGCGTATGTATGTAAATAGTGTTTACTGTTACTGATAAATCACTGAACAATTGGAAAAGTGCTTGATGTCACTGTTAGTGAGAGGATTATATATTACTTAGACAATAAACACTTATAATCCATCTCTGTTTGTTATGATAATCCATTTATTTTGTAAAGCTATGAATATTAAAATAAACGCATATCACTGTGTGCCAAACTAAATAGCATATATATACGATAATCTCCTTAATAAACATCCAAGTATATTCAAAATTCATGTTAGTACAATACACAGAACATGGTTTGCTCAAGCTTTCTTAAATAGCTGTTATCAATTGAAGACAATGCACACCGAAGTTTATATATTCGTTGCTCATGGACATGTATATGAATTGCTACGGTAGTGTTTGTCTATTGTTTTTCAAATATATTACTTTGTGTTCTCATACAAGGATCATGTACGATAGATATGGAAATAATATACAAAATTTTCTAATGTTACTTTTACTTACATGAATCTCTTTTCCATTTCCCTACAATTTAAAAAATATTCACCAATTGTTAGATTGGATAGGTGGTGTTCACTTTCAAACCAAACTCGCTATTCCCATTAAAAGATTGAAAGGATGTCTGTACCATGCAGCTAGGGTGGTATTATAGATCATTGCCATGAATCATCATAGCATAACAGTAGTATGTGTTTGTGAATCAAATGTCATGTTACATGTGTAATAATTACAGCGTTAGTCTTTACAGTGCGTTATAGAACATGAGTTTGTTCTGATTCGCACATATTATTTTGTCTTAGAAACAAATATACATTACTGCATACCGAACCTTCTAGTTTATATATCCATGTTTATTCAAATAAATCATGAGAAAGCTGCAATGCGACTTTTGCAAAATGTTGAGTGCAGGTGATGAACGCATAAACAAATGAATGTATGCATACATAAACATTGCACAATAGTTGTCATGTGATGTGTATTGTTTGTCAATATAAATATTATAAATGACATCGTGTATGATGGATTTGGATATATTCACAATGATGTTAGATTACATTATTGTTTCTTAAATTTACCTTTTCGGGAGAACCAAACTCTTCCATTTCATCTACAAATAAAAAACATTGCACCATGTGTTTGATGTGATACTCGTAGGTACTGTTTATCTGAACCAAATAAGCTATGGCCCTTATTGGATTGAAGGGTTTTAACTGTGCCCCAAACTATATACTAATATATAATTATCGTATTTTCAAATTATAATACAGAGAACATAGTCTCCTTAAACGTTCTTAAATATCAACTGAAGGCAATGTACATTGAAGTCCACATGTTCGTTTCTCATTGATATGTATGTATTGTAGTCTGTTTGTCAATTACGCTATTATTTTGCGTTTCCCATACACGGATTATAGTTGTTACTTTTACTTACATGAATTCCAATCTATTGCGTTATTCCCTACAATTTAAAAAAATATGCACCAAGAGTTAGACTCGCTTTGTCCATGTAACGATTGAAAGGATGTATGTACCATGCATCTAGGGAGATATTATAGATCATTGCCATGAATCATCATGGCATAACAGTAGTATGTGTTTGTGAAGCAAATGTCATATTACATGTACAATAATTACAGCGCCAGTCTTTACAGTGCGTCATAAAACAGGAGTTTGTTCTGATTCGTACACAATATTTTGTCATATAGAAACAAATGTACATTACTGCATACCGAATCCATGTTTATATAAATAAATAATTGTCTGCATAAATAAACAATGCACAATAGTTATCATTAGATAGCTGTCACGAGCATCCTAACTGTTCAAACAAGTAAACCAACAGAACTACATTACAGGTTGTATGTTCTTATTCCTTTGATACATATTCTATTGTTTGTCAATTGACATATTAATATACATATTCCGTATGCATTTCATGAATGAAATCGCACATGTTGGATTCGGATAGAATATACACAATGTTATGTTAGAATATTGTTTCTTAAATTACTGGGTTCCAAAATCTTTTTCCGCTCTCTATGTCAGGAATCCAAAGTGTAATTGATTTCTAAGTATTACGCCCTCCCTGTTAGGCTTATAAGCTTTTAAATACATACGCAATTTACATAGAAAGGGGAATACTTTGTGACTTTTTATAGGTGGAGAAATAAAGAAATACTTAATACATATATTGCATGCACCAATTGTTACATTCTTCGCAAGGAGAGCAGCCTGATTGGACGACAAAAAATTTACCTGATGCGTGATTTGTCTCCAAATACTATGGTACCGAAGACTTTATGATCCCCGAGAATCAGAATGACGTCAGATGCGATTCTGCTGTGGTATGAACTTGAATGTCATAGGCCGAGGTGATTCCAGCACTCTGTATGAACTTGAGGTTAATAAACTTTGATGAACTTGGTTAGACATTTCTGTCAGTTTGCATAACATTCCTGTTGCCTTGAGGGTATTCAGTTGTATAACAATGATGTATGGCACCTGATGTGGTGGTTTCTCGCAATTTTTTGGTTTCGACCAATTAGAAATGAGCAGTGTAAACAAAGTAATATCATCTTGATTTACATATGTTTCCCTATAAATTGAACAAGAAATCGTGCCCTGGGGCTGCATGTTGGACGATCCACCAGAAGTACGGTATACCACAGATAAAGTCACCATTGAACTCCTGATTGAGAACTTACTCTCTGGTGGTTCTAGTGTCAGCTATGGTACTGTACAACGTTCTTGTGATGTGAGCCACCCCTGGAAACCAGGACGTCTGAAGTTTGTCGCCACGTTTGTTGCTCCAGTTCGACATCGTTACGTCCGGTAAAGTACATCTACCTTACACGCGCAAACAGCCAGGTTTCAGTTTCCCCCTGCCTTACCTGCATATTTCGACCGCGGTTACGTTTATCGAAACCGTCTAAAATATTTAGGCAATGCAGTAATATTAAATTAGCCGATTTTGCGAAGCTATTTGTAGTTTTTTTTGATTCATGGTTATAGCTATATTCTCATTGTGTATTTATTGTCAAACTGTTAGTTAGATTTCTTTGTATTAAAGTGTGCGTACGCACATTGCAGTTAATTCAAATTTGGCGTCATTTAGTGCTGTGCGTGTATGATGAATGTGTTCGTTCCCTTATTTATAAATTCTCTATGGTTCTTAGATGTCCAATTGTTATTGGCCTGATATCATTGTCGTCTTGTAACGATAACCATCTTAATGATTTCCAATGCCTTTATGGCCCATGAAAAGAACCCACAACAAGTGTGATCTATATATGTCTGTCATACAAATCACAATTTGGCATCCCCATTCGCTTTGTATGAATTGATTTGGATTTAATATAAATTTATATAGACCTCTTGACATTGGTGGCAGCGGTGGGATATTGTTAAAGAGAAACAATAGCCACAAATCATACTACCCTTGTATAACGAACATTTTATCATTTGTGTGTACAACACGTGTTATACACCGTTTCTGAAAACGTTATTACGTCAGGTTATTGAATTACACTTTGGTTCTGTTTTAAAACAATTTGTATTGTCTAGTCCTTAAGATAGTACTATTTAAGTTGCCATCGCTGGTTTAAATTCTATCTTTTTGCCTTGTCCATTTCCCCCTTGGGGCCTTCAACCCCGTGTTCTAGTCATTTCCACTTTGGGTTGATATCTTAGTTGCCATTATGACTTCAGAAATAAAACCTACTAAGTCCCCTGGGAGATCTGTCCTTGTACTTGGGATGAACCCAAAACTGCTTTGGAAGCTATTGACATGTTTACTGACGAGGCGAAGGCTATGGGTTATGAGGGGGACGACTTAAACCGGTATGTTAGAGAGGAGGTAAAAGAGTGGAAGAAATTAGACCGTGAAAATAGAACCTTACGCATAGGCGCGGAAGCGAAGGTGAGAGAACAGGAAGCCAGAGCGAGAGAACAGGAAGCCAGAGCGAGAGAACAGGACGACAGAGCGAGAGAACAGATTGAGTTAGCATAAGTTACGGCACAAGATAATATTCGGTATGAGCGCAAAAAACATAATTTCAACCTGGAACGCATAAATAAACAAGCCAAATTGCAGGGGAACGGACACAATAATGTCCCGGGAAAACGCCCTAATTTACCTGAATACAAAGAGGGGGAAGATCTTGATTCCTACATAAGACGCTTTGAAATTTATGCGAACCAAAACAAGTGGGCAGGAAACGAATGGGGAAGCAATTTTAGCTGTTAATTATCTGGGAGAGCCCTTTCTATTTACAATTCGTTAAGCTTGGAACAAATTCAAGATTGGGAAGTAGTAAAACGAACTATGTGTCACACCTTGTTTTCACGCCCAATTTAATTAGCTAATATTTTACAGATTAGAAGATTTGGTCTTTTGTTTTATCCTGGAACATTGTATTTTGTCCCATGTTTACAGGGTTTTAGTACCGAGTTTATTTGGTCACTCGATATGTATGCGAGGTTTGGATGATTGCGAATTTTATTTCATATTCCATAATCGCATAGATGTACCCAACGCGTCATCAAGATAAACCGCGGGATTTCAAATTGTTGAGACTTTGTACTGCGCACGCACAGTTGGAAGCCACGAGACCGCCATTGGTAGAAACTTTCTTACCCGGGCGTTCCAGAAACATCTCAATTTCTGCCTGAATTAACTATCAAATCAGTGTTGCAGGAAGCGCCGAACATCGGAGCGACTGCAAGTAACCTGATTGAACAGCTAAAGCACGCCCGGAGGTGAGAGTCGTCAATGAACTTTCTACCGCCTTCCATGGAAATCGTCGCCCAGCTTCAAGTTTCACCGACATTTGCCAAGACGAACTGCTAACCATCGTGTTGCCGTAACAACATCACCGACCAGCGTTTCGGAGAAATCGTGACGAGTGTATTCCTGGAACTGTGGCTCATCGCTGACCAACGTAGAAGATTTGCTGGAGGTTTATAACTAACTATAACTACAATCGTGTTTTGCCCGCTCCATGTAGTTTGAATTCAACGATAACTGTAAACAATCGCAACCGACGAGCGTGGGTTATTTGTATTGAATCATATGATTTTCCCTTGTGTTACACTATCACATTGGATGAGTTTAGCATGAGTGTGAATTTATAACGTTGCATCAGGAATTGTATTGCAATTTAGTTGTTTGGCTATTTTTGAATTCCACAAAACTGACAATTCCCCGCGCCGTTATAATTAGAGTGTTTGCGTTCGATTGACCTAGTATACTGATAAATAGTTATCCTTTCAGTGATACATTTTACTCAGATTTATTCAGTATTTGCTTTTATACGATTTACATGAATACTGTTGTATTGTGTTGTATTGTCATGCAGTAGATCATTTAGTCCTGTAGAGGTCAGTGACACTGAGTGACCTTGGATACGGTAACTAAGCAAATTAGGTGAAGTCAGTTTTACCGTGTGTCCATGTTATTACGAGTTGTTAGTGACGGAACTAGTCCTGAACTATTTCATTTTATGTACTCCGATGTTCCTATATTGTTCAGTGGATATATACTCCATTTGACTGTTGCTATAGAGACGAATAGCATTGAATATCTGAGACATCTCAGCTGCTATAGGAATTATTATTGCATTGTGTGATTTGCTATGTGCTCATTGATGACAGTGTCAGATAACGAATAAACGATACGTCCTGACTTCTCAGGGCTGTTGGTCAATGTATTTGATGTGTCTTTGCATAATTATATTTTTATAATTATTATCATTAGGATTACAGCGCCCTCTACGGTCGCAACTGTTCTCAAGTCCAGACAACAGAATTATACCGAATCAAAGAAGTACAACATTAAAGCTTATTGTTTATTTAAATCTTTTTTGTGTGCACAGTCTGGAGTGTAACACGAAAAGTTGGCGCAACCACCGTGGGGCTCGAGAACAGGGAATTGTGATTCTTTTCGATAGATATTAACGGAAACATTTTTTTGCAGATTTTCTCATTTTTTGTGACAGGAGTTTATGTACAGGAAGAGTCACAGTACAAGTAAGGCATACTTTGCACGCACGCTGATTTTGAGTTATAATATTGAGCGATGTCTCAGCCACCATCGCCAGGAGGTGCTGCCAGTGGCCCTTCCCCTATAGAGAAAACCAGGCAATTAATGCAGGATGTATTGCGGCAAGATCAGAGAGAAAAAATGCAAGCTGATTTTGAAGTACAATTACAGATAGCTGAGTTTGAGAGAGAACGCATGCAAGCGGAATTTGAAAGGCGATACCAAGAATTAGAAGATTCACGACGAGCGGATAATGAGCGCTGGAAACAAATAGTACAAGAAACCAAGAATGAGATGACGGCTACGACAGAGCGAATGCGCGCCGAGGTCGAATTAAGACTGGGGAAAAACTTCAGAAATGACTCAACGAGATGAGCAACTGAGCCCCAGTGATGAGAGGTCTACCGAGGAAAGATGGGAACGCAATGCCCAACACGCACTGACACGTGCAGCAGATGACGCCCTCAACGGCAGAGATTTACCGGGCTACCAGAGCCGCGACGGAGATAGGTGGACAACGCCACAACTGCCAAGGGAGCCAGCTCCCCCAGTGGACTACAGTAATGAACCTCAACCAGTTTACCTCCATAGCCGATCAAAGTTATTGACGTTTTCTGGAGATCCGTCACGGACAACGGATTCTGACTTTCGTGCATGGCATGCAGATGTTGACGCGTATTTGAAGACTACCAGTGACCCAGCTTCGTTACAGATGCAGAAAATTCAAGAATCGTTACGTGGGAACACAAAAACAATGATCAACTCGATGACTGGAACAGTGACAGTGCATCAAATCATAAATAAGTTTAGAATCCGGTTTGGAGTAGCGGGAAATGCCATAGACTTGCTACACATCTTCTACCGTGATAGTGGACAGGGTGAGAAGGAGTCTGTTACACAGTATGCAGTCAGACTTGAAATGGATCTAGATGTTGTCCATGAGCGGGGTGGTATCGAAAAAGTCGACCCATTGCTAAGAAGTACTTTCTGGAAGGGATTGAAGAATGACGACGTTCGTACTGCCATCCGACCTCATATCGACACTGTTGAAACGTTTGATGAGTTAGTCGCACTTGCTCGTGCCACAGACGAGGAGCTTCGAGAGAGAAAACGCCAGCGACATACTCAAACCACCGTGTCCGCCAAGCAGCAGCTCACCAGGCCACATGGGGAACCACACCACCAGAGTCAGACGTTGGTGAAGAGCGCCCCCAAGAGGTCAAATAGGACTCAACAAAAGAGACGTTACAAATTGCACGTGCTCTCAAGACGCAGTATGATACAACGTTTGCTTTGTCTGTTGGCCCGATTGGAAGCCCTGGAAGCTCGACTTTCTGCTACAACAGCACAACCGTCAGCTACCCTTCCCAGCACTGCGGCTGCATCTGCACCCTTTGTGCCATCTACAGTGCAGGAAGCCTACAGGCCACAGAGAGGATGTTATGAGTGTGGTTACACCACACACTTTATTAGAGACTGCCCAGTAAAGCCGAAAAGCACTTTTAAATGCTACCGATGTCGTACGAATGACCATTATTCAAGGGGATGCCCAAACCGACCAAGACGCCCTAATCTTACAGCACCATACGGATCTCAGAGCCACACAGCCCACGGTCAAGCCATCCCGAGTGCTTCCCGTGGTGTCTGACTCAAACATGAGCCTGTCAGTCCACAAAGTAAGAGGATGTCTCATCGCCGTAAGCGGACAAAACTCTTGTCAGTTAACGACACTCCCATAGCCACTACCAGACTACTACAAACGAGAGTACTGTGCGGACTGGTAGGGAAGGCACTCGAGGAGATGATATCAGTAGAGGGACATGAAGCCCGGTGTTTGATAGACACAGGCTCTCAAATCACCACAGTGACCAAATGGTTTTATGACCATAATCTCTCGAACATACCGTTGTTTATGTTGTCAGATGATGACTTGGTAGTACAGGGAGCCGGTGATCAACCTGTTCCACTAATTGGGTACTGTGAGTTGGCTTTCACAATCCCAAAACAGTTTACGGTCTGCAACAGAAACTTGATGCACACACGGTCGTTGTGCCGGACAATGAGTATACCACACGCGTCCCTGTAACATTGGGCACCAACGTGCTAGAACCATGTTTAATCGCTGTTGAATCCTACCGGAAACAACACAAAGGACCGCAGCTCCATATGTCAGTGAGTGGACGTCGCTCAAGAGATCAGATTGGTTCCCGAAGACAATTTGTAGGTCCCACAGGACATATTGGTACCGCCAGAGCCGCGATTAGCAGACGCATCACTATTCGACTGGATGACAGTGTAGTCATCCAGGGCCAGTTATCTAAAGGGACAGGCCACGACCAGTATATTGTCGCAGTAGAGCTCGCAGAGACCATCTGTCGAGATGTTTGGGCAAGCCCTGCAGTGACTGTATTGCAGTGCAGTTCCAATAAAGCTACCGTACCAGTGAGGTTGCACAACTATAGTCAACGCAGCATGACCGTTCCACCAGGAGCCGCTATCGCTGAAGTCAAAACAGTGGTGTCCGTTAACAGTATACAAGCTGATACAGACAGTGGTGAGATTACCAAGGATGGCCTGACCATACGTGGTGTAAAATTTTTGATGGATCCCGATCAGCTTTCAGTTGAAAAGATGAAAGTAGTGCGTGATTTATTTAGACGGAACATAAACACATTTTCAAAAGGGGACACAGACCTTGGGAAGTGTGACTTGGTCCAACATCGCATTCGCTTGACGGATGATATCCCTACTCGTGAACGCCATCGACGTTTACCCCCTGCCAAGTATGAGGAATTACGAGGAATAATACAAGACATGTTAGAGTGTGGTATTATACGGGAATCAAGTTCGCCGTTTGCAGCACCGATAGTCATGGTCACCAAAAAGGACCGGACAACCCGTTTATGTATAGATTACCGTTGACTCAATGCCAAGACGATTTGCAATGCGTATGCACTCCCGCGCATTGAAGAAAGTATGGAGATGTTTAAAGGTTCCTCCTGGTTTTCTACTATTGATCTAAAGCATTCCTATTGGCAACTAGTCATGGCAGAAGAGGGTATTGAGAAAACCGCCTTTGTGACACCGGTCGGTCACTACAAGTGTTTGCGGATGCCAATGGGACTCTGTAACAGCGCAAGCAGTTTCCAGAGAGCCATGGAAAAATGTCTGGCTGACATTATCAACAAAACCTGTACAGTGTATATTGATGACATTGTGGTTTAATCACAGACGTTCGACGAAGTCCTGAAACGACTGAGAAAGAATAATTTGAAAGTGAAAGCATCGAAATGCGAATTCTTCAGACGAGAAGTTCACTATCTCGGGCACATCATATCCGAAAATGGTGTAAAGACGAACCCTGATAAGACTGAGGCTATCAGGAATTGGCCAGTACCACGCAATGCCAAGGACATTAAAACATTCCTCGGCATGGCCGGCTACTACAGACGGTTCGTTGAAGGTTTTTCGAAGATTGCCCGTCCACTCAACGACCTTACGATTGGATTGTACACTAAGAAACGTGGCAAGAATGGCCGCCTAGTGAGACAAAAGGCACCAGATTTTAATTGGACGCCAGAGTGCCAAGTTGCTTTTGATACCCTGGTTGATAGATTAACCAGCCCACCTGTGTTAGCCTACCCAGACTATGACAAGACTTTCGAATTACATACTGACACATCCTTTTTGGGATTGGGTGCAACATTATGCCAGAAACATAAAGGGAAGAACAGAGTCATCGCCTACGCCAGCAGAGGGCTGTCTAAAAGCGAAAGAAACTATCCTGCTCACAAACTTGAATTTTTAGCATTAAAGTGGGCGATAGGAGACAAATTCCCTGATATGCTAATCGGACGACAATAACCCATTGGTCTACGTAGCTACAACAGCCAAACTTGACGCTACGGGCCATCGATGGATGTCACGACTAGCCGATTTTGATTTCCGAATTCGTTATAGAGCTGGCACGCTAAACGGAGATGCTGATGCTCTAAGTCGCCTACCGAGAGAAGGCTACACGACCACCAACGAAGGACGCCCTCAGTGGTTAGACTGGATAACACCGGATGTGCGTGATACGGAAGTAATGAGTAACCAAGTTGTAACAGCAGTCTTACATAGTCGACTTTGCCCAATGGTGCCTGCCATGGAACTGGTAGGAACCGTTCCCCAGAGTTATGCTCAAACAGTGGCTGATGTACTCCCAGAGAGCACCACAGCATTACCTAAAGTGACGCGTGAAGAATGGAAGCAGTTACAGCAAGCTGACCCTACAATTGAAGTTATTTACCGGTACGTGCTAAGCGGGATTCCACCCGATCGGTGCCACCGCGCACAGGAGAGCAGAGAAGTATCGGCTGCTTTACGTGAGTGGAAGAGATACTGTATCCGTAATGGTGTCTTGCATCGTAAAATGATTGACTCAAATGGTAGGACTATCTACCAGTTATATCTGACGCCTGAACACCGTGAAGTAGCTATGGAAGCACTCCATGACGAAGTTGGCCACCTCGAACAGGACCCAACTCTATAATTAGTGAGAGCACGATTCTACTGGCCCGGGATGGCACGTGATGTGATAAGACACATCAGCGATTGTGATAGATGCACACGATGCAAGATCACAGCCGAAGGACGAGTAGTCGCGCCCATGGTACCCATTTTAACAACTATGCCGCTTGAACTACTTTGTATCGACTTTCTGACACTAGAACCGTCAGGCACAGGAAAGAAAGACATCTTGGTCATGACTGATCATTTTACGAAATATGCCATTGCTGTCCCGACGCGCAACCAGACCGCCAAGATGACAGCTAAAGTGCTTATGGAGACGTTTATTGCCGACATTGGATTCCCCAAGCGGATTCCCTCCGATCAGGGGCGAAATTTTGAGAGCAGACTTGTTGCTCAGTTATGCAATCATTTCGGTGTCCGAAAATCGCGATCATCACCCTATCATCCTCAGACCCAAGGAATAACAGAGATTCAACCAGACTCTAATTGGTATGTTATGCACTCTGGAACCTAACCAAAAGAGGAATTGGCATGAAAAGGTGAAAGCAATGACACACGCCTACAACTGTACACGCCACGACGTGACTGGATACACACCATATTTTTTAATGAGAGGACAACACCCACAGTTGCCCATAGATATTTATCTCGGTTTGGAACCAGATGAATCTACCGGGAGCACTGTGGATGCTTATGTGCAACAATGGAAATAGAATCTACATGAGGCATACCAGATTGCTGGTAAAAGACTGGCTGGACGAGCACAGAAAAGCAAAGAGCGCTATGATAAAAAATCTCGAGAGGGTACTGAACTGGAACCCAGAGACCGTGTGTTGGTCCGGAACGTGTCCATCAGAGGAAAACACAAGTTGTCAGACAAATGGGAGCACACCGCATGCACCATGGTGAAGAGAGTCCACGAAGACATCCCTGTTTATGTCATAAAGCCCGAGGATGGAGGCAAAAAGCGAACCATGCACAGGAACTTGCTAATGCCTGTTCATGCCTTGCCACCAAATCCACCGGAAAGACCCAGGAGAGTGCCTAGGGATCACCGTAACCGACGACGCAGGATGGCTACACGTTTGACACAACATGCAAGCCATTCCTCCTCAGATTCAACCTTTGATTCAGACACCAGTCAGTCTTCTGACGAAATTGTCCAAGTTAGACGTGATCCGATTATAACCAGCACAGATACTATGTTTGAATTGCAGGGAGAAGCACATGTTGCAAATGAAAGAAATACTGTAGCTGATGGTGATCAGACTGACTTTGCTGATTTGAGCGATACGCAACAGGTGTCTTGTATGACAGACCCACCCGCTCCCTCAACATTGGCAAACTCTATTGAGCCTAGTTCATGTGTTGCAGACGTTGCAGCATCTGCTAATGCGACTCCGATGGATGGTATGAGTGACGAGTTACAGTCTCAACTACCAGATGTCCATCCTATCAGAAGCCATACAGACTCCGTGGCTGGCGGCTCTGATCAAATTCAACCAGAAACCGCATCAACCGTGCTGTCTGACAATGCGACTTCCAGTAAAAGTGGTGCAGGGGCCAACGAAATACATGAACCTCCGGAACTGCAGGTTGGTTCTGAGATTGTCAGTGTCGCAGAAACCTTAGGTAATGGTGAAAATGAACAAGAACCTAACGACATTTGTGAAGAGCCATCTTTACCAATAATGAAAGAAAGACGTTATCCTTTACGGGAGCGACGAAAAACCAAATATTATGGATTTTCCAACAAACAAACCGCAAAAATGTTCTACCCAAAGCGTATTGGACAGTTCCATGCGATGGGAAATGCTAAACAAGAGAATATTGCTTTGCCAAACTCAACCACAGTAGACATGATGACTACTGACCGCGTTTAGTCAGTTATTGAGACTAAAATGGTGAAGTAATTGCTTCCGAGACCCAGGCAGGCATTTTTGTGTCTTTGTCAGCAACAGCATGCTCGGACCTGTATGGCATGTTGCCAAGTTATGTTACTTGTACACTTTCAGAACCCGCTGATGGTCTACTCAGCAGGGGGTCTCCGTTTCTGTTCGTCTTAACGTGTATCTTTTGACCGTTTTCTTCCAGGGTTCCGGTTGGGAGTTTGACCCTTCCTTTGCCTGGCGGGCCAATGGACGATGATGACAGACGACATCGACAGTGCCTTGCCTGTGTGTTGATGATAGTATGTGATGCTTTATTAACAATTTATTCTCCACAGCTGGTGAATTCGTGTGCTTTTCAGACAATGCACAAGTTTTGGAATGTAAGTTTTTCTTTTTCTCTAGGTTTGATCCAGAAAGGCCTGGAGTGAGGAGTGAAAACAGATGTGACTAACACCCTTGATCATCAGGAACGTGTGTGTTCTTGTTTGACCACTGTTGTCGTTGTGCACGTTTGCGAATTGCCTTGATGGATTTCCTGTAGCTGGAATGTCTTACTCCTACGGGAGCCACTTGTTATTCCCTTATTAGCAAGGTGATAGTTACGAGGAAGATCCACACGACAGATGACAGTGAAGGAACGATTCATGGTGTATGATGCCGCATTATTAGACTCAGCAGTATGCCTGATTTTGTTCATTTCATAGGCTGGAGGCCTCGAAGATGCAAGAAAGAAGTTTAATATACCCCTAGAGCAGGGTTAGTTAGTGTTGTACTCCACGCTTCCCCCAGAGATCGGTAGCCGACTCGTGGGTGGTAGGACGGAGCACCATTCGGAGTCGGAGGATGTCACACCTTGTTTTCACGCCCAATTTAATTAGCTAATATTTTACAGATTAGGAGATTTGGTCTTTTGTTTTATCCTGGAACATTGTATTTTGTCCCATGTTTACAGGGTTTTAGTACCGAGTTTATTAGGTCACTCGATATGTATGCGAGGTTTGGATGATTGCGAATTTTATTTCATATTCCATAATCACATAGATGTACCCAACGTGTCATCAGGATAAACCGCGGGATTTCAAATTGTTGAGACTTTGTACTGCGCACACGCAGTTGGAAGCCACGAGACCGCCATTGGTAGAAACTTTCTTACCCGGGCGTTCAAGAAACATCTCAATTTCTGCCTGAATTAACTATCAAATCAGTGCCAGACCGTGTTGCAGGAAGCGCCGAACATCAGAGCGACTGCAAGTAATCTGATTGAACAGCTAAAGCATGCCCGGAGGTGAGAGTCGTCAATGAACTTTCTACCGCCTTCCATGGAAATCGTCGCCCAGCTTCAAGTTTCACCGACATTTGCCAAGACGAACTGCTAACCATCGTGTTGCCGTAACAACATCACCGACCAGCGTTTCGGAGAAATTGTGACGAGTGTATTCCTGGAACTGTGGCTCATCGCTGACCAATGTAGAAGATTTGCTGGAGGTTTGTACAAACTAACTATAACTACAATCGTGTTTTGCCCGCTCCATGTAGTTTGAATTCAACGATAACTGTAAACAATCGCAACCGACGAGCGTGGGTTATTTGTATTGAATCATATGATTTTCCCTTGTGTTACACTATCACATTGGATGAGTTTAGCATGAGTGTGAATTTATAACGTTGCATCAGGAATTGTATTGCAATTTAGTTGTTTGGCTATTTTTGACTTCCACAAAACTGACAATTCCCTGCGCCGTTATAATTGGAGTGTTTGCGTTTGATTGACCTAGTATACTGATAAATAGTTATCCTTTCAGTGATACATTTTACTCAGATTTATTCAGTATTTGCTTTTATACGATTTACATGAATACTGTTGCATTGTGTTGTATTTTCATGCAGTAGATCATTTAGTCCTGTAGAGGTCAATGACACTGAGTGACCTTGGATACGGTAAGCAAATTAGGTGAAGTCAGTTTTACCGTGTGTCCATGTTATTACGAGTTGTTAGTGATGGAACTAGTCCTGAACTATTTCATTTTATGTACTCCGTTGTTCCTATATTGTTCAGTGGATATATACTCCATTTGACTGTTGCTATAGAGACGAATAGCATTGAATATCTGAGACATCTCAGCTGCTATAGGAATTATTATTGCATTGTGTGATTTGATATGTGCTCATTGATGACAGTGTCAGATAACGAATAAACGACACGTCCTGACTTCTCATGGCTGTTGGTCAATGTATTTGATGTGTCTTTGCATAATTATATTTTTATAATTATTATCATTAGGATTACAGCGCCCTCTACGGTCGCAACTGTTCTCAAGTCCAGACAACAGAATTATACCGAATCGAGGAAGTACAACGTTAAAGCTTATCGTTTATTTAAATCTTTTTTGTGTGCACAGTCTGGAGTGTAACATATGCAAAATGCATACAATCTTACGGAAGAGGGATATCATTCCAAATTGCGCTTTGCAAAACGCGGCATTTCTGAGACGTGTGCACAATTTCTAGTTAGATTAGAGAACTATATGAATAGATGGGTAGAAATGTCACTTATCGGAAAGACGTATGATAACCTCCGCGAGTTGTTGTTAAAAGAGCAGTTGCTTAATTGTAGTCCCCCCGAGATCCGCGTTTTACTCCGCGTCAGTGAACTATAAACTTCCAATTTCGGATCTTGTAACAAAGGTTGATATGTACGAAGAAGCAAGAAAATATGGTTCTTCATTTAATAAAGTTTCCAATAATTTTACTCGATCTAATTCTCAGAAACAAAATAGTGGTAATGCGAATCAGAATCAATCTACGAACAAAGATTCGAGTGTAGCCCAATGCCGACGGTGTGGACGCCGTGGACATGATCTAAAAGCATGCCATGCGTCACGTCATTCCGTTACGGGAAAACCTCACATGAGTAATAGTTGTCTAGTAAAAGTAGAGGATGAACTTCAGGAACCCGAATCTAGTAGTGTGTCTGTAGTTCCTGAAACGTCGGACAGTGACTTTCCCCAAGACCTCTACACAGGATACCCAATTGTATGAAATGGTACCTGTTACGTCGCTGGTTTCTGTAACTACCGCCGACCCGGTAATTGGAAATAGCCGAATGCCTATAGCTATCGGCAAGGTGAATGGTCACGTGGTTAGAACCCTTAGAGATACGGGTTGCGATGGTGTGATAATTCGTGAAAGTTTGGTTAAGCCCCACCAATTTACCAATATGTATGTATGTTTATGAATCGTTCGACAGGCGAACAAAATAAAATGGCTAAATTATATGTCGGCACCCCTTTTTATTCTGGCGATGTTAATGTGTTGTGCCTCAAAACACCTGTGTGCGATTTGGTTATTGGTCAAATCCCAGGTGCTAAATTGCCTTGTAAGTGTGAGATGGAAGCGTCTGTCTTAAAAGCAGACTTTCATGGTGTTAATAGCCCGGTTACAGTCAAGACTAGTTTTGGTAACAATCGCGCTAAAACTAGCTTGCTTAGTCCCAGGAGGATTTTTATGCAAAATAATAAACTGGGTAGTCTAAAGTCTGGAAAAAAGATTATAACCCAAAATAAGAGTAGTCCTTCGAGGATTTCAGCTCAACTTGGCGCGATTCCAAGGAAAAAAACTAATGAGACTGGTGTAATTCCAATAAATAAATCTACGAAATCTCTCTGTGAAAACGACGCAGTAGAGTACAATAACAACTTGGCCATTGAGACGGGTGTCATCAATGAAGCTTGTGCCGGTGAAAACGACATTTCCCAAAGATTTAGACATCCAAAATCCTGAGATAGTCTCTTCCGTCGCGCCTCAAGGGTCAAAAGCCTCCTCGACCTGCGAGAACACGCAGAAAGGTACGGAACACCTCACCGTTCAAAGAGTGAAGATCAAATGATACCAGTTGTTAACCCGTTTACAACTGAAAGAGGCTCGACTCACCTTTGTAACTCGTTGCCACAAGAAAATGTTAATCAGTCTGAACAAATGGGTCCGGATGTGACCCCCACGAATCGAGGTCTCATATACTCGAGGCTGGTGCAGTAGAAACACGTGCCCAGATTTTGGCTCAAAAGTGAAAACTAAGCCCTCTCGTTGTAGCTAAAACTGATGAATTTGATAATCTAATTAATACTGATACGCTTTTAGCTGCCCAGCAGGAAGATAGAACGTTAGATAGGATTTTGGAAATGGAAAGGGTGGACTCGCTACAGTTCAATTTCGAATTATTATACTTTTATTATAAATTTTCTCGAGTCAATTTTGGCCAAGAAACGAGTCAACTTATAGTCCCTGAAAAACATAGACAACAAGTTATGAAAGTTGCACATGACTCGGTTATGGGAGGACATTTGGGACACCGGAAAACGTTAGATCGTATTATGTCGCAGTTTTTTTGGCCCAACCTCCATGCTGATGTAAAACGTTACTGTCAATCTTATGACTTGTGTCAGAAAACTACGCCCCGGGGAAGGGTAGGCAAGGTCCCTTTAGGACACATGCCACTAATCAGCATACCATTTCAGCACGTATGCGTAGATCAGGTGGGTCCCATTATGTCGGATAATCCCCGAAAATATCGGTATATTTTAGTACTCGTGGATTATGCCACTCGATACCCTAAGGCTTCTCCACTCATAATATACGTGCTGAAACTGTCGCTGAGGAGTTAGTCAACATATATAGTCGGGTTGGAAACCCTAAAAAAATTGACAGATCAGGGGAAGTATCCCGACTGTCCGTGCGTCAGATGACGACATCGGCCTACCATCCGCAAACTAATGGATTGGTTGAGAAATTTAATGGGGTTCTAAAACGAATGTTAACCCGCATTCGTGAAGAAAAGCCCAATGACTGGGATAGTTATATAAGCCCCTCCTGTTTGTGTATAGGGAGGCCCCTCAAGCTAGCTTAGGATTTTCGCCATTTGAACTTTTGTATGGTCGTACTGTACGAGGCCCTATGGCAATCTTGCTCGAGCTCTGGACTAATGAGAATGTAGAACCTGAAACTAAACTTACATATACCTATATTCTGGACCTCAGAAACAGATTAGAACAAACTTGCGAAATGGCTTTAAAAGAGCTGCATAAATCTAGTGATACATATAGACATCACTTCAATAAAACTAAGAAGAATAGACAGTTTCAAGTTAATAATAAGGTTCTTCTCTTATTGCCAGTAGCCCACGACAAGCTACATTTACAGTGGCAGGGCCCCTTTGAGGTGAAGGAACGGGTGGGGGAATGTGACTATAGAGTTGACAGGTGGGAAAATAAAACTTTTTCAAGCTAATATGTTAAAGCGGTACGAAAAGAGAGCGCCCTCTGTGACTAAAGATAAGTCTGACACCCCCGGACTATTCATGAAAGTCAATGTTGCCTTTATTGATAGTCACCCTTTGGATCATGGGATTGAAGGCCCGGGCGGACTTTATTGAATTGATAGAATTTTTACCCAAAATAGGTAACCAGTCTATAAAAGATGTGCACGTGTACGAAAATTTGGATCTCTCTAAAAAACAAGATATTTCAAGTTTACTTAACAAATATCAAACAGTTTTGACTGACGTACCGGGACGTACAAACGTTGTTGAGTACGATATCTAGTTGACCTCAAATAAACCCATTTTCACCAAACAATACCCACTTCCTCTGGCCTCCGAAGATATGTTCAAAAAGGAAGTCGATGATATGTTAGAACTCGACATTATCGAGAGATCCAACTCCCCTTACTCATCACCAGTGGTCTTAGTAAAAAAACAAGATGGCACTATCCGATTATGCAACGATTACCGCAAGCTTAACCGAATTACGGTTTTCGATGCAGAACCAATGCCTAACCCTGATGAATTATTCGCTCGTTTACATGCAAGAAATTATTTATCTAAATTCGATTTAACAAAAGGGTTCTGGCAAATCCCTTTGTCACTAGACGCTAAAGAAAAGACATCATTTCAGACCCCCGGGGTCACATGCACTATAAAGTTCTCCCATTTGGACTCAAAAGTAGTCCTGCAATTTTTTTGAGAATGATGCGGATAATCCTAGAGGGTTTGCAGGACAACGTAGTTAATTTGATTGACGACATTTTGATGTACAATTCTACTTGGCAAGGCCATCTTCGCACTATTGAAACTGTCCTTAAACGTTTGAACCAAGCAGGTCTTACTGCCAAGCGCTCTAAATGTTACATTGGCTATGATCAAGTAGAATTTCTTTGACACATTGTTGGGCGAGTTTTGTTACAAACAGTTCCTGACAAAATTAGTGCAGTAAAGGAAACGCACCCACGGAAAACGATCACCCAACTGAAGTCTTTTTTGGGCTTTTGCTCCTATTATAAGAAGTTTGTGCCAAATTTTGCAGCCATTGCCGACCCTTTACATAACCTTACAAAAAAAGGTCAATTAAAATGATGTACATCAAACTGCCTTCACTAAATTAAAACAAGCATTGAACTCTGATCGTATTTTACACCTCCCGAATTTTCGCAAAATATTTGTTCTTAGAACGGATGCCTCTAATGAAGGATTTGGGGCTGTTTTACTGCAGTACGACGAAGAAATTGCGTTTCTGATTGCTTATGCAAGAAGGAAAATTAGTTCGACTGAATCTAGATATGCGGTTGTTGAGAAGGAATGTCTGGCAGTCATTTGGGGGCTATGAAAATTCCAACAATACTGGCTTCTAAATGAATTCTGGATAGAAACTGACCACCAACCTCTTATTTATTTATTTAAATAAATCTAAAATGAATAGTGGACGCCTTATGAGATGGGCAATGTATCTCCAGTCCTTCAGCTATCGTGTTATTGCTATCAAAGGGTCCCATAATATCGGAGCTGACTTTCTTAGTAGAAATGCCGTAGATTAAGGGAAAATTGTCCGTCTTAATCGTTTTATAGGTTAATGTATGTATTTTAACATCGATAAGCTTTGTCTTCCCTGCTGTCTGCAGGTTCCTATTGTAAAATTATTTTTCCATGGTAACCTTTCAAACCCGGGACATGTGTCAGGAATCCAAAGTTTAATTGATTTCCAAGTATTACGCCCTCCCTGTTAGGCTTATAAGCTTTTAAATACATGCGTAATTTACATAGAAAGGGGAATACTTTGTGACTTTTTATAGGTGGAGAAATAAAGAAATACTTAATACATATATTGCATGCACGAATTGTTACATTTTTCGCAAGGAGAGCAGCCTGATTGGACGACAAAGAATTTACCTGATGCGAGATTTGTCTCCAAATACTATGGTACCGAAGACTTTATGATCCCCGAGAATCAGAATGACGTCAGATGCGATTCTGCTGTGGCATGAACTTGAATGTCATACGCCGAGGTGATTCCAGCACCCTGTATGAACTTGAGGTTAATAAACTTTGATGAACTTGGTTAGACATTTCTGTTAGTTTGCATAACATTCCTGTTGCCTTGAGGGTATTCAGTTGTTTAACAATGATGTATGGCAATTGATGCGGTAGTTTCTCGCAATTCTTTTGGTTTCGACCAATTAGAAATGAGCAGTGTAAACAAATTAATGTCATCTTGATTTACATATGTTTCCCTATATATTGAACAAGAAATCGTGCCCTGGGGCTGCATGTTGGACGATCCACCAGAAGTACGGTATACCACAGATAACGTCACCATTGAACTCCTGATTGAGAACTTACTCTATGGTCGTTCTAGTGTCAGCTATGGTACTGTACAGCGTTCTCGTGATGTGCATCTACCTTACACGCGCAAACAGCCAGGTTTCAGTTTCTCCCTGCCTTACCTGCATATTTCGACCGCGGTTACGTTTATCGAAACCGTCTAAAATATTTAGGCAATGCAGTAATATTTAATTAGCCGATTTTGTTTTGTTTTATTTATGGTTATAGCTATACTGTCATTGTGTATTTATTGTCAAACTTTTGGTTAGATTTCTTTGTATTAAAGTGTGCGTATGCACATTGCAGTTAATTCAAATTTGGCGTCATTTAGTGCTGTGCGTGTATGATGAATGTGTTCGTTCCCTTATTTATAAATTCTCTATGATTCTTAGATGTCCGATTGTTATTGGCCTGAGATCATTGTCGTCTAGTAACGATAACCATCTTAATGATTTCCAATGCCTTTATGGCCCGTGAAAAGAACCCACAACAAGTGTGATCTATATATGTTTGTCATACAAATCACAGTTTGGCATCCCCATTCGCTTTGTATGAATTGATTTGGATTTAATATAAATATATATAGACCTCTTGACACTCTACAATTAAGAACATATTCACCAGGCGTTATATTTGACATTAATTTAAACAAAATACGCCATGCCCTTTGAACGACTGAAGGGTGTATGCATGCAAACAAGCGCATCTCTCTTTGCGCCAAACTATATATTCCATATATGCGTTTTGTTTAAAAACAAGTCATCTGAAGATGACACAGCCCCCACTTGTCAGATGTGATTATAGTTGGTTATGAATTATAAAGTTTGAATGTATATGTATAAAATCGGGTAGGAAGATTATGTTGAAAATCAAAAGTATGTTACTCAAAGTTAACAGCTAGAACATCTCTATTAAATTTGGTAAAATTTGCATCAATTTTAACAAAAATTCACAATCAATTGAATATAGAAACTCAATTGAATCAATATTAAATAGCAAATACAGAAACTATTAGTTCACAAGATAATTCAAAATTAATTAAATATTCAAATTAGCTAATTAATTAGGTTGAAAGCACACATCTTATATGTAAGCTCTGTATATTACACACCTGTATGTACTGTCATGCACAGTATCTACACACACTACCCCATAATTACCCTACAAGATATTCTACATGCGACAAATATTATACTCCCAAGGTCAATCTCACATTAAATCAACATACTCTCAAATATGCTTCCACTAAACTCTTGAACTCACTTCCCGATCACATAAAAGGTATACAAAATAGACAGTCCTTCAAATGCCACTTAAAAAGGTATCTTCTAGAAGATATGTAAATTATTTATTTTATCAGGGCGTGTAAGTGTTTCTGCATTGCTTTATGTTTTTAAACTTTCTAGATATTTTTTATATAAGTATTTATGTATTGGTCTTCTGCTTCAATTATTTAATATTTTTCGAATTTTCATGATTATTGTGTCTGTGTATGCGTACATCAATGCATGTGTTACATTTACACAATTTATGTTGAGACAGTTGATGTGCAGTGTGTATGCGATTTTTTTTTCTTTGTTTTTGTGTATCTAAAACTTTCCAGACTCCAAATTTGTTATTGCTATTATAGTACTCATTAAATGCTTTAACTATGTCTTGTGCATCTTAGCTTATCACTACTTTACTACTTTATTATATATCTTGGATCATAGGTCACAGACTAGACTAGCTTGAATACGTTATTTCTGTGACCCCACCAGAAACAAAAATATATACTATATTACTATCATTGTAATTACTACTATTATTAATTAATTAATTAATTAATTTATTTATTTATTTATTTATTTATTTATTTATTTATTTATTTATTTATTTATTTATTTATTTATTTATAATTTAATACTCAATGTATACACTCTTTCTGGGGAAATAAATTTCATTCATTTACCTTAAACCATAACGAAATGTAGCGTAACAATAGTGTGTGTTCATGGAACGTCATATTTTACGTGTAATAGTTAAAGCGTTAGTCTGCGCATTGCGAGGCAGTGCTGGTTGTGACACAATATTATTTACTGAAGATGCGCATATAGTGCTAATACTGCTTTGTAAACTAGCAAACAAACACATATTAATGTGCGCTAAACTTTATAGTATATTTTTATATTTGTGAAAATTTACAATAATAAACATCCAAGCATGTTCAAAATATATGTTCATATAATACATTGAACAGGGTTTGCTCACGCTTTCTTTAATACATGCAATGCGACTTGTAAAAAAATGCTGAGTACATGTGCTGAACGCATAAACAACTACATCACGTAAATTAACGATGATTTCTAATTCACAGCGACAAAAATAAACATATACAATTGTCATTCATGATTAGTTCGTTATCACGTAACCCTTTTTGATCTCACTTTGAATTGATATGTGCAAACTCGTAATTGAATGGTGACATACAAAAAGCAGCCTAGAGTTTAAATTATTATGCGTACCATATCAAGTTATTTTGTATTTGTTTCTCACTTGCCAACAACTACTTATTGTCTTTTCTTTTGTCTATAATTGCATTATGATTGACATGGATATGTATTCTCGGGGTGCAGCTAAATCACATGACAATCTATGTTACTAAGGCGTGCACCAGTGTATTTGTATTTGTATGGGCTCTGCACTTGCTGGTGTCGTACGCTAGACGAATGGCCAGTGACAACAGATAAAGCCGAGAAAACAACGCAAAATTAACTTCGAAATAATTCTTAGCATATAATAATTCTTATATATGTTATACACGTGGGGGAGTTTCTGCAACTATCACAAAGTTTCGTTTACTGGGAATTTTCGGCTTTTGTTTTCATTGTGATGGTTGCCTGGCAGTGAAAATATGAAGCCTATGTTTCTTTATTCATATGCATTGGGAGGTTCAAACAGCAAGCAAAGGTACTCTTTCTAACGAATATAAATATTCTCCATGGTAATGTTTGGCGGGAAAAAAATACTTGAGCAGGAGTGAGCTTATCTTTCAACCCATAATATGCTAATTAGTTTTGATGTCTTATATTCGTTTTCAAATACCTGGGCGTACAGTTTACAGTCTCAATATGAATATCATCATTTAAATGTCGATTATGCAAACGAAAATTGGAGGAGGGCCACCAATACAAAGACAATTCCTAATAAAAACTGATACCAATAAAAGTCATATAACTTCGATTAAAATGTTTTAAATTGTCGGTGATAAATCATTGCTAAAATTAATGTTTTCATGGCAACCAGACAAAAAAATATAAGGTACATTCCCTTTTAACAAAATCATGAATATTCGACGGGATGAGTGGTTTGGCAACGACTAATGGTAGGAATCAAATTTGTTTTCATGAAAACCAAAACCAGATTTAATCACAAATCGCATCTATAGTTTTTTGCCTGCAGATTAACCTCTCCTAAAAAAATCCTAAAAAAATTATAAATTGTAATGTAATAAATTATCAATAAATAAACAAAACTGATATTTCAATGACAACTAAATTCATTTCAAAATCTAAGCAAATGGTCGTTGTACTACAAGATTGGACATCTTCGTCTACATAATCAGAGAAACTGATAAGCATACATACATAAATACCTTAAACCTTAAAATTTGATGTAATTCTAAACACATTCAGTGAATTTGAAAACTGGATTAAGCATTGATTTACTGTGAGTGTTAGATAAGGTTGGGGTTACACGCTATAATGAATACTAACCTTGTGGTTCAAGATCTGGATCCTGAGCCTGTTTATATGAATAATATTAAGTTATGTCAATACATTACCAACAAAATATTACAAAACGATGGAAACTTTTTTAATTCTCCATAGAGAAACCTTTCCGGCTAGATTGGGTGTAAAGTAAACTAAATACATTGTTATGAAAATATTGTTAACATCTGTTACAACAATCCAAGAAACTCTCAATTTTTATTCTTCACAGTAACGTACTAACGTATTTTATTCAATTTTCTATTATTTCAGAAAAGTTGCTCTGCAGCTTCAATTTATTGTATTCTCCACGCTACAGGAATGTCAAGAGTTTGATATAAATCATGTACTAATTCTAATTATTTTCTTTGTAATGCGCACAATCAAATTTGCTCCACTTGTGGTATATTCAGCACGAACATTTATATATTTGGGGGGAAAACTGTCGCCAATTGGTCCTTTCCGAAACTTATTTTAATCATTAATATTCACACCATATTCATCTTAATATGTATGTAAATTACATTTGATTCATGCAGTATATCATGTATATACATCACAAAGCCAACATAGTACACTAATCGTCTGTGTAAAATTTACCTGGATTATAAATAGTAAAATGTGCATATTTTGTTCAATTTTAGATTTTAACATCAATCTAATTAGTATTGACGTTGGTTTATTTACATTTTGTGGTGTTAAATTATATATTTTTTGTTACTTTCACAAAAATTGTTAGAATTTTTGCAAAGAAATGTTGTGAAGTGGGAAAGTTTTTGAAAATGTACTACGGGTAAAAACTCAATCTAGAAAAGCACCTGTCTATGTTACTTACAGTAATCATACGTAAACATCTTATATTGTTCTCAATATTTGCAAAATCAGGTTGTCTAATGTTAACAAAATGTTTGTTGGCTAGCGAGGCATTGTTACTGTAACATACATACCCATCAAACAATGCTAACTATATCAATGTCATGCAAATAATTCCGAGATTTGCTGCAAATCAATGATTTTCTTTCAATGATTGTACTGAGAACGCGTAAAGCAAGATTTTGTGTAACCTGCCAAACTCCACAAAGACGTAATTAGTACAATGTGAATTAACAACCGAACCAAAACAAAAATGCGAAAAATAACTCACCCAATTCCGCTTTTAGTCAGGATATAAAGATTTATCTTCCTGATGGGTTCATTATCCCTGGAAGTTATAGTTAATAATTGTTCAATTGAATAATAAATGATGAGAACATCTACTTTTACTTGTTCAGATGGTGACGATCGACGACAAATCCTATTTTAATCATACTAGATTTACTATAGAAACCAGAACTACTTTTCTCTGCATTCGGGTACAATTCCCGCATCAAAACGTCAAATTTAGGTATGGACTAAAAGATCAAAATTGTCATAGTTTCCGATCTCGTCTGCAATGAAGTATGTCGCCATGGTCACGATGTTTACGTATGCATATGTTGCGCGTGAAATCTTCTCGTGGAATATCTTCTCAAAATCGCGATATTCTCAAGGGCATAGCTACCTCACAGAGCGTTTTATGAAGCTCGGATACCAATCATGTGTTTTCGGAACAGTACGAACTGCTGTGGAACGCCTGTCGAAGAGCCGTGATTATTGATATCGGTAAAACACAACAAACACAACTTATATGCAAACAAGAACAACCAAATTCATATTGCACATGTTGGGGTAGTCTTAGTGCAATGTACAAAGAGGGGGGGTCTCAGGAAGTAGCCCAAAGTACATTTTTTTTTAGAGATTTCGATCGTTGTTTTCAGGTGTTGTCAGGTGGGTGAAATGCCCTGATGTCCGCCCGAAGCCGCCTTTCGTTCAAATCAACGTGACGTACGCAGGAATGAGGTTTAACTATGAATAAATAAATATTAATTTACTGCAACTGAGGTGTCTATCAAGATTTGTCTCCCACATGTGACAACTATTCGTCGAAGCGCAACGAGGTGAATAATTCTTACAGCCGGGAGACAAATCTCATATACCCCGAAGCTTACAGATAATATATTTTTTGTCATCTCGAATTTGGAGTTCACTTCACACAATCGTGTGGTGATTTGAATGTTCACAGTCTCAGCGACAATAACTGCAGCAGTACGGGGTAAAACAACCAGGCACAACAGTCCCGGAACAACAATACTATACAAGGAGATATTATTCTATTTTATCATATAGTCATCTGCCAACAGCGTCGTGTTTGTTTACGTATTCATATCGTAAGGATGCAATCTTGTCAACTGCTCGCGCCGCGAGTGACATATCATTGTGGTTTTCCGTACATGGACTTTCAACATTTTGCATTTCGATTTTTTCTGTCGGTGAGTTTGTGTGGTTCGATGTACAGACGCCAATAGAGTGGAGCGATTTGCATAAACTGAAGGGTATATATAATTGTATAAATCTATATATAATTCATTGGTATTTCGAACCAGTGTCGCGTACGAGCGACTCTTTGTATAGAGGCCGTATCCCTCCGAGCCACAGCGAGTTATACGGGGAGTCACATTATTAAAAAATGACTTCAAAAAGGGGAAATTATAGGATATCATGGCAACTTCCGCTGTGGGAAATGGAGTAATAGTGTGTTGCCGTGAAGTAATAATGTTTTGCCGTCAAATATTGTAGTTTTGTCGTGAGTTTTGCCACGATGAATTAAATGTATGTCACTTGTGGACCACCTTTGTAAGGGGCTTATAGAGTACGAGTATATAGAACACATTTAATTGGGAGTGTTCAATATTCAATAAAATAAACAACAAATCTAACCTTTATTGTCTATTTGAGTGCAGTTATCTTTGTATGATACAATTCGCCACGTTCGATTGAAAGTGGAAATTTCGAGATTGAAGGTCGAAATTTCGAGATTTAATATTTTTTGTCAATTGGAGTCTTTACCGTACTTTAAAAACGAAAACTTTATGTTTCGCCACATTAGACGAGTGATAGCTAAACACATACTCTATAATTAAAAGGCAATGAATCTCAAACGAAGACTTTGTTTGCAAAGTTGTACCATACATAATAACCGATGATCGCATTATCGGAAGTGTCGGAAGTTTGCCGCTAACACTGTTTTACCTAATCAACGGAGCAGTCTTATTTATTGTGCCTTCGCATGTAATGGATTCCTGCCACATTGCCAGTGCCATACAAGCTTAGTGAGGGTAACAAAGGTTTGTTGTCGTGCACTACATAAGTTTTTATTTTAAATAGAAAAACACACACTTTATATATCAATGTATTTATTTACAAATAATTGTTTTAAATTTTAAATTTGTACAATTTTAATATTCCTCGTCTTCCCGCCTTCATTGTCGACAGAATCCACGCCAACTTCTTCGTAGTCTTTTTCCAATGCAGCCAAGTCTTCGCATGCTTCCGGGAACTCCTCACCGACATACCAGTGGACGAAAGCGCGTTTGACGTACATTAAATTGAATTTGTGGTCAAGACGGGCCCATGCCTCCGCGATGGCCGTGGTGTTGCTCGAAATGCAGACAGCTCGCTGTACTTTGGCCAAGTCGCCACCTGGAACGACCGTTGGTGGTTGGTAGTTGACATCTTTTGGAAAAAATCGCCACTATACAACATGCAGCATGCCATATACTTTCCGTGACGAGGATCACATTTAACTATCTGATTGGACGGCTCGAAACAGAAATTGGGCACTTCGGACACCGGGAATTGCTCATGGTAAGCCTTTTCAGTAGAGATCACTGGAGCATAGGTAGCCAATGGAAAATGAATAAGAAGATACGGAACCAGATTGGTCTGAAATTCCGTCAAGTCTACGTTGAGGGCACCATCGAATCTAAGAGAAGCCGTAATTGAAGAGACGAGTTGGCCAATCAGGCGATTCAAATTGTTGTACGATGGAGGTTCAATGTCAAGATTGCGACGACAAATATCGTAGATTGCTTCGTTATCAACCATAAAGGCGCAGTCCGAGTGCTCAATACAACGCCGTGAAATCCATTACACATCTGTTTAAGGGCATTTTACCATCGTTTTTAAGGCAGGGATACATCTCGCTATCACTATGCTCTGACATAGTGACAAAAAGATTGGTAGTGTCTTACACTTTACTTTTTGATGTCTAGAAGCATTTACAAAAATAACAATTATATTTGTGGTTTTTAACGGGGAAATGCGTTTTCATTGTGGTCTAGGGAATCTGCTGCATATACATTCACGCTAGAAAAACAACACAAATAAACATGTGTCCCGAGTATTTAGCCAAAAAAGGCACAGCTAACGTGAACAAGATTGTTGAGAGCTCCGGTTAGAGAATTTTCCGGCGGGTACCATAATGTGTAGCCTCGCTAGAAACGTACAGACTTCACATAATTGTCGACTCGAAAATTGAGCAATCGTCAGTACGATTTAATGAAACTTGGGTTCAAACCACCCATCCCATAGTCTCCGCGATGTGGAAACGGGACTTTCCATTTCGAAATACTGGTGTAATGGGTGTATACAACCACAGTCTCACAGCTGCAGGACATTTGCATCAACGATTCCAAACAATTTGCAGGTACCCCGAAGTGCAACCAAACTTACCATTTTCAAGCTGAATTCAAAGCGCGATTATAAATCCACAACGTAACGTACAATAGCAACCGTGGAAATAAAGAAAATGTGACCCTGTGTTCGTTTTATATATAGTCATTGTGCGTACCACCTGGTAATAGTATGCATTAGTTAGAAACGTTTGAACGTATTATCATAAACGTTTTGTATTGGCTTACCATTTTGAGTCCCATTAAATTTCAAAGGATCCTACTTTATTTGTTTTCGAAAGCGCGTTTTGCAAAGTACGACCAGAATGTCCAATTTACCTGAAAGTCACGTGACAGACAATTCATAAAGGTGCTAAAAATGGCCTGAATCTTTGAGAAATGTGATCGCCAATACAAACAGCTAATTTGCATATTTCTCGGGATGTCCCATCGAAGAGTCACTAAGTTTGGCTTACTGTTTAAACAAAAACAAAACTGTATGTTTTCAGAATGCATAAATCATATATCACAAATCTCACAAATAGTTGATATTTACTAAACATTGACCAGCTAATACACCGGGTTTCATGAATGGGTGAATCTGTTTTATAGACATTTATAATTTTTTATGAAAACGCTTCATTCAAATCCAAAGATGCTTTCATTGGCCGTAGACATTATTTATTATTTAGACATTATGGCACCCATTACCCACGAGTCTTTGCGGTATCCTTTCAATCATTGGCTGATTTACTGACATAATCGCAAATGTTAGATCCCATCAATTTTGTTTGAAGCGCTTGAAATTACAGCGATTTGTTCGCCAAAATAAACATGCATTTACAAGTAGTACCCTTATCGTTCGGCACGTTAAATTGCGAAAGCAAGCCAATGTCAAAAGTAAGGTTAAAAAACCCAGCTATAACAATAGCTAGGTGCGTTATGTTCTAAGGCTGGCAGGCGCGGAAAATGTAAATTCGAATTCCTTCACGCCAGAAATATTGTTGAGGTATTCGCCAGAATACCAGACAAACGGATGTTGTGGTATTCTCTTGAGTGATAACAATATTTTAGTCTTTCCAACTAAAGACAATCACATTGTTGATTCACCACAGTTTTAGTGTATAACGCACAGTATTTCACTCCAGTAACGTTACCTTCTCACAACGTATTCCCTGATAAAATTGCTTGTATACACGTTTCTACAGAAGTAATACATTCGTGCATAGTTTGGGTGTCACTTTTGGTGGTACGTTTTCAGGTAAATCAACTACAGAAAAAGGCCGCGTGTAAGCGAGTGAATGACCGCAAAGGCTGTATGTGGCAGAAGTACTATGCACCACATGCTCGTTATAATTTCAACATCTGCAAATAAAGCCATCTTATTATTGCTAAGTACTAGTGACAAATCATTACAATCATGTAATAATTCATTTAATCAAAGAAAGGTAGGAAAGAACTCCCGTGTGATAAAGGCACATATGCTTCCAATAGAGCAAATACAGCATTTTAAAATAAAACTCTAACCTATGATCAGAGTGGTTACAACTACCTATGGTTCAATAATTATAAATAATTAATGACATAATGACCATCAATACCAACAAAATTATAGCCCTATTTGCTATACTAAGTAAGCATTCCTGAAGTAATCAGATCCTATGTACCTAGTTTCATTTAAAAAAATGGATAAGTGGTACTCAAATTATCTGTGGAGCACCTATATATTGGTTAATTTATGCATATTAAAATAATTGACCAGCAGACAACACAACACTAATCCAAAATACTAGTAGTGTACAGAACAGCTTTATTTGCATAATCTAAAAATAGCATAGTTACTTAGTAACGTGGAGGGCACTGTTGTTAAATTAACTTGCATAGTAAAATACATTAAATTTCTCCCTACTAATTCTGTTGTCCAGTCGGTATTGTTCAAACATTCAATAAATAATTCAAGGTAATTAGTAAGCTTAACAGTTAACTCTAAAATAAACATATATATGGCTTATCCAAGAGCATCTAGAGAGTCTAATGAGTGGTTGAGATATTGGTAGGTAGGCTAAATATTGGCAAATTAATATGCAAATAAGTTGATAATATGCACGGATTTCAACCAAAAGCTATCCAGGTCTGCGCAATATATTATATGTACCAAGTTTTACTGAAGTCTGTCGAATAGTACATGAGAAACAAGAGAAATGCTTAATTAATATACATGGTTTCAAGTAAAAACTAAACAGATCTGAGCCTTACCCCAGAACATCTATGTACCAGGTTACATCAAAATCCGATAAATGGTTCTCGAGATATTAGTGGAACACAGATGTACTAACCGCAAAGAGATGCACTAACCGCAAAGACTCAAAAATGATAAAGGTCCGAAGATTGAAACCTGAGGAACGCCAGACATAACAGGAAGTCAGTCCGACTGGGCCTCCCATAGCACTATTTCACGGTGGTTATTGACATAAACCGTGAAATGAAAGAATCAATAGTTTCACTTCACCATACACGTAATTGAGAACACGTCTCTCGTGTTAATTAAAAAGCGTTGGTCACCACGCTACGCATGCGCGAGATACGAGTCTCATATGAACAAAGATGGTGACTTTGACTATTTGACTATTAAAATCATATACGTGTTTGTAAATTATATTGCTTAAGAAATTGGGCCATGGTAAATTCTGGGGGGTGGGGGTGAGGCGATGACGTTTTCAAAGGTATAAATTCAAACACTTCTTGTATCTGGGCCTACATAGTAAATAAGAATGTAAAAAGTAAATGGTTTATAAGTATAGAAACCCTATTGATGTTGTTACCATTGTAAACTCAAGTGAAATAATAAATAAAAAAAAATTAGATTTTATTCATAAACAAATAAACAAATCATTTGAGAACCAATGACATGCATAATGATAATAGAAAACAAACCATGGCTGAAAACAAACTAAGAACACACAGACTTTTCAAACAAGATTTAACATTAATTAATGTGCAAAACCATGGTCTTAGAAGATTAATTGCAAAATTCAGGACAAGCAACCATGACCTTAAAATTGAGAAATGCAGACATAATAATGTGCTGCTGGATAAAAGAACATACGATATGTGCAGCCAAAACAGAAAGCGCGACCTTACTAGGGGATCCGGGAGCATGCTCCCACTAAAAAAATTTGAAATATAGACCCTCTGGAACGCTATTTCCTGATTTTGAGGGGCAAATTTCACTGACACAAACGGTTTGAGCTTTGATTTTGGAGGGATGACGCCTCCAAATTTTTTTCGAGGGGGCGACCGCGACATTTTGTAATGTAATGTGCCAGCTTACAGTCATCATATGGACAAATTATTCCTGACTGCACAAAATAAAGTTCTAAATTTTGATAAAGAAAACAGTCAAAATAAATTCCTATTAATTATGGTAAACCATACACTAGCACCAGCATAGCTGTCTTCTTAAAAACAGCTATGAAACAAAACAGCATTGGTGTTCATTGCGGACGACATTGTCATCCTTTCAGAAACAAAACATGGATTACAAAAGAGCTTAGATAATCTCTTCACTTACACAAAACATTGAAAGCTGACTGTTAATACAGAGAACACAAAAATAATGGTTTTCCATAAAAATAATCGTCTATTAGACAACTATATCTTCTTCTATGAAAGTGAAGAAATTAACGTGGTTAGACACTAAACTACTTAGGTGTTGTATTAAGTTCGAATGGAACATTTAAGGAGGCAATGAAAACATTAAAACTAAAAGGCCAAAAAGCTTTATTTAGTTTAAAAGCAAAACTTGGACATAAGCCAAATTTAAATCCACTTACAATGCTATCCCTTTTCGATTAACTAATTAGGCCCATACTAGTTTACGGAAGTGACATCTGGGGTCACGAAAGCACATACAAATCAAGTGTGGAAGAAATCCACCTAAACTGTTGTCGTTTTGTTTTAGGAGTCAGGAAGAACGCAGCAATCTTGGGTATTTATGGGGAACTGGAAAATACCCACTCGACGTATTCATCGAAAAAACAATTAATTAAATACTTCAACAAAATAATGAATACATTAAATGAATTGGTAAGGGAGGCAGCAATTATGAACAAACAATTAAACGGCAAATGGTACAGTGTCATAACTACACTGTTAACTGAAATAAACCAACCACAAATTATCGAAACAACAACTATACTGAACGACAGAGAAACCAAGAAATTAAGTTTGGAAGTTGAAAAAATATATAAATTATACTGGAAAAGGGAAATTAACATAGGGACTGATGATAACCAAAATAACAATAACAGAAGGAATGAACTCAGAACGTACAAACATTTCAAAAATGAATTTCGATTTAGAAAATTATGTGATCAAAATAAAGAATGCCGAACTACGTGAGTGTCTAAGTAGGTTCCGTCTGAGCAATCATAAACAAAAATTGAAACAATGAGGTACACCAAACCAAAAACCGAAATAGGAAAAAGAATCTGCGAACTGTGTTTAAATAACAAAGTAGAAGATGAGTACCATTTCATGATTGAATGCCCCTTTTACGAAAAATCGCGAAAAACACTATTTGAAGAGTCTACTAAGCACATTACAAACTTCACAAATATGAGTGACTACAACAAATTTTTAAAATTAATGGGTGATACAAACCTGAATGTACAAATACCAGTTGCCCAATTTATCAAAGATAACACGAACCTCGACAGCAACATCTTCTGGCAAATTAACGTAAATACTTTTCTCCTTTAATACGCTTTTTTTTTCTCATTTCTATGTTTCATTGATTAACTGTTTTTTGCTAGTTGTTTTCAATATTATTACCTACATATATCAATAGTTTTTTTTTGTAATTGTAGTTTGTTGGTTTTTTTTTAAACCATTGTCGTGCTTCAGATACCGTACTCGACTGCGTTAGCGCCCAAGGGCCTCAACTCAGAAAATCACGATTTTTTAGGGGTTGGCGCTTACCCGAGCACCCCCCTCGAAAAAGAGTGCAAATGAAACATTTGATTCATCAAGTAACAGATTACGTCTTTGAGGGAAAATCAAATTACGAAATTAGTTGAGTCATCATTGATTTTCACAATGAAGAAACAGAAATGATCACAACAAATATGCACATGTTATTACAATATTAATAACGTACCACCAGAATTTACAAAATTAAAAACATTTGAGTCTGTTGGAACACAGTCGAAGTCAAAATTGTCATATTATCTCCACTGACGAAGGTGTTGGATCGTACGCAAACTCTCGATGAAAATCACTTTCCGCCATGATGCATTTGCAGATTTGACCTGCAGTAGCGTCCTTTGACCTAATGGGTCAAGTTGGTTATTAACCAATCAGAATGCTGTGTTGTACTGAAGCAATTCTTCGGAAATTCCCGAAGACTTTCCGGTAACGCAATGCGAAAGTGAATTATCGATGTCGAAGTACGATCTGTTGGAATTGATTTCAGCGAATAAACGACATGGTTTTTCCAAAAAAACTAGTAACTAGCCATTTTTGAGAAGTAAACTGAATATGGCTTGAAATATTTACCGCATTTTACTTGTATTAACAGGTCATTGTCGAAGCGTAGTTTACGCACGGTTACCGTGTTCTACGCATTTACAACATGTTCACAGCGGTCGATATCCACGCTGTATCATATAAAAACGATTACCAAGATTCGTTACGCGAGACCAAGTTTTAAATTAGTTGCATTTTGAAGGGGTGGGCGCTTTGCCGAATGTAACCCCAAATATAAAAATTGCGCAAAAGTGGGGGTGGGCGCTTGCCCGGGCATGGGCGCTAACGCGGTCGAGTACGGTAGTAATTTTTTGTAAAATTTGTATGTTTTATATATGTGTGTTAGTGTAACCATTTTAATTCCTTCTGAGGAATTTTTAAGTCTTTCAATAAACTAACATAACCTCGCATCGCCCAAATCGCGCGGTTTCGCGAGTTCGATGTGAGACAATAGCATAATTACGCAAGCCCATGAAAAATATTAAATCTCGAAATTTTGACTTTCAATCTCGAAATTTCGACTTTCAATCTCGCAATTTCGACTTCTAATCTCGAAATTTTGACTTTCGCTATGCACCTAGTTTTGGCAGCATTTAACATCAATCGAATTAGTATTGACGTTGGTTTATTTTGTGGTGTTAAATTATATAGTTTTTGTTACTTTGACAACCATTGTTGGAAGTTTTGCAAAGAAAATGTTGTGAAGTGGAGAATGTTTTTGAAAATGTAAAAACTCAATCTAGAAAAGTCTATGTTACTTACAGTAATCATACGTAAACATCTTATATTGTTCTCAATATTTGCTGAGGTAAAAGCAGGTTCAGGCCCGTAGTTTGGGGGGGGGGGGGGTTCGAGGGGTTCGACTAAATTTTGGAAGTGAATACAATTATGATCGTAGATTATAACATTAACAAAAAACAGTACTAATTAAAATATTTATCATCGTTTAAATCACTTGATTCAGGGAGGTAACTATCAGACAGTCGAAATTGTATAGTAATGAACATTTTGCTGGAAACGAGCTTTAAATATCAATCGTGAAGTTACGCCGTCTCAGCTCAACATCAGCCAATCAAAAAAGCTTGTCATGAATGGGCAAGCTTTTATTCGGTGATTCCGCGATGGTGTAATGAAGATCGCGTTCAAGCTGCTTATGTCAAATATTATAACGAGTAAGCATATGTATACAAAAATGATGTAATGGAAGTCACTCTCTGAAGGATGTGGTGGTCCTGAGAAGGGCTGATTCACTTGTGCTTGTGTTCGCTAAGTTAGTACAGTATGGGGATCGAACGGGATTGATCGGTCCCGTAATTTTTCCAGCACAACACAACACGACACTGTACTTTCCTACTTTGGTTCATTAATTTTTGTATTCTTCGAGTTATTTATGGCATATACACAACTCTTTCCAAGTATGTCAGCCGAATGTAGTCAACTTATTGTATTAGTACGTGAAGCCTGTGGACAATAGTGTGCAGCTACGGGCTGAACATATCATTCAAAAAATGCCGAAGATGTATCATCACAATTTGTATAGGTCGAGGAGCTTCTTGCAGTCAACAATTTACCCAACAGTGTTGCTTCAGCACTGAAACTATGATGACTCATACTTTTCAAACATATTTGTTTTACTACAAAAACTGTGACAAGCTGCAAGTGTGAGCGCAGTTGATCGTGTTGTGGATACGTTCGCAAAGTTACATCCAAGGAGGATAACTTAATGTAATGTATTGTGTGATATGCCATGTCTGCGTTATCAGAGTAGTGTGCTACACAAACTATTGCCAATTTCTTCATTTTTACATAAATGATATATCATGTAAAAACATGGCAAACGTATATCCCATTATCGCACAATTTGTTTTGGTAACATATGGTGAAAAAGAGATATATATAGTGCCTGGCACGTTTCTTGTTGATGTCTTAGAAAATTGACTATATTCTTAGTGGGTTCATAAAAAAAAATATAGTCATTGTAGTCCACGGAGACCGCTGCTAAACCGCCCGCCCCCTAAAAACACATTTTCAGTGAACCAAACAATTTACATACTGTAAGAAACTTGGTGGTATGCCATTGGTTAGTGCATTTAATTTGTTTAATGCAATCATTGTGCCAGCTATTTGTTATGGTAGCGAGATATGGGGGTGCGAATATTCGGAGATCATGGAGAGGGTACAGACATAATTTTGCAGGTTTCTACTTAGCGTTACGTTAATAGTTGTACAAACACTGTAGCGATGTTGGATGAATGTGGAAGGCTGTCATAATGCCGTGTTTATTTCAAGCGTTGTGACTCATATTGGTTAGAATTACTTTAAGTAAAGAATAGCTGGAACCCAAAAATATGTTATATACTATGCTTAAATGATTAGACGAGACCGGCAGACTTATTATTGGCAAGCAATTATAGACTAAAATATATACTGACGAGTTTTCCCTGTTTTGGCCATAAACTTAATGTGGAGTTAGGTAGACGCACAAAAATACCGTTAGATTAATAAATTTTTATTTTTGCAGTGATACGTTTGAATTTAGTACGGCAGAAAATGAAATTCACCATGTTTTTATGTCTATTTTATAATGATCTAAGGGCTGATCTTTTGCCAATAACACTATGCATTTATTCAAATACTAACAGCCTGGGCTCACTTCTTCCCTACACAACTGCCACACCATTTATCAACTAGCTCTGTATCTTTTAAAAGCTACGAGATGAATATGAATCCAGCTTAACCTAGTACCATATGTTTACATGGATTTTGTATTGTTTTTAAAACGTGTTATGCACTTTTCTACCCATTACAATTTGTACGATAGGCTGAGGCCCTGTACTGAAATAAATAATAATAAAATAATAAATTACATAACAATAAATTGACTAATACTTAAATGAATAATTGTAGACAGATTTCGATACGAAATCGTGTCACTGCTATGTGCGCTACCATCTGCGAAGAGTAAAAAAACTCGCGAGTAGTTTTCTACCTTAAAATGCCTAGACAATATTATGCTAAGATGCGTACAGTATTGTCCTTTTTGTGTATAACAATTTGCCGTAGTGGATCTAGGGTGTGTATTCAGAAACCCCCTTCTCTAAAATTGTAAAATAGTTCAAAGATGTTATGTGAAATAACTTAACAACGTAACACTAAGTAAGTCAATTGAATTTAAAAACTAAATTATCAAAATGTCTGTAACATAGCTCTAAGACACGAAAGAATCCGCTTTTTTTTCTTTTTGAAAATTATAAAATTTACAAGTTTCACATCAAGTATATTATTTTTGTTCTCGAACCCCCTATTCAAAAGTGCTGGCTACGGGCCTGAGGTTGTATGTTAACAAAATGTTTGTTGGCTAGCGAGGAATTGTTACGGTAACATACAAACCAATCGAACATTTCTAACTATATCAATGTCATGTTTCCATGTATTGTTGCTTTGCAAAAAAAACTTAATGACCAGAACATCGATGAATAATTATAATAAGCATTAATCATTAAAGCGACGTAAGCAGAGTTTGACGAGGTAGTATTCGTATTTTTTCACGGTTCGACTTTTTAAATTGTACTAATGACGTCATTGTGAAAAATTATTTCTGATGTGAGATAAGATTGCAAATAAGTCCGAGATTTGTTGCCAATCAACGACTTTCTTTCCACGACTGTACTAAGAGCGCGTGAAGCAAGATTTTGTGTAACCTGCCAAAGCCCACAAAGACGTAATTAGTACAATGTGAATTAACAACCGAACCAAAACAAAAATGCGTAAAATAGCTTGCCAAACTCCGCTTTTAAGATTTATCGTCCTGATGGGTTCATTATCTCTAGAAATTAATTATTGTTCAATTTAATAATAAATGATGAGAACACCTACTCTTACTTGTTCAGATGGTGACGAATGATTATTAATTAACTGTAACTGAGGTGTCCATCAAGCAAGCGAGGTGAATCATTCTTACATCCGGGAACAAATCTCATAGACCCCGAAGCTTACAAATAATATTTGTTTGTCATCTCGAATTTGGAGTTACTTGTCAAAATTCTCAGTGGCAATAATTGCAGCAGTACGGGGTAAAATAACCTGGCACAACAGTCCCGGAACAACAATACTATATAATGAGTTATATTCTCTTTTATCATATAGTCATCTGCCAACAGCGTTGTGTTGTCACGTATTCATATCGTAAGGATGCGATCTTGTCAACTGCGAGCGACATATCATTGTGGTTTTCCTTACATGGACTTTTAACATTTTGCATTTCGACTTTTTCTTTCGGTGAGTTTGTGTGGTTCGATGTACGGACGCCAATAGAGTGGAGCGATTTGCATAAACTGAAGGGGATTTATAATTGTATAAATCTATATATAATTCATTGGTATTTCGAACCAGTGTGACGTCATCGCGAACGAGCGTCTCCTTGTATAGAGGCCGTATCCATCCGAGCCATAGGCGAGCTATACGGAGAGTCACGAGGAGAGTTAATGTGTAATTATATTGATTAACATTTTCAGTCTCAAAGGAACCTCTATTATTCATGGCAATGTTTGGAAAATATCATCAAGAAATGAACATTGGAACCACCGAATCAACGACAATTCGAAATGAAAATATTCATAAAATTCTGATTTATTCCATTCTGGTAATATAATGTTCTGATCCGCCACTGCCCAGTATGTTTTGCCTGCTTTATGACATGTTATCATTGTTTCCTATGGCAAGGGTATATCTAAAAAATATACTTGATGACATGCGATGAAAAAAAAATATATACAATGCTTACTAGATATGTTTTGGTGTCTATTTAAATATTAACATATTTTTGTTTGTTTTTAACGAGAAGATGTGTTTTTATTGTGATCTATGGAAACCGCTACTAAAATGGCATTTATGCATATCATTTCTCCGTTTCTTTTCTCAAAATTCAGATTGACAGTGAACCGAAAGGTCCACATACTATCGACGAACCGATTGTGAAAAACTGATATTTTTAAGACTGCAAACAATAAAACACTCAGAGTGCAAGGCTAATTCACTAACATGTCTCACACGTCCCTTTTCTTGCTTGAGTGTGAAAGTACACGGTTTAGTTAATAACACTTATTTTTTTCAAATATAAGAAATTCTTTTATTTGGGAAGGCTTTTCTATAAAAATAGGACAATGATAATCTCATTAGATTATGTTAGATATTATATATTTATATTGAGATTTTGGAAGACATTTTGTGTACTATTTTCAATTTACCATGTTAAATATTTGATCGTTCACTAATAATTAGTAATAATATCACAAATACATATTTAATGGAATAAAACAGTCATTTTTGATTAATTGAATATAACTTTTCTAAAATCCATTTCCGACTAGTTTAACTGTATATACCGGTAATCGCGCAGTACTAAGACGAAACTATCAATATAAACTAAATCTGCGCACATGTGATTTGGGGATTTAATTTGGTTTAACATGAATGTATGGTGATAGCATACTGCCAGTTCATTGGATAGTAATAATAAAATAATCATCAACAAGTTTACGTGACGGTTAGAAATTACATACAAGCGGCAAGAAATTTCAAATTATTGAGGAGCCCGGGAACCATAGGAATGTCTCAACGACCGAAGCGACTAAAAAGCTAGTGAAGACTAATCTGATAGAAATCCTTGTTTGAACTTTCTTCTCGTAATTTTCTGATGTTACTATCCATTACCCCGACTTGACTTCGCGAGTACTGACTTTAACATACATCCTATACGAACATAGTACAGTGCTGATAAATTCCTCTCCACAGCCTCCGTTCTTGTGAGGATAATTATCATATTTTTGAGCAAACTAGAAACGGATAGTCTTTTACTTGGGCGCACATGGTTTTCTATCGTCTACAAAAGTAGTGTTAGTTTTAATCAAAGCATTGAAACTTTATTTTACTGCATGGAGTGCTTGGTGCTATAAATTCGATGGCATTTTATTATAGTAGGAAACCTACTTTATTATATTATATGTATGCGGCAGGTAATTGGAATGATGAGAGAGCTGCAAAAGATTCTGGGCAGTAAAGAATGACATCACAAACACTGTCGTGAAACATTTAGAAAATGATTTTATCTGTAACTTCTAAAATTGGACTTCAAACTGGTTGAAAGTTTAGAAAACGGTAGCATACATACATGTGATAAACTAGTTGTCATGGCAACAGAACTGAAAATAGTGGTTGTACTTTACACATAATCCTTGAAAAATCAAGATGGCGTACTACATATACTGATAAAAAGTGATATAAAAAAAATATAAAACACATTTTCCTGGATTTGGAGAGCTCTTTCATCTGGGAGTATCGTGCTGTTAGTCAGGAGTAATTTAACGTTGTCGGTGCATAATTTTTTCCCCAGATAATGACGATGTATGTCACCTATAGTACATTACCAATGATACAATAACGTGTACAGCGCACCTGTTTTGTTCGTTATAATGTTTGATGTTTTCGATAAATCATACAATATTATTTCTGTTAAAATAGTAAAAGCAATATATGTAAATTGTATAGAGAGACCATCAGCTAATGTAATTGAACCGATAAAAGAAATATGTCAGGTGATGTCAGGTATCTGTTTGTTACAGGAAAATTAACCACACACATTACCCATAACTCTCACAAATCCTGGGGGTTATTTCCAAGTGAGTCACACTGGTGAGTGTGTAGCACATCAGCGGACCAAAAATTCACGGGTAAGTGGGTTTTTTTAACTTCCATTCAGCGGGAACCGCGCAGGCCCAGTAAGCCCCCTTGACCAGAAATCCAGCAGAAAGCCTCCGGGATTCAATAAAAAATACACTCGCACCTTGCTTTAAGGCATTCGTTGTAAAATGTGGCCAAAACGCCCCGCAGAAATCGCAAGACACTATCGAAGTACTAACTGAGAAAGATGGAAGCATTTTACTAAATTAGCAATTTGCTCAGTCGGTACTTCGATAGCGTCCCCAGATGTGTTGGTTATTAACACGAAACGCGGCATTGCTATGTATACTAATTTGCAGCAGACAGCGGTGCTGATCACAGTTACTAAACCGTGTCGACAGTGACCAGTCTTGCGTTTGATCTCAGACAACTAATAAATTTATTAGTTGTCTGAGATTTGATTGAAAAATGGCTCAAAAGGTAAGAATTATGGGATATCATAGCAACTTCCGCTGTGGGAAATGGAGAGTTCTGCCGTGACGCGGAGAGTTTTGCCGCTACAAGTGATAGAGTTTTGTTGCGAAGTGATAGAGCTTTGCCGCAACTAATTAAAGTTTTACCGACAAATTGTGGAGTTTTGCCGTCAAATAATAAAGTTTTACCATGAAATAATAGAGTTTTGCCGTAAAGTAATAGTGTTTTGCTGTGAAGTAATACTGTTTTTCCGTCAAATAATGAAGTTTTGCCGCGATGAATTAAATATATGTTGTCACTTGTGGAGTACGCTGATGTAGAACACACTTAATTGGGAGTGTTCAATATTCAATAAAATAAACAACAAATCTAACCTTTATTGTCTATTTGATCGCAGTTGATCTGGATGATGCAATTCGCCACGTTCAGTCGTTAAAAGTAGAAATTTCAGCATTATGAAAGTCAAGATTAAAAGTCAAGATTTCGAGATTGAAAGTCAAAATTCCGAGGTTGCAAGTCAAAATTTCGAGATTGAAAGTCGAAATTTCGAGATTTAAAGTCAAAATTTCGAGATTAAAAGTCAAAATTTCGAAATTTATTATTTTTGGTCGTGGCCTTAATGGGCTTCCGTAGTTAATTACAGTTCACAAAAATAATGATGATTTTTACAAAATGAACAAATCTGATAAAGGTCTGGCTGGCGGTTCCCCACGTAATGATTAACATGACTAAGTCAGCCGTGACTTTGTTTTGACATCAGCAAAATTGTACAATGACTGCCAAATTTCATTTAGTTAGTATCTAAATACAATCTATGAGGTGTTGCAACATTGAACTTCCTTTTTGAAGTTTTTGTTTATTTATTTTGCTCATTGAATGACCATTGAATAAATTATAGAGATAGTGGAGCATGAAAGAAAAACTATAAATTATTCTATATGAGTATTGTCAGATTTCTCATTGCTGTGTTATTCAGATATGACATCAAGTATTTGATTTAATTTAATTTATATATTTATTTAAATACATGTTGTTTTTAATATGACGATATGTGGTATATGATTTATTATATTGTTTTGTGTCATATGTGATTGCATATCATTAATTTGCGAAAAGGACGTCACGTATGTAACATAAATGTGTGTATTGTTGGATAGCATATGAAAAACTGTACCTTTATATCTGTGACCAGGAGTAACACAATACATATTACCATCATTGCTGTGTAACTTGCCATCTCTCTGTCGTGGAAAAATAATGAAAGAACTGAAGTGTTGTGTTATGTTGTATTGTAATATGACATTAATACACAAATTCCTATAGCCACTTGTTGGCATTGTTATTTATAGACAATATTATAATAAACAAGTTTTTATTCTTGCGTTGCATCAGAGACAATTTACATACAGTGTACTTATTATTGCTGCTGTCATTATCTAATATTTGCTAATGACAGATTTGATTGGTGATATGTAGCTCGGAACATTATGTCCATAAAAATTAGGGAGGGAGGGAGAGCGGGAGAGACATAGAAAGGGGAAGAGAGGACATAGGGTGGAAGGAAGGAAGGAAGAAGGAAGGAAGGAAGGAAGGAAGGAAATGGTTGAGCACTACTTAATACATTGAATTAACATGGCGGCTGTCGCGCATACTGTAGCAGCTTGTGTGTGTGCGTGAACTGTGTTATAGCACATGCAACCCTGAATTGTTGTTTTTTTGAAGGGACAGTGGTATGCTTTCAAATGCAATAATTTCGATCAATCAATATCAATGAAATGCATTCTGAGTAGTTCAGGAATATGGATCTGAAAAGTGTTGTAACTGTTGAAACGTGTTTTTTTTAACAACATAGTCTGTTTTTCTTCGTCATGTCATAATTTGAGAATAGTTTGAGTCACAACTGTAAAATTTGTATATTTGTTGAAAATACCAGGAGATATAAGAACTTGCAGGTGTTTAAAATGAAAGACCAACTTTTACCTACAAGCCTTATCGAGCATGAACTTGGTTTGGATGTGTTTCCTCTCACGTTCGTTTAGTATCGTTCCTTGTAAATACGGTTTCTATTTCTTGGGTATTGACCGGTGCTATGCAAATGTCAATGAACTATTGCCATAATTAGATCGGTGTATTGCACACTGCACTCACACAGCATTCCCACACTCACAGCGTTTCTGACACCTCTCATTAATAAAATACAGACGCAATTATATCTGTTTAAACCACTTTTTGTCACTAAAACCTTAGGTGTGACATATGCGTAGTGATGACGTGTTCATCGGAACGATTTTGTTGTTTACGTGATTGTGTGAAATCAGACCTCTTGGCAGGAGAATAACAGTGTTCTATCCGCGATCAGGTGGTCTAATTGTATATGGAAACGGTTTGATAAATATCAATTTGATTCATTCTGAGTAGATAAACAATACGACTACAAAAACAACATGTGAGTATTGAAATATATTACTTACAACTGTGTCTGCTTGTGAGGACTGCTTCTACATTCGTCGACAGGCAGAGAGTGTGCCCTGGGTCGGTAGGGGGTTGATTTATCACATTTAAATATGTATTGTTGTTGCAAATACCAGGAGATACATGAACATGTGTATGTTCAAAATGGAAGACAGGAAAATTACTCGGATGTCTCTGACAATATCTATCACCTAATATGTATGCATATCATTTGCACCTAATTTATTACCCTAGTGGTGACGTGTTAATTTGAAACACTTTGTTTTTACGTGGTTGCATGTTGCATATTAGTGTACAATTTCGTGAAACCACCACTTGTCTACACTGTTTCGTTGTTTTGTTTTTTAAGTAAAATTTACATGATAGCAGGGCACACGCTGTGAGTAAGTTTAAAGACTGACTTCTGGGCAGTAGAATAACAGTGTTCTACCCGAGATACAGTGGTCTTAATTGATATGAAAACGTTTTGATAAAAATCATAGTTAAACAATACGACTACGAAAAAAGGTGTGAATGTTGAAATATGTTACTTACAACTGGGTCTGCTTGTTAGGACTGCTTCCCCTTTCGTCGACAGGCAGAGATTGTGCCCTGGGTCTGTAGTGTTTTGATTTACCACAGTTAAATATGTATTTTAGTTGCAAATACCAGGAGATACAAGAACATGTGGGTGTTCAAAATGGAAGACAGGAAATTACCCGGATGTGTCTGGCAACGTCTATCACCTCATTTGATATTAGTGTGCAATTTCGTGAAACCAGCATTTGTTTCCACTGTTTCGTTGTTTTTAAGTAAAATTTACATGATAGAAGGACACAGGCTGTGAGTAAGAATGAAGACAGACTTCTGGGCAGTCGAAGAACAGTGTTATATCCGAGATACAGTGGTCTAATTTTATATGAAAACGTTTTGATAAAAATAAATTTGATTCATTCTTAGTATTTAAACAATACGAATCTGAATAAAAGTGGTACAGGTATGAGAAATGTGTTACTTAAAACTCAGTCTGGGTCTGCTGGTGATAAATCCTTCTTCATTCGCCGTCATGCAGAAAGTGTGTCATAGGTCAGTAGTGGGTTTAGTTCCTACTGTAAAATGTTTATTTTTGTTTCAAATGCCAGGAGATATAAGGACATGTTGGCGATTAAAATGGAAGACAAGGGAAATACCCGGATGTATCTGGCAACTTCTATAATTTAATATGTATGCATATCATTTCCATCTAATTTGTTCACCTAGAGATGGTGTGTTCATTTGATAAATTTTAATTTTTACGTGATAGCATATTACTTGATAATAGTATGTAATTTCGTATAATCTGCATTTGGTTACACCGTTTCGTTGCTGTTTTTTAAGTACAAGTTACATGATGGAACAGCAAAGGCTGTGAGTAAGTGTGCAGATATACCTCTTGGTAGTCGAATAATTTGATTTGCAATCGTTTTTATAAATATCAATTTGATTCATTTCAAGTATTTAAACAACACGAATCTGAAAAATGGTATTGATGGAGATGCCGTGATTAACATCCATAACAAGAATCGCGCTATAACGAGTAAATTAACATCGTATAAGGAGAATAGATAATGAGAATGAGAAATATGAGCTCGTTAAATGGTAACAATATGTTATAAACACGATTTTAATTAATTGTTACTCCACAAAAACGCCCAGGTAAACTAGGAATATTCTAGAAGGTCCATTCTACAATTTTGTTACTATTATGAATCAGCACCGACCAACGAGTCTAACCTAGCCGTGGAGGGTTTTTTCAGACGGGAATTTAGCACAAATACATACTTGATAAAATAAAAATATAAGAATAGCTTTTATATGACCACTCACATGAATCTGAGGTGTACAGTATGTGATGACGATCCACATTACAAGTGAGGAACATTTGATACAACAACATTAAGTTGTATTCTGAGTAAAATAAAGCTTCCTTCCCTGCACTCCCAATACTTTTATATTCAGCTCCTATTTTGTTGTGATGGCAAAAGAGAACTTTTGATACAGGTTATTTCATACTCAAGAGGGGAATCTCCATAGCAACTTCAAGAACTTTGGGTGTTCTAATCAATCTAAAAGTCTACCTCCCCCCAACTATTGCTTAGTGGTCTTGCAAGGCGATATTTTCTCAAGCGCTAGCCGAGAAGGTACTGGAATGATCCCTATTTCGTTACTGAAGTAAGCATCCATACATTGCACCCATTGTTGGAAGGTAGCGCATTATAAACCAGAAAAAGTCAGAAGCAAATAAGTGGTCAAATGTTCAGCATTTTAGTCACCATTAATGCAATATATTTCTTTTGTCTTTTGAATTTGTTTGCATTTTCTGATACCCCATCAGTTTTTTTGTTCTATTGGTTCAGCCCTCATATGGCTGTACATTTTCTGATACCCCATCACGTTTTTATTCTATTGGTTCAGCCCTCATATGGCTGTGCATTTTCAGATACCCCATCAGGTTCTTATTCTATTGGTTCAGCCCTCATATTGCTGTCCATTTTCAGATACCCCATCACGTTTTTATTCTATTGGTTCAGCCCTCATATTGCTGGCCATTTTCTGATACTCCATCACGTTTTTTAGCCTTCGCAGACGAAGTCTACCGAGGCTTATAGATTGGCTTCCGTCCGTCCGTCCGTCCGTCCGTTCGTCTGTCTTTTACCTCTCTTGACTTTGATATGCTCTGTCCAATGTTTTTCCAAGTTGGTGCATATGTAATTCTCAGTGTCATACATATGCACGCCAAGTATTTTTTTGATTCGCCAAAGTTTCACTGTGTTTTTCTGTGATTTTCAACATTTTACTAGTAAAAATGCCGACATTTGCCGGAAAAATCCGAGTTCTAACGACATCTCGCAAGAGAACTGGCATAACGTATTGCGCATGCGCCAGTCTAATCGCTGAGGAAATCGTCGTCGTTTTCGTCTGAGGATATTGTATTCCGGGACTGTATCTTTCTTTGCACAAGCCTTATATAGATTAAATTCTATCTCAAAGGTATGAAACTGTGCTTATGGTATTTATTATGAACTTTGATTTATCCTTTTATGTCATGACTTTGGTGAGAAACTAGCGATCGCACAGTGTCACACTTTACCAGAAAAACAGTTCTGCTATTATTGTAAGAACTGGTTATGAAACGTGTAAATCGAAAGTTTATCTCGTCATTTAGGAGGCTTGGGAATAACGTTTGGCATATAAAATACTGGAATATTAAAAACGTAAAAGTTTAGGACAGGCTGATCGTGATTATGTTATACACGATTGCTATTTCCGGTGTTCATTGGCAACTGCTAGCAGATTGAAAGGAAGTGTGAAACTTGGTTTCGTGACGACATATTAGACTAGAATTATCGAGAAAACACAAGTCAAGTTCGGCCAACCGTGACTGCTTGAAAGCAATGATGAAATTGAGAAGTGCTGTAATTCAATATCAATGAATCTATCATCACTTTTAAATTACCTTTGAAGTAAATATGATACCCGGGTGCGTTACTACACTCGTGACCGATACCGGGACCTACCGGTGTTGAAATTTATTGGTAAATCGAACCTCTGTCAACAGAGACACATTTCCCCAATCAGCTATTTATTTCGGTACTGATTAAGTCAGAGTGGCAATTTCAATGTTTAGCTACCATAATTTATCTCCATTATGAGCAGGAAAATTAATTACGGACCCCGATTGAGATGGATTTAACGGCGGCCATGTTTTTATTGTTGACAATGTGCAGTATGCAAATTACCAGCACGCGCGGGAACCTATTAAGAGAGCTGTGAAACAATATTAGGGAGGGGGTCAAATTCACGTAATCCTCAATTTTAATGATGTTGACTCAATAGTCATAATTTTTTTTAACAATATTAACTAATATATTTTTGGCAATATATCCCGTTTTAATCATCTAAATTTGTTTCACTGTATACAGTAAATCTTTATTTAAAAAATACAACTACAATATGTTAATTAGTATGCAAATTAGCAGCCAATCGGAGACAATTTTCTGGAATGAACACTACAAGCCGTTCAAAGGAAATTTTACATACACTTAGGTTACATCACTACCTCTGCTGATTAGTTTGTTATGCACTTCTATCTGCATTTATATTAAATGTATTATATTTTGTATTTTGTATTTTTTTATTTCTTTTGATATCTTGGCATCCATTTGGTTCAGCTCAAGTGAAATTTTCTGCATATCCCTGGTCAGATTTTAATGACATTGAAAACACAAGTACTCTGGCTTTTTGCACATTCTTAATATTTTATTTTTGCAGAATCCCGTGAATATTAATTTTACAACTTTGTAGAGTGGAAACAGACTGGTGAATTAGTTCATCCTAGACTTTGGTAGAACATGTTTAAAATAGTACAGTGTGAACTGCAATTTCTTTCTGGCTGGTGTAAATTTATTTAGTTATATTTTTTCGTACTAAAAAGACTCAAATATCTTTTTTAATTAAATTTAACAGCCAATGGGAGCACATATGCTACAACCTCTGCTTACTTTGGACTAAATGTTTTTTTTTTCTTTTTTTGCAGGTGCAGAGCAAGAATTTTTTTCTCAGAAAGCAAAGCCACTGGAACTGCATGTATTACAAAAACATACCGGTACTATTCGCTACATGTCTGACAATTGTATAAAGTTTCGCAGGCCCTCAACCAAAGCATAAATATGTGTTTGTCTGTACATAAAATTTCACACGATTTGTTAATAAAAACTTGATAATATTTTTCTGGATTTTTGCACTTTATTTGTATCATTATCGTATGAGAAGTACTCTTGTCCTTGCTGAGAATAATGCTGACCTGGATGGAGAGTGCTATAAACTTGAAAATGCCATAGAAATCACATTTGCCAATTTATGTCCATGCAACTTTAGAATGACTAGCGAAGGCTATGCCATTCATAACTTGTATTCTATTGGTTCAGCCCTCATATGGCTGTGCATTTTCTGATATCCCATCACGAGTGTATTCTATTGGTTCAGCCCTCATATGGCTGTGCATTTTCTGATATCCCATCACGAGTGTATTCTATTGGTTCAGCCCTCATATGGCTGTGCATTTTCAGATACCCCATCACGAGTGTATTCTATTGGTTCAGCCCTCATATTGCTGGCCATTTTCTGATACCCATCGCGTTTTTATTCCATTGGTTCAGCCATCAGATGGCCATGCATGTTCTTATACCCCATCACGAGTGTATTCTATTGGCCCAGCCCTCATATGGCTGTGCATTTTCTGATACCCCATCACGTTTTTATTCTACTGGCCCAGCCCTCATATGAGTGTGCGTTTTCTGATAACCCACCACGATTGCCTTCTGTTGGCTCAGCCCTTATAAGACTGTACGTTGTCTGATAACCCGTCACGATTGTCCTCTAATTATTTCCTGATACCCTCTCACGAGTGTATTCTATAGGTTCAGCCCTCATATTGCTGTCCAGTTTCTGATACCCCATCAGGTTTTTATTCTATTGGTTCAGCCCTCATATGGCTGTGCATTTTCAGATACCCCATCACGAGTGTATTCTATTGGTTCAGCCCTCATATTGCTGGCCATTTTCTGATACCCATCGCGTTTTTATTCCATTGGTTCAGCCATCAGATGGCCATGCATTTTCTTATACCCCATCACGAGTGTATTCTATTGGCCCAGCCCTCATATGGCTGTGCATTTTCTGATACCCCATCACGTTTTTATTCTACTGGCCCAGCCCTCATATAAGTGTGCGTTTTCTGATAACCCACCACGATTGCCTTCTGTTGGCTCAGCCCTTATAAGACTGTACGTTGTCTGATACCCCGTCACGATTGTCCTCTAATTATTTCCTGATACCCTCTCACGAGTGTATTCTATTGGTTCACCCCTCATATTGCTGTCCAGTTTCTGATACCCCATCAGGTTTTCATTCTATTGGTTCATCCCTCACACTAATGTACTCGCATGTAGAATACAACATATATTGGAATTCCTTTCTTAAATTCTTGAGAACTTTCTGATACACTATTTACATAACCTTATTGTGTGAATTCACCAGTGTGAGAATTGTTCAGGCATTACAACTAATCCTCTTATGCGCTTTTATGAGTGTATTTTTTTATATATGGTGCCGTTCTGTACAGGAATAAATTACTATAAAGATTGCATTTATTACTTTTCTTAAAAATATCCCCAATATTAGTATTATTATTTGTAGATGTATGACTTAAATTTTTAAAACCATGTTTGATGTTATAACCTGGACATACTTACAGCACACGTCACCCCACTTATAACAGTACACAACTTTCAGTATAGCAGTATACAATTCCTAGAATGTGTTGTATTCTCGGGGCGGTAGTATGTTTTACAGGAATATTGCTCACTTGCATGAAATATACAGGTGATTTTATGCAGAATGCAAATGACATCAGCATATAAAAGGCAAGTGGCTTGGTAGGTATACTACTGTGGTATAATTTCGGAATAATTCTTGAAATCATTACGATTCGTACACATACCAGGTTAATTACACAAAACTGTGAATTGTTACGCACATACTTATTGTGCAAATATTTTAATACAATTATTTTCCTTATCAGCCACTACAACCTTACCAAATGGTTTATCATTTGTGACACAGATGCCACGGGGAGTCATCAACCCATCAACATGACTATCAATACGACATACAAATTGACCATGGCAGTCATACTTCTGAACCCTATTATTACCATTTTCACTTACATACACATATCCATCTGTATCAGTAGCTACACCTAAAGGATAGTTTAGACCAGAATATCCAGAACTTCCAAACTTGAATAGAAATTTCCCATCACCAGTCAGCACTTGTATGCGATGGTTGCTTTGATCTACTACGATGACATTACCTTTACTATCTGTAGTAATTCCAAAGGGACTTTGAAAATGACAATCCCAAACACCCTCCGATCCGAATGACTTAATATATTGCCCATCTTGGCTGTAGACTCTTATACAGTGGGATCGTTGATCAACAACATACACTATTTCATTCACAGGGCTGATGCTAATACCAATAGGGTGTCCCAGTTGCGTATTGCCAAAACATCTAATTAGTTCAAAATTGTTATTACATACAACTACTTGTTTGTTGTTACTGTCTGTTATGAAATAATTACCATCCCGTGACTCTGCGGCAAACCGTGGATTAAATGGTTCCCTGAAACCAGTGAATTGAATCATTCGTTTATGTTGTCCATCCAAGGTCAGTAATTGAAGTCGATTATTTCCACCATCACAAACTAATACATTCCCATCACTGGTTATCAGGACACTGTCAGGTCTATTGTATTTGCCATAATTACCCATCAACCCCTTCTTAGGAATTACATTAATCTTAACAGGTGAACCCTGCACCGATTTGTTATTAACTAAAACTGTCATTTCATGCACCCCTTCTACATTAGCCTGATATGTAAGACTACAAGACCCGTCTTTATTTTCAGTCACTTTCACATCTTCTATCGTGTCGGAAGGAGTTTTCATTTTGACTTGGATTGACTGTTTTGAAGGCAGAAAGTTCACCACAGTTCCACCACTTGCCGCCAAGGTTACGGATAACTCCCTTCCAATTCTACCATACTTTGGAACATCTTTTATCTCGAAATTAAATTTATTGTGAAGTATCACTCCGAGGGTTTTGGTCTCACAGAAGTCACCAGATCTTTGAAACTCGATGTAGTCATCTTGAGTTGGATCTTGTTTGGTTTCTAGTTTTATCAATTTCTTAATCTGTGACGTCATCCCCTTCTTTGTAGACATCAGTTGTGTAGCATTCCCATAATTCATTAGGTTAGTGGCAAATTCACGTGCATGTTTCACATCATTTTCTGCAATTTCCAGTTCTTTCCTTTGCGCATGCAAATTCTGTTTTCTCTCACTGAATACCTTGTTCATTTCTTGCAGTAACTCTGCCCCGCTTTCACGAATTTTAGCAGTGATTTCCACCACCACCCTTTCAATGTGAGCATTTAGTTTATGTTCTTCTTCGCTAAAACGATTTTCTAGCAATTCTGTCACATGCTGTACTTTCTCTTTGCTCTCCTTTGCATCTTTTTCTTTCTCTGCTAGTATGTCTGCCATCTTGGTTAGATAAATGGTATATTGCTTGGTGGCGTCCTTCAGATATCGGTAATTGTGTTCGGGTAGTCGGTGATTTAACGCTGCACATTCTGAGCAAATTTGATTGTCACAGGTATCACAATAGAATTTAAGCTGGTTGCCATGGTGATTGCTGCATATGACAGGCGGCTGATCTTTTATGCCAGCAATATCAGTGGACTTTGTAGCTTCGTACGCTTGGAGTGTCATCACATCGTGGGATTTAGTAAACGGAAGTCGTTTATGTGGCAAAGTACAATTGTCACACAGCCCTACAGCACAATCAATACAATATGTGGTTACCGACCCTTGCTGACACCCTTCACATTTCTGAACGTCGTTTGTCTCTTTGTATCGTTTTTCAAGTAATACGACCAACTCGTTTACAAAAACGTTCGGCTGCACACTGCTGGCTCCTTCTGGAAGGTCATGAACTCGTCTACATACAGGACAAGGTATACCCTTACCTCCCGATTTCTGTAAAAGTTTGTCGATACAGTGCTCACAGAAACTGTGCAGACATGGTAGAATCTTAGCATTACGGTACCTCTCAGAACACACCGTACAGACGAGAAAGTTGTCATCGATTTCTTTACGTATTTTCAATTCTACCGAAGCCATGGCGGGACGTGTCACGATATATCAACTGACAAAAATGCACTGCGAGACTGTGCGTCACCAGCCTAGTCACGTGATACGTATACTGAGAATTAACTGATGACCATTTACTAGGAAAAGGTTTATTGACATGCGCAGGTGCAACATTCACAGTTGATCATTGACCCAGCAAACGTGTGTCTGCACGTAATGTAGTACGGTACTCGTGAGTCACGTGTGCGCACAGTTAAGCGTATATAGCAGTGACTATATTTCTTGCTAAAAACAGTCAACGATTATTTTTTATTTATTAGTCATCAGTATGTGAACTTTTTTGGTTTACAGTCAATCTCTTTTTCGAGAAAAAAAAACGGTAAAAATACATGCATAGAATTTCAATTTAGCAGTAGTTTTCCACGCATTTCCTGATAAAAACCCACACAAATATTGTCAATTGTTTAAATAAGTAAAAATTAAGGAAAATGATATTATTTTTACTTTCGCATAGCGCTCTACTATAACACGGATCATTGATGTACATAAAAGGCCATGTCGTAAGTAACCTGTACGAGTCAGTGTCGTTGCTAGGGGCTACGGGTGGGGCTTTGGTTAGGGTTTGGGGTTTGCAAATCAAATAAAGCTTTAATATATAAACTATATATTCCAGATACACCACTAAATTTCACACACGGCATACCAATTTCTGACTGACAATAACGCACGTGTTTGACACTTCCATAAATGCAGATGCGGTGTAATTGAATAGTAATTGTTAATGGTAATTATAATTGGGTTATGATGGTGGATGATTGGACAGGGGCAAAAGGGTTGGAAGTGCTGGTGCCGGATTCTTGGCGTATACGCATTTGTGAATATGAATTTATTTTTAATTGGTTTACAATAATTAAAATTTATCTGATTTTTATAAAACGATACATTCATCAAACCTTAGATTTTAAACACGGAATTAAGTAAACAATGTGATCTCAAAACAGAATAAGTTGGATACACCATAATTTACTTCACGTTCTGTTATTATCCATTCTATTATTATACATCAGTCACCGTAACGCCATAAGTCACAGCGTGCCGTAATCATGCGGTATTTTACGGGGTATTATCATCCTACCATATAAGGAAATGCGAATTCCAAATATGGAACGATTACGCGCGTAAGCGTCCTCTAATAATAAAATCAAAAGTTTTAACATGGCTGCCACAATGGTTTGACCGGACTCCACACAAAGAAATTTGCTGATTCTGATAAACTTTTTTAGATTTCGGCATTCCCATGATGTTCCTTGGAAGGACAAGATGTATAATAATAAGGGTATTACTTAATAATAGGTCATTTAGATTCGAATAATTTTGCAGAAACTGTCAGAAAAATACAGTATTTTTACCAAGTCAAATCATATTCATTAAAGTTGGTGTTCACACGTGAGTTGTTGAACACACTACATAATTTTATTCGGCTTCTTTCAGTCATAGTTCAAGACAAATAATAGGCAAAAATATAGAGAATATAGCAAATTATTTTTTCCCTAATATTCTTGTGTGATCGGTAATTATGAAAATTATTGTTTGGGTGCATAGGAAATACATTTCCTTATGAATTATTCTAAATATAAATTTCTGAATTATCTGGTCAAAATAAGTGTTTTCGGGGGATTCCCCCAAAAGAAAGAATTTCACAATGTCGAAAACGGAAAGTCTGAGTGGCACAGTTCAACCTTACAACGATCACCACAAATGAATATTAACTCTAGGCGTCGTATTACAATAGTTAGCGAATGAACATTCAATTCCCCCAAATTACTAGGATTTAGAATGTAATTTATGATCACTGTAGCTGGCGCTAAAAATTCCTGTTACATGCCTCATCGCCAGACATAAGTTATATTTTTTCGTTACCATGGCGATATAGAAAGTAAGTCCAACTAACATAAAGGATTGCTTATATAACCAGATACAAAACAACAGCCACCATCAATGACACGAGGGGATCGCTATTGTGCAGCAATATATATATATATATATCAATAGTTGATGACACTCTCAGAATACACGGAGCACGTGGTCGGAAAATCATGTGTGATATTGTGTTATTAGTATCAATTACGAGTAAGAAGTAACTACTCAAGTTAAATACACTTGTCTGTCAAATCAAACATTAAAATAATTATGTGAGACAATTTTGTTTCGAACATGCCATCAACAACAACATGCCAGGTATTTGTCATAATCACCACATATTTTGTTTGCATTGCAATATATACTAATATTACGAGTGATCGATAAATTCCCGGCCTCACCATGAAACAAGTTGCGTAACTCCTATTATGGGGTATAACGTTATACTATAATTTCCTAAGTCTTAAGTCAGTCAATTAATGTATGTATTCATTAATGAGCACGTGGTGCCCATTTAAAATCAGCAGGTGAGAAGAAAATCACAAAATTTATCAGACAGAAGCTCGTGTTGTAATCAAGTATCTCTATAAAAATGAGATGACTCCCAAAGAAATCCAAGAAAACATGGTCTCGACACTTGGTGTAGACTCCTCTTCTTATTCCACTGTAAAAAAGTGGGTTGCTAACTTTAGGCGAGGCAAGGAGAGCACGAAAGATGGCCGAAGTTCTGGACGCCCAAAATTCACGTAAAAACCGGGTTGAGGCCATCCATCGCATGGTAATGAATGACAGACGTGTCACTATCCGACATATCGGGCATTCACTAGGCATCAGTTATGGCGCAGTTCAAAATGTTTTGTTGAACATCTTGGGGATGAGCAAGCTGTCTGCAAGGTGGGTGCCCCGAATGTTAAGGTAGAGATGCAGTTTACCTGACAGGTATTTTAATTAGTTAATTAGGAAACCACAAAACTATACATTTTCGGAAAGCTTATTGTATGAATTTTAAAATTTTGTAAGTATTTTTTTTATGAACACTGTAGTTTGAAATATGCACAAAAATGTGCTTTTTTGGTCAAAAGTGATATAAACAAAATTAGCTTCTAATTCATGCTTCTGTTTCCTGTCAAAATTGGTTTATGGGTACATCTGTTTACTATGAAAAAAGTGCCGTCTTGAAAACTGTCTACCAGTTGTCAATTTTGCAGGGCAGCAGCTCAAATTTCACTACTTCAAGTTTATGCATAAATTAACACCCAGGCTAGTTGTCTGTACGATTGCTGTAACACTGTTCAACCAAAAACAATGCCCCGACGGCGTTTTGAAGATAAACACATTGTCAATCATTTGTAGAAATTTCAAAACAAAAGGTCAAAGCGTCTAGAAGCTATTTTTTTAAAGTTCTGAGATGGGCACTAAAAAGAAGCTGAGATAATTGCTTATTTGCATAACAATTCACTCAGTAAGAAGTTTGCTAATGCTCATAATTAAAATGGCTGTAACAGTCCCAAATTTAAATGTATTATCGTTTTGTTAAAAATTAAATATAGTGCATATTATGGAGATCCCGTCATTTCCTTTTTACACCATGTTTCTTTTTTATTATTTATGTACAGCCTTGCTAAATCTTGCTAAGCATTCAAACGAGATAATGTTTGAACCTGTTATCTATATTTTAAAATCGTTTTTTGAGTATGTTCCACTATTCACAATTCTACAAAATTTTAACAGTCTATAGCCACGACTGTTTGGATAATAAAAAGCAAAAAAAAATCACTCCCAAGAGCCCACGAACCTGCATCTCTACCTTAACTCCACGTCAGAAGTTGAACAGGTTGGATGTTTCAAGGACGCTTTTGACCCATTTCCAGTCAAATCCTGGCAACTTCCTCAAGAGATTTTTAACCCAAGATGAGACATGGGTTGACCACTTTGATCCAGAATCAAAAGAGCAGAGCAAACAATGGACACATAAGGGTTCACAGCCGCCCAATAAGTTCAAGCGAGTGGCATCAGTCGGCCTCTGTGTTCTGGGACAGCAAGGAAGTCATCATGATTGACTACTTGTAAAATGGTCAAATAATCAATGGAGAGTAATATGCTTCAGAACTGTGATAGTTGAGAGCAGCAAATTAAAAGAAAGCTTCGAGCTGATGTGCTCATTGTTAAAATTGTTTTCATTAAATATCTATTCTATGAATATTCTTGTTCTTCTTTCTTGTCATCAATAAATGATATGATTTGTTTTCATTTATTCATGAGCTACCTATGTGCGGAAGTTTTATATTAAGGCTTTTATCACGGTATATTATTTTGAGAGGAAGAACCGGTCTTACCTTGTAGGACAAATGCTATATTACAATTAGTGAGTACTTCATATAAAAGCGGCATACCATTTTTTTTCAGGCAAAAAAAATGTGAAAATACGCCTTATTTACTAACTACACTGTTTGCCATTGGCTGTATATAACCGAGACATTACCCCGCACCAGAAATAACGACTTTATCGGCTTCTCCAGAGGACCCTTTTTGTTTGTAATGAACTCAAAAGCGTATAACTCTCAATAAATATTTTTTGTATTACTTGCTTTCCTATTGAAGTACCCCTTCTCGGAAACCAATCTAAGACCAAAAAATTTCCTCAAACAATTGCGTGTTTAATAATAGAAAGCCATAAAACGAAATAAAACAATGCCAGAAACCTGCCCAACCTTCAGAAATTACGGTCTCCGTATTTAGTCGTACTTTTGGACAGACAATCCGTAAAAGATCTGGAATGTTAAATCACTTTATTCTAAACACATACGTTTTCAATCCGTGTCCTATAGAGGCCATTACTTAAAGATCATGAGTAATTAAGTGTCACAGGGTCATTTCTCGGTAACTCAACTTGAATTGTTGGAGTGGATATTTTGACAGTTTGTTAATTAAGTTTAATTATTTAATATATTCGACACTTTAATGGGTGTGACTAACCCATCTGAAAATGAAACCTTCCTGAATAAATTGGCGTAAAACAAAGGGATCACTTCTCCCTGCTGCCTTCCACAGTTAACATCTTGAGAAGTTTGTTGCCAGTTCCTGATACTTTGGGTTGGAAACCCCATGGCCAACTACATGTGCTTTTACCAGCTATAGTATCCTACATGGTGAAGTCTCTGTAGCCGTACGTGTGCTGCAACTTATTTGTCAAACCATCATCGAGACATTAAACTGTGTGATACAACGAACACCGTGTATGTAACTGGGTCAACTATAAAAGCTGAGTAGTCTATGACGTTGTTATTTCTACGTCGTTATACAGTTCGTCGTTACGGTGCATTGATTGATGTTAACAGTCTACAGGTGACAGTGTAAAACGTTATTTACTTTTATTTAGGAATTGTGTACTACTTACGTTGTTTAGGGCATTAACCATAGTTATTTGCATTTAAATGCTAATGTAATTATTGTTTTAACTATTTATTCTCAAATATTATGATTTGAAATTGCCCGGTATTAAATATTTTGTTGACCACATGAACTTGTGTCTTGAAGTGCGTGCAAGTTTGTTACAGGTGTGCGTGTTTTATCACAAAGTTCTGCCCTGGCATTACTGCATATGAATATATATCAATACCAATATAGCTATAAATTATTTATATTGTGCATTTTGGGGTTCAGAATCCAACCACAAGGTCGGTGACGGTACTTTATTTTGGCTGTTGTATTTCTGATATACATTTGGCGATTCTACCACACCATAGTACCTCCCCGTATAATTTACCTTGGGACATTAAAATGACGCATAACGCACGCTTTGACTTTTTGAGCGTTTTCAACTTCAGCTAAACAAATATCAATACGCGCCCGTTTAGTAATTCTGTGAATATCTCTTCTAAGTATCATATTAGTAGTGTTCACGCTACACGAAGTACGGGCTAAGATTTAAGCTGATTTAGGCTTGTCTCGCATATTTGCATTTCGGCTAGACCCAATTGCATCCATGCACTGGGCACTTAGCGCGGGCTAAGGGGCGCCATCAGTCGGTGACCTTTGTTAAGCCGCTGTTTACAAACAAATCCTTTTAAATTTAGCTTGCATATCCTGGTAAGCATTGTTCTGTTTCTCGGCGAGGAGTCCAACTGTTTCAAGATTTCGCTGCCTTTCCATATACTCAGTAAAGCTTTTGTCTCTTCGTCGCTCCAGCTTTTGCGAGGGAACGAAGTTTCGTACACACTGAGCTCGGTTGCCATTTTGGAATTTTACCTCTTAGCCCGTACTAAGGGGTTGTGCGTGAACGCAACTATAGTAAATTGTAGGTTGTTATCTGTTATAGTAGATAAACGATGTGGATCTATGGGTGACCAATCATGGCCCGATTTTAGATGCCAGAAAATAATTGATGTCGCATCGATCACATACACACTTTACTCCTTGAATCTTTGGGCCTTTCCATTATGGTTCCTGCGCCCTTCGCGATGAATTCAGACGCAGTCCGGAAGCAACACTATCTACATTTATGAACGCATACCTGCAAGTTGAGGTGCGGGAGTGGAGAATTGTTCGAGGTCGTTAAGTGTGATGGGGAGACTAGTACATTTTGCAAAATAAAAAAATAACATTTGAAACGAAAAAAATAGGGCAATTATTTTATATTGCATGCGCATTTTCCATTAAAAAAAACAAATAAAAAGATATGCTTTAGTTTATGGCTATGAAGATTAGTTTAATAAATTTGATTTGAAAGACCGATCTCGACTATTGTCGACGTTATGATTACAATAACCAATGTTTAATTATGTCTAGTTGAACACGGTGTCCCGGGGACATTCGTTTTCAAAGTAGACACAAAGGCAACATTGTAATGGTGTACATTAGCACTTCGATTTGCTTTTTTTTTTATTTTATCTTGACCATTGAAAGACTGGTCACCATTTATGTCAACAAAATGTAAATGTACTGCACCATTTCTCACATCCTCGAATTATAAGCAATTAAAGTCAACGAATCAATCAATAAGAAGCCTGGTAATAAATGACACAAAACAGAAGTCGTTGCCTGGCACAATATATAAGAAACATTTATAGGGAATATGTATTCCTATAAGATATTGTGAGTTGGAGTCAAGCATTATTGTTTATATTCCTATATGTTATTACAATTCTGTTTTTCAATCATAAGCATATTTGTTTGATATTTGTTGGTGTAATTGACAATGCACATGTTGCTGGTATGTTGAAGCACATTTTTGATTGAAGCAAAAATTTCAAAAAGATGCAATGTTGGAGACCCCCATTCCCACTTCTCAATGTTTCTTACTACAATGACAATCCTTCAGTTTGCCGATACCTAGATTTTTTTTATTTCAAATTGTTAAAATTATAGATAGTGTTCTATTAATCGTCAATCTGTTTACCAGCAATGTTCATTGTATTGGACGGAGGTATCCCTATTTTTTTTTATAATTACCGTATGTCATTGTTTCAGTCAAAACGAAATAAATGATACAGTACATATAACCTTGCAGTGTGGTCACGTTCGACTAATAACCAAACTCCGTGAAGTTACAAAATAATTTCCTTTTACCATCATCTCTCTCACTTGGCATCAATCGAGTATCATGTTCATTTCTATGATGGCAACAAAAAGGTTAAATATCAGCATGTTCAGCATAGAAGTTTTATAACGACATTATGTTGTCACCTTTGCACTTATTAGTTGACTGTCTGTATGATTTGATTGATTTCTTTTCTTATATTAATGTTGATTTGGATATATGTTATGTAATGTGAGAAAATAGTACAATCAGCATGACCATATGCATGACCAGACCACTGCTGATTCATTTCACAATCACCCGTCGTAATATTGTCCTTGACACATTGTAATATTTTCGGTTTCAGTTTATATGGATTGTGGTTCCGATTTTTGTCATTATGTGTGGTAAACGTAATACACACATCAGCCGACAGCCGTGTTTAGAGGACCAACTAGTTGAAGTTATGTTTTGGGAAAAGGCTATGTATGCTAAAATGTGTTAATCGTAATCTCGAAGAAACACTGAACATATCTTTATGTAGATAATATATACGTTGTTAAAGGTACCTTTACGGATTATGACAATCGCAGAAGTTTTTATACTAGATTTGATGGAAAATAGGGTGAAGGAAGTTTATAATTTTTTCCTCATTTCAATAATTGACAACCATATATTTTCATAGATTAATGCATATTTATATCATGTTTAATAGACTACTTCATTCTAATGATTCTTGTATCCAGTACAAGCATAATGACATTCCTATGATTGTTTAGACGATATAGTATCTTCATCTTCCCATTCTGCAGTTTCTGTGTAATAACAAATATTTAAATAGTAAAAGATTCTCCGTTAATTTGAACATTTTTCAAATAGAACACACCAAATATACGGTATGTATACGGTATTCTGTGACGTCACGTGGTAACCGAATTGTGCTACAAGTAGCTATCCGTGGTCTATTAAGAAAAAATATACTTGCATGTGATATATATGAATTGAAATTACACGTGTTACATGAGTTATTTGTATTTAATATGTCAAGTTGCAAAATAAAACCAATAATCATTTTGTTTGAATCCACATCCAAATCCACGCAGACTTCACTATGATTATGTCGTAGAATTGTCAAGGAATTTTCAGGAAAGATTTATTTGTGCCAAAATTGACTACTCATTGGGTTTTTGGAGAGATGTGTACCAAGGGAACAGATACTCTGAATGATTTTTCATTGATAAATCACAAGAATTGTCATGAAATAAACATTAGCGTTCATCCCTAACACTCAATTATATTTTTTGGAGTAAACTGAATCTGGTTGCCAAGAGAACAATGATTCTTCATTTATAGTTCATGAGCAAATTATTAATTATAGAAGAAATATTTTCTATATTTTCATTACCACTGAGATAACTAGCCTATATAATATTTCCAAGCCAGGCACACATACAGTCAGGCAATACATGAATTAATAATTTTCAAATGTTTTTCTTAGTCTAATTAATTAATTAATTATGTCATAAATATTTACATGCGTGTACTACTAAACCCATAGACACAATTGTAAATGATTTAAATTAAAGGTTATTTACATGGATCATTGCCACGAGTGTAATAACATAAGTCTTCATGATTCAAATATCACATTACATGTGAAACAGTATAAATTTTAAATACCTTGTGTTCTATGAATTTTTTTGTATTTTAGGTCAAATTATTTGAAATTGTTATGTACTTTATTATTTTACAGACGATACGGGAATTGAATATATTAATGATATACACGACGTTGATTCCAGCCTTGAGTGATACCAATTGACTTATCAAAGCGGTCAAATAGAAATGAACGATATTTGATCATTTTGCGACTAGTTTCAGAAAAACAAATCAATGGAGCTACATGTGACTATGTGCAGTTTTACTTGAATTAACTGAAAATTCTCTTATGGTTAGTCAGATTTCATCTGATTTATCTGGTGTCAATACGAATATTCTCTACTATCGAAAACATTTCCGAATTTAAAATGCCGGCTTGAAATCATTCACATGGAAGTAAACCGAACCGTACCGAATGTCTGGATTTTCTGTTGACAGTTGTTGAAGTTTTAAGACTACCGAGACTGAGACATTTCTACAGGCCTACTGTACGACCAGTTTTACTGAGACCTATCGGTGTATGTTTACCAAGAATACGAACTACTACTATACAGGAAGTCGTTGAAGTTGAAGACAATGCACATAGAAGTTCATATATTCGTTGCTCATGGACATGTATGTGAATTGCTACGGTAGTGTATTTTTCAAATATATTATTTTGTGTTCCCATACAAGGATCATATTTTGCATCATGTACGATAGATGTAGATAGAATTTACAAAATGATACAATGTTTCTTTTACTTACATTCATCTCTTTTCTCTTTCCCTACAATTTAAAAAAAAATATGTACCAAGTGTTAGATTGGATAGGTGGTGTATACTTTAAAACCAAACTCGCTATGTTCATTGGAATATTGAAAGGATGTATGTACCCTGCAGCTAGGGCCATATTATAGATCATTGTCATGAATCATCATAGCATAAACAGAGTATGTGTTTGTGAATCAATTGTCCTATTACAAATGTAATAATTACAGCGCCAGTTTTTAAAGTGAGTTATTGAACATGAGTTTGTTCTGATTCGTACACAATATTTTGTCATAGAAACAAATATACATTACAGCATACCGAATCTTCCATTTTATATATCCAGGTTTATTTAAATAAATCAAGAAAAAGCTACAATGCGACTTGTGCAAACTGTTGAGTGCTGGTGCTGAACGCATAAACAAATGAATGTATGCATAAATAAATAATGCACAATTGTTTTCATAAGATATGGGCATTCTATCGTTACAACAAGTCAACAAACAAAACTACATTAAATGCTGCATATTCTTATTCCGTTGGTACAGATATGTAGTATAGTATAGTGTGTTTATTCCGTATGCATATCATTAATGACATCGTGCACGTTGGATTTGGAATATACACAATGTTGTCATGTTAGAATATCGTGTTTTTTTTTTTAATTTACCTTGTGCTAGGTACTGACTTCCTTTCCAGATCGCTACAATTAAGAATATATGCACCAAGCGTTATATTCGATAGATAGTGTTAATTTGAACCAAATTCGTCATGCCCTTTAAACGACTACATGTATACATTTTGAGAGTTTAAATAAAGGAATCATTCCTTAAATGTGAAAGAAACATGTTGTATTTTGGCACGTCATATCTCGGGTTGGGTCAAATGAGGACAAAATTATTTCTACTGGTGACTCTCATTAACATGATAGGTCGTTTCCCTGTTTATTGTTTGTCAATTGGAAAATTATTTTGTATTATTCATACAATTTAACGGTTCTATTGTTGACAATGAGCATCATAACGTAATTACAATTTGTCTACATGATACAAATGTCATAATACACTTAAAAAAGTGCTGGTCATGCGACAAACTCGATATACCTACAACTACATTGAAGTCTACATATCCTATATAGTGTGTTTGTTTGTCAATACAAATATCATAAATGACATCGTGTATGATGGATTCGGATAGAATATCCAGAATGATGTTAGATTACATTATTGTTTCTTAAATTTACCTTTTGGGGATAACCTATTTCATCCATATCATCTACAAATAAAACAAATTGCATCATGTGTTTGATGTGATACTCGTACTGTTTATCTTAACAAGATTCGCTATGCTCCTTATTGGATTGAAGGATTTTAAGTATCTTGCTCGTAATTTGATATGATAAATCATTTTCATAAATAACAATAGTGTGCCTTCATGATTCAAATCGCAGTGCATCATAAGACCCAATATACTTTAAGGTCACGCCGTGGTAAAATTGTAATTACACCTATAAGGTATATAAATTAACTTTATGGACAGGGTACGGCTTTTGGTGCCCTCTGTCTTACGTCTTCCGGCACACTACCTCGGACCGCAAAAGCCATAACCCGTCAATAAAGACAGAACTAACGCATATAACTTTGCGCCGAACTATATACTAATATATAATTATAGTATTTTCAAATGATATGTTCCTACAATACAGAGAACATAGTCTCATTCGATGTCTTAGATATCTGTTATCAATTGAAGGCAATGTACGTTAAAGTCCACATGTTCGTTTCTCATTGATATGTATTGTAGTGTGTTTGTCAATTACGCTATTATGTTGCGTTTCCCATACACGGATTATAGTTGGCATCATCCATGATAGAAGTAGATAGAATATACACAATGCTAAATTATTACTTTCACTTACATTGATTCCAATCTCTAGCGTTATTCCCTACAATTTGAAAAAAAAATATGCATCAAACGTTAGATTGGATAGATGGTGTTTACTTCAAACCAAACTCGCTTTGTTCATGTAACGATTGAAAAGATGTATGTACCCTGCAGCTAGGGCCATATTATAGATCATTGCCATGAATCATCATAGCATAACAGAGTATGTGTTTGTGAATCAACTGTTATATTACAAATGTCTTTACAGTGCGTCATAGAACACGAGTTTATTCTGGATCGTACACAATATTTTGTCATATAGAAACAAATGTACATTACTGCATAACGAATCCATGTTTATTTAAATAAATAATTGTCTGCATAAATAAACAATGCACAATAGTTATCATTAGATAGCTGTCACGAGCATCCTAACTGTTCAAACAAGTAAAGCAACAGAACTACATTACAGGTTGTATGTTCTTATTCCTTTGATACATATTCTATTGTTTGTCAATTGACATATTAATATACATATTCCGTATGCATATCATGAATGAAATTGCACATGTTGGATTCGGATAGAATATACACAATGTTATGTTAGAATATTGTTTCTTAAATTTACTCATTACTGGGATCCAAAATGTTTTCCCACTCTCTACAATTGAGAAAATATTCATCAAGCGTTATATTTGATAGGTGGTATTAATTTGAACCAAATTCGCCATGCCTTTTGAACAACTGAAGGTTTCATGTTTGTTGCTATATTTTGACACCAAAAATAATTGTTATGAATATCATACATAACAACAGTGTTCCTTCATGATTCGGCACGTATATTAATTAAACCTCTAATCATATAAACATGCAAACAAGCGCATATCACTTTGCGCCAAACTATATATTCCATATATGCCTTTTGTTTAAAAATAATGTCACTTTAATTTACCTTGTTCTGCATTCCAATCTACAAATCAGAAAATATAAGTGTTAGATTCGATAGGTGGTGTTTATTTGAACTAAACTCGTAATACCGTTTAATCAATTGATGGATCTTAAACCATAACGAAATTTAGCGCAATAATATTGTGTGTTTATGAAACGTCAAATTTCACGTGTAATAGTTAAAGCGCGAGTCTGCGCATTGCGAGCTAGTGCTGGTCGTGACACAATGTTATTTACTGAAGATGCGCATACTGCTTTGTAAACTAGCAAACATCACATAATAATGTGCGCTAAACTATATAGTGTATATATATATATTTATGATAATTTACAATAATAAACATCCAAGCATGTTTAAAATATATGTTCATATAATACACTAAACAGGGTTTGCTCACGCTTTCTTAAATTCATGCACTGCGACTGAGTGCAGGTGCTGCACGCATAAACAACTACATTACGTAAATTAACGATGATTTCTAATTCACAGCGACAAGAATAAACATATACAATTGTCATTCATGATTAGTTCGTTATCACGTACCCCTTTTGATCTCACTTTGAATTGATATGTGCAAACTCGTAATTGAATGGTGACATACAAAAAACAGCCTAGAGTTTAAATTATTATGCGTACTATATCAAGTTATTTTGTGTTTGTTTCACAATTGTCAACTACTTATTGTCTTATCTATAATTGTATTATGATTGACATGGATATGTATTCTCGGGGTGGAGCTAAAGCACGTGACAATCTATGTTGCTAAGGCGTGCACCACTGTACCATGTATTTGTATGGGCTCTGCTGGTGTGGTACGCTGGGAGAATAGCTATATTGACAACAGCTGAAGCCTAGAAAACAGCACAAAATCAACTTTGAAATAATCCTTAGCAACCAAATTTATATATGTTATACATGTAGGAGAGTTTCTGCAACTATCACAAAGTTCCGTTTACTAAAAATTGCCAGCTTTTGTTCTCATTGTGATAGTTGCCTGGCGGTGAAAATGCCCGGATGTCCGCCACAGAATATTATATTCAATGTGTTGTTAAGCCAATGTTTCTTTATTCATATGCACCGGGAGGTTAAAACAGCAAGCAAAGGTACTTTTCCTAACGAATATAAATCTTCTCCATGGTAATTTAATATGTTTGGTGTGAAAAAAATATTTGAGCAGGAGTGAGCTTATCTTTCAACCCATAATATGCTAATTAGTTTTGATGACTTATATTCATTCTCAAATAACTGAGCGTGCAGTTTACAGTCTCAATATGAGACAACAAACTTGAATATCATCATTTAAATCTCGCTTATGCAAACGAAGATAAAAACTGATACCAATAAAAGTCATGTAAATTCGACTAAAACGTTTTTAAATTGTTGGTGATAAATCATTTCTAAAATTAATGTTTTCATGGCAACCAGATAAAAAATATTAGGTACATTCCTTTTTAACAAAATCATGAATGTTCGAACGGATGAGTGGTTTGGCAATAACTAATTGTAGGAATCAAGTTTGTTTGCATGGAAACCAAATCAAATTGGAAATTGTCAATTGGAAAATTATTTTGTATTTGTCATATTCGGATAAGAATTTATATCACTTATATTGTATGTGGATATATTGTACACAATATTGTTTGTCTCAATCATTAGTACTTATCTTTACCTCCTCCTCGCTGTAGTCTCTGTAAATAGGAAAATATACACAAAACGTTATTGGGATAAACGAAAGCATAGTTTATTAAACCACACTCACTATGCTATTCATACAATTTAACGGTTCTATTGTTGATAATGATCATCATAACGTAATTACAATTTGTCTACATGATACAAATGTCATAATACACTTAAAAAGGTGCTGGTCATGCGACAAACTAGATATACCTACAACTACATTGAAGTCTACATATCCTATACAGTGTGTTTATTGTTTGTCAATACAAATATCATAAATGACATCGTGTATGATGGATTCGGATAGAATATCCAGAATGATGTTAGATTACATTATTGTTTCTTAAATTTACCTTTTGGGGATAACCTATTTCATCCATATCATCTACAAATAAAACAAATTGCATCATGTGTTTGATGTGATACTCGTACTGTTTATCTTAACAAGATTCGCTATGCTCCTTATTGGATTGAAGAATTTTAAGTATCTTGCTCGTAATTTGATATGATAAATCATTTTCATAAATAACAATAGTGTGCATTCATGATTCAAATCGCAGTGCGTCATAAGACCCAATATATTTTAAGGTCACGCCGTGGTAAAATTGTAATTACACCTATAAGGTATATAAATTATCTTTATGGACAGGGTACGGCTTTTGGTGCCCTCTGTCACACTACCACACTGGTGCACACTACCTCGGGCCGCAAAAGCCATAAGCCGTCAATAAAGACAGAACTAACGCATATAACTTTGCGCCGAACTATATACTAATATATAATTATAGTATTTTCAAATGATATGTTCCTACAATACAGAGAACATAGTCTCATTCGATGTCTTAGATATCTGTTATCAATTGAAGGCAATGTACGTTAAAGTCCACATGTTCGTTTCTCATTGATATGTATTGTAGTGTGTTTGTCAATTACGCTATTATGTTGCGTTTCCCATACACGGATTATAGTTGGCATCATCCATGATAGAAGTAGATAGAATATACACAATGCTAAATTATTACTTTCACTTACATTGATTCCAATCTCTAGCGTTATTCCCTACAATTTGAAAAAAAAATATGCATCAAACGTTAGATTGGATAGATGGTGTTTACTTCAAACCAAACTCGCTTTGTTCATGTAACGATTGAAAAGATGTATGTACCCTGCAGCTAGGGCCATATTATAGATCATTGCCATGAATCATCATAGCATAACAGAGTATGTGTTTGTGAATCAACTGTTATATTACAAATGTCTTTACAGTGCGTCATAGAACACGCGTTTATTCTGGATCGTACACAATATTTTGTCATATAGAAACAAATGTACATTACTGCATAACGAATCCATGTTTATTTAAATAAATAATTGTCTGCATAAATAAACAATGCACAATAGTTATCATTAGATAGCTGTCACGAGCATCCTAACTGTTCAAACAAGTAAAGCAACAGAACTACATTACAGGTTGTATGTTCTTATTCCTTTGATACATATTCTATTGTTTGTCAATTGACATATTAATATACATATTCCGTATGCATATCATGAATGAAATTGCACATGTTGGATTCGGATAGAATATACACAATGTTATGTTAGAATATTGTTTCTTAAATTTACTCATTACTGGGATCCAAAATGTTTTCCCACTCTCTACAATTGAGAAAATATTCATCAAGCGTTATATTTGATAGGTGGTATTAATTTGAACCAAATTCGCCATGCCTTTTGAACAACTGAAGGTTTCATGTTTGTTGCTATATTTTGACACCAAAAATAATTGTTATGAATATCATACATAACAACAGTGTTCCTTCATGATTCGGCACGTATATTAATTAAACCTCTAATCATATAAACATGCAAACAAGCGCATATCACTTTGCGCCAAACTATATATTCCATATATGCCTTTTGTTTAAAAATAATGTCACTTTAATTTACCTTGTTCTGCATTCCAATCTACAAATCAGAAAATATAAGTGTTAGATTCGATAGGTGGTGTTTATTTGAACTAAACTCGTAATACCGTTTAATCAATTGATGGATCTTAAACCATAACGAAATTTAGCGTAATAATATTGTGTGTTTATGAAACGTCAAATTTCACGTGTAATAGTTAAAGCGCGAGTCTGCGCATTGCGAGCTAGTGCTGGTCGTGACACAATGTTATTTACTGAAGATGCGCATACTGCTTTGTAAACTAGCAAACATCACATAATAATGTGCGCTAAACTATATAGTGTATATATATATATTTATGATAATTTACAATAATAAACATCCAAGCATGTTTAAAATATATGTTCATATAATACACTAAACAGGGTTTGCTCACGCTTTCTTAAATTCATGCACTGCGACTGAGTGCAGGTGCTGCACGCATAAACAACTACATTACGTAAATTAACGATGATTTCTAATTCACAGCGACAAGAATAAACGTATACAATTGTCATTCATGATTAGTTCGTTATCACGTACCCCTTTTGATCTCACTTTGAATTGATATGTGCAAACTCGTAATTGAATGTGTGACATACAAAAAACAGCCTAGAGTTTAAATTATTATGCGTACTATATCAAGTTATTTTGTGTTTGTTTCACAATTGTCAACTACTTATTGTCTTATCTATAATTGTATTATGATTGACATGGATATGTATTCTCGGGGTGGAGCTAAAGCACGTGACAATCTATGTTGCTAAGGCGTGCACCACTGTACCATGTATTTGTATGGGCTCTGCTGGTGTGGTACGCTGGGAGAATAGCTATAGTGACAACAGCTGAAGCCTAGAAAACAGCACAAAATCAACTTTGAAATAATCCTTAGCAACCAAATTTATATATGTTATACATGTAGGAGAGTTTCTGCAACTATCACAAAGTTCCGTTTACTAAAAATTGCCAGCTTTTGTTCTCATTGTGATAGTTGCCTGGCGGTGAAAATGCCCGGATGTCCGCCACAGAATATTATATTCAATGTGTTGTTAAGCCAATGTTTCTTTATTCATATGCACCGGGAGGTTAAAACAGCAAGCAAAGGTACTTTTCCTAACGAATATAAATCTTCTCCATGGTAATTTAACATGTTTGGTGTGAAAAAAATATTTGAGCAGGAGTGAGCTTATCTTTCAACCCATAATATGCTAATTAGTTTTGATGACTTATATTCATTCTCAAATAACTGAGCGTGCAGTTTACAGTCTCAATATGAGACAACAAACTTGAATATCATCATTTAAATCTCGCTTATGCAAACGAAGATAAAAACTGATACCAATAAAAGTCATGTAAATTCGACTAAAACGTTTTTAAATTGTTGGTGATAAATCATTTCTAAAATTAATGTTTTCATGGCAACCAGATAAAAAATATTAGGTACATTCCTTTTTAACAAAATCATGAATGTTCGAACGGATGAGTGGTTTGGCAATAACTAATTGTAGGAATCAAGTTTGTTTGCATGGAAACCAAATCAAATTGGAAATTGTCAATTGGAAAATTATTTTGTATTTGTCATATTCGGATAAGAATTTATATCACTTATATCGTATGTGGATATATTGTACACAATATTGTTTGTCTCAATCATTAGTACTTATCTTTACCTCCTCCTCGCTGTAGTCTCTGTAAATAGGAAAATATACATAAAACGTTATTGGGATAAACGAAAGCATAGTTTATTAAACCACACTCACTATGCTATTCATACAATTTAACGGTTCTATTGTTGATAATGATCATCATAACGTAATTACAATTTGTCTACATGATACAAATGTCATAATACACTTAAAAAAGTGCTGGTCATGCGACAAACTAGATATACCTACAACTACATTGAAGTCTACATATCCTATACAGTGTGTTTATTGTTTGTCAATACAAATATCATAAATGACATCGTGTATGATGGATTCGGATAGAATATCCAGAATGATGTTAGATTACATTATTGTTTCTTAAATTTACCTTTTGGGGATAACCTATTTCATCCATATCATCTACAAATAAAACAAATTGCATCATGTGTTTGATGTGATACTCGTACTGTTTATCTTAACAAGATTCGCTATGCTCCTTATTGGATTGAAGAATTTTAAGTATCTTGCTCGTAATTTGATATGATAAATCATGTTCATAAATAACAATAGTGTGCATTCATGATTCAAATCGCAGTGCGTCATAAGACCCAATATACTTTAAGGTCACGCCGTGGTAAAATTGTAATTACACCTATAAGGTATATAAATTATCTTTATGGACAGGGTACGGCTTTTGGTGCCCTCTGTCACACTACCACACTGGTGCACACTACCTCGGGCCGCAAAAGCCATAAGCCGTCAATAAAGACAGAACTAACGCATATAACTTTGCGCCGAACTATATACTAATATATAATTATAGTATTTTCAAATGATATGTTCCTACAATACAGAGAACATAGTCTCATTCGATGTCTTAGATATCTGTTATCAATTGAAGGCAATGTACGTTAAAGTCCACATGTTCGTTTCTCATTGATATGTATTGTAGTGTGTTTGTCAATTACGCTATTATGTTGCGTTTCCCATACACGGATTATAGTTGGCATCATCCATGATAGAAGTAGATAGAATATACACAATGCTAAATTATTACTTTCACTTACATTGATTCCAATCTCTAGCGTTATTCCCTACAATTTGAAAAAAAAATATGCATCAAACGTTAGATTGGATAGATGGTGTTTACTTCAAACCAAACTCGCTTTGTTCATGTAACGATTGAAAAGATGTATGTACCCTGCAGCTAGGGCCATATTATAGATCATTGCCATGAATCATCATAGCATAACAGAGTATGTGTTTGTGAATCAACTGTTATATTACAAATGTCTTTACAGTGCGTCATAGAACACGCGTTTATTCTGGATCGTACACAATATTTTGTCATATAGAAACAAATGTACATTACTGCATAACGAATCCATGTTTATTTAAATAAATAATTGTCTGCATAAATAAACAATGCACAATAGTTATCATTAGATAGCTGTCACGAGCATCCTAACTGTTCAAACAAGTAAAGCAACAGAACTACATTACAGGTTGTATGTTCTTATTCCTTTGATACATATTCTATTGTTTGTCAATTGACATATTAATATACATATTCCGTATGCATATCATGAATGAAATTGCACATGTTGGATTCGGATAGAATATACACAATGTTATGTTAGAATATTGTTTCTTAAATTTACTCATTACTGGGATCCAAAATGTTTTCCCACTCTCTACAATTGAGAAAATATTCATCAAGCGTTATATTTGATAGGTGGTATTAATTTGAACCAAATTCGCCATGCCTTTTGAACAACTGAAGGTTTCATGTTTGTTGCTATATTTTGACACCAAAAATAATTGTTATGAATATCATACATAACAACAGTGTTCCTTCATGATTCGGCACGTATATTAATTAAACCTCTAATCATATAAACATGCAAACAAGCGCATATCACTTTGCGCCAAACTATATATTCCATATATGCCTTTTGTTTAAAAATAATGTCACTTTAATTTACCTTGTTCTGCATTCCAATCTACAAATCAGAAAATATAAGTGTTAGATTCGATAGGTGGTGTTTATTTGAACTAAACTCGTAATACCGTTTAATCAATTGATGGATCTTAAACCATAACGAAATTTAGCGTAATAATATTGTGTGTTTATGAAACGTTAAATTTCACGTGTAATAGTTAAAGCGCGAGTCTGCGCATTGCGAGCTAGTGCTGGTCGTGACACAATGTTATTTACTGAAGATGCGCATACTGCTTTGTAAACTAGCAAACATCACATAATAATGTGCGCTAAACTATATAGTGTATATATATATATTTATGATAATTTACAATAATAAACATCCAAGCATGTTTAAAATATATGTTCATATAATACACTAAACAGGGTTTGCTCACGCTTTCTTAAATTCATGCACTGCGACTGAGTGCAGGTGCTGCACGCATAAACAACTACATTACGTAAATTAACGATGATTTCTAATTCACAGCGACAAGAATAAACGTATACAATTGTCATTCATGATTAGTTCGTTATCACGTACCCCTTTTGATCTCACTTTGAATTGATATGTGCAAACTCGTAATTGAATGGTGACATACAAAAAGCAGCCTAGAGTTTAAATTATTATGCGTACTATATCAAGTTATTTTGTGTTTGTTTCACAATTGTCAACTACTTATTGTCTTATCTATAATTGTATTATGATTGACATGGATATGTATTCTCGGGGTGGAGCTAAAGCACGTGACAATCTATGTTGCTAAGGCGTGCACCACTGTACCATGTATTTGTATGGGCTCTGCTGGTGTGGTACGCTGGGAGAATAGCTATAGTGACAACAGCTGAAGCCTAGAAAACAGCACAAAATCAACTTTGAAATAATCCTTAGCAACCAAATTTATATATGTTATACATGTAGGAGAGTTTCTGCAACTATCACAAAGTTCCGTTTACTAAAAATTGCCAGCTTTTGTTCTCATTGTGATAGTTGCCTGGCGGTGAAAATGCCCGGATGTCCGCCACAGAATATTATATTCAATGTGTTGTTAAGCCAATGTTTCTTTATTCATATGCACCGGGAGGTTAAAACAGCAAGCAAAGGTACTTTTCCTAACGAATATAAATCTTCTCCATGGTAATTTAACATGTTTGGTGTGAAAAAAATATTTGAGCAGGAGTGAGCTTATCTTTCAACCCATAATATGCTAATTAGTTTTGATGACTTATATTCATTCTCAAATAACTGAGCGTGCAGTTTACAGTCTCAATATGAGACAACAAACTTGAATATCATCATTTAAATCTCGCTTATGCAAACGAAGATAAAAACTGATACCAATAAAAGTCATGTAAATTCGACTAAAACGTTTATAAATTGTTGGTGATAAATCATTTCTAAAATTAATGTTTTCATGGCAACCAGATAAAAAATATTAGGTACATTCCTTTTTAACAAAATCATGAATGTTCGAACGGATGAGTGGTTTGGCAATAACTAATTGTAGGAATCAAGTTTGTTTGCATGGAAACCAAATCAAATTGGAAATTGTCAATTGGAAAATTATTTTGTATTTGTCATATTCGGATAAGAATTTATATCACTTATATCGTATGTGGATATATTGTACACAATATTGTTTGTCTCAATCATTAGTACTTATCTTTATCTCCTCCTCGCTGTAGTCTCTGTAAATAGGAAAATATACATAAAACGTTATTGGGATAAACGAAAGCATAGTTTATTAAACCACACTCACTATGCTATTCATACAATTTAACGGTTCTATTGTTGATAATGATCATCATAACGTAATTACAATTTGTCTACATGATACAAATGTCATAATACACTTAAAAAAGTGCTGGTCATGCGACAAACTAGATATACCTACAACTACATTGAAGTCTACATATCCTATACAGTGTGTTTATTGTTTGTCAATACAAATATCATAAATGACATCGTGTATGATGGATTCGGATAGAATATCCAGAATGATGTTAGATTACATTATTGTTTCTTAAATTTACCTTTTGGGGATAACCTATTTCATCCATATCATCTACAAATAAAACAAATTGCATCATGTGTTTGATGTGATACTCGTACTGTTTATCTTAACAAGATTCGCTATGCTCCTTATTGGATTGAAGAATTTTAAGTATCTTGCTCGTAATTTGATATGATAAATCATGTTCATAAATAACAATAGTGTGCATTCATGATTCAAATCGCAGTGCGTCATAAGACCCAATATACTTTAAGGTCACGCCGTGGTAAAATTGTAATTACACCTATAAGGTATATAAATTATCTTTATGGACAGGGTACGGCTTTTGGTGCCCTCTGTCACACTACCACACTGGTGCACACTACCTCGGGCCGCAAAAGCCATAAGCCGTCAATAAAGACAGAACTAACGCATATAACTTTGCGCCGAACTATATACTAATATATAATTATAGTATTTTCAAATGATATGTTCCTACAATACAGAGAACATAGTCTCATTCGATGTCTTAGATATCTGTTATCAATTGAAGGCAATGTACGTTAAAGTCCACATGTTCGTTTCTCATTGATATGTATTGTAGTGTGTTTGTCAATTACGCTATTATGTTGCGTTTCCCATACACGGATTATAGTTGGCATCATCCATGATAGAAGTAGATAGAATATACACAATGCTAAATTATTACTTTCACTTACATTGATTCCAATCTCTAGCGTTATTCCCTACAATTTGAAAAAAAAATATGCATCAAACGTTAGATTGGATAGATGGTGTTTACTTCAAACCAAACTCGCTTTGTTCATGTAACGATTGAAAAGATGTATGTACCCTGCAGCTAGGGCCATATTATAGATCATTGCCATGAATCATCATAGCATAACAGAGTATGTGTTTGTGAATCAACTGTTATATTACAAATGTCTTTACAGTGCGTCATAGAACACGAGTTTATTCTGGATCGTACACAATATTTTGTCATATAGAAACAAATGTACATTACTGCATAACGAATCCATGTTTATTTAAATAAATAATTGTCTGCATAAATAAACAATGCACAATAGTTATCATTAGATAGCTGTCACGAGCATCCTAACTGTTCAAACAAGTAAAGCAACAGAACTACATTACAGGTTGTATGTTCTTATTCCTTTGATACATATTCTATTGTTTGTCAATTGACATATTAATATACATATTCCGTATGCATATCATGAATGAAATTGCACATGTTGGATTCGGATAGAATATACACAATGTTATGTTAGAATATTGTTTCTTAAATTTACTCATTACTGGGATCCAAAATGTTTTCCCACTCTCTACAATTGAGAAAATATTCATCAAGCGTTATATTTGATAGGTGGTATTAATTTGAACCAAATTCGCCATGCCTTTTGAACAACTGAAGGTTTCATGTTTGTTGCTATATTTTGACACCAAAAATAATTGTTATGAATATCATACATAACAACAGTGTTCCTTCATGATTCGGCACGTATATTAATTAAACCTCTAATCATATAAACATGCAAACAAGCGCATATCACTTTGCGCCAAACTATATATTCCATATATGCCTTTTGTTTAAAAATAATGTCACTTTAATTTACCTTGTTCTGCATTCCAATCTACAAATCAGAAAATATAAGTGTTAGATTCGATAGGTGGTGTTTATTTGAACTAAACTCGTAATACCGTTTAATCAATTGATGGATCTTAAACCATAACGAAATTTAGCGTAATACTATTGTGTGTTTATGAAACGTCAAATTTCACGTGTAATAGTTAAAGCGCGAGTCTGCGCATTGCGAGCTAGTGCTGGTCGTGACACAATGTTATTTACTGAAGATGCGCATACTGCTTTGTAAACTAGCAAACATCACATAATAATGTGCGCTAAACTATATAGTGTATATATATATATTTATGATAATTTACAATAATAAACATCCAAGCATGTTTAAAATATATGTTCATATAATACACTAAACAGGGTTTGCTCACGCTTTCTTAAATTCATGCACTGCGACTGAGTGCAGGTGCTGCACGCATAAACAACTACATTACGTAAATTAACGATGATTTCTAATTCACAGCGACAAGAATAAACGTATACAATTGTCATTCATGATTAGTTCGTTATCACGTACCCCTTTTGATCTCACTTTGAATTGATATGTGCAAACTCGTAATTGAATGGTGACATACAAAAAGCAGCCTAGAGTTTAAATTATTATGCGTACTATATCAAGTTATTTTGTGTTTGTTTCACAATTGTCAACTACTTATTGTCTTATCTATAGTTGTATTATGATTGACATGGATATGTATTCTCGGGGTGGAGCTAAAGCACGTGACAATCTATGTTGCTAAGGCGTGCACCACTGTACCATGTATTTGTATGGGCTCTGCTGGTGTGGTACGCTGGGAGAATAGCTATAGTGACAACAGCTGAAGCCTAGAAAACAGCACAAAATCAACTTTGAAATAATCCTTAGCAACCAAATTTATATATGTTATACATGTAGGAGAGTTTCTGCAATTATCACAAAGTTCCGTTTACTAAAAATTGCCAGCTTTTGTTCTCATTGTGATAGTTGCCTGGCGGTGAAAATGCCCGGATGTCCGCCACAGAATATTATATTCAATGTGTTGTTAAGCCAATGTTTCTTTATTCATATGCACCGGGAGGTTAAAACAGCAAGCAAAGGTACTTTTCCTAACGAATATAAATCTTCTCCATGGTAATTTAATATGTTTGGTGTGAAAAAAATATTTGAGCAGGAGTGAGCTTATCTTTCAACCCATAATATGCTAATTAGTTTTGATGACTTATATTCATTCTCAAATAACTGAGCGTGCAGTTTACAGTCTCAATATGAGACAACAAACTTGAATATCATCATTTAAATCTCGCTTATGCAAACGAAGATAAAAACTGATACCAATAAAAGTCATGTAAATTCGACTAAAACGTTTTTAAATTGTTGGTGATAAATCATTTCTAAAATTAATGTTTTCATGGCAACCAGATAAAAAATATTAGGTACATTCCTTTTTAACAAAATCATGAATGTTCGAACGGATGAGTGGTTTGGCAATAACTAATTGTAGGAATCAAGTTTGTTTGCATGGAAACCAAATCAAATTGGAAATTGTCAATTGGAAAATTATTTTGTATTTGTCATATTCGGATAAGAATTTATATCACTTATATCGTATGTGGATATATTGTACACAATATTGTTTGTCTCAATCATTAGTACTTATCTTTACCTCCTCCTCGCTGTAGTCTCTGTAAATAGGAAAATATACACAAAACGTTATTGGGATAAACGAAAGCATAGTTTATTAAACCACACTCACTATGCTATTCATACAATTTAACGGTTCTATTGTTGATAATGATCATCATAACGTAATTACAATTTGTCTACATGATACAAATGTCATAATACACTTAAAAAAGTGCTGGTCATGCGACAAACTAGATATACCTACAACTACATTGAAGTCTACATATCCTATACAGTGTGTTTATTGTTTGTCAATACAAATATCATAAATGACATCGTGTATGATGGATTCGGATAGAATATCCAGAATGATGTTAGATTACATTATTGTTTCTTAAATTTACCTTTTGGGGATAACCTATTTCATCCATATCATCTACAAATAAAACAAATTGCATCATGTGTTTGATGTGATACTCGTACTGTTTATCTTAACAAGATTCGCTATGCTCCTTATTGGATTGAAGAATTTTAAGTATCTTGCTCGTAATTTGATATGATAAATCATTTTCATAAATAACAATAGTGTGCATTCATGATTCAAATCGCAGTGCGTCATAAGACCCAATATACTTTAAGGTCACGCCGTGGTAAAATTGTAATTACACCTATAAGGTATATAAATTATCTTTATGGACAGGGTACGGCTTTTGGTGCCCTCTGTCACACTACCACACTGGTGCACACTACCTCGGGCCGCAAAAGCCATAAGCCGTCAATAAAGACAGAACTAACGCATATAACTTTGCGCCGAACTATATACTAATATATAATTATAGTATTTTCAAATGATATGTTCCTACAATACAGAGAACATAGTCTCATTCGATGTCTTAGATATCTGTTATCAATTGAAGGCAATGTACGTTAAAGTCCACATGTTCGTTTCTCATTGATATGTATTGTAGTGTGTTTGTCAATTACGCTATTATGTTGCGTTTCCCATACACGGATTATAGTTGGCATCATCCATGATAGAAGTAGATAGAATATACACAATGCTAAATTATTACTTTCACTTACATTGATTCCAATCTCTAGCGTTATTCCCTACAATTTGAAAAAAAAATATGCATCAAACGTTAGATTGGATAGATGGTGTTTACTTCAAACCAAACTCGCTTTGTTCATGTAACGATTGAAAAGATGTATGTACCTTGCATCTAGGGCCATATTATAGATCATTGCCATGAATCATCATAGCATAACAGAGTATGTGTTTGTGAATCAACTGTTATATTACAAATGTCTTTACAGTGCGTCATAGAACACGAGTTTATTCTGGATCGTACACAATATTTTGTCATATAGAAACAAATGTACATTACTGCATAACGAATCCATGTTTATTTAAATAAATAATTGTCTGCATAAATAAACAATGCACAATAGTTATCATTAGATAGCTGTCACGAGCATCCTAACTGTTCAAACAAGTAAAGCAACAGAACTACATTACAGGTTGTATGTTCTTATTCCTTTGATACATATTCTATTGTTTGTCAATTGACATATTAATATACATATTCCGTATGCATATCATGAATGAAATTGCACATGTTGGATTCGGATAGAATATACACAATGTTATGTTAGAATATTGTTTCTTAAATTTACTCATTACTGGGATCCAAAATGTTTTCCCACTCTCTACAATTGAGAAAATATTCATCAAGCGTTATATTTGATAGGTGGTATTAATTTGAACCAAATTCGCCATGCCTTTTGAACAACTGAAGGTTTCATGTTTGTTGCTATATTTTGACACCAAAAATAATTGTTATGAATATCATACATAACAACAGTGTTCCTTCATGATTCGGCACGTATATTAATTAAACCTCTAATCATATAAACATGCAAACAAGCGCATATCACTTTGCGCCAAACTATATATTCCATATATGCCTTTTGTTTAAAAATAATGTCACTTTAATTTACCTTGTTCTGCATTCCAATCTACAAATCAGAAAATATAAGTGTTAGATTCGATAGGTGGTGTTTATTTGAACTAAACTCGTAATACCGTTTAATCAATTGATGGATCTTAAACCATAACGAAATTTAGCGTAATACTATTGTGTGTTTATGAAACGTCAAATTTCACGTGTAATAGTTAAAGCGCGAGTCTGCGCATTGCGAGCTAGTGCTGGTCGTGACACAATGTTATTTACTGAAGATGCGCATACTGCTTTGTAAACTAGCAAACATCACATAATAATGTGCGCTAAACTATATAGTGTATATATATATATTTATGATAATTTACAATAATAAACATCCAAGCATGTTTAAAATATATGTTCATATAATACACTAAACAGGGTTTGCTCACGCTTTCTTAAATTCATGCACTGCGACTGAGTGCAGGTGCTGCACGCATAAACAACTACATTACGTAAATTAACGATGATTTCTAATTCACAGCGACAAGAATAAACGTATACAATTGTCATTCATGATTAGTTCGTTATCACGTACCCCTTTTGATCTCACTTTGAATTGATATGTGCAAACTCGTAATTGAATGGTGACATACAAAAAGCAGCCTAGAGTTTAAATTATTATGCGTAATATATCAAGTTATTTTGTGTTTGTTTCACAATTGTCAACTACTTATTGTCTTATCTATAGTTGTATTATGATTGACATGGATATGTATTCTCGGGGTGGAGCTAAAGCACGTGACAATCTATGTTGCTAAGGCGTGCACCACTGTACCATGTATTTGTATGGGCTCTGCTGGTGTGGTACGCTGGGAGAATAGCTATACTGACAACAGCTGAAGCCTAGAAAACAGCACAAAATCAACTTTGAAATAATCCTTAGCAACCAAATTTATATATGTTATACATGTAGGAGAGTTTCTGCAACTATCACAAAGTTCCGTTTACTAAAAATTGCCAGCTTTTGTTCTCATTGTGATAGTTGCCTGGCGGTGAAAATGCCCGGATGTCCGCCACAGAATATTATATTCAATGTGTTGTTAAGCCAATGTTTCTTTATTCATATGCACCGGGAGGTTAAAACAGCAAGCAAAGGTACTTTTCCTAACGAATATTAATCTTCTCCATGGTAATTTAACATGTTTGGTGTGAAAAAAATATTTGAGCAGGAGTGAGCTTATCTTTCAACCCATAATATGCTAATTAGTTTTGATGACTTATATTCATTCTCAAATAACTGAGCGTGCAGTTTACAGTCTCAATATGAGACAACAAACTTGAATATCATCATTTAAATCTCGCTTATGCAAACGAAGATAAAAACTGATATCAATAAAAGTCATGTAAATTCGACTAAAACGTTTTTAAATTGTTGGTGATAAATCATTTCTAAAATTAATGTTTTCATGGCAACCAGATAAAAAATATTAGGTACATTCCTTTTTAACAAAATCATGAATGTTCGAGCGGATGAGTGGTTTGGCAATAACTAATTGTAGGAATCAAGTTTGTTTGCATGGAAACCAAATCCAGATTTAATCACAAATCGCATCTATGGTTGTTTGCCTGCAGATTAACCTCTCTTAAAAAAATCCTAAAATTATCAATTGTAATGTCATAAACTATCAATAAATGAACAAAACTGATATTTCGATGACAACTAAATTCATTTCAAAATTTAAGCAAATGGTCGTTGTACCACAAGATTGGACATCTTCGTTTGCATTATCAGAAAAACTGGTAAGCATACCTAAATACATACAAACTAACAAACAAACGGGAGCACAAACCTTAACATTTTATGGGGTTCTAAACACATTCAGTGCCTAGAACACTGGATTATGCATTGATTCACCGTGAGTGTTAGATAAGATTGGGATTACACGGTATAATGAATACTAACCTTGTGGTCCAAGATCTTGATCCTGAGCCTGTTTATATGAATATTAGGATGTGTAAATGTCAATATATTACCAACAATATATTACAAAAGGATGGGAACTTTTTAAATTCTCCATAGAGAAACCTTTCCGGCTAGATTGGTTGTAAAGTAAATTGAATACATTGTTGCTCTGCAGCTTTAATTTATATTCATTTTATTCTCCACGATACAGGAATTCCAAACAATGCTGATGACTTCTCAAGAGGTTTATATACATCATGTACTAATTCTAATTATTTTCCTTGTAATGCGCACAATCAAATGTATCCAATTTGCCCCACTTGTGGTATATTTAGCGCGAACATTTATATATTTAGGGGAAAAACTGTCCCCAATGGGTTCTTTATTTCTTAATTATTACCCACACCTTATTCTAGATCTTAACATATATGTTAATTGCATTTAATACACCATATCATTTATATAGATCACAAAGCCAAAATATTGAACTAATCGTCTGTGTGAAATGTGAAATTTACTAGGAATATAAATAGTAAAATGTACGTATTTTGTCCAATTTTAGATGAGTTATTAAAATTTGTTATTTATATAGCAGCTTGCATGGTGTTAATTACAGGTATCTCAATAAAATCAAATAAAAGTGACGATGGGGTGTTGCAACATTGAACTTCCTTTCTGATATTTTGTTGATTTAGCTAATTGAATGATCAGACTATGGAAATAAATAAATTATGGTGGAGCATGAATGAAAAACTATAAAATCTGGTACGAGTACGGTCAGATTTCTCATTGCTGTGTTATTCAGATATGGCATTGTTACGTATTTGATTTAATTTAATTTTTATTTTTATTTAGAGACATGCTGTATTTAATATGATAATATGTGGTATATAATGAATTATATTGTTTTGTGTCACATGTGACTGCATATCATTAATTTGCGAAGAGTAGGTCAAGTATGTAACATGTATATGAGACATAAATGTGTGTATGGATGGATGGATGGATAGCATATGAAAAACTGTACCTTTATATCTGTGACCAGGAGTAACACAACACATATTACCATCATTGCTGTGTAACTTGCCATCTTTCTGTCGTGGAAAAAAATAATGAAAGAACTGAAGTGTTGTGTTATGTTGTAATGTAATATGACATTAATACACAAATTCCTATAGCCACATGTTGGCATTGTTATTTATAGACAATATTATAATAAACAAGTTTTTATTCTTGCGTTGCATCAGAGACAATTTACATACAGTGTACTTATTAATGCTGCTGTCATTATCTAATATTTGCTAATGACTTATTTGATTGGTGATATGTAGCTCAGTGCATTATGTCCATTAAAACTATAAATCATTAAGTAAGACACGTGAAGTTTTGATTATATCACTCATATGTGTGACCATATTTGAACATGGTATCAACAATGTGTATCAACAAGGGTGGACTGTATTTGTAATAAATGAATAAATGGGATGCAGGGGAACAAAGAAAGAATGGAAGAAAGCAAAATAGTAAGAAAGAAAAGACTAAGTCGCTATAATTTAACAAGAAATGGTAGATCATTTAGCTACAAGCTGGAGGAGAGGCCATCACCAAATTAACTTTATTTTACGAACAAATTAAAACTGCAAAATGTGAGCTAGTTGTAGATGAGATTTGTGACAGGGACGTGGTCAAGTTTAAGGCATGTATGTAGACCAAGTAGGAATATCTTATTAAGTTATGCCAGGTGCATCATCACAAGTCATTACATTGTTTGCTCAAGCTACTGTGCATACTGTAGCAGCTTTTGTTATAGCACGTGTAACAACTGAATTGTTGGTGTTCTTGAGGGGACACTCGTAAATTTGCTGCCTTTGGTACTATAACCGAAATCACAGTGACCTTGACATCTGTCGAGCGGATCCACGTACTGCCATAGCCAAACGTAGCATTTAACATAGGCCAAACTGAGAGGAATGCCTGTGGTTGAGTTTGCGAATATAAAATTGATGGACCCTTGGGGAATTCCGCACTTGACCGTATTGGGGAATGACGAGTACCATTAATATTTACGGCCTGTTGACGGTTTTCAAGGTAACTACGAAACTAAAGAAACGGAAGACCCCTAATACCATAGTATGTCAGTTTTTGTAAAAGAATGTCGTGGTCGATTGTGTCAAAGGCTTTTTTTAGGTCGATGAAAATACCAAAAGTAATAATCCCTTCATCCATGCTATCAGTGATTAAATCAGCAAGGGCTTTGTGCTGTACTTTTTACAAAATCCGTACTGTGTATTTAAAAAAAACGTTAAATTTGTCGAGAAATGCCATAAGTTGATTTTTAACCAGAGATTCAATTATTTTACTAAGCACAGGCAATACTGAGATTGGTCTATAATTATTTATATCTAAAGCAGATCCTTTTTATAAATATGTGTAATTTTAGCATATGTTCATACATCCGGGAATTTGCCCTGGGTCAGAGAGCAGTTGACAATATGTGTGAGTGGACCGGAAATGATATTAATAGCGTCAATCACAAATCTTGGATGTATGTCGTCATATCCCATGGTTTTTTTGGAGTCAGTGACTGGATGGAAAAATAATGAGTTGGGGTAATTTCCTGACAGATATAAGCTTAGTGGGCGTGGTTATTTTCGCTGCAAGATTGGGTCCTATATTGGTGAAGAAATTGTTAAATTCAGTTGCAATATCAAAGCTTTTTGATAATAGTCTGTTTTTATCGTCGTTGGCCATAATATTTTTAGGTGATGTCACGCTAGTCTTTTTATTTAATATTTCATTAATTGTCATCCATGTTTTGTTCATATTTCCACTGGCAGACAAAAATCGTGTATAGTAGTATTTTTTTGGCTGAATTTATATATGGGTTGCCAGAAAATAGTTAGTCCAGGGCTTCCAGTTCTTATACTCTGACCTACTATGTGTTTTTCATTGGCCAGTTTTATATTTGTGATATTTTATAAATATACATGTGAGTATTGAGTGTTCTTTCTCGCTCTTTACACATGACAGAACTGGTTGTGGTGTGTGTAGTGTGTAATTTCGTAATCTTCACCTCATATCAACAAGATATTCACGTTAGTACATGGTTTATGCCCATTTAGCTCTTAACTTTTGCGAGGGCGTATGATACTACTGAAGACAGAAATCATATCATGCATACATTTTGGTACATCTAATAAACCATGGTTTCTCATAGGTCATGAGTGACGCTGTGTGTGTAAGATTAACCAGCATGCATTCTTGGTTCTATTTATATATGCTAACCATTGCATTGAACGATATTTATGTCCATCAGCCTTGTGTTGTGTTGGACGAATTGTGTAATTCTACATTTGTTAAAAACCTACTCACGCGGTAGTAAACATATTGAATATTATATGAGGTTATTACGAGGATACCTCGAAGTATGCACGAAGACATTACAGCAGGAGTATCGTCTGAATCCGCTTAATAACCTTATTATTATTATTATACATCTTTTCCTTCCAAGGATACATCATGGGAATGCCGAAATTCAAAATGTTTAGAACAGAATCAGCGAACTTCTTCGTGTGGATCCCGGTCAAACCCCGGTGGCAGCCATGTTTGTTTTTATTATTAGGGGAAGCTTACGCGCGTAGTCATTCCATATTTGGAATTCGCATTTCCTAATATGGTAGGATGAAAATACCTCGTAAAATACCGAAAATCACGGCACTTTGTAACTCATGGCGTATGTTACGATGGCAAATGTATAATAATAGCACATATTATATCGCGATCTTGTGATATTAAAATATCATAACTGCTATATACGCTCACACACTGGAACATCAGCTTCATCAAATTACAGTTTCAATCCGAGATACAGTGTTATGATTTCAAATGCAATAATTTAGATCAATCAATATCAATGAAATGCATTCAGGAATTTGGAAAGTGTTGTAACTGTTGAAAAGTGTTTTTTTGCAACAGAGTCTGTTTGTTCATAGGTTGAGAATAGTTGTTACTGTATAATCTGTATATATTTGTTGAAAATACCAGGAGATAAAGGAACTTAAAATGAAAGACAAGAGAACTAACTGGGTGTGGCAACTTCTGTCATCTAGTATGTATGCACAGGATGACGTGTTCATTTGAACGATTTTGTTCTTTACGCGATTGTGTGAAATCAGACCTCTTGGCAGGCGAATAACAAGTGTTCTATCCGCGATTAGGTGGTCTAATTGCACATGGAAACGGTTGGATTAATATCAATTAAACTTTACATAATAGCAGGGGACATGCTGTGAGTAAGTATGATGACAGACTCCTGTGTAGTCGAATAAGCGTGTACTATTCGAGATACAGTGGTCTAATTTGATATGACAACGTTTTGATAAAAATCATTTTGATTTCTGAGCAGTTAAACATTACAACTACGAAAAAAGGTGTTAATGTTGAAATATGTTACTTACAATTTGGTCTGCTTGTGGGGAATGCTTCCCGTTTTGTCGACAGACAGAGAGTGTGCTCTGGGTCGATAATGTGTTGATTTAACACAGTTAAATATGTATCTTGTTGCAAATACCAGGAGATACAAGAATACGTGGGTGTTCAAAATGGAAGACAGGCAAATCACCCGGATGTGTCTTGCAACTTCTATCATCTAATATGTATGCATATCATTTGCATCTAATTTTTGTCCCTAGTGACGACGTGTTCATTCGAAAGACCTTGTTTTTACGTGGTTGCATGTTATTTAATATTAGTGTGCAATTTCGTGAAACCAGCACCTGTTTACACTGTTTCGTTGTTTTAAGTACAATTTACATGATAGCAGCGAACATGCTGTGAATAAGTATGAAGACTAACTCCTAGGCAGTCGAATAATTGTGTTCTCTCCGAGATACAGTGGTCTAATTTGATATGAAAACGTTTTGATGAAAATCATCTTGATTTCTGAATTGTAAAACAATACGACTACGAAAAAAGGTGCTAATGTTGAAATATATTACTTACAACTGTATCTGCTTGTGAGGACTGCTTCCCCTTTCGTCGACAGGCAGAGAGTGTGCCCTGGGTTGGTAGTGGGTTGATTTACTACAGTTAAATATGTATTTTTGTTGCAAATACCAGGAGATACAAGAATACGTGGGTGCTCAAAATGGAAGACAGGCAAAATCACCCGGATGTGTCTTGCAACTTCTATCATCTAATTGTATGCATATCATTTGCATCTAATTTTTGTCCCTAGTGATGACGTGTTCATTTGAAAGGCTTTGTTTTTACGTGGTTGCATGTTATTTAATATTAATGTGCAATTTCGTGAAACCAGCACCTGTTTACACTGTTTCGTTGTTTTTTAAGTAAAATTTACATGATAGCAAGGAACATGCTGTGAATAAGTATGAAGACTGACTCCTGGGGAGTCGAATAATTGTGTTCTATCCGAGATACAGTTGTCTAATTTGATATGAAAACGTTAAATTGATAAAATTCATTTTGATTTCTGAGCAGTAAAACAATACAACTACGAAAAAAGGTGTTAATGTTGAAATATGTTACTTACAACTGGGTCTGCTTGTGAGGAGTGCGTCCCGTTTTGTCGACAGGCAGAGAGTGTGCTCTGGGTCGATCATGTGTTGATTTAACACAGTTAAATATGTACCTTGTTGCAAATACCAGGAGATACAAGAATACGTGGGTGTTCAAAATGGAAGACAGACAAATCACCCGGATGTGTCTTGCAACTTCTATCATCTAATATGTATGCATATCATTTGCATCTAATTTTTGTCCCTAGTGATGACGTGTTCATTCGAAAGACCTTGTTTTAACGTGGATGCATGTTATTTGATATAAGTGTGCAATTTCGTGAAACCAGCACCTGTTTACACTGTTTCGTTGTTTTAAGTACAATTTACATGATAGCAGGGAACATGCTGTGAATAAGTATGAAGACTGACTCCTGGGCAGTCGAATAATTGTGTTCTATTCGAGATACAGTGGTCTAATTTGATATGAAAACGTTTTGATGAAAATCATCTTGATTTCTGATTTGTAAAACAATACGACTACGAAAAAAGGTGCTAATGTTGAAATATATTACTTACAACTGTATCTGCTTGTGAGGACTGCTTCCCCTTTCGTCGACAGGCAGAGAGTGTGCCCTGGGTCGGTAGTGGGTTGATTTACTACAGTTAAATATGTATTTTTGTTGCAAATACCAGGAGATACAAGAATACGTGGGTGCTCAAAATGGAAGACAGGCAAAATCACCCGGATGTGTCTTGCAACTTCTATCATCTAATTGTATGCATATCATTTGCATCTAATTTTTGTCCCTAGTGATGACGTGTTCATTTGAAAGGCTTTGTTTTTACGTGGTTGCATGTTATTTAATATTAGTGTGCAATTTCGTGAAACCAGCACCTGTTTACACTGTTTCGTTGTTTTTTAAGTAAAATTTACATGATAGCAGGGAACATGCTGTGAATAAGCATGAAGACAGACTCCTGGGGAGTCGAATAGTTGTGTTCTATCCGAGATACAGTTGTCTAATTTGATATGAAAACGTTAAATTGATAAAATTCATTTTGATTTCTGAGCAGTAAAACAATACAACTACGAAAAAAGGTGTTAATGTTGAAATATGTCACTTACAACTGGGTTTGCTTGTGAGGAATGCTTCCCGTTTTGTCGACAGGCAGAGAGTGTTCTCTGGGTCGATAATGTGTTGATTTAACACAGTTAAATATGTATCTTGTTGCAAATACCAGGAGATACAAGAATACGTCGGTGTTCAAGATGGAAGACAGGCAAATCACTCGGATGTGTCTTGCAACTTCTATCATCTAATATGTATGCATATCATTTGTATATCATTTTTGTCCCTAGTGATGACGTGTTCATTTGAAAGGCTTTGTTTTTACGTGGTTGCATGTTATTTAATATTAGTGTGCAATTTCGTGAAACCAGCACCTGTTTACACTGTTTCGTTGATTTTTAAGTAAAGTTTACATGATAGCAGGGAACATGCTGTGAATAAGTATGAAGACTGACTCCTGGGGAGTCGAATAATTGTGTTCTATCCGAGATACAGTTGTCTAATTTGATATGAAAACGTTAAATTGATAAAATTCATTTTGATTTCTGAGCAGTAAAACAATACAACTACGAAAAAAGGTGTTAATGTTGAAATATATTACTCACAACTGGAAATTATCCGGATGTGTCTTGCAACTTATGTCATCTAATATGTATGCATATCATTTGCATCTAATATTTGTCCCTAGTGATGACGTGTTCATTTGAAAGGCTTTGTTTTTACGTGGTTGCATGTTATTTAATATTAATGTGCAATTTCGTGAAACCAGCACCTGTTTACACTGTTTCGTTGTTTTAAGTACAATTCACATGATAGCAGGGAACATGCTGTGAATAAGTATGAAGACAGACTCCTGGGGAGTCGAATAATTGTGTTCTATCCGAGATACAGTGGTCTAATTTGATATGAAAACGTTTTGATGAAAATCATCTTGATTTCTGAGTTGTAAAACTATACGACTACGAAAAAAGGTGCTAATGTTGAAATATATTACTCACAACTGGAAATTATCCGGATGTGTCTTGCAACTTATGTCATCTAATATGTATGCATATCATTTGCATCTAATATTTGTCCCTAGTGATGACGTGTTCATTTGAAAGGCTTTGTTTTTACGTGGTTGCATGTTATTTAATATTAGTGTGCAATTTCGTGAAACCAGCACCTGTTTACACTGTTTCGTTGTTTTAAGTACAATTTACATGATAGCAGGGAACATGCTGTGAATAAGTATGAAGACTGACTCCTGGGCAGTCGAATAATTGTGTTCTATCCGAGATACAGTGGTCTAATTTGATATGAAAACGTTTTGATGAAAATCATCTTGATTTCTGAATTGTAAAACAATACGACTACGAAAAAAGGTGCTAATGTTGAAATATATTACTTACAACTTAATCTTCTTGTGAGGACTGCTTCCCCTTTCGTCGACAGGCAGAGAGTGTGCCCTGGGTCGGTAGTGGGTTGATTTACTACAGTTAAATATGTATTTTTGTTGCAAATACCAGGAGATACAAGAATACGTGGGTGCTCAAAATGGAAGACAGGCAAAATCACCCGGATGTGTCTTGCAACTTCTATCATCTAATATGTATGCATATCATTTGCATATCATTTTTGTCCCTAGTGATGACGTGTTCATTTGAAAGGCTTTGTTTTTACGTGGTTGCATGTTATTTAATATTAGTGTGCAATTTCGTGAAACCAGCACCTGTTTACACTGTTTCGTTGTTTTAAGTACAATTTACATGATAGCAGGGAACATGCTGTGAATAAGTATGAAGACTGACTCCTGGGCAGTCGAATAATTGTGTTCTATCCGAGATACAGTGGTCTAATTTGATATGAAAACGTTAAATTGATAAAATTCATTTTGATTTCTGAGCAGTAAAACAATACAACTACGAAAAAATGTGTTAATGTTGAAATATGTTACTTACAACTGCGTCTGCTTGTGAGGAATGCTTCCCGTTTTGTCGACAGGCAGAGAGTGTGCTCTGGGTCGATAATGTGTTGATTTAACACAGTTAAATATGTATCTTGTTGCAAATACCAGGAGATACAAGAATACGTCGGTGTTCAAAATGGAAGACAGACAAATCACCCGGATGTGTCTTGCAACTTCTATCATCTAATATGTATGCATATCATTTGCATCTAATTTTTGTCCCTAGTGATGACGTGTTCATTCGAAATACCTTGTTTTAACGTGGATGCATGGTATTTGATATTAGTGTGCAATGTCGTGAAACCAGCACCTGTTTACACTGTTTCGTTGTTTTAAGTACAATTTACATGATAGCAGGGAACATGCTGTGAATAAGTATGAAGACTGACTCCTGGGCAGTCGAATAATTGTGTTCTATCCGAGATACAGTGGTCTAATTTTATATGAAAACGTTTTGATGAAAATCATCTTGATTTCTGAGTTGTAAAACTATACGACTACGAAAAAAGGTGCTAATGTTGAAATATATTACTCACAACTGGAAATTACCCGGATGTGTCTTGCAACTTATGTCATCTAATATGTATGCATATCATTTGCATCTAATATTTGTCCCTAGTGATGACGTGTTCATTTGAAAGGCTTTGTTTTTACGTGGTTGCATGTTATTTAATATTAGTGTGCAATTTCGTGAAACCAGCACCTGTTTACACTGTTTCGTTGTTTTAAGTACAATTCACATGATAGCAGGGAACATGCTGTGAATAAGTATGAAGACTGACTCCTGGGGAGTCGAATAATTGTGTTCTATCCGAGATATAGTTGTTTAATTTGATATGAAAACGTTAAATTAATAAAATTCATTTTGATTTCTGAGCAGTAAAACAATACAACTACGAAAAAAGGTGTTAATGTTGAAATATGTTACTTACAATTTGGTCTGCTTGTGAGGAATGCTTCCCGTTTTGTCGACAGACAGAGAGTGTGTCCTGGGTCGGTAGTGGGTTGATTTACTACAGTTAAATATGTATTTTTGTTGCAAATACCAGGAGATACAAGAATACGTGGGTGCTCAAAATGGAAGACAGGCAAAATCACCCGGATGTGTCTTGCAACTTCTATCATCTAATTGTATGCATATCATTTGCATCTAATTTTTGTCCCTAGTGATGACGTGTTCATTTGAAAGACTTTGTTTTTACGTGGTTGCATGTTATTTAATATTAGTGTGCAATTTCGTGAAACCAGCACCTGTTTACACTGTTTCGTTGTTTTTTAAGTAAAATTTACATGATAGCAGGGAACATGCTGTGAATAAGTATGACGACAGACTCCTGGGGAGTCGAATAATTGTGTTCTATCCGAGATACAGTTGTCTAATTTGATATGAAAACGTTAAATTGATAAAATTCATTTTGATTTCTGAGCAGTAAAACAATACAACTACGAAAAAAGGTGTTAATGTTGAAATATGTTACTTACAATTTGGTCTGTTTGTGAGGAATGCTTCCCGTTTTGTCGACAGACAGAGTGTGTGCTCTGGGTCGATAATGTGTTGATTTAACACAGTTAAATATGTATCTTGTTGCAAATACCAGGAGATACAAGAATACGTGGGTGTTCAAAATGGAAGACAGGCAAATCACCCGGATGTGTCTTGCAACTTCTATCATCTAATATGTATGCATATCATTTGCATCTAATTTTTGTCCTAGTGATGACGTGTTCATTCGAAAGACCTTGTTTTTACGTGGATGCATGGTATTTGAAATTAGTGTGCAATTTCGTGAAACCAGCACCTGTTTACACTGTTTCGTTGTTTTTTAAGTAAAATTTACATGATAGCAGGGAACATGCTGTGAATAAGTATGAAGACTGACTCCTGGGGAGTCGAATAATTGTGTTCTATCCGAGATACAGTTGTCTAATTTGATATGAAAACGTTAAATTGATAAAATTCATTTTGATTTCTGAGCAGTAAAACAATACAACTACGAAAAAAGGTGTTAATGTTGAAATATGTTACTTACAATTTGGTCTGCTTGTGAGGAATGCTTCCCGTTTTGTCGACAGGCAGAGAGTGTGCTCTGGGTCGATAATGTGTTGATTTAACACAGTTAAATATGTGCCTTGTTGCAAATACCAGGAGATACAAAAATACGTGGGTGTTCAAAATGGAAGACAGACAAATCACCCGGATGTGTCTTGCAACTTCTATCATCTCATATGTATGCATATCATTTGCATCTAATTTTTGTCCCTAGTGATGACGTGTTCATTCGAAACACCTTGTTTTAACGTGGATGCATGGTATTTAATATTAGTGTGCAATTTCGTGAAACCAGCACCTGTTTACACTGTTTCGTTGTTTTAAGTACAATTTACATGATAGCAGGGAACATGCTGTGAATAAGTATGAAGACTGACTCCTGGGCAGTCGAATAATTGTGTTCTATCCGAGATACAGTGGTCTAATTTGATATGAAAACGTTTTGATGAAAATCATCTTGATTTCTGAATTGTAAAACAATACGACTACGAAAAAAGGTGCTAATGTTGAAATATATTACTTACAACTTAATCTGCTTGTGAGGACTGCTTCCCCTTTCGTCGACAGGCAGAGAGTGTGCCCTGGGTCGGTAGTGGGTTGATTTACTACAGTTAAATATGTATTTTTGTTGCAAATACCAGGAGATACAAGAATACGTGGGTGCTCAAAATGGAAGACAGGCAAAATCACCCGGATGTGTCTTGCAACTTCTATCATCTAATATGTATGCATATCATTTGTATATCATTTTTGTCCCTAGTGATGACGTGTTCATTTGAAAGGCTTTGTTTTTACGTGGTTGCATGTTATTTAATATTAGTGTGCAATTTCGTGAAACCAGCACCTGTTTACACTGTTTCGTTGTTTTTTAAGTAAAATTTACATGATAGCAGGGAACATGCTGTGAATAAGTATGACGACAGACTCCTGGGGAGTCGAATAATTGTGTTCTATCCGAGATATAGTTGTTTAATTTGATATGAAAACGTTAAATTAATAAAATTCATTTTGATTTCTGAGCAGTAAAACAATACAACTACGAAAAAAGGTGTTAATGTTGAAATATGTTACTTACAACTGGGTCTGCTTGTGAGGAATGCTTCCCGTTTTGTCGACAGGCAGAGAGTGTGCTCTGAGTCGATAATATGTTGATTTACCACAGTTAAATATGTATCTTGTTGCAAATACCAGGAGATACAAGAATACGTGTGTGTTCAAAATGGAAGACAGGCAAATCACCCGGATGTGTCTTGCAACTTCTATCATCTAATATGTATGCATATCATTTGCATCTAATTTTTGTCCCTTGTGATGACGTGTTCATTCGAAAGACCTTGTTTTTACGTGGATGCATGGTATTTGATATTAGTGTGCAATTTCGTGAAACCAGCACCTGTTTACACTGCTTCGTTGTTTGTTTAAGTACAATTTACATGATAGCAGGGAACATGCTGTGAATAAGCATGAAGACCGACTCCTGGGCAGTCGCATAATTGTGTTCTATCGAGATACAGTGGTCTAATTTGATATGAAAACGTTTTGTGATGGGTTATCAGAAAACACACAGCAATACGAAGGCTGAACCAATAAAATAAAAACGTCATGGGGTATCAGAAAATGCACACCAAGATAAGGGCTGAACCAATGGAATAAAAACGTGATGTGGTGTCAGAAAATGACCAGCAATATGAGGGCTGAACCAATAAAATATACACGTGATGGGGTATCAGAAAATGCACAGCCATATGAGGGCTGAACCAATAGAATAAAAACGTCATGGGATATCAGAAAATGACCAGCAATATGAGGGCTGAACCAATAGAATAAAAACGTGATGGGGTATCAGAAAATGACCGGCAATATGAGGGCTGAACCAATAGAATAAAAACGTCATGGGATATCAGAAAATGACCAGCAATATGAGGGCTGAACCAATAGAATAAAAACCTGGTGGGGTATCAGAAAATGGACAGCCATATGAGGGCTGAACCAATAGAATAAAAACGTGATGGGTATCAGAAAATGGACAGCCATATGAGGGCTGAACCAATAGAATAGAAACGTGATGGAGTATCAGAAAATGCACAGCAATATGAGGGCTGAACCAATAGAATAAAAACCTGGTGGGGTATCAGAAAATGGACAGCCATATGAGGGCTGAACCAATAGAATAAAAACGTGATGGGTATCAGAAAATGGACAGCCATATGAGGGCTGAACCAATAGAATAAAAACGTGATGGAGTATCAGAAAATGCACAGCAATATGAGGGCTAAACCAATAGAATAAAAACGTGATGGAGTATCAGAAAATGCACAGCCATATGAGGGCTGAACCAATAGAATAAATACGTGATGGAGTATCAGAAAATGCACAGCCATATGAGGGCTAAACCAATAGAATAAAAACGTGATGGGTATCAGAAAAAGCACAGCCATATGAGGGCTAAACCAATAGAATAAAAACGTGATGGGGTATCAGAAAATGCACAGCAATATGAGGGCTAAACCAATAGAATAAAAACGTGATGGGGTATCAGAAAATGCACAGCCATATGAGGGCTAAACCAATAGAATAAAAACGTGATGGGGTATCAGAATATGCACAGCCATGTGAGGGCTGAACCAATAGAATAAAAACGTGGTGGGGTATCAGAAAAAAGCACAGCCATATGAGGGCTGCACCAATAGAATAAAAACGTGATGGGGTATCATAAAATGGACAGCAATATGAGGGCTAAACCAATAGAATAAAAACGTGATGGGGTATCAGAAAATGGACAGCAATATGAGGGCTGAACCAATAGAATAAAAACGTGATGGGGTATCAGAAAATGGACAGCCATATGAGGGCTGAACCAATAGAATAAAAACGTGATGGGGTATCAGAAAATGACCAGCAATATGAGGGCTGAACCAATAGAATAAAAACGTGATGGGATATCAGAAAATGACCAGCAATATGAGGGCTAAACCAGTAGAATAAAAACGTGATGGGATATCAGAAAATGGACAGCAATATGAGGGCTGAACCAATAGAATAAAAACGTGATGGGGTATCAAAAAATGCACAGCAATATGAGGGCTGAACCAATAGAATAAAAACGTGATGGGATATCAGAAAATGGACAGCCATATGAGGGCGGAACCAATAGAATAAAAACGTGATGGATATCAGAAAATGGACAGCCATATGAGGGCGGAACCAATAGAATAAAAATGTGATGGGGTATCAGAAAATGCACAGCCATATGAGGGCTGAACCAATAGAATAAAAACGTGATGGAGTATCAGAAAATGGACAGCCATATGAGGGCTAAACCAATAGAATAAAAACGTGATGTAGTATCAGAAAATGCACAGCCATATGAGGGCTGAACCAATAGAATAAAAACGTGATGGGGTATCAGAAAAAGCACAGCCATATAAGGGCTGAACCAATAGAATAGAAACGTGATGGGGTATCAGAAAATGACCAGCAATATGAGGGCTAAACCAGTAGAATAAAAACGTGATGGGATATCAGAAAATGGACAGCAATATGAGGGCTGAACCAATAGAATAAAAACGTGATGGGGTATCAGAAAAAGCACAGCCATATAAGGGCTGAACCAATAGAATAGAAACGTGATGGGGAATCAGAAAATGACCAGCCATATGAGGGCTAAACCAATAGAATAAAAACGTGATGGGATATCAGAAAATGCACAGCAATATGAGGGCTGAACCAGTAGAATAAAAACGTGATGGGCTATCAGAAAATGGACAGCCATCTGAGGGCTGAACCAATAGAATAAAAACGTGATGGGGTATCAGAAAATGCACAGCAATATGAGGGCTGAACCAATAGAATAAAAACGTGATGGAGTATCAGAAAATGGACAGCCATATGAGGGCTGAACCAATAGAATAAAAACGTGATGGAGTATCAGAAAATGGACAGCCATATGAGGGCTAAACCAATAGAATAAAAACGTGATGTAGTATCAGAAAATGCACAGCCATATGAGGGCTGAACCAATAGAATAAAAACGTGATGGAGTATTTGAAAATGGACAGCCATATGAGGGCTGAACCAATAGAATAAAAACGTGATGGGATATCAGAAAATGCACAGCAATATGAGGGCTGAACCAATAGAATAAAAACGTGATGGGATATCAGAAAATGACCAGCAATATGAGGGCTGAACCAATAGAATAAAAACGTGATGTGGTATCAGAAAATTGACAGCAATATGAGGGCTGAACCAATAGAAGAAAAACGTGATGCAGTATCAGAAAATGGAAAGCCATATGAGGGCTAAAGCAATAGAATAAAAACGTGATGGGATATCAGAAAATGGACAGCCATATGAGGGCTAAACCAATAGAATAAAAACGTGATGGGGTATCAGAAAATGACCAGCAATATGAGGGCTGAACCAATAGATTAGAAACGTGATGGGGTATCAAAAAATGACCAGCAATATGAGGGCTGAACCAATAGAATAGAAACGTGATGGGGTATCAGAAAATGACCAGCAATATGAGGGCTGAACCAATAGAATAAAAACGTGATGGAGTATCAGAAAATGGACAGCCATATGAGGGCTAAACCAATAGAATAAAAACGTGATGGGGTATCAGAAAATTGACAGCCATATGAGGGCTGAACCAATAGAATAAAAACGTGGTGGGATATCAGAAAATGGACAGCCATATGAGGGCGAAACCAATAGAATAAAAACGTGATGGGGTATCACAAAATGGACAGCCATATGAGGGCTGAACCAATAAAATAAAAACGTGATGGGATATCAGAAAATGCACAGCAATATGAGGGCTGAACCAATAAAATAAAAACGTGATGGAGTATCAGAAAATGGACAGCCATATGAGGGCTGAACCAATAGAATAAAAACGTGATGGGGTATCAGAAAATGGACAGCCATATGAGGGCTGAACCAATAGAATAAAAACGTGATGGGGTATCAGAAAATGGACAGCCATATGAGGGCGGAACCAATAGAATAAAAACGTGATGGAGTATCAGAAAATGGACAGCGATATGAGGGCTGAACCAATAAAATAAAAACATGATGGGATATCAGAAAATGCACAGCAATATGAGGGCTGAACCAATAAAATAAAAACGTGATGGAGTATCAGAAAATGGACAGCCATATGAGGGCTGAACCAATAGAATAAAAACGTGATGGGGTATCAGAAAATGGACAGCCATATGAGGGCTGAACCAATAGAATAAAAACGTGATGGGGTATCAGAAAATGCACAGCAATATGAGGGCTGAACCAATAGAATAAAAACGTGATGGGATATCAGAAAATGGACAGCCATATGAGGGCTAAACCAATAGTATTAAAAACGTGATGGGGTATCAGAAAATGGACAGCCATATGAGGGCTGAACCAATAGAATAGAAACGTGATGGGGTATCAGAAAATGACCAGCAATATGAGGGCTGAACCAATAGAATAAAAACGTGATGGGATATCAGAAAATGGACAGCCATCTGAGGGCGGAACCAATAGAATAAAAACCTGATGGGGTATCAGAAAATGGACAGCCATATGAGGACTAAACCAATAGAATAAAAACGTGATGGGTATCAGAAAATGGACAGCCATATGAGGGCTGAACCAATGGAATAAAAACGTGATGGGGTATCAGAAAATGCACAGCAATATGAGGGCTGAACCAATAGAATAAAAACGTGATGTAGTATCAGAAAATGCACAGCCATATGAGGGCTGAACCAATAGAATAAAAACGTGATGGGATATCAGAAAATGCACAGCAATATGAGGGCTGAACCAATAGAATAAAAACGTGATGGGATATCAGAAAATGACCAGCAATATGAGGGCTGAACCAATAGAATAAAAACGTGATGTGGTATCAGAAAATTGACAGCAATATGAGGGCTGAACCAATAGAAGAAAAACGTGATGCAGTATCAGAAAATGGAAAGCCATATGAGGGCTAAAGCAATAGAATAAAAACTTGATGGGATATCAGAAAATGGACAGCCATATGAGGGCTAAACCAATAGAATAAAAACGTGATGGGGTATCAGAAAATGACCAGCAATATGAGGGCTGAACCAATAGAATAGAAACGTGATGGGGTATCAAAAAATGACCAGCAATATGAGGGCTGAACCAATAGAATAGAAACGTGATGGGGTATCAGAAAATGACCAGCAATATGAGGGCTGAACCAATAGAATAAAAACGTGATGGAGTATCAGAAAATGGACAGCCATATGAGGGCTAAACCAATAGAATAAAAACGTGATGGGGTATCAGAAAATTGACAGCCATATGAGGGCTGAACCAATAGAATAAAAACGTGGTGGGATATCAGAAAATGGACAGCCATATGAGGGCGGAACCAATAGAATAAAAACGTGATGGGGTTTCACAAAATGGACAGCCATATGAGGGCTGAACCAATAAAATAAAAACGTGATGGGATATCAGAAAATGCACAGCAATATGAGGGCTGAACCAATAAAATAAAAACGTGATGGAGTATCAGAAAATGGACAGCCATATGAGGGCTGAACCAATAGAATAAAAACGTGATGGGGTATCAGAAAATGGACAGCCATATGAGGGCTGAACCAATAGAATAAAAACGTGATGGGGTATCAGAATATGCACAGCAATATGAGGGCTGAACCGATAGAATAAAAACGTGATGGGGTATCAGAAAATGGACAGCCATATGAGGGCTGAACCAATAGAATAGAAACGTGATGGGGTATCAGAAAATGAGCAGCAATATGAGGGCTGAACCAATAGAATAAAAACGTGATGGAGTATCAGAAAATGGACAGCCATATGAGGGCTAAACCAATAGAATAAAAACGTGATGGGGTATCAGAAAATGGACAGCCATATGAGGGCTGAACCAATAGAATAAAAACGTGATGGGATATCAGAAAATGATCAGCCACATGAAAGCGGAACCAATAGAATAAAAACGTGATGGGGTATCAGAAAATGGACAGCCATCTTAGGGCGGAACCAATAGAATAAAAACGTGATGGGTATCAGAAATTGGACAGCCATATGAGGGCTGAACCAATAAAATAAAAACGTGGTGGGATATCAGAAAATGCACAGCAATATGAGGGCTGAACCAATAAAATAAAAACGTGATGGGGTATCAGAAAATGGACAGCCATATGAGGGCTGAACCAATAGAATAAAAACGTGATGGGATATCAGAAAATGGACAGCCATATGAGGGCGGAACCAATAGAATAAAAACGTGATGGGGTATCAGAAAATGGACAGCCATATGAGGGCTAAACCAATAGAATAAAAACGTGATGGAGTATCAGAAAATGGACAGCCATATGAGGGCTGAACCAATAAAATAAAAACATGATGGGATATCAGAAAATGCACAGCAATATGAGGGCTGAACCAATAAAATAAAAACGTGATGGAGTATCAGAAAATGGACAGCCATATGAGGGCTGAACCAATAGAATAAAAACGTGATGGGGTATCAGAAAATGGACAGCCATATGAGGGCTGAACCAATAGAATAAAAACGTGATGGGGTATCAGAAAATGCACAGCAATATGAGGGCTGAACCAATAGAATAAAAACGTGATGGGATATCAGAAAATGGACAGCCATCTGAGGGCGGAACCAATAGAATAAAAACCTGATGGGGTATCAGAAAATGGACAGCCATATGAGGACTAAACCAATAGAATAAAAACGTGATGGGTATCAGAAAATGGACAGCCATATGAGGGCTGAACCAATGGAATAAAAACGTGATGGGGTATCAGAAAATGCACAGCAATATGAGGGCTGAACCAATAAAATAAAAACGTGATGGAGTATCAGAAAATGCACAGCAATATGAGGGCTAAACCAATAGAATAAAAACGTGATGGAGTATCAGAAAATGCACAGCCATATGAGGGCTAAACCAATAGAATAAAAACCTGATGGAGTATCAGAAAATGCACAGCAATATGAGGGCTGAACCAATAGAATAACAACGTGATGGGATATCAGAAAATGGACAGCCATATGAGGGCTAAACCAATAGAATAAAAACGTGATGGGGTATCAGAAAATGACCAGCAATATGAGGGCTGAACCAATAGAATAAAAACGTGATGGGATATCAGAAAATGGACAGCAATATGAGGGCTGAACCAATAGAATAAAAACGTGATGGGGTATCAGAAAATGCACAGCAATATGAGCGCTGAACCAAAAGAATAAAAACCTGGTGGGGTATCAGAAAATGCAAACAAATTCAAAAGACAAAAGAAATATAGTGCATTAATGGGTGACTAAAATGCTGAAGATTTGACCACTTATTTGCTTCTGACATTTTCTGGTTTATAATGTGCTACCTTCCAAAAATGGGTTCAATGTATGGATGTTTTCTTCAGTAATCAAATTAGTAACCTTGGGGGTAGACTTTTAGATTGATTACATCCGAAGTTCTTAAAGTTGCTATGGAAATGCCCCACTTGAGTGCTGTGATGTTCATATGTTGAAAGAATCAATTATCTAGAAAAGGGGTGGATATTCATCTCCAGTTGGTGCAATATAGCCACTACTACCCATAACACATTTTTGACACCATAAAAGCAGTGATACAAGGTGGGTGTGACTACACTCTGGGTCCATTCAATCGCATTACTACAATAACATGGCCACACAACTTCCCAGTGACAGTTTATTACATATTGTGTCCCTGTATGAATATGTAATTGTCGACATTGGTGGTGAGAGCATTGATGAATTATCCTTGACTCCTTTGAAATCTTTTGTAACAGAATGTAAGAAAAACGCAATCACTAAAATCTGGGTTAGGCAGAAATCATCAGTTTGTCGTAGGACATAAACATGTGGTGGGTATATGTAGCGGAGTAGTATGCAGACATTGCCGACGAAGGAAAAAATAGGTAGTAACAGCTTGATGGCAATTGCAATGGGCACTCTACCCACCAGTTACTTGAAATCATAGTTTGTGAAGATAATTTTATGAGTTACAGATGAGATGTAGTGGAAACTCAAGTAATGCATTGACTCACTGTTAGGTGCCATGGAATCATCCAGGCATTGACAATTAGTGGTGAACTCACTGTTTGAATCAGACTACTGAAGACGAATTGAAGCATTTTGTCATGTGTTTAAGGATTGAGATACCTCTTGCAACCAAACCTGGCATAAACCACATGTGCAATGCCATTTTTGTCATCGTCTGGGCTCCCTCTTACCGTAATCCAAACAAAAATCCTAATAATCATAATCTTTAGTTTCAATATCACAACTTTAACAATTGTGTTTGGCGGAGAATAAGGCCATGCTGTTGCCTTGCATAGGCAACTTTCCCAACAAACGGTTCATCCATTAGCAAATATTGTGAGATCATTGTCTGTGTCAGCATTCTTTATTTTATGTTTTGTCATATTACCTCAAATAGTGTGCATGGAATCATGGGAAGAAACGGGGTGCATTGCCGTGTGATAACTGTCATAAAAGTGATTGACAGGTCATACTTGCTTTCAACTCTGGAAGGACAGTTGGAATCTACCAGGTGTGCTTATGATTTACACAACAAAGGGTGTTTACAACTTTGAAAGGACAATTGGAATCTACCATGTGTGCTGTTATTTGAAAAACAAAAGATGTTTATGATCTACTGAGTTGCCTACGTGACACAGCTGCTAGCAAGATTACATTCTGATTGGTTCATGTGGAAACCCAGGTGGTGTCAATCTGGGCCATTTATTCCTAAAATTGGACAAACTGAGGACAGTTGGGGGTCCATCTTTTCTACTGTGTATCCTGTGTGTAACTACTGCGATATTGTTTTTTTCTGTGTTTTATTTCTTGTTATTATTTTGAGAGGTATTAAAGCAAGGAGTTTTAAATCGATATTTTGGTGTATGTGTAATTTCATTTCCAATACTATTGTCTTGTATACCCCATAGTAGCAGTGAATCAACCCCCTGTCCAGTGTGAGTTTTATGGACGCCCTCTCATTAGCGATAAGCGGCCTTACACAGTGACACTGTGACAGATTCTGTGAATAACCTTTTTCCAAACAATACAGCTTATGTCAATCTGATAAATATGTATTTAATAAGATTTGAAACTGGAATGCAGATGAGGTCAATATGAAAGAACCTGTACCAAAAGTTCTTCCTTGCCATCACAACAAAATAGGGGGTGAATATTAGGAGTGCAGAAACAATTAGTTGAATAAGCTTTTTTACTGAGAATACAACTTAATGTTGTTGTATCAAATGTTCGTCACTTGTAATGTGGATTGTAATCACATACTGTACACCTCAGATTCGTGTGAGTGGTCATATAAAAACCATTCCTATATTTATTTTTATTATTTTAAAAGAACGTTTTATTCAATATATAATTGAGATATAGATCCGTCTGAAAAATCTTTGGTCGGTGCTGATTCATAATAGTAACGATTTTTGTGCTAACAAAATTGTAGAATGGGCCCTCTAGAATATCCCTACTTTACTGGGGCGTTTTTGTGGAGTAACAATTAATTAAAATCTTGTTTATAACATTTTGTTCCGGTTTAACGAGTTCATATTTCTCATTCTAATTATTTATTCTCCTGTTACGGATGTTAATCTCGGCATCCCCACCTATGTCAGTCTTGATACAAATGTTATGAATCTAGAGCAGATTTGAAAGTTACGACTTGTGAGTTAATAGCACGCGTGGTTTTATCAGCTGACTGTAGTTGTGTGTTCTGTAAAAATATAACTTTAATTAAATATATGATTGAAAAATTACTTTTTTACAGAATTGTGTATAATAATGTAATAAGAGTAGATGAAGCAACGTTGTACAGAGACATACAACCCGATGCGAAGGATTTTTTAAACTTGTATACAATTATGGTATCACTTGGCAAAATCGGCATCTATTGTTGTTGACACCGTGTATTGATGTAGCCTGACGTTTTTGCACAGGAGTCTTACATTTTTGTCAATGAAGTTTAAACGTGTCCGAACAAGATGTACGGTCATGATGTAATCAATACATAATTTGTATAGCATAATAGCTTTGTAATATTACCATATATTCTTCGTGTGTTTATGTACCAAACTACGTAGTTCGCGTAAAAGATTGATTGGATTATGAATTTTCCACGTCACGACTTTCCAAAACGTGTTTTGGTCGAAGACTTGAACAGATCAAAATTGTGATATTGTCACTAGTACGTATATAACTGATACTTTAATACTGCTTCAGATAATATAGTATGAAAAAAATGATTTCACTTTAATTCGCAATACCCGTTTTAGTAGAACTTTTCCCGTAATTGATGCAAGGAATTAAGTTAAACATTCATGAACAAGTTTGAATACTTGACCATGTTTCCCGAAAGTATATGGTCTCATGAACTTAAAGGTGTTTTCTGCTGCCAATCATTGGTCACCATGAAGTAACCCTGGGCAACGTTAATCGAATTGACCTAAATTTGGGAATGTCCAATTTCATTGGTGAAAAAAACGATTCCTGTACAGTAAACCTAATGTTTAGAGTCTTACACACGTCAATGCGCAACAATAACAGTGTTTGTATTCATCTTTTGTAAAGATACACGAGTTCTGACATTTCAATCAATGCATGCATTCAGATCAATATTCATTCTATTCATGTGTAACCATATGACGATTTCATAAATAGCATAACCTCGTTACACTAGCTAACTAAATGACGACACGTGAAAATAACATAAGCTAAACTTTGAGACAATCCCGAACAACCAAATTTACATATGTTACACATATCTTACGCTATTAAGGATAGTCTAAACAATTAGTTTAAGTACAGTATCATGGGAGCTTCCGGCTTTTGTGTTCAGCGGTGATGATTGTCAGGTGGTGAAAATTCCCCGATGTTATCTCCCAAGAATAGACTCTTTTTCCGTTCACTGTGAGATCTCGCGTCATGCGTAGAATCGAGCGTGAAAACAAGACAAACATAACATTTTTGGCGTACCTTCTCTCTTAATAATGTGCTATACACATTTGATGGTGGTCACTTTTGTTGAAGTAAGAGTATCCCAGCATTAAAAAAAAGGTTCAAAATCAAATTATTTGATTTTTTGACAATTATCCCCTTCCACCGCCATGTAACAGGAAAAATTATATGGTTTTGTGGGGTTTTTTTCTGTAATCGTCTGGGGATATACTTACTCAACAAACTCTTTTTCATATCTTCACTATTTCTGATTGTTGTTTTATTTAGTACCCCCACTTTGTAGTCACCTGCGCATGCGTCAGATGGCCATAGCGTGTCATTGTTTACAAACAAGCATCTACCCATGAGCCTTTGCGTTTTAGCGTGTGTTGTTATCGTCGCTTGGGACTCAATTCCCGCGCGTGCCCAGGTGGCGACCCTCCCTCTTTAATTTTTAGTGTTAAATCATAATAAATTCGTTCGTTTTGCATGATCGGCCTCGGACATTAATGAATATGCAAATGTTTAGTTACAAAAATAATTTCTCAATTTTCAAAGTAAACGTGGCTCAATATTCTAAATAATTAAATTCTTCTAAAAAAAAACAGGAATATATAGTTTAGTTTATATACAATTCACAAGTAACATGTACTCGTGATGTTTATTTCAGATTTTTAACTTTGTTTTTAATTTACTATACAAGAAATTACAGCACGCTAACCGACACAACACACAGCGAAAATTTACGAAAGTTAACGTTATTTTTATCAAATTTTTATTCAACACTAGTATTTCATGTGCAACATAGCACATGACAATTCTGGCCCGTATTAAAATCGTGAATTCGTAGAACGTATATGAATTTGTATATGTTTCGCATTGGGCTGGGAAACAAAAGCTACTGTAATATATTTGAAATGGTAGTAGATAATAGGCTGATGTAGCTTATAGCTTTAGGGCATCCGTTCAGGAACTTATTGGTGAATTGTATACTATCAAATAACGTTTTAAACAGTTTTGCAAACAGTTTTTTACCAACTATGCTCTGTAAGCCTACTCGCCATTTCCAAAATGGCCGCCAATCGGCTATAATGGCTCGAGTCACAAAACTTATTGCGAGTATCTCACGATGTTTGATGGTTTTGAAAGATAAGTCGTTGCATACGGGAAGGGACAGAATGGCCGCCAATCAGCGATAGCGGATCGAATCATGGAACAAATAACGCGCCTCTGCCACATGAAATGCATTGTCATCATGCAAACTGTCGTCGGAATCAGGCCAATCATCTCGGCTGTGGATACGTCCAAGCAAAAGAAGGACCGCTTTTGAATGGACATATTTATTTGCTCTTTTTACGTAGCTAGGGTGTTCTACATAGTAAAATCATCAATTAGCTCCATTTGGTGACTCATTAAATGTCATAGATAAGTAGTTCCGATCATATATAAGGGGTAGTCTGGGTCTAAATTATGGCACTAATAAAATTGTCCTAACTCGAACTCTACACCCTACAATAATTCTACCACGGAGGTAATTTCGCATAAAAATTGTAAGTGCTTGCATACGTTGTGTCTTTGTTTAATTCAACCTAATATACCTATCCTATGCACGGGGCTTCTGTGTTGGTGTCACTGCCTTTATATTGAACATTCTTCGTAAGAGAAACACTTGGAAGACCGAGGCGGAGACGATTACGATGCATTGGGCTATCGACCACTTCTGTATGTACGAATGATTACTGTTGGCAAGATGCCAATCTCTTATTGCTCTTCTCCTTCCCGTTCCTTGTAGGAAAGAAATGGAATCCATATGGTCGGCAATATAGTCAAGTTTATCAATCATCGCCTCCTGTGGATAGGAAAGTGGTATAACAAAAATGGAAGCAGACAGCAACAAGAGTAACACGAGTTAACAATTCTCTAAAGACTACTACACAAGTTACTTTACCACATTTGAAAGCATAGATATAGAGGAATACGTTAGTGCATAAGCTATATCAATGTTATCTAAGTGGCTGCACATGGAGGCCATTTTCGGTGTTTTGCTTTTTTGACTATCACACCATTTTAACATTTCCATTCACTCAAAAAGAGACATGTGAACTGCACTGGACGTTATTAACACAGTCGGCTGGAATATTGTGTATCGTTTTTTTTCTTTAATTGCTTTTGTATTTTACCACAGAGGAACTGTGTTTTTACCTACAAAAAATTAACTACAGACATGATACCGACAACGGAAATTGGCTATCGAGTAATCCCTTAGACAAACAATGATACACTGTATGCACTACTTTCAGACAATGTATAAGTTGTTATAGTACTAGTATCATGATTAGTAACTTTTATAATCACAAATTAATTTTTAACATGTTTTACCCCCGTTGTTACCGTGAGTGATTATAAAAAAAAAACGACATTTATTTTAGATTATCACGTTTGTGGAACAAAATGTGATCTCGTCGTAGATGGCCCTTGAATTATAGTAAATGTACCCCAAGTTACGGTTGCCCACGTTTCGTTACGTACAATATGTTGTATTGTTATATGCATTGTCGTCATACGATATGACGTCATAATTTGCAGTGCAACTCCTTTAGTACATACCGTTACATTTTCCATAGCCGAGGCCACAACTTCACCTTCAATTGCGTTAACTTCCGCGATGATCTGTTCACGCTGCATTTCCATGTATTTCTTCCACTCCCCGCGTTGGACTATTGTGAGTTCCAAGTACAGTTGTTTAGATGTAAACTTGCTGAATCCATTGTCAAAACACAAAGTATATACACCTATAACCACATAAAAATGGCGTTAGTGTGTGTGACATTGGTACAATGTATTCGGTCTCAACAATGGCGATACAGTTTAAAACGATCCTAAACATTCAAAATACTATTAAACACACCGTTTCTAGGAATCACCCCCCCCCCCCCGCGCGGCGCTAGCGACGAAACATATACATGACGTAGGAACATCGTCCGACATTGTTCTGATCGGTCGTCTTGCGTTAATAAAAAATACTGCTTTCTTTAAATATGCTATATTCTAAATTACAAACGACTAAGCAACCAACAAGAGTTCTCTAGTGTGAACGAAAATGTTCGAATATCCGTCGTATCACAAAGTCGTTTTCGTCGCTGGGAGCGCGACTTATTGGACTTAAGGTAGAAGCCTTCGCTGGTTCCCGGCGTCCTTTGTGAGTGGCCAGTAGGACGCAGGTAACTAGTAATCGCCATATTGTTCCATTTGGGCCTGTTTCACGGCCGGAAGGAACGCGACTGAGTGACGTAATTTGAAAACATTCCAAGTTCCGTTCTGCGTAAACGTGTCTGTAATACTACAATAAAGCCATGCTCATACATACTGCCTGCTTAGATTCATATATTTGAGATGTTTCTGACATTCCTCGCTGTTTCTGTGAAAATTTATAACAAAAGAAACAGTTTTTTATTCGCCCAACTTTCGAAAGTAAAAGGAAACCCCCTGCCTTAGAGCCACGAGCGTAAGCGCTGACGTCAGGTAACCAAGGGAAATAGAACAAGCAATGAGAAAGTGATGGACCAATCGGAATGCCGGATTCGTTACTAGTTACCGGCCTCTTGTGGTTTGGTACGCCATGACACTTGAGGCGGGAACCAGCCAAGGTAGAAGCCTAGCCATAATTATTGACAAAATTGGTCATAAATCGCAAGATAGTGTTCATTAGTTTATTTATGAACAATCATGAAGCTAATGTCTCATAGAACACAATGTTAAAGAAAATTGCATTTTTTGATACTTTTTAAAACCTAGATTTTTTAAATAATTCAGAACAACAAAAAGTACTTCATCATTAACAATATATGATTTTTTTCAGCCTATGTCACCAGGCTAGATTTTGAGATATTGCATAATATCTCTGCCATAGGAACCTATGGTAAAAGTGTTATACATGTAATAGTGTCAAAATGGCGACTTTCCACTAAAATACGTTGTTTCAGAGGCCCCGTGTACATGTCCGTATATTGCCTTGGAATGCAATTTATTGCAAAATGAATAAATTCTGGGTTTTTAATTTATGAGTAGGCTTCTATCTTAAAGTACTTGTCTGACGAGTGAAAATACTGGAGATACGATAATATGTACGGTGATATACAGCTTATTGTTTTGGGTAACTAGTTAGATTCATAAGATGATTAGACTTTGAAAGTGTCCATCCAAAAAAGAAAAACAATTTTTGTTACCATCTTATGTTATGAAATTATTTCAGATTTGTTTAGAAAAAGTATATGGATTCACATGCCCGCGAATTACAATCACGGCCTTAAATGCCATTAAACGAAGTTTTACTCAGGTTGTTTTCTAGTTGTTGTTTTTTAAGACATAGTAGTTTGCATACCTTTCCTCATTATCATGGTTTTGTATGACCCGTCCTCCTCGTCTGGTATCTCCTTCAAAATCGCACCATTGGGTGCTTTTAAAATAAAGTCAATATCATAATTTCTCCCGGCTGAAGACAATACCTGAAAAGTTGATGAAATTAAAGTAGTATACTCCACCGTGCTGCATGTATTTAGTTCGGCGACCAATGTGATATCTAAAATGGGTAGTAGTCGTTTCGCTGGGAAGGGGAAAAATGTTGATGACTACATGTTCATGCAGCATTTTTGTCACTTGTTTGGCGAATATGCGATAATTGCGTTTGATAGTTAAAGTTATAGTTTCCATGGCAACCACAGATGTGTGTGTTTTTTTCGCAGATTTTGTTGTAGCGTATTATCATAAATCATGACCCGTTACTAATCGCATATACACGGTATCACGACCATATGGCTGCCTTCTCTGCGTATAACATCGATATCATAATAACAAGTTTAGATGAGATTAAAGTTGGTATATTAACAAGCAGTAACTTGAAATGTCAGTTGATACAAAATAAAACCTCAAATTTGTCAGTATGTACTAGTATATATATATTTTTTTAAATGAAGACATATTCCATATTTTTTCCAAAAACGTTGACCAAGGCCTGTAGCGAATACGAAATTATATCAGTTAAACTCAAGAAATTACAGAAAAAAATTTTGGCGGGAAGAATAACGACTTCACAAAATAAAATGTCGCCAAAGCGATCCACAGGTATTCTTTTGGCTGAGTTGTATTTTATTTATACGAGTCAACAACATACCTCATATTCGATGTTTAACGTAGCTCCTGTCGATATATATTGGTGAAAACATTCTTCCGTTCTGGCCCGTATTAAAACCGTGAATTCGTAGCTAACATATGGGCGACTACCGCTCTTCATTAGTGGGTCTCCCTCCTCCAGTTGCGCCAGTACCGAGAAAACTACCACATTGAGGAGAATGTAAGACAGCAGCGCTGAACTCATAGCTGAAAATTAAATACAGTAGTCTGAGGTAGGCGTCACAAATTTTCCATGTTATGCAAAAAAATGTGATTATAAGTTCATCTACGCTAAATGATAACAAGTATACTGTGTGAAGCAAAGAGCGCTCTAAAATATAAACGTAGACGCGACCATTCCAGAAAGGGGTGGACACACTGGTGTAAATTCAGATGTTTATAGACGCATTCAAATTTAAACAAAAGACGTGTCTGTGATGTAAACTGGCGTACTAATAAATGGGTGACATGGTGTGCGCGACGTTTCTGTGATGGTTTGAAAACAAAAAATGTGATCAATACATATAAACGGTGTCATGTATACCCCATGCCATGCCTGTATTGCCGAATAGTCGAACACGAACCCATCATAATGGTGTCTATTGTTACACGTGTCACCAGGCAGGTCGGCTATCTCAAAACTACAAAGACTTTATGTATGTATTGTTATCGTTTTGATCTTTGCCAATTCATTCGTTGTATTGTGTGTACTAGTATTACAAATCTAAATCGCGTCAGGAATATATTACCATTTTTTGGCCGCGTGTTAAATTTTATCCGACTTTGCAGTATAAAATGATATTATTTCAAGTTTCTTTCATTCAATGATATTATTTATTATCATAATTTCTGTAACTGACATTTTTGACATAATTCTTTATTTTTTCATTCATCATTATTGTTGACAGCATATGTATTGACCTGTTGTTTTTATCGATTATGCAGTTATGTAAAAAAATGATGTTATTAATTGGCCAACCGGTACTTAAAATACAATTTTCCTGTTACTCGCGTTTTCTATCGAGAAAACGCTTCGATGACGTCAGAATGACGTGGGCGGATGAAGGTAATTGTCTGTTGTCGTTTCTCGTTTAGAAAGTGCTAAATCTCTCAAAAACAATTTTAATGACGGACGATTTTTACCGAGGTAAAATGTACATATTTTATTGGAGGCGCATGCGCGTGCGCCCAGTCAGATTTGGAGTAACATGTGACTACAGGTCATAAACAAAATAAGTATTGCCAGAGAGGGCGCACTTAAATACCATCTTCCAAGGTGAAGTGATGAGGCGATGGCCGAATCAATGAACCTTGGCTGGCGAAGATGGTCCCATGGCCGCGGTCTGCAACTCTTTCAGTATTTTTTACTTTGGTTATGAACTCATGATAATAAATATGTTGTCGACATCTTAAATGAACACACGGTAGCAAAACCCATAATGGTGCAAAAATTACATTTTATTTTTAAAACGTGCTATAACTATTGCACGTGCAATAAGTTTTTATTTTTTTCCGCCAAAATGTTGGCAAAAGTGAAGCAGACAGCCAAAATATGATAATGACAATTTATTTTTATCAACAGATAGAGAGTTATGATCAACATATTTTATTAGCAAACCAAGCAGCTTCTGTTTCGTGAAATACTATGCCATTTTTTATCGCCTAAGACAAATCAAGTGGGTGTAGCAGAGTTTCCGAAAATAACTAACTCCGTGATTTACGGCTCTATAAACTGTGTTGTTGTGACTGTTACTTTGCATATGCAAATTACTTGAATCTGGAGAAGGTTTTATGTGCCATCTTCTAAAAATTCTCGGAATGCAGGAAGACAAAATGTCATTGTTGTTGATTTTTAAAACCAATGGTATTCATGTTCGCACAAATAATATCGCAGGGAGCACACTAATTTATAAATTCATTGTTCTGCTTTGGGGTTTGATCTAATAATGTCAATTCATGTTTAAAACAACTTATACAAGTCTCTTCCACTGGGAAACATGTAGCTTTGATTTACAATCATGTTCATGTTAATTCACTACGTTCATGTAAGCGCATGTTTAATACAGAATAATTATAATAGTCACATTCTTCCAGTCAACTATAAATACCAAGATTATTTTTTTGTGTTTCGCGGATTCATTTGTTCGTTCACAATAACAAAATATAAACTGACATCAAAAAATAAAATATAATCTCCTTGAAACTGTCATGGTAGCACACTCCCCAGGGTATGCTCGTGAGCGGTCGTTTTGATGGGACAACAGTGTTAGAAGCTTTGACCAAATTATGTTCTCGTTTCTTCGGCAATGTGCCACTCTCTTCAAAAAATAGGGGTGTGTGTATTTCTCCACACACACTTTTAGTTCATACGTCCCTCCCCGATTCAACCTACTCACACCTGCATAAATATGGTTTCACCTTTAATATTTGCATTTGGGCATATGGTTAGATTCCGTTATGTGGTATGATACAACAAATGTTCCATATGGTCACATGACTTACATTGTTTGGCCGATATCATTTTGTGATTGTCGAGTTAAAATCAATTCATACTTTTAGCTGCACCTTGTACGATTATGAAGTAAGTCAAAAAAATACCACTGAGGGCGCTATACACACATATTTGTCAATATATGAGCAATGGTATACATATAAATAAAATCATGCTGTTTAAATATAAATATATCTAAATGTAGACTATTTGTGTGACGTTGTGTCATGTGACATTGACTTTAATGTCTCCAATGATATGTTGTTACACGCCGTGACCTAAATTCTTAATTATGCAAAAATAAAACACATCTGATTGCAGAGCAGGCATCCGTGTAATTATGTACATTGTATGTATGCATGCATGGTACTTAGTACTGGGTGGCTGACGGGAAAACTATCAGACATTGGTAATATTTGTGAAATAGCTCTAGCTGATCCACTTTTTTATGCAATACACGGCAGTAATAACCAATGATTTCGGTCTGTCTCGGGCTACACTGCCGGCAACTCGACAGTGACGCACCAAAATACCGTATCTTTTTTTTTTTTTGAAGCTCATTATATACGCAATTTAATTTCCCTGTAATGGACTGAATTAAAGCCCGAATGTTAGCCTTGGGATATGAAGTATGTTATGGATGAAACAATCCAGCGGCCAGGTTTAGCTAAAGTGTTGGTAGAGGAATCTGTCTCCTTTTTTGTTCGGGGATCAAGTAATACTTGACCGCTGGTGGCAGGCTTGCGATTTTTAACGCACGCATGTCTTTTGTAAGACACGCTACAAGTGAGGTCTGTTAACTCAAGGGGTTGACCCTGACCTATCTGTCAATAGTGAGGAATTCCATAAAATCCAGATCCACATCTCTTCTGAAATCCAACCGCTTGGATCCTGATTGAAGAGCGACCCCTGATTAAAAACTTGGTAATTGTTAAAAACATTTTGTTTCCAACAAGATCCAGATCTCAACCAACCTTTTACCGATTGGTGCCCATTATGATTTTATGCAAATCCATCTATAGGTATAGGTATTTAATCAGTCCCGAAATTACTGTTTCCCTCGCAACCAAATCCACTTCTCTGACAAAAGATAATCAATTGGTGCCAAGAATCAATCGATAAGCTTTTGAGGTACACATGAAAAATCATTACCGAAATTGTTGTTGCCATGGCACCCGCAGCCACATCTCCAGTAACAACTAACGGCTGGGTCATTGCATTAAGAGCAACCTCATGATAATATCATGATACTCTGTGCATAATTATCAAATTTGATGTTTCCATGGCAACCATATCTAACAATTTCATGAGAACCCATCCATTTTTAGTTACATATGAAAACTCATTTTCAAAATTAATGTTTCCATGGCAACCAGATGTACACAAATGTAACCAATTATTTCATATCGAAATCAACTTCTCTCTCGTTTTTGAGTTATAAATTACAAAAAAGTTACAAAAGTTTATAAGTTACCAAAAAGATGCTTTTACCACAGAAACTGCGTCCACAACTATACCGAAATCTAGTTGATTGCTCCTCATGTTTATGGCACTCCTTCCTGGTAATTTCGTGGGGATCAATCAATAATCTAATTATGTTATTTAATTGTTTTAGCAACAGCATACAACAAAACTACATGTTAAAAGTATATTGGAAAACGTCTGAAATTTGCAAGTGGTGATGAAAAAGCATATTATCTTCAACCTCCGACACATTTAGTGCACCTCTTTTGTTCATGTAGAATGTTTAGTCTTTCATGTTCTAATTCAATTTCCAATTTATGGCAGCTAAGTTTGACATTAATTTAACATCTTTCCTTTCTTTCAGTTACTATGTCTCATTATTAATATCAATATACCTTGGGGGTAATAAAATGGATGATTTCCTGAGAAAAAAATTAATATCAATGTTATAAATTTCTGTTATTTTTTAAAATGACTCCTGAATCTTTTTCTTTTTTGTTTATTTTAACATAATCAATACAAACTGTACACCCCCCCCCCTACACACACACAAATACACAGAATGAGCTTCATTACACATAAGAAAAATTACACGTCAAAATAGAAAAAAAAATAGAAAAATACCATGTTTCAAGTTGTCAATACGATAAAAAAAATACTGCTAGAACTTTGGTACTAGTTGCTCATTGTGTAAAGTGTGCCCTATATATTTTTGAACACAATTAGCATATCCTCTTGTAACGATGTGTGTACTTTCGACCTGTAAATCTTTATAGTTTTCAGTATTTCCCAAATTCTGAGATTGCGTAGTATGTATTACTTATACGACCAATGTTATAAAATTACCATTGAATGTTGGTTATCATTAATGGTCTTCAAATTTCAAGGCTTACAATCAATTGCACTTTATTGTTAAAAGGTGGCGGCTGTCGCGCCGCATCGTGTTCGATATAGAACTCATAGCGACGTACACAGCGCGTGTAAAATACATTGTTTGTTTACATGAAATTGGTACACGCGCTGCGCTACGACCGCCGCCCTTTAATACTAAGTAGATGATGACGAAAGCCGAGATGGAACTTTCCAGTGTCAGTTGTGTAGCTGAAAGTACGAACCTAGTGTTCGATACTAATAGTTGTGCGTACAAAGATTATAACTGCTTCCTTTTAAACTGTCGGTAAGTTTATATATATATATATAGGAAGGTAGTCAATTATTCCAGGTGAGAGTGCTCGATACTAAACGATGAGTTTGTAGAGCAGATTTACATACGTGGACAGAGAAATTAAGACACGACTACATGAGTAAAGTTCACTCTACAGTACTGTTTCGTAAGGTACATGGAGTACCTCACTCATATATATATATATATACAGGCATCTGTTCAGCATGCTTCTGTTTTCAGATACAGCAATGTAATTTGTTGCCCGGTGTCATGACATCGCCCGTTCATGTCCGGCTGGGCGAGGCCACGCACAGAAAAACTAAAATATCGATGCGTTATTTTCTCCTCCTTCATCATGTTGGGTGCATGTACTTTGCAACGAGAAACACGATCTGGGAATGCAAGCCTGTCGAGGAATTCGGTAACTTGTAAAGCCAAGAGCGAATATACTCATCCACCTCTCTACTACGTTATTACGGTTGCAACTTGATCCGTGCACTATAATAATGCCTCTGTATATATAGAACTCGGTGTGCTGCCCGAACGTGTATCGATCGCGTCGACCAGATTGACCGTGTGAGGAACCTCCAGAGCCACGTTTGCCGGTGCAGGAGGCAACAAAACTATCGAACGTATTCCCCGTTCACGATTTCCCCTTCACTGACAACAGAGTTCACGATGAATCCGCCGACGAGTGTCACAGTTATTGTATTTCTCCTAATTGGTGTAATTGCGGCAGTTTCTTTAGAAGGGGTGCCTCCGCGGTCGGATTCAAGTCCGGGATATCATAGATCAACGTTTCTTGTGAGTATTTCTAGTTTTATCTCCCTTATATTATGTACTCTAGTGCAAATTTCATTTCAGTTCCGGCTTATAATGATAAAATGCCTACAAGGGGTAGACTACGACTTTTTAATGATGTTTATATTGTGGCATTCCCGTAGGTGAAGGGTGCGCGGTCCGCCGTTCCTGCACAGTGCTCAATCACTACCTTATACAAACGATCACAATGAATTAGTGGTTTGAAAATAAATAATATCACAATAATAATAAATACTTTTTTTCTAAATTATATAACAAATATTATAAGCTGTAAAAAGAACTTCGTGGTTTAATATAATTGAGAAACCCACAAATTCGAAAAGTTGATCACGGTGTAACCAGCACAACGTGGTACACTGCAAGTGACCAGCTCTGAAAAGCCCCGAATATACCCCCGATTTATCGTACACGTGGGAAAATGCAGTAACGCGGCATTACGACCAAGCAGACAAGCATCAGTAAACATGTCAGGTAAAGCTGTCATCGATGCTGGTGTCTGCCCACCAACGACATTGTACGTGTTAAAACAACATATATATTACTTATGCATGAACACGACAGTTTAATTTTCCACGAGCAGAGAGACTCGAGTCAGTCAACGCCATTGAGCTAAGTCCAAATACACCGGGAGTACTGAACAGCTAAGCGAACACAAATGGTTTAGTTATTTTCTTTAAACAACCAACACAAATAACACGAGGAATCTAACCCCAGTTTGGGGTCTGCTTTCCCTGTGTGTTGTTAATTAACCGTACTTATTCTGACTAAATGCACTGCTAACACCAGAGGCGGGATGTACCATTTAGCTCAGCAGGGAAGTCCGTTCAGAGTTCGTCAATGGTAGGTTTGTGACGTGTCTATCAGTCAATGAAAGATACCTTCCGCAATTTGCCCGTCTGTAAGTCCGAGCAGACAGCACATATATAAATATAATTGTATACGCCCCTCCTAAGGACACTTATAGTAATCTAGAAGGGGTATATAGAATTGAACCGGGCTAGGGTCAGCTAGGGTGAGGGTTAGAGTTAAGATTAGGGGTTGGGATGGTGGTACAACTCATTCCGATATATCGGTTTAATCAGTCTATAGAGGGAATGTGGCAACACACTCCTCTCTATACAAAAACATTCAAATAGAAATATTCTAAAAAACGCACATGTATTTAATACTGGCGAAGCTGCGTGCAGTCAGCAGTAATGACGTACACCACCCAGTCAAGGCTGTCATCGCCACGTGCTGCGGTTAGAAAGGTCGTGATCTTTAAGATGATGAGCGATATATACTTAGTATATGGATTTGGATTTCACCTGGCTCGTAAAGATTTACACAGCTATAAAACATAACGGTGTAACGTTAATAGTCGGTGCTTATATGATAATATCTGTCACGTATAACCAGGAAATCGGCCCATCACTGTGCGTCCAAGTAAAAATAAGTTTATGCCAATGAATAATTCATTTTATTCAAATGATGCAACATTTGTACATTTTTTACCAATGACAAATGTCTGCGTTTAATGAAAGCAGTGGCGGTGGCACAGGGGGAGAGGGGGCAGTTGCCCCCTCGAAAAGATGTTGGGGGCGTCGCCCCTCCAAAATCAAGCTGAAACCCTTTGTGTTAGAAAAATTTGCCCTTCGTTTCAGGGGTATAGATTTCAAAACACTCTAAGTTGAATGCACATGTGTACTGCGTTATTACAGTCCGATTTACTGTGTTGCCTCGACTTCAATGTGTCATACATATCAGCAATGTCCATCAGTGTGTGATGGACATGTCAAGGGGAACGCACTTTTTTTAGAGCGTACTGTCTATTTGTTGAAAGGATCCATGGTTAAATCGTCATTTCAGTTTGGAACGTAACTATGGATTCGGACGTACTTAATTTAAAATTTTTAAATTACTTGTATTTCAGCATAAATAAAAATGAAATAATTCTCAGTTGATTAATGCCTTCCATGGTTAATGTTACATTGAAATTTATTCTCAACCCGACTGTCGGGGGCATGTGGTAAGCATCAATCGATTGTAGACAACTAAAACTCATAACGAGATCTGCTTTATTTCAATTAAAAATCCATTTCAAAATTTTTAAAATCAGTCTTTAAAAGTAAATGTCAGCTTTAGGCGTTTTCTCTTAGTGAATTATGTCTTTTCAGTTTCAACTTTCGTTAAGGCCGCACACAAGCAAGTTTGACAATTAAAAACATTTGTTTCTGTAACAAAAACATAAATAAAAAGTGTCATTCAAGTCTCTAAAATTGCGAAAAGCACACAGACACAACAAATACAACAACAGGTAACTAGTATGTATTGTTCGTGAATTACTATATAAAAGGTACGTTGTGTTGTCTTGAATGATGTCTGGAAAGCAATGAAGGTCAGAGGTCAACACGACTGTAACGCCGAGTCTCGAGGCAAACGAACACAACTGTGTGTCGTTACCATAGAAACATGTGATGATGTCATCTGTTGCAATAGTAAATGCACTGCTGACAAGAACGTCCGTTTTTTTCAAACTGACCCCGATTCAATTTATTCTTACTCCGAAAGTAAGGTATTCCATTACGTTGACTGGTGGATTTGTTCATCTTTGAATAAATCCAATATGCCCTGAATACATTCGTGAAATACCCCGCCGGTAATGGAACTCGGTAACAGTTGAACCCAAACAACGCAATTCAAATCGGAGAATTTATACTATGACCTTTCTAAGTGGAAATACTTGTCAGTGGACGAAAATCTTGATCCATTCGACAATGACACACCGCCTAATGAATAGAGCCATGCTAGACAAGGGAAGCGCCTAATTGGTATGTTTTCAAGCGGAACATTCAACCAACCAGTTCCATTGCAGCTTTAAAGTTCTATTGTCGGCAAAACTTAGTTCTTTTGAGTAACTTTGCCAATAAAAAAAATCTGCAAGTTACAGCGTTCGTGAGTTATATTGATCGAAACCTGACGTCTATTTTTCTGAATACTAGTATTGAACAGTTCAATCACAAGCGGAAGATAACGGTGACGATGAGGAACATGTGTGAGCCATGCATGATCTTTGTTAAGTATGTCTACCTCCGGACGTAAGCACGGACGCAGGTATCAAGGGGAAAGTCTCCTTCTCTCGGGTTCTCCACACGTATCAGGGGGTAAAATCTCGTCTCGTCTCTCTATCGCGTCCCCTTGAGGTACGGGATCGGGAAAGTCACTTTAACTTTACAGTCAAATAAGGCACACACAACGAAATACGTTTCAGCTCTCGTCTTAGTCGATCTTTTGGAGCACTCTATAAGACACAGCGCCCTGGGGAAAAGTCCCCAAGACTCTCACAAGGCTGAACCAAGACTCGCCCAAGACTGCGTCAAGGCTCGCCCCAAGTCTCTCCAGGACTGCTCTAGACTTAGACTGCGTCTATCGTGGAGTATTTGCCAAGACCAACTCAAACTCTCTTTATTCATTTTCAAAACTCTAACCAATTACAAAGCAGTAAAAAGACTCTAAGGCGTAAACTTCAATCATAAAGCCAATCAAACTAAGTACTGAATACGTCATATCTTTTGATTAATCGTTCACTACATTAATAACTACGGATGTCAGAATAGCGACGGTATCTCGTAATTAGTTCCAAATCACTGAGCCAAGTTCCGTCCAAAACTTCAAATAGGCCTACACGATGACAGACATAACACAGCAATTCAGCTAATAATCAACTAATTAAGTCGGTCAACAGATACGCAAAAAACATATTCATGACACAGGGATAGAACCCGAATTAGTGGTCCCTGATTTCGGAACAGGGATTAACTGACACTAAAAGAAATTATATTTCATTATATTTCAGCTTGATATCGGTCAGGGTCATTTATGTTTAGTCTAGTTTTGAGGAAGGCCATTATTTTTCTATCAGACTAAATTTCTCCCGGTCCTTCCCAAGGTGATAAACTTCCCGTTCCTAATCCCCGCAAATATGGAAGCACTGTGCGTGATGCACGTCTGACGTGACGTGCGCCGAGACGCAACGTTCAACATACTTTGCACTATATTGCTCATGTGACTTTGTTTTATGCGCGTTCTTGTATGCACACTATGAACGTATACAACGATTGTATAACCCAACCTATCTCATATATCAGAGCAATTATTAAAGTTCAAACTAGAATAATGAGTTGATATCAAATTCACTAGTGATATCTCTCGAGTGAAATTAACACAGTGCAGTTAAAAAAACGGAAACTATTTTCCCGATTAATGGATCGTGTTTATTATTATTATTTTTTTATAGTAGCATATGTAGTAATAATAATAATAATAATAAACTTTATTGATATCGTATGCTTTATATGATCTTGAGTTTAATTACAATAAAGTGTGGATGAAAAAAAAAAAACAATAAAATAAAATAATAACAGAAAATAGATATGCCTTGATATTAATATTGTGTTATTGTTTTGTTTTTTGGATGAGAATGAAAGCTTTTTTATGTTATTTTCTCTAATTTTGAAACATTCATATATGTATTTAGCTAGTTTTATAATTGTTTTATTTTCATTGTTGTTAACACTGTGAAGTTATAACACGTATATCTCACCGTGACAATAAACCATTTTTCTTTCACTGCAAACAAAGGCCGTAGCGTCATAGTCGCGTCAATACTTCGCATATACTAGTATGTATATAGAATATGACAGACGCGGTCGTTTTGGGTGGGAGTAGGGGTTACGTGCTATAAACATTTGATAGTAATACCGGCAGTTCGACAATGATCTATTATAATAAAAGAAAATCAAATCAAAATCATTCGATTTTTGTGGCGGACGTTAGATCCGCGCCTTTCACGCAATGAGCGAAATCTCGCTGCGAACGTGAAACCACTGCTGTGTTATTCTAAACTAAGAATTTGCTGAGGCGGGCATGAACATGAAGTCAGTGAGCACCGAGACGTGGTGGCGTGGATATGGAACATGTTGACCGAAAGCTCCCTGGCATCCGTCTTTTTAGGGGCAGCATTCTTTGCAATGTATCATGTGTCTAGCCCTAGCTCAGTAAACTTGGAAGCAATAATTTATTTGGTCATCTGATATTTCGATAAGCGTTTAGAATGATTTAAAATCGGCGCTGACAACTTAGAAACTACGCGCGAGGATTGTGTTCCACCCAAACTGCCACGTCACCAGAGTCTATCGCAGTATAACTAATCATTGGAATAAAGATAGTTTCCTTACGATAATCTGAATCATGTGAACGATAATCTGTCTTTTTTAGCTCCATTGATTGATACAACATGAAGAGCTGGTTTCTGTCATCGTCACAGATGTTGTGATTCAAGTTGCCAACTCCTAATTTGCAGATGAGTCAAAGTATATATACAAGACAGAATTTAATAAGTCGAAAAACTATTTTTTTAATTATACCGTTGTATGAATTTTAACTAATTTCCGACTCCTCCATAGGAAGGTTGTTGTTCACATGGTAATTGTGTCGGTAGAATTGTCTTTTTCGTTATTTGCTGGGACATTTTACTCAGTTAAATACCAAGAATTTACTAATTTATAATGTAGGCGGCCATCATGTATATGAACTGTGTATGCTTTTAAATCTCCTAAATTGCCGAGGGCGACAGCCTTCGAGCATCGGCCACGAATGAACACGTGTTAACACATACCGGGAAGCATGGTAGTTGATTTTAAAACAAACCACAAATTACGAACATAGATTAGTTTACTTTGTAAGTCGAGAACCCCTGCTGGAATACATTATCTATGACAAGTATGTTAACATCTTGCAGTAAAGCAAACCAATAAGCCGTTGGAATGCGTGGTAGAGAACAAAAATGTCACTGGCATTTCGAGATCGATGTATTATAAGTTGGTTTTACACCACTATTGGGAAATGTACTTGTCGATTGTCAAATGTGTCATAAGGACTCATGTTCATAGAATATTTATTAAAAGTAATATAGAGCATGCAGAAGAAAAAAAATCAATATCGAGTAAAACCAGCTGATACTAACATGTAATGTTTATAGTATGGTTGAGTTAGTAACATGTCAAGGTAAATTGTACAGAGAGATAAGTGTAAACTCATAGTAGCTGCTGACATAGAAAGTAAAGCAAGTATACAACACCAAATAAACCGCAAGGATAAAAGTAAACATGTACTGCATGTGTGACTCAAACCGCTCGCGTACGTCAAAAGATTGTCTACTATAAACACGTCACGTAACGCCACACCCTCTCAATATGGATCGACTATTTCACGGTCTCAGTGCGCAATGAGCTGGCTTATTAGGCATTCCAGCTCAGCAGCCAATCAGCGACGGCCTAACGCTTAGATGACAATTTCGGTTTCAAATACCCCGGCTTAGTGTTCTTGGTTCTTCGCGTAATTAGGTGTTCGTATGCAAGGGATTTTCCACACAAAAACGCCGAATTCGGCCGAATTTTGTTATCGGTTGGCTTAATATAACTCAAACGGACCGTATTTTTGTGAAAGATTGGTTATTTTGTCTTGATTTGTAGGAATCTGAAAAACGCGTTTCACAACTTGTCTCTTATTTAGTTTTATGCGTCATTCAAGATGGCGGCCCCCATATAGTCAATATCGTATTTATTTTATTATCACGTGTGCGCCAGCTGACTGTGATTCCCTCGTCCAGTAGACCCGTACTTATCACAATCGTGATTTACTACCTAATCGAACTGCCAAGAACTGGTAAAGGTTAAAGGTCAAGTATATCGCTTATCGTGAATGATTTATATCGCATCTATGTTAATTGTGAACAACTTTGTGTATATTTTATCGTAATAAGTCACTTAATTGGGGATGATGTACGACGAGAAGCTTTTGCATTGCTATCTTTGTTTTCGCTTGCATTTTTGTGTTAACGTACTATGCTCCAATGAAGTGCTTGTGAAATGACTGCTATTTTCTCGTCTAATCATTCATTAATACATAAATATTATTATTTTTTTATTATTTTATGTTTCTGAGCATAAAATATTTTTGTAAAGTGAAAAAAAAAATTATAACTGGTCTACGGCAACGTTATTTTTGTTTATTTTAAAACGAGGCTCCTCATTAGCTTCCATTTGCATACAGAATTTTCTCTTGTGACGTCGTAAGAAGGCGTCCAAGCTAACAAATATAAGCGAAAACTATATTACCATATTTTGTCTCAAAAGTGTTGCATAAATATTTATTTAGACACAAATCACCAATTACCCATAAACCCGATTTACTATATATATGATATATATATATATGTATATATGATTTATTTTCACCAATAATAATAACAATTCTAGTAATCTTATATTAATAATAATAATAATAATAATAATAATAATTTTAGCTGCAAATAATATTTGTATCATACATATGATAAAGCTAGTATTTAAATATTAAAGTACGTTGTTCAGTATATGTTGTTTTAGGGAACTTTTGAAAGTTATTCTATTAGTAATTTGTTTGATTGACTCAGATAGAGAATTCCAATGTTTTACGGCTGTATATTTTAAAGTATGTTGGGAAAGTGAAAGATTCATCCTGGGGACATAGTAGTTATTACCTGACGCAAGTCGTGTTGGATATAAATGAGGTAGAGGGGAGAGATAGTCATTGATAGTATGGGCATAGCGGTTGCTTTTCAGATCATAAATGAACAGACATATCTTAAATTTACACAACTTGTGAATATCAAGTATGCCCAGTTTTTTAAATAGAGGGGCAGTATGTGCATTGTAAACTGCAAATGAGATAAGCCGTACAACTTTCTTTTGCAAAAGAAGGATAGGCTCTAATAGTGTATGATAGGCGTTTCCCCAATACTTCTAAACAATAACTAATGCGGGAGAATCAGGGAATTGTATAACAAATGTAAAACTGATTTGGGCACATAATGTCTGATCTGGGAGATAATACCAACTTTGGGGGCAATTATTTTTTTTACTTTTTCAATGTGAGGTTTCCAGTTGAGGTGCTGGTCAATGGACACGCCAAGATAATTGATTGAACAAACGCCCTCTATCTCAAACCCATTTATATCCAAGCTGCCCTTAATGCCCAGGTGTTTATGAGGCGTTTTAATAGTCATGCATTTGGTTTTTTCTACATTGACTGTAAGTTTGTTGGCACTGCACCATTCACAGACTCTTTGAAAATCGTTATTAGTATGTGCAAGTTTGATTGTGTTACTTTTAATATACTGAAAGAGGTTAGTATCGTCTGCAAATAGTCAAAGTCAAAAGCATTAGTTGAGTTATTGATATCATTTATGTAAATTAGGAATAAAAGTGGGCCAAGAATCGATCCTTGTGGAACACCACACTTTATTGGTTTATATGTAGATGTAATATTGTTAATTTTCACTGATTGATAACGGACAGAAAGGTAGTTTTTAAACCAGAGTAGCGGGACCCGGAGCATTCTGATCCCATAATATTGTAATTTGTGGAACAGAATATTGTGATCTATAGTATCAAAAGCTTTTTTCAGGTCGATAAAAATTCCAAAAGTAATATAACCTTTGTCCATTTTCTCGGCTATGTCTGAGATCAGGTCGGTTAGGGCAAGTGTTGCGCTGTGTTTTTTACGAAAACCAAATTGTGTTTTGATAAGTATACTTTTTTTCTCTATGAAATTAATCAGCTATTTATTAACAATTGATTCAACAATTTTACTAAATGTAGGCAGGATAGATATGGGTCTGTAATTGTTGGTATCTGTAGTAGGTCCTTTTTTTATAAATTGGGGGTAATTTTAGCAGTTTTGAGAGTCTGGAAAAATGCTTTGGCTCAGTGAACAATTGATAATATGTGCGAGAGGATGAGAGATTAGGTGCGCGGCGTCTCTTGCTAGTTTTGGGTGAATGCTGTCATGTCCAACAATTTTTTTCGGGTCAAGGGAAATAATTTCTTTGAAAACGTCGATGTCGCTTACAAGATGAAAGAAGAAAGAGTTTAGAAAATTGCCAGTGAGGTAATCAATGAAATCACCAGAGCTAGTAATTTGAGCGGCAAGATTTGGACCGATATTAACAAAGTGGTCATTGAACTCATCTGCAATATCTGAACTAGTGGTCAGTATTTTGCCAGAATTGCCTGAAATTAATTTCTGTGGAACGGTTGAACGATTAGACTTATTAAGGACTTCGTTGACCACTTGTCATGTTTTGTTGCTATTGCCACGGGATGCTGAAAATTTGTTTGAATAATACCGTTTCTTGGCCAATTTTAGTAATTTAGTTAACAAGTTTCTGTAGGTTTTATATTTTTTTAACAATTTAATATCAGTTGGTTTGTTTTTCAATTTGCCAAATAATTTATGTTTGGTTTTGACCGATTTAAGGAGACCTTGGGATAGCCAGGTTTTTCGAGGAGATTTAGATTTAACGTGAATGGTTTTAATTGGAAGATGTTTAGATGAAATACCGTAGTAAATATTATAAAATAATGTGTACGCGACATTAGGATCGGTACAATTATAAACTGACTGCCAAGATGCATCACTTAAGTCGGTCAAAAACCGGTCTTTATTATAGTAGGAAAAGTCGTATTTCTGAACATGATTATCTGTCTGAAACACGTGATTAAGACGTTCAATGACACCAAATATGGGGTAGTGGTCAGTAATATCGGTTTGAATAGTACCGCAATCGAAGAAATAATTTGTAATGTTAGTAAGGAGGTGATCGATGGTCGTGCTTGTGTTGTCAGTGACGCGTGTTGGGATGTTAATTACCTGGGTAAAATTGTAAGTACTTGTTAATGTTAGATATTGGGAGGCAGATGGTGATTCTGAAGAGGTGTCAATGTTCACATCGCCAAGGATAATGCATTCATTACCACTAGCAGACAGCTGATCTAGACATGCTTCTAAACTGTTGAGGAATTCTGAATAGGGAGTATTAGGTTTTCTGTAATTAACACCTATGATAACTGTTTTGTTGTTAATGGTAGTTTCCACAAAGACCGATTAACAGTGCATAATATTAATGTTAATAGGGGTGAAAGACAAAGAGCTATGAATGTACAGTGCCACACCACCACCCCGTAAGTTATCTCTGTGATTGGTGATCAAGTTGTAAGCTGGAATATTATATAAATCGCAATTAGTTTCAGAATGCAGCCAGGTTTCACTGAGGCCCAAAAACATAAATGTTCTCTCCAATACATTAAGAAAAGTGTACAGTAAGTCACATTGATCACAACTCAAAGAAAACGCGCGACAATTTCCCTTTCACCATTCCGTACCTCGATTTGCGAGTACGTATGTATATGTATATACAATGTCAATTTTCATGTTGCATGTTGGTATTAAATATGGTATTTACACATACTTTAGCTTGTGTGATATCAGTGAATGTTTCAAAATAACCAGTTCATGATTGACAAATGCAGGAACGGGTACAATCGTCCGAATCGCATGGTTCCGTTTCTTCGACCTATACGCCTATAGAGGCTTTGCAGTGACGTCACAAAAATCACTAGGCCGCCATGTTGGATTACAAACAAACCATACGCAACGAAAGCCACGGGGAGGGTGTGGGGTTCTGTTATTATTACATATGTTCCATAGGAAACTTTTGTAAGGGATAATCATGATAATATGCTTGAGATGAAATCAAATTACTATCCGTATATGAAGTAAGTAGATTTAACCTACCACTGACGAAATGATCAGAGCAGACACGAATGTATGGGAGATTTGACTATTATGTACTGCAGTTTATTTTGATTCGTCCCTGAAATCAAAATCGGTATTTCCACAACCCATATGCAAATGAGGTCCGAGAGCAAACAAAGTAGTCCCTTCAGGAGTACAGTTTTTCGGAATAAACAATATTTAGAAGTACGATATTTTCCCCTTGGGGTACATGAATATACTTGCCGAGTGACATGAAATTTGAACAACAGTGATGGTACTTTTAGGCAGTCACTTATTTTGGCCCAAACTAATTTGCATATCACCCATGCAATAATGTTTTCGGTATTTTCACGGTCGATATGCAAATGAACATGGTATTTTCATTGGCTACCGAACTATTTTTATTTTGTAAACACATTTTCGTTTGCTATTTTTATCCAGTTCAAATCGTTCAACAACATTTTTGGCATGTCAGGTGTACATCATATGGAATACTACGATTGGGAGAACTTAATATATGTTGACCACCTGGAAACTGAGTTTTATAAACCTTGAAGGGCTCTCAGAAGATCCACCAGCAGTAAAATCAGCGCTTACTATGGAGCCGCAACCATCAGCATCGAGATACCAGGTTTCTGCTGGCGACGTTGCGGCGTTACTCAGTTTCAAATAAAATTTACCAACGCCAAAAGAGCAACATTTTAACCGGTAATCAAGACTCAGTCAATCCACGACCAGCAAGCAACATCACACACGAAGGTATAGCGTGCAGCCACAGTCCCTCAACGAAGGACTGTGGTGCAGCTAAGCGACAACCGCTGTCGACGAAAGTCATCCCGTCTGTAGAGTACCGCAGTTGCACGGCATGTTTGCCAATGCACAATTCTGTGGCGGAACTTTTAACTTCAATATAAACTGTGTATCATAGTCGTCCAGTTCAAGTTCTGGTTCTGCCGTGGTCCCAACTAAACGTCAACGAGTTATTTATTCGGACAATGACTCAGATTAGACGTCTGATTATTTTAATTTCAAGGATATCAAGCTGACAGTGTATTGTTGTCATTTTTTCCATGATTGCGTTTGTACTCCAAGATGGCGGATCACGTGTTTCGTGACGTCATGTGGGAAGCCTCTATACACGATACCGTGCGGGATCGCATAGGCTAATTGCGTATCGAAACAAGGCGCCCAATCAGCTTGGACGTAGCAAATTATAAAACAAAATTGTTGTCGCTATGAAGACATCCTTCTCACGCAAAACTGCGTCGATTACATGATGAGGCTTGAGGGCACCAACACCGACAACTTTCGCATTTTTATCATCACAAATATCACGATTCATGGGCGCCGCCATTTTGTAACACGCAAACTGATTGGACAATGATTAGCCGCAACTGACTACTGGGGGCGCTGTTAGAATACGCATATTTGATGGTAGTTCTGTCAAGGTCTAAGTTTATTCGGCCAAGCCACAGTCAGCTGGCGCACACGTGATAATAAAATAAATACGATATTTAATATATGGGGGCCGCCATCTTGAATGACGCATAAAACTAAATAAGAGACAAGTTGTGAAACGCGTTTTTCAGATTCCTACAAATCAGGACAAAAATACGGTCCGTTGGGGTTATATTAAGCCAACTGATAACAAAATTCGGCCGAATTCGTCGTTTTTGTGTGGAAAAATCCCTTGCATACGAACACCTAATTACGGGAAGAACGTAGAACACTTAGTCGGGGTATTTGAAACTAAAAATTGGCATTCCAGCACAGCAGCCAATCTGCGACGGCCTAACGCTAAGATGACAATTTCGGTTTCAAGTACCCCGGCTTAGTGTTCTAGGTTCTTAGCGTAATTGGGTGTTCGTATGCAAGGGATTTTTCCACACAAAAACGACGAATTCGGCCGAATTTTGTTATCGGTTGGCTTAACATAACCCCAACGTACCGTATTTTTGTGAAAGATTGGTATTTCTGTCCTGATTTGTAGGAATCTGAAAAACGCGTTTCACAACTTGTCTCTTATTTAGTTTTATGCGTCTTTCAAGATGGCGGCCCCCATATAGTAAATATCGTATTTATTTTATTATCACGTGTGCGCCAGCTGACTGTGGGCCAAGCCTCTAAATGGTACAAGATGGTACAAATCATGGTCAAATTGTTGCATCTTTAAAGAGCGGTGGTCGTCGCGCAGTGCGTGTTCGAATTTCATGTAAACAAACAATGCATTTTAAACGCGTCGTGTACGTCGCTATGAGTCCAATATCGACACGGCGTGGCGAACATCGCCCTTTAAAGCGGGAGGATCGTCACCTGCGTACGTGCTTGAGTCCCAAGCGACGATAACAACACACGCTAAAAACGCAAAGGCTCATGGGTAGACGCTTGTTTCTAAACAATAACACGCTATGGCCATCTGACGCATCTGTAGGAGACGACTTCCCCGATTTAATAGTTTCTGTTTCCTCTCAACTGTGATGGACATCACTTGGCAATTCTGTCATGGTTTTTGTCTGATTCCTTCACATTTTAGAACTCAAATGACGTGCAACAACGTCATCAATGTTACGCGAGTCATTTATACATACACACGAATTGAGTGTTGTTGATTGCAATATGTGAACACATTTTTATATTATTTGTATAGTTAGCAATATTTACGGAAGCCATGTTAAAAAATAAACTGAACACTGTGACATATATCTCGAAATGTTGACGTAATTACAAACTTATGAACTTAATTAATGCGCACGGTTCAGTGCCTGGCCGTTCACTGAATTCTTCTCAAAGATGGTGGCACTTAGAACTTAGAATTGAATATCTGATAAGCTCTTCCTTAACGCGCGCGGGAGGGTCAACTCCACCGCTTTAAAATAAATTACGGTAAATTAATTTGTCATGTGATTATAAAGTTATGTTATTAATATATCTCCTTATTCCTGTAGGATCGGGTAACTCGACAAGAACATCCCCGGGAACACCGCAGATCGAGACCCCATCGTCCTCGATGTAACGGTGGCCGTCGAGGGCGCTGCCCATCACAGTGTTCGAAAGATTTATGTAGAACAGACTGTCCAACGGGGATGTGTTGTTGCAACAAAGGTTGTGTTTATACGTGTATAGACACCGTTATACCGCCACCTGGTAAGATATGTACTGAATCCACTGGAAACATTTTAGAAAACATACAACGTAACAAAGTCAACTTTGGTTAAACAAAATAGGTTTCAAATTCAAGTTAACCATTGATACCCATTCTAGAGGGAAACGACCAATTGTAACAATAAAAAGAAAACATAATTCGATACCCATAAACAAACAAGTCATATTCCGTAAAACGCCGTAATGCATCAAAAGGTACGGGAAAACGCTTATAATATTGCTCGAAGAGGGCGCTGCATTCAATTTGTGTAATAACGTTCTTTACTTTCTAGTTCTAGACTGGGTAACCGAACCAGTACGACAGAAAAATTCAGGTGGGTTGAAAATACGCGTGGTCACGTGGTATCACCAGCATATGCTAGTGCTACTACTAAATCTACAACAGTCATTAACACCATAGCGTAGCTATTGCAAATTTTCACGTTCCCATTGAGCATCTAGATTAAATAACAAATGGGTGAATACAAATTAACGTTACACCATCTTTACTTTGCATGAAAAAAAATGAAACATAGCGATGATATTTTGAGGAGAAAAAAAATGGCTAAAATAATTCTAGTCAAAAGTGAACAATTAGGTCACCATAATTATATATATAAAAAAATATGTTTCTCGAATAATACTACATGTACTGTATTAATCTTAAAAACTACACTATACTTGTCACTTTTTTTATTTATATTCATACAACATCTCGGTTTACTACACTTATCTAATTGACTGACCTTGACTTATTGGTACTTCAAACAATTAATTGTTTTTTCTTCTGCTATTTACCTAGTTACCCCATATCTTAATTAAAAAGTCATAGGTGATTGACAAGTTTATTAAATTTCATTGTTTTCATTTCACATAAAATTTAACCAATATCTTGAAAAAATACACATAGAATAAATACCAAAACTTGACCGAGATCACAAATTCGGTAATATAATACCCAAGTTGGAAAGAAAGTGTATACAAACTGTTCGGGTTATTGTAACCACAAGAGTCAACAACAACAACAACAACAACAACAACAACAACAACAACAATGAACCTTGACCTTCATCTATGATAATACGAACACGGTAAAAATAGGTGCATAAGCAAGTAATTATGTACACATACCAGACATCAAAACCACAATGAAATTTGATCGTATATATTACTGCTACACTCAACAAAGAGAGGAGAGGCCGCGGCTGCCAATAACATATACCGAATTACATAAAAGTATTATGTGAGGGCGCTATGTTCTACAATCGTAGACCTATTTTCCTCAATGGCTAATATGGTCTGTGTTGTGTGCATTTTTTTTGTTTTATTTTTTTCATTCACATCACGTTTTCCATTTTTAGTCTAGAAACTCACGTAGTCTGATATTTTTTGAATGTTCAAGTATGGGAAAAAATACAACACATGGTGCAAAATGAACGGACTAAGGGAGCAATCATGTTTACTTATCGTAATTGTGGGTTTGGAACATGCACATCGTCAATGTGGACGTGTTGCTATCGCTTTCAGAATGTGACACAGATAGAGACAAGATAATTAAGACGTCCTTGGCACAATCTTGTACACTATTATGTTGTAAAATCAGAAATGTTGCTACCATGCTATTGTCAGAACACAATATATGTTGTTGATGTCGTTCATTACTTTTATAACCGAGCTCACAGGAATACCGCCAATTCTTGACATTGCTTTCTCTCCTTACCCATGTCTGATTGGAAAATGTTTCAGTCGATGTATTTACTAAAATTGAAGATAATTGAAAGCTGCTGACTAATATAAAAACATACAGAAAATGGTAGTTAGTAATTTTGGTAGGGGAAAGGGTGTTACTAGTATTAGAGAATGTTAAAAATAATGTTTTATTAAACTCATGTCAAAATACTTCAGTTGATCCAGGATTTTATTGTGTGATTAGAAGTAGTCAGTTTAGTATCAGTCAGTCATGCTTAAGGTAGCAACGGGGTAAAACAGACATTCTCTAAAATTTATTATGCATGCAACCTATATATCATCTGAAAGCTTGGATATAGCTGACTACGGTAGCACATATGCTGTACCAATGTTTTACTACGGGATTACCTGGCGGCCAATTTCGCTATTGTTGTGTTTTTTTGAATATTCCGATCATTTTTGTTAAAGCGGGAGAGTTGTCACCTGCGCATGCATCATGATGGCCACAGCGCGTCATTGTTTACAAACAAGCGGCTACCCATGAGCCTTTGCGTTTTTAGCGTGTGTTGTTATCGTCGCTTGGGACTCAATTCCCGCGCGTGCGCAGATGACGACCCTCCCGCTTTAAACACTTCAGTTTACGCGAATGATGATCCGTGAATTGTACGAGAAGTTCGTAACATCGTAGGCTGGAAGAGTGCGTATCATTTTTGTCTTCATCTACTGTTTTTATCTATGACCGAATACTCCATATGTACAATTAATAATAACTACAAACATGCTTCCAACAATTCGTAATTGTAATTAAAGCATAAACAACACACAATGGAGACACAGGTTCCTGGTATAATTTCATGCAAAACTGCTCTCAAAAAACTTCACGCCAGACTGTAGGGACAGAAACTTCTCAAAACGTAAAACCACCTTTTAATTTCTTCCTCCTACGAAATTTACTGCGAAGTATTGACACACGTCGGTGCAGCATATGCTAACGTATTCGCCTATATCAAAAGGTTTCAGACGATGTTGTTATAGTAACTGCGAGCTTCCGGGATTAACTTTTAGAGAATGTCTGAATCACAGATCACCCCCCCCCCCCCGATACACTAAAGGGCAGTAGTTGTCGCGCCACGCATGCGTGAGATATATGGGTCTCATATAAACAAAGATGGCGACTTTGACTGTTAGACCAACGAATACAAACTGAGACGTTACCAAGCTTTAATTAGGTGATTGGAAGGTATGGGAGGAGTCGCTGGCAGTAATCAGTGCGAGTCGCGTTCAGACCAAACCTCATACCTCATTTCCATTAGAAAAGTGCATTGGATTGTGGGAAAATCAATGTTTATCACCACAAATATCGCACATGCGAAGCGCGACGACTACCTCCTTTTAATATGACCCAATCTGCATATATTTAAATACCAATGACTAACATTAGTAACTGCCGTTTCCTTCATCTACATAACTTGCATATTCATGCTACATTACCAATTAACAATAACAGGTCTGACTTTCTACTAGATCATTGATTTTAGGACTTTCATTTAGTGTTTGATAATGTAATGATGAAGATGAGGCCAACAACATCACGTAAAACAACCTCCTCTTGAAAAAAGCATACCTAACAAATATTCCACTGTAAAAAAATAGTTATGTTTCGACATTACGATTATTTTAGTTAAAATAATACATTCTCGTGGCCAGAGAAATGTGGCATTTTCCACAGATTAATCTTAGGTCAGTTTTCTTTCAGCTGTAATGCCTAATCAAAGAAATCTTAGGAAAAAATAATGTATTTTATTTAAAATTAATTTTAAATTTAGGAAGCCTGGAGTCTTGTGTAAGTCTTCTAATTAAGTTACACATTGTTACACAAGTTTATAACAGCGGAATTGTTAATATTATATACGTTTGTGCAGCTATATGTTGTCAGTTGTCTTGGTGACAGATTGATTCTAATGAAAATACATAATTGTTTCAGGATGGCTTGTACATGGACCCAAAGAAGCACCATCAGGTAAGCGTGACACGTGCTATACTGCCCTCACAGTCACATATTGGAGAATTTAGTAAAATGATGAAGTCAGCTGTTGCCTTAATAAATTGGAAAAAGGGAAAGGAGATTTTAGACTGTCAAAATGTCAGCAATCCTCCTGAGAAAAAAAAAATCCCATATATTGATTTTAAATATTTTGGTGTTTTCTCACAATTTTTTGACAGTTTTAAATTGCTATACTCACTGCCATGTGGTGTATTTTATGTGGGTCCCATACAACTTTTTATTGGCACTGAATTTGAATACACAACGACTGTGATGTTTTATTATGTGGAGTAAGGGATTACCCAACTATTAAACAATGATGCAATGATTTTGCCATGTGGAAACATTCACCTTTGATGAAGTCATATTTCCCATGATGCAACCATTCCAGGCACAATCATTTTATTATGATGCAATAATACCATGAAAGAAATATTCATATTCATTTGTCAGAATTCTAAAAAAAATTCATGAAAAATCAAAATACTACCATTATGGCAATTAATAATTAAAATTAAAAAATAGCTCAAATTGTTTTTTGAAATTATTTTTTTCTACAACCTAACTTTCAACACAATTGAGTTTCACTGATGATGTAACCATCTTACCCATAATGCAATCTTTTACACAAGGCATCATCAGCTTACATTTTAAACTTAAGTTTTACATTTAATATTTGCAAGATATCTCAGTAGCCCCTCCCCAACCATTATTGTATTACCTCATGTATATCATACATACATTGTTCTGATTTTGCAGTAGAAACATGTAGTACCACAATGTTTGACGATGATTTTGCCGATCTGAGCTGTCCCACTGGTTATGAATGTCACATACAGGACAATGGAGACCCTTTACACGACATACCAAACAGAGGTATATGTGTTCAAGAAACTCCTTCCGTCACAACAAAGGTACACAACTACGTATAAATACATGTATTTCATGAAGAAGATTTGTTTTTGTACATTCTTAAAGCGAGAGGGTCGTCACCTGCGCACGCACAGGAGTCCCAAGCGACGATAACAGACGCTGAAAACGCAAAGACTCATGGGTAGATGCTTGTTTGTAAACAATGACACGCTATGGCCATCTGACGCATGCATAGGTGACGACTCTCCCGCTTTAAAATTTAAAACTATTAAGAGGCTAATCAGCATAATAATATAATACAATTTCGTTAAATTCAATTACCACTCAGACTGAATATCAGTCTCATTTTTTTTTACTTGTTCAAAAAAATATTGCTACTAACCACACCTAATACGGTAATTATGTGTGTATGAGTGCCTGACAGCATCTAGTAGGATTCCCAACTCTGCAGCAAAAACAAGCCAGTGACAGATATCTCATGTTCAGAAATTTGGCTTTTATAATATTTGTGTTACATCATGTAAAGCAGCATTTTACCATTAAGCAGTGTTCAACTAAGTTGCAAATAGAATTTTTATATTACTGTAAAATACTTTATTTTCGCTTGCAACTAATTTTCGCTATTTTCGCTGAAGGATTGATTCAGTTAAAATAAATATACCGGGTACCTATTTTCCTATATTTTACATTTTTCACTCGTCAACAGTGAAAATAAATTCCATACAAAACACCCAAAAGGTCTTTTCAGCGAAAATTAATTCCAGCTAAAATAAAGTATTTTACAGTATTTTAGTGATTAAAAGCTGCCCTATGAGATCATTCATATAACCATGGTTACTAAAGTAACCTTGATACAACTGTATTTGGACTATTATGTGAATTTATTTTTTTAAATGTTTTTGTGCCAGGCGACAGTTCTGAACATTGAGTGTCACTGTTGTCTCTCCTGACTTTTTGTTGTTGTATGTGCAAATTGCAAGTGAAATTACTATTATGTAAAATATATAATGGTCTGAATTTGCTGAAATATGCGATAAATGTTTCAATGATTTTAGCATCAGATTGCTGGTGATCAGCTTAGCTTTTCATTTTCTAAATGCTAATGCTTCTCAACCAATTTCACACATGATTGAAGAAAGAAATACAAAATGTACTCTGATTCAAAATTGTAAAATGAGAATTTTCAAATATTTTTCACAATATACACATATGATTAAATATTTCACATAATAATCCCAAAACCCCAATAAAGTATTATGAATTATCTCAGAGTGTAACTTTGAGAGAGGGGTTATGAAAAATACATAGCATTTTGTCTTCTGAGGAAAGTAAAACCCACACATCTCTTGGTGTTTATTTTGTCTGATCTTCCTTTTCCACTCTAAACTACAATTCTATCAAACACAAATTTAATAAGACGTATTTTCCTTCACAGGTAATGGAATGGAGGAGAAACTGAAATACTCAAGAAATTTATAATATAATTCTACTTTATTGGAAATATTGCACTGAAATAACAAAGGAATTTTTAAAATTCTTTTTCTATAAAAAAAAATTCAAAACTTTTTCAATGTTGCTTAGTTTATTGACATCAATATAACATTATTGTAAAACAAAACAAAAAAAACTCACAATATCATTGCATGATGTTGACAAGAAGCACACAGGACAATGAGAAATCTTAAATATAAAACTTAATCTTCGTGGCATTCATTGACATTATATTTTAATTTCTGAATGGATTTCAAAATTTGATATTATTTTCTAATCTTCTCAGGCCCCAAATTGTGGTCATTTTATTAATTCATTTTCCTAGGCCCAGAATGTTTTGGTGATATTATTTACTCATCTTCCCTGGCCCAATATTATGTGATATTATTTATGCATCTTCCCATGCATAATTTTTTTGTAATATTATCTATTCATCTTCCCAGGCCCAATATTTGGTGATACTATTTATTCATGTACCCAAACCACATATTTGGCAATATCATTTATTCATCCTCCCAGGCCCCAATTTTGGTGATATTATTTATTCATCATCCCAGGCCCCAATTTTGGTCTCATTATTTATTCATCTTACAAGGTTACTGGTATTCAAATTGCAACAAAAATTAAAACATTGTGACAAGTTCCGCAGACCACAATCGGACATTCTTGATAAACCAATGCTGTATACTTTCAGGACCATTCACTATAGGGTGGGCCCCTGCATCTGTATAATAGCATATTAAATTTTTTCATTTCATCTTCTTCCACCACATATACAGGGTGATTGTCTTTGTATGTTTTATCAAGCTTGGCACAAAGTCTGAATAAAAACTGAAATATTTTTCAAATTTCGTCTCTTATCTTACATAAAGTAAGTGTGTGTGTTAACTATTATTAGATAGTTCATAGTTTTTTGGTCAGCCATATAGCAAATTCAAACCCTTTTGTACCATAGGGAAGGCACATATTTGGTGCATTTGTAAGCGTTCAGGGATTGAAATATTATTTTTTTCCTTGCATGCACAGTGTGCATGTTGAATTTGAAATTTACCTGCACTAAATTGTTGTGAAATGCACCACTTTTAAAGTTATAATAAAATTTACTAGTTCTCGATCAATGTGAACACGAAAAAATTTGCTTTTTTTTAGTTACCTTACAATAATTGTTGAACTTAATTTAGGCTTAGTGAATATAATGAGAAAATGTTGTGTTCATTGCTACATGCACAGCGTGCACATTATATTTTGAGTTTATTTGCACTAGCTAATAATCTATGTGCATAGTGCAGTGTGCACCAGAGTATTTCGACCCCTGGCGTTCAAAAAACAAAAGTGATAGCAGATATGACCATAGCTTTCTTGTAGTAACTATCAGGTGACACTAAGGCTGCATTTCACGTCAACAACTATTCCATTTAAAAAAAAAACTTTCTGAAGGACAACAAGAGACATCAGACAATTGTCAGTCAGCGGTACAAATACTGTACATCTGACTATAAAATTACAAAATTAAACAATAAATGACAGTTCAATAGCTTTGATAAATGCCATCTCTACTGTCTCTTGATTTACACTGACTGACAGGTTCCTTGATGGATGGTCTCCTTTACACTACCTGTTGATATGGTAGCTCTACAAACTCAGTTGGCATTTCACAGACTGGATATCGTTATCAATGCCTTTACCACATAATGGACACGTATAGGAAGCGTCTGCTAGGTAGTTGCTCTGTGAAAATAAGAATGATGAACACTTTAAATATTTGAACCGCTAATACTGACCCTGTTGAGCAATAGAGTTCAACACTAGTCAAAGGTAAACTACAGCTCAATTTTCTAAAAATAGTAATTACAGGTCTCAAACTACAGTATACATATACAATCAAACTCACCATAAACAACGATATTTTATAGAGCCAATAAGTCAAGTAACCAAAAATTGAAATCAAACTCCCCCTAGACGACAAAATTAAACTCCCCATAGACAACAAAATCAAACTCCCCATAGATAACAAAATCAAACTCCCCATAGACAACAAAATCAAACTCCTCATAGACAACAAAATCAAACTCCCCATAAACAACAAAATCAAACTCCATATAGACAACAAATCAAACTCCCCATAGACAACAAAATCAAACTCCCCATAGACAAGAAAGTTAAACTCCCCATAGACAACAAAATCAAACTTCCCATAGATAACAAAATCAAACTCCCCATAGACAACAAAATCAAATTCCCCATAAACAACAAAATCAAACTCCCTATAGACAACAAATCAAACTCCCCATAGACAACAAAATCAAACTCCCCATAGACAAGAAAGTTAAACTCCCCATAAACAACAAAATCAAACTCCCCATAGACAACAAAGTTAAACTCCCCATAGACAACAAAGTTAAACTCCCCATAGACAACAAAATTAAACTCCCCATAAACAATAAATTAAACTCCCCATAGACAACAAAGTTAAACTCCCCATAGACAACAAAGTTAAACTCCCCATAGAAAACAAAGTTAAACTCCCCATAGACAACAAAATTAAACTCCCCATAAACAATAAATTAAACTCCCCATAGACAACAAAATTAAACTCCCCATAGACAACAAAATTAAACTCCCCATAAACAATAAATTAAACTCCCCATAGATAACAAAATTAAACTCCCCATAAACAATAAATTAAACTCCCCATAGACAACAAAATTAAACTCCCCATAAACAATAAATTAAACTCCCCATAGACAACAAAATTAAACTCCCCATAAACAATAAATTAAACTCCCCATAGACAACAAAATTAAACTCCCCATAGATAACAAAATTAAACTCCCCATAAACAATAAATTAAACTCCCCATAGACAACAATGTAAAAACTAGAAATGCATATTTTACACATAGAGCCAATGTGTTAAGCACCCAAAATTTTAAATCCAATGGAAACACTGTCATCACAAATGTTGAAAGTCCTGAAAGTTAAGCCAATTGAACTATACACTGGTGATGGCAATATTAATCCAATTGATGACTCTAAATGTATCAGGTGTGTGAAAATGAAGGAGTCACATGGAAGCTTGGAACATTGTAAATGTTTATGGGGGTGATAGGGTATGTCTAAACTATTGTTACCATACTCTAAGGCACAGATTTGCTGAGATGTGACATCATTCATAAATTTTATAATCAAATTAAATGTTAATACAAAGCCAATCAGGGGTCACATAAGAATTTTATATTTTTTTGAAGACCAACGTAAATGAGGTTACTGAATTTGATTTTGGGGGATTAATATAAAATACTTTATTTTAGCTGGAATTAATTTTCGCTGGAAAAACTTTTCAGGTGTTTTGTATGCAATTTATTTTCACGGATTTCTGCTGAGTTGAATGTAAAATATAGGGAAAAAGGTATATTCAATGGATTTTATTTTCACTGAAACATTCCTTCAGCAAAAATTAATTCCAAGCGAAAATAAAGTATTTTACAGTAATTTGCATTTACCTTGGTATAATACATATGCAATACATATACTTAAGGTGTAATTCTCAAAACATGCCAAAGCTCAGAAAACTGAAACAGAGGTGATCAACTTCCAGCATTAGAGTGTACGTACTTAATTGAGTTGATAACATTGGACGGTAATGATACTCTCTTAGCTTCCACTGCAAAGATCCAGTAGGTTTGACTTCTCAATGTAGATGGGCAATATAGGGAGTTTTATCAAAATGAGACCCGGCATTGATTCCAAAGAGAGGCTCACTTCATTCATTAGTGAAATTAAAGGACGAGCCTTGTTTCATTTCCAATCCTGGCACAAGTTTGAGGAATAACAACCTAATAGCAATTTTAACCAGCACATACACAGGGTATGGCTTTGGTGTGTAAATCTGAATGGCTCAAGCACAACACAGGAATAATGTATTTGGTGAAACTACACATACCTGTATGCAATAATAACAGAACACATGTTGACATCCAATATGATGCGGCAAGGTCGGCCATTCACCACAGACCACACATTCTTCATAATTGGCAGCTGATCTCATTGTATCATCACCACCAGAGGAAGATGATTTTGCGAAACGACGAGAGATAAAATTCTTGATTTTTTGAAAGTTGATGAGTGGCAATATAAAGAAGAGAAATTCTGCAAAACCATGCCATAGAAGTTCACGTGTCATGTACTCAAAACTAACCTGAATAGCAGAAGTGAAATCTTTTAATAATGACAAGTGACCTCATTGGTCAAAACATGACATGTGACAAATACAAGTGATCTTATTGGTCATAACATGACATGTGACAAATACAAGTGACCTCATTGGTCAAAACATGACATGTGACAAATACAAGTGATCTTATTGGTCATAACATGACATGTGACAAATATGATGGTTAATCACAAAAATGCAAGACTTGTATCATCATTGTGTTCTAAACACTGTATTAGCCTGTGATGCCACGTTCACTGAAATAGAGCCATCGATATACATGTATAATTACAATGATGCTACAAAGAATGCTCAAACACATGGAGGCAATATGGCCATTCATGCCTGAAATTTGGGACCATTTCTAAGAATATGAACTCAAGAAATTCATCATGTGTTATCACTGTTGCAACTTCAGTGTGTTTTCCCTTAGAATTCGACTTCTACTTTGCAACAGAGTTGAGTGTGTACAACCACCGACCCTCAACAGGGACAGTGTTGAGGGACGGTAGCACAACTCCCTTAACTGTGGTATAAATGGCCAGATTTGGATTACGGCAGGTAAACTTCAACGTTACTTTTTCACGTAGGATTATACTTGTTTACGTGTTTATGTTTTGATGCAACACCACAAGTTGTCAATATTTTTTATTTCACATTTCAATTTACTGTAAAATACTTTATTTTCGCTGAAGAGATGATTGAGTGAAAATTAAATTCCAGCGATTATACCTATTTTCATATATTTCACATTCAACTCATCAAAAATCAGTGAAAATAAATTCCATACAAAACACCAAAAAAGCCTTTAATTCCAGCCAAAATAAAATACTAGTATTTTACAGTACAAGATGATTATATCAACCTCTGTAATCAGACAACTCCAAAATTCACGATTCAAATTTAAACCACCGACTTGTGTAATTTTGTTTACCCCATCTCATTTCATAAACAAGCAGCCAGTCAGCTGAGATAGCTCCGCTGTTAGCAATGCACATTTCAATTAAAGAACAGAAGATATCATTAGAAAATTAACAATATGTATAGTATGTATAGCAATCGAACTTGCTGTTTTCAACAAGAATTCAAAAATATCACTTTTTACCAAAAATGACATAAATATTCATCAAAATTAGATAATTGAAGATATCATCACGAAATGAACAAATATGAGAGAGGTCCACATGTAGTCCTTATATATGTGATATCAAAACAATCGGACTTGCGGTTTTTAACAAGAAGTCACATATATCACTTTTTACCAAAAATGACAAAAATATTCACCAAAATTAGAGAATTAAGGATATCATCACAAAATGAACAAATCTGAGAAAGGTCCACATGTAGTATCTATATATGTAATATCAAAACAATCGGACTTGCAGTTTTTAACAAGAAGTCAAAAATATCACTTTTTACCAAAAATTACAAAACTATTCACCAAAATTAGAGAATTGAGGATATCATCACAAAATAAACAAATCTGAGAAAGGTCCACATGTAGTACCTATATATGTAATATCAAAGCAATTGGACTTGCGGTTTTTAACAAGAAGTCGAAAATATCACTTTTTACCAAAAATTACAAAAATATTCACCAAAATTAGAGAATTGAAGATATCATCACGAAATGAACAAATCTGAGAAAGGTCCACATGTAGCATCTATACATGTAATATCAAAGCAATTGGACTTGCGGTTTTTAACAAGAAGTCAAAAATATCACTTTTTATCAAAAATTACAAAAATATTCACGAAAATGAGAGAATTGAAGATATCATCATGAAATGAACAAATCTAAGAGAGGTCTACCCCAGGTACATACACACCAAGTATCAAAGCATTCAAGCTTGTAGTTTTCAAGAAGAAGTCGAAAAAGTAAAACATTGACACAGGCGACGGATGACGGACGACGACGGACAATCACTCATATGATAAGCTCTGCTCTACAAAGTCGACAGCGGAGCTAAAAAAAAAAACTTGACACTTAGCTCAGTAAAATAACCCCATTCATTTCATGAATGCAGGTACCGGTATATGGTATGGGAATCGAACACACTGGAGTACAGTGTTAACAGCAGTGATTAACAAATAATGGAGATCTTGAGTAAAGAAAGTGATGTTATTGTTCATTGGCCCCCTGTAGATCACTGTGTAGTGTCCTACTTAATTTAATTGATTCCCATAACCTCAGGGACGCCTAGATTAGCAAACAATAATTAAATATCAGAAGCACATGTTTACATTATCATTTAAATCTTCAACATTTTACAATCTGCCTTAACATTTTCACCGCCAGACCTTCTAGCCCAAATTTGTCTGCAATTTTTTCTTGTATTCTTCAATATTTCTGAAAATGAACCCCAATTTTGGAGCCAACAGACAAAATTTGAGTCAATTTTCAGTTTTTACTCAAAAAAATTTGCTATTTTTGTCCCAATCTTCTGAAAGAAAGTAAACTAAAAACGGGACTATTTTGTGATGAAAAAAGGGAACTGATGGTAAAAAGGTTAAGAACTTGACTGGAACTTTTTTTAAACCTAGCTATTTAACGTTTATTATATTCCATATCACAACTAATCTTATTAACTGATAAAAACAATATGCAATAAAGTTATTTATTATTAAAATAACAAACAATTCAATAAAAGCAAGATACCAGTGCAATATTTATCCGCTAATTCTAAACAAAGGAGAATATAGTTTGCATTTTGTGTTATTTTTTTAGAAAGTAGGTGAGTTAGACTGTCATTAACATAAACACAGGACAGTTTAAGAAAACACTAAATAGTCCCATCAACTAGCAGACAGATGTGAAGTGTTTGGAATAGACAGCTAATCTAACAATTGTAAGAGAACATTTCATAGAGTATGTTACTGCATTGTGCTTAGTACTGTATAATTAGCCTAAATACGTGCACTGAATCATCCTGGGGCAATCCTTGACCGGGCTTGTATGTAGTATAATGTATTCACAATATCCAATCAGAAAAAGGAAACTGGGTCATATTTTGTAACACGATATATAGGTCCACTATATAAAGGTGATTGGACACTGATTTGAAAAAGTCTGCATAGTACAGAGGGTAACTCATATTCATATGAATCACGATATAGTGTATAATGGTAGTTTATTCAACCCACGTCACAATTTAAGAGCAATTTCTAGATATATTAAAAGGGTGATGGTTGTTGTACAACAATGATGGTAACTTTGACATCTGCGCAACTGAACAAGTAAAAACAGAACTGTTAACCAAGCTTTAAAAGCGTAATTTCTTTGGTGATTGTAAGGTATTGAAGGAGTTGCCGGCGGTAACTAGTGTGCATCACACCTATGTCAAAACTCATACTAGTGATTCCCAATACCATTGGATTGTGGCAAATTCATCAACATAAATGTTGCATTTACGTTGTGAGAGGATCACCACCCTTTAAAATACTGTCACTATAGTAACTGATGCAAAAACAAAGATGAAATGATAATTTTATCATTTTCCAAAATAATTGAAATACTGGCTTCTTGTCTTTTCTTGTTTTGTTTTGCTTTGTGTAACCTAATGGATCCACATTATTAGTTAAAAGAATGACATTTTCAATTCAAGCGGGAGGGTTGTCACCTGCACACACACAGGAATTGAGTCCCAAATGACGATAACAACACATGCTAAAAACGCAAAGGCTCCTGGGTAGACGCTTGTTTGTGAACAATGACACACTATGGCCATCTGACGCATGCGCAGGTGACGACTCCCTCGCTTTTAATCTAAACCTATATTTCACCGCTGTAAATTTATCGAAGAATTTCGCCAAATAAACAAATTTAGTGTTTCTGATAATGGTCTACTACTGGGTAGGTTTTATATTATTTTATTTTATTTTTCTCAATGAGTTGTACTCTTGGGTTTTTGAGAGAACATAGTCATGCTTTAACTATAGATGTGAAAAATGACATTTAAGTTGGTTTTCAGAATATATTTCCTTAATACAATTAGATGCTAGTCATTCGTGACATAGAAGCAAGTACATGCAATCAAAAAATACAACATTCGTGGAATGAGTAGAACAAATTTTCATACATGAAATACAAATACATAACTTTGGCATAAAACAGGTAGGTAGGATTACCGGAAATACAGAATATATTCAATTTGGCTTTAACCTTTTCACCATCAGATTTTCTCGCCTAAAATTTCCTTCACTTTCTTTTCTGGAAATGAACCCTAATTTTAGAGCCAACAGACAAAATTCAATTTACAGTTTTTACCCAAAAAATGGCTATTTTTATCCCAACTTTCATAAGAAAAGTGCAGACTATAAATAGAACTATTTTGTGAATTTGTGATGAAAAGAAGGAAATTGTGGTGAAAAGGTGAACATAATCATGACTTTTCAAGGGTGGACACAGATAACTTGTAAAATTTAAAAGTACTACACTTCTTTATCATTCGGTTATTAAATGTCCCTTCAAATGAAGTTGTAAATACTAAACTTGTTTCCATGGAAACAAGAACAAAAAACAAGAACTTTATTTCTCCATAAGCATGAATTCCTACTTTGAAGGATATCAAAAAATTTGTCAAAATATGGAAAACTGAATTTCATAAATCAAAATCTAGTTCAGACACCCTGAGTTAAATTGAATTCAAAAAACTTGGCAGCATTTTAGGATACCCCAAGTGTTTGCCATCCTCAGATTACTTTACTTACAAACAACTTTTCTTATACAAAATGAAAACTAGTTCAGGGTCTCTCACCTCAGTTATTTCACATAGAAACATTTTCACTCTAGAGGGCGCTCTACAGTGTATTTGCAGACACCGTAATGAGACTGATAGTATCGTTTTATAGGTCTTACACTACCATGATGACAAAGTAAAGAAAAGCATGGCTACATTTTACACATAAAAATTGTGTACACGTAAAATGTGCATGTATTAGTTTTCACTGCTAAAATATTAATCAGCATTAATCAAGGGGTAAAATGAATTAAATATTGATTCAGACATTCTCTAAAAATTACAGCATGCTACTATAATCTTTTCACCATCAGATCTTCTCAACCAAATTTTTCTGCAAATTTTTTTATATTCTTCAATACTGTGGAATACTTTATTTTCGTTGGAATTAATTTTCGCTGAAAAAGCTTTTTGGGCGTTTTGTATAAAATTTATTTTCACTGATTTTTGATGAGTTTAATGTGAAATATAGGAAAAAAAGTATATTCACTGGATTTTATTTTCACTGAACCACTCCTTCAGCGAAAATTGCGAAAATAAATTCCAAGCGAAAATAAAGTATTCTACAGTATTTCTGAAGTGAACCCTAATTTTGGAGCCAACAGACAAAATTTGAGTCCATTTTCAGTTTTGGCTGTTTTTGTTCCAATCTTCTGAAGGAAAGTGCAGACTATAAACTAGATTATTTTGTGATGAAAAGAGGGAACTGGTGGTGAAAAGGATAATACCATAGACAAAAATTGGTACGGCATATGTAATAATGTGATCACCTATATCTATGTTTTTGGATGAAGAATTGGTTATTATAGTAGAGTGCATAGTAACTTTGAAGAATGTTTCAATCACTCATTTTACCTCTGTAGCTACCTTGGTCAATCATAAAGGGGGTATTAAGTAAGCTCTGAATTTTTGCCACGAAAAAAATAATTTCATGTTTGGGAAGTGACAGAGATTTGTAACCATCTTTCTAATATAATTAAATTATGGCAATTTTCCTGTTATTTAAGCTGCAGACTTTACCTGTCTGATGGATTGTCTTTTGGCAAATCTTGCCTTAATTCCCAATACTCTCTCTGTCACATGCTGGTACCGTCCATCTTGTAGGAACAGTAGAAAATTCACAACCGTCACAACTTTCAAAAGCTTCTCAGCATAGTCAACCAATCCACATATCTATGGTAGAATTGAAAAAATCTATTAACATCATCACTGCATTGACAGTCAGTCACCTTTCATAAAATAAATACACAATTTTTTTCATATTTTTCAATATTTTTTATCAAGACCTGTACTAATGACAAATAATGTCTATTTGGTCCAAAAAAAAAAAAAAAAATTTGAAAACAACGAGAAAATGTGCAAAATCCTGTAATTATTCACGCACATTTTGCATTTTTTTCCCATAGTTTTCAATAAATTATTTAATAAATTATTAATTTTGGTGACAAAAATTATGGTGTTCAAAGGTCCCAAATTAATGACAAATACTGTATGGAAAATAATTAATTGTTCACCGAGTTTTCTTTTTGGATTATTTTACTGATAGCTAAATTAAGGACATTTATATATACAGTACACATACCAATGTAAATATCTGCTTATGTCTTGTGAAACTTGACAAATCAGTCGACCGCTCCTGGAACCATTTACCACCGACAAAAATCAGACCATACAGACTTTTTTGGGTGAGTGACATTTGTGGCTTTTTATTGACCTTGTCTTTGTATTTAATATTCAGAATCTGCTGGCCAAGGGTTGCACTGCTGGCGTAAACAGAAAACTGAAAATAAACGCAAAAACTGTCATAATTCATCATAATTATATATTTATATTACTATAAACAGTAGATTTCATCCAGCTGTAAAACATGCACAGATGCGTTTGAAAGTGCGGATACATGTGAATGTTTTCCTTACATGGAAATGTGTATCACGTTTACATCACATTTAAACACTTTTTTTTGCCTACATTGGACGCAGCAAAAATGTAGCGTATGACTGAAATAAAATGGCATAACTGAACGCAAACGATGTCGCAGGCATGAATAATTTTCACTGCTATTTCAGGCTACTGTATCTCACTAAATTATTGCTACCAGTATATGCAGGAAAAGTAAATAATAATAAGGTTATCACGAAAATACTGCAAAGTATTTACTCAGGCAGTACTGGATCGCATCCACATCTGCTACACATCGCATGATATAATCACCGTACTGCTCATGTGCATACTTTGTGGTATTCTCATCATAGTAGTTTAAAATAACTAATTTTCGCTAGGTTTAAATTTCGTTGATTTACCATCTCAGACATATTCAGTGGGTTTTAAATTCACAGTTTTATCATTTAGATAAAGTGTTCTATGCTAAATTTTACATATTCACTGGGTTTTAATTTAGCACATTTTCCAGACAGCAAAATGAGCAAAATTAAAACCCAGTGAATAATTAATCCCTTTACAGTATCCAACAAATATATCATTAATTAGTTTGTATTTAGGACATTCTTTAATGAACAGCAGTTCACAACAAATTGTATTATGCATTATTGGTGGGAATATTAACTTCCAACTTTATATAAATGAAAATTATTATCACACTAAAAAAACTAACAAAGTTATATGAAATTTTTGATATAATCCAGCCAAATTTGAACGTATGGCTTGACCTGTAAAGGATGTGATACCAGTTTAAACTAGATTTATTCAGTAAGAATTACAACCCTATTACAAGCTGGATACAAGTTCAGTAATTGAGTCTAGACATTCCCGAAAGGCAGTAAAAAATCTACCAAGTACCTGTTGAAAAACAAATGAAAAAAAATCTTTTAAAAAAAATATATGGCATCTTCATTCAGGAATAACAAATACCAATATACTGTCACTTAATCGTTAATATCAATAACAATGTACTTGAAAAATAGGAATTGTTAGACGGCGATTACAAGTGCACAACGACGTATTATAAGTTTGATTTTATAACGTTTTCCTCCTAAGGATTGATTGGTGCTCTTAATAATAAAAAATTAATAATTCTGAATAAAGTTTCAGTGGAAGTCGTTAAAAGTTATGTTTTTTTTCCACTAACGAAGCTAGGTTCTATAAAATCTGACACAACAAACACATGTTCGAATTGCTAACGTTAATGAAATCGGCATACGCCGGCACTATAAAGTAACAACGTTATTGCTAGAGTTGAGTACTACACGAATTACCACTATAAAGCGACCATAGCTATTGACCAGAAGTAGCAAAAAGAACACGTACCCGGACATGACATTGAGATTTTTAATTAAACTTCAGGTACTTACTTTGGCCCTTTAAATCGCAGGTATTCGCGTTATTCAAACCGACTTTGGGTAATTATATAGCTTTGTTGAACTAGAAGTGATTAGGGGGGAACTTGAACCCGTCTACGTAAATACACGACAATAGAATAACAATAGGATAACAAAACAATAACAACTGGATAACAATAGATGAATTGTTGCAGCCATAATGATCTGCTACTGATCCTGTTCAGAGGCTAAAATTGATAGCATACAAACGAAAACACCAACAACTTTTCAAGTGTGTTTAATAGAAAATTGGGATTTCGTTTGCAGTCTTTATTTTCTAAGCCAAAGTACGTATCTGTGAACCGTTGCATTTTATCTGAAATGTGCGCAATTTGATAATTTTAATGAGCTTGGGAAGAGTAAATCTCACGAAGTTCTCTATGATTCACTGGTCATTGATGATGTCTATATAAGAAAATGTTGTGTGCGAGTCTATAACGAAATGAATGCAAGTCAAAATGCAACAGAAATTGATATTCTCATTAAATTATTTGATTTAAAAGATATACATCTGGGTTTTGAGAACTTATTTTTCAATTTTTTAAATTCTGTTGCATTTGATATTCATTTGAGTTGATAAAAATATACATATTAATAAATAACATACATGTATTCAAAGACACTCAAAAGTGCATAGACCCACGGTAAGTTTTGTCCGATTCAATAATTTTAAATTTGTTTGATACTGATGCGGACAATGTGATAAGTCACGATGACATCTCAGGGCTGCAGTTACCGGGGTAGCTTTACTTTCATTAAGATTGGTCATCAAAAATAATATGTATTAGACTTCTGAAATAATGTGTGAAATGCAAAACATCCAGAAAAAATCACTAAATACATTAGGAGTCACCTGCCTCTAGCTCCCTCACTGGATATGGCCCTGTATCATGTAATACATAACAGTGGACCTTTGCTTTCATATAAAATTGCTGAATAAAAAATACCGAACGTACATTTCCTTTCATCACAAATTCACAAAATAGTCCCATTTGTAGTCTGAACTTTCCTTCAGAAGATTAAGACAAAAATAGGCAAATTTTTTTAGTAAAAACTGAAAATTTACTCAAATTTTGTATGTTGGGCTCCAAAATTAGGGTTCTTTTTCCAGAAATATTTAAAAATATAAGAAAAAAGGTACAGAAATATTTGGGCGAGAAAGTCAGGTGGTGAAAAGGTTAACGGTAGACTAATAGTTTCCATATTGAGCTTCATACTAAAACACATCAATCTCAATCAAATCCCACAAAAAATGTGACTTCATGTACACGTAATTTCCTGCATGTGACATTAATTCCATGAGCCCTGTATGCTTATCCAACCTTGATTTTCATAAATATACCATGCAAATTACCATAGAAGAAAAATATGTTCAGAATTGGAACCCAACTAATGTTGAGTAATAAATACTCAAAAGTTTTTATTAAAATTTTATTGAAAAATACTGTTGGTATATCAGGTGACAAGCAAACTGAAGACAATATAACAATAGCTGCACTAAACAATGGTCTTTGTTATCACCATGGAGGCAGAGGAATAGCCTGGAATTATACAACTATGTTTGTTTATGGTTACGTGCGTGGAGCATAAACGTAAGGTCAATCGGTTCAGCCGTGTCTACAGACCCTGCTGTCACCCCACATGTTAGACCATATTTTTTCATTTCTAGGACAGTCATTCAACTTTATACACCTCTGTTTTCCGTTGTTTATTATCAATTATTTTCCCATCGAAACAAAAAAATTCACATACAGTAAAACTAATTATTTTCATTAACATTTAATTTCACTACTTTGAGAATATTCACTGTGTTTTAATTTCAAAAATTTGTCAAGGAAACAATGACAATGAGTTTTATTGTTTTTTTACATGTTCATGTAGATTTAATTTAGCAAATTTTACTTATCGGTGAAAATAGCGAAATTAAAACTCAGTGAATAATTAATGCATTTACAGTATTTGAATTTCTTCCTGATCTTTACATTCAATTTGAGAATTTGCTGGGACATTTTACTTATTTCCTTTAGTTTGGGGGTGGGGGGTTTTGACCTCAAAAAGTTTCCATCCTACAAAAACGGTTTTATTTTTTAATGAAGTCAAAAAAATCTTGGAGTATTTGTAGTTTGTTTTTGTTTTTTCTATCCAATCATAGACAGAAATAACCGGAAAAGGAAAAAAACAAATAAACAGAAAAATGGTTTGGTTCGAGTGTAAATCTGTGCGTCAAATGAGGTGCATTTGTAAAATCTTTTTACACCCTCCCGACAACCAACTGCTATGCAATACTACTGTCCGATTATTAATTTGTATTTAATGGTGAATGCAGTTCGACGCCATGACCAATATTTATCAATTAAGTTTCAGTGGGGGTAGGGGGTTTGGAAAAAAACTAAAGTAATTAAGTTTTTTATCCGACATTGATCTTTTGACGTCGTCTCTAAGTAGGTTCTACTTTCATAATTTCATAAAAAAAGTTGTGGAATGTTGTTTTCATTTTTTATTAAAAATGTATAGGAAAATTGTACTGACTCAAGAATTAATGAACATGAAAAATTAAAATACTGACTAGAGAATGATATTGCTGAATATTTTGACACCAGCAAAAACAGGTGGGAAGAACTTACGTGAGGTCAAAAACAAAATTACTTTATTTTCTAATCAATCTACAACTTTGTGATAAATAATAACAATATCAACACCCGTGACACTTTCAAAATCAATATAAAATAAAATAAGTACTATGGCTATACACATTTATTGAGAAACTTAAATTTAACAATGATAGCGAAACAAGTTGCTTTGGAAGCATAGAAACAACAAAATTGAACCAGGGCCAAGAAATGACGAACCCACGCAGTGCAAGATTACCGCTGTTGAATTAGTGAACAAAAGTTTGTTGTTTCTTGACCACTGATAGATTTAAAAAAACATGTTTCATTACAAGCATATCAGAGAGAATTATCATGTATCAACTGGACCAGGTGCTTGCATTACCCTTTCATATGCAAATTACATTACACAGACTCCAAGTCGGCCGTGATTAAAGTCTACAGCCATCTGTCACTCACTGTTAAAGGGTCTTTTGTGGAGAAACCTGACTAAATCACACATAGCGGCGCTTTCAGCGGCAAGCAATACAACTTACAAGTTGCTCAACTGATGTTCGGTACTCGACGCTCATTGCATTGAAATGGACGCGGATGAGACAAACAATCTGGTTGAAGACGTAATGGAGAATGAGTCGTACAATACAATGGTAGGTTAAATCTCCGTAGTAAAGTTTGAAAATTTCATTACATGAAATCATTTACCTCATGTTATTTAATATTCATAACAAATCACGACTGGGAGTTTTTGACCTTATACCCCTCATTGAGAATTGAATAACGGACCTCAGTAAACAATTAGTAAGATTACATCTTACGAGACACATAGTGATAAATAAACCAAGACTACATTTCACACAATTATCAGCTAGGTCATTGTTCGGCAGGTCAAAAATATTTGTTTATGATCATAAACCAAGTGAATGACTTCCAGACAGCCCTTGATTCGGACTGATAATAAGAAATGAATAAATACCACGGATCTGATCATACTGTGTGGCAACATTCATTTTGTTGAATTACACAACAAAGGATCGTTTTTTAAAATAAATAATCAGTGCTAGTTACAAAGCTGCAGGCTAATTACACATGATCTCTGTTTACATAAACTTGCTGGACCTGGTTACTCTATATGGTTGCTCGGATGCTGTTTTCACATCTAGTGTTTTTTATAGTGACTTTGAGGTTCTACATCATTTTCAAATTCTCGTTTATTTTTCTACTAATGGTTTAAGTTGATAAATCATCACAATACCATTGCTAGTACTATTCGTAATATTTAATTTAATTATTTTATTTTATATTTTTGTATTATTTTTGTATTTATTTATTAAATTAATCAATCATTATCCATTCATTAACTAGCAACTCAATTAGAGTCACAACAATTACCAATAAACTGTACAATATTAAACACTGTACATCTAAACTTTTCCCTACCAGACTTTCTCTCTCAAATTTTTTTTGCACTTTTTCCTTATATTCTTCAATATTTCTAAAAATTAACCCATTTTTTGGAGCCTACAGACAGAATTTGAGTCAATTTTCAGTTTTTTACTCAAAAACTTTGGCTATTTTGGTCCCAATTTTCTGAAAGAAAGTACAAAAAATAAACAGGACTATTTTGTGAATTTGTGATGAAAAGTGGGAACTGGTGGTAAATCAGATAAGAAAACAGAAAATAATCAGGCACCAAGTTATTAGGAAATATTTAAATGTTACATGTATGAATCAGAAGAGTAAAAATGGAATGAAAGATGAGCAGAATGTAATCAACCACTTACATTTAATTTATTAAAATATCTATTAAGTTTTAGATTCTGAAATAATATTCTATAATAATATAATATATAATATCAGCTGTTATCATAATTATTTACTTGTATACATTTTTGCCCAATAGCAAACTAGATCTATGACATATTTGTCAGATAAGTGAGACATCCAGCCATTTCATTGACACATTGGTCAAGATAATTGACACATCCAACCATTTCATTGACACACTGGTCAGAATAAGAGACACATCTAGCCATTTCATTTACACATTGGTCAAGATAAATGACACATCCAGCCATTTCATTGACACATTGGTCAAGATAAGTGGCATATCCAGCCATTCCAATGACACATTGGTCAAGATAAGTGACACATCCAGCCATTTCACTGACACATTGGTCAAGATAAATTACACATCCAGCCATTTCACTGACACGTAGGTCAAGATAAGTGACACATCCAGCCATTTCATTGACACATTGGTCAAGATAAGTGACACATCCAGCCATTTCATTGACACATTGGTCAAGATAAATGACACATCCAGCCATTTCATTGACACATTGGTCAAGATAAATGACACATCCAGCCATTTCATTGACACACTGGTCAGAATAAGAGACACATCTAGCCATTTCATTGACACATTGGTCAAGATAAGTGACACATACACCCATTTCATTAACACATTGGTCAAGATAAGTGAGACATCCAGCCATTTCACTGACACGTAGGTCAAGATAAGTGAGACATCCAGCCATTTCATTGACACACTGGTCAAGATAAATGACACATCCAGCCATTTCATTGACACATTGGTCAAGATAAATGACACATCCAGCCATTTCATTGACACATTGGTCAAGATAAATGACACATCCAGCCGTTTCATTGACACACTGGTCAGAATAAGAGACACATCTAGCCATTTCATTGACACATTGGTCAAGATAAGTGACACATCCAGCCATTCCAATGACACATCTGTCAAGATAAGTGACACATCTAGCCATTTCATTGAAACATTGGTCAAGAAAAGTGACACATGCATCCTTTTCATTGACACATTAGTCAAGAAAAGTGACACATACAGCCATTTCATTGACACATTAGTCAAGATAAGAGACACATACAGCCATTTCACTGACACATTGGTCAAGATAAATGACACATACATCATTTCATTGACACATTGGTCAAGATAAGTGACAAATCCAGCCATTTCACTGACACATTGGTCAAGATAAATTACACATCCAGCCATTTCACTGACACGTAGGTCAAGATAAGTGACACATCCAGCCATTTCACTGACACATTGGTCAAAATAAGTGACACATCCAGCCAGTTCACTGACACATTGGTCAAGATAAGTGACACATCCAGCCATTTCACTGACACATTGGTCAAGATAAGTGACACATCCAGCCATTTCACTGACACATTGGTCAAGATAAATTACACATCCAACCATTTCATTGACACATTGGTCAAGATAAATGAGACATCCAGCCATTCCAATGACACATCTGTCAAGATAAGTGACACATCCAGCCATTTCATTGACACATTGGTCAAGATAAGTGAGACATCCAGCCATTTCATTGACACATCTGTCAAGATAAGTGACACATCCAGCCAGTTCACTGACACATTGGTCAAGATAAGTGAGACATCCAGCCATTTCATTGACACACTGGTCAAGATAAGTGACACATACAGCCATTTCATTGACACATTGGTCAAGATAAGTGACACATCCAGCCATTTCATTGACACATTTGTCAAGATGAGTGACACATCCAGCCATTTCATTGACACACTGGTCAGAATAAGAGACACATCTAGCCATTTCACTGACACATTGGTCAAGATAAGTGAGACATCCAGCCATTTCATTGACACATTGGTCAAGATAATTGACACATCCAACCATTTCATTGACACACTGGTCAGAATAAGAGACACATCTAGCCATTTCATTTACACATTGGTCAAGATAAATGACACATCCAGCCATTTCATTGACACATTGGTCAAGATAAGTGGCATATCCAGCCATTCCAATGACACATTGGTCAAGATAAGTGACACATCCAGCCATTTCACTGACACATTGGTCAAGATAAATTACACATCCAGCCATTTCACTGACACGTAGGTCAAGATAAGTGACACATCCAGCCATTTCATTGACACATTGGTCAAGATAAGTGACACATCCAGCCATTTCATTGACACATTGGTCAAGATAAATGACACATCCAGCCATTTCATTGACACATTGGTCAAGATAAATGACACATCCAGCCATTTCATTGACACACTGGTCAGAATAAGAGACACATCTAGCCATTTCATTGACACATTGGTCAAGATAAGTGACACATACACCCATTTCATTAACACATTGGTCAAGATAAGTGAGACATCCAGCCATTTCACTGACACGTAGGTCAAGATAAGTGAGACATCCAGCCATTTCATTGACACACTGGTCAAGATAAATGACACATCCAGCCATTTCATTGACACATTGGTCAAGATAAATGACACATCCAGCCATTTCATTGACACACTGGTCAAGATAAATGACACATCCAGCCGCTTCATTGACACACTGGTCAGAATAAGAGACACATCTAGCCATTTCATTGACACATTGGTCAAGATAAGTGACACATCCAGCCATTCCAATGACACATCTGTCAAGATAAGTGACACATCTAGCCATTTCATTGAAACATTGGTCAAGAAAAGTGACACATGCATCCTTTTCATTGACACATTAGTCAAGAAAAGTGACACATACAGCCATTTCATTGACACATTAGTCAAGATAAGTGACACATACAGCCATTTCACTGACACATTGGTCAAGATAAATGACACATACATCCATTTCATTGACACATTGGTCAAGATAAGTGACAAATCCAGCCATTTCACTGACACATTGGTCAAGATAAATTACACATCCAGCCATTTCACTGACACGTAGGTCAAGATAAGTGACACATCCAGCCATTTCACTGACACATTGGTCAAAATAAGTGACACATCCAGCCAGTTCACTGACACATTGGTCAAGATAAGTGACACATCCAGCCATTTCACTGACACATTGGTCAAGATAAGTGACACATCCAGCCATTTCACTGACACATTGGTCAAGATAAATTACACATCCAACCATTTCATTGACACATTGGTCAAGATAAATAAGACATCCAGCCATTCCAATGACACATCTGTCAAGATAAGTGACACATCCAGCCATTTCATTGACACATTGGTCAAGATAAGTGAGACATCCAGCCATTTCATTGACACATCTGTCAAGATAAGTGACACATCCAGCCAGTTCACTGACACATTGGTCAAGATAAGTGAGACATCCAGCCATTTCATTGACACACTGGTCAAGATAAGTGACACATACAGCCATTTCATTGACACATTGGTCAAGATAAGTGACACATCCAGCCATTTCATTGACACATTTGTCAAGATGAGTGACACATCCAGCCATTTCATTGACACACTGGTCAGAATAAGAGACACATCTAGCCAATTTACTGACACATTGGTCAAGATAAGTGAGACATCCAGCCATTTCATTGACACATCTGTCAAGATAAGTGACACATCCAGCCATTTCACTGACACATTGGTCAAGATAAGTGACACATCCAGCCATTTCATTGACACATTTGTCAAGATGAGTGACACATCCAGCCATTTCATTGACACACTGGTCAGAATAAGAGACACATCTAGCCAATTTACTGACACATTGGTCAAGATAAGTGAGACATCCAGCCATTTCATTGACACATCTGTCAAGATAAGTGACACATCCAGCCATTTCACTGACACATTGGTCAAGATAAGTGACACATCCAGCCATTTCATTGACACATTGGTCAAGATAAGTGACACATCCAGCCATTTCATTGACACATTGGTCAAGATAAGTGGCATATCCAGCCATCACAAAGGTCATTCCAGGTTAGTGACACATGTCCAAGATAAGAGGCACTCCCTACAATGAAACACTGGTCCAGATAGAACACTGGTCCAGAGGGAACATAGGCCCAGATGGAATATACGTCAGACCATTCAGAACCACCAAATGAGAAATATACAAAATATAATTTATAAATAATTAATTATCCTTACAGATCAAAGGTTACAGTGATGAGAAGAGAGATATAATAGAGGATGATGTTGAAGACATTGGTTATAGTACACTAGTAAGTTTAATTACTATACTGTAAAATACTTTATTTCAGCTGAAATTAATTTTCGCTGAAAAGACTTTTTGGGTGTTTTGTATGTAATTTATTTTCACTGCTTTTTGACAAGTATAATGTAAAATATAGGAAAAAAGGTATATTCGCTAGATTTTATTGTTACTGAATCATTCTTTCAGCGAAAATAGCGAAAATTAATTCCAGCGAAAATAAAAGTGTGTGTTTGTACACATGTGATCGATCTACCTACCAACAAAACAAGGCTGCCCTGACATACAATTATCAAACGAACTGATGAGTAAAAGGACAAAACCGACTGTCAGCGCAATGGATGTTGTCTGTTATGTATCAGTAAAGTGTGATATGTACACAGTGTCAGGGCATGAACTTAAGAGTTGAACTTCAGAATTGACACCCCTTTTCAAGACAAAATTCGATAAAAGTGCCTCAGCTTATGAATGAAATAGTCAAAATCTGTACATGCCGAAGGGAGGCAAGACAAACTTTTTGGACATTGAGAAAATAGACCATTTACCGTTCACTGCGTGGTCCCGCGTTATGAGTGAAATTGAACGTAAAAACAGGACAAACAAAGGTCATAGCGTCGCGTAGAATTCAACAAATGCAAGTATTATCAGGAATATTTCCATGCTCAATAATATACTGTACTCATTTGATGACGGTCAATTTTGATGAAGTAAGGGTATTCAAACGCAATATTCATCTGTCAAAGATCGGCCTTTCGATGTGATCTACGAAATAAAGAAATTTAAGGTCAGAATCAAATCGTTCGGTGCACATGTTTCACACAACTCGCAAGATCTCCGAAAATCACCTATTACCTTCAATGCTTCTGTGAAGTTCTAGCCCGGCAGTGTATATGGTGAAAGATACATGACCATGGTTTTTATGTAACAAGCAAAATGTAAGTGTCTTTATGGGAACACTAAATAAACATCTGTCCAAGCAGTTTGCATAATGAGATAATGAGATAACATATGAGAACCCAGGTGAGATGAGCTGTGGTGAAATTGTCTTGTTTACTGAGCTAAACACTTCACATGTTATGCCACCAGAGTATTTAGAAGTTAGATTCTGCAATAAGGTGGTAGACTGGAGTACCTACTTCATACAGAGGAATTTGTTATTAAACACAAGAACAAATTATTTTACATCCAGCACAAGTGAACAATAAAATTCAACATACCGTGAAAAAACTGTATCTGCATTCTTTCCAAAATAATCTGCACACATTTAAATATTCCACCTTATTTGGGGCAAACTACGACACCAACATTGTGGTGTTCCAGACTATTATTGTCACATTAATTTTTTATATATCATATGCAGAAGCTCTAGTTTAAGACAATGAGTCATCACATTTATGAATACCTTATATCATTAAATTACTAATAAATGTGAATCATGTTGAGTTTACCAATGATTTTAATAATCTTTATCTGGTCAATTCAATATACAAACACATGGGGTTGGTACAGGATAAGGGTTAAAGCAATTTTTAAAGCATAATCTACTAGTATAACTTGTGTGTATTCATATTTGTTGGCAACTGTATTGATGAATTCTCCTCCCATGCCAACACCACTGTAGAATTACCCCCAAGTGATGCAACTCTCATGTACTCATGGTTACCTGGCAACCGTATTCACGAATTCTCCTCCCATCCCTATACCCCGTCCCACTATAGAATTATTCCAAGTGACACCACTCTGATCGAACGCTGCTGCCTGGCAACTGTAAAGGTAAATTCTACCAAGTGAACTGAGTTAATCTCTGGTTGCATCGAAGAATGCGATACATAAAGGCCATGTCATGATTGTTTTGACAAAAGTCAGAGCTTTCATCGGTTGCATAGTTTGGTTAGCACTACAACTGGCAAGTTACATTGAGAATGTGACAATTCAAAATACGTACAGTATACATATGACATTTGAAGTTCTGAAGAAAAATGGTGTTCTACAATGTAAAAAAACAGACTCAAAGTCAATTTATGTTAGATTTCATAACTTTTTCCATATTTTTTCTAAAAAACTTGATCAAGAATTGTAGCCCAAACAAATTTGCAAAATTAAGACCATTTGATCCAAAATTAATAAATCAGACAATAGATTTTAGGGTCTACTACATGTATTGGAGGAAAGCAAATAAATATTGAACCAACTTTACATGTATATGGTGTGAAAAAATTAAAGCATTGAAAGAGTTAATAAAGTAGACATAACAAAACACTGTATACATGTGTTTTTTTTCCTATTCTTCAGAAAAACCCACATCTCAAATGTTACTAACGTGCATGTTCTTAAGTTCATAAGTTTGTACTCTCATGTAAAATCTATCATTGTTTATTTTTCCCGTTTCCCCTAGTTACCACCTTTATACAGGTGGTTTAGATTCTGATAGGGAACACTGTTGCTAAGGAGAAGGAGCTCTGGAGACGCGTCTTCAAAACAACAGCTAAATAGTTCTCCATGACAATTTCCTGACATAGCCTCTACGATTAATTACAACAAAATTTTCATCGTCTAGCAACAGGTTCAATAAGATGTATGTGAAATGAACTAAGAATGATATATGTAAATACTGTCACAAACTTGACAGACGAATAACGTCATCTAGGAGATGGTAATATTAAATAAACTCACAAGATCAAGCATGTATCCCATGATGCATTGCTGTTGCAGTACAAGGTGATCTTGATAAAGTTCATAGAAAGGTCAGCTATGAATTAATTTTGATTTTAAGATTTTGTGATTACTATAAATGTGTATGCCTTGTTGAAAGTAAATGTAAATGTATGCCCTGCTGAAAGTAAATGTAGATTTATGCCCTGCTGAAAATCAATGTAAAATTATGCCCTGCTGAAAGTAAATGTAAATGTCTGGCAATCCACTAGTCATTAAATGCTAGTGAAAAATATCCTATCATTCATTCAACCAGTACCATTAGGTATTAGAATAGAAAGATGCATGGTCCCTACAAAATAGTCCTAAAAATATGGTTTCTATGGCAACCAATTTGTACTTGAAATTTGTACAAATGAAAAATATTACATGCAACTTTTTGGGACTGCAATCAGAACCCTATTGTAATCAGCCTTGATTCCCATATACAAGTATGTGTTTACAGTAAAAATTTATTTATATATACCTTGTTGTATTAAGAATCAATTGCTAAATGTTCACGCCTTATTTAAATCCTGTCTTTATCTATGAACATCATACAGATTGAATACAACACTGGCTGTCTCCTGCCAAAAAGCTTATACTCAAAAAGTTCAAAGCGATCAACAACATATGGTTCTCTAATTATTTACAAGCTTTTGAGTCTGTGATGTCTATTATAGTTTGAATTAAGTGAATGTCTCTTATCGCTACATAAACTTGTTGATCACAGTAAATTATGCACAGCATTGTGGGTAAATGTCCTAGTCCAGAAATGAACAATTGAAGCAAGTCTAATCAGTAATTTGTCATATACCTGATAAACTCTACACCAACTTATTGGATTTTTTTTTGCTGGTGTTTCTACGGTGGTAATTGTTATGAAGAGTGCATGTGTATATAACACTGATTTGGAGCCTTTTAAAAGAAAAACGTGACACTTGTCATGAAGCAAATTCCAGGCATGTCCATTCAAGCGTTTCCATATAGATGACTTTCACTAGTCCTCAAATTGTTAAGTTAGCTAAATCACCCAAGAAGAAATAAACAAATTTTTCAGTATAGTACATTTCTAATCATGAGACTCAAATTTAAAACCACACACAGATATAATATTAGTGTATAGTGCACGTACTTTAGAGAATACAATGAGAAAGGAAATTCATGGATAAATGCAGTCAAGTAACACTTCAGGAAGGATGCAGATAACTACATGTAGTAATTTAAGTTTATGGAAATTTAAAAAGCACTACAAATTGTTGATATTTTTGCTGATTGAAAAGTCACATGAAATAAATGACAAGAATAAAAATCATGGGTAAACTTAAATTTGTTTCCATGGAAACAGCAACTTTTCAATTTTCAATTAAATCCAACTTTAGTCACCATTTTTAATTGGCAAAATGAGTAAAATGTATGCAATTTAGGTTCATAAGTCAAAAATTATTTCTGGCTACAGCAAATATTTTTTTTTTTAATTTTAAACAGTTATTTTTAAAAGTGTGTTAGCTGAGATAACTCTTAATCTGTGTCAATGCCATGACTAAAGATATCTATACATGATATAACAGCTTACGAGCAAAAAGTAGTGACCATGTTTACATGAAGCAAAGTTCTGAGACTTGCATTATATTTTGAGATAAGCTTTCATTATCCCCAAATACTTATAGCTATGACTATGACAGGATGCTCTCAAATTATCACATAATCTCAACAAAAGTTTTTTTTTTTGATATACTGTAAAACATGTTTTTATTTATCTAGCATGTTATAATGAGATTGCTGGCACTTTAGTGAAATTAAAAATCTGGTAATTCATTCATGCAGTGGGTTAAATTTGTTAAAATTGCATGTAGTTTACTTCAACATGTTTTACAGTATTGCACCTGCTCCCTCTGTCAAAAGTAGTATAGGAATGTCAGAAGCTACCCGTAGTAAAGTCAGTATATTACCCAGTAGTCAACATTGATACATTTCAGCTGGGCTACTTCAGTTTCAGATTTGATTTCATACCTTGAATCAGTCCTGTGTGAAATGTGATTTTCTAAACCCCCAAAAAATGTTATGAAAATTTGATATATATTTATGTCATAGCGTTTTGACACATTATAACATAGTGCGAATTTGAAATACTGCACCTGAAATAGACCCTCCCCCTTTAAAAGGAAAAAAACATTTTAAACATGTATTTTGAGCTTTGCAAGAAATTTGAGACCATCCTTAATACATGTAGCAATGGATGTAAAGTTGACCGACAGGTGAACTGTGTACATTTAATCAGCATTTATATATCAATAGCTTAACATTGGTGGAAATCAACAATACAAAACAATCCCAATAGCAGGTATTCAATTTCAAGTTAAGTGAAATATAACAATAGGCCCCCAGCTAAGATTACAACAATTAACTTTATTATAGGTTGAACAACTTGAGGTAGCTTTGAAATATTCAGTATCTGAGTAAAAACTAACTACAAGACACTGGGGGACGTGTAATGTCTCAGAAAGGGCTTGTGTATGGTACATGGCTTGACACATGCAGAAAGCACAAAGTTCAATGCCTTAGATGTATGGATTACTTGCACGTGCCCTTCAAGCTAGACAGCTATTACATTTCCTTTACAATTTCAGCAATTTTGCACTGATATATAAAACTGGGTGCCCTTAGAATGATTCAAGCCGTGATACAGATGATTTTTCATTCATATACAGTGACAGCTAGTCTTTTAAATTATTTTTTTGATATGATTTGCACATATTTTGTAATTTTGCTTATGTTGTAACTCTTTCCAGTAAATCCAGCCAGCAAATTCAGTTTTCACCAGTTATGTGTATTGCTCAGCCAATGAAAACTCTTGATAGGTATACAGTCAATCACAGATACTCTTGATCATTCTGTATCACCCATTGTGATTGGTTTACACATGTGGTTTGATCAACAAGTGGCAAGAATTCAAGCTCTGTTTTAGAGTGGAGCTGACTGGTACATGTGTCATTGTTATAGACAGGTGTATCCATTCTGGAACATGACTGCTAGCACAGTGCTGATGTTTTATTATGGACGCACATTGCAGAGTTTATCCTATTCGTAGACTCCCAACGTATATTTTGTATCATTTGTATTTATACCGTAAAAGTTGTATTAATGGCCGCATTCCTAATAGAAACCGCATCCATTTTTTTTTGAACAATTGAGAACCAAAAATTCACCATTCCTCATATGTGTAGATACTCTAATAGAAGCCACATCCCATCTATTGCATTGTACCTTTTTAATTACAGATTTTACAGTACTCAATTTGTTACTAGACTCTAAGGTAGAAACAGGGAAAACAAGTTAAAAATTCAGACAGCTCTAAAAGCCACTAAGCATACTATTACAATAGCCTATATAGCTTCTGATAGCTTAGATATAGGGGATATGGTAGTACATATGCCGTACCAAAGTTCATCTAAAGGGTAACTTGATAGTGGTAGTTGTTTATTTTTACTACACTTACTAGGAAATCAGAATTGTTACCATCTAGACCACAGTATTCCAAAACATCTTTGTGCGATACACAGATCATTTGAGTGACTGAATTTTTTGAAATACAATGTTTTCAATACATTAGTAGAAAAAAACAGCGAAATTGGTCATCAGGTAATCCCTTAGACATACATTGGTATTGCATATGAACTATTGTATTCGCCTATATCTAAGCTTTCAGATGAGGTATAGATTGTTATAGTAGCATGCTTAGTATCTTTCAGGGAATGTCTGTTTTACACCATTGCTAAATTAAGCATGAATTAAGTTAATATTTTTGACTGAGACTGAACTGACTACTTGTTCCTTTTTTCTAATCACACAATACAACTCTTGATCAACTGAAATATTTATTTTGGCGTGAGTTCTATCTATCTAATAAAACATTATTTTTAATTACCATCCTTTAGATAGCGAAGCGGATTTGCTATCTTAAAAGGGAATCCTTTTATTGACAATTGACTTCTATTGTAGCTGAGTTTATTTAATTGTTGTAGTTACACAATGGCGAATGATAAAAAAGCAGGAAACTACTAAAATGTTCAATTGGAATTTAAAAGCGAGATGGAAGTCTTCCAAAAGAAATAAAATGTATCCTTGAAAAACAAATTTACAGCCACTTGTTAATCTCACTCACACTCGTACTGTTAAGGCAGTTTGTGCCGAACTCAAATCTTGCACTACTGAGCATGTTACTGCAATGCATTATGGGGCAGAACCTCCTCTTGTAGAAAATGAAGAACTATTATCATCCTGGATTATATGACCTTTTCATTTCATGTCATGTCACCGATAAAAATCTGGTGATCCCAATTTTTATTTTTGGTACCCTAATAGCATAAACCCAAAATAATGAAAGTATGATAAACATGATCATGAATTTGGCTTGAACCTCCTTAAACCTCCTTCTATAGCTCATCAGAAAAAATAATGACAAGCATTAGAACAATTTGAACAACAGCAATTACATTATGTGTGAAGATGAATCTTTGAAGTTAACTTTTGTTCCTTTCCCCAAAATATAGACTCCATAATTTTGTTTTCAATATTTTTTTTCAAAAAATGTTGGTAAGATTGTAGCCAATGGGATTTAACAATCATTTAAAATTAACAAAAAATTTTTGAAAAAATAAAAAAAAATTCTTCATCCAAAAATTAGGTGAGAAAAATCATGGTGTTGAAATGGTTAACTTTTTGTTTGGTTCTATAGCGCATTTAAGTAACAGTTAGCTGGTGAAAGGGGTACACTGCTATGGTAAAGCTTTTCTTGCCCAAATTTGTCTGCATTTTTTTTTCATATTCTTCAATATTTCTAGAAAAGAATCCTCAATTTACAGCCAACAAACAAAATTTGAGTCAATTTTCAGTTTTTACTCAAAAAATTTGGCTACTTTTTTCCAAACTTCTGAAGGGAAGTGCAGACTATAAACGGGACTATTTTGTGAATTTGTGATGAAAAGAGGAAACTGGTGGTGAAAAGTTTAAGCTTTCATGTATTTTTAGATTTAATTAATGTAAGTTTGAAGATAAAACACAACCTTTAGATTTCAGTAATCTTTAGCAGAAATACAGAAATTATGCAACAGTATTTATTTATGAATTATTTATTTCTGCAGTGACAAAAATGATTTGTTTCAACAAAATTATTAAGGTTGTTGAATAATTGTCACAGAAAAAAAATTACTGAAATAAAATGGAATGACTAATTAAATATAATTAATCATACATACTACATGTCATGATTATGTCAGTGGACATTGCACTTTATAAAATCAATAAAAATATTGCTCTTATAGTTATTATAGTTGTAATTGTGCAAACAAATCTCAGAGAACAAACAGGTTTGCAATGACCGCTGACTGACACTCGGCTGAAGGCTAGACTACCCGACAATCAATTAGACAATATACATACAGGCTTTGCGGAAACCCAAACTGAACTGCACAGTCCCTGGAGATTGTACTATTTCACACCTTAAACGATAGCCATTCGTAGGCAGTACTTAAGTGAATGACAAAGCCGTTCAATCTATAACACTTTAGTGATAAATTGATATCGTAGTTTCATCCATACTTCAATGCAGAGTCATTGATTTGTTATTTACGGTCAAGCGTGAAATAAACAACAAACGAAACCATGATCTTGTCAGGTTTCATTGTTTTCAAAGTACAGGTAACATGCAGAGTGGTTAAAATTATGTGCGTGTTTAATGCCCACAGTTCTGTGTTAATGCCTTATTAGAGGCATGTGTGTGGAAACCCTACCATCTGTTCATCGTATACATATAGGCTATCATACACCATTTCATTTGTGTCACAAATTGTCAAGCATTATGTTACCCTGGGTCATTGTGATAATGAAACAGATATTTCTCAATAATATTCCAAAACATATAGATTATCTTGGATAATCATATAAATGTTACAATCCATTAAGCAACCAATTTGTAATCACTATTCTTGAGGGTGCTAAGATGCACACCACTATACCATGTATTTCTATGGGCTCAGTGCAAGCTGCTGTGGAATGCCAGTCAAAAAGCAGGTGAAAAAACAGCACAAACTCAACTTTGGTGGCAAACCTGAACAACCAAATTGATATATCTTGTACATATTGGGGTAATCTTGTTACACTGTTCAGGGGAGTATAAACAACCATCCCAAAGTACAGTTTTCTGAGTGTTTTTCCGCTTTGTTCTCACCAACGATGGTTGCCAGGCAGTGAAATGCCCGGATGTCCACCCCAGAGAATGCTGGGAAGAGTGATCTCCAAGCCAATATAATGCATCACTCTCGGGTACAGATTTTAAGTGATGCATCTAGTTTGAAAATTTGCAATTTGGTAAAATAAAATTCATTTAAGGAAACACAGTGGTAACCTTAAAACATTTTTGATCGACCTCAATGCATCAATATTTCTAGAAATGTGTTTGTTTCATGTTTTCTGTGTCATGTGATCTTCAGTCATGACTTCAAAGAAAATGAGAATTCTACAGTGGTCATATAATGAAACATTCGGTATTCAATAAGACATTAAACTACAATGAAATTCTATCATCCTTTCTTAGAATGACAATTTGACTCTATTAAAAGGATTCTTAATGAACAAATTAAAGTTCATAATATTATAAAGGACAAAGCAAGATAGATTATAAAAATATAGATTACACATACATGCAAGTTATTTTAAATTCGTTTTATAATCCTAATAAGCCATATACTTTTTATTGCTACAATATGAATAAGATTTTAGTTATGAGCATCAAGTTCATGACAAAGAGAAATTTATGACACTGCATTCTCTGAAATTATGCAAATCAATAACATTTGTTACAATTATGAGAGTCTACTAAAATTAGAATATCCAGATTTGTTTTTTCACCAAAGTGCTTTAATTTGCTGTGGCTTTTCAGAGACTGACCATGGGTGTGAAGGACGTTTACTGCCTGACTTAAAACCATTACAAAATAATTTTGATGCTACAAAAGTTATATAAACATTAAGTTTAGTGACATCAATTCTCATTTTCATAATTTGTCTTCAGGTAATATCCAAAGTGGTTAAAACTATGTGCTTGTTTAATGCCGTACTAGAGGCATATGTGTGGAAACACTCCTATTTGTTCATCGCATACATATAGGCCATCATCAGGAGTTTTTCTAGAAAAAAATGAACAAGAGGGAGCACACACAGGCAAGGGAGCAAATCGACCTGGAAACATGATATCGCAAGGTCTCTGCGCCGCTTTAACTGTGATCTTTCACCATTGAAATATTTTTGGAGTAATTTTAGTGTATTTGGTGTCCAGACACATTGTCAGCTGGTGTTGCTGGGAAGTAATATATTTGAGAAAGATTTCATGTTGTACGGCAGCACGGAAATGTGCGGCTCAAGAAATCCCTGATCATACACAATTCATACACACATCATACATAATTTGTCTCCAGTTTTCAGTCAACTAAATTAGCTCCCTAAAAACCATTAAATTACATACTATTTCTGCTAAATGCAGAGTATTTGTTTGGATATTTTAATTGATCTGTTTAGTAGGTGAATTTGAGATCCCCCACATCTACAATTACTCTAATGTCTAGATTTTTATAGTTAATGAGGCAGTTTGATGAAAAAGCCAACAAAATTTGTATAAAGGTTCAGATTTGAAATATGATTAGTTTAATGGCCATAAAGTGATTAAATTGATGATGTAAAGTGAATATAAAACAGATCTATTGTGGGATAATAACTGCAGTTTGTAACAAATCCAAATTTTGCACTACTGTGCTTGCTGTGTTGCTGCAATGCATTATGGGAGAAACCCTTCTATTGCATAATGGGGATTAATTTACCTAGTGGTCTAATGCCTATAAAAAAATGCTTTCACTTAAGTTAGTAGTTAGTTAAAGAACACTGTATAATTTTTAATCACAGTAACAAAGGTGCACCATTCGTGTACCACTATGCTATAAAGTATGATACGCAGCAACGAACGCATTTAAGCGTCAGTTTATCATACTACTTGAGTCGTAGAAAATGAACATCACAGTCAATAATAATCCAAGCTATAAACTTCACCCCAGTCATTACTCACGCAATAAATGGACAACTCAGAAAAAAAATCATCAGATATTATAGTTTGCAAAGAGATGTATTGGACAATTACTTATCTTGCATAGGACTTCTCATATTTATGAGCACTAGAGGGCGCTAACATTACTATAGAGGGCAGTATAAGACAATGCATGGCATTTATTTGATATGTTAACCAGCAATGCAGATCAGAAATAATATTATTCATATGACTACGAATATATATGCAAGTTTCACTTATACTCCTGTATAGTTTATAGAACGCATTGCAGACTGTGTGCACATTGATATAGGTATGGGTATAAGCCGACATGCCTCGATATATTAGCTTGTAACTACGCATCCTAATGGATTTTTAATACCATGAGACTAGCAATCAGAAAAAAAACTTGCATTCTATAGTATGGGAACATTAGCGTTGCTAGGTTCTACAACGGATGACAAGCAACAAGTATGGCCATAAATGAAGTGTGGGTCTTAAGAATGTGACCCATTAATCGGCAGTAAATGCTGACCAACTCGGCGACAATAGTTGCCACAACGAGCAGGAACGAGGGTCTGGCTGCAGTGTAGGTAAGTCTCAAGTATCCTTATTGTTTTCTGTACGAGACTCATCCCGCAAAGAACGGTTGTCATGTTTTTGTTTAATCCGTCAAATTTTGACTGACAGGGGAGAATATTTATTTCTGGGGTTCTTAGAGATTGTGAAGTTAAAAAAGTTCAGAAAGCAAAGTGCGGGTGTGCCATACAGACGTATTCTGAGACCAGGCAAAAAGGTTTGTAATTAATTAGTTATTTTGACATGCAATTGGTGCATAACCAGCTAAATGTTTGATTCATCACGTTTTAGGATGATTTTGTTTATTCCTTTATTAGGTTTTTGAACAAATAGAGATAAGTGGTTTTCCTTGTCCTGTTGGACATAGACATTCATAATGTAGAAAATTTGCAATCAATGGAAACACTAGCGGATTTAATGAAATTCAAGAACAAAAATCATGAAGCTGACGAAATAGCTAACATAACAGTTATTTATTTATCAAATTTCGACTCTGTACTTTTTCCACTATGCATGGCAGTGCATTTAATGCTTGGCACATTAAACTTCCCGATACAATGATATTTATCAGCCACATAACAACTGAATTACAGTAAATACTGAATCTTTAACATCACAACTACAAAAAAGATTATACTATTGTCTAATTCTTGGTGAAACATGGTAGAGCTGAATGCGATGGCTACGTGTGTATGACTGATCGAGGGGGACACACAAGTTGGTGGCAAGACGTCTCTCTTCATTATACGCTACCACTATATTTGGCATAGTTTTAGCAACACCGACTATTGCCACTCACCAAACCGGTTGAAAAATGGTATTATCCACTGAAAGATTGAGATTCTTATTTTTAATTTTAAATACTGTGGAATACTTTATTTTCGCTGGAATTAATTTTCGCTGAAAAGGTATTTTGGGCATTTTGCTTGGAATTTATTTTCACTGATTTTTGATGAGATTAAAATAAAATATAGGAAAAAATGTAAATTCCAAGCGAAAATAAAGTATTCTACAGTATACTAGTTACTGTAATATTGATTTACTAAACTACCGTAGTTGTCCGAGTATAAACCCCTCGAAAAATTGGGGGGGGGGGCCTTATAAACAGATAAAAGTTAAAACTTCTCCCAAGCGATAATTTATGCTAATTTATTCATAAACAAATCGTCATGTGTACAATACTAGAGTGTCTTCATTGACTAGCATTGTCCAAATTAACTTGAGAATCGGCCGTTACGCCCCGGGGTCACTAATCACTCTTGGGTGTGTTTACTAAGTGGAACAGCATTCAACCCTGTGTTTCATGTGAATATTGGTCTGTACGTTTCGGGGTATATGTTTGATTTACTGTTAGTGATGAAATGTTTTTAAATTGTTAACATTTTCAGATGAATAATAATTCGTCTAAGCCATCAATGAATATAGCATTATTTGTTCGTAACCAAATCTGTACTCAATTTGCCATTGTCAACTGACATATGTTTAAGTAGAATCACAGAGTGGGTTGGTTGGTACCGTATTTGTAATTATTGAATTTCCTTCCTCCAAATAAAAACACTGTTATAATACCCGGGTTTCTTTCATAGATAAATTATTATTAAGCATTTCTTGGTTAAATATTGGCTTCAGAATCATGTAACACAAAACGATTTTAAATCTTGTTAAAGTTACATAATGGGTGCACTCAGAATCTCTTCTAAGTCGCTTAGCAAAAATCCAGCAAATATTTTTTTAGGTAGTTAAAAGTTGGCCATTTTATTTTAACTATGTCGATGAGCAAATGAGAACAAAATTTAATGCCATAGGTATACTTATTTTATATTTACTTCAATTACCCCAATCTCAAATTTAAAAGACTCATCCAAATTCTGAACACTAGAGGGCGCTGACAAGATTATAGAGGGCGGTATTAAGCAATTACCTCTCTTTATCACTTGGCTCTCTTTATCATTTCTTGACACAATTTACCAAATAGTAGGCTACTTTATTTGAATGAAGTAAAACACTTACCCGCCATACCAGTAACCTCAAAGCAGCATTGAGTTCAGGTTCAATAGTTGCCAACACACCGGGCTAAAAAGTCAATATAAACATCTTTGAATTAAAAAAACAAACAAATACGTGATCTGTCATTTAATATTCCACTATTATCAACTTATTATCAGGAGAGTTGTATTCTCACTACCTATATGCAGAACACCTCCCACCCATTATTGTGATTGCTATGAAAAATGATAAAATATTTGAGTGACAAAGCTAGCATGCAATAAAAGTTGTGGTGTCAAATCACCAAATTAATCATAATTATCATTATTATACATCTGTCACCATAACACCATAAGTTACAGTGTGTCATGATTTTGTGGTACCGGTATTTTACATGGTATGCCACCAGGGTTTGACCAGTCTCCACACAAAGAAGTTCGCTGATTCTGTTCTAAACTTTTTGGATTTCGGCATTCCAATGCTGTGTCCTTGGAAGGAAAAGATGTATAATAATAAGGTTATTATGAGGATACCCTAAAGTATGTACTCAGACAGTACGCCGTCGCATCGACCTCAGATGTGTGTTGGTCGATACTCCTGCTGTACTGTCTTCATGCATACTTTGAGGTATCCTCATCATAACCTCATATTATTGTAATCACTCAAAGCCAGGTTACATTATTTTAAAAGATTTTTACAAATTTGATTTCAAGATTCTGTGCATAAGATTTTTCATGAACTATACAACAAACAAAGTTTTGGGTTTATAGAATAGACTCCTTACATTAGCTTATACTACGGGTATCCAGAGTAATACTTCACATACCTTGAAATATTGGAAAGCACTTGTGAACTGGTTTTTTAGTATCTGTAACAATTCATTGTCCAACTCAGAAGCATCCAACTATTAGAAAAAAATAAATTTTCAAATGTATAGATTTAGTGAAAGTTAAGAAAATTTAAAAATTTAAAAAAAAAATTGTCAAACATGTCTGGGACACAAAGAATAATTTTGAATTTTTGAAAATCATATTTGTTTATTTCTTTAGTACATTAGGACTACAGACCAAATTTTTTTTTTAAAACTGAACTCAATTTGTTTTATTGTGATTATACGGTTGAAAATAAAATTAACAAGTACCCATTTTTCGAATCACTTTAGACTATTCAAACAAACATTTATTGAATCAAGTTATGGATGGATGTAGTGATTTTGACCTCCAACACTGTCATCAGCAGTGAATAGAAGTTTCTCACATTTTTCACAGTACAGTATCCGTACCAATACTACCTTTGTATTGTAACTGCACTTTGTTACCAATGTAGCTATATATTAAAGACATAGAACCTCAGAAAATACAAGATATCATTGTTATCGCAACAACAATGAATCACTGGTTAGAGCACAAGTACTATTTTGCCTTAAGGCACAAACTTCCGTCAGTGATACTCATAACACAGTTAAGAATTGATACACATGGGAATAAACACACTTTTAGGCTATATTTATTTCTCCCGTCTAGGCATGGGAGAAACATTTTATGTAATCTCCCATACTTGGCAAAATTCCTAGGACATCCCTTAGTTTCCCTCAACAATAGGCATTCTGAATGACGCACAGTGAGTCACCAAAGTTCAGCAAAGTTTTATAATCTTGATTCGTTAGTAGTGTTCTCCATAGATATTATTTAGCGTGCCATTATCCTCATATTCGGCATACATAAATCATCTAGACATCTCATTTACAAAGTAATAGCAAAAGATTGATTTCAACGGAAGGCTTAAGTACAATCATTGTGAATGAAGAGCGACAAAATATCCCAGGCATTGTCCGCGGTTCACCTTTTATCCTTGGTGTACTTGTGCACAGAGTACATTCAGTTTTTCTCAAGACCTTTATTATCACACACAGAAAAGTAAGCAGGGTTTCAACTTTGATATTACCGGTACCAGTACTTAATGTAAAGACTAAGATTTCTATGGGGTATCTGAGCAATTATATATGCATGGTCTTCATGAATTTTAAGCCATGACTGAGTAAACATAATATTTATTAATAACAATATATTTATTAATAATAATAATAATTATTGACAAAACACTGACTTAGGTGAGTAAAGTAAGTAAGTATGGTCTCAAAAAAAGAAGATAAAAGTGCAAGTAACATAAATTACAAAGAAAAATTAAATATAAAGGTTAAAAGGGCACCTTCCAGTTAAGATTAATTTCACAACACATTTACTTTCTGGATTAAAATAACAATGGATAACAAAAGATAGATTAACATTGTAAACAACATAAACAATAGTGTCCCATGATTCTTTGGTGCAATCCATGGGATTGAGCGGTTCCCCTTTAAATAATAAAAAGTAACCATAGAGAAAAAACAATATTGTCTCGATACTTGAATCCAATAGCAGATATAAGACTTCTTTCTTTATATGCACTAATGCACAATAGTGGAAACTCACAGCCACAGATCTAAAATCTCTGTGTACAATTGGGACAAGCACTACGAGTAGTGAGGTTTTAACAAGTACCAGTACTTGCAATTCATATCTTTGAAAATTTTTCAGTTCAAAAGTACTGCAAAGTATTTCTGTTCATACTTTGAGACATTTGTCATGTATTTTCAAGGGTCTGCATATTTTCCAAAACGAAGATTGTCACACTGAGTGTATTGGCTCATATCAAATACAATTTTGTAAATTTGGAATTAAAAGCAGGGTGAGCGTCACATACATTGAATGCATTCACAGCGGACTGTGATGGTACATTAGATCCAAGCTACGGCAGCAGACAATACACTGACGAGCTCACAGTGAATCTTATCATAATACACAAACTTAAATACTCCACACTTAACAAAGTAGCCACAGTTTTGTTTATATCCAGTCTCCATGGTCATAATTTAATTAAGGTTGCTGGGACTAAAGTATTTAAGGGATTCTTATAGATGTACACCTCACAGATACAAAGCCAATGTCAGACAGTCTTCATCTTCAGTCTTCGAATATTTAATTTCTGCTGCAAGCTTTTTTTATTTATCGTAACTTGATAATGATGATATTTTTTGTATATCACAGACCTCAATGACAATCCTCCCAGTAATAGTTTTCTGTTCTCCCACTCCCTGACACTGAGTTGTTTAAATCTCAATTACCTGACAATAATGTAGATGTTCAAGCTACTTATTAGTGTCAGTGCATTCTAGGTTGTGAGGTATCCATGGCAAATTGGACTTACTGAGAGACAGAATTGCAACAGAGTGATGAGACGGGACTAAATCTTGACCTGTCATAGTCAGGTCACTTGCTTTATCCTTTTAACAACTAACTTTCTTTTTGTAGTAGTAGTTATCACAACTAATCTTTATTGCTATTAACTGATAGAAACATTGTATTTCTAAGGATGCAATATAGCTAATATTATTATCATTATTATTATTATTATTATTATTATTATTATTATTATTATTATTATTAACTGTCAAATTAGAATTCTGGAGCTACTAAACCTCGGCTATGAAGCCAAGATCCCCGGCCAAGATCTCATCTCAGGAAGGCTGACAATCTGTTAAGACTAACATCGCAGATTGACATTTTTTACGTCAAGACCAACTTTTATAACAGTGGAATTCTATTTGAGCTTGAATATGAATTCTCGCACTTAGAAAACAAACGTAGCTTTCTCTAGTGCAGAATTTAGGACTGGTTGCGGGGGGGGGGGGTGTCGTTGCAGGGCTGTTCTCTTGCCGTGGTTCTCATGATACGGTACCTCGACGGGATCGCCCAGGAAGTCCCACAAACATTTCAGATATCACGTACTGAGAATTTTTATGAATTTAAAGAATTAAAAAGGATTCTGAGTTGAACTACTTGTGGAATTGTTGATCAACAAGTCAGTATCAGTATTCAAATGATCATTTTGAAGACAATCTACAATCAAAGCTTGGCAGACTTCCGGGTAACTGACAGTGAGAACATATATTTTGCAATTATATGGTTGACACACATTAGCTCTCCTGGGCAGGTGTGTCATCAAATCGAAGAAGAAAATCCCACGTTTAAGTCAACATACCTGGCTTACTCTCAGGACGACCTGGTCATGGTCTGCTGTGTCGTCGTCAGCCATGTTCATTCATAAATTCTTCACAAATGTAACGTTATCTGTGATTGGTTAATGGTAGGGTCACTTAAGGTCAGGAATATCTTACGCATTAAATTAGACAGATAATTCATGAGTTCCTTTTTGGAGTTTTTTCTGTGACTTTGATTCATCATATTTTGTTTCCAACAGTGTTAAAAAATAGCCTAAGATACTGATTTTTAACTTTCTAATAAAAGAACTTCAAACAAAACTTCAGCCAATCATAACGACGTTTATAAAAACGATATAAAAACAACGCATGCGCTTCAAAGTTCAATAAACTAGTACGAATTTTTGGGAGCTTGCCCATCGTATGCAGTACACCGGTGGTAACGGGTCTCCTGCTTCCTGGTCGATTGTCATTGGAGTTTGTTCAGTTAGGAAAAAATCTGTGTGCAGGTAATATATCAGATAGCATTTACTCAATGCGATCACTCGCATATAACGTTCTAACGGTCCGCGATGACTTAGAAAGTCTTTGTCGGTTCGGGCTGTGGAGAAGTCTTGTGTGTGATGCTCCGATTAGATGCATATCAAATGTCAGCGTCTCTACACTGACAGTTTTTTTACAGCTTCGCCCATTCCCTAACTGACCTTCCCTGTTATTTGTAGGCCTGAGTGTCACCTGCGCTGTGTCCCCGAGTATTTCCTGCTGCTATCGCGATAAAAGACGATTTGCTGCAGTGATTGTAAACATAGATCAGTCATTGCAATATTTACTACGGGTGACAAATTCATTTCACGCAGCCTTGAAATGTACATCGCTATTCTGTTATAGTTGTTTAAAATCACGATTTAGATATGCTATAACGGAAACACGCTTCCCATGCTTAACAAGGAAACGTGTACATTCACATTTATAGTAACGGCACGAGTGTCAGATTTCATCGGGGTCACCTAACGCGTTTTACTACGACTTGTCGGGAATGTCTCGGTAATCGCAGCACTATAGTGGGCGTATTTGCTACCAATGCTCGCTCGTTAAAAGCACCAAGCGCATTCCACATGGACGCATTACTGTGTAGCTTCAGAAAGACAATAGACTTTGCAACAAATGCCGGTAAACAAAGTGTGAATCACCAAAACTAAAAAGATAAACAAACAAATCTAAGCAAATTAGCGTGTCTGTTTCTAATGCGTACTTGATACCCGATGCGGGACGCTGATCCAATACGGTTATTGAGGGCAAATTGCCAAACATTATAAAACAAATTTACAGTAAAATTACCACGTATAAAAGAAAAAAACTGTCAGCATAATAGATTTATAAACATGACAACATTTCGCTTATTTTACACACACATATGCATTTTATTTATTAGTATGTGATTTGTATTCAGCTTTTAAATTTCAACAATTGTGGTTTCCATGGAAACCATGATGCAAGCGACATTCTATGTACCTTGATCTTTTATTGTCCTCCTTCAGGCAAACCTTTTTAATAAACACCCAAACAATGGGGTTTGATTATAGAATAAACACTTGTGCTTATAAAATGCAGTTTGCCTCATTATTTTTTTTTTACCGTTTTCTGTATGAAGTATGTGAAATTATCAAATACTCTCAGTACTTACAGCTTAAAAGTTTCTTAACTTCTTGATAGCAACTTTGGCTGTTATTATGTATTGCGATTACATGTACTTATTATTCTGTAATTCGTTATCTGTCTAATGTGTAGTATATTTCGTTTCAAGGTAAGTGTATATCCTATAACTACAGGAATTGAATAGGAATGCAAGTGCAATATTTCATTGATCAATCAAGTGAGGAGCTTTAATTACACCACAGGTTTAAGAGTTATTCTCTTTGTGTCTAGCTTTTTTTCTAATGAGCACAAGTCGTAGAATTGTTCAAGGTCTATTGTATTTCCACGTTCAGGACAGAATACAATGCGAATAGTTTTCATGCACACAAAAAATTGTCCCCCAGCACATAAAACATTGACTGGTTCCATAGTTTCTTAGGTAGTGCATGATAAGAAGGTGGTGGTTGTTGGCTGAATGCCAGCGTGGTCGTGGCCGAGTATTGACACACTGTCAGTGGGCTGACCCAGCTGAACCAAACAAATTAAATAGCGAGTACTCAGGTGCTTCCAGGTGTTGCTAGCAGCCAACGTAACATGGATGCCGATCATACTCAGAAAGAAGAAAAGATACTAGAACCGAAAGAGGAAGACAGTGACGTTGAAGACCAGTCTGTTGACCAAACTGCCGATATTGAGCAACAATCAATTGATACTGAACAGTTTGAGATTACAGGGGAGCAAGCAGAGGGTGCAATTGCTGAACACGTGGAAGTTCAAGAGGAGGAGGAAGAGGAGGAACTTGAGAACGAACAACCAGACATTGAATATAAAGAAGAAGACAGTACAGATCAAGAGGAAGGTAGTGCGGATGAGGAACAGAGGTTCATTGAACCAGAGGTGGGATTTTTGGATTAATTGCTATGGCGTGTTTTATCAGTGTCATTTACCATAGACAAATAACGGATTGTAATAAAAGCATAAAAAGAAGCGAGTATGTCATTGATATGCATGAGTTGGGACGCGTACACATTGTCCCAATCAGGGATATCATTGTTTGCATCAAAGTATATTTGCACATTGGCTCAGCAATCATGTACTTTATTATATTGGTCTTTATTTATTTCACATTTTTCCTATGGTAGCATTTCTTTTATGACCCTCCCTACCTCCAAGATAGGTTACTTATATTCAGTTACACTATGATCAGATTAACATGTCCTCCACTGGTCAGATAATAAAATTGCAAAGAATACGTGATCTGAAATTGTTGTTGAAAGTTTGCACAAGGAACCAGTGGAAAAGGATTCAAACAGTCAAAGCACGTTGTTTTTTTATTTTGCTGAATTGATTGTGTATGACATTATTGTTCATACATGTCATCCGTTCGTTGAACTATCATTTAAATATAAAAAGCTCAATGAAAGGAGTGTCTCAACCGAAGATTTTACCTGAGTAAATGTCAGCTAAAGCCTTTCCGAGTAACAAGCAAAACTGTCCTGAAGAATTTCACTCTATGTCTTGACTCAACAGATACCAATGTCTCGGTTCTAAAAGCTGAAATGATCCGTGATGGGACTGTTAAAGGTCCTGCTCACCATTTTGTTGAGCTGCCCTATTTTCCCAATTTTCTGTATCACTGATTGTTTTTTTGTTTTTTCAATAAATAACACATTAGAAAAGATGCCTTTGTCCTCGAGAAGACTGTAACAATAAGTGTTCTCCATCACGGACCACGTAGACTCAATCTCTGTATATCTTTTGGAAAGAGAGACACTGAATTTAAAGACTGTGTCAATGTTTTTGAACTAATTTAATAAGATAGTAAACAGTGATTGCTGTTTTGTTGAATTACATTTTGACCCATTTTGCTACAGTCTACCATATTGAGTTTTTCTTAAAATGAAAGCTGTCTGTTATGTGTACACTTGTCAGATTTGCTCCGCTAATGTTATTTGTCTGGCTTGGCTTTGTCTGGCCTTGTTGAACATATAAACATATAAATTTTACCGGTCACTGGTAGTATAGTGGTTTTTGCATCAGACTCAGGTGCCTGTGTTCGACTGAGCCTGGTTGACGCCAGGATAGCGCATTAAAATTGCCATTTGATACCAAAGATTGACGCACAGCCCTGTCATGTAGTCACAAACATGAATATAACTTCTGTGGCAAAAATGCACTCTGTGTCAGCACTAGCACTTGCAATTTGCACATACAAAAAAAAGTCAGGAGAGACAACAGTGACAGTCAATGTCTAAAACTGTCGCCTAGCACAAAAACATTTAAAAAAAAATATATAAATTCTACATTCAGTACCGGTATTGTCATTTCAAAAATTAATTACTTGCAATGAAAGAATGTGCTATATTATTGCATAAGACAAACTATCATTAATTTGCAGAGTTCTGGTAAATTAAATATTTCCTGGGATGCTTGAGTTTGATTTCTCAAAGCAATAATTTAACATTTTGCAACCATTTGCAATCACAAAGTATAAATGTGTTTGTGTGATTTTTACCCCAAACTTCTTTATTTTATTTTAGTCTATTTTCTCGTTATGCAGGATTAAATCAACAAAAATCAAATCTTGGTGAAAATACATCAAAAGTATCTGATAATAATGTACATAAAATACAAACACATTTGTTATTCAGAATTCCAATTGAGAGAAATTATTTTAATACTAATCAAACCCAAGGTTGAACTTGAACTTTACCGATAATGAATCAAAGCAACAATCACTTTGCCGCCAGGGACCAATAGAAACAAAAATCCAAGGAGGATTAATCTGATTATTCCGTGCCAGACAATCAAGGCTGATAATCCAGTGACAAATCTCCCAAGTTCTATAAATTTGATAAATGGCTATTCCCTATTGTTTATGTGTCTCATTATAATATTAGCAATAATACATAAACAATACCTCCTTTGTCAATTGAGGAAACTATGGTCAAAAAGACTCCCTAACATACTGTACTATTGCTCATCAGCTGCATGAATTTTTGTTTTCATATTGCTGTGATATCAAGTATAGGTGTGGATACATTCAATATTTGATTTGCTTGGTTTGTAATGTTGGAGGAAGGAAGTATCATTTCATAGTTATTAAACATGCAACTTTGTTGTTGCTGGGAAACCAAGCAACTCATCACCTGATGGGAGAGATTTCCTGTGAGTTTTTATCAGTGTTTCTAGATTAAATGCTATCTTTAGAATTCTGCAAGCAATAAGAATGGATGGTTCATTTTCCCAGTAATTATTAAACTGAATATGAATGAAAAATAAAAGGGATAAACGATGGAAATAAATCAGGGAGTGTTGAGGGAAGATTGTAACTTATCTCTGTTTCTTGGGTTGACTTACTACATCGCTGTTCAAACATGGTCATCAGTATAGAGTCCTGAAAAGGTGCAAACAAAGCTCTACTTTTTCTTATTAGATGAGTTCAGTTGTTTCAAATAACTTTAAAATTAAACCGTTACCAATATAGGAATTTAATTAATGAGTACTATTGATACTTGTTCTTGCTGGTGTTCCCTCTAAGCCATGTTTTGGCAAAAAAAATTTTTCGGTCGGGTAACTAGGTTTCTCAGTGGTAGACTGAAAAACTTTTCCTTTTAATTTCCTGCATTTTATATTCAAATATTACTGATTGTGCAAATTGCTTTTTTTTTGGGGGGGGGGGGGCTTGTTTGTGAATTTTGTTTTGTGACAGATTCTTCTGAGTAGATTACTCAAGTTTAATGATAGTCTTAGTTTCATTTAAAATGGACAATTTTGTTTTCAGTTTTAATTGCCAAAATGATTGATTTCTTTTGAGAAACGTATAATGACAATAAATGACTGCTTTTTAATAAAACTGACAGGCAAGCTGTCTGATGGGTGGTCTTCAGTTTATATACTAAGATGCTTGCATTAATAAAAGAACCTGGTCAGTTGCATTGTTGGTAATATGTACCTTTACCCTTTGCACTTCTATGTCAATTCATTGTACCTACTACGATGTTTGATAAATGTAATAAAATTTGCATATTATCGTAGACTATAGTTGGTTATCATGGTAACAGGAATTATATGTTGCTCGGTAATGACCACCTGTCCCACAACCTTAGCTACCCTTTGTCAGCCAGAGTACATATTAAAAGTTTAATTAATGAAGCTAGAAAAGTTGAATAAAATGAAAGCATTTGCCTGTCTGTGGAATGTTCATGATTTAATCAGTGCCCCATTCTTCTGATGAAAATAGCTGGTTTGGTGTTACATTCTCAACCTAATTAGCCACTATATCAGTGGATAGTAGGGGGAGGAGTTACATGAAATGGAACAGCCAATTTTGTCTCCTCAACAAAGTGCTATTCCAACTGGTGTTGTGTTGAGGCAACTAATAAAAGCATTAAGTTTGAGCTTAATGTTTTGTTTCTTTTTAAAACCAAGAAGTTTTAATGTATTTTGCATAATAGGATAGAAATTCCAACCAATGCTACAATAAAAATACAATTAAAATGCTACCATGTTGTGTTGCACACAAATTCAGACTGGTTTCCTGAACGATTGTTAGAAAACTTCATTTACTGTATCCTACTCCTACCGGTATATCTAAGAAGACATTTTCAGTGTGAGCTGAAAAGCTTTTAAAAAATGGACCAATTGTAGATTTACATGTAGAAGTATGTGTACTTTAGTGCATACCAAAGTAAAGAAGGTTTAATTTTTTGAAAATATTTTCATTCTAAAATTATAAATTTAGAATTAGATTTATAGAATTAGAACTCATGATTGCAAAATGGCTTGGAAGAAACAGCTTACTTTATTAAATACTTCCCCATTTGCTAGGCAATGATGCATGGCAGATCATTGTTGTAGTAACAGTTACTAAGGTAATGATAGCATCATGGCAACCACTGTGGTAGCAGCCATCTTTAATGAGGAGATTCCAGCTTGCATGCAATAATGTAACACAATGAAACTCACAGGTCTTGAAATTTTACAAGTTTCGCTTCAATGATGGGGAACATTAATTTGTGCCATTTGATCGGAGAAAAACAAGCAAATACTAAACACTTTCTTTGGAAGGAGCTGATTACAAAAACTTTCATAGAGTTACCAGGAACACATAAAATGTTCTGCTCTAGTGATCAACTATTCATTTGGTTTCTCTTCATTCCAGTTTAAGTCTATATGTATCGTAAATCAGGATTAATGTTTTCACAACATGCAAAAGAGGTATCGGTTGGTGTTCAGGGTTTCACATTTTTTAAGCAATGTACTGCAAAATATTTCATTAAAGATGTGATTCAGTGAAATCAACCTTTAATAAACAGCAAAAATAATTTCTTCAAATTATGAATCGCTAAAATATTTCTACAGAACAATGGGGTTAAACCTTTTAGCATATTTTTTTTCCTATTCAAATTGTTAAATTTTTTGTACATATGGATTTTTTTTATAATTACCGTACTCTGTCAATTTTACATCAAATGGAAATGGGTTTCTTTTCTGAGAACTGAAGTATGTGACAACTTAATGTAAATAAAAAAAATGTTCATGATAAGAGATAAAATCTGAACAGGAAGTTTTTACTTTAACAAATTAGTACTTTAGTTTAACAAATTTGCCAAATAATGTTTTTAATTCCCTTATGAAAAGATTTTTTTTTTTTTGTGCTGTTTTTAAAAAACATCTCCGTGCAAACTCAAACTTTTATCTCAAGTGAGAAAATTTTTTTTCTTGTTTTCAAAATGTCTACTATATCCTGGGAAAAATTAAAAGCAGGATTAGTTTGTGGTTGCTGTAAGATGTTATCACATGGGCTTAATCACCTTTAATCTCAAGTTGAGTTTTTTGTAGTTGTCTATGAAAGGAAGAATCTGGTCATATGAATCTAAAACTACTTTCATTGTCCCTTGAAGTGCTAGTTTATTAAGAAGAGTCTGTCGCCATTCAAAATGAAACTTCATAAATATTGGCAATCTTTAAAGGGCTTGAGTTTGCCTTTATACAAATATTTCTGATTGTTTGCCGGATAATGTCCACAGATTTAGACTACGAACAAAGCAAAGTGAACCGTTACACAGCAGGTATCATGTCAGTACACGACTCAAAGTCACAACAATATGTACGAATGCTTGTGTAAAAAATTACCAGTATATATTTTAACGCATGCATGCAAGTCAATGGGAATGGTAAAAGTGTTCCTTCTATAATTTTCAAGGAGTTCTTTCCTGTTTAGTCATTTTTGTATGTTGACACAAATGCCCCGGGGAACGGCTGCTTCCATACACGTACAAGACCAGACATGTCTCTAAATTTAAAGCGTGACAAACATAATACCTTCAGCATATACTGAAAATTGACTGGCACACAGGTCAGCTGTTTTATTAATCGTCTGAAATGCATACTTCCTTTGGCTGTGTAAATTTGTGCTGTGACTTTTTGACGATTTCTTCCAATCCCGTTGTCTACTTGTATACATCATCAGAAAAGTGTGAAAGATACCACAGTTTTTTTAGCACTCTACTATTAGAAAATGTTAAACCTAATGCAGACACACTGCCTATTGTAGTCAGTCTATTGTTCTTTTTATTGTCCATGCAGCCAGGGCAGTATCAAAAGAAACAATTGAAAACAAGTGAGCATCACCATTACCTAGATATCCTTAGACACTGTTACTACAACAGAGCGGTAAAAAGCAAAATTAATCAATATTGTGATATCAACGATTTTATAAACTTGGTCACATGACATATGAGTACCTCATCCTCTGTAGAAACACATTCTCTTATTAAGTTAAGTATATACCAGTGCGAGTTTGGACTTAAAATTCAACCAAAACCGTTCTGTTTCACATGTGCCTCTATAAATTTGGAGATGTGTTTCGGATAGAGTATTAAGTAATTCACATGTTGAATTCTGGTCTTGTGTTAGACTATATTTTTCTTTGATTTAAAACCATACTTATTTAGTCCTGAAAAAGCATTAATTCTGCACTTCTGAGTTTTAATTTTACTTTTTTTTGCTGATAAGTAAAAACTACTAATGGTAAGTACCGGTAAGTTTGCACAATTTTAGCGAAATCAAAATTTGAATTTGTTTATAATAAATATCCAATATTTTTTGTTACAAATTGACCTGAAAATAAATTCCATATCTTGCCACGGAGGGCAGTGTTGTATCAGAAACAAATATTTTTTATATTGAGAATCGGTAAATAATTAGAATTATTTGTTTTACTTTGCTCAAAGCATTTGATCTCATTTAGCTACATATAAAATTAATTGTAAGGGTTTGACCAATAATTAATTTTATGAGTTTAGCAAATTGAGTATGGTTGAATTTTGTTTCATTTTCTATTTCTATTTCAAATTTCAAGTTTTCAAATTGTAGTATAGCTGAGGTACCTCATTTGAATGTATATGTGCAGTGACATATGGCATGTACCAGGCATCGTTATTTCTCGACAGAATCAGTACATACATGTACTGTCAGTTATTCAGTTAGCATAATCGCAGTGTAGTAATTTCACAGTCTACTGTACATTGCCATCTTCCTTCCAATGCTCTTCCAAAATGGTCACAGGTCAGTTCAGTTTCTAGCCTAATTCTGTCATCACCATAGTGATGGATGTAACCATGGTGATGACGTCCGCCATGTTTGATTATTCATTTACATATTGAAAGCTCAACATAGATTTTACCCCTTAACTTTCTTATTGACTATGTAAACCAATATATAAGGGAAATCCTAGGGAGCTCAGCGAAGTCAAGTATCACCCGTAGGATATCTGCCATTCCTTTTCAGAAAACACCAATTGATCTTATTGTGTAAAATACATGCAAGCATAGAATCTACCCACTTACTTCCATGCTAATGATTCTTTTGTATCACTCACGTTAATTTCTATTGTTATAAGGTGTGGCTGAACAAATGTCCCGCAATTGCATTGTTTGGTGCACCGTCCTTTCTATCTCCAACAAGTACTCGTGTACACTCTTTTAAAGGAGTACCAAATTAGCCGTATCCTGTACGTTGTAGTCAGTTTTATTATCAAATGATGACCTAAAATAGCCGAGATTAGAATTTCGTGAGTCTATGGTGTTATTTGGCACGTACTGTAAACCGATATAATTTTGCAGTAGCCGAAATTTGAATGTGGGTGAACGCGCATAATATTTAATCAGTGAAAGTTCACTTGCGTTGTTGAGGCATAGAGTCACAGTGACCTTTGTGCAATTAAATCTTTGCAAACACCGACTGTAATGAAATTTCAAGTAATTCCAGTGGTGTAAACGTAACATTTCACTGTTACTGATTAAGCGTATCAAATTTGAAATTCTTTTCTCTTTAGCACATGATATTGGTAACTTCAAGTATATAGCTCTGGCGAGGGAGGGGATGGACTACATATTTAGGTGTTTTCAAAAAAAAATCATTTCAGGAGAGATAAAATGTTGCATGTCATGAATTTTACATTGAACATTTCACTTGGGTCACAGTGACTTTTTCTCATGACAAATATGAAATGGTATCGGAAAATTGAGAAAGTAGACAAATTCGTGCAGGATTTGGAATTTATCAGCAACATTCACGATTTACATAAAGTGTACACATGCTCTATAGTATTCAGGAGGGGAACGCTTTTCTACATGGTCATTATTTAGTTTACTTTCGAATATAACAAAAGCGACTTTAGTCTGTCCATCTCTAGTTGTGATTTTCAACTTCAACAACTTGTATACTGTCTCAAACCCAATCTTTTTACACCAAACCGAATCATCAATATCATCAAAATCATTGTAGCTTTCAAATGGTTTTTAATGAAAGAATTGCAATTTAAAAAAAAGTATTATGAATTTGAAGGAATATTTGGCAATCACCTGTTGCCTTGTCAACTAATGATTAAAATGGTCTTGTGTTCAAAATATATCTTTCTCAGATAAGTACGAGAAAAAAGTACAAGAATTTGTTATCTTATATCTCCTTGTGAGTCAGTAAGTAAACTTTGAAAAGGACATTTACATGTATGTGTGACATGCTATGGTATGCTAATATTGCCGTGTCACTGCAAGTTTGTATCACTCCACCTCTTGGCACTTCTATATGCAAATTAGTTCATCTCACTTCTATATGCAAATGAGACCGACTCACTGTTATATGCAAATGAGACTTTCACTCCAAGTTTGTATCACTCCACCACTAGACACTGGTATATGCAAATTAGCATTGTTAACACTGTCATGTCAGTTTACTGAGAATTTATAAGGGTTAAAGGTCGTGAGAAAAGACTAATAACAATGTATCTGGTACCCATTCAGATTGTTCATTGAGCATTTAATACAAGTTACTATGTTTGTATTGCCATGTGTTTAATTTTCTATTAACAGTTATTTAGCAGTCTGAGCTTTTGGCGACCCCCTCCCCCTTCACATTTTGTATCACTTTCAATACCTTTCATAGATAAGTGATATCAAACAGACATTACAACATAACACTAGTTTTATATTTTATACAACATTATACTACATTGGAGTTAAGTATTTCTAAACAATGAAATCAAAACACAAGTGTTGCTAAGTGATCTTCTTATTTTGTATAACCAATTCGAACTCCAATTGAATTTGAGTTTACAGCTTTAGGTTGTATTGTCAGAAAAACTTTCTTTCAATTTTGCATACTTTGGCCAAAAACAGATTTTAAAATTGATAGCGTTTATTAGTTATACTAATCAAACTCATATTATGTCGTTTATAACTTATTATTTGTCTTTACTACAATAAATCCAATCATGCATGCATCATTTTTCAAATTCTGCTTCGGAAGCGCACTAAACACAACTAACCTAGGAAGTGCATAATGATCAATGTTTGAACTTTGCTTGCCTTACTGAATTAATTCAAGAGTGTAGTATGCATCTTGGTCAAATCTTAAAGGAAAATACTTCACATCGAATATTATAAATAATAGTATAGCGATCTTCATTATTTCAACCAGAGAATCCTGTGTGCGATTTGTTTACAATGATGATGACAAAGTTTATTTTGGTGCAAAAATAAATAACACTGTTCATAAGTAGTTAGATTTCATCTTTCCAGGTCAGTTTATAGTCTTGTCTGTCCTTCATACAAGAGAGCTAGCTGATTGTGCTCGTAAATGCATAATATTGATTCTATCGCTCTATGTAATCTATTATCTGTGCATCATTTGCATACAATGTTACAGTAGCGGTTGCATAACTCACATATCGATGTAACTCACGTACGCGAACTTGTCATATTAACAATCGGCAAATTCGGCATGGCAGATGTCTACAGATCAATGTCTTTTCCTCCCAAGCTTAAGATTGAAGTCCATATGGTTGTGAGTACATTTGTTTTTTCAGCATCACTGAAAGTTGTTTGTTCAGTAATCCATTATATTTTCACTGCTATCAATTTGTGCGTCCATGAGGACGAAATGACGTGAAAGTTGCGACATCAAAAATGACATGTTGACGGCTACAAAATTACCAATACTTGCCGGAATTTAATTTGTTCAACACGAACGTAAAGATTTTAAAGTACATAGCTTCTGATAATCTAACTATTTCATACTTGTCCTGATTTCTGATAATCTAACTATTTCATACTTGTTCTGATTTCTGATAATCTAACTATTTCATACTTGTCCTGATTTCTGATAATCTAACTATTTCATACTTGTCCTGATTTCTGATAATCTAACTATTTCATACTTGTCCTGATTTCTGATAATCTAACTATTTCATACTTGTCCTGATTTCTGATAATCTAACTATTTCATACTTGTTCTGATTTCTGATAATCTAACTATTTCATACTTGTCCTGATTTCTGATAATCTAACTATTTCATACTTGTCCTGATTTCTGATAATCTAACTATTTCATACTTGTCCTGATTTCTGATAATCTAACTATTTCATACTTGTCCTGATTTCTGATAATCTAACTATTTCATACTTGTTCTGATTTCTGATAATCTAACTATTTCATACTTGTCCTGATTTCTGATAATCTAACTATTTCATACTTGTCCTGATTTCTGATAATCTAACTATTTCATACTTGTCCTGATTTCTGATAATCTAACTATTTCATACTTGTCCTGATTTCTGATAATCTAACTATTTCATACTTGTCCTGATTTCTGATAATCTAACTATTTCATACTTGTCCTGATTTATGATAATCTAACTATTTCATACTTGTCCTGATTTCTGATAATCTAACTATTTCATACTTGTTCTGATTTCTGATAATCTAACTATTTCATACTTGTCCTGATTTCTGATAATCTAACTATTTCATACTTGTCCTGATTTCTGATAATCTAACTATTTCATACTTGTCCTGATTTCTGATAATCTAACTATTTCATACTTGTCCTGATTTCTGATAATCTAACTATTTCATACTTGTCCTGATTTCTGATAATCTAACTATTTCATACTTGTCCTGATTTCTGATAATCTAACTATTTCATACTTGTCCTGATTTCTGATAATCTAACTATTTCATACTTGTCCTGATTTCTGATAATCTAACTATTTCATACTTGTCCTGATTTCTGATAATCTAACTATTTCATACTTGTCCTGTTTTCTGATAATCTAACTATTTCATACTTGTCCTGATTTCTGATAATCTAACTATTTCATACTTGTTCTGATTTCTGATAATCCAACTATTTCATACTTGTCCTGATTTCTGATAATCCAACTATTTCATACTTGTCCTGATTTCTGATAATCCAACTATTTCATACTTGTCCTGATTTCTGAGTAATATATAAACAGGTGTAAGTTTCTCAAGTGTAGTTTATTATAGTTATATTATAAATATGTTTTTTAACAGTTGATATGAACTAGGCCAGATACATGTGCGGATGCTCAAGCAATAAAAGATTAATCAGAAACGAATTTAAAAAACAGTTTGTCATGATGTGATGACCACATGTTATCTACTTAGTAACTAAACTGCATGTGGCGTTTGATTTATTGAACTTTTAGTTTAATAAATTAAGTTACATTTGCTTTGGCTTTAAAGTTGAACTCTAAGACGGCACGATTAGGTTCAGTGGCTGATTGTCACATGTTATGAATATGCTATGAATTTTTGGAAATATCTGAGAATTCATCCCTGTTCAGAATTATCGGAGTAATAAATATGATTGTGAAACAATTGACAACATTCAGACACGCTGAAAGTTGTTTCATTTCAAACATATTTCTCAAAGTTTGCACATATTCATACACTGTAAAATACTTTATTTTCGCTTGGATTTAATTTTTGCTATTTTCGCTGAAGGACTGATTCAGTGAAAATAAAATCCAGTGAATATATCTTTTTTCCTATATTTTACATTCAACTCATCAAAAATGAGTGAAAATAAATTCCATACAAAACACGTAAGAAGTCTTTTCAGCGAAAAATTAATTCCAGCTAAAATAAAGTATTCTACAGTAATGGATTATACATTTATCGCATAAAACATGACTATCTCAGAAACAGATCTAATTACACATGAAATATACCCTAAATTCTTTCAATCAATCAGACCGCTATAACAATGGTGTAATAATTAATCAATGATTGCTTTCAAATTGACACCATCTAGTGTTGCTTTTTGTCCACACTACACTGTAACTTTAGTTCCCTGTGGTATTTATGATGCAAAGTTTGATCAATATCTATGATAGAAAATCGGTCAAGGTAAGCTCGCTTGATTATTGTGAACTAAAATGGCATTAATATGGCCCCCTAAAAAATATTAAAAATACAGTTCAGCCTCTACATGCCTTCTCTGATGACACTATATACCATATGTTACTATATTTAGGTTTTTACACTCAGTTGTGACATTTCATAATTTGACATGTTCATATTTGTTTTTACCAAAAAGAACTTAAATACAGTCTATAGAAAGTTATTTATATAATTCATAATACAAAGATTTGCTTGGGGTTTTAAAAGATTTGTAGTCATTATTGCTATGTTAGGGGTTCCAACAAATCTGTAGTCATTATTGCTGTGTTAGGGTTTCCAACAAATTTATAGTCGTTATTGCAGAGCTAGGGGTTCCAACAAATTTATAGTCGTTATTGCAGAGCTAGGGGTTCCAACAAATTTATAGTCATTATTGCAGAGCTAGGGGTTCTAACAAATTTATTGTCGTTATTGCAGAGCTAGGGGTTCCAACAAATTTATAGTCATTATTGCAGAGCTAGGGGTTACTACCATTTTATAGTCATTATTGCAGAGCTAGGGGTTACTACCATTTTATAGTCATTATTGCAGAGCTAGGGGTTCTAACAAATTTATAGTCGTTATTGCAAAGCTAGGAGTTCCAACAAATTTGTAGTCATTATTGCAGAGCTAGGGGTTCCAACAAATTTATAGTCATTATTGCAGAGCTAGGGGTTCCTACAAATTTATAGTAATTATTGCAGAGCTAGGGGTTACTACAGATGTATAGTCATTATTGCAGAGCTAGGGGTTACTACAAATTTATAGTAATTATTGCAGTGCTTGGGTTCCAAAATTAATAGTCATTATTACAATTATATATTATATTATACTCCAAAGCAATTGTCACCATTGCAGTATTATTGATTCCACAAAGTAATAGTGATTGTGGACTGTGTGTATGGGTCCCACTCCATAAAGTCGGTCATTAGTGCATTGTGTTAGGGGTTCTCATAATGTTATAATTTCTAGTGATTCCAAAATGTAGTAATTTTTTAGTCTTAGGGATTCCTTCATAGCACAATGCATATGACAGGATTCTTGTCTGCTTCTTTTAGGCCTTGAATTCAAGCTGTGATATCGTTAATTAGCCTGTTGTTTGTTCGCGTTAATTAATATATTGTTAGTCTAATTAGGATGGATAATCATTATGTGACAAATGTGATATATTTGTTTCTAGTTATTTCAAAGTTAACTCGTATTTAATTGTGATTAGAAATATTTTATGTGTTTTGTGCGTCAAACGCAGCTGGATTGTGAACTTGTGATATTTTTTTCAAAATTATGTTCTAAAAATAAGTATTTCAGACTTTTTAGCTGCCGTCATTTTTCAGATAATGAGGTTGTGATCACAATACAAATTTACTGTAAACACCGATTCCAATGACAAATGTTTTCTCTTTCCTGCTATATTTTGACAATAATAAGCAGAAAAATCCTTGAGACACAAAAACTTTAAGTGACACCCTGTGTTAGGGTACAAGTGACACTTATTCACGAATAATGCCCAGTAGCCCTGCGAGATCACGTCCTGTCATACCACACACAATACAATCACTTTTGTGTCGCCTTATTCATAAGATTTTCCATCACACAATACTTAAAGCAAACAATGTTAAGAAACATGCCGCGCTATATTCTTCTTTATCCAAGCTTTCAGAACGTATATACCTTGTCATTGTTACACATTGAGCAACTGACACTGAATGACCTTAACCGTAAAACCTATTAATTTTGCATATTTTCTGAAATACACCATATGAATAATAATTAATAAGTATTTTCTAATTTGTCGAGATTCTCGCATATCGCAGATTTCTAATAACACTGCGTACCCAAGGGTGTTGGTATTGTTAGGCATCTATAATCGGATTAGATAGATACATTCAGAATTAACCTTTTAATACAATAGACACAAGCATCAATCTCGCATGCTCATAGTGACACAAAGTGAATTCCACATAATAATATTGAAATCTTTGTTAATAGAAATCTACCAGCAATAAGGTAGGTGTGAATAGTTTATCATTCTCGTGGATACAGTACGTACAGATCATCAAATACAGCTCAAGAGGTCATCCATAGTTCTCGCATCCTGTTTCGTAGATTCTATACTTTTTAGGACCAATTCCTATTCTTGTATGCAATTCTTTGTATTAAAAGATTTTAGCTTATTGGAACTATTTTCTTTTTAGTTGATTTGAATTCATTTTCTAAAGAGTTCTATTATGAAATCTCCTTCTGTGACAAGAAATCTTATAGTCTTTCATAAAACCCATACGTCTTGAATGAATCTGGTCAGTATAAAAAGATTGTGCAGTGTCTTGTGTAGTTTTCTTTCTTCCAATGTAATGCTCGTTAATGACACAATAATGTGCTACCCAAGAATTGAAGCCAATAATTACCCATGATGCATTGCTAACATTTGTTCTACACAAGGCGAGTTTTGCATTGCATCATGGGTAAAAGTAAAAATGTTTACGTGACTGAGCCCATGCAATGTGCATGTATGGAATTACTTAGCTGTTTTGTAAAACAAACTATGAAGAATTATAAAAAGACCACTGTAATTGACCTTTGACCCCTCTTGAAAATGACCTGGGTCGAATCTTTGAATCTACCAGTAATGCCAGTCTGCAGTCCCGAAGGCATTACAATTTTCAGAAATTAAGGCCCCGTCTTTAATCTGCAAACCTCTAAGTGCTGATCACTCTTCAACTGTGGTTACATTTCCAGTATAATTTATGTATCGCTTTACATGTGTTATTGATCAACAAATATTGATAGAAAAAAATGATGTTTATCTAACCGATGGAAAATCAATATGCTCACATGAGAGTTGTTGTAGTTATCACGCCTACATTGACAATGCGTGATTAAAGGAACATTGTGTATTGCAGCAACATGTTCTGTTTATTACTTTTTACTATTTTTATGAAAATGTTTGCCTGTGTTTTTTTGTGCAATTCGTTTCAGTTTTAATGTGAACCACTCTATAGACGAACAACTCACCAAAATGTTGTTTACTGCAAAATAATTTCAGAAATTTTCAGAAAAAAAGTTAGTTTGTCTTAAAATGTTATTTTTTCTTTTGTTTGTATTTTGACGTTTCATAATTTGTCTGGAATATGTATAGTTTGGAAGTGACAAATAAAACACATTGAATACAAATTCTTTTCCAGCATTTTGGTAACTAGTTGTAAATGAAAAAAAAAATGTTCATACTTATCTATTGAATCAGTTGTTTAGAAACTATAATTCATTGTTTGTGAATCAAATGGTGATAGGTCAGTTAAAAAATACCAGAGTATGAACAATAAGTTGCCCATGCTCAAAGTCTGCTTTTGTTGGTTGGAATAATTCAAAAGTAAAGCCTAGACAAGTTTAGTGAATATACAAACAAGATAAAACTTAATAAAACTAATCAGAACTCAAACAGGAGAATCTAATCAATTCTTGGAGATATGACTGTTACAATCTGTATGTACGAATTTATTTTTATCTTTTGAAGACTGAAGTAAATTTTGTCACTTTTTGTCGCATGCACAATTTTGTTAATATTTCTTCATACCTTGTAGCGAATAAGATAAATTATGTCTACTTGATCAAAAATTAATAAAAGAAAATATGCAAACGTGATCATGACAGCGATATGAATGGAATATATTTGAGGGGCAAAAACAAATCTCATAGTTCTCTCACACTCAATGAGATTTCGGCGGCCATTTTTAGTCTAAGGTTTTATTATATTGGTGTTGAATAAATCATGATTACATGCAAATTTTACATTACTATAATTTGTGTATTTATTAATCATATTTCAATGGAATGTGTGTTTTTTCTATAAGTAAGCTTGTGATGATTTTGAGGCTAACATCCTAAGGAATGTGTACATTGTTTACAACACAGTCAACACAATAAACAACTTCAGGCAAAGCACTCATTCACTCATTTTGAGAACACAATCATTGTTGTTCATTTGTATAAAACCTAAAACATATATTTACAGGTTCAATTTCTAATGGCATTAACACAATTGTTGCTGGCAGTGACACTGGTAAACTGAGCACTATTGAGCGGCGTACTGTTTCTGTATTGTCGTGACTCTTAGAGGGTCAATTTCAGCATTATGCTGTGTTAGAATGCAAATCTCTGGAGATCATTACCTGGCTTGTTTGTTTGTTAGTTTGTTTGTTTGTTTGCTCTAATGACTTGCATCTTGCATGCATATTTTCATCAGGTCAATTATCTCCATGTTTTTATAAGTTATGTTTTATACCATTCGTTTTTTAACCCTTTGAGCGACCATGGCAAAGCACACATGCACTACACCACACCCACACTGAAAAGACAACTCAGATACCGTAATGTAAGAAGACTACAGAAATCCTGTGATTTCTGATTGGTAATCTATATGTAGAGAAAGTCTGTAGTATGAATTAGTACTTATGCACACAACTCTTACCATTCTGATGTACATCCATTTTTTTTTAAATGTTTATATATACATTTATAATTTTCATTGTTATTTTTGTTTCTTTATAACTATTTTTTTTTACTACTTGCTGTTAAAAAGTTTTTCTTGAGTTTGAGAGAAAATCTGGGTAATGCATGCAAGTACATAAATTGAAAAATACAAAAGTTTAAGAAAGAATGCTTATTGCATGCTATTATCAGTGTTGGTTTCAAAGACGCATGTTTTAGAGAAGATTCAATCTGTGTAAAGTAATTTATGAAAAGTAACAATGCTCAGGAAGCAGGGTCTGTTGTAGCTTTATTATTTGTGGTGAATTTGTTCACTCCCTGGATTGAATTAATTAATTACAGAAAAGTGCAATAACTTTAATAATGCTTTTAAGTTTAAGTAGACATCTTTTGAAATAGTTATTTGCTTTTTATTTATATAAATAAGAAAGCATGTTTTACAGTTAGCGAAGATGTATCCTTAATGATGAATATTAATAAAAAAAGGGATTTGGCTTTCAATTTTTTCATATCATCTCTTTTGAGGCTACCCGCCATTTGAACATTTTGGCTTTTAGGTTACTTCCTGTTAAAATGAACAGTTCTCGTAAATTTAACTATCATGCTTCTTACTTTGGTTGTCTGATTTATTTTCAAATTACAAACATAAGTTCATGATGACAGTGGATTGTTTAATTTTATGGTTACGATGTCCTTTATGTGGTTGAGCTGGTTGCTTTCCTTGACCTGCAGGTATTGGCACAGTAAAGTTTTTGTCCACATAGTGTCGTAAATTTTAGAATGATGATTTACGTGTGAAAGGGCACACAATAGGTCCACATAGGCTAGCACGTCATAAGAATGTAATAGCTTATATAAAGATTTCATTTGAAAACCTTTAAAAACGTGTGAAGAAATGTTTGTATGTTTAACCATGTCCCCCTTATTATGTGTTACCATAACAACAAATTTGATGTCAGCACGTCTTTTCTTGGGCAATTTTAGTTCAACTCAATTGACCAGATTTGGGATGTTCTTGTTTGGTCAAACTTCCAAGTTCACCAATCATATTCTAGGAATTCCTTATAAATTGATAACCGAACACCTGTATGATTCAAATACTGTGGAATACTTTATTTTAGCTGGAATTAATTTTCGCTGAAAAGGCTTTTTGGGCGTTTTGTATGGAATTTATTTTCACTGATTTTTGATGAGTTTAATGTGAAATATAGCAAAAAAGTATATTCGCTGGATTTTATTTTCACTGATTCATTCCTTCAGCGAAAATAGCAAAAATAAATTCCAAGCGAAAATAAAGTATTCTACAGTATACCAAGAAGACTGGCGAAAAGCACAAATATAATACGATAATCATTTTTTTGGCAAATTAGTATACATATGTTCATAGCTTCTCTTCCTTCAACATTATCTTTTGGGATTTAGGAGGGTAGTGTATGGGAATGGTTTTGTCAAATATTGTAAATGATAGGGAATAACTGAGAAGGAAATCTGTAACAAAGTAACCTGGACATAGAAGAATGTTTTGAAGGAGATGAAATATACAACAGTGATGTGCAGTGCTATTCGTACAATTCAATTTATACATAACAGTAAATAGTTAAGGAGCGAAAGGTCAATGCCTCTAGCCTCTCCCTCTATTGTCAATATATTCGGCTCGGCTTATCAACAACAGCAGACATCATTGTAGTTTTTTTCTGTCCAATTCTTTATCCTTCGCAACTCGTTATAAATTCTGACGAACATTTGGTATTTTTACCTGATTTGTGATGTGACTGACGTGCTATGGAACAAAATTGACGTCACTGTTCTAGTCCCGTAACAATAGGCTATTGTTCAAAGATAATAAAGGCTTTATTGTCATTGTCATAGTAACAGAAAGGTTGAATAAATTTTCACCTGGTAATTTGAAGGGCATGTTGCAGGTATCGGCATGGCTGAAAGTGGATGTAAAAAAAAAACGATTAATGGTATACATTAAATGTAGCAATATAGAGGACTATCTGTGACTCATTAAAACACAATTATGAAAAAGAGCTATAAAAGTTCCCTTGTTCCGAGGTATTCCCCCACGTGTCTGTTTGTGTTTAGTCATTTCGTGACTAAGCTGCGGGCTTGACGTAGGTAAGCGTTGTATGTACGCGTGTGATGAGCAAATGTTGTGTACGTAGACTGCTTTCACTTAAATTAATACTGTCACTGATACTATCTTCACCTTTATTTTACTTTATTTCATTGTTTTGGGTTTTTTTTTCCCCAAGTTGGAAGCGAGTGTTTTTGGCATGTACAGTCCCTCTATAGACTAAAAAAAGAGAGAGACCATGACTTGTACTTTCACTTATTTCATGCTCCAGTTATTTATTAATTTATGTTTCTTTTACAACATGGATCATCAAATCTGAAAAACTGGGCACTGCTTTTTGAGAATGTTAATTTTAGTTAGTACTATATTTATTGTATGTATATGGTCCAGGACAGTTCTACGCCGGACTTTGAAGTGGATATAATTTATATACTATAACTTGAGCATGTGATCTCAAATAATTGGTCCCAATCTATCGTCATTAGAAATATTTTGCTTCAAGTATTTTATTCTTATTCATTTAAACCTTCTTTGATACTATTAGTGGCCAGTAACAATTCCTGTGCACTATTTTGTTTAGCGGAAGATTATTCAGGTTTTTGCAGTTGTTCTTTTTTTTGTCATGCACAACAATAGTTATTGTTTGAGCTGATGTGCTTTTCACGACATTTGTACAACGTCTTATCACCGTTGCGTGGTAACATGACGCTCTACAGCGTGGCTTCGCAGGGGGCAGCGTGGGTTACGCCCACTTGCTGACGTCGCCATTGTTGCTCGACCTTCGACCTCTATAGCTCCAGAGTGCAAAACCGAGTGTGGCTGTAACTTAGTACGACTCTGAGTTCGTCTCTAGTAATTTGGTACCTCTCCAAGCGTGTCGTGACAGAACACAGTAGTTGCTACCTCATAGCGCTGCATCGGTGAATCACAGAGGGAGATCCCGTTACACATAGGGATTGATCGAGTCTACACCAAGGCTGATATCGAACCGTGACAGGAGGTTGAGAGAAGAAAGGTAGACTGGATATTTAAACTCGGAAGAGGAGCGGCTAGTACTTAAGAGCCAAAAGACCAAAGCCCTGTCTGAGCCAGGTTTACCGTCTGCAGCACATTTACACGTCGATCGTCGTTTTTTTTCCGCTTTGTTCCGACAGAGCTGCGAGCTGTATGCACCAGCGTACGTTCGTATTCCAGTAGATTGTCCAAATGAGCGGAGATTTTGGCAAAGACGAGCGGTTGGAAAAAGTTATTCAGGTCTGAGCATGTCGTCTTGTAGTTTCCCTATAGACTTATCACGTACTTAATCTCGTTTCTATGCACAACATGTACGAGCCATTCCCCGTAAATCACTTCCGAATATAGCCTGTGAGGAAAAACCGAAATTTATGCTTTCAAAATAAGCGAAATTTAAAAAAAAACATGGCGGTGATCGCTTCGTCCGTAATAGTGTGTATATATCGCAACCACCTTGCAGCCGGGGGATTTTGTTTTCCAATAGTTGACCGCTTTTGCAAAATATCGTACCCATCAATCAACAACGTCTCGCGTGTTGGCATTTAAACGATACGGGTATTTTAAACACCAACAGTCCCCGAACCGGGTATATCATAAATCATAGGGAACATTGTTTATATTAATAGACCCCGATGTCACAAAATACTGTTACATTGTTCCCAATAATACAGCGCAATGTGTACATTTCACATTACCAGTTTTGACTTTTCACATCGAATTAGTATTATTTTGATACAGTGTAACCGTTAAATAACTAGCATAAGTGTCAGGTTCCGTTTTAATTATACAATTATTACAGTACACTTGCAATACAGTTTAATTTCCATTTTTAGTGGTAGCTGTTTTTTTTTTTCTTCCTGCAACTATCATAAAAACATACTGGCCACCTCCTGATAGTTTCTTGTTACTTTTGGCAGCCTGCCAGATAGCTACTGCAGTGATTGCTCAGGAATGGGTATACCATACGATTTTTTTACTAATGAAATTCCTTGTAATTGTCCTCAGAACTTCCCTTATTGATGTTCTTCTACCTTACCATGTACCGTTATTTTCAGTCGCCATAATCAGCCTGCAGAATCAGTGAACACACGATAACCACCCTTTCGTCTGGTTATGTACACATTTTGTGTGTACTGAACTATTTTCGTGAGAGACAAATTTTCATAAATTCGCAAGCCCGCCTCACTCCCTTCACATTAATTCATGTATTAATACTTTCTGGTTATTCAGCAAAGTGGGAATCGATTTGCATAGTTTCTAAATAGCTACAAATGTTTACTATGCAAGTCTGATTTATTCAGCCATTTTTGAAAACAATTTTCATTTCCTCTAAAGGGTAACAAATACATTCTGTTGTTTGTTTTTTCGGTAAAATTTATGTAAATAAACAAAGTTTCCATGCTTTATACGTAATACTTAGGTGCATGTCTATGAAATAGCATTATAAAAAGGCTAATTTAAAATAAAATAATTTTACCTACTCTGATCTCGTTGGCAGTGAGCTGAAATTTATGCTGGTTAAAAATTATTCAATTCTGTTGTGGTGAGGTGGTGACTGCACATGATCAATAATATAGTGATCAATATGGTTTCTATGTTGCCTAACAATATACTGTAAACCTCTTAGTTTTCGCTACCAGTAATTTTTGTGATTTAACAACAACAAAATTTCATAAATTTGCTGACAATTTGTATTAAAGGAGAGAGAAATTTTCACTGCTACAAAATTTCATGATTTTCGCTGAGTCAAGAAATTCTTGAAAATTTGTCGCGAAATTAAAGCGTTTTACATTATTTGCATGTAGGTGAATTGCATCTTTGTTTACTCAAAAATTAAAATGTGGATTGCCATGACGACTGCCATTCCGAAAAATAAAAAACAATGTGTTTATAAATCTTCTTTTTTTTCTCCAATTTGCAGAAACTCGAAGATACTGTCTTAAAGAAAGAAGAAGGAGAAGATAACTTGAACGTACGAGGTGAAGGCGATAGTCCCACTCCGGTACCAGTTAGGGTACGAGAGATTATAACACAGAATCTCTCAACTGAAGATCTCAGTTTTCCAGACATGTCGTCACCAAATGTGTCCCACTTGTCGGAGGAGAATCGTATGCTACAGAATGAGCTGAGTCGGGTAGAAGATCTGCTCTCGCAAAGCCGAGCTGAAAGAGACGAGATGGCAATCAAGTATAACGCGTTGTCTGACAGAGTAAGTAAATTTTGAGATACTGTATTTGTGTATTTATGTGTAGGGTGTTTGCTAACGAAAGGAAAATTCAATGTTGTGCATTCCTGTCTTGAACACCGAGGGCACTTTAACAGCTGCTCTTGTTATCAAGCTGTAAAACGTTGTAGTTTCGATAAATGACAAATTTTCATGCGTCGATGAGAGCTGCACAATTTTGTAGCGATATTCATATCATTGAGATTCTTAGATCAGCGAGTCTCGATAACTTATCATTCTCATTGATGCACTTAAATTTTTGAATCTTGAAAAATTGACAAAAACATTAAGCTTCAAATAAATACTCTAGCATTGAGCATTTCATGAGAAAGCTAGGGGGTCCTTTTACTTGGTACTGTAATTAGTATGCATAGAATCATGCAATACTTCAGTTTGGGATTGGTTTAATTGTTGACTATTCTATTACAAAAGAGTACATAACTTTAGAAGTACACCTATCTTTCTTTGCACAGTTCTCTGCTAGAGTTACTTTTGATCATCGCCGCAAAATACTCCAATACCTTGTTTATATCTTTGTGAATTTGGTAAAAATTGATACTTCATTGTGGAATAAACACTGACTAGGAAATAATAATACGATTTTGGATTCAGTGACGTTGGATAAGCAGTGTGCGACCACTTGAGGTTTCCCTTCCAACAGTTGAGTGTTTCAGTTGAGTGTCATTTGTCTGCTTTGGTGTGATAGATGGTGTATGGCTTTCTGTGCAGGGGGTTCATTTGCTGAGGAGGTTATAACCCCTTGTTCCCTACACTAAGACTGGAAACGAAGTATCGAGTGAAATAAAAGGATAATAATTATTTGTAACTCTCAAGATGACTCAAGAACGTAGCCTGCCTACTTGATTCGTTAAAAGTTTCCTGAGAAAAACAGATATAACAATGCAGGCGTACTCCAGCAACAGTCTTACTTGCATGGTTTGTGCAATTTCATAACACCTTGACACTTGGTCGCATGTTGTGAGTGTACCTACCTACCCACCCTTTTTTCTCGCTGATCATTTCTTCCCTTCATTGTGTCTCGTTTTAAGATGAAGATGCTCTTCTATCAAATGTCCTATCCCCTTTTTAGTGCAGTTCCAAAGGTTGATATTGCTGTTCTAACTTCTTTCAATCAATATCCCTCCTTCTATTGCAGTGCGTCCCACAGTTTTGTGTGAGATAAAACTCAATCTTGAAAAAATGTTACCATTTTTATTATTGTCTGTCTTCAATTGAGAGAAGAGTTATTTACTACTGTGGAATACTGTATTTTCGCTGGAATTAATTTTCGCTGAATTTTCATCTCTTCAGCGAAAATAGCGAAAATAAATTCCAAGCGAAAATAAAGTATTCTACAGTATTATATAATTATTCTGTTTCCCAGATTACCCACAATGCATCACTATATTTTCCAGTTTCCATTTCTACATTTTGCAATACAAGATTCTGTTCAGGACAGCAAAATATAACAACAACTGTTGATATTTCAGCAAAATGGCCATGCAGGGGTATAGGAATTTGAATTGTATTGAGATGATATGTATCCAAGTTGACAGAATCATGTATATGTGTCCGAGTGTATGTCTGTGCATCTGTCTGTCCGTGTGTGTGTGTGTATTTGCTATGTTATCTGTCTCTACTGTCTGACATTGTGTATGTCATTTCTATAAAGCTTCTTCAGTATCACCTTCATAGGACTTTCTACAATATTCGTCTATCGCTTCACGTTGGAAGTACAGTAAGTCAGTTTGGTTTCAAGTATATTTCATGTAATTCTTTTTTCTTTTCTTTAAAATTTGGGTAAATTTTCAACCAGAAATTTTAATTCCTTTTTGAAATTAAACAAAAGTGTGTATAGTTGCTATTCTTTAAACTTCCTGGTTTATGTAATGTTGCAACAACTAGCATTTAAAAATGCTTTTTCAACTCTTCTATTGAGGGATATCGATAAAACATAATTCTCTATTACTGCGTTTATTTGTTACGTTTATGTATCCATGGTGATGACATAACATTACATGTAAATTTATAGGGTCCAGTATGTTGACAGGTATCAAGTTATAACACTTGTACTTCGAAACACACTAGCGAATGCTATACGAACTGAGGCATTTTATTGAGTAGTTATTGTTATGATACTTGATGTCGTTTCAACCAGCAGATCTGGTTTTCAAGTCATGGACTGAAGATTGTCAAAAATGTACAATACAATGTTAGACACATTCACAATAGGGGCATTTAAGTGAGTGTAATTGGTTTATCTGTAAATAGAAGCAGACTAGTGGTTTTCCAGTGATCTGTCTGCAATTCTCCATATAAGACAAACAAAATTGTAGTGTTTCCAACATATCCTCATTCCTACCAGTATCAAAGTAGGTTGGCAGTTGCAGAAAGTTTGAAGATTTGCCTCTAAACTTCAAACAGTGTACCTTGTTTTTATTCAAACAGATGTGCTGTACAAAATATTACCATGTTGATAAGAAGTCAATTCGGTGAACAATAATTCTGCTGGTATTTATCCCTCCAAGTGACTGAAAAAATTTAATGATTATTTAACAAACATATTTTTTCAATAAAACTTGGCTTTCAAAGAAACTATAGTATTTTGATCTTAGAAAAAGTGATATTAGATACAAGTATTTTTGAAATACTGTAATTTTCTTGCAAACAATATTGTGGAATACTGATTGCAAGGGTTTGGATATTTATCCAGTCATGGTTGCCATGGACCTTTAGACTTCAATCGTTGCCATGGTTTCAAAAGTTGTCGGCGATTGTTATGCTTCCAACCAAAACCGAAACTTTTCAAAACCTTGGAAATTTGTCCTTTCAAATAATATTCAAAAAAAAAATTGAAAATATAATTGTCCAGGTATTTTGTAAAAAAAAAAATTAGTGAAAAAAGCTTTGAGAGTGACAACCAAAAGCAATATACATCACACAATAATTTGACCTTTAGGTCATTGTGTTAGGCTGAGGATGTCTATTATAATTCTTAGTTCTGAAAAGAACCAGCAATTTTCAATAGAACTACTATAAAACTCTTTTTCTAGAAACATTTGTAATAGGAAGGAGGTGTGTACCGTGTATGGCATGTACAAATATGCGCACACTTGCCCTCGCTTCTGATACAAAGGAATACATGACCTGTCTGAAAAGGTCATTCTCTGTTCAGCAGTAGTAAGCTTTTTAAATTTGATCTCAAATAAGTATAATTATGCATCGTGGCAACTGGAACTTTCTCTAATTTTTACTGACTTTTGAAAGGAGTAATTTTATTCTTTTTTTTGATAGCCAAACAATTGAGAACAACTATTGTTGAAGGCCCTACCCATCTTGTTTTTATATAACGTTGTAGTAATTACTAATTCCATTGGTTGTGCTGACAACTCTTGTTTGTGTTCTACAATAGTTTTTGTCCCGTCCTTGTTATCACATCGCTCTTACTGTGTAAGGTCGTAAGTATGAGTTTGACAGCTGTTATGTAATCACGTCACTACAGTGAATTTCCAATCTGAAAAAAACATAAATAACTTTTAAAGGTTCTGTTTGAGGTCATACACTGACTGTTATCTTTGATTTCCTTATATGGAATTGCCTGCCTGCTACTCTTGAGTGTCTTGAGTCGTTTGTAACCTGGCACATCATTGGTGGATACATTGGCACATTTGATTGGTTAGTTTTGAGGGTGAGAGTTCATAATGACCCTGGATATTTAAAGTGTTTTTGGTTAGTCATCAATGGAATACTTAACTTTTGAGTCACGCACATTCCCCAGCATCTTTCTCTTTTTAAATGGAGGGAGTTTTCCCAATGAAAATAGATGAGTCATTGTCGTAGTTGGTTGCTTTTTTCCTTGAATGGATATTTTTTGAAAAATTGTAATCAGAATTAAACTAAAGATCCAATAATTGTCAACAAAATAGAAAATTATAAATGATTCTTGATGAAGAAAATGAAAAAAATAATTGTCTGGTTTTTAAATATTTTTTGAAAAGTTTCTTTCTTTTTACTGTCATCTGCAAAAAAAGTTGTACATTTTTAAAACTGAATATTGATAAAAAAAAATAAAAAAAAAAATTTAAATCATTGAGATATTTTCCCATAATGCATTGCACATATACCGTACTCAGTGGATCAAAACTTTATGTCCTGCAAAAGCTGCAAATTGTTTTTCTTCTCCCGGTTTTGGTTTCTTGAAAGGAAGACATTGTCACATTCCTCTCATCTTTAGTGGATCATTTAAACTGTGGCTAAATAATTCTTCTGTGCTGCCACCAGTATGTGCCGTTGCCGTGGTTAACCAAACACAAAGTACGACTTGTGAATGACAACTCATGTGACTGTGAAATCTTTGAACGCTGGTTTTGATTATGAACTTTTAACGTCCTTTTCAAAGGTTGTCATTTTAATTAAAGACTTGCATACTTTGTCATTGTCCATCACAGCATGTAGATGAAGTGTCTGATAACGAAATAATTCTCCCCGACGATTCCTCTAGCAACGTAAAGTTAGCTACGATGACTATTTCGACCTGTTGTTGACCTCTGAATCGTATTTTGGTTAAAACTCCTGAATTTATTTCGGCAAGCAGTGTTGATGTTATTTTATCTTTGACAAAATTCTGAAATGCGACATTTAATTGAGCCTTTTAGAGCGAGCTGAATGTGAAACTGCATTAGATGTTGTTAAATCTGACAAACACATAATATTTTACTTTAAGTGCAGTTTATTGAGACAGCATAGAACCGGATTTGCGAAGGGGAAATTTAATTTGTTACCGCACTTTTAATTATTTCCGACATACATTTACTGTTAAGGTATTGAAACCGTTGATCAACAAAATATTTCTATGTCAGAAATTTAAACAGGACAGGCTTTCATTATTTTAACGTTGCAATTATGTGAGATGTGTTTGTCACCATGGCAACCAAGATTCAGCACTATGGTATCTCTAATAATGTTAAATTTTCAATATTGCAAGCTGGTTTCAACTGGATATATTATGTACCTACCAGTAGACATCTATAAATGACTTCACAGATTATTGTCAATGTGAAGACGTATTGATTTTATAAATTTTGGTTCTGTCGCAAAATACAAAGAAAAACATACTATGCGCTTTTCCATGGATAGAAACATTGTGCGATTCATCTACGTTGAAATCTTCAGCATCCGAACTCCTGACGCTTTAATAGCGGTTAATTTATAGTCCTGACAAAGGATCATACAACAAACTAAGAAAAGGAAGAATGATAAGTATCAGAAATTCTGATAAACGATGTTTAGTAATTGCGTTTTGACTCACTCTACCATTCTTTAAAATATAATTCCAGACTAATTAATTAGACTTTTAAGTTAACGAATTGTGCAGGAATTCAATTTTTCTCTGCTGATTTTTTTTTTTTTTTTTAAAAGTGCCCAGAAATTTGTTTCTCATTCCTGTGTCTGATTTGTCTCAGGGGAGGAATCCAGCCTCAATATAATCATTCTCCACTTTTTATGCATCTATCAGAATTCAGTACACTTCCATTAATTAACCAATGAATTATTTGCTTAAACTTTTAATAGATGAGCCTCCGAAATTCCAGTGGGAGATGTCACATTAAGTTTCTTTGTATTGAATTTAATTTACAGAAAATTTATCGCTGAGGAGCGACAAGATTGCTAATTGGACAAATAGTTTGTGCTTGTTAAAGTCATAAAACTGTGTCAGCTGACCACGTAGTATAATAGTACGTAGTCATGATCCTCTGTCGTCATTTGTAATATGCAGGTGGTTATAGCCACAGATTTACTGCACCGTGCACTAATCATTCGACAAGGGAGATATAACGTCAATTTTGGTTGCTATGTGCCAAATGGAATTTAATTTGTTTTGTTTTTAAATGAAACCTGTCTGAAATTTTGTTGCTGTTAATACAAATTGAAAGCTACCACCACAGTGTATGTATATTTTCCTGGTTTCTGCCAATAGGAATGCAGTACAATCGTCATGTGATTTAGAGACCATTTCTGTTGCTTGGAAACAGTGATATGAAGTCTTGAAAACAACTGACTTTTTACTGATTGACTCAATTTTGATGTTCAAAATAAAGTTTATGCTAAATACAGTTTATTTGTTCATGTACATATAAAGCAATATTTCGTTTATAATTGGGAGGAATTTATTTTAATTTTCATCCTCAAATTTCCCTTGGCATTGAAATGGGGCTTTAAAAATCTATATCTGGGTTGTGTTTAGGCAAGTTTTAATTTGAAGTGAGAAACCAATTTCATTCTTTATAATCAGACTGTTTAGATATATGTAAGAATTTATTGAAGGCATTGTGACAACAGGCCATTATCATTTGATAGCCCCTTCTCTTTGTTGCCTTTCATTGATCCCACCAACCAATTGTGTTCAAGACAATGGCTTGTGTATGCTAATCAAACCATTGTTATGCAAATGAGAGTGGCTTCTCTTTGCTGATATACAGTAACGGTTGTAACTAGTTAAGTAAGATTGTTGCCGTCAGTCAGTACGCTCCACTAAGTCTGATCTCAACTTTGTAAGAGAGGATAGTCTAACTTCGTGCAAAATGTCTGTCATTAAGGAAGACCCAGAAGTAAGTGCAGATTTTCCGCATGATTAGTGTTATTTTTTTTTCTCCTACTTACCGGGTCTAAAGGTGTCAGTCGTTTCCACACTGACAAGCCTGTTCTAGTGTTTAACCCAGTGTTTGTATTGGCTTGTATTGAAATGTACCTGTTTCCTTCTAGCATGTGATTTCAATGAACTGTGTTGTTTCTTCTCTTCTCCCCAAATTCTAGAAACATAAGCGTCCTTGGCGTTCATTTGTTGTCGTTTGTATACTATATCAGCTCTGTTTCGTTGTTTGACTGTTTAAATATCAGTTAAATAAAGACTCCCATTATTCTACTTTATAGAGGTGGAAGGACACGTTCTTGATGTTTGCATTTCATTTCTCAGCACTGTAAAATAGTTGCTTGAAGTCATCGTTTTATTTTCTACATGCTACACTATGGTGACTGTTATAAGCAGGCTTTTATTTGATGTCATAAAGTTACTGTATCTTGTTTGGACCTGTCCCAAGTTCAGTAACTACCTGACATATTTACTTTTCAACCCCTCCTGTTAGTATACTAGCTCTTGTTAGCTTTTCTCTTGTGTGCGACATGTTTAAAATTGTTTTTCTTTTTTTGTCTTTCTGTTATTGATGGAAGTGACAGACTTGAGTTTCTGTACTGAATGTGTGGGATTTCTTAGTTCTATTTTATCCATGTCAGTGCGCCAACAGGTTAATGTACAACAAATTCTTTTAATCTGTGTGTTAATAAGTGTGGACTATATGCACACACCCGCTGTCTTTTTCATCTCATTAAAAACACAAAATCTTCAGCTAGCTTATGATTTCTTCATGGTTGTGTTAAAATCAAAACGTGTATCGGTATGTACTTCATGACAAAAACTTTATTGAGTATACGGTACATGCACATATAGCTAATCTAACCATTTGAAAATCAAATCGTTTGTATATGTTCAGACACCAGCTTTGATAGCTAATATTAATTCTACACTATCGGTTAACGCTTACGTCTGGTTATAATAGGTAGGGCCACCACTTATATTACAAATTCTCACAATTGACACCCATGGAATGGACGCTGTAGCGTCAGCTGATCTCTATGGCAACATATGTTAAGTCCAGTGTCGTCCCACTCACCATGACGATCTATCAAAAGACATGCTATTGATTTGCAAATCAGACACCTTGATTCAGCTTATTGTCAGAGAGGTCATCGTAAAGTCAATAAGATATCTTGCCAGATCTTCCCTTGTATACAAGAGGTACTGATTTTTTTTATAAATCATTAATTTTGTACTGGTTTTGGATATTACATTCAGTGAATTTCTGTTAGTCGTGTATAATTTCATTGGCGTCCTGCCAAATCCATGTTGACAGTTACGCTACTAAGATTGATGCAGGAATACTCAACTCTTTTGTGTTTGGTTTGACTGTAACTACGGTAATAAAGTTTACCTTGCAATTTATTGTTGGTGTCTATACAAGTATGTTACAAGTTCTACTTTTTAGATCATCCAGTAGCTGGTTCTCAGTCATCTACTCCAATTTATGTGTCATTATGGCAGCACCTTTGTGTCTCTTCTTGCAATTTATTATTTTCAACCGCCCTTAGTACTGTACGTGTTTGTCTTCACTAAATCATGTTCCTACTAATTGCAAGTTGTGTGTTCATTCAGTGAAATGGGACTTTCGATCCCTGGGTCAGGTGGGAGTATGTTTGTTGGTTATTTAATGTCTCCAATTTGCAGTTATATAATCATACTAAGATTATGAATTGTTCAGTTTTATATCAATCCACATTTATGGAATTCTGATTGCCTGATTTTTTTTCTAAAAATTTGATGATAATCATTACGGCTTGTTATCAATTATTTCCATATATGTTTGAAATATTTTACGAAACAACAAAATTTTGGGAATTGGTCTATATTTTTGTGGAAGGACAGTGACAGTTGATAGTGGTGGTGAATGGGTCAATCTTGACTATTTATCAAAATCTCTTGATATCCTGCAACTTCACCAAAAATTTGACTCAAACCTATCAACTATGCACAAGATCTAATTCTAACAAAATGGAAAATGTGGTGTGTAACAATATTTGTCCGATGAAAGATAACTTTTTGTCATTGAAATGAATACACGAGAGTAGTGTTACTTGGTACAGCGGTAGTGAGGAGGCCCTGTGGCTAAATGTATGCCTTTGTTCAATCATTTCTGTTGCTACAACAACATGCCCTAACTAGTTGCTAAGGTCAGAAAACGACAAATTTGACTACATTTCTTGGCAGCCCCTTTACATATCGCTGCTCCGCATAGTGACTCTTTGTGTTGATATGGTTACCAGAACTAATCAGGTGTTTGTTTTCGGTGATTGTTCAAACTTTACTATAAATTGGTAAATCAAATTTTTCTCAACCAGTATTTGATCTTTAATTATACCACATTTTTTTATCAATTTACACTTTAGTCAACAATGCTCCGTGAAGTCTGATTTTTTTCCCAGTGAGTGACTTTAAATAGCGGTATACGTCTGGAGTTAATCGGTAGAAAATGTCAGCATCGTATGTCGCTTTGTGAAAACTCAACTGCCCCAAGAGATGTACTGATAAACATAAGAGTGTTTGTAAACGTGGGATTGTTTTGTATGGTGGCTTGCATGTGTACTCTGCCTCAACAAGCATGTCTCCAAGCAAGATTAAAGGCAGTTATTGATAATGTCATCGTTCCCAGGAGTTTTCCAGAGCAACGCTCACAGAATCTAATAAAACACAAGTTCTTTAAAATGTTTTAAATTAAAGAAAAGCTGGTTTATATGCACAGACAAGTACAGATGAGTTAATGAACCAAAGTTAACGCATATATTTGTTCTTAAAATCGGTACTGTGGTTGTCCTAGTCTAAACTTGTACTCTGGAATAAGCCCCTCCCCTCCAATCTTCTTGTACTCTGTTCCAGTTATAATGCATGTGTCCATCTTTAAATGCCTCCTGGGGAGACGTTTATATTCTCATAATAATTCTCATAACGTATTCATAATAATTTGTCCAACCAACCAATGAAACATGTTATTTCTCGAGTTCGCGCTGCCAGATACATTTTAGTTAATACATGATCCATGAACTACTCTGAACAATTTAATATCAACTGGTAGAAACTTTCACGTTTTTATGTTGTATGGCATTCAACATTTCGCACAAGTCACTGATAGTTGGTGTCGTAGTACTCTAACCAAATTATCACTGCTACAAATTCCATGTCTTTCACTGTCTACCAAAAAATGTAAAATAAAGTGATTTAGAGTATTATTTGTATGATAATTTTGTTTAAGAAAAAAATTTATATTTTTTTTTATGTAGATTAGTTTGAAATTTAACTTTGCTTACATAAATTGTCTGTACTACTAATAAGGACTGAAAGAATTATGTTTCGATTCTGGATTAACATTCATAACATTTGGAAACATACTACCGTATTCTTTGAACACCTCAGAAACTCGGCTCAGGGTGGACAATCTAATTCATAATCCCCCCTTCTCTGGTACTTGGAATAGTTTGAATAAATTGTCTATTTTAAATCATTCTAAAGAAATAAGGTATTGAAGGTACAAATCTGCAAATTTACCTGCAAGCAAAGGTCATGACCTCTTCTAGGGCAGTTGAACCTGATTGGTTAATGGGTACAATGGAAACAAAGTAGTCATTGTGTTAAGCAGGCTGGGATTTTTTTTCACTCCAGACTTGAAGAGACATTGGTAAAAAATATTTACTGATTTAAATTGTACCTTTCTTGTGCTATTGTTAGTAAAATAACAGACAGGTGTTTTGTGTCATTGTACGAGATCTCTGGTTGTTTGGCTGCGCCATATCAATGTCAGGTTCAGTTGAACCGTTTAACGATTCTTTGTCAAGTTCAGTTCAGGAAAACTGCCTTTCTTTAAAATCTGTAGATGCGTTGACTTGATGTTTTCACTTTCTTTATTAAATACTTTTTGTTTTCAAGTGATCTTCATATTATTGAATTTTTTAATTCATCGTGGTATGGCATGGAAAATTGTTTCCTTTTGGATTTCAGAAAAAAAGTCTTCCAAGTGCTGAGATTGTCCCAAAATTTAAATATTGCTTCGCTACCTTTGCAAATATAAACAATAAATGTCAGGCTCAATTGAACATTGTTTTTTCAAACCCAAGATGCATGTGAGAGGTAGGTTGAAGTACATGGATAGTTCCCCTCCTCTTTCAATCCGAACATTTACTCTTAATGGCATATTACTGAGAATAAATTTATAAGAATACAAACTTAAGCGTAGTGCACTTCCCTTGTAACCATATCGATACTGTTGCCATGGAAACTGTAAACTAACTGTGTCAACAGACACCTTGGTAACCAGATATGGAAATTGTGGAGGGTTAGGTGGTTTGGAATAAAGCCAAGTTTTGAATCACAGGCATAATGTTACTGCTTTCTTTTTGAATGGGTTTACCCTTAATAATATCAAAAATATTAATATGTATGTTTTTTCCTATATTTTACGCTCAATTTGTCAAAAATCAGTGAAAATAAATTCCATACAAAACACCCAAAATATCTTTTCAGCGAAAATTAATTCAAGCTAAAATAAAGTATTTTGCAGTACCGAGGTAAACCCTATTTTAAAATTATTCACAGACTGACCATTCATCATGTAGTTTCACTTGTTTTTATAATTCTTAAATCTAGTATTTGGTGTCTGACAACTTTTTGAGAAAAAATTAGACGTTTTTCCAGTATTGAAATACTGTGTGTGATTGATGCTCCTTACTCTATTCGAACACATTCTGTGACAAAATAAGCCTTTTATTGTTTTTAACAATCGCCTTGTGTTTGTCATTCCTGTTGCAATTTCCTTCCTGCTTGTGGTCTTTTCCGGAAAAGTTTTTCCCCTAATATCATTTTAGTATTTAATTATTTAGTGTTTGTACTATAAAAATGCATCATAATTTGTATGTAATGATATATTAACCGATGAAAATAGAAAAAAATAAAAGTTTTTTATTATAAGTTATTAAATAATCTAGTTCAAATTTTAACATGCGATTTTATTTTATTTTTTATTTATAAATTCCACTACCATCTTACCATCACTACCATTATTTTGAAATATTATATATTATTGAAAAAAAGGTACTCCAAATTTCAGAAAATAAAATAAAATTTAATTTTCAATGGCAGTGATATTTTTCACACTGTTTTACCCCATCCAGTTCTCTCGCATGAATTATTCTGCCATTGATCATTTACTTGCATGTCTTCAAAAAAAAAAAATTAAATTAAATTAAATATTTCTTTAAATATATTCATCACTTTTCACTATTCATCATTTTTTTCTGTACCACTGTGTAACACTGATTTCAACAAGGCTTGCCGGAAGCCCTGATCAGCTGATTATGTTTGATGTCACAATGCCCGCAACACATGCCACGTCTGTTGACGTGTCTAACAAAAGCCCAGGTTTCTCATTGCACCGCCATTCTATTTTCACTATTCAGTCAGTGGGAGGTTTTTCGTTTCGCTGCTTTTGTTTTTTCAGCGTCAACACTAACTCTTTGAAAATTAAAAAGACTTCAGACCGTTGAAGTCTCAACAGTGCATTTCGCGACAATGCATTTTTGTGTCATTTAAAAACAAAAAACCTTCACGGATTAGTGTAATCCACACTGTATGCTATCCTATCTGACGATACTCAGTTGGTTTAACGAGGAGACACAGCTTGGAAGTGCTACTGAGATAAAGCCAAACGATCACGACAAGGACAACAACAACATCATGGACTACCAGGATATTTCTTTTAATTCATATTCATATTCCGAGTCGCTCCACGATCAGGACACTCTATGCAGCGAAATTGACTCTGGGGTAATTATTATTTCTATTCCAAAATGTCCGCATCTCTTTTTCACCTTCATATATAAATAGACGTGTACAATGTACATATAAATAAGTCTATGGTGGTAGCATATGTAACGTGCCATATTATATTCATGCTTTATACTGTTCTACTGAAAAAAAATACTCAATTCTCAATTAATTACATTAATTAAACCCTTTTTCACCTATTTTTTATGAAATTGTTTTAAACTAAAAATCAGACTCGCTTCTGACAGTTCAAACCCTTCCTAATGCATATAAACTACACTGGTTTATGTTTGCTTTGAATTGTATGGAAAATATTTTTATGTATCCTAACATGTACTGAATTATTTGAAGTTGATTTGATGTGAATCAGTTCATGAATGGAATGAATCTGTGAAATTATCTTGATTTCATTCATTGCTGGAGTGACATCCAAGTGTGACATGAATAGTAAGCCACATCAATAATCCACATTCAGTTTGCAAATTCCTGTTAAATTCAAGAAATACATTTTTTTTTCATCTTCGAAATGCCTATAATTTAAATTGATAACTGTACTTTAAAATTAAATCATTATATTTATTTTTGTTTTATTTATATTTATTATTTTTTTTTGTTTTTTGGACTAAATGAATTGGATGACATTCAGTACTTATATTATTTGGTTTTTATCAAAAAACAAAATTATCACTCCAAGTTTTGTGAAAAAAAATCTTTGAGAACTATTATTTTTGGTGTGACATTCTTTTATATTTTTTTTTAATAGTATTGAAACAAATGAACTTAATTTATTGGCTACAGATCTTGATCTTGAACGAATATGTGCAAAATTATTAAAGGTTTAAATTCGAAAAAAGTGAGAAAGATAAAATATCATTATATATAAATTTAAAAAAAAATATTTAAATTTGTTAGGAACATGTTTTTATAATGTAAAATTCAATGAGTTGCCGATTACTGCTCAGCTGTTTCCATCCTTGAAAGAGAAAACACCAACTCACTGCGTCAACAGGTGGTCATTCAGAAAATCTGTTTCCCCGTATGTAAATAAAAAAATATATTGCCACATCACAAAAAAATTATTTTTCACCCTAAATTATGTTATTTTATATATAAAATTTAGTTTTCAAGTGCTATAATGTAATTTGTAATTCAACAGTGACTCCAATATCTACTGTGAACTGTAATAAATTTACATAATTTGATGAATTTATGACATTCGTACGACCTCAGAAAACAGCTACAAAAAGCTGTAATTTTCACTGAAATTTGTCACTAAAATGGTTGACTGTATTACAAATCTGTTTTTATTTGTTATAAATAGATTTTTGTTTTTGTTTTTTCAATATTTTTCTGTAATTATGTAGCTCCAGTAACATACTGATCATACACGCATTACACTGACTATGATAGTATAACCTTTTCACTGCCAATGTCCAATGTCCAATGTTGTAACCTTCCACAAAATAGTCCAGTTCAAGTATTTTTGATCAAAATATAATTTCACATTTGAAAATATACCATGTTAGACAATGTCATTTTTAGAATTACGAAAATCTTTTGAAAATATGCAAAAAATGGTCCCAAAATCTTGGTGATGACAGAAATACAATAGTCAATTGAGAACTTACCCTTAATATAGTGACCTTTTAGTCATCTTAAAAAAATGATTGACGGTATTTTAAGTCCTAATCAATATTCAGTAAAAATAGCAGAAACAGTTATTCCTATAAATCCAATATATTATCACCTTTTATTAAATATTATTATTAAAATATTAGTATTGCTAGAAAAGGGCTACTAAAAATGGATCGATAAGCTTTACCAAGAAAAAACTTTCAAAAGTGGCCATCTTTGACTGATATTAATTTCTCATATTTCATATATTCATTGCACAGTGTTTGTTAACTGGCACTCTCTTAGAAAGACATCTGTCTGGTGCTGAAATACCATGGGAACTTGGTTTACATCCCTGTCTTGATCACCTTTCACTTTTTGCTGTCTGTTGCCGTGACAATATTACCCATAGTTCACTTGCAGTGAATGAGGTATAATCAGATAAACCTGTGACTGGTGCCCCCATTCTTTGTTTACAGCTGAAACAAGTCTGTGTAAACTTATATTTAAAAAGATTGAAACTGTCTGCAACCCAACCTTTATTAAGTCACATTGTTAAAGTATTGTGTTTCTGTAAACTTTGGTGTAAGTTGTTGTGTTGAATAGTTTTACATTGTGGTTTTCGTTTGGGTAATTCTTGATGGCTGACTGACTACATGTTCGTTTTTTTCAAACATCGTCACTAGTTTGTTATCGCAATCAGCGATGTGAGATTCATTGAAATGTTCACTCCGGGATTGAGGCTTAATAATCTAATTGACAAGATGAAAAAGGTACGCTTTATATCATCGTTTATATTTGCAGTTTTCAACGATGCGAAGGACGTTACTCTAGAAGAGTTTTGATAATGTGAAGGTCATTTCCCAATAAGAGTTTGATAACTTTTAGGATGTACCCAACAAGGGTTCGGAAATGTAAAGAATGTTACCAAACAATGATTTATGTCATTTTGTCACATACATACAACATTTTTGATCTGTTTTACATCAAAATGTCCACAACTTGTCTTCCTGGTAAATTGTATATTTCACAAAATGATTAATTACTATTGATTTTCTATTCATGTTCATTGGACTAAAAAGGAATGTACGAACACGACACGCTACAAACCAATAATGGTAAAGTTTTTCCTCATTTGTGCATGTCTTGAAATCGGAATTGAGTACGAAGTGCAAACTGGTGTTTAACATTAACCTGAACTATCCCATAATGCATCACTAATAGGAATGTTTGTCAACTTAGGGAGGCTGATTAGACAAGCTAAGTATGTTAACATTCAGAATATAGCAACTTGTACAAGGACTCGGAATGGGCTCTAAGCATCGCTGTGGGGGTAGAATACCAAAAGTTACCCCACACTAGCAATTTGACATTCACCTGGCTCCAAGCCAAAATTGCAACTGAAATATTGATTTGTTTCACCTTTTTAAGTTCCTTATTTTGTTATCTGTACAAAGCTTGTATGTAGTTTTTTATACATGTACACATAAGTTGAAATAAACTTGTGCTTTGATTGTCACAAAATCATTTTTGAGAATGATTTTAAGTTCAAATTTGTTACTGTTGATTTTAAAATACTGTGAGATTTTTGTATTCTATGAATTTGCAGAATTTTGATGTAGCAGAAGGACCATTTTACTTTTTTGCTGAATTGTCTACATCTTGAATTATCAAAAAATTACCATGGTAATGTTTGTTAAATTTGCAAAAATAATATGCTTGTTAAAAAAACAATCTGAAGTAATTCAACAGGTGGGTAGCCATCTTGGTTTCCTTGGCAACTACACTGATGCTACCCATAGAGGGCACTGTGCTAAGTCTACATGGTGACATTTATTTTTGTTACTCAAGGAAGCTTTAATTAAATAACAAGTTCACTGCTAAACAAAACTAGCAAATTTTCCCAAAGTGTTTGACCCACTTTAATAATCAGTTTTGTTAGATTTTTGACGTTTGTTCATGTTATTGATTTTTCTCCACAAAGTAGGGGTATTTAATTACACCTGTTGGAAATTCTGAAATGTGTTACGCCAGGGGTCATTAATACTCGCTCTCATGCTATTGTTTTCTTTTGTTGCAAAAAACAATAGGCATAGTAAAGCGTGGGTCAGGTCACTTTGAATTGTAACCCCTGGTGGAAAATTGATCCAAGTGGACCTAATTTGCATAATACTTGAATTGCATTGCGTAGTGTTGTAAGTTAGTCTTAGTGGGGTTGGCGGTGGGTGTACAGCGTTGAAAGCTATGTCTAGTGGTGAAGGTCAATCCTCCTGGGTTAAGAGACGCGTCAAGCAAGCAAGTATCTCTTCGCTTTATCGTAGATTTCTCCACGTTTCGTGACATTTTCAGGAGAATTTTGTTGTTTATATCATGCTGCTATGCGCAACTTTAACCATGCTTCGCATATTAATTGGCACCAGTTTCAGATAACTTAGAGCATGAAAATGTTGGATATTGTTTCACTGCACCTGATGGTTGACGTGCAACTTAGAAAAAGAGAGAAATTCTTGTATTAAACTTTAATGTTTGATTTCATTGAACTCCATGTTTGGATCAAATTGTATTCCAATTTATTGATAGCGTCACTAAGCGTCACTAAGTTAACAACCTACAATCAATTTCTTAAACAAATTTGTCGTTTTACATGTTAAACAGAATAACTAATCTTTCATATAAATTGCTATGAAATTTACACTTCGGAATTCTAATGTTGGTGAGAACCAGTATGTTTTTAGATGGTTGTAATGATTTTGTCACCAGGGTTATCTGTAACCTCTTTATCTCTGTCTAACACCTAATAAATGCTCCATTAGCGAGAAACGCAAAAATGTTTTTAATAAACTCGTATACTAGTCAGATGAACTTCGTGAGAATTCGTAACCCGTAACGACTGAACAATGATTTACCTTGTTTCTTCTCTGACTGTCATCTACGGTAACTATATCACAATGTAATTTATTATGTTTAAAACACTGAGGTTTTTTTTACACAAGCTCGCTGCTTTTTCAAGCAAACATTTAAGATGTCGTAGTATTTCATATGCAAAAAAAACCTGTCTGAAACAAAACACTGAAATGTAACAATACCAAGCTTAACAATAATGGTCTATTGTACTCTGTTGACTACTAAGCTAATAACTTGTCCTAATAATCGACTTCACGATTTATAAACCCTTATACCCCTCCCTCCCCAATCTTTGATGTAATGGTACGACCATGCAAACAAACAGTATGACAATTCTATTATGTAGGGGGAGCAGGTGATAATCTTTAGTACATGTATTATTGATTGTATGTGCAGATGGTGAGATTAGAACGGGACATTTATAGAGTAATGCTTTACGCTGGCGAGTAATAACGTATTTTAATTATTCATACCACCTTTAATATAACTGAACTGGTGCCAACTTACTTAAAAAAAAGTCCCATTTCTCTGTATTCATCACCTCTATGTTAACGCTTTTAACAAAACTCTGATGCTCATTATATCCCTATTCTTGTTCGTTCTTCTGCTTGGAGTGCAGTTAGCGTGTCAATGCTAACTGTTGTCATGGCAACCATTTGATCCCTGTTCTAAACATTGTTGCGTATTTATCTCTTTTTCGTAATTTCTTCAATCCTATTGGACAGTGGGAGCATAAAATCCAAGGCGATGTGTCGTCGGAAGAACCGGTCGATCAATATCCGACACACGTACTTAAAAGAAGGGAAACAAGCCCCGCCCTCATTTGGTCACCTGACCAACATGGTGACAAGCTGTTGTCCCAACGTGCGAAGTCATTGCAAGATATCACTAAGCCAATGCTTGATGTAGTGCAACCGGGCCGTCCGAGGACACTTTCTACCGGTGGAGTTAGTAGTAATGGAGGGGGTGATGAAACTAAAAAGAATAGCACAGAGGTCCCCGACAAAAATGTCAATGAAAGTAAACAAAATGGCACAGAGAAAGATGAGCTTTCCGAAACACCAGAAAAAATCACAATAGCTGAAAAACTAGATGACCATACATACGATACTGCCGTTAAAGCCGTTCAGACCACCACAGTAATGAAACCGTTCGAATACAAACGTAGTGAAACTTCGTGGAAGGATTACCGGACACCAACCTCAGAATATGATATGCCGGTGACGTCATCATGGCAGTCTAGTTTACCATATAAATCATACAACTCAACCGCCATTACACCACTCAGGAGTTATACCCCACCAGCGCCTTATAAAAAGCAAGTGAGACCTGCGCAAACATCTGAGAAGAGACAACAACGCTTTGTAACCCCAAAGACTTCGGTAAATTGTTTCCCTGATCAGTTTTTCCTTATCTACACTAGCATGTTGTGATGAGATATTTTTATACTCAAAAAGTTTTTCCAGTTTTTGATGTGGTAATTTTCAAGATATAAAATGATTTGTTTGTGAATATTAATTTTTATGATGTTTTTGGGTCATTGCAGTGCATTCTCTTGTTGTTTTTAATTAATTTGTGTGGTTATTCGGTTATTGGGATTGACATATCATTTAGTTGTATTTTCCATTTGTTGTTTCCTCTTCTTTTATTCTTGACCTGTTTGTGTGTGTGTTTATGTGAGTATGTGAGATTCTCTGTGAGATCATACAATTTACATAAAATTTTATGATGTCATGTGATTTGAAGATTTTAAATCTCTATGTACTTGTGTGTGATTAATATTTAAACATATTTATATTTTTTTTGTAGCTCGAGACATCTTTGAAGCCTGATACTGATAAGAGTGAAGACATTCATGTTAAAGGTCTGCTGTCGCAGAACTTGGAACTGAGACGTAAGCTTGAAGACGATCATGGCGGTTACAAGCGCAAATTGCAAGCTTATCAGGATGGACAACAACGTCAGGCTCAGTTGGTTCAGAAACTGCAAGCAAAGGTAAGAAAAACACATGATGCCAGACAAAATAATGAATACAGTAACCCCTCGCTAAGTCTCACGATCCAAGCAAAAAACGTGACTTATCGGGGGTTGCAATGTACCAAGGGGCCTCGTGAAAGAATAAATTTTTTGGAAGCCATCCAACTACTGAAAGTCAGAACTGCTAGCGATGGCATGCTGCTGTATTACTGGTTTGATTATGTTTTAAATGAAAACGATGTCATTCCGATTTCTATTGAAGCTACTGTCAAAGTAGTGTTGTCTACAGTAAGTCCGAGCGTAACATACATTTAGTTATCTTTAAGCTGGCTTATCTTGGGCTCAAAAAATGCAAAAAGGTTAATCTGCCTAAATATGTTTCATATTAGTTCATAGATTAAAACTACAAAGTTGAAATTATTGATGATTATTGATCAATGTTTTCTTTAAAAAAGTTCTTATGGAAAGGCAACACCAGCTGATAGCTGAAAGCTTGAGAGTTGGATTATGCCCAGACTGTTCTGTATAAAGATAATAAAGTGAGAAAACTGTTTTAGTTAGTTTTAGTTTACTGTAAGTGCTTATACTTAACTCCATTTTATTTCAGGTTTTGCAGTACAAGAGAAAATGTGGTGAGTTGGAGAACCAGATGTCTGAAAAATACGCTGAAACCGAGCGGCATCAATATAGGGTAAGATGGTACTCCTAAGTACGAAGACCAAGTCATTATTTAATTAACATGCAAACTATAATAATAAAATTTCTATTAAAAATACTATCAACAAATAACATGCACACATTTTTAACCTACCACCCCTATCTATTAATGATCAGTATATCGTTTTCTGTGGATGGATTGTACCATTTATAGTAAAATAGGGGTGGAAGGTTTGATCTTTACTTAGTCTCATTTATTTTCTTTATTATTTTCTTGTTAACCTAATTGCTTGATTATGTTATATTATATGTTTGAGAAATGTTCGCTGTCTTTTCCCGTGCACGTGCGAAGCGGCGCGTATCAAAGGTGACACTCAATAATCCCTCGTCCCATGATAACAGATATAAACCTTATTTTCCTCATTATATTATCTTTCAATACAATGTAACATTTATTCCAAACTTATTTGCTAATGCAATGTAGGTTTAATGTAACTTCATGTTTTTAAGTCTGTTTAAATTTAAAATCAATTCATATTTTAAATTATGAATGCTACTTCTATATAGTTTTTATAATAGTTGTTTTTAATTTTAATGTTTGTTCATGTATTTGTATATTTGAATTTTTGTACATTCTTTCATGTATGTATATCAATACACTATTTGCAGGTTTCAGTGTTATGTGATATAAATGTCTGAGTACTTCATCAAGTCGGCCATCTTGTTTTTAGATATTGTCATCTAATCACCAAAATGTGCAGCTGGTGGCTTTGCATGTCGTAATCCAACTTAAAAGAAGCCTACAAGTTGATGATGTAATCAAACATAAAATCACAGAAACCCAAAAGGGGTCTAATATTGAGACTTGTGCTCAATAACTGGATGAACTTTAGTAACAGCATGTCTTATATTATTGTCTAAACTAATACAGTCACTATCTATTGCACAGATAAGGAACACCACTGATAGTTTGGCGACTCGTCTAGAATCAACCGAAGCACGTCTTAAGATGCAAGAGGAGGAACACAGCACTGATTTGGAGAGTGCGCTGATCAAGCTGGAAGAGGAACAGCAAAGGTAATGCATGAGCGACTGTAATGTGCTTGCTTTATAGTATGGTGTTTTCATTGGATGTTACAAAGTACCATTATCAGAATTAAAGGTTTTTACGATGTCATAGCTTTACATTGTCACTCAATGATGCAAATAAAGCCCTCAAATTTTACTAAATTTTTAAGTTTAAAAAAAGTTTAGTTCTTATGGCGATGATTTATAACAATAATGAATCCCCCATGGCATCAAATTGCATTCACAGAAGTGTCTAGATATGATGTGTTTGGGTTAGCCATAGACCGATTTTTATCCAGTATGGCACTATGGGGCATTCATTATTGTTTAAATAATTGTGCATATTTTGTGATGATAAATATGAGTAAAATAAACGCCAGAGAAAATACAAAAACTGTACCCTATATTTTTTGTATAATTTATGCCAATCTGTGAAAATAAGTTACATTTGTTGACCCAAATCCTCATTGTCAGCAGAAAGTCATTACAGCCAAAATTTTGAAGAAATTAATGAAGAAAAGTGAATTTTTCTATATCCTAGTATTCATGAGTTTGTTTTGTTGCCACATCACTCTGAAAAAAAATTAAATCAAAATTTTTAGTCATGCATGCATTAGGGACCAGCTGCATTTGTCATCATGGTGTAATAAATTGGAAATGAAACATATGGCCCTCAAAATATTTAAATAGGTGAAAGTTCAAAAGAGGAATGCAAATATAAACTAAAATAGTCCAATGTCTAGATGGAATACTCGAAACTTGCATAAGGATAAATAAAAAAAAGTCTCAACCAATCAGATTGATGTATTACTATGTATGACATCATAGTTTAGTATTGGATATTTTCACATTTGCATATGCATACATTAAAAATGATTTATCCAATCAGATTGCTGTAATAATTTGTATGACATCATATTCATCATAATTGTCTTCATTATTTTCAATCCTGTGTTCATTAATTTCCCTATTGTTTTTTTGTTTTGCTTGTCTCTTGTTTTGTTTTGCATGTTTTAGTTTTTTCTCTGTAGTTCAGTATCACAACGTGTTACTGTCCACACAGTGTGTCTGCTCTACCCGTGTGCTCTCCTTCATCCAGATTTCATCCCTTTTATGTCCATATTTTCACCAATTCTGCCAGGAATCATCTGTTTGCATATCATTAATATCTATAATATATCCCATCATTCTCTAATTCTGAAAAAACAGAAAGAAAAATAAATAACTTTGAAACTTGTTTACTATAAATACCCAAGGCAGCCATTTTGTTTTCTGTAGAGCAAGTCTTGCATGTATATAAATGTAAAATAACCATTATTAGTTCCTGCCAAAACTTTGTGCCATATATTGATGTATTTTTTTATAATTTTTTTTGTTAATCTTGAATCAGTTGCACATAATCTCCCATTAGTTGCATATCTTGATAACAAAACATGGTGCATCAAAACATGTCCGATTTTGACTTGTTCCATTACTGGTAGTGGTTTGCCATTATGACAATGGCAGTAAACAACTTAATTCTTACACATAAATAACAGTTTGACAGTCACGCAAATATTTGGATATTTGTAGAAACAGGTTTAATTTTAATTTTTATTAGAATTGAAATTCGTCACATTTCCAGTCTGCACCTCGTCTTTCTGCATATATTGTGATATCTCACTTATACATCCATGCATTTTCATGGTGATTGATTGTTGGCAGAATCTATCAGTTTAAAATGGTAACCACATGATGACCAATGCATATCATGTGACAGTCAATCACATGACCAATACAGGAAGTCATTGTCATCATGTGATTATCTATCGACTCCACTGACCCTGTCCCATTTTATTTGTTGGCCCAGGAGCGCTAGTCTAGCCCATGTGAACTCTATGCTACGTGAGCAGCTAGACCAGGCAACTATGGCCAACCAGCAGTTGACTGCTGACATCAACAAGCTCACTCAGGATTGGCAGAGAGCACGGGAAGAGCTGGAAGCTAAGGAGCGTGAATGGCGTGATGAAGAACAGGTGAGAATATTTTTTTGTATTTTAGTTTGGTATATGGGTATGTCTGCCCGAGTACAAGGGAACAATATCCCGGTATTGTGAGGGCAAGTTTTTATGTGGCATTTGAGCACAAATAGAAATAAGACTGTTAACTTTTTCACCGCCAGACTTTCTTGCCCAAATTCTTCACCACTTTTTTCTTATATTCTTCAATATTTCTGGAAATAACACTAATTTTGGAGGTAACAGACAAAATTTTATATGTACTCAAAAAATTTGGCTATTTTTGTCCCAATCTTCTGAAGGAAGATGCAGACTATTCACAGGACTATTTGTGAATTTCTGATGAAAAGATGGAACTGGTGGTGAAAAGGTTTAAGCGTTACATCACATGATCAAATTTTGTGTAATATTTTACAATTGTTAACAAATGAAATGTGTAGATTGCTTTATTAATACAAATACAAATATTTAGCACTACCAAGCAACCATTTATTGGCAATAAAATACTGTAAAATATAGCAAAATGAAATAGCACTTATTTTGTGTGACATATTTTGAGAAACAATTTTCAAAAATCAATATTTAACATAAAGTTAAAGAAAAATTAGCATTTTTTTTTTTTTACACTTTTTCGAAACCTAGCTTTCATAAATAATTTAGGACAAGTACACCATCATTAACAAAATATCATTTTTTCAGCCTATGTCACCAACCTGCAATTCGAGATATGACATAATGTCTCTGACAAAACGGCCACTGTCTACTAACTCAAACTATTTTAACGTTAATATACTTATAATGCAGGCTGGTGCAATTCATTGTAAAATTGTTAAATTCTGGGTATTTTCATTTATGACTCAGCTAGCTGTCAGGATACACACTGAATTGTTGTGATTTTATATAAAAAAAAAAATGACAGGCTGTTAAATTTTTCAGTTTCAATCCGTGTATCTTGCCCAGCTATTGTTTTCAGACAAACTATATGGTTTACATGGCGCAGCTGTTGTCTAGCAACCAAATTCTCAATTCTAACATGGTGCACATTTTTTTATTAAGATATTTAAAGTTTTATTAGTAAACATTTTCTAACAAGTTTGAAAAAAAAAAAGTGAACATGAGTTCAAGTTCAAGTGTTTAATAGATAATAATCATCAGAATTTTCATATGCATATGTATAAGAACAATACTGTAGTTCTGTTGCCGAACTATTTTATCTTTTTTTTTGTGAACTACAACATCAAATAAATAGGCAAGGTTCTTTCTCTTTTTCAAAGTTTTCAAAATTGATATTTCTGTGTAAATTTGACATTCTGTTTTGTGTTATCTGTTGCAGTCTTTCAATGATTATTTCGCAAACGAGCATAGTCGCTTACTGACGATGTGGAGAGATGTGGTCGGTTTCAGACGTACATATTCTGAAATGAAAAGTGCAACTGATAGGTAAGTTTACCGTGAGAACCAGTTTTTGCCAATCTCTACTGTATTTTCTCTATTTGAAGCATAAACACTAGTAGAAATGATGAATACATGATTATGTATTCTCAGAAAATTATAATTCATGTGGATTAAGATATGATACAACTTGTTGTACAATAGTTTTTAGGTAATGTGTTTGTAAAGTTACTCAAATCAGTATATCATAGTATCCTTCCACTTTATAGTTTAAAAAGTAGTGCCAGTTCAAGTGAACTTAATTATTTTAAACTTTTTTTGGGAGGACATTTGTCCAACATAACATATCGTATTTGTTCCATTAGTAGCTCTTGTGTTTACATAAATAGGAGAAATATATCTACGATCAGAATTAGTTTTATTTTAAGGGTCCAGCATAAAATTATTTTTTTTAAATTATTTATGTGCACATCTATTGGAGATGAGGTTTTAACCTTTTAACCACCAGTTTCCTCTTTTCATCACAAATTCACAAAATAGTCCCCTTTTTTTTCTTCAGAAGTTTTGGACAAAAATAGCAAGAATTTTTGAGTAAAAACTGAAAATTGACTCAAATTTTGTCTGTTGGCCTCAAGATTAGGGTTCATTTCCAGAAATATTGAAGAATATAAGAAAAAAGTGCAAACAAAATTTGGGCAAGAAAGTCTGGTGGTGAAAATGATAATATAGCAAATACAGTACATGTATAATAATATGCAAAATGACATCACTTAATGTAACATAAAAAGTAGACTTAAGTTAGGTAATAATGGGCATGCACTGAATCCTGTTTTCTTTTAACAGAGACCTGTCTCACCTCCGTGCTGACATAACCCGCATGTCTCGTAGTATGCACGCAGCATGTTTGAACTTGAACGCCAACCAACGTTCAACAGACGCTACCACCAACGTACAGCTGGAGAGAGAGCGTGCTGAGAAACAAGCTGTGGAAAATCAACTGCGCGAAAAGGTCAAGGAAGTGTTGGAACTACAATCTAAGTACGACACAGTCAAGGCTGAGATGCAGGCTAGGTGAGTATTCTTTTCCCATTTTCATAATCAAGAAATAGTAGAAACATTTTGCATGAATCACTGGCATTATATTTTGTAGTTTGTAATTTTGTAGTAGCTTTTGAAAGCCATGTTTTTTCAATTAAGATTTGGGTGTAACATTATTATCTATATTTTTTTTCATTTTTTACCAAATAAAAATACTAATCCTTTAGCTACTGTTTCCAAACAAAAAAATGGAAACAAATTAGGCAGATTTATTCTATGAAAGGTGAAACAAGTTAAAATGTATTTTTGAACGATGTGCTGCTGTTAATTTTCTTTGAGGAAAATTGCTATGATGTATTACAATTTTAAACTACATGTACTGTGAAAACTTGTATAATAATATTATTCTCTTGTTTTTCAGGATCAATGAAATTACAGTTTCTAATGAAAAATTCAAGATCCAGGTTGCTGAAAAAGAGAACCTTGTTAAGACTATGACTAAAACCGTGCAAGGCTTGGAAGCAACAACTGCTGAGTCCTCAGCTGAGTTTGCAGCAGAAAGTGAAACTCTACGAAGCTTGCGTGAGGAATGCGAAGCTCTACACGCTGCTTTACGTGATATTGCACAGGCTGTTATTCATGACGCTGATGGTATCGCCGCGGAGACATCATTTGATGATAAAGATAGAGATGAAACTTTGGAAGAGTCTGCATTATTGGGGTAAGTACCAGAGAGAGGGTCAGATTTATATTAAACACTTCATGTTTCGAAGAAATGGTAGCCATTATTAGTTTTGGCATGCCTTCAATGATAGGTGACGGTCAAACAACGACAAAAACATAAAATTTTGAGATTCATGAAAATTAAACTCATATGGCGTTTATTCTTCAGGTTTCATGGTATTTATAAAATTCTAAAAAAATTGTTTTCTTTTCGCATATCAGTCGTGCTCCTCGTTCCATGTCTCCTGGTCCACGTACACTATCACCAACAAGAACCATATCACCTACACGCCGTGCTCGCTCCATCTCGCCATCAAGACGTTCTCGCTCCCCGGCCTTTGCTGACTCCACTTATGCGGCTGTTCAAGCAGCTCTACAAAAACGTCAACTTCAAGTTCGGGTAAGTGAAAGTATTCTCTGTCTTGTTAGTTGTTCTGATATAATCATGCGGATAAGTCATGTGACTGAAAAGGTGATAGTTCATACTCAATATAAATAAAAAATATAAATTAAATTCTGATAAATTATGAAAATTAATTGGGTTATGAATAATAATTAGATCATGAATATTAATATTAAGGATTATTGTAATGCTTGGTGTAATTTTTAAATTATTAATATTTCTCGTCAGGAATTACATGCCAAACTGAGTTCTTCAAAGGATCAAAGCAATTCTTACAAGAAGCAGATTGACGACAGTGAATCTGAGCGACGCCATGCTGAGGAACAATGTAGACATTTACGTGAAGATCTTGACCTCAGCCGTCGTGATACCGAAGATGCCAAACGGGATAGAGATCGTGTGAGGAATGCCTTGGAGGTAACAGCAAGGTAAGCTACAAAGTTACTTATAATTTTTACTCATTTTCCAATGCACTCCGTATAGATGGCAATGTTAAAACTTAAAAAGCAGATCTATTTTAACAATCCAATTAAAAAAATAATTTGTCCATTTTTTTTAAATTTGTCTTCATGAATAAATAAATTATTGGCATTATACATTATACTGACATTATTGAAAAATATTGTGTTTCAGTGAAAAGTCTGGTCTGGAAAGGTTGAGAGAAACCTTGAATGAACAGATAGAATCCTTGAACTTGGAGTGTGAGAAGCTGCAAGCAGCTAACGCCGATCTCCAGAGACAGCGTGACAACTTGGAAGACGAGAAAGACGATGTGGAGAAAGATTTGGAGCGTAACAAGAAGGAAATAGAAAGACGCGCCAATATTATCGACAACTACGAAGGAAAGAATTCCACATTGAAGGAAGAGATTGTAGCTTTGAAGGAAGCGCTTAATAAGGCTCTTCTGGAGAAGGAAGTGTTGGAACAAGAAAAGAGTGAAGTCTGTAAGTCAAATTTTATTGCTTAAACTATGGTCTTTGTTGCGTAGCATGTTGTTCGAATTTCATGTAAACAAACAATGTATTTTACAATGTATTATGAGTCCTATATCTAACAGAACGTGCCAAGATGGCCACCGCCCTTTAAAATTTGTTTTCATAGTAGATGTATGTCACTTACCATATTAACCTTTTGAGAACCAAATATTTTCCTGCTTAGATTTGGGTAAATTTCATCACAATTTCTGTAATTTTCAGTGAATTCAGTCAATTATGAACCAAACAGACTAAATATGAAATTGCTTTTAGTTTTTGTTCAAAACATTTCAAAATTTTCGTCAACGTTTTATGCGGAAAAGAGCAGACTATAAATGGAACTATTTTGTTGATGGTACATGAAGTTGATTTTGGCGGTGAAAGGGTTAAAGAGGCCTACAACTTTGTGATTAATATCCAATCATAATAGTTTAGGTGGCAGACCAGATCTAGCATACATTGTAGGCGTACAATAGTAGATTTTGGGAACTCCATTTTGACTCATTTACAGATACAGCGCCTCTGCTTGTTAAATCCTCAGAAATATCATAAACATTCTTAATGTTAAATTTTGATTACTTGTGCCTTGATTCGTGTGTACGATACTTGAATAGAAGCAACAACAAAAATGGGTTATGAATCACGTTTCTATGAAAAATTTATATCCTTTGTCTGAAATGGCAGCCATTTTGAAAAACGAAAATGAGGTAATCTTGACTGTCTCTGAATCTTTAATGTGAAAAATAGAACAGTTAACAAATGTTTGTTATTTTAAAATGTGTTATTGTGAAAGTGTATACATGCCAGAATTGTTATTTATAATATTTTGTTCATTCAACACACATTATAGCTGAAGCCCTGTCTAAGGCTGAGTTGATTAAAGCCGAGCTGGAATTGGAAATCAACAAAGTGAAGACAGAGGAAGCTAGTCTGCGCGATGCATTGCTGAAAATGCAAGCTTTGAACGAAGGATTGGGTCAAGACAAAGTGGAACTCAACAAAATCATCATGGTGGTAAGTGGATGTTAAAATAATCAAGAAAACAATAAAAGCTGTCACATCTGTTTTTCTTTATCGCTAAAGAGTCTTGCCATCAGAGAAATAGAAATGTCAATTCACAATGGCAAATTTTCAAGAATCTAATGTTCAATGAAACATTAATGCATTAACAAATAATAACATCCACTTTTGTGAAAAAATTTAAGTGCAATTTTAACATATTAAAATTAAAATAAAATAAAAATGTTCGAGTACCATCATCAAGTTTGGAAAACAAATTTACTGGAATGTTTTTTTTTCTTGTTCTCTGGCCTTGTACTTCAAATCTAATTTATTATTCAAATTTAATTTTGGGAATTTATTTTTTGGGGTACATGGATTCAAAACATTTGATACATATTTAATTCTGCATCTTAAGAAATTTATCAGAATATTTATGTTTTCCAGCCAATATAATCCTTGCAAGAAGGTTCTTGCTAGGATGTAATCAGTTACAGATCACAATTCTTCTGAGCAAGAAGATTGCTATAATTCTGCAAGAAAAAATTTGTACTTGAATAGAACTGTTTTCTGATTGGTTAATAATGCACCAATGAGTGATAGTGTTGCATATTTGTTTCAGAATATTGATTCATTCATCAAAATTCTTTTTGTTTACAGCTTGAGAGCGAGAAGGCTAGTATCATCTCAGAAAAGCAAGACTTGGAGCAAGAGAAATGTTGCATTCGTGAAGAACTGGTGCGCACCGAGCAAGAAAAGATGGACACTGAGACCGAGAAAATGGGATTGGACCAGAGTTTGAACCAGGCTGAGGTCAACAGGGAGAAGTTGGAGGATGAGATCAGTGGAATCAATAGAGAGAAGGCAGAGATCTTTGAGCAACTGCAACAGGTAGGTCTTGCAATTAGGATAGGGTAGAGCCATTGTATTTGATGAGATGGAATGAGAAGAATACTGTAAATAGATTAATTGTTCACTGGGTTTTAATTTTGCTTATTTTTCTGACTCGAAAATGAGCCAAATTAAAACCCAGTGATTATGTAAAATTGAGCATAGAACACATAATCTAAATGATAAAACCGTGAATTTCAAACCCACGCCTGAAATGCTAAATCAGCGAAATTTAAACCCTGTGAAAATTAGTCATTTTACAGTATGCTTTACAGAGAAAAACATGTGTGTGAGGAGGAGAAGGAGGAGGAGGGTGTACAATCTCTTCTCTAACAAGAATTCTAACAAATTCTAACTTGGCCACCCCCAGCAAAAGTAATGGTTCATCCCTACACTTGGCCACCCCAAGCAAAAGTAATGGCTCATCCCTACACTCAAACACTACTTATTCAACTGAACTTGAAAATGGCTTGTTTGTCAATGTTTTACAATGTGAACACAAATGTGTTGTCATATTTCAAAGTCGGTAAGATAATTTTAATCACAAAACAAACAGCAGTGGGTTCAAGAATATTTGCTGGGCGTGTTCATCATCAAACACTGTAATCATATTGAGTAGACTACATGCATGGAACTTACTGTAAGTTTGTAATTCTTTAGACAAGCCGTACGAAGAATGCCTTAGCTGAGGAGCTTCTGCAGACTCGTCGTGAGGTGGAACGTCAAAGTGATACCGTCGTTCGTATCGCTAAGGAGAAGGAGGAACTTACACGTGACAAGGCTAGCTTGATTGTGCAACTGACTGCTGCCGAACGAGAGAACAGATCTCAATCTGAGGTGAGGAATTTCATCCGCATTTCCAGGTTTCTGGTAAACATGGTATTCTAATTTTTACTCTCATGCTGGTTGTAAGTTGATTCATGACATACACTGCTACCTGCAAAGTTTGGTTGAAAAAAATAGAGACTGTACTTGCTCTATTCATAATGTATGCGCTTACTAAAATTACAGAGGTCTTTTTATGTTCAAAATAAATATTATTTCAATAGTTTAGTATACAACAAATATTTGTTTAATTTGCTCTTTTATTGGAGATGTGCTTTTAATAATATTATAAACGGCTATGACCGAGACTGAATGAAAAATGGAAAGATATAAAACTTCTACATTGCTCAGAAACCTAAATTGAAAATTAAATGTAGACTACAGTTTGTTTTAATTTCATAAACTTTTGTTTATTCTGTTGTTTGCAATGAGTTGCATTCCAAGCATGAGAAATATTTCTTCAATTCTTTTCTTAATTGTCTAATTTGAGTTGATTTTCCAGCAGTATAATGGAATACTTTTTTTCTTTCTATTTTTACTTCAGGGGTAAATCAGTAAACTTAATTACATGCATGTTATTTATGTCAAATCTGTGAAAATAAGTTATTCAGCAAAAATGAATGGTTAAAAGTGAAGGTGATGTGTAATTTTTGTGCTTGGTGACAGGGACTCTATCAACAATATTTTATTGTCACCTCACATTGGGGGCAGTATTTTAACTTTTATTGTTAAGTATGCTTGGAGTGCAAATGAATCCTTGAAAATAGCCCTCCTTAGTGATTACTTGTTGCTGCTACTAGTCTTTGAGAAGTTATTTGTAGTCAAGTTCCAACGTTTGTTGCTAACCCTACAATTGTGGCCATACTTGACCTGTGATCAGATATCAGCCATGTTTAAAAGCAATTTACTTAAGACTTGTGTACTTCGTTGGTACCTGCAGGTCATTGCGTCTCAGAAATCAGACAAAGAAGCATTGGAAGGTGCCCTGTACGAGTCTCAACAACTTGTAGCTAAGCTTGAAGCCCGCAAAGACCAGCTCGAATGCGAAGTACAAGAACTGCAGCTTGCTAAAGAAGCTCTGAACGGTGAGTGTACTTATTTTAGTCTACCCCTCTGTTAAGTCCTAAGGGTCATGTCTGTATATGTTGGCCTGTTGCCACATGGATTACTGTGGATATCGACAACTTACAGTACATGTCTGTACACATGCAGCCATTTTTAAATGTCCCCACTGTCAACACGTTGATCCTTAGTGACTGGTTTGTACCGCTTTAGCATTGATAAGCACACCCTTCAGTTAGCGTCCTTTACCATGACAACGTAATCAATTTAACCATATAAGGGGATTTATCAATCAGCCCGTACCAATGTAGCTTTGTTACTGTGACAGATAAGTATATGTTTAAAAGGTTAATGATTGCTACATTCTTGGCACCATTCCAAGTTCCTCCCATTCTTTTGGTAGTTGTAGTATTTAATAAATCTGTGTCTTTCCTTATTTAATTCTTTTAAAACACCCCTGTGTGTGAATTATTACAACAGATATCCTAAAATTAGTTTACTAATATTTTGATCATATTTTGCAAATTAATATCAATCAATCTACTCAGTTTTAAATAATATTGTTACAGTATTATTACATGCTTTGGTCCCATAAGAATAAACTTTTGTTTTACAAATGTTTACGAATTCACAGACCTTTTACACTGGTAAAATTTTATTGGGAGCCTGTTCACTTTCTTACAATAAATAAACTATGTTGACCTAGTTTAATTGATATTCATATTTGTTCAGTATAGTCTGGTTTAGTGTCATGTTCCAAATTTGAGCCTAGTCTAACAACAACTTATAAGGCATTTCAAAAACAGAAAAAATGAAAATACAGTATGTGTGGAGGTTCATCATCATAATGCCAACATCAATCAAGCTTCACTGCTAAAATTGTGTGGATTTCAGGATTACCCCTGGTATAATAGAATTTGAAGTTCCTCTGCTGCCATAATTGTGCTTGTGTTTGTGTATGTACATTATACTTTTCGTTACAACCCAACTTGTATGTTTATATACCAATAAATTTTTGAAAGCTGCTCAACATTTAGTGCGTATTTACAGTTGCGAAATAGCCACATTGGGCAAAACTGAAGTGTTTGTTGGAGTCGATTATTGTTGGTTGCTTGGTGTGATACGACCATGATCTTTAGAGCGTGCCATATTTCATTTGAAGGAACTGCATAGTGCATATAGGAAACAGAATAAGAGGAGAATTTGTGTATTAATACGCAGTTTTATGATGAAAATATTCGTTGAAAAATAGTACTAAATGTAACAGCTACTCCCTCATTATTTAAACTATTTATTTTCATTTGCATGCTATCATTTATTCTCCATATATGAATTATGCCTTTATATATATGTATGTTCATTTTCAATTTTGTCATTTTCATGCAGTTGACTTGGCTCGTGTGCGTAAGGAGATGGAAATTGAGATCACGAAGAGAGACAGAGATCTTGAACTGATACATGCTAAATATGAAGAATTGGAACGCAGTAGCAGCGTTGCCCTCAAGCAGCGTGAACAGGCTCACGAGGAAGATGTGGAGAGGTTGACCGGTGAAAGGGTAAGTTCAAATCTTGCCACTGGTGGCAGTATTTTCTATATTATATAATGTAGATACGAATCTCAAGGCTTTGTGTTTTGAATCAATAATATACAGATCTTAACTATTAATTGTAAATCAACTTTTAACATTTTCACCACCAGCCTTTCTCGCTAAAATTTTTCTGTACCTTTTTCTTATATTATAACAATATTTCTGAAAATGCATCCTAATTTTGGGGCCAAATTGCAAAATTTGAGTCAATTTTCAGTTTTTACTCAAAAAATTTGCCTATTTTTGTCCCAATCTTTTGAACCAAAGTGCAGACTATAAATGGAACTATTTTGTGAATTTGTGATGAATAGAGGGAAGTGGTGGTGAAAAGGTTAAGGCATTTCCATCTGAAGGTCTCTAACTCCTTCTCCAGAATTAAAGCTTAAATTAAAGTTGTTTGTGTTACATGAATGAACACCATTATTAGCATTTATGGAAACTTTAGAATCATTTATTGCTAAGCAGGGGAGATCACCTATAATGTGACCTTTCAGTTTAAGGGTTAAATAAATTACTTGCTGAACTTTGCATAGCTGATGACGAAAACAAAGTCAGCTTCCCAATTGATTTTTTTTTGGTTTCCTGTTAAATTATCTTTGTTGTTACAACTTGTTTCTACTAATATCTCCAAGTATATTTGCATAAATCTGTCAATTGTGTATTGACATGTAATTAGTGTGTTAATTTATACGTTCAGTCGGTTAAATTATTAACATTTTTGTATATTATACTTTTTTTTAGGACTCTCAACGTCTTGCAATGGAGAGCGAACGTGAGGAGGCAGTCACCCGCCTCACTGCCGAGAAGGACGAGTTAGTTGCAATGTTTGGAGAAGAACGTGCTCAGTTGAACGAGGACATCGCCAACATCCAACACGAGAGAGATGAAAGTCTGCTGATGGCTGAGAATGACAAGCAACAGGTAAACCTACCCTACCCTATTATTGTAAATGGACTGGTCCACTTCATGTGTAATGTGGAGGAATGCATTATTTTGTAGGTAGTAGTGGGTCTGATTTGATGGGCTCCCACTGCAAGATTTCAGGTTGAGAGAATAGAACTTGGCTCAATATTTTTGTTACTGGGTGAATAATTTTAAAAAGTTTAAGTTTGAAATAAATAATAGTTCTAAAACAATCATGTCAAGAAATTCAAAATATTGTGATTTCATGCACTGCAAAATATATAAGGAATGTAGTACTAACACTTTTTGGATCATAGTCCTTAAAAATAAATTGTTATTGTTTATGATTGGATTATTGAAAAAAGATTTTAAAACTAAGCCAAAAAGTTTGAAATATCTAAACACTGGTAGTAATTAAAACACTGAATATTTCATTTACAATGTCTTTATTGGAAATTTTGTGGAAAAAGAAACTATCATGCATGCTCAGTATTGCATTTATTTTTCTTGAAAAAAATGGCGATATTAAATTGCGCTTCCCACCTGACCCAGATATTTTGATTAAGAAGGGTGCATTGGAAGTGTTTGTGGTCTTGTTTGGTAACTTGCTGAGTTGGTTGCTATTGACAACAGTAAACACAGCACAGATAGTGATAGGTTGTACAGTTTATTGCTGTGATTGAAAAAATGCAGGGGACGCTTACTTGGCCTTGTGGTTTGGCACCTTGCCAGATTGTAGGGCATTGTTCAGCTTGGGTAGAAATAACCCATTTAAAGAATAATTCATGACAATAGAATTAACCAGTTATATAGAACAAGAGATAACAATAAAAAAGATTTAAAACTCAGATAAATTATTTATGTTTATTTGATAATGAAAAGCACTTTAAATTTGAAAAGCTGAGCATTTTTGAAGCTCTTCAATCATATGGTTGTCCTGAAGCAAAATTACACGCAGGAGTGCCTCTTGTGACTATGATTATGTGCCTGCCAATAAACGCTGAGTATTTTGTTTAGAAAGAAGTAGTTATCTAGTTTAAGGTAAAGTCACTTGTTCCGCGAACAGGGCTGCACTATCACTCTAGATGGCAATTATTGGCTAGTTTTTGTTTTGTTTTTTGCAGAATTTCGAATCATCGCAATGCAACAGTGGGATTTTGAATCTGACATTTTGTTTTCTTTTTAACAGGCTCTGTCTATTGCACAACAAGAGAAGAACCAACTGCAGGAGAAACTGAACAATGCTCAACACGACATCAGCAACTTGTCTATGGAGCTGGACCGCACCAAGAGAGATGCTTTCAGCAAGGCGGAAACAGACAAGGTAAGAATCGCAACAACTGAATATTTCACCGTACATTTCTCTGTAAAAATTTGAAATTACATGATGCGAGACTAAATTTCAGTCGACCAACATTGGGGGCAGTTTCCAGATCTGTCTCTAGCTTCAGAACTCTTGATTTTTTTTTTGCTGCATGTCTTTAAGTGAAAATATTGAACCTTATCAGAATCTGACAAAAATAATTTGGGTGCGGCTCTACCAACACCTTGTAGATTTATCATATTACTGATATTTACATCAATTGTATTGTCTTATCTTGTCTTACTTTGAAACCAAAAATGCTTTCTAAAACTAAAAAAAATAATTCCTAATATCCAAAACCACCTGAATAATGCTCACATAAAAAAAACCCTGAAAACGCAGAACTTGAAAAAAAATGTCATATTATCTAGAAGTTTAGAATCTGTAAAATGTACTTTTCTTTCCAAATGATTACATTACTGTATTAACTTATCAAAATTGACAATTGAGTTGTGCAATTACAGTTGTATTCTTAAGACATAGATAAAAAAGAAAGGTCAACATAGTTACTACCTGTACAGTTAGGTGTGCATTCCCTATAGGAAGCTATGCCGTTGCTTGGCAACTGTTGTTTAAGATGTGTACATAGAACATAGGAACAACACTGGCTGAGTAAATTAACTGGTTTGTAGTTAGCCATTTAGAGACAGAGTAAAAAAAGCTCCTGCTTAAAATAACAATAGCATAGATGTCACCAATGGGTTTGGGCAGAAAATTCTACGTTTAAGGTCAGAGTGAAAACAGCATGTAAAGAAGGAGGGTGTTGTGATATCTGGTGAGGTGGGAAACTTGTTGTTTAGTTTTGTCGGTGTGTCTTCTACTGAGATGAATTTGGAGAATAAGTACGATCACATGGAATCGATGGCGGTTTGTATTTATTATTTTGTAGCCTTATTTGGTATTGTGATTAGTGGCATGTATGCAGGCCCGTTATCGTCCGAGCCCAACTTGCTGGGAACTTATTCATATCACCTGACATGTGTAAAACATGACTATGTTGTTGTCATTATTAGCACAAACATTCACTGTCAGATCAAATTCCCAAATATTGTGTTATTTTAGCCGTCACTTGCAATGTTACTAAGCTTGCCACAAACTGTCAAATCAATTACTAATCTGCCTTAAGCTATTTGCTTAAACCGTAAACTTCCTAATAAGCATCTAGAAACCGAGGATAATAGGCAGGCTAACAATAGAAACAAGCATCTATTGTACTTCATACACAATACTATATGCATTCATCGGTTTCATTCAGAAAAATAGGTTACTGCTCTTAGTTTTTTTTTTTTTTTTTTTTCCCCTCCCCTCTGTCTTTCTCTATATTCTACACTTTTTCCTTCTACTTTAGTCACCATCTCACCCAGTAAACTCTTAATTCTCCACCTGAAACACGCTTTTATTTCTGTATTATTTACGTCTTTTCTTTGTTTCCTTCACACACTGCATAACATTCAATTGTGTGTGGTGAGTAAAAATGTGCAAGCCATGATTTTAACGATTCACCTTTGAACTTTCATCAGAACAGCCTTCCCAGCATGCACTGTGAAAATATTTCTTTTTAACCAATTAGAAAGCTGCAGTTTTGATTTTGCTTGCATGTTAGTTTATTTTTATTCTGCCCAGGCATGAAGTGTTCTCATGTTTTACACATCCAACAAATTGGTCCATTATAGATGCATAAAAGAAGTTGTTGTTTTTTTTAGATAAAATCTTTTCTCTAGTCAAGTTTTCTTGCCTTATTTTTTGATCTTTTTTAGATGAATAAAGTAAGGAATGAAAATAACCTTCAGTAGGAAAATATAACAAAATCAGATTTGCTTTTACTTTTATATACTGTAAAAACATTCTTGTTAATTAATGATTTCTACTCAGCCTTCAGTTGTTATTAAATTATCTTCTATTGATTTTTGTTAAATAAATTTGTTTTAGACTACCATTAACGCCACTCAGTGTGAACTGAAGGATGTCCGTGCCCGGTTCGAGGATTCCAAGTAAGTTTTAATTATTGATGAATATTTGTTTGTTTATAACTCAGCCTTAACCGTTCTATTCGGTCACTTCAGTCAAAATAAACTATTTGGGGGGGGGAGCTACGTCACAGAATATTCTGTACTGTGTATTATTAAGGGTTCTACGCAAACTGCTGTGGAACGCCGGTCGAAGAGATGGTGAAAACAGGTGAAGTCGAGAAAACATCACAAACTCAACTATCAGACGATCCTGAACAACCAAATTTATATATGTTGTGCATGTAGGGGGTAATATTGCTAAGTTAGATTTGAATTTTATATATTGAATTTTTTTTTATCTTTTCCAGTATTTGTCATGAAAAGGAAATCAAGGAATTGAACAACCAGATCAAAGAATTGATTAAACAGAAAGAAGCTGGCCTCAGAGAAGTCGCTGAACTGAAAACTCAACTGAAAATGGTTGAGGAAGCACGCGACGGCGTTCGCCATGACCTTATCGAGGCTCACCGCAGGATTAGAGAAGGTATGTAGTTTTTCATTATAAGTAGAAATTTATGCAAATTTAAATTCAATATTGTAGTCGTAAAATGAACAGTTGAGGTATATTTCCTTTTCATGCAAATAATTTCAAGTCACATGACCTCATTATGGAATTATTTTTTATGAATGAACTATTATGTTCATCTGTTACATCTACTTAATAATATTTAGGATAATATTCACAAGTTGAGCTAGTTCTGCTAAAAAAAACATTGTTTTGTTATTATTGTGAATCTTTACAATGTCCACCCAGAGTACACTGCTGTCTTGTAGCAGTAAAAGGTCCTCTGACAAAGCCTGGCCATTTTGGGACGGTTACGCTTCCGGGTCAGATATCCGTTCAGGAAATAGTGAAAAACATATTACAGAGCGAAATGACTCTGTTGATAGTGGATCTAGTTACAGTCGCAGTGCATCGGCAACGAGAAGCAGAGCACATAGTTATGACATTAGTGAGAATTCCTCATATAAATCAGACGGCTTGTCTACAAGCTACAAAGCAAGTGAGAGAAGCAACCTCGGGATCTGCCAGGTTGCGGTGGAGCAGCCATCTTGGAAATGTACAGTCAAAGTAAAAATGTCTTTTGATGCAGGTGATGAAAACCGTGAGATGCTACGAAAAGAAATCATGGATATTAAACGTATCTGTAATGACGAAATACACGAGAAAGAAGCCATCCAGAAGACCAACGATGAACTCCGTACAAAGGTTAAGAGAGTTGAAGGCGATAAGATTGTACTTAGCAGACACATGGAAGACGGAAACCAAAAGATTGCAGGTAAGACAGATGTAGCAATTGTGTAGATTTTTCAAATTCTTTAAAGGTCACATGTTCTTGAACTTTCTTAGAGACAGATTCAATGATATTTTTGAGTTATTTTTTTCAAAAAAATCTGAATTTGAACAAAAATATGTCTCCAGAAAATTCCAGGATGTGTGACCATTAGAGGTCATGCATAATGCATTTTGCTTTCCTCTGCACAGTTTCAAACAAAGAATATCCTTGCCAAATACCAATGAGTTTTGTAAAAATCAATTCTAGCGCTATCATAGTATTCACAAGAAATTTGTTTCTTATGCACTTTTTCATTTCTGACAAAAACTTTTTTTGGTTCATGTACGCAGTTCTTGAGGAATCCAAGGCAAGTGTCCAGAAAGAGGCTTCTGATTTACGATGCAGTCTGCGTGAAGTTGAAAAATCACGTCTGGATGCCCGACGTGAACTGCAGGACACACGTAGACAGGTAGGCATATGATATTATTACAAAATATAAATACATTCACTACCTAAGATTGTACTAAATGATCTGAAAGACTTTGTTGTAAAATCATGTACATCGGTTGAATAACAATTTTATTCCGTGTTCCAGGTCAAACTTTTGGAAGCTGATCGTGCTAAGAAGGGCAAGGAAATAAACGATTTACAGGCTCGTGTTGCCAGGGATGAAGAAATTGCCGAAGAAAACCGAAGAGAAAACTTTGGTCTTAAACAGAAGGTAAAGAACTCTTTTCATGATTCCATGTTCGTGATTTCATTTTTAAAATAATGTGAAGTTCTAATTGTGTACAGCATTTCCTTTCATAATGAGGGCGCTATATCATCTAAACCCAGAAGTCGAGTAACTTTCATGATATGCAGATTGTTGGTATACAATAACAAGTCAGAACGTTACACAATTTAGGAAAGCTCATTGATACTGAGACTCAAATATGCTAAATTAATTAATAACTTAATCAATATTTAGAAAAAATGGCTGATTGGTGTTCTGTCCTCTCTCTTCGACAGCTTGTTGAAACTGAAACAAATCGTGATGGTGCTCGTAAAGAAGCCCAACATCTTGCACGTAAATTGAACGAACTTGATGAAGAACTGAGACTGAAGGAGAAGGACTTCCAGATGGCTTTGGAAGATGCTCGATTGCAGGAGAGGAAATCTCAGGATAGGATTAGATCTCTGGAAAACGGTCTGGAAAACGTTACCATGGAATGCGGTGAAATGAAACTAAAACTCAGCGCTGCTGAAGGTCGTATCAACGGACTGGAAGGACACTTAGCTCAGACTGAAGGTGAGTTTTGTCTCTAAATATTATAGTGTTCAAACATGGTGCCTATTTGCATATTAATGATACTTATATTTCGTTTCAGAAATATGTAGTCAATTACTAGTAGATATAAGAATTGATTTCTGTTTTTTTCATAGGTGCTAAACGTGAAGTTGAATTCAAACTTGGAAGCTTACATTCCACTTTGCGCCGTACTCTCGGAATTGGTACCGGTGCTCGTAGTCCAAGCCCAATGCCATTCCGTGCACGTAGTCAAAGTCCACGTCGCCGTGCTCGCTCACCACTTGGAAAAGGTAAAAAGATGTTCACTTGTTTTTTATCATTTGCAGTGTCTGTTTTGTTTTATATCACTTGCTTCACTTTTAGAAACATCTACTTTAGCGTCATGCTTTAGCAATTATCAAATCATAGTTTGTCAGTTTATGTTCATTACTATTTTCGGAAACATTTTGATAATGCCTCTTTAGAAATTTACTAATATAAAAAAAAAAAATCATGTTCAGATAAAGATATACAGGTTTATGGGCAACTGATTTGCATGATCATGCATACTTTAAAGAGGGTAAAAGTGCTCATAAACCTGATGTAACAAATTTAGGTGTTTTTTTTTCAATATTATAAATTACTGTATATAGTAATTATTCTCATGATTATTTGTCAAAGACTGGTTGTTTTGGTACAAATGTTATGAAGTTAATATTACACTGCTTAAGAAAGGGTAAAATATGTTGCAAGAAATATTTGATTGAATTATACCGTATGTCCTCTTAATGTATCATATTGTGAAATCGCCTGCTTGGCAAAATACATGTAGCGCTTACCATAATTATTAATTTTTCATATTTCCCTCCATTTTTCCTCTGTATCCTTCCCTCTGTGCGTGCTGTGTCGTGTGGTGTGCTATCTCATGCATGTATGTATCCCTCCACCACTCAACCCTCGACATCTAGGTTTTGACAACACCTATACTACCACTACAGATGGCCGCGGAAGTCCCATCCCACGTACAGGTTCACCAGAGAGATCCCGTAGCCCACTGCGTAGCATGTCACCATCCCGTCTGGAACAACTGGTTGCTGATATCGACCCAGAGACTGTGCGCATTGCATTGAGAGACTTTGCTCAACAGCTGAAGGAGACAGAAAGAGAAAAAGTCTGTATTTCTTTACTTGAATTTGGTATTATGTTGATTAAATTGAAATAATTGCATTTTATTAATTCAATAATTGAATATAAATTACATAAATTAATGTATTCATACACCAAAAGTATGACTTATAATAACCATATTGCAACATTCCACTTTATAAGAAGTAATCCCTAATTTTTACAACAATCTGTTAGATTGATAAATGTAATTATTCAAGGCGAAATCAAAATCAAGCGACAGATTTACAAGTTTGTTTCATTAATCTACTTATCTTTAGGATGAATCTATCAGTAAAGTTCGTTCCTTACAAGAAGAGATCCGCGAAATGGAGGAGGAACGCAACCGCACCGAACAGCGTTTACAACAATTACAGAAGAATCTTGGTGAGACTGAAGAAAGCAAACGTGGCTCCGATGGCCGGCTTAGCAGTGCACAGACTGCCCTCATGCTGCAGGAAGAAACCATTCGTCGCAACGAACGTGAGCGAAGAGGACTATTAGAGAAAGTACACACTTTGGAACGCACTCTGCAAGCAGCTGAAGTCGACAAGCGTAGCCTGCAAGATAGAATCAACAAACTCACACAAGCTGAAGCTAAGCTGGAAAACGAGAAGCGACAATTGCGCGAGACTCTAGAGGCATCGGACAACCGTTCTACTCAACTGGAGTTGAAACGCCGTTCATTGGAAGGTGATCTACAGCGTATGCAGCTCTCTATGAACGACAAAGTAACCGAAAACCAGGTACGAACCATGAACGTGAATGTTCAGTGTAATAGCTATGAACCAGTGTATAAAATTTAGAAAAACTGGTGTTTTGGTTTAGACAGGTTTATACATGGAGATATGTTTTACTAGTTACAATGCAGGCTCTTTCACACCAAAAACAAGATTTACTGTAAGAGAAAAAAATATATAAATCTGTTTCTGGTCCATATGCAAGCATCAGTTTAAAATAGGCCACTTTTTTTCCGTATTTCAAGAAAAATCAAAAACAAGATGTAAAATGAAAGGAAGAATTGGAACTGTGTACTGGGAAAAAAAATGCATCACCACATCATTTTTTGGTGGATCGAACAATCTGATTGGTCATCTGTTTTGTCATGTGACAGGAAGTTAATATTTTTCCCATCATTCATCAGGTATTACAAGACCGTATTGATCACATGGTTCGTCAAATCCAAGACTTGGAAAGCAAGAACACCTCCTTACAGCTGACAGTTGATCGTTTATCTCTGAGCCTTGCTAAGACCGAAGAAGGAGAAAATGATCTCAAGGATAAGGTTAGTTTATCTATACATAAATAATTTGCATAATTCTGTGCTTTATATTATTTTATTTTCGCTAGAATTTATTTATGCTGAAAACCATAAATTGGGTTGACACATGTAATTTATGTTAAACATCTGTTAAAAAATTAATAAAAGTTTAATTTTATGTGAAATATGTTGACCTATATGCTCTATTAGATACGCATGTGCTACATGCATCTCAGAGATTTGTCGATGGTTAAAATAATTCATATTTTGATATTACAGAACATAATGATTCCAATTTATTGCTTCCATGGGAGATGCGTTTCTGAAGAGCAAATACACTCTGGTCAAAAATCATTGTAGATATTCAGTCACTTACCAAAGCTGTTGGCAATTTTGTGATCTTCTGTAGATTCTTTCTCAGTTGATTTTACCGACTTTATTTTTTTACGGTACAGGTACAATCACTCTCAATGTCCTTGAGTGAGCAAGACATGACTGGAAAAGAAATGCAGGAACGCATTGCCCAGTTACAGCACGCTTTGACTAGCAGTGAGCACGACCGTAGAGTCTTACAGGAACGTCTTGATGCCGCAAGACAGGCCGCTTCTGAATCCAAGAAACAGAACCATCAACTGATGGAGCGCGTACAGTTGTTCCAGGGTGACCAATCTGAGAGCGAAGTACGACGAATGGAATTAGAAGGACAACTCCGTGGTGCTCAGACAGTAAGTTCCATTTGATCAGTTTTATCCTGAAAGCATGTAACCACTAAATACAAACTGTACTTTTTAACAATATTCTGCTTTTTTCAATACTTTTGCTAAAACTAACCAGGCTAGTACATCACATTTATTTTATATTCTTGAAGACATTTAGCGGCGAAAAATAAATGTAAAAAATAACAATTCCATATAGACATATATTCAGATTTCTGATATTTAATGTTGTGTGTTCATTGACTGACTCTCTTTTCTTCCCTCACTAACAGATGATCAAGCAACGACAAGAGGCCGAAGAGGAAGCCATGGCACGTATGCACAGACTACAAGAAGAGAAAAGGAACCTCCATGAGCGTGTTACTACCTTGCAGCGTGCATACGCTCATTTAGAAGCTGAGAAACGTGAAATTGAACGTGGTGCCGGTAGATTGGAGAAAGATAAGACTGCATTAAAGAAGACACTGGCAAAGGTCAGTATATTTTATTGTTGTTACTTTTTTTTTAAATATAACAATATGAATGTAGCTATTTCTTTGCAAGATTGAATATGGAGAGGGAATATGGTAATGTGAAATATTATTTAAATCAATATTTAAAATTTACAGGTTTTACTATAAAACAATGGTTTTCTATTTCTGTGTATTTAATTTAGTTGAACAATCACTAAAAAAAAAAATTTGAAATTGTTCGCAAAATTTTTGCTGTGAAAATGGTCAATGTGGGTCATGAGTTTGTTAATATTTAGAATTTACTAATTTGTTGTATCTTTTTATTTATTTTCTCATCTAAGGTTGAGAATGAAAAGATTCGTAGTGAGGAGGAAGCTCTGAGAGCTTCGGCTGATAGAGGGGCATTTGATAGATCCTTGTCAACCTTGGAAACTGAAAACAACGAAATGCAGCGACAGATCCAAGCTATGCAGGCCACATTAGCTGAAACTGAACAACAACATGCTCAAAGGTACTTTTAATATGATATAATCCTCTCCATGTACTGTTACAATCTTAATACTAACCACCGTTTGTGTTGCAATCCAGAAATTACTGTAAAATACTTTATTTTAGCTAGAATTAATTTTCGCTCAAGTTTAATGTTAAATATAGAAAAAGAGGTATGTTCACTGGATTTCATTTTCACTGAATCCATTCCTTCAGCGAAAATAAATTCTAAGTGAAAATAAAGTATTCTACAGTAGTTCAAACCACAAAGTCGTGAGTGTGATGAATGTAGTTCTATTTGAAAATTCCACACAAGATAAAAAATCAAAGTCTAAAAGTATATTTACTCATGATCTAAATACAATTTAAGTAACAAGAAATTCATTTTGAGGAAACAAAAATCACTGGAAACATCTCTCTCATTGACACGACACATTTCCAATGCACAGAGCCATTTTGGCAATATTTGCCTCAAGCTAGGGTGCCATCATTATGACCTAGAGAATTTGACCTTTTTGGCTCCCTAGATCACTCATTTTAAAGCCAACATTGCGTTTTATCACCCTAACAGCACAGCAAAATCTGTGTATGTGTATGTGCATGTTGCTGACTGAAACATGGTGATAGCTATAGTACATTCTTAGTTATTAGTGCAAGTAGTTGGTATTGGGGGGTCAGTGGTTTGTGGTGTCCTGCGTAAAGTTGTATATAATAAGAGGGGTAGCTGGTACAGTTTTACAGGAAATAAAAAGGGCTTTTTACAATTTACCGTACAAGGAAAATTGAATTTTGCAGTGAATTGTGTCATCTAGGCGTTTTACAGTTTTGAAAATGTAATTTCCCTGGATTATTCTTTGCAACCTTTTTTATTTGGATGTAAATTCTTGTACGTACCGAGAAAAATGACTCATTTTTACAGTGTACGAAACAAATATTTGATTGATTACGTTGTACGAACAAAAAAAATTGCAATTACATTGAACAAAAATAACCCTTGTCCCCCCTCTAATAAGGGGCATGTTATACATTAAGTTAAAGTTGATACAATATAGAAGTGATTTACATTAGTAGTAAGGCTACGGAACACCACAGACAAAATACATTCTTACACACAATAATGATGTCTTCTGGAATCTTATTTTATCTCAGTTTATTCGAGTTCAGGTGCAGTTATGACTTTGTTTGTTGTCTACTCAATCTATTAATTTTGTCAATTATTTTAAGTTATGAACCATTTTTTTTAATTGTGTTTCTTTCCAGATTGATTGATCTGACCACCCGTCACCGTCAGGAAGCCGGTATGGAAGTTGAACGTCTGAAGACTTCACAGATTCAAGCCGAAAGAACTCTAGAAGCACGCGAGCGGGCTCACAGACAACGTGTCAAGGGGCTTGAAGAACAGATCAACACGCTGAAAGATCAGTTGTCGCAAGAGATCCGCAAACGCCAACAGTTCATCTCTCGTAGCGGCCGTGCTAGCGATGACATCCGTGATCTGAGATCTATCCTGAGTAAGTCCTAAAGAACTGGAAAGAGTTTTCTTAACGGAAAAAGATGAATAGTCTAACACGTAATACAAATTGTACTTGCAGCGAGGATATTGGGATAACGAATATTGAATCATTTAAAAACCTGCTTAACATTCTTTTCTATCTACTTTTTTTTCAACTTATTATAACTTATTTTTTTTATTTCAATTTTTCTTGAATTGCTAATTAACCGACTGCGTGCTTTTTCGTCACTTTCTTCATGCAGATGATTCTTTGAACACTGTTGCTCGCGACCCTTCTCTTGACCCCGTGCTGCTGGAACACGAAACCAGGAAGTTGGACGAATCACTCGGGTACATGACTGGACACTCTCCACCGACCAGTTTGTCATCAAGTCCATCTTTGAAACGCCGTACAAGAAGTAGTTCCCCAATGCGTCTCGGCCGTACACAATCCACTCCACTATCAGGTACTAAATACTACTACAACTGAAATAATAAAATAATATCAACTTATAAAACTCAGTATCTGTGGATATAATTGACTAAATTAGTAGCAGCAAGTTTCATTTTTACATAATTCACATAAATCTCCTAATTTGGAAGATTTTAGTACGCTAATATTCTGAAACATTTATTCTTGAATATAAAGTTTTTTGCAAGTCTTGTTTTTTTGCAAGTAATTGGCTTCTTCAAATGTTACTGAATATGTATAATTTGTGGATGAAATTATACGAATCTATCAGGAATAAAAAGTCATTGCGTAATTACCTTACAAGGTTCATTAACACTTGATGGAATTTATTGAGATTCTTAAAGGGTCATATGCTGCATTTTAGCAAATTTGGTTTTGTATTGCGGTATATGGGAAAACAAATTCACAGTTGTTCCCCGTGAACATATTGTCACTTGATTTTGCTGCATCTTCAGACATTTCATCTTTTAGCTCTAATACTTGCTAATATTTTTTCATATTCACTGATATCATTATTCATCATTTCTGCTTACGGTAATCATTCTTGCGTCTTTCCTTTTTAACAGGTGTCAAATCACCCCACGGCAGAAGAACAATAACCAGTCCTATCCCACTTTCCTCTCGTTCGCGCAAGTACTAGGAATCCACCTTTTAAGCTAAAGATCATATTGGTGCTGTTTTCTAATGACCACCCGTTCAAAAAAAAGCTGCAAGGTTAAGTTATTGTCCACCTGTTGTACTGAAATATATAAACCATTGGTTGCCCCTGGGTGGATGAATTTTTTTTTTTTTTATTTGGGTGATTTTTTTTATCATTTCGATATTATTAGTTTACTTGACCGCTTCATGATTGGTCTGTATTTTGGAAGCGATGTTAATTTCACTAGAGGAAATTTGAATTTCGTTAAAATGCTGAAATACAATCTATGAATGTTGGCGGAAAGTTCAGATTGATTCTGACAGGAATTTCAATAAGCTTTCCAGTATTACAGAACAGTATTACCTAATCTTCCCAGCATTCTTTAGTTACTTCTTTATTCAAGACCTGGTTTGGCGTTTTACGTGTTTTTTTATGGGACACTATGTTCTTATGCCTGTTGACTGGTCCCTTCCACCCCTATTGCTTTGTCAATGGTACATTCCATCCATTATAATCACTTGACATTCACACCAAGGTATGGGAGTGGGACGGAACCTTTTTCTGTGTGTTCTTTTTTTTTTTATTTTAATCCTGTTTACAGTTTTTTTAGTGATGTGTTATTAATTATATTAATTCTTGTTGAGAAACCTGGTGTTTCGGAACCCGATTTGAGGCATGGCTTTACTTATTGTATCTAGCAAAATTGTACTGTAATATTTTGTGAAAATTTAGATTTTATTTCTAATATAACCCAGTTACATATTTTTTTAGTAGTTTGTAGAAATGGATGAGAATGTAATTAACCACTAGTGCTTTCCGGATGGATTGACAGTGGATTTATTTTATCCTAAAAGACCAAAGTTCTACATATCCTGTACACTCTGTAAATTGTTTTTAACAACTATTATTATATTAAGCAATAGTAATGTGATTAATTAATTGATTCCAATGATTCTGCAAACTTGCATATTGGAACAAACTTCAGGAATTGTGGATGCTGTGGAGCGTTTCCCAGACAACCACCTCGAAGAGCTTAAAATGTAAATCTTGAAATTTCTGTTATCACAGAGAAATATTCCCTTCTATTTTGTTCCTATTTGCAGTGGTATGCATTCCGTATTTCGATATGTGTATATTTGTATAGTTAGTGCGAACATATTAACCAATAAAATTGGTTTCAAATTAAATTAATTGAAAAAGAATCGAATGTAATTAGATTTGTATCATAATGCCGTCCAGATGCAGAATAAAGAGTAAAATTATTAAAAGACGTAATTAATTGAACCATTTTTCCCCACAAATTATGATAATAATTAATTTAGTGATTTTACTTTTCTAAATTGAGATGTAAGATCTTTCTGTAAATGACATTGTAAATAAGACCACAATTTCCAACTAGACTGGTTTTCTGTATAGAACTGCAGCCGAAACGTTTGTGATGATAATTTTGTACAGTAAAGTCTTATAAGGCACGGATTTGTCAGAGTGCTGAAAGACTTGGAAAGATGTGTATAGATATGTTTAGCCCACCAACCCAGCAGTTGTAACCCTATATGGGTTAATCTATTCTACAGGGGGTGGACAGGTTTGATATAGATGGGCTGAGAGTAACAATATGGTTATTATTGTATGTTTCGTGTTCATAGAAGATCCAGTTTACAATGTGATCACATTTAGGTAATGTGTATTTTTAAAACAAAAAAAAATGAAAGAAAGTTTTTATCATACAAGATTCCAGAAGACATCATTATTGTGTGTAAGAATGTATTTTGTCTGTGGTGTTCCGTAGCCTTACTACTAATGTAAATCACTTCTATATTGTATCAACTCAAATTGAAATAAAAAATGCACTGTTTGCTTTTAACTTAATTTATGTTTCAATGTCCCATTATTATCAACTTTGACACCATTTCAATTCTTACGAAATACTATCATTATTTTATAAGCAGCGTTTATACTCTATTAGGCACTGAAAGCTCATTTCACACTACCCTTGAATTGATAGCTATGACGATAATGTTGCAAATGAAATGAACATAGGAATTACCTACACCAGTCGCGAATATATCAGGCTTTACAATTTTTGATTGAAGTGCCATAATAGACAAGTCGTGTTGTAATGACCGTCGTCCAAAACCTTTAATATGGATTTTGTTTGATGTGTACATTGCATAACATTTTCATAAAATGTTGACACTGCCGAATAACGACAATCATTTTTAATAATGGTAAAATAAATTTTCAGTTCACTGCGATATCCCCTGTTATGTGTGAAAGCAAACATTAAAACAGGACAAACATAATAGCATCATAATGATGTCAATCATCACGTGGGATTCAACAAACATGAAAATATTTTGGGGTGCATGTATTTACTAATGAGATACACATTTTATGACTGTCAATTTTTATACAGTTAAAAGTATTTCAATGAAATATTCCCCACTCAAATTCAATCTCAAAATCAAATTTCTGTGGCAGACATTTAGTACGTAGGCGTGAGAATGCCCTCGCCAACCGAACAACATCAAACTTGGTAGATCTCGCACTGAAGTAGATTTGCATACTGTCTAATGTGATAACCCAGTATTTGCCATTTCTACACTTGCATAATATTTAATTTGATTGAAAAAAAATTCAAAAACTGAACAAGAGACTGTATGCAAGTCTCCTATTGATTAATTGTACTCAGTCTGAAATAAGAATGTATTGAAAACAATATTTGCCATCGCATGGTCTACAGTTACAGTGTATGTAACACCATACTGGATGCTTCATGCGGGGCTTCATGCACAGTTAACAACTCCCCCCCCCCCCCCCCGCTCTAAAGAACGGCATCAACAACCGAAGGAAAATGTTATGGTCGCGTAAGTTGCGCCCTCCGCGGTGGTGGCTGATGCCTTTCGGTCGGCGAGGGCGCCACTCACGCATTCATGGGGTAACCAGACCTGCTGAAAAATAACGACGGAAATGTTAGAATGCTCGCTCGCTAATTCAAGACGATGATAATATTGTGGCGGAAATATTACAATTCGCATTCTGGGAATGTAATCATAATATCGCAAACTAATATCATTCTGGCAGTTCTCCAAAGACAAGAACTGAAATGTAAACAGCATAAAAAATATGACGACTTTTTGCAAAGTTATGACTAGTTCCCGCATTTTCAACACGTGGATTTAAATTTCAAGTGAACCTTTTCGCGGATAAAACTTCATGAGGAGGGTGACTGAGATCATTGCACCGTTAAACACCGTATCATACGTCGTATCCTCGGGGCGGACATCCGGGCAATTTCTACCGCCTGGCAACCCTCGCGGTGAAAACAAAGACCAAAAACTCGCAGAAGACGGTATTTTGGGATGTTTGTTGAGACTCCCCTGAACAGTGTAACAAGATTAGTCCTACGTGTGTAACATATATAAATTTAGTTGTTCAGGATTACTTCAAAGTTGAGTTTGTGTTGTTTTCTGGAGTTTTCACCAGCTCCACCGGCGTTCCACAGCAGCGCGCACAAAGCCCATAGAAATACGTGGTACAGTGACGCGCGTCTTAGCAACGTAGAACGTCTGTGACGTAGTTCCGCCCCCGAGGATACACATTAACGGTAGCCAGCATGAATATTGTCAGAAATACATCTTTGTTAACTCGGAACAAAAAATCTTCTTTACACATTTAGTTCATTGTTCATTTCCAATGCTTGTTGCATAATACATGGACAACGCCAGATTAACACAAGGCTATAGATGTCGGTAGAGGGTGTTAGTTACCTTAACACATATTCACTCTACATTAAAGTGGGAGTATCGTCACCTGCGCACGCGCGGGAATTGAGTCCCAAGCGACGATAACAACACACGCTAAAAACACATGGGTGGACGCCTGTTTGTAAACAATGACACGCTATGGCCACCTGACGCATGCACAGGTGACGACGGCTTTAAAATGTTTTCAAATTGCACTGCATTATCGCCTGGAAATACCGAACAAATAAATGTTGGTGAAATTCAACCATTCAGGCATTACATTTTGTTGACAATTTTCTTATTATTTAAATAATCGAAATGATTTCAATGTGAGCATATATTTATGTGGAAATAAAGAATATATTGCGATATGCATAGTATATTAAAGACGCAATATGAATGAGAAAATGTAATTTTTAATATTCAAATTTGATACTTTATATTGATGACGTCATTGGAATATGATTTATCATAAAACGAAGACGCTGTTCTTGTTGCACACATCTGAATGAAAATCTCTAATACGCATGTGCAGTCGTTGTAGCCTTACTACTAATGTAAATTTCTTCTATATTGTATCAACTCAAGTTGAAATAAAAATGCACTTTTTGCTTAATCTATCAACTTTGACAAAATTTCTTTTTATTTGATTGAAATACTGCCTTTATTTTCCGACAGAGCAACAATTCTGCTGATAAGTCATCGATTTTTTCAGTGAGGTGCCGAAACCCCAGTAGAATTAAATCTCTATGACTGATAATGATTATCCTACAAACAAAACAAGAATAGGAATGGCGCTTATTGGCTACGTATTTTATAATCGACTGGAGTGTGTCGTTGGTGGCGCCTGAGTTTTGACAAGCACGCCACCAACGAACGAAACACATTGATGCTTCGAGAACGGATACCTCAATTAACAATATTTATTCAGAAATATAGAAATTTAACAGTTCACCGGTTATAGTTAGTCTTTCTAGCGGTCATTTATAAATCGCTAGTTTCTGGGAAATGTATGGGATTGACCACTTTTCCGTATTATTCGATGCACAAATGAGTAAGTGACCTACATGTTATTGATACCAAGTTCACGTTTAACGAGGTACTTTTTGTTTGTACATTCACATCTGAATTTGTTGAATCAGTGTTTTCAGTGTGCGTACTTTTTCACCACCAGTTCCCTTTTTTCATCACAAATTCAAAAAATAATGCTGTATAGTCTGCCCTTGTTTTTCAGAAGATTGGGACAAAACCAGGCAAATATTTTGGAGTGAAAACTTTGTCTGTTGGCTCCAGAAATATTGAAGAATATTAGAATAACTTGAAGAAAAATTTGGGCGAAAATTGGTATCTATCAAATCAGATACCATTTTATAAGAGAGATCCACGAGTTTCCCTTGTTATTTGAACAAGTCCACTTAATTTATATAAGAAATCATACTTATTTATTGTGATCTGGTCCTCTGCTTTTCTGATCAAGACATGGCCGTGCCATTTTTTTCCAATCAGGTACTTTACTTTGAGTAATTCAGCAAATACTTGTCATCGTTGGACAATCTTCTTACCCTGTATTTTTCTTTGTGAGCTGGTTAGGTCAAAACATATATAAATGACATAATTCGACGCATCGAAAGAACCTGTCGAAACAACGAGCTGATCTTTGATTGGGATGATTGTTAGCCAATCAGGTACAGTTTTGCCTATAACTCCGATATGGGCGATAATGTCGTGGCAGCATTTTTTTAAATCAACAATTACTCTGGGTTTTTTTTTCTAAGAAAAAAGTGCCAATAACTTTTTTTACATCTTTGTGTATGATCTTGGCCATCAGATATCAGTTAGCCTTAATTTATTCCTAGGCATCGAACTAATTAGTTCTAAACGGTTCTTTGTATATTATACATTTGTATATTTCACCACGTGTCTTCTATCTATTCAAAATATTAGAGTTTTTTTTTCTTTTAGCATTACATTCCGGTATTATCAGTATAGACACTATTATAATTTTGAAACATTCGGCGTCTCTTTATGTAACGGTATGTTTGTATGTAAGGGATATACAACTTTCAAAATTTTCTACACAACTTTTACAATTTGTATTTAATTGCTTAACACTCGTGTGTTGTACTTGGCCTAAAGTTATATGGAAAAAGAAGAAAAGTGTTTTGTGATTGTAAACGTCACAGGTTTTGTCAAGTGTGCACGTAAGATAGTGATCACAACGATGGGGGTTCACAATAATAAACACTCGATAACCATCGAGTTGCGATTATCGAAGTACGTCACAATGGAAATTACAACATTGAAAAATTCAACTACCCGGTTTTTTTCTCTGTGTACACAGCATAAAGGTCACTTAAAACAAAAGGTATATTATATGTTCTGGATTTATGCTTTGTTAAAGTGAAAATTCTGCATATTTCCCTGTTGTGTAATTACATCAATTACATCAATTAATTAAGACCATAGGCATATTAGTGAAAATACGTATCCCATGGTATAACACGTGTTATGCATGTGACAATGAACGGTATCACGTTCAACGCAAGAAAACTAACGTCAACAGCACAGCAAATTATTAGTATAAAAATTCCTATTCATAATCATGACAAAAGCATATTCTATATTTGTGTTCAATCACAGTCCCTCTATCATATGTGATAGAGGGACTGTGGCTCAATCCAAAAAATACGCACACGATTTAACTCCTAGTCTTATACATACTCATGGGCAACACTTTTAACATTGCTATGCTATATTAACCTCAAGAATTGTGCATACGCGACAAGCATATGTTCTTGCAGTGTACTCGACTGGCCTCATAGATGGATCGATTCAGCCTTCTTGATTAGATTCAATCAAAGTCACGTCTGAAGAAAATATTACAAAATATGCCCGAGGTCTGATTCTGTACATGTCTGATCTTAGCGCATGCGTGTATGTGTGACATGATATGAACAATCTATACATGTCTGTCTGGAATAGAATTCGCCAAAAGAAAAACGGCCGTCAGTTGACCACCTTGAGTTTAACATAATAGTAAATTCTTCAAGCAAATTGAAGATCAAACACACGCTGAAGATCTTATTCTGGACATGTCAAAATAAAGTCGGGCGTTTTTGATCAGATGGAAAAAAGTATAAAGTTGGAAGTGAATTACTCAAAGCATGTACGTGATATATGTCTAAAATATAACTTACATAAATTACATAAGCACTCCGGCGGACGAACACTTCGTCAACTAAGGTCAGAGGGCAATACAGGTTATCCCGTGGAACTAATTTGAGTAAAGAAGTAACGATTGTTACTAGATTCTCGGCTGTGAAAGTTGAGAATATTAGGCATGATAGAATTTTGATTATGAAAGCAGAAATTCGTGGTTTTCCAGTAACGCTGAGTAATGCATATGCACCTAAAAAATAAAAACATTATAATTTTATGCTGAATTTAAGGAATAGGTTGGTCGACTTGAACACAAGGCCTTGACAGTATATTTATATGGGAAGGGGGTCTACAGTTAATAATACGTTAACAGCTCAGAAGGCAATCCAAAACCATGTAAGTTTTCCATTAAACAACGAGAATTACAATAATTTATTAAATGGTTAAAAAATTAACGTACACCAGAAATGGGGAGATTCAAGATAAAGGGTTGTTATGGGATATGATAAAATGTAAATTTTAGGAAAATTTTACTATAAAATATAGTAGGAAAAAGTTATATATAGAAAAAGGTTAAGATGTTAATAATAGAATAAAGCTAGCATAGGAAAATTTTTCAGCTAGTAGTACCAATGGCAACCCTAAGGGAATTGAATAGACTTTTGAATGAGGATTACAATTATACAACAGGGAGCTCAATAATACGCTCAAAGGCAACATGGTACGAGAAAGGGGGAGAATAATAATAAATATGTTCTGGGTCTGGAAGAATGAAAGGAAATAGGAGTTCCGGCCACGGAAAGGCCGTTTGGCCAATTGTTGGGAAGTTACTAAATTACGCAAAATCCACAGATTTTAAACAGGATTGGAACTCACCTTGTCACTGTATTTTGTGGACACGCTATCCACCAGGACACACTAATTTAACATTCCCAAAAACGAAGTTCGAAATAGCTAGCCCGCTGTCCACATATTAGCTAGTTTGATACAACATATTCATAAGATATTTTCCATATGATTCAAAACATGGACGTATTAGGTACATTCTCATGTACCGCCCGCCTCCCAGTTTTTCTAATAAACTGACATTTAATGGATTTTTATCGGATTTCTCGGATCTTCTAGACATTTACGTTTTGGATACTACACCAATCGTCTACCTTGGAGATTTTAACATTCATTTTAATAAGCCAGACAATCATGACACCTGCAGATATCTGGAACTTTTAAAAATGCATGATTTAGTGCAGCTAGTAGACAAACCTACCCATCGTTCTGGTAACATTTTGGATTTAATTATTACCCGTGAGAATATTGTGTTATCATTGGAAGTGAACCAGGCCGCAGCAATCTCTGATCACTATCCCATTTTCTTTAGTTTGTCAAATCATCATGATAATACATCAAATCGTACCAAAATTACTTATCGCAGTTTCAAGGACTTTGATAGGGATAATTTCGCATCTGATCTACTCGAATCTGGGTGTACTAGAACAGTTGACCAGGTAGATTCTACAGCTAAGTTACGTATTTTCAATACTGCTGTATCGGAAACGCTTGACAAACATGCCCCCATGAAGGAGAAGACTGTTCACGTTCGTGTGGCCGAGCCGTGGATAAATGTTGATATTTACCACGCCCGCACTGAACGCCGTAAAGCTGAACGGACGTGGCGGCGAACTGGTTTAACTGTCCATCGCCAAATCTACAAATCTAAACGAAATAAAGTTAATGATCTTATTGATGTATCACGTAGGAGTTATTTCGCTGATAAGATCGCGGATTGTAATGGCGACCAAAGAAAACTGTTTTCCATCGTAAATGGTCTTTTAGGCTCGACAAATAATTTGAATGCGTTGCCGATTCACGATAACAAAATAAATTTAGCGAATCGTTTTAGCATGTTTTTCGTGGATAAGATTAAGAAAATCAATCAAGGACTAAATCTAAATTTATTGAATGGAAACCGTTTTAACGAACTGCACAAGTTCTCTGGTGATGAATTGGAATGTTTTGAACCAGCCACGGAGGATGAAATAATTAAAATTATAAAAAAATCGTCGTCGGCTTCGTGTGATTTGGACTGTTTACCCACTATTATATTAAAAGATTCTTTCTATCCTGCTTTCACCTATAACAGATATCATAAATGAATCACTTCGCACTGGAAGTGTTCCTGAGAAAATGAAATGTGCGCTGATTAAACCTCTGCTTAAGAAAGCATCGTTGGATTCAAACATGCTGACAAATTATCGACCGATTTCTAATTTGTCTTTTATATCTAAAGTCCTTGAACGTGTTGTTGCATCCAGAGTGAAACAACATTTAGAGAATTATTCGTTGTATGAAGAGTTTCAATCAGCGTATCCGACCACACATAGCACTGAAACGGCTCTTTTGCGGGTCACTAACGATGTACTATGCAGTTTTGACAATTCTCAGTATTCAGTTGCTCTCGTACTTTTGGATCTTTCAGCCGCTTTTGATACTGTGAATCACAGGATTCTCATCGATAGGTTGAGATCAAATTTTGATTTAAATGGTCTCATCATCAAATGGTTTGAGTCGTATTTGTGTAACCGCATTCAAAAAGTGAAAATTGGAAATGTATTTTCTGATATGACGTCTATATTAGAAACCGGTGTTCCACAGGGCTCCGTTTTAGGGCCATTATTGTTCTCAATGTACATGCGTCCATTGGGCGAGTTATTGCGACGTCACGGCGTAAAATATCATTTTTACGCCAATGATAAAATTCGCGCCCGCGTGATACTTGAGACATGTATTCAAGATGTTAGCGATTGGATGTCTTGTAATTTCCTACTTTTGAATGTGTCGAAAACTGAATTTGTGTGCATGTCGTCTCGGAGATTCTCACAAGACTCGTGTCCTTTGTCTAGTATCGCAATTGGTGAAGAATTGGTTAGTGCTTCGTCAAGTGCTAGAAACTTAGGTGTCTTGTTTGATTCGCAGCTATCTATGGAAACACACATTTCTACTATTTGTAGATCTGGATATTCCCATCTAAGAAATATTAATCGTATTCGTAAATCATTATCCCAATCTGATACTGAAAAGTTGGTACATGCTTTCATATCTTCTCACTTAGACAGCTGTAATTCATTATTGTCTGGTCTCCCTGTAACTAAGATAAAATCTCTTATTCGTGTACAAAATGCAGCAGCCCGCCTTGTCACTCGTGCTCGAAAATATGATCACATTACAGACATTTTTATTAAACTTCATTGGTTACCAGTTGTACAAAGAATCAATTTCAAATTACTTTTACTAGTGTATAAATCTTTGTATGGTTTTGCCCCAAATTATCTATGTGAATTAATCGAATTTTATGTACCGAGTCGTAGTTTAAGATCTGAATCGAAGTTTCTTATTAAAACTCGTCAGATGTGTAGTAAAAAGTCCAAGGTGTTATACAAAGACCGTGCTTTTGAAAATTTAGGTCCTAAACTTTTTAATGAATTAAGTACCTCTGTCTGTTCGTTCTAGTCCTTCAGTAGACATTTTTAAATCCAGACTGGAAACGCACTTACTTAAATGTGCTTTTAATATTTGACTGATTGTTTATTGTATCAGCGCCTTTGATCTTCATATGTTGGAATTGTTACGCTTAATTAAATAAAGTTATTATTATTATTATTTGTATCATGTTGCAGTGCAGCTTGCTGACCAGGATATATGCATTACATTCATGCATGTCAAATTCAATCTAATTACATGTATACTTTGTATATATTGTTGTATGGTTTACAATTAGAGATACATGTTTCGCCACGCTTCAATTCATTAACAATGAACATATGATCATTCAGACTTAATGCATAATTGTCACCATAATGAGTATCTTCGATATTTGTATTACCCCAAAGTGCTGCCCTTTGTCTAAACGTATTGCCAGGATATGTTCTACAGTGGTTGCTAGTCTGGTCACTGTGTAGATCACTATTTCAGATATTTATTGCAATTAATGCATTAATCTTGACCGGAAAGTGTTTATTTGGTCATTGCCTCACTACTATACCTCGACAAATTCTGTTTTTTCCAGGGTGTTTTGGAAAGTTGACATCCAAAATTTTGTCAAAGATAAGACCTCTCAGAAGAATCAGGCACAGGTTTGCGGAGCCGTACGTTTACACAGATCACAAACTGTGTGTGATGTGGGTGATTGAATCCCTCACCATGTTCATCTTTTTTTTAAGACTTGAAACTTATACAAGAAAACACTGACCATTGTACGACTATTCATGTATTATTTGTGATAACTTGAAGACATCTAACTGCACTGTTTTTACACAGCTGCCTTAGCACCACAATTTCTTTCAATGGCATACAAGCATTACTCAGTCATTCTACGACAGAAACACCAAAAGTTAGACCACATAATGCTGTAGATACACAGATAATGCATATTAATATCATTGCAAATTTTGACAATTACAATTTATTTGCTTCTACATGAACATAATTTGAATACAAGATATTTTTTTAAAGCTTAAAGAAAGACACAGACCTGATAAAAAGTCAGTTTAAAATTTCATTCCAAAATATGACCCATACAAGTATGAATAAACAAAACCCCATTATGAGAGTCACACGCGCAATCTCAGGTAATGGGTAAACGTACCATTTCGATATGGTAGAAGTCTTCGTCTAATGAACTACCAGATGCAATAAATGCAATCACACACAAATGTTTATATTACCAGGGACTTCAGAGGGAATGAAAAATGTAATTCATATTTTTATCATGACCTCTATATACAGTACAAGATACGACTATGATACAAATTATCAATCTTGATGTGCATCAGCCACTTAAACTGAAGCAGTAAGCTACACATACATGAATACAGCATATGTGACGACATTAATAAAATCAGTCATGTGAAATTCAAATCAAGGACATTTGATCATTAAGTGCACATCTACTGTGAAGGAATCTGCTGAAATGTTAAATACCATGTGATCTTTATAAAGACCACAAGAAATTGCACTTTCATTTACTGGCCATCATTTGAAGTGAGCTTCATACTAAGTACAAATATTTATTTACTAACTATAATCAGCACTGTAAAACATTATCAAATAATTTTTTTTTCTTCAATGTTAATCGCTTACATGTTTGACTGAAAAAATACATCATCTTAGAAAGGCAAGAAATATTTACAACATGGACAGAAATGTCTTTCATTTTGGAAACATGTGAACACATTCTTCCCATAATCATACAAACATGACTGCCATAAATAATTTGTAATATTCCAGGACAAAGAAATTTGAATAAAAATAGTTTTGTCTACAGAAAGCATGAAGACTGGACAAAGTGAAAAATTGTAATCAGACATTTGTGGCAGTTGAAACATCCCACATCTATGTTCACATGGGGAAAATAAAGGCAATAATCTTTGTAATATGTTTATAGTCATTTGTTAATTGCATTGGAATACGTTTGCTCATCTATTTTATTATTATCTTGGACACATAAATTCTCTTTACAGATTAGTTATAAAGATGTACATAGATTAGATGCAGTTATTTCTACAAATTCATAATTCTTGGAAAACCACTGACAAGTACAAAAGTTATTGAGGTCATAGCTTTTCCATTTTTTTCTTGCACTACATAGAATCAGACGTAAATTACAAAATGATATAAATAGTAAGCAACCAGGTAGTAAATGAAATTAATCCCTAATTGCGTTCTGATACTACCAGTAGAAAGTTGCAGTCCTAGTTTGTATTATATGCAGAGCATTGAATATGCAATCACCTTAAATGATAAAACAGAACATGCTTATGTTGTCTGATCACCAAATTAACCACAATTTTTATCAATCACTCAAGGCCATGTTTGCATGTTTAAAATTCGATTTCAGGATTTCCAATAAACAAAAGAATTTAAAGCTTACACGAGTAATTGCGATGTTTTCTGCAGATCATACAAAGTAGGAATGCAATTTAAAAATATAAGCATTTTACAGCAGTTTTAAACTTTTGAGTGCCAAATTTCTAACCCGCTCAAATTGAGAGAAATTTGTTAACATTTTCTGTGATATTTCACTGAATTCAAAGTTAATTTTGGACCTAACAAATCAAAATGGTACATTACTTCTAGTTTTTGATCCAAAAATTTGAAATGTTTGCAATATTTTATGTGTAAAAGAGCAGACTATTAACTTTTGTGTGAATGGTACCTGAAGTTTACTTTAAGGCTCAAAGGGTTAACTATTGTGTTTCGATACCCATGGGTGAAATGAATACAATATAGCCTCATTTTTTGTACAAAAATGATACAAATCAACTATGTTACAATGTAGCAATTCATAAAACAGCTTCAGACAATTTTATACTCATAATGTTGTTACATTGTACTTAAAATCCATTCACAACGTGATCATTTCGTATGGAAATACTATTACTGGTATATTCAAAACTAGTGTAGCATTTTCTCACTACAAGGGTCAACCTACAAGTACACTTGTATTTCAGCTTTGACATCAACAAAGTGTTATCCAAAACAATAATCTTCAAAAATATTGAAATATTTGCAGTTAGTTGTGCCTTAAAGACTAATTTCAAAACATGTACATAATTAGTTTGTACATAAGATCAAAGATTAAACTAAGTTTAAAATAAAGCTACAGTTACAAGGCATGAAGTTTGTGTTGAAAATTGTTGAATATCCCACAGTATAGTGCAATAATATATGTTCTTTAAAATAAAATATTTATAAAATAAAATACAAACAATGTAAATACATCAGTTTTGTTTTTAAAGTAAATATAACACATATATTAAGTTGGTTTTACTGTTCATTGGACGCCACTTAGCAGTGTTCATTTTCATATGCCTAGGAAAGCTTACACACAATATGACTCCCTAGCTAGCTCTTGTCGTACATACTCTGTCTGTTGAGTTTTTCAGGCGCATTGGATGCCATTTCTGTGAAATCTTTGAAAACATCTTGAAAGGTTTCATCACCTGTAATATAATAATAAGAAAAAACATGGAAAAGAACAGAATTAATGTCAAGAAAATATAAATGATGGAATCTTATTCCAATTTGAGATTATATCAAATCAAAAACACAGTTTCAACACATTGTGATTCACAGTTCTATTGAAGCAAATATGATTGTATACATCTTTGCCTTCTGTAATTTATTTAGGAGCAGCAAGATTATTTGAAAGGTGCATTGCCCCAAAGTATTCTTTACAAGGGCATGGAAATTGTGGTACAGACTAATAACAGCAAAAAATCCAATTCAATACAATGGTAATTAGTAACGTCACCGGGATATTCATGTGGTCGTGCTGTCCTCTCAATGTAATGTATATACGTCTATAACAATTACAGCCAGAAATGTATAAAGTAAGATTCAAAATTCAAAATGAACGGTTCATTACACCAAAACTCACATAAAAACATAGTAAGAAATGTGTTAACAAATAATATACCGGTACACTGTTTGGTTCCTACAAATATTCAAAAAATACCTTTTTTGATCTATTACATCAAATTAACCAACAAATGCATTTGTTGCTGACTATCATAACACAGACACTTGCATAAGTGTATATACTTCTAATGGAGCAAAAATTATATATTATATATATTTACCTGAATTGGAAAAGATGCCTTCACTTTCTCTCATATCTTCATGTAGTCTTGCCAGTCTAAGTCTGAGATAACGAATTAAAATTAAAAGTTAGCAAGAATGTCATGTATTATTATAATATTCTGTCAGATTTACATAAAAGATTGGGTTATTGAATAGACTGTCAAAAGACATAGCCAAGGGAAAATACTAAAGAAATCTTGAAAATTCAACAGTCATCTTTTAAAAACAAAAGAATCCCTGACAAATGACAACGAGGCTCTTTAAAAACAAAAGAATCCCTGACAAATGACAATGAGGCTCTTTAAAAACAAGAGAATCCCTGACAAATGACAACGAGGCTCTTTAAAAACAAAAGAATCCCTGACAAATGACAATGAGGCTCTTTAAAAACAAAAGAATCTCTGACAAATTACAATGAGGGCATTCTGAATGTCAAACAAAAGAACCTTACACTTTACAAGATCAAATAGTTAAACAAGATAAAAACAAGAGTATATATCTCACAGTGGAGAATGTGCTCTACCTAGCACACACAAAAAACAAAAGAATTTCTTACACATGGCATTGTAAGTATAGTAAATCCCTCTTTAAAAGAAATGTTGCACTCTCATTTATTACAAAGTATATTCTATTGTACCAACACTTATACGAAACATGAATACTAAATTAACTTCTTGTTTTCTTCTTACTCACTTTGAAATCAGTGGAATCCAAGTCAAGTCAAGTTCAAGAGTAGTGGTAGTCACAAAGTATGTTTGAATTCCATGTAAATATTTATTTATAATCTTAACCCACGGTTTTGAAAACAAATTGAGAAGTGGATAAAGTGGCATTGTTAATTGGTTTTTTTAAATTAAGCTAAAGAAAATGAATGGTTGGGATACTGTATAAAACTAATTAGATTTTACATTGAAAACATTTGTAACAAACTGACAAGCCATAATCCACTTCAGCTAGCTATTGTACAATCCTTTATTTTTGCTTAGAATTAATTTTCGCTGTAGGAATGATTCAGTGAAAATTTTACATTCCACTCTTCAAAAGTCAGTGAAAATAAATTCCATACAAATCATCCAAAAAGTCTATTCAGTGAAAATAAATTTCTGCTAAAATAAAATTAAAATAAAACAGAAATTAACTAGTTTGGATGAAAATAAACATACTTACAATGTTACAATGTCAGCATTGGCTGTCGTCAAAGCTATCTTCAGTGCATCCTGTAAATAAGAGAACAGAAATACATCTTAATTATAAAAATCATGAACTACTTGTACATGTAATGTGAATAAAAAAAATACTTGCTAATTTAAATTAAATGTAGTTACAGCAACTGGGGCAATTGGTATTAAATGTTGATATCAACATAGACAAGGTTAAAAAAACACAGGCATCGATGTCTTACACCGAATCATTAATTTTATTTCAATACTATCGCTAAAAAATACAGTGAAATTTTTGGGAGCCATCCAGTTACCCTTGACTTTAATACCCAATATCGTGACTTACCCAATATTGTAACTTAGTGATTGTAATTGTTTTTCAAGAAACAGGTTGAACTATTTGTTTTTTTGGGCAGATTAATTTATAAGTCGTATGGTTTGGGCTTAGATGGTGAATATACTTCAGTAGAACTGACTTTGTAGGGATCAAAATGTAATCCCCAAAATCATGTCGAGTCAGTTTGACTGCTGGTATGTTAAATGGTTTATGATAAATGATAATATCATTTTATCTACTGTAACTGTAAATAGGTGCATACAGTAATGTAATATCTTTATTGCAATTGAATCCACTTTGGAATACAGATCAGATGTGATAAATTGTAAATAAAAGTCAGTCTTCAAGGGAAAACTTGTATAACTATATTGGTGACTTGGGGCACAAATTATGTTGTGACCCATGATTTCCTTTATTTTTACATCTATTTTGTTTATAAAATTTAAATTTCATTTACTAAATCACAAATTCTATAATTCTGGCGAGATGTTTTTCAAGATCACTATCAATATATGATTTTCTGTTGCGTCAGTGATGCATCAGTGATTAAACACAACTAGTTGCACCACAGAAAATCTGTGTGCGTCAGTGGCATGACATATTGTCTTAAAGAACATACTGTAATTGAGGAGGGATTCCAAGCATTTAAGATTTGTAAGAAGAATATTGTCTAATCTCACCTGCCCATCTGCATCCACTGCATGTTGGTTAGCACCTCTTTTTAAGAATAAACAAACTAGCCTGAAATGTAAAGATGTTGTTGACATTCAAGATCTTTGTATATCCAAAAACTATTTGGTTTTTTCACCACCAAACTTTCTCACAACATTTTTTCTGTATTTTTTTCTAATATTTTTAAATATTTCTGGAAATGAACTTGAATTTTTGAGCCAACAGACAAAATTTGAGTAAATTGTCAGTTTTTACCCAAAACATTTGGCTATGTTTGTCCCAATTTCTGAAGGAAAGTGCAGTTTATAAATGAGACTATTTTGTGAATTTGTGATGAAAAGAGGGAACTGGTGGTGAAAAGGTTAATCCTCCATTCACACAATAAAACTAACAAATAAACACCAGAGAGACGAGAAAAACAGGATTTGTTTTCAGCAATTCATAATAGAATATTCATGTCAAATTAATTAAATAACTGTAGATCATAGCAGAAAAATTATAGGTTTTATAAGATACCGGTAATAAGTGTATTGTGAATAATAAATCTGCAATTTATGGAAATTACTATAAGAATCCTATTAATGTAGATAAGTTATGTTTGTACTTACCCTGTATGTCCTAATATAGTGGCATGGTGCAACACACCTTTACCATTCCCATCTCTTGTATTGACTTTAGCACCATTGAGTAAAAGAAAATCACAAGCTGCTAGGGAGCCCTATTAGAAATCAACACATAATAATTATGGTTTGTATACATTCTTTGGGTTAGTTAAGGGGTCAGGGATATATAAAAACATGCACATACAAAGACCAACTATGTTAATTTCAGCTAAAAAAACATGAAAAAATAATTGCAATTATATGAAGTTTGAATATAAAGTCATAGAATGTTGGAGATATGGCTCAGAAACAGCATTTTTTAAAACCAATTGCCATTTTTAATCTGATCTGAGAACAAAAATGATGTCTGATGTTTGTACCAAGTTTGAACAAAATTAATCCATGGGAATGGCAGAAATGCTTGATTTTGAAGAAATTGTATCACAAAAATGGCTGTCATTCTGTCTTCAAACAGATCATGAAACGAATGGACGTGCATTTGTATCCCAAAATGTGAAGTTTGATTGTGATTAGATCAGACATATGAAGACAGACGCACACACACACGCACAGACGGACGGACGCACACACGCACAGACACAGACAAATGAACGCACACACAGGTCAACACAAAGTCTCTGTTTCGGGACAGCGTCTAAACATATACTGTAAACTCATACAAAGTACTGACCACATTTGGCATATCATAGTGATACTCATTCTGTCATTATAGGAGGGTTTCCCAGACAAACCTGAGCTCCTAAGTTACAATGCTACTTACCCCGAACACAGCTTGATGTAAAGGACATTTCCTATGATCCTCTGTGTTAATCCAATTCACCTCAGCACCATTTGCTAATGCCTCAAGCATGACTGGGAGATTATTGGCACCTGCAGCCTGAGGTAAATCAATGTCAATCATTAGCATTACATTACAACAACAATATCATAGGGTATTAAGCAAATAATAAACACTCAAATCAAGGGATGTGTAAACTAGTAAACATTGGACTACCCTGATTCAACATGGCCGCATTTGGTTGCGTAACAAACTATGACATTATAGTAAGTTACTTTTTGATAATTTTGTATTGGCATTAGATTTAGGGGGCAGGTGAAGGGTACATAGAAATTAAATATTTACTAATTTGTAATATGTATAACCGTAATGAAAACAACAACAAAAAGTTATTACACAATTTTGTCAGTAGAGAGCATGAAATGTTTCGGCATTGTCACCATTTTGAATTTACGGCAATTGAAGACAAATGTTGAAAGTTTATTAATGTTGTTTTATTGATACTTCTGCCACAGAAGTCATTTCCTGTTTGGGACGACATGACAGGGCTGTGTGGCCATCTCCCTATCAAATGGCAATTTTAATGTGCTATCCTGGTGTCAACCAGGCTCGGCCGAACACAAGCACCTGCGGACCTTAACCAAGGTTCCCCCAAAGTCGCATTCGTAAGTGAATGAATCTCAACCAGTGGAATTGGCCTTCCCATTGAGTCTGTGGCACACTCACCCAGGGTAGGGGTCGACCCTTTGATGTTCAGCCTAAGGTTGGATTTGAACTTGGGTCTACCGATCACGAGTCTGATGCGACAACCACTATGCTACTAGTGATCGGTTGATAAATAGTTGATATCATATCATATTTGTGTCCTATGTAAAGTTTATTCATCAAGAAAGTATTTGGTGTATACTGATTTTATCAACGTTTTTAGGAACGTGTTTTCAAAAGATTACTATGCACCCCTTTTCTACACCAATGTCGCTTTAGGCTTGTTCTGGTAGTGATGTTTCACATATTTGTGGGAATGCAACTTTAAGTGTATATTGTTTGAATATTACCTTGTATAATAGCATATTTGGATGTAACTTTGCAAGATCTTCTAATGATGTTGTTGTTGCATCATTTGTTACCATGGTTTCATCAATACTTTCCTCATCACTACTCCCTAAGAAACAAAAAATAGTTAACCATGGTTTGCAGTGAATTGATATGCTTCATCTTCTTAGACACGTACAAATCCATGTAATTTGGTTTCACAAATGATACTTTTTATTGGTGAAAAGTTTATAAAATAAGATAATAACAATTTATTGCATTTTAAAGCCCATATACAAAAGTTTATACAGTGTACTATATTTCTCGTATATATATACGTTGAATAAAAATTGAATAAACTAAAAATTAACTCAATGGTATAAAAAATAAACACTTTATTTCAAGATTTAATCTTTTCTATTGTCTTTGATTTAATCATAAGTCAAAAATTCTTTCAAACATTTTAGCAAATCAACTTTAGATTAAATGTTAATGAAGCTCTAAAACTACTACCATGCGTATATTACTCTATGCATATCAATGCTCTACAGTTATTGCATTATTAGCCTTGTGCCAATATCCTGGTATTTTATATAGTTTATGATAAATGATATCATTTTATCTACTGTAGCTCTAAATACAGTAAAGTAATATCTTTATTGCAATTGAATCCACTTTGGGACATTGTAGGAAAAATAAAGTGTAAACAACAAAAAACAAATCGTGGTATACAAGGCAGCATACTGAGTGTCAGAGTTGGGATGGAATGATCATATATTTTCATATACACGATTCTTTGTTGCAAAAATTAGCTACTTTGTTTCCGTTGTCTGCTTTGTCTTGTGTTGATCCTAAGCGATACTTTTAGTCTTGATTTGTGAGCAGTGTAAATAAGAAGGTATTTCACAAACTGTATTGCTGTTTCACCACTGAATAAAGATATTCATTGATAAAAGGACCTACTTCCTAATCTATTCTGCATTTTGTGGGACACATTTGATTTATATTTTCCTGACCACACTGAGAAATATATGGACAATTATGATATGTACATCTCATGACTGGTTTATCAGGGCAGTGTGAATACAATATTTGATGAGGGTCATTGCTAGATTTTCATAATGGAAATATTCATTTATTTGTTCTCATAGTTTTTCTTGTAATATAATTAACAGCATTATTCATTCAGGTTTTATAGAACCCATGCAAGTCAAAATTTTACACAGTCTACCAAGTCTGAATTGCTTTGACATTTTATCAGTGAGGTTACATGCATAGACCTAATATGGCCATGTATAACCATACACCTTAGAAGGTCTATGGTATAACATACTTTCACTAAAAAATACATACTTTTAGTAAAATAACGATAACCTTGCCTATATGTTTTAAAGCTGACAATTAGAATAAGTTGAAATCATTTAAATATGCATCTAAAACACAGTTAAACTGTGGTAGCCTTGCCTAATGAATAATTATCACCTTGTATCTATGAACAAATTTGAACTCAACGAATATATTTTTATGCTGTCAAAATTTATCAAAACTATTATGATATCAAAAAATGAAAGACCAGGTGGCACATTAGTAAATTAACCTTTTGACAGCACCAGACTTGCTGCATGCGCTATCGGCTTTTGACAGTGCCAGACTTGCTGCATGCATAGAGTAGAGATAGAATTGTCTTACTGTAATCAGCAAATTGATCAATATCTTCAACATGTTTTTTAATACCTTCTCCCATGATGTCATTTCTTTCTAAACAGGAACCAAACACCAAGACATCAGCGCTACCACCGAGACCACTGTCAGATGAAACACCTGTAAAATGTGGACAAATAATTAAGGTTAATATACAAAAATATATCATTTATTTTCACTGACATTTAATTTCACTATTTTGAGCAATGTCACTAGATTTTAAGTTCACGAAGTTGATGAGAAAACAATGATTTTAATAAGTTGTTATTGGACATGCTTATGTGAATTTAATTTAGCAAATTTTACTTATCAATTAAAAAAACAGTGAATAATTAATTGCTCATTAAACACACTGTTGTCTGTTCTAAATACGTTTTGCGGTGTCGTTTAAGTTGTGCCACACAGAATATTTCAGCTAAGCCGCACATACATGCATACCAGCATATTTAGGCCGGTAACAGCAAAATGTAGTTTGTTGGAGTTTTGAAATGTGCTGCTGCATGTAAAACTCTGAAAAGGTTTAAAGCGGGAGGGTCGTCACCTGCTCATGCACAGGAATAGAGTCCCAATCGACGATAACAACACACGCTAAAAACGCAAATGCTCATGAGTAGACGCTTGTTTGTAAGGCATACACAGGTGACGACACCCCCGCTTTAACCTTTTCACCACCAGACTTTCTTGCCAAAATTTTTCAGCACTTTTTTCCTATATTCTTCAATATTTCTGGAAATGAACCCTAATTTTGGAGCCAACAGACAACATTTAAGTCAATTTTCAGTTTTTACTCAAAAAATTTGGCTAATTTTGTTCCAATCTTCTGAAGGAAAGTCCAGACTATAAATGGTACTATTTCGTGAATTTGTGATGAAAATTAAGAACTGGCGGTGAAAAGTTTAATTGGTTGAATGAAAGTGCGTGACTCAAGAAATACATTTATGACTTTAAAGTTCAACCAGCAATTCAGTAAGAGGGTGTCCGCCAAGAGTATCACGGCGCTGCCGCCCCTGTTCCCCAGTTTGAAAACCCCCAGTTTTAAACTGGCAACCGATTTATTGTATTTATTGTAGAGTGTCATACATGTGGGGAGTAAATTGTCTTGAAATAAGAGTAGAACAAAATAATATAAATCATATCCTACCTGTACGTAAAGAAGCTGGACTAGCATTACCACTGCTAGGTACAAGTTTGGTTTGGATATCTGTCGTCGTCTCTTCACCACCATCGATCTTAGACGTAGCTTTCTTGGACTTCCTCCGATGATGTTTGGTTACACTCCATTGCTTCACTAGACCCCTACCATCAGGTTTTGATACATGGCTTGGAAGTGTAGGAAGTTTTTTGACAAACTTTTTATCTACGTATTTGGCACGAATCCAGGCTTCTCGTACATCTCTGGAATTACATTAGGTGTAACCAAGTCATTGTTGGTGAAGCAAGTTGACAAATATTTAAATTAAGTTCAGTATACATAAAGACAGCACATCTCCCTATTGAATATTCATGGTTCAAATATCAATTTTCTATTTTGAAGGGCACTGATACAGTCATGTGGGGGTAACAGAGGAATGAAGTTTTGAGACTGAGTAGTTTTTGAGAGATGTGCGATCACAGTTCTCTCTTACCACCCAAGTTTCTGTTAAATATAAACATGTTATGAATGGACCACTCAAGTTTCTGTAAATGTATATTACAACCAACTATATCTTTGGTGATGTGCAGTTGAAGAGAAAAAACTAACGACTTAACGGACTTCTGATGTTTGTCTTACCTATCACACATTGGCATTGCCCTTTTGGCTATTGTTTCATCTACACTAGCTTCGTATATTTTGTTAATTTTATCATTTCCTAGTTCTGCCATAACCTGTAAAGATAATATGGATAAACCATCATGTTGTCTTTTATAAGCAATCATTGTCACTTAAAGCGTTAGGGTGTCACCTGCGCACGCGAAGGGAATAGAGTCCCAAGCGACGTTAACACACGCTAAAAATGCAAAGGCTCATGGGTAGACGCTTGTTTGTCAACAATGACATGCTATAGCCATCTGACGCATGCGCAGGTGACGACCCCCCCCCGCTTTAAGAATGAACAAATTAATGCAAATAAAACAATTAAACATTTGAATATTATAAATTAAGAAATTAATGTGATTTGAACTATAATTATTCTAGCGAAAAATGACCAGATTTCACAAGGCAAAGAATGATGCATAACCTGCAGACTGCATGTTACAACAGTTGATATTGTTTGCTAATAAATGAGTACATGCAGTGCTTCCATCATCTCTAAACAAACAAAATTCTTTATCATCAATGAATATATATTATTTTGACAGAACCCAACATTGAGGTCTTGATCAAAATACGAGCGCCCTTAACCCAGAACCAAAAGAATACAATTTGAAATGAGATTTATTTGTGTTTCGCTTGATAATTTCAACTGCCAATACAATCAGGTCATGTGATGTCCCTAATTATCCATAATGCAACTAATTTAGCACCTGTTACGACAGGAAAGAAAAATTAAAGCATTTTTTTCTGAAACAAAATGAACATGAAAGCACATACGGTAGAGGAATTATATTTTAATACAAAATAAAGACAACTAAGCATGTTGTAGTCTTGGTAACAAACATGGAAGAACTGTCAGTGCTGTAAGTAAGGAGACATGCATGATGGTTAATTGCTCCATTTAATTCCCACAATGCAATACAAAGAAGATATGACATCACACACAAAATACAACAGCCCTTAGTACTGCAATGTAACAATAAACAATTTCCAAGATATCCCACAATGCACAGTGATGAAATTCATTTAAGAATTCATAATAATGTTTCTTTTACTGCACTCCAATCTTATTAAAAGTTTGATGTAGGTAGAGGCTGCCACTGATGTTTTTTTTCACATATTAACTTAAGCATCTCAATATCTACAAAAATTGCATTCTTGGAAATTCCACTTTTATAGGCCAATCAGCAACATTTCTAAAGCTGAGTATATTGCTCTGTGAATGCATTATGATACAAGGCTCCTGATTGGTTGTTGATTGCCATACTGTATTTGCTTTATTAGCAGAGCATACTAGTACACTTACATAAATTACATAGGTATTTCCATCATCAAAATAAGTAACATTTTAATGATTCATATAAAACGAATGCAATTTGGGTTTATATGCACTTCTATTGGAGATGTGCTTTTAATAGAGTAAATACAGTAGATATATCAGATAAATTGAGGAGGGAACTGAGTTACCTCAGAGATAATGACAAACAAGTCTTTGTTTGGTGCTGGGCTCAAAATGGATGGAGGACATGGAGGCTGTTACCAAGTCACAGGAATGCATTGATGCCCTTTAATATGATCAAACATTTCCTCCACAGTTTCAATTATTATAAAGTAAATTAAAAAATTTGAACTTGAAATTGAGCACTCCTTCGAATTTTGAAGTTTGAGACCTATAGTTGGACACATTTGTTTATATATTGTTTGCACATTCAGTGACTGCATGTCAAGAATTAGTAATTCATACAAGGTAAAATTACTAGCATTTGTTCAGGGATTTGTATTAAATATACAGTACAATCCTCGGATAGCTTAACATTTAACACTTTTAGTTGGCTTAAAACTAGCTCATGCCTAATCTCTCGCCTAATCTCCCTTAATGCGTCTTACAAGTAAAATTAGTAACATAGATTAATACTACAAGAAATAAGTTTCCATTATTGATTACCGCCATACTCACTTTATATTATAAGCAATGCTAGTCGGTAGTTGACCCTTCGAGTGCCAGATATTTTTTATACCCAAATTCAGTGTAAACATTTTCACATTTTCAGTAAATTTCATCTCCATTTTGGACCAAACAGACAGTTTGCTTTTAGTTTTTGATCAACAACAACATGTGCGGAAGAGCAGATTATACAAACAAATTTTGTAGATGATGTTAAAGTTGACAACTGTGCTCAAAAGGTTAAGCTGCACTTGAACTTGACTGTACAATGTGTTTAGGTTAAAGGGTGGCAGTCGTCATGCTGCATCCTGTTCGATTTTGGACTCATAGCGACGTATACAATGCGTGTAATATACATTGTTTATTTACATGAAATTCGAACACACGCTGCACAACGACCAACGCGATTTCATAAAACATGAAGAGCGCTAATCAGACAACATTGTGTGCTTGATGTGTACATGCTGGTTTGTAAAAATAAACAAATGATACAACAGTGCGCTAGCCTCTACCGATATCAGATATTAATCAGATTGCAATATTACCCAGAATTCAAAAAATAAGTGTACCACTATGCATGATGGGAGTACAGGTTAGAGGTCAACAATGTGACAGACATGTGGAAGAAGGGGGGGGGGGTTACACCACAGAGTGTAGGGCTGCTGTATTTTAGGTGTGTACAACAGCAGCAGCACCCATGCTTTATTATTGAATAGTTATTTGGTATACAAGTTATTAGTCACTATCTGTGTAACAGCACATACAGGAATACAGTACCAGGGAATTACTCAAGGAAAGGGTAGCCAATGTACTCCATCAGGGGAGGGGCAGCAAAAATAGGCCCTTATGGGAGGGACAGCAAACATCTTCACAAACAACAATTGTTAAATATTACAAATATTAAATTTTCTTCTTCAATTATGAATTTAATCTAGAGGGAATGTGTGTATTTATTAGGTGTATATTATGAGTAATACTGCACTAGTAAGGAGCAAAACTTGGTTGTGACTACAGATTCAGGCTGGAGTGGACTCGCACAACAAGACCTATACGGTATATACATACCGGGAATTTTGCTTTAATCCTCTGCTTGTCACTAAAAGTGAATTTCATTTGACTACAATCCCAGCATACTAATGTGGATAATGTTGTCCTGACAACTCACGGGGTAACATTCTAAACAAAGCTTTCAATGGATCAATACAATGGGGTGAAATTAACAATGAGTTGGGGGAAGGGGGTGAAATAAATAAAGTGCGCCCTCAGGAGACAATACCCCCGTATCCAACTTTCCACACCTGCGCTCTGTAAACTTCCAGAGACTTTTACTAACATGGGGTACTTAAAATATACACATGCTTGACTGGATCTACATTCTGTACTCTGAAAGTTTGGATACAAGAAACAGATTTTTGTAAAATGCTTCAGATATTAGACTATCATTGTCGTAACAGAACATCCCTATTTGTATCTGGTCAGTGTGTCTCACTAACACATGCATATAGGAATACATGCACTGTAAATTACTTTATTTTAGCTGATATTAATTTTAGCTGAAAAGACTTTCTGGGTGTTTTGTCTGGAATTTGTTCCTTCTGCAAAAATATTAGACTTGCATACAGTCCCTAGTTTATTTGTTTATGTTTTCTCAAAAAAACAAAAAACGTTTCTCCATTTACATTCCCACAACATTTTATTTTATTGAGAAAACAACAACAAATAAACAAGGGACTGTATGCAACTCCACAAAAATATGTATTTTACAGTATATCATTAAAAATAGGCATGGGGGGAGGGCAAAGTGCGGGGGTAATAGTATGTGCTGTGACACAGACAGGAACAAATTATAGATGTAATCATATAGCTCACTCTGTAACTATTTCTGCTATCGTGTTTATAGACCTCCAACACAGACTTTCCCTAGTTAAAATAAATAAAACAAAACAAAAAAAAAAACAAGACAAAAACAATTAACCAGCATGGTGCTACTGTGTTAGGTAACAACACATTGCCTACAGATGAGCAAAATATGTAAGTTAACATTAGAAATGAGAAAAAAAAAAACTTTTACAAGGGTATATTCTAGCTTTTGGCCACCATCTTGGATTTTAAATTCACCCATCATGCTTTGCATGCAAATGTATGCATATCAATATGTAAAATTATTGTCTCATTTTATTTGGGCATTGTAAGTGTTGTTTTTTAAATAAAAGATTTCAAATGACCTGTAAAATAAACAATTGTCTGAAATTTCTCAAAATTGTGTAGCAGACACCAGGGCGAGAAAATTTCACCAGCCTTGCGAGTAAGTTACCAGCCTTACAATAAAGATTATTTCCAAATACTCCAGTTGCAATTCAAAGTAAGTACACTTTATTTAGCAGAATTAGATCACACTGATGTGAATAAATTTATTGTCACTTTGGTCATCTGAGAAGTATTCAACCTTTTCACCACCAGACTTTCTCGCCTAAATTTTTCTACACTTTTTTCTTATATTCTTCAATATTTCTGGAAATGAATTTTTATTTTAGAGCCAACAGATAAAATTTAGAGCCAATTTTCGAATTTGTGATGAAGAGGGAATTGGTGGTGAAAGGGTTTAATTGTTCAACTTAAAAATTGTTTCGTTTTCAGCTTCACAACCATTGTACTGGTATCAGTCTTTGGAGGACAGCTTTCAACTTCATCTAATAATTAGTGAAATGATTAATTAAAAACATACACATGGCAACACTGAAATGATTTATGGTTTTACAAAAAAAAAATAACAACAACCTACTTTTCGAGTCTCAGGTTCCCAAGCATCTAAGGTCAATGACCTCACTTTGGACGTTTGAACACCAAAACTCCTGCAAGTTTTAGAAATATATTATAATCAATAATCAATTAATTAATTCTACAAAAAAAAGCGTCTTAAACAAAAACCTTTTCCAACCCTTTGAAATCATGTAGATAGTTCTCAACAAACACCTCTTAAAACAAACAACTTTCGTTAATAGTCCCATTGTCGTCCAGTACTTACGAAATTCGCAAAAATTTTGCCTCTCGCAAATTAAACGTAGTTGACAGTATGCATACATGGCCCTTTAAAGGCTGATGGTAATCGCGATAGTTTGTTCTAGGGCATTCCAATTTTATGTAAATAAATAAACACATGTGACCCACACATACAGATAAGGATATGGACACATACGGACTCGTATCAAATTACAGTCAAGACGACCACTGCCCTTTAACCTTACTACAACTAGACAGTCAACATACCTATGCGTGCCTGAACACTCTATACATAGCGTTATACCAAGATTTATACTCGCCCAGCGTGGATCTGAAACAGATTATAAAGCATGTGTTAACTAAACTTACGAGTGACACGTATACCACTGTGTTCATATTGTTTTAACACGCTTCAAATAATGTAGTATTTGATTCATGCTAGCATGATCAAGTAACCCCAGTATTATCTTGTGACCTATATTATTATCTTATGACCTAGATCTAACAGTATCCATCTTGGTTATTATAATTAAACACATTTTTCTGATTAGTCTGATCAATGAACATATTGGATGTATCTACGCACAGTACTTGCTCTATTAAAAATGCATCTCTAAAAGAAGCACATATAAACCAAAAATCAAACTTATTATTAAACTATTACTTATATTGACCGTAGAAACACACCCATGCAAGCACATGCGCTCTAACAGAGCAAATATGGTACAACGAACACAGAGAAATAGTGGACAGTTCTACATATTCATTGAATGAGAAACAGATTCATTTTTATTTTGATAAATAATAAGTAACACAAATTCAACTTATTTAATTGATAGCAATACTTACTGGGTGTCTGACAGTCACAGCATTTGTCATTACCGGGAATAGACTGCAGTTTTGTCAATAAACTAAAAATAAAATAAAATAAAACACCATTTATCAAAATATACCAACATATTCTACCCTTGACGAGTATATACTAGCGTTGACCAACATATACTACCCTTGACCAGTATATACTAGCATTGACCAACATATCAGTACAAGATGTGGAATTTTGAGTTAACATTTTTACAACCAGACTTTCTTGAACAAATTTTTCCGAACTTTTCTCGTAAATTTATTCTTCAAAATTTCTGGAAATCATCATTAATTTTGGTGCCAACAAACAAAATGTCAAGTTTCATTTTTCACTCAAAAAATTTGGCTGTTTTTGGCCCGGCAATATTAAGAAGAAAAGTGCAGACTATTTTGTGATGAAAAGAGAGAAGCCAGACTGCATCTGTTCCAGGGTAAATCCTCAGAGACAGGAACCAATCCTATACTCCCCCTAAGCGGACCTTAAGCCCAAACCAAAGATAATGTGCCTTTTGCACGACATTCGAAAGGTCATACATTCAGGTACTTTCAGGGGAGGTGCAATTTCACTATAAAAAAGAATTTCCAATTATGTTTTTCCCAAAAAACATCAACATTTGTCACTGAAGTTCAAAAATATCGGTAGTTAAATACAATTATTGCTATTATAGATCAACAATACCCCTAAAAGTACCAGGATGTGTGACCTTTAGGGGTCACACATGTGATTCGATAACATACCTTGGTTCTGACTTTGTAGCATTACTTCCTCTTTCAATAGAGGGTTCTACACTACTAGAAGATGAACTCTCATCATTGGCAGTCTAGGGATATAATAACTTTTATGAGCAAAACACTGACATCTAAAAAACACCAATCTACCTGTATTTTCTACAGCAGATAATATTTGGTAATCTTTGTCCTAACTATTCAAATAGATCATATTTATCAGTCCAAACAATGTCTGTTTGTTTATTTGTTTATTTATTTATTTACTTTTTCTAGTTTAAGACATCTATTACCAAATGTATTATTCAATGTATAAGAAATGGTAATCTGTCAGCAAATAAACGACTTACCTTTTCCAGTGTATTACCGTGATCACTGAATGACCTGTTAATAGCAGCTTCTAACGCTTCAATCCAGCCTTTACGTAAATTTTCAGAGTCTGCCTGTAGCATACAGGTCCTGTAATTAAACACAAGACAATGTGTATTACTCATACAGATGCATGTCGAGTTATTGAATTTCTGTGGTAGTTGGAGTCGCTCAAATACTGTACTGATATCGTCCAACATAAAATATACATATGTGAGCAGAATACAAGTTGTTTATTTCACTAATAATCAAAATCTGCTGAATTAAATCCACATGAACGTATAAAATTACAATAGAACTCTGTTTCACTGGTAAAACCATGAATTTACAATCAAGTGGAAAAGCTTGAATTCCAGTGAAAATAAATGCTTCAACAGTAAATGATGTCACAGTTCACCAGTGAAAATAAATGCTTCTACCGTAAATGATGTCACAGTTCACCAGTGAAAATAAATGCTTCTACCGTAAATGATGTCACAGTTCACCAGTGAAAATAAATGCTTCTACCGTAAATGATGTCACAGTTCACCAGTGAAAATAAATGCTTCTACCGTAAATGATGTCACAGTTCACCAGTGAAAATAAATGCTTCTACCGTAAATGATGTCACAGTTCACCAATGAAAATAAATGCTTCTACCGTAAATGCTGTCATGGCACCAGTGAAAATAAATGATTCTACAGTAAATGTCAGTGTACCAGTGAAAATAAATGATTCTACAGTAAATGTCACAGTGCACCAGTGAAAATAAATGATTCTACAGTAAATGTCAGTGCACCAGTGAAAATAAATGATTCTACAGTAAATGTCGCAGTGCACCAGTGAAAATAAATGATTCTACAGTAAATGTCACAGTGCACCAGTGAAAATAAATGATTCTACAGTAAATGTTACAGTGCACCAGTGAAAATAAATGATTCTACAGTAAATGTCGCAGTGCACCAGTGAAAATAAATGATTCTACAGTAAATGTTACAGTGCACCAGTGAAAATAAATGATCCTACAGTAAATGTCGCAGTGCACCAGTGAAAATAAATGATTCTACAGTAAATGTCGCAGTGCACCAGTGAAAATAAATGATTCTACAGTAAATGTCACAGTGCACCAGTGAAAATAAATAATTCTACAGTAAATGTTACAGTGCACCAGTGAAAATAAATGATTCTACAGTAAATGTCGCAGTGCACCAGTGAAAATAAATGATTCTACAGTAAATGTCACAGTGCACCAGTGAAAATAAATGATTCTACAGTAAATGTCGCAGTGCACCAGTGAAAATAAATGATTCTACAGTAAATGTCACAGTGCACCAATTCCTAAAACACACAGCTTGTAATACAATACGGGTACCTCAACACTATTGATAAAAAGTGATCTTAGTGATCTTTCTAGTGTTCGAAAGAATGTTGTTATGACAACTATTTTTAGATTACAGCAACATAAAGTAACTTACTTAGTAGGTGAAACAACTTCAAAACAAAACCGTCTTTCAATTTCATTTGCTAGTTTCACAGTACAAAGGTTAAGATCAGCAACCACAGTCGGAGTATCCTGAAACAAACAATATTTATAATTAATTAATTATATATTTAAGTACATTCATTATATATTCTGTGTGCATCCAACACCATTCAAAGTAATATAAAGTGAGAGGATCGTCACCTCCGCACGTGCAGGAATTGAGTCCCAGACGGTGATAACAACACACGCTAAAAACGCAAAGGCTCATGGGTAGACGCCTGTTTGTAAACCATGACACGCTATGGCCATCTGACACATGCGCTTCCCCGCTTTAAAGTAAATATTCCAACCAAAAGTTGCTTTAACTAAATCTTAAAGAAAACAGCAAAATCTTTTAATATGCAACAATCTCTTTGAGCAGTTAATCCTTTGAATATTTTTTTGTGTACTTCTTGATATTTTCTTTGTTAAAGACTGAATAAATGGTCATAATATCCACATTGGGTATAGATATTGATCAAAACTTTTTAAAATGATGACACAAGTTATGAAGGCATATCTTGGAGGGGAGTTAAAACTTAAAGCGGGGGAGTCGTCCCCTGTGCATGCGTCAGACAGTCGTAGTGTGTCATTGTTCACAAACAAGCATCTACCCATGAGCCTTTGCGTTTTAGCGTGTGTTGTTATCATCGCTTGGGACTCAATTCCCGCACGGGCACAGGCGAGGACCCTCCCGCTTTAATTTTAGCATTCAAACTGTTAAGTGTCAAAGGTTAAATATGTTGTTTCGCACAATCTGCCTCAGCCGCAAGGTGTGAGTATATGATTGATTCACATTCTTTAGGTATCCAGGATTCATATACAAAGATGGTGGTGATGATTTCACAACCTAGTGGTGCAATATATCGTAGCATACCAATGCTGCAAGTTTTAGCAACGTAAATACGCAACTAGTTATTCAAAAGTTTAACTCGTGCAACCAGTCATATTGATGAAATACATAGGTTCCATTCACTGCAGGATCCCTTGTTATGTGTGAAATCGAACAGAAAAACACGATAAAGATCACGTCAAAACACTGCGTGAAAGTATTTCTGGTTATTTCTTTGCTTAATAACGTGCTATATATTTTTGATAATGGTTAATTTTGATGAAGTAAGATTTTTTCAATGTAATATTACTTTCTAAATAATCAGCATTGAGCTATAGAAGAAGAAATTCAAAATCAAATTCTTCAAATTTGTTGGCAGTCAACACAATATTTCACAGAGAAGAAAAAATCACCTACCGGTATTCAAACTAAAATCATCATTTAGCTAGTTTAGAAGATATTCAGTAGAAAGAAAAAAAACAAGAAATCAAAACTTACTTTTAGCTTCTTTTGATAAATCAATTGATTGTTTTGTATAATAAACCATCGTCTGAAAAAAACAAAACATATCCAGACATTCCAGGTTTGACATTCCACGTTGGCAGGGTAACTACAATTTTCAAAACAAGAGTAAATGTTTTCATGGTCGCCAAATCTGGTGAGTGTTTATTAAATATCACCGAGAAAATGTTCGAATGTGGTTGTTGGTGCTAGTTTTCCAAAATTGCAAAACATCGCAAATCAGGGAGCAGATAATATAATAATAATCAAAATCCTTGGATAAAGAAATGGAACAAGTTTCAATGAAGAAAGTTACTGAGTTGCATACAATTTTAAAGCCTTCTGGCTAAAAGAATTTTCATGGTTGGACAAATCAAAAATCATATTTGCAGTGGATCCACTGGTAGAACATTCAATATTATTCCTGGCTTGAGTAAAGAATACACATTTCTTAAAATATTGAACTTGGTCAGAAAATGACCTTCTCATATTTACCTATTCCATGTCTTGAATGCATTGGAAGCTCTTTTAAATAAATACCCTTCCATTTCATATGCTGGTTTATCAGCTGGTACTTGACTCAAAATCATTTCCTATGTTAATATAAATATATCTATGTCAAATTAAAGATTAAATAGAAAAATATAAATATTATCAGAGGTACATTACTTGGGGTTTGCAACTCGCATAGTACTGTATGGTGACATCATGTCAAGATCACATTCAAGTCTCTTCTCGTAGATAGCGAGACTGATGCTACAACCTTCTGACATGACATATATCAATGTTCAAGGTTTGTAATGAAAAAATAAAACTTTTCTTGCCACTATCGTAGTGAAAAATGTAATACATCGAAAATGTACAGAAAATATAGTTCTCGTAATCCGTCATATCTTGGGCAGCTATTTTGATCCACCTGGACATCACAGTATCCTAGTTACCTCGGGCATGCGCATTCGCTTATGCGAGAGCGAGATTGTAACGGGATCTTGGTATCATGTCACCGTAGTTGCAAACCCCAAGTAATGTACCTCTGATATTATTCTTATTTTATTTAATACAATTTATTATTGTAACAAATTTATGTATACATGTACATTCGTGTATTAAAAGAAAATAAACACAATATTTTTTTTAATATTCACATTTATTGATTATTGATTCATAATTATACTTCGTGATGAAATCATAGGAATATGTATAGACCAGAGAAGGAGGAAGACACTTGAAACAATGTCAGATTGAGATAAGTTTACAGTACAATCTAACAACAAGCAACCGGATGCTCAAAATACCATTGCTGTCCAACAAGAACATTGTGGTAGCCAAGTCAAACAATGCACACCCATAAAACAAAACGCAGTTAACCCACACAAAAAGACTGTTGAGAACATGGCAACTTAACTTAATCAAACAAATTGTTCACAAAAATAATGTACACTTCAAATATCAAAGTAATCAGGTTGGTAGTGTTCAAGAAGAATTTGAAAATATCATTTTTACCAGAAATGGCATAAATACTATTTTTAATATCAATGGCATTCAACCCTTAGAGTACCATTTTTCCCCCGCTCAAATTGGGTGGATTTGTGCACATTTTCTGTATTTTTCACTGAAATCAATCTTAATTTTGAACCAAACAAATAAAATGTGACATTACTATTAATTTTTTATCAAAATATCAGAAATTTTCACAACATTTTAAGTGGCAAAGAGCAGACTATATATGGAACTATTTGGTGGAAGGCACCTGAAGTTGATTTTGGCATTCAAAAAATTAAAATTTAGTTCAGTTTTCAGTCAGACATGCATGCGCAGTAACATGCTCAGTAGTACAAAAATGGAATTAGGCTGGAACCACCTTAAGTGTTGGATTTATTATAGCTTACCACATCATTGACTAGGTTGTGTCTCTTGTCCATTTCTTTCTTTTCAGCAATCGCAGTAACTCGCTGCTCTGCTAACTGTGAATGATAGAATCATGTCAGTGGTAACTTGCTTTTAGTAGCACGTGTGCTTACTAGTGTGTCCTCTCTACCAGGATTGATTTTGAGGGGATCCTGAGTCAAAATGGAATCCCTAAATATCAAATTGAGTCAGCTTGCAAACTGCTGAGAAGATTGCTTTTCAAAATGTAAAAAACAAAAGATTATCGCCTTATCGTTTGTTTTTTCATTTATTTTGTTTATAAAATTACGAAATTACAAATTCCATAACTATTATAGTAAATGTACAATTTTCTGTTGTGTCAATGACGCAACAGTAAATTAACACAACTAATTGTCACACAGCAAATCTTTATGCTTCAGTGGTGTGTCATATTGTATATTCACAGATGTTCTACATTGTGCGATCAAATTTAAAAAAACATCTTGTTTTTCAGAATACAACAAATGCAAGTTTTGGTTAATATGCTCTTCTATAAAAGATGCACTTCTAAACTTAAAACAGTAATATCTTTTTTCTCTCAATTTTATTTTTAATAAAACATTTCCCGTTTCATTAGTGCCAGTTTGTAAAAGTCATCGTCAAAATGTAGACACTGAAAGCATAGATGCTATTATTACTGACACTATACATTAAATCACTTTAATACAAGTGTAAACAAGATGGCTGTGGGATTGCATCAGGCCTCCAGAGGGCGTCATCTATTTAAATACAGATGACGGGGGGACCCGATTTTATGCGTCATTTCCAATAATAGAGTGCATCATAATTTTCTACAATTCTGCTCATGTGACAAATTTGACTAAACGATGACTACTCTACCTTTTTCACATCACATTTTATTACCCTTGTGTAGGATTATGTAATTGTGTCTGAAACAATATTTCGAAAAGATTTGGTCAACTTTATGCGTCATGTTATATTCAAACAAGAAAATGTTCAAAATCACCGCTATTGTTGCTTTAATATCTTACCTGGGATGAAAGCTGTTTAAAGAATGGTTCTAATTCTTTCAGTAAATCATATCCTTGATGATTAAAGGTGTACTGCGCTTGAGTAAAGGACAACAACTGTAAGAAAGAATTACTGTTATATTACCATGGTAACTATCACCATCAATAATGGTACCATGGCTACAACCATGATCTGATATGATATCATGGCAACAACCATGATCATCTATAGTACCATATGGCAACCACCACCAGGGGAGCATTCACTATAGAAAACATTCATGAGAGCTCTGAGTTTTTGCTACTGAACAATCCAAATTTCTGAAGCCGTATGTAGCATTAGCTAATAATGCTACAAGGTGACTCCCCAAATGTTTTCCTCAGTAACCGCACAGAAGGTATGGTACCATAGCACCATCAAGTATCGTACCTTAGTACTGGGTAACAACAATAATGGACCAACAAAATGGTGGTAGCACTGGATTACACCTAATGAACGACTTAAATCTCTAAACATTAGGATATTGTTCCACTGAATTTTGACCCAAAGGACATTAAAAAACATAATTTTAGTGCAATAATATATCTTTTTTTAACCTTTCCACAACCAGTTCCCCCTTTTCAGCATAAATTCACAAAATAATCCAGTTTATAATCTGTACTTCCCTGAAGAAGATTGGGACAAAAATAGCCAAATTTTTTGACTAAAAACTGAAAATTGACTTCAATTGTGTCTGTTAGGTCCAAAATTAGGGTTCATTTCCAGAAATATTGAAAAGATATAAGAAATAAGTACAAAAAATTTGGGTGAGAAAGTCTGGTGGTGAAAGGGTTAAGTTCGTGGTACATACATACCACATGCATAATAAATGCGACATACTTACAGAATTAAGTATTTCATATTTCTTTCTGGAATCAACTATACTAATCTACAAAGAAAGAAACGAGTTATCAATAAATTGAAAAAATAATAATCAAGAATTAAAAAATAAACAAAATAGTGCTGTTCATATCTGTAATCAACTACCTGCAAGTTTGCAAAAAAAAAAGGATTGCTGCAGAATACACTCACACACATCACTCAAAAAAAATGTCAGCGCTGCATTGTGGGAAAACTGTAATCATTAACTGTCAGATGTTTTATAATATTGAGAGGGCACTGTCTTGTTTTAGAATTTCTACACATGACCCAAATATTGAGACTGGGAGAGGGACAGGCGTTCCACTGGAACTGAGGTTTTGTCCATCACATGCTTCTAATTTGCCCACAATATGCCAATCTTAGGCTAAAATTTATTCCACAATTTTATTTTTCTCCAGCAACAGAATGGAAATTTATTTCGTTAATTAATTCAAGTAATTCAAATACATTAGTTATATTTATTTATTTATTTTCAAGAATATTTAATATTGTACATGTAAGGCCCATGGCCTATAGTACTGAATAAAGATATATATATACATGTCTAATATTGAGAGGGTGAGTGAAAAATGAAGGAAATTTGTCTCTCATTGCAAAGAATGGTTCACAGATATAAGTTCCACATACATCTGTATTACCAAATATATTTTAAAATACTGCAAAACGGTGGAATAATTTAAGAATTTTGAAATAACTGGTAAAAAGATGCTCATGAGGCCAGATGTGAATGGCTTTTTACCAACCAGATTGAAATCTTATGATCATAAACAAAATTCTGGAAATATTCCAACGTTTCACAAAATCTAAAATATTGCTCCAAAGTTAGTAATAAAGAATCTTGTTATAAATCTAAATATTTTATAATTATGAAGAGACTGGCAGAATGCCGAAATCCAAAATCAGCAAACTTTTTTGTGTGGAGTTCGGGCAAACCCTGGTGGCAGCCATGTTTGTTTTTATTACCGTACTTCCCAAGCATAAGCCTATCCCTCTGTTTATAGACATTTAATGAGTTGAGGAAATCCCCGAGTATTGGCCCAGGGTGTTTTTACTGGGCATCGGCAACATTTATTAAAATATGCATGTAAAAAGTGTATTTCATTGCATAATCAAAGTTAAACTGTAAATAGCTCTCGTGTCATCAGAGCAGGTATTATAAAGGTATAGGCTTTGCCTAATAAGTTAATGTAATTGCATGTAGGTCAATCCATCAATAAAATTGATCAAGATGTCTGAGAATCTCTGACATACTGTATATGGAAACACATGATTTTGATATGGGCATTTTGAAAAACATGCAAGGACACTATACTTGTAAACAATGGGCACTAATGAGGCACTCTATGAATGAGGTATTTCTAGAGGTTGGGGTTTGTCTCGTCAGTTGAATAATTTTTGCTTTGATTTTCTTATGGGTTTTTTTCCTAATGCGACTTAATTTCACTTGTTTTTTTTAATTCTTGGTAATTGGTGTCATTACGACATTAGCGATGGAGTAGTAAAAATCGCAATTAACCTCAGTGCAGCAAATCAGGATAGATCTTCTTGACGCAATGGACAAATTTCGCCATTTTCGCTGACAAGTAAAATCTGCTAAATTAAACCTACGTGAACATGTAAAGTAACAACAGATTGTTTCCTTGACAGATTCTTGAAATTAAATCATCAAAATAGTACAACTAAAAAGTCTGTACAACATACCTAGAACAGATAAATAAAAACATCTAGTTTAATGTTCGCCCGGACTTTGAGCCCTTGAAAGTAAGTGAACCAGCCCTTACATATGCCAATGATTGAAATTTGTTTAATTGCTATCAAATTATCACTCAAAAAAAATATTTCATTTGTGAGACGTGGTTTTGATACAAACCGAAGATCGCGATCAACCCTACACAAAACTATCGTCATTTTGTTTTCCATGTCCTCGTTCGGCAAAAACAAAAAACTCGCATATTTACTATTTGTTTAATGAGTGCATTTTTGTTTAAAAATATCAAACAAGAATAAACACTAAGTAAAATAGGAATCAACTGCTTCGTTTTAATTGAGTAAGATGGAAACCATGTGAAAACAAATGTGAAACATTACTGTCTGCTCGAGGAGAAGACACTGGGAGTCGTGTGCAAAGAGATTGTTTACAAATTAGATCACATTGGAAGTGCTTTTGGTCACGTTGTGTAGCTTCAATGCGTAAAATAGAAAATTTATATCTTGAATAAAACTGACAAACTTCCTTGCTGTTGCTGTCTGCCTTATACATGGATTAAGTGTAGACGCGGGGATTCAGTTTTCCTTTTCTCTGCTCGTGGCGTCGCAATAGCGGTGAAGGTCAGTACTGGGTTGAACCGACAGCCATGGCCACTATATTTTGAATGATCATAAATAATTTTTGAACCCAATAGTAGTGATCACTGTGATTATTATATAAATATCTTGCAAAGTCTGGAGCGATACTGAAAAAAAATCGTTGATTTCCTTCTATATTCATTCTTGAAAGTAGGCCAAAGTATCCGCAGGTGAATACGAGTATCCAGATAATAAGTTAGGATCGATCAGTTCACACGAATTGTTCTGTTCTGATTCATCATTGCAAAACAATGGCCTGGAAACGGCCCAGCTTGAGGGAAACAGTATCGTGGAAAGAAAGAACAGTATCGGACCTGATACCCTTAAAAGACCTGATGAGAACACTGCAGAATCGCGGGTGGAACGAAAGTTACGCGGCTATTGTCTAAGCGACGCAGGCCCGAGGAGAACACTGTACATGTAACCAGCACATTTACGAATCAAGATTGGCAGAAAGTTGTACGGCATCTGTCTTCAATTTTGTCTATTGATAAATATGATGCACAAAATGAAATTGAACTTGAGTTCATGAAAATCGGAAAAGGTACTGCTTTTTCGTCAAACTGAAAAAATGGCCGCGTCACTCTTGTAACTGCGCATGCGTACTCCCCATACATTTGATGTTTTTAGTCGCTGTATCTGCTCAAATAACATCCATCATGATATAATAAATCATTATATACTAAAATTCGCAAATTTGCAGATCTTCCAATGAAATATTACCAGTTTTTTTTGCGACAGAATACGTTATTGCACTATGCAAATTAGGCTACTCACCCTAGTCAAATATTTGTTAAGAACCTTTCAAGACTCTAAGTTATAAATTAACAAGCCATGCATGGCACAGTCCCCGTTAGTTATCAAATTTAAGATAAATAGTTTTGTTTATAGTAATATAGCTGGAATATAACCATGTCAGGAATATGATTTTTTTAACATTAAAATTGACATTTGTATCTGATCGTCAAACAAGTACTTGTCCATATTGAGAGATAATGCTCTGGAACAGCATTCAAAATCAGCCATTTTGAATACATGTATATATATATATAACGTGATGTATAACGAATATATAAAATTTGAATATAATCAGTCAAAGCATTTCAGAGATATGGCTCTAGAAGCCCAATCATTAAAACAAAATGGCCGCCAGTCAGCCATTTTGAATCCAATCTGAAAAATAAAATGACGTGCATCAGGAACCCGTAATGTCTAATGTATGTACCAAGTTTGAACGAAATCCATCCATAAATGCCAGAAATGCTTGATATTTGATGATTTTTTAGCACAAAAATGACCACCATTCGGCCATTTTGAATAGGATCGTCAAATCAATATATCTGTTTATCTATGACATGATGTATAATGAATATTTAAAATTTGAATATAATCAGTCAAAACAAGTCTGAGATATGGGTCTAGAAGCCCATTCATTAAAACAAAATGGCCGCCAGTCGGCCATTTTGAATCTTATCTGAAAAACAAAATTATTTACCAAGTTTGAACAAAATCCATCTGTAAGTAGCCAAGAAATGCTTGATTTTTAGGATTTTTTAACACAAAAATGGCCGCCATTAAGCCATCTTGAATCAGATTGTAAAACAAAATGATGTGCATCAAGGTCTTATAATGTCTAATGTATATACCAAGTTTGAACAAAATCCATCTGTAAACAGCCGAGAAATGCTTGATTTTGATGATTTTTAGCACAAAAATGGCTGCCATTCGGCCATCTTGAATCAGATCATGAAACAAATTCACATGCATATGTATAATACCATGTATGTGTGAAGTTTGATTGTGATTGGTCCAGGCATTTCTAAGATACAGATACTGCGTCCGGGGACTAATTAATGCAATAATTGACTAATTAATATGCATGTAATTGCACCAAAATCTAATCAGTGCATCTACTCATCATATATTAGCTGTGTGCCAAATTTCATTTGAATTGAAATTGTAGATCTTGAGTTATCAGTGGAACAAATTTTTGTCACAGAGTCACAGAGTAACAGACACCGGTACCACATAAGCTCCGTTTCACGAGAGCTAAAAATCATGAATGGTACCGGTAGTTTGGTTCCGCTTTTACGAGAAAACTAGCATTTATTTCAGAGTGCATGGCGGGTGAACGCCTGGAACATTATTGGCACATCTATTTTGTTATTTACTCAGGGTAAACCCCGATGTTGCAATACTGAGTTAATCCATATTTCTTTTGAGTAGTAGCTTTAGAAACGCCAAAATGTGATCGAGAAACCTGGTCATTGAACATCGTTTTACTTTTCCGAAAAATCGTGTCCATTGAGACTATCGTGAATGGGGTGTGAACGAGCGAACTAAATTCAACACAACTTATTGGTGACCGTGAAAGGTTTAAATACTTCATCTAATTTACCCCTAATTTACCTTTCGAAAATTGCGAATCAACAGCTTTTAGAAAAAAAAATCACATTTTTTTTTGTAGAAATCAGTGTTAACAGATTGCATTTTAACATCACAGTAGTTCACTTTCACGTTGCGTTGAAAAAATTACTCAATCAATAATCGGAAAACTTCATCTGTACGACACAGCATTTTGATTGGTTAACGAAAGACATGACCTGTTAGGTCAAAGGAAGTTGCTCAGGTCAAATCATGAACCAGAAAAACACCATGGCAGAAATTGCTTTGTATAGTGAGTTTGCGTACGATCGAAAACATTCCACAACGAAGATAATGATAAAAATTTTGCCTTCAACTGTTTCCCCACAGACCCTACCCATTACTACACCGTAAATTCAGGCGGTATGTAAACCGTATTGTTATAAAATGTGTGTATTTTTATGAACATGTTGGTTTCTTCATTGTAAAAAGTGTCACATTTTTTCCTCAAAAAGACATAATATTTCTCCGAGATCGGTGCTGTGAACGAAAAATGTAATTTGGATAATTTTTTGTGGTTGGGAGGTGGTCCTTGAGTCGAGTATAAGCCCATCCCCCTAATTTTCCTGATTTTACATGTTCAGGAAAGTACGGTATTAAAGGACCCTTACATGCATATTCATTCCATATTTGGAATTCACATTTCCTTATATGGTAGGATGAAAATACCCAGTAAAATACCGCAATATTACGGCATACTATAACTTATGGCGTTTCAATGAGAGATGTATAATAATTACAGGAATTATGGGAAAACAAACATAACATACCTGGCATACATAATCTAATGCTGTATGTGCGTACGCTGATCTGGTAGCAGATAAGACGTTATAAGCTTCCTCGGCCTCACCAGGTTTGGTTCTATTCACCTGTGCATGTTTAGCATAGGCACTCTCAAGATCATCTGTGATTCTATCAAATACTTTCTTTGTTTCTTTAACTTTCTTTATGTCTCTGCAAAGAGTGAACAAATGACACACTTTTCAATAATTCTGAACAATAGCGGGGCAGTATTTCATCTCAAAATTTTCACCAATAGTGTGGTAGTATTTTATTTCAAAACCCTGACCAATAGCGTGGCAGTATTTCATCTCAAAGCCATGACCAATAGCATGGCAGTATTTTATTTCAAAACTCTGACCAATAGTGTGGCAGTATTTCATCTCAAAATTTTGACCAACAGGTGGCAGTATTTCATCTCAAAATACTGACCAACAGCATGGCAGTATTTCATCTCAAAATACTGACCAATAGCATGGCAGTATTTCATCTCAAAATACTGACCAATAGCATGGCAGTATTTCATCTCAAAATACTGACCAATAGCATGGCAGTATTCCATTTCAAAACTCTGACCAATAGCGTGGCGGAAGGCAAAAATACACTGATATAAAAGCCAGGGTTCAAATTCCCTACAATGATTGGTATGCTATCCTTTTCATCACCAATTCCCTCTTTTCATCACAAATTCACAAAAAGTCGTGTTTATAGTCTGCACTTTCTTTCAGAAGACAAAAATAACCACATTTTTTGAGTAAAAACTAAAAATTTAATAAAATTTTGTCTGCTGGCTCCAAATTAGGGTTAATTTCTAGAAATATTTATGACAATATAACAAAAGAAGTGCAGACTAATTTGGGTGAAAAAGTCTGGAGGTGAAAAGGTCATTGCTTGTATGTTACTATGGATATTCACCATATACTAGATTTTTAACTGAATCAAAAAGGACATACAAAATTCTATTTCTGCTGCATGATGTAAACATAGAAAAGTGTTTGACCTGCACACAAATATTTGGAGTTTATATAAGAGAAATTTTGAATGTTGCAGGAATGCTAATTTCTAAAGTTTTCAGTATCACATGTTTAGAAATCTAGAGTACACGTACTTACTCCTTAACAAATCCACTAAGTGCTTTACAGATGGCTCTGTGAGTTTGATCAAATAACATCTGAAACAAAAAAACAGCTTTAGTTCGACACTTCGTTGGCAGTTTTGACATTGAAATTTTAATACAATAATGAACTTTGACCTGCCATGAGATACAAGTCTGAAGTTAGGGACAACATCAAAAGTTCAATGTAGGATAAAAAACTTAATTCCTTTAGTTATTTCCCAAACCCCCCTACCCCCCACTGAAATTTAATTGATAAATATTGACCATGGCGTCAGACTACATTCACCATTGAATACAAATTGATAATCAAACAGTAGTATGGCATAGCAGTTGGTTGTTGGGTGGGTGTAAAAAGGCTTTACACTTGGACCAAACCATTTTCTCGTTTTGGATGTGTGTTTTTTCATTTTCTGCTATTTTTGTCCATTATTGGATAGAAAAAAAATTACAAATACTCCAAGATTTTTTTGACTTTATTAAAAAATAAAATCGTTTTTGTAGGATAGAAACTTTTTGAGGTCAAAACCCCCCCGTCCCCAAACTAAAGCAATTAAGTTTTTTATTTGACATCGATCTTTTGACGTAGTCCCTTACTGATACATGACACCAGAATATAACACTTGCAAAACAAGGAAGAAATGATCAAGACAACAATATTTCATTTTATGTGCTTTTACAAATAAAGGAGATTCACTTACCGAATGATAATTTTGCATTTCAGACAATGCATTTACAAACTTGTCAGCTGAATTCTGGTAAGAAAAAAAAAAGCAATTTGTGTAGAATGTTTATAGCTGAAAGCAGATTGGTGTAGTGGTGTTTTTTGTTTGCAATATGCCATCATATCCTGTGACCTTTGACCTATTTTATATAAATTTCTGGGAGTTGTGTTGCTCCCTGACTTGGCAGTGAATGACTTGTTTGTTGATTGTATTGTAATGCATTGTCTTTAATTCAATGACAAATGAATTACATGTAATACCAAATGTCATAACATGGTTTCATAGAAACAAGGGACCCTGTGTTAGGAGTGAGGTAGAAAGAAAAAGAATGTGAAATATTTTTTTTTTAGATTTGTTATTAAACTTTCACTTATGTTATTCCAACTGCCTGTAATTATATAAATAATTCAAGTTATATGCAACAATGAACAGACTACTCTACAGGGACCCATGAAATATACTGATATTCAGAAATTTGAGGTTTCACATGTACACATAGAGACATTACTTTAAATCTCTGGACACGGCAGTGTTTGCATACTCTTGTTGCGATCAAACAAACCATTAAACGTTAAGTGGAAGATGGTTACATGACTAACATTTAAAGTACATATAACCTCAATTCAAAACATAATATTACAAATTTTATAATAACATGGCTATTGTTTTGATATGGAATAATTAATAATTGACCATTTCAGTTTCTGAATTTATAATATCAATTTACTCATTTTCTGTTTTGTTTTGTAACTTTCATATAAACCAGCAACATGGTATAGCCTAGAATACCTGTCTGGCAATGATCTTAGCAGAGACTGATTCTACTGTTTCTTAACCAACAATAGGAATATGAAAGATGATAAAACACTCACATCTCTATTGTACGCATCTCGCAAACGATTGAATCCGCTAACAGGTGTTATTTTCACAGCTAGAAATGTCACACAGCTCAGGAACCACCCCTCTTTAAACGCAACACATGACCTCAAGTTTCAGTTGTTGGAACAAAGGTCAAATGGGAGACTTGATTGATAAGTGATTGTGTTTACTTGGTAATTCTTGACAAAGGCACAATTAAACGTACACCGCATACACAGACGAATACTGTAACCTCTTTAAATATACGAAAGACAATTTTTTGCGAATTCCATAAGTCAGTAAAAATCATGAAATTTTGTAACACTTCATGTACTGTAGAATACTTTATTTTTGCTTGGAATTTATTTTCGCTGAAGGGATGATTCAGTTAAATCAAAATCCAGTGAATATACTTTTTTTTCCTGTATTTCACATTAAACTCATCAAAAATCAGTGAAAATAAATTCCATACAAAATGCCCAAAAAGCCTTTTCAGCAAAAATTAATTCCAGCGAAAATAAAGTATGCCACAGTATGCTAAAAATCACCAAATCTGGAAAATTTCCAAAATTACCCAGTTGTATGTATGCATCAGGGGGCAAAGGATAATTCATGTGACTGAACAGATAATGGTGGCACAAGACAAGGTGCAGCAGAACAAAAAATGGACTTCCCTAGGGCCCCCTCACCCATAACTCTAATCCTAACTCTTCTCTCTCTCCAGTGCCCGTTCCCAATTTCAAATTTATATGCCTCTGAGTTATTTGGAGTGTTATGGTTCTAGGTTGGAGGGGTCTGAAGGAACTATTTCAAAACCTGTTACAACTGAGATTATAAAATTATACATGTATAGTTGCAGCTAACAGTAAAGAAAGGAATGACATTAACATTTCAGGAATCAAGTTGACCACAAGATTTTTACTTATTGTGAAATACTTTATTTTTTATGGAATTAATTTTCGCTGAAAAGGCTTTTTAGACATTTTGTATAGAATTTATTTTCACTGATTTTTGATGAGTTTAATGTAAAATATAGAAAAAAATGTATATTCGCTGGATTTTATTTCACGAAATCATCCCTTCAGCGAAAACAGCAAAAATAAATTCCAAATGAAAACAAAGTATTCTACAGTATTTTTACTTAGCCACAAGAAATAAATACAGGTCTGAGGCAAATAAACGAATCAAGCCACTTTACATGTAGTTAAATGTAATGGTCTGATACAAAAACATCTTGCAAGTAATAAGAAAAAATCTACAGAAGTGTTGTCACTATGGAAACAAGCAAGACCCCTTGCCCTGTGACATGCTTGATAACTGAAAGCTCTGCTATGAATTAAAAATTTGGTAGTAGATAGTAGTGAAGCACCTACGATAGATGAAGTATAATATGAGATAAATGTGACAAAAATAACTATTTAATGAAGTTGATGGAATGCTGCCAGTATATACAGACCCCTTGTAGCTACAATATATTACAAGTAATAGCAGGGAAGTCATTGGGGAAAGAAAAGAAGAGTAAAAATACTTGATGTTGCATTTCTTAGTACAAAATTAAACTGGAAAATTCAGAAAAGAATGTGAAATATTTCGAGGTCTGAATCAGAAAGAAAATCTTGAGAGATTGATTACAGAATCAGTGATCAGAAATTTTCTATTCACAAATCCTGATAACAATATTTGAAAAATTTTTTTTAATTTTGCGATTTTTGTCAAATGATTTGAAAAAACACAAAGAAATAATATTTTACTTACTTTAACAAGGTCATCTTCCTTGAAATGATTTGTAATATCTTTGATACCGGTAACAAAGTTCCTATGAAATAAAAATATCACAATGAACTCTTAACAGACTCAATACCAGTAAATGCAAGAGTGCACATTAAATGCACATTTTCCAAGCATACTGTAAAATACTTTATTTTTACTTGAAATTTATTTTCGCTATTTTCGCTGAAGGATGATTCCGTAAAAATAAAATCCAGCGAATATACTTTTTTTTTATATTTCACATTAAACTCCATATAATACGCTCAAAATGCCTTTCCAGCGAAAATTAATTCCAGCGAAAATAAAGTATTCCACAGTATTATTGGTGGGCTAATATTTCTACTGGGGGCATGGAAGCAAACACATTTTGATTTCTTACTTTATACTTTAAAATCGCAATATGTGCACACAAGACGTCATAGTTTTCATAATTTGCTTACAAACCATGGGATATGCTGCTGAGTTGAGAGGACATCCACTTTCAGGGCAAAATTTTATAAAATCGTCCTTATTAAGGTATTTTCTCTAATAGAAAAACACATTACAATTGCACATATTGTATACTGAATTATTAAATATGATATATTTTCATCATACAAATATCTTTGATAATTACACGAGTTATGTGCGATATGGAACATTGTAATAGTACATGTTATAAATTATAAAATTTTGATTTCAGGTATTCAAAAAAAATCAAACAATGATTAAATACTAGGTTTTATGACTAGACAGTCAAATTTGGAGACATAGCCCAGAAAATAAAAATGTCCAAAAGTGGGGGCGAGTGTTTAGTCGAACGAGTACGGTATATAAGAATATTTTAGGGACTATGTATCTATCTATCTATCTATCAATTGAAAGACACGAAGGCAAACAATTGCTTTGGACATTTTGACAATATTATCGTTTGATTTCTCTGTGATGCCTAGATGCTGTCATATGCTTATCCATGCATGGAGTAAAACTATGTGGCATGATTCTTACCCAATAGATGCGGTGTATACCTTCCCAGCGTCCACCATTCCATTAGAATACTTGATCAGCTGTAGAGAAATCAAAACAGATGAACACAAGCGTATCTTGCTGAAGGAACTCACAAACCAGTGCTAAGAATATTAACAATTACAATGTGGTTTCCTGTGAAGCTCTGTGCAGAATATAAACATCATTTACATAGCAACCAAATTAGACAAAGAACTGAAGGTGGTCCCTAAATGGTTTGTTTTATTTTTACTGCTATCAATTCTAACAGGTTGATACCATGACACAAGACACACATCGATATATACAAAACACCATGTACAACATTTCTAAATTTTCTGTAAAATCCATGAATCACGTCTTTTACAAAATTAACCCTTTAAAATGCCATCATTTTTTCACCAACATAATTATGTGTTTTTTTATTATTATTTTTTTTTTTCATTCATCATTGGTTACAGGTCTTGATCAATTTTTTTGAAAAATTATAACAAATTTGTGATGCTTAACTTTGGAAATGGTGAATAAAAAGTTATAAAGCTGTTTAAAAAATTATTCAGACTACTGTAGAATACTTTATTTTCGCTGGAATTTATTTTCACTAAAAAGATGTTTTGGGTGTTTAGTATGGAATTTATTTTCACTAAAAAGACGTTTTGGGTGTTTAGTATAGAATTTATTTTCACTAAAAAGACGTTTTGGGTGTTTAGTATGGAATTTATTTTCACTAAAAAGACGTTTTGGGTGTTTAGTATAGAATTTATTTTCACTAAAAAGACGTTTTGGGTGTTTAGTATGGAATTTATTTTCACTAAAAAGATGTTTTGGGTGCTTAGTATGGAATTTATTTTCACTAAAAAGACGTTTTGGGTGTTTAGTATGGAATTTATTTTCACTAAAAAGACGTTTTGGGTGTTTAGTATGGAATTTATTTTCACTAAAAAGACGTTTTGGGTGTTTAGTATGGAATTTATTTTCACTAAAAAGACGTTTTGGGTGTTTAGCATGGAATTTATTTTCACTAAAAAGACGTTTTGGGTGTTTAGTATGGAATTTATTTTCACTAAAAAGACATTTTGGGTGTTTAGTATGGAATTTATTTTCACTAAAAAGACATTTTGGGTGTTTAGTACGGAATTTATTTTCACTAAAAAGATGTTTTGGGTGCTTAGTATGGAATTTATTTTCACTAAAAAGACGTTTTGAGTGTTTAGTATGGAATTTATTTTCACTAAAAGACGTTTTGGGTGTTTAGTATGGAATTTATTTTCACTAAAAAGACGTTTTGGGTGTTTAGTATGGAATTTATTTTCACTAAAAAGACGTTTTGGGTGTTTAGTATGGAATTTATTTTCACTAAAAAGACGTTTTGGGTGTTTAGTATGGAATTTATTTTCACTAAAAAGACGTTTTGGGTGTTTAGTATAGAATTTATTTTCACTAAAAAGACGTTTTGGGTGTTTAATATGGAATTTATTTTCACTAAAAAGACATTTTGGGTGTTTAGTATAGAATTTATTTTCACTAAAAAGACATTTTGGGTGTTTAGTATGGAATTTATTTTCACTAAAAGACATTTTGGGTGTTTAGTATAGAATTTATTTTCACTAAAAAGACGTTTGGGTGCTTAGTATGGAATTTATTTTCACTAAAAAGACGTTTTGGGTGTTTAGTATGGAATTTATTTTCACTAAAAAGACGTTTTGGGTGTTTAGTATGGAATTTATTTTCACTAAAAAGACTTTTTGGGTGTTTAGTATGGAATTTATTTTCACTTAAAAGACGTTTTGGGTGTTTAGCATGGAATTTATTTTCACTAAAAAGACGTTTTGGGTGTTTAGTATGGAATTTATTTTCACTAAAAAGACTTTTTGGGTGTTTAGTATGGAATTTATTTTCACTTAAAAGACGTTTTGGGTGTTTAGTATGGAATTTATTTTCACTAAAAAGACGTTTTGGGTGTTTAGTATGGAATTTATTTTCACTAAAAAGACTTTTTGGGTGTTTAGTATGGAATTTATTTTCACTTAAAAGACGTTTTGGGTGTTTAGTATGGAATTTATTTTCACTAAAAAGACGTTTTGGGTGTTTAGTATGGAATTTATTTTCACTAAAAAGACATTTTGGGTGTTTAGTATGGAATTTATTTTCACTAAAAAGACATTTTGGGTGTTTAGTACGGAATTTATTTTCACTAAAAAGATGTTTTGGGTGCTTAGTATGGAATTTATTTTCACTAAAAAGACGTTTTGAGTGTTTAGTATGGAATTTATTTTCACTAAAAAGACGTTTTGGGTGTTTAGTATGGAATTTATTTTCACTAAAAAGACGTTTTGGGTGTTTAGTATGGAATTTATTTTCACTAAAAAGACGTTTTGGGTGTTTAGTATGGAATTTATTTTCACTAAAAAGACGTTTTGGGTGTTTAGTATGGAATTTATTTTCACTAAAAAGACGTTTTGGGTGTTTAGTATGGTATTTATTTTCACTAAAAAGACGTTTTGGGTGTTTAGTATGGAATTTATTTTCACTAAAAAGACGTTTTGGGTGTTTAGTATGGAATTTATTTTCACTAAAAAGACGTTTTGGGTGTTTTGTATAGAATTTATTTTTACTAAAAAGATATTTTGGGTGTTTAGTATGGAATTTATTTTCACTAAAAAGACGTTTTGGGTGTTTAGTATGGAATTTATTTTCACTAAAAAGACGTTTTGGGTGTTTAGTATGGAATTTATCTTCACTGATTTTTCACAAGTTGAATGTGAAATATAAGAAAAAAGGTATTTTCACTGAATCATTCCTTCAGCGAAAATAGCAAAAATTAATTTCAAGCGAAAATAAAGTATTTTACAGTATAGTTGCCTGTCATTTACATAGAGTGCAAGTACTACTAAATCGAACAAATATGGTACTGTGGAATACTATATTTTCGGTGGAATTAATTTTCACTGAAATATATTTTTGGGCGTTTTGTATGGAATTTATTTTCACTAATTATTGATGAATTTAATGTGAAATATAGGCTGAGATAGCTCCGCTGTTAGCAATGCACATTGCAATTAAAGAACAGAAGATATCATTAGAAATTGAACAATATGTATAGTATCAAAGTAACAGGACTTGCTGTTTTCAACAAGAATTCAAAAACATCACTTTTCATCAAAATTAATCATCAAAATTAGATAATTGAAGATATCATCATGAAATGAACAAATCTGAGAGAGGTCTACCCAAGGTACATATACACCAAGTATCAAAGCATTCAGGCTTGTAGTTTTCAAGAAGAAGTCAAAATAGTAAAACATTGACACGGACGACGATGGACAATCACTCATATGATAAGCTCCACTCGACAAAGTCGACAACGAAGCTAAAAAGTATATTCGCTGGATTTTATTTTCATGGAATCATCCCTTCAGCGAAAATAAATTCCAAGTGAAAATAAAGTATTCTACAGTATATGAAAACATCAGTAATCTTTAAAATGTTCATGTAAATATGAAATATAAACAGGTCGTAGCACTTCCTTTGTTGTTTATCATCTCTTATGTCAGTTTGAAGATTGAAACTAAACATGCCTGCTGGGATTTGAACTCTAGGCCAATACTTTCCTTCATAGCTCCCAGTATATTTTTTTTTCCAAAATCACCTACCCCGCCCAGCCCCTCCCCCTCCCTTGTCCCACCCACCAATATATTTTAATGGTCAACACCTACATGTAAGCTAGGCTCAATCGATAAGTTTTGATTTTGCTTTAAGTTTTAATTTGTTCATAAGGCTTGAAATTCCTTAGACACAACAGAGGCCATCCTGGCATAGATTCAGACTGTCTTTAACGCACTTCAAAATAACCTGATATCCCCTGCACACTGTCAATTATTCTATGGTATTTTTAAATATGTTGGCCTTGAAAATAGATGTCCCCCATGATACTAAATCTTATATAGGTAATAACCTTGTAATTATTAGTGTTTACATAGATGGAAGCTAATTGGTCAATTGACTGATAAGTTAAATGGTTTCCAATGGCTTTAATTACAAATAGTACACACAAGTACCACTGCAGGGGACAATTAAATGGGGGTTTGGGGAAGGGTGATTAGCATCTTACAGGGCAGTGTTCTCTCTGACAGGAACTAATTTTATAGGGACTTCAAATTAAAAATGGAATCCCAAAAATCAAGTTGTTGACTGATGGGAGAGAAGGTCATCAAGCTAAAAATAAAGAATGTATCATTATAATAATCTTTATTGCATTTGTATCGGTTTTGAGTAAAATGCAATACAGATGTAAAGAAAGACAAACAAACAAAATAATAACAAAACAAATAAAAACAAGCAGCCTATCGGCTGAGATAGCTCCACTGTTAGCAATGCACATTTCAATTAAAGAACAGAAGATATCATTAGAAAATGAACAATATGTATAGTATCAAAGCAATCGGACTTACAGTTTTTAACAAGAAGTCGAAAATATCACTTTCTACCAAAAATGACAAAAATATTCACCAAAATTAGAGAATTGAAGATATCATCATGAAATGAACAAATCTGTGAAAGGTCTACATGTAGTATCTATATATGTACATGTAATATCAAAGCAATTGAATTTTTGGCCATTTTTTTAAATTTATTAAGACTTGTAAGTAATGGAAAATTATGTGGTACACACAAAAAAATATAGAAAAACGATAAAAATGTTTCATCAACATTTGGTGAGAAAACTGTGACTTCAAAGGTCCGAAGAGAGGGGAAGAGGGAGGGGGGTGTACTCATTAAATTTTTAAATCAAACTACACAAGCTCTGTGTTTTTACATTTTCATCTGGTTTTAATATTGCCTGTTTCACTGGATGGCGAAAATAGTAAAATTATAACCACGTGAATGAACATAGTATTTACAGTTCCTTGCATGCATTTCCTTTTTCTCTAGTACTATATTCTTGACATATGTAAGCTGAGACATCACAAAGCATTTAATGATCAAGCCAGCATGCTGTCATGGTATAAGGTAACTTACAAAAAGCACTGACCACTGATCATTTAGAAAATTGAGAAACATCATACAACCGGAAATAACAACTACCATATAAATGTAACTTGCAGGCATTGCCCACAGATGTGGTTCACTTCTCAAATTGCACCGTACATAATCAATTAGTCTCACTCCTCAACTGATGACATGGTTTTATAGAATTAATTACTGCACACTGATTTAATTTCCGGTGTGTGATGTGTGAATTTCACTTGTCAGTGACAATTTTACAAATAATGAAGAAACCCAAAAACCTCATCCATGACCAGCTACACAAGATTAAAAACAGCTCAAAAATAACAAATCCAGCAATCAAGTCAGGTTGGGGCAGACCCCAGAGTGGCTTAAATTGTAAATATTCTCATCCTCTTTACTTTTTCACCACAAGACTTGTCTGCACTTTTTTTATTATATTCTTCAATATTTTGGGAAATTTACCCTAATTTTGGAGCCAACAGACAAAATTTTACTCAATTTTCAGTTTTTACTTAAAACAAGCAGTCTCTCGGCTGAGATAGCTCCGCTGTTAGCAATGCACATTTCAATTAAAGAACAGAAGATATCATTAGAAAATGAACAATATGCATAGTATCAATGCAATGGGACTTGTTTTCAACAAGAATTCAAAAATATAATTTTTAACCATAAATGATTGTGGTTTTTAACAAAAAGAAAATATCACTTTTTACCAAAAATGACAAAAATATTCACCCAAATTAGAGAATTGAAGATATCATTACAAAATGAACAAATCTGAGAGAGGTCCACATGTAGTACCTATATATATAATATCAAAGCAATTGGACTTGTGGTTTTTAACAAGAAGTTGAAAATATCACTTTTTACCAAAAATGACAAAAATATTCACCAAAATTAGAAAATTAAAGATATCATCATGAAATGAACAAATTTGAGAGTGGTCCACATGTAGTACCTATTAACAAGAAGTCGAAAATATCACTTTTTACCAAAAATGACAAAAATATTCACCAAAATTAGAAAATTAAAGATATCATGAAATGAACAAATTTGAGAGTGGTCCACATGTAGTACCTATATATGTAATATCAAAGCAATTGGACTTGTGGTTTTTAACAAGAAGTCGAAAATATCACTTTCTACCAAAAATGACAAAAATATTCACCAAAATTAGAGAATTGAAGATATCATCACAAAATGAACAAATCTGAGAGAGATTCACATGTAGTACCTGTATATGTAATATCAAAGCAATTGGACTTGCGGTTTTTAACAAGAAGTCGAAAATATCACTTTTTACCAAAAATGACAAAAATATTCACCAAAGTTAAAGAATTGAAGATATCATCACAAAATGAACAAATCTGAGAGAGGTCCACATGTAGTACCTATATATGTAATATCAAAGCAATTGCACTTGCAGTTTTTAACAAGAAGTCGAAAATATCACTTTTTACCAAAAATTACAAAAATATTCACCAAAATTAGAGAATTGAAGATATCATTACAATATGAACAAATCTGAGAGAGATACACATGTAGTACCTATATATGTAATATCAAAGCAATTGGACTTGCGGTTTTTAACAAGAAGTCGAAAATATAACTTTTTACCAAAAATTACAAAAATATTCACCAAAATTAGAGAATTGAAGATAAGATCATGAAATGAACAAATCTGAGAGAGGTCTACCCAAGGTACATATAAACCAAGTATCAAAGCGTTCAGGCTTGTAGTTTTCAAGAAGAAGTCAAAAAAGTAAAACATTGACATGGACGACGGACACCGGATGACGCTGGACAATCACTCATATGATAAGCTCCGCTCGACAAAGTCGACAGCGGAGCTAAAAATTGGCTATTTTTGTCCCAATCTTCTGAAGAATAGTGCAAACTATATTTTGTGAATTGTGACGCATCCGCAGGTGATGACTCCCTCGCTTTAAATATTTATTATTTTTTTCAGCTTTTGAGCATTTACTTTGTAATTTACATTTGAATACATTTATTTTGACAGTAAAACTCAACGGATACAGGTTTTATCAAATTATATCAAATTACGAACATACTGGATTTTGATTACTCAATGGTTTTGAGCACATACACAGTGTTTCTCACCCTCGGAAGTATTAGGTAATTTGCATAACAATACAATATGGTAGTTATCTGTATTGTTTTTATTGCTATGCTAAATTGTTTATCCAAAATTAAAGAGTCAGGGGGGGGGGGGACACTACTCTATAATTCCCTGGTAAGAAACCTAATACAGGAACCCATACATAACTTAGTTTATGTTAGAATTTTTACGATTACATCATTGTTATATTTAGATACAATGTACATATAGCATTCAGCCAATCGCATGGTTTGCCACTCAAATTTTGTTATTTTGTTTGACAATCTGTCACTTTTGCTGTTGTGCCATCATCTTGTAATCTCTTGGTGTTCTGATTAAAACTATCGAATGGTTAACGCGTGACTGGGTGATTTTCCTAAGTCAACGTTCCTAAATAGATTATGGATATCCCCACACTTACCTTATCAAGCTTGCCTTCCAGTTCACAAATAGATTGTTCTGATTGTTCCAAGGAAGCCCTACAAATAGATAGATAGAAAAATGAATGAATTAATAATTAAATAAATAAATAAATAAATAAACAAACAAATAAACAAACAAACTTAATAAAATAAAAACAAAAATTACACAGACAAGACCTAAATATATGAGACAGTACAGAAAAGTTTTACTTGTTCAAGGACAGTTACATTTTTGTGAATGTAATGATTTGAGGCTATGACATTTAGTTTAGTTATTTGCATAATGATATCAGTATTTTTAAGTGTATTTCAAAGTTTTTAAAAGTGAGTTTTAATCCTCTGTAAGGAGAAAGGATTGTAAAGATTTGAGGCTATGACGTTAAGTTTAGTTATTTGCATAATGGTATTGATACATTGTATGGAACATCTTGTGAGTATTTAGACTCAGTTCCAGGTCTAGCAGTTGAGCAATAAACACCTTGGCTACAAGTGCTCCTCTCCAGTGTGTTATTCTCCTCTCGGATCTGGTGACCAATACTCACTTGGTTCACTCTACCTTGAGAAGTCTGTTCTCAGTTTACAGTGACATATTTGAATATGGTATTTAGCTCAAAAGAAGCATGTCACAAATAATGTACATTTTTTGTGCAAAATGTAGGAAATATTTGAAGATGTCTAGAATGGTCACAACCTTTATCGTGTTCCATACGAGTCCCATAGTGATATACAGCATGTGCAAAATACATGTACATTGTTGAAATAAAATTCAAGCTTTTCACCACGGAAATTTCACTTTTTCACCCAAATATTCTGCATTTTTTTAAAAAAAATTCTAGAAATGAACCAAATTTCAGAGCCAACAGACAAAATTTGAGTCAATTTTCAGTTTTTACTATTTTTGACTATTTTTGTCCCAATCTTCTGAAGAAAAGTGCAGAATATAAATTGAATTAATTTGTGATGAAAAGAGGGCACTGGTGGTGAAAAGGTTAAAGAACAATCTAACAATATTTAAGTCTGATCTCTAAGGCCAAATTTTTTCTATTCCTTGTTTCTCAAGTTTTTATAAGGCAATTTTTTTGAGGAGGGCAGAAAAAAATTAAAATTTTTTTTTTTCCCCCCATTAGATTTGTGTGATTCTCAAAGAATTGTAAGTGAGATCATTGGTCGAAGAGAAGAAATGAAATAAAATTTTATTTTATTCCATGTATAACCTTGTTTCTCATCTGTGCGAGACTTCGGTATTTTGATCATGATAATCCAACGAAAATGCAACTTGGGTTTGTTATGTGAAAAAAAATAATGAAGATAAAAATAAGTTTTTTTCAACAATTTCTTGCACTTACAAGTCGGCGGGCGCGAGAAATTACGCTGAAATAAAATTTTATTTTTATTTCATTTTCGGCTCCTGTTCATTCGCGGGTTCGCGAAACAAGGGATAATAAAAGTCTGGCCTAAACACAAAGAGTTACAATGTACATTGTATTAAACAAAAGACTACCACAAGAGTCAATCCATGCTGGACACAGAGACAGACATTTTTCACTATCTGGAAACAATTGATGCACCAAACATGCAAAAACTTAACTCCATTCACACTTTCTCACTCGCTGTCAAATTAAAGCACTGGATTTGAAATTTATTACCATCCAAAATAAATAAAATTCCCACCATCTTGAAGGTCACTCAAAGGGATGTGTTTACGTAATCAATCAGTCAAATATAGAACTAGTAATGATGATGAGGCATGGGGAAATTTTGTTATACATGTCATGTGAGGTCAAGAAAAAACAAGTCCAACATTCCACTAGCATAATGTTCAATCTAATTAATCAGTCTGTGCACTTTCTACAATAGCTTAATTCTATCTCTACAGTGTTACACAAGTTTCTCTGCTGTATTGTTGTCATTAGGGATGGACCATTCAAAATTCAGGGGGGCTCTCATTAAAGTTTAAACATTGAATAAACCAACTCCCGAGGAAAAATAGACCCCCACAATGCACTATGAAATTACAGTAACTTTAATAGTGAAAACAATATTAATCATCACACTCCATCTTCAACTACCCCCCTCTCCCCCAAATCAGAACACCTCAGTACCAGTATAATTAAATGTACTGGTATCACTGATTTACATTGTAATAAAATTAACCCGTTGAGCACTGAATTCCCCCCCCCTCAAAATGCGGTAAACTTGTTCACAATTTCAGTAATTTTCACTGTACTCAAAATTAATTTTGGACTCAAGAGACAAAATGTGACTCTGCTTCTAGTTTTTGATAAAAAAAAAAAAGTTTAAAATTTCATCAGAATGATGCTCTTTCGCAGATGGTATTTGAAGTTGATTTCTGCACTCAGAGAGAGGGTTAAAAAACATTGCAAACATTCATAATAACACTATGGGTGGAGAAAAACTCATTACATATAAAGTCAACATAGTGTCCAGTAACATGTGTATATAACCCAGAGCAATGCTTGTAGATATGCAGTGAGTGATGTGTCCCATAGCATACATATAAATAGTATTTCAATATAGACTACCTGTACTTTAACACGTTTATAGTTTAAAAATAATTAATAATTAAATCCTTTTTGAATTTCCTCATTTTTTCATATACATGTACGTATGTGTATATATTATTGATTTCAGAATTCAATTATTTTGTTTTGTACTAAAACATAATTTTTTCCTGGTTTCATGAAATTCTGATCAGCAAGCAATGTTGTAGATTAAATGTAGGTTAACACAATTAACTATTTAGAAAATAGGCAGAACCAGACAGGTGATCAAAATATTAAAACAGAAAACAGAATGGAGAGCAGGGAAGACAATTTCCGCAATTACCAGTCTCAGGTGAAATAAACCTGTTCAGGACCGATGGACAGACCAAAATATTGAACCCTTGTAATTGACAATGCCAGTATTACAATAGTAATTACTGAAGTATGAAACTAAGTAATATTATTCATCACATCTAGGACTATACCGGTAATTATTTTTTTTCTCATTTCCAGGCAATTTTTCAGAAAACCCTACTTTCCGCCAGAACTGAAATGGGTACAACCTTTTTTGTTGTAGTTTGTTCAATGCATGCATGATCTGAAATTTAGTTAATTGCATTTTAAAGTAAAATTGACTTTCATATCTATCGAAAAATACATGGGTTTACAGTAATATATTTAAGAAATATTTTTCCAAAGTTGTTGTACATGTATGTGAGAGAACAAGCTCACATTGTCTATTTGAATAAACTTGTCATTACGTAAGTATTAAAATGTAAATTTAAGAGGCAAATTTTCGTTACCTTGGATATTTTGTGTTAAAAATCACACAATTTTTTAAAAGTGAAAATTTCTCTACTGTTCTATTAATGGAGTGTCTGCAAAATTTGAAACAAATTTTGACAATACATCACCAAATCAAAGACATTTTTAAGCAGCGAAAATTAAACAGTTTACTGTTTACACTCTTACATAGCAAATATGGTATATCAAGCAAAGTTAAAAAACATATTTAATATCCAAAATTTGAGAATGATTAACTGATTATTATTAATTAGGATTTGTAGAATATACAGTGTGAATTACTGTATTTCTTCTATTAAAAAATGCATCTCCAATAGAAGTGTATACTATTTGTATTTACTCGGTTTTTCATATGCATAACCCTGTATATTCCATTGTTTTCAGAGTTCATGACTTATTTTGATCTTAGACACACAGACAAAAGTGGAATTGAGAAGAAAACGTCGATTTAAAGTCAAGAATCCAACCAATAAAAACAATATAAAGTAATGTGTGACGCAGACAGTTTCAAACTCATCTGTAAATTCCAAATCACATCTGATTCTCTTCTGTTTTCCACTCTTCTCCATTTCATTTTGTAAATGGAATGTCAATTGAGAAGAGACCTAAAATAGAATACTCAGTCGATAGGTGATTTTCTGCCACTGCTATTACCGTGTGAACTGCACAGGCCAAACGTCTCCACAAAAATGCAACAATTTGATTTTGAATTCGAATTTTTTTTTTTATAGCTCAATGTCGAAATGTTGATCTTTAACTTTTTTACGACCAGACTTTCTCAACCAAATTTTTCTGATAGTTTTTCTTATATTCTTCAATATTTCTCCAAAACTTTAATTTTGAAGCCAACAGACAAAATTTATGTCAATATTTAGTTTTTACTAAACAAATTTGTCTATTTTTGTCCCAATCTTTTGAAAGAAAGGGCAGACTATAAATAGGACTATTTTGTGAGTTTGTTTTGTGATGAAAAACAGGAACTGGTGGTGAAAAGGTTAAGAGGGGAATATTGCGTTAAGATACCCTAACTTTAAAAAGCATTGGCCATCATTAAATGAGTTTAGCACATCAATAAAAATGAAAATACCCCCCCACAAATACTTTAGCATTTGTTGAATCTCATCATACTCTACTGGAGGGTCAATGATCCCACATAATGTTTAGACAACACTACAATGTTATGACCTTAATAGTCTGTCCTGTTTTTACGTCCGATTTCATGCATAACACAGGATCTCATGGTGAATGGGAAATGGTCTATAAAAATACAGACATTCAAGTAACTAGAATCCTGTTGGATTACAATCAGCTGAAACAACCAACTCATGTCTCTCTTTAGCATTTAAATATGCAAGATACATTCCTGCTTTTCGCTGCTTGTGAGATTTTTAGTTTGATATCAGGTTAGAAGTTCATCGAAAGGTTCAGGACACTAAAAAGGACGGACATTTTCTCTGCAGTGCTGAAGATGCGGGTAATCCAGTTCAATGCTAGGGATTTAACGTAAGTCTGTGCTAGGTACACAAGACAAGATTAATACAATAATTTACAATTCTTTAATAAAATTATCGTATTAGCTTTTTTAATAGCACATGTGTTTACGTAATTTACTAAATAACAGAGATGTCTATTGTCAAAATATGAGGTTATTATGAAGATACCTCAAAGTATGCACAAAGACAGTACAGCGAGATTATCGACCGTTGTGCAGCAGAGGTCTCTGCAACTACTGTCTGAGTACATACTTTGGGGTATCCTCACAATAACCTTATTATTATACATCTTTTCCATCCAAGGATACACCATGTGATTGCCGACATCCAAAATGTTTAGAACAGAATCAGCAAACATCTTTGTGTGGAGTTTGGTCAAACCCTTATGGCAGCCATGTTTGTTTTTATTATTATAGGACGCTTATGCCTGTAATCATTCCATATTTGGAATTCACATTTCCTAATATGGTAGGGTGAAAATACCCCGTAAAAAAATGCAAAATTATGGCACCCTGTAACTTATGGCGTTACAGTGACAGATGTATAATAATAAGTAATATTTAAATAATCCAGTACACAATAAAACAATTGTTTATTTACATGTCCTTATACTGGAGATGCACTCATCTATAATTGGGCTAAATATATTCAGTGTGAATAAATGAACCTCTGTATTTATAAATAAACCAATTTGCAACTACTATAATACTGTGAAATACTTTATTTTAACTGGAATTAATTTTCACTGAAATAACTTTTGGGGTGTTTTGTGCGGATTTTATTTTCACTGATTTTTGACAAGTTGAATGTAAAATATAGGAAAAAAGTAAATTCACTAGATTTTATTTTCACTGTATCATTTCTTCAGCGAAAATTAATTCCAAGCGAAAATAAAGTATTCTACAGTATAAGCCCAAATTGATGTTTTGCATATTTTTTTCCAAATTTCTATCAGCTGGTTTATTCAGGAAAAGAAAAAGTTGACTTTGATATTCAAGGTGTAAAGTTTGCATATGGTTTGTGTACTTCATTTATAATTGTATATTGTCACATCCCAAGTGACCTTACCCTCTGATGCACTATGAATCACATCAATTTAAAAGAGAACTCCAGTGAAGTTCATTCAGAACCCCTATAGATGTCAGCTGTTGAGACCACTTACATTAATGCCCATTTGATTATTTTCTCATTAGAGATTGATTTGTTGACATTGACCAACAAATGACATTGATTATTTATTTTTAGGTCTTAAACTTCAGCATTGCCAGGGCAACCATTTTCAAACCAAAAAATTGATAGAAGTGCCTTGGTGTATAAAGTATTTGTATAGTATGGAAGGAAATCTGCATTTTCAAAGGGACCAATGCAAACTTTTCAGGCAAGGAGGCAAATTACCATCAGGTCTTGTTATTGTTGTTGTAGAAATATGGTTTTAATTTGTCCACATCCATTGTGTTACAGGTACTACGGTAAATACTTTGTTGGCCATTTTTCAACAAATTTCACAAATAAAACTGTATACCAGCATTTGTTTCCAGATTTAAAGAAAAAAAATACCAAGAAAAACTATGTGCAAATGAAGATTTGCCTGGACTAACACACTTGTTTCAAAACTGAAACCGAATTACAATCAGCTGTTATTGAAGCTATATCTTATAACGCATATTATATACGATACAGTGAATAAAATATTCTGAATCTTTGTTCTAATTAAACGAATACAAATATCTATACAAATGTTCTGTCAATATCCAGTAAGAGGTTTTAATTTCACACATGACAAATTTCTGTGAATTTTGTGAAATAATTGCAATGTTTTATAGCAGTGAAAATTCCACTGGAGTCGCAGTGACTTTCTTGAAATTTAATCGTAGTCAATTTTTCTGTACTTTTATCTTATATATTTCTTAATATTTCTGGAAATAAACCTTAATTTTCAAGCCAACAGGCAAAATTTGAGTCAATTTTCAGCTTTTACTAACAACAGGACTTGGCATTAAGTTGGCACCCATTTTCAAGGCTAAATTTGATAAAATCATCGAGTAATACAAGAAATATTGAAGGGCACCAAGGTAAATTTCTTTAGCACCAAGGTAAATTTCTTTGGCACCAAGGTAAATTTCTTTGGCACCAAGGTAAATTTATTTGGCACCAAGGTAAATTTATTTGGCATCAAGGTAAATTTATTTGGCATCAAGGTAAATTTATTTGGCATCAAGGTAAATTTATTTGGCACCAAGGTAAATTTATTTGGCACCAAGGTAAATTTATTTGGCATCAAGGGAAATTTATTTGGCATCAAGGGAAATTTATTTGGCATCAAGGTAAACTTATTTGGCATCAAGGTAAACTTATTTGGCACCAAGGTCAATTTATTTGGCACCAAGGTCAATTTATTTGGCACCAAGGTAAATTTATTTGGCACCAAGGTAAACTTATTTGGCACCAAGGTAAACTTATTTGGCACCAAGGTAAATTTATTTGGCACCAAGGTAAAGTTATTTGGCACCAAGGTAAACTTATTTTGCATCAAGGTAAACTTATTTGGCACCAAGGTAAATTTATTTGGCACCAAGGTAAATTTATTTGGCACCAAGGTCAATTTATTTGGCATGAAGGTAAATTTATTTGGCACCAAGGTAAATTTATTTGGCACCAAGGTAAAGTTATTTGGCACCAAGGTAAACTTATTTTGCATCAAGGTAAACTTATTTGGCACCAAGGTAAATTTATTTGGCACCAAGGTAAATTTATTTGGCACCAAGGTAAATTTATTTGGCACCAAGGTCAATTTATTTGGCATGAAGGTAAATTTATTTGGCACCAAGGTAAATTTATTTGGCACCAAGGTAAATTTATTTGGCATCAAGGTAATCGCTGTGAAATTCAAGCCCTACAACTGTACATGCAAATAACATAATTTGATGATATGAAATTTTAAGACTAGCTAATAAGTGCATGGATGTAAACTAAATATGCAGTCGGTTGTTTTTTTTAATGTCTGTCTTTCTTCGTTTAATTAAACACAGTCAGGCACATGCATTTTTTGGTTTGTATGAATTTCATATGCTCTGAATATCGTCTAATTATCATTTCAATTTCTAGATTTTATAGCATTCATGTATAAAAGTGTTCACATCCAAGAAACTCACGAAATTTTGCTCTTAGGAAATCAATGCGATTTAGAGTATGTATACATATATACAGCTGTCACAGTATCCCTTTAATATGTTAACATTGTTTCATCATTTTGTAATATTGAATACTGAATGCACATCTATATCCTCATTAGGAAATGGAAATGATTAAGTAAGCATTCTTTCCATGATAATGGGCAAGTTACAAAAATATTGCAAGAAAGTTCAACTACTGTAAAATACCTAATTTTTACTTGTAATTTATTTTTGCTATTTGCACTGGAGGGATGATTATACTTTTTTTATATTACATGTATATACCTTTTTGCCTATGTTTTACATTCAACTTGTCAAAAATCAGTGAAATTAAACTCTATATGAAACACCCAAAAAGTCTCTTCAGGGAAAATTAATTCCAGCTAAAATAAAGTATTTCACAGTATTTTTTACCACCCGAGAAAAAAGACAGTTTTAGACTTCATCCATCGACAGTTATGGATAGAAAATTGCACAATAATATGGTTATTCAGAGCTGGGAGTTGAGCAGACACTCATTTTCAAATGCCAATATTTATAAACAATATAGCATATTTATGCATATTGGAATAATATGAGAATTATCAAAGGCAGCTGCCTTCAATGACTCTGTAAAGTTCAAGTCCTGGTCATTTCAAAGATACTACAAAGCATTCATTTCACTAAGCGATATGTGGTCGTATTGACCTCAGTATGTGTCAGTTGATACCGTCTTCAAGTATACAAATACATTATGATGTCCTTGTAATAACCTTATACATTGTAATATTAAACCTTTCACTGCCAGATATTTTTCCCGCCCAGAATTAAGTGCACATATTTTTACATTTTGTGAATTTGTCACTAAATTTTATCAATATTTTGGTCCATTCAGAGAGTTTTAGATATTGCTTTTAGTTTTTGACCAAAAAGTTTGTAAGTTCTTACCAACATTTCACGTGGAGAGGGACAGACAGTTGTTGCTGGTGGCAAAAGTTGACAATAATGCTCAAAATGTTAAAAAGCACTTAGTATAGAAACTCCTGATATTTTGTTCAGCAAAATGTCAAATTAAACACGAAGTATTTTTAATTCCACAAGAAACAAATTTTCAAGTCATGAAAACCATGAAATTTTGTACCAGTACGTTACATAGGACAAACAAAAATAAGAAGTCCAGATTTTGTGTCCAAGGAAACAATGATTTTGTAATTTCTCCGTAGTGTTAAGCACTATTCTTGAGACCAAATGAATTGACAACAGACTAAAATATGGTTTGGGTATCAGAAGTTATTCCTCAGGCTTTCAAATAGCCTGTGATAGGAAATAACTTCAGGAAATTCCTGTGTCAATGTGTGTTAGCATTGATGGTCATTGATGGCATTGTTCAACCTTTGGTCTCTATTGTTATATCTTCCTTTTATTGGTCATTGTGTGTATATTTACCCTAGATTTAATCTAATAAATCAGTGCCTTTGTGACTGGTCAAGTTCTCTATAATATTATTAAACGTAATCTCCACTAAACAAATATACTAGTAGGTATCAATAGAAGATAAAAACAATACTGTAGAATACTTTATTTTCACTTGGAATTAATTTGTATAAGCTGACTATCTGAAGAATGACTTGGCACAGTCAGCTGGAAAGGCTGCATGTAGCACATATGATCGTGTCATGTACACATGTCCTTGCTAGCTGACTATGGGATTTGTGACATTGTAATTTATGCACACAATAACTCAGAAGGCATATAGATGTATACAAGACGTAGACCAATGAGTGATCTTGTTTGTAAGTGCTGGTAATGATCAGAGGAATTTGATGCAGGTGCAAGTGTCTCAGAAAATATCATCATATTTGCAATTCCAATAGAAACGCAAATAAACCAAAAATGATGGATATTGTAAATTATATTATTGACCATAAAATTCGGCCATTTACAAGAGCATGCTTTTAATACATTAAATGGTATATTGTGTTATAGCATTTAGAAAGATGAGGGTTGAACTTATTGTAAACAAATGCAATGAAGATTACACATGAATGTAAAAAATTAACATGATTATTAATAAGCAATCATGCACAGTCTGAATACCACATTCATATTTCAAATAGGTACCCTTACTAATGAGAAACACAATCTAGGATTGCAGAAGTTAGTGAAACTGAACCCTGACCAAACCATAACACATTAGAGGCAATAAGATACATGTATTTATATTGAAACGAACACTAATAGTTTTCCCGATGGGAATGAAGATGTCATATAAACAGACAACTGTAACCATGTTCTCACTGGAGAACTCAATTCAAATCAAGATAGAGTTAATCATCTAAGTTTGTGTTGGGATTAATAATGCCATGTTCACACCAGGAAGGAGACCCAGTCGGCATATTTCAAAATCACGTTCTCATCTGTCATGTGCTGAAGTAACATAATGTCCTGACAATGGTGACATTCTAAGACATGAAGTAGAAGAGATATTTTCATGAATATGACATTGTTTTGGAAGGTGACAAATATTAATGTGAAATTATTTAATTATTACAGCAATTCCTTTCAGTGCAGATCAAGTTCACTAGTGAGAATGCAGCTTGTGAAAATATTTTTTAATCATCTATGCATTCAAAAGTAAACACTTCAAACTAAGTGTGTAAATTGAATTTGTTTGCATAGACATTAGTAGAATAATTTGCAATGTGAAAAAAATTGTTATACATACGGAAAATCACTATAGTAATTAATAAGCTAACAATATGCCACACTATTTGAAGAGGGTTGTTTGTATTAAATGAATTAGGAACCTTACTCCTTAAGGAAGGATGTAGATAACACACTTTTAACAGCAATTTCTTGAAATGTTGCCAAGTTATTCTTTGTGACTGCCTGGGTATACTGAAGAAGAGTTTGACAACAGTATAAAAATGGACACCAGATTCGAGCATACTGTAATACTATGATGGAAATTCATTATTACCATGGAAACAAGTTCTGGTATCCCAGCACTTTATCGATGGACCTTTTCATTTAGCAAAATATCAAGAATTTCTAGTGGTTTTTAATTTTCCTCTTTATTAATAAACATGAACCAGGTTTGTAGGTACATGTACTCTACATGGTTAAAATAATCCGGCATATCCCGCTAACTACCATGGTCACACACAGTCCGGCAACGCCCCCTAAGTGACTTTCGATTACACATTGATGACTCATAGGAATGAACTCATTGTGCCATTCTTATTTTAATTTATGTCCTTTGTTGAACGCTAGAACTGTCCGATTTGAAAGAACCAAGAAAACACACAAGCGAGTGATTATAAAGTTGAAGTAATGATGGTGTACAATTCTGCAACAGGGTGAAAACACATGAATCTGTAATCCAGGTATTAAGCGAAGAATAATTAATTTAATTGACCCTAATTTGAACGCAAAGGGTGATTGGGAAGCCGCCACACACTGTCTGGAATTGTAAAAGTTATTTTCTAAACCGCAACAGAAGCAGACACATATCCATGAAAAAGATAACCAGCGTCCAATGTTGATAGCCCGTATACTATAGTACGCTTGGCTGGCTTACCTGAAACGGGGACTGTCCTTCAGACACTCGCCGAAGTCAATCTTCGGTTTCATTATTCAGTTGTCAGTAGCTCGTATACGTTAAGTTGAACTCACTTCCCAACATTGGTCTCGGAATATATTCGGAAATGTTCAAGAACCGGCGCTTGTTGATGAAATATGAGAGATGTTGCGGAATACCATCACTGCAGCACGGACGCCATGATGAATCTAATACGACGACTTGTCACTTCCGGTTCCTGGACGATACTATTGACACGTGACTGATGAAACGAGGGTAGAACTTGTTTATCTCTGAGAAGCACCTAAGTAACATTGGGACGTTGTTCAACTATATACATAAATATGATAAATTCTACAACAATTAATGTAATATAACTTGATATATAAGATGAGTGCTCTTGGTATCACTAATAATAATAATAATAATATGGCCGGAGACACGTTTAACTGGCGGGACACCCCTACTTGAAATTTATAGCAAAGTTCAGAATTCTCCAGCACTTGGCGACTGCTGCCCATAGATTCTAATGCACGCTTCCATCAAAATAATAATAATGGTGATTAGTAGTTATTCACCATGTGTCGATATTTGTTATATATTTCGTATTTAGGAACAAATTTTAGGTGAGTACTTTCCCAAAATTGGACAAGGATAATCTCCAGAGCCAGTTCAGGTCAGGGGCAGAATGGGACCAGGCTGAGCACCGGTCCACAAGTGAGCGGGCCACTGAGGGCACTTTCATAATATTTTGAGAGTGGCAAATACTTTAATAGTTTGTTTCTGTTCGGAGAGTGTCAGCAATATCTCGGACCCCTAGCTACCCCTTTCCAGACATCCGAAGTGTGGAAATGGATACCTTTTTTCAGACAATTTTAGAAAAATGTGTTCACTTTCTTTGACTCTATGTTGAGGTACTGTCAGAATCCATTTTTGCTGATTGCAGACCCATCTCAAAACACTTCTGCTCAAAAAAAAAGGATCTCATACATTCCCCTGTACTAGAGATATGCGCTTCTAATAAACATGTGGATTAATTTTGCCTGGAATTATTAAAATATTGACTGAAAATTAAAGAATGAAGAAGAAATGTCAAACGAAGAAAGATCTTAATTGCACCAATTATCTTATATTCTCATCTTGTGAATTCTTGATAATGTTTATGTACTGTCTAATTATCACTGTATTTTCAGAGGAGTAGTTCAGACTAATTCCACGTCACCAACTGTGCAGAGGGTAATTGAGGTGAGTGCTGTAAACCATTTATTTTTCACTGCTAGAAATTTTCAAAATTTGATGATTTCATGGCATATTCGTGAAAACAAAATTTCATAAAAATCAGTGATTCACAAAATTTATGAATATTTTTCTCTCAAAATTAAAGCTATATTTACGGTATATTACAGCAAATCTCAGAAGTATTGGGGCAGCCAATTTGCAAACTCACTAGCTAGTTGGCTATAGACTGTTTTGGTTTTGACTAAACGGTTGGCTTTCGAATCTCGCTGGCGCTGGCTTGTGATCGCGTCCACTCTTGGCGAGTCTATATTGCATATCAAACTTTCACACTCAAACGATCCGTTGGGGTAACATTAAGCCAACCGCTGGAAAGATCGACCTCATTCATCGTTTTTGTGTGGACACGAAGAGCATAGAACACTTTCCTTGGTATATTTGAAAGCGAAATCGCCATCCAACTGTAAGACCGTCGCTGATTAGCTCCTAAAGTATGAGGATCGTCCCCTACTGTTACATAGATTCGCCTTAGATGGGCGTGACCGCAAGATGACGCCAGCGAGATTCGAAAGCCAACCGTTTAGTCAAAACCAAAGCAGTTAGCCAATTCGCGAGCGAGTTTGCAAATTGGCTGCCCCAATACTTCTGAGACTTGCTGTAAGATACAACAGATTATTGAATTGCCTGTTTTGTTCAAGTTCCATGTAGGATTATAATAGACCAAGTCTAGTGTAAATGGCTTCCATCAAATACTACTCAAATTATTTATGTCAGCTTATACATAACCTAAATTGAATGTATGTATGAATATTATCGTTATTTAATTTCACTGTTTTGATATTTTGCCCATAGTAATAAATGGGTAAAACCTTGGAACTACATAGTGCATAGTTCATGGTAAAACATATTATTTTTGCTATTTTCTCATCAAAAATTCCATACAAAACACCAAAAAAAACTTTTTAGCGAAAATTAATTCAAGCTTAAAAAAGTATTTTACAGTAGTACACAACATTTAAATTTAGTCTCATACAGCCACATACAATTTTGTTTTGTTTTTTCATGAAAATCTCTCTTTCTGGCAGTCTGAACAAGCTGACCCAACTTGATTTCATTTTGATCTTGGGCCGGGTTCCTACAAAGTTACCACAGTGGTCCTGTTAGAGGGCACACTGCCCGTCCCAGCAGTGACTAGTGTCTTAAGGAAATCCAGGCACAGAAAAATAATATTAGAGCAAATAGTATAGACTATATTACATATATATAGTCATTATCCTTCTACAGGTGTTGAGGGACGATGATATAGTAGATAATATTTGGTAATCGTTGACGGTATAACTATATTCAAAATAGCTAGACATTTCAAGCAATGGCTCAATAGCATAGGATAACATTTTAAATGGGAGTCTATATAAGAATAGAAAAAGTGGAAATTTTACATCCATTTCTGAGACTGGATTAAGTGTAAATGACTATGTTCTTGCAAGCACAGAGTTTTTGGGAAAGAGTACTGATTTTACAGTGGGATCACGTATTGAATCAGACCATATGCCAATAGAATTTATAGTAGCTTTTGAGACTGGGGTTGTTAATGGCAACAAAGAAGTACCGGTACATCTTGCTATTCAACAACACAATATACCCAGGAAACTTAGATGGGATCAGGACAAAAAACAGATGTATCATGATAATTTCTATTCAGAATCCACCAATCATTTACGCCACTGTTTCTATGAAAATATTGAATAGGGTGATGTGGCTAGCGCCACAGTTTCCTTAAATGACATAATGTACTCCTGTTGTAATCACATTAAAGTTGATGTAAACAATAAAACGAAAAGGAAAAGTGATAACCCATGGTTTGACAGGGAATGTGGTAAAATAAAAAAAAACGAAGTCTGCCAGGCCCTTAATCATTTTAGAAACTGTAGAACACAACCAAAATTGGAACTCTATTTAGAACTGAAAAAAAGATACAAAAGTTTGATTAAGGAGAAAAAGTTAGCTTATCAAAGCAAGATGCGTGATAATTTGGTAAACCTTGCTACCCAACATAACGCTAGGCAATTTTGGCGAAACTTTAGTGATAAAACAGAGAGTATATCAAATAATATTACACAAGATGAGTGGTTTGATTATTTTAGCAAGTTATTTAATCCAGAAATTACAACAGATGTGAGTATGGCAGACTTCCATTCATTGGTCCATGAATATGTTAATGAATTGAATTTTGATGACTTGGATGATATTAACTTGGACTGTAGTGATTTAAACTGTCATATATCCATGGCAGAAATAAGAAAACATTTAACAAAATTGAAAAAAATTAAACGCCTGGTCAGGATGGAATACCGGCAGAATTTTGGAAACACGCCCCACAGGAGATATAAAATATATTACATATTTTATTCAATAATGTTTTGGACAGGGGTTTATTTCCCATGGAATGGGCTTTAGGATTAATAACTCCCATTTATAAGAAAGGGTTTAAAGGTGAACCGGGAAATTATCATAGTATTATGCTATTAAATAATATAAGTAAATTGTACTCAAGTATTTTGGCAGATAGACTTTCGGCATGGATTGATAATTATTGTAAAATAGTTGAAGTACAGAATGGCTTTCGGAAGGGAAGGGGTACCATGGATAATGATTTATTCTGTCTACACTTATTGAAAAATATGTATTTCATTTAAAAAGCTGTTTTTACTGTGCATTTATTGACTACAAAAAAGTTTTTGACCGTGTTCATCATTGTTCAATAAATTAGCCAAGGCTGGGATAAAAGGAAAAGTCTTATCATCCGTTTTTTCAATGTGTACCTACACATGTTCAAGCTGCTGTCAAAACACGAATTTGGGTCACAGAATTTTTCAAAATAAACGTAGGTTTGCAACAAGGGTCAGTTATATCACCACTATTATTCTGTTTTTATGTTAACAATATTGAAAATGCACTTTCACAAGGGGTTGAGACTGTTGTATATTCCAATACTTTAAAAGTAATGTATTTACTTTATGCAGACGATCTCGCGCTTTTTAGCAGTTCTTCTATTGGTTTACAGCTTTTGTTAGATAGATTGGCTGATTATTGTAGTAGATGGAGATTGAATGTAAATCTGAATAAATCTAAAATTATTGTATTTCGGAAGAGAGGGAGATTAAAACAAGTTGAGAAATGGTTTTGGAAAGGAGGAGAAATAGAAGTTGTCTCAAGATACAATTATCTTGGTGTAATTTTCTGTTGTTCGGGTATCTGGTACCAAGCACAAAAACATATTTCAGATCAGGCAAGGAAAGCTTTATATTCCCTACAAAGTATGCTTTATAAACTTGGGGGATTACAACCAAGTATTGCATTTAAAGTTCTTGATTGTAAAATTCTCCCAGTTCTCTTGTATGGCAGCGCAATTTAGAGGAAAAATTTTGTAAATTTAGTCTGGGGGTAAATTTGAAAACCACAAATTGTGCTGTCAGGGGGGAGCTGGGTAGACACCAAATACATACATTTATTAACATTGAAATAATTCGTTTTTGGTTGAAATGTATAAAAGTAGACACTCCATAAACTGTTAGAGATTGTTATCAATACCAGTATACTCGGGCAAACCAGGGGTTAGATTGCTGGGCACTGTACGTCAAAAACTTGTTAAATAAATATGGTTTTGGTGAAGTATGGGTAAAACAACAGGTGGCTAACTATGACCTCTTTCTATATGAATTTAAACAACGAAGTTTTGATATTTCTGTGCAAGAATGGTTTACTAGGGTTGTAGGGTATCCCAAAATGCGTATATAATGTAAATTTAAATGTAATATGAGGGGAGGCAAGGGGGGTAGCTGGTACGGTTTTACGGGAAATAAAAAGTGCTTTTTACAGTTTTCAGTGTTAACAAATGGAACATTGAATGGTCCAAAGAGCTCTCCAACTGAATGCTCCACCATTACTGTGCCGTGTGTAGAGACGCATGCGTATATTACCCTCGTAATGCTCTTCATTCGGTTAGAGGGCCTTTTACGTCTTGGACATTCAATTTTATAGTGAATTGTGTCATCTAGTCGTTTTACAGTTTCTGAAATGTAATTTCCCTGGATTTTTTTTTATGATTTTTTTATTTGGATGTAAATTCTTGTACGTACCGGGAAAAATGACACATTTTTACAGTATACGGAAAAAATATTTGATTTATTACGTTGTACGTCTAAGCCTGTGATTACAGAATTACGGAATTTATTTTTTCTATTTACGTTGTACGAACAAAAAAATATTGCAATTACGTTGAACGAAAATAACCCTTGCCCCCCCCCTCTAATATGACTAGTGAAAAGTATTTTTCAAATGCTACTTATAAAAGGGCACTGACTTGTTTTAGAATTTTTACACATGACCTAAATATTGAGATTGGGAGAGGGACGGGGGTTCCACTGGAACTGAGGTTTTGTCCATTTTGTTGTAATCAAATTGAAAATGAATATCACATGCTTCTAATTAGCCCACAATATGCCAATCTTAGGCTAAAATTTATTCAACACTTTTATTTTTCTCCAGCAACAGAATACAAATTTATTTAGTTAATTAATTCAAGTAATTCAAATACATTAGTGAATCTAGGCAAGTTTATTTTCTTTTCATTACAGAAATGTCGAAAACTTATGGAATGACTGGGGAGGGTTTATTTATTTATTTTCAAGAATATTTAATATTGTACATGTAAGGCCCATGGCCTATAGTACTGAATAAAGATATACATATCCAGGATAAAATTTTAAAACATGACATAGAACATGAGAACATGCATACTATAAAATAGAATTACTGAAATATTTCACAAAAGAACATGTTTAGGCGCACTAGGTGGTGAGCGCAGGGAATGAGTTGAAGAGTTTGTTAATTCACTCACAGTTCCTCTATCAGGAACTGTGATTCACTTAGTGTTTCTTCAGTTCCAAGGTGGAACATACGGTAGTATTCTCCTCAACACACATGATTTCACTTTATATTTGTGGTGTGTTGTTCGTACGTTAGTTACTTCTGTGCTATCGATAAAAAAACATTGCTCGAAACATCTAGCTATTTTAAATAGTTACTTAGGACCAACTTTATCAAATATTATCTACTATATATCATATTTATAGGCCCAAGCAGCATTTATTTTTTTACCACTTTTAGTATAAAACAATATGTACCACATTTTCCCTTTCTTATGTGATGGCTTAGATATTTATCACTTACTTTTGTAGGGAGCACTGCATACACTCAAACCACAGGAAGCGGCAAAATTATATTTTTCAAGTCGTACTGATGCAGGTGTTCACGCATTGAATAACACAGCACATGTTGATTTCGTAAGACGAAATAACCAACAACCGTTCAGTGGCGAGGTACTCAAAACAATTTTGAATAACAAGCTACTCATAGCTCAGCAGGATATACGGTTGGTATAATTTTTGTTGTTACGTACTCTCGCTACTATGCAAGTTTGAATACATGTACGCAGAGATACATTACGTGGGGTTTGCAACTACGGTGACATAATACCAAGACTCCGTTTCAAACTCGCTCTCGCATAAGCGTTCCAACTCAGAAAAATGCGAATGCGCATGCCCGAGGTAACTAGGATACTGGGACGTCCAGGTGGATCAAAATAGGTGCTCACAATATGACGGATTACGATAACTATATTTTCTGTACATTTTCCATGTATTACATTTTTTCACTATGAATGTGGTAATACATGTTTTATTACAAACCGCCTATGTCATGTCAGAAGGTCTCGTCTATGAGATGAGACTTGAATGGAATCTTGACATGATGTCACCATACAGTACTATGCGCGTTGCAAACCCCAAGTAATGTACCTCTGATGTACATTAACATTTTGTGTAAATAATGCATTTGACCCATGTGCGTGAGTCATATAACCCTTTCTAGAAGCAAAATTCTACTGAATACTGTAAATTTTGTCTCCATAAATGACATAAAATCGCGAAAATTTCTATCAGTGAAAATAAAATGCTTTACATTATGTTGCTATGTGCAGAATGGGACCCATATTGAATAAAATGTTATTACGCTTACAGTGCCACTATAAAATTATTAATTGTTATCAAACTGGCTATGCTGCCGACATTGTGCGCTAAATTTGCAGCTTGTATAATATGCAAATGTCTCACATGGTCGGTGAGTAAAGCTTTTAAAAAACATGTATATTAAAAGCGGGGATGTCATCACCTACGCATGCGACAGAGGGCCATAGTGTGTCGTTGTTTACAAATAAGCGTCTACCCGGGAGCCTTTGTGTTTTTAGCGTGCCTTGTTATCGTCTCTTAGGACTCAATTCCCGCATGTGCGCAGGTGACGAATTCCTCTGCTTTAACTTATGAAACTGAACATCTTGTTGAAATTATTATACCAATAACTTAATCAAAAACTAAAATTTTAATATCTTAGGTTATTCGTTTCAAATGTTGATGTCAATCATTAAAAATACTGAAACATAAATAACCGTCTACTAACATTGTTGACTCTAGGTGGCGCTGTTTGCAAATATGCATTACAGACTTTATACACATACATTTACATTCAACAATGATGATTTTTATGTGCTGACAATTTATAACTAACAATAATTTAATCTTGATGTTGCCAAATAATACTTGTTAACATAAATTGCATTTATTGGTGATAGAAACACTTCAAACATAAACTTGTAGAATGCCATAAAAATTGAACGTTCCATAGTAAACAGATGAACTAACTGGCACACAGTTGAGCACGGACTAAACTAGAACAGAACTACAGTTTTACTTTTAAAAAAGGAAATGGAACATTACGGCGTTTTTCATGCAGACGGAGGTCAACCAATCAGTGACTGCGTACTAAGTTAATAATGGAATATCAGTCAACACCTATGGCTTATGGTTTCAAGGATATAATAAACGTGATTCATAATTCATGTATATTTAATAAATTATTTTATTAATAATTTATTATTTAATAAAAAGCTGATACTATTAAATCTGTATTAATATTGATTTACCATTTTATTTGGAACGTTATAAATGTGGATTTGATTCTGTCATTGTCTATTTCTTGATATAATTTTTTTGCAGAATCAATGATGTTAAAAAAGTTCCTGATGAGTTCCATGCTCGATTTCAAGCCAAGGGTAGAACATACGTATACAGGATAGCATCAAATTGGAATTGTGCTCTCAATCATATACCATTATTTGAAAATCACAGATGCTGGATGGTCAGTTACAGGTATAGTTCTTATTGAATATTAATTTTATAATATCGGTAGTGTCCATTTTTGGTTGTTGAACTGCGAATCTTGGCTGCAGTTCAGTCATTCGGCTCTCTAAGATACTGATAACTCATTCACCACTGTGTACATGTAACTGCTTAGTGATGTTCAGTCATGTACAATTAACAGCAAATACAAATATCATTTATTAAAGTAGAATGCTTCAAACTACATTTTCCTGACAATACAACCTTATTTGGAGCATGAACAAATAAATATTTCTGAACATTAAAATATTATAAATATGTATAAATTAATGAATGGATTTTGTCTGTTGTAACATTATTGTAGAATTACTGATATCAGTGGAGGAAATAAAGAAACCAAATGCAAAAAAAACATTGAGGTGAATCTAGTTTTATTTTTTGTGTCTATAAAAAGAAACATCAAGGTAGACAGACAGCATCTAAATATAGACATTTTATGTATGATGGTTGAATTGCTAGAGAAAAACATAATAATAATAATTATTGTTTTAGCAAAAGTCGAAAGCCATATGGATTTCTTTTCTCCATACCAAACAAAATTGTCCAGTGTTAATGCTAAGATGCAGTTATAGGCATGTTTCAACAATGATTTCAGTATACAATTGTACACACTCTCTTACCTGGATAACAGGAAACAGACAAAATTTCACTTTTTAGTTTTCACTAAAAAAGTTTGGCTATTTTTGTCCCAATATTCTGAAGGAAAGTGCAGACTATAAACAGGACTATTTTGTGAATTTGTAATGAAAAGATGGAACTGGTGGTGAAAAGGTTAAAGCAAAGATATCTGTATCTTTTTTAGATTAGACATCGAAAAGATGAAACAGGCGTGTGAAGTATTTATTGGTACTCATGATTTCGCCGCATTTCGTAGCAAAAATAACGAAAATGTTCATAAATCAACTGTGAGAACTATAGATAGTATAAACATTAGGAAATCTCATGGAATATTACAACATCTATCACCCTGCGAGACAGATGCACGAATAGAATACTATGAAATTGAATTCAAAGCCAAGTCATTTCTGTACAAACAGGTGAGTGGACTTTATGAGGTTAATCCTTTTTCTCGTACAATTCGTATGCGCTTGCAGGCCAGCCATTGACTGTAACTATATACCCCAGAGTTATCTATCCAAAGCTATGGAGGAACCAGAATTGTCATTGCATATTATGGTGGGAGTGTGTACAAATCTTTTGCAATCTCAGCAGTTGGGTCGGTGTGGCTTGTGTATTCTCGGGGGCGGACATCCAGGCATTTTCATCGCATGGCAACCATCACGGTGAAAACAAAAGCCAAAAACTTTCAGAAAACAGTACTTTGGGATTGTTGTTGAGACTCCCTTGAACAGTGTAACAAGATAACCCCTGCGTGTGTAACGCACATAAATTTGATTGTTCAAGATTACTTCAAAGTTGAGTTCCTGTTGTTTTCTTGAATTTTCACCAGCTCTTCGCTCTGCGTTTCTCAGCAGCGCCCATAGAAATACGTGGTACAGTGGTGCGCGTCTTAACAACGTGGAACATCTTGTGACATAGCTCTGCCCTGAGGATATATCTCGTAGCGTCACTTATGTGTGGCTGACAAACCCTATTGACAGTGCTGAGCTTACCTGCATAAAATGTAAATTGCAATTGACCTCACTGTGATGACGCATGCGTTGTGGAATACGGAGAAAGGGCTCAAAGCATGCATACACAATAATAATAACTTTAACAAGGTTATGACGTATACATACCCATGAATATTATTTCAAAGTGCAGTTATTAATAAAGAGGAGTTATTATGAAATGCTGAAATCGTGTATATTCGGTCTTCACCCCCACTCTGTCTATTGTGGTTATTTGAAGACTGTACATGCTAAATACTAAACTATCATACTAAACTGGTCACCAAATTTAAAAAAGTGTTTCTTGCTTTTACACTGTACATGTAGTTTGCATGAGTGTAGGCAATCCTAAATAGGTTTTGATTGTATACAGCGCCACCAGTGGTTGTTCCCAGCTCCATGCCAACCCCTGTTGATAAGTGGCAGAAATTTGGGGGACATTTGGGAAATATTGTTATATTGTTTATTTTAATATGACTAGTGTGAATCTAGCCATCTGATTGGCTGAAGCCAGGGTTTATACCTGCGCACGGTGATTATATCCCGCCAAATATGCTAATTTTCCCCTGAGAGGTCTTATATCCGCTACCAAATACCCTCGCATGCCGTTTATAACCTCTAATAAGTGTATTATAAGTGACGATATGATTTATATACAGTACATTGAAAATATAAAGTTCTTCTAAGCATTTATATAAGTCGAAAATTGCTATTATTAATAATAGTTTCATACTCCCATTCACATATAGATTTTTAAAAATGTATTCTAACTTGGGTTTCCCACACTCCACAGAAATGAGCTGCACATTTCTTTCAAGAAATTTACAGAATGAGAAATGTATTGGTGTGTTAGGTACCTACGCAATAACATGTAACTGCCATTTGATACTATATAAAACAATACTAGCATCTTTCTTCCAGCTAGGTGTATTAAGGTAGAATGTACCCTACTGGGACTCGTAATTTCTTGGAAAGTTGGTTATAAATCACATGACAATGTTTATTGATTGATTATGTAAAATCATGAAACTATTGTCCCATGACACAATGAAATAGCATTCTTTTGTGTGTTACAGTGATGTATTTTGAGAAACTTGTCCTATTTTTAGAACAATTCCATGGAGCAGAATGTTAAAGAAAATTGAATTTTTTGACACTTTTTGAAATAATGGAGGGGAACGAAAGTACACCTGCAGTATATACTTTTTCTAACCTATGTCACCAGCCTACAAATTGCCGTACGGCAATTTTTTTGATACTTTTTAAAACCTAAGTTTTTGAAATAATTCAGAACAACAACAAAATACCCCGAGATTACCAGTATTTTCACTCCATGTCACCAGCCTACAATTTGAAATATGGCATAATATCTCTGCCATAGGAGCCTATATGGTAAAAGCATTATTATAATAATGCCAAAATGAGCACTGAAATACAACCATTATTCTCTTAAAAATTAGGCTGGTGATCCTGAACTTTTTTTTAGTTAATATTCTTGTTTTACCCAGAAGTACAATTTATTGGAAAATAAATACATTGTACATTCTGGGTATTTGCATTCATTAGTAGGCTTCTACCTTAATTAATTAGTGGTTAATTGATCGTTCTCTTTTGAACTGCCAGGTTTAACATTCATGTATATACCAGTAACCTGGTACAGAGTCCCTCAACAACAAATGACTGTGCCTGCAGGTACATGTGCAATGTATATCGTGTTTTGTGACTGTCTTGGAGAGTTGAACTAAAACTGAATGGTCAAAATAAGTAATATTTTTATAATTTCGTGTACAACAATTTTTTTATGTTTTTTAGTTTATAATTCTTAATTAAGTAGTGCTTAATTGATCTTTTTTCAACTGCAAGGTTAAACATTCATGATTCTGACCCGCTATATCGTGTTTTAAGTGTCTTGAAGTAGTTGAACTAAAACTGAATGTATTTTTAAGTACTTCCTTGTAGCAGTAATTAAGCCATGAATAAATTTATTTTTGTTTGTTTAATGGGAAATGTACTTGATAAATCAGGTTATAAATTTAGCAAGTATCTTGAGTGTGTGGATAACAATGACTGTTTCTACTACAATGCTGTCCTACTTTGTCCGCATTTTGTTACTCAGCTCTGCCATCAGGGTTGAGTGTCAGAATACCATATCTGGAATACACAGATGTTTTGACTATCAACAGCGATGCATAGATGACAATGAGTGCGCATATACGTTTCTATTACCCCGTGGAGACTCTGTGGATATGTGCCCCAACATGGCTGATACAGTTATAAGAATGACAGAAATTGAGTCAGAGAACGAGCAGCTGAAAAAACAAATCAGTTCTCTTGAGTTGGCTTACCAGAAGAAGATTGACACCATTGTACGTGAAGTGGATGAACTAAAGAAAGTCTGTTCTCTGATTTGTCAGAATAATAGTAATATTAACGACACAAACGAAGGTGAGAATTATGTAAAGAGGGGTGTATGTTTTGTTTTATTAGTTCCTGTTTGGGAGACTCAATTATTTATTGACCTCTGTATGTGTATGCGTCCGTCCTGACCTGTATATTTAGAAATGTATTGGCTGATTTAAACTTCAAAATCTGATCAATTTCAAAATAGCCAAATGCAAATGCTATTGTAGAGATATGTCGCTGACATATATACATAGACTGATCATCATCAAACTTTACAATTACATTATACATCATATTCTTAGCTCCGCTGTTGACGAAGTCAATGGCGCGTAATCTTTCGTATTACTGATTGTCCGTCATTGTCAGGTGTCATTTTTGTCTGCTTCTTCAAAACTGTTAAACCAAATGCTTTCATATATGCAACATAGATTCTTGGGGTAGTCCTCTGTCAGATTTGTTCATTTCGTGATGATACCTTCAGTTCTCTAATTTTGATGAATATTTTTGTCATTTTTGGTAAAAAGTGATATTTTCTATTGGATATACTCTTCTAATAAGGCAGATACAATTATTTAATTTTGTTTTGTTTTGTTTACTTTTGATTTAGGTAAACTATTTTTAATTTTCTGATTCTTTTCAGAATCAAAAAATTTCATATTTAATGGTAATTCATCTGTTGTTATTGAACCTACTGAACCAATACCTATGATGATGGATTTGACACTTTGCGTATGGGTGAAGACTAACTCTGAGATTGTTTATGGTGGACATACAGTTCTACTGCACTACCAAGCAGAGATACCGTCAGTATCTGGATATTATCATGGACTGACTCTATTTCTGAATTCTGTGGGGCAGTACCACAACATGGGTTCCACTGTATTTGGTACACACACTATTCCCGATGATGGTTCGTGGCATCATGTCTGCTTAGCAATGCATGGGGGTGACTATATGACTGATGTTGGAGTTTACGTAGACGGTGCTCGGAACCCCGGACAGCTATCAATCACATCAAGAGTTTTGTACAGAGGCGGTGTCATTTACATTGGGTATAAACCAGACGGAGCACATGCATTTATTGGCAAATTGACACAAGTTAATATGTGGGATAGACATCTGGAATTTGGAGAGTTTGTTGAATTAGTCACATCGTGTGAAGGAAATGGTAACATTGTTTCTTGGTCAAATATAATTAATGAAGGAAGATATACGGTGAATAATGCTGAAGAAGATGTATCAGATATATGCCCTAAGTGATTCTTACAGGTTTATGTTCATGTCTCAAATGTGAAATATATCAGATATATATCTGTTCTTGAATCAGTGTACGTCCAATACTATAAAACCATTTATTTTCACTGACACTTAACTTAATTTTTATGTTTTGAGCATATTCAGTGTGTTTTAATTTCACAGATTTATTGTTATTTTACGTATTAACATAAATTTATTTTAGCGGATTTTACTTATCGGTGAAAATAGCGAAATTAAAACTCGGTGAATAATTAATGCATTTACAGTATTTCTTATGAATGCTTCCTGAAATGTCAGACATCCTGGTATCTGTGTTTTTTTTTTCTCTCAAACAATTTCCAACATACTTTGCCATGTTTAACTGTTTTCGTCCTTCAATAAGAACAGTCACAACTGAGAAACTCTCATTATGGTGAATTTGTACCCCCAGCAAATACCAGGATGGGTGACCTTTGGAAGGTCATGCAAAAGACCGATTAACACCTTTACCTTTTTACCGCCTGTATTGTAAATGAAGGGAAAGGTATACGAGGGGAAATGTCTGTCCTCATTGTTGTCGTTGACTTTGGCTTTACCCTTTTTCTTGTGGTTACAACTTGAATAAATTCAAACTTACACGGTTGATATATTAATTAGTTTGGGGATGTTGGTTTGTCTTGCATGTATATTATTCAAGTTATTGGTGAAAATTTGACTTAAAATTGTCTTTTTTTTAGAGATGTAATAAATTATAAATTTTGTGTCTGATCAAACAAAACCTTATCAGTCACTATATGTAAATTTCATTTCAATTTTATTTTTATTATCATTGTAATTTTAGTTGATTTCTGCCTGAAATGAATTGTTAAGTTTCATTATAGTATAATAATAAACATATTATACATTTGTCACCGTAACGCCATAAGTTACAGTGTTCCGTAATTTTGTGGTATTTTACGGGGTATTTTCATCCTACCATAAAAGGAAATACGAATTCCAAATGTAGAATGACACGCGTGTAAGCATCCTCTAATAATAAAAACAAACATGGCCGCCATCAGGGTTTGACCGGACTCCACACAAAGAAGTTCGCTGATTTCGACATTCCCATGATGTATCTTTGGAAGAAAAAGATGCATGATAATAAGGTTATTACGAGAATACCTCAAAGTATGAACTCGGACACTACACCGCTGTGCATTGGTCGATACTCCAGCTGTACTGTCTTCGTGCATACTTTGAGGTATTCTTGTAATAACCTCATGTATACATTTCGTGCTGGGAAAAACATTATGATATATAGACAGATTGATAATCAAGAAACTCGCTTAATCCAAAAAAAGTAATTGAAACAAGTTTATGGCAACAAGAATCACCTAAGGCATATGTAGGAGTAATCTTGTTACACTGTTCAGGGGGGTGTCAACAACCATCCCGAAGTATGGTTTTCTGAGAGTTTTTGGCCTTTGTTTTCACCATGATGGTTGCCAGGCTTTGAAAATGCCTGATCCGAGAATAAATGCGCACAGTGGAAGCTGTGTTGGCTTGGATGTCGTGGCAATACAGCGACGATATCCATACATCATGCAACCCACAAGTATTCAGACCAAAGCTATTCAAGCTACTTTGTTCCGTCCTTGCAATCATCAAGCGTTGTAACAGTGTTGTCATCACTGTTGAGTATTATCAACTACATATAATTAGTTGTCTGAGGTATTATAGAAGAGTGCATGTATGTATGGGGGTCTAAAAACTAACTCTGCGACGCGATTGTGCGACTCTCCGAATGTTGATTATTGCACTCTGCGACAGGATCGCAGTGTCACTCTGCGAAGAGCACGATTCCCAAAACAAGTATTTACCGACGACATACCGCACGGTTCGGTAATCAGCAAGTATTTAACAATTACATTTTTTAGACCCCCATACATACCTCAAGAGTGGGTGTTATACCTCAAAGCTCATGATGTCAGTGCAACATATATCGGCAGAAATGAAGCCAAAGATGAAGACATCAGAAATGCAAAGCTCCAAGCGCTTTTTGGCAGTCTTTGTAACAAATAAAGCTTTTTATTGGTCAGTAAACTTTCTAACGCGCAACCATGTGACATACACGATCATGAGTTTCTGCATGAGGTTGTAGAGGGGGTGACCACCGAACTCGGCCAGATTTCTACTCGGCCGGTGACCGGTCACGGCCAGTGACCGCACTCGGCCAGCATATATGTTAATGGTTTGTCAAAGGGTGTCGATCTCAGCAAAGACAATAGAAAACTCTTTCTAATGTCTTTGATCTCAGTGATGCTACAGCGAGCGCTGTATTACAGACTGCCAGAGTCATATCACAATAAAATGTAAAGGGTGTTGATTTTAGTGATGCCTATGTGCTTTGTTAATAAAAAAAAAGGGGGTTGTCGATTTCAGTGATGCTTATCAAGCTTTGTTAATAAAAAAGGGTTGTCGATTGTTAAAAAATAAAATATGGCCACAAGGGTTATCGGTTTCAGTGACGCAGTGCTTTATGGTTACAAAAACGTTGGGGGTTGTGTAACCACGGTTAGTAACCGTGGTGTAACCCTCATGGTTAATTAACACATCGTGCAAGGTGTGATTCTTTTGTTAGACGCTTGTTATTGTTTCCGTGTCACACGCGGCAGCAACGAGCGCCGTGTTATTTATGTAAAAAATAAATACTGCAAGGACGGCAAGGGTTGAATCAAGAATGGTGAGAGGCATGTAGTAATCTTCAGTGGAAATGAAATACAAGAGTTTTGAAACTATGCCATGTTATTGTATATACAAACCGGTAGGCTGTTGGCGATCCACTCCACTCAAACAAGCAACATGTTGCCATGACGATCCGGTCCTGGTTTGGACGATCCAAAACAGATTGGGTATAAATTATATTCGATATGCGTTCATATCTAATGTTAATATATTAAATGCACAACGAATGTATGACTATCTTACTCACAGCTTATTAGTCCCCGTTCGGACGCAGTCCGAAAACGGGGACTTATGTTTTGCCCTGTGTGCGTCCGTGCGTCCGTGCGTCCGTGCGTCCGTGATCACCTGTATCTCGAACATGCATGGACCGATTAAGTTCAAACTTCACTCATACATCACACATTATATGGGACATATGCACATGCATTTTTTTCATGATCCGATTAACGATAGCCGAATAGCGGCCATTTTAAGGCCGAAAATGCATCAAAATCGCACATTTTCACCATTCCGGACCCGGATCTCAGTTATGCATGGACGGATTTTGTTCAAATTTGGTACATACATTAAACATAATAGGACCTTGATGCACGTCATTTTTTTTTTGGATCGGGTTCGAAATGGCCGACTGGCGGCCATTTTGTTTTAAAGAATTCAGTTCTGGATCTGTATCTGAGACATGCTTGGATTGATCGAGTTCAAACTTCACACACACAAGGTACATCATGTCACAAATATGTATGTGCATTTGTTTCATGATCTCATTAACGATAGCCAAATGGCGGCCACTTTAAGGCCGAAAATGCATTGAAATCGCACATTTTCACCATTCCGGACCCGGATCTCAGTTATGCATGGACGGATTTCATTCAAATTTGGTACATACATTAAACATAATAGGACCTTGATGCACGTCATTTTTTTTTTCGGATCAAGTTCGAAATAGCCGACTAGCGGCCATTTTGTTTTAAAGAATTCAGTTCTGGATCCGTATCTGAGACATGTCTGGATTGATCAAGTTCAAACTTCACACACACAAGGTACATCATGTCACAAATATGTATGTGCATTTGTTTCATGATCTCATTAACGATAGCCAAATGGGGGCCGCTTTAAGGCCGAAAATGCATTGAAATCGCACATTTTCACCATTCCGGACCCAGATCTCAGTTATGCATGGACGGATTTCATTCAAATTTGGTACATACATTAAACATAATAGGACCTTGATGCACGTCATTTTTTTTTCCGGATCAAGTTCGAAATAGCCGACTGGCGGCCATTTTGTTTTAAAGAATTCAGTTCTGGATCCGTATCCGAGACATGTCTGGATTGATCAAGTTCAAACTTCACACACACAAGGTACATCATGTCACAAATATGTATGTGCATTTGTTTCATGATCTCATTAACGATAGCCAAATGGGGGCCGCTTTAAGGCCGAAAATGCATTGAAATCGCACATTTTCACCATTCCGGACCCGTATCTCAGTTATGCATGGATGGATTTTGTTCAAATTTGGTACATACATTAAACATAATAGGACCTTGATGCACGTCTTTTTTTTCGGATCAAGTTCGAAATGGCCGACTGGTGGCCATTTTGTTAAAGAATTCAGTTCTGGATCCGTATCCAAGACATGTCTGGATTGATCAAGTTCAAACTTCACACACACATGGTACATCATGTCACAAATAGATATGTGCATTTGTTTCATGATCTGCTTAACAATAGCGGAATGATGGCCATTTTAAGGCCGAAAATGCATCAAAATCACGTATTCTCACAATTCCAGAACCGGATCTCAGTCATGCATGGATGGATTTTGTTCAGATTTAGCACAATGTGTTGTACATATGCAGGTGCATTTCGGTCATGATCTGCTTTGAATGTGTATGTCACTCAAATATGAACGGAACGGGGACGTGTCATTGACAATGACTTGTTTTTCGTCTTTTGCAGGGCATTTTCACGATTTAACACCCTATTTTACACAATGCAGCAGATGTTTTTTTTTTATTTACTCGCCACCGCCTTTGCACTAGACACCATATGGTCCTGAGTGATTGACACTGTGCAGTGGGCCTGTGTGGCTTGCAGGCAGATAACTAGAATACACATCTAATACAAATCTGTTTCAGTCAGGGCTCGAATGCTCATTTGTGGTTTGTCGCGTGATGAATTGAGAACGTTGAAACGAAGGAAAGAAGAAAAGAGTGTAGCAGTTTATGTAGGCAGACAAAATAGTCTGTATTGGTCTATCAGTGAATAAACAAATAAACTGTTTCTTCTGGTTGTTGAGCAATACATTTCAGGGTCCGCATTTTTGTGGTTTGTTAGGATGTGTTTTCATGGGGGAATTACGTGAATAAATTAAGAATTGAAGTCGGAATGTAACAATGTAGCAAGATGTCCCACTCTGTCGCCAAGTTAAATGCCCGACTTCTTGTACTTTATACGCTAAATTGCAAACAATGACCTTTCGGTTGGCGGCAGATCATTGTTTAAAGAAAGAAATCACGGCTTAAATAAGGTGTTAACAACATGAATAGAAGCGAGTACGTAGTTGAAGATACCGCCTGTACTAAACATCGACGTGTCGCTTTCGAGGCATAGTTTGCAATAGAAAAGGTTACAACAAATAAATAAAATAAAACAAACTAAAATTGTCACTGGGGTTGGTGTCTTTTTTCAAAATATTTCTTTCCGGGTACCTCGCCACAGGGAGTGTTAGACCACTGTTGTTTAGCAAAGTTATGAATTGTGTCTTTGGTGGCAAAGTTTTGGATTTTGGTTTTTGCCATTTCAAATAGGACATTTCTTTCGGGGGTGTTTCTTTGTGTCTCAATTTTCAAGTTATGGTCACTGAGGTAGAATTTAGTTAGATTTTCGCGCATCTCAATATGTTGCAGGGTAACAAGGTAGGTTTCTAAAGCAAAATTGTTTTTTAATTCACATTATGTTTCTTAACTTATTTTTTAAATATGGCGCAATCGTTATTCGAAATAATAGTTTTCACTGTTTTCATATTTCCATGTATATTATCAATTTGTGTCATGTTTTTTTTTTTTTTTCAACTTTGTGGTCACAAAAACATTGGAGTTCGCGTGATCGGTGCGTAAAATACTTCATAGCTACAAGCGTGGGCATACTAACTTGTAATCGACAGACATGGATGAATAAACAAACACCTCGTGCGAGGCGCGATTAATGTTAGAAGCCTTCCTTTGTTTTAATGTGACTGGTGGCATACGACAGGGGAGCTCTTCTTTAACAAGTCGGTAAAAGGTGTGACCACGTGTAGTTATCAACAGTGTTTCCATTGTGATTTTTATGCCAAATATGTCCATTCTTTTATTGAAACACACAACTTATTACTGCTGGTTTATATTTTATGGGTTGCGTCGATCTCTCAAGATACGCACAAACATTAAACACAAGCACTCATGATATTGCCAGGTTGCCCCGTGACTTTCAACAACTAAAATAGAATTTCCCCTATGTACAACAACTTGTACCTTATAAGCGCGGCGTAATTGCACTTATTTACCAATAACTCAAATCTTACAAGAACGATGTATGTATTTGCACTTATTTACGAATAACTCGAATCTTACAAGAACGATGTATTTTCTCTTATTCACCAATAACTCGTATCTTACAAGAACGATGTATTTGCATTTGTTTACCAATAACTCGTATCTTACAAGAACGATGTATTTGCATTTATTTACCAATAACTCGTATCTTACAAGAACGATGCATTTGCATTTATTTACCAATAACTCGTACCTTACAAGAACGATGTATTTGCATTTATTCACCAATAACTCGTATCTTACAAGAACGGTGTATTTGCATTTATTTACCAATTGCAGTGTTCAAATTGGTCTGTACTTTTCCCAAATAAAACTATTTTTTTGAAAGTAACAAGTCGTGTAAAGGTGTTTTCATTCCTAGCAGAATTTGGCAAAGAATTATGCTTATGGCTATCAGCCGCTAGAGGGCACTGCCATGGCTGTGAACGTTCCAATAAAACCGGGACGCTTTGCCAAAATGTTTTTGTTATTCCTTGGAGGTATCTTATTAAATCCATGTTTTTTTTCCAGTGATTAACCGTTATGTTCTTATTATTTTTATTTTCATTCATATATACTGCTCCCCCAGCTACAGACAATATACATGTGTGAGTGTAATCACACTGGGTGAGAAAAATGGTATAGATGATGTAATAATCTGGTAGTAACCGCGTTGTGTTTTTAAATATATATGCAATGTATACATAGCTTGGTTCCGCGCATGAAGCATTGTAGCCTTTTCCTGTTTGCCAAGCACAATGACAAGTTAAAAATAAAGAACCTTTGGTGAGTAAATCTTGCATAAATCTTGTTTAATAAACAACTACCCACTACAAAGCCACCTGTGAATCGATCTAAAACACTGCTGCATTAGTTCATTTAAACACACCATGGGTTAGGGCCGATTGTGAATCACACTTGTAGCCTTGTCAAATGGTTTATTATCACGGTGACATGAGTCAAGACGCATGTGAATCGTACTCAAGCATAGTCCATTATTATATATACTAGTAGTTTATTTTACCGTAACATAGAGTTTATCTATAACAGAAGTGATTTATTAAATGCAACTCGTAAATCTTCACAATATTTTGTAATGGATCTGAAAAATAAAATGCATTAAGGATCACACAATAAAATGTTGCGCCATACAAAACTGCTACAAATTGAAACATTAGTTTTAGTGTTTTTACATAGCAGAGCTTTTTCTTTGAAAACTTGCGTCACTGAAATCGACAACAGTCGGGGAAACAGGAGCGTTTCTTTTTTTGTGTGTTGTGTTGTTACACAGCGCAGCCAGACGGTCGCCGATGTGATGTCTGTGATTCCGATGTAATGTCTGTGTTTTTTCTTTGAAAAGAAAATTTGCGTCACTGAAATCGACAATGTTCAGCCAATGTTGAAATCAACAACTTGAACGTGTCCGAGAACCAGTAGCGTTTGTGTGTGTATGTATCTAAACTTGCGTTGTTGAAATCGACAATAAAACAGTCACGGGAGTAAGTCAAAAACAGTCAGTGAAACGGATGCGTCACTGGGTGTGTTGTGTGGCATATAACATCTGGAAATAAAATGCCGCCACGGCAACAGACGTGAAAGAAGGTGACAATTGTTGACCAATGACCAGTTTACACCTCGACATTCACAACTGGCCGAGTTGTGCATTTTTTTCTTGGCCGAGTTCGATTGTATTCGTAGAGGGAGGAATGTCCAAACGGAAAAACACCGTGCATGCGGACGATGTCCCCCCCCCCTTTTTTTATTTTTTTGGCTTAAATATTGTGTTTTTTAAAAATGTTGACAGAGATATACTGTTATTTTCACTGTTAATTTTAGAGAAGATGTATGTGTTATTATTTGTATTTGTAATGTCTTCTTTGCACTCTCAGAATAATATCTCTCGCTCTTTATTGAAGTGTGTGCACTTCAAAATAAGGTGTTTTTCATCATATGTACATATTCTCTTCTCCATTTGTATTTTTGACTCCAGTGTGCGAAGCACACAATGGAAGTCTTTGCAGTTAGTGTGTGTGTGTGTGTGTGTGCGTGTGTGTATGTGTGTATGTATGTATGTATGTGTATATGTGTGTCCGTCTGTTCCACTGATATCTCAAGAACCATACATTGATTTTTGATGAAACTTGGTGCATAGATGCTCTGGGCCAATGCGCAGATTTGATTGGGTTTTGGTAAAAATTCATGCATATTAATTACCTAATTTGCATGATAATTAGCTTATTTTTAGCTGTTCCATGACTGTTTCACTGATATCTAAAGAACCACTCATTGGATTTTGATGAAACTTGGCACATAGATGCTCCAAACTAATGCGCAGATTTGATTAGTTTTGGGTAAAAATCTGCAATATTAATTACTTAATTTGCATAATTATTAATCAATTTTTGGCTTTTCCCACTGATATCTCAAGTACTAATCATCACATTTCAATAAAACTTGGTACATAGATGTTATAGGACACTGCACAAACCTGATTTTTAGGGTAATATCAGTACATATTAATTACCTAATTTGCATAATTAATTAATTTTCAGCTTTTGATATTTCAAGTAGTAATCATCACATTTCAATGACATTTGTTACATAGATCTTCTAGGACTATGCAGAGAACTGATTAGTTTTAATTGGGTATTAATTACCTAATTTGTATAATTTTCCACTGATATATAAGGAACCACAAATTGGATTTTAATGAAACTTTTAAAGAGAACTATGCAAAGACCCAAATAGTTTTTGGTAAATATTTATGCTTATTAATCACCTAATTAACATAATTAATTAACACTGATATCTCAATTACTGATCATCACATTTGAATAAAATTTGGTACATAAATGCTCTAGGATAATAAACAGGCCTGATTAATATTGGGTTAAAATTTGTTCATATTAATTCACTATTTTAATTCTCTAGTTAGTATAATAATTCATAATTGTTTTGTTCTGTTCTGTTCATATTAGTTACCTGATTTACATAATTAGTTTTCAGCTTTTCCATCAATATCTCATGTACAAGTAATTTTTAATTAATTTTTAATGTGTCTTCAATACTCTTGGCACACGGGAGTTCTTTCTAAGCTTTCTTTGATTGGTGTTGTTCTTCTGTCTAATTCAATTCCTAAATTGTGATCACTCAGACAAAATTTAGACAGACATTGCCTCTGAATAAAATTAGTACTGTCAAGTAATTTTCCATTTCAAATTCTTTTTTAAAAATACTTCATGTTCTTAATCTGTTACCTTGTCCAGTTGTGCCTTTGATATTTCTAATTTGATTTTTCCATGTCTGTTTATATGTATCTGTCAGCTGTGATTGTAATTCCTTTGTTAGTTGTTTTCTATTTTTACCATTGTAGGTTTCTTTATCATTTCCAAGTTCACACTCATCAAGAATATTTTTAATCCAGTTTATGTTATTTTTTTCTGATTTTTTTAATGCATCTTGAAGGATGTGACTTTCTGGTAGAGATTTCAATCTGTGCCAGTATTTTATTGTGGCAATGTGTATTGTTTTTATAGTTTCTTTAGTACTGTTTTTTAAATACGGTACCTACTTTTCACCATCACTTCATTTACCATTGTAGTTATGGTGCTCGCCATTTCTACCTTGTAGCTTTGCTACCTACATATACTAATAAATTCTTTGTAGTACAATACCAATGTATCTACCAGTAGAGCTACCTCTACCATCTAACATTCCTGTAGTTACAGTTATTCGGTAACTACCTTGTAGTCGCAGTCACGCTGCTTCTACCGTTACTCTGTAGTTGCAGTCAGGCTGCTTCTACCATATATCATTGTAGTTGTAGTCATGCTACATCTACCAGGACATCTCATTTACTAATTTTAACCCATTTTTATACAGTGTTGATGGTTATACTTTTGTTTATGCATTTTTTACTATTCTGATACGTTTTTTGGGGTATTTTCGCATTTCTCTGTTAGCTTTCGTTGCTTTAGTGCAGCTTAGATGGGATTCGGTGAGCCTCCCCCCCCTTATTGGCAATATATATATTTTTCATTGTACTACAGTGTCTGCGTCATAAATATCTGCTTTAATTTTGATAGGAAACCTGCCAAGTTCACCCCTTATACCTATTGTGGGTGTCATTTTATTAACGCCAAGAATAAAACGATAAAATGAGCTACAAACCTGTTCTAAGACATTGTTGACATTTAATAATTCACATTCCCATATTTCTGAACTGTACATTCAAATTGACGATACAAGTTGGTCAAACATTTTGATACATATAGTTGGTGATATCATTTTATTACTTCGTATAGTGTTTCTTATTGTGAATAATGCTTTCATGGCTTTATTTTTATTTTTATTTTTCAACATTTGGTTGTTGAGCTTAAAATTTCCATTGGGGGTGAAAGTTACGCCCCGGTAACTGAATTCTTTTACTGAGTTTATATTTTGATTATTTATTTTGAAGCTTTTATTTTTTAATAAAAGTTTACCTTTATTGAAGATAATCATACCCATAAATCTTTCTTTTCTTTGTATTTACAGTGAGGTTCCATTCAGTGCAGTAATTTATTGAGGCAATTTTGTAGGCCTTCTGCAGTGTTGGATACTAGAACCAGGTCGTTCGCATATTGAATACAGCTTAAGGGATTACCATTAATTAATACAGGGTTAAATAGGAAGATACTGAATAATGTTGGGGACAGATTACATCCTTGTTTTACCCCACAAGTGGATTCAAAGCTCTCATTACCACCTGATGGCAGCTTAACTTTATATTCAGTGTTTGTGTACATACCGGTAGATTTAATTACTAAGATTGTAAAGATTTCCGTTATCACCTAAATTTTGTAATTTCAAGTATAAGCCATCTCTTCAAACATGGTCAAATGCTTTTCCTTTTCGTCAATGAAACAACTATATACAAATGTAGTATGTTGTTTAAATAAACAACAGCTACTGTAAAAGGATTAATTATTCACTGGGTTTTAATTTTGCTAATTTCGCTGACTGGAAAATGCGCTAAATTAAAACCCAGTGAATATGTAATATTTAGCATAGAATGCATTGTCTAAATGATGAAACAGTGAATTTAAAACCCACTGAATATGCCTGAAATGGTAAATCAGCGAAATTTAAACCCAGTGAAAATTAGTCATTTTACAGTAGCTTAAAAAATAACAAACTAAATTAAACAATTAGAAAATTAAATCAATAAGTAACATTTGTACGTAGGAATGACTGTAGTTCACTGATCCAGATGGCATGTTGTATGGTTAACCATCAAAAAGTTTTAGCATGTTTAAGTTGTCAAGGTTACAATTATGTACTATAATATATGGACGTATGAATGACTGTAATTCACTGACCCAGACAGCATGATGTCACATGTCTACCATTGTTTATGGTATTGATTTTACATCTTAATGTGGTGAATACAAATAACGTAGAAACTTGGCAAGTGGTCACTGTAGATTCCAATTAACCATGTCTGTTTCTATTGCAAAGTTGTTCTATTTCATCCTCATTCTGGTACTGGTCATTGCCATGGGAATAATTTTTAGAACACCTGGCATGCACAGGTTTTTTGACTATCAACAGCGATACATTTATGACAGTAAATGTGCATATACGTTTTTATTACCGCGTGGAGACTCTGTGGATGTGTGCCCCGATATGGCGGAGGTGGTCTTAAAAGTAACAAACCATGAGCAGCTGAAGCGGAAAGTGGAGTCCCTGGAAAAGACAGTTTTAGAACAGAGAGTACAACTTAAACATCTACAAGAGCAGATTAACCAAACCAATAATGTTGATGACATGAAGAGGATGTCACTGTCTAGTCAAACCAGTACTCACAGCGACAGCAATGGTAATGTACTCACTCACATTATAACTTATATTTAACATACATGTGAAACTTAACCTTTTCACTACCAGTTCCCTCAAATTCACAAAATAGTCCAGTTAATAGTCTGCACTTTCCTTCAGAAGATTATGGAAAAATAGCCAAATTTTTGAGTTAAAAACTGAAAATTGACTCAAATTCTGTCTGTTGGCTCCAAAATTAGGGTTCATTTCCAGAAATATTGAAGAATGTAAGAAAAAAAGTGTCAACAAATTTAGGCAAGAAAGTCTGAGGTCCGAAGATGACAAAGGTAGAAATTGGACATGTGCAATCAATAAGAGGCTGCAGTGTGAGTCAATATAAATACAAAATTATAAACTAAAGCTCCAAACTAAATTAACGCCAATGTTTCCACTTGTGTTCAATGCCTCCAATAGTTTTGTTGGCCAATGGTCATTAAACTATCTTTTTAACAAATATTTTATTATTCTAAAACAATTTAATTGATAAGACGAAATAGTTCAGGCCACAGAATGAAAATATATTCTGTATATTTTTACCCATCACCAACGTATTGGCGGAACTTGAAATTTCAAGAATTATGCAGACCATTTGTTAGAAAGATGACATGCAACTTTACAAACACTTTGTGTTTTGTTCAATCTAGACTTGGCGGCGACGGCGACGTCGTTCCATAGACACAAACACAGCTTTATTAGATCATTTCATTATCATACTAGACGGGGGTAAAGTACAGTTTTTCAAAATGATACACTTTTATATTTATTTTGATTTGTGTTAACATTCTTGAATCACATACATCTAGAAATGTCAGAAATACGTCATATTCGAAGATACGTCAGAAGTGAAGAATGGATATTAAGTACGTACACTAATTTAGCAATTAAATAATCCTGTTGACGATCCCCATAAAATAGTGAATCGCGCTAAGCACCACGGCACCAAGTCTAGAACAAAGCAAAAGGCATTGAAGTGTCTTGTAAAGTTGCAAGCCATCTTACTGACGAACTGATATTCCAAATGTGATGTGAACATTTGTACAGCATTCATTTCCATTTTTAATGTAATAGATTCAATAAATGTGTGAATTGTATGAATATGTATGAATTGTGAGAATACCAGCCTTTATGATATCATTTTTTATCTATTTCAGAAATTAATAATGTAATGAAAACTTTCAACTTCAGTGGAAATTCATCCGTCGTGTTATCAAGTCAAGATGGTATCCCGCATATGAAGGATTACACAATGTGTTTGTGGATGAAGAATACAAATTTTAGTGACGAGCAACGAGAACTTGTTCACTACGAAACATCTCATTCTTTGAAACAATATCCATTTTATTATAGTATTACTTTGTTGACGCATCGGATATGCATTCAACATATGAAAGGGTCCATGTGTGCTCCCCCGAATCCCTCCTCTTATTTTCCATCTGATGGTCTGTGGCATCATATTTGTTTAGAGGTTGTTGATGGGAGTAAAATGGTAGTGTACGTTGATGGAATTCATCCAAATCAATCATCATGGATGTACCCATTTGGTAACACTTCAAAAACCTTGCTAGCAAATGGCGATATATATCTTGGCCATAATCATGGTGTTACCATACTTGACAGATCTAAATCTTTTGTTGGGAAAATTACACAGTTTAATATGTGGGATAGACAACTTGGTTCACAAGAGATTTCTCAGTTGGTGATGCCGTGTAGTGCAAGTGGTAACATTATTTCTTGGTCAAATACAATTAATGAAGGCAGTTATACGGTGCACAATGTTGAAGAGGAAGTGTCAGATATTTGCTCAAAGTGATTCTGTGTATAATGTAAATATTTTCAAAATGAAAATCATTAAATGCGGTGAGTGCACCATTTTTTTATGTTTTGATTCAAAATGGCCGACTGTTGGCCAATATGTTTCTTGGTTTTTTGAGTCATTTCTCAGCCAATACTTTGAGTGATTTGGTTCAAAGTTGGTATAGTGACATTTAAGTCATAATAGTTGATATGTGTATATTACGTTTTTGTGATTGGATTTTATTTTTAACAAATTGTTATAATATGGACACAAGACTCATTTTGTCACACTTTTTGTTTTGTTTGTTTTTAACTTTATTACCTTCTACATGTGTAGAAACCAAAAAAGAATTGTCAAATTTTCTTTAACGTTGTAATAAAGCAATATTCTATTCTATTCTATTCTATTTTGCTGTATGTCTTCTCTGATTCATATGCACATGTGTTCAGTCAAAACACTTTGTTACTTACAGGTGTGTTGATCAATTAGGGCTAAATGTGTACACCACCAATAAAAGTGTGGGCTTTTTTTTCACTTATTTTGCTACTGCCCTCTGTTGTTAAACTTGCAAAATTTGTTTCTTAAATTATTTCAGCCAAAAAAAAAAAAGAATCACCTTGCCACCCGAATTTTGAAAAACATTGTTTTTTGCAAGGAATTCATTGTATTTGTTTCCAGCGCTTGATAATGTATATATAAAAAACAGCAACTTGATGTAATTTATGCAAATTTTTGACAAATTTTTGACCTACTGTATTTGCTGTATTTTTAGCACCTGCACATAAGTATATGACAGTGGTATATGGTCAAAAACAAATGTTATGTGCACTTCTATTTGGGAATGCATTTCCAATAAAGTAATTCCCACTGTATATATTCTAGAAATATATATTCGGAATAATCAGTTAATCATTCTCAAATTTGGGTTGTTTGATATACCATATTTGTTCTATTAGAAGTGCTTACTTTAATACATAATAAAAAAGGTATAACTGTAATTTTAGTTTTGCATGCACTTCTATGAGAGATGCATTTTTAAAATACAGTAAAATACAGTATTTATCAAATATAACACAAAGTGCCAATTCATTATGGTACACTTGTTTACCACACATTCTATATTGTTTATTCTTTGCATTAATGACATGCCTTCAATAAATCTTTGCTGTTTGCAGAAGATACATATCAAGAAAGTTGTACATTTAGAGGCTGTAGTTTTAGTTATCAGTATTTTGGGACAGTTTCTGTTAATATTCCTAATTTGTACTGGAACATTTTGTCAGTTATTGGAATAAATTAAGTTTCCTTGTCTGTGAGTGTTTTTTTTTTTCATCTCTTAAGATGAGCAACTTCATGCCATGTTAAGGATTTTTTTGTAAAATTTCTATACATTTGTTGGCACAGTTCTATGACTTATTAAAGTTGATAAAACGTGAAAGAAAATGGAAACACACTGTACTTGAGGACTGTGTATAACTAGCTTCGCCTCGCCTTGCCTTGCCATGCCTTGCCTCGTTTCACCTCACCTCACCTCACCTCACCTCACTTCACCTCACCTTGTCTCGCCTTGCCTCGCCTCGCCTCACCTCACTTCATCTACACGATTAATACGTGATGTAGGTATAGCTAGCTAGGGTCACCAGCTTATCTCCATTAGGGTGCATGCTTCAAATTACATATCTGTCCAGCTACCCATGCTATTCGCATTCCAGCCAATCAGAACTTGTGTTACAAGATGCTTATGGCAAGAATGACTTACTGTAAAACCATTTATTTTCACTGACATTTATTTTCACTATTTTGACGAGTTCATCATATTAACTGTGTTTTAATTTCATGAATTTGTCAAGGAAACAATGAGTTTTATTGTTATTTTACATGTTCATGTAGATTTAATTTAGCAGATTTCACTTATCAAAAATAGCCAAATTAAAACCCAGTGAATAATTAATGAATTCACAGTAGCCTCCTTTAGTAAGGCTAATTAGTTGACAGTCCCATTATAGAGCTGTTAATCTTATTTGCCTAGATAGATGGTCAGATGTAGATGACCTCAGACTAAAAGCAACCAGCGCCTCTAGAACTATATATTATATTGCCACCATGTTATTTGATAAGCTTAGAGGATATCGATATCACCCGCATGCCTTCATGCCTTCCGAGAGATGCAGCTAAGGGGTCATTCACCTCAGACATTTGTACTTTTTTTTTTTTGAAGACAGAAGTTTTGATATCTCAGCATAATTAAACCCATGTTTCGGAATTATGTAAAATTCTACTGTAAGTTGACAGTTCTATATCGAAAGTATTATAACAGTTTTTTTAAATTACCATCATTCAATGGTGAAGCTATCACATATACAGAAACAAGTTACTTAGTATTCAACATATGCTAATATCCAAGTTAAAATGGCGGTGCATGGTTGTAGTAATGTTTCATGATTTCGATGAGACTCGTAGGCACCCAGTACCATTGCTGACCAATTACATTCATGCGTGTAAAAAATACATTGTTCGTTTACATAACGTTCGAGCATGTGCTATAAGACGTCCCCCGTTGAAGGTCCGTATGCTGCAACTCGTCGTTTTATTCAATGTTTAAAGTGGCATTAAGCCTTCGTAATGTTGTTAAAACTCACTATATAGAGTCTATTGAGTGGTATTTGGGCTTGTGAAAATGCGCGGATAGCAAGAAATCGGCCCGAAACAGACAGTGACTGGGGAGAATTTTATTTTTTGGTAGGCCACCCGTAAACAGAGACCCGAACACCAGCTGCTCGGCTGTTACCCTAACCTAGCTGTCTCAATGGTTTAGACCCTTCTCATGTTTTCTGACTGAAAACAAAATTAATAGTATTTTGTTGTATAATGTAGGTGAGAAGAATCACATCAGCACTAGTTGCCGTGGGTAACGGGATGATAGAAGTTGATGATATTAAGACATCATTAGATCAACGACAATGCATTCAATTAACTGTGGCTCCCGCTGATGGACTTTATTTACAAAATGTCTCGTATGATGAAAACGGTGAGTGTACAGACATATTGTGAATCGTTTCAATTTAGTGAGTGGTAAAATGTGTTACACTGTATCCTGTTTGATATGGAACACATAGTGATGTACAAAACGCATGTAAAATGCATCGTTATATGAAATTCTAACACAGGCTGCGTGATGACCACTGCCCTTTAACTCTGACCAAGCAATTAGACTAAAAACTGACAGAAACATTAATTACTATAAACATTATGAACAAAAACTAATACAATAGATCCTGTTTCAATCAGATTGAAACCACATAAAATGGCTTAGGTGAAATCTAATATGTGCGAACACCTTCAAATCAAGAACATTTCCGCAGTTGAATATTGTAAACTGTATAATTTTCACCACTAGAAATTTTCGAAATTAAAGGCTAAATACTCCCCACTTTATATAATACAGACAATTGTTTACTTATATGTATCTTGATTAAAAAAGAAATTATTAGACAATTAGGACAATTAATTTTTCCAAACTTTATTTTTTTTTCAGATTTTAAAGTTGACTGATGAGAACCCTCTTGAAATATTACCAAATGTTTCCTAACATGTATGTTTGTACATTGAGATTCCTGTAATGTGTACATTTTGATATTGTGATTTGTTTTCTTGGGAACACACGAAACATCACAAAGAAACCAGAGACCTTTCACAGTTGACATATTGCTTATTCCACAATTTTTAACTACACCAATTGCCCTACTTTTTATATATCAATACACTAGCGTGATCAGGTGACATATAACACCATTATAAAAGTATGTATTCTGAAGCATGAAGTTTTAAATATTCCTAAAAGCATCACGTTTACTGAAGAAAAATGAGCAGCCTTTTTTGCCAATTTCAATTTTTTTTTAAATCCTTCCATTGCCGAGCACAAATTAACTTCCGGTGAGACAGTAATTGCATTGTCGCGCGCAGTTATCTAACATGAACAAATTTTACTTTCTGTATGATGTTCTCCAAGCTAGTTTGTAATTTCAGACATTGTTTTGATAACCACGAGTTGAGTCCTGAGAGACTAGATCGGTTTCTGTAGCAACCGTGACGCTATATCCAAACGTTCGCTACATTGTTTCCCATTGCGTTCTCGTGGTACTTGTCTGTTTACCGCCCAAAATTCCCACCAAAGTTCTCCCTCGTGTTAGTCGCGTGTCACTCCTAATATGGAATGACAGCGCTATGTTTCGTTTGTATGCGCCAATCATTAGCGTTGTTTTATTTTCGGAACGTTTTTGGCATGATAGAGTACAAACACGTGTTTGGCACTTCTCCGATTAGCTGTCACCGAGACAAATGCCGCTCTAACGTTGACAATTACATTAACCAGGCAAAGCGCTGTCGTGAGAAGTCCGATTCAGGCCGTCGCTGTAATTCCTTCTATGGTAGCTTCGCAACTTGATGCTCGTTATGCACACCCTCCTTTCTATGCTCTCTACGATGCCAACTCCTCATGGAGCTATTATTTAGCGATCTATATTTTATACCAAGAAGTATTTGCTGTACAACGTATTGATGTTCATGTTGAGTACAAATAAACCAATTTGAATTATATCTCACGTCTGTTCAACTCAAGAAAACACAACGCAATCGATGTCCGTTTCAATAACAATTCCGCATGATTAGTCAGTTCGTTTTATGTGACGAAAAGAACACCCCAACGCCTAGTTTTGCGATATAAACTTATCCACCACATGCATACACATGGTGAAATTTTTTAGGAAATAAAAAACTTGATATTCAATTGCTGGCTATTGTGTATTATTATCATAAAAGCATGTCACATGACATCCTGTTTTTACTTTTTGCTTATTTTCATGTATTTTTCTTTTATTTTTTAAATAATATTTGACAAAGTCGATATAATTCCTTATTAGCCAAAGATCTTGATCAAAATTCGCTGAACAAAATGTGGGTTTTATTTTTTTTAAATAAGACCAAAGTTGACTTTTGCTTTTGAGGGTTAATAAATTACATGACAAATCATTTTGGTAATTGTATTGTTTGTTCACACAAAATAAACCTCAGCAATTAAAATTGAATAGTTGGTCTGTATTTCAATAATGTCAAAATGGATGTGAGTTGACAATAAAACTCGGCAAGTTGAGGAGGAATAATATGAGGTTATTGCGAAGATACCTCAAAGTATGCACGAAGACAGTACAGCAGAAGTATCGACCGGCGTGCATTGGTGGTCGATGCAAAAACGTACTGTCTGGTTTGACAATCAATGATAAAGTGGTAATACTCGGTAGATGTGATTTTAAATATTTTGTGTTTAAATATAACCACATAAAGATGACCAACTCTTACCAAATTATTGCTTTAAACACAATTGCATGGACAAATTTACCCTACACAAGACTAATTACACATAAAATGTGAAAACTAAGGGTTGACTAGTTGCCATTTCATTGAAATCGGTCATGCGCTGGGAACCGTAGAAAATTGTGTTGCATGATGAATGGGAAATGACACCAGTGAAAGGCTGTCAGATAGAGGCTTAGCCTTTCAATATGACAATGTATTAGACATTTGCCCAGGGTCCATGGTAATTTGTCATCTTGTACAATGATCCCTGAAGTTCGCTGAACAAAACTGGATTTCAATAGATGGCACTGGAGACCCTGTGACCATCTTTTCAACCAACAAGTGATTTAGTGTATATGCTGTCCTTCCAGTGTCCACTGGCCATGGCTATTGCAAAATGTCATTAATAACACCAGAAATGTTTCATTGAAAATGAAAATCAGAAAAAAAGATACATTTACAACTATTGTCACTTCAACTGCACATATTTTGAAAGTATTTAGAAATGTAGTTTCAAATTCGAACACAGGTTTTTGATTCACTGTGATTGGATAACTGCAGTCATTTCAAAATCACATTCTGATTCATCCACACTAGTGACGTTAAATTAATGCTTTGATTTAAGTTATTTGTTGTCGTTTTCAAAGACACTTTTGAGTTTCTAAATGTTCTTTAAAAATTAATAAAATAACCATGCATATCTATGAGTTACCTGAAATGATTGTATCATGGGTCAATTGATATTACATGTAAGAAACAATGCATTTTATCTGTTTGTAAGTACCCATATAATAATTTTAGATTTCAATTCAAGAATATGCTATTCAATTTTATTTGTTATTTTTAAAAAGTTTAGAATTTTACATTTGTATTTCCTTTTATAATGTTGACTTACACATTTGCCAATACAAGTCTTATATTACTTTGAACGTTTGAAAGACCACGGAAAAAACTACGAACTTTAACAATCGTGACCTGTTGATTGGACAATACTAACATTTGCGTCACTCAATTTGATTGGTTAATTCCCAATACGCCGATGTCACCGTTGAAGGCCGACCTCACTGCGAAATTCCTGCGCGAGTTCCCGCTTCGGTTTGTCAACAATTTGTACGTTGTAACGACGAGAATTCCGCTGTTTGACGACTGCAACGGACATAAAGCAATATCTAAGGAGGTCGTGAGTTTTGATTCGACAGAACTGGTTTAAATACACTTCCGGGTCTGCATGTTTGTAATTTGTGTGGTTTCTTTTCGTGAATCGACAAGATCGGACGACTCGGAACGACTCTATCATGTCGTTAGTCAGTGATATTGACGAATTGACTGACATCAGAACACTGATTGACATCAAAACAGACTACTCAGACGAAGAAGACAGAACGGCAATATCAAGTCCGTATAAATCGTACACGTACACATTTTCCGATTCCGGTGATGATGGCAGTGAGTCGCGTTCCGATTCCAGTTCGTACGCAAACCATCGGTATGACAAAGACCGGCGACCTGAGTCGCATAGCATCAGTGCTCGTTTTGAGAATATTTACTTTGATGTTAGTGAGTCGGAGAGCAGTAGTACTGAACGACGTGGTGAATACGCCGAGGGGAGTTCTGAGGCCGAAACTGTGAGCGAGCGAAGCAGTTTAATTAGTAAAACTGAAAGCGAATTGAGCTATACGGAAAGTTGGGACGACGAGCGGCTTCAATCATTAATTTCTGAATCTGAGGACGAGGAGAAATTAGAAGTGACTAGGAATGAGTTCATTGCTTCCAAACTGCAATGTTTGCGGGATGAATATTTAGGTAAGCAAGAACAAGTTGTTAGTGACAGAACTAGAAATCTTACATCCGATGAGAAAAAATTCTTCAAGAAAAGGCTACGAAGGCTGAAAAGTTCACAAGACACGCAACCGAAGTTGACTGTGACAGTTCCAAAAACACATCACTATGATGTCGATATGGGGCTAATCAACAAGCTCAAACTGAAAAATCTAATGGAAAAAATGAAAAAAGCGACTCTACAAAAAGATCATGATATTCATAGTTGTAAAGTGTGCCATACTGCAAAGGAATATGGTGCAATGAGGAATTTTGTAAAAACAAAAACATTATTAGCCGAGAGTAAAAGTATGGATGTTAAAATTGAGAATCATATTGCTAAGCATAACTCTGTATCTCTGATTGGACGGTTAGCCTGTGATTTACCGAAACAAAGAGAAGATCCAGCACTGACATGGCAAAAATTAATGCAAGGTCTATCATAGAAATCACTGTAGCAGCCTGAGGTAACAGGAAGCGTGTCTGAGAAATTGTATAATCCTGGTGTCCCCGCTAGTAACAGTTGGACTTGGTGAAATGGACCAGATTTTCACTGGTGCTAGTTACCAAATAAATATTTATTTTTGATTGACGTATGCAAACTTTTATCAATAATTGGTTGGAAGCAATACAACATGAATCACACCTCCAAAAAAACTTCTAGAATTTTAGTGATCCCACTTCCACACAAATATTGTGGTCCTGATGAGAGGTATCACTTAACCACATAAAAAACCATTACAACAGGGCATAAACAAGATATGTAGGGGTAACTTGCAACTTTCTAGGGAACATCCTTATCAATGTTCCAATAACTCAATCAACTTTCCCTGATGGTTGAAGCGACTGCAAATAAAAGGTGATTGTGTACGTTGCTACGAGTCCCATATTTAACACGACGACCACAACTGTTTAATACAGATACATCTCTCTAGTTCAAACACAGTTGCAATATGAAAACAGACAAACAAACAAAATACCAGTATTCAAAAGGAGGAGAAGTGAAAATGCCACCAAATGTAATACCTGGTAAATCGATCATTTGATAGTGCCAATAAGAAAGTCTTTCGCTACCTATATTGCAATTTTTGTAGGGACTTTCCTAGAGTTTGATAACTCTCTGTACGAATCTTGTTTGCACCCGCTGTAATTTGGCAGAATTTTCAGCACCTCTAAAAATTGTCTTTTGCCAGACTTTTTTGCCAGGTAAATTTGACATTCCGACATCACATATTGCAAAGTATACTTTTCAAAAACAAATATAGCAGACTTAGGAATTTGATAGGGTTCAAAATGGTATACCAATAGATTCAGAGAAATCAATGTCCAATAATACAAATCGTGGAAATTCTGATAATTTATACTGCAGTGATATCTATCTCATTTCTTGATTCAATGGTGGTATCAAGTAAATGATAAGCAATCATTTTATGGTTAAAAGATGAAGTTTATAAAAAGACAATTATACCCATTGGACCACTCTATTTAAAATCTTGAAATAATGGGTTGGTCTTATACCAACCATGCAAAAAATCAGTGAGGTTACCGATTTATGATCCTTCACAGGTGTGTTAATTCCAAAAACGAGTCAAGTAATGTTATTCTTTATTACTAAAAATGCTTTTATATGCGATTATGTAAGAGTTTCATTTGCAAAATTACACAAATGAAGTATACAAGTTGAGATATGAAAGACAAACATTGTGATGTGCGAGTTTTCATAATAGTGAGACTTCACATGAAACTTTGTCGCTTTCAGTTTCATACCTGTTCAGAATTTCTTCTCTACGAATATGTTGAGTTGGTAAGCTGGATCATTATACCTTGAAAATTCAAGAAATGTGGATCTTCCCCTCTAGCAACTAGGCGCTTCTGAGTGGTAGATAGGAGTAAGCTACAACATTCCCAGTGATGTACACATATTTGATTCTGTAGTCAATCGGTCAAAAACATTTATCGTTGATGGGCTACCGTGGTACTACAGATCAAAAAAAGCTGCTCACAATTTACCTCTCATCTGGTTTGTCACATCTTTAGGAAGATGTACAAAAAAACACAGATACGTTTATATTTCAAATATAAAAAAAAAAATTCACTTTAATATCACTCAAAAGTATTGACAGTTACAATTAAATGAAATCTATAAAAAAAACTCCCACAATGCAATGTTTTCCTCTTCTAAATTTGTGTATGGGATTTAAGACTAAATATTTATGGAATTACTGAAAAAGTGATAATCTGGCGAGGCACTGGGACTTGGGAAGAGATATACTTTTTATTTTTATTCACCTGGGATTTTTCTTGCGAGTGCAAACAAGTTTGAATTGCTGCCCGGTTAAACATCACAAACTAAACGGTTACTAATTGAGGTTGAGACAAAAGATTACGATTATTCATAAAAGTTTAGAATTTTCATTTTTGTAGAGCCTTCAAAATTATGTTGAAGTAATGTTTACAAATTTGTAGCAGTCTCCATTTAAAGGTTGCAGTATGTTTACTGCTTAAAAACTTTTTGAGTTTTCCCCAAATTGCAAAATTAAAGCAGTTTTAATACAGTGCTCTCCACGAGTCGGGAGGAAAAAGGTCTTCTTAGGTGGTCATGTGATCAGATCCTTGATTTCAAATGGTATAAACCAATATCTAGTCACTGTAACAAGGTACACAGTTAACTGCTTGTAAACTAATCAGTGTTTGATCGTCGGTACCAGAACCTTGCTCTGAAATCGTCGCTACACGTGATGAAACCAGGACTGGTAGGTGAATGAACTATACAGCGTACTACATTATTATGACCTGCAAATTAAACAAACGCACACTTTGAATAAAGCTTGTAAATATTGCGTTTTTAGGTAACAAGTCCTGATAGAGAAGTACTGTAAAATCTGTATTAGAAGCCATGGCTTCTATTAAAAGAGTACCGGTACAATGCAACAGAGGGGATGCAGCTTATATTAGAGCACCTTAGGTGACCTACACATATGAGACATGATGAATTTTTGATTCTCAATTATTCAAAAGGAATGGGTGCTTCTACCGGTAATACAGATTTTACATGGGTACTGAGAAATAGACAACTGAGACCCCTTCTTGTCGCAAAATCCTGAAATGAAGTTTACCATCAGAAGTATGAAAGTAGAATCGTTGAAGAGAAAGTCATTACATTGTGTACCAGTTAATAGTTCAACCACAAGTATACTAACAACACATGCATACAATTATAATATACAGAACTATTTCAGCAAATTTTGCTTTGATTGTGACAACACTGTGTGTTGTACTCATTTTAACAGAATAAGTACTTGACTTACCAAGTGAAAGGAGTTTTTGTCTCTCAGCATTCCTGGAATCCCAACAACATAAACTAGTTGTTTTTTCATCAGGAAACAGAACTGAAATTCAATGAGATGTATTTAATACATTGATTTAATTCAACAATTATGCATGATGTAGAAAAGAACACATGTCTCAATTTTCATCTGAGTCTGAACTATTTCTCAGTATCACAAAGTCTATTTGATTCAGTGGCAAACCTGTGACTTTGAAATGCATGCTGGAAATGGCTTGTGAGAAATATAAGTGGGCATAGAAAAACAAGCTAGAAGTTTTTTTCTTTTTACATATCAAGCCAAGAGTCACCTGTGTTTTCCCATAATGCAATACATAAATTATTCCAGTCGTATTCAAGGGTTCATTCTCGCATAAATTATTGAAAGTGTTCAGTCGTATTCAAAGGTTCACTCGCGCATAAATTATTAAAAACTTTCTAGTTGCATTCATGGGTACACTTATGCATATATTATTGAAAATGATCCAGGCGTATTCGAGGGTACACTCACGCATAAATTATTGATAAATATACACTCGCTCACCATAATCTTCAGAATGATTGAACACAGCTTGTGTTCTGTGATTCTGTTTACCAGATCCTGCACCTGTGTACGTGATCAAACTACGACTCGTTGATATCTCCCATAGTTTCACAAGGGAATCTTTACCACTTGACAACAAATACTGAAAACACAAATAAGACAATGATAGAAAGAGCTAGTAAACTGCATTTTCAGATTAGACCATTATCGTTGAAGTGAAATGCCTCATAAAAAGAAAAGATTTTCTGGTACTCCACATTGAGGGCCTGATATACTGCAAATCTATTTCTTACTTTATGATCATTTAGAGCTAGACGTCATGTGACTTTTTTGTCCCCCCAAATAAAGTTTTTTTCTTTTACCCATCATCTTCTGTTCGAAATACTTTGATCATAAAGATCAGTGGGACAGTGGACGCAATAATTGAACAGAGAATGAACACTATTTGAGTTGCAAAAACAGGTCTCGCTCTTAATGAGATTTTGACGGCCATTACAGTTTCAGGCCCTTTTGTCTTTCATGAAATCAGAGTCGTTTATGTAATGCAGTCTATCACGAAACAAGGAAATTATGATTAGATTTTTATGGAAAGAGTAAATTAATTTCAAAATAAATTTACAGAACACTGTCTATGATGCACGCATGTACAATGGCTGTGCTATGTACATGATCATGAACAAGAGATTGTCACAATACACTAAATAAATTTGCCATGGAAACAAAACTATTCACTGAATGTGTTGCTGTTTACCAAATCTTTAATGCTACCAAAAGTATGTAAATAAACAAGTATGTAAATAAACAATACAATATAAAAAGAATGCTGGATTTCTTTTAACATACCGGGTAATTATCGCAATGCATTATTGATGATGCAAAAATCAACTCTTGGATGAAGGAATACTAGAATTTTCATGATTTATGATTTTATTGCATTTGTGAAGACAAAAATTCACAAAAGTCACCGACACTCTAGTCATAGGACCCTAAAAAGATTTTCACTGATATAAAACTTAGCAAATTTTTCTCTCATGTGGATAGATTATCCAACCTTATATCGCACCTTACTTACATATCGATCTTTACATACCTTTGAATTTCTGGCAAAGGTCACTGAGCATACTTCATTACCGTCATGTGCATTCTTAAAAGTATTGACGCATTTATTACTAACACCATCCCAGATTTTAATAGTGCCGTCTTTGCTACATGAAGCGTATATATTGGCATTTGGGCAGAATTGAACCTTTACAGGAATAATAAAACATAAACATATTGTAATATACTAAGATGGTAATTGATTGAAATGAATGATTAAACGAGATAGTGTGGAAGATTGAATAGCAATAGCAATTGTCAAGTTGAATGACAACATAACCATTATTTGAACTTGTGTGTCAAACCAACAGCAGGTCAATAACCTGTACAATTTATTAAAACAATTTAGTAGGATTCATTTCCAGTATATTCATTTTTTTAAATTTTTAGTTCAGCCTGATTTATTGTGTGTATTGTTGATTACAATAATCAATTATTGAGTACAACTGTTACAATAAAAAATTCTCCTAAACTAATGTTAAAATTTGAGAAAGTCATAAAAAAATATGTGAACCAAACTTTGGCTAGAATTTTTGCCAGTAAAAACTTTAGCAAGAACTGGAGTGAGATTCAGATCAGATATTCGTATGTGGATTAGATTAGAAGGAAAACAGTGAGACTCTGATAAGAATCTCGATAGAATCTCACTGATATTCTAATTTTAGTCAGTTTCTGGTTAGATTATAGTAAAGAAATTTTCTAAAGTAAGGTACAAGTTACAAAAGCAATTCATTGTGGAAGGCATTTCTCCACAAGCCTTGGTGCCCTCAAAAAATATTTGGATGTTTTCTCTGCACTGTTTCTGAGAGTTTAGCATTAAAATTGGAGCCCACTGTATACTGTAAAATACTTTATTTTCACTTGGAATTTATTTTCGCTGAAGGGATGATTCAGTCAAAATAAAATCCAGCGAATATACTTTTTTTCCTATATTTTACATTCAACTTGTCAAAAATCAGTGAAAATAAATTTCATACAAAACACCCAAAAATTAATTCCAGTAAAATTAATTTTACAGTAGACTGAATCCAAGTGATACTTACAGCAGTAACAGGCGCAGTATGTTGTTCATCAGGATTACTTGCTACATAGCACTGACATGTGTTCACATCATACAGGCGTACTAGAAATATAAACACAGAAAGCATTATACAACAAATTACTGTAAAACTTGTCTTTTTAGCGAGCATGATATTTTAGCTAACCACTTAACCTATAATTGCACTCAAAATATTCTCACAATACGATTGTTGACATTTTAGCTAAATTAATAATCTGTTAATTTGTGCATTGAGCCAAATTTGCTAAAATGACATGTAGCTTTTTCAAAGTCTTTTCTACTGTATTTATTAAAATAGTTTTGGCAAGACTACATGTATAAACTCTTTATGACTACATTGACGGCATATTTACATGTACACATTATTAGCATGGCTACACTGTTGGCATGGCTACACCGTTGGCATGGCTACACTGTTGGCATGGCTAAACCCCATATTTGTAATTGGTTATAAAATGTAGTTGTTGTCCCCAGAAACATACAGTCATGAGTCAAATTTAGCAAATTTTTGAATGATGTACATGTAGACACCCTCCAATGATTTGACAAGCTAACCAATCATCTCCCCCTCTTTGCCTCTCTCCAGTTTTTCTAACCTTCCCATCCTCCATTGTAAGCTAAATGTCGCTGAAAATCTTAATTATTCTAACAAATGTACTTATAACAGCCTAGCATGAGGTGTTGCGGGCTGACATTACTGTAGCTACACATCAGACTGCGAATACATAATCCTGTGGTAATGTATTGAAACCAAATCCAGACAGCAAATCAGTGATAACACAGAATTCTGTGATGACTACATAGTTACATAGCGATTCTCCAGGCCATTCGTGAGAGTACTTAGAATTTCCGGATTCCAGGCCACCTAATGGAAAGAATACAACTAAATAAACTTACATGTGGGATGCTGAGTTCCAACCAAAAGGAAGTCCCCGGAAGGATGGAATGATAGACATCTCACAGTCTCCGCTTCCTGCAAGTATATTCAGATACATACTCCTAATAGTCAAGCTACGGCCAATATACAAATGATGGGAACTTTGCTGTTTTATACCCAAATAATCCTAGATGATTTATTGTCTTTGATTTGAAACTGATTTTACATTTATTCAATCAGTGATACATTGTAATAATATGAGGTTATTACGAGAATACCTCAAAGTATGCACAAAGACAGTACAACTGGAGTATCGACTGACATGCAGTGGAGGTCGATGAGATACTTTGAGGTATTCTTGTAATAACCTTATTATTATTATACATCTGTGGAGTCCAGTCGAACCCTGGTGGCAGCCATGTTTGTTTTTATTATCAGAGGACGCATTAATCATTTCATATTTGGAATATGCATTTCCTTATATGGTAGGATGAACATACCACGTAAAATACCGCAAAATTACGGCACGCTGTAACGTTACGATGACAGATGTATAATAATAACATTTACTCGTATACGGCTCATTTGGATATTTTTTTGTTATTACCCCAATCTTCCTATACCAGAGCATGAAATTCCATGTGAATATGGTACATATACAAGTCATTGAAAATGACACAGTCCCCGTTAAATTTTGTGCTTGTCATATTAAAGCGGAGGGGTTGTCGCGTGCATGTCCTTGAAACTTGAGTTCCAAGTGGCGTATACAACAAATTGTTTATTTACATCAAAACACTTGATTCATATAGTAGTAATATGGCCAAAAATAAAAACAGCTCTTTGATCTGATTATAAAACACACACATCTTTGATCAAATTGCGAAATAAATCGTCATGGACATGTATCCTAACATGTATAATCTATGTAGCAAGTTTGAATGACAACTGACAAAGCATGTCCAAAATACAACATTTTCAAATCAAAGAAAGCTTAGAAAGAACTCCCGTGTGCTGAGAGTATTGAAGACACATTAAAAATTAATTCAAAATTACTTGTACATGAGATATTGATAGAAAAGCTGAAAACTAATTATGTACATCAGGTAACTAATATGAACAGAACAGAACAAAAAAATTATGAATTATTATGCTAATTAGAGAATTAATATGAACAAATTTTAACCCAAAATTAATCAGGCCTGTCTATTGTCCTAGAGCATTTATGTACCAAATTTTATTCAAATGTGATGATCAGTAATTGAGATATCAGTGTTAATTAATTATGTTAATTAGGAGATTAATAAGCATAAATATTTACCAAAAACTAATTGGGTTTCTGCATAGTTCTCTTTAAAAGTTTCATTAAAATCCAATTTGTGGTTCTTTATATATCAGTGGAACATTATGCAAATTAGGTAATTAATATCCAATTAAAACTAATTAGGTCTCTGCATAATCCTAGAAGATCTATGTAGCAAGTCTCATTGAAATGTGATGATTACTACTTGAAATATCAGAAGCTGAAAATTAATTAATTATGCAAATTAGATAATTAATATGTACTCATATTACCCTAAAAACTATCAGGTCTGTGCAGTGTCCTATGACATCTATGTACCAAATTTCATTGAAATGTGATGATTACTACATGAAATATCAAAAGCTGAAAATTAATTAATTATGCAAATTAGCTAATTAATATATACTGATATTAGCCTAAAACTATCAGGTCTGTGCAGTGTCCTATGATGTCTATGTACCAAATTTCATTGAAATGTGATGATTACTACTTGAAATATCAGAAGCTGAAAATTAATTAATTATGCAAATTAGATAATTAATATGTACTCATATTACCCTAAAAACTATCAGGTCTGTGCAGTGTCCTATGACATCTATGTACCAAATTTCATTGAAATGTGATGATTACTACTTGAAATATCAAAAGCTGAAAATTAATTAATTATGCAAATTAGCTAATTAATATATACTGATATTAGCCTAAAACTATCAGGTCTGTGCAGTGTCCTATGATGTCTATGTACCAAATTTCATTGAAATGTGATGATTACTACTTGAAATATCAGAAGCTGAAAATTAATTAATTATGCAAATTAGGTAATTAATATGTACTCATATTACCTTAAAAACTATCAGGTCTGTGCAGTGTCCTATGACATCTATGTACCAAGTTTCATTGAAATGTGATGATTACTACTTGCAATATCAAAAGCTGAAAATTAATTAATTATGCTAATTAGGTAATTAATATCTACTGATATTACCCAAAAAACTATCAGGTCTGTGCAGTGTCCTATGACATCTATGTACCAAATTTCATTGAAATGTGATGATTACTACTTGAAATATCAAAAGCTGAAATATAATTAATTATGCTAATTAGGTAATTAATATGTACTCGTATTACCCTAAAAACTATCAGGTCTGTGCAGTGTTCTATGACATCTATGTACCAAGTGTCATTGAAATGTGATGATTAGTACTTGAAATATCAAAAGCTGAAAATGAATTAATTATGCAAATTAGGTAATTAATATGTACTCATATTACCCTAAAAACTATCAGGTCTGTGCAGTGTCCTATGACATCTATGTACCAAGTTTCATTGAAATGTGACAATTACTACTTGAAATATCAAAAGCTGAAAATTAATTAATTATGCTAATTAGGTAATTAATATCTACTGATATTACCCTAAAAACTTTCAGGTTTGTGCAGTGTCCTATGACATCTATGTACCAAGTTTTATTGAAATGTGATGATTAGTACTTGAGATATCAGTGGAAAAGCCGAAAATTGATTAATCATTATGCAAATTAGGTAATTAATATTGCACAGATTTTTACCCAAAACTGATCAAATCTGCGCATTAGTTTGGAGCATCTGTGTGCCAAGTTTCATCAAAATCCAATGAGTGGTTCTTTAGATATCAGTGGAACAGTCATGAAACAGCCAAAAATCAGCTAATTATCATGCAAATTAGGTAATTAATATGCATGGATTTTTACCAAAACCTAATCAAATCTGCGCATTGGCCCAGAGCATCTATGCACCAAGTTTCATCAAAAACTGATGTATGGTTCTTGAGATATCAGTGGAACAGACGGACACACATACACACACACACACACATACACACACACACACATACACACATAGACACACTAACTGCAAAGACTCCCTTTTTGTGCTTCGCACACGGGAGTCAAAAACAAGATGGCTGCCAGTTGGCCATTTTGAATCAAATCGCTAAACTACTGTATGTGCATATGTCCCACATAAGGTACAAGGCACATGCAAAGAATGAACGGAATCGGTCAACAGGATTCTGAAATATGACTCTGGACAGACTGACACATGGACACACGAACGGATGGATGAACGGACAGACTCAGGAACTCACAGACGGTCGGGGACATGTATCCTAACATGTATGATGTATGTACTAAATTTGAATGAAAACTGACAAAGCATGTCCAAAATACAACATTTTCAAAAAAACAAGATGGCTGCCAGTTGGCCATTTTGAATCAAATCGCTAAACCACTGCATGTGCATATGTCCCACATAAGGTACAAGGCACATGCAAAGAATGAACAGAATCGGTCCAAGGGATTCTTAGATATGACTCCGGACGGACGCACGGACAGACGGAGACCGAATTATAAGTCCCCGTTTTTGGACTTCGTCCGAACGGGGACTAATAAACACAGTTACTACAAAATATACAGTGCTGATGGACTCAACAATCCCTCTGATCTGGTCACTGGAAGGTTGGTTTTCATTGTCAGGTGCTACATTTGGGGCTAGGAACCAATGATAAATTATTCTGAATGTGGTACAACGTGTACGTTTGAATTTCATGCAAGAACAATGTAATTTGCATACAATCACATGCCAACATGGGACTCACATTGAACATGACGTGGTGCAACAACTGTGGTACTTACACAAATACTAATGGTACCAACAGTGCGCCCCCTAACAGGACAGATCTCATGGAGATCTCAAGTTAATAACAATCAGTTGTGTCAGTTTATTGAATGACAAAGCGAGAGTTCTTCTTCTTCTTCAAAAAGAAAATATCAAGATCAAATTTTGCTGAAGGCGATGCCTCAAGATGCAAATAAAATGTTGTTGCCCCAGTTACTGATCTTATCTCACCTGTATACTTTTAAACGCTCGCTTGACAGATGGTTTGGAGAAATCAAACAATTTGACGGAGTAATCTTTACTTCCTGATGCTAAAATCTGAATACTGGGATGGAAATCCAAACAAGTGACTTCCTGAAAAATAGAAACATTGTGATGAAGCAAAACTATTACAGTAACTGTAAAATAGCTTTTTAATAGCTAGGATTAATTTTTGCTAAAAAGATACTTTGTAAGAAGTTTATTTTCACTGATTTTCAAAGAAATTAATTTCAAAATATAGAAAAAAAGGTATTTTCCCTTGGTATTTTATTTTCACAGATTCATTCCTTTGCCGAAAATAGTGAAAATAAAGCAACAATTTTGCCCCATGTACATTTACACTGAGCAGTTATTCATTGTTCATTGATGGTGTATATCTATTTCAGGTTTGAACATTTGACATTTTGTGGATAAATTGTTCACACACACATAATTTATATTCCTACTTGTATTCTAAAATCACTGTAGTTATAGTCTGTAGCTCATAGTTACATTTTGGTGCTATGTTGTTAGTCATGTAATAGACGATGAAAAGCGATGGAGCGTGATAGGAGATATTTATAACAGCTTAAATGGATTGTTTAGTGTATATTATAAGCCATACCCAAGTCTTGATAGTTGCCCTCCGAGTTCATTCATAGAGCTCTATATTTTAGGATATGAATATGTGATTTTCTTTGGGGAAGGGATTAATAATTGGATGATTTATGATATAAGATGCCGTAAAAGAAAGAAGTAAAATGTCATCCGCTAAAAATATTGCAAATGTCACCCCCTTACATGTTACTGTATCCTTGAATTCATCGTATTTACTTCTTGTCTGAATTAAACAATCTCAGGAATATTTACCGTACTCGACCATATTAGCATCCATGCCCGCGGTCAAGCGCCCACCCCTACTTTTGCGCAATTTTTATATTCAGGGTTACATTTGTCAAAGCGCCCACCCCTTCAAAATGCCACTAATTTAAAACTTGGTCTTTGATCATTGCTTAACGAATACCGGTAATCGATGTCGAGTACAGTAGTTATATTCCATTACACATACTGATGTTCTGACTTCATTCAAAACCAGCGCTATGTCGAAGTGTCCGAGTGTTCTTACATAGATCATGTGAATGAAAAGCCTCTCATTGTTAGGGCACATCATCACAGAAAAATTGTGCAACTTGGTTCAAAAGTGACATATATGGACAAACGACACAGGAATGTCAAACAGCTTTATTCTTACCTCAATGTGGTCATACAGAGTTCGAATAACCGGGTGGTTCTCCATGTTTTGTTGGGCAGTCTCGCTGGCTAAAATGGCCGCCGGTGTAGCACTCTTCGCAAGCATTCTCTCTACATCCAATACTTTAATAGAAGCATCATCAGAACCGGTAGCGACTAGATTACCTGATGAATTAAAAGTTTCATTTCATTCAGCAAAAAATCATAAACGATATGTCGTAAACTGTATTAGTTCCATTAAGTGTGCATGTATGAAACAATAGCAATATTTCAAACAAATTTGGTAAATGTATTATCAGCAAATGATTAATGATAAACAAAATGTTATGCTCATTTTTATTTTCCAAAATGTTACTTTTATGATCTTCCTATAGTTATAGAGTTATAGCGCCCTCTAGCATATTTATGTGGAATAACTCGTCTTTGCTTGGTTATTTTCACTATAACATTACAACATACTGCATGACGCAAAATTTCAGTTCTTATAAAAAACATACAAGAACAATTTACAACAGATTCAGTTGCATCTTAAAACATCAGAAAATCGCCAATTTTTATTTGATGAACTGTGCAGTGTTGTATATTTTATTTCACAGATTCCTGATGAATGCCATACAAAATATGGGAACAAATTTATTTCCACTGGAGGTACTTTGGCTTAATATCTGTTTTACAGTGAAAATAATGAGTCTACTATATAGGATTCCATGCATACTTTCTTACCATCTCTGTTCCATGCAGCTGCCCTACAAGGCCCCTTATGTGCTGTCACATAGCACGTCTCATACAGAGCAGCTTCTGGAGCTATTGTTTGCACTGTAACAGTAAAATAAAGAGAATCATAGTTAAACCATTGTTTTATAAATTTGGTAAACCTTACACAAAATATTTCAGTGTATATTAATTAGGTCATTTGCATATCAATTCTTTTATGCCCATTGTTTTATGAATTTTGTCAACCTCACACAAAATATTTTACTGCATATTAATTAGGTCATTTGCATATCAATTCTTTCATGACCATTGTTTTATAAATTTTATTCACCTTCAACAAAATATTTCACTGTATATTGATTAGGTCATTTGCATATCAATTCTTTCATGACCATTGTTTTATAAATTTTATTCACCTTCAACAAAATATTTCACTGTATAATAATTAGGTCATTTGCATATCAATCCTTTTATGCCCATTGTTTTATGAATTTTGTCAACCTCACACAAAATATTTTACTGCATATTAATTAGGTCATTTGCATATCAATCCTTTTATGCCCATTGTTTTATGAATTTTGTTAACCTCACACAAAATATTTCACTGCATATTAATTAGGTCATTTGCATATCAATTCTTTCATGACCATTGTTTTATAAATTTTATTCACCTTCAACAAAATATTTCACTGTATATTGATTTGGTCATTTGCATATCAATTCTTTCATTATCATTGTTTTATAAATTTTATTCACCTTCAACAAAATATTTTACTGCATATTAATTAGGTCATTTGCATATCAATTCTTTCATGACCACTGTTTTATAAATTTTATTCACCTGCAACAAAATATTTCACTGTATATTGATTTGGTCATTTGCATATCAATTCTTTCATGACCATTGTTTTATGAATTTTGTTAACCTTACACAAAATATTTCACTGCATATTAATTACCGGGTAGGCATTTGCATATCAATTCTTTTATGACCATTGTTTTATAAATTTTATTCACCTTCAACAAAATATTTTACTGCATATTAATTAGGTCATTTGCATATCAATTCTTTCATGACCACTGTTTTATAAATTTTATTCACCTTCTACAAAATATTTCAGTGCATATTAATTAGGTAATTTACATATCATCAACCCTTTCACTTCCATTGTTTTAAAAATGTTTGTACCCTTCCACAAAATAATTCTGTGCATGTTAATTAGCAATTATTTTATAAATTTTTATAACATGCCACAAAAATAGACAAATTCACAATCTGTTAGTGACTTTTGTGTAATTTCATCTGATACCTTCAAATCATCAAATAGTGATAATAAATGTATTTACTTAACCCCTTAGATCAACAACATTATTGCACGTTATCACCACTTACCATCTGTATCAAATTCCAAATCAATCCCGATACCTGGGGCAACTGTATCTATTACACTGCGAGTCTCTTGATCTAATGATAAATGGGAGAAAATGAAGACTTTAAAGATATATCAAGACTGAGTAGTTGAAGAAATATAAAGTCGAATTTGTGTAAAGTGAACACCCTATTATATAAAGGTATTTAAAGAAATTGTCCTTTTATGTGGCATTTACCATTAGTTATTAAATTTATCCATAAAAATATGACTACAGTTTTTCAATTTAAAAGGCAATTTTTCAACAGATGTTGAAGATGGAGAACAAATGAAAATATGTTTGTTTTGATTAAACTAAAAATGTCATCATAGAGACTAGTTTAGAACACTCAAAGTGAGATTATCCTTCATCATTTCAGCTTTTGTGGTCACAATAGACAGGTTGTATATATACCATTATGTACAGGTCACTTATTCAAAAAGAGACATACTGTGGAATACTTTATTTTCGCTGGAATTAATTTTCGCTGAAAAGGCTTTTTGGACGTTTTGTATGGAATTTATTTTCACTGATTTTTGATGAGCTTAATGTGAAATATAGGAAAAAATGTATATTCGCTGGATTTTATTTTCACAGATTCATCCCTTCAGCGAAAATAGCGAAAATAAATTCCAAGTGAAAATAAAGTATTCTACAGTAATACTCTCAGATGAAAAAGCTCTACAAATCTAGGAAAATGCAATTTACAGTATTTTTATGTAACTTTTCATTCTCTAGATATTCAACTTCTCATCATTACAATATAGTCACCAGGGATTTCGTTAACCCCATATTTTGCTTCCCGGACTCCAATTATTGAAGAGGGACCCAGTTTTTCAGGAAAGCTGGGATCCAATCTCTAATAAAGTTATTCAGGGTAAACTTTCAATTTCTTAAAATTTTGTAAGTGGGACTCGTCTTGCTGAGACACTAATGCAAACCCTGGACTCCCCCATCTTGATTTCCAAGGAAAGATTGATGGGTAAAGTATGACATCACAGTTGGTGAACTAAATAAAGGTGAAATGTTGAATATCTTGAGAATAAAAAATAAAAAAACATTTAATTAACAAATCTTGAAGTTGTCATTGTATCAGTACACTCACGTTCAGAATCTAATTGCAATCCAAGCTGTGTTATTCTCATTAGTTTATTAGAAGGTGGACAATCCAGACTTGTATTCACTGTTTTACCAAGATTTACAGCCAGTGTTTCATAACCATCATATAACAGCTGACTGCAAGTAAAACAGAAAAGAAAAACAGAATGAGTTGATGACATGATAGCATTGAATAGTCTACATTAACATTAATTAAGTTTTTTTTCCCCGCTCAAATTTGTTCACTTTCTATCATTTTCACTGAATTCATTCTTAATTTTAGACTAAACAGACAAAATATTACAATATTGATCAAAAAAGTTGAAATTTTCACAAAATTTCACACAAAAAAGAGCAGACTATAAATTAGCAGAAAGGCACTCAAAGGGGTAAAGGTGCAGTAAGGACAAGAACGAGTAATCTTTAGTATTGTTGTTTGATACGGCATGTTAATAAATACATTGGACACATCTGAGAATTCGTTACTGGTAGATGAAACAATGAAATTCTTTAATACGCATGTACACTGATGGTTTTGCTACAAACAATAACAATCATTGCACATGTGCACGTTTCCAGGCAAGCTATAATTTCAAACAAGTACGTGTCATGCTTGGTCATATATATTTTTTTTTTGTGGCGATAACGTAGTATAGTTACAACGATGAGAAATGTTAATGTTTTGATGTGTGTATAGCAATTAATAGAACAATATCAGTGAAGTCTAACCACAGAACAGTAGCACAGCACAGTAGAATTTGCACTTCCAAAGACGCTACTGCTTTCATTCTCCAATCATTGGCTGAATAAGTCTCTGTCACAGGCAAATTTGAATATTTGAATATTCTTGTATTTTTAATACGTGAAAGTTTGAACATAGTGATACATGTACATGTACTCAAAAAACAAATGAAAGACAAACAGATCATTATGATCTCAATGTTATTTCATTGTGCCATGGGACACTAGCTTCATGATTGTACACAATAAACCAATGAACATTGTCAAGTGATTAATGACCAACTTTCTAAAAAATTACGAGTAGGCTTCTTCCTTAAGAACATAGTAAATGGCGCCCCCTGTGTTGGAATATTCAATAACTTTTGTTTGTATTCCTTTAACAAATTTACATGCCACCATTCTTCCTTCGCTGGTTCCGGCGTCCTTTGCGAATGGCAGGTAGGACGCAGGTAACTAGTAATCGCCATATTGTTCCATTTGGGCTGGTTTTCCGGCCGGAAGGCACGTGACTGAGTGACGTAATTTGAAAACATTCCATGTTTTGTTCTGCGTAAACATGTCTATAATACTACAATAAAGCCATGCTCAAACATACTACCTGCTTAGATTTACACATTTGAGATGTTTCTGACATTCCTCGCTGTTTCTGTGAAAATTTATAACAAAAGAAACAGTTTTTTATTCACCCAACTTTTGAAAGTAAAAGGAAACCCCTGAACGGCCACGAGCGTAAGCGCTGCCGTCAGGTAACCAAGGGAAATAGAACAAGCAACGAGAAAGTGACGGACCAATCAGAATGCCGGAACCGTTACTAGTTACCGGCCTCTTGTAGCTTGGTACGCCATGACACTTGAGGCGGGAACCAGCCAACAGCGCTTCCCAGCCTTACTAGAAATACATGGAAAGAGTTCCTTAAGACCCCCTCACCCTAACCTGAACCCGAACACTCCAGCTCCCCAATGTAATTTTAATATAAGTGATCCAAAGAGGGGTATATAGAATTGAAATAAAGGAGGGGTACTGGAGGGGAAGGGTTATGCTCCAGTCAATGTCAACCCCGACCCCTCCCACCTCGGAAAATACAAGACAAATGTTGGGCATTAGACGGGTCATGGAAGGTAGTAATGGAAGGAGCCACAACGCTATTGTTTTAGCTTTACCCCATGGTCGTTTGTCAATGTTTGTTCACAAACATTGTTCTTGTTAGCTTTTAGCACCTTCGTACAATGGGTTACGCTAATCTCGTGCATTCGGTAATATTCAAAGCATGTTCGGAAGCGATAGTCGAACCTTACATGTAGAATGTTGAAAATAACGTCTAGTTTGAATGCTGTTGTTTCCGGAGATCTTGGCGAACTTTAATGGAAATTTGTCAGATATAACATTGATTGAAGAAGAACTGATGAAATATCGTGAATTTTGTATTTGTAATGGTAATTAGACTTAATCAATGATTGCTTGTGACGATTGCATTATTCCATGGTACCATTGTCAGTGCGTAGGTGTGGCGCCCGAAACTGTCAACATTTTTTACCACCGGACATCGGCGAACACCAACAGAAAAGATAGTATCGAAAGAAGAGCATGCCTTTCTCTGTGATATTTTGTAGGAGTCCTTAGGAATTGTTGTTGTATGCATTCGGAATCTTGTTATAATTACAGTCGCTAATAAATAAAACATGTGAAATTTGTGAAGTCAAACGTTCATCTGTTGAATTTCCGGTCATGAAATACGTATTTTGACCTTTCACACCTAAACAAACCCAGTGCGCATGTGTGATGATCGTAGTTTCATAATGCGCATATATTTTATGGTCACATTAAAAATCGGCAAGGTTATATCATACTCCGCTAACTCGTTATTTGTGTAAACAATCGCAAACTATCATCGACATCAAAGATGAGTTAGACAATGTCTTTATCAGGATTAATTTGGGTTGAAACAAAAGGAAATAAACCAGTTAAGAGGCTTAAGTGGCTACTTGATAGGCGTTGTGGCTCCTTCCGTTACTACCTTCCATGGACGGGTTTACCACCAAACTGTGCCCGTGGAGGTGGGGTAATACTAGTAGCCGTGTTTCGTGTCCTGTCATCACTAGCTGCGCATGCGTATACGTTCATTGAGTACTCTGCTGATAGCAAGCATGGCGGACAGTGGCGTTCCCCAGGGTTGAGGGTGGGGGAAATGTGGGGGTGTGTGTGTTTTGGGTGGTGATTTGCCTATCCTTCTTGCCCGAGGAGGTGGGGCATTTGGCAAATTTTACAACAATAATTTCCATACCCACCCCCCCAAAAAAAACCTGAGGTGGGGAGGGTCGGGGTTGACGTAGACTGGAGCATTAGGATTAGAGCACGGTCCGGCGAGAGGGCCCCAAAGAACTCCTACCAAATACATTTCTGAACTCATAAATCAGTTTGACTCCAATGTGTGACAATATTTTACTGTGCCTATTGTTCTAGGGTGAGTCATTAGCAATTAAAAATTTAAAAACAATCCAAAAGTAAAAGATATTATTACCAAAAATAAAATGAGGCGTACTAACGGTTATTTGAATCTCAGCTACCTACTAGTATTTATTTCTGATTTTGCATATCGCTTTGTGCATTGTACACATAAGACATACGGGAACAGTGTTCAATGCACAATAATAATGGCGACGCGATGACACGACTGCCATACGCGATTGATCATAAACAGCTGGAGGAAGCCGAATACCCGCCCATTCTCACCTGATCACCATCCTATACATTTGTTCCCGATTCCGCAGAGTTGCATCACCCATATTAGCAGAGTAGTGTATGAGGGTACTGTGTCAAAGACAGCCAATACTTTTGATACAAGTCAGCAATATGAGTCACAACACAAGGACATGTGTTCAAACAGACGCACAGACAACAAGTTCACAGCGAGGCTACGGAACCGTGAGACTGTTTACGGGCTTCCCCAGTTTCTTATCACTGCGCGTAACAAGAAATTTATATAAACCACTGTGAAAATTAAATTATTTGTATTCGTATGCATTTTAATAAAAATATACTTATTATAATGACGCATGAAGGTTGCAATATGTTAAACATAACCCACATAATAAATATGTTAAGTCTATTTATAGCGTATTTACAATGACGTCATCGTGTCCGTAAATTTATATTCGGTGTTGCAGGGCACCAGTTCTTGACACGCCTCGGAGTTGATCGCGTGGTTAGTAAGTTGTGGCCATCTGTTTAAACGAGGAATTTCTTACGCCGTGTGTATTTACATGATATGTTGCTTATTGTCCTTACTATTTGATGATCATAGCCGGGAACGTAGTTATTTTACGTATTATTTTCTAGTTAGTTAGCAGCGTAAACTATATTCAAGTAGGGATTTCAGGGGAAAATTAAGTATACATCTTAGTGCAGTGTGTGTGGTATCATTTAACAGATCTCTGCAAGAGTAATTGAATGCACTTTAAATGGTGTAAATCGGAGTTTCCATTGTCAAGATATACCACTTTGAAGTTGAATATAATTGTCATTATTTTAGACAATGATTCACTTTGTTAAGCATTGATGAATAGACAAGACAGTGGCACCAATTAGCACTAATTATAAAGGGAATAAAAGAGTAAATTGTTTGTATCTTTGCCAATTCTTAACCGATTTACACAATTTTTTTAACACTTTAAGTTTGCAGCAATGTCCATTGAATAATGTGACCGAACTGTACACAAATCAATTCATTGCCAAAGAAATATGATATTATATTAATAATTTGCATTAATTAAAATTATTTCAAGGTAATAAAGGTAATGTATTGCATACACATTGATCAACATACACCACTAATTAAATCTGAATATATTTTAAGATGATACCTGATCTTATGTGCATATTCGGGTGCTCAAACACTTGTTACCATGGAAACAAAAACAAACAATATTTTGCATAAATTAATTTTGATCGACCAGTAATACTGGCATAATATGAACTTTAACCACCGGGCATTACATTTTGCAATGATTTGCACTTCAGTTTAAAAAAAACATCCAGCAACGGTTTGCATGTTGCTATGATTTGTATGTTGCCATGGTAACCAGATTCAACCACAAAAGGGCGGGCATGCCAATAAAATCAGTGTAGGAAATTCCTGCCCGTCCGCACGCCCGAGACGGGTAACTTTCGTATCGGACTGGTTGAATTTCAAACTTCCCTGTCCGATGGTCGGGTAACATGTTACCACATTCTTCCGCCGAAATTAAAATAAAAACAAGCTACCATTCTTTATATGTGCTCTAAACATTTTAAACAGAAACGTGATCAGCCAAAACTATGAAAATATTGCATTGCCGTCTCACATCGCGACTTGCCGACACGCATTCTCAACCCACAACACGGAATCCATTGACTTATTAACATAATAATAGGTACGTGACCTCGGGTCAGGTCCTATCTCCCATGGTGCAGTGAGACTTCCGGTGACCCCTGACCAGTTCTATCGTTGCGTAGTTTGTTTACAAAGTTTTCATTTCGCGTACAACATGTATCGTTTTTTGGGGATAGACCCTCCAACAAAGAAACAGAATTCGAGCATCGATAGAATTGCGGCAAATAAGGAGTATGACCAGTCAAAACGTACTCGCAAAATAGTTCCAAGCTGGAAGACGATGTTCAAAGAATGGCTGGTCACCGATGACACCGGTAATCATACGGTGTATTGCCGTATCTGCCGGGCTATTTACGGGCCGTTATCAAACCGCAAAATACCAGACAAACTCCGTAAGTACGGAAAGGGATGTACCAACTTAAAACATGATGCCCTTACATGCCATGAAATGTCAATTGGTCATAAACAAGCCAAATCGATATTCGAAGCAAAGAATGCCCCACCACCAAAGCAACTTCCTGCTGATAGAATCATCGAAATGTTGAATGGTAAAAGTGTTGACAGGTTAGACAAGCTATTCCGAGGCTGTAACAGATGGTAATGCTCATTTGGTAGCTGGATTAAATTCTGACTATGGTTCAGATTTTTCTGATCTAGCCGAGAGCAACAGTGACACAGACATCTGATATATCATGTTCTGAATATGCATGTTCTCTACAGCTACTTTGTTGTTAAAATAAACCGTGCATAGTATATTGTATACAACTTGTGTTTATTTGTGTGTGTGTGTGTGTGCGAAAATAATTGAAAAAAATGTGCGGGACTGGTAACATTTTAGCAGGGCTTGTAACTTTTGAAAGTTACCAGCCCTGATGTCTGGTATGTAATCTGGACAAATTTCCTACACTGATAAAATGGATTGCAAGATGTAAACGCAGGGGATGCATTTAATGCTTTACCAGCAATGTTGGACTAAACTTCATATAGTAGATCAGTACAATGGTCCGAAATATGCACGTTGCCATGGTAACCAAAGAAATCCATAATTTGAATAAATTAACTTCTGAATTTATTTTCAATGCAATCTTCATTCAGGAAAAAATCTTGCATATTGGCCAGGGATACATGCATTTGGTATTTATTAATAAAGTGACAAATAGTAATATTGATGTATCCCCATATACAATACAAGTTATGTTCAAAATAGGTGAAATTTGATTTTTTTTTATCCCAGTTTGTTTCTGATTTAAACATATTTCATCTACTTTGTACCAATATATTGTTTGCAAGGATGCACCATGTAGATAAATTGTTTCACAACTATGCTCTCACATACAAATATTTATTACATTTTTACACAATTTAATTTACATTATTACACAACTTAAACAAAAAAAACCGAGAGAATTCACAGTTCAATGAAAAATATCTAAATTCTATTGGAATGTTTGAAATTACTGTGTAGGTTGTTATTAAAACATCTCATCCAAAAGAAGATCTCCTTTTTTTAAGTCGCGCAACAAAGGGAAGTGCCATGTTGTTTCATCATCTTCTTCATCGTACTTGATACAGTACTCGCATTTCAACGGGTTGTCTTTATTTATATTTACAAGTGCAAGTACCCGGGCTGCAAACCACTCGATATCACTACTTCCTTCTTCAACACATTTGTGAAAAACACGTCTGTTCACTAGTAAATTAGGATCTTTCTCAAAGGAAGGCAGGAGCTCGAGTTGCTTTTTTATGCGCCGCTTTCTCCGCATTTCATGAAGCTTGGCATCCAATTTCTGTTTTTGAATGGTGAACTGAACTTCTATCTCATCAGCTTGACGCATTGATGTATGTTGTTGTGTGTCGTCACACTCTGTTGCTGGATTTCCTCTAATGATTTCTTTCAAATTATTTATTAACTCAGCTAAAGTATACTGTCTGCGTTTAAAAGATTGCTGAAAAAGTTCTTTAGCACCCTTCGATTTGAGAACTGTTTTGTGAAAATTAAGTTGCAAAACTACTGCTGCACGCTGTTCTTTTTCAGTCATGTTATTCAAATGGTCATCCACACTTGCCCACACGGAATCAATTTGGTTTGTTAATTGTACCTTTTTTGTATATTGTTTTTGTTCAGTTCTTTCTTTTTCTGCTTGCTTTTTCTTCAGAATTTCAAGTTTTCTTTCTTGAATGACCTTCATTCGTCTTTGGTATTTTTCTTTGTAGGAGGGGGCAGTGCGTCGCGCATCAGCCATAAGCTTTTCTTTCTCTATCGGATCTTTATTATCAAGCCATTCTCTAGTCTTGTTGTTGGACCACATTATGAGCGTTTCATAGCATAGTGTTGTAGCTGCCGGTTTAATTCGTACAAGTAAATCCAAGATGGCAAAATCTCTCTCTCCAGCCACATTTGTAGTTGGCACTGCTGCAACAGATGCTTGCTCTTCGTTTTTCATATTCCAATATTTACCACCAGGTAATTGGTCATCACACTGCCTTTCGAGAATCAAAAGCAATGCATGCATGATGAGTTCAAGTGCCTGTATGGTCATGGAGTCCAACTCTGCATCAGACGTTTCAGCAAACAACTTTTCATAAAGATGATCTCTGTGTACTTCTGCGTCATCTTCAGAAAACATCAGTTCACCATCCAAAACAGGAGCAGCATCTTTAGACCATCTTTCCAGCATCATCTTCATTTGGAGAAGGTGTTTATTCATGCCAAGAATTCCCTCTACTTTTTCAGTGATTCTCCAATATGGCCCAGTCACGACTTTATCTATTATACCGAGTGCTCGCAATTCAGCTATGTACACTTTAACACTCAAATCTTCAGCAACTGCAGAGAGCAAACGATTCGGATTTGGCCACTTTGCCACAAACTGCGAAATATCTGAAGAATGATAGTATACTGCTGCGGCATCATAGTAAAGAATATTAAATCGATTCCCCTTGTACGGCTGCAACATAAGTTTCTCATCTTTGGCGCTAAGGAAAGAAAGAAAATGGGATGCGACACCAGATTCTTCACACCCCCTGGGATGGAAAGCTTTTACTGCTGTACGAACAAGTCTGGCAGCACCTGATTCGCTCGTCTCCATTGCATACACTGGCTTATAGCCATCTAACGCTATATTTTCTAACAGCTTCAGGACTTTATCCGATTCGGAAGCGAAGTTTGGCAGGATATGAGCTTTACAGTAAAAGTTGAACATCTTTGTGAGTTTTTCTTTATTTGCAGATGATATAATGTCCCAGTTCTTGGTAACCTTGGGGAGTAGCTTTTCTTTCAACGCATCTATTTGTTGATTGAAAGTTGCAGAAGTGGGTCCTTGGTCAGACATAGTACTGGTCAATGATGTTATCAGCTGGGCAGTGATGGTTTCTTTGTCAGCATTGTCACTTACTATCGTGTCAGCAAGATCACCAATTGTGTCTTTGAAAGCATCAACTATATCGCTAGTAGTGCCACCAGACAGCTGCTGCATACCAAGTGTCATGGTACGGCCACTAGAGAGTGTTACTTGGTAACCTTGATAGTGTTTATGGAACTTGCTCGTTCCGTCTTGATGGAGGCAATGGTTTGAGGAACTGGACATTGCCTCAGCTACCTGAACAGCGGCAATGTGTTTAGCTTCTACCAGGAGTGTGCTTTTCAAGGCATTACTTGGAAGCCTGCCAACATTTCGTCCAGCGAGTTTCTGCAACACAGTTGAAATAACATTATTTACAGCATTCATGCTGACATTCATTGACAACAAGTCCATAACAACTTCTCTAACCTCATCTCTGTACTTTCCCTCACAGAAAGTTTCAATTTCCTCACTTTCCAAAATTTCAGCTAATTTCTGCATTTCAGCATTATCTTTTTCCAGTTCACTAATTCTTTGATGCAAGTTATTTGTCAGGGAAGAATCATCACTGCTATTCTTAGTTTTGTTCATGTAGTAGTTGAGTTTTTTTCTAAGTTTAGTTTTATCAGCTTTCAACTTCTCTATAACCAGCTTGGCATTATGCAGTTCATCATTCTTTAGACTCAGGGACTGTCTAACACTTAAAACTTCTACAGCATCGTCATTCGCTTCCTTTCTAACTTTAACAATCTCTTCCTTACTCTCATCGACTATATTCTTCAAGTTGCTGATAGTCGAATCACGGCGCTTCAATTTTTTGTTCCAATTTCTTGCCTTGTTGTTGTTCAGCCTAGTTTTCATGGCAACCAAATTTGATTGTGTCTTATCTAGAAGAGCAGCATTTTTGTCATAGTCATCTCGGAGCTTCATCAATTCATCATGTATCCCTTCACCATTGAGAGATAGTATCCGGTCATTCACTTGGTCCATTGTGTAAAGAAGGGTTGAATACTTGACTTCAAGAGCAGAAAGATTGGTGGAGAGGTCTGTGTTGTCATCTTCAACATCATTAATTTTGCGCTTCAAAATCCGATTTTCGGCAGTGGTATTGACAAGAGCTTTCGAAAGCGCAACTTCTTTTACAGTTATAGCACTTGTCAACCGACTTTCTTCATTGGATGACTTTGAAGGCAAGACAAAAACATCTTTCATAAAAAGTTCTCTAGCTGCATACTTTCTGTTACTGTTCAGTTTGCTGGTCTTCAGAAAAATGGCTTTACTTCGATTGTACAAAGTAGCATCTGATGCTCCTCCATCGCGGATAGACGGGTATTTTTTTCGTAGCTGTTCAGCAACATAATGCACACTGAAGTTTTTTTCTTGTTTGCACTGCACCACTAGATGGTATATGTCACCTTTAGTCACTGGATTAGCCATTAACAGCGCACCATTCTGAAATGTCACGTTATAGAAAAATTGATTAAACAAATTGTCTACAAATATATGCACATTATTTGAATTGATTTATATTGCATTGATAAATCATGACGCAATTAAAAAAATTTTTAAATAATAGTTTTTGTGAATAACTTTTATTTAATGTAAAGTAAAGGCTTAATATAAACTTACCAAATTGAAAAGTCTCGCCAAACAGGGCCCGGACAGGAAATATGGTAATATTCTGCAAGGTAAAATATAAATAAAATTAATGAAATCTAATAATTTTACATTATCATTTGTCAAACTTGCACACTATTCAAAAAATATAATTTAAAAAAAAATCAGCCTACATGCCATGAAAAAAATGTACTTGACAAATAGAACTAAATCAACCAGCGGACCACATTTAATTTGACAAACAGCCCCCCTCCAAATAAGTTTAATTTTCTAAATTAGCACAAGAAAATTGCCAAAAAACATTACCACTTACCTAATTAAAAGGTGTCACAGAAGATTTACAATATTAATAAATTACAACGATGAGAGTAAAAATCTGTAAGTGTAAGGAAAGAAAAAAAAAATATTGAAAAACGAAAGAAAATCACTTTTGTTTTTAAGTCGCCATAGGAAACACACAGGAAAACGCCCTCAACCATATAAACACAAACACAAACTTTTATATAAATTTCAACACACCATTCAGAATTCGAACCGTCCTAATTCGCATTTTAGCGTTTCTCCCCCTTTTTTTAGCACAATCGTGGATCAAGATCAACAAACTGAAATATATATGCGAGCGATATAAAAAATAAATGATACAATTCAACAAAGCAAAGTACCGATCGACAGACACATCGCTCGATTCGTTAGGCATTGTCAGAATTCAGGCAAAATGTGAAGCTATATCGTCCAGTATCAGCTGGTAGAACACTAAAAGTCATCCACACATTGTTAGTTATTCATATTTTATAATAAGGCCGACAAAATGACTCAAAAAACTAATAAAAACAGGCCTTACCTTTTCAGCAAAATCGAAAGCGAGAGTCTTGAAAAATGGCTGGTTCGCGTGGGTCAGAACAAAGTACCCGGATGTGAATCGACTTGAGACGTACCACTTTTAACAGGACCCAGCGCAATACTTGCGGCGCACCAATCACTAAAATATTGCGTAGTATTAAACCTATAATGATTATATTTTTTATTAATGACCCGAACGAGTCGATAATTACATAAAATAATTCCTAAAAATGTGTTGAAAATGTTAGTTTTATTGCCGTTTTCTCAATTTTCGGCCGATTTTTTCGTTCGTCCCCTCAAAATGTAGCTATAACCCCCTACTTTCCAGCGAGCCTATTTTCGTAATGGTACGTTCCGAATTAGTTTTGCGCCCATGCAGTAGAACGATGTTATGTTTCACTTGACTTAAACAAATGTTGGGGCCGGCGTACAGTGGACGCGTAAGCATGATTTTGTGCCGGTTTTCTGACTTTGCTGCTCTGTAACTCTGTAAGGGTTACTCGAAACAAAACCAAATTTTTAGGTTGTAAAGAAAATACTTACAGCAACAATAAGCGACAGTTTTTTATAGAAAATACAGGACGGAAAAATTATATTACACTAAAAACTACAAGCATAGGGTCTGTCATACACATTGTCTAACCACCAAGGTCACGTGACTGAAATCCCTAATTCAAGACCCAAACGCAGTGGGGATTTGAACATTCAAGTACAACGTAACACCCATCGTGTAGGAAACTCTTCAAAATGCCCGCTGAAATTTTAGGCATCGTAATTATCGCTATCGGAGCGTATCTTATCTGTAATTTGTGCAAAGAGTCGACAAGGAGAGACGAACAGTGGAACCAAAGTTTCAACCAGCGTCGAATGCAGACGACAAATCGGAATAACTTATCACACACGCCGCCGCCTTCGTATGACAGCCTATACCCGTACCCGGAAGTAGATAGCACACAAGAACCGTTCCCTCGCGGTTCTATGTCCAACTACCTCGGAGCTGGTTTCACCTCTACATTTCGTGCGATTGCTGACCGGTTCACGGACATAAAGGAAGTCAGTAGAGCGTTGAAGAAAGCTGGACTTGAATCAAGTAACTTGATATTTGGTAAGTTCCATTATGAAATGGGGGGGGGGGGCCTACTTTAAAAAAAAAAGTGATTGTCCCTCAACAACTGTGCTGTATATAAAGTGGATCTCAAATGAATCTGAATCTGCGCTTAATTTGTGCTCGCCCCTCCTGAAATAATACAAACTCACCATCATAGAAGAAATTTAAAGCTCCTCACTAAATAAAATTGATAGTTTATTGGTGCTTTTATGTGCATTAAAGAAAGTAAAGAAAAATCATTAAAAGAAAATTAAATTGTCCAATTGTGTAAATGAGTGCATTTGTCAACCATACCACAGTATGGGATAGAGGGACTGTGATCTTACTTAATCTCTGTTGTAACTTCCTGTAAAAATGAGTGCCATTTAGGTGTTACAATTAGATACTTTTTCAGATATCGTCTTTAGTGTCTAAATAAAAAGTACTGTAGAATATACTTTACTTTAGCTGGAATTAATTTTCGCTGAAAAAGTTTTGGTGTGTTTTGTATGGAATTTATTTTCACTGATTTTTGACAAGTTGAATGTAAAATATAGGGGAAAAGGTATATTCGCTGCATTTTATTTTCACTGAATCATTTCTTCAGCGAAAATAGCAAAAATTAATTCCAAGCGAAAATGAAGTATTTTACAGTAAGTAAATATGATGATAAAAATTATACTAGGTATAAATTTTTTTTTCAACTGATTGGGTGGTATCAGATTATATACCAAGCAAATTACCCCTCCCCTCCTCCTCCCCCTCCCCAAAATGTTTTGAATAAGAATTACTTGGGCATCGGAAAACAATTCATAATACAAAACTTTATACATCAAAATACCAGCATCTTTATCAAAACCTTTTTCTTGAAATAAACATTTGTTGTTTTGTTTACATGTATGGTTTTATTGATGACATATAATAATTAATAGCCTCTTAACCACTTGGTTGTTCGTCCTTGTTTGAATGTAGTCTGAAAACAGAGACCTGGTAGTTTCTCCTTGTGCACTTTTGAACTTGTATCTCATACATGCCTAGACCAGTTATGTTTAAATTTTACACATGTATCGTTGTGCCATACAGACATGCATGCATGCATGTACGCATGCATTGTTTCATGATAGCTGTATGGTGACCATAATAATGTTGAAAAAAATGCATCAAAATCAGGCATTACTGCCATTCTGGAACCAGATTGTAGTAATTGGATGTACGAACAGCATTTCACTTTCGACTTGGTACATACATTGAACATAGTGTAACCTTGATGCTTGTCATTTTTTTTTACATCTGATTATAAAAATGGTTGAATTGATGGACACCTTGTTTTAATGAATGTTATTTCAGAGCCATATTTTTGACATGCATGTACCTTGACTGATTGAGTTTCTGATTCCAAATGACTGACTACCGATAGTTTAAGTTTTGTTTACAATAGTACTGATATTGACAACAGCAACATTTTCTTGTTATTGTTTATTTCTAGGCATTGATTTCACTGCCAGTAATGATTGGCAAGGAGAGAACACATTTAATGGACACTGTTTACATTCTATGTCAACAGGGCAACTGAATCCATATCAACAGGTGAGGGAACATACTAAATGGGTGATTTTCCGTTTATTTGCGAGATCTCACGAGTTGAGTGAAAACGCGTGTTGAACGTATGCCACAAAAATCAAAGTATTTGATTTTGAACTTGAATTTCTTTATTTTGTAGCTCACATCGAAAGGCCGATCTTTGACAGGGGAATATTGCGTTTGAATACCCTTACTTCATTATTAAGCATGGAAATATCCCCCAAAATATGTTCACGTTTGTCGAATCCCAAACGATGTTTGTCGCCTCTACAATGTTATGACATTTGTTTGTTCTGTTTTTACGTTTGATTTATGCAAAACGTGGGATCTCACAGTGAACGGAAAATGGTCTATTAGGGCTGCACTATTTGAAATGGGGAGGTAGGCTTGGAATATGATGTGTCAGCCATATTAAGATTGATGTTTGAAAATATTTTATAAATTTCCATAAAACCATTTATGCCTTCATGAAATTCAGTATACCTTTTGCCCCAGTCTGATTAAAATAATATTTTGTTTGTTACATTTTTTTGTATTTACATATATATTTTTTAAAATGAACGTCTGACTTTGTTTGGGAGACAAAAACAAAATTCTAGCAATTAATGATTAAAACAAATATATATAAACAGTTTATTATAAAAAAAATAAAATGTTTTATTCAGATTGCTTTTTCCTCATAATATTGTTCATATAATCATGTTAAAACATTAAAAATTTCATATTCTGGGTACTGAGAATTGATAAGCTTAGACCAACATGCTGAACTTAAATGGAACTATCTAGCAAATACTACGGTAATATTGTCTTATTAAAATTCGGAGGTTATTTGTTTTGACGCAGTAAGTGAAATAATAATGAGTCATCAGTGTGTGGGGACACTGAGTTATTTTTAGAAGTCGGTGTTAGTTGTGATGGTGTGAATATAAGTCAGTGACAGTTCAATAACCTTTACCGTGTATATCATGATGAATATGTTTAATACATGCTCTCAAATAAAAACAGCTCATTAATTATTTCATTTTGAAAACAACAAGACAAATGGTATGGTACTACCGGTAGTACTGCATGTAATTACCAACAAATCATTTTGGTTTTGATATCATTTACTGTAAAATATTTCTTCGCTTGTATTAATTCTTGCTATTTTTGCTGAAGGAATAATTCAGTGAAAAAATCCAGCGAATATACCTTTTTTCCTATATTTTACATTTGACTCGTCAAAAATCAGTGAAAATAAATTCCATACAAAACACCCAAAAAGTCTTTTAATTGAAAATTAATTCCAGGTAAAATAAAGTATTTTATAGTAAGGTGCTTGGTCATCGTATCGCGTCTTGATGGATATGGGACTCATAGCAACATGTACAACGTACTGTATGTAAAAAACAATAAATGTTTACATGAAATTCAATCATGCACTGCGCGATGACGACCACCATTTAATAATCAAAGCAGTGTTAATAATAATTCTTTTTTTTTTGCTACCCAGGTAATTTCAATTTTAGGAGAAACATTGGCACCATTTGATGATGATGGATTAATTCCTGTGTTTGGTTTCGGAGACAAATCCACTCGAGACAAACGGGTATTTCCATTCAAACAAGATGGTCTGTGTTTTGGTGTTCATGAAGTTCTTGAATGTTACAAGCAGATTAGTCAAAGTGTGAGTCTAAGCGGACCAACAAACTTCGCGCCTTTAATCCAACAAGCAGTAGAGATTGTTAAACAGACAAAATCAGTAAGTACACTTTTATGTAAGGTCCAATTAGTCGTCTTTTGTTTAAACAATATGAAACCAGACAACTATTTCTAGTATTATTGTTCTTTTGTTCCTTGATTTGTCTAAATCTAATTTTTTTTTTAATTTCTATACTTCATTCATTGTAATTTTTGAAAGTGTTCCACTATACTAAGACCATTATTCCTTATCCTGCCAGTCCCATGTATACTTTTAATTGTCTCAACCAGATTAGAGCTGAGTCTAAAGTGTTATCTGTCATCATAAAATATACCCCACAAATATAGCACCTCCTCATTAGAAGCCAAATGCATTTGTGCAAACTTTTCAGTATTTTTGAGAAAACCTTCTGGACAATTCAAAAGTGTAAAAAAAAACTTCAATATTAGAAATATAAAGTTTAATTTATGATTCTTTTTCAGTACCACATATTGGTAATTATTGCTGATGGTCAGGTAACCAGCGAACGGGCAACTAGAGCCGCCATTGTAGAAGCTTCCAATTACGCACTGTCAATTGTCATGGTAGGAGTTGGTGATGGTCCCTGGGACATGATGAAAGACTTTGATGAAATGTTGCCACGGAGACAATTTGATAATTTCCAGTTTGTTGACTTTCATAAAATTATGCAAAATTCAACCAGTCCTACGACAGCTTTTTCCTTGCATGCACTAATGGAAATACCTGACCAGTTTCTGGCAGTTAGAAATCTTGGTTTTCTTGATCAGGACGAGTGAATATTGATTTTAACTCCATCACTCTCCTGATACAGAAAAGAAAATGCATTTACAGTACCGATACTCCACTCAATAAATCAAACAAATACAAAGTCTAAGGATGGATTATAAGATTAGGATTTCCATCAATATTTTGTGATGTATGATAAAGTTCCCTTTCTATGTGAGTTTCATGTATGTATCAATCAAATACATTACTGAGCAGTGGTCGAATCACCATTTGCAATAGATGATGGGAAAGACTCCATAAACAGAAAGAAGCAAGGTTATCGCTCTATTCAAAACGGCCGAGATTTGAAAAACTGCTCAAATTTTATGGGTCAGTGAAAATCGCGACAATTTGTGGCAGTGATAATTACTCTGAGGTTCAATGACTCAGTGTCAGTGACACCTCACAAAAATTGGATTTCATGAAAGCCATAAAATTTTCAAATCATACAAATTTCAAGGCGAGAAAATTACATGACTTGTAGATGAAAGCACATTAAAAAAAAGTGAGACAAACACTGACTACTAGTATTTCCCTCACGAGCTCATTTATTTGCATAACTTTTTTGTGAAGACCATCTCTCAATTTATCAAGCATGTGACAAAAATTATTGGTGAGTAGAAGGAAAAGAAGATACTGGTATCCATGGCAACAATCATGTGTTTAACCTACCAGCATTTGTCTCCATCCTTGTTTCTATTCTGCTAAGTGATGTATATATCTACACTCATCAGGATCATAAAATAAAAATAATTTAAATATTTTTTTTTCTTGATTAAAAATTGATAAAATGAACTAAATTGAAATGAAAGCTGACAAAGCATTACTGGCATTCTAAGCTTTATTATATACTTCTCATTTAATTTCAGCTAATCTCATTTTGTATAATGTTAATCTTTTCACCAACGCTTTTCATTTTTCACAAAATAGTCTGCAGTTTCCTTCAGAAGATTAGGACAAACCATTATTTTGAGTAAACACTGAAAATGTTGTCTTTTGGCTCCAAAATTAGAGTTCATTTCCTAAAATATTGAAGAAGTATAAGAAAAAAGAGCAGAAAGTCTGGTGGTATTGGGATATCGAAAACTAAAATAAAGAGATTTACATTAAAATGCAGTTGTAAATTGTCTGCAGTCTGCTAATAGAACAACATGTGAGTACAGGTTAGTGCACTAATTTCAGATTACCGAGGGATGTAGTTTATTTAACATTAAGAAACTTGAAATGTGATTTTAACATCACTGATACATGTGCATATGAATTTAGCGTCATGTCTCCAGAAATCCGCCTTGTCAATAGAGGGCAGTACAAATAGAACATCCTAATAGTAAGTTTGAACTTGAAGCTACATTCATAAATATTTATAATTTATTTTTGCTTGGAATTAATTTTTGCTATTTTCGCTGAGGGGATGATTCAGTGAAAATAAAATACACCTAATATACCTTTATTCCTATATTTCACATTCAACTTGTCAAAAATCAGTGAAAATAAATTCCGAACAAAACTACCAAAAAATGTTTTCAGCGAAAATTAATTCCAGCTAAAATAAAGTATTTTACAGTATAATATACAACATCCCTACTTAATCTGAAATGAGTGTATACATCTAACTTAACATAATACAATTAAATAAATGATATTTAAAACTAATTGGTATAAAACAATGTATTTGACAATTTATTTTAGTGAGTTTATCAGTCATTATTTTTTATTTTCAGTTATTGTTTTTATTTGATAATGTATTATTATGTTTTTTTCCACTTTTATATTCAACTGAATATAAGTTCAGTATACAGACCTGAAATGTTCTTTGTAACAATTTTATATTCACTGTCCACTAATATTTATTATCTTATTTCCTATATATGCTAAAATAAAAACACCTTAATGAAGGGAAATAATTGCCTTCATATATGTAAATAATGGTTTAATTTTTAACAAAGACTTTAAAACTTTTATATAAACCAAAAATTATTCAAGTATTTTATTTGAAATATTCAAGAGTGAACAATATATTATTTCTATGTTTTGGTTGAAATTTGTTTTTAAACACAAGGGTTATTTTATTTACAATGATAGATGAAGTTGATAACTCAGTAACTGCCTACGATATCATTCAATAAACTCAAACGGTTTGAATAAATATAATTATGTATTGAATACAATTTGCATTTTTACACAAAATAAAAACAAAAAAAATTGTCATGCAAAATTGAATAAAAACGACAGTCCAAACTGAACAGTGAAAAATCGTTCCTTAATGAGAATACTATTTAAACACTCGTTAGTAATATATAGTAATATAATGTGTGTGTCCACCTATGTGGTGAAAATAAGGTATTATACAGTACTAAGTAAAGTCAGTACCTTATCATTTGAATCCTGAATAAATACACAGCTGCTCATGTATCTGTCAACATATAATAAATGTGGTATTCTTTATTTATTGCAATTCAATGAAAATAAGATTGTGTTTTATTTTTACTTTTCATTTTCATTTATTTTTTCCTTCTCATTTTTTACTCCTTTGTGCAAAGCACAGCACACAATGGGCGTCTTTGCAGTTTGTTAGACTGGTTTTCTCAATGACAAATATTTTGTACTACCGGTATTAAAGTAAAAAATCGTAAAAGTCAATGACTTGTGTCCAAATCATTAATTACGTAACGCTTTTAAAACAAATAAATATGATAATTGTTTTGACTTTTAGATTGAATGCTGCAAACGACCATAATTAAGTGATTAATTGTAATGAGTTCAGCATATACATATATTGTTTTATGATTTATGAATGGTTCTGTTATTTCTTCAAAACATGATTGATATACACTTCAATGGCCTTAGATGCGGATGATATCAATAATGACAACACCCCCACTAACCCCCAGATAACAACAAATATCCTGTTTTACCAAATATGTCTTGAATACATGTATATAATGTCCGAAATAAATAACACAGTTCCAACTTATTCACAAACAATATCAAGTTATTGCCTACCAAGATTGTCATCACTGATCATGGGATTGTGTGTTGACCAATAATATTAACTATACTATATCAATAGAATATGTTTACATTATAATGTTACATTGTATATTTACATAAGGTGATGGTACCTTCAGTCATATCCCATTTCACATGTGTGGGCGAGCTAAACACAAGTATATAAATAGTAGAATACCTGATAGGTTTGTTCCAAGTGTATTATATATAATTTATTCTTCACTTTTAATCATATTTACTTATCACATGGTTTTATTCTGAAGTTCAATGCTAATGTTAGATCCAACAGCAAACTAGTCACTCTCCCTTGCAGAGTCTTCTCGACCTAGGGAGCCACAGAGAGCCGCAACTCGTGGGACATTCCCTAGCGACTACCTAGCTTAGTGATAAAAGACCCATAGTCTCGGCGACGGAGAATGCAAACTAGTCTGACATTATGAACATGTACTGTAAAATGAAATTATTATAGCATGTTATTATTGCTAATTAGCTTATTCGTAATAATAATAGCTAATTTAATTTGATAAAATTGCGTGTATCTGTTTCAATGTGTTTTACATTATTACATGTACTAGTATAATTAATCTGAGGCATAGTATGTTTATTGTACTACCGCTACATTATCTAGGAGGTCGAACATTACTTTATATCTTTATTGTTATTTACATTTAAACAAACCTATATAGGGGATATTAAAAGTGTGCAATATCTACTACGGTAGCACTGATACTTGTGACATATTGCCCTTATTAGAGTATGCCCTAGCTTTAGTACCGGTAATTACTAGTATTCTTGATAACCAGCAAGACAATCCTTCAGTAAAATGTGGCTGAAATATTCGACAGTATCTGGTAGAAGTATTTTAAATGTGAATTTGCTGTGAAGATTCGGAATTAAAATCATCTATGATGTCATGCAGTCATGTAGAAATTCGACCACACACCTAAGTATGAAGCAGACTCTATAAATCACAGGCCTTAGAAATACAAGGTATAACACTACGATAAAGACTTTCTATTTTCGACATTGTGAATTTCTTTCGTTTTTTTGGGAGAAAAAATCCTGGAAAAAAATGATTTTGACAAGATAATTTAGAAATTTGTATTAAGAATAATTCATAACGAAATATATTTCCTATATAATTTTCAGAATTACCGATTATTCAAGAATATTACAGAAGGATAATTTGCTATATTCTTTATATTTTTCCTTTTTTTCTTGAATTATGACTGAAAGAAGGTGAATTAAATTACAAACTATGTAGTGTGTTCAACAACTCATTTATGAACAATAACTTTAATAAATATGACTTTACTCTGTAAAAATACTGTATTTTTTCTGCATAAAAACGAAAAAAATGTCGAAAACGGAAAGACTTTATCGTAATGTTGCCTGTGTCTAAATATATCATTAAAATATAATCACTAAATTGGTGGAAATTATATCATCAATACATAAAATGAAACGATTTGACGTACTTGTACCCTTTCAATTTCTCTAAAACTCATTCATGTCAACCACAAAATAAATCGTAATACATAAAACAATGAAGGTGATTTTCGGTTCAACTGCGAGATCTCGCGAGTTGCCTGAAAGACGCACGTCGAACGTTTGTCGCAAAATATGAACGATTTGATTTTGAACTCGAATTTCTTTATTTCGTAGCTCACATCGAAAGGCCGGTCTTTAATAGGGGAATATTGCGTTTTATTACCCTTACTTCATCGAAATTTACCATCATCAAATGTGTACGGCACATTATTGAGCGTCGAAATATCCCCAACAAATACTTTCGCGTTTGTCGTCGCTATCACACTATGACCTTTGTTTGCCCTGTTTTTACGTTCGATTTCACGCATAACGCGGGATCTCGCAATGTATGGGGGCTTTGAGTTATTTCCGATAGACATGCTCTTATGGTATAGTTTCCATTTGCAAAAATTGATAACAATTTCAATTTATACCCAAATCAAAACTTAATATTATGTGTAATAATAATAATCTTTATCGCATAATCGTATCCTTATTTGGATAATGACTCAAAAAAAGAAATTTAGATTTTAGAATTTTTAGAAAAAGATGAAAAACTGAGGAAGTAACACAATGGAAGCGCTAAAATTGAAAAGAATAATAAAAATAAAAAATAAAAATACCCCCGGTAGTTTATTTAATTAGGGGCAGCTTGTAATTTTTTTAAATGATTTTCTCTGGCACTGAAACAATTATAGATGTAACTTGGTAGTTTTTGTTAATTTTTGGCTGTTATTGCTTGTTAGCATTGTAATCAATTTATTGGTATTAGTGTGTTGCAATGTATTAAATTTATTTCTTTCAACATTTCAGTTCTCTCATTTTCATACAGCTTGCATTCAAGTAAGAATTTGCATTTCGTCTCCAATCTCATTTTGGTCGCAAGCAGTGCACTTTCTGCTACCACTGCAAGGAATTTATCGCTGAGAGCTCCATTGCAATCAACATTTCAAAATTTATTTATTTACATGGTTCAGATTTCTACTGTTTACCTGTGTAGTATAACATTGTATCTTGTTATCATTTAATGTTGCAATGTTATGTGTTGGTCTTGCCGCCTCTTTCTATAACCCTTGACTCGTAACTAAGACTAATTACTAGTTACTATGATAGTGGAATCTTCCACTTTGAATTGAACCAATCATAGTTATGTATTCTATGTTGACAACATTATGCAAATACTCCTCGCTACCAGATTTTTGAAGGGAGTAGTTCTGGTTTTGACTTCAATGTAGTCTGACGTGTTGTAATAAAGTGAATCTCACGGAACTCTGACTTTATCCCATGGAAGTCTATTTCTCTACACAACGCAACCCTATCTCATCCACCACAGATTTTTTTTTGTATCTTCCTTTCTAGTATTTCTAAATTATGGGCCCTAATTCTCAATTTTGTTAATGCTGCTCTATTTTTTGCATTTGTTACTGTTGTTAGATAATTTTCATACTGGCAATTTTTCTTTAGTAGCCTAATTGTACGTAGCTTATTCTTTTGTTTTTTGTTTTTATTATCATCGTGCATTTGTTCTTGACTCTTGTTTTCAAATACTTTTTTGAGTTTAATGCAAATTGTGTTGATTAGATTGGTGTTATGATTTGGATCATTATTTTCCTATAACTTATCCATTTCTAGATAGTGCAGACTATTTTTGACACCACAAACTCTTTACCAGACATGCCTTTACCACCCACCTCTATGCCAAGTCTATATGTGTAAAGTGTCATGAATTTGTTTTTGCGTATCTGTTGACCGACTTAATTAGCTGATTATTAGCTGAATTGCTGTGTTATGTCTGTCATCGTTTAGGCCTATTTGAAGTTTTGGACGGAACTTGGCTCAGTGATTTGGAACTAATTACCAGATAACCGCCGCTATTCAGACTATTAATTCTGACAGTTTATATTCATAGTTATTAATGTAGTGAACGATTAATCAAAAGATATGACGTATACAGTACTTAGTGTGATTGGCTTTATGATTGAAGGTTACGCCTTAGAGTCTTTTTACTGCTTTGTAATTGGTTAGAGTTTTGAAAATGAATAAAGAGAGTTTGAGTTGGTCTTGGAGAGTACTCCAAGACAGACGCAGTCGAGTCCAGTCCAGGGGCGAGCCTTGAGGCAGTCCAGTCTTGGGCTAGTCTTGGGTCAGCCTTACGAGAGTCTTGGGGACTTTTCCCCAGGGCGCTGTGTCTTATAGAGTGCTCGATTGACCGACTAAGACGAGAGTTGAACCGTATTTCGTTGTGTGTGTCTTATTTGACTGTAAAGTATAAGTGACTTTCCCGATCCCGTACCTCAAGGGGACGAGATAGAGAGACGAGACGAGATTCCCCCCCGGCAAGTGTGGAGACCCCGAGGAAAAGAATTTCCCCCTGATACGTGGTGTGAGAACCCTGGGCATTGCGTCTTACGCACATTGACATCCTGTGAAGAAAAGTGAAATGGCGAAGAGGTGTCTTTCTTGCAAACCGAACTAACTGGCTCGATGGCAGAGACGAAACGGCGCTTGACGACTAACACCGTTAACAGTATGGCACCGATGTACAACGCTGAAGAGATGAAGATTTCAGAGCCCCTTCGGAAGGACGAGTATCGTATAGGACAGTATAATTATGAATTGAGCGACATTAAAGACAAGAAGATGAAGAAAAAGAACGACCCGGACTAACGCGACGACAAGAGAGATGACGCTTATAGACTTTGATTAGAACTTTAGCTATTTGCTTAGAGAACCGCTCGTTGGACACTGTAACTGACACTGTGTAACTCAAGGACGTTGAACTCTTTTCCAGAACCCTAACCCTATTGCTCAGTAATGTAATGTATTGCTGCTTTTCCTATCGTTTTTCTTACCGTTTTTTTGTGATGTTGAATTGTATGTATGTAAGCACCCAGATCTTTTTTTTGAACTGATATTTAGTGACGTGCGAGGTCCTTTATAACGATTTAAGCACGCCTCAGTGGACAAGTATTTGCAAAACAGTGTTTTGAGTTTTGTGAAGTTTTATGGAGTTTTTATGAGTTTATGAGTACGGATTATGATGGGAGGAATGATGCCCCCACGTGTTTTTTAAGAGTTTTGGGGTTTGTCGATGTGCAGAGATATCAACGTTTTAAGAGTTGTTTTTGTTTATGTGTTGTTTCCGGAATACTTCTGACGCTTTTTGAGTTGATAGCACCTTTGTAACGTTTTTTAATGTCTTTTTGGAATGAGAGGTGGTGCGCTTAAATACGTATTGTTTGATAACGCAAGCTTTTGTTCATGATTGACAGGTTTATGTAACTCAGTAGTTTCTATCGTTTTAGTCTTTTCCCCGTCTTTTTGCCAGAGGAGTAATGTGTTATGATAGCTTTGTCTTTGCATTCTGTTTCCACGCCGCCGTATGACTTTTGTTTAGATTAACGACTTGTGAGTTCAGTTGAAGTTTATAAGCGTATATGACAGGAGTTTGATTAATAGCTCTTTATTCATTGTTTATTAGTTACCGCTTTGCAATGCTTTAACCGAGAGACGCATCCCTGGTAATCACGTGATCATGCTGTCGACTGCAGCGATTGGCTGATCGCTTGGTTACACCGCCACGCCTTAGTTTGTTTGACCTTTTGATATAGAGTTTGTAACCTTAGTAACGGAGACAGTGCAGCGAAGGTTTACCTCAGCGAACCGTTTTGAGAAAAGTGAGTCGTTTGGTAGCCTTTCCCTTGTTTTTGATTTATAACCGTTGATATTTGAGACTTTATAACCATTGTATTAGACTTTATAATCATTGTACTTAATTAGTGTGATTTACTCTTTTCGATTTATACCTTTTCTTAGTATTGTATTTAACCCTATGACGATGAGTGGCTGACGGTATCTTTGATTTATGAACGTGTAATGCCAGGAGGCACAATCTCAGTTTGGGTGAAGGGATGTGTCATGAATTTGTTTTTGCGTATCTGTTGACCGACTTAATTAGCTGATTATTAGCTGAATTGCTGTGTTATGTCTGTCATCGTTTAGGCCTATTTGAAGTTTTGGACGGAACTTGGCTCAGTGATTTGGAACTAATTACCAGATAACCGCCGCTATTTAGACTATTAATTCTGACAGTTTATATTCATAGTTATTAATGTAGTGAACGATTAATCAAAAGATATGACGTATACAGTACTTAGTGTGATTGGCTTTATGATTGAAGGTTACGCCTTAGAGTCTTTTTACTGCTTTGTAATTGGTTAGAGTTTTGAAAATGAATAAAGAGAGTTTGAGTTGGTCTTGGAGAGTACTCCACGACAGACGCAGTCGAGTCCAGTCCAGGGGCGAGCCTTGAGGCAGTCCAGTCTTGGGCTAGTCTTGGGTCAGCCTTGCGAGAGTCTTGGGGACTTTTCCCCAGGGCGCCGTGTCTTATAGAGTGCTCGATTGACCGACTAAGACGAGAGTTGAACCGTATTTCGTTGTGTGTGTCTTATTTGACTGTAAAGTATAAGTGACTTTCCCGATCCCGTACCTCAAGGGGACGAGATAGACAGACGAGACGAGATTCCCCCCTGGCAAGTGTGGAGACCCCGAGGAAAAGAATTTCCCCCTGATAAAAGCATTGCGGCCACAGTCACTCTACTAGGATTGCGGCTAACAAATTTCCTGATAATGTCTTAACACCTTTATATAAAACACCCAGAATCGCATCGCTGACAGATTGACTAATCCGACAAAGTAGAGGTTTGGAGTAAGTTTTAGTCAAGTGACATGCCAAGCTGAGTCACGTGGTTCGGATTGGGGTATCCATCCTTTTTATTTGTGCTTTGTTCTTTATTTGATGTCCCTTTTCACTCAGCAAAATTTGAAAATAGTGCATTTTTTTCATTCTTGAACATATTATTTGTCGTATCGTAGTATTCTAAACGTTTGGCACGCCTCTCTTTTTAAATCTCGGTATTAACTCAACTGATATCAAAGCTGATAAGAAAGCTTAGAAAGAACTCCCGTGTGCTGAGAGTATTAGGGACATATTAAAAATGAATTAGCCTTCCAAAGAAGAAGCTTGGCAATTAATATTTGTCTGTTATATGAGATAAATACCTGAAAACAATGTGATTCACATTATTGAAGTCTATAATAATATAATGCATTTGATTTTACATCTGTCGTTTTCAGTATAATTTATTCCAAAGCACGTCTAACACAAGTTCAATTTAAATCATTTTTCAGGGGTTTTTCTCCCCAAAACGAAATAATTTCACAATGTCGAAAACGGAAAGTCTTTGTCGTAGTGATATTTAATGATGCATTATTCACAAGCAGTATTATAACAAGTATTATTGAAATGCAATAATTGGTTTTGAAAAAAATGATTAATTATTATGCAAATTAAGCAATTATTATGCATAGATTTTAATTGCAAACTGATTAAGTATGTGTATTGTCCCAGGGCACATGTGTACTAAGTTTCTTTATAATGTGATGATTAATTCTTAAAAAAATTGATGGAAAGCAAATTAGGCAATTATGAACGAGAATATGTCATTTTAATGTTGTTATTTGATGCTGTGGCTCAATACATTGGACTGTTAATTATCATGACCTGGTAGAAAATTCATTCGATGAAACAAAGATATTTTCTACTACGCATGTTCACTTGTTTTGGTACGTATTGTACTGCGCATGCGTAGTTGTGGTTTTGATTTTAATAATGTGTGCTGCAAAGCAAATTTTTTTTAGTTTATTTTATTTTTTTAGTTTATAATCATTTTAGTTGGTAAATCATAATACAATGTGTTCTGCATCATGAAGTATATTGTATGTTTTCTCTATATTGTATCTATAATTAACTTGCGTCTTCCAAGTTGCAATGTAAAAGATTGTGAGGTTGAGTTCAAAGTTCATTTCACAAATAGGTACCAACTAATAGCGCAACAAAGGCATTCCATTCATCTTTAATAAATTTTTATAAATTTCATAATTAAAATTGAAATGCGAGAATTCTATTGATTGATTGAATAACATTGGAACGTTTTAAAATGACGTCGTTTATTACTTACTGTCTGGTTTGATTCAACTGCCATTGAAATTTGTAAAAATGAAGGGAATGCCTTTGTTACGCGGAGAGTACGTCTTGTATAAAATAAATAAATATGAGTTGTTTTTTTTGGGGGGGGGGGGGTTAATACCACAGGCGCTTGGTATGTTTCCGTGATAATAAAAGAAATATACAATAGGGGTCGATCGCCCGGCGATATTTCTTTTATTATCACAGAAACATACCGAGCGCCTGTGTTTAATACCAGTGGTGCTAATATACATTTCTGTCAAATACCAAAGCAAACTGTGTAACGCCTATATCACGTGTTCATATCAACAACGCTTTCTCGGTAAATTGGCTGTCAGTTAATTCTTAGTAAACACGTCATGTGACCAAGTAATGACCCTTATACGCAGAGAGTGTATTAGTTATACACACGTCCCGTCATGGTTTCAGTAGAATCGAAAATACTTGAACAATTCGATGACAACTTTCTCGTCTGTACGGTGTGTTCTGAGAGATATCGCAATGCCAAGATTCTACCATGTCTGCACAGTTTCTGTGAGCAGTGTATCCACAAACTGGTACAGAAATCGGGAGGTAAGAATTTACCCTGCCCAGTGTGTAGACGAGTTCATGACCTCCCAGAAGGAGCCAGCAGTGTACAGACGAACGTCTTTGTAAACGAGTTGGTGGTGCTACTTGGAAAACGAGACAAAGAGACAAACTACGTTCAGAAATGCGGAGGGTGTCAGCAAGGGTCGGTAACCACATATTGTATTGATTGTGCTGTAGGGCTGTGTGACAATTGTACTTTGCCACATAAACAACTTCCGTGTACTAAGTCCCACCATGTAATGTCACTCCAAGCGTACGAGGCTGCAATGATTGCTGATATTGCTTCGGTTCAACCACCTGTATACTGCAGTAGTCACCCTGACAACCAGCTTAAATTTTATTGTGATAGCTGTGATATTCCAATTTGCTTAGAGTGTACTGTCATAAATCATAAAATAACTGAACATAATTACCGATATCTGAATGACGCCGCCGAACAATACACCACCGATTTGACCAAGATGACTTGCATTCTAGCAGAGAAAGAAAAAGATGCAAAAGAGAGCAAAGAAAAGGTTCAGCAGATGACAGAACTGCTAGAGAATCGATTTAGTCAAGAAGAACATAAACTAAATGCTCATATTGAGAGAGTGGTGGCGGAAATCACTGCTAAAATTCGTGTAAATGGAGCAGAGTTACTGCAAGCATTGAACGATTTATTCAGTGAGAGAAAACAAAATTTGCATGCGCAAATGAAAGAACTGGAAATTGCAGAAAATGATGTGAAACATGCACGTGACTTTGCCACTAACCTGATGAATTATGGGAATGCTACACAACTGATGTTTACAAAGAAGGGGATGACGTCACAGATTAAGAAATTGATAAAACTAGAAACACAACAAGATCCAACTGAAGATGACTACATCGAGTTTCAAAGCTCTGATGACTTCTGTGAGACCAAAACCCTCGGAGTGATACTTCACAATAAATATAATTTCGAGATAAGAGATGTTCCTGAATATGTCAGGATTAGGGAGGATGCGTCAGTAACCTTGGCAACTAGTGATGGTACTATGGTAGACTTTCTGGCATTGAATCAGAAGTTCCAATGCGCAATAAAAACTCCATCAAACACGACAGAAGAAATGAAAGTAACTGACAATAAAGATGGCACTTGTTGTCTGGCATATCAGGCTAAGGTAGAAGGGGTGCATGAATTGACAGTTTTAGTGAATAACAAATCAGTGCAGGGTTCACCTGTTAAGATTAATGCAATTCCTACGAAGGGGTTGATGGGTAATTATGGTGGAAAAGGGTCAGGATTGGGCCAGTTTAATAGTCCCTGGGATGTCCTGATAGCCAGTGATGGAAATGTATTAGTTTGTGACAGTAAAAATAATCGACTTCAATTACTGACGTTGGATGGAAAACATAAACAAATAATTCAATTCACTGGTTTTAATGAACCATTCTGTCCACGTTGCGTTGCAGAGTCACAGGATTGTAATTATTTCATAACAGACAGTAATAACAAACAAGTAGTTGTATGTAATAGTAATTTTGAACTAATTAGATGTTTTGGCAATGGGCAACTTACTTATCCCGCTGGTATTTGTATTAATCCTGTAAATGGAAGAGTATACGTTGTTGACAATAATTCCCATTATATAAGAATTTACAACCAAGATGGAGGATACATACAGTCATTCGGATCACAGAGTGGTGGAGATTGTCAGTTTATTTATCCTCATGGAATTACTAGTGATAGTCAAGGTAATGTCATTGTGGCAGATAATTGGAACCACCGTATACAAGTACTGACTGGTGAAGGAGAATTTCTATTCAAGTTTGGAAGTCGTGGAAATTCTGATGGTCAGCTACAGTATCCTAGGGGTGTAGCTACTGATACAGAAGGATATGTGTATGTGAGTGATTACAATAATAATAGGGTTCAGAAGTATGACTCCCATGGTCAATTTGTATGTCGTATTGATAGTCCTACTGATGGGTTGAGTAGTCCCCGTGGTATCTGTGTCACTAATGATAAACCATTTGGTAAGGTTGTAGTAGCTGATACTGGGAATAATTGTATTAAAGTATTTGCACAGTAGTTAAAATATGTGCAATAATCCACGTCATGATTTGAATATACTGATTATATATACAATGTATATGCCTAAATATGTTCATTTTTATAATAGTGATACCAGTCATTAACAAAATGTGAAGTCTAGCCATATTTTATATCACATATATTTCACACATGTGTTTTTAATTAAAAAATCGTGAAAATGCAAAATTCAGTAATTGTTTGCTTTTGTTTAACTATTTGTTATACTCATGTATTTCATGTATGTGCAAGGGTAGCATTATTTTCCTGAATTGCAAAATTAATTTCTATATCCGATGTCCAGGAAAATCGTGATATTGTAATTTGTAAAGTAATACATATATAGAATACATACATAATTGGTATCAATGTGTTACAACTGATAATGTAATAGCAAATCATAATGTAATAAATAACTGATAATGTAATATTACTAATTTGGCCTATTGATTGATTGATGACTATTGATTATAAATTTTGTTCAACCGATAACATAATAACGATTATGATATATAATAATATTTTTAATATTCATAACAAACATATATTTACGTTGACGGTTGACGTGTGGTGCTTGAGCTGCAAGATGCCTTTGCACCAATTTGAAACAATAAAGTCGTCACACTGCGTCGTGGTCGATATGGGACTCATGTCGACGTATACGTCATGTGTAAAATACATTGTTTGTTTACATGAATTCGAACACGCGATGCGTGACGACTGTAGCGCTTTAATTGCTTTTTCACCACCACCATCCCCTATAATAGTCTTTCACAATCTATAAATCGCAATGACGGTGGGTAGAATTTGCATACAAATTATGTTCGAGGTATTGGATTTCCTTCACAATATACGCCAGTGGTGGGTTTTGAAAATATTCAACAATATCATATTCCAAGCCCCACGCACCCTCCGCTTAGGAGTAAGTGATTTACTTAGTGTAGATTTAGACATTTTAGAATGTTATCATTACATTGCCTTAATTGATAACATTGCCGCCCTCGTGTATTTTGTGTATTTTACCAAACATGATTCAACTATTTACACACAATAAAATGTTGAAATGTACAATTTCTGATTTTGAGACCTAAAAACGTATATTTTATTCCTTTATTTTATGTTTTCAAATCCAATCATCTCCGCCATTGTCTGTTTTGTGTTCTCCTGTTTTCCTCAGAAAGTTAATAATCAAATCAAAAGTATTTCTTCCTATTCTTATATTTGTATTTATTTACACCAGATACTATAAATGAAATTGTACAATATAAAATTATATTACTCATATGTAAAGAGTAACAAATTTTCTGGTGTCGGTCACAGAAATAGCTCTGGGGAGCTAGTCTCGTGTGAGACCGTGGCTTGATAAAATAAATGATTTCAATGACGTGGTGGTTTATTAAAGAAATATGTATCAAGGCATGTAACGTCAAATATGTACACAATATTAACAATGTAATGTGTAATGATAAAGGATAATCAAAGAAAGCTTATAAAGAACTCGTGTATGCTGAGAGTATTAGAGACAGAGTAAAAATTAATTCAAAATTACTTGTACTTGAGATATTGATGGAAAAGCTGAAAACTAATTATGCAAATCAGAAAATTTAAATGAACAAATTTGAGTGTAAAACTAATAAGGTCTGCGCAATGTAACATACCATCTATGTACCAAGTTTCATTGAAATGTGATCAGAACCAACAAATTATGAATTATTATGCTAATTAGGGAATTGATATGAACAGATATTAACCCAAAACTGATCATATTTGTACATTGTCCTAGAGCATCTATGTACAAAGTTTCATTGAAATGTTAGGAATAGTACCTAGGATATCAGTGTGAAAGTTGAAAATTGATTAATCATGCACAATTATTTAGCCCAAAACTAATCGCATCTCTGCTTAGTCCTGGAGGACTTATGTACAAAGTTTCATTGAAATGTGGTGATTAGTACTTGAGATATACGTGAAAATCCGAAAATTAACTAATTGTGCAAATTAGGGGATTAATATGCACAAATATTTATCCCAAAATAATCTATCTCTGCATAGTCCTTGAGTATCTATGTACCATGTTTCATTGAAATGTAATGCTTACTACTTATCAAAAGCTGACAATTAATTTATTATGCAAATTAGGTAAATTATATGTACTGATAATACCAGGTCTGTGCAGTGTCCTATGACATCTAGGTACCACGTTTCATTGAAATGTGATGATTAGTAGTTGAGAAATCAGTGGAAAAGCTTAAAATTTACTAATCATTATGCAAATTAGGTAATTAATATGTACATATTTTCACCAACAACTAATCAAAACCTGGCATTAGTTCAGAGCATCTATGAACCAATTTTCATCACAGTCCAATGCGCGGTTCTTTAGATATCAGTGGAACAGTCATGGAACAGCTAAAAATGAGCTAATTATCATGCAAATTTCTACCAAAACCTAATCAAATCTGCGCATTGGCCCAGAGCATCTATGCACCAAGTTTCATCAAAAACCTATGTATGGTTCTTGAGATATCACTGGGACAGACGGACACACACACACATACAGACACACTAACTGCGAAGACTCCCATTGTGTGCTTGGCATAAACATATTGTCAGAAATATAAGTTAGTTTGAAACTCGTATCTTTTAAATGCAGAAATTTTAAGTGTGAACTTTAATGAATTCCAGTGTTTCACAGAAGCAAATTTCAAGTTATGCTGAGAAATAGTTAGATTTTTTGTAGGAAGACATAGATTACCACTGGAAGATAGCTGTGTAGGGTGATTGTGAGAAGGGCTGTCAAACTAATGACAGTATGCAAAACGATTATTCCTTAAGTCGAAAATGAAAACAAGAGTGAAATTTACAAAGTTGGTAGATGTCAAGAATTTTCAAGAGAACGAAACAATGGGGCAGAGTGTGCACGAAAATCTGAAAAAGTAATGAGACGGACTAATTTCTTTTGTAGGCGCAAGAGTGGTTGCAGAAAAGTCGAATCTGTGTTACCCCAAATTTCAATGCAGTATATTAAATGAGGAAGAATTATATATATATAAGAGAACAAGAATATACCTTGGGACATTGAATAAGTACTGAGAAATAATTTTAAACTCATAGTTGCTGTCGACATAGGAAGTAAAGTAAGCAAATAACACCGAATAAACGGCAAGGTAAAGACTATGTCTAATTATAGTAAATACGTACTGCGTGCGTGACTCGAACCGGCGCTCGCGTACGGCACCTAATCGCCTAGCTTCACGCCACTACACGTCTTCCCCTCGGCCACCGGGCATCCCCAAAAAAGGATGCTTAATAACCGAGCTTATTACGTGCAGAGAACATGAAACCCGTCTACTACAGCCAGATTTGAAGGCCTTTGCCGCATTCTGGCCATGCTGTGTGGCGCGTATCGCGTGGACGGGTTTCATGTTCTCTTCACGTAATAAGCTCGGTTATTAAGCATCCTTTTTTGGGGATGCCCGGTGGCCGAGGGGAAGACGTGTAGTGGCGTGAAGCTAGGCGATTAGGTGCCGTACGCGAGCGCCGGTTCGAGCCACGCACGCAGTACGTATTTACTATAATTAGACATAGTCTTTACCTTGCCGTTTATTCGGTGTTATTTGCTTACTTTACTTCCTATGTCGACAGCAACTATGAGTTTAAAATTATTTCTCAGTACTTATTCACTGTTACAATGCTGTACCATTACTTTCACCATCCTACTACAGCCAGATTTGAAGGCCTTTGCCGCATTCTGGCCATGCTGTGTGGCGCGTATCGCGTGGACGGGTTTCATGTTCTCTGCACGTAATAAGCTCGGTTATTAAGCATCCTTTTTTGGGGATGCCCGGTGGCCAGGGGAAGACGTGTAGTGGCGTGAAGCTAGGCGATTAGGTGCCGTACGCGAGCGCCGGTTCGAGTCACGCACGCAGTACGTATTTACTATAATTAGACATAGTCTTTACCTTGCCGTTTATTCGGTGTTATTTGCTTACTTTACTTCCTATGTCGACAGCAACTATGAGTTTAAAATTATTTCTCAGTACTGATTCACTGTTACAATGCTGTACCATTACTTTCACCATCCTACTACAGCCAGATTTGAAGGCCTTTGCCGCATTCTGGCCATGCTGTGTGGCGCGTATCGCGTGGACGGGTTTCATGTTCTCTGCACGTAATAAGCTCGGTTATTAAGCATCCTTTTTTGGGGATGCCCGGTGGCCGAGGGGAAGACGTGTAGTGGCGTGAAGCTAGGCGATTAGGTGCCGTACGCGAGCGCCGGTTCGAGTCACGCACGCAGTACGTATTTACTACAATTAGACATAGTCTTTACCTTGCCGTTTATTCGGTGTTATTTGCTTACCTTGGGACATAGTGTCTGATATGTGAGATGATGCCAACCTTGGAACTGACGGTGTCAGTAATTTTTTTTGATGTGTGAATTCCATGACATTGAAGGATTAATGTTGACTCCCAGATAGGTTACATTTGGAAACGCCCTCTATCGGCGAGTTGTCGAGTTCTAGGCAACCATCAAATTGGACGTTTTTTTAAGCTGGTTTTATTATCATGTAGTTGTATCATGTAGAGATGACGTAGTGTCGTTTATATTGACTTTTTGGTACCGACTATCTAAATAACTTTGAAACCACTGAAGTGGGAGACCCCTAACCCCATAATGTTCAAGTTTGCGAAGCAAAAAAGCATGGTATATGCTATCAAATGCTTTTTTAAGTCAATGAAGATGCCAAATGTGACATAGCCTTTGTCCATATTTTCCATAATATAGTAATCAATTTCAATTTTGTTTCAATCACCTTGTAGGACCCATGATGAAGGATCTCCACAATTGTAAGAGAATGCAATTTACATTTTTTTATCACTTTTAGTTCTCTAGATATTCAACTTTTCATCAGTATTATGTAGTCCGCCATAATGGAGACAGATTTATTTGTCGGAGTTTCAGAATATGTCGTTGTATTCGTTTAATAATACTATTAATTACTATTATTCTCATATGCATGTCATTCCGCTATAGTAGTTAATTCGTTTATCTATTCGTATGAAGGATTCTTCTGAATAATTCTTTAACAATGAGAAACATTTAATTTCAGTCAATGAACGCTTAGATATTTTTTACCAATAATCTTACTCGTTATTGTATACTTTTTCTCCCACGTAATTTACTCATTTGTATTTCCCGCCTACATGTTTTCACCCACGTTCTCTCTGGTCACTCGCGCCCTCTCGTGGCGTGGTGCAGTGAAAATGGGTGTTATACGCACAATATTTACAAAATATTTGCCGAAAATATGAATATTTAATCAGTAAGCACAATATCACAAGTTTAAGTTACACCTTACACCAATCTCCCAGGCAGAGTTCTATTTCGACGAATACTTTCGGTGATCTTACCGCAAGGAACTCTGGGAAGGAGAATGAAGTTGCGAGTGCAACTTTCAAGTTGAAGTGTTCGACATCTGGACGGATTCAGAGAAAACTGTCACCCAAATTGTCACACACCAGCTTTCAAAATAAGTCTGCACATTGTTAGTAATAATGAGAATAATATAATTTGTTCACGTTATCATGTAGCATATAATCGGGACTGAGATCGAGTTTTTTAGGCACGTGCCGACTCGGCCCCGTCCATTCACACACAAGTTTACCGAGTCGTCACGTGCCGAGATCTCTAACGTGAACGCCACTGTTGTGAAAGCTAAGGGGCTTGGAGCTCGTATAAACATAAAGTTAGGGTGTACACACGAGTGTAATGGCGACGTGCGTCGTAACGTGATTTTGAAGAGAAGAGACCCAATGCGTTAATTTATAAGAGATAATTTATGATTTTGGTAATTTTGTTAAAATAATTATCAAATCTCTCTTCAATATTGTTGTTGGACAAAATGGAACGTTTTCTGAGCACCATCCGCCTCAGTGCAAACTCCAGGCGAGTGCAACAGCTATTGGCTACGAAGTCGACTTCGAGTCTTCCTTGGCAAGGTCGATCGTTGTCTTTTACCTGTTTGTGTAAAACACAGGACAGAATTGCAAGCAGCTCACAGGTATGAATGAATCATGTGCTAACAATTGTTGTATCAACGAGTCAAATTGTGAACAACTGAGAACGAAATCACCTGGCAAGGTTCGCTGTTGAACTTTATCTGAACCCCTTCAAAACAATTTTGTTGGTTGGCAAATTCAGTTGCTGAGTCATAACGTATTCAAAAAGTCATTGTAAATAATTGATTATTTTTGAGCATTTTAAATAACTTTGTTTGATTTGAATGAAGACATTCATCATTTGCCTCAAAATATACGTGTTTTGGCTATTAAAATAAAAACAAGGGGGTTTTATTCTAATAATAGATATGTTCTTTTTTAATAATGTAGTTTTTCATTACTCGTATGTAATGTTTGTTTCTGTCTGAGTCTGTATTTTATGTTTTGTCTCTACCATACAGAACCTCAGGTGGTACTTGTTATTAATAATAATTAATAATAAAGTTATTATTATTAACTTAATGAAATACTGTAAACAACAAGTTTTTAACTACCTGTATGTTTAGGTAATACACAACCACTAATACCTGGGATTGGTTAGTCAAACCTTGAGAATATTTTTAATGATGCCTGCAATTGTAATTTGTATTTGGTCAATAAATTAAAGCGAGAGGGTCGTCACCTTCATATCAGAATTGAGTCCCAAGCAACGATAACAACACACGCTAAAAATGCAAAGGCTCATGGGTAGCACTTTGTAAACAATGCCACGCTATGGCCATCTGACACATGTGCAGGTTTAAGACTACTCCCAAATTTAGGTATTACAGTTATATTGTTGACAATATTTAGTTGAAAGCTCTTCAACTACTGACCACAAATCAAATCTTAAATTTATATTTATATACTTTTACAAAATCCTGCGTTATGTGTGGAATCCAATCAATATAAAACAGAACAAGCAAAGTTTGTAGCATTATAATGGTGACAAATCATACTTCTACCTTCTTTATAAAAACATGTTATAACAACCACATTATTTTTTTATTATTCACTGACAGTCAAATTATGATTGTGCTAGATACTCATAAATCATCTAAAAATTTTTAGTTTATGTGAGATATATTAATAATAAATTGAAAGGCAATCACATTGTAATCGTCTATTTATATTCAACATGACTGAGTCCCCCACTTTTAGTTTTAGTTTGACGTCTGGCCCGTCTCCTATGGAGGTTGGTTTGATCCAACTTGTCCCGTTTGTATTGAGTAAAAATTTCAAAATTGCTATGATTTGCTGAGACATCGGTGTATAGATATCACAGTTTTGAGTATTTATAAAAATCATATTTTTTGTTACAATGCTCTATGCCCATACCTCCAAGTCTATCATTAAAAATGCAGTTCTATTATTTTTATATAATTTTTGTTTGATATTTTATTAATTTATTAAAATATATAAATGCTTGAATTCAACAATCTATTTCTTACCTGAATTAAAATATCAAAGATAAAGCTTAAAACATAAAATTCCCTCTTTTAAATTAATAATTTATTTCATTAAAACTGTTTAATACTAAATTGATGAAAAAACATAAATACACAAAGTTTGTGCTGGGAACTTTGACCCACGACAATGTACATTGATTTGTTAAAGCAACATTTTTATTTTTAATATAACATTTCCTGTCCTTAGTGTCAATTTTTAACGACCATCGTCGAAATGATGACACGTACTTGTACATTGAATCACATCTAATATCTAGGTCTATAGAGGGCGCTATATATTGAAGTCCAATTTTGTCAAGATGACATCTTACCAGGGGCCCTAGGCGAAATGTCAAATACGTTAATATCTTGAGGGGCTAAGCCTCTCTGTGACGGCCTTCCACTAATAATTTTATGTGTGACTTCCCATAATAGTGTGCACCATGTGTCATAATTTTCTATGGTCCCCACCATGTGACCAATTTTAATGAAATAGCGAGTACTCAACCCTTATTTTTCACATCGTGTTTTATGTAATATTAGTCTTGTATAGGGTCACTTTACCCATACAGTTGTTTCTAAAACAATATTTCAGTAAGATTCTTTTTTATGTGGTTATATTTAAATGAAAAAAAAATGAAAAATCATATTCATTATACTTTAGCATATTGTTTGTGTCACACGCAACGTAATATTACCGTAATTGGTATAGTACAGGTGTGATGGTTCAAATACCAAAATGGCAACAGTAACAGAAAGACTTCCCTGGCGGCGATGATAAAACACGAACACGGAGCCAACAGATGAGGTTTCAACTGGTACTGGTATTATTATACTCTGCAAACATCAAGTACAATAACGTGGTAAAACTCCACTACTCCAATAACTAGATACTTAAACTCCAATACAATTCAACGAGATCTCCGATCTGATCTCAGTGCTGAACAACTCCCCTATATATACCCACACTGTCTATAAATAGACCATTACATCAGCATACATAATGAGTCTGGAACTTACTACAAATTTCTAGAATGTTCCATTACCTTCTATTGCCTCCTACAGTGTTCTATTACCTATTCAACCAGTTTCTAAAAACTCCACCCAGACACAGTATGGTTCTAGAACATTCTCAGTGACACGGAAGTGGTAAACAAGTCGTATGCGACAGTTTGTTACAGTGTTTATTATGTTTGTGTTTTGTCTTTAAGAAGGAAGACATGGTGAATGTCTCGAGAACAAGTAATCAGCCGATAATGTCATATTTATCGACAAGACTTTATACAACGGAAGGCAAACCCAGTGGTGATGGAACGAAAGATAAAGAGAGAGAAAAAAGTGTAAGTATTATGAAATTTACTCAAAACATTGCTTGCTAAAAACCTCTACAGACATAGGGAACAATCAATGGGAACAAAGGCAATGTGTTAACTGAGCATAGGCTCATTTGACTGGTAGTTTTTTATCCATGTTTGATGAAGGGCGCCCTCATTACAATGGTGTTTAAAATAACACTTCTTTTGTTTGATCTTGCACCCTATGTTTGCTGAAGGTCTTGCACCCTATTGATAGTAAATTGAGGACACAATATTAATCAGTATGTCTAAATTTCTGTGTTTTACTGTTTGTTTAATTGGGATTAAATTACAGAAGGCAAATGGAGATCTAACACTAGGGGCGCTAGACATCAGATGCCAAGTTGGAAGGCATTCAGGTAATTGCTGCTTTAAAGAATGAATACAAATGTTTTTTGAATAAAATGCATTTTCTTTCTTAATAAATTTTGATTTTGTTACTGTTGTAGCCGGTTACGTGGAAGTCATTGCTGGTTACATTTGGTGTGGGTGCTGCGCTGTTATTGGGGATGAAATATGTCAAGAAAGAAAAAGAAATAGGTAAACTATTATAAAAGTGATTTGAACAATGTACATTCAATGTATTGTAAACCTACAAGGTGTACTTAAACTAATCTGCTTTCATCAAACACTTTATTCATTTGTTTGTTGCAGCTCTCTATTTCAAGGGTTAACTATTCAAGGTAGCAACAGGGGTAAAACATCCTAAAAATTGTTCTGTGATTCAGACAATCTCCCAAAGTTACTAAGCATACAATACATTATCTGACTGCTTAGATATAGACAAATTAGGTAGTACATATGCAGTGTATCAATGTGTGTTTAATAGACTACCTTATGACAAATACTGATATTCTTCTTTTTTTTGACCACATAAACTACTGTAAAATCTGTATTGAAAGCTGTGACTTCTATTAAAATGGTACAATGCAACAGAGGGGGTGCGACTTCTATTAGAGCATCTACACATGTGAGAAATGGTGAATTTGGGGTCTCAATTGTTCAAAAAGAATGGGTGCGGCTTCTATAAGGGATGCGGTTCTAATACAGATTTTACGGTACTGTATATCACTAGTTTTTTAACACTTGTAGTCACGTTAATGACAAGTGAATTGCATAGGACGTTCATAGCACTCTAGACTGGAAGAGTGCGTCTCGGCTTAATCTTTATCTGCATTAGTTATTCCGCTACGACAAAGTAACTACAGACATGCTACTGACAATTGAAATTAATCATCAGATAATTCCTTAGGCAAACACTGGTACAGCATATCCAAGCTTTCAAATGATGTAGAACACCATTTGTATGAGGAATGATTCCGTGTAGCTCGATCGCATACATTTATTTTGTATAAAGATCATATACCATATATGCTCCATTAGAAGAGCATCTCCATTAGAAGCACATGTATGTCAACAATTGCATTGATTGTATACTGATTTATTAAAATATGATGTATTTTGACCATAGAAACACCTCTGTTATTTACATAGCATGTGCTACTAATAGAGCAAATACGGTAGTACAAGTGTTCGTAATTTCTCATAATTGTGTAGCCCTGCCAGATTATTAGTCCCCGTTTGGACGAAGTCCGAAAACGGGGACTTATAATTCGGTCTGCGTCTGTGCGTCCGTCCGGAGTCATATCTCAGAATCCCTTGGACCGATTCTGTTCATTCTTTGCATGTGCCTAGTACCTTATGTGGGAAATATGCACATGCAGTGGTTTAGCGACTCGATTCAAAATGGCCAACTAGCAGCCATCTTGTTTTTTGAAAATGTTGTATTTTGGACATGCTTTGTCAGTTGTCATTCAAACTTGATACATAGATTATACATGTTAGGATACATGTTCATGACGATTTATTTCACAATTGGATCAAAGATGGTCAACTGGCAGGCATCTTGTTTTTTGTTTTTTTTATGCGGTGCTCTGTCAGTTTTCATTCAAATTTGGCACATACATGTACTTTATACATGTTAGGATGCATGTCCATGAAAATTTGTTTCAAAATCTGGTCAAGGATGGCCGATTGTCAGCCATCTGACTTTTTGGCCTTACTACTATATTTCCACAATTTATGTACCATTTTCATTTGTATTAGTACATACATCATGCATATTAGTGTGTTTCATAATCCGTGAGTTCCTGAGTCAGTTCGTTCGTCCGTGTGTCCGTACGTCACTCTGTCTAGAGTCATTTTTCAGAATCCTGTGGACTGATTCCGTTCATTCTTTGCATGTGCCTAGTACCTTATCTGGGAAATATGCACATGCAGTGGTTTAGCGATTCGATTCAAAATGGCCAACTAGCAGCCATCTTGTTTTTTGAAAATGTTGTATTTTGGACATGCTTTGTCAGTTGTCATTCAAACTTGGCACATAGATTATACATGTTAAGATACATGTTCATGACGATTTATTTCACAATTGGATCAAAGATGGTCAACTGGCAGGCATCTTGTTTTTTGTTTTTTTTTATGCGGTGCTCTGTCAGTTTTCATTTAAATTTGGCACATACATGTACTTTATACATGTTAGGATGCATGTCCATGACAATTTGTTTCAAAATCTGGTCAAGGATGGCCGATTGTCAGCCATCTGACTTTTTGGCCTTACTACTATATTTCCACAATTTATGTACCATTTTCATTTGTATTAGCACATACATCATACATATTAGTGTGTTTCATAATCAGATCAAAGATGGACGAATAACGGCTGTTTTTATTTTTGACCATATTACTACTACACGAACAAGTGTTTTGATGTAAATAAACAATCTGTTGTATACGCCACTTGGAAGTCAAGTTTCAAGGACAGGCTCGTGACAACCCCTCTGCTTTAATATGACGAGCACAAGGAGAACTTTCCGAAATTTAACAGGGACTGTGTCATTTTCAATGACTTGTTAGTCCCCGTTCAGGCGCAGCCTGAAAAGGGGACTACTAATTCAGGTTATGTCCATAATTCCGTCTCCAACATTTTCTCAGAAATTCTACAGCAGATATCAGTGAAACTTGGCAGGTTGATGAACATGTCCCCTCCGAGTATGCACGTAATTTTTTTTCCAGATCTGAAAATCCCAAGTGGGTCTTTTTCACGATTTTATCAAAAATTGCCTCTCCCGGCAACATTGACAAAACGTCTGCGCATGCTCAGAATAAATTAATTACTGTAAAATACTTTATTTTTGCTTGCAACATTTTTTTGCTATTTTCGCTGAAGGAATGTTTCAGTTAAAATAAAATCCAGCGAATATACCCTTTTCTTATATTTTACAGTCAACTTGTCAAAAATCAATGAAAATAAATTCAATACAAAACACCCAGAAAAAGTCTTTTCAGCGAATGATAATTCCAGCTGAAATAAAATATTTTACAGTAGATTATATCTGTGAGTAAGGCTGCTGTTATTACGGCACGTGATTTCTCCATTGCGTGCAATTTATTATAGTACTGTTTATACATGTATTCTGTTTGGCTCAGTGGTCTCATTCACTCGTTACTAGAAGAACTAGTAACTTTACTTGATTTCAAGAACTTCAAGAAGGCGGCATAAGAGACGTGTTTGCAAAGGTAAGTTTTCCAGTTTATTGGGGTACGATTGGTGTACATTTCGTGACGTACGGACGTGAATATTATGATGATTGCCAGCTTTATATTCTTGTGAAAAACCAAAAAAAGCAAACAATTGTCTCTAATCTACGAAACTAGTTTGTGAATTGTATACCCTGTCAAATTATTGTACACGAACGATTAATTCACGAGGACATAGTTTTCAAGTACCGGTAAATCGTTTTCCGGTCTTTTGCTTGTGTAGCGATTTCCGAAATATTCACAACTCGGGGGGGGGGGGGGGGGGGGAAGAATTTCCCTGTGTCGATCAATTTATTCATTATATAATAGCAGGTTGCCTATGATTATATTCGTATTTTTTATGTTGTGAGTATTGAACTGTTAGTTGCAATGAAGATTTTGGCAATCTTGTGCGATTCAACATGGCGGATGTACAGTGACAACACGTGTATGGACGGTCGGTCGAGCAGTCTGCAACGGACCACAGTCTGTGAACGGACCGTGAAATCGCCCGTTTTTTCGGCAGTTTTTTTTTTTAATGTTTTGGATATTTCATTCACTCCTGATGCCTAAAAGAGTCTAATTTATATTTTACCGTAGTCATTGACACCTATTCAAGAGTATCATGTTTATTGTGAATAGCGTGAATGGGTAAGCTTCGTTTCGACAATGGGCTGTTATTTCTGTGAACAATGTTAAATTATTCTTTGAATGCTCAGTTTATTTTTTTGAAAACAACTAATTTTTCGATTTAAAAAAAATCATGCCGTTTTCCCCGTCAAAATCAAAGCATAAAGATCTTGCTAAACATCGGTGAATCCCCTGTTGCGTTCACCACGAGGTCACTGAGCCGTCATTAACATATTTAAATGACCACGTGAACTGAAATAACATGGCGGATATCGCATCGCATCGCATTTACATTCGACCGAAATCATTCGTTTACGATGAAACTAAGTTGAATATTACTTCCAATTCATAAAAATTCAACGAATTATTTTTTTGTGCGTATTATAATCATTACTGAATAATAATAAACAATTGCAATACTTCGAAAACAAGTAAGTTATTCACTTGCGAAACACAGAATGACCAGATTGTGCTACCGTGATCATTTGCTACCGGTACTAACAACTAAGCAATGTATTCGTGTTTGTATTTATTCGAAACTTCTTTTAGAAAATACTTTACTTTTCGTAAACTTTACTGAATTTTTGGGGGGGATTCAATTCCAACATTTCGCGATGCCAAACCAAAGGCCTTTCACTCTTTGAGTGTGACACCTAAACCAGAAGTTTTATGGTGTATAAACTGGCACTAAATGAAAAAGCCGTTGAACCTTATTCAAATTTATAAGTACATGTTATTATGTATTTAATTATGAAAACTGACTAAATTAAATGTGATCTTATTTTTAATTTGAACAGAATTATGATTTATATCGGTAATGATGTTTTCATCCAATATTAATAGTGCAATTGTTAAAATGCCTACCTACACATTTATTGTTTTTGTTTCTGTTGCCCTGAAATAGACATTTGTAAAAAAAAAAAAAATTTAAAAATCATGCTTGATTCAAATTCAAAAAAAAAAGATGTAGAAATGTAGCCCCTTCCTGTTATCTGTTTCCAACTTCTTCCAGAGTAAAACTGGTGAAGCCATGTAATTGCCATACAATCATAAACTGTGGGAAAACTTATATGTTATTGAAAATCTTTATTTTGTTGTCTGTGAATTAATATAATATTTGAAATGGTGTAATGGTGCAAAATATTCTCAAGCAATTGGTTTTCTGGTGGCACTACACTGTGCATTTATGCATGATCTCAGCTTACTAAGTGATGATGGTGGTTGAAATGGAAAACTGAATACAAAAATCCAGTAACATCTCAAACGAATTTCCGTCTGCTGTGAATGCATGTTTCGTTACATCAAATAAATAACCCAATTTTATTGAATGTATCCAAAAACATGGTACCAATGATCTGAAATTTCAGGAGTGCTCGCTGAAGGTTTATCAATCTTGCTTATTGTCTTGTTCTTTACCAATCCTGCATTTCAGTTACTAGAATTTATACTAAAAAAAAATAGTTTCTGTTTTTCTTCTAATAATTCGGCCACTCTCAAAAACAAATATTTTTCCATGGTCGAAATGCAAGAAGAATACAAAACTACTGTGATTGCATAGCGATACCTGTAGGGCCATTGTCAATTAGTTCGCCTGATCAACACAGCGTTATACATAGGGCTGATATTGAATCACGGAGAGTAAAATCTTGTGATACTAATCTCTAGAACCGCTCAGATTGGTACATACCGGTATGTCTTATGAACCCACATGTGTATATCTTTAACAATACTCATTTTAAACTTTTTTTTTTTTACAGTGGTGCTGTGAACTGCTTCAATTTTGCAAGGCAATTTTTTCTGGGTTCCTACAACATGGAGTGTCAGGGACTTTATTGAAATTTCATAGAATCCTGAATATATCTAGAAGTGAAAATTAAATGGTTTACAGTATTTTATACCCATTAATAATGATGAAATGCAATAATATCACTGCACTAAAAAGACTTCCAACAATTATTGTTACTTCTCCATTGAAGGTTATGAGCAGACCAACCTTTACTGGCTTCCTTAATTATTACATGTACTTGCTCTGAAAACATAGCTTTTACAATTGTTTAAATTAACAGATGTTGTTCTATGTACAATGAATACATTTTAAATAATAAACCTTACTGTATTAATAAAAAATTGTATTTGACAACATGAGAATGATTCTGATGCCCAGTGGTGATGTTGAAACAAACCCAGGTCCTGGTAATATACTAAGACCTGATTAACAAAGAAGTCATGTACATCAAGGTTCACTCAGATTTATGAATGCAGTTTCTTGAGCAAGTATACATGTATGACAAATAGTTTTGTTGCACTTGTGTACTCTGAGATTCTGAACATGGGTCAGTGGAAGTTTTTAGTTGTCAGTACAAAACTAGATTATGGGAAATCACTTTATGATGAGTTGTACCCACATAGAGTACATATTCATTCACCTGTTTGCAGATGTTCCTTGTACTACTTTATAATCAAATAACGGGGACTGTGACATTTCATGTCTTGTTTTAAAATGATTTCATTCCAATTCCAAGTGAGCACCACAAAAACTCAACATTATCTTGAGAAACAAAACAGATGATTTAAATTTCCTGTTTTAGTTGTTGCATTCTCTATTTCAGGATATTAGTATCAGCCATCAGAGGAGAATGGCATTCAACTTTATGAAATAATATTTAGTAAAATTGCATTTACCCTCAGATTGTTCATTGAAGAAGACCATGAACTAATTTTTAATTTTACCAGCCCAACTGGAAAGTTGCACATCTTAGGCATACAGGCTGGTAGTAATTTCAGTTCTAGGGTAATTTTAAACGTTGGTAGTTACTGTCAGCATTACTGTCATCGCCATTTTGTTCCAGACACCCAACCAGCTTGAAGAGTGCTACACGATTAGATTAAGTTGGGTCAAACCAACCTCAACAAGGATATGTGGGGACTTGGACACGCTGAATATAAATAGAAGATCATGATGCAATTGCCTTTAATTTATTTCATTCAATCATATAAATTGCTGTATAATAAATAGCAATGTTGTCTGAAATGTCAGTATACTGTCTCTGATGTGTCTGGTGCTTATCATAGTGCTCGTAAATGTGCGCATTTTAATAGCCGAAAGGCACATCCTCGTAAAAATGGTTTGAACTAACCGGTTCTAATTATGTAACATTCTCGAGAAGCACATTGCACTTAGCTGGCATTGTTACTGTTTTGGTGATCGGAATAATATAAGGCAATGTTGACTCAAATGTCAGTACACTGTCTCTGTTATGTCTGATGCTAATCATAGTGCTCGTAAATGTGCGCATTTTATTAATAGCCGAAAGGCACATCCTCGTAAAAATGGTTTGAACTAACCGGTTCTAATTATGTAACATTCTCGAGAAGCACATTGCACTTAGCTGGCATTCTTACTGTTTTGGTGATTGTAACAATATAGCAGTGACAGTGAGATATGAAATTTTATTTTTTATTTTAGCTGCTGAAAAGGAAAGAACAAAGACTCTTGGGAAAGCTGCCATTGGAGGTCCTTTTGATCTTATTGATCACGATGGAAAGCCAACTTCTAACAAAGATTTTCTTGGCAAATGGGTTTTATTGTACTTTGGTTTCACCCACTGTCCAGATATATGCCCTGATGAGTTGGAAAAGATGTGCTTGGCTGTTGATAAAATTAGTAAGTACATTTTACGACTGTCACATTGGCACGTAAATAATGATCACACTGCATTTATCAAATTCAATTTCATCTCTATCGAGTTTGTCATTTACAGTGTTTCTATCAAACTTGCACTTCGTATTTTATTCATCAATAGAATGTGAACATTTTGAGAAAATGGTGAAATAATACAAATAATTAATACCAGCTGTTTTCATAGACCACAATGAAAACCCACTAAAAGTATTGTAAATTTTTTAAACATCAAAAGTACTTTGTTGAAGACACTATATATTTTTTTTTATAACTTTACTGGTATATTCCTGTGCAAAATTATGAAATATTAAGATATATCCTTGAAACAATTATTATAGTAAATAGCCTAAAATAGTCACCATCAATATTGTAGCAGTCAGTAGTTTTTACAAAAACATGGTTTTTTATGTGATATGCAAATTTCACTCAAATGATAGGTTTAAAATTGATGAAATATAAATGAAGAATTTTAGGTTATTTGTAATTACTGTTTGTTTTCATTTTTAATTATCTTATTTCCACTCCTTGATTTCAGATAGCATTAAAACCATTCCTGATATAACGCCAATTTTTATAACTATTGATCCTGAAAGAGACTCCCCTCAAGCTATGAAAGAATACTGCAAAGGTAAGTACATACTTGAGCTACAATTGCTGTACAACTGATTCTTACAGTGTGTCAGTAGGTGGTAGTGGGCAGGGTGTGAATACTGTGGGGGTGATATAAGGATGTCTTGCAGAATTGTGTGTGGCATAATCTACTATGAAATCAGACTTGTATGTGGGCACAACGTATCTAAATATCTCTTGTCAGCGTTCAGTCTAAAAGCCTCGCTAGTTTCTAATATCGCCACAACTTCACTCAGTTACTGAATCACTGGTGTGATCTAAAAAAGTATATGTAGTACTGTTAGTGTTTTGAAATCATACTCACTAAACCATCCAGCAAAGTGGCATTTATAGCTTACTGAACAGTTGACTAGAGATATTCAGAGATGTTGTTCCCAGGGTGAATAATGCCAATATCCTGACGCCATCAGCATAGTGGCTTTAATAGAGAAAGTATATCAATTTTATTATACAGAATTCCACCCAAATTTAATTGGACTAACTGGGGCAAAGGAAAAGGTTGAAGAAGCTGCAAGGTCTTATCGAGTTTATTACAGTGCTGGGCCTAAGGATGAAGACAACGATTACATTGTAAGTTTGACTTTTGATGTTTGCTGCCAATACTAATCACAGTAGTTATAATTTATCGTTTTGCATAAAGTACCAGTCTTGTTGAATAGAATCTAGTAAATATAGCAAGATATAATTGTTTTTGACACCAAGCTCATGATCCCAAGTTAAAGTTCTACCAAGATTTGAGCACCAGAACAGCATATTGAAAAAAAACACTACGGCAGATTAAGATGAGTTTATTTGTGACTGACTATGCAAAGTTAATGTTTTGTATTAAACAGTATTTTTGACACATTATGCGCTCCTTCTTGCGAGACTTACAAAAACTCATTTTCAACATTCTGTTGGTATTTGAGCACTCAGACTTTGACTTCTTATGATGGTGTAAATGTGTTGTCTATCAATACATGCTTGAAATAATTAATATGTAAACTCATGCAGAATCGTTGCTAACCTTAGAAAGACCATTTGCATGCAACTGCTGCAAACCTCAAAGAAAATAGAATGGTGTCCCATGTGATGTCTATTGTGCATTGTGTGTTCAAATTATCCAATTGTGCGGTTCCATGCATCACTTAAAGCGGGGGAGTCGTCACCTGCGCATGCGTCAGATGGCCATAGAGTGTCATTGTTTACAAACAAGCGTATACCCATGAGCCTTTACGTTTTTAGTGTGTGTTGTTATCGTCGCTTGGGACTCAATTCCTACGCATGCGCAGGTGATAACACTCCCGCTTTAATGGATGTAGTAACACATTTCCTAAAAGCCTGAATTGCCAAGCTACGCAACTCTATGTCTTCCATTCTGAAATACTGTACTTCTTGAATCAAAATTGAAGAGTTTCATGTTCTGAATAGAATAAGTTACTACATGTGTATATAAGCATTCTTAGTTGCTCTGTCTTTTCAAATTGTTGAAGTTTACCAAAAAAAAGATATTTCTGCTTTTTGGGGGGGGGGGGGTGTCAAAGGAATATTCCGTATAGGTGGCAAGCATTGATTTTTAATCTTGTATATCTCATGTGTTTTCATATCCGCATAATATCTTACATGTGTATATACAGGGGGAGGAGGGTGTATAATCCTACATGAAGTTCCTTTTGTTTTTTTGCCAAACTAACTAATAATTTGACAATACCCTTTAATATTCTAAAGTAATTATATATATTAATTTTTTTTAACAGGTGGATCATACAATAATTATGTATCTAATAAATCCAGAGGGTGCATTTTTGGATTACTATGGGCAAAATAAGAATGATGATGAAATAGCTGGCAGTATCGCATCTCATATGAGAAAATACAAACAGTTCTAAGGTTACAATGGCCGAGATATATCAGATGCAGATGTGTGTGGTGGTATTGTACAAATGGTATTGGTGGAAAGCAGAGACTCTTGAATGACCATCGGGAATACAATTATATGTATACTCATTGAAGACCAGCTAGTGTCTGTTAAGTCAACAGATATTTAGCTGACAATAGATTTGATTTCAAATGGCCGCTGAAATCTCAACATGAGGTTGGTTATTGTACCTCAAATAATGTTCATTTTCTCATGTCATTATGGTCTACTCCTAATACCATGGTTACATAATAGTGGACTTGACGGGAGAGAAGGAAACACTATTTAAGGGATAAAACAAGTCTTGTGGCTAGCTTCCTCTCAACAATATCTTGGCAGCCATATTGTCTTAAGGTCAATTTGGGGTCACCAGTATATCATGAACTCTACTTAACTGTTTGACGCTGGTACAATTTTATTTCTCAAAACAACATTTTTGCTGTACAAACTTGTTTGGTGGCAGTTCTTATATATATGTATAAAATAACCAACTGATGGTCGTCACAGTACATTCTGTCCTACTACAGGCCTGTCAACAGTAAATTCAAGAAAGTTAAATTTAACAGCACACCTTGTCCCAAATCAGCTGACTCTTCAAACACCATCACATAAAATAAATTATGTTTTTTCAAAATAAATAAATAAAAAACAAATACATGAAACTGTAATACCCAACTCCCACTTACCCATACTCCAAATTTGGCCCAAAAAAATCGTACAAGATTGATGTATGTTACAATATAGGTATAATCATTCTTCTTTTATCATTTACCGGTATAAAATATATCAGCATAATTTTTTCCATATTTTTACAAAAATGTTAATCAAGATCTGGTCCAATGGGAAAATTATGTCCATTTGGTTCAAAAATAAATGAGCAAAAAGTTAGCCTAAAATTTTGGCAAGAAAAAATTATGGCGCTCAAAAGGAATGATGAATAAAAAATCCCCCACAGTGCCATATTGGATGTGGAAACAGATTTATGGGAGCGTCTCGTCTCTTCATTGAATCAAAGATGACACTGTGGAAAATTCATTATTGTTATAAATCAGAATTAAGCACATTAGGTTTGGTTTTTGTTGTGGAAATGAATTAACTTGCAAATCATGATCATGTTCTAGGGTGAATGACAGTTGTTTATGGGCTCAAGATGAGTTGTATATTTTATAAATTCAGGATAAAATAAATGCAATTTTTTGCTTTTATTACAGATTTATGTGCTTGTCACTGAGAAATTATTCTTCATACAATACAATTATTCCGCAGTAATTGTGACCATAGACACATATCTATAATTTACAATGCTATATATTAAAGTGCATAAACTAATGTAGCAGGCTAGTACCTGGCCAGCGAGTGCAGCAGAGTACTGTAAAATACTTAAGTTTTGCTTGTAATTTATTTTCACTGAATGAATGATTCGGTGAAAAACAAAATCCAGCAAATATACCCCCCCCCACATGTATGTTTTACATTCAACACATCAAAAATCAGTGAAAATAAACTTCATATAAAACAACTGAAAAGTCTTCAGCGAATATTTCACAGTAGTTCATTGAATTACTAAAAATAGAATTGATGCAAGCGTAGAACGTCAAATCGCATGAACTGAGGAAGAAGTTATTAACAATACAATATGGCGCAACCAATGATTCATGTGTTGCTACTGATCAAAATGACTTGAAACACTACTCAAAATTAAACTATTCTCAGTTTGTTGCTAGAAAACGATTGTTTTATCATTCAATAACATTCTGAAGATGCTATCTGTCTCGCTTTGCATAATTTGTGAAATGACTGAGAAGTGCATGGTTTTCGAAGTCTTGGGGTATATAGATTTCTTCTATGATAGTTTTCTATATATACACGTTATCTTTAGAGCTTGCTTGAGGTTAATCCTGAGTTTCTACTCAAGGAGAGGGCTTCTATTAAGATACTGAACGAGCTGAAAAAATGTTTTATACATTCAAGTCTGTGGATAGAAAAGGTTTTTATGTTAAGGTTTTATGACTAAATTTGTTGCGTATGTCCGTTGTTTCCTCACTGCACTGCAAAATTTGTGTTTGGAAACTGATTTCCATATTTATGAGCAAATGACCAATCAGCATTTGTCTTAGAATGCGGAAATGGATTGTCGGTCTCTACAAGTCGTGGTTCTCTGTAATGGAAGGAGGCCAGCCAATTGTTGATTATGCAAGCAGCCCATTACCAACAATGTAGGTGCATTTTCATTGTGGCTTTCTTGTAACTCTAAAATCTCAAGAAATATGTTGGTTTTTGATGAAACTTGATGCACAGATGCTTTAGGCTAATGCGCAGATTTGATTAGGTTTTGGTTTAAATCTGTGCCTAATAATTACTTAATTTACATGACAATTAGCTGATTTTTAGCAATTTCATGACTGTACCACTGATATCTGAAGAACCACTCATTGGATTTTAATAGATGTGCAGACCTAATTAGTTTTGGGTAGAAATCCCAAGCATATTAATTGCCTAATTTGCATAATGATTTGTCAATTTTTCTACTGATGGTAGATAGTACATAGATGCCCTGAGATAATGCTCAAACATGATTAGTTTAGGATTGAAATCAATGTGATACAAGTACTGTAGCCGATAGGGACATGCAACTGATGCTATAATTGTTAAACCATAGCTACTTGGAAACCCCCAAGATCATTGCTTGCAGTTGTATTTTTAATATGAGCATGCCTCCAGCACATGGGAGTTCTTTCAAAGATTGGTTGTTTATGCATGTACTTGGGTTAAGATGTCGATTTTGTGACTATACAAAAGTTGTTGTAAAATATCCGAATAAATCTTATTTGCAGTTGCCTCAAATGTGTGGGGGTAATTGATGAAACACTGGACTTTCCCAGGGTAGTTCCCCTTTGAACCTTGTTTACGCCAGCTGTAATGTTGTATAGGTTTCAGGTGACAGACCTTTTGAATAGTGCACTTTTGTAGTAATTCATCAAAATCTGGGCCAGTACCACCAGATGTGTGAATTCTACAATAAAAATACCAAGGCATGCCACTAGTTTCCACAATTTTATTTGCTGTTACAGTTATATGCCTTCACCAAATGATAAAGACCAAAACACAGTTATAAATGCTATATACAAATCTGTTACCATTCAAGTTATTATTTTTGTTGCTTGTCTGAATCAAATAACTTTGTAAATAATTAAATTACATATATCAATGTTTGAAGTAACTACTATTTTCATTAAATTCAATTCTCAAGTCAAATCAATTATTTAGCAGGCTGCTGTAGGATGAAAACTTATTCTGAAAATCAGTTCATACCATTTATTTAAAGTTGTACATGTTTACTTGAAACTGACAAATCAAGAAGAGAAACTTGCCTTTACCACTTTTCTTCAAAGGTGAAAACATGTTTTTCAAACACCAATATTTTAAACTTGGCAAGATATACAGCGGGAAGTTAAAATTATACCATTACTGGTCCAGTGGGTAAAAATCAAATGGTCACAAGAACCACATAAAAAATTGAAACAAAAAATTGACAAAATAATCTTAATATTTTATGAATTTGATCCCAACTTGATAAATTCTCAATGATAGATGCCTCCAAGTACCAGGTTTTTGAGAGATCGTGATGATCCAATATTAATGCCAAAGTAGTCTAGAAGGGACCATTTTTATTAGGCCTGAAGAACAAGTTTTTATGGTCAGTATGCGCACCATCAAGAAAAGTTTTGGCAGATTTTTTTTTTAACTCATTTTATTTTGATGCAAATCGCCCTGTTGATGAAACAGGAAATTTGTGCCTCGTCAAATATTTAAAGGCAAAAAAGTGCCTTACCATTTAATTTTTGGAAAACAATTTGACCAGAAACGTTTTTGCAAGGCATTATTTCAAGTAGTTTAGTCATTTACAAATGTGAGGTGGTTTAATTTTTTTTAATTTAATCAGAATCGCAGACTGAAAATATTGGTGCAACCTGAATTGGGATGGTCAAGTAATAATTAGCCGTCCTGTGCCATGCCATTAAGACGTCAAATAGACATTTCTGGAAGTCCCCGCGCAACACTTTAGTAAAACATTCTACATTTTTGTTTATAATTTTATGCATATAAAAATGAAATTTATACAATATAATAATTACATTTAATATCTTAATTTAAGACAAATAGTGAAATCTGTTCAAAAAGCGACAACAAATTTGTTGCAATCACAGTATGGTATTTCTAAGTTTTAACTATCTATAAATTTACCAAAACAGCAGCTGAAACTTAAATAGCACCACGCAAAAGTCAGAAATAGCATACATATGTATATACTTAAACAAGGGCTATAGGTATGTCGGTCACTGAAATTAATTTATCTAGCTTGGTAGTATGACCAACATGGAATTGTGCATTATATTAATACAGCATGCACATTCAAATTTGTTTCTGTGATGCTATGAAAATTTACAAGTTTGTATTATGGTAGAAGCCTACTAATCTGAAATTTTTTATGAAACTCAAGACTGTTCATTGTGTGCAATCATGAGCTATTGTCCCATGGCACAATGAAATACATGTAGCAGCATTTTGTGTGTTCAAGTTACACTTTTTTTGAGAAACCAATGGCATTTTTTTTAAACTTATCAAAACCCAGACTTTAAAAATTCCACATCCTTAACAATTATAGAGTATGGAAACCTATAGTAAAGGCAACTATCCACTACAATTCAACCATTGTTTTCTCAAAAAAAGAGGCTGGTGACAGATTCTGGACATTCTCATTTATGAGTAGGCTTCTACCTTAATGTGCAGCCTTAGACTTTGCCAGCTTAGTTAGCATTAGACCTGCGAGATCTATTTAAAAAAAAAACCTGCTTGCAGGGCTTGAGCAACAGTCAAGAGGCATTTTTTAAGACTTGTATTGGAATTGCAGAAAATATATGGGGCCTATTAAGCCTCCATGAAGCTCAAGCCCTGTGCATGTAAATACAATGTATTCAATGGAATCTGACAATTGTACTTTTCAATGTAGTATTTCCTGTGACAACAAATTTTCATCACCAATAGTTATCTGATTTATGAAATGCTTGTAGAAATACAAATTAAAATACTTCCCAAATGTTCAAAAATAATCAGCTATTTATCTAATCCATTTTACAATGAGAAAGCGCATATGTACACTATACGAGCATGCACACAGAGAAAGAATTGCATTAAACAAACTATACACAAAAAGTCTGGTAAAAAAAAACAAATAAAAATAATGGTACGAAGAGCAGCATGCTTAAATACTCCAAAATAAGACTTTATGCAAATATTTCCAAATTATTATATATTTATACTTGCACTACAAGAATCCACAACTTTGTAAAATGAACGCGACTACCTTTTTTGACAAATTTTGTAACAGCTGATTATATGCTTAAAAATTCCAAATAGTACTATGTCGTGCCCATCAATGTAATTTTAATTTCATAATGAAACAAGAGTGTTAAATGTATAATTTTACATCAGAAAAATACAACCAAAAGATTTTTGTTTTACATTTGCATAAATTGCCTTGAATTTTCCCCCGAATACCTCAATTAATCTGGAACTTTTTTTTTCAAAATGGCTGTCTATGCTGTCATGAAAAAATTCAAATTATATTTGTTTGGATATTAAACTGATCATAAAGTGACACCTGACCAATTCCACGTGCTTGGACATCAATGTGAAAATATAATACTCATAAATCTAATTATGTGAAAAGTAGACATTTACCAAAAAAAAAAAGTAAACGTGTAAATAACTTGTGCGAAAATACATTCAGGTCAAAGCATACAAACTAGACAGAATTGGTTAGATGAAAGATCCTGTAAACAAAAAAAGCTGCTCTCCGATTGGTCAGAATGTCAGCTGAACAACCTGTTAAAAGTACATTTTTGTACAAGGGGATGGGGTGAATTTGAGTTGATGATTCAGAATGCTCCAAAATTTATATAATCTTATTCATAATTTTTCAGTTTACAGAGCTCTTTTTATTACAAGTCTACAGGGACTAGATTATGACTGTTTTTGGCTTGCAGTAACAAGCTGCCTGATTTTTGAAAGCGTTCCGTTGTCCTACAAGAAAATAAACACAACCAAGACAAAATGCAACTTATCCTGAAGAAATTATTTTGGTTCTTGCAGTTGGAAAAAAATGACTTATCCAATTGTTGGCACAGTCCATTCCCCCCACAAAAATAATGTATACCTCAGATACCAACACCATCAATCTGACGGGAAGTTTTCAAGAAAAGCTTAAAGTGTAATTGTTGACCAGCAGAAAACTTACAGACTGGTGGATAGACTATCACCTATATGAACAGCGTGCTCAGTTATCTTTGATGCAGCAGAGCTGAAAAGGTAGGCATGGGAACTACAAAATCAACATTCCAATGAGTTCAAGAATGATTGCTGGTGGAGTCTGTTTACTTCCGAGTTTTGTGGCCAGCCAACATGCTGTATAAGGTTTGACAACATTTTCATTGGCGAGTGAAAATGCAAAGACCATCACTACTTGTATTCAACCAATTTTCATTGGCAAAAAGATGATCTAGGATGCAGAATTCTTCAATTTCAAAATCTTCTTTAAAGCTCAATAGCATTCACCCTAACTTTATCACCATTTATTGGCATCTCCAATTTCATTTCTGAGTCTTCCAACAACTATCAAAATAAACATAAATACTGCATTAGATTTTCTATAATGATCTAAATATTGTACATTTTTTTTGCACAACTTTTCATCTACCAATTCTAAATAAAAACATTCACTGATCATTGGTATTACAAGTTAAAAGTAAAAGATATTGTAAGGTGAGATTATGTCCACCAATTTCTAGACATAGCGTTTAATCCTAATCTTGTTAGCTCCATGTATTTTTACATTGAATTGACCACATAATGGTTAAAGTATCTAATGTGCGAATAGTTTTTATATCATATTTTCTCTAATAGAAATGCATCTCTCCTGCAAGAGTACAGTTGAATGTGTTTGTGTGATTTGATTTCTGCACAAGGGATGGGTGTCATGACCATTATATTGATGATGCCAGAGCTGAAGCTGACAATAATTAACTCATTGCACGAACGATCATGTTATTTATTTTCATATCTAACACACATTTCAATTCATAAATACAATTGAAGTATGAAATAATTTATTTCCTGGGATAAGTGCAACATTTTTCAGATGAATGTTAAAACTGCAAAATACACAGTAAATGCAACTTTTAGAAGTTTGAATTATAAGTATCATTTATCAAATATAAAGTGTATAATGCGCCTTCACTGTTAATGTGTTATGAGAATCTGCCTGGTTTTTAGTGGTGGCGTTGCTATACGCATTTGCTTCATAGAAAAAATCCTAAACCTCAAACAGCACATCCTAAAGCGAGGGAGTTGTCAACTGTGCATGCGTCAGATGGCCATAGCGTGTTAATGTTTACAAACAAGCATCTACCCATGAGCCTTTGCATTGTTAACGTCTGTCATCACTTGAGACTCAATTCCCTCGCGTGCGCAGGTGACGACCCTCCCGCTTTAATATTTTGTCCATTCGCTATCTAGTTCAGATAGCAAAAGTTTTTTCAAAGCACTACTAATGGAGCAAATACAGTAAACGCACAACTTAATTTCCAAGTTATCTATAGGCTGGCTTTGCCATTTCATAGAAACTTATTCATTTTTTTCATCATTGTCATCAATAAATCCAACTTATTCTTTGTGGTATTTGCATATGTTAATGATACAAGACATTCATGCAGAATGCACAATTTATATGTAATAATCAAATTACATATACCAATGTTTTGAAAGATAGTTTAACTTTTTTATCACCAGACTTCCTTGCCCAAATTTTTCAATATTTTTGGAAGTGAACTCTAATTTTGGAGCCAACAGACAAAATTTGAGTCAATTTTCAGTTTTTACTCAAACTATTTGTCCCAATCTTCAGAAGGAAAGTGCAGACTATTAACAGGACTATTGTGAATTTTTCATGAAAAAAAGAAACTGGTGGTGAAAAAGGTTAAAGCGTGGTGGTCGTTGTGCAGCGCGTGTTGAAATTTCATGTAAATAAACAATGTATTTTACATGCGTTGTATATGCCGCTATGAGTCCCATATCGAACAGGACGCGACACGACGACTGCCGCCTTTTGAAGTTAGCTGAATGTTGCATTTGCATCATTTTACCTTCAGTTTCTTGACATGAATTTCATGAGTTTGATCCTCAGATGCAACTCTCTTCATTTTTCTCTCTAGCATTTTATCAATAACTTCCCACAGTATGTTTTCCTCAGGGAAATTGTTATCCACAAGATTAACAAGATAATAATTATCATGAATTGAATCAATGATCTGTCTGGATTCGGAATCATCTGCATATAGATTCCCCCAATGTTCTTTCCAGATTCCGAAGGCCTCATCCTATGAAATAACCAAAGGGAAGACAAGGCAGAAAAGCAAAATGTTAATAATTAAATCAAATCCATATTTTATAACAATGAATAAGATACATCTCACACAATACAAGCTAAACATATCCGATCCTCAACATTTTACGCCGAAATAAGTCCTGGCCCAACCTCAATAAAAAATCAATTCGAAGAAAAAGACTGAAATTAAATAGCAATCTACAGTAACGCGCAAAAACAGTTTTAACCAATTATTATATGTGGCAACTTGTAATTATTGGGAAAACAGAAAGCTAAGTAACAGCGCTAGCCAAAGAATAATGAATGTGGTTTATAATGTACATTTGTATAAGAACAAACCAAATCATATCAACTTATCAACAAAATAAAAGCTTTTGGTTGTATTTTGATAGCCAGATACTTGATTATTTGCAACATCAAGGAAAATAAGTTTATGAAGCCAACAGTATATGTCTATGTAAGGCATATGGGATTCGAACCCACCGCCTGCAGTATACTGCACGCTCTTGCCAGCTGAGCTAATGCCTTAGAAAACGCAACTGATTGGCAGAAAACAAAAAAACAGTCATGATTAAGCACAAAATGTACAATATGTCATGTTTTCTCTATTAGAAGCCTTTACACAACTAAACTGCTTGTTCTTTAGACAAACAAAGTACTGTAAAACCATTTATATTCACTGGCATTTAATTTCACTATTAATACTTTGAGCAATTCATTAACTTGGCAGTTCAACAAGTCCTAATGTTTTTATATGTTCGTGTGGATTTAATTTGGAGAATTTTACTTATCTGCAAAAAATAGCGAAATTAAAAACCAGTGAATAATTGATGTGTTTACAGTACATGTAGCAAGGCATATACCCTAATAAAGACTTTTGAAGCTTAAAAACCCATGTAAGGGGAAAGTTTCCCATCAAGTCAAACTTTCATTTGTTACTAATATTAACATATTTAATGGCACTATGATAATTAGGGTCACCCGACATGGGCCTTTAAGATTAAAGACCTTTAAAATTAAAGTGCCTTGAATTCCTGGAACAAGATTTCTGCCCAATACTGTGTACATGATTCTAATAGAGAAATTCATGGTGTGGAATTGAGATTACGGTATCATTTGTTGACTAAATTAAGTTCGACTTGGTTTGTTTTAAACAGTAAAAGTACTATATTTGATGACATTAACTAATCAGTATAGTTTGATACTTAATAAGCAAGTAAAAATAATCCAAATGTCATTTTCATATAAGTAAATATTTCTGATATATTCATTCATTAATCAACCACTATATAAAACTGATACATATTAACAAAATGTACTTTTACTATTATAAAAAATTGCTAAACAAATCACGTTTCACCAGTTCATAAAAGACATAATAAATTTTCAATATGTTAGCCAAACAAATTTGTGAATAATGATCATAGTACTAGTGGAAAGAAATCCTAACTCGATGAGGCTTAAAATGTAGGTTGACTGATACCACAGATATGTCCAGTACAATTCTAATTGTAAAAGAGTACCATGTTATGTTTTAACCAAATGCTAAAAATACACAGATCATAAGGTTTAAATTTGGTTATTCTCCCAATTCAGAAAATGCACCAAATGGATTATGTTACTTCCCTGAATTCACATATCAAATATTGAACAATCATTCAGTTTTAAATATTAGTTCTCCAAATTCAAAATATGCACCAAATGGAATATGTTACTTCCCTGAATTCACATATCAAAATATTGAACAATCATCCATTTTTACATATTAGTGGTGATCCCAAATAATCTCTACTGAAACCCACATACATGTAATATACTATTGGTAGAATTGGTAAAGTTTAACTGATTACCCGTCCGGCAGCACGTCTTCATGCCGTAGTTCTTAATAACTGACCTAAAATGGTATGCTAGTGAAGAGTGAGCTGTCAAAGCCAAAAAAAGTTGAGAAGACAACAATCTAAGTTGTTTTAATTACACATAAATTATTTTCATTTGATGCGAAAAAATCAATTTTTTATTATCAGTATTTCAAAGTATCCGGCAGCACACAATTATCTGTATATAAAGCAAATAATTTACATGTAATTTACATGCATTGCATGACTGCGACACTGAAATCCTTCAAAATATCCAAATTGTGCGAAAATCAAACTATAAAACAAGTTTCTCTACAAATATCCGGAGGGTAAATGTTTGTGTTTCAAGCTCACACTCCACTTAACATTACCTATAACTATTCATCGTGTTCCATTCATCACAGAGTCACCGTCCGAGTGGCTATAAGTGTTTATTTCAAAAAGATTTATGCATAGAAACTGTTAAGACTAAACTAAACACAACAACTTGTAACCTTTAAGCAAATTAATCAAAGCATGAGAAATGCATTTTTCATTTGGCAGTTCAGTTCATGCGATCCTGGAAATCTCTGCTCCTCTAGAGAAGGGAAATCCTCAATGAAATAACAATTTTGGTTGTTTTAATTTGTGTAATGACAATGAATTTTGTTTTAATACATATATAGTGACACTTGTTTGCAAAATGAGGGTTCAGTTTTTTGAAATTTTTCTAATATTGACAAGGCTAATATACATAATTAACTTGTTTTTTAGGAAAATAAGGATCATAATACTGTACAACCAATTTTCAAATACACTTGCTTGTTTTCAGATCACTAATAATTTCATAGCCAAATTTAACAAATGTTTGCATGAAATAAACATGCATTGTAAACATAATTGTCACTGTGTGATAACAACTACATAAAGCAGATGTTTGCACATCAAATAGCAATTACATCACTAATATGTTCCAAATATTGTAAAAAGTACAATATTGAATCCAATATCTTAGAAGACGTGGAACTGGATATGCTGCTTCATAACATTTTAAATATTTGCAAAAAGGTTACAAAGCTGACATTAAATATAACATTGCAATATAGATCTGGCAAGTCACTTTTCTGTATTAGATGAGGTATTATGATATTTCTTTCAATTTTTAATATTCAACAATAAAACAAATCAAAAACAAATATTGAAGCAAAATGATTCAATTGTTTTTGTTTGTTAACCCAAAGATTATGTCTATACCTCTTCTAATAAATTAAACATTTTCATCCTTGGACTATACAAGTGATATAACTCATCTGTAGGAAACAGCTAGTTATACCACTGAATAGCAGGGATGAGTTTAAATCAAGAAATATCAAACAAGTTTACAGAGACTAAATAATGATTTATTTGAAATAATATTTGAGAATGCATCAATGAACCATTAAATGGAGATTAAATTCCATGCTCTGCTCTTTACTAATCCAAAATTTAAAATTATTTTTAGGACTGAGCGGTATAGAAACTGAAATATCAAATAATATCATGCACATACTGCCTACTGGAAGATATCTTGAACAAAATTTTGTTTTAAAAATTTATTTTTATTTTATTGGATACATTAAAACATTCTCACATGTATGAATACAACTGCTTCATTAAACAGTTTGAGTTACTGTGTACTAAAAATCTTAATTTTCATGTTAATAATTTAAATTACTTATTTAAAATCAATATTAATTTAGGGAGAACCGGAAATACATTGAATATATTATGGGAGAGTTATTTAGACTTGATTCGAACAAAACTAGTATAAAAATAAGACTGTTGAAAACAAAATTACAATTCTATCTAATAAATATTGCAATTTAGGAATATTTTTATAATCAGTGTCCAGATACAATACCAGTTATTTAGTCTCTGCATTATTTTAATAATATTTGTGATGAAAGGATACGTAGTTTCCAGTTTTGAACTTACCTTCCAGTACCAGAAGCTGATAGGATCAACAACAGTTGGTTGTACAATTTCACGACCTGGGAAAACACCCCAGGTAACAGCGATAGGTTTCAGTTTATCTGAATTTGTTGCATCATCAACACCCTAAAGTCGAGAAAAAATAAAACAAGGTTTAAATACATTTTATTTACTATACAAACCCACTTAAAGGGGAACCGATACTATAAATAGGGGGCAAGATGGCCATTAGTATGCTAATCCAAGCAGCTCACATCGTGGCGGAAGCTCTGGGAAATGTGCCATTTACGATGTTTAGAGATCAAGCTGTGATTCCGAATACATTTCTACGGGGACATGAATATGTACGCTAGCGATTACACTCATCTGGTTGGGCTTTTGATGTATAAATGTTGTTGTTTTTGGTCGAAAATCCCGAGTTTAAAACGGCGGCTAATGTATGCAAAATGCCTGTCAATCACAGTTTGAGTAAGCAAGCATAATACGCATTCATTTACTTAGTGGACAGAGGCAGAGGTGGATCAGTAGGGGGGTTAACCTGTTTTTGATTGTGCGAATGGGGGGGGGGGGGGGGTCACCCTGTTTATGATATCATGTTTTCCAGAATTCACACACGCGCTCATGCATATATTTTTAAAAATGTTATTTCAGAACAAACTATAAAAAAGTTAATCGTACAAATGTGTTCTTAATAATAACGATTACCTATATTGCCTATAAATTTGTTGATGCAAAAAATGTTATAGGTTAAATATTTTTAGGTTAAAGTTGCCAAAAACAGATTATGCAATGCGGCTAGAACCCCAATTATACAGTTAAGTTTTAAACACATCCCAAGTCCATGTGCTGCTGATATCAGATTATTTTATGGAAAGTCTGAAGTCACCATTGCACAAGATATTTACTGGATTTATCCAATTATAACAGGAGACGGAAAGACAACACAGCAATTAGTACAAAGAGCAGTGACAGTTTTTGTTCAGCAAATCAAAAAAGTTAAATTTGTGAAAATGCTGATATATAAATTAAAATAAATGATGAAAAAATAAATAGTTTTTTGTTTTTTTAACTTTTAAATATGCATATTTTGCTCTGTAAAATACCAAAATCCAACACAAATTTAGGCAAAAATCAAAGTTTCCTTTGTTATCATAAGCACAGACTGTGCTTCGGGTGTAAAGCTTTCCTGGTCAACAAGATATGAAAGATATTTTAAATCAAACTTAGTTTTCAAAGAGTTCAAACCGCCTAGATTCAAATCCTCTTTTTCTATCTTATAAGGGCGTTTATCGAGTTAGTACTCCACAGCTTGGCTTTTATTTACTATCTTTAGCAGAATAGATTTCCCTCCTTTCTGCAGCCTTTTCTGTAGTCATTATTTGGCTTTATGTTTCCCCTCCCCTCCCCTCCTAAGGACTATTAAATGCAAACGCTAAAAATTATGTCAAAATTATGGCAAACCATGATATTTTCAATACACATAATACATTTTGTAATCATGTCAGAGCCAAAACTGTTAATGTTTCTTTTCTTTTTCTTTTCTTTTTTTTTTGGGGGGGGGGGGGTCTAGCACGTTTTAAGTTTTAAAATATAATGTGGGGGGGGGGGTCACCCACTTTTTTTTATTTGATAGGGGGTGGGTCATTTGAGATTTACAGCTGGCAAAATGGAATGGAAAATGTCTGTCCAAACGCGGGGGTTTATTTGGGTTCTGTCCGTTTGCCTGTCTGCCTAGAGAGTATGGAAAATGTGTATTATATGTAGCATGTGAATGATAGCTCAGGGCATGTCTGAGAACACTCTTGTGGATGATCTAAAGAAGGACACATAGAAAGAAAACTAGAAATTTCCATTCATAGACTTCAATCAAACACAGAATTAACACAAAGTTTACTGCAGGAAGGTTTCATGAAAAACTTAATGCAAAGTAGACATTACTGAGAATTGACACGACAATTGAACACTTACTGATGCATTTATAATGTGATAGTTGACTCTTGGAAGATAATCAGGCAAGATTTCCAACAAGGCTTTCACATTTTCCCTTGATGTAAAAAACTCAATATAAGCTTTCTGGAAGACATAACCACCAGGATCACCCCAACCGACCACAGGATCAGTGGATGGTTTAGCACATACACTAGGCTGAGAATTGATTGTCAGAACTCCTTTTTCATTTATTCTGATTAGTCTTTCTTTCAAGTATGATGTTTCCGGTGCAAGATCTTCTTCCTCGTTGAAAGGAAGATAGTTCACCTGAAATTAAAAAAATATTAAACATTATTGTGGAAATCAGCGACATTAGATATCATTATATTTAATTTTGACAGTTGTGTGAAATAACAAGTCATTGTCAATGACACGTCCCCGTTCCGTTCATATTTGAGTGACATATACATTCAAAGCAGATCATGACCGAAATGCACCTGCATATGTACAACACATTGTGCTAAATCTGAACAAAATCCATCCATGCATGACTGAGATCCGGTTCTGGAATTGTGAAAATACGCGATTTTGATGCATTTTCGGCCTTAAAATGGCCATCATTCCGCTATTGTTAAGCAGATCATGAAACAAATGCACATATCTATTTGTGAAATGATGTACCATGTGTGTGTGTGAAGTTTGAACTTGATCAATCCAGACATTTCTTGGATACGGATCCAGAACTGAATTCTTTAACAAAATGGCCGCCAGTCGGCCATTTCGAACTTGATCCGAAAAAAAAAAAGACGTGCATCAAGGTCCTATTATGTTTAATGTATGTACCAAATTTGAATGAAGTCCGTCCATGCATAACTGAGATCCGGGTCCGGAATGGTGAAAATGTGCGATTTCAATGCATTTTCGGCCTTAAAGCGGTCGCCATTTGGCTATCGTTAATGAGATCATGAAACAAATGCACATACATATTTGTGACATGATGTACCTTGTGTGTGTGAAGTTTGAACTCGATCAATCCAAGCATGTCTCAGATACGGATCCAGAACTGAATTCTTTAAAACAAAATGGCCGCCAGTCGGCCATTTCGAACCCGATCCAAAAAAAAAAATGACGTGCATCAAGGTCCTATTATGTTTAATGTATGTACCAAATTTGAACAAAATCCGTCCATGCATAACTGAGATCCGGGTCCGGAATGGTGAAAATGTGCGATTTTGATGCATTTTCGGCCTTAAAATGGCCGCTATTCGGCTATCGTTAATCGGATCATGAAAAAAATGCATGTGCATAAGTCCCATATAATGTGTGATGTATGAGTGAAGTTTGAACTTAATCGGTCCATGCATGTTCGAGATACAGGTGATCACGGACGCACGGACGGACGGATGGACGGACGGACGGACGGACGCACACAGGGCAAAACATAAGTCCCCGTTTTCGGACTGCGTCCGAACGGGGACTAAAAATGATCAAAAGCTATAGCCAATCAGAAAAATATATCCATTTGGTACAAAATTAACAAAGAAATTATAGAAAAGTACGTTGAATTGAAGTATTCGCACCAAATTTGGGCATTAAAACGGTAAATCTTACCTTGTGACCATTACTGTTTGGTTTTCCAGATAAATAACACGAGAACACATGCCAAACATCTTCCTCAGATGAAAGTTCCTCACCCCACATTCTTAACAAGTCATTTTTCTGGGTTTTAGGTTTCAGACAGAACTGATAATAATCCCGTAATTCTCCAAAAGCGGGAGATGCAGAGTCTCCCCATCGACCGTTTGGAAATTCATCCCAATCTTGGGTCCTATAAACATAACTCTTTGGTCGTATTGACCAAAAGATCGGTCTAACGTCCTCACTTTTACGTAAATGATTTGCAGTAGTTTTCCATGGCAATGTCCTGCTAGGCTCCTCACACCAAAGTCCAAGACTTTTCAGAATTTCAATACTGGCAACCTCACGGTTTAATGTATAGATATGAATTCCATACACTTCCCCACTGAAAATCATTATGAAAAGAATAGTGCAATTCATCAGAAGCAAACAATTTTATTGCATTTGATACACAGGAAAACTTTCCATTTTGGATACAATTACGATAAAAATTGATGAGCACATGAAAAGTTACATACTGTGGAATACTTTATTTTCGCTGGAATTAATTTTCGCTGAAAAGGCTTTTAGGGCGTTTTGTATGGAATTTATTTTCACTGATTTTTGATTAGTTTAATGTGAAACATAGGAAAAAAAAGTATATTCGCTGGATTTTATTTTCACTGAATCATCCCTTCAAGCGAAAATAGCGAAAATAAATTCCAAGCGAAAATAAAGTATTCTACAGTATTGTCATTGAATGCTTTTTACAGAATTGTACTCGCATTTGAAAAAAGATACCATATAAACAAATGGATCAATGTACGAATGCACACAATAAACTGAGCTCTCATTCAGGGATACACTACAATTACAGCTATAATATTGCTTAAGATAAAATGCCGTTACCTTTTATAGAGTTCTTGACATATCTTGATAGCATTATGAACTCCAAACTTTCTAATGGCAGCATCGTCATCTTTAATGGGGTCAATTACATCAGTAATATGTTTGGGTACTGTCAATTTGGACAGTTTAACAAGTTGTCGAAGTGAATGATATCCCTATAGAAAGTATAGAGGTTTGTTAAGTTCAAAAGAACTGAATGATATAGTGTGTGTGTGTGTGTGTGTGTGCGTGTGTGGTACCAACGTTGTGACGACTTCAATTTAACTTTACACCGACTTGCGACGACAGGACCTACATTATGATGACCCTCGCTATTTTCATAATTTATATTAATATTTAATTGAATTTTAGTCAAGTTTGCCTAGTTTTGGTTTAGTGAAGGGGGAAGGTATGGTTTAATTTATACTAATATTAACATAATTGTACCATACCTACCCACTTTACTAAACCTAAGCTTCGCAAACATTTCTATGTTATTCAACCTCTATTCCATGTTGAATAGCATTGAATTGAGTTTAATTAAAGGGCGGTGGTCGTCGCGCCGCGTTCTGTTCGATATGGGACTCATAGCATACATTGTTTATTTAGATGAAATTCGAACATGCACTGCGCGACGACCACCGCGCTATAAACTGTGTGTATATGCATAGGCGTAAAAGTAACAGATAGTATTTTTTTTTTAACAAAAGACTTGCCCTCTAGCGACAAAGCCCTTCAATATCAATATCATTTTGTAGTTGTCTATCAATAATGAGTTGCGTTACCGAGAAATTTTACTGTTTACTGTTTTCTTGATGATGAACAACTACATAACCAAACAACAGTCTATATAAATGACTGCTTTCATTCATATACATCATTTTGACATCAGAGAAGTTTTCCATCATGCGAAAGAGCATAACTTGTACGATTTACCTGAATGGGAAATATTCCAGGAATAATAGGCACTACAATACCAATATCTCGACAGTCTTTAACAAACTTGAGAAATGTTTGTGAATCAAAGAATAGCTGAGTGATTATGAAGTCTGCACCTGCATCCACCTTTTCCTTCAAATGTCTGATATCATCCTCGTAACTTTCAGCATCAGGATGTCCTTGTGGGTATCCTTTAAAAAAATTAAGAGAATGTAGTTCGAAATACCTTTTGTAATTTTTGCTATGTGGTATTGTTTGTCAAAGTGAATTTGTAAATTGTTTAGTCTACTAGAACATAAAATACGTTAAGTTTAATTTTCACTGATAGAAATTTCTGCATTTTAATGATTCTATGATATTTATGAAGACAAAATTCACGTCCTAGGACCCCCAGAGAAATTTTCACAGACTCACAAAATTTGTCGGTTGCGAAATTTAAATGGTTTACAATAGTCCTCCAAAGAGGGTTATCGATATAGCCAGAAAATGCCTACTGATATTTGAAATCTATATTGAAATGCAAGATATTTGTTGCTGGGTTGAAGCCACAGACTGGTAGTCTATTTTTTGTGGATCAATTAACTGTAAATTTTCAATCAAAAATTGGCAGGTTTGTAGAAATTTATCCTGTCAAATCAAATTTTGGGTCTGTGTAAATTGTAGAGTGCCTATATAAAATCACAGGCAGAAAAGTGGCTGGCTGCTAAAAGCCCGACTCCAAATGTATTTCTGTTATACAACTGTACTGATAGTACTTGAAATTAATAGTAACTCAAGGTACTCTAACAGTACTTGTGCTGAGGCTAACATTTTCCAAAATAGTAGCCCAGAAATTAGATTACACAAAATTTAAAAATAAACAAGTCATTGTCAATGACACGTCCCCGTTCCGTTCATATTTGAGTGACATATACATTCAAAGCAGCAACAATATGGATGTTGAACTGCATTCAGTAAAACAAAATAGCCACCAGTCAGCCATTTTCAACACAATCCAAAAAAAAATTTAAACTAAATTTGCCCACGCATGACATAGATTCAGTTCCGGTATGGTGAAAATGTGCAATTTTTGTGAATTTTTTACCTTAAAAGGACTGGCCCAAATGCACAGGCATATGTATGATATAATGTATGATGTGTATGTGAAGTTTGAACTTGATCTGTCCAGGCATGTCCGAGATATGGATCGAAAACTAAATTCTTTAAAACAAAATGGCTGCCAGTTGGCCATTTTGAACATGATCCGAAGAAAAATTGGTATGCATCAAGCTTATATTATACTTACTATATGCACTAAATCTGAACAAAATCCATCCATGCATGACTGGGATCCGGTTCCGGAATTGTGAAAATACGTGATTTTGATGCATTTTCATTCAGCTATTGTTAAGCGGATCATGAAACAAATGCACATATCTATTTGTGACATGATGTACCATGTGTGTGTGAAGTTTGAACTCGATCAATCCAGGCATGTCTCAGATACGGATCCAGAACTGAATTCTTTAAAACAAAATGGCCGCCAGTCGGCCATTTCGAACATAATCCAAAAAAAATGACGTGCATAAAGGTCCTAGTATGTTTAATGTATGTACCAAATTTGAACAAAATCCGTTCATGCATATTAAAAACTGAGATCTGGGTCCGGAATGGTGAAAATGTGCGATTTCAATGCATTTTTGGCCTTAAAGCGGCCGCCATTTGGCTATCGTTAATGAGATCATGAAACAAATGCACATACATATTTGTGACATGATGTACCTTATGTGTGTGAAGTTTGAACTCGATCAATCCAGGCATGTCTCAGATACGGATCCAGAACTGAATTCTTTAAAACAAAATGGCCGCCAGTCAGCAATTTCAAGCCCGATCCAAAAAAAAAATGACGTGCATCAAGGTCCTATTATTTTTAATGTATGTACCAAATTTGAACAAAAACCATCCATGCATAACTGAGATCCGGGTCCGGAATGGTGAAAATGTGCGATTTTGATGCATTTTCGGCCTTAAAATGGCCGCTATTCGGCTATCGTTAATCGGATCATGAAAAAAATGTATGTGCATATGTCCCATATAATGTGTGATGTATGAGTGAAGTTTGAACTTAATCGGTCCATGCATGTTCGAGATACAGGTGATCATGGACGCACGGACGCACGGACGCACACAGGGCAAAACATAAGTCCCCGTTTTCGGACTACGTCCGAACGGGGACTAAAAATGTCTATCAAATGATACTCTAAAAGAACAGAGACTGTTAATTGTTCTACATGTATTGGTTATTTCCATGTATTCACAATTGTGCCACATTGTGTCACCTCTCGTAAAATAAATCTACCTATTTTTTTTCATATTTTCAAAAATCTTGATCAAGACCTGTAAGCTGATAGGAAATAATGTCCATGAGATAAAAAAATTAACAAAAAAATAGGGAAAACACGTTTAAATGTTAAAAATTAAAATATTTAGTGGGAATAATTTAAGTACCACAACACTGATGGATTATCCCCGGTACCCAACATTATTATCCAGCTACCAGCTTGCAAGCCTTGTAAATATAGCCATTTGACAGATGTACATGTACACAACACAAGCCAGGAACTACACATCGTGTAACTACACATAGTGTAACTACACATCGTGTAAATCAACTTATCCTGCAAGTCGCCATTGTAGTAACAGAATAATCCTCGCTTGAATTATATTACTGGGAAATACGCAACACTGATGAGCAAAGTGTTGGGTTGCATTGCACTCTAACACAAGGATGATTCACAGCCAACACATTTCTAGAATATGAATTTTGTGAAACTTTCCTAATTAATCCTTGCAATTGGTTCCAAAGACATATTTTTGGGCACCTGAATAATGAATCTAATTAGTTTGCATTTTCCAATCCAAAATGTCTGCCAAATTTTGTGAGGTTTAACATGACAGAGAAAACGCCATAGTCCCTGTTTCCATGCAAGTCCAGGTGATGTTTATTTGTTTTTGTTGTTATTTATTTACTGGAACCTTTTGCTTGGTAAAATATCAAGCTAGTCAGACCAAAAACTCGAACAGGAAAAAATCTGATGACTGATTGCACCGTTTTTAATCGCACCTAACTCGGTGCGGAGAGAAACAAGACTGGCTTGGAAGTTAATATGGCGCCGCCTCATTACCTCGGTCACGTAGTTCGTGACTCGTGATGTAAAGGGAAAATCTTGAGGTCATGGGGCTTCCCCTGACCTAGATTTCTCTCTCCGTCATTGTCTGAATTGCAGATTAATGCCGACAGTTCAAAATAGTCATTTTGGTGTTTGGTAATTGAACGTAGTGAATTTGTCTTGCTTGTGCGCCACTTATCCTTGTGTAACAACAAATCCAAGAACACTGCTCTCTTTCTTTAGGTTTTTACTGCAGCAATCACATCAGCTTTCTTTTTAATGTCTATATTACTTTTCACTTGTATGCGTTATATACTGTTAAAAACAATTCCATGATTAAATCTTCAACAAAGTAAACATAATATGGGTTTGCCAGATTAGTTGTGCATTTTCAGAAGACAAGAACTAATTTACCGGTAATAAACCATGTTGATTGTAACAGAAGAAATATCTATTTACCTGCCACAGCAATGACAAAATAATCACCAAACTCATCTCGGACATGTTTGACTAGATCAGTAGCATAGTTGAAACCATTCTCCAATTTCTGCCACTCATCACCATTTATAGGGTCTGAAAAACATTTAAAAAATATTTATTACATACAACAACAACAACAACAACAAAAATCACTGTGCAAAACAAAATAATCACAATGTTATTTTCTCTCTCAGACAAAGCCAAGGAAAATTAGTACAGTTTCTGTGTTCTAAAATTGACCATTACCTAGCATATTCTATTTTATGTTCATATTTTAAACTGGATTATTACATTCAAAGAAACATTCTGGCTACTATATTAGGTGGTTGAAGCTGATCAAAAAACCAAAATATTGAGAAATTTGAATTGTCTGATTCACAAAGGTATATAAAATTTAAAATTGAATACTCAAAATATTAAGTGTGTACAGAAGGGAGAATTGCTGTTAAGTGGGTTACAATTGAAACTGGGTATTATTTTACACAACAGTCAGTTTACATTCCCAGGTTACACAAGGTTGGTTTAAACAGTCTTCTAGTTTATAGTGTCAGGTTAAGGGTTAAACAGGTTTCCAGTTTACGCTGTGTTGGGTTGGGTTTACACAATATTTTGTTTTAGGTTGGATCTAGATAGAATCCTCTACTTACCTCCACGCAGAGCAAGAATACTTCTGATACCTTGATTCTTTGCTTTGATCAAATATTTTGTAATTTGTTCTTTATTTAAGTTAGCACATGTAATATGCAGCATAGTGTCTAAACCGCAATAGTTGAGAGCAGCACTTGCAATCATCATAGAACTGGTTGGAGAATTGCCAGCAGGATTGCCAGCCGGGTGCCATGTTATATCACAAAACAGGGGCTGACCCAGGGCCATACGATCAAACCTGGAAGATATGAAAACACAACACATGTGCTAACACTAGGGGTTTGGCTATCAGAAACTCAGGGGAGGACCAGGGGCTTCAAATTTTGAGGAGAAAAATCTGTATAAAGATAATTTGAAAAGAACTACTAATTGTGCTGAAATTTGCAGAAACAAATAATTACACAGCAGCATCCTGATATAAAATCTGAAGGAAAACATTTTGCTTTTCTATTTCATAGTTTTTAATGTCTTGAATGCCACCATTCCTCCCACAAAGATTCTGGTAAAACATTTTGCACATTGTTTTGTATTGGTCTCCCATTTCTCAACAAATTTTGGGCAAAATGGATATACTAGTATTGAACTAAAAAAAATCTAAAAAAAAATATGTGGGCTTATATTGTGAAAAATAACAGTTGGTGTTCAATAGAGTTATAATTCCAACCATCTGGTACACTTGTCAATGCGAAACCCTGGATACAAAGGATTTAATCCCAGTCACAAATAGTATTGAATTCATATTACAAAAATAACCCAGTTTGATTGATATTATACATGTATCTACAAGGACATTTACAAAGCTGATCAACATCTTGAAAATACACTTCATGCTATAATGCCAATCATACATAAATAGCAATATTGACAAGCAAATACAAGAATACCATGCCATTTGTAAACAGAGACTGCAGGTTTCAAACGTTAACATACTTGAAGACCACAAAATGGCTTTTAATATTCACTCATTTCAAATATTTGGAAATTGAGCTGACTATCATAAACTAAGCCACAGAATCAAGGCCTATAAAAGTCATCTTTAAAAGGCAGTGATTATTGCCTATAATCAAATTTTGAGCAATTCACCTAGATAGAGGAGCATTCAAGGGACTCATACACAGGTGTTCTTTATATCCAGGACGGATTACCGGGTACTCTTTTTTTTATTGACTGCTAACTCGTACATTTGAAACTAATATTTGCCCAAAATATAACAAGATAGTACTGTTGCACACAAAAAACGATGATTGAATCAAAGTAAAATTGTTTTGTAAACAGAATATTAATTTATATTACGCATTTTTGTCTCTAAAGAAAGACTAATCTGCAAAAAATAATGCTGAATTTGAAAGAGTTGTCACACTAGACCCATGCTCCATACATTGCACATACATTATGCCTTAGAACTGCCTAAAAGTGGTCACTATAGGAAAGTGGTCTTCATACAGAGAGGGTTTCTAACACGGGTTTGACTGTTCAAGACTCGTATTAAACACACAATGCCATGACAACAAAAACTTCAAATATTTCAAAAAGATAGAGTATGTACAGCTATTGAGATACCTTGAAACCAGGTTAACTGCACCATTGGCTGTCCTAGGTGGAAAAAACTCCAACGAAAAAAATTTCTCCTTTGAATTGATTCGTTTCTGTATACGATCAATCAGTCTTGTGTATCCTTTTGAAACTGGACGAGGAATATCAGGAGTGAGTTCTCCACTAACCATACCACTTATACTTCCATGAGAACTGCATCTACCTGGGGTACTTTTCCCATTGAATGAATGCACACTCATCTCTACTACATGCACGCTGTATAAATAAGGACTTATTCAGGTGTTTGTTTTCTTGAATCTGAAAATAAATTAAGGCAAAATATTCATTATATGAAGTTTTACATTTTGAAAACAACTGATGTAGACAAGGACCAGAGACAATTTTTAGGCCTTAAAATTAGATTTCATTATTTCATGAGAGTGATTGTCCCTAAATTATAACATCATTTTACCCACACTGCTTGTAGACCAGAAATACACATACACTGACACCATTTTATTTTGGTTTCTTAAAGCGTTCACTTATATAAATATAAAAAGGATTGGGTTGATTTTGATTACTATAACACTTTTATAGAAAGTGCACATTATCCAGTATCAGTACCTGCGAATGTATAGATTTAGGGCTTCAATGAGTTGAACGACATGCAGGAATTTCAGTTTCAATGAGAAAAATATGACAAAAAAAGCTATAATGCAGTAATAGTTTCATTTAAGGCTACTTGAAAACCTCCAAAATGCAAAAGAAAAAACACAATTGATTGGATAGAACTTGAAAAACGATCACAAATTTAGTGTGACTGACTAAACAGACTAAATCAAAATGTAATTTTCACCTCACTGTGCTGTGCAGATCCTTGTTGAAAATTGAATAAAGTTGAATACAAATCCAACATATCAACATACATTTGTATCAAAACTAAAGGCATACAATCATTTTGGAACACATTTTGGAAAAAATAATGATGGAATAAATTAAACATTTTTTTTGCAGATCACGGACGAGTCATGACTATGATGGTGTTTCCTAACAGAATATTGAGGAACTGGTTTAAATTTCTAAAAGTTGAGAATGTTTTTAAATATTTAAAATCAAAGTCACAAAAATTTTTCAAACAGGTACTCTCTGTATATGTGTCAGAAGATTCCCTCAAAACTGGATTAGTTTTCACAGAAAGCCCACTCACTCTTGTGCAGGACTTCAAATTAACAGTAGCCCAAGGCACACAAACTACCAATTCTTGTCCTAAAAAATTGCAGTTTGTAACCATTATCCTGCACAAAGTAAGCAATGTGGCATTTAAGATACTACTAAGCTAAGTCTGATGAACTAATTGATATTACAAGACTACATACACTGGTAGCCCACCAGACTTTCAAGAAATTTTGTTTATTGAGAGTCCTGACTGATTATTCCAATATCATGTAGTTCATACATGTAGTGTAATTCAAAAAAAGTTGTTTGAGAATAATTGTATTAGACCAAACAGAAAATAGATCTGTTCCTGATCCAAAGTTTCTTGGAAAAAAATCTTGGTTTTTTTTCTTTTTCACAACATGCATTTCTAATTGTTTAATTTTAACTGCATAGCGCCCTCAAGTGGTCACTATTAATTATAATTCTATTTATTTTCAACAATTCAAAAAATTAAAATGTATAGATAAAATCAAAAATATAGATTGTAGTTATCATAAAATGAATAAATCTGATAGAGCTTGATTTTCTCAACATTAAAAATTATATCAAACATTTTCATTGTAATAAATAGCATCAGTAGTTAGGGAAAGAAACAAAACATGAATACAAATAAAACATGTTTATAAAAAAAAAAATATGTTCATATAATAATAATCCTGTGAAAATATAAAAGTATTTGTGTAATTGTGTTATGAAAAACATTTCATAAAGGCCAGGATGCTTATAGTTATTGACCACTAAAACAGCTGAAATAAACTTTTTTCAGTGTGGGGTGATTTAAAGTGGACATTGACCCCCCCCCCCCCCATGATGTAAATATGCCTGATGAAACACTTGCCTAAAATCAAACACAAAAATATCACATGATGATTACGTGCAACTTGGCACTGATCTACCTGTCAATTTAGATAGGTTAAATTTCAACAAGTCTATTCACTAATTTGCAAAATAAATAATCGCCAAAAAAAGATTTAAAAAAAGTTTTTAAAATAAGAAATTTTTCATTTCTGGCTATAACCATACAACTTAAAAGTGCCTATTGTTATAGAGACAAGTAAACGCCATAAATCAGACCAAAACATTATAAATTTGTGTAGATAAATGTAGATTATTAAAATCAATATTATTAAAAACATTATAGCGTACAAGTGTATGAATTATCAATCAGGGTGAATCAAAGTACTGTACAAACTAAATTTATGAGTCCTACACAGACTTTATATCACACAAAGATTTCTTGGGTTGCATTTTGGTACAATTTTAAAATATGGAATTGTTATCTGAAAGTTTGAATAATATAATTTTTATTTAGGGTGATATGTTTTTATTGGACAAGATTAACCAAAATGTCATGCAACATCCTTCACAATTTTATGTATTTTTCTATAGAACCTGATAATTTTTTTCTAAAAGATGAGAAAAAAATTCTGGGGGATTAATTTTGATAAATGTGACCAAAATTTGGCAATGAAAGGTTTAATGGTGAAAATAAAGCCAGCAAGAAAGAAAAATCATACAGATAGCAACATTTGCCTAAACAATTCTGCACAGCTGCTCTAAACAACCCCCCCCCCCCCCCCACTAATTTTAGAAACACAAACTAATCTGATACAAATTATTTCTGGTTAAGGAAAATTTGAAAACTGTATGCGAGCTGATTTGCAAAATGTAGAGGTGAAGAGAAGAAAAAAAAAATTCCTGTATGAAATGTAAAGAAAGAAAAGGGGGGGGGGGTTTATGAATAACAAATATGTTGTCACAACTTGCAGGAAAATTTTACTCAAAAGCCAAAACAAATTTTAATTTAATCACATTGAGTGCATTTATGATGTTGAAATGCCTACAATGAAGAAAGATTATTAAACACAAAATTAGTTTTGTAGCAAGCATCGAAACTTCAAATGCCCTGATCCACTCATCCCGAAACATTTGAAGTAAATAAACAGTGCGACAATTACGAGTAAATTGTCGAGGGATCTGGTATAAAATTAGGACAAACATAAATTTATACTGCTAGAATATTCTGGTATACTAGTACCTTCTCATGAGTGAAAGCAATATGTAAACACGACCTCGTAACCTGCAGGTTGTCACCCCATGTTTTTTTTTACAATAAGAAGGCAGTACCCTCGGTAGTGTCCACGCAATGAAAGCGTGTATTGAACGAATGGAAGAAAACGTCGGTCCCAAGCCGTGACGATTTTCTACGAAATATCTGCAAAAATCTGCATATGCTCACTAAAAGCCAAACGTAAAATAGTGATCTGTATTGCAACTAGTAAAAGAAAGTGGATATTTTGTATTTTTTGACGGAATTGCATTCAATTTTGTCATTGTTTACATCGGTTGGTTCGCTGCATGTTTTAAGCTTTACTATACAACACTATGCAGTCGACGGGGATCTAGTCAGAAATTCACTGCAGACAACTACAATTCTGGTGCAAACGCGAACATTTTGGGCAACATTACCTACATTGGTCATCCTCCACCGATATATAACAATAAAATGTCGAAAATCCGTCAAGTTGTTTAGAGCCGAGGCAAAAATGACGGAGCTCCATTCTTACCGTAGCTCACTCGACGATGGTCTGAATAAAAAGAGGCCAAACCATTATGAAGCTCGCAATTTATACCCAGCCAATCAGAGGTGAAATGCTAATCCCGGTCTTTAAAATGACGCTGGCCAATCAGAAATCGTTTTTTTTATTCGTAGGTTGAGGGTCTATGAATAACTGCGATTTTAATCAAATCATGCCTATCGCAACCCATGATCATTCACGCAATCTACGCTGTGTATATATGAATCGATAGACTCACGAAATTCAACAAAACGACAAGATGGACGCGGTATTAGCGCCCTCTTACGATCATCATCAATCTTTGTGCTTTCGTTTATGCAAATGAAGTTTAAATTACAAGCAAGCAGAAAAACAACCCCTTTCTCAGGCTCATAACACCCAGTCCCAACAAAACAATATGATATCGTTATCATTCAGATTACCCATAGCAATATACACGCCAATATAATCAGTGGCTGGTACACACTATTGACAATGAACTTAACCTACAGAACCATAATAACTATTTTTATCTTTTTTTCTGCTTTCCACCAGTCTTGTGACCCAGAATGATATATGTAATATCAGCCTTAATACATTGATTTGTATATATTTATACGCCACAGCATGTCGACACGATTGATATCATGATGTCCCCAAAGCTATAATCTAAGTGGAGGAAATTATTTGACAAATAAAGAATGAAATTTAGGGCGAATCCCTACAATCAGATGACACTTAAATTTTTTTGCCTGCGATATATGTGTTTACACCAAAAATAATTCCCAACACCTGTTGGATAAACTTTCCAATATTATTTGTATTTTTTCTTAGATGTATTTTCCCGGCGAGAATCATCTCTCATACCAAGTGAAGACGGGATATCTACTTTTAATATATCTTATCTTTTAGTTAAACATCATAATTTTAAACACATAATTTTTTATCTTGATGAATCACATATTTTAAAAGTGGGAATACAACTTCAACTCTTTCAACGCCGAAGTAAAATGTTGTCATCATGATTCACGAATTAAAACTCCCATCATTTTTTCATATTCAAGTTTTTTCCTCAGTAATTTAATCACGACCTGTAACCAATACAAATATATTCACTCGATGTAAAATTATTTTAAAACATTGAAGAAAAATACATAAAATACAAAATGTTGGGCGGAAAAAAATATGTCACCCACCGAGGTTGAGATTCTTCCTGTACACCCGGGGATAACACTCGTTCCTTGTACCTTGCACCGTGATGATAAAATAATGTGATTTAATATGACTAAACTTTTACCCACATTTAAATATTTGGTAAACAGTACATAGCACCTTGATTCCATTCCAACGTTTGTGCTCGTCGTGATGTCACCAGCCTGAGGGGCGTCAACGTTAACTCCATTGGAACAAAGGTACAGGGAATGATTTGTTTAACGAATGAGTTGGAAATTATAATGGAAGAAAATAAATAATAAATGATAATGTTAGTAAAAAAATACTGCATTAAGTCGCACCATGAATCATAGGCAGTACTATACTACACTGTCTATGCATAAACATACTCCAACCACGGTGCCATATCAACAACCTTTATTCGGCATGCCTTTGTTAAATTGCAGTGGAGTATTTTGAAATTTCATAATTAATGAGTAAATTTGCAAATATGAGTGAAATAATTTTCTAAGCTAATTTCAAATTTGATTACAGAATTATAACCCCCGCGGCTCCCGGTTAATAAAAACAAATGTCGACTGTTACTGTGTACCTATGAATGTATATAATTCCCCTTATTGCTGGAACGACTAACTCACACTTGTTGACAATAAACCCGGTTTTGGTTTGGCCACGGCATACGGGATATATTCACACTCAAACTTGTTGGCAATAAACCCGGCTCTGATTTGGCCATACGGGATATATTCACACTCAAACTTGTTGACAATAAACCCGGCTCTGATTTGAACATACGGGACAATATGAATATAGTATCAAAACATAAATTATCCACTCTCAAATATTTTATTTGTGGAAACGTAACGTTTTGGAAAAAAAAGGTAGAATAAAACCACACCCCTAGGGTATATAAAGCCAGTTCAAAACTTAACAGTGGTGGTGCATCAATCGCGACACTCTTTCGGTAAGCAATGTGAGGGCCATCGTGGAATTTTCCAATGAAATAAAAGTCAACATTTAAGCAAAATCATTGTGTTCAATATGTCAGGTAAAAATTAAATCTTATAAATTTACAAACAGGTGACCAATCGAAACAAGAACAAACATCACTCATATTCCGTTGGATTATCGGACAAATAAATTATCGGATGTTTAGCTTTACACGCGGGCCGAGTTAAAAAAAAAATACTAATGCGAGTGATTCTGATTTTTCAGTGAATGATCATGAAAAGCTGGTGAAATTAACTGTTTATCACTGTCACTTATAATGGGGCCTTGGTGAGCATAGTTTAGATTACATTAGTATCTGACTCGTGGTAGCATCATAGAATGCGGGTAGCGTACTGTTCGGTGACCATAGCAACAGGAGGTAACTTGAACACCGACGTGTACAAAATTAATCTGTGGTGTAGAAATTCCATGAACGTTACTAATCTATTTCTAATGTCTTTGCTATAACTACCTATACATCATCTGAAAGCTTAGATATATGAATATGGTATATGTTGTACCAATGTATGTTTGGAACACTATGAGCTTAAAGCGGGGGAGTCGTCACCTACCCATGCGTCAGGTGGCCATAGCGTGTCATTGTTTACAAACAAGCGTCTACCCATGAGCCTTCGCGTTTTTATCGTGTGTTGTTATCGTCGCTTGGGACTCAATTCCCGAGCGTGCGCAGGTGACGACCATCCCGCTTTAAAGGCCCAATTCACTCGCGACTCGGTTTATTTTTTTCTGCAGTTGTTTTCTAGCAACGTCCAAATAACAACAGACATGCTACCAACAATCCGTTGTCAAATACTAGTATGCCAAAAGGCAGTAATTTTTTTACTGATTTTTATATAACGTATTGGGTAAAAAAGTAATAATTTTGGCAATGTCATTAAATAGGTCGATTGCTCGCGAATGACCTTCTTATAAAATAGAAGGTTAACATCATAAAAGTGTCTGATAAATGAGGATGTTTATTAGTATAAAATATTGCATTGAGTCGCATTACTGTTAATATTTACATATATTATCGTGTTTGCCTAGGTCTAATAATTCTAGCTGGCAAGTGCACTAACGTCCTTAAAAGTCGAAATAATTTTGTCGCGAACGAGGCTATCCACGTCGGTCGTCTTCTCTTCTTTCGCCTGAAAAAATAAACAGAAATAAAATATGTACACGTGTTGTGATGTCACAGTGGTTCCGATATCAGATGGTACATGTAGATATTGATTGTAGTTCACTATACTCAACAGCCTGATGTTTACACCACCATGTTACCTCGATTTGAATAGGTTTTATCTCGATTATAGTTTTTTTTTATTCACCATCGCATTGATTTTTTTATTTGTTATAGTTTCTATCAGAAGTGTGCTTTTATATGATTTGTTTATACCACCCTTCTTTGGCGGAACGTAGGCAATTCTCAGATGTATCTTTTATCCAAATTTTTGACGTGGTTTTACGTGCCATCTCGAAATCTAGTTTATCATCCGACGGTTTCTAAAATTAACAGCCAAAGAATGTTTGTTTCGGGTCACCCCTCCGTCGGTACCAGCAAACCGTACGATGCGGGCTATACTAGTATTTGACTTTTCACCTTTGTAAATAAATGATTCTCATCACGTACAATAGGACTGTGAACATTGTAATTTCAATGCTTTTTATTTACCTTTATGTCACTTACGTGTATGTGGGTCGTATTCAAATTTTTATGAGTCCCATATCGAACAGGAAGGCGGTGCGACAGGCACCCCTTTAAATGCATGAAAGATTATTACTGTAAAACAATATATTTTCACTATTTTGATGTTTTAGGCATATTCACTGGATTTTAAATTCTCGGATTTGTCAGAGAAACAATGATTTCTATTTTATATTGTGATTTTCACGTAAACTTAATTTATTAGCGAAAATAACAAAATTAAAACGAACAATAAATTTAGTTGCTGCACTGTTACTATCCACGGCGGGTCTTCAAAGTAGGATCAACTTAACTGCCAACATGTCTAACCAGTATCGAGCTGTGTGCTCTTCGTAAGTTCATTGGATTAGATATTCCAGTGTCATGTCGAAAAAAAAAATCATTCGGGAAAACACACGTATATATTTCGGGGTAAAGTACGAGATCATTTACTCAAAATACGAAGTTCAGATTGCGTCATGTATTTTGTTCTGTTGTTATTGTACACTGCCTGGCAATAGATAACATATCGTTTATTGACCTGTCCCTGCGTACCTTATCGTTGCCTAGTTACTCAGCGTAGAGGCCGACTTAGCTAGAGGGGTTGGCTGTATTGCTTTTCAGCGGACCCCCTAGCAAAACAGGTAGTCTACAAAGGCAGAATACCTGTGGTCCGACATGCTACATTAAACAGCATTAATGCATTTGAGAATAAATACTTTAGACGTTTTTAATAAAAAACAACAACAAGAACGCATGCGTGGCAATTATTCAAGTGTTTTAAGCTTCTAATTGATGAGATTGTAAAATGGAATCATGGGATACCACTGTTGTTGACACTAAATGGCCAGGACTTCCCCTGGAAATGATATGGGTGTGCCGCCAGCTTCTCATAACCCCTATCCTACCCACAGTCCCTCAACGGGTAGCCAAACACGAAAATGATGCACATTTTACAACATTCTTCGAACAATGTGTACCCCTTTATATAATAGATTTTTATTTTGACATCAAATATGTGTCATTTACCCACATGATTAAGATTTTGTGAGTGAGTTTTGAGGAAGGAAGAGAGGTTATTTTAAAGCCTCGGTTTCAACGCTGCTAACGAAACATGGCGTCAGTATTGATATTAACCTATTCCTTGTAATATTAAAATAAAGTAATTAAATATAAAAAAAGATTGACTGACGTAACGTTGTGGTGGACTCTGTAATGAGGTGAGTGCGATACACACTTCGTGCCACTAAGGCCTGGATACAGTGCTAGTAATACTTCATTTATGTTTATGCCAAGGCTATAATACCAATAGTATGTGTTCATTTGCCAGTTCGAAAGCTGTGCGCGGGGATTTCCCCATAATCACGCAATCAGCACGTGAATACATTCGTGTTAATGTCGTCAATCAATCAATCAATCAACACCTCTAGCATACTAGTATCTATAGGCGATAGTGAAGTGAGGTATAATCACCGTCCCTAAACACGGTGATGAGGGACGGTGGAAATGATTTGAATACCGCATGTGACACTATAATTCACTATTTGTATTGAACGCAGCATTGTTTCATTTTTATTTAAATCTGTGTTCGCAAATTCTTCCCATAACCACGCGATCTCCAGGGTAAACTAATTCGCGTATCAACGATCGCAATATTAATAATACTACTAGGCATTGCAGTAAAATATTTTTTCAATAATCTTACCCAAGGAACGTCATTTTTTAATTACATAAAACACAAGTGATACAATTCAGGATTAGACAATACTTGGATTAGTTGATCTGTAATTCGTTTATCCGTAATACGTGAATTACTAGTACCCTAACCATGCTCTAACGCCGATCTCAATGTGGTTGGCATTATTCATGTTGCCGCCAAGCTTCTAGACTGTGGACAGTCCTCGGGTCTAATGTAGTTGTGTATCCTAGACATTCAATAATAACAGATTAATATTAGGTACGACCGACTGTCGACAGTCTACCAAGCACCGTAAACAACACTATAATCGACACTAGCAAATTGGACTCGATACCGCCGCGCTACTGTCACTCAGCCTGGTATTAAGAAGTGCCGTTGAGGGTATCCCATCTGCCTCCGTCTGTTTTCTCAGCTGGGGTACGTTGAGGGGAATAGAAATAGAATATAATAGAATAGAATAGAAATAGAATAGAAAGGACAACCGACTATATATGCCACGGCAGGCAGGGACAGAGACTGGAAATTGTGTCTAGCCTAGTAGCAACGTATCATGGTGATAGTGGAGTAAGGTATAACGAATGACACATCGCACAGATTGTAGTGTTACACAGAAATCAACTACATGTAATTGTATGATTGAATACAGGGCAAAGTGCTATTTTATTTCAACTGTTAAAGCTATGTGTGGAAATTTCCGTATTCTCGGGGCGGAGCTACGTCACGAAACGTTCGACGTTGCTAAGACGCGCACCATTGTACATGTATTTCTACGCAAGCTGCTGTGGAACGCTGGTCGACGAGCCGGTGAAAACAGCTGAAGTCGAGAAAATAGTACAAACTCTTAAAGGGAAGTGGTCGTCGCGCTGCGCATGTGCGACAACTATGTTGATAAACATTGATTTTCCCACAATTTAATGCGCTCTTCTATTAAATGAAAATTACAAATGCGAGTTTTGACATGGGCGCGACTTGCAATAATTACTCCTTTGATACCTTAAAGCTTGGAAACATCTCAGTTTGTCTGCGCAACAGTCTAGTTAAACTGTTCAGGTAGCAGGATAGTCTTGTTGCTAGAAAAATGTTGACAGCTGTAATCATGACAATAATAACAAAACCCTATTAAAACCTATACATTTCTAGAAGGCATTTGAAATTTTCGAAAACACTTTTTTTGTGTAGACTATTTTTGTTTGTTAGTTTTTCGGTCACATAATCAACAGGTGCGATAAATTGCTGATGGTAGATTCACTGCCATGCTTGCTGTAAAAAAAAACAGCAACAAACACTGCTATAAAGAATCCGGCATCAAGTATAAATGAGTTTAATGTTTTATCTAAAATTGTTTCCACCATTTCTAAAATGCTAATTACTTCTTCGCTATTTTTATTGTCATTGTGAGGTCACGGCTATTTTCGGAAGAGTTGTAGAAAATACAAAGGCGTATTCTTACAAAATTAAAATACTACTTAGAAGCTTATTTTCTAGACAGCCAAAAAAAAAACAAAAAAAAAACAAACAAACAAACAAATCCAAAGCTGTTCAGGATTGAAAACGAAAAGAACGACTCTTGTGAATCTGTATTTTTCGCAAGACTCTGACTACTGGTGGTCTGATGGCAAGGTTATTTCCTGTTTAAACACTCCCAGTAAATTAGTTTAACGGTGAACAAATAATTTGAAACGTTGTTGTGGAATTATGATACGAATTTCCGTTGATATTTCAAATGAACAGTGTTGTTTTTTTACCGATTTCAGAGGACTTTCTCTTTTCCTTGGAAATAACTCGGATAACAATAAAAAGATTATCTGAGGAAATAACTAGGCATTGCTTATATCTATAGGCGTCTGTAATTGACAACCATGGGAGCTAATTCTCTTTCACACACACTTCAATGCATGCATTATATGGGTCCGAAAACTGGGGTAAGGAAAGTAAGAATACCAGTAAATGGGACCGTAGACCTCAGCAAGGTCATAGGACACATCAACAACAGAAAAAAAAAATCATATAAAATTCAGGAAACAATTGTTTGGTCTAAATATATGAATCAATTTCCTCTGATAATAGATATAAAAGGGGGCCACGAACATCGCAACAATTTCACAGTTTTTTGGGGCTGTCTAGAATATAAGCTTAAGTAGTATTTTGATTTTGTAAGAATGCGCCCAGTCCCATGTATTTTCTAAAACTCGCCCGAAAACACAGTTTTCCATTCCATGGGAAAGGAAGAAGCACCATTTGAGGGTCAAAACAAGTATCGTGATTCTCGTGATTCGAATGAGATCTCGTCGGCCATTTGCGTTTAGGACAAATGATATGAAGATCCATGCTTTATCGTTGCCTGACATGAGCCTGCGCCCTCACCGACGGATTCACTCAAACGCAAACTAGTAACTGTATCGCTAAATCCCCAATCACGGTTATTAGTAACCGTGCCCCAATGTGTCACATTTGTGATACTTTCATGATGCATCGCATCTAGAGGGATTAGCTTCAAACTTAAACAGCAGAGTGAGTTATTTCATCTCACAACACAAATTATTAAGTATAACGAGTGAAATGGGTGATGGGATATGGCGTCAGAAATGAGGTAGCGACACTCTTGGGATGTATGTGTGATTTATGAGCGTCCCTTTCAGATTACAATGACCTACAGACGCGAGCCAATGACCATGCTACACTGAGTGAATGCCTAGCGCCAACACAAATAGTTGTTTCTGGTGGCAGTAATCACAGTCACCACTAAATACAGTACAACGAAATAAGTTGTTATATTCAGGCATCATTATTTTATTTAAAACATATATAATGTATGCGTATGACCCATGAACCTGGAGTATAATGTACAAGCACGCGATTCGTGGTATTCTGATTAAAAGACGCTGAATCTTGATGAATATTTCTACCAGTAGGTGGCGCTATACAACTAGATATCTAAGCTTGTTACATAATTCGTTTAAAAAACGGCAATTAACAAATCAAAAATAAAAGTACACATGATGACATTGACGTAGATATGAAACACATATAACAATAAAATCTTAATACCCCGTAAAAAGGTATACCACTATGGTTGCCATGACAAAGTAAGCTGACCACGCCCACCGAGTTGTCCCTGGTGCGTTGCTGACCATTGCAACTGTGAAAAAAAAAGATTTAAAAGTAAATAGTTGGCTTAGGGTCGTCCATTAGAAACTCTAAGAAGATGGTTTGGGGGAAATTGTTAGCACGGAGAGAGCATTTTAGAAAAAAACAACACTCACACAAATTTTCTCCAAACTATGCGAGAAAATATAATTTCCACAGTTTTTCTACCACCCTCGTTATTTCTAATGGCCGACCCCTTATCGTCACCAAAATAAACTCAAAGATAAATGACATGTTTATGAAACTGCACCTTCAATGATGATATGTGTCACCAATGAAAACACGCGCCCGTAACGTGACGATCATACAAGTCGAGAGTTCCGGACGGTTTTAAAAATATAAACGCTGAAATTTCTTTATTTTTAATTGCAGTTGCGACTGCCAAGTAGAATCTTTGTACTTTAGTACATGTATTCTGTTATAATTTTAATTGAATAGTTTGTGCTATGGTAATCCAAAATGAAATGCCAAGTCCCCGAATGCAATGATGACGTGTTGTGATCTGATTGGTGTACAGGTCTTGTGGTTAATACAGTTAATGATATAAACGTTCGTTTATAACAACAAGTTATTGGTTTATCGTAACTTAGGAGAAGTTGTGATAGCTACATTGTCTGATGAGACCAGTGTAATATCAACTGTATAAATAATTACGGCAATTAACTCGCCAAACACCATAGATGTTAGTGATAAATTTTAGGATTTGTGGCAGCCCTCATTTTATTTTAATTATTTTTATTTTTATTAGTAAATTTAGTTAACTACGTAGTTCACAAATTTATAGAAATCTTAAATTAAAAAATAAATCCGATTGTAGTTGTTTTCTTAGACTATAAACTACCACATATTTGAACTGTCATATTGAATGCATGTTATCATATTACACTAAAATATGTACTGTTAAACGTAATTGTAATTTCCCTAATGATTTTTAGCTAATTTGAATAAGTTACATTCTAATAATGAAACGTTTGCCACTTTAGGTAAATTAAAATTTATTTAATTTATGCTTCAAGCTCAATTCGCTAAAATGACATGCAGCTATTATAAAGTGTTTTGCAGTACGCATCGAAAAAGTTGTCTTGTATCGCCCCTCGATAATAATCTTTGGACTGGGTAAATGATGGCCATTCTTCTGTGAAGTCATTTAGGGACTCGTGTCTTATGGTAGTCTACCAGGAAAAAAATGGTAGATGTAAAACAGAGCAAATGTTCTCTGGTGTAACACAAATAAATGTTACAATAATTGCACATTAAATCATTAACTGTATTAACCAGACAGACAGCGTGCCAATCGTAGTGCTCTGAATTCAACTCACCGAGTAGGGGCGCTGTTTAACTATAATTCCGCTCGATAAGAGTGCCACCTACCGTCACTAAGTTGTTTAAATAAGTCCACCCAATCTGAAGACTTTCGATAGAATACCGGCGGGTAGCCGATGGGGGCGTCAACTTCCACGTATTCGCCATCAGATGATTGATCTTTGTTGTCCCATAAATATACCCACTCGTCTTTTGGTAGATACACCCTCCAGGTATCACGCCCTTCTTGTGCGACTGGCGCCACCAATAGATCACGACCGTAGAGATACTGATAAGCAATTCCAAAGGTTTCGTCGTCATCTTCATAATGAAGGAATAGAGGGCGCTGCATTGGAATGCTACTGTTGACGTTCTCTGATACTAAAAACTTGGTGTAGTCAGTCAAAGTGTGATGGAGGTGAGTAAGGCGGGCAAAGTTTCTGAGCGTGCTATCGCTTGAATAATACTGCCAGTTTTCTTTTGGGCGGTTTCCTTCGTGCGTTCTCATCATGGGGGTGAATACCGCCATCTCTGCCGAACGAAGGAGCAGCTCTTCTGATCGACTATAGCCGTAAAGGGCGGTATAACCACCAATATCGAAATGGGTCATTCCACAGCCAATCATCGACATCGACAAAGCTGCTGGGATGGTGGACGGGAGACCATCACTACGACTGAAATCTACAAACTGGTCGCCGGCCCACATTATTGTGCTATATTGCTGAGAACCTGTGTAGCCCGCCCTCATCCAGTACACTATTTCCCCTAACTTGCCACTTTCTTCTACAGCTTCTCTGTTCATCTTGGCCCAGAGAGCAGGCCAGGCGTTGTGCATCACTTCGGCGCTCTCCCCGCTATGGAGAACAACATCTTTAACTGGTAGGTACTCCCCGAAATCCGCCATCCATCCTGACAATCCCAACTCGATCATATTTTTGATAATAATCTCGTTTTTATACCATTCATAGGCATCGGGATTAGTAAAGTCGAGAGTTCCACAGAAAAATTCTCCAAAATCAGCGACATAAGTATCACCGGCAGTGTTCTTTACGAAGTACCCAAGAGCGTCGCCTTCTTTGAAAAGATCGCCCTCTATGTTTAAGTACGGATTTACATATGTTAACACGCCAATTCCTTCGTTTTTTAGATTTTGTATTTCCTCTCTCAGATTGGGATAATGTTCTTCGTTCCACTTCCAGTTCCAGAATATTCTAGATCCAAAAGAAGTTGTAATCCGACCAGCCCAATCTTGAATCCACATCGCACTTAGTTCAATATCATACTCCTTGGCTTGGTCAACGTATGCCAGCATCGCGTCGGTACCCCCTTGTACGCCGAGAGTCGCCCCTCTGTATATCCACTCGGGCAGCTCCGGTTGTCGTCCCAGAAATCCACCAAGTTTTTGGACTAATTCTAGCATCGTGTCCGCAATGTCGAAATAAATTTCCCCGGGCTCCGCGCTCCATATTTCAACTTCGTGAAAATCGCGCGGTATGAAATTCAACACCGAGTACACGGTCGTGCTGAAGTGGCAGTAGTACTTGCGAGAGGATACGAATGTAGGTTGCGGGAAGTACGTCGTGTGGTAGTCACCCCCGCCCCCGTCGGTGTTGTCTGCGTTGAACGTCGTGATAGTACTCTTGTTTCGACCAACTCCTTGTTCTCTCGTCCACAAAGGAAATTCGTTGCCACGGAGATCAAAGTAAGAGAACTGCTCACCTCCGCCGTAGACGTGCTCATCGTCTTCTGCTACAAATCTAACCCAGTAACGGTTAATTCCTGGTGGTGTTTGCATGAACCTCACAACATTGTTTTCATTGCTAAACGTGACGTTGGTCTAAAGAAATATAGAAATCATAAAGCAATAAATAATGTAAAAGAGGTAATAATTATTGGATAGAAAGACTGGAGCTAATATTGATATTTGATACGTAAACACAAGAAATCAATATACGTCAAATCAATAAATAATAAATTTGAAGTTACGAGTTTTGACGGATTTGGATTGTGGTGAAAACACAATGAATCACAGTCCTTCTATAGAATCAACACAAATCTTGCACAAGCGCGGCACAGGAAAATTCACGATATTTTATTATCTCAAGTTATGACTCAGATTACATACTGTTCAACTGATTACATAGAAGGGCAAGGATTTAAAAACATTAAAGCGGGAGAGTCGTCACCTGCGCATGCGTCAGATGGCCATGACGTTACATCGAAGGATGGCGGATTGTGTTTAAAGCGTGGTGGTCGTCGCACCGTGCTTGTGGAAACTTGCGTTGTTGAATAATGATTTTTCTACAACGTACCACGCTCTGCGGGTTTGGGGTGGGGCTTCTCAGTGTCGAGTATGAATGCGAGATTGATCTGGCCATAATGTGTACTAAATGCCGACTTTGTGACTTTTTAAGAGTATTTGACACGTTTCAATCATCTCATGAATTGTCTAGTTATAACTTGGAAATGTAAAATCGCCGCGTCTGTTAACATGGGACCGGCGTCTTCTACATCACCCACGTGTGCAACGCGACGACCACCACCTTTTAAAATCATCCCATACATAAGGCCGCACATGAAAAATTCCACTACTACGCAACAAAAGGGAGCCAACTCAAAGACGCTACTCACCGCATATTCCCCGTTTCTTGAAAACGACACAATATATTCTGGAATTTCGCTGTGGACGACAAAGTCTGTTAATGCAATTCTCTCAATCAGATACTCATCGATTTTAAAATTGCCGTGGAGTTCATCGATGTCGGCTTCGGCGTTTCCAGTGTATAAAAACGGGGAGTCCTCAGTATGGTGTATCAACTCAATGTTGCCAATGGATACGGTTAGGGTGGATCCCGTATAATCGACGTTGAAGGTACTGTTTACGAACGTGTTGTGAGACAGGATAAACAAAATGCAGATCAGAAAAATCCTAGAAGCATTGTGCTGCAAAATAAACGGTGACATTTTTATTGTTTACTTTTGACACATAACATCGGTGCGGTATAACTGTTTAAAGAATATAATGTAATTATTATAGCATGGATTGTCACTGGTATTTAAAGCGGAGGAGTCGTCACATGCACATGCGTCAGATGGCCATAGCTTGTTATTGCTTACATGAGCCTTTGCGTTTTTAGCGTGTGTTGTTATCGTCGCTTGGGACTCAATTCCCGCACGTGCGCAGGTGACAACCCTCCCGCTTTAATTTGAATATTTTGATTTTGTCACATTCATTGGGCGCATTATCGGCAAAACTTAAAGGGTGGTGGTCGCCGCGCCGCGTCGTGTTCGATACGGGACTAAACGCGTGTAAAATACATTGTTTGTCTACATGAAATTCGAACACGCGCTGTGCGGCGACCACCGCCCTTTAAAATCATTTTGATTTCGGATAACTTGGCCTAAAATCAAGTCTATTCCAGTGTTAACGAGTTACATTGATTGCGGTGGCATACCGGCTTTTCAAACTTCAATGGTTAAAAAAAAACATGTCTCACTGCTCTTTCTCATTGATAACAAATAAAAAAAATGATCAAAACCTGTTGCAGTTTATGCATTTGTCTCTGGCTCACTGCTTCAGCGGGTCAAATAAAACACAAATGTAATTTTGTGTTCACAAAAATGCATTTTGTAGGCTGAAGGATTGAAAATAAAAATTACGTTGCATTTTGACTGGTTAAATAAGAGTGTCTAACTAACAAAAAAAAGGACAAAACACAAAACAAATGGTATAGCCCATGTGGCGTGGAATGCCAGTGTCTGTGTCGTGAGCCGAAACTCTCCGTACAAACAATGATAACGGGGGTTGTCTTTCAGTTGCAAGTGTCCTACATAAACAACTCAAAGATATGTCAAATATATCAGGACAGACCCATTGGTTATTATAGTGTAGTGTTGAATGAGAAAGCTCAATCGTTCCATAACTTCAGTTCACTACGTTTCCACACGGTTAATAGTAACAGGGGTTTCAGAGAGCAGTCGAGGTTGATGATGGTGTCTATATCGCAGATAATCAGGTGTTTCAGTGTGCTTATAAAATACGGAGACTACCGTAGGGTAAATTTCCGTGTCACCGAAGGTTGCATCAGTTCAGACATTGACAAAAGGGGGGTGTGAATGAAACAAGACTGTCTATTTTTGAAATTGTGAGATTCTTTCGTTTTTTATGCAGAAAAATACAGTATTTTTACCGAGTAAAATCTCATTTATTAAAGTTATTGTTCATACATTAGTTGTTGAACACACTACATAGTTTGTAATTTCATTCAGTTCCTTTCAATCATAATTCAAGAAAAAAGTCAAAAATATAGAGAATATAGCAAATTATCCTTCTTCTGTAATATTCTTTAATTATGAATTATTCTTAATATAAATTTCTAAATTATCTTGTCAAAATCATTTTTTTCAGGATTTTTTCTCACAAAAAACCAAAGAATTTCACAATGACGAAAATGGAAAGTCTTTATCGTAGTGTTCAGAGAGCAACTGGATTTGATGAAGGTGTCAACATCGCTGATATTCAGGATATATTTCAGTGTGTAGTGCTTATAAAAGCACGAAGACTACCGTCAGATAAATCTCCGTGTCACCAAAGATTGCACTAGTTCAGACATTGACAAAAAAGGGGTGATGACTTGAATGCAATGAAAGTCGTACCTACAAGACTGTCCGTTTTCGAAATTGTGAGATTCTTTTGTTTTTATGGGGAAAATACAGTACATTTACTATACATGTACACGAGTTGTTGAACACACTACATAGTTTGTAATTTCATTCGGTTTCTTTCAGTCATAACAAATAAAATGCAAAACTATACTAGAATATAGCAAATTATGTTTTTTTTATATATTCGTGTTCAAAAATTATTATTGGTATGTATATAAAATCATAAGTAATTCTTCTGAATTTTCTTGTCAAATCAATTGCTTTCAGAAAAAAAAGACGAATAAATTTTCCAAAACGGAAAATTTTCATCATTGATTACCATTTCCTTTGAAGATACGATTTGGAAAGTTTGCTTCACTACAATGTATCCCGTGGTCGCTACTCACCGCATATTCATGTGGTCCATGGTCATGAGAGAAATTAAAATGGTAACGCTAGTAAAATAATCAATTCTATAAATTCAAAAAAAAAGTAAGGACATAATAAATTGTATATCTAACTCAAACGCCCGGAGTGCATACTATCAAATTGCTGTTTCATCAAATTAAGATTTTGCAATGTAGTCCATATCTTTGATAGTCCAATAGAGAAAAAAAAATATGAAATATTATAAAATATTATAAAATATAATATATTGAAATAAAAATAAATACACGACGTACAATACACGATCAGATTATCAATCCTTCGTCACAGACGGACACTGTGCGACTCGATTACTTGATGAAACCATGAAAATACCGAAAACTCAAAAATTACAAACCGAATCCACGGAACTGCTCGGTGATGTTCGGCTATTAGCAAGAAACTTCCAATGTGGATATCTTGCGAATACCGTAACTGTGTATGTATTATTTTACGCGTATTACTTCGCAGTACAAAGACTTCAAACACCGTTCAAACTATATTTTGCCGAAATACAATTTTAATTTATTGCAATTTTACATACTCGCATAGATTTAAATTAAAAAAAATTAGCGGATTCCACATCGCAAAATTCCTAGCATACTAGTACACATACTACGGAGGAGAAATTGCAGGAACCCAGTCAGCGAACCACCAACTAAACTCTAAGAAGTCAAAGGACACAGCTCTGACAAATAAAGCACGTCACAACGCGATTTATTGCCATTTTTGACGATGTTACAGTTCTTTGTTATGAATTATAGCCGAGATTACACATCCATCTTAGGTCACACATGGACCTACAAACAATCGGGTGACACCCAAAACTATCACCAGACAGTCTGGTCCGTGCCTAACATGAATCAATGTGAATATCTCGATTAAGAATGACTTTCTAGATTTAGAAATCACTGTAAAAAAAGAAGAAGAAGACATCTGTGTATGTGTCACGGATAGTATGGATATCATTACTGCTGAACTGCGATTTCTAATTCTAAAAGTATACTCGTAAAAGTTACGTAGTGATCAGTTGGAAAGCTTCAGACTATAGTGGTTCTCACTACCTCAATCACATGGTGCGAATACACCGGTCAATGTACTATTACAAAAAAACGCACCCTGGATGAACTAAGTTTCACTGTGCGCCGACCTCGTGAGTAATACAAGTGAACATTCTGCAACATCTCCGGGACGGTGACTGGCATAGTAATATCACGGTAATACCACGTGCCCTGACTCGTGTGTACGGTGACTTTACTGCACTTACCTGCGCCATGGTACTGGTTATACTGCACGCCATGTTATAAAGAACACCACGATGCTCTTCGACAGAAAAAACGGCCGCTCAGTGACGCTGACACGCACGAACTATCCTCTAGATTAAAACTGATAATGTGATTTATAATATTAGACTTTGACAGTGCAAACAATCGGTAGAGCGACATCTGATGTTAGCGATTAGAATGAAGAGCGCCTCCTATGGTTACTTTAAACAACTAAAATATCAATAAAGTTATCTGAGTGCTAAAGGAATACGTCACGTATTATTTTGTATTCGTGAGAATTTGTTGGGCATAGTTCCAGAAGACGTACCAATACTTTATGAAAATTTTCAAAAAATTATGCTAATTTATTCATGATGTGAAGTTTCTGTGCTCATGAATATTCATATTTAGTGGGTCAAAGCATTCTAAAAGGACGATATATTATTTTAGGGGGTCAATACAAAAGAAGGGACCCATTTGGAAAACAGTAATGATCCTCGTGTCTGTTGTTGTTGTTGTTGTTGTTGTTGTTGCATGTGACTTGCAGCTGTCAACTGTATTCATACTTCGTACTCCTGTTAATAAATGTGTTGCCCATACCTGACCCGACCCAAACCCTAATGCCAAGACACGTTCCTGTTAATAATTGTAGCTCAATAATGATACTCTGTTGTGCACTGTCTGCGGGTAAGTTGGAATGACGTCAAATGATTAAACAAGTCATGTTTAATTAATTCTCACCATTACAAGTTGTTAAATTGTGAGAATAAATGTATGGACAAATATTTGATGCTTATTTTGGTGTAAACAAGTCGCGGTTGATTAATTCCCACCATTACAAGTTGTTGAATTAAAAGAATAAATGTATGGACAAATATTTGTGACTTATGTCATGGGGGTTATTCTCGTCATGTCTCTATAACGTCTGTTTGAGGTCCGGGGGGGGGGGGGCTACTTCCACCTTAAGTGAGTAGGGGTGTGCAGCCCATCTCTCATAAACCATACTCACTTCTAAACCATTTTTTTTCTATTTATATACCCACTTCTAAACAGACATGTTTTCATCAATCTACATGGCTTAACTTGTACCGCACACACAGTGTCAGCTGGGGGGTAGGATGTCACTGATAAGGAATGACATCATCCATGAAGATACGAGACATCGGTGCAAAAAAACAAACACCTAGCTCCCAACTTTCGCAACAAGTAAGCGCACCCGGGCGACGCATTTTATAGACTCTTCAGGTCGATACCTGATGACTTTGCATATAAGACCTTGTGAAAAAGTAAAAAAACTGCTACACACTTCTAAACCAAAACATTGATAAATGACTACCCACTTCTAAACAAAAAAATGTGAAATGACACCCCAGTCGGGCGGCACATACCCGTATTGCACTTCTATGGAAGTAGCCCGCCCCCCGGGTTTGAGGTACGGGATCGGGAAAACTTTACAGACAAATAGACACACACAACGAAATACGTCTTAACTATCAGGGGGGAAATTCTTCTCCTATGGGGGTTCTCCACACTCGTCAAGGGGAATCTCGTCTCGTCTCTCTATCGCGTCCCCTTGAGGTACGGGACTGGGAAAGTCACTTAAACTTTACAGTCAAATAAGACACACAACGAAATACGTTTCAACTCTCGTCTTCGTCGATCAGTCGAGCACTCTATAAGACACAGCGCCCTGGGGAAAAGTCCCCAAGACTATCGCAAGGCTGACCCAAGACTATGTCCCAAGACTGTGCTTAGACTGCCTTAGACTCTCCAGGACTGCGTCTGTTCTTGTGTACTCGCCAAGACCAACTCAAACTCTCTTTATTCATTTTCAAAACTTAAACCAATTACAAAGCAGTAAAAAGACTCTAGGGCGTAACCTTCAATCATAAAGCCAATCACACTAAGTACTGAACACGTCATATCTTTTGATTAATCGTTCACTACATTAATAATTGCTAATACCAACTGTCAGAAATAGTAGTCCAAATAGCGACGGTTATCTCGTAACTAGTTCCAAATCACTGAGCCAATTTCCGTGCAGGACCTCGCATAGGCCTAAACGATGCCAGATATAACACAACCATTCATTCGTAATCAGCTAATTAAGTCGATTAACAGATAAGCAAAAACAATTTCATCACATAACTCTCGTCTTTAGTCGAGTACTCTATAAGACGCAACGTCCTGGGGAAAAGTCCCCAAGACTATCTCAAGGCTGACCCAAGACTGCGTCTCTCGTGGTGTTCTCGCCAAGACCAACTCAAACCCTCAATCAACAATTCCAAAGACAACATCACAGAAGATATTCGTCTGTTGCCTGATTTTTTTTCTCGTAATATAGGGAACGACATCGTGACAAAACTTACCTTGACTTGGGTCTTCTGTTTATCTCTTGTCACAATCTGATAAAAGTTGAACAAATTGCGCGTCCTTCAGTTTCAGACCTAAGTTATTTATTATTTTATATTCATTCAGTTTTGCATGGTGGAGTTTCGTAAGATTAATCATTTTTTCGGGACGTTTTTTGTTTACTTGTTATGATTTGGGTGATTTCAGTTTATTTGATTTACGTTTTTTACGGTAGCTCTGAGCGGGACTCGAACACACTAATTTTGTATTATCTCGATGGCATGCTTGTGTACCACGCCCCCCCCCCCCCCACTCAGGATCCATAGGGGGCCGCATGCGCGTTCCCATTTTCTCGGGAAAGAGGGTACTTTTTGACGATCTGTCTCGGGAACATTTTCCCGAGAAAATCGTAGAAAAGGGGGTATTTTTTGCTTGTTTTCCCGAGATTCTCAAAATAGGGGGTGTATTTCAAAACACTTCCCGAGATATACAAAAAAGGGGGGTTTAAAAGGAGTTCTAGACTGAAAAGTTCCCTAGATAGGGGGTGAAATTCATCGGAAAAGCCCGTGAAAGGGGGGGGGGTTAAATTTTCTTCTTTTCCCTAGATAGGGGGGTCAAAAAAAATGAGGGAACAAGCATAGCCCCCCCTAAATATAGGGAGTGGGGGGGGGGACCACGCCACGACGTTGGTCGTTGAGTTGTGTTAATTTTGCTTACTACTTCAATGTTTCGATGAGTTGAACAGGAAAGCCAAAACGTCGATTGTTGGTTTCCGATTGCTTCGGTTACCGCCAGTACGTCCATGGTTACGGCGCGGCCCGGGGTTACGGTAAGTATGTATCTAGTGGGATTCGAACCATTGGTGTTTGTATTAGGCGGTTTTTCATTTCCCATGTTTGCCATGCCGTAATATGCGACCACTGCCCCGTTTTATTATGATTTTGTCTTCCTCAATCGTCACGCCATGACCCAGTTTCAACCACACGGCCATTTTGCAATGAAGTGCGTGATTCTTTGCATGACCCCACTGACTGTATGATCGTTCTAGGATTTATTACCGTTATTATCATTATATTGTCATGTGATTTGTTCCACCTTATGTGTAATGTTTTTGTTGTTGTCATTTGTATATACCAATTCGTATTTACCGAGCAAACGACCCCACACGTCACCAAATCGTGTGTAGGTATGGCTTCTGGAATTACATGTGCCCGACGTCATAGTACTACTGCTTTCAATGACCCAATCATTCAGAAATTCCCCAATTATACTCTCGGAGTAACAAATGCGTTCCCTTGATTTTTATAAATATTTATAAATTTCAATGGCAGTTGCATCAAACGAGCCAATCAACAAGCACGGTGCACAACGATGTATTAAAGACGTTCTAATGTTATTCAATCGTTCAATAGAAACTTGTTGTTTCACTTTGAATGGATGGATTTGCATTGACCATGTACACGTACGTGCTTCAAATTGTAATTAGTTCTTACATTAAGCTATCAGTTTCTTATTTCTTTCTAGTGCATGTATATATGATATTAACCTGTTTCCAAATATGGCGTATACCAAGGCTTATGTGCCATTTTAAAAATATGGTTTGATATTTATAGCGCGTGTATACACTACTATCTTTATGTGTCGGTTTTCTAAATATGGTATGTATATGTTAATGCGCAGGTCACTTTCCAAATAAGGCATTTATATGCTAATGTTATGCGGCGGTTTCTAAATGTGGTATGTACATGCTAATAACAGTCACTTTCTAAATATGACATGTATATGTTAATGACAGTCACTCTCCAAATATGGCATGTATATGTTAATAACAGTCACTCTCCAAATATGGCATTTATATGCTAATGTTATGCGGCGGTTTCTAAATGTGGTATGTACATGCTAATAACAGTCACTTTCTAAATATGACATGTATATGTTAATGACAGTCACTCTCCAAATATGACATGTATATGTTAATGACAGTCACTTTCCAAATATGGAATGTATATGTTAATAACCGCCACTCTCCAAATATGGCATGTATCTGCTCATGAGAGTCACTTTCCAAGTATGGCATCATCAAAGATACTTCTAGTGCATTTATATGCTACTAACCTATCAGTTTCCAAATATGGTATTTATATGCTAATGACAATCACTTTCCAAATATGGCATCATCAAAGGTAGTTATGATGCATTTATATGCTACTAACCTATCAGTTTACAAATATGGTATTTATATGCTAATGACAATCACTTTCCAAATAGCGCATATATTTGATAATGACAGTCACTTTCCAAATATGGCATCATCAAAGGTAGTTATAATGCATTTATATGCTACTAACCTATCAGTTTCTAAATATGGTATGTATATGTTAATAACAGTCACTTTCCAAATATGGTATGTATATGCTAATGACAGTCACTTTCCAAATATGGCATCATCAAAGGTAGTTATAATGCATTTATATGCTACTAACCTATCAGTTTCTAAATATGGTATGTATATGCAAATGACAGCTACTTTTCAACTATGACATCATCAAAGATAGTTCTGGTGCATTTATATGCAACTCACCTACCAGTTTCCAAATATGGCATGTATATGATAATGACAGTCACTTTCCAAATATAGCATGTATATGATAATGACAGTCACTTTCCAAGTATGGCATCATCAAAGATACTTCTAGTGCATTTATATGCTACTAACCTATCAGTTTCCATATATGGTATTTATATGCTAATGACAATCACTTTCCAAATATGGTATTTATATGCTAATGACAGTCACTTTCCAAATATGGCATCATCAAAGGTAGTTATAATGCATTTATATGCTACTAACCTATCAGATTCTAAATATGGTATGTATATGCAAATGACACCTACTTTTCAAGTATGACATCATCAAAGATAGTTCTGGTGCATTTATATGCAACTCACCTACCAGTTTCCAAATATGGCATGTATATGATAATGATAGTCACTTTCCAAATTAGGTATGTATATGATAATGATAGTCACTTTCCAAATTAGGTATGTATATGCTAATAACATATCAGCTTCCAAATATGGCATGTATATGCTAATGACATATCAATTTCCAAATATGGCATGCAAATGCTAATGACATGCCTAAATCCATAATGTCATTATTATTGTTCCAGTGCAACAAATTCTGATAAAATGTTGGTTTCAAAACACAGTATTCTTTTAATTTTTGATTTTAAGTATCTACAAAGAAATGAGTTAAAATTTGAAAAGTAGTACTTGAGATATTACAGTTATGCATATTAATGAGGTCACATGACCATATATGGCTATATGTTATGTTAGTCATCTGATGCCTTCATTACAATATTGGTGGTATGCGTCTATCTCAAACTGTTCTTTAAATATTAAATGTATGAATATTAATGAGATCACATGACCAAATATGATATGTTAGCCACATCTCTCTTCCAATGCTTTCATCAGGGTACTGATAACATGCTCCTATCTCAAGTACTACTACTACTCAGGTATGCATATTAATGAGGAATATGACCATATACGGCCATTTTATGTCATATTTTGTCAAACCCCTTCAATATTGCACTAGTTGTCTTGTCTTGTCTTGTCTGCAATAGTAAGATAATACAGTTATGCATAACGGATTGCACCAAGTGAACTATCCAAGAGTACCGGGGAGGGGGGATCTATGTACCAAAATTAAATATATCACCCATAAAAATCGAATTCACAATACAACCAAATATCCACAATACACACCAAACTTTACAAGTCAACTGGGGGGGGGGGGGGTCATTTTATTAGTAACTTAAAGTATTTTCTGTGGTCCCATAGTTTTGTATATTGAGGGCATAATTTATAAATAGTTTTCAATAATTGAAAGAAAGTTTAAAAAAACATAAAAGCATAATTAGTACGGCATATGAACTACCTTATTCTCTTCTATCTAAGCTTTGAGATGTATAGTAGCATACTTAGTATAAAGTTTTTTAATTTGATTTCCCCTGTGGGTATTTTCATATTTTCAGTATTTTCATAATTTCATGAACAGAAATAACAAGGCCATGTTGTCTGAAATTAATAACTTTAATAATAACGTACACATGATTGTTATATAAAAACAAAAGCTATGGATAAAATAATTTAACAAGCAGCCTGTCGGCTGAGATAGCTCCGCTGTTAGCAATGCACATGGCAATTAAAGAACAGAAGATATCATTAGAAAATGAACAAATCTGAGAGAGGTCCACATGTAGTACCTATATGTATAATATATCAAAGCAATTGGATTTGCAGTTTTCAACAAGAAGTCGAAAATATCACTTTTTACCAAAAATTACAAAAATATTCATCAAAATTAGAGAATTAAAGATATCATTATGAAATGAACAAATCTGAGAGAGGTCCACATGTAGTACCTATATATGTAATATCAAAGCAATTGGACTTGCGGTTTTCAACAAGAAGTCGAAAATATCACTTTTTACCAAAAATTACAAAAATATTCACCGAAATTAGAGAATTAAAGATATCATTACAAAATGAACAAATCTGAGAGAGGTCCACATGTAGTACCTATATATGTAATATCAAAGCAATTGGACTTGCGGTTTTCAACAAGAAGTCGAAAATATCACTTTTTACCAAAAATTACAAAAATATTCACCAAAATTAGAGAATTAAAGATATCATTACAAAATGAACAAATCTGAGAGAGGTCGACATGTAGTACCTATATACGTAATATCAAAACAATTGGACTTGCGGTTTTCAACAAGAAGTCGAAAATATCACTTTTTACCAAAAATTACAAAAATATTCACCAAAATTAGAGAATTAAAGATATCATTACAAAATGAACAAATCTGAGAGAGGTCCACATGTAGTACCTATATATGTAATATCAAAGCAATTGGACTTGCGGTTTTCAACAAGAAGTCGAAAATATCACTTTTTACCAAAAATTACAAAAATATTCACCAAAATTAGAGAATTGAAGATATCATTACAAAATGAACAAATCTGAGAGAGGTCGACATGTAGTACCTATATATGTAATATCAAAGCAATTGGACTTGTGGTTTTCAACAAGAAGTCGAAAATATCACTTTTTACCAAAAATGACAAAAATATTCACCAAAATTAGAGAATTAAAGATATCATTACAAAATGAACAAATCTGAGAGAGGTCCACATGTAGTACCTATATATGTAATATCAAAGCAATTGCACTTGCGGTTTTCAACAAGAAGTCGAAAATATCACTTTTTACTAAAAATGACAAAAATATTCACCAAAATTAGAGAATTGAAGATATCATCATGAAATGAACAAATCTGAGAGAGGTCTACCCAAGGTACATATACACCAAGTATCAAAGCATTCAGGCTTGTAGTTTTCATATGATAAGCTCCGCTCGACAAAGTCGACAGCGGAGCTAAAAATAATGTAAATATTCTTATATGATTTAATCGAGAAATTATACTTAAGATTACAGTATATTTTGCATTGGGACTGTCTAACAGGAATCGGTATAGGCAGCTGAGGTTTCTATAGAAGTGGTCGTTAACACAAATTTGACTGTACAATGTATATTTACAATAATTTTCACAGGTTTATCTACCAGTGTATATTGTTATGAATAGACTATGTCAGGTCTGATTCTATTTTAAGCTGACTGCCATAGATTGATTTGATGAGATCCTGCGTCTGAATAACAATCAAATTGTAACCATCTTTCCATTCACTTCTGCCAGTTTTCATAACATGTCTGTCAAAAAAAATATTAATTAACTTGTTACTTAAGCCCTGATTAACAACAAAATTCACTTACAAATGCGACTTTGGGGGAACCTTGGTTAAGGTTCGCAAGTGCTTGTGTTTTCAACCAAGCCTTGTTGACGCTAGGATAGTGCATTAAATTGCCATTTGATAGGAAGCCCTGTCATGTAGTCACAAATATGAATATGACTTCTGTGGCAAAAATGCACTATGTGTCAGCACTAGCACTTGCAATTTGCACATACAAAAAAAACAAGCCATGCATGGCACAGTCCCCGTTAGTTATCAAATTTAAGATATATAGTTTTGTTTATAGTAATATAGCTGGAATATAACCATGTCAGGAATATGATTTTTTTAACATTAAAATGATTGAAATTTGTATCTGATCGTCAAAAAAGTACTTGTTCATATTGAGAGATATTGCTCTGGAACAGCATTCAAAATCAGCCATTTGGAATACATGTATATATATATATATATATAACATGATGTATAACGAATATATAAAATTTGAATATAATCAGTCAAAGCATTTAAGAGATATGGCTCTAGAAGCCCAATCATTAAAACAAAATGGCCGCCAGTCAGCCATTTTTAATCCAATCTGAAAAATAAAATGATGTGCATCAGGAACCTGTAATGTCTAATGTATGCTATAAGTTCAAAATCCATCCATAAATGCAAGAAATGCTTGATATTTGAGGATTTTTTTAGCACAAAAATAGCCACCATTTGGCCACTTTAAAAAGGATCGTCAAACCAATACAGAGAACCACATTCATTAAAACAAAATAGCCGCCAGTCGGCCATTTTGAATGTTATCTGAAAAACAAAATTATTTGCATCAAGGTCCCATAATGTCTAATGTATATACCAAGTTTGAACAAAATCCATCTGTAAACAGCCGAGAAAGGCTTGATTTTTGGAATTTTTTAGCACAAAAAAGGCCGCCTTCAGCCATCTTGAATCAGATCGTAAAACAAAATGATGTGCATCAAGGTCCTACAATGTCTAATGTATATACCAAGTTTGAACAAAATCCATCTGTAAACAGCCGAAAAATGCTTGATTTTAATGATTTTTAGCACAAAAATGACCGCCATTCAGCCATCTTAATTCAGATCGCGAAACAAATTGACGTGCATATGTATAATATCATGTACGATGTATGTGTGAAGTTTGATTGTGATTTGTCCAGGCATTTCTAAGATACAGGTCCGGATGGACGCACACACCGACACACAGAGGTCAAAACATAAGTCCCCGTTTTCGGACTGTGCTTGAACAGGGACTAAAAAGTCAGGAGGAACAACAGTGACATTCAATGTCCGGAACTGTCGCCTGGCACAAAAAAAAAAACATTTAAAAAAAAAAAAAATAGTATAAACAGAAACAAATTTGAAATGAAGATTTTTGAAAAATGATCAATAAATTATTCAATATAGATATGATAGATAATAAGGATTGTACCTTTTCAGATATTTCAGCAGCAAATCTACAGTTTCTAAATTCTTATCGTCCACTAAATCATTTATATATTGCACGAACTGACCGACATCTTCCAGCTCAGGAGCTGTGCACATGAAAAAAACTAAATATTTGATATATTCCAACAAGCATACTGACCAGCATTTTTGTGTGGTGAGATGCTCTGCATGAGGTGTCAGTATTCCACATACAAATGAACACACAAACATCATTTACTAATTAAACACATGCAGTGTCATGCTCAATTAATAATATATACAGCAGTGACTATTGCACACGGTATTCCGAGGTGCCCTGAGAGCAGTGAGCTGATTTTGTAAGGGTCCTGAGTCAAAATGGAATACCCAAAATCAAGTCAAGCTTGGAAAGGTGTACGTTACCTGAAATTTTGAAGTAATATGGAAACAATTACGTAGGTTGATATACAAAAAATTATTCACAAATCATTAATAATCTTTCCTCACCTGGACAGCTTTCAATCCATTCTTTTACCAATGTCTTGACATCACTGAGATCAACCCTACCACAAAGATTTGGTTTCACCTTCTCAACCCCTTGCATCACCTCCTCTTTATCCTTTTCCTCCTCCTCACCAAGACAGTTTTCATCACTCTTCCTTTGCACATCATCAAGTACTAATGCAGGAGAATCTGGGTTACCAGGGTGATCAGGATCCACCATATTGGACGATGATCCAATTAGCATATTTTGAATATTTCGTTGCTTGTTTCGCCAGTCTATTTTCTGTTTTTGAGGACTGCTTTTTATTGATCTTGAAGACCCTTTAGCTCCTCGTCCAGGGCTTGTTTTCTTACTCTTTCCTTTTTTTGGAGATGAAAGCTTCACTGGACTACACTTAATTTTGTCTTGTAACTTGGTTGCCATTTTGGAATTCTTTCCTTTATAAGTATTTTTAAGTTCATTTCTGAGTTCAGGTGGCAAGGCTTCAAGAAAGCTTGGGTCAATCTATAACGAAAAGTGTTTTCAAGTAGGGGTCATAGATAATTTAAACATGTACATGACAAATGTAATCATTTTGTTTAGAAGGGGGGAGGGTTAAAGATTATTTTGATACTGTGCAATGAGAAAGAATACATTTCTGACAAGAAGAAATAAATATATAAATGCACACAGTATGTCTTTTGAATAAAAAACAAGAAACAATTTAATTACGCAAAAGTGACAACAATGTAACCTTTTTTATGTTTTGTTTTTTCAAATTAATTTGTATCGTTGCTGTTTGGTAATGAATGTGACGTATAACCTCACATGCAGCGGCGAATTCAGGTTTTGACAGCCCAAGACTAAAATATCTGCCGTTAGAATTTTGAGGACTTCTTACCACTTTTGGTACTTTTTTGCAAATCTGGCTACCACACAGGCATGGGTGAATGCCTGGAATTGCCACTGACATGCTTTGTGTTGATTATTTGTGCCTTCATCAAATATTATTAATTTAAGTTCAAATGAATCTTGTTTCCACATATTTTTCACACATGCAATGTTTAATCAGTTTTGATAGGGGTGGTGGTGTGGGTATGTTGAACAAAGAAATTATGTTGAATATGCACATGTTTAATCATCTGCCTTTTAATGTAAAAATAAAATATCCTCACTTTGTTTTCAAATTTTGTTAATGACAATTTGGATTTAAACAGACATATTCAAGGATACCTGGGAAAAAGATGGCACAACATCATGTGTTGGTTGTTTCTCTACTCTACTTGGCCCTGCCTCTAAGACATCTTTCAACATCTGCATATTCTCATTTTGGATTTGTTTAGTGGTTTGTAGCATGTTTCCTCCACTATATGTTTGTTGTTTCTCTCCCAGCTCACTCAATAGAAGGTCTTTGACTACGTCAGCTGGTAACGCTTGCAGTACGCTTATATCCCACTTGCTAGATGCCACTTCTAAATTATTCTGATGCCGTTTTCTGCAAACAAAAAACATGAATATTCTAATCAAGACAAATGTAACAGTAAAATCTGTATTAGACGCTGCATACCTAAGGCCAAAAAAAAGAAAAAAAATTGTTTTGTTGCCCTCAGCAACTGACCAAAAAATATGAAATATCGGGTCGCATTTTTTTTCCCATATACCCTGGCTATTTATGATACCCTTAGTTTTCACAAGTTTTGAAAAAAAAAAAAAAAAAATCCGACCTACTGACCCAATTTTTCAAATTTCTGACTTGAGGGCAACATAAGTTGTTGTTTTTTTTGGCCTAACAAAAGTCGCATCCATTCTTTTTTAACAATTGAAAACCAAAAATTCACCATTTCTCATATGTGTAGATGCTCTGATAGAAGCTGTATCCCCTCTATTGCATTGTAACATTTTATTATAAACCGCGGCGTCTAATACAAATTTTACAGTACTACCGATAAAAGATTTACAAAATTGGAGCTTTTATTGAAATCACTACTAAACAAGTCATTGTCAATGACACGTCCCCGTTCCGTTCATATATGAGTGACATATACATTCAAAGCAGATCATGACCGAAATGCACCTGCATATGTACAACACATTGTGCTAAATCTGAACAAAATCCATCCATGCATGACTGAGATCCGGTTCTGGAATTGTGAAAATACGTGATTTTGATGCATTTTCGGCCTTAAAATGGCCATCATTCCGCTATTGTTAAGCAGATCATGAAACAAATGCACATATCTATTTGTGACATGATGTACCATGTGTGTGTGAAGTTTGAACTTGATCAATCCAGACATGTCTTGGATACGGATCCAGAACTGAATTCTTTAACAAAATGGCCGCCAGTCAGCCATTTCGAACTTGATCCGAAAAAAAAAAAGACGTGCATCAAGGTCCTATTATGTTTAATGTATGTACCCAATTTGAACAAAATCGATCCATGCATAACTGAGATACGGGTCCGGAATGGTGAAAATGTGCGATTTCAATGCATTTTCGGCCTTAAAGCGGCCCCCATTTGGCTATCGTTAATGAGATCATGAAACAAATGCACATACATATTTGTGACATGATGTACCTTGTGTGTGTGAAGTTTGAACTTGATCAATCCAGACATGTCTCGGATACGGATCCAGAACTGAATTCTTTAAAACAAAATGGCCGCCAGTCGGCTATTTCGAACTTGATCCGAAAAAAAAAAATGACGTGCATCAAGGTCCTATTATGTTTAATGTATGTACCAATTTTGAATGAAATCTGTCCATGCATAACTGAGATCCGGGTCCGGAATGGTGAAAATGTGCGATTTCAATGCATTTTCGGCCTTAAAGCGGCCGCCATTTGGCTATTGTTAATGAGATCATGAAACAAATGCACATACATATTTGTGACATGATGTACCTTGTGTGTGTGAAGTTTGAACTCGATCAATCCAAGCATGTCTCAGATACGGATCCAGAACTGAATTCTTTAAAACAAAATGGCCGCCAGTCGGCCATTTCGAACCTGATCCAAAAAAAAAATGACGTGCATCAAGGTCCTAATATGTTTAATGTATGTACCAAATTTGAACAAAATCCCTCCATGCATAACTGAGATCCGGGTCCGGAATGATGAAAATGTGCGATTTTGATGCATTTTCGGCCTTAAAATGGCCGCTATTCGGCTATCGTTAATCGGATCATGAAAAAAATGCATGTGCATATGTCCCATATAATGTGTGATGTATGAGTGAAGATTGAACTTAATCGGTCCATGCATGTTCAAGATACAGGTGATCACGGACGGACGGACGCACGGACGGACGCACGCACACAGGGCAAAACATAAGTCCCCGTTTTCGGACTGCGTCCGAACGGGGACTAACAAGCAGCCTGACTGTCAAAACAGCTTGGTTGTTTCAGCAGAGAAAGTTTACCTTTCAAGTTTTCAAGTTAGTCACAATAAACATCATAGTCTTGAATAGGCATCAGTGACTATGAAAAACATAAAATGGACTCTAATGTAGGTGCAGAGAAAGATTGAAATGTTCAAAAAATGACGCTTATTGAAAATAGAGTCTAATTTAGGTATTTACGGTATGTATATGTTCAAGCAGTACCTAGACAGCTGGAAGATCAATTTTGACAAGGTCACATGTTGAACACATTGTGGATAAATTTACTACTGACAGAACTAGAATACCTACTTTGTTGGTATACTCTGATTCCTTGCAGCATAACCTTTTTCAATTTGTTGTCTGATATCGCTGGGTAAGGCTGCTAAAACACTGGGATCAACCTGAGAAATAAGAATGCAGAAACACATGTCTGATAGTCCTTGCAAAGAAATATTTCACAACCAGACACATCGTTTTATCGCCAATGTTTATTTTATTTTTTTTCAAGTTTTAACAACTTCATTTGTAACCAATGGAGATGTTACCTGTGATGGTGATGGCAAGAACAAATCTCCATCACTGGTTGGCATGGCAACAGAGCCAACAGTCTCTGCTTTGGCAGTTGCACCATTTTGAAACATGTCTCTGATGCCTTTCTTTCCGCACTGTTTCACAGGAGTAACAAAGACCTCATCATTTTTGTCGTTCACCTTCGATCGGTCAGAAGCACCATTAATTTTAGATGTTGACGGCTTTGGTTGGTTCTTCATATAGTCCAAGACTGACATACCAGAGGATGCAGAGGCAGCACTGCTAAGTTTATTGATTTGAATTCCCATCTACCCAACAAAACAGAAGACAGGATACTCAACAAATATGGCGTATAATTTTTTCATCAAAATGACTGTTGAAATTCACATTCACCAATCCAGCAATGTGACATTATCATAAATTCTAATTAATATTAAAGCAGGGGAGTCGTCACCTGCACATACGTGAGATGACCTTAGCGTGTCATTGTTTACAAACAAGCGTCTATCCATGAGCCTTTGCGTTTTTAGCGTGTGTTGTTACCGTCGCTTTGGACTCAATTCCTGCGCATGCGAAGGTGACGACCCTCCCACTTTAACATCATCTAATAGCAAGCTGCCCATTTGGAAGACAATTCCTACGTGACTTTAACAATATGCATGCATTTACAGATGTAGGCAATGTTGAGATTTTGAGCCAATCATTTAAGCCAATCATGAGAATCTGCACTTACAAATCGTTAAAATACGTTTACAAACTAAGGTACAGTTTTCTGACATTCACTGTACTGTATTTGTCCTATTAGAATCACATCTTCACTAGAAAAGCATAAAAATCAAAAAATACATTTATTGTATACACACAATAATTAATTAAAATACAACTCATTTACATATTAAAGTGCATAGGCTACTAATAGAACAAGTATATATAAGGCCCTCAATTCGAAAATTGAAACGGTCAGTTGGATTTTTTTTTTTGCATAGAAACACAGATCAATCTAAGGTTCGAAGTCACCAATCATCCCCCCGGGGACCCTGAGGATCAAACAACGGTCTGGGATCGTTAATTTTTAGAGGAAACACTTTTTTACTGCTTAAAATGGTGAGTTTTCAATATTTGGGCCTATTAAAAAAAAAAAAAAAAGAAAGAAAAAACAAGCAGCCTATCGGCTGAGATAGCTCCGCTGTTAGCAATGCACATTTCAATTAAAGAACTGAAGACATCATTAGAAAATGAACAATATGAATAGTATCAAAGCAATCGGACTTACAGTTTTTAACAAGAAGTCGAAAATGTCACTTTTTACCAAAAATTACAAAAATATTCACCAAAATAAATTAATTAGAGAATTGAAGATATCATCACAAAACGAACAAATCTGAGAGAGGTCCACATGTAGTACCTATATATGTAATATCAAAGCAATCGGACTTACAGTTTTCAACAAGAAGTCGAAAATATCACTTTTTACCAAAAATGACAAAAATATTCACCAAAATTAGAGAATTGAAGATATCATCACAAAATGAACAAATCTGAGAAAGGTCCACATGTAGTACCTATATATGTAGTATCAAAGCAATCGGACTTGCGGTTTTTAACAAGAAGTCAAAAATATCACTTTTTACCAAAAATGACAAAAATATTCACCACAATTAGAGAATTGAAGATATCATCACGAAATAAACAAATCTGAGAGAGGTCCACATGTAGTACCTATATATGTAGTATCAAAGCAATTGGACTTGCGGTTTTTAACAAGAAGTCGAAAATATCACTTTTCACCAAAAAATGACAAAAATATTCACCAAAATTAGAGAATTAAAGATATCATTACAAAATGAACAAATCTGAGAGAGGTCCACATGTAGTACCTATATATGTAATATCAAAGCATTTGCACTTGCGGTTTTTAACAAGAAGTCGAAAATATCACTTTTTACCAAAAATGACAAAAATATTCACCAAAATTAGAGAATAAAAGATATCATTACAAAATGAACAAATCTGAGAGAGGTCCACATGTAGTACCTATATATGTAATATCAAAGCAATTGCACTTGCGGTTTTTAACAAGAAGTCGAAAATATCAGTTTTTACCAAAAATGACAAAAATATTCACCAAAATTAGAGAATTAAAGATATCCTTACAAAATGAACAAATCTGAGAGAGGTCCACATGTAGTACCTATATATGTAATATCAAAGCAATTGCACTTGCGGTTTTTAACAAGAAGTCGAAAATATCAGTTTTTACCAAAAATGACAAAAATATTCACCAAAATTAGAGAATTGAAGATATCATCACGAAATGAACAAATCTGAGAGAGGTCCACATGTAGTACCTATATATGTAGTATCAAAGCAATTGGACTTGCGGTTTTTAACAAGAAGTCGAAAATATCAGTTTTTACCAAAAATGACAAAAATATTCACCAAAATTAGAGAATTAAAGATATCAACATGAAATGAACAAACCTAAGAGAGGTCTACCCAAGGTACATATACACCAAGTATCAAAGCATTTAGGCTTGTAGTTTTCAAGAAGAAGTCGAAAAAGTAAAACATTGACACGGACGACGACGACAACGACGGACAATCACTCGTATAATAAGCTCCGCTCAACAAAGTCGAAAGCGGAGCTAAAAAAAAAAAAGAAAAAAAAAAAATGACCAGATATTTCATATTTTTCGGTCGGTCGCTGAGAGCAATAAAACAATTTTTTTTTTGGTCTAATTGGACTCCTCCTTACCCCTCTCATATCCGCTGCATGTATTTTCATCTGCCGTAGTAACATTACACACTCTTTGGTAATTATTTTCACATCGTCTGTTGGAGTCATCAATGTACTTGACTTTGCTATATTATCACAGACACCATGACCCATGAACTTAGCCGACTCAAGGGGAGCGCTTGATTTCCTTGCTTTCAACTTCAGCGTTATAGTCTTGCCTCGCATTTTGATGTTCTTTAACCTTTTTTGCACCTCGGTTGATAACTCAGTCAAGAAGTCTTGAGCTTCACTGTCCTGATTAAAACAAAATTACACATCTCAGATGTCAGGAATCAGATGAACGTCATTTGTTTGTAAAATCGGAGCCATTTTTCAGAACACACATTGACAGATTCCTTAGAAACTTGGTGTAAAGACATTTGATCATGTACATTTTTGTATCCTATAACATGAAAGTATCTGCAACTGATTCATAGAGATAACTGGGACTATTTTAATCAAACATAATATGATGAAGATAGTTAAAGATGCAGATTACATTTTCTTGGAGATCTGATTCAAGATGGTTGACTGGCAGCCATTTTTTTCACTATGTCTCAATATGTTTCTCTGGCTCTATAATCCAGGGATCCTATTACTTTCGGAGTTGGTATATGCACCTTACTTTGTTTTGTGTTTTAAACAAATTTGGCCAACTGGCAGCCATTTTGGAAATTTGCAATTGCCAATGAATGAATTATATGCTGACATGTTTGACCCTGTACATGCTTTTGTTCTGTTTCGCAAATTTTGATGTTACATTATGTGGTCACAAACATACACGAAATCTTGGATGTAGTGTTATAATAGTTTTTATTCCACTCTCACATTGATAGGATAATCTAATATTTGAGTAACCTGTGCAGTCAATATACACCTGTGTGAAACGAATGCCATAGTTGATTTCAGCAGACACAGATTTCCTTTCCTTGTCTGCAGTGATTGGTCTCTCATCAATACCTCTACAGTAATTGTACAAAGACTGTCCAGTCTTTGGTCCAAACTCTTGTTGTAACATTCTCAATGGTTTATCTTGCAGTTCTCCGCATGTCGTCAGACCCATAGTTTCCAGTCTGTGATTCAGTGATGATCCAACACCTACCAACAAAAACATTTGGTAAAAATGCAAGCCATTTAAATTATTTTATGTTATACAATTACTGTGAGTCTGTGGAAATGTAGTATAGCCTTCAACTCCACTATGAATCCTGGTATTCTTAGAGGTGGAGCTACGTCTCAGAACGTTCTACGTTGGTAAGATGTGCACCACTGTACCATGTATTTCTATGGGCTCTGTGTGCGCTGCTGTGGAACGCCGATCGAAAAGCCGGTGAAAAAAGGTAGTTGAAACAAAAAACTCAACTTTGAGGTAGTCTGGAGCAACCAAATTTATATATGTTGCATGAAGCCAGATGATTAGGTGCCATATGCAAGTTTGATCACAAATGTAGTATGTGTTTACTTTGATTTGACGTAGTATTTACCGTATTTACTATTAATCCACTAATTTATGAGAAATTGACCTGCCAAACATTTCTAGTAAGTTAATTATTGTTTTTACCTATGACTTAAAAAAACTGAACACAGAATGTGAAGAAAATTGACATAGTTAAAGGTGAATTTTCACACAGTAACAAAGGTCAAATTGAAAATAAAATTCAAGGTGAAAGTTAACAATATTTTAAGGTCAAATTTCACACTTGAGTTCATGGATCAGAGTTGAGACTCGAATTCAAAAGTTAACAATTTAATTTTTTTTAATTCAAGGACCACTGTTCATAACCTGGAATACAAGAATAGCACTAAATATTAATAAATCAAAAAATATACCAACCTGGAAGACCTTTGAGTAGCTGAGTTTTTATAAACTCTGCTGCAGTGTCTGCTTGAAGGTAAAACTGACCATTGGGTTTAGCAATCCTTGTTGCCATTCTTGCAAGTAAGATATTTGGGGCTAGAAACAAAATTTGGCAATAAAATTAGTCAAAAATACAACAAGATTTTAAACGATGGAAAGTTGAGAAGTACATACATTAGAGCATCACATTTGTTCTACATCATGTTCTATATGGGTCCCATGCAACAAATGTGTGTAAAAAACATTGTTTACATGAAAAACAAAGTTGAACTGCGTAAAGGAATACAGCACTTCAAGTGTTAATAGATAGGCTTGATACTGATTCTTTTATTATTGTATTATTTTGTTATTAGCTTCCTCAGTTACTTTGTTTTACAGCAAAGCTTGATCTGTTGAAAATTTTAGAATTACATAATGTTAAAATTATTTCATATTTATATTTAAGATTCAGACAAGCAAATAATTTACAAGGCCAGGATCTCAATGAAAGCATAAGTCACATGACATGTTTTTCTCCACTAAATAGTGTTTCATTCTCTATCAGTATACAGTCCACTGTTCTAAATACTATGAAGTCAATGAAATGATGAGAGCAAAGACTATTTGAGGAGAAAAAACAAGTCTTGTGGGTTTCTTGCTTTCAACAAGATCTTGATGACTATTTTCAACTAAGGTGTATATTTGGGTCACTATCATCTACACATGATGTCCACATATGTTCTGTTACATCCACAAGAATAGTTTCTATAGCTATGTAGTTCTCGACAAATCTCACAAATGTAACAACCACTGCAATATCTGTATTAGAAGCCACAACTTGTATCAAAATGGTAAAATGCCATAGAGGGGGATGTGGTTTCTATTAGAGCATCTACACATATGAGAAATGGTAAAGTTTCGGTTCTCAACTGGGTGTGGCTTTTCATACAGATTTTACAGTAATAAAATATTATTGGTGTACACATATGAAAAATGGTGAATTTTAGGTTCTCAATCGTTCAAAATGAAAGAGTGCGACTTCTATTGGGGATGCAGTTTCTATTACAGATTTTACAGTGCATCCATTACCTATGCCAGCTGAAGCATTACAACCAGTCTCTCTGTATAATTCCTCTCTTATTGCTGTTGCCACTTGTAATGGCGTACACATATGAGAAATGGTGAATTTTAGGTTCTCAATCGTTCAAAACGAAAGAGTGAAACTTCTATTGGGGCTGCAGTTTCTAATACAGATTTTACAGTGCATCCATTACCTATGCCAGCTGAAGCATTACAACCAGTCTCTCTGTATAATTCCTCTCTTATTGCTGTTGCTACTTGTAATGGTGTAACCTTAATACCATTGATGATGTCACTAATATCAACAAACATCTCATCACAACTGACTGCTTCGATATCATGAGTATAGCTGAAAAAAAAAATATTATAGTCAAGACATTTCAAAATATTCTAGCGCCTTTAAATTACACATCTTTGAAGCACACTATTATACTCATATTTATTCAGATGCCTTTCCCTCCATACAAACTAGCTAGAAACATTCATAAATTGTTGATTTAAAGAAAGATTTCTCATGAAATGTTCAATACTACAACATTTCTCTATTTTCCACTTTGAAAATTTACATGATTTTATAAATGCTGTGAAATAATTTTGAACTTACACTCTGAAACAGCCATCTAAGCATTACTGAAGCACATAGATTTTTTGTGAAAATTATGGTCATTCTATGGTACGTCACTGATGCAACAGGAAATCATACATTGAAAGAAAGAATTAAGTTTTTGGAACAGACATTGAGATCACGTCTTCACAATATCTCAAAAATCATTTATTTTAAGAAGGGATCTTCAATCTTTTTGGGAAGTTGTTCACCTACCCGGGCATATATAGCAAAAATAAATATGCCAGCTGATATTCACATAGCCCCACTCTCAGTAAACAGTGAATATACATGCCTATAGCAGGGCTGTAAATTTAAGGAGGCCATGAAGGCAATTGCCTTGATGCCCTACTACCCAACAGACTTGGTCTCTTAAAATTTTGGCTACACAGTTTCAATGGAGAAAAGTTGTTTTGCCTCAAAAATGGGTTCCATCACAATTTTCAAATCCAAGATCTGACATCATTACATACCTTGCTACAGTTTTATACAAGATTTGTGAAACTTCTTTGTATTTCTCAAAATCATACGGAATCGCTTGAAGATCTGGACATAATTTCTTGGCTTGTCCCATGAACATACCATTTTTTATCCCAGCCTTCCTGGCTTCATAACTACACGATGCAATTTCAGCCATTGAAGTAAAGGTTTTTGTTGAGTCTAGCTCTGATATGCTGGTACTGTGTACAACTGAAGAGTCAGTTAGACATGGAGCTGCAGCTGTATTCATCTGAATTTTGTCGCCAGACATACTTTTCCCTTTCACGACTTTCTGTTTATGTCTATTTTCATAGTAAGCCTTCTCGAACTCTGGATCAGCTCCAGGACGATTAGTCAATTGCGTACCTTTTCCTTTTGAGTGAGTCACAGCGACAGGTGTTCCTTTCAATTCTGGTCGACTAAGCAGACCAACGGATACAAAAAAACAGTCCATATCAATATGCATGATCACTCTTTCAGGCTTATTACCACCTTTCTTATCACTATGACAACCAAAATCATGTACTTTGTCATCACTTCGAGAACTTGCATAAAGTTTCTTCAACTTTTCTCTTCCACTGAAAACAGCATCACCTTCAGTTTGTAATTTTTTGACAAGGTCCTTGAACTCTGCACCCCAGGTTGCAATATGATGGAGTCGAGAATTGGTATAAAATTCTGACACAAAGTTAGGATCTCCAGCCTTTGCTGGTAACCTTTGATCTATGTTCTTTCCCATCAATTGTGCAGATTGAGGAGATTCTTTAGACTTTTTTCTGCAATCTCCATCATTCATGTTAGTATCACTCATTACTTCATTTTCATCAAAACTCATTACTGAATTATCCTGATTAACGCAAACAGAAGTTACACTTTGGCTGGATACTTTAACTGGACTAGAAATCTCCAGATTTCGTAATTCGTAATTTTCTATTTCCATATTTGTGAAGTCTGAACTCTCTGGTTCTTGATTGGTCAAATCAGAACTATCTGATTCATGATTGGCTAATTTACCACTCTCTGGATCCTGATTGGTTAATTCAGAGCTCTCTATTTCCATTTGTGAAAACTCTGATTTCTGATTGGCTGGATCATCCCTATTCTCTGAGTCTTCACTGGCTAAGCCAGCACTGCTTGTTGCCTGATTGGCTGATGGTGGATCGACTTTAGTAAACCTAATTCCAGGCTGTGATTTAGATTGCTTTGTATACAGCATGTATGGTGGACATGATAAGAGTTTACCAGCTTTTATACTGTGAAAGAAAAACCAATTGATAATTTATTAGATAAAGTAAATGACCCCCTAAGACTGCAGATAATTAACTACAGGTAAATGGCACAAGGTATAGGATACCCTAGGCTGTTGATTAATAATTAGCACTTACCCATGTTGGAAATTAACTATTATCATGGATGACAACTCAGACTGTGAATAATAGCTTAAAGGGTGGTCGTCATGCAGCGCCCTGTTCGATATGGGACTCATAGCAACGTACACAATGCATGTAAAATAAATTGCTAATTTACATAAAATTCAAACATGCTGCAATTGACACCCTAGATTTCTGAAAGTAAGCCATTCACCTGATATGATAAAGAACCCACTAACAATTGGATTGCTAGATTGCTGAAAATTAGCTGAAAGAATAAACAGCAACCTTGGAGACCAAAAATGTAGTATAGATTGGTGAAAATGCAAATAACACCCAAGGTGCTACTGAGATACAGCTGAAAAGTGGACAGATATTCCCGTCAAAAGCAAGGATTCATCAGAATACTACAGTGCTTCAGACATTTTAAGAATATTTGTATTTAATATCTCAATTATTAAAAGTGGGTTGTAGAAAAATAAATACGTTATAATCATTCTGCGTACAAAACTGCTAAAAAAGAAGAAACAATGTTACTGCTAGGCAATGTTCAGATGTAGTTGAACATACCTGTCCAATATCCAGTCTGCTTTCATGACTTTTTTATCTTTAATATCTAGTATTTTACTATGAGGTAAGGTGGTAGCGATAATATGAGTTACTGTTGTCTTTCTGTAATAAAAAGTATGGCGCCCTCCATGTAACATCATAAGTCGTTTCAATTCATCTGATGATGGAACTGAAAATGAAATAACACATTCAGTGAGAAAACAGTGTCAAAAAACAAAATATTAAAAATATATTTTTATAAAAAGCCAGGTTAACCCTGTGAATACAACTTTTCAAACAATGCTGTAATATATTCTGTATTTTCCTAATTAGTTAATTATTTTGGACCAATTAATATTTTGCCATTGCCTACAGATTATGATCAAAATTCTTTTGAAGTTAGGCAAATTCTGCATTGATGTTCGTTAGTTAGTTAGCATCTGGAATTCCAAGATTGTGTAAGGTGAGAAAATCCTATATTTTCAACAGAATAGGAAAGGGTATACAAGGAATACATCATTCCTGTAAGTAGCACCATCTGGGGGCAGAGTTCTTTGCCGTAAATTCTATAGACCATTTTCTCAAGAGTCAAAGACACAACGTTTGGCATACAAGCACATAAATGTAAGTGTAACAGTTTGTGACATGTCATACATTTAATAGGTAATGTATTCATCGTAGCTCATGTCATTACAGTTCAGAGCAATCAAAAAAAAAATATTAAATATTTTTTGAACATTTTGTTCTTTGACAAAAAACTGAAAAAAATATACTAGTAAAATACTTTATTTTCGCTTGGAATTTATTTTCACTGAAGGAGTGATTCAGTGAAAATAAAATCCAGCAAATATACCTTTTTTCCTATATTTTACATTCAACTCACCAAAAATCAGTGAAAATAAATTCCATACAAAATACCCAAAAAGTCTTTTCAGCAAAAATTAATTCCAGTGAAAATAAAATATTTCACAGTAATATGAGAATATTAAAAAAAAAAATTGCATTTATCAAGGTTTTTAAACATGACATTAATTCCCATTGCATTCAATGAATTCTATCCCATAATGCACTATTATTATTATGTTTAGTCACACACTCAGTAGATAAATTCAACTTGTGAGCATGAACAAATGTGCAATGCATTATGGGAGCGAATTTACCATTAAATATAATTGAAAATTATTATTTTAAAAATTAAAATTTTTGAATATCGTTAACAATATTAGGATTCACAACAATAACAATATATGGTTATTTAGCCTATGTTATGGAGTACAATTTTGAGATACGAAAAAAACAACTACGAAATGCTGTTTTCCATATTTCACATTTATATTTTGAGAAATTGTCTGACGACTCCAAATTTTATTATTTCATTTTCAACTTGATTAATGAAAGTATGAATAAGATTAAAGCGGGAGGGTTGTCACCTGTGTTTAAGCGGCAATTGAGTCCCAAGCGACGATAACAACACACGCTAAAACACAAAGGCTCATGGGTAGACGCTTGTTTGTAAACATTGACATGCTGTGACGCAGGTGACAACTCTCTCGCTTTAAAGTGTTATTTGTGCTAAGCTGTTATTTTTATAGGTTTTGTTTGATTACCTGTGTAGCCATTGACATAGATGGTAACACCTTCAAATATTTTGGAACTAGAGCCTTGCCGTTGTATCTGACGTGGTACATCTTCTCCAAATTGTTCATCAAGTTTTCGTTTTTTGGCTGCCATATAACCACCCTGATGGAGCAACAACAAAATTACATCTTGTTATAGGTTATACTATAAAGAATAACTTTTTTTACAAGCATAAAGCTCTCAATGTCTCAGAACTAAGCCTCTTAACATCACATTATCCAGAATGAAAATTAATTCTTAGCAATATTTGTTAAACAATACAAAATTTTATTTAAATATCAATTTTTTGTATTTTCGAGGTAATAATCTGATATCATACTCCTGTACCAATCTGTTTAAAATCTTATATATTGTAATGTATGTTTTTGTGTTCATTCCAAAAATTCAAACTACATTTGTGGATCTTATTTTATCCCCATCTTGTGGGTTATGAACAATAAATTAAAATAAAATAAAATATATATTAAAAAAATATTTAAATGCAAATTAAAAAAAAATATAAAATTAAGCAAGGCAATCCAGCTGATGGTTTTGAAGAAGAGGTCATTTGAATGAAAAAAGTTGGTGGACGACTATGAACGACAACATGTGTGGTCAACCCATGAGCTTCGCTCGGTCATCTTCAATGACAGTGGAGATAACAAGTAGAAGCTAGGATCTTATTTTTATAACATTGATTCACTGAATTGAATCCACCCGAACATGTAGAAATAACTAAATAACTTTGTTTTCCTGGCAAACTCATGAATTTGAAATCCAGTGAAAATATCAGAATAGTGAAACTAAATGCTTGTGAAAAGAGTATCTAAGGAGCGATGGGAGAACGAAAAGATTTTCCAGTGTACTCCCACCTCTAATCCTAACTTTAACCAAACCCTACCCTTTATTGCCCCCTCAAATTAATTGTACATATGCCCCTCTAAAGTATAGCGTATAACTAAAGTACATGTATACGATACATATAACTAAATTTGGGGGCAAGAGGGTTAGATTACAGTTAGAGTATATATGAAAAGTGATTCAAGAATCAAAAAATGAATAAATGCACAGCAGAAATATATATCACACAGGGAGGGACCTGGAAAACTATTAGCCCATGGACGTACGTCCATGATTAGCCTAATGTGGTCATCAAATTCATTTAGAAAAAAAAACACCCTTTAGACTGTAATTTAGGCCAAAGACCAAATTCGAAAAGAAGGTGGGAAACGACACAAGCAGCCGGGACACTTGAATGGGCACACGTTGACTGACCGTAACTCGACCAAAACAATGTTAATTGACGTGTGTGCCTTGACAGACAGTCGATCACGAACCTCTTCGCTCCATCCGCCATCACCAAACTTTCTTCTTCCTCGTCTACTCATAGTTGGTTACTTGTGTTCAGCGCGGCAGACAGTGGTTCGTATTTAGCTGAGCTTCGCATTTTATTGTATACATTTGCTGACATCATCAGTATTTTCGTTTTCTCCGCCAACTTGATCTAACTTGTATGTTTAGATAAGAGTTGTTTCTTTTCTCCAATGTGTTTCGCAACCTGTGGTGGCGCTAGTTTTAAATAAAGAAAACATAGCAAAACTTTGGATGCCTTGCCCACAAACAACGACAGGTGATTTTCCGTATTACGTTAGACTTGCATAATATCTTTTGTTTGTTTTTTGGTGCTTTTCAATACTATGTAAGTGTATAAATACCGTGGCCTACCTGGCTTTCCCCATCTTACACTCAAATAATATTTCATTAACACTGAACCTCAGCCACAAATGTTTTCACATTAATACGACACTATGACCTTTTTGTTTGTCCTGTTTTTTTTTGTCCGATATCATGCATCTTGCAGTGAACGAAAAATTACTACCCAATAATTGTGCAACAGTTTTGAAACAATTTTTTTACAAATTTGTCAGCTCTGTTATAGTTGTCCTATATGTACATTCATTTGAATGTAATAAGCCATCAGAATATTTTTTCTGGTAGTTCATATCATTCAACGGGCATTACAACATAATTACATTTACAAATTCTACAGTCATTTGACTCAGACCCAAGATGTAAGCATTAGTGTGAGTTTACAATAGTCTGTTACTATCAACACCACAAACAACACCTTTTTCTTGACTTGTATAAATATTTATTAATTTCACTGTTCAAACTGACACAAGGTTTCTATTGGCCAATGAGAATACTTCATACTGACACAAAGTCTCTATTGGCCAATGAGATTACTTCAAACTGACACAAAGTTTCTATTGGTCAATGAGATTACTTCAAACTGACACAAAGTTTCTATTGGCCAATGAGATTACTTCAAACTGACACAAGGTTTCTATTGGCCAATGAGATTACTTCAAACTGACACAAAGTTTCTATTGGCCAATGAGATTACTTCAAACTGACACAAAGTTTCTATTGGCCAATGAGATTACTTCAAACTGACACAAGGTTTCTATTGGCCAATGAGATTACTTCAAACTGACACAAAGTTTCTATTGGCCAATGAGATTACTTCAAACTGACACGTTTCTATTGGCCAATGAGATTACTTTTGAATACCCGGTACATGTATTTTCAAATAGCATTACTGTGCTCGTTTATTATCTGATTGGATTTAACTGCCCCTGAAATTTATAAATATTTATAAAAATCAAGAAAATGGGTTTCAGGTGTTGATAGCATTAGAAAGAGATACAAATAATGACACAAACAATAAAATTTAATTACATTTAATTCCTTTTATACATATGGAAAATAGAACACCTCAGCTGTGACCTTTGACCTAAATCTATATATCAATAAAATATTTGGCAAAGTAACTTCCGGTATGTCATCGATAAATGAACATTGCTTGAAACATCAAGCTATTTTGAATAGTTACTCAGGACAACGATTACCAAATATTATCTACTATATATCAACACTAATACTTACTGCAGCAGTCTTATAATTATTCATCTGATAAATTATCTACAAGAATTAACCACACAGCCTGGTTTAACAATCACATAAATACTGTAAAACCATTAATTTGTCACGACCAGAAACAGATGTTTGTAGTACACCAGTAAGCCGAATTAATTTTATTCCTTTTTTGAGTGACATTGGCACTGGCAAGAATGATCGCATAATTAGCATAAAATATCACATGACACATGTGCAACCAATAGTGGAAAAAAAAAACACACACTAACATATGTCATTTTTAGCTGAGGTAATTAACCTATTGCACCTAGACATTATCTATTCAGACACAATTATTTTACAACTACCAAAAGCATTATTTAGTATTCCTTAATATTCATTCATATTAGAACAAATATATTATTATATACTAAATATGTGATTGTATAGCGGTCACGAAATAATAGAAAGAGGTTCAGATTTCTGTAAGACTGGATATGCTTAAAAGAATACTGCCTGCATTAAATATACACTAAGCATGCATAAATTCATACAGTCTTACAAGTAAAATTGTACTTCCAATCCACTCACACTTTCCCTCTATGATTTAAAGTTGACATATTAAAGGGCCACTTCCAGTTAAGCCTAATCTCAAATTTACTTCCTGGATTAAACTTACAATGAATAACAAAAGATAGGTTAACTTTGTGAACAACATAAACAGTAGGGTTCCATGATTCTTTGGTACAATCCCTGGGCTTGGAAGTTTCCCCTTTAAAATAACAAAAAGAACTCATGGAAAAGCAGGAACAAAGCAGAAAGTAGTAATAAATAAGTGCGAAAAAACGGTAATCAGTCATTTCAAGATTCATGCAAAAGACTATGCTTGGGAAAGTCAGTACTGCTCAAATTAAGTGCAGCACATTTATAATAACATGTTTTATTCTGAATATCATTTTGTTTAATAATGCATGTGCTTATGTAAATAGCAGAGGTGTGTCAATAGCTAAATATGTCATATTTCAATAATCCAAACTATAATACCGGTAAATGCAATTTTCAGGATACATGTACATGCACTTTCATTGGAGATCCACTTTCAATAGAGAAAATATGGTACCGTAGTGAATTACAGTCAATATCAATTGCGGTCTGTATAAACTCATTAAAAACAGTGCTGTACATTACACATCAATGAAAATGCTGCTTATGTGAAATTCAACCTGAAAGAATTACTATTTTACTATATATACCAGTAATCATAGCAAATTATCAGTGTTTTACATGCAATTCACACTAGTTTTGCTGATGGAAAATTATTTGAAACCTCAACGCTAGAGGAAACTTGGTTGTGTAAACACTTACAAATACTTTATTTTCGTTGATGGTTAACGATGTTTTCATGTCACAAGCAACATGTGAACAATGGCATCACGTCAACAAGGGCATAATTTGAAATTTTATCGTAAAAAATAAGAAGCCTAAGTTCATTGTTGAAGGGACAAATCTAAAGATGAACTATGCACTGCAAAACAATCTGTTCATGTCCATTTACTCGGTTTGCCATTCTTTAAAGAAATCATTTCCTTTGTCATCCACCACTATGAATGCTGGGAAATCCTCCACTTCAACTTTCCATATGGCTTCCATTCCTAGTTCAGGATATTCCAGAACTTCTACCTTTTTGATGCAATTCTTGGCCAGGACAGCGGCTGGACCACCAATGGATCCCAGATAGAAACCTCCATGCTTCTTACAAGCTTTGGTGACCTGTAAAAAGTGAGTTGTGTATTATGAAAAGTGAGTTGTGTATTATGAAAAGTGAGTACTACATGTAGTATCTATATATGTAATATCAAAGCAATTAAACTATTGGTTTTTAACAAGAAGATGAAAATATCACTTTTTACCAAAAATTACAAAAATATTCACCAAAATTAGAGAATTGAAGATATCATCACAAAATGAACAAATCTGAGAGAGGTCCATATGTAGTACCTATATGTGTAATATCAAAGCAATCGGACTTGCGGTTTTTAACAAGAAGTCGAAAATATCACTTTTTACCAAAAATGACAAAAATATTCACCAAAATTAGAGAATTAAAGATATCATTACAAAATGAACAAATCTGAGAGAGGTCCACATGTAGTACCTATATATGTAGTATCAAAGCAATCGGACTTGCGGTTTTTAACAAGAAGTCGAAAATATCACTTTTTACCAAAAATGACAAAAATATTCACCAAAATTAGAGAATTGAAGATATCATTACAAAAGGAACAAATCTGAGAGAGGTCCACATGTAGTACCTATATACGTAATATCAAAGCAATTGCACTTGCGGTTTTTAACAAGAAGTCGAAAATATCACTTTTTACCAAAAATGACAAAAATATTCACCAAAATTAGAGAATTGAAGATATCATTACAAAAGGAACAAATCTGAGAGAGGTCCACATGTAGTACCTATATACGTAATATCAAAGCAATTGCACTTGCGGTTTTTAACAAGAAGTCAAAAATATCACTTTTTACCAAAAATGACAAAAATATTCACCAAAATTAGAGAATTGAAGATATCAACATGAAATGAACAAACCTAAGAGAGGTCTACCCAAGGTACATATACACCAAGTATCAAAGCATTCAGGCTTGTAGTTTTCAAGAAGAAGTCGAAAAAGAAAAACATTGACACGGACGACGACGGACAATCACTCATATGATAAGCTCCGCTCCACAAAGTCGACAGCGGAGCTAAAAAGTGAGTTGTGTAATATGAAAAGTGAGTTGTGTATTATGACAAGTGAGTTGTGTAATATGAAAAGTGAGTTGTGTAATATGAAAAGTGAGTTGTGTAATATGAAAACTGAGTTGTGTAATATGAAAAGTGAGTTGTGTTATATAAAAAGTGAGTTGTGTAATATGAAAATTGAGTTGTGTATTATGAAAATTGAGTTGTGTATTATGAAAAGTGAGTTGTGTAATATGAAAAGTGAGTTGTGTAATATGAAAAGTGAGTTGTGTTATATGAAAAGTGAGTTGTGTATTATGAAAAGTGAGTTGTGTTATATGAAAAGTGAGTTGTGTAATATGAAAATTGAGTTGTGTATTATGAAAATTGAGTTGTGTATTATGAAAAGTGAGTTGTGTATTATGAAAAGTGAGTTGTGTAATATGAAAACTGAGTTGTGTAATATGAAAAGTGAGTTGTGTTATATGAAAAGTGAGTTGTGTATTATGAAAAGTGAGTTGTGTACCGGTATTATGAAAAGTGAGTTGTGTAATATGAAAAGTGAGTTGTGTATTATGAAAAGTGAGTTGTGTAATATGAAAAGTGAGTTGTGTATTATGAAAAGTGAGTTGTGTATTATGAAAAGTGAGTTGTGTATTATGAAAAGTGAGTTGTGTATTATAAAAAGTGAGTTGTGTATTATAAAAAGTGAGTTGTGTATTATGAAAATTGAATTGTAAATATATTAACCCTTTGAGTGCCAGATTATTTTCCCGTCAAAAATTTACTGCAAATATTTTCACATTTTGTACAACTGCCACAAAATTTTATCATCACTTTGGACTATACAGACAAGTTCACATTAATTTTTTGATCAAAAATGTTGTCAATTTCATGTGGGGAAAAGCAGACTATACAAAATCATTATTATTTTATGTAGATGGTGCCAAAAGTTGATAATGGCATTGAAATTGTTTAAATTTAAGCATTTCATTTGCAAATCACTCTTGAAACAAGCTGGAAACACAATCTTCCACTCCCTCAAATTTCAAATGCCCCACTATACCATATATCATATATGCATGTATGGATACCATATATGTAAGTGTTGATTCCATATATGGAAGTGATGATACCATATATGGAGGTAATAATACCATATATAGAATTACAAATTACAGACTGACCTGTTTACTTCTATTGCCTTTAGCTAACATCACCATAGAGCCTCCCTCTGACTGAAACTGATCGACATAGGAATCCATTCTTCCTGCCGTGGTTGGTCCAAATGAACCTGACGCATAGCCCTAACAAAAATAAGTTTATACAAATTAGCTAATTCTCATGCATATGCAGTTACTAATCAAGAGTTTTATTTAACTGTTTCTTTTAATTAAACCGAGACACACCTCAGAGAGATACAGTTACAAGGCTTGTGTTGATTTACTAAAAATAAAACTGATATAACCATAGTCATGCTATAGATTACCGGTACATGAAATAAATGTAGACTGAATTAAGACAATATCAACAGATGCTACACCTCTTTTTAATCAAACTGCACTACAATGCTTTGGTTTTAAAGTGATTTGTTGTGAATCATAATGAAGTTAATGTCCTAAAGATAGATAATATGTATTTGTCAGTTGCATTGTTTTGTACTTTGTTTTGTGGATTATTTTTTCAATTGTCGGTCATTTTTTTTGTGTATAATCAAGTGATATCATGAATAATCATGAGGTGATTATGATGCAATTCAAATTTAATGATTGTGTGAAACATCCATAAGGTGATTACAAGATAATCGAAATCAAATCATCTCATGAATATTCATCAAATGATTATAACATGATCAAAGTAAAATCTCATGAAAATGTTCAAGATAATCTCATGAATATTAATGAGGTGATTATAATGAATTCTTTACAATCCAACAGAGAATAGCTTACTTCTGGTGTTTTAGCTGGACCTGCATAGTACACGGGATGGTCTTTGATGTACTGTGGCAGTCCTTGGCCACTTTCTATTCTCTCTAATAACTTAGCATGTGCAATATCTCTAGCTACTACCAATGTCCCAGTCAAGCTAAGTCGGGTCTTTATTGGGTACTTTGTCAACAAACTACGGACTTCATTCATTGGTTTGTTTATGTCAACCTGCAATAAACACAATATTCTATTGTATTTCATACTATAATGTGAATAAAACCACCCAAAAAAGTTATTGGTCAGTATACACAATTAGTTCACCAATTTTATTCTGGTTTCTGCCAAAATATTGTGAAAATGCAAGAAAAATGGTTAAAAACTCACCGCATCACATTTGTATGGAACAAGGAACATTTTTTATAGCCTAATGATAATGCTATTTTCTGAGATATTTTTATGACTTTCAGGACGCACACTTTTGTAGCATTTGACCATTGAGATCAGGAATTTTGAGATCAGGAGTTGTGAGACCCTTGAATTATTAAATGATGAATATTTCAGCTACAAGATTGAATAGTTTATATTTGATTTCCATTTATAATAATAATTTCTTACTTTGATAACCTCACCACCAAGATCACTTTCCGTCACCTCTGGCAAATACTGGCCGGGATTAGTCTCAAGCTTTTCCAAGAATACGCCTTCTTCTGTAATCTTGGCTACTGCCTGGAAAAATAAAACAGCCTATTAGGTCAAAAGGCCTTGACCATACCTCTCAACCCCTTCCCCCCACAGTTACCAAACTGCAAAGGTGATTGCATATAAACATCTTGATTTTGAAGAATTGTAATTCGGACAATTTCTAGAATTATTATAACTTTTATTAAATTAAACTTTTGAAGATGTAGCTTTTGCATGAAGTGTACGGTGATGATGTTCTAACTTGTCAGGCAAGAGTCTCCATGCCTGGGCATTCTGGGCAACTAAGATAATGACATCCAGACTGGTCTGAATTAGTTCAAACTGGTTTTAACCAAATTGTCTTTCAGCAAAATAAGATACAATGTACACCAATTCCTATACGGCATGATACTCCATGCCTGGACATTCTGGTAACTATAGAAATGACATCCAGACTGATCTGAACTAGTTTAAACTGGTTTTAACCAAATTGTCAATCAACAAAACAAAATACATGTACACCAATTCCTACAAGCCGTGATGTCTATGGCTGGAAATTCTGGTAACTATGGAGATGACATCAAGACTGTTTTAACTGGTTTCAACCTACCTGTCTATCAGCAGAACATGATACACCAATTCCCACAGGACATGACGCACCGTGCCTTGGCATTCTGATTACCCTAACATCATGGCAGAAATATTTTCCACCAAACTGAGCTCCGATTCCAGTACTCCTGCTTATTTTATGGATTGCTTCCTCCATCTCCACATCTCGGAATGCTCTTCCAAACTCATTGCCTACAAAATAAGATGCATATGAACACCATCACAGACAGATAAGGGTACACAGGACTATTTAAACATATCAAGGCCAAAATATGTGCGGGCGGCTTTTCATTTTTACATTGAAACTTTTAAAAAATTTGTGATTTTTCATTAAAACTAAATTTTCCTTTAATTTGTTCTAAACTTTGAGAATAATCCTAAAAAGAAGCGATGCTTTTTTTTCCCCTGGCTTAACAAAGAAGTCTATAGAAGAAATGGTTAGGGATTGTATGAGCTATACAGTAAGTTAGTTAATGTCAACACGACTTAAACCGATGCACACAACATACTAAACACAACTTATGCCGCAGGTTGGTTTTCCAATGTCTTTGTGTATTTGTAGAGTATTTTTGCCTGTCCAATAACCTAGTTCACTCATTTGTCTTTCTATTCCAAATTCCAAAATATGATATTGCAACACACAAAAAATACAAATGAACATTTTCATGTGATTTATGACCATCTTTCTCTAAATTATCTACCTGGGGAAAACAACTTTTTGTGAAAATGGTAATATCTTCATTTATCAAACATATAAAAACCACTTTACCTAAATAAACATTCAAACGACATAGACTTCACTTACCGGTCTTTGGTAGATTATCTAGATATCTTGCTGATGCCATTTTCACCGTTTTTAGATTGAGTTCAGCCGATAGTCCGCCAATTACGATGGCTAAATGGTAGGGTGGACACGCTGCCGTACCCAATGTCTGCAATAATCAATACATTGACATGATGAGAAGAAAATCTGACGATATCTAATATTATTACAGTTCAAAATCTAAAATAAGTTGTAGTCTGTTTTAAGAAAAAAAATAAGCCCTATAAGCACTATACACAATAATGTTGCGAAATTAAGCTTAGATTTTCATTTCCTGAGGTTCTTTTTAATGTACTTATTTAATTATTTCGATAACAGAATCACTCATGGCAGCATTCATAAATAAATTTTGAAATTTACAGTAGTTCATATATATATGACTTAGCTAAATGTAATTTAGATATTCAATATATATATTTCTCAGCAATATTTTCTTTCATATGAAACCTTAACAAAGTATCTGGTACATCTGTATATAGGAATGCATGTACCGGTAATTAATATTCAATATTCATATTATTAAAAGCAAACACATTTATGTAAAATGCCTGCTAAAGATACAATATGGATGAGAAAATGTAATTTTTAGTATTGTTCACACTACATATTGATAAATACGCTGGACTACGATTTATCATGAATTGGAAACGTTGTTCTTGTAGCTGACATCCGAATATTCATTTGTCGAAACAATGGAATTCTCTAATACATGTACATATGTACAAGTTATTTTGGTACATACAATAATCACTGCACATGTGTATCAGTGATTTTGATTTGTTATCTAATGAACACGGTTGTGCGGCCGACAAACGCAACAATTTTAGTTTATGATAAATCGTAATCCAATTTGATTGACAGTATGCAGTATTGAATAACAATATTGAAGAAATAACATTTTTACCTATATTGTAGATTTAATGGTATTAATTCACAAATCAGGTTTATTTTAGTGTACTTTAACAGAACAAATCAAATCTTTCAATCTCATTAATAGAGGGCATTTAAAGAAAAACTAACAAACTATCAATAATATTTTTACTTTTTAGATACTGGTACTTGCAAGTTGTGAGAATATTACAATTACTGATAATAAATGTATTATACATGTATTGTGTTGTTACAGTACTCGTAAAAGTTTAACCTTTTCAGCACCAGTTTTCTTTTTTCATCAAAAATTCACAAAATTGTCCCATTTATGGTCTGCACTTTCCTTCAGAAGATTGGGACAACAATAATTGAATTTTTTGAGTAGAAACTAAAAATTTACTCAAATTTTGTCTTTTGGCTCTAATATTAGGGTTTATTTCCAGAAATATTGAAGAATATCGGAAAAAAATGCAGAAAAATTTGGGAGAGAAAGTCTGGTGGTGAAAAGTTTAACACAGTAGAAGGTGAAGCTTACTAAGCAGCTTTACAGGACTACGGTATATTCAATACATGATCTACAGATTGTCACAGACATTCACACGAATCAATATAGAATTCTATATTCAATACATGATCGACAGATTGTCACAGACATTCACACGAATCAATATAGAATTCTATATTCAATACATGATCTACAGATTGTCACAGACATTCACACGAATCAATATAGAATTCTAAATTTAATATCATGCCTCTATTTATATTTACCTTAATTTTCTCATTTACAAACTGTTTTAATTTATCTGGTGTTAGTAATGCCTTCGTCTGTTGAAACAGAAATGTTTTGTTGGCTGATCCACCACCCTTAGCCATGAATAGAAAGTCGTACTGACTGCTGTTGGTAGCATACAAGTCAATCTGTGCTGGTAAATTGGTTCCTGTGTTGACTTCTTTGAACATATCCAATGGCGCCACCTGTCACAGATAACAAGTTTACGTTACTCATAAGAAGCATATAAAATCATTTTAATACACTAATATGTACATACCAGGTCTGAGACTCTGTAATATCAACATTATTCAGGGCTTAAAAGTTGATTAACACAGGTTCACAAATTTTACTGGGTGTGAAGTGAACGCACAGGAGTGTTCATACGAAAACATGCTCTACGGTCCATGTATTAGCATCAGGCAAGATACTCAAACTGCCCTATTATTACAAATAGGTCCATGTAACCCTTTTTTTTTTTTTATTGTTTTTATAAATATAGTTTGTGGCATATTGTTTCAATATTTCAAGGTACAAATTAACAAGCAGTCTCTCGGCTGAGATAGCTCCGCTGTTAGCAATGCACATTTCAATTAAAGAACAGAAGATATCATTAGAAAATGAACAATATGCATAGTATCAATGCAATGGGACTTGCTGTTTTCAACAAGAATCCAAAAATATCATTTTTCACCATAAATGATTGTGGTTTTTAACAAGAAGTCGAAAATATCACTTTTTACTAAAAATGACAAAAATATTCACCAAAATTAGAGAATTAAAGATATCATTAAAAAATGAACAAATCTGAGAGAGGTCTACATGTAGTACCTATATATGTAATATCAAAGCAACTGGACTTGCGTTTTTTAACAAGAAGTCAAAAATATCACTTTTTACCAAAAATGACAAAAATATTCATTAAAATTAGAGAATTGAAGATATCATTACAAAATGAACAAATCTGAGAGAGGTCTACCCAAGGTACATATACACCAAGTATCAAAGCATTCAGGCTCGTAGTTTTCAAGAAGAAGTCTAAAAAGTAAAACATTGACACAGACGACGGACGACAGACGACGGACAATCACTCATATGATAAGCTCCGCTTGACAAAGTCGACAGCGGAGCTAAAAAAAATTAATTATTAATAATTTTCTAATTGAACATCTCATGTTTTACCTTTTTCAACATAGAGTATTAACTCCATAAGCCACATAAAGTAACATCAAATTTATCGCAAAAATGTTGTCTGTCATCCTAATTTTATTTTCACATACGACTTTGTTAAGCAATAAGCAATCTGTTCACAAAGTATCAGCACATTCCAAAAATTTTTATAAAAAAAAAACTATTTATGAAAGCACCCAAATTCCTGGGCTGTTAATGCTTAAAAAAGACAAAGATTAAATAAATTTGTAAAAGAAATATAAAACAGTTTTGAAGGTTCAAGCAAAAGATGCAAAGACCGAGTTTAAGTTTGTAGAACATCACACTATGATGACAATAATTTTTGAACTGCTTTTCTATCACCACATAGTAGTAAATACAGGTGATAAGCCTACTGTCAAAATTTACTACAAACTAAATCTTTTTTCTGACCATGAAGTGATAGTTAGTATAGACGTACCTGTGAATATCTAAGATTTGTTTTAGTATAAGTATCATAGACACCACGGGATAAGTGCTCTTCATCTTTTCCATCAGTCCAGACATTCTGACCACGCTTGCCTGCATAAAAAACGATAATATTACTGTAAACCTATTCAAACAGATGAGGTTTGTACTGCCATTTCGATAATCGCAGAAATTGTATCCCATATTTGGTTTGCAGGACATATTCTTTTTTTAAATGTTTTTGTGACAGGAGAGAGTTTCGGACATTGGAATTGTCCTATACATTAGGTCTGGATCAGACTAACCCAGGGTAAGCGTCAATTCTTTTGGTGTTCAACCTATGTTAGGATTTAAACTCAGACATACCGATTACCAGTCTAATACAACAACCACTACGCTACCAGTGACCTGTTGTAGCACAAGTACTTGAGGTCTGTGGTAATAATGTGTACTAATTGAATGATCTAATATATAATAAATGCAATTGTTCGTTTACTTGCGTTCCTATTGGAGCAAATAGAGCATATAATTGCCCAGACTAAGGGACGACGTCAAAAGATCGATGTCGGATAAAAAACTTAATTCCTTTAGTTTTTTTCCGAACCCCCCTACCCCCCACTGAAACTTAATTGATAAATATTGGTCATGGCGTCAGACTACATTCACTATTAAATACAAATTGTTAATCGGACATCGATCTTTTGACGTCGTTCCTTACAAAGTCTGTTTTAAATCATTGCATAGACGTTGGTTGTCAGGTGGGTGTAAAAAGATTTTACAAATGCACCTCATTTGACGCACAGATTTACACTCGAACTAAACCATTTTTCTATTTTTTTCCCTTTTCGGTTATTTCTGTCCATGATTGGATAGAAAAAAAACGAACTACAAATACTACAAGATTTTTTTGACTTCATTAAAAAATAAAATCGTTTTTGTAGGATGGAAATTTTTTGAGGTTAAAACCCCCCACCCCCAAACTAAAGGAAATAAGTTTTTTATCCGACATCGATCTTTTGACGTCGTCCCTTACAAAGTCTGTTTTAAATCAGTTTAGCCTTTTCTGGTTAATTTCATCAAGCACTGTCATCTCCCTAACGTTTCAAGCTCTGTATTGAAAGCACAGTCATCATTTTTCTATTCTAGTAAATGATTTCTCCTTCTTACGTTACACACAGGGTCACGTATCTGCAACTATTAAACTATATAGGCTTAGCACTGGCAATCCTGATAACAATTCTATATGAATATAAAAAAGCAGCCTCTCGACTGAGATAGCTCCGCTGTTAGCAATGCACATTTTAATTAAAGAACAGAAGATATCATTAGAAAATGAACAATATGCATAGTATCAATGCAATGGGACTTGCTGTTTTCAACAAGAATTCAAAAATATCATTTTTCACCATAAATGATTGTGGTTTTTAACAAGAAGAAAATATCACTTTTTACCAAAAATGACAAAAATATTCACCAAAATTAGAGAATTGACGATATCATTACAAAATGAACAAATTTGAGAGTGGTCCACATGTAGTACCTATATACGTAATATCAAAGCAATTGAACTTGTGGTTTTTAACAAGAAGTCGAAAATATCACTTTTTACCAAAAATTACAAAAATATTCACCAAAATTAGAGAATTAAAGATATCATTACAAAATGAACAAATCTGAGAAAGGTCCACATGTAGTACCTATATATGTAATATCAAAGCAATTGGACTTGTGGTTTTTAACAAGAAGTCGAAAATATCACTTTTTACCAAAAATTACAAAAATATTCACCAAAATTAGAGAATTAAAGATATCATTACAAAATGAACAAATCTGAGAGAGGTCCACATGTAGTACCTATATATGTTATATCAAAGCAATTGGACTTGCGGTTTTTAACAAGAGGTCGAAAATATCACTTTTTACCAAAAATGACAAAAATATTCACCAAAGTTAGAGAATTGAAGATATGATCATGAAATGAACAAATCTGAGAGAGGTCTACCCAAGGTACATATACACCAAGTATCAAAGCATTCAGGCTTGTAGTTTTCAAGAAGAAGTCGAAAAAGTAAAACATTGACACGGACAACTACGGACAATCGCTCATATGATAAGCTCCGCTCGACAAAGTCGACAGCGGAGCTAAAAAGATAAACAAAAAATTGCTGAAAGATGCAAAAGACTGCAAGAAAACAATCCAAATAAATACAGTCAAACTTGTGTATAATACCAACGAAGGGACTTCATAAACATTGTCTTTATACACAGGTGTTCTTTATATGCAGTACAGATTACCTTTTTTTATGGACTGCTAACTCGTACATTTGAAATTATTATTTGCCCAGAAAATAATGAGATGGTACTGTTGCAACAACACACAATAATTTGAGTTCATCAAAATCAAATAAGTTTGACTTGAAGCAATTAAAAACAGTTTTATAAACAAAATGCTAATTATGATTTCAGTCTCCAAACAACAAAATTGAGGAAAAAATTAGTGACATAAGACAAGTGGCGTATACCTTGGGACTGCCTGAAAGTGGTCACTATAGGCAGGTGGTCTTTATATAGAGGTGTTCACTAACACAGGTTTGACTGTTTTGAAGACATGAGCTTACCGATAATTATAGCTGTACCAGTATCCTGACATCCTGGTAACACCATACCAGCTGCTATGTTAGCATTTTTTAGTAATTCTAATGCTACAAATCTATCATTAGAAGAAGATTCCGGGTCATCTAGAATATGGCGTAATTGCTGAAAAATAAAGAATGATAAATAAATCTGTGAATATTGCCATCATAAAATAGACCTATGAACAGCATTTTTTTGAAGAAGTTTTGGTAGTCGCCAAAGCCCACAAGTAGTTAAAAGTAATACAAAATAAGATGTGCCCGGTATGTAATAATAATGAAAACAAGTACAAAATAATAAAAATATATAGAAAAAAGTAAATTAAATTAATTTCATGCCATACAATATATCAGATTTTATTCAGAATGATATAGTATTGATTGTGATCTATACCTTGAGATGTGATGGTCTCAGGAGATGAGCTATATTAGTCATGGCTTGTGCTGATAGTAATGTCAAAGCCTCAGGTTCAATTTTAAGTATCTTTCTGCCACCAACTTCAATTGTAGACACATAATCGCCTTAGAGAAATAACAAATTTAATAATTTTGAAATTTGCTGATAAATAAAACATCTGAAATTAATGAAATCTGTCTGGTCCTACATATCCTAATCCATATTACTGTAAAATGACTAATTTTCACTGGGTTTAAATTTCGCTGATTTACCATTTCAGGCATATTCAGTGGGTTCACGGTTTTACCATTTAGATAATGTGTTCTATGCTCAAATTTACATATTCACTGGGTTTTAATTTAGCGCATTTTCCAGTCAGCGAAATAAGCAAAATTAAAACCCAGTAAATAATTAACCCTTTTACAGTACTTGTACTGTAAAATATGTATAAGAAGCCGAAACTTCTATTAAAATGGTACAATACATCAGAGGGGATGCGGCTTCAATTAGAGCATCTACACATATGAGAAATTGTGAATTTTTGGGTCTCAATTGTTCAAAAAGAATGGGTGTGGCTTCTATTAGGGATGCGGCTTTTAATACAGATTTTACGGTATGTGCAGACTGGGTAATTGCCAGTCATATGAAAAAATTGTTTTTGTTTCCCGCTAGGATTCATGGTAAAACATAACAAAGGGTGCTATGTAATATACTGAATAACTGCCAAATAGCAAACAGAACAACTATATAGGACTGTACAATAAAAATGAAATCTCTGAATCCAGTTGAATCTGGATGTAGTGTGCTGGTCTTATCAGGCAATGTCGCTTGCCTGTCATCTCTAAGAACTACTGTAAAAGGGTTAATTATTCATCGGGTTTTAATTTTGCTTATTTTGCTGACTGGAAAATGCGCTAAATTAAAACCCAGTGAATATGTAAAATTTAGCAAGGATCACATTATCTAAATGATAAAACTGTGAATTTAAAACCCACTGAATATGCCTGAAATGGTAAATCAGTGAAATTAAAACCCAGAGGAAATTAGTCATTTTACAGTATATTTTATTCAAAATTGTTTACCAGTGAGTTTGGTGAATTGAATGTCAAGCGGCCTCTCTGGAGCAAACAAATCCTGGTAATGAAAAGGCTTGATGGATGCAGCAGCCGCTGATGCTTTACATCTGGATAAACTCTTCAGCAATGGTTGTTGCCATAGCAACAAACCTTTACGAACACAGGATGATCCTGGTCTCACGAACATCTGAAAATAGGGAAAGTGATTTTATCCAGAAACGTAGTACTGTTCTCGCACAAGCTGAACTTCAGTGAATTGTTGAATTCTTTCTGGATATTATTGAGAAACACAACGCAATTAAATATCCTGTATTTTGTGTGGATAATGTGCAAAACACTTAAGTTATTACTGAGAAAGTATTTTTCGACAATTTTACAGCAATTCCAGGCACTGATTTGACGATGAAGTAGTGGTAGATGTTGATAACTTACTACAATAAGTTACACACTTTGTTTTCAAATTTACATAAGTTGTAACTAGAAATATAAACATCGGCTGCAAATCAGAGGAATGATTGACAGATATTGCCGACAATGTTTTGTATTTTTGCTACAAAGTTAGGTACACCTAGACTTTGAGGCGCGTCTGTCTTTCATTCACTTTTGGTCGGTCATCGTGTTGATTTTGTGTCTACAAATCGACAAGCACCATGATGGAGTAGCAAGGAGTCAACAAACCAGTTGAAGTGAGAACAAGAGTTGTCGATTTGTATTTTCGTGGACTATCATTTGCTGAGATCGGAGATTGAAATGGTGTTTCAAAGTAGACAGCTTATAATATCGTCAAACGGTTTGTTATCACCGAGAGTATCCTGCCAGGAAAGCGTAAGAGCGACCAATCCGCGACTAAAAAACTAACTGACAACGTTATAGACTATGACGAATATTATAAAACATTGCGGCCGCGCATTTACGAACGGGAAATTCGACAAAAACTACTTGAAGACTGTATGTACGGCGGCAACCCTCCCCGGACGTGTGATCGTGTGTTGCTAGTGATAACCTTTTTAAAGCGATTATTTTTGATGGCACATCAACCTTTTGGTTCTCATCGTCGAGAACCAATAATCGAATAACACCCATTCTACTTATGTATTCAATTTCATTATTGATATACTGGATAACGTCTTTATAGGACATTTGTTGCAGGCAGCTTTCAGTATATACATCGGCCTGATACGGATATTTCCATAGTAGGAATAATGCACTTTGATCAATAATTCTGTCATGATCAGTCGGTCAGCTGGTTCTGTAAAATAACTCTACGGGTAACTAACGTTCTTTACAGTGCCACCACTTTATGCGCCCCTCTCACTGAAATAACATGTGACGCAAATTGAAGCATGAAACTAAGGGAGCCTCGATCGTTTATTGGAGGAAAAATTCAAAACTTATGTACCGCCACTTTTATGGGCGGAGCTTTCTTCCGGTGAGCTTCAATTTGCAGACATGCTGTCTGCATTATTTGTAACAACTTCTGTAAATGTGAAAACAAAGTGTGTAAGGGACGACATCAAAAGATCGATGTCGGATAAAAAACTTATTTGCTTTAGTTTGGGGGTGGGAGGTTTTGACCTCAAAAAGTTTCTATCCTACAAAAACGATTTTATTTTTTAATGAAGTCAAAAAAATCTTGCAGTATTTGTAATTCGTTTTTTTTTTTCTCTATCCAGTCATGGACAAAAATAACAGAAAATGGAAAAAAAAAACATTCAAGACAAGAAAATAGTTTGGTCCGAGTGTAAAGTCTGTTTACACCCACCCGACAACCAACTGCTATGCCATACTACTGTCGGATTATCAATTTGTATTTAATGGTGAATGTAGTCTGACGCCATGGTCAATATTTATCAATTAAGTTTCAGTGGGGGGTAGGGGGGTTTGGGAAAAAACTAAAGGAATTAAGTTTTTTATCCTACATTGAACTTTTGATGTTGTCCCTAACCTATTGTAGTAAGTTATCAACATCTAGCACTACTTCAGCGTCAAATCAGCGCCTGGAATTGCTGTAAAAAAGTTTTTTTGCTATACATGGTATTTCAGTTATTACATAATCGAGACAAAATATACACACATTTTCATAAATGGGGTCAGTGACCAGCCTTATATTATTTTAGAGCCTGTTAATAATAAAAACAATGTTCCTATGAGACACCAACGGTACTGTGGAAGTATATGGATCAAATTTACAAGTTACTACAATAATTTCACTTTCTACGAATAACCGGTTTATTGTGACTTATTAATGCGGACATTCTTCGTGACCGAGCACCGGTATATGGCTAAATTTTGAAAATAACCACGTCGACGGAAAGCAGGGCAAACTATTGGTCGCGTAGGTGTATTGAAATCGATGTAAATAACTCAAAATTGAGATTATGAAACAAAAATAAACTCACTTTTGCAGACGTGAAGCAGAAGATTGTCAATATGGCGATAAACCGGAAGTTGGAGTAAACCCTTTGACCTTTAAATCCAGGGAACCAATAGTGACGCTTGTAACACAACCTACCAATCAAGGACGTTTTAACAAAAGGCGCCAATTTCAGATGAAGTCACACGCGAGTTCATTTCCACGACTATTGACAACTTGATGCAGTTCTTCAACATAATTATGGCGAATGTACGTTTTCTTTCTCTGTTTATTCTTGTACTATTATGTCGTCTCTCAGAAAGTTTTTTGTTCTGGGCTTCCGACACTGATGAAAAAGAAACAAAAGTACCAAAAGCTTATCCCGTTAAAGGACACGCCCCGTTCGAAATGAAAACGGATGATGAAAAATTTTCGGCAGTGGCTCTTCAATACTTGTCAGAGTTATCCGAATTAGATTTGTGTCACCATGAGGTAAGAATACAACATATTTACTTATAAATAGTGATGAATTGTGTATAAAAATAGTGTGCAGATGATATCATAATTTGTGTAATTTGTCACGTAAGGGTTGAATCAATTACTTATAAGGAGAGGTGAGAGGTGGCAAGAGAATTAGTGTAATGTCTCGAGAATATGGGGTAAAGTAACGCAAAGGGTTTCTTTTGTAAATTATTATCATTTCATTTGTAATATTCTTGTAGGGTCAAACAATTTTGAGAGGGTTAAAGTGTTTTACAAATAATTTTGGAGGGGACATCCAACAACCCTCCTAATTTAATTACATATGCCCCTTGAGAAACCTATTTGCAGGTTCATATGCAATTAAATTGGGTTAGAGTTAGTGTCAGGGTGTTAAGTTTTTTACAGATATTTCCAAAAAGTATTTTCTTCCACCCCAAGAAAAAAAATATTGAAGAGAATAGATTACTGTAAAATGGCTAATTTTCACTGGGTTTAAATTTCACTGATTTACCATTTCAGGCATATTCAGTGGGTTTTAAATTCACGGTTTTATCATTTAGATAATGCATTCTATGCTAAATTTTACATATTCACTGGGTTTTAATTTAGCGCCTTTTCCAGTCAGCGAAATAAGCTAAATTAAAACCCAGTGAATAATTAACCCTTTTACAGTATTAGCAATATACATGTACTTGTTTACTTCTCCTGCAAATGGAAAACTGGAAGTGGTGAAATAGGCACAGACCATTGAGCTTACTATAGAGATTAACATTATAAATGCAACATTAATTACTTTAACAAAAAATCTACTTTAATGGTTCAAACGCAAAATAACAAGGACACGGAAAGGGTCACCCTCACCCCTCACCCCTAACACTCCAGTCCCTGCAATGGGTGAGGGGGCCCCTAAGGGACTTTTACTAGCGACACTGGTAATTAATGGTGTTGGTGTAGAGCAAGGGTGCAAGGTTGAGGTGGATGCATGTAATGCATTTTAAATACGACACTAGTAAATAAGTTTAATGTTTTAAACCCTAACTGATGCTAAAACTCAAAATATATAGAGCTCTAATCTTTACAGTTATAAGCTAGGTTTAATCCCAGTGGGAACTTGGCCAGAGATGACCATTCATATTCACTCCTACACAGTAAATGTTGTCTTAGTTACAGACTAATGTTTTTAACCTTATAGCCCGTATTAAAATGCTGTGCATGAATGCAATTAATAGAATGGAATGGAGTAATTCACTTTATTACAGAGTATCATCATAAATTTAATGTTCCTTTTTTTGGTATATAAATAATAGGTTCCCAAATGTATAATCTTAGATATTCACTAGCATCATATGCAATTATAATTTGCAATTCCAATTAATTTTTTTTGAAAAATCCATTGTACATTTTTTATTTAAGGTGATTGCAGAATTAAAAGATGCGTGCAATGATATCACAGAAGAGGAACTTGCAAAACTTGGTGTTGCTCTGTTAAACTGTCAGTCGCAAGCTGAAGGTCGTACTACCTACACATGTACTGAAGATATGGTAAGATAAATAGTTTTCCCTACATCCAATGAACTCCCCTATTCTGGCAAGCATGTATGAGTTTTGACCTGATCCAGGGATCTCGCCACACTGCTCGAGGGTGGTCAATCCTGACCGGTAATCAAAATTGGCGACCACCACGGAAACCCGATCTGATAGGTGATTTTCTGTTCACTGTATGATCTGGTGTGATGCATGAAGTATGCGGTTCGTATGACTGCAGCAAAAATGAAATGATTTGATTTTCAACCTGAATGAACCTGAATATGACATTGAGCTATGTTACTTAATCAAAATTCTATATCAAATGTGTTTAGCGCATTAAGTGTAGAAATACTCCAAAAATGTTTTTAATGTCACTACAACACTATGACCTTGGGTTTTTCAATTTATTCAATTTCACACTAAACGTGGGATCTCGCAGTGAACGGTAAGTTGTCCATTGCCATATGCAGAAAATGCCGTTAGTGACGCTTCAGAGTTCTTGATGCGTTCCAATCAGGAATCCAGGAATCCAAGAAATTACCATATTATGTTTTTGTATGCCTTTATCTCCACAGCAATCAATATTGTCATCTTTCTTTATATGGGACTAATACCTCGTACATGTGTAGAAATACCACAACCACTGCCCTCAAAGTTTCAGTTTAATAAGTTTTCTGTAATAGAAATGACACAACCTTATAATGTTGAACATGTGAAAAATGACATTAATATAAAAACATTATTTTTTTTAATAGTTTTAAATCAAATTTATATTGTTATACTGTAAATGCAATAATATTCGCTAGTAATAAAATTTCGCTATTCCCATTGATAAGTGAAATTCGCTAAATTATGTCTATGTGAATTTGAACATTGTTTCCCTGCCAAGTTTGGGAATTTAATATCCAGTGTAATTCCACAAAGCAGCAAAAAGGTGAAATTTAATTTCTGTGAAAGTAAATAGTTTTATAGTAATCAGACTTGTCACTTTTAGATGGGATTTACTTTCATTTTTTTTCAAATTAAATTAATTGATTGATTAATTAATTAATGCCAAGTGATTCTAAAGGAATGCAATTGTTATTCACAGAGCATTGGTGATTGTACTTCTAGCATGGATTCTAATACGTGGAATGCCTATCATATAATAAGCAACCGTGCGAGGGCGGTATGCTATGCTGTAAGACAACAACATTTCCAATATAAAACCCAGAATGCCGTAAATCAATTAGCACTTACAGCAGAGGGACAACTACACCTCATGAAACATTTACATGTAAGTCTGCTACCCTTGGATTCAGTTGGTCAGTAAAAGTAAATTTTAAAGTTGTGTGAATGTGTTTTAGATGGTTGTGTAGTTTGATTTGATAATATTTTTTCGTGATGATAAGGAAGTACTGTTGTGGCTGAGAGTGTTGCAAAAGTGTTGAGAAATTTCTGCTTTTCTAACCAGAACAAGAAATGTTTTTCTAAATAGATGCAATAAAGTTTTTTTTTTGTTTTTTTTTAAATCTTAATATTTTTTTTTTAGGAAAATCATGAAAACTTGATTGAGTCTACAGATAAAGTCATCAACACAATGACAACTGGACAACGGGAATTGATTGGAAAACAAGAAAGACTAAAAGCATCTCAGGTTACATGCTTTTTTATTTAATTTGCATAAAACAGACTTCTATACTGTAAAATATTTTCGCTTAGAATTAATTTTTGCTATTTTCGCTGAATGAATGATTCAGTGAAAATAAAACCCAGTGAATATACCTTTTTTCCTATAATTTAAATTCAAATTGTCGAAAATCAGTGAAAATAAATTCCATACAATACACCCAAAAAGTCTTTTCAGCGAAAATTAATTCTACTAAAAATAAATTATTTCACAGTATATTGTCTTTAATTAAATTATATTTGAATAGGAGCTGTTTATGTGTGCATGTTTTTGTTAAGTGCTCACAAGTCACGATCGGTTATTACGAACACAAGGTATTATGAATGTGTTCTCATCTCCAGGGAGCATGCGTTTTGTAGGCATGTGTATGTCTGTGTAATCTCTACTGGGTTTTGTGAACAGCGTAACATAAAACAATAGTTTATTTATTTATTTGAAAAGACCTACGGGCATTTACAGTCCCATTTACAGGCTCCTCGCTTACACATACATCAAAATACAATAAATAACATATACAATAAAAAACGTATACATTTAAAATATCTGAACTTAAGAATTAACTGATGTACCTTAGATTTAAAACGGCTAAAATTACTAAAAATATCAAGTTCTGAACCATTCCGCAATAAATAGTGTAAAGGTCACGGAAAACTGATCATTTGTTTTAATGGTAGCTAACTACTTTCAGAACATACAATGAAATGCGCCCCCAGTGGTGAAATATTGAATTTCAATCATTTGTTGGCAGGAGTGAAATTAATTAGACATGCAAATTATCCAGATCACAAAATGACGGTCATGGGGGGGGGGGGGGGTAGTTTGGAGGAAAAATATCTTGTTAGGATGAAGTGGACATCTTTTATGATCACGTATTTGTCGGTAACGATGACTTTTCATTACAGGTTCAGATGCAAAGTCACATTGTTGATAATCTTCGTATTTTGACAGAAGAAAAATCCCTGATTGCCGCTGGACATAAAGAATTTGCTGAAAGAACGGAATATTTACGGGAGTTACTTGGTAAAGGCATGGGTGTAACAATGTTTTAATGTTTTCAATAAACGTCATAATACATATGAAAGTATAGATAGTAAGAATACAATTATCCTCGGGGGCGGAGCTACGTCACGGCCGTTCTACGTTGCTAAGACGGGCACCACTGTACATGCATTTCTATGGGCTCTGTGCGCGCTGCTGTGGAACGCAATTATTGGAATAGAAATATCTTTTTATGACTGTTTCTTACCTTCTGGCTCCTGGGTAAATAACAAAAAAAGTTGTATACAGTGAACCTTTTCACCACCAGTTCCCTCTTTTCATCACAAATTAACAATATAGTCTGCACGCTCCTTCAGAAGATTAGGACAAAAATATCTAACCAAAAATTGAGTCAAATTTTGTCTGTTGGCTCCGAAATTAGTGTTTAATTCCAGAAATACTGTAAAATGACTAATTTTCACTGGGTTTAAATTTCACTGATTTACCATTTCGGGCATATTCAGTGGGTTTTAAATTCACGGTTTCGTCATTTAGATAATGTGTTCTATGCTAAATTTTACATATTCACTGTGTTTTAATTTAGCGCATTTTTCCAGTTAGCGAAATAAGCTAAATTAAAACCCAGTGAATAATTACCCCCTCTACAGTATTGAAGAATATCAGAAAAAAGTGCAGTATTTATACAAATTGGTAAATACAATAAGCTTTCATTGAAATTAAATTACCAGTAATTGCACGTTTGACTCAAGAGCTCAACATTGTCTATGCCCCTTAGTGTGCTCAGGCTTGTATGCCTTCTTCTGACATAGCAAATGCAACCGCCCACTTTTTCAAAATGAGGCACTTACTGATGAATAGTGTTGAACTAATTCCATAATATTAATTAGAACTGATGATGTTACAACACCATTTTCGAATTAGCCATTTTTAAATCTAATTGCTATTTCGGATTTAGCTAAACATTTTTATATATATAAACTTCACATAAATACAGACTACTGACAACTAATAAAATGAATCCTATTGTTCGTGTTGTGTGCACTCTGGATCTGTTTTCTGTAATCCTTTAAATTCTTAATTCAGAACTCCATTTGCTCTTTCTTTTACGCGAGACATTGATTTCCAAAGACAGTTAAACTTCTCATAAAATACAACAGAAAGATTGTTTGAGTTTACAGAATTTCCTGTAATGTATTCAGTGCATTTGTAAGTCTTCATTGATTGAGATGCTTATAGTGATAATGAACAGCTGAAATTGTATATTATCAGAAACTACAAGTAACGAATTGATATCACAAGGTTCAGACGCCAAAGAAAATCATGCTCAATTACTTGAAGATCTGTCGGTAATACGCGATCGTGCTGGTGAAATATGGACTAAAATTGGTGAGACATCTCATAGCTTATTCATTAATTTGGCTTCTAAAGAGAACACCTGTTGCTATGCAATTTTATTTCGTCATGTGATCCACAAAATCCAATCACAAGTAGTGACTGATACCACTTTCATTATGCAAATATATATTTTAGTCATGTGATTGACATTAGCCAATCAAGAACTAGCATAATTACATACATTTGCTTCTATTGTAGAAGGGAGTTCTCAGAATATAATGGATTATCATGACGAAAGCCGACAATATTACGAAAACACTCTTGAGAATCTAAGAAAGATGAATGAAACTGCCAACCATGTTTTAGTATTCCTTAGTAATATGCAAAGTGGGATTGATAAGAAGCTCAGTTGGATCTCATCAGTGTTGGGAGGAACTGGTATGTAAACACTATGAATTTTAACCTTTGAACCCAAAAGTCAAATTTTGTCATTTATACAAGCGATTGTCCGTCGTCCGTGTTAACTTTTTCAACTTCTTCTTGAAAACTACAAGCCTGAATGCTTTGATGCTTGGTATATATGTACCGGTCATGTCATTCATGGAGAAATTATCAGGAATGCTATAGCGATTATGAACAAACTCCAAGATTACTGGGTCCAATATGTGTAATGTGACCCATGAAAATGTTCACTGCTACTGGAAGGTCAGCTGAGTGTCTCTCATCAATGCGTCTTTTGCCAACGAATGAAACAAATCAATATACACAAATATGACTTGCAACTAATTTATTCCAGTCCCAATATCGCGTGACAAGTAACGATTGACTGCAAACAAACAAAAACAGTCAATAAGCAAATTGCTGTACATAACAATTCATACAGTAAAATACAGCATACCATAAACTACATGACTTGGGAAACAGCGCCCTCAAGCGGTTAAATTCACATTCACTAAATTCTTACAGTAAATATTCATACAGAGCAAATCTGACATAAACACAGAAAACACCGAATTAATAAAGCAGTCAAGTGTAACATCAACGAGAATGAATAAATGTGCTGTAAATAGCAGATAGTTTAATCGATCATACACAATTATATGATGTAATGTTCACTGCACAAGTTATTGCATGATAATCAATATGCACTTGTATCGAGCAGCAGGGAAAGTTTCAGCACATATAAAACCCAGCAAATTGCAAGAAATGTTATTCTCACCGTATTTATAGATTGACCCAGCAACCAACACAATTCTGAGACTTTCAATCAGTCAGGATTAGGAGTGCTGGATGGCAGTAAAGCAGACTACTTTCACAGAGCTTCACACACAACTTTCTGTCAGCCATCATTTCGGAGTCACTGACCTTGGCTTACCCAAACCTGCCACTAGAGGCGCTGTTTACTTAAACTAACAATTACATACATGTGCATCTTGTATAATAAAGTACACTAACTATTTTGTGGCGACTAAACACTATAGTCTCAATAACAAACATAATAACAAACATAATAACAATGAATAAATAACAGGTCGGTACCTCAGGTAAACCTTACTTAGATTTGTTCATTTCATGATGTCTTCAATTCTTTAATTTAGATTTTTTGTTGATTTTGGGGTAAAAAGTGATATTTTCGACTTTTTGCTGAAAACCACATGTCTGATTACTTTGATATTATACATATAAGAACTACAGGTGGGCCTTTCTCAGATTTGTTCTTTTTGTGATATTTTCAATTCTTTAATTGAAAAGTGCATTGCTAACAGCGGAGCTATCTCAACTGAGAGGCTGCATGTTTACAAAATAATTTAATACCTGTAAGCAATATGAAATTATGTCTATCTGGGTCAAAATTACTGTAAAAATTTGCAGCCAAAACTTAAGAAGGAAAAATTGGGTAGTTTAGAATTCTTGTTGAAAACAGCAAGTCTGATTGCTTTGATACTGTACATATTGTTCATTTTCTAATGACATCTTTAGTTCTTTAATTGTAACATGCATTGCTAAGAGCGGAGTTATCTCACCTGAGAGGTTGCTCGTTTTTTTCAAATTATACATGTTAGAATGTGTCCATGACAATTAATTTCTGTTGATACTCTGTACTAGACCAGCTAATAATTCACTCTCAATAGACCATTTTCTGTTCACTGCGAGATCCTGCTTTATGCATGAAATTGAATGTAAAAACAGGACAAACAAAGTCGTAGTGGCGACAAGCACGAAACTATTTTTGGGGATATTTCCATGCCTAATTGTGTACTGTACTCATTTGATGATGGTCAATTTTGATGAAGTAAGGGTATTCAAATGCAATATTTCCCTGTCGAAGATCATCTTTCGATGTGAGCTACAAAATTGAAGTTCAAAATCAAATCGTTCAGAGCAAAATCAAATCGGCAGATGTTCGGTTGGCCTCTTTCACACAACTTCCGATCTCACAGTTGAATGGAAAATCACCCAATACAATCAATGCTTTTTAGTTCACATTAATTTATTTTGCATGAATAACATTTCCCTTAATCCCAACAGCGACTGTCATTAACAATGACTTATTGTTTAACTAGATCATTAAAGTACGACTTGACATACATCTCTCTAAGATACAAACACATTCACTCCAGCCGTGGAAATTGTTATTGTTTTATATAATTCCACAAAGAATTGTAGAATTTCTCATGTTGAACCGAAATTTACATAAATGGTCTGTTCTGCCAGTCCTTTATAATTATCACCATATTCTAATGCGTAGCATTACTTGTAAACTACATGTACATCCCAAAATGAAAGACAACTTTTGGCCTAACCTGTTCTACATGACTATATCGCATAAAATTGTCTGGGGTGTACAATCTTTTGCACATGCCTACTTTCATTCTTTGGGAAGTATTCCACTCCTGTCCTGGCTTGTATAATGTAACCACTGCCTATCCGGAATAATTTATAGCAAGGAATGCTCCTCAGAATAGACCAGGTGTGGTAATTTCGCATCGAACAAAAATTTAAGAATTATAAAAATGCCAGCTTGTGTATTCGTTGGTCAGAGACTAATAATTGTTTTTTTTTTCTAGGTGACAATGTGGCAGTACTGATGACATGCATTTTACATTTATTGTATTTTTTGTTGATTACATTCGTGATGACTTTACTAAAAACTCCAACATTCTCAAGATTTATTCTCCTGCTGATCATCCCCTTGAACGCAGCATCTCAAATCAGACATAAAACTAGTTTGGGATACATGACGTTAACTTGGTTTATTGCTATCTGTGTTTTGGGTAAGTATTGTTTTGCTCTATGATGAATTTTTCGTAGTATTCATCATGAGTTTGTTATGGCAAAATTCGTTGTCGGTTAATAGGCAGTCTAATTCCTGCATCTTACTCTGTGAAAAATTGAAAAATCATGCGATGATGCGGTTTTAAATTTTGTGTTAAGATTATTACTTTCTGCAACTTTGTGGATTAATGGCTTATTTTGGAGCTTAAATCTGGTAAGTGTGGTATTGTATCTGAAAATTGAATTGCTTATTTTGAGGATCTTTTGAAAGCACAAAAGATCTAAAATTAGCTATTGTAAAACAATGCTGTTCAATCCTAAAGATAATGGATGTATATAAAGTACCGGGGTATTATAATATTTTAATCTTTCAGTAAACTGGCTGTACTTGCTTTTGTGGTCTGCTTTAAGAGGAAAACCCACCCCAGTGAGATCTCAAGGTCCAGACTCTCCCTGTTCATGTGGATTTCAGTCACCCTATAAATCAATTGCATCTCCACTTTCATCTCCGTATGTGACAAAGTAAGTGTGGCCACCTAATAATTAAAATCATTCCTTCCAGTGGGCATGTCTATCTGTCTACCTACCTACCTTCCTACCTACCTACCTACCTACTTACCTGCCTGCCTGCCTGCCTGCCTGCCTGCCTGCCTGCGTTTTGTCTGCATCTTGATACACATGTCTTTCTTCACTTTCATTGCTGTTTTTCTCGCCCATATAACAATATATTCAAATTAAGCAAAATGTTATTGCTGCCTGTGTTTACACATTTGATTTAAATCATGTTCCTAAATCTATTGATTTAGTCATTCTGAAATGAGAAACATAATTAATTTGTTCATTTCATTTTTTACACCCTCTGAAAGTCAAATGAAATGCGTTTTCCATTATTTTAATAATTGCCATTATAGTGCTCATAATTCAGGCACATAAATGTCTTCCATTCCATTGTCCTACTGAATCTTTATTGTAATTACTTCACCCATTGTCTTCCTTTGTTTTCTGTCCAGTCTAACCCCATTACCATCTGGAGTGAAAAAGGCTGTATCTGATGAAGTAAACCATCTCATGAAAGGTGAACATTCCAACTTATTGAACTCTTGAACTAAGAAAAATTGAAAATGAATTGGGGAATGTGGTTTTAATCAATACCACAACAAGATAATGGTTTAAATTTTAATTTAGATCAAAAAAATACCCCCTGAAACAGAAAACATTTTTTTCACTATTAAAAGGTGGTGATCGTCACCCTATGCCATGTGCAGCATACACATCATGTGTAAAATGCATTGTTTACATGACGCACGATGACCACCGCCCCTTTATTCTGAGCGAAAAAGTCAACTTCAGGCTCCATCCCCCAAATGCTTCCTTTCATAATGTGTTCTTTTCCACATAAAATGTTGCGAAAATTTCAAATTTGATAATCATTTGCTAGAAGCAATATCACATTTTGTTTGGCTCAAAATTAAGATTGAATTCAGTGAAAATTGTAAAAACTAAGCAAATTTACAAAAATTTGAATGGGAAAAAATTTGCCAATCGAAGGATTAATGTTGAACAGACTGAATTTTAATTTGCTTTTAGATATTAGTCAAAGATTTCATTGGTCAACAGCATGACCTATCAGTTTTAATTCTGAGCACCAGGATATTTCTGGGTATAATTATAGTGCAACCTTCTTATAATTTTTTCTGTAATTTGTGTCGTAATTTTGGGATAAAGTGAGAATTTTTAAAGGAACTAGTTTCAGAAGGACAGCTTTTGATGTAAAAAAAATATGCACAAGATTTATGGGTTTAGTGATCAAATAATTACTTTTTGTGGAAGGTTCCTAAAATTGATAAGTAGTAAAACTATTACTTGTTTCTTTCTTTAGTTATACTTGATGGATGGAGTCAAGATAATCTACCAAAGAAAACCAAAAAAGCCGCCATCCTTGATAATTGTCACTCTGGTAAGAATATAACTTCCACAAACCAACAATTTTGAACACATTTTTTATTTTCAAATTAAAAATGAATAATTGATAACACGCACCCATTTCTTTTTATGGATTTATTGATAAATAGATGTTATAATTTTTGACTAATATATTTTGTTCGTTTTTGACACTTGTGTGTGAAGCAAACATCAAGACTCGTTGCGTCTGTCTGTCTGTCTGTCTGTCTGTCTGTCTGTCTGTCTGTCTGTCTGTCTGTCTGTCTGTCTGTCTGTCTGTCTGTCTGTCTCTTCTACAGATATCTCAAGAACCGCTGGTCTGATTACAATGAACTTGGTACATTTTGTTAAAAATTTGTGCATAATTAACTTTTTCATTGATATTTTAAGTACCAAACTGCTTGAAATCCATGCATATTAATTAACTTACCGGTATTTGCATAACAATATTAACCAATTTTCTATCTCAAAATCCAATTATTGTATTTCAATAAGATTTCGTATATGGGCAATTTGCACGAGGACAATGTCATGGTTACTTTGGTAATTCAAGCATTCTAATTTGCATAATCATCACATTTCATTGAAATTTTCTTTGGGGTAATCCAGATGTGATTAGTTTAATGTTGAAAACCATGCATATGCATACTTTTACTCTGGAATAAATCAGACTGCAAATCACAGATGTACATTCAAATTTATTTTCTGTGATTATTATCAAACTCAATACTGCGAAGCACATTGTTTTTATGCTTCCCATCTCAAATAGCATACCAATATTAGTCGCCAAGCTAATGAAATGATAATCTTAAATTTTGAATTGATTTTAAATATGCCTCCAATGCACTCACACACAAGTTCTTTCTAAGCTTGCTTTCATTTGTTATTTCCATTTATTAATTTATACTTTAATCTTCCTTCGCATTAATATACCAAAATGGATTTAATTGCAAGAAAGTTATTATTATCTTTTTGATCTTGCTCTTAAATACTATTTAAAACTATTGCTCCTCTGGCAAAAGTTGAAATACCAACTTAATTGGCACTTAAAGCAGGGAGTCATCACCTACGCGTGCGTCAGGTGGCCATAGTGTGTCATTGTTTACAAACAAGTGTCTACCAATGAGTCTTTGCATTCTTAGCGTGTGTTGCGTGGTGACAACCCTCCCGCTTTAATACTAACTTGATTACATGAGAAAAAGCAATTCATTTAGAGACAGAGATTGTTGAAATTTGAAGGAGTGGATCGCGTACACAAGATTTTCTTAGGAACTGAATTATTAGTCTAGCGAATCTGATTGGGAGTCTCTGAAAATGTACTGCCTTAATAATTTACTTTTGATGATTCATTTTTACGTCTTTAAATTTACAGAGTCCAAGCTATTTGACGAGAGTGAGCTCAACAACTCAATTGTTTCCAACATGTCAGACATAACCATTAATAAAATTTTGGAATCAACTGCGCTCAATGCTACATTACAAGAAACCATTGGACATCACTATGATAGTGTCTTTGTTTCAACTTTATCACCTGTTACCCCAAGCAACAGTTGCCAAGCAACACCTCACTCTAATGATACACCTATGCCAACATCGGATGATGATGTGTTCCCGCCCACACCGGGTATTGCGAGGAAACATCTTGGTAAATTACTGAATGAAGTTACTGGATCTCCCAGAAGACGAACTAAAAGTTGTACACCACAAAAGAACAATGCAAACACAAGGTATGTCATGTTTCTGGTTGTTTTTAAATTATGATCAATAAACTAATTATTTATTTATCTGTGTTCCTCCTACTGCATTGGTTAGATCAACACTTTTGTTATCACTTTTTTAGCTCCGCTGTCGACTTTGTCGAGCAGAGCTTATCATATGAGTGATTGTCCGCCGTCGTCGTCCGTGTCAATGTTTTACTTTTCGACTTCTTCTTGAAAACTACAAGCCTGAATGCTTTGATACTTGTTGTATATGTACCTTGGGTAGACCTCTCTCAGATTTGTTCATTTCATGATCATATCTTCAATTCTCTAATTTTGGTGAATATTTTTATCATTTTTGGTAAAAAGTGATATTTTCGACTTCTTGTTAAAAACCAATAGTTCAATTGCTTTGATATTACATATTTAGATACTACATGTGGACCTTTCTCAGATTTGTTCATTTCATGATGGTATCTTCGATTCTATAATTTTGGTGAATAATTTTGTCATTTTTGGTAAAAAGTGATATTTTCGACTTCTTGTAAAAAACCAATAGTCTGATTGCTTTGATATTACATATATAGGTACTACATGTGGACCTCTCAGATTTGTTCATTTTGTAATGATATCTTTAATTCTCTAATTTTGGTGAATATTTTTATCATTTTTGGTAAAAAGTGATATTTTCGACTTCTTGTTAAAAACCGCAAGTGCAATTGCTTTGATATTACATATATAGGTACTACATGTGGACCTCTCTCAGATTTGTTCATTTTGTAATGATATCTTTAATTCTCTAATTTTGGTGAATATTTTTGTCATTTTTGGTAAAAAGTGATATTTTCGACTTCTTGTTAAAAACCGCAAGTGCAATTGCTTTGATATTACATATATAGGTACTACATGTAGACCTCTCTCAGATTTGTTCATTTTGTAATGATATATTTAATTCTCTAATTTTGGTGAATATTTTTATCATTTTTGGTAAAAAGTGATATTTTCGACTTCTTGTTGAAAACCGCAAGTGCAATTGCTTTGATATTACATATATAGGTAGTACATGTGGACCTCTCTCAGATTTGTTCATTTTGTAATGATATCTTTAATTCTCTAATTTTGGTGAATATTTTTATCATTTTTGGTAAAAAGTGATATTTTCGACTTCTTGTTAAAAACCGCAACCGCAAGTGCAATTGCTTTGATATTACATATATAGGTACTACATGTGGACCTCTCTCAGATTTGTTCATTTTGTAATGATATCTTTAATTCTCTAATTTTGGTGAATATTTTTATCATTTTTGGTAAAAAGTGATATTTTCGACTTCTTGTTAAAAACCGCAAGTGCAATTGCTTTGATATTACATATATAGGTACTACATGTGGACCTCTCTCAGATTTGTTCATTTTGTAATGATATATTTAATTCTCTAATTTTGGTGAATATTTTTATCATTTTTGATAAAAAGTGATATTTTCGACTTCTTGTTGAAAACCGCAAGTGCAATTGCTTTGATATTACATATATAGGTAGTACATGTGGACCTCTCTCAGATTTGTTCATTTTGTAATGATATCTTTAATTCTCTAATTTTGGTGAATATTTTTATCATTTTTGGTAAAAAGTGATATTTTCGACTTCTTGTTAAAAACCGCAACCGCAAGTGCAATTGCTTTGATATTACATATATAGGTACTACATGTGGACCTCTCTCAGATTTGTTCATTTTGTAATGATATCTTGAATTCTCTAATTTTGGTGAATATTTTTATCATTTTTGGTAAAAAGTGATATTATCGACTTCTTGTTAAAAACCGCAAGTGCAATTGCTTTGATATTACATATATAGGTAGTACATGTGGACCTCTCTCAGATTTGTTCATTTTGTGATGGTATCTTAAATTCTCAAATTTTGGTGAATATTTTTGTAATTTTTGGTAAAAAGTGATATTTTCGACTTGTTAAAAACCAAAAGTTCAATTGCTTTGATATTACTATATAGATACATGTAGACCTTTCTTAGATTTGTTCATTTCGTGATGGTATCTTCAATTCTCTAATTTTGGTGAATATTTTGATCATTTTTGGTAGAAAGTGTTATTTTCGACTTCTTGTTAAAAACTGTAAGTCCGATTGCTTTGATACTACATGTATACATATTGTTCATTTTCTAATGTCTTCAGTTTTTTAATTGAAATGTGCATTGCTAACAGCGGAGCTATCTCAGCCGATAGACTGCTTGTTTAGTGTTTATATTATTATATAATACATTGTGTATTTGTTTTTCGGTGTGATTCAATATGGCAGTCTGCCTACAATTATTTTTTCCTGAAACCATCATCTGGAAATGTCATTTGACTTTTGATTGTGATGGAAAAGAATTGAGTGAGAAAATCAGCTGGTTCTACAAGATAAAGAAAAACAAGATGAGATGTTTTGTTCTCATACTCATTTATTTATGGAAAAAATATGCTTTTATGTCTTGTGATCAGTGTTGGATCTTCAGCACATGCCCCATCACCCTTTACATCTTTTATCTATGCTTATTCCAGTCTTTATAAAAAGACTTGAAATAAATTTTTCTATCTTTTTCAGCACAACTTTAAGTGCAGGAGGTACTCCACGTAGACCATGTCTGGGAATTACAAAGACTGGGTTACCATGTAAAAGATCTTCTATAAAGAACCAGGATTATTGTACAACACACTTGCCACATTGAAGCTGCCATAAAAAATGCAGTGTTGATAAGTGGTCCTATCTATTGTCGCAGCCGTATTGAAAATGCAGTGTCTGATAAGTGGTCTTATCAAATTGTAGCAGCCATATTAAAAACAACTGTTTTAAGTTGTCTTGTGATCAGATTTTTGAAGAACTGATATTTACATAATCATTCATTGTTTTTTGGGGGTTTAATTTTCCTAGTAATTATATTTTTTATATTTTGAATTTTTTTTGTCCAAAAACTGAAATATTGTGGAATGAATATTATTTGTATTTTGTGCATTTTTTATTTACATGTTAAATTTTTTTTCTTGTTTGTGTTTAATTTTCCTAATAATTACTGGTATATTTTTTATATTTAAATTTGTTTTTGTTCAAACTTAAATATTGTGGGAATGCGTATTATTTGTATTCTGTGCAATTATTTTAATTTACACGTGTTAACTTTGTTTTCTTTAATTCATACTGTGGTTGCAATAAAATTGAATATTTATTATACAATGATTCAATATTCCATTGTTAATTTTTAGAGGAGTCTGATATTTGATAAAATGTACATTCAAAACAAATTGTCCTTAAAAGCTAAAATATTACTTGTTGTCCAATCAAGTATTCTACAAGTAAAGTTGGCTTTTTTTCTTGCCACTGTATATGCTGATGGGAAATCAGTCCTGATAGTTATGTAATTTTCATCCAGGACACAAATTAATGCAAATAGTGGTCCCTGTCAGGTTTAAAAACAGATCGGTCCATTATAATTCACTTTATCTACTATACTGACAGTAATCAATATTTTATTACCGTAAAATCTGTTTTAGAAGCCGCATCCCTGATACAAGCCGCACTCATTCTTTTAAAACAATTGAGAACCAAAACGTTACCATTTCTCATTTCTATAGATGCTCTAATAAAAGCTGCATCCCCTCTGTTGCATTGTCCCATTTTTATAGAATACAGGGCTTCTAATGTAGATTTTGCAGTACATTGAACCTTCTGGTGGCCATTTTGTTTTTCTCTGAAATTCACCATAAATGTGTCAACTGTTTTTTATTAGCATGAGGTTGATTTTATTCAGATGCACACATTTGGTTATTTGGTTTAAAGTTGCCATGGTTTCATTGCATATGACCTGAACCATTTGTGTTCAAAATAGTAAAGACGAGACATAATGGTATGTTAAAGCGAGTGTTGTCACCTGCGCATGCTTGGGAATGGAGTCCCAACAGACGATGACAACACGCGCTAAAAACTCAAGACTCGTGGGTAGATGCTTGTTTGTAAACAATGACACGCTATGGTCATCTGATGCATGTGATTACTCCCCCCCCCCCCCCCCCCTGCTTAATACAATTTTGGCAACCATGTGCATAAAGCCAAAACTGGAGGTAATGTTGCATGGACAACTGCTCGTCTGTCTGTCAAATCTTAAACCATAGGCAGGATTGAAATGATATGTAGCTAACATATCATGAATTAATAAATTTTGTTAAAATGTCGTCATGCATGTGCGACATTTGTGTTGATAAACATCGATTTTCCCATAATACAATGCGCTCTTCAAATGGAAATCACAAGTATAATTTTTAACCTGGGCTCCACTTGCACTGAATACCGCCAGTGACTCCTTCGACATCTTCCAATCACCTAAAAATGACCTAATTAAAGCTTCGAAATAGCTCACTTAGTACTCGTTGATCTGTGCATTAGTCAAAGTTGTCATCTTTGTTTATACGTGACCCATATACCTCGCGCATATGTGGCGAGAAGACTACTGCCCTTTAATGCATTAATTTGACCAAATGATTAAACAAAGCTGAAGTTTGTTTCCGCTTCTTGCGAGCCCAAATGGCATCACCTGGTAAGAGCGGCATTGGAATGTACTATGCGAAGATGGAGGAGTAAATCAAGAGTAAATGGGTGCTCATAATGAATTTACTGACAAATGAGGGAATTTATGAATTCAAGTAAATTATTTAAATCGTGTTCTGTGGGCCAGAATGGCACTAGACAAGTTGAGATTTGTGATATTGGGCATATTATGAACTGGTTCTTATGGTCAATAACAATTTCTTGAAGCTAGCACTGTATCAGTCGATCAAATACTGTAAAAACATGTGCACTAGTCTTCAAAACCTTGTCAGTTATGGGAAAAATATTTTCTGTTTGACCAGAACACAACGTGGGACTACATCCATCTACATGTGGTTGTGGGCCAGGTTCTTTCTGTGCTGAGTGATAATGTAGTACCAGAGTATTTGATGGGCATAATTTACAGGGGTGGGGTGGTGCATTATGGATAGTACTGCCTATCTGTAAAACACAGCTACAAGATCCAGTTTGACAGCCTTTCAACATCGTAGATGCAATATTTGCCAGCTGAAGTCCAGCATGATACTACTGAGGAACCACTTGCTTGCTTTTTATTCACACATTTTTGTGGCCGACAAAAGCAGCAAGGGAGTCTGCCCTATAATAGATCTAATCTGATTGAACCTGTACATCTTGGCAAATCAGTGCAGAATAGAAACTCAAACTTATCGGTACATGCTGCATTACACTCAATTGATTTCCTAGCATTGCTAATTCTAAGACTTGTATCTGCATGTACCAATTTACTCAAAGTGCTTCATAATTAAGGAGTCGTGTACCTATTAAAGATTTGCGTTTTTAGGTTAAATGTTCCACGTATTCACAAAATTATCAGTCAACAGCTGGTTGATAATTGCAAACTGCATCTACATAACTGCCGGCTCTTATTAAATCAATGGAGATCTGTATTGTTAACACATGTCCACAAGACAATCACACAGTTTTTAGGAAACAAGCAAAAGTCGTTATGAGCCCCCACAGAGGACCCAGTGTTCCTGTGTATGGCTTGTGTGCTAGTTATGCCCCAGAAGAGGCACCTTCAAGTACGCCCTGTTCATAACAAGCAGAACAAGAACGTTTGCTACTTTGGTCACATTAGTATAGACAGAGAAAAACCTAACCGTCCTCTATTGGTGAACTGACTTCAAGTTCCAGAGGACACGCAGGTTTAAGCCTGCTGTGACAACTCAATAGTGTAGTGGACTACATCACAAACCAGGGTGGAGGATGCAAGATCACCAGTGCTGAGATGTTGCTTTTGAGCACAACAAGGGAATTGAGTAAGCAGTTTTGCACCTGGCAGGTATGAGTGACCATTTCTGTTTCATCAACCATAATGATAATCTTGAATTGACCACCGAGAACATGGCTCTGACATCTCCTTAAGCCACTGGTAAAGCAATATGCCTACTGTACGATCTGTCAAAACCTGACACACACCACAGTGAGTTCCCCACAAATTTATTACTGTTCGAATTACACTCCTGGAGGATCTCCAACAATTAGCTGCTAAGCGTGTTTTTTTAGTCGAGATTCCAACATCACCATGCTCCAATAGAAATCCTATGTCCTTTTTGCAAATATGAATAGGAATGTTTCCATGATGTGGTAGGAGACTGCTGCTGAAGCATTTTTCTTCTGAGCTGCATGGTCATTGACTGGAGCATCAGCCTTCCACAAGAAGCATTACTCAAGCCTTCTTAGAATCAGCGTCACTTTAACAGTTGACTCGCAAAACTGTTCTTTCTGACCATTTTTGGGGAGTAGCCAACTTTTTTCAGATTGCTTTACCTCGTGTGGGAATCAATGCTCTAGCATTATAATATAAAGACTGGACTTGGTCCCCGGTCAACTGGTGTGTGGCGTATAAAAACTAAAACAAATTGTGTGAAGTCCAAAATTCTCCCACTTTCACTTTGCATTAAATTCCCTAGTTGGGGGCACAGATGTGGACGTAGTTCCACCAAAATACATTTTCTCGGATTTGAATAGTAATGTTGGAATTTAAAGTTAGGGCGTGAAGTATGGGTGAACAAATTACAATTAACAAATTCACTTAGGTGATAATTTTACATAGTGAAGCCATATTTACATTACCCTGAATCTTCCACAGCTTCAATCTATGCTAATATTTAGCACTAATCCCGAGGGATCTGTTTTGGCCATAGATTGCAGGTTTCTGGCAAAATACAAGTGTCCGATTTCCGAATTGGTTTATGAAGTATGGTTTCACATATTGCCAAGGTGAATTTGAATCTGTCATAATAAATAGTAATGACATCAGGTGCAGTCAACGGAGCTGTTCGTGAAAAAATGTGTTCGCAAGGGATTTTTAGCGGGCAGGCAAAATAAAACATCTTCAGTGGGAGGGCATTAAAAATAGGGTTTTTCAGAGGGGAATTCCAGTAGGAGAAGATTTTTATTTAGAGGGCAGGCAAGTTCCATTTTTAGATTGAGTGGGTAAGGGCAAAATGCAGAATTTTCCGCGGGCATCAACAACCAAATTGCCAAAGGGGAGGAATGTTTAGACTGGCCAAAAGGAAGTAGTCCAATGGCGCAAACTGCATGATAATATCCGCCCCAGGCAGACTGTGCCGTTTCATTTGTGGCACTTAGCACGTGATCAATTTGACTGAACCATTATATTACCATTGAATTCGCCTGCTATAAAAAACACGTTAAATTTAATTCACATGGGTTTAAGGATTGGAGCTGGTGACCAATCGTGACTTTAACTTCTTCTCTGGGAAATGATAGGGAGAAGGTAGCAGAAACTGTTGAGAGGGGAGAATTAAGACAGTATGAACTGGTGGGAGATACAACTGCGCGTCCGGAGGGCAGGCAAAAAAGAAAATGAGCGGGGAGAGGGCAGTGGGAGTAAAAAACAGTGGGGGAGGGCAATTTAATTTGGTTGAGAGGGAGGGGAGTTGCGAACAGATTGATCTCTCCCCTCCAAATTAAATTAAGCCTTAATAATGTTCATAAATTAGGTTACTCTTGATAAAACATAAATACCAAACATTTTTGAAAATTTACTCGTTGACTGCACCTGTGACATGAATGACTTGTTTAGGTCATCGTACCTCTGGTAAGAACTGTAACACCACTTAATTAATTTGCATAGTTAGCAATTAATTAATGCACGGGGCACATTCAGTTTGTCTGTCAAATTTTGAACATGTCATTGACCCTTTCTCAGGCATGCCTGGGCCCTGACAGACCACTATACAATATTTTAGTGATCTGAGTTGTGTCCCAGGGGCCTCCACATGGGTAAAAAACGAAGTGCGAAGTACCCGTTTTAAAAGGTGTAAAAATCGAAGTGATGCTTTTTAAAAACTGTAAAAAAAACGAAGTGAAAATCTTATAAAAATTGTAAAAGTGACCTGTTTGAGTTATAGAAAGTGAATATCGATGTGATTATTTTATAAAATTAGAAACTGAAGTGAATTTCTTATAAATATGGAAGCGATACAAATATCATACATGGCATACATTGCCGAACATCGCCGGCTTCGCTGATTCTTGCACACCAAAATCTTGCTTGGTAATAAAAGGGACTAAAAGCGTAATATGTTACCCGCATCTTTATTCGCTTGTCAAATGACGGTCAAGTACCCTACACCAATCAGAATGCATGTAATGAAGAAGCTCTGACGTCTATCGCGATTGCGCATGTCTGTTAAGTCTAAAACGGAACAATTTTGCAGACGAGCTTGTGCTCGGAACGACTGACGAGCACTGACAGTACTGCATGACTACGCATAAAAAGATTAGTTTACTGATTTTGTTTACCCTTTTTGCTGTTTATTTCCTCAGCCATGTGTTTGAGTTGGTCTGTAAAACTGGACAGGGCCTGTGATTTGGCAAATCGGGCGAGAGAAAAATCGATCGCCTGACCAAAAAAATAAACACTGCTTTAACGGTCTTTAAAAACAAATATGCCGAACGTTTATGGTACAAATGATTACAGTTGTTCCCCCACTGTTTAGTAGAGCTCACTGGCGACGACATCCATAATCATAGGCAACATGACTGCCCCACATGGCCGATGCATGAATGATGGAGAGGTGAAAAGCAAAACTGCCTGCTATCCGTGTTGTACAAATCGCCCACTGTGATTGGTCGTTATTTTCATCCTTGGAATCAGGTTGCATGTTACACGGTTACATTACAGTTTACAGACATCCCAAATGACCGGTTGTGTTTCTGTTTACCGTGAAATTAATGTTTGGCCATTTGAAATAAACGCTTGTCACTGAATAATGCCATCTGGCCATGGGTTTAATACAGTATACAATGCCATGACAACTGGGTAATTAGGTAGGGTTTTCATTTTATTTTAATTTTAATTTGTTTTTCATTGCACTCTTTGGTGATTAATACAATAATCGTAATAATGTATAATCATGGTCGAACTTCAAATCCAAGTTGGTTTTAATGATAGATTTTTACAAAATGACAAAGTCAATAGACAGTAGGCAGTAAAATTAATTAAAATTAATCACAGCTCTGTCGGAATGAGCATAGCTAATTTGCATAAAATAAAAAAAACAAACAGCTAATTTGCCTAAAATAAGTGTTTGGATTTCCTCGAAAATATGGTTAGGTAGGTTTACCGAAAACAAGCAATTTTTGTTCTTTTTGCCTTGTGCATTACATATGATTGGGGGGAAAGTTAGGGGTTTTTTGAGGCAAACATTGAGGTGAAAATGATGTTTTGTCTCGTATTTGGATATGCATGTACTAACTAAGACAACTTATTTACACATTCAGGTGATGTTTTGGTGATGATCTGTGCACTTTTAGGTGGTATTTTTCAGCCACCAAATATTTATTTCAGTCAACAAGAGCATGCATAAGGAGTGTATTAAAAGTTTCCCAATATTGGACAGGGGACTGTAACATTATATTAATACATAAAATGTGTAATTTCAGGCTAAGTATGGATGAAGAAAATAACCAAAGAAGTAGGAGGAAGAAAAAAGAAAAACACCACCACCATAGGAGTCACAAGCACAGCCAGCACAGTTCAAGGTCCCCTCTTGCAAGCCATAAAATACAGCTGTAGAAACAGAAACATTGTGTCCCTATTGTGCTATATATTGTCTGTCTAATAACCAGTTATTTACATTTTGTGACCATTTGTAGATTATATTTTGAATAGGTGGTTCCAAAGTTTTAAGGTAGCGAGAAGGGAAATACAAGTTATAGTTTAATTGAGATTAGGACTTTCCTCGCCAGTTACTAAGCATGTAGTTATGACAATGTATATGTTTTCAGAAAGCTGAGATATAGCAGAATACGATCATGTATGTTTCGTGATCATGTATGTTTCGTATTGATATTTGCTCAGGGGATTAAGTTACAATTGTTCCCGTGAACCTCCTAAATATAGAGTTTTTTTGCGGGATTGGCCGTTTCTCGGTGTTCATTTTTTCTATGTTTCACACTGTTGCTTTATAAGATAATGATCTTTGAAAATTCGTCTCGGAATTTTTATGTGCCTCATAGTTCTGGAGATAAAATCTGGTGAACTTTATAGACTAAATTTTCATGTTCTCAAGGCCGTAACTCAACGTCAAGGGCTCACATAAACATTCATGAGACATCATATTTGAGCCCATTTTGTGGCGAATAGATTGTGGAATTTGTACATCGTTCGCTGAGAGAAAAGTGTTAAAAGATGACATCTTCAATAATTATGATAGTCAAAAATTAGTTTCCATAAAAACTCAATAAAATGTTTCTTCGAATTTGGCCACTTATAAACAGCTAATTAATTACCAAATGCTTACCATTCCCATCATACTTTATAAATATACAAGTATCAGATCTGCGAGGACAGTTATATCGTGAAAACATGGTTGGTTGTTTCTTAAAAAGTGTGTGCTATTACTTGAACAAAATGGCGTACCGCGCAATTATTTTGTCAAGCCCCTTTGTTATGTTAAACAGCGTCAACAGTACAATCGGTTCTCTAAACATAGGGCGGGCCATCATGACAGCATATATTTACTTACGGGATATACATGCCTTTAAGGTAGCGAGACTATTATTTGTGTTGAAAATTACGATTTTCACATTTATTTATTAATTGATGAAATGCACTATAAACTTTCACGTGATAAAGTCAACATAACATAGAATGTCATGTAAGTTGGTTAAAATGTAGATTTTCTGAAGGGAAGCAAGGCAGCCTCAGTAGTGTTTTCCAAAATCAACAACACAGGTTTAATCTGTGTGCCTATAAGTTTCAAAGATAAACTCAAGACAAAGCAATGTTAGGATTTGTTATCAGTAGCTATCTGACACACAATTAGTGTTTCCAAACATTTGAGTGGTTTGTCTCCGCCCCTGTTTGTTTCACAGATTAGTCATTTGCATATGAATGTGTCAGACACAAGGTCACACAGCCACTGAAAAAAAATCATTTATTTTGGTGTTTTCATATGCCGAATTTATCCAATTATAACTATCCCATTCCTTTATTTTTAAGGTTTCCAATAGCCTTACACATTTGGGTGTCCCTACACATGTTAAAACAGACCTTGATGGGAAAACAAATTGATTGTGGCGATAAACAAGCTTGGAAATCTTTGCTGTTACTTCATGGACGTTTTCTAGGAGTTTATGTTTTTTCAAAATACAAGGTCTTTAACAAAAAATAACGTATACTTATTGTCGTCGGATTAACACCAAATTTTCACAGCTTTAAGGTGACAGTGAGAGGAACTTGAATGTGTCCAGACAAACTATTTCATCGATTATTTACCAACGAGTTGTGGTTTGAGTTGGGGGCAATGCGACTAAAACAGTAATTAAAATTCAGCACACTATTTTTTAAAACGCGTTTCTTGAATAAAACTGACCAGACACATTCAATTTACCAGACTATTGAACAACTAGGAAAAGTGAAAAAAATACTTCTTATCGCCAGCATAAATGCGTAATTATTTTTTTTTACAGAAAAAGTCATTTTTCACCTTTGATTGAGTAACGCATCGTAGAATGCAGATACGGGCATGCAAAATACACTTGTGAAAAGCTTGAAGTCTGGCGATTCTAAAAATATATACTTTCCTGGGTCTATTTGTAGTCATTTAGTCACAATTAGAAGATGAAAACAAGTATGCAAATAATAGTCCCGCTACCTTAAGTACAGATATGTTTGCATATCTTTCTGCCTATGGAGAGTGTACCCTTATCGGATTCGTTATAATCAATTATTTCCAAGTCAGCACTGTTTTTTCCTCCCGATGAAAAACGAATGTAGCGTTGGCCATGCTCACAGAGAACCACGAGCGGGATGGTATTGAAGAGTGGTTCCAGACAGAGGAGGCGGTAATTCCATGTAACTACTAAATTTACGCATTGCGCGACGACCCTTTCCAATGCCATGAGCTGCGATCACCAACTTACGGTTTACATCAAAAGAAATGTCCACTCCTTTTTGACGCCGGAAAAATGTCAGTCGTGGAGTTGCATTTTGGATTCATGCACTTTAGTAAAAATGGCTCCCCCAGCCATGGCGGATGTTAGTGTTTGCAGTCAAAACGACATTCCCCTTTTTACAATAATGACACATCAATATTTCACTGCCAATTTTATTTACAGACTGTAATTCTACCATTAACCAGTGTCTGTATCTAGGATTTCCATCTCGATGCCGTCGTTGTCTGAACTGTCGGTGTCACCGTGACAATCACTCAGAACTTTTGTTGTAACTGTCGACAGGCTCTTCTTCAAACCACTCTGCGGGCTGACTATAATATGAGCCCAGGTCACTTTCATTTATGTTTACTACCAACTACATTTTTGGGGAATAAACTTAAATTACGCACCAAATGCATTGCGCACAGTAAATTTGGACCAAAGATAAAGAAAGTACACAATATAATGTTTCATAATCCCAATTTTTTTGAAAAATGTTTTTTTTTCTATTTTTTCCTCTCTCGCTACCTTAAGTACTCCTTGGTGAGCCCAATTACACAACAAGTTTTTATGATATGTTGTTTTTTTTAATTTGGACTTTGAAACATATATTTTTGGTGTTTTTTGTCATTTTTGGTCAAAATTAATATTTTGGACCTTTGTGAGCTTGATTACATGAAAGGTTTTGATGCAGTGTATTTGAGAGTAATATATCTTATAAAGTCACGTGAGATTCAGTGCTGATTAAAATTTGGGCTTTGAAATATGTATTTTTGGTGCGTTTTTTGTCAGTTTTTGTCAAAATTGATATTTAGGACTTGTGTGAGCTTAATTACAGTAAAAGATTTGATGCAATGTATTTAAGAGTGATAGCTCTTATTGAGCATCTGATTATAAATTGGGCTTTCAAACATGTATATTTGGGGAATATATTGTCAAAAACAATTTTGGTCAACCTCAGATACAAATACATGTAGACTACAAATGTAATTCCCTGGGGACACAAAATTATAAAACAATATCAAGTGTTGAAACTTGCAATTGAGTAGGTCAGTTTCAAGTTTCTTCTTCTGTAACATGACTCCAGGAAATTTCTACCGATTTAAGCTTGTCATGTCACTGAATTAGTTTATTGCACTATCATATTCTTGTTTTGAAATTGATTATAAGTATTAATGATTATTGATAATATTACTTGCCAACTCAGAATATAAATCAACTACGGCATGGCTATAATAGTGTCTCTATGTTTACAACATTTCATCCTGCTTCAAAACAGAAAGTAACATGAAAAATGTTGTTTATGTAACAATTATGAATGTTCAAGAAATTTAAATAAATGATTGCATCATGATAAATGTCTAATGTATGCATTTGTTTCCGAACTTCAAAGATGATATTACTAGTCTATTTGCAGGGAAAGAGTTTATAATATGCTTCTCATTTACCAGCAGTCACACAAATAAAATACATGTAGTCACATATCTTTGGTCCAATCATGAACTCCTGCACATGCATCATGTCCTCAATATGAGATGTATGTGCTTAAGATGACAAAAAACAATATATAGCTGAGTTATGAATGGATGCATAGAAGGTATATTGTATATGCCGGTTTTTTGACTACTGATAATTCAAATCGGGGACTAACAGAAACAGCAGTACTATCTATAGTGCTTTATTAGTATGAAAATTGTTCACCCTGATAACATCTGTAATGAAATAAATCATTGTATCTGAAATGCAAAGTTTCTAGTTACTGAGTAATATTAATTAGTACAATAATTGAATGCTTATATAAAGTGAAGTGAAGAATATTTATGTTATAAAAAATGAAGTGAATTGATTTTTTTTATAAAATGTGAAGAGTGAAAGTGCAGAAACCCATAAAAAGTGAAGTGGGAAGAAGCCATATTATGTTTTACCCATGTGGAGGCCCTCCCAGTCCATGAGTGCAATCATCGTCCGCCTGCACGGTGTTGTTCCGCTCGGACATTCCTCCCTCCACAACATATAGTGCTTTGCCGGAACATTCACCAAGATGGAGTGCAATGTGTGATACCAGTTTCTCAGAGACACACTTTCACTTGTTTTAAATTTTGTACTAAGGCAAGACATAATTTCCATATTTTGTTTCAATGAAATTTGACAGTATTTTTCGTCAAAATAATCAATATTTTAACATTTCGCAAGCTGTATGCTTTGGGACGAATTTATTCAGACTTGATACGAACATCATAAACAATTTACTAAATTATTGATGGACTTTGGAGGGAGACTAGTTCTTGTACTAAATAAATTTATTCATAACATCTCGAAAAAGTCAGATATATAAGTCCTACATGTTTCTTTATGGTCAACATTGCTTTGCGGGTATTATAGTGCCATTCTGTTACCAAGAAAACGAAAGTCGGCTTCCAATGCCACTTTCTAGTATCGATCTAAAACTAAAACGAGTTATCCAAGAACTTTTCACCCAAGAAAACTGAAGTCAGTTCCCATATTAGTTCTCGCATACATTCCAATACAATCTTGCAATGAATACACAGAGGCAATGTCACTTCAAAACGTGATATTTTCTGAAATGCATTACATAATTAATCTAAGGAAAGAAAACAAATTCATTTTTGTTTCATGTTTGAATCTTTTAAATTTCGGGAGATGGTTTTGAGGTTGGTCAAAACACATTCTACTGCCGGTGTATTGGCAGATTGAAGACAAGACTATTGTATCTTTTCAAACTGATTATCATCGTTTTTCCTTTATTTGAACACAATATATATCTTTACAAACAGATCATCACCCGTTTTTTCTAAATATAGATCCCAAAATAATGTTCGAATTTCAAATAACTTTTGATTTTTTCTAATCCACGTAAATTAATATTGTGAAACATTTAGTTCGTGGACCCATTTTATTTCCACATGACATTTTATATAGAAATAAGTAATCTATTTACAAAATTCATGAATTTTCAAAACACTTTTATAAAAAATATATTGATTTGTCTAATGAATTTTCGTGTTGGTTAATCACATATTTACTTGAAACGGGAGGGTCGTCACCTGCGCACGTACCCGAGTCCCGAGCGACGATAACAACACACGCGAAAAACGCAAACGGTAGACGCTTGTTTGTAAACAATGACAAGTTATGACCATCTGACGCATGCGCAGGTAACGACTCCCCCGCTGTAAAGGCTATAGTAGCTCAAGTAATATCAAACTCAAACTGCATAGTAAAATAAAAGACAAGACAACTACAAAAAGTAGCTAACTACATTATTCAACAGGAAACGATATGACATTTTTTTCTTTTGACCAAACACATTACCCCCAAAAGACAAATGAATTATTCACATTCAGTAGTAATGCCAAAACACATTTTCTAAATTGTGAATGTATAATTTTAAAACATCCCAAGAAATGAAGGACTGGTAATAGATCATTTGCGAGTTTCTGTATCCCGTGCTATTTCAGTTTGTTATAACTCGGAGCATCCAATTGATATAACACTGAGTATTTGCAGGTAAACATTCGAATTCTAGTACTGTGCACTTCTGGAGATGTGCAGTTGTTTTGTAACAAATTGGGAAAACATGTGAGTAATGAAAAACTTCAAATTAGCGTGCAGGATTATGGGGAACATGAATGCCGCTAAACGTCTATTCATAACATATTTATATTGCATGGAATTATTTTATGCAACACCAATGATATGGATTGAAGAAAGAAACATCAACTACATGCAGTTACTTAAACATAATCATTAATGGCAAGGACTCGGAAACTCATTTATACCAGTCGTTTCATATCTTCTTCTAGTTTGGTAAGTCTTTCATTTATTTGCGACATGAATTGTAATAGTTTGTCCTCAGTGTCTCTCTGTCCCTTCTGTGTTGAAATAGTAGGACAGCTGCTAGCAGGTTCTGTTGCCATGGGAATGTCGTCTTTATCTGCCGCTTCCCGCAGTTCTTGTACTTGTTGAATTACTCCTTCCAATCTACAAATGGTAAGTTATTATAAAAAGTTGATGATGAAAGTACAAATGTTATTGATGTGAGACTAATTGTGCACAACTGATATGAAACAAAAGTTTGTATCAGAAATTACGAAAGCGGATAAAACGTGGTCATATATTGTATTAGGGATTAAGAATTTGATTACAAAATTCATATTTAGAGACAGCAACATATCGGACATATGAATTCGAAATTTGTTTTGCAGTTAAAATTAGACATTATCTGTTAAAATCTATATATAAAAATCAGATGTTAAACTTTCACATGAAGTAATTAAAGCGGGAGGCCCGTCACATGCGCACGCGCGGGAACTGAGTTCCAAGCGATGATAACAACACACGCTAAAAACGTAAATGCTCATGGGTAGACGCTTGTTTGTAAACAATGACACGCTATGGCCATCTGACGCATGCGCAGGTGACGACTCTCCCGCTCTAACGTCACCGAGATATATAAACTCAGTATTTAGAATCGGAGTGACAATGTAAGCGAATCCTGCAAGCGCTCCCGTGTGACTTTTTAATAGATAGAGCAGATTAATTTCTAACCTGCCAACATTAGACAACACAGTTGTTTCAATACACTGGACATCTTTTTGGTGAAGCTTAATAAAATATTCTTCCATACACCGCATTTCAAAACTGTTCAATTTATATTCGTCTTTTGCATTCAAACACACTTCTACAATTGAATCAAATTGAAAATCAAAAACATATTATATATTTGATATAACGGGCATAAGTAAGATATATATTCACTCGATATCACGTGACTATGTTCTAACCACAGTATGCAAAGAAACAGTGTAACGCGATAAAATAAGGTTATACCCACTCAATTCATGTGACTGTCTTTCATCATTTTCATTTTGGATTTCTTGTTTAGATCTGTTTCCATGATCTGCAAAAGCAATCAATCAGCAAAATAACTTTACATTTTTTTGCGAAAAGATTGTTTCATACATCATATTGATAACGGCGATTACTATTACATTTGTATCCAATTGCATGTGTGGTATTATACAATACCGTATGAGGGCGTTGTTACTTACGTCTCAGATCATATTTCAGTTTTATCTTGCGATATGCAAATTTGACAATTCTATAGACGTGATTGAGTAAGATGAAGGGAGGAACCATTGTCGGCCTCTCAAAATATTCAATGATGACCTGGCAGCGGAAAAACCTCCAGATTGTCTTAGAATTGTCCTGCACGTTCTGAAATGTGTAACTGAAAACAGCAATATGTTTATGGTACAGCACTGCAATACATCACTCCTAACGCTAAAGTATATAACGCCCCTCGATGTCTAATGTCTAGCTTCAATTCTCCAATCAAATAATCATTTAACTTACTATGCGATAGTATAATAAAGATTTGAATTTGTAAAAAATTACAATGGCATATACAATTTCTATTTATTTGTTATTCAGATATAACATGACATGAAGATGTACTGACCTGAACATAGCAATTAATAGGTTGAGTAGTAATATATTAGCGATCATCAAATATATGGCAGTTAACAACGGGATAAACCATTTGTACATGTTTGTATCCATACACACCATTGTGTCATTGGATGTGTAATTTCCCTGCACACCGTCGTAGTAGCATGTCTCATTGGTAATCTGGTCTGAATATATAAGTTGGCATTACATGGAAACTGTGGTTGATGATTTCACTAAGCCCATTACTACCACTTTTTGGATACAGATAAAATAGAATTTCTTTAGTCAACTCCGAACTTTCTATTAATGATATATGCCCCGGTTACAGGCAGCACCAGGATGGCCAGGGTGATCTGTCACTACCTAAGACGTCCCAATGCCGCCGAACTCTGATTGCTCTGATTGGTAATCATTTAATTTTTTGAAAATTTACAATGACAGAAGTATTCTAAGGTTCATCCCGCGAAAATCCCCATAGTGGTTGTCGAAGCATGTATACAATACAGAATTTGATCATTACAGGACAGAGGATGACGAACATACATAAACAGTGTTGTACTTGACCATCCCATTATGTTTTGATTCGATAAGTTTACCAGGGTGTTACCAGATTGTTACTTTTGCTTTAGATTCAACTCATGTCATGTGTGAATGTTTCATATGTCTCTATAATTTACAAGGGGGTATTGGTACAGCATTCTAGCTATGTCTAACCACTTTGAGAAGTTTTCAATTTGCAAGTATTCTTTAATCCAGCAACCCCTTGCCTAGTTATGTAAGTTTGTTTGTTAAGTGGTGTTGCATATAATCTCTACCATTGGTGTGGGGTAGACTGTTGTGTTTGCAGATTTGTTTCTGATTATGACTCGGACATTTATCTAATTGTGTTCAAATAGTGCTAGTAATTGAATTAAGCTGAATTAATTACAAGCATTGCCCATTATCCTTAAGTTTCCTGCAACCATGGGTTTTACCACTAATAAAAGGTAGATAGTAAGCCTGTGTCTAAACAATTATTCAATTGTATCCAAATACTGTAAGTAATTGATAGTGACTAATTAACAAACATGCTGGCTAGAATAAGTCTTCTTAAATAACTTAGTTCCGCAATATGTCTTCTCATTTTGATTTGCCAAGTATTAAATTCAAGTATATTATAAAAGGCAAATTGCAAAAACAGAATTAGCCTCAATAATTGAAAAAAAACATATTGTTTCCAATTCAAATTGCGAAATGGGAACTGACCTCCATTTTCGTTAATAAATAACCATCCGTAGAGTTGCCAGTGTGGTCGATGAAGTGAGGTCAAGAAAACAGATAAATGTGGGTCTTGGTTTGGTGTTAATAGGGCCTGAGTAGCATAACCAAAGCCCAAAAGGAATATCACTAATACAACCACGAAATGTGACAAATCCTGGAGCTGGAAAAAATAATTTAATTTCATTAAAACAAACTGAACAGTCAAATAATATCTCATTTAAAGCGAGAGGGTCTTCACCTGCGCACGCGCGGGAATTGAGTCCCAAGCGACGATAACAACACACGCTAACAACGCAAAGGCTCATGGATAGACGATTTTTTTGTAAACAATGACATGCTATGGCCCTCTGACACATGCGCAGGTGACGACTCCCCTATTTAAAGACAAACACGTATATTTACGATTATTTATATTTACCATTTTATAGATCATGATAATCTTTGGTCCTATTTTCTGTGCAACTAAGGCCATTTGAAGAAGGCGAAAATAAAACAACATCAATGACATGCTATATATTATTCTAGCATATTCAAAGTACTTCATTGGTAATACGAATCTTAAAATAATTGCTACAGTGTACACAAGAAACATGACAGTGTCGAATTTATTCCAATATTCTGAAAACCAACTCCTTATTCTGTATTTCATAGACTCAGAGTCACGCTCTATCACCTGATAAAAAAACCAAAAAAAACATGTTTTGATATCGTCATCAGTTGTTTTTGTGTTAATATCGTTAGCAAGTAGGAGTGAACGTAAATGTATTCGTGTTGCAAACGCTAGTAAACATGAGTTGGCGTAAATGTACTATTATTTAAATCCTTAGCAAGAAGGGGGGGGGGGTCAGCGTAAATATATTAGTGTATATTAGTAGCAAAAAAGGGTGAGCTAAAATATTGGTGTTCAATATTTCTGGAAATGTACCCTAATTTTGGAGCCAACAGACGCAATTTGGTTATTTTTGTCCCAATCTTCTTAAAGCGGGGGTGTCGTCACATATGCGTCAGGTAGTCATAGCGTGCCATTGTTATGCAAGTTTGTGGACAATGATAGTAATTTCCTAGCTATAACTAATTTAAAGCACAACAGGTAAGCAGGTTAGCAACCAACAATAGTAGTTTCTTTGCTCTAGCTACTTCGAGGCACAGCAGATACGCATGTTCGTGTAACACATTCCCAATGACATTAGAAAAAAGACAAACCTGTCTGAATTCGTCAATGATTAATGTACAAATCCACACCATGACTACATATTCTATAGTGCCGGGTGAATTCGGCTGACTAGATGGCCTTAAATCAGTCAGGAGAACCCAACTGAACAGTAAGAGCATTGCGAGAAAGGAAACCTTAAATCAAAACATAATATAATATAATATGAGATTATAAGTTTTCTGTGAAAATTACATATGGACAAAAGCAATGTGGTTTGTCGTCTATATTATAGTCAAATCTCTCAAAAACAATCTACATTAATGGACTACTACATATCAAACGATATCAATGCTTTCAACGACACTAATGACACCAGTTGCATCACAGAACATTTCGTCGCTAGAGGGCGCGATTATAGGAAACGTGTCAGTATTGGGTCCAAAATATTACTAAAACCTGTATCATAGTATTTTATATTGTGTGATGCGATGTGACACATCATTGAATGGAAAATGCATTTTATACTCCTTTTAAACAATGCACATGACATGTTCTTGAACACAAGATATATTATACTCATAATGCATGTGTTGGTAGGTACTGTCAGACGAACCATGTAAATGTGAATCAGTACTATAAAACGTTCTATAAAGTACAAATACAGATATAACAATTAAGCTATACAACTTACCAAATTCCATGCAAACTTGGATTTCGGGGCTGTGTACAAATAACACAAGCCTTCCCATAATGTAACATCGTCCACACGTCCTCCCACGTGCCTATTTTCAATGTTCTTAGGATACGCTGACTTCCAGCGAAACAATACGTTTCTTAAAGTCTGTTTCTTGACTTGGCCCTGATCAGTCTTCTGTTCTTCTGTTTTTCGTTTTTGTGGAAGTCTTTTATAGTCTATTGCATGGAAGGTTACCGTTGGTAAAAACAGAGGGCAAAACAATGCAAGCCAATACTGGAAAAAAAATATACATAATCAAGTTAAGGAAAGAAAAAAAGCCTCATTTTTTTATATATCATATGGCAATGTTTGTGTCTATGAGTTGCCTCCTGGTTGGTATATGGATGCTTATGGATGTCTTATTTATGTCTCTCATTTCTCACAATATTTAGTCAGTTTTGATCTTCTGAGCTAGTATTTCATACAATACCATTGCATTATGGGTCTACGATTACTATCTTATAATTTCTCCTGTGACTATTGTTTGTTTTTGCGACGTACTTTTACAACGTAGCTTTGTGTTCGTTCATGGCTTGAACTTATGTGCCTTTATATAAACGTACTTAGTCAAGAACTGTCTCAAGGCAAATAAGTTAATATTTAGGTATTTTTATGCAGTTAGTACATTTCACTTGCATTGCCCGTGTGGGGAAGCTCTACACAAGTTCAAACAACAAAAGTATTGTCTTAGCTATAGCTATTTAGAGCCACAACAGGTAAACAGGCTTGTGAACAACAATAGTAATTTCTTAGCTATAGCTACTTCAAGACACAACAGGTAAGTAGGATTGTGAACAACAATAGTAATTTCTTAGCTATAGCTACTTCAAGACACAACAGGTAAGTAGGATTGTGAACAACAATAGTAATTTCTTAGCTATAGTTATTTTAAGACACAACAGGTAAGTAGGATTGTGAACAACAATAGTAATTTCTTAGCTATAGTTATTTTAAGACACAACAGGTAAGCAGGATTGTGAACAACAATAGTAATTTCTTAGCTATAGCTACTTCAAGACACAACAGGTAAGTAGGATTGTGAACAACAATAGTAATTTCTTAGCTATAGCTACTTCAAGACACAACAGGTAAGTAGGATTGTGAACAACAATAATAATTTCTTAGCTATAGCTACTTCAAGACACAACAGGTAAGTAGGATTGTGAACAACAATAGTAATTTCTTAGCTATAGCTACTTCAAGACACAACAGGTAAGTAGGATTGTGAACAACAATAGTAATTTCTTAGCTATAGCTACTTCAAGACACAACAGGTAAGTAGGATTGTGAACAACAATAATAATTTCTTAGCTATAGCTACTTCAAGACACAACAGGTAAGTAGGATTGTGAACAACGATAGTAATTTCTTAGCTATAGCTACTTCAAGACACAACAGGTAAGTAGGATTGTGAACAACAATAATAATTTCTTAGCTATAGCTACTTCAAGACACAACAGGTAAGTAGGATTGTGAACAACAATAGTAATTTCTTAGCTATAGTTATTTTAAGACACAACAGGTAAGTAGGATTGTGAACAACAATAGTAATTTCTTAGCTATAGTTATTTTAAGACACAACAGGTAAGCAGGATTGTGAACAACAATAGTAATTTCTTAGCTATAGCTACTTCAAGACACAACAGGTAAGTAGGATTGTGAACAACAATAGTAATTTCTTAGCTATAGCTACTTCAAGACACAACAGGTAAGTAGGATTGTGAACAACAATAATAATTTCTTAGCTATAGCTACTTCAAGACACAACAGGTAAGTAGGATTGTGAACAACAATAGTAATTTCTTAGCTATAGCTACTTCAAGACACAACAGGTAAGTAGGATTGTGAACAACATTAATAATTTCTTAGCTATAGCTACTTCAAGACACAACAGGTAAGCAGGATTGTGAACAACAATAGTAATTTCTCAGCTATAGCTATTTCAAGACACAACATGTAAGCAGGATTGTGAACAACAATAATAATTTCTTAGCGATAGCTACTTCAAGACACAACAGGTAAGTAGGATTGTGAACAACAATAATAATTTCTTATCTAGAGCTACTTCAAGACACAACAGGTAAGTAGGATTGTGAACAACAATAGTAATTTCTTAGCTATAGCTACTTCAAGACACAACAGGTAAGTAGGATTGTGAACAACATTAATAATTTCTTAGCTATAGCTACTTCAAGACACAACATGTAAGCAGGATTGTGAACAACATTAGTAATTTTTTAGCTATAGCTATTTCAAGACACAACATGTAAGCAGGATTGTGAACAACATTGTAATTTCTTATCTAGAGCTACTTCAAAGCATAGCAGGTAAGCAGGATTGTGAACAACGATAGTAATTTCTTAGCTATAACTACTTTAAGACACAGCAGGTAAACAGGTTTGTGAACAAGAGATAAAATATTCAAATGCATGCAGGTCTGAGAGAAAATTCAACCAGGTACTGAAAATCACAAACAGCTTCATTTCCTGCGATCTCAAAGACCCTGCCCCCAACAGGGCTGTATACACAGATTAGACCCTGTCATTATGGGACAATCACCAATACATGTCATATACCTTGATCTGATTAAATATACTCAGTTCTATCATGTTGTGTTTCACGTCATATATAATCAAGTCATATATTTGTAGCTAAAGATGCACACAGCATACCTTTACTTTCTGTTCAAACAGGTTCATCTGTATCATTCCTTTCCATGTACGCTCTATCTTTGTTTGGCAGCACTCGTGCTCCAGAAATTTTTGTTGTTGGCCAGAGTATGCAATAGATAAACAAGTTGTGTTTCCCCATAACCGTAATTTCCGGACCAATGCTAACTGTGCCATTCGCTTATCGTCCTCGTAACACTGGTCAATGATTCTTATGGCCAACTCAACAAATGTGCTTTGAATAAATGGAAATGTACACACGTTCAAAAATCAACATTTGCAATTTATTTAATTGTTGGTAAATACTATTCTATACGAGCACATCTCAGCATGACCCATATTAAGCAGAAGGTTTTATGTTGCACGTCAATAGAGGCTGACTCATTGATGTGTAGTCAGTATAAATAATACTGTATACATACTTGGCATGGTCTTTTAGATCAAGGGTTAACATACTCTCTTCAATATTGGCTTGTTTGGCAAGTGCTGCCAATAATCTAGCTGCGATTAATGCTGAACCTGAATATGACAAGAGTTATAAATAATACTGTAATAAGAAATATTACACTGTAATGTATTAATATTTAATACAAATGTATGAGGTTATTACGAGGATACCTCAAAGTATGCACAAAGACAGTACAGCGGGAGTATCGACTGGCGCGCAGCTGAGATCGATGCGACTGTGTACTGACTGAGTGCATACTTTGAGGCATCCTCGTAATAAACTTATTATTGTACATCTTTTCCTTTCAAGCATACATCATGGGAATGCCGAAATCCAAAATATTTAGAATAGAATCAGCTTTGTGTGGAGTCCAGTCAAACCCTGGTGGTAACTGGTGGCAGCCATGTTTTTTTATTATTATTAGAGGATGCTTATAAATAAACATTGACTTTTATCTGCAAAAGACTACTGTAGATGTTCAAGTAGATCTACGATATCGGAAAACTGTAGTTGTGTTTGAGATACATGTATGCTTGTTTGAGGACGACTGTTGATTCGCATCACTGGCAATGATGAGAAATGGTGAATTAATTAATTAAATGTGTTCATATATATGCAAATGTAGTTAGTTCATGGTCGACTATGGCTGCACACATTACATGATCACTTTTTTACGTGACCATGGACGACCATGATCTGACAGTGTTTCGGATAACAACCAGTGGTTGTCAAATTGGAGTCAATGAGTGAATGTCACAGATTGCGGTCATTAGATGAACAAGACTGAACTTAGTTGATCATGAAATACCATAATATCGTGATCATCATGAAAATAAGAATGTTTTCATCCCATGATCTACATACCAATTTCAACGCTGAAGTCAGGCGCTGTCGTCCTATGATCTACATACTAATTTCAACGCTGAAGTCATATGCTGTCTTCCTATGATCTACATACTAATTTCAACGCTGAAGTCATATGCTGTCTTCCTATGATCTACATACTAATTTCAATGCTGAAGTCATATGCTGTCGTCCTATGATCCACATACTCATTTCAACGCTGAAGTCATATGCTGTCATCTTTTGATCTACATACTCATTTCAACGCTGAAGTCAAATGCTGTCGTTCTATGATCTACATACTAATTTCAATGCTGAAGTAAATACACATTCTCAAACGCTTATTGGCAAGTATTTTACATGTATTTTAGAAACCTCAATGGAAGGACAAACGAATGGACGGAAGTACAGACATACATACCGACTGACAAACATACAGACTGACAAACAAACAGACTGGCGTACGCAAAGACAGACGGACGTACGGTCTGATATTCGTTATTAAAGTGTAATAATGATAGTTTTAAAATTGCTAGATTAAACATGATATATATTAAATGTTACTGAGATAAATATTTTAACAGAGAGGCACAGAGGAGGATGTGTACCTGCAGGCGATCGGTCGACTGTGTCAACGATTGCTAGAAGACGAATATGAACCTCTATATCAAGATGACAAATATGTAGTTGATTTATCGTCAGACAACAGTGAACTTGGTTCTAGAGATTTCAAACATCCTAACAAGGACCTCTTAATCTGGGCGGTGTTAACGAATCGCAGAGATATGGCACAATTATTTTGGAGAAGATTGACAATTGGAAATATAGGTAAGTAACTTCTAGTGCTTTATCTCGTAGATCACACTTCTCGTAGATGACTTCAGCATTGAAATTAGTATCTGTATGTAGATCATAGAACGACAGCATATGACTTTAGCATTGAAATTAGTATGTAGATCATAGGACGACAGTATTTGACTTCAGCGTTGAAATGAGTATGTAGATCATGGGACGACAGCATATGACTTCAGCATTGAAATTAGTATGTAGATCATAGGAAGACAGCATATGACTTCAGCGTTGAAATGAGTATGTAGATCATAGGACGACAGCATATGACTTCAGCATTGAAATTAGTATGTAGATCATAGGACGACAGCATATGACTTCAGCATTGAAATTAGTATGTAGATCATAGGACGACAGCATTTGACTTCAGCGTTGAAATGAGTATGTAGATCATAGGACGACAGCATATGACTTCAGCATTGAAATTAGTATGTAGATCATAGAACGACAGCATTTGACTTCAGCGTTGAAATGAGTATGTAGATCATAGGACGACAGCATATGACTTCAGCATTGAAATTAGTATGTAGATCATAAGACGACAGCATATGACTTCAGCATTGAAATTAGTATGTAGATCATAGGACGACAGCATTTGACTTCAGCGTTGAAATGAGTATCTAGATCATAGGACGACAGCATATGACTTCAGCATTGAAATTAGTATGTAGATCATAGGACGACAGCATATGACCTCAGCATTGAAATTAGTATGTAGATCATAGGACGACAGCATATGACTTCAGCGTTGAAATTAGTATGTAGATCATAGGACGACAGCATATGTACTTAATCTGCCAGTAATTGCCTCTGCTTTAATTACCTATGAGAAAGAAAGTATAAATGAAACATAATTACCATAAATGACTCAGAGTAATGTTTTTGCATTGTATTGTATTGTATTGTATTGTACAGGCAAGGAAATACTATTAGCTAATATTATTGGAAGAGGCGACACCGCCCCTCCTCCTCCGAATGATTAGGTGCCATATGAGGAGCAGATCATTCTTTTCGAAACACCAGACATTACTCCATGTGTACGCATATATTACTGTTACTGGTTTGCTCACTCAAGCTGAGTAGAATGAGATATGTCCGAGGTTTTTACTCCAAGATTTGTAGGAAAAGATACATTTGGCGCAAAGATATTCAAAAATATTTTTTGGGGGGATATGGCCAGGACCTGGATTTCAGATTTTAGCACCTAACTAGAGTGAAGGTGTGACCTTCCAGACAAGTTTGAACGAAATCAACCCAGTCAACAAATCACAGAAGCGTCAATACGTGGAAACGACACACACGGCATACACCAAGGACAGCTAAAAAAGGAAATATCATATTATTGGAATTGTATTGTATTTGTGCCAGTAGTAAGCAATATAAAATACTTACTTTCGTATATAAAGCGTGAAGTCTGGAAATTGTCAGGAATTTATTTAATTGTATTACATGCTCCAAAAACATGCTGACAAAGTCCACTTTGTTTTCAATTAAGGCTTCCTCCATATGCTTTTCAAAATTTAAGTTCTATTGTAAAAAGAAAAGATCCGGTGAGGTACATTACTACGATATATACATATTTATGGATGTTACCTACTATCTCATAAAATAAATGAAATGGTTCAATACCTTCCAATAATTTCGTTTGCCGCACGTTATTATCTGCTCCTCTGCGATGTCACATCGGTCCAATCTCATTGCTAACTGCAGCTGTGCGCCGATATTTTCACTCACGTGTTTATCTTTAAATTTGTGGGAAATAAGTTGTGAATTAAGAATACATTTCAATTTGAGTACAAATTGACAGAATTGACACTAAACTATCCACAAAAATTTAGAGAAGAAATGTTGAAATTGATAATTGAATTTTTTGATACACTGAAATATTGCTAATGGATTTGAAATAGAATACGTAGTGTGTAATGAACTTGAACTCACCTTTCAATAAACCACACAGTATAGCCTTATCGATGTCTTTGGTCGATGTTGGTGAATTCATATCAAAAATTGTGATCTATTAGAAATGTGTCACAAATCAGTTATAAACAATTGACAAAATTCAAGCATGTTAGTTGTCGTTAAGTGCGCATGCGCATTTGAATGTTGTGCAAATAGATAACTATTAGCTGCATGTGTATTACATGGAAGGTACTAAAGATACATCAAAAAGCACACTACTGTATATTTTTATTTATAAAAAAAATTGTCAAAGCCGATCATATTCAATAGTGATTTGCGCAGGGGCTAAACAGTGTCTAAACCCATAATGAGCGCGCATGCCTTCCCTTAACATAGCAACTACGACCGCCCTCATTTTCAAAATGAGGCGCTCGCTGATTGGATCATCTGGATCATGTTGAACTATTTCATTAACTAACGTTGATGTCAAAATATTGTTATATTTGTGACATTTACTACATGAAACAACTGTACAATATCTTACCATACATCTGTTTTGTGAATTGACGATCTCGGACAATGTGTCGATGCATTCATTCACAGCAGAAACGTCCAAAGCGGTAACTGGTTTTAAAAATATTTTCTGTATGTTTTCTGTCAGATGATCTTTGATTATATCCCTGAAACATGAATATATACTATGAATGTAATACACATTTAAAAACCGACAAGGTCATGAGCATGGTTTATCAACCCGGCCATCTAATGTCATCCGATTCGACTCACATCGACAGTCACCGGATCGTAGTTTATTAACATGACCATCTGACGTCACCTCATATCTGCCATTTCTTCAGAAGTCGTTTTTTCAGCCCGACCATCTGATACTACCCAAATTGACTCGTATTGTCTCTGAACAAACATTAAGACTTCGATCAGATGCCAACAAAATCAGCCTGCCGTCACACAAATCACCTTAGCTCGTCTCTGAGCACGACAATTATACAATACAAATATCAACCTAACCATGTGGCACCACCCAAGATTATTCTTCGCATAATTTATCAACTTCCAAAATGATGAAGGGCTTTGCCAAAATCGATTGCCATCCATTTTTCAACATATATATATATATATATATATATATATATATATATATATATATATATATATATATATATATATATATATATATATATATATATATATATATATATATATATATATATATATATATATATATATATATATACTATGTTGATATAAATATATTCATTCACGATACAAATACAACATGTTGGTGTATTTCAGGATTCTGTTGTCTAATAAAATAGTCAGTCATTTTTAGCTTAATACATGAGCAGACATTGAGACAAATCATTTCACATTTTGCTCTGTTTTTCTTTATATTAATAAACATGTCATTTTGTCAGTATACCGATACCATTTTTGCTGTTTAGGTCAAAAGACGATCATTTGATCGAGTGATAATTAATGAAACTAGCATAATGACACGTAATGAATATCCTCGTCCGCCAAGTTCATGAGTGTGTGTCATTTTCTATTAATTAGCATCACATCAAATACACATTTCTACGAATACACAGGGACACTAGAATTACTATTACACAAGACCAAATCTGTACATTTCTGTCATTAAATGTTCCTACCTAATTTGTTCATCTGGTTTGCCGTGTGTTATTCTTAATGCTTCCACAATAAGATCAGCTGCCCCACCACTACCATAAATGACAACCGCGGGTATTTGTTTGCCACTTACGGGAACTAAGGATTTATATACTTTTCCGATGGTTTCAGTATTCCCTCCTATTACAACCAGCACCACAGGTATATGAGTTGCTGTTCAAAAGAACCAAGCGCAGAACATGATCCCCATTATATATCAGTGTATGTAGCAAAGACAGACATCGAAAGTTAAGTTGACTCGAATTAGCGATCAAATTTTTACCATCAAAAGAACACATTGGCTTACATTTAAGTGAAACAGTGATCAAACAAATGTATAGAGACGCTCACTCACTTTTCTTTCCTTTTTCACCATCTCTGATATATTGCTCTAAATTGTCCCTGACATCGATTTGATAACCAAGCTCTTCTCTGCCATGATCCATTAAGATGAAATGTGTATGGTTACAGTCCAATGCAGGCATTTGATTGCTTAGATCGCTTGCAACATATTTGGCAGGCCACATTCCTTCAGACGACTGGAAATGAAGGTAATACTAACAATATTTCCGATATTGCATGATGATCAACACGCAAAATTCAGAGAGCTGTGCAAATTCAAAACGTACATATTGAGAGTTTTTCTACGATTCAAACATGGTTACTAGTAACCGTGATTCAAAGCGTGTTTGGTATTACTCAAAGAACATACATTAGGAATAGGGCATTTATGGGTTACTGTGTTAAGTTGTATTTGTGTCTGGCATTTCTCATGACAATTCAGGCATTTATCGTACTTATTTTTTATGTATTTGTTATAAAACAACTGAGATAATCCACCAAGCATTTATTTGATTTAACACCTCATGGCTGAAACTTCTAGAATATGGACTTCAATTGGTGAAAATGAATCATTAAGGGTACGCGAAATTCAGACTAGTCTGTACCTTTTTAACGTAATCAAAAAACATGTTAGGCACTTGAAACCCATGAATTATTGGTATAATTTATAACGATTCAAAAAGCATATGTTGATAATAATTGGTACGATTTAGCATGCGTCGAAATGTATGTAAATCCCTAGAAATTTGTATTACAGTTTTACAGACACATCTACTTGAGTTTACATGTCGAATACGTGTAGTAAGAACACCGGCACGTACGTCTCTAACCTCTTTAATCCATGTCCTACATTCAAAGACACACTCAGGTTAACCTCTTTTCATTCTGATTATAATACAGAAAATACACCCTTTGGTGCCTGCTTGAAGGCAAGAATAGAGAACTGTTTGTGCTCGTACTCACATTCCCGTGTAGGGCTTCATTGTTGTCCACGTTATCCCAGGGTTCCATTCCCAGAAGAACAATATCTTGGTGTACCTCCTTGATCGCCTCACCGACTATTTTACTGACCCCAGCATCTATACCACGTGTAATAATCCATACACCTGTATGGTAATGTTTAATATTATGATATGTCTCAACACAGATATACTCGACACACGTTATCAACAAAATCTAACATTCACAACCCACATTGGAGAGTGGTGAATGTTAGCTAGCTAATGTAGTGATTTTGTGATGTGTTTTTTATAGCTTTTAGTGATATGTTTTTAATAGTTCCGTTTGATGGATGAAGTTCCATTAAATAGCTAAAGGCGCATAGTTCTATTTAAAGGCCCCATGCAATTGTTTGTTAATTTTGAGTGTGGTACCATCTAATAGCTCAAACAGCTAGTTCCATTCAACTTCCAGTTCCATTTAATGGCCCCAAGCGAAGATTCTTGATTTTTGTTTTCAGATATTTGTTAAGGGGTGTAGTTCCATTTAATAGTCCCGAACGGACTTTTTTTTCGAATTCTTATTCAACAACAAAATATCGTATAATGTTTCACAGAAGGTAATCCACTGCAATGTGTTAGTGGTCATTAATACTAATTAATGTCAAAAAAGATGTATTGGTGGATTGAAAGACCTGGCCATCTGTTTTGACCGCTAGTCACGGTCCCATGCGTTATGTTCTGAAACAATATCACATTTAAACATTTTGAATGGACATCACTGCTTTTGGACGTCGTTTCACGCAACTCAAGTGATTTTTATTATACCTGTACTGACTGCAGCTTTAATCAGCCCTTCCTTGAATAAAGTTTTTAATCTGGATTTAAAGTGGTAATTAATGGTTCCACCAGTAACTGATATCAATACTTTAGGGATATACATATTCCATTGATTAATTAGCAGATTCCAGATGATGTTTGGTTGTGTGTCATTATCAACACGAATATACTGAAATAAATATAAAAATAAAATAAAAATAATTATTTATTTAATGATAAATAATTAATTGATTTAAGAAATGAATGTTACTTACCGGTGTCTTCTTAATGTTTGGTCCAAATCCAACAAATTTGATGTCTCCAAATGACTGTGTATTCTGGGTATCTTGATTCCTTGTTTTGTCTCGTATTCCATGTTGTTCTATAAAGTTGGCAATTCGTTTACGCTATTCAAAACCGGAGAGGGGAGAAATACTATCATACAACATTGAAATGTAATTCATAATGTGTTCAAGAACAATAAACACCAAGCAAGCAAGCAGCAATTAATTAATTGAAATCTGGTGTAGCTGCTCTGATTGCTTTTAAACTGTGACCACCGCTTTATGGCTGCTTGAGGTATGTACATACAATATGTTTACATCCAGCGATCATATATTAAAATCGACTTTCATCCGATTGAGCAAACGGCTGATGAACATTTTGAGGCATGCAACCAACAATAGCACTTTTAACGATGTTAAATTTAGTTCTCTAGTATTAATTGTTCATCACATGTAATTTAATATGCAGCGCTATTGTGTCGAAGTTACCGACCCTATGCTTTTCAGAACCTCCTTTTCGATAAATCTGTCTAGCCAGCATTGGTTCCAATTCGTAATCTTCTCCACTTTCCGTATCATTTTCGTCGGTGTCAGAAACATCACAATTATTCATTGGATATGTTGTCATCTCAAGTGACGTATGGCCGTTTGTTGACGTCATATCTCTGGTAAATTGAAACATAACTTATTAATCAAACGTTCAATAAGCATTGGCAGAAATTAGCTATCTATGGGTTTAAAAAATGGCCTGTAAAACACGAAATACACTACTCATTTAAATCACACAATATTTTCACAGATTTCATTATTTTATTAAAGGGTGGTCGTCGCACAGCGCGTGTTCGAATCACATTTGAACAATGTATTTTACACGCGTTGTATACGTCGCTATGAGTTCTATATCGAACAGTACGCGGCACGACGACTGCCGCCCTTTAAGCACATACTAACAAATAACACATATAAAAAGATTATCTTGCCTCAAAAGAGGAAAGAAAGATGCTAACATCAGTGTATATTTTTTGTATTATAATCAGAATGGCAGAGTGTTGTAATTATCAGTGGCCAGTCTGTCAACTTATCTACAATGTAATGTAACACATGACGCCATGTTTATGACATCGTAAACTAAGTTTGTGAATGGCTTTGATTAAATAAATTTGCTAAACTCTTAATGTCGTAAATAACCGAAGTGTACACCTGTAGACTCCTCGCGAAAACCATGATTACTATTGTATTTGTAAGCTGCTGTAAATCATAGACCCTGTGTAAATAAAGTCTACAACTTTTGGCATGCCTGGCTGCCTTGACTACGCTAGAATGCAGTGCGAGACAGGTTTTAGGACTTGGTACGAAGAGTCTGCACAACACTACATTCTTTCCTGTCGGTTATAACTGAAAAAGAATGCTACAGCAAATGAAATAAACAATTTTGAAATCAGCGTCTCGAAATTGAACAGCAAAATTGTGTCTGTTAATTTTTTCTTCCATATGACACCCCATTACTTACTTGTTATTTTTCGTCGTCAATTTGGCGAAAAACGCACAATTGAACGCCTATATCGCATGCATTATAACATGCATCGGCAATCCCAAACTATTAAACCAAATTCCCACTTTCCTTACTAATCTAATTATCTTATCATGTAATATTTGTATATATATATATATATATATATATATATATATATATATATATATATATATATATATATATATATATATATATATATATATATATATATATATATATATATATATATATATATATATATATATATATATATGAATAAGTTGACATTATATCACACACAGACATACACGGTATAATTCATAAGATCAATACTGTTGTTTCAAGTGGTTTATAGCGGCGGCCAGTAATCTGAGTAGACAACTCCAATAACCCACACTGGCTACAGTGCTCAGTTTCAGATCTACTACGAGTATATTAGATATTTGCTACCAATAACTTACCTTATTTACTGTCGGTTTACAGCGGGTGCAAACGAGAATCGTACGGGTAACTTATCAATGTTCCAATAACCCTGACTGTTTACTGAATCACCCTAACCATATATGCCAATTCAATACGTCTCCAACATCAGAGATTTCAAGGAAACCAGGTAATGCTCATATGATGTATATTATTGAGTTACATCATTGACTTTGTCAAGGTTTACTCGAAAACAAGTTATTCACCGTGGACTAAGTGGTATCTGTTAAACGTATATAAGTTGAAGTTGCCAGTTATAGCTGGGATTCTTGAAACTACAATTAATGAATTTACAATTATATATTAAATTAATACACGGTGTCTGTACAGCACCAAGGAGACCACGGCCTTGATATCCGTGATTTGTTGTATTTACAGTGGACTCTAATACATTGATCGGTTGTCACAAACTAAATATTTTACAATTTCTATTACTTTTCATACTAGGTCAACTGTTGAAAGTGACAGTGCGACCTAATAAGTCGTCAATAGTGATTGGTTCCTCATCGGTATTTTTTTTAAATGCAGACATTATTTTGAATTAAACTATTACTTACGTGTTTTTAACTTTCAGTTCTCGTTACATTAAACAATATAGAGCAAGCTGGCAGCCGAAATGAATATGCTTATTCGACCCAGGCCATTTGTAACAAGACGACATGCTCCGAGAAATGTGCCAGTTTTGATGTTGTGAGGCCAAATTCTGACTCCTAACACAACTTGAACGAACCACGAATATCTGCACGGATATGACAAACTCTGGTTCATAATGACAGTTAATATATTTAAAATGCCTGCCACAGTAAACTAAACTGTTTATCAAATATATGTTCTTCCAATCTACAAAGCTTATCGGTTTACAAACAGTATAGTGTAATTTGTCTAATCAATGTTTACATTAGCATAACGATGTGCAAAACGTATTTTACTCAGTACAGTGGATATTATTTTATGATTACTTGTTTGTTCCTAGGAACACATCCCCCTCACACTTTTGAAGAATGCCGATCCTATGCACCTGGCAGCATACCTGTATCTATAATGGAAATGTTCGGAACAATGCTCATAAGAATCCATCCAGGAATTTCATTAAACAAAATAGTATCTCTCAGAATAATTTATGACAATTAGAATTACCCATTTGTATTTTTATAACTATTTTTTACTATATGTCACCCAATGATATTTGCAAATATGAAGATATCCTCTCATGTTTTTTTAATCGTACAATGCTTCCATATTCACTTCTTGCATTGATTTAAAGCGGGGAGTTGTCACCTGCGCATACGTCAGATGGCCATAGCGTGTCATTGTTTACAAACAAGCGTCTACCCATGAGCCTTTGCATTTTTAGCATGTGTTGTTATCGTCGCTTGGGACTCAATTCCCGCGCGTGCGCAGGTGACGACCTTCCCGCTTTAATATACACTTTGTGGAATTTTGTTATATTTTGTTGATTTCCACATAAACGATATTACAAAGAGGGGACATACTGACTATGCACGATCAAACGTGTGTGCACGCCGAAGCACGACAGTCGAGATGTGTATTGGGCTAAAACAGGAATTCTAACACAGATCACCAACACTATAGCTGGCCTTTTGATTTCTTTGTTCTCGGGAAACGTTATCTGTATGATTATATCCTTACCAGTGCCACGAACCATCCAGATCCAGGTCGTAACCGTCACTCTCATAAAACAATTTTAGAACATCCTCAAATTTTAGGATGTTAGTACGAGCCCAATGTTGACGTGTTGTATGTCTGATATCATAACGTACTTGTTGTCGTACTAATCTGATATTGGACGTCTGACGGCCGCCCTCCCAATCGTACTTTATCCTACACCTAAACCACGACGCCTGGTCATGTGAGGACATTGTTTGCCTAAATAAATAAATACAGTCTGTCTTACCTTTTCGGGAACCAATCCTTACTAACACGTCCTAAAAACACAGCAATTGAATATTCACGCACCCTGTGGAGTGTATGTGTATGTGAAGACGACTCTCAGACTGGTGAGTTGATTTAAATATCGTATAGCAATACCAATTGGAGTGGAACAGAGCGCCCAAGGACGTCACACAAGGAAGCAATACGTAGACGGAGGTTGTGTTCACCTTCCGACCGGTAAAATACGCTGTGTAGAAAATAGATTGTTCCTTTGGGACTATTTTGGAGGAGAAAAATTGAACACGATTATTTATATTGTGGAATTGGATGAGGTAAAATTGGGGTAGGGGAGCTTTGAAAGGCGTATGCAAATATACTTTCCTACGACTCGCAATAATAATAAGTCACCGACCTGAGTAAGTCGGTCAAAAGGGGACAAGTTTCGTGACCTGTTGAGATATGTTGAGTAGAAGGTATGACATTGATACAATTGTGTTTTGAAGGGAACAACTAGTTCACCCAGATAATAGAAAAATTATACTCGAAACTCAAATTAATAAAGTGTTACCAGATTGGTGCAAAGAGGTGTTTGCAAACATCCTACACTAAGTCTACAAATGTCGTTAAAACACATTAAAAATTATAACATGAAAGTAAGAGAGAGGAGAGTATACTAGTTTATTCTTTATACGTTACAAAGCAAAACTTTGCGATCAACAATAATATTCACTTCTCATGAAACAACAAAAACGTGTTCAATTCACTCGGCATGGTACAGATCATTGTTACCGACACCTCTCCCAATGACGGATGTACGCATCGTTCTAAAAGAGAGATCAAGCACTAATCCAAACACTATATTTCACTTTTTGAGTTGTAAAGTTGGTTGTGTTAAAAGTAAAAGTAATTTTCACCTAAAGCTGTAATTATTCATTTTCACAACTTCTGCATGCATACCGTTCCATTCCAATTGACATTATTTTATCAGATCTAGATTGGCAGGGACACCTGGATTTGAAATGTTTTCACGAATTTTAATTACTTAAATCATACACTCGATTATTCTGCATGAAGACATGATGTCATCCATGAGTATTTTTCTAAATTTGCATAAATTCAAAATGACTGCTATATTACCATGAAACGGCATAATTACACCGCCAATTAACATTTTTAACTATTTGAAAGGCAACATTATTGTTCAAATATACTGCAATGTTCCCTGAACCAATCATGCGATCATTCTAAGATTCACGATTTGCATAAAATCACTTTTGTCCAGTTTAAAAAGTGGAATAGTAATTTTAGCAAGAGTTCCTCGGGGCTCTTCGCCCGTAACTAATCCGAACTTTGCCCCTAAAGTGTCCCTCCGCCATTTTAATCGTATCTCCTCCTCTTGAGGACATATCTATTATGGGTCTGGAGAGTTAGAATTAGGGTTTGGGTTAGAGATCCTCAACGAACTCTTTTCGCTATAATTACGTATTTCAAACATTATAATGTCTCTTTTGTGTATACAGTGAAATCACCTTAGGAAGGTCCTCTGCAGAAATCATAATTATTAGCATCACTTACTAGTACATTAAAGCGGGAGAGTCATCACCTGCGCATGCGTCAGATGGCCATAGCGTGTCATTGTTTACAAACAAGCGGCTACCCATGTTCCTTTGCGTTTTTAGCGCGTGTTGTTATCATCGCATGTACACATATGCTAGAATATCTATACGTATGTTTTATTGACTAAATAATCCACATATTTGCATTCCAATAGTTGATATATCCATGCTAACCGAGTCCACACTCACATTTTAGTGAATTGTTAGCCTCGTGGACCTGATGTCTTTAGTAATTATAGAAGTACCAATTAGCCGTTCTTCAACAATGAGTAGTCAAGAAAAATATACTGACAAATTCGATGGAATCGGAACATCATGAACCCCCACAAGGGAGTAAGACCAGATGCACGTGAAGGGTAAGCATCTGCTGCGGACATGCCACACCCGCCCTTCCAGTCATGTCAGCGAAAAATGTCAAAACAAGCTTACTAGACAAACAACTACACCAAACCACAAGGACAAACAGTTGTTTTGTATGATATTAGATAGTAGATCTGTTTTAATGATACATGTATAATATTGCTCACTTCAAATTGACAAATATATACCAAATTGTGTACAAACAATTTGCGCAATGAGAAGTTCATAACTATATGCCGGGCCATATTTTTCATAGCTGTTATTGGACCCTATACATAGGGTATTATATACTGTATATTTATAAACTGCTAAATGTATTTGCCAGATAGAAAAAAAAAAAATTGCAATTGAAAGTTTGAGTGAGTTTTATTTTGAAATGTCCAATATAAAGTATACAATGGACAATTAAAGCTATCATTATTGGTTACGAATATTTATAATAATTGTGTGTGGCATACACACACTAACATATCAAAGTAACACACACGTTTTAATATTACGATCTGAACAGTAACTACTAGTATATGATAATCAGAAATCTGTAATCAGCGAAACAAGGAAGTGTACATAAGGACATAAAACATTTGCCGAAAATAACAATATTTTATTCAGTAAATCATTCGTTTCGCTAATTACAGATATCCGGAAATCTATAATCAGCGAAACAAATGTCCTACATGTGTGTTATTATGTAAACTGTTGCGTAGCTGGTCGCAATATTACTGTTTATTTAAAAATCATCTCCTTTATTTTTTGACAATTGTTTAATGCCGTTGTAAACACTACTGAAAGGTAAATGTACTGGTCAAGTTTCGTCCCACAGTTGTAAATAATATACGTGTAGGACCTTTGTTTCGCTGATTACAGATTTCTGATTATCCGTAATTAGCAAAACGAAACTTTTACTAATTAAAGTCCCGATATTTCGGCAAATGTTTTATCTAGTTACGACACGACTGAAAGATGAATTTACTGGTCAAGTTTCGACCGACAGTTGTAAATATTGTATGTGTAAGACCCTTGTTTTTTGATTATCTGTAATCGGCGAAATGAACCATTTACTGATAAATATTGTTATTTTCGGCAAATGTTTTATCTAGTTACGACACGACTGAAAGATGAATTTACTGGTCAAGTTTCGGCCGACAGTTGTAAATATTGTATGTGTAAGACCCTTGTTTTTTGATTATCTGTAATCAGCGAAATGAACCATTTACTGATAAATATTGTTATTTTCGGCAAATGTTTTATGTCGTTATATACTACTGAAAAGTGAATATACAGGTCAAGTGTCGACCGACAGTTGTAAATATTGTACGTATAAAACCCATTTCCACTGATCACAGTTTAATTTTCATTATGTGTGTTTTCCCCGTTTTGTTTCGTTTTTTTTTTATTACAATAAACCAAAATGTGCCAATGACTCTTTAAATCTCGAAGGGCCTTTTTAAACTGTTTGTCCACTTGTTGGTGTGCATTGCTAATTACGGTGATAACGCCTTCTGCTGATCACAGTCCCTTGAGGGACTGTGTGCTGATTGAGTTCGATTTTCTCGTTCAGGATTCTTTATTGATATTTCTGGATATGTGCCAGTCACCCAATATACATATGCTGTACATCTCGTGGGAACCTGTCTCATTATCAACCTTGGCACAGTTCCTGCCAAGTCACCAAATGTGGAATTGCTATTTACTTTCAGCTGCTGAATAGCTGCCATGATACAAACAAATGGATCATCAGTTATAAACATAAAACGTGGGTTGCAACAAATGTTGGTTAATATCTTACAGTTTGGTAAGAAACAATACTTTTATCATCATGGAATGTTAGTTCGTGAACTTTTGTGTTCACAAAAAACATATATTTAGCCACTTTCACAAATATTCTATCATAAATGAAACCAGCTATATTAGGTTGTACAGGCTTGGTCGCCATCTTGGACGCCATCTTGGATTTGAAGGTCACCTCAATAACTGTTTTCGAGCACACCAACAAATTATGGTATCTCATACCATAGAGGTGCAAATAAACACAGTGAACTTAGTTTGTAGGCCGGGTAAAATCGGAGTGCCTAGTATGTGGGATCATCCCTTCGCTTATTAGCCAGTGTGTTCGCTGTTTGGAACAAGTTGTAACAGCAAAAAACACACACCATTCAAAGACTGCAAAAACAACTTTCCAATACATTGAGAATTACGCCCTGCACTTTGTATGGAATACTCTGAGCAAATTTTGAGAAAAAATAAAATAATTCGTCGACGACTTGTCTGATCCACAGTCAGCTGGCGCACACGTGATAATAAAATAAATATTTACTATATGGGGGCCGCCATCTTGAATGCAGCATAAAACTAAATAAGAGACAAGTTGTGAAACGCGTTTTTCAGATTCCTACAAATCAGGACAAAAATACCAATCTTTTACAAAAATGCGACCCGTTGGAGTTATATTAAGTCAACCGACAACAAAATTCGGCCGAATTTTCGGCCGGCGTTTTTGTGTGGAAAAATCCCTTGCATACGAACACCTAATTACACGAAGAACATGAACACTTTCCTGGGGTATTTGAAACCAAAATTGTCATCTGACTGTAAGGCCGTCGCTGATTGGCTGCTGAGCTGGAATGACAATTTTTGGTTTCAAATACCCCAGGAAAATGTTCTATATTCTTCGTGTAATTATGATTGATAGCCAATTCGGCACACTCTTATTAAGTAAGTTCGCATTGACTCTGACGCGAGGGCGAGAATTATGTTGACGCACATACACTCTACCAGATATCAAATGATTATTTTAACAAAAGAAGACTATAGAATGAAACACGTCAGCTGGAGAAATTTTGCCCGTACTTCTGCGTCAACTCTCAGACTAATAATTGTATTACTAGTCCATAGTCCCTCTATCATAGATAGGGACTGTGACGAGTCTGAGGTCAACTATAGACTTGAAACAAAAGGTGTTTATTGGATGTAACCACCGTCCCTCAATAGGGTGATGTGACCACAGTCACTTGATACCCATAACAAGATTTTTATTAACAATCGGAGGTCCGTACCTCCTCCACTACACATAACAGTCTATTTTTATGTGTAGTTGAGGAGGTACGGACCTCCGATTGTTAATAAAAGACTTGTTATGGGTAACAAGTGACTGTGGATGTAACTCCATGCGACAACAATTGTTATGCATGTGTCGGAATATGGGAAATATCACAAAGTCATTGTCTCAGTGAAAACAAGTTCGATTTTTTTTAATTTCCACTTTATCATAACTTTGAAGGTGCCTTTCGCGTCACCCAAACTGCGTTGACACGTTGAAAGAGCTGTGCAAATTGTTTACATTCATTTGATCTCAGACAACTAATAAACAGACTGGCAACGCTATTGTTTACAGGTGTCAATCGGCCTTATCTCTGACGAACGTGCGTCTCGGCTACGCTGGTGGCTCACGCTAAATGCCGAATTTTGCCGAATGGTGATTACACATCGGGAATCCTCGGTCTCGCGTGCATTTCAGTCATTCTCTGTATTCAGTTCAGCTCAGATCATCCATAAATAAGAGAGTTTTACGTCGAGTTGTCGAATAATATATTTTTTAGTCAAAATTGACCATATTTTAGGAATGTAATAATTGTTTGTTCTTGAATTAGTGTATAATTGAGAAAAAGGAACGACTTTTACCGGAATACGGCAATTTTTTTTCCGATAGTTACTCGATTTTTCTAGGATAGTTGTCTGAGATTTGATGAGAAAGAGTAATCACTCATAGCCGCTTTACCTCATTTCAGGGGTGCATCTAAAGGTAAGATTTCTTATGCATTGTACAAAATCTTAGGCCCTGTTGATGCTTAATCAAAAGATGACACACAATTTTAGTTACATGATTACACGCAGTGGGAACTTAGATGTAGTTGCATTCCTATTTTGACGCAAGGTGCTGTTTGATGAAAGTATGAATGTTTTATGGAAATTTATTTAAAAAAAATAATTCGATGTGATGAAATCACACTCTGAAAACATAAAAAATGGGGGCGCGGACCTATTTGTTAATATACGGATAATAACAAATGGACGATAGTTCGAGTTTTCATGAGAAAATGCTTTTGCCTTAAAGTAATCGCAAAATGAGCGAAAAAAATGAGTCGAAGATATCACATTTTGTGTTTTTAGCTTATTCTTGGAGTGATGTTTCATATATTTACGAAGTGGGCTGCGACTTTAATAATACCTTATTGCTTATAGCGCCACCATGCGATACATCTGGAACAGGGAATCGAAGTATTCAAAACAAGATGGCCACCGTAGAACTGTAAGTCGGAAAAGCCGCTGGCAGAAACTAGGCGATTTCAACCAATCCAACTGATATATCTATCTAGCGTGCATCATTGGAGTAAAAACAATGAGTGAACTAACTCCAGACGAGGTGAGTGATTCAAAAGATGTAAAACGGACGAATAATCGCGATTTTTCACGTGTCGCGCAAGTCATTGTTGTTGTGTTCTGAATGTTCGCTGTTCGGTCGCATTGCCCGGCTTTTATATCCAGTAATCATACAGAATTCGGCTTCATCACGTTATTTAAAGGTGGTCGTTCTTTGATGATACTTATTATGCTGTCGGTGACGGAATATAAAAAGCAGAATTGCAGATTGAAAAACAAAACAAAACAAAACATTCTTGGTTTTGTTTTGTTGTTTACAGTAAATTATCGTTTGGTATTTCGTGACCTGCTGCTTTATGAATAAATTATGATGCGTTACGTAACTGTTTTTTTTCCGCTGTGAAACTGTGAATAGAAATCTGTATTGAATCTATAATCACTTTTTTTCTATTTGTCAGATTATTTGATGTTATTGCTAGAACGCCTGTAATATTATTACTTAGGCTTTAGGAATATAATCTGTTGTTTTGAGCGTAGGAATTTTATTTAGAACTGCCATCTCAGTAACAAACATTAAAAAAATAGACACAAACAAGTGTACAAAATGACAAAATATATTAAATTACTTATACTTACCATGGAAGGTACTAACGGAAGGAGCCACGACGCCTATCAAGTGGCCACTTAAGCCTCTTAACTGGTTTATTTCCTTTTGTTTCAACCCAAATTAATCCTGATAAGGACATTGTCTAGCTCATCTTTGATGTCGATGATAGTTTGCGATTGTTTACACAAGTAACGAGTTAGCGGAGTATGATATAACCTCGCCGATTTTTAATGTGACCATAAAATATATGCGCATTATGAAACTCCGGTCATCACACATGCGCACTTGGTTTGTTTAGATGTGAAGGGTCAAAATACGTATTTCACAACCGGAAATTCAACAGATGAACGTTTGACATATTTCACATGTTTTAATTATTAGCAACTGTAACTATAACAAGATTTTGAGTGCATACAACAACAATTCCTAAGGACTCCTAAAAAAATATTATCACAGAAAAAGTGTCTAGGCATGCTCTTCTTTCGATACTATCTTTTCTGTTGGTGTTCGTCGATGTCTGGTGGTCAAAAATGTTGACAGTTTCGGGCGCCAAACCCACGCACTGACAATGGTACCATTGAATAATGCAATCGTCACAAGCAATCATTGATTAAGTCTCATTACCATTACAAATACAAAATTCACGATATTTCATCAGTTCTTCTTTAATCAATGTTATATGTGACAATTTTCCATGAGAGTTCACCAAGATCTCCGGAAACAACAGCATTCAAACTAGACGCCATTTTCAATATTGTACATGCGAGGTTCGACTATCCCTTCTGAACATGCTCTGAATATTGCTGAATGTTCGAGATTAGCATAACCCATTGTACGAAGGTGCTAAAAGCTAACAAGAATGTTTGTGAACAAACATTGACAAACGATCATGGGGTAAAGCTAAAACAATAGCGTCGTGGCTCCTTCCGTTAGTACCTTCCACGTACTGACTATATAATCACCATCATCATATCTTGCATAAGTGAAAACAGTTATAAAGGAAATATGTCTACTTCATGTAATTGCTGCCTGCCTGTATTCTTAGCCAGTTTGTAGAGGTAGAAAAAAAGCTCTCTTAAGTTATTGGCAGACCAAACCAGAAACTATTGGAAGACAAATAATGTTTGTGTCATTCTCTAAGACAGACCGGAAACGGAAATGAGACAAAAACAAAAGATTTTTCAAGTTAGCGTGGGGGAAATAACGTTGCTAAGTATTATCGTCAGGGAAAGCTATTGTTTAAGCTAGTCTGTGATTGGTTGCTGGCAATGTTTGGGGGATTTTGACCAGTTTGTGACGTAGGCTTGACTTAGAGAATCGCTGCAGAAAGGGAAATTATTAAGGTAGCGAGAAGGGAAATTTTCACTTTTTTTTTGATTTTTCAAAATTTGATAAAACGGTTACTTTAGAACTTGATACATCATCCCTGGTTTACAAAAGATCGAAATTGCGAAATAACGTTGCTCAAATTAGTGTTTTAAAACACTAGCAGAAAAGACTACAACTGCCGTTTCGTGGATATTTGAATAGTGTTTATCTTTGGAAGGAATTAAATGATAACATCTTATCTGTATACTCTGTTGTTGACGATTCTGATATAACGGGTGATAAGCTTTCAGTTGCAAACAATGCGTGTTTATCTAACGTCCATTGTCAGCATTATTGTCAGTCAGGGTTCTCCCCACGCTGGACGGCGGTGGACGGTGGACTTCGTCGGAGAAACATGGTCATACGGTACTCATTTCGCCCAACCTTCCGCTTTTACATCGACCGCTTATCGCTTAATTTCCGACCACGCGGTCTTGTCCGACCGGAAACCGACCGCATTTTAATCGCGTTTTTTTTTTCGCTCGCTCGCTCATTGAAAACATTGACCGCTCGCCCAAACACTGAAAACTGGCACATGGGTGGTCGAAATGGTGGTTTTGATTGTAAAGTGTGAACATACAACTAGTATTAACTATTATTACATTCTGAACGACACTTTAAATCTAATAGTTGTATTACACTTGTATCGTGAAAGCAACTGAACTGGGACCTCTTGTTACGTGTTTTTGGTGCTTGTTCTAGATGTAATATTTTTTTTAATTTTAATGAGACAGTTACGTGAAAAAAGCCTAGGTAACTCCTTTTGACAGAGCAGAGAAACGAGGAAATGTTAGTGATTAATTCCAAAAATAACGATACCGAATCCACATCGGTCCTCGTCTGGTAAAATTTGACATTCAATTTTTAAAATTAAGTCACGATCATTGAATGAGCTCGGTTTATACCGTATACGTACCGCAAAAGTGTTCCCACAAAAAATATTTTCGACTAAAAACGGCCACATGCCCTGAAAAAATCGAACAGAGCTTGACATGTATGAATAATTTATTGGGCTTAAAAGAAAAACGTGTCAAATTTAGTTATAGCCATAACTATTTGGTGGCCAGTCGATGAACAATTCGAAACTCAGGATTCACATGGAAGTCCTTCAAGGCTGAAAATCATCGACCCTACTCTGGTTTACTTTATTTCACAACTTACAGAGAAAACTGATTCGCGTGAACTCTAATGTATCTTAGCCTAGTATTTTCTTTTTGAACTAAGGTCAAATTCCATCAGTTTGTCAAAATATATGTTTTTCAGCGAATAATTTTGAAGCCTGTCACAGCACAAAAAACTATGTGAATCGACGCCGGCGATTGGATTGTACGACGACCCTTCAATTAGCGTCAAATATGCTTTCTTACAACATCATTGATTGGCTGAGAGTCACCTGATCGGAGCACGACCTGGGTCACAGAACCATATTTGTCCGTATTATCAACAGGACTTTGCAAAATAACCACACCCACATTTTCAATCTTTTTTAGCGCAGAAGTTGCCAACAAATGTAAAAAAAAATCGTGAATTTCATGGATTCGAATAAAATAAAGCAAGCGATTGATAAGGATGATTATTAATATTTTCCCCGATGCTCTTCGAATTTTTATTTTTTTTATTTCAAGGTAAGAAATGGCTAGTTGAAGTTGCATCGTCTTCAATGCGGTTGTTTCACCGCGAACAACTCTAGCTCTGTTTTGGGCATGGTTTAGTTTTGCGATGTAAAATAAAATATATATTAAAATAATAATACAAGATTAATTATTTGGGGTTTCAGCCCACAAATTACGGACATGATCTCCATGAATTACGGTCAATGTTTGTCTTCTCTCGGCTGATTGTCACGGTGTTGATCGACGCCCTTCCTAAACTCAGTATGGAGAAACCAACGGGAATCGACATTCCAAACAAACAATCGAAATTATCAACGAAAGACGAGATTTTTCTAGATATTTACAAACATACTGTCATGACAAACATATGTAAAATTAACAAATACACAAAGAGGTGTAATATTAGGTTTTATTTTAGGCTTAGAAATATTTTCTTTCACTCAGTCCATGCATGTAACTGCCATTTAGCTTTACGGTCCTTCAGCATCGGGGGAAAACAACAATAATTATACAAAACACATTGCGAAGACTCAACAATCAGGAAAGAAACCCCAGACAACCATGTCGTACTTGTGTTGAAATACATTTTGTATTTCACGTCAGAATATTGTTTAAAATAAAATATTCAGTCCAAGCCAAATCGAGGTCAAAGGGTCAGGTTGCGTGCATATAATTATACAGTAAAACCTGTCAAAACCGACCATGACAGGGACTGGGATCTATGGTCGGTTTTCAGAGGGAGTCGGTTTATTCAGGGTGGGCATAACTTCGATTGAAACAACAATTACATGTGCTGTAAACACGGGACAAATGAAAGACACCGAAGTTTGCCTCCGGTGATTATACATGTATTTACATTTATTGTATTGTTTCAATAAAATAATTTACCAAACAAGACAAGAATATTATGGTATGTACATGAAATCAATAAACATTAAAATAACTGTTGGAACAGACCGGGTAAGTATCGCGTATCGTAACTGAAGGCGTCCATTTTGAATGACATCACAACGTAAGTTCACGTGAGCTACATGTAATTATTATAATTTATGCAGACAGTTGATTTTGCTGTTAAGTCAATGAATCAAATTACGATGTAAAAAAATCATCAAGTTTTCACCGCTTTAAAGAACATCTTTTTTCAACGATTTTGTTCGTTCGAATTATGAAATTTTGGATATCTGTCAAGTAGCTGGAGTCTTTGTTTATTGCGAAGTTTTGTAATCTTGTCAACATGTCTAGCACATCGCCATGCGTCAAGTCACGGTCATCGTGGGGGTCAATAATTTGACTGTCGTTGTCATCGTTGTCTGTAGATTCATGGTTTTCTTTGTCTGCAATAAAATTCTCAACAATCTGTTGCTCCCACTCGCCGTCATACATTGCTTCAGTCGGTATACGTTCATCAAAGTGGAGGTATTCTACAACGCTACACTGTGTTTGCGGCTCTGCAACATGCTAAATAAGGTTTCCGAATTCTTTGTCATCGTCTGCTTCTTCGTCATCATAAATTTCAATCTTGAAGCCCCCTTTACGGAAACATTCGAAAGCACAAAATTGTCGATCAGAATCGTTATGGAAAGAAGAAAACTCAATGTTTTGATCGTTGAAGAAGTGATAATGCAGTGTGCTTCACCGCAATTGAAGTTGATGACCCCGATCATTTGTTTATATCCGGGGTCATTACACTGTCCAGACATCACGCGATGCGATGGCGTGTGGTGTGAAAAACTTAATCAGTTGCTATTGTTTTACACGGGACGTTACTTGTAGTGTGAGATTTGATATTGTTTCTGTGACGTTCACGGTAAATTCAACACAATGCACACTTTTTAGGTCGGGCAGACCGGATTACTAGACAGCGGACGTGGTGCAACTGGTCGGATGGTCGATGTATTCAGTGTGAATATTGGACTTGGGGCCGATCAATGCGGTCGGTGTTCGGAGTAGACAGTGGTCGGATTTCACAGGTTGTTTTAACATAGGCGTCTATGGAGAAATTTCGGGACTACATAAATCGGTCGGTTCTGACAGTAGGTCGGTTTATCCAGGGGTCGGTTTTGACAGGTTTTACTGTATATAGTTAAAACAAAAAGTATTTGAACTTTTGTCAGCTGTTCAACATCTATAAAAAACAGAAAGACAATTATAAGACAATGTGAACCTCGGAAATTATTCTGTTAGTCCGAATTTTAAATGCACGCGAGCGAGCAGGTGGGCGGTGATATTTCGGGGTTTGCGCGGTCGAAAATAAAGCGGAAATTGCCCGGTCGAATTCAACAAGCGGTCGCAAAAGCGAGAGAAAAAGGTGATTGGAAAGCGGAAGCGGGCGGGAGGTTGTGCGAAAGGAGTACAGTACTGTAACTTTGCACAACTTTCTTTTAAATCGTTTTATTTTCCAAGTCAATATTCTATTTTACTAATACATTTTTTTCTAACGCAATGGCGAAGAAAAGAAAGAAAGCGTTGACAGACGAGGCAAAGAAAAATCTGCCACTCAGTGTCGCACTCTGACACAGCAATTGTTTTTCAAACATCGGCCATTTTGTTTCACCATGAAAACCGTTTTATTAGATGTCTTATCAGAGACACTTGAAGGATTAGCTTGTTTGTAAACTGTCAGCGTGTACAGTGGGACAGTAATGTTTGTCAGAGGATTATCCCTCGTTGTTCGTTTGCATAACAATGGAAAACCCGAACGTTCCTGGAGTACGGACTCAAATGCCAGCAGTTTTCTTCATTTTTCACGCTCGAGCTTGAAATTATTCATTATCTGACACTCTTTATGAGTTCTATGATATCAGTGATTAATATGTTTGGCCATTTTTAGTGTATATTTATAATAATGCAGCAAATCTACAGTGTTTTATTAACCAAAACTGTTTTTCGCGTTTTTCTCGAGTTGAAGTTTTGATCGAGTACGACTCATTGGGACCGCCGCCAAATCAAGTGCGTTCGGACTAGGACATTCAAACTCGCAGTTATCGTTCAAAAGATAATGATGGTGCGAAATATGTCTGGGTTTTTAAAGAAAATGCTTTGTCACAGAATAATAGTCTGTCAAGTATGAAATAATTTGGGGACAAAAAAACAAACCTGCATAGAAATCGGAATAATAGGTCTTTTGATTATCGGAGACGCATTTCAATGAACTTGATTACGAACAATGCATGACATAAATTTCACCAGGAAATTCCGCAGTGTGCTCTCGCAATCGCGGACTTAGTCATTTTTACAAGGTTCGCCATGTTCGATGTCACGTGATAATTATGTAAACAATGTCTGTCCAGTTTGTGCGAACTTGCACCTCTATACTTAGTCTTTTGATATATATAACCTAAATTACTGTTCTGAACGAGACAACAGACAGAGAATGTTTTATTTAAAAACGTCACAAAACCTTCATCTGAAAAAGAATTGTGTGATCTTGTTTGAATTCATTCGTGTTTGTGTGAATGATGTTGATAATATTGCAGGATCATGAGGTAGCCGCCCTGTTTAAGTAAATTGTAACAAATCATTTGTGTTTTCTAGAGATAAGGGTTAGGCAACTACAGAATTTCTGTTGTATGTATTCCTTCGCATTTTGTAAATAAACAAAGAAAGACCGGAACAGGAAGTCTGTAGAAGACAAAAAAAATTTTCGTTACCGTGGGGAAAGCTGGTCAGCATGGGGGAAAACAGAGATGTTAGTCCGAAAATTCATTGTCTATTCTTGTTTGTGATTGTTCCAGGCAACGTTTGGGGGATCGTGACGTAGCTCCGTCTTTGAGAATACATTCTAACACATTGTTTATTCAGAATATTCTGGTGCTGGTAGTCACGTAAATTGGGTCAAAACCATACATTTTAAAAACTGTTGTAAAATAAATTGTAACAGCTTTTTTATGGATATGTATCTCGTAATAGTACAAACAGTATCAGTGTTCTCCCCAGTAAAATGTATCAGAGTGGCGGCTAATTTGCATATAATTTACATATCATTAGCATTTGTCTGAAGATAAAGAAAACAATAATGACAGGCTTGCATGGATGAAAATGTGTCTTTATTTTTTAACAAATTTATGTAGAAGATTAAATGAATCTGCTGCTGTGTGATTTCTATGTAATGTTGATTTTTCGGACTTTCATGGAAGCCCAGTGATCTGCAGCTTTTGAGAACGCCGTGATTTTCTTTGCTTCCCACTTCTATTAAATGACATGGCCTTCTTGTGCATCTCCGAGTGTGCGTGTTTATCGATAGCATATTTCGTAATATTTATACATGGCATAGAATTCCATACCAAAGAACTATTTCTGGATGTTTTTAAGTTGAATTTTCCACATATGTGACACAGCATTCCTAAAAGATAAGAAATAGGAGCGAATCAATACTTGTATTTAAAAAATATCGTCACGATCAACACGAAAATAAACAAATTGCCGCCATTTTGAAAAGTCGCTAAACTTAAAAATTGCCACGATAAACTTTACCCAACTATTTCAAAACACAATACTAGTATTAGTTACTTTGATAAATCGTAGCCAACAATTTTTGAACTTCCAGAAAGAAGGTCGTTTCCAAAAAAATTTTTCGACGATCGGCAAAAAATGAAGCCATACAAAAATTTACTAAACTAGGTCACAACTCGCTTCCAAGTAAAACGCTACAAATAAATACTTTTTTTACCTTTGCCATCGGATGTTTCTCTCAGCCACGTATATTTTGTTGTCCATTGTGCATCAAATCTAGAGTTTATTTTTTTGCACTTTTCGTTGTAACATCATCTTGGACACGTTTAGTACCACTGCCGACAGGGGTACCGGTGACCGCGTTGCTGGTGGGTTTATCGCTCGCAACCAGGGGCCCAGCAGGGCGTTCTACGCGGAACCACAACGTAATATTTCTGCTGTTTGACATCGTTGCTTCTTCCAGCCAAATATGCTACTGAGAAAATACTCGCTATTACCCCAATTAAATAGGGCGAAAGTGTTTATTGTCGAAGTACGAAGCTGTATTAGTCCATTGTCTTTGCGTAAGCACTGACATGTTTCCATTCACACCTGATTTGGCTCACAGTACCGGACGCTGATGACGCTGACTAACAGATTCGCACGTGTATTAACAAGCTAAAAGAAAGAGTAACAGGAAATGCCACAGAGTAGCGGGCAATGTCTCAGAGTAGCGGCATAAATAATGGAGTAGCGGCCCCGCTACGCTAAAACGCTTTGGGGAGAACACTGAGTATGGATATTTCAAACATATTATTCTGAGCTACATGTATATGAAGATGTCCACTTTTGACTAAAGGTGGTGTGCAATCTGCTGTTGAGCCTCTTTCACACATTGTTACCACCTCACAAATACATACTAGCTAGTATATTCTAAATAATCTTTAAACTGATTACTACGACCAATAAATTCACAGAAGCAAGTGAAAACAAAAAATTGATACATTAATACGGTCACAGGGCATCAGAATTGGTAGGTAATAGCATCCATGGTAATAGCCACTGCGGAACACAGGTCATGGTGATCCTTTTGTTCTATCAAGATAATCCAATTAAGTGTTTTAATTATGCAAAGGGAAAAGGTAGAGCACACATGCTGATTTCTGTTATGTGTTTTAGTTTTTTTATCCCTCTAGATTCTATGGGTCTCTCTTATTATCTTGTCCATTGACTCACAGTCCCTCTATAGAGGGAATGTGATTGACTGAAGATTTTTGTAGGGTTTCATTTATTTTGCGAAAACTTCCAATATGCCCCTGAAACTAATCAAAGTGCTGTATCCTTGGTGTGTGTGTATTTTTATCCGAATAAAAGAGCATAATTTATTGACTATCACAACATGGCTGTTCATAAAATGTCAGCTGGAGTAAAATCTATGTCAGCTGCCTTGTTGATTTGCGTCAGTAGGAACCATGTGTTCATATTTAAATTCCTGAACTCCTGTTGCTATAAATGTCAGTATTTAAACATGGATCAATGTACATTATTATTTCTGCAGTATGCACACCGTCTATTCTCTAAGTGAAGCCTACATCACAAACTGGTCAAAATCCCCCAAACATTGCCAGCAACCAATCACAGACTAGCTTAAACAATAGCTTTCCCTGACTATAATACTTAGCAACGTTATTTCCCCTAAGCTAACTTGAAAAATTATTTGTTTTTGTCTCATTTCCGTTTCCTGTCTGTCTTAGAGAATATGCATTACTGTGAAATACTTTATTTTCGCTTGGAATTAATTTTCGCTATTTTCGCTGAAGGAATGATTCAGTGAAAATAAAATCCAGCGAGTCTGCCGAAGGCTTATAGATTGGGTTCTGTCCGTCCGTGCGTCCGTCCGTCCGTGCGTCCGTCTTTTACCTCTTATAACTTTGATATGCTCTGTCCAATTTTTTTCCAAGTTGGTGCAAATGTAATTCTCAGTGCCATACATATGCACGCCAAGTATTTTTTTGATTCGCCAAAGTTTCATTGTGTTTTTCTGTGATTTTCAACATTTTACTAGTACAAATGCCGAAATTTGCCGAAAAAATCCGAGTTTTAACGACATCTCGCAAGAGAACTGGCATACCGTATTGCGCATGCGCCAGTCTAACCGCTGAGGAAATCGCCGTCGATTTCGTCTGAGGATATTGTATTCCGGGACTGTATCTTTCTTTGCACAAGGCTTACATAGATTAAATTCTATCTCAAAGGTAAGAAACTGTGCTTATGGTATTTATTATGAACTTTGATTTATCCTTTTGTGTCCTGACTGTAGTTAGAAACTAGCGATCGCACAGTGTCACACTTTGCCAGAAAAACAGTCCTGCTATTAGTTCAAGAACTGGTTATGAAACGTGTAAATCGAAAGTTTATCTCGTCATTTAGGAGGCTTGGGAATAACGTTTGGCATATAAAATACTGGAATAATAAAAACGTTTAAGTTTAGAACACGCTGATCGTGATTCTGTTATGTACGATTGCTATTTCCGGTGTTCATTGGCAACTGCTAGCAGATTGAAACTTGGTTTCGTGACGACAATTAGACTAGAATTATCGAGAAAACACAAGTCAAGTTCGGCCAACCGAAAGCAATGATGAAATTGAAAAGTACTGTAATTAAATATCAATGAATCTATCATCGCTGTTAAATTACCTTTGAAGTAAATATGATAACCGCGTGCGTTACTGCAATCGTGACCGGGACCTCTATGCTCCATGCGGCGTTGAAGTTTATCGGTAAATCGAACCTCTGTCAACAGAGACACATTTTCCCAATCAGCTATTTATTTCGGTACTGAAGTCAGGGTGGCAATTTCAATGTTTAGCTCCCATAATTTATCTCCATTATGAGCAGGAAAATAAATTACGGACCTCGATTGAGATGGATTTAACGGCGGCCATGTTTTTAAGGGATATGTGAAACAATATTAGGGAAGGGGTCAAATTCACGTAATCCTCAATTTTAATGATGTTGACTTAATAGTCATAATTTTTTTTTTCAAAACTTCGGATATTATTTTATATATTTTAATACATGGTATATGGTAATATATGGTAATTAGTATGCAAATTAATATGCAAATTAGCAGCCAATCTGAGACAATGCAATCCAGTTCAAAGGAAATTTGATTACATGATCACTACCTCTGCTGATTAGTTTTTTATGCACTTCTATCTGCTTTTATATTAAATGTATTTTTTTGTATTTTTCTCAATAGTTTTTTTTTATTTCTTTTGATATATTAATTTGACAACTTTATAGAGTGGAAACAGACTGTCGAATTAGTTCATCCTAGACTTTGATAGAACATGTTTAAAATAGTACAGTGTGAACTGCAATTTCTTTCTGGCTGGTATAAATTTATTAAGTAATATTTTTTCGTACTAAAAAGACTCAAATATCTTTTTTAATTAAATCTAACAGCCAATGGGAGCACATTTGCTACAACCTCTGCTTACTTTGGGCTAAATGTTTTTTTTTTTTTTGCTTTTTTTTCAGGTGCATAGCCAGATTTTTTTTTCTCAGAAAGCAAAGCCACTGGAACTGCATGTATTACAAAAACATACCGGTACTATTCACTGCGTGTCCTCTGTTTTTTACTTTGAGAAGTTCTGTCAACCAAAGCATAAATATGTGTTTCTCTGTACATAAAATTTCACACGATTTGTTAATATTAATGTATGATAATAAAAACTTGATAATATTTTTCTGGATTTTTGCACTTTATTTGTATCATTGTCGTATGAGAAGTAATCTTGTTCTTTTTAGAGATATTGAAACTAATCCAGGGCCACAAACTAGTTTATCCAAACAGACACAACACTGACATATTTGCAGATCTGATTTGTATACTTCCTTGTCATTTTACCTGTTGTACTGGTTTGGTGCTATCTGGTTTCCTTGCTGAGAATAATGCTGACCTGGATGGAGAGTGCTATAAACTTGAAAATGCCATAGAAATCACCTTTGCCAATTTATGTCCATGCAACTTTAGAATGACAACTAGCGAAGGCAGTGTCATTCATGACTTGTTCCCTATATTTTACATTCAACTTGTCAAAATTCAGTGAAAATAAATTCCATACAAAACACCCAAAATGTCTTTTCAGCGAAAATGAATTGCAGCTAAAATAAAGTATTTTAAAGTAAACTTCATTTTCTGTACCAGATTGTTTTCATACTTTAGATGCCTGGGCTTGTTAACTGTAATTATATTTGTTCATTTCAATTTCATGGTTATATCTCTGAATCCCGAGTGTAACGCTTATATTTTTTACATTTAACAACAGATCAATATTTGTTTTTTTTTAACCTTACCAATAACACAGGTGGACTAATTTTATCGGTATGCCCTTATGTTAATGACAGATGCCATATTTATCAATACTGTAGAATACTTTATTTTAGCTGGAATTTATTTTCGCTGAAAATACTTTTTGTGTGTATTGTACAGAATTTATTTTCAATGATTATTGACTAGTTGAATGTAAAATTTAGGGAAAAAGCTATATTCGGTGGATTTTATTTTCACTGAATCATTTTTCTCAGCGAAAATTAATTCGAAGCGAAAATAAAGTATTTTACAGTATTCTAAAGTACCATATTTATCACATTTACATGAAACTGTAGGCATGTAATACAACTCATATCACTTAATAAATAATTGATGCTTCTATTACTGTTTTAGATTCGTCGCCGTAGACTGGCACGTTTGGGTGGTGGCAGTAGTAGTAGTAGTAATAGCTCATCTTCCACCCCTACGTCATCAAAATCTGTACAGGAAACTTCACAGTCTCAATCACCACCTGTAGCACAGTCACCGAGCAGTTCACCGCTGATGCCATCCGGTGCCAGCAATGTAGTAAGAAGACTACCAGACACACCTCCTATGGAGGGTGATCAGGCCATGTCAGGTCAGTTTAATAAAACCCTTTCAGAAGCGTACAAGATGTATGTACTGTAAAATATTTTATTTTAGCTGGAATTAATTTTCGCTGAAAAGACTTTTCGAGTGTTTTGTATGGGATTTTTTTTTCACTGATTTTTGACAGGTTGAAAGTAAAATATAGGAAAAAGGTATATTCGCTGGATTTTATTTTCACTGAACCATTCCTTTAGCGAAAATTACAGTAGGTGTTTTTTATGGTCAAAATCAGTTCCATTTTATTGATTCAATATACAACAAATGTGATTTGGGGTATATATGTGCTTTTAGCAAATAAAGTATTGAAACTTTTACTAGCCCTGATAAAACTTTGTGCTTCTTGGCCTTTGGGAAAAAATCTCTATGAATTTTGAATAGTAATATCATATACTCGTAAAAGCATAATTGTAACCAGTATACTGTTTGTATTAGATTCAGTGACACAAGAGGCACAGTCTATGGATACTGACAATTTCACTCAATCCATGGATATGGACTTAGAATCATGTGAAAAAAGGTAAATATCCTTACCATGATACTATATAATACTATGATATCCACACTCTTACCACCACCATCATCATCCTCTCTATTAGTCCCCGTTCGGACGAAGTCCGAAAACGGGGACTTATAATTCGGTCTCCGTCCGTCCGTGCGTCCGTCCGGAGTCATATCTCAGAGTCCCTTGGACCGATTCCATTCATTCTTTGCATGTGCCTAGTACTTTATGTGGGACATATGCACATGCAGTGGTTTAGCGATTCGATTCAAAATGGCCGACTGGCAGCCATCTTGTTTTTTGAAAATGTTGTATTTTGGACATGCTTTGTCAGTTTTCATTCAAACTTGGTACATAGATTATACATGTTAGGATACATGTCCATGATGATTTATTTCACAATTGGATCAAAGATGGCTGACTGGCAGCCATCTTGTTTTTTGAAAATGTCGTATTTTGGACATGCTTTGTCAGTTTTCATTCAAATTTACTACATAGATCATACATGTTAGGATACATGTCCCCGACCATCCATGAGTTCCTGAGTCTGTCCGTCCGTCCGTGTGTTCGTCTGTCCCTGCGTCAGTCTATCCAACGTCATATTTCAGAATCCTGTGGACCGATTCCGTTCATTCTTTGCATGTGCCTAGTACCTTATGTGGGACATATGCACATGCAGTGGTTTAGCGATTCGATTTAAAATGGCCGACTGGCAGCCATCTTGTTTTTGGAAAATGTTGTATTTTGGACATGCTTTGTCAGTTGTCATTCAAACTTGGTACATAGATTATACATGTTAGGATACATGTCCATGATGGATCAAAGATGGTCGACTGGCAGGCATCTTGTTTTTGTTTTTTTATGCGGTATCTTGGACGTGCTCTGTCAGTTTTCATTCAAATTTGGCACATACATGTACTTTATACATGTTAGGATGCATATCCATGACAATTTGTTTCAAAATCTGGTCAAGGATGGCCGATTGACAGCCATCTGACTTTTTGGCCTTACTACTATATTTCCACAATTTATGTACCATTTTCATTCGTATTTGGCACATACATCATACATATCAGTGTGTTTCATAATCAGATCAAAGATGGCTGAATAACGGCTGTTTTTATTTTGGCCATATTACTATGACACGAAACACGTGTTTTGATGTAAATAAACAATCTGTTGTATACGCCACTTGGAACTCAAGTTTCAAGGACACGCTCGCGACAACCCCTCCGCTTTAATATGACGAGCACAAAGAGAACTTAACGGGGACTGTGTCATTTTCAATGACTTGTTTTGTAACTAACTTCTTGCACAGAATAGCATGATTGCACCATGTCAAACCAGAGTAAGCAAATGTTCAAATCCTACCTCAGGCTGAACATCAAAAAGGTCGACCCCTACCCTGTGTGAGTGTGCCACAGACTCAATGGGAAGGCCGAGATTCATTTACTAACGAATGTGACTTTGGGGGAACCTTAGTTAAGGTCTGCAGGTGCCTGTGTTCGACCGAGCCTGGTTGACGCCAGGATAGCGCATTAATTTGCAATTTGATAAGGAGATGGCCGCACAGCCCTGTCATGTAGTGCCAAACATGAATATGACTTCTGTGGTAAAAATGCACTATGTGTCAGCACTAGCACTTGCAATTTGCACATACATACAGGAGAGACAACAAGTAGCTCTGGTTTTCAGGTATGTACATCATTGTCTATGGGGAGTGTAATCTGAGAATTGTATTCTCAAGTAGCTGAACTTCGATCTGTTGTATACGTTTTATTGTTACAGTACCTTATCTCAGATGGATGTGGATTCTGGGATAGAAACGCAGGAAATGGAAGACGTTGAAAGAAAAGAACGCAAAGTCCTGTCACAAAAGGTAAACTCCTACTGAATATTAAATTACTTTAATAGCGTAATTTCATGAACATGTCAAGTTGTCAAACACAATATCCACAAAAACTACAGTGTCCACACATACAATATTAACACCACTATTTGACCTTCATAGAAAAGATTGACACATGTCGGCAAATATCAAATGCTCATTATGTATTCATAAATATTGAAGACGAAAGTAGGAAATATTAAAAATTTACTTTATTTGAAGCAAATATTAAATTATTTATTTTTCCGTGAAAATTCTTTTTGGGTGTTTTGTATGGAATTTATTTTCACTGATTTTTGACGAGTTGAATGTTAAATATAGGAAAAAAGGTATATTCCCTGGATTTTATTTTCACTGAATCATTCCTTTAGCGAAAATTAATTTCAAGCGAAAATAAAGTATTTTATAGTTTTTGACTGAAAATCAAGTTCTAAATTTAACATATGTAATATTGTATCTTTGTCAGGAATCCAGTGTAACTGGTGAGGTTACAGAAGACCAGTTAGTAACCACAGTCTGTCGTATATTCCGTACCTCATGGAAAGAAAAAGGAAGAGATCTAATATTTCTACCACAACTATCTCAAGAATTCCAACAGGATCCTCAACAAGGTAATCCTAGATATGAAAAAGATAAACCATGTTCTGTAAAACCATTTATTTTTACTACCAGTAGCATTTAATTTCAATATTTTGATGTTTTGAACAATTTCATTGGGTTTTAAGTTCACGAACCTTGCAAAGAAACAATGAGCTCTATTGTTAATTAACCTGTTTACATGGATTTGATTCAGTGAATTTAACTTATCAACAAATTTACATTTACAGTTGTGACAATCTACTTGTTACACATTTGACTAACAACCAGTCAAAGCGTGTGTAACAAAATGTAAAATTATTTATTTTTTGTAGCAAGGTGCTCTGTGATTGGCTGACTACATTTATGACATATTTTGGTATAGCGCCCTCACACATCCTAATGATTCAACATTACTGCTATATTGACTTCCATATTAAAACTCTTGTATGAATGTTTTCTCAACAGTTTACATTGATTTAAAAGATTTAATAAATCAGATTCTGATTGAAGTGTTAACCAATCACTGTAGGGGTGAAAATAGACTCCCTAGCTTAACAGCGGATGGTTTACAACCAAGATTATCAACGTCTAACAATAAAGGGTATTCACCGTCTCCACCTAGGTAAGCACTACAATACTGTGGAATACTTTATTTTCGTTGGAATTAATTTTCGCTGAAAAAGCTTTTTGGGTGTTTTGTATGGAATTTATTTTCACTGATTTTTGATGAGTTGAATGTGAAATATAGGAACAAAAGTATATTTGCTGGATTTTATTTTCACAGAATTATCCCTTCAGCGAAAATAAATTCCAAGCGAAAATAAAGTATTCTACAGTATACATTCACTCCAAAATGTCTGGTAATTGCAGTCAAAAACTATGGCTGCACTACACGTTAAAAATAGTATCCTGTATTTTCGTCAGCTTAAGATGTAACTATTGTTGGCATCTTATTGTGGTTCTGCAGTAATGCAGTGTGCCAAAGTCACATCCAATCGTCTTGCGTGTGATGCTAGGAAACTAAATTTATAAACTAAAATGTTTTAGTTATTAACAGAAAAAAATCAGCTCAGCTCAGCCGATTTTTTTCTAGAAAGTCATGAAGCAAAGAGCAAACATTTGTTGTTATAAAATGTCTTAGAAAAAAATTAACTAGTTTTTTCGGCTTCTAAATTACAGTGGCCCCTCGCTAAGTCGCGGGTGTTGGGATCCAAGCAAAAACCGTGACTTATTGAGGGCCGCGACTTACCGAGGGACGTCGTGAAAGAGGGAGGTCGTGCATTGAAAAACATATAAAAAGCACATATAAACCCTCGGTTTAGTTAATTGATGTATCATCACATGTGTCAGGCAGTATTCGAATAAAATCATGATTATGTTTGCTGTAAACATTGCGTTGATTATTTTGTTTGTGTCTGATATTATGTGGGCCGCTTGCTGTTGCTTGCGACTTCTACGGTAACAGCTTCCAAAATAAACCAGTTTCATCGCAATTATAAACATGTTCGTCAAAATAACCACCTTCATAGATAATTTCTCACAGTTTTTCGGGAAAAGTTCTGACAGCGTCAAAACAACAATAGAAATTTTGGGAGCCATCCAAGTACCCGCGACTTAGCCGAATCGCGACTTACCGAGGCGCGACTTAGCGAGGGGCCACCGTATTTATGTTGAAGTAAATCAAGAATATAGAATTGTATAAAGATTTCTGTGAGTGTGAGTGATCCCAATAAAATGTATGACAAAAACCATGACATTATATTATATTATATTGTTTCCAGTTTTAGTCTTTCTGTACCAAGTCCATCATCAACTGCTGGTGACTCTGGAAGTGAACGGTTCAATATTGAAGACTGCAAAGAAACTGAAATGTTGAATTATTTAATGGAATGTTTTGATAGAGTTAGCATGGAGGAAAGAAATACACCAAAGGTCTATACACGATTTTATTCATCTTGACATTTGGAATCTGACACTGGTGACATTTCCTGTCTCATCTTGAGAGACTCTCTGTAAAAATAGATGTGCATGTACAGTGTAGTTTAAAAGCCTCATCATTATATTTTGTTTTGAATTTCTAACCAACCATAGTGATGATATTGTGAATGCAGTTAAATACTTTCTTTACTATTATTTTCTTTCTCTTCATTGAAGAAATCCAGCCAGCCTCCTTTGAGCAGTGTTTTAAATGATATTCGTACACAGTGTGCATGCCATGCAGCATTGGTATTACAGGGTGCTTTCACTCAACCTAGGTGAGTTTATTTTGTTCATACTGAATGATTTTACTGTATGCTGGCACCACCTCACCTCCTCAGAACCTGTCTCACTTCTTATATACATAATAAAAAAAAATGATGACATCAATTGTACTTAAACGCAGAATGATGACATCACTTGTACTAGAACACATAATGATGTGACATCACTTGCACTGAAACACATGATGACATCACTTGTACTAGAACACATAATGATGACATCACTTGCACTGAAACACATAATGATGACATCACTTGCACTGAAACACATAATGATGACATCACTTGTACTAGAACACTTGATGATGAAATCACTTGTACTAGAACACTTAATGATGACATCTATTGTATTAGAACATTTAATGATGACAGCACTTGTATTAGAACACTTAATGATGACATCACTTGTACTAGAACACTTAATGATGACATCACTTGTACTAGAACACTTAAAGTGCCTGTGCAATGCCCACCCACACGCTTCCCATTTTAGATCTGTGCCCCACTGAAGTGGGCAATTATTGATTTTTTTGCTGAAAATGATTACTCGTATCCAAGTAAATTTGAGATATTTCCCGTGCTGTAGCCACGCCCACCTATCCTGAAACGGTCGACTGTTTCCGGATTTCCGACTCTCGCCGAAAGTGCGCCACCAAATGCAAAAATATGAGAGGAAGCCATACCCCTGGGCCGTACTTTTATATCACTCTGTCATTCAACGTACAACTGTACTTTTAAACGATATACATATTTTAATCGGCGTTTCTTTTGTCTATTTTATTTTATTTTTGAGAGAGCGAATTTTCAGAAGTTGTTTTCACAACAAACTTTTATGATGGTTAAACGTTGTGTTGTGGGCAATTGCAGTAATGCGTATAGTCCTAGTGTAAGTATTTACACGTTTCCAATCGATCCAAAGGTGCGAAATCGGTGGACGAAAGCCGTGAAAATAACGAGAAAGGGTTGGGGTGGACTTCCTCGTAACAGCATCATATGCAGTGTCCACTTCACCTCAGATTCTTTTTTTTTTTTTGAAAAACTGTCCTTGTCCATGACAAAACAACTAGGTTTTAACGAGAAACGCCGACAATACAAAACGTTTTCGAAAAAATAGATTCCGGACCAGCCCATAATCACTGAGACTGATTTCAGAAGGAAGAGAGACGTCGAGTATGTGTTTCAAATGATTTGATTTTTTTGCGATCCTGATTATCGCTTTATAGAGACCACCCGTGTTATGTAAAAATGTAGCAGTAATTTTGATAATGACACGAAAACGAAGCGTCGGACAAACAGGAAATTACGCAGCCCTCAGGCTGTTTTCATTTTCGCAGCCTAAAAGTGTCTGAATTGTTTGGTTATTGGTGTTGAATGTCGAATTCACACCTTTGTTGCCTTTACTTGCAGCTTGATCGGCGTAATAATTTACGGAATAAGAATCCGGGCTTGAGCTGTCAATGTATTTTTTTAATATGATGTCATAATCATGAAAATCACGCTAAATCCACTCTGAATTTGTCTGTATGTGAGTCTCTCTCAATAATTTTTGTTATCCAATTAAACGCCGCCATTCACGCACTTGTCCCCCTCATGACCCGACGCATTCACCCATTACAACGCGGCAGTCATTTATTTAGTAACTGTGTTTTGTCGTTTTCTAATTATTTCTCTATTTTATAAATCAATAGTGTCTAGTAACCTGCTAAATAACAAGACTATTCAGCCGTCAAATTCGATTTTGTCCAATGCCGGAGTCCAGCGACAGTGTACAAACGTGCTCCGGTGACGGTGACGACCACGGTGACTAGCGACACCAGACCGGACATATTTTGCATCTGACTCAACAAACTGAGTCCCCATGCAACAAACTTGATACTATGTGTTCATTATGGTCCATTCTTCCTCGACGAACAAGTACATACGTGGCAATTTAGTCAAAGACGAGAAAACAGCACAAGAAATTTGCCTTATTTACACGTATCGGCAATGCAAGCTGCCCAGCGACTTCCCCTTCTGATGTCACAAGGGGAATTTCTGTATGCAAATGAGAAGCTAATGAGGAGCCTCGTTTTAAAATACACAAAAAACACATGTTAAAAAAACACATGTTTTCACTTAAAAAAATTATTTATGCTTAGAAACATAAAAATTAATAATATTTATGTATCAATGGATAATTTTAGGCGTGAAAATGGCAGCCATTTCACAGGCACTTTAATGATGACATCACTTGTACAAGAACACTTAATGATGACATCACTTGCACTGAAACACATAATGATGACATCACTGGCACTGGAACACATAATGATGACATCACTTGCACTATTAAAAAAGCACAAAGAATGAAATTTATCATCTCAATCAGATTTATCATTTCAATTTCAAATCTGAAATAACCCTATTAATTACTCGTTAAACTACTAGGATATCCAGTAAACCGTCATGGATTGTTCCATATCAGCTATGTCGGGTTTTACCACGTGGATTTTTGTACGAGTTAGTTCATGTCACAAATCAAGATGAAGCAACTTTTACGGCAGTAAGTATTCAAATATTCACTTTTATTGAGCTATATTTTTCATTAAAACACAGTTCTTAAATTGGTTTTGTGAGATTCTTATTATCATTATATTTTTCATTAAAACACAGTTCTTAAATTGGTTTTGTGAGATTCTTATTATCATTATATTTTTCATTAAAACACAGTTCTTAAATTGGTTTTGTGAGATTCTTATTATCATTATATTTTTCATTAAAACACAGTTCTTAAATTGGTTTTGTGAGATTCTTATTATCATTATATTTTTCATTAAAACACAGTTCTTAAATTGGTTTTGTGAGATTCTTATTATCATTATATTTTTCATTAAAACACAGTTCTTAAATTGGTTTTGTGAGATTCTTATTATCATTATATTTTTCATTAAAACACAGTTCTTAAATTGGTTTTGTGAGATTCTTATTATCATTATATTTTTCATTAAAACACAGTTCTTAAATTGGTTTTGTGAGATTCTTATTATCATTATATTTTTCATTAAAACACAGTTCTTAAATTGGTTTTGTGAGATTCTTATTATCATTATATTTTTCATTAAAACACAGTTCTTAAATTGGTTTTGTGAGATTCTTATTATCATTATATTTTTCATTAAAACACAGTTCTTAAATTGGTTTTGTGAGATTCTTATTATCATTCGAGTATTTTTTGTCTTGTGTACACATACTGTTTAATATAAACATACTAAACTATGGCTTCTTGACATTTCCTTGATGTGAAATATGTTTCAAGTGTACTTGTATGTGGGTCTACTAAAAATGTACTTGATGTGGACTATAAGTGTGCATGTTATTTCATCTGATTGTAAGTATTTTCATGTGTTATTTTTTTTCTGGGTGTACCTTTTGTACATTTATTTTTGTTCCAAATTAACGGTACATGTCTAGTCATGGGTATTCAACCTATTAAATAAGAGGAGAAATAATTGTGAATATGGCTAACGGTATTCTCACATGTATTTTGGTTTGTGTAGTTTTCGGTTGATGGCAATGTTGATATATGTTGAATCATTTCAACTGACGTAATTTCACAGAAGTACTGACGCAAATTTGGTGTTTTGTGTTCGATTACATTTCGGGGATAAACAAAACCACAATAATTTTTTTATGACGTTTGCGAACTTCTGAAACATTAACTTTCCTGTGCATCTCTGTTGAACCCCGAATATCTGTGGCTTGCAAGGTTCTTCAATACTCTCTACGTTCATAGCGAAAAATATCGTATTTCTTGATTTCTGTTGATAGCAAGATTTTCTGTGTGTTATTCATGTTTGGGGGCCTCCTTCTCAACACAAAAAAAACATCATCTATTTTACCACTGCTTGCATAATTAAATACAAGTTCTCATCCAATCAGAACAACATATTGTAGCAATCGAAAGGCTAGTGTAATTTGTGTTTTATCAGCGCTCAACTACTGTAAAATACTTTATTTTCGCTTGGAATTAATTTTCACTAATTTCGCTGAAGGAATGATTCAATGAAAATAAAATCCAGCGAATATAATTTTTTTCTTATATTTGACATTCAATTTGTAAAAAATCAGTGAAAATAAATTTCATATAAAACCTTCAAAAAGTCTTTTCAGCGAAAATCAGTTCCAACTAAAATAAAGTATATTACATTATTACATCTATTTGTATAAACTATATTTTGTTATTATTTGTCAGGTATTTACTCCAGTGTTGTTAGGGTTGGCACAGGCTGTACAACGATGTGGATTAGATTCTGATAACTTTAAATATCCATTAATGGTATGTATCCATCTTATTTGGTAGTCTTTGGGTTTAAACACTGTGCATTGTAATTTTAACACATTGGCTGCTAAGATCCTCTACGGATAGCTTTCGTGAATTGTATAAATCGGCTTCAGCTGGCGATGTCTTAATAGTAAGATCACTTCTTACAGATTTTAGAAATAACTAGTACATGTATTTGTACATTTTAGTTACCTACCATATTTACACCCCAATACAACTATGCCCTCTCAACTTTGCCTTCAGTATATGTTAACTTTTCACACCTTTCACAAAATGGTTCTGTGTATAAATTCTTGTGTTTCTATAGCATTTGTAAAAAACCTTAAAAAAAAAACATGTTAAGGAAAATATATAACAAAATTGTGCATCATAATTTTGTTGTGGGCAAAAGCTAAAGATGAAAATGTCAATATTTTTAGCTATCCCACCACAATCACATGTCCCCCTGCCTTGGATTTTGACTACAGGACTTCTTTGCTGGGAGGCTCTTCACGGTCTAACTCGTCTCTAGTAATATATGTTCTGTCCTAGCCTGCATAGGTTTTAGTGTACGTATATTGCAATTGTCAGCATATTTTTTTAATTTTATTTACAAACTGATGATCTAATTATATGATGTAATTGACAATAACTTTGGTTAAACAAAAGTGAATTCATTTTGTTTGTTTCTAGGCACTGAGTGAACTTTGTGAAATAAAACTAGGATCAAGAAGACCAATTTGTACTTTGGTGAGTGTGATACTATAATAGGGGTGTAATGTAACAGAGGTACTATACTTCCCCCCAGGGCTTATACTCGCCCACTTCAGAAAAGATAATTTTTTTGTAACCATCTTACCATCCATGAAAATTATCCAAATTACATCTTTCGTTCTCCATGCAGGGGGAATATTCCGTCTTTTTGAAAAAAATCAGGGTTCATGCTGGATAAATAACAGAATAGAAAGTGTGTGAACCATGTTGTGCCACTCTTAATTATTAATTAATTCGAAAAACACCCTATAATTGAGGATGCCCTCAACTCGTTAAAAATGTCTAAAAATAGAGGGTTGGGCTTATTCTCCTGAAGGGTCTATGATCGAGGAAGTACGGTAATTAGTCCCCGTTCAGACGAAGTCCGAAAACTGGGACTTATAATTCGGTGTCCGTCCATGCGTCCATCCGGAGTCATATCTCAGAATCCCTTGGACTGATTCCGTTCATTCTTTGCATGTGCCTAGTACTTTATGTGGGACATATGCACATGCAGTGGTTTAGCGATTAGATTCAAATGGCCGACTGGCAGCCATCTTGTTTTTTGAAAATGTTGTATTTTGGACATACTTTGTCAGTTTTCATTCAAACTTGGTACATATATTATACATGTTAGGATACATGTCCATGATGATTTATTTCACAATTGGATCAAAGATGGCCGACTGGCAGCCATCTTGTTTTTTGAAAATGTTGTATTTTGAACATGCTTTGTCAGTTTTCATTTAAACTTGGTACATAGATTATACATGTTAGGATACATGTCCATGACAATTTATTTCACAATTGGATCAAAGATGGCCGACTGGCAGCCATCTTGTTTTTTGAAAATGTCGTATTTTGAACATGCTTTGTCAGTTTTCATTCAAATTTAGTACATAGATCATACATGTTAGGATACATGTCCATGACAATTTGTTTCAAAATCTGGTCAAGGATGGCCGATTGACAGCCATCTGACTTTTTGGCCTTACTACTATATTTCCACAATTTATGTACCATTTTCATTCGTATTTGGCACATACATCATACATATCAGTGTGTTTCATAATCAGATCAAAGATGGCCGAATAACGGCTGTTTTTATTTTTGGCCATATTACTACTACACGGAACACGTGTTTTGATGTAAATAAACAATCTGTTGTATACGCCGCTTGGAACTCAAGTTTCAAGGACACGCTCGCGACAACCCCTCCGCTTTAATATAACGAGCATAAAGAGAACTTAATTTAACGGGGACTGTGTCATTTTCAATGACTTGTTATGGTTGATATGTATCCGGAGTTCAAATTTTTCTGTGAACACCAAATAGCATCATATTCTGGGTACTTAGTGGGATGCTCTGTGGGTGTTTGTGTTCAGATCTTGTTAAAACATGGCTAGCACATCAAATGCCATTATGATAAGGATTTGGTCACACACTCCACATGATGTACAGTTATGTATAATTTGTAACAAATAACAGTTATCACGTCATGTCTGAACTGATAAGTATTCACATAGTAGAACCACATAATGTATTCTATGTTATTGTATTGACATATTTCTTTTATTATTAGATGACCTCTCTACCATGTTGGCTTCCCAAACCAATCACAAATGCTGTTGGAAGAGAACTTCAACGACTTTCATTCTTGGGTTCATTTTTTAGTCTCTCTGTGTTTGCTGAGGACGATGTAAGTTGTTTTTAAATAGGTGATTTTTCATTCAACTACGAGATCTTGCAAGTTGCGTGAAAGGCGCGTACTGAATGTCTGCCGCAAAAATCAAATAATTTGATTTTGAACTTGAATTCCTTTATTTCGTAGCTCATACCCCAGACCATTCGTCCCGGTGTTATCGCTATCGCCACACGAGACTCCAGCTTGTCTCCTATACAATTTGACTGCGCACATCCAGAAAGTAGATGTAGCTGTGATTGGTGGAATACTAATGAGTTGAGTGTCAATCAAACGCCCACGCTATCTTTAGTAAACAAAGTCACGTGACACGCGCCATTTTAGTTTTGATTAGTTCATCGGATCGGAGTGTCGGTGCTCGCCATCCATAAATCAAATCAAAATGATTTCTAAGGAAATTGTCGCGTCAGCAGTGGACAGTGTCTTAAAACACATCGATGGCATCAACTCTATCAAAGAAGAACAATTGTCCGCAATTGAAGCTATATGTAACAGGAAAGATACTGTCGCTTTTTTGCCGACTGGTTTCGGAAAATCGCTTATTTTCCAAATTCTTCCACTTGTCATCAAAGAACTAGGGTTAGATCCAAACCCAATAATACTGGTAATTTCACCGCTAGTTGCGCTAATTGAGGATCAGGTGAATGCGGCAACGAAACTTGGAGTTAGTTCCAGTACACTGACATCGCTGAGAATGCCGCCGGCGCAATTTTTCACCCAACTCGCGATTCTGTTTTGCAACATTTTATCAATATTCCCTTTGACAAAATCGCCGACAAAAGCACTGCTTTGCTGATCTTTTGTTCTATAATTCTTAATGCAAACACCGACCCTAGTAGTAATTAGTAACGTCGCCTAGTACATATGAACGGTCGTCATTGCAAATCGAACATCCTTTTGAAATTTGGACGTCGGGCAGGCGATTTCAAGGCACCGCACTTAAATATTAGCAACATATTTTTCTGAGCGGTTGTTTATTCTCTTTCAAACGAGACATAAATGTGACGACATAGTCGATCCCTTATCCACCGCTAAGAATGCCGCAATGTTTCGTTCGTTTTGCAACATGCCACAAATCGTCGAAAAAAACACCACTTCGACGGAAGCTTGCGTAATAAGGGGGTTAAAACAAGAAAACAAATGCCATGTTTAATACATATCGACCTGTTTTACTTGCGAAAGATAACGGAACATGAACTCGTTTCGTGCGACTTCGGAACCCGAAGGAACATACCAACAACGTTGAATTTACCCGCTATCTTCCAAATATGGTATATTAATTTATTCAGTTGTTTATTTAGAGTGACGTCCGCGGTCGAATGCGATTGGCTATCGATGTCAGTGCAAAGGTCATATGAATATTAAAATTAAGTGGGCGGAAGGAAAATTGTATAGGAGACAAGCTGGAGTCTCGTGTGGCGATAGCGATAACACCGGGACGAATGGTCTGGGGTACGTAGCTCACATCGGAAGGCCGATCTTTGATAGAGGAATATTGCGTTTGAATACTCCTACTTCATCAAAATTGACCATCATCAAATGTGTACAACACATAATTAGGCATGGAAATATCCCTCATAATACTTTTAGTTTGTCGAACCCCACGCGATGTTTGTCGCCACTACAACATGATCTTGATCTTTGTTCTGTTTTTACGTTTGATTTCATGCATAAAGCGAGATCTCGCAGAGAATGGAAAATGGTCTTTTAATTTTATTATTTTTTGAAGAATTATGTGAGTGAACATAAATATCAGAAAAGACTATGTGAATCATATATACAATAACTTTTTGTTTCAAGTTCAATGTTTAATATTAATATTAAAAATACTAAACTGAATATGATTTTTTTTTTTATCTCAGTCAAGACTAGTTGATAAATATTTTTCTGGAGCTGTGACTGTTGATAATTGTCGCCTTATAAATGCGACACTACAGACATCACTGGAAACAGCTCGGGTAAGTCTCAGTAATCTTTTAAATTCACAGTGAATATCCACATCATTGTCTAATGACATTGAACCAATCATTTGCCTTCATAAAGCCATTATCACACCAGACATTGAAATAAAGCTGTTGCATGTGGTGACTCATTCCTATTCTTGGGGGTGGGCGTCTGTGTATTTTCACTGCCTGACAACTATCACAGGGAAAACAAACGCTGAAAGCTCTCAGAAAACTGTACTTTGTTAAGACTCTCCAATCAGTGTAACAAGATGAGCAACATATATAAATTTGGTTGCTCAAGATTATCTCAAAGTTGAGCTTGTGCTGTTTTCTTGACTTTAACTGTTTACTTCGGCTCCCCGACCATGCTCTACAGCAGCTCACTCAAAGCTCATAAAAATGACCTTCAACATTTGTAAACTCTTCTGAAAATCATTGTAGAATTTATTTCACATTTCCCACAATTTGTGCAAATTCACACATCAAATATTTCACATAATTGTCCCAAGACCCCAACAGCAGTATGAATGATTTCAGAATATAATTTTAACCGTGTAGCTACTCCTTGTAAGCACACTTTGGTTTGTGTTCTATACTGCTGCATACTGTAAAGGGGTTAATTATTTACTGGGTTTTAATTTTGCTAATTTCGCTGACTGGAAAATGCGCTAAATTAAAACCCAGTGAATATGTAATATTTAGCATAGAACACATTATCTAAATGATAAAACAATGAATTTAAAACCCACTGAATATGCCTGAAATGTTAAATCAGTGAAATTTAAACCCAGTGAAAATTAGTCATTTTACAGTATCTGGTAGCTGACAGAGTTCTCTATTTACTTTATGTCAGTGACTAATACCATGTTCACACATGTGCCAAAGAGCCGGCTTGACTAACTTGGTAAACATTCGTTATCAGTGGTTTTAATTGGTTCTGTTTTCATACGAGTATAAAGGCTAAACTTAGCCGCAGTTGTTATTGGCCACCTTGTTTCTTTGAAATACTTGCAATAAATGGAACTTCAGAGCGAGGCTGACTCTGAGGGCATGCTTTTAAGACGGCGATATTGTTCACATGTGCTAAAATCGTTTCTGTAAGTCCAAGGTGACGGTTGAGAATTGGCATTTTAGGATGTCTTAAATTAAATCGGCATGGCACAGACTTATCTTGTTCATACGTGTTTCAACGCTGGCTTAACTATAAAGCTGGTCTCCAAACCGGGTTTTTGGCACATGTGTGAACACAGTATTTATACTAATGTGACCAACAAAATATTGCATGACTTGTCCCATACTTTATTGTCACACTTTGCTACCTGTCGATGTCTGAAAGACTGTAATAACTCACATGTCATTGGTTTTTTTCTTCTTCAGAATGAACTGTTTAAGGTGCTACATTGTATTTTAGTGAACTCAGAGACCAGAGAAGCTGGTCTTGATTACATAGCAAATGTCATCAATAAAAATCATAAAAAAGCTCAGATGCAGGTAGGTAAACTTTTAATTGAAATTATTTGGTTGTATACGTTGGATGGTTTTATTCTGTCATTCTACATATTTTCATTGCTCTACACAGTGTCAGTCCCTTGCTTATTAGATGTTCTATGTTTTCAGTTTGCCATAAACGTATTAATTATAGTAGTTGCCTTGGAAATAACTTCAAAGCATCGAAAAACTATGCAGAAATGTGATACAACACATGAAGCATTCTACTTTACAACCGTGCTAAAATAAAATAATATATAGCCAAGGCTCGCAATGTTGTACATTACATTCTATGCTCGTAGAGCCAATTACAGTTGACATGTAGGATTTATGTCTACTGTGTATTATTCATGTTTTGGGGCCTACTTTTAAACTTGAAAAACTATAGTATACACTGTACCGGTATTTTACCTCAGCTTGCATAGTTAAAAACATGCTCTTGACCAATCAGAGTGACTTATTCAGGCAATTGAAATGCTGGTACATAACATAATGCATACTTAGGAGTACTGTAAAACCACTATTTCAATGCTTTGAGCAATTTCCCTCGGTTTTAAGTTCACGAACCTGGCAGGAAAACAATGAGTACCGTAAAATCTGTATTAGAAGCTGCATCCCTAATAGAAGCCTCACATATTTTTTTTGAACAATTGAGGAATTCACCGGTTCTCATATGTGTAGATTCTCTAATAGAAGCTGCATCCCCTCTGTTGCATTGTACCATTTTAATACCCCCGGTAGAAGCCGCGGCTTCTAATACATATTTTACAGTACTATTGTTATTTTACATGTTCACATGAATTTATTTTAGCGGATTTTTCCTTATTGACGAAAATTGTGAAATGAAAATTCCAGCGAATAATTAATGCATTTACTTTGTACTTACTATATAATATTTACTATGAATTAATTTATAACATTACTAGTTACATTAATAATGGAGTTGATGACTTAGCATATGAAAAAAATTATGTACTGCAGCTTAGGCTTGTGAATCATATTCAATAATTTATGTTTCTGAACTATACTGTTTATTGCAGGCTGATGACAGTTTATTGTGCAATGATGGTTTTATGTTGAACTTTTTACATGTACTTCAACAATTAAGTGTCAAAATTAAATTAGATAAGGTAAGGAACAGTTTACATATGGTATGGGGAATTGATTTTAAATAAATGGTATCAATGAAACTATTGGCTGTCATGTATAGATGTATAATTAGATTATGTCAATACGTACACACTTGGAAAGGAGAGATGGTTATCATGTGAAAACAAATGCACAAAGATGTTCATTTCCCGTATCTCTGGTCCATCATAAATGATACGTCCCATCACATGGTGACTTCGGACCTACGAAAATGGTGAATCTGTTAAACATTTCACCACCAGACTTTCTTTCCCAAATTTGTCTGCATTTTTAGCTCCGCTGTCGACTTTGTCAAGCGGAGCTTATCATATGAGTGATTGTCCGTCGTCGTCCATGTCAGTGTTTTACTTTTTCGACTTCTTCTTGAAAACTACAAGCCTGAATGCTTTGATACTTGGTGTATATGTACCTTGGGTAGACCTCTCTCAGATTCGTTCATTTTATGATCATATCTTCAATTCTCTAATTTTGGTGAATATTTTTGACGTTTTTGGTAAAAAGTGATATTTTCGACTACTTCTTGTTAAAAACCGCCAGTCCAATTGCTTTGATATTACATATATAGGTACTACATGTGGACCTCTCTCAGATTTGTTCATTTCATGATCATATCTTCAATTCTCTAATTTTGGTGAATATTTTTGTCATTTTTGGTAAAAAGTGATATTTTCGACTTCTTGTTAAAAAACGCAAGTCCAATTGCTTTGATATTACATATATAGGTACTACATGTGGACCTCTCTCAGATTTGTTCATTTTGTAATGATATCTTTAATTCTCTAATTTTGGTGAGTGTTTTTGTCATTTTTGGTAAAAAGTGATATTTTCAACTTCTTGTTAAAAACCGCAAGTTCAATTGCTTTGATATTACATATATAGGTACTACATGTGGACCTCTCTCAGATTTGTTCATTTCATGATCATATCTTCAATTCTCTAATTTTGGTGAATATTTTTGTCATTTTTGGTAAAAAGTGATATTTTCGACTTCTTGTTAAAATACGCAAGTCCAATTGCTTTGATATTACATATATAGGTACTACATGTGGACCTCTCTCAGATTTGTTCATTTTGTAATGATATCTTTAATTCTCTAATTTTGGTGAATGTTTTTGTCATTTTTGGTAAAAAGTGATATTTTCAACTTCTTGTTAAAATCCGCAAGTCCAATTGCTTTGATATTACATATATAGCTACTACATGTAGACCTTTCTCAGATTTGTTCATTTTGTAATGATATCTTCAATTCTCTAATTTGGGTGAATATTTTTGTCATTTTTGGTAGAAAGTGATATTTTCAACTTCTTGTTAAAAACCGCAAGTCCAATTGCTTTGATATTACATATATAGGTACTACATGTAGACCTTTCTCAGATTTGTTCATTTTGTAATGATAACTTCAATTCTCTAATTTGGGTGAATATTTTTGTCATTTTTGGTAGAAAGTGATATTTTCAACTTCTTGTTAAAAACCGCAAGTGCAATTGCTTTGATATAACATATATAGCTACTACATGTAGACCTTTCTCAGATTTGTTCATTTTGTAATGATATCTTCAATTCTCTAATTTGGGTGAATATTTTTGTCATTTTTGGTAGAAAGTGATATTTTCAACTTCTTGTTAAAAACCGCAAGTCCAATTGCTTTGATATTACATATATAGGTACTACATGTAGACCTTTCTCAGATTTGTTCATTTTGTAATGATAACTTCAATTCTCTAATTTGGGTGAATATTTTTGTCATTTTTGGTAGAAAGTGATATTTTCAACTTCTTGTTAAAAACCGCAAGTGCAATTGCTTTGATATAACATATATAGGTACTACATGTAGACCTTTCTCAGATTTGTTCATTTTGTAATGATATCTTCAATTCTCTAATTTGGGTGAATATTTTTGTCATTTTTGGTAGAAAGTGATATTTTCAACTTCTTGTTAAAAACCGCAAGTGCAATTGCTTTGATATTACATATATAGGTACTACATGTAGACCTTTCTCAGATTTGTTCATTTTGTAATGATATCTTCAATTCTCTAATTTGGGTGAATATTTTTGTCATTTTTGGTAGAAAGTGATATTTTCAACTTCTTGTTAAAAACCGCAAGTGCAATTGCTTTGATATTACATATATAGGTACTACATGTAGACCTTTCTCAGAGTTGTTCATTTTGTAATGATACCTTTAGTTCTCTAATTTTGGTGAATGTTTTTGTCATTTTTGGTAAAAAGTGATATTTTCAACTTCTTGTTAAAAACCGCAAGTCCAATTGCTTTGATATTACATATATAGGTACTACATGTGGACCTCTCTCAGATTTGTTCATTTTGTAATGATATCTTTAATTCTCTAATTTTGGTGAATATTTTTGTCATTTTTGGTAAAAAGTGATATTTTCAACTTCTTGTTAAAAACCGCAAGTGCAATTGCTTTGATATTACATATATAGGTACTACATGTAGACCTTTCTCAGATTTGTTCATTTTGTAATGATATCTACAATTCTCTAATTTGGGTGAATATTTTTGGTAAAAAGTGATATTTTCTTGTTAAAAAGTCCAATTGCTTTGATATTACATATATCGAACATTATATATATTACATAAATGAACAAACAAAAGAATACACTCAGTCACACTTATTTAACTTTTTATTTACTCAACGTTCGCCTACTTACTTTTTTAGTTATTCATTATTAACTTTATTACATTTTAAACACCAAATTAGAAATGTAAAATTTTCTACACGGTTGTAATAAAGCTGTTATCTTATCTTATTTTATATAGGTACTACATGTGGACCTCTCTCAGATTTGTTCATTTTGTAATGATATCTTTAATTCTCTAATTTTGGTGAATATTTTTGTCATTTTTGATAAAAACTTCTTGTTAAAAACCACAAACATTTATGGTGAAAAATGATATTTTTGAATTCTTGTTGAAAACAGCAAGTCCCCATTGCATTGATACTATGCATATTGTTCATTTTCTAATGATATCTTCTGTTCTTTAATTGAAATGTGCATTGCTAACAGCGGAGCTATCTCAGCCCAGAGGCTGCTTGTTTTCTTATATTGTTCAATATTTCTCGAAATGAACCATAATTTTGGAGGCAACAGACACAATTTCAATCAATAAACTATTTTGGGAATTTGTGATGAAAAAAGGGAACTTGTGGTAAAATGGTTAATAGTATAATCAGTGAGTAATGGAAATTAATGAGCACTCTTTCAAGGTGTTGACAAATTAAACATGAAATGTGAAAAAAAAACACTATCAGCTTTTGCAATGCATAATGAGGAGTGTCTTTTGGTGAGATTTTAAATGCACTAGACTCGCACTGTAATTTGTTAACGCTGAATTTGTTCACATATGTAAGCCCAATCATGGTATTGGTTGTGTATCTGTCCCTTTGCGTTTGACTTGTTGTATTATGTTGGGCGGGCGTATATATTTTGTATGTTTCAGTTTCTGCTTTCCCCTAACTAACATGATTCTGTCTGTATTTATAATTGTAGGTTGATCCAGTATATTTACATCATGCGAAATGTCGCATTGATCTTTCCCAAGATACAAGACTTAAAGCTACAGTGCAGGAAGTTAGTGATTGGAAAAAATCAATTGGTAAGATATCTGCACTATTGTTGTGTCTGAATGTGTCTGCATTAGTGTGTGTGTCACAATTAAATATATAACTGGCACCTTCTGTGGTTTTTCAATGTTTCTTCTGAAAGCAGTACACATACATGTAGTTGATTTAGTCACAGTGATGTTTGGGACTATATGTGTATATGACAGATCTTGTTGATCATAATTTCTAATGTACCTTCTTGGTGTCAAACAAGCCTAGACAAATGCAAGGATCTGAAGACTGAACCAAAGTTTCCTCAAATTTGCATCCCAACCTCAGGTGGGATCTCCACTACTGGTACTTAACATACACATAGCAACAACCATAGTGCTATTAACAGTGACTGCCCTCTCTATACCTTAAATAGAAGTTGCCCCTGAATCTGAATATGTATCACCATACCAGTGGCCCTTGAATCTGAGCGTGTATACGAACATCTACTAAATCTGAATAGGTCCTAAACCTGCATATTCATAATGGGCCCTCACTCTGAATATAATTGTATATCAATGTGTGCCTTGAATCTGAATATGCATATTGTCTTTTCATTTTTCTAGACGCTTGGTCTGATCCTAAGTTTACTACAGAGTGTTATTTTCTGACATTACACTGTCAGCATCTTGCGTTGTTACCATGTACTAGGCATTATACACGCAGAGTCAGGGCATTACGAGAATTGGGACGTATGATTGAGGAGTTGATGGCACAGGAAGTGAACTGGAAAGGAACACCACTTGCGAAAAGAAACCGCCAACTGCTAGAAAAATGGAAAACGCAACATAAGGTTAGATTGTGTGTTTTTTTTCCCTGTTTCAAAAGTTGGTAACAATAATAGAATCTTTTTAACAAAGCATATAGCAATATCAGAATCATTTTAACAAAGCCTATAACAATATCAGAATCTATAGCAATATCAGAATCTTTTTAACAGAGCCTATAGCAATATCAGAGTCTTTTTAACAGAGCCTATAGCAATATCAGAGTCTTTTTAACAGAGCCTATAGCAATATCAGAATCTGTCTTTTCCATATTAGTAAAGATTTGATAGACTGAAAAAACTGTGCACCAAACAAAATGCGAAGGAATAATATTTGGTTCACAATTCTGTTTTGTACAACTGGTGTGATTTTTGATCAAATTTATATTTTTGCTTATACCCTTGCATCAAGACATTACTATTTTGGCAGGATATTACCAACTATTATTACTTGTATTAATTATCTGCCAAGTTTTGAAGTAATAGATGAATATTTAAAAAAACTATTTAAGTAGTTTTAAAACAATCAGTTATGCACTTTTTTTAAATTGTCAGCTGGCGTCCCACGTGGCTGTTTTCTCAGTTTAACTTGTTTCACTGTAACAAGATACTGTTTCTTTGATTCACTCCCTAGAAAACTGTAAATGCTATTTCAACTTTTTTATAGAAACTTGTCCGAGCCAAAGCATGTGCAGATGCTGGTTTATTAGATGAATCCTTATTGCGAAGATGTTTATCATTCTACGGCAGTGTCGTACAATTTCTTACAAGTTTGATGACAACTAAGAAAGGAGCAGAAATGTACGTATGGTAGATGTGTGTTGCAGAGAGAGTGTGCATAAATGTGTGGTGATTAGGTAGTTGTATGGTCGCTGTGGCAGACATGGTTATTAGTCCCCGTTCGGACGCAGTCCGAAAACGGGGACTTATGTTTTGCCCTGTGTGCGTCCGTGCGTCCGTGCGTCCATGATCACCTGTATCTCGAACATGCATGGACCGATTAAGTTCAAACTTCACTCATACATCACACATTATATGGGACATATGCACTTGCATTTTTTTCATGATCCGATTAACGATAGCCGAATAGCGGCCATTTTAAGGCCGAAAATGAATCAAAATCGCACATTTTCACCATTCCGGACCCGGATCTCAGTTATGCATAGACGGATTTTGTTCAAATTTGGTACATACATTAAACATAATAGGACCTTGATGCACGTCATTTTTGACTCCCATGTGCGAAGCACAAAATGGGAGTCTTTGCAGTTAGTGTGTCTGTATGTGTGTGTGTATGTGTGTATGTGTGTATGTGTGTGTGTGTGTATGTGTGTCCGACTGTTCCACTGCTATCTCAAGAACCATACATCGGTTTTTGATGAAACTTGGTGCATAGATGCTCTGGGCCAATGCGCAGATTTGATTAGGTTTTGGTAAAAATCCATGCTCGTTAATTACCTAATTCGCATGATAATTAGCTAATTTTTAGCTGTTCTATGACTGTTCCACTGATATCTAAAGAACCACTCATTGGATTTTGATGAAACTTGGTACATAGATGCTCTGAACATATGCGCAGATTTGATTAATTTTTGGTAAAAATCCGTGCATATTAATTACCTAATTTGCATGATAATTAGCTATTTTTTAGTGGTTCCATGACTGTTCCACTGATATCTAAACAACCACTCATTGGATTTTGATGAAACTTGGTACATAGATGCTCTGAACTAATGCTAGGTTTTGATTAGTTTTTGGTAATAATCCGTGGATACTAATTACCTAATTTGCATAATGATTAGTCAATTTTCGGTTTTTCCACTGATATCTCAAGTACTAATCATCACATTTCAATGAAACTTGGTACATAGATGTCATACGACACTGCACAGACCTGATAGTTTTTATGGTAATATCAGTACATATTAATTACCTAATTTGCATAATTAATTAATTTTCAGCATTTGATATAAGTAGTTAGCATTACATTTCAATGAAACTTGGTACTTACATACTCAAGGACTATGCAGAGATTGATTGTTTTCGATAAATATTTGTGCATATTAATCACCTAATTTGCATAATTAGTTAATTTTCAGCTTTTCCACGGGTATCTCAAGTACTAATCATCGCATTTCAATGAAACTTGGTACATAGATCCTTTAGGACTATGCAGAGACCTGATTAGTTTTAGGGTAAATAATTGTGCATATTAATTACCTAATTTGCATAATTAATTTTCAGCTTTTCTACTGATATCTAAAGTACTAATCATCACATTTCAATGAATCTAGAATCATGCAGACCCAATTAGTTTCCGGTAAATATTTGTGCATATTAATCACCTAATTTGCATAATTAACCAACTTTCACACTGATATCTCAGGTACTATACATCACATATCAATGAATGTACATGGATGCTGTAGGACAATAGACAGACCTGAATAATTGTGGGTTAAAATCTGTACATATTAATTACCTAATTTGCATAATTAACCAATTTTAAGCTTTCACACTGATATCTAAAGTACCGTAAAAACTCCAAAATTTCGACCGGTTTTAAATAATTGGTGTTAGATATGTGACGTGTTTTTAGAGTCAAATTTAAGGTGCATTTTCGGACGGTCGAATTTTTCAGAATAGAAATCAGCAAATGAAAAAATGGGGATGATAGACAGTGTGCTTCATTAGTTTTTAAAAAATGCAATGTCCGTCAATTGACGTAAACTTCCTCATGTTTCACGGTAAAAGCAAAGGTCGTGGCCGAGTTGTAACTCAAAATCTAAACAAAGTCATCAATCCGTGAGTATTATGACAAGCAAAACAAAACATCAAGACGCGGAGAAGAGGTCAGCACAAAACTAATAGGTCAAAAGACAAAGCTGTCTCGCACTACCTAGAAAAACTTGCGAATGTTCGAAGTACAGGTATCCATTGGACAAAAGATGCATGGAAGTTTAGCAAACTATCTCCCCGACCCAGTGCAATGTATCCGGTTAGAATCAAAGCTCACGTGTCCCTTATTTGAGGGACCAAATTCTGCCGTAAATTTGCCCTTGGATTAAAAAATAAAATGGGATTTAAGAAAATAAAATGGGACTTTTAAGGTGTATTTTGGCGTCATTTTTCGGACATTTCAATCAATCCTGCCGGCTAAAATAGAGTCTAAGTTTTACCGTAGTCATTGACGTTTGTCTATTCAAGAGTACACGTGTATGATTTTTATCGTGACTAGCGTGAGCGGGTAAGCTTCCTTTCGAGAATGAGCTGTTATCACTGTGAACAATGTTAAATTATTCTTCAGATGACCAGTTTATTTTTTAAAAACAACTAATTTTTTTATTTAAAAAAAATCATGCCGTTTTCGCATCAAAATCCAAGCCAAAACATCGTACTACAACACCAATCTCTTCCGCATTGCGTTCAATAACATTAACATATTTAAATAAGCTATGATAATTTGAACACGTTGGCATCATCCAGTTTTTTGATTGGTTAATTAGCGATTTGACCTAATTGACCTAAGAGAACATGGCGGATATCCTACAGCATCAAACGTTTATACGAGACCGGAATCATTCGCTTACGATGAAACTAAGTTGACTTTTATTTGTATTTCATAACCATTCAACAAATTTATTTTGTGTACATTATTATAATCACTACTGAGTACAGTAATAATCAACAATTCAGAAACGCAGCATGCCGAGATTTTTGTGTTCGTTTTTATTTGAAACTTCGTTTATTTAGAATATATTTTCGTTACCAATAAAATAAAAATCTCTCAGTCAATCAGAAACCCGGATTCATGCCTTCGAGGAAGGTCCCGTTTGAACGCTCACATGGTTTTTTTGACTCCCATGTGCGAAGCACAAAATGGGAGTCTTTGCAGTTAGTGTGTCTGTATGTGTGTATGTGTGTATGTGTGTATGTGTGTCCGACTGTTCCACTGCTATCTCAAGAACCATACATTGGTTTTTGATGAAACTTGGTGCATAGATGCTCTGGGCCAATGCGCAGATTTGATTAGGTTTTGGTAAAAATCCATGCTCGTTAATTACCTAATTTGCATGATAATTAGCTAATTTTTAGCTGTTCTATGACTGTTCCACTGATATCTAAAGAACCACTCATTGGATTTTGATGAAACTTGGTACATAGATGCTCTGAACATATGCGCAGATTTGATTAATTTTTGGTAAAAATCCGTGCATATTAATTACCTAATTTGCATGATAATTAGCTATTTTTTAGTGGTTCCATGACTGTTCCACTGATATCTAAACAACCACTCATTGGATTTTGATGAAACTTGGTACATAGATGCTCTGAACTAATGCTAGGTTTTGATTAGTTTTTGGTAATAATCCGTGGATACTAATTACCTAATTTGCATAATGATTAGTCAATTTTCGGTTTTTCCACTGATATCTCAAGTACTAATCATCACATTTCAATGAAACTTGGTACATAGATGTCATACGACACTGCACAGACCTGATAGTTTTTATGGTAATATCAGTACATATTAATTACCTAATTTGCATAATTAATTAATTTTCAGCATTTGATATAAGTAGTTAGCATTACATTTCAATGAAACTTGGTACTTACATACTCAAGGACTATGCAGAGATTGATTGTTTTCGATAAATATTTGTGCATATTAATCACCTAATTTGCATAATTAGTTAATTTTCAGCTTTTCCACGGGTATCTCAAGTACTAATCATCGCATTTCAATGAAACTTGGTACATAGATCCTTTAGGACTATGCAGAGACCTGATTAGTTTTAGGGTAAATAATTGTGCATATTAATTACCTAATTTGCATAATTAATTTTCAGCTTTTCTACTGATATCTAAAGTACTAATCATCATATTTCAATGAATCTAGAATTATGCAGACCCAATTAGTTTCCGGTAAATATTTGTGCATATTAATCACCTAATTTGCATAATTAACCAACTTTCACACTGATATCTCAGGTACTATACATCACATATCAATGAATGTACATGGATGCTGTAGGACAATAGACAGACCTGAATAATTGTGGGTTAAAATCTGTACATATTAATTACCTAATTTGCATAATTAACCAATTTTAATCTTTCACACTGATATCTAAAGTACCGTAAAAACTCCAAAATTTCGACTGGTTTTAAATAATTTGTGTTAGAAATGTGACGTGTTTTTAGAGTCAAAATTAAGGTGCATTTTCGGACGGTCGAATTTTTCAGAATAGAAATCAGCAAAAAAAAATGGGGATGATAGACAGTGTGCTTCATTAGTTTTTAAAAAATGCAATGTCCGTCAATTGACGTAAACTTCCTCATGTTTCACGGTAAAAGCAAAGGTCGTGGCCGAGTTGTAACTCAAAATCTAAACAAAGTCATCAATCAGTGAGTATTATGACAAGCAAAACAAAACATCAAGACGCGGAGAAGAGGTCAGCACAAAACTAATAGGTCAAAAGACAAAGCTGTCTCGCACTACCTAGGAAAACTTGTGAATGTTCGAAGTACAGGTACCCATTGGACAAAAGATACATGGAAGTTTAGCAAACGATCTCCCCGACCCAGTGCAATGTATCCGGTTAGAATCAAAGCTCACGTGTCCCTTATTTGAGCACCGTACCGGTGATTTGAGGGACCAAATTCTGCCGTAAATTCGCCCTTGGATTAAAAAATATAATGGGATTTAAGAAAATAAAATGGGACTTTTAAGGTGTATTTTGGCGTCATTTTTCGGACATTTCAATCAATCCTGCCGGCTAAAATAGAGTCTAAGTTTTACCGTAGTCATTGACGTCTGTCTATTCAAGAGTACACGTGTATGATTTTTATCGTGACTAGCGTGAGCGGGTAAGCTTCCTTTCGAGAATGAGCTGTTATCACTGTGAACAATGTTAAATTATTCTTCAGATGACCAGTTTATTTTTTAAAAACAACTAATTTTTTTATTTAAAAAAAATCATGCCGTTTTCGCATCATCCAGCTTTTTGATTGGTTAATTAGCGATTTGACCTATTTGACCTAAGAGAACATGGCGGATATCCTACAGCATCAAACGTTTATACGAGACCGGAATCATTCGCTTACGATGAAACTAAGTTGACTTTTATTTGTATTTCATAACCATTCAACAAATTTATTTTGTGTACATTATTATAATCACTACTGAGTACAGTAATAATCAACAATTCAGAAACGCAGCATGCCGAGATTTTTGTGTTCGTTTTTATTTGAAACTTCGTTTATTTAGAATATATTTTCGTTACCAATAAAATAAAAATCTCTCAGTCAATCAGAAACCCGGATTCATGCCTTTGAGGAAGGTCCCGTTTGAACGCTCACATCGGTTTTTTTTTCGTTTGGGGGAAAACTAAAACTGGTCGCAATTTTCGAATAAGAATGAGTCGGCAATTTTTAGTGGAGTCGAAAATTTGGAGGTAAATAAAACACCGAAACCCGGCAAATAAATAGGCGGTCAAATTTTTAGAGGGGTCGAAATTTTGGAGTTTTCGCGGTGTTAATTATTCCATTTCAATGAAACTTAGTACAAAGATGCTCTAGGACAATGTACAAACCTAATTAGTTTGGGGTAAAAATCTGTTCATATTAATTCCCTAATAAGCATAATAATTCATAATTTTTTGGTTCTGTTACATTGCGCAGACCTCATTAGTTTTACACTCAAATCTGGTCATATTAATTTTCTGATTTGCATAATTAGTTTTCAGCTAAGTAATTTCGAATTATATTTAATGTGTCTCCAATACTCTCAGCACATGGGAGTTCTTTCTAAGCTTTCTTTGATTTTTCGTTTGTGGGAAAACTAAAACTGGTCGCAATTTTCGAATAAGAATGAGTCGGCAATTTTTAGTGGAATCGAAAATTTGGAGGTAAATAAAACACCGAAACCCGGCAAATAAATAGGCGATCGAATTTTTAGAGGGGTCGAAATTTTGGAGTTTTCACGGTGCTAATTATTCCATTTCAATGAAACTTAGTATAAAGATGCTCTAGGACAATGTACAAACCTAATTAGTTTGGGGTAAAAATCTGTTCATATTAATTCCCTAATAAGCATAATAATTCATAATTTTTTGGTTCTAATCACATTTCAATTAAACTTGGAGACATAGATTTTCTGTTACATTGCGCAGACCTCATTAGTTTTACACTCAAATCTGGTCATATTAATTTTCTGATTTGCATAATTAGTTTTCAGCTAAGTAATTTCGAATTATATTTAATGTGTCTCCAATACTCTCAGCACATGGGAGTTCTTTCTAAGCTTTCTTTGATTTTTTTTGGATCGGGTTCGAAATGGCCGACTGGCGGCCATTTTGTTTTAAAGAATTCAGTTCTGGATCCGTATCTGAGACATGCTTGGATTGATCAAGTTCAAACTTCACACACACAAGGTACATCATGTCACAAATATGTATGTGCATTTGTTTCATGATCTCATTAACGATAGCCAAATGGCGGCCGCTTTAAGGCCGAAAATGCATTGAAATTGCACATTTTCACCATTTCGGACCCGGATCTCAGTTATGCATGGACGGATTTCATTCAAATTTGGTACATACATTAAACATAATAGGACCTTGATGCACGTCATTTTTAGTCCCTGTTCAGGCGCAGCCTGAAAAGGGGACTACTAATTCAGGTTATGTCCATAATTCCGTCTCCAACATTTTCTCAGAAATTCTACAGCAGATATCAGTGAAACTTGGCAGGTTGATGAACATGTCCCCTCCGAGTATGCACGTAATTTTTTTTCCAGATCTGAAAATCCCAAGTGGGTCTTTTTCACGATTTTATCAAAAATTGCCTCTCCCGGCAACATTGACAAAACGTCTGCGCATGCTCAGAATAAATTAATTACTGTAAAATACTTTATTTTTGCTTGCAACATTTTTTTGCTATTTTCGCTGAAGGAATGTTTCAGTTAAAATAAAATCCAGCGAATATACCCTTTTCTTATATTTTACAGTCAATTTGTCAAAAATCAATGAAAATAAATTCAATACAAAACACCCAGAAAAAGTCTTTTCAGCGAATGATAATTCCAGCTGAAATAAAATATTTTACAGTAGATTAGATCTGTGAGTAAGGCTGCTGTTATTACGGCACGTGATTTCTCCATTGCGTGCAATTTATTATAGTACTGTTTATACATGTATTCTGTTTGGCTCAGTGGTCTCATTCACTCGTTACTAGAAGAACTAGTAACTTTATTTGATTTCAAGAACTTCAAGAAGGCGGCATAAGAGACGTGTTTGCAAAGGTAAGTTTTCCAGTTTATTGGGGTACGATTGGTGTACATTTCGTGACGTACGGACGTGAATATTATGATGATTGCCAGCTTTATATTCTTGTGAAAAACCAAAAAAAGCAAACAATTGTCTCTAATCTACGAAACTAGTTTGTGAATTGTATACCCTGTCAAATTATTGTACACGAACGATTAATTCACGAGGACATAGTTTTCAAGTACCGGTAAATCGTTTTCCGGCCTTTTGCTTGTGTAGCGATTTCCGAAATATTCACAACTCGGGGGGGGGGGGGGGAGAATTTCCCTGTGTCGATCAATTTATTCATTATATAATAGCAGGTTGCCTATGATTATATTCGTATTTTTTATGTTGTGAGCATTGAACTGTTAGTTGCAATGAAGATTTTGGCGATCTTGTGCGATTCAACATGGCGGATGTACAGTGACAACACGTGTATGGACGGTCGGTCGAGCAGTCTGCAACGGACCACAGTCTGTGAACGGACCGTTAATGTTTTGGATATTTCATTCACTCCTGATGCCTAAAAGAGTCTAATTTATATTTTACCGTAGTCATTGACACCTATTCAAGAGTATCATGTTTATTGTGAATAGCGTGAATGGGTAAGCTTCGTTTCGACAATGGGCTGTTATTTCTGTGAACAATGTTAAATTATTCTTTGAATGCTCAGTTTATTTTTTTGAAAACAACTAATTTTTCGATTTAAAAAAAATCATGCCGTTTTCCCCGTCAAAATCAAAGCATAAAGATCTTGCTAAACATCGGTGAATCCCCTGTTGCGTTCACCACGAGGTCACTGAGCCGTCATTAACATATTTAAATGACCACGTGTACTGAAATAACATGGCGGATATCGCATCGCATTTACATTCGACCGAAATCATTCGTTTACGATGAAAGTAAGTTGAATATTACTTCCAATTCATAAAAATTCAACGAATTATTTTTTTGTGCGTATTATAATCATTACTGAATAATAATAAACAATTGCAATACTTCGAAAACAAGTAAGTTATTCACTTGCGAAACACAGAATGACCAGATTGTGCTACCGTGATCATTTGCTACCGGTACTAACAACTAAGCAATGTATTCGTGTTTGTATTTATTCGAAACTTCTTTTAGAAAATACTTTACTTTTCGTAAACTTTACTGAATTTTTGGGGGGGATTCAATTCCAACATTTCGCGATGCCAAACCAAAGGCCTTTCACTCTTTGAGTGTGACACCTAAACCAGAAGTTTTATGGTGTATAAACTGGCACTAAATGAAAAAGCCGTTGAACCTTATTCAAATTTATAAGTACATGTTATTATGTATTTAATTATGAAAACTGACTAAATTAAATGTGATCTTATTTTTAATTTGAACAGAATTATGATTTATATCGGTAATGACGTTTTCATCCAATATTAGTAGTGCAATTGTTAAAATGCCTACCTACACATTTATTGTTTTTGTTTCTGTTGCCCTGAAATAGACATTTGTAAAAAAAAAAAAATTTAAAAATCATGCTTGATTCAAATTCAAAAAAAAAAGATGTAGCCATGTAGCCCCTTCCTGTTATCTGTTTCCAACTTCTTCCAGAGTAAAACTGGTGAAGCCATGTAATTGCCATACAATCATAAACTGTGGGAAAACTTATATGTTATTGAAAATCTTTATTTTGTTGTCTGTGAATTAATATAATATTTTAAATGGTGTAATGGTGCAAAATATTCTCAAGCAATTGGTTTTCTGGTGGCACTACACTGTGCATTTATGCATGATCTCAGCTTACTAAGTGATGATGGTGGTTGAAATGGAAAACTGAATACAAAAATCCAGTAACATCTCAAACGAATTTCCGTCTGCTGTGAATGCATGTTTCGTTACATCAAATAAATAACCCAATTTTATTGAATGTATCCAAAAACATGGTACCAATGATCTGAAATTTCAGGAGTGCTCGCTGAAGGTTTATCAATCTTGCTTATTGTCTTGTTCTTTACCAATCCTGCATTTCAGTTACTAGAATTTATACTAAAAAAAAATAGTTTCTGTTTTTCTTCTAATAATTCGGCCACTCTCAAAAACAAATATTTTTCCATGGTCGAAATGCAAGAAGAATACAAAACTACTGTGATTGCATAGCGATACCTGTAGGGTCATTGTCAATTAGTTCGCCTGATCAACACAGCGTTATACATAGGGCTGATATTGAATCACGGAGAGTAAAATCTTGTGATACTAATCTCTAGAACCGCTCAGATTGGTACATACCGGTATGTCTTATGAACCCACATGTGTATATCTTTAACAATACTCATTTTAAACTTTTTTTTTTTACAGTGGTGCTGTGAACTGCTTCAATTTTGCAAGGCAATTTTTTCTGGGTTCCTACAACATGGAGTGTCAGGGACTTTATTGAAATTTCATAGAATCCTGAATATATCTAGAAGTGAAAATTAAATGGTTTACAGTATTTTATACCCATTAATAATGATGAAATGCAATAATATCACTGCACTAAAAAGACTTCAAACAATTATTGTTACTTCTCCATTGAAGGTTATGAGCAGACCAACCTTTACTGGCTTCCTTAATTATTACATGTACTTGCTCTGAAAACATAGCTTTTACAATTGTTTAAATTAACAGATGTTGTTCTATGTACAATGAATACATTTTAAATAATAAACCTTACTGTATTAATAAAAAATTGTATTTGACAACATGAGAATGATTCTGATGCCCAGTGGTGATGTTGAAACAAACCCAGGTCCTGGTAATATACTAAGACCTGATTAACAAAGAAGTCATGTACATCAAGGTTCACTCAGATTTATGAATGCAATTTCTTGAGCAAGTATACATGTATGACAAATAGTTTTGTTGCACTTGTGTACTCTGAGATTCTGAACATGGGTCAGTGGAAGTTTTTAGTTGTCAGTACAAAACTAGATTATGGGAAATCACTTTATGATGAGTTGTACCCACATAGAGTACATATTCATTCACCTGTTTGCAGATGTTCCTTGTACTACCGTAAAATCTGTATTAGAAGCCGCATCCCTAATAGAAGTCGCACCCATTCTTTTTGAACAATTGAGAACCAAAAATTCATCATTTCTCATATGTGTGGTTGCTCTAATAGAAGCCGCATTCCCTCTGTTGCATTGTACCATTTTAATAGAAGCTGCGGCTTCTAATACAGATTTTACAGTACTTTATAATCAAATAACGGGGACTGTGACATTTCATGTCTTGTTTTTTTCGGATCAAGTTCGAAATAGCCGACTGGCGGCCATTTTGTTTTAAAGAATTCAGTTCTGGATCCGTATCCGAGACATGTCTGGATTGATCAAGTTCAAACTTCACACACACAAGGTACATCATGTCACAAATATGTATGTGCATTTGTTTCATGATCTCATTAACGATAGCCAAATGGGGGCCGCTTTAAGGCCGAAAATGCATTGAAATCGCACATTTTCACCATATCGGACCCGTATCTCAGTTATGCATGGATGGATTTTGTTTAAATTTGGTACATACATTAAACATAATAGGACCTTGATGCACGTCTTTTTTTTTTTCGGATCAAGTTCGAAATGGCCGACTGGCGGCCATTTTGTTAAAGAATTCAGTTCTGGATCCGTATCCAAGACATGTCTGGATTGATCAAGTTCAAACTTCACACACACATGGTACATCATGTCACAAATAGATATGTGCATTTGTTTCATGATCTGCTTAACAATAGCGGAATGATGGCCATTTTAAGGCCGAAAATGCATCAAAATCACGTATTTTCACAATTCCAGAACCGGATCTCAGTCATGCATGGATGGATTTTGTTCAGATTTAGCACAATGTGTTGTACATATGCAGGTGCATTTCGGTCATGATCTGCTTTGAATGTATATGTCACTCAAATATGAACGGAACGGGGACGTGTCATTGACAATGACTTGTTATATTTAATTTTTACTGGAAAGATTTCACAATTTCAGCATTTGTGAAACATAATTTCACGAGAGTCCCTGGCACACATCTTAGGAATCCAGAGACACTTCTCTACAAATTTGTTTGATCTTTACCAAATCGCAAAATTCACAAAAAAATTTTCTTCAACTTAATTAAGGCAGTTCAGTTTTGGAAATATGTATTTGGTTGACATGTAAAGAACACTCATTTTTGTCCTCAGGTTTACAAAAATCTTTAAATTTTGAATCATTGAAAATATCAGCAGGTTTCTTCAAAAAGTCTAAGTGACTGCCTGTGAAGTCTTTACGAACCTCATGGAAATTATGAATTTTTGAAGTTAGTTTACATTATTCTGTTGTTTTCAGAACTCTGCCATTGCCACAAGAAGTACCAATGCTGTATGCCTCGTTACCTGATTACTATGCAGAAGATATAGCTGAGACTTTATTATTTATTTTACAGTAAGTAGCCCACATGACATTATCCACATATTGACCTGTTTTCCCCAACATAATCGCATTATCCACATATTGACCTGTTTTCTATAACTTAATGGCATTATCCACATATTGACCTGTTTTCTATAACTTAATGGCATTATCCACATATTGACCTGTTTTCCACAATATTATGGCATTATCCACATAATGACCTGTTTTCCACAATATAATGGCATTATCTACATATTGACCAGTTTTCCACAATATTATGGCATTATCCACATAATGACCTGTTTTCCACAATATAATGGAATTATCTACATATTGACCTGTTTTCCGCAACATAATGCCATTATTCATATATTGACCTGAGTGTTTGTAACAACATTATGGCATTCCTTTTTGAACTTGTTTTCTACATGATGGCATTATCCATATATTGACCTGAGTGTGTTCCTACAACATGAAGACATCCCTATATGGACCAGTTTTTTTTTCTGCAACATGATGGCATTATCTGCAATTTACCATGTGTAATAATATTTCTCTTTCATAGACATATGCCTCATGTTTTGGAAGACACATCGCTACCAGACATAGTGACCTTTATTATCATGATTGTGTGTTCATCTCATTATCTCAGTAACCCATATTTAGTGGCAAAATTTGTTGAGGTAAGTATATTACATTATTGTCCATATTTGGACATCATATCAGTGGATTAGTTACCACATGATAAATTGTTATTCTATCACGTTCCTTTCACCTTTCAACAAACGTTTTCTTATTTAGAAGAATTCAACAATGCCCGCTTGTCTAAACACTTATTTGACTTTGCCAGATGACATAAACAAGCAGCTTCTCGGTCGAGATAGCTCCGCTGTTAACAATGCACATTTTAATTAAAGAACTAAAGATATCAGAAAATAAGTAAATCTAAGAGAGGTCTGTCTAAGGTATCTGCATGTATAACATCAAAGTAATCAAACTTGCGATTTTTAACAAGAAATTGAAAATATCACTTTTTATTAAAAATGGCCAAAAATATTCATCCAAATTAGATAATTGAAGATATCATCATGAAATGAACAAATCTGAGAGAGGTCTACTTGAGGTACCTATATGTATAGTATCAAAGCAATCAGACTTGCGGTGTTTAACTAGAAGTCGAAAATATTACTTTTTACCAAAAAGGACAAAAATATTCATCAAAATTAGAGAATTTAAGATATCACGAAATGGATATTTAAAATCTAAGAGAGGTCTGTCCAAGGTACATATACACCAAGTATCAAAGCAATAACAATTGTAGTTTTCAAGAAGAAGTCAAATAAGTAAAAGGTTGACACAGACGAAGAACAATCACTCATATGATAAGCTCCGCTCGACAAAGTCGATATGACAATATCAATTTTATTATTGTTATTGCATCATAGACATGTCTCAAGAGTTGCCTGGTGATTTGTCAATATTTGCAGGGCACCAGGTGTACTTTTCATCATATGTATTAACACCTTAACTTACTAATAATTTGTCTTCTTTTTCAGTTGATGTTTGTTGTTAATCCAGCAATTCATGATAGAACTCGTAATGTACATAACATGATAGTCAATCATCCGTTAGCGGCACTGCACTTGGCGCCAGCATTAATGAGGTTTTACACAGGTAAGTGAAATAAGATAGTGTGTTTGGATTACAATAAATAACTCACAATGATATCAAAATAAATAATAATATAATACATCTGTCACCGTAACGCCATAAGTCACAGCATGCCATAATTTTGCAGTATTTTACGTGGTATTTTCATCCTACCATATTAGGAAATGCAAATTTCAAAGATGGAATGATTACACGCGTAAGCGTCCTCTAATAATAAAAACAAACATGGCTGCCACTAGGGTTTGACTGGACTCCACACAAAGAAGTTCGCTGATTCTGTTCTAAACATTTTGGATTTCGACATTCCCATGATATATTCTTGGAAGGCAAAGATGTATAATAATAAGGTTATTAGGAAGATACCTCAAAGTATGCACTCAGACAGTACACCTTCGCATCGACATCTGCTGCGTGTCAGTCGTTACTTCTGTTGTACTGTCTTCTATTATTTGATATTTCAAAGCTTTTGAAGTATTTGAAGGCAATACAAGTCGAATTTAACATTGGAATTTATAGAAAATGTGAAAGAGAAAGAACCTGCACCAATATTTTAAGAGAAAAAAAGAAAGTTTGAAAGTCTCTGACTTGGGAGCATGATCTAATTGATCTCATGTCTCGACCACAATTTAATTAATTTATATACCTGTATTAATTTTGTAATGTTTTTATCTTCAGATGTTGAGACCACTGGTAGCAGTAATGAATTCTATGATAAATTCAGCATTCGGTATCACATCAGTATTATTTTTAAGTCATTGTGGAATATTCCCTTACATCAACAAGCCATTATACAGGAAACCATGTAAGTCGCAGATTAAGGTATTGTTATGTTGAGTGGGACAGATTTGTTGTGATGTTGTATGTGTGCATCCATTCATTCGTAATACATTCTGCTATTATCTTCAAGTACATGTATATGTATTAACAGATTAGAACCCACTCAAAGTTTCCCTACAGATCGCTGGTAGCATAGTGGTTATCAGACTCATGATCGGTAGACCCAAGTTCAAGTCCTACCTTAGGCTGAACATCGAAAGGGTCAACCCCCTACCCGGGGTGAGTGTGCCACAGACTCAATGGAAAGGCCAATTCAACTGGCCGAGATTCATTCACTAACGAATGCGACTTTGGGGGAACCTTGGTTAAGGTCCGCAGGTGCTTGTGTTCGACCGAGCCTGGTTGACGCCAGGATAGCACATTAAAATTGCCATTTCATAGAGAGATGGCTTCGCAGCCCTTTCATGTAGTTCCAAACATGAATATGAATTTACCTCATACTGTGACATTTGTTGGACTACTGTAGAATACTTCATTTTCGCATGGAATTTATTTTCGCTGAAGGGATGCTTCAGTGAAAATAAAATCCAGCGAATATACTTTATTCTTATATTTCACATTCAACTCATCAAAAATTGGTGAAAATAAATTCCATACAAAACGCCCAAAAAGCCTTTTCAGTGAAAATTAATTCCAGCTAAAATAAAGTATTCTACAGTACTTTATTTTATACTGTTGCAATGGCATAATTAACAATAATTCAATCATGTCAGCTCTTGGATGTTTTGTGTGTTACTGAGTCAACGCATCACACATACATTATAGGCAGCATGCAGTGTTGTTAGTGTCATTGTGTTAAAATAAAAGTCAAAACTGCTAAAGTGTTAGCTTAAATGTGTAAGTGGTTGCTCCTTTGAATGGAGAAAAATATCAAGAAGCTAGATTATTATTTTAATAAAAAAAAATCAATGTACATTGAGTTACTCTTGAGGTACATCTTACATGTGAGATTTCACTTGTGTGGAGTTTAAAAAAAAAACATATTCAAGCAATCACATTTGTGTTTTTGTTTCACTCAAATTAAGCATGTCATGTAGCAATGCCTGCCAACCTTTCAAGTATTTTTTAGGACACACAGTATGTGTATTAAGTTTACTATAATTATAACTACCGGTATATGCCATTGGATGACAGAATAGGTGTTCTAGTATTTTCACCGCTTTTCCTTTCAGTTCCGGCAAAGACTTTGTACGTTTTGTAAATATGCTGATGAACGATACAACATTCCTATTGGACGAAAGTCTTGATTGTTTGAAAAGAATACACGAAGTCCAAGAACTAATTAAGAATAAGGAAATTTGGGATAAAATGACACAGGTAAAATATGTTCATGTTTTCCCAATTATATCTTCTTTCAGAATACTATATATACTATTATTATACATCTGTCACCTTAACGCCATCAGTTACAGCGTGCCATAATTTTGCGGTATTTTACGTGGTATTTTCATCCTACCATATTAGGAAATGCAAATTCTGAATATGGAATGATTACGCACGTAAGTGTCCTCTAATAATAAAAACAAACATGGCTGCCATCAGGTTTTGACCAGACTCCACACAAAAAAGTTTGCTGATTCTGTTCTAAACTTTTTGGATTTCGGCATTCCCATGATGTATCCATGGAAGGAAAAGATGTATAATAATAAGGTTATTACAAGAATACCTCAAAGTATGCACTCAGACAATGGTGGTCAATAAAAAGTTGGTACTGCATTCACGATGGGCTTTCTCATGTCAGAAGTTGGGAAAACAAAATACTTGAACTGTGATCACAAATTACATTTAGACTGTGCTTACTGATGCATGTCACATGGTATGCATTGAGTTGTCATATCATGCTAGGTCAGATTTCATCTACAACAGTTAATGAAAATTTATACTAATGTCATAACTGATTCGTCAATCAATAACTTTATTTCCCAGGATGAGCAGGAGGGTAAAAGGCGGCAATTGTCGACTGATGAAAGACAAGTGAGATCATATTTGACGCTAGCTGGTGAAACGTTAGACATGTTTCATTATTTGACACAGAAAATCACAGAACCTTTCCTAAGACCTGTAAGTAATCAGTATGAGATAGTGATATATTCATGTAACATACTTGAAATTAACAGTCTTTCTGAGTTTATGATATCAACAACTTAGGTCTTTGAAACTGTATGAGAAATTTGTTTCAGTATTTGTAGTCTTACATAATCTCCTATTTTTGGGAGTGGACATATGGGCCTGGCAACCACAACCGATGACAACATTGATCAAAAACTCTCAAAAAACTATATTTTGGGCTAGTCGTTGAGACTCTCCTGAACAGTGTAATAACAGTGTAACATGGGCAACATACATAAATTTGATTGCTCAACATTACTTAAAAGTTGAGTTTGTACTGTTTTCTCAACTTTAGCTGTCACATGCTCTTTGGTCAGCATTCCACAGCAGCTCACGTAGAGCCCATAGAAATACACGGTTCAGTGGTGCGCATTTTAACAACAGAGAACGCCCTGTGACAAGAATATTATTATTATTATTGTTATTCAAACCTCTAATGTGTTTATTCCATTGCAGGAGCTTGCTGTACGTTTGGCTGCCATGTTGAACTTTAATCTACAGCAGCTGTGTGGTCCAAAATGTAACGATTTACGAGTAGAAAACAAAGAAAAATATGGATTTGAACCAAAGAAACTATTGGATCAACTCACGGATATTTATCTACATTTTTCTGATTGTCCAAAGTTCGCAGAAGCTGTTGCTGCCGATGAAGTAAGTAGAACTTTCTTTTTTTTTTTTTTTTTTTTAAAAATCTCCTTTGACTCCAAAATATGATGATGAATGCTGTCACCATACAGACATAAAACCCATCCCTCAGATCCATTGGTAATTAAATTAAAGTACTAAACAGTAAAAAATTATTAAGGCCCTGCACTCTTTACCCTTCCTGGCTTCCTTCCTGTTTTTTTTTATGGTCAGTTACTGTAAAATACTTTATTTTAGCTGGAATTAATTTTCGCTGAAGAGACTTTTTGGGTAATTTGTATGGAATTTATTTTCACTGATTTCTGATGAGTTGAAAAGGTATATTCACTGGGATTTATTTTGTTTTAGCAAAAAATTTATTCCAAGCGAAAATAAAATATTTTACAGTATTATTACAGAGGCAATACAAGTGTTCACTATTTCATATGTTGGGAGTGTTTGCAAGAACAACATTTTTTTTTAAAGTCTCTGGCTTTCCTGTAAAGACTCCAGTGAAATATTCACTGTTACAATATTCCTGCTTCTTGAAGAAATTCACAGAAATTTTTCTCCAGCAGTTTTACAGTATTTTTCTTGATCCCTTCTTTTGAAATATTTGATATCAACCAAAAATAGTATATTCTTGGGGACAATCATTCTTACAACCACAAACAGTAAAAACAACAGTCAAAAATTCTCAAAAAAATATACATTGGGCTAGTTGAGACTTTTGAACAGTTTAACAAGGTATGTGCAATATATATAAATTTGATTTTCTCAAATCAAAGTTGAGTTTGTGCTGTGGTCTCAGCTGTTCAACCAGCATTCTACAGCAGCTCGCACAGAGCCCATAGTAATACTAGTAAACCCCCCCCCCCCCCCCCCCGGTACATTGTACAGTGGTGAGTGACTTAGCAACATAGAACGTTCTGTGACATATCTCCGGCCACGAGAATTACCAAGCAGTTCTAGGTCTTGATGAACAGCTGTATTGATGAAATGGTCCTTGAGTATATTTTGGCAGAAACCTAGAAAAAAATCAATAAATTATTGAGTGGACCTTTTTGAACTGGTGTGAACTTGAGCCAAAAACAAATCATTTATTTGGGCCTTATTGTAGACTTCAACTACTTTCTCATTCACACACAGCGTTCATATCGCAAAGAAGTGTTTGATGTTGCCCTTGGCGTGATGTCCAGAGCTAACATCAAGATTGAATCGGATATTCAGAGGTTCAGGGATTTGGCATCTGTTGTGGATAAGATTGTCATCAGTAATCTGAAGAAAGACATTGACTTTGAAGATGCACCTGATGAATTCAAAGGTACTGTACAGTAAAGTGGTTCTGTGTTGCCATAGTGATGTAGATAGGTGGAAGCTACATCTTTCAAAAGTATAACTTTTGTTGTGTAATTGTTCATCATCGATAATATAGCAGACCTTTCAAAAACAGTTACTGTAAAATAATTTATTTTCGCTTGGATACGTCAAAAGGCAATCAAGGCATTTAGGGAGGTCAATAGACCATATTGGTTAATGACCACCATGAATCTGTCACGAGTGAGAGCCACAAAACTTTTGCTCTCTGAATGATGTTTCATTCTGTATCACGTCTACCCAGGCCTCTGGCCATGAAAACCATAATATTTGGAACAGTGAATACAATAACAGTAGGAAAATAAAACATTATTTGCTCTCAACAATAATCTTTGTGGCTCTTTCTCTCTCAACAAGATCTATGTGATCATTTGCGAATAAGATCAGTTGCCTTCATGAATGTTGACTCTGCTTCTTATCAGCAACTTGTATGTTTCTTATATAGATCCTTTAATGGACACATTAATGACAGACCCAGTACTGTTACATACATCAGGTAATATCATGGATCGACCAATCATTGAGCGACATCTATTGAATTCATCAACTGATCCGTTCAACAGACAGGCTTTAGACTCAGAAGATTTACAGCCAAGTAAGTATTTGTATTTGATGCTAACTCACCGACCGCATTTATTAAATTTGTCTGAAAAAACAAGGACACAAGGATGGTTTGGCCGTGTGGTTGTTTTTGAATTGGCCAGTGAGCATTCTTGAATATCTAGTTATGGCATGGTATATGAGATCAAAGTAACCACAACTCAGAGTTTGCAACAAATTGCAACTTTATTCAGAGTCAGCAAAAATGTTTGATTGGCGGAAAAAATCATGCCAATTGTAGCAAAAAATTGAAAGTCATGGTCACTCATTGGTTACAGCACGTGAACCACTCACACTTGACACTCGTGGTTCATGTGCTGTAACCATCATGTAGTCCTGATTTATTTAATTCAAATACCATCCTAGGTTGTGTAATGTCCTAATTTTTCTGCACTTTTTTCTTATATTTTTCAATAATTCTGGAAATAAATCCAAATTTTGGAGCCAATTTTTAAAATTTGGCTACTTTTTGTCCCAATCTTCTGAAGGACTACTGCTGGTTCAAAGGAAGGAAAGGAGGGAGAAATAAACCACATATCTTCTTGTATATAATTAACACAAAATCACCACCAATATTTCAAATTCAGCCAATAATTCAAAATTGTATAGACAACACAGAAGAAAGCATGATCAGGCAAAATTTACCGTTGTATCCTGAACAGAGAATGTCAAATTGTAAAACTACAAAACAAATCTACCATTTTGTCTTAGTCTTTATTTTATTTATAACTTTGACTTATCACTGTTTCCTTGCAGTGCCAGAGTTAAAAGCAAGAATTCAACAATGGATGAGGCAAACGCAAATGTTGAAAAGGAAGCAAGACAAATAGACAAAAAGGACAACATTCGATGCAACAAATGCAAATCTTATAATTTTATGGGAAATGTTTCATGTGTGCAGCATGTATTTCGAAGTGATTTTTTCCCTCGTCATTAAAGATGGGCAGCCAACAAGAATGTACAGTTGGCATGACCTCTGATAACATAGGATTTCAAGATGATTTAGAAACTTTTTATTACATTTAAAAAAACAATCTGAATGTAATTATTGACATTGTGATTTTGACTATAGAGATTAAAAATGAACCAAACGCTGTATGTTTATTATGAGTATTTTTTTATATCTCTGTTGCATATGATGGTTTTTGGAGGTTATTTTTAGGTGCTGGTATATGAAACTGAAACTGTCATCCAACTAGGAGTGATGGTCTTGTAGTTTTGCAATAATTTCAAATACCCCGGAAAGTGTTCTGGGTTTGCATTTGATTTTTTGATGCAATAATGACAAATTTGATTAGCAAACTGATTAAAGTTACCCAAACAAATTGGTTGGCTGGGAAAGCTTTGCGAGATTCTGAAAACTGTCCTTCAAGAATTCAAGATGGCTGCCCCCATATTGTAAAAATTGGTTGCATTCACATTACCACACAGTAATTCATAACAAGGGCAAACCTCAATTTGTGAATCAAATGTGCATTGGAACATGATTCAAAAGCACATTCCATCAGTAGCATCTTGAGTACTATGGTATAAATGAAACCTTGCATGCAAGGTTGCTCCCAGGGTGCTTCATATAGAAACTTTGTTTGTGAGAAATGATTCATTTAAATTCCATGCATGCAAGGTTTCATTACTAATATAGTACCGATATTATATGAATATTATGTTTATAGTTGTAGTGCAATGATACATACTGAAACAATTCTATTTTGTATTTATCTGAAGAAGCAAAGTCTAGGACACTCCTGATGCATTCCACATCATGTATAGTTTTCAAATTTTCTAATTTATTACAAATTCCAGCAAATGATTTACAATCAATTCAAGCAAATTTACAATAAATACAAACCTACAACAGGGCCCATAGCGTTGGAAAAATCCTTTGAAAGTCTTTGGATTTTTTGAGGTCTGGAAAATCTTTGAGTTGTCTTTAAATTACAGGAAAAATAAAAAAAATCTTTGAAAAGTCTTTAAATTTCTTAATAGTTATTAATTCATTTTAGAAAGGCCCGTTTTCTCCAGAGAATTACCATATCCTCAGAACTTTGATGATGTTGGCCTGAATTAAGGATCAAAATGTCTTGAAAAAATGCAAGAAAGTTTGGGAAAAGGTCTTTGAAATCATTTGGCTCTTGGTGCTATGGACCCTGTACAATATCCAGCACAAGATAGAGTTATGCCACATTCATCACTAGCGTACCCTCTAAGCTGATATGACACTGCACTGTCTGATAATTGCTGTGATACAACTACTGGTAGTTCTAATTCACATCATTCATGCTACAGGAAATCATACATTAATATAGTGATCTTGAAAAACATCTTTGGTTACAAAATTTGTAATTGAAAAAAGAGAATGAAATTCAGAGGCCACAACATTTTCGTTTATGCCTTTACAGCAACAGTTGATTTTGTTCTGGAAAACAACAAGCTGACTCAACTTGATTTTGGTGAATTTCATTCAGGATCCCTATAATGAATGTCCTGTTGCAGCATACACTGTTTATCACGATGACAATTGATCAACGTATGTATTTCACCAGAATATGGTACTTGTATTTCCATGCAATTCAACCAAAATTTTTCCGACAGAATAGTGCTGTTAAAAATATTATTAAAGTTATTGGATTATAAAGATTGCTGTAAACATGAAGACAAAACTGATTTCAGGGTAAGTTCAAAGCTACTTACAAAATTGTCCCTGATTGGCTACCCAACCTTCATGCTTAACAGTCAGACCAATCAGAGAGCAGGTTATTTGACAGGTTATTTTGACGTATCAAATTCTACCTTGTCTTTATACTTTGACTTGTGATTTCAACCCTAACCATTTCTTGCTTTGTTCATCACATGTTGCCATGGTTGCATACCATGCACGTGTTAATCCTATGTACTAACATCTTGTGTGCACCATTGTCTGCCTTTCCACAAACATTTTGGAATAATACTATAATTTGAATAATCGATTGACGTCATAATCCTACTGTACAAATACTTATGACTGCTTTGTAACAGTAAGGGGTTAACCATGTGTATCCATACAGGTGACTGGAAAATTGCTTTAAAAAAAAATACCTGCAAGGTGTTACAAGGAAAAGATTTTGGCACAAAATAAGAAAAACAAAATTAACAGTTAAGACATCGCAAAAAAAATTTACTGCCCCTCAACACCAATGATTTCAAAGTAGTTGACCCCTAAACTGCAGCACTGCATACTTTCTGATTTTGGAACAGCGATTTTGTGGAGTGCTCCGAAAAAAGGAATCACCATCGAGTGCAATTTGTGAACTAAAATCTGGTTGTCATGTTTTTTTTTTATACATAGTTTTTCTGAGGCACTGTACATAGTTCTTGCTTAAACTTTGATCAGAATAGACAATCGTCAACAACATCAAATTAAATCATCTTGGCATGAAACTACAGAAAACTGATATAAAGCTAAATAAGTTAAAAGTATGATTGTTAACGCATGAGAAAAGCCACTGCTGTCATGATGTCATCATAATTAACATGGGATAGAAACGACTGGCATAAAAGGTGATTGGTTATCTCAGTATTTGACCTTTGACCATGTATCATGTGACCAATGGAGCAAATTTTCTGATTGGCTACTACACTCAGTAGCCATTTTTTCACCACTTTCTCCGTTGGTAAGTTGTTCTGCCATATTTCCGGTTGCCATAGTAACAGATGAAGCATGGTAGCTGCCACTGATGGAGTTGGTCTCTGAATTGAAAGGATGAAAAAAAGGTTGATTTTAATTAGATACTACTGTCTATAGTGAAAGTCTCTCGTCTCTCACATACATTTCCATAGTTTGAATAATTCCGATGTAGCGATAACATTTCCAGGAATAATTATATTTTCCAAACATTGACAGTTCATTTTGGACAAAAAATTTACCTCAGATGGATCTCTTCTTAACAACAGATTGATAATTTTAACCAGGTATTCATTTGTGTCCTCTGGTAACCTTGGCAACTGCTCTTCAGTATAAGTAAGACTGTCACATTCACTATAGAATGGGTTGCGCCCAGTGAGTATTTCATATGCCAGTGTACCAACAGTCCAGAGATCTGATTTTCTGTAATCTATAGTGGTGTTGACTCCAGGAATTGCCGAGATTACCTAAAGCATTGAACACATTGATTTGTAGTGACGTAATAGCATACTGTAAAACCATTTATTTTCACTGGCATTTAACGTCACTGTTTTGATGCTTTGAGCAATTTTACGGGATGTTATTTTCACGAACTTGCCAGGGAAGAGTTTTATTGTTATTTTACGCATTCACATGAACTTAATTTAGCGGATTTTTGTTGTGGAAATTAATAGCGAAATTAATACCCAGCGAATAATTAATGTATTTACAGAACATCCAGTAGCTGAGATGGAATGAAAGTTTTTTTCTTAAATCTTGGTCCGATGCGAAATTTCCACGACTGGTCTATTCAGACGAATTCATTGCTATTAATCATTCATGATATGCAATGACGTTATGGAACCCAAGAGAGGAACACTTCCAAAAGAGGAAAATAGGCGTGCGTGCGAGTGAGAACAAAATTCTACGCATCAGACCACGTGTGCGTAGAACAGATCGGCCAAAAGCTGTCTTTCTTATTGGTGGACACTTATAATGCATGCTTATTTATCATCTCAAAAACACAGTGACAACTATTGAGGGCGCTGCAGAACAGACCAGTCGTGGAAATTTCACATCAACGCCGGAGATTCCACAAACTCATTCTAAAGGAATTATTGTATAAAACAATAAAATTGCTACAACTGGGCCAGTCTAGACCTTAGACTGACATATATTGTGATTAATGTAACTCAAGTTTCATCCTTAAGCAAATCTTGCATTAAGAAACAATGTGTTTTCATCTCAAAAAACGCAATTGAATTAATTGACTTGACTTGACTTGACTTGCAAATGACTGCCTAATAGTGTTTCATTTTCTACCACTATTTTGTCCACTGTTGCAAATACAATGGATTCATACACTGATCAAGAAAACAATGGATGAAATGATGCTAGAAAATTGAAAACATTTAGAAGTGGCTCTTTAGCTCTTAACCGTTTCACCACCAGACTTTCTCAAATTTGTCTGCACTTTTTTTCTTATATTCTTCAATATTTCTGGAAATGAACCCTAATGTTGGAGCCAACAAACAAAATTTGAGACAAATCTCAGTTTTTACTCAAAACATTTTTGGCTGATGAAAAGAGGGCACTGGTGGTGGTAAAAAAGTTAACAAAACAAGATCTTGGCGGCCATTTCATTTTAATCAAATATACCGGAATACAAAATGTATCAAATTTATAATGATCGCCTACCTCTGGTGCCATAAGTGATCGATTCCCGCCACGATCTGTGTGCTCAGTTTGATATGGTAGAAATAAACCTGAGCTTTCAGATAAACAACATCCAAAATCTGAGATCACAACTCGTGGACCTGGAGAATAAACAAGATAATATCAACACTGACAGTGATAAAGACACAACGATACCATCAAGACTGGTATTTTTCAGTATGAGTAACAGTGTATGCCACTGACACACACAATTCACTGGCACATCATTGACACAAAAAATCATATATTAAAAAACATCTTGTAGTTATGGAATTTGCAACTTTGAAAAATAAAATTCTCATTTTATAAACAAATTAAGCATGAAAACGAAGGGAAAACAGACACAACTTCAATTATGGGATTCCATTTTGACTCAGAAATCGTACAAAATCAGACCTGATAGGGGGCACACTGATAAGTACTGAATTATACAATACCTTGGTTGATATCCAATAATATGTTATCAGATTTTAAATCGCGATGGGCAATGTCATTCTGATTAAGGTGAAATAAACCTTCTAATAGCTGTGCCAATATTAGCATAGCTACTTTTTGCGATGAACAACCATACTCTTGAAGGTACTGTCGTAAAGTTGTGTCATACCTAATAACAAATATATAAGGGTTAGTCAACACGGTGAAATTGAAATGTTTTCAGGACTAATATCAAAACTTATAAGCCAAAATGCCACTTATAAATATTTAATTTATTACACATTGTAGCCCTGTCAGCAACTACCGGTAACACATTTCCTAATCTTTTTTCCCATTACTGGTAATTTTGGTATATCCATGGGGCTTTCAATGGGCAATATGGTAAGTTGCTGTTGTCGCTTTCTTTAGCGAAAGCTTAAAGTCAACTGTGATAATGCACCATACTTCACAGCAAAGGCTGCCGCATTATGCACAGAGATCAGGAAGAACAGTTTTTGTCCTCTATCGTACATTTTTATCTAATACAAATATAATTTGTCACTAAATATTAATCATTAATGGGTTTAATTCCCTGATATTTAACTAAAGTACAAACTTTAACCTTTTGACCTTTCAAGCATCTACTTTTAAGTCTACTTTTGTCATCTAGTTTTTACAAAATAAAACCAACTTAATTTTTTTTCATATTTTTTTTCTGAATTTTTTTATCAATGTCAATATGATGATAATAATGTCCATCTTGGCCTAAATTGGAAGAAATCATGGAAAAAAATGTGCAAAATGTTGTTCCAATTATTTAGCGAGAAAAAGGATTAAAACTATGATTAACTATTCTTCAAGTTTTATAAATTTCCAACATGTGTAGAATCTAGTAATTTCTCTGAATGTTCGGCTGAAATCAACAAGAACTATAATTATGTCATTTTATCGTTGTAAGTCGAGTATTGTTTGTACCTTTTCATAACAATGAACAGCGTTTTATTGCGTCCAAGTCCATTCATACTAGATGGAAGTACAGCTGGATAATATTCCAAAGCGTCTGACATGCACGGTATCTCACCATCACTGAATACTGCGTACATTTCCACTATGTTGGGATGCAGTGGTAGATTTTTTCTCCTGTACAACAAGGTAAAAGCTGTTAGTGTCCTGAAAAAGTAATGCCTAATCACGTTTCATTGTATAAATACCGTAAATATGTGACCCACTTTTGAATTTTCCTGATTTCGTAATTTTGAAGCATTCCAGGGGACAACATTTCACAGAGGTAGTTATAAAGAATCTCACCCAGTGGCATAGTTAGCCCTGGATTCCCCTGTTTGTTTGGGTTTTTGACGATTTAGACTTTTGAATGCTATGGGTCAGGACAAAATTTAAAACCAACAATACAATAATTGCGAACACAGTATCTGTGCGACTTTATCATTATCTCTACTGAAACATATAAACAAGTTTTCATCAATTTTATTTAAAAAGTCAACAATGACACAGTGGAAGTGTTCAGATCAGTGTAGTGGTAAAACAAAGCAATGTGATGGTACCATCATGTTTTTTGTATCTTCGGGAGAACACTGATATGCAAATGTTATCACAAGCACAGCCTGTTACATCTGTGTGGGAGACCTAATTGTTTAGCCAAACCAAACCAAACAATTTTTAGGGAGTCCATCTCTTGCAAAATTGAAATGATATATGGAATTTGCATTACGCCATGCTGTGAATTAATTAAAGGGTGGTGGTGGTCGTCGTCGTATGGAACACATAGCGACATATACAACGTGTGTAAAACACATTGTTTACATAAAATTTGAACGGACACCATGGTCATGCACCCCCTTACCCTGGGGAGCAGATCCTCTGGCAACCATAAAATTCTGAATAACCAGGGATCCCATGTGGCTACAGGCCTCAACTGTGACCTGTCTGGCCCCTAAGAAGCCATAGCATGCTCCATGCTTCATCGAAAACTCCACACCCTGGTAGGGAGGATGCTATGTTCCCCACTTGGTGGCGCTGCTGAGTTGCAGTGCTTCCTCTTGCAGTTTTTTTCCAGAAAAACCCATGGGACACTGGTTTTTTTATATATATAGCTATTCAGTGACAGGTGTATAATCAAAGAAAGCTTAGAAAGAACTCCCGTGTGCTGAGAGTATTGGAGACACATTCAAAATTAATTAAAAATTACTTGAACTTGAGATGTTGATGGAAACGCAGAAAACTAATTATGCAAATTAGGTAACTAATATGAACAGATTTAAATGTAAAACTAATAAGGTCTGCACAATGTAACAAGTTTCATTGAAATGTGATTAGAACCAAAGTAATATTAATTATTATGCTAATTAGAGAATTAATATGAACAGATTTTAACCCAAAATTAATCAGGCTGTCTATTGTCCTAGAGCACTTATGTACCAAGTTTTATTCAAATGTGATGATCAATACTTGAGATATCAGTATTAATTAATTATATTAATTAGGTGATTAAGAAGCATAAATATTTACCAAAAACTAATATGGTGTATAGTCCTAGATTCATTGAAATGTGATGGGTACTCTTTAAAAGTTTCATTGAAATCCAATGAGTGGCTTTTAGACATCAGTGCAACAGCCATAGAACAGCAAAAAATTAACTAATTATGCAAATTAGGTAATTAATAGGTAAAATTATTTATCCCAAAATTAATCAGGTCTCTGCAGTCCTAGAATATCTATGTAACAAGTCTCAATGAAATGTGATGATTAGTACTTGAGATATCAAAAGCTGAAAATTAACTAATTATGCTAATAAGGTGATTAATATGCACAAATATTTACCCAAAAACTAATTAGGTCTCTGCACAGTCCTCAAGTAACTATGTATCAAGTTTCATTAAAACATGATCATTACTACTTGAAATATCAAAAGCTGAAAATTAATTAATTATGCAAATTAGGTAATTAATATGTACTGATATTACCCTAAAAACTATCAGGTCTGTGCAGTGTCATATGACATCTATGTCCCAAGTTTTATTGACATGTTATGTTTAGTACTTGAGATATCAGTGGAAAAGCCGAAAATTGATTAATCATTATGTAAATTAGGTAATTAATAATATTAACAGATTTTTACCCAAAAATAATCAAATCTGCGCATTAGTTCAGAGCATCCATGTGCCAAGTTTCATTGAAATCCAATGAGTGGTTCTTCAAAAATCAGTGAAACAGTCATAGAACAGCTTAAAATCAGTTAATTATCATGCAAATTAGGTAATTAATATTCATAGATTTTTACCCAAAACTAATCAAATCTGCGTATTGGTTCAGAGCATCCATGTGCCAAGTTTCATCAAAATCCAATGAGTGGTTCTTCAAATATCAGTGGAACAGTCATGGAACAGCTTGAAATCAGTTAATTATCATTCAAATTAGGTAATTAATATTCATAGATTTTTACCCAAAACTAATCAAATCTGCGCACTAGTTCAGAGCATCCATGTGCCAAGTTTCATCAAAATCCAATGAGTGGTTCTTCAGATATCAGTGGAACAGTCTTGGAACAGCTAAAAATCAGCTAATTATCATGCAAATTAAGTAATTAATATTCATAGATTTTTACCAAAACCTAATCAACTCTGCGCATCATCCCAGAGCATTTATGTACCAAGTTTCACGAAAATTTGATTAGTGGTTCTTGAGATAACGGTGGAACAAAAAAAGTGACATACATACATACATACATACATACATACATACATACAGACATACAGACATACAGACAGGGTAACTGCAAAGACTCCCTTTTGTGCTTCGCACACGGGAGTCAATAAAATCTTTTACTACAACAGAAATCTACAACCCAAGTAGTTTGATAATAGCTGTTGTGACTTACTGGTGGATTCTTAACTTTTGAGTTACATCCGAGTCTGACATCATCTTGCCTTGTTGCAGTGGAAGTAATTCTCTTTCAAATGCTGATAACAGTTTGCAATGATCGGACTGCACACTCATATTAAACAACATCTGAAGTGAAACAAATCAAATCAGTTAATATTACCAGGACTTGTAGTGTACAGTTCAGTCTGTAATTTAAGGATGGTGGTCGACATACAGCCTGCATTTGAGTTTTGCGAAAGCCAACAATTAATTCTACACACATTATATATGTATACTACTGTAAAATCTGTATTAGAAGCTGCGGCTTCTATTAGAATAATACAATACAACTGAGGGGATGCGGCTTCTATTAGAGCAACTACACTTATGAGAAATGATGAATTTTTGATTCTCAATTATTCAAAAAGAATGGGTGCGACTTCTATTAGAGATGCGGCTTCTAATACAGATTTTACGGTAATGGAACCCATATGGAACATGACGCAGAGCACCGACCACCGTCCTTTAAGTTGCTTGGGCACAGATCTAGAAGCAGTACCTACACATGAATTGGTGACGTCATAAAATACATGACCTTCAATCGGGGTCGTTTCCTCGGTATATACGAATTGGTATATACAAATTACAATAAAGATACTTAAGACATTACACATAAGGTAAAACAAATCACATGACAATATAATGATAATAACGGTAATAAATCCTAGCTTAACAGTTGAACAGAACGCTCATATAGTCAGTCGGGTGACGCCGAGGGTCACGAACTGTGTTGCAAAATGGCCGTGTGGTTGAAACTGGGTCATGGCGTGACGGGTGAGGAAGACATCATTAAACACTCAAAATCACAATAAAACGGGGAAGTGGTTGCATATTACGGCGTAGCTAACATGGGAAATAAAAAAACGCCCAATACAAACGACATGGGTTTGAATCACACTAGATACACACTCACCAGAACCGAAGCAATCAGAAACCAGCAATCGTTTTGGCTTTTCCGTTCAACTCATCGGAACACTGGAGTAGTTAGAAAAATGAACACCACTTAACGACCAACGTCGTGGCGTGGTACACAAGCGTGCCATCAAAATAAAACAAAATTAGCTTGAAAAGACAGTGGGTTCGAGTCCCGCTCAGAGCTACCGTAAAAACGTAAATCAAATAAACTGAAATCTCTCAAACCGTAAACAAAGAACGTCGCAAAAAAATAATAAACCTCACAAAACTCCACCATACAAAACTGAATGAATAAATAATAAAATAACCAACGTCTTAAACTGGACGACGCGCAATTTGTTCAACAGTTTCCAGATTGTGACATGAGATAAACAAGACCCAAGTCAAGGTAAGTTTTGTTAAAGTGTCGATGGCGTTCCCTATATTACGAAAACAATTCAGGCAACAGACGAATATCTTCTGTGGTGTTGTGGAATTTATACTGTGTCTGCGGAATTGTTGATTGAGGGTTCGAAGCCAGCAGTTAACATTTAGTTAGAAAGTTTCACAATTAAATCAAATATCCAATGATACCAGTATATTTATTTCATTATTTTAACAACTTGCAATGGTGGAAGTTGGTCAAACACGAGTTCTTACACCTAAATAAGTATCAAATATTTGTCGACACATTTATTCTCTCAACCACAGTCCCTCTATAGGGACTGTGTCTCAACCTTGTAGAGGTGGAAATTAATTAAACAACAGGTATTTACTCACAAATATAATGGTCAATATTTGTCCATACATTCATTCTGTCAATTTAAGAACTTGTAATTGTTGGAATTATTCAAATGAGAGTTGTCTACACCAAAATAAGTTTCAAATACTTGTCCATACGTTTATTCTCTCAATTTAACAACTTGTAATGGTGTAAAATAATTAAACGAGAGTTGTCTACACCAAAATAAGTCTAAAATATTTGTCCGCACATTTATTCTCTCAATTTAACAACTTGTAATGGTGTAAAATAATTAAACGAGAGCTGTCTACACCAAAATATATCTAAAATATTTGTCCGCACATTTATTCTCTCAATTTAACAACTTGTAATGGTGTAAAATAATTAAACAAGAGCTGTCTACACCAAAATAAGTCTAAAATATTTGTCCGCACATTTATTCTCTCAATTTAACAACTTGTAATTGTGGGAATTAATCAAACGAGAGCTGTCTACACCAAAATAAGTCTAAAATATTTGTCCGCACACTTATTCTCTCAATTTAACAACTTGTAATGGTGTAAAATAATTAAACGAGAGCTGTCTACACCAAAATAAGTCTAAAATATTTGTCCATACATTTATTCTCTCAATTTAACAACTTGGAATGGTGTAAAATAATTAAACGAGAGCTGTCTACACCAAAATAAGTCTAAAATATTTGTCCGCACATTTATTCTCTCAATTTAACAACATGTAATTGTGGGAATTAATCAAACGAGAGATGTCTACACAAAAATAAGTCTAAAATATTTGTCCGCACATTTATTCTTTCAATTTAACAACCTGTAATTGTGGGAATTAATCAAACGTGAGTTGTTTACATCAAACTAAGTATTTAATATTTGTTGAGACATTTATTCTCTCAATTTAACAACTTGTAATGGTGTAAAATAATTAAACGAGAGTTGTCTACACCAAAATTAATCTCAAATATTTGTCCACACATTTATTGTCACAATTTAACCACTTGTTAATAGTGGAAATTACTTAAACGCGACTTGTTTAATCAGTTGACATCAATGCAACTTACCCGCAGACAGTGCACAACAGAGTATCATTATTGAGCAATTATAAACAGGAACGTGTCTTGACATTAGGGTTAGGGTCGGGTCAGGTATGGGCAACGCAAATGGCAAACACCCAATTGGCAAGATGTACACTAACGGGTTATGGCATGCATATAGTTTACACAAGTAAAAACACAAAATTGGCAATTTTTTGGACAATTGTAACTCAATAATAGAAATATGTTGTATTTCTATATATGTATACACACTATATAGTCTTATCAAATGCAAACACATCCAGTCAATCCATTGTGGTCTTGTGGGTCAGTTCTCTACATAGTGATCAGGAGGACCTGGGTTCAATTCCCTTGCCTGCCCATCTTTTTCTCGCAAACACCATTTGGCAATAAAGCTAAATATGACAACAAATTATTTAATTTGCACGACTGCCCACATAGCTCAGTTGATTTGTACTATGTCAGCAATGTGAGCGATCGCTGGTTTGAATCCAGTATGTTTAGTTAGATTTTTGAATGCTAGTGAAGACAGAGCTCCTATGAATAGGACTTAAATCCTATCTCTTGTGTGAAGACACTCGTGGTACAGTGGACAAGACAGTGCGCTGGGAACTCAAAGATCGCAAGTTCGAATCACGGATTGGACACTCCTCCAAAAGACATAAAAGACGTTAAAAACATAAACAGCGGATTCAAAAACTCAAGTCAGGAAAACAGAACATAAGAATACTACCCCACATGGAAGCCAGTCGAAGTCGTTGAAGAACGAACACAGTTGACAGCTGTAGGTCACGTGCAACAACAGACACGAGGAGCATGGCTGCTCTCCAAATGGGTCCCTTCTTTTGTATTGACCCCCTAAGGATTGCTAATCCCCCTTTCTAACTCTTCCCCCAAAAATAATATATCGCCCCTTTTAAAATGTATTGACCCAAAAATTAATGAATATTCATGAGCACAGAAACTGCTACGTCATGAATAAATTAGCATAGTTTAAAAAAAAGTTGCATAAAGTGTAGGTACTCCTTCTGGAGCTCTGCCGTTGCTTGCTTGACAAACTGAAGAATAAATGATGTCAATACAAGATTAGCGAGTACACAATACACCATTCCTATAAATTGCGCCCTCTAGTGATGCAATGCTGTTTCCAATTGACAACTGTGTTTGCTTATGTAGTTGTTCAACGACTAGACTATAGTAAAATTCCTGAAAAAATACTCTTTATTAAAGAATGCCTACAGAACAAAATGATAATGATGCTTTGATCGGTCATAGAAGCATTTCGTCACTAGAGGGCGCAATTTAAAGGAAACATTTATAGACAGGAGTATATTCACCATGTTCTTACCTTAATAGCTAGAGTGTATTTGCAGCTGGTACTATCTTTATTGTCTTCATTGACTATTTGACCAACACGGGAAGGAACATGAGATATTTTTACAATGTTCTCTTCAACATCCAAAGCACTTTGATCTTCAACATTATCCCCACTGTTAGAATGAGTTGAATATAATTCAATGTCTTTGAAAAATCTTTTTGTAATCTCATCCTTCCCAACAGATATATCCAAATTAGGTAACTCTTCATTTATTTCTATCACTGCTGTTTCCATGGTGACCACAATATCCATTTCACTCTTCGCTTTGATGACTATGAAAGACGAATCGGTATCTGAAATACTGTCCTCATCAGTTGACAACTGATGTGTTGCTAAGGCAGCAGTATCGTCTTTGCCAGGTGATGAGAAAGATGTTGGGCTTGGCATACCAACAAAAGAGTCTTTGCTCTCCAAAGCATCATCACCGCTCTTTGATACTGCAAAAACATGGTTGGTTTCCATGACAACAAAGGATTCAGTCAGTTCTAAACCACAAGATGGTTTTAAGACAACAAATGATGTTTCTGAATCTGACGAACTGAATTGACAGGATACGACGACACACTCACTGTCCGCATCAACTGTATTCGGATTTAAAACATCTATTTCAGTGGCTCTGAGAGACCCACCGGGACTTCCCGCACAATTACCCACACTGTTTTCATCATCTGAAACCCCATCAGTTACTATGGTGTCTTTATTTTCATCAGTTGTAATCACAGTGATCTCATCATCCGATTTATTATCTTCATTATCATTACGAAGTCTAGCCTCATGTACTGCTGCACTGCAACCCTTACCAATGAGACGACCAAACTCGTAGTTTGAGACGCTGCTACCAAATTCAGTTATGTCATCGTTTTCACTGTCGTGGCACTGGTTCTTTGTAAACATTCCCTGAAATAATCAATATGCAAATTAATTAATATGCAAAGATGTGGCCCAAAAACTAATTATGTATGTGTATTACCCCAAGGTACTTATCTACTAAATTTGGTCAAAATCTATTATTAAGATTTTGCATACACGGGCAGACAGACTCATTACCTCCCTTGAGTGCTTAGCGGGGGGGGGGGGGGGTAGCTGGTATAGTTTTACAGGAAATAAAAAGGGCTTTTTACAATTTACAAGGAAAAAAAGACGTTTTTACAGTTTACAGTGAAAATTGAATTTTGCAGTGAATTGTGTCATCTAGTCGTTTTACAGTTTCGAAAATGTAATTTCCCTGGATTATTCTCCATGACTTTTTTATTTGGATGTAAATTCTTGTACATACCGAGAAAAATTACACATTTTTACAGTGAACGAAAAAATAGTTGATTGATTACGTACATTGTACATCTGCCTGTGATTACAGAATAACGGAATTTATTTTTTCAATTTACGTTGTACGAACAAAAAAATATTGGAATTACGTTGAATGTCATGAAAATAACCCTTGCCCCCTCCCCCCCTCCCCCTCTTAGCGCACACGGGAGCTAAACATTTGCAACAAGTATTCGTATTAGTCATATTCTCATGCTGATGCAACAATCTCGTCACCTTGCAATGAGCGACACCGGCATTCTTACCCTTATCGCTGAACACACATCGTCGTTCCCGTTTTTCCCTCCGTTTTCAGCTATCGATATAGTGACGCCAATGAAAGCAAAAATAGGTAAACTTCCTCGACATCCCATTAGACGAGATATGGCATTTCTACGTGCCTCCGATGCCAGGCTTCTTGTTACACAATGAGAGTACAGGCGAGCAAAACTAAACGTCGGCAATGGGTTATGTTGTTGTACAAAGTGATGTCCAAACGCCCGTCCTTTCTGGGCGATTTGCTGCTTTTTGGCAGATATTGCCACTTGTACGACATCTCTTCCTTTCCCATGTTGAACTACGGGAACGCTCTTAGGCCAAAACTTGCCCAATTTCGTCAAAACTGCACGAAACGACATGGTTGGTAATGAAGCACCACCAACAACTTCCTGTCGTCACAGCGACAGCCGATCCTCCGACCCGGGCGGGGATCGGACAGTTACAAATTATCCCCAGTTACTGAATGCTTAGTCCTTTATATGTTCGTAAACTTATTTGCCGAATCCGTTGGTATTACACTGTCCTCGGGCCCATAAAATGAGTCCGCGCAGACACACGAATGTACGGTCTTCTGGTTGCCGATACGTAAATACCCGGGTAATACGTCATGTCTATTTTTAGAACCTATTCTGTGACGACTTAGCGTTGGTGGCGCAGTGTCCGGACTGACTCAAAAGCTTGTTTCATTGCAGCTGAATGCTCATTTAGAAATGTCTAACGTATGAGGGGCGTGCTCAATTGATTCTATTTGTCTTAAACACATCCCAATCTGATTAAAATCTTATGTATTGTAAGGCATGAATTTTATTTTATTTTATTTTTTACTACATATTTTTTTATTATTACGTACATCTTATTTTGTATCGCCACATAAATCTGAACCAACGCAACCAAAACTTTCAACAACAAAAATACCAGCAAATAAATAATAACATTCAAACAAATTAAATTAAATTAAAAGAAAATGTATGATGAAAATAATTAAATAAAAAAAAAAATAAAACCCAAACTCGGATCTTATTAGTCAGACTGAAACGCATATATGAATAAGGATCCACTTGGTTTGGGATTACATGAATTTCACTCTGTGATGATGTAATAATATTACATATACATATACTATGATTTTAATCAACGAATTCACATTGTGATCTTGATAAACATTAGACTCGATTCCAGTACCTATCCCTTGCGCGGCCGCTGTACTAATAATACCGTTGAGGGCCAAAGTTATGGAAACCAGAACTAGGAATTGGTGAAGTTTTCTGAAGTAAACATGGATTATTTAATACCTGTTGATTGTTTTAAGGAAGGATTGTCTCTTGTTGTTAGGCAAGGTGGCAATGTAGATGGTTGTGACAGGAATTATGAACGAATTGGTGGTGATGCCAGACTAAGTGGAAGCACGGTTACTAGTAACCGTGGTGGAAGTGTGTAGAAATTTCTCAATGTAAACAACATTGAGTTTGTGGCCCAAAGTTTACACCGGGTGTGTGGCGGACTGACTCAAAAGCTTGTTTCATTGCAGCTGAATGCTCATTTAGAAATGTCTAACGTATGAGGGGCGTGCTCAATTGATTCTATTTGTCTTAAACACATCCCAATCTGATTAAAATCTTATGTATTGTAAGGCATGAATTTTATTTTATTTTATTTTTTACTACATATTTTTTTATTATTACGTACATCTTATTTTGTATCGCCACATAAATCTGAACCAACGCAACCAAAACTTTCAACAACAAAAATACCAGCAAATAAATAATAACATTCAAACAAATTAAATTAAATTAAAAGAAAATGTATGATGAAAATAATTAAATAAAAAAAATAAAATAAAACCCAAACTCGGATCTTATTAGTCAGATTGAAACGCATATATGAATAAGGATCCACTTGGTTTGGGATTACATGAATTTCACTCTGTGATGATGTAATAATATTACATATACATATACTATGATTTTAATCAACGAATTCACATTGTGATCTTGATAAACATTTGACTCGATTCCAGTACCTATCCCTTGCGCGGCCGCTGTACTAATAATACCGTTGAGGGCCAAAGTTATGGAAACCAGAACTAGGAATTGGTGAAGTTTTCTGAAGTAAACATGGATTATTTAATACCTGTTGATTGTTTTAAGGAAGGATTGTCTCTTGTTGTTAGGCAAGGTGGCAATGTAGATGGTTGTGACAGGAATTATGAACGAATTGGTGGTGATGCCAGACTAAGTGGAAGCAAGGTTACTAGTAACCGTGGTGGAAGTGTGTAGAAATTTCTCAATGTAAACAACATTGAGTTTGTGGCCCAAAGTTTACACCGGGTGTGTGGCGTTACCCTTCCTTCCCAGATGGAACACTTTGTACCACTACTATATACCACGGCACACGCGTTGTCGATTACACAAGAACGACTTAAAGGGCGGCAGTCTTCGCGCTGCGCATGTGCGACATTTGTATTGATAAACATTGATTTTCCCACAATCCAATGCACTCTTCTAATGGACATCACAAGTATGAGATTTTACCTGGGCAGGACTTGCGCTTATTAACGCCTGTGACTCCTTTGGTATCTTCTAATCTCCTAAAAAATGCCTAATTATAGCTTGGTAACGTCTCAGTTTTTACTGGTTAATCTGCGCAACAGTCAAATTAGCCATCTTTGTTTATATGAGACTATGATGAAACCCATATAACTCGCGCATGCGTGGCGCGACGACTACTGCCCTTTAAAGTATGATGCGCATAAAGTATTCATCTTAGGCAACAAAGTAATAGAGAAATACAAAAATAAGAACAAAACTAAACATAGAGTTAGTAAAATAAGCTTCTGTGTTTGACAAGTGACAGTTACAGAAATGCAATAACATGTCTGAGTAAATGAATCGAAGCAGTATTCATGCTGGTAACAAATGTATTATCAGTACTATTAAAACATACAGTTTATTGCTAATTCAAAATAAAGTTACCTCCCGTTCTTCTCTGTTAATGACACAAGTGGTTAGAAGCCGAATTTCGGCCCAATATGCTAATAACTGTTATGACGTAAAACATATCCCATGAATATTATTTATTAGAAAGCATTTATTATGAAATGCCGCAAGCACATATTTTCGGCCTCGACCTCCATCCTAGTAGTTATTAGAAGACTGTACACTTTTTCTACCATACTAATTTAACTGGTTACCAGATTTAACAAGTTCTGCTGCTTCTTATACCGTAAGTCTTCGTTTGCGAACCACTACAGATTTAGAAACTAAACAGCGCCACCAATGGTTGTGTTTGGGCCTATGCTACGAGCCCAGATAAACATAACAGACGAAAGGGGGGGAAAAACACACACGCCTGAATGACAAATACTATCAGTAAAATGATTGTGGAAAAAACATGAAAATAATTATAATATAACAATAAAAAAATAGAATTGTTAACAATTGGTTTTTATTTCGATTCCTCCTAATTTGAAACAGTTGTGTGTATATTATTTACTATGTTATAGATGTAATATCATTATATAGAGTTGAACATTAAACCCAAATGTGTTTATTTTTTATATAATATGCATAGTCACATAAACATCTTGACATTTTCTCCCATGAATTACAAATGCTACAAATAGTTCACCCAAACACTTGCTTGCTATGTAACACCATATACTAGTATAGATCACGAATCAGACCACGCCACAGAGGGTCTGTGAACAGGCTATCGGTATGGGGGATCCAAGAGTCACTTATCAATTTCGTCAAATCGATTTTGTAATCAGGGCCCAAACTTCTATGCTCCACAAAATATAAGATAAGATAAGATAAGATAAGATAGATATTTTTTGGAACGTACCAAAGAAACTTTGAGTTATGTCCAATAAAAAAAAATAAAACACTCAACAACAAACCTTACAGAACTAAAACATATATATACGAGAATATATATATATATATATTAATTAAATACGAATATAACTGAAAATTACATCGACACTAAAACATGTCCTTGTTTCGGCTACTGCATATATGTTAACTGAATTATAAAATAAGGTTCGAAAAAAACACAAAATTTAAATATTTCGCTTGGTGCAAAGCAACACCCCCATCCGATGCATTCTAAATGGTTATTTATAACGTGAACCATTGAAACAGATTACACGCGTAGCATAGTCCGCTTGCACATTCCACAGGGGGTGACGATGGTTACAGGAACAAACATAAATTACAGAACAAATACGAACAGAATCTTTCGACAGGCATTGTGTTTATGATATTCTATTAGAAACTGGCATTCATTATCAATATGACCTTATTTTCCATTTTGCTGATTTTCTATTTTTTTTATTTTTTAAGTAAAAGAAAATAATAAATTAATACTTGTAAGCAGTGTATTTTATATAGTTATTTATTTATTTTAATAAGCAAGTAATTTAAACTAAATTCGATAAAATTTGTACATCGACTTCACCAGATCTTGAGTATGTACGTTCAATCAAAGATTCAGAAATTGTGTTGCATTGCACGACTTACTACATTATGATCGACAATAACTAATATAACATTTCGGTTACTTGTTGATGTTTAGTTTATGCACGTACATGTATATGTTTTCACATCTCGTCACGGGACTTTGTGTCACTCAATTCACGGACTTCGCGTCTGGCGATAGTCGTCAACAGTGTGTCAATGTGTCAACGATTATGTGTGAAAGTTCAGCAAACATTGACAAATATTGAATTTATTTCAAACGGAAGCATTTTCTGGTATCTATATTTTTTTCTAAGTAGGACGGGGTTATACTGATTTGTTCAATTGCTGTTTTGATGTGATTGGGATTTTATTTTCAGTATCCAATCAAGCTAATAAATGGTACGTTATTTTGTAAAATGCGCCTCAAATTTATAAAATCAGCGACGATCTCTAAAATAGCATGGTAATCGCCTGGGTTCTTGCTAGGCATTTAAATGAGCAGCCATTGGTTAATTAGTGGCATGAGACCATTCAAGGAGACGGGAAGCCCGGAAACCACAAACAATCATTAAATTTGTTCCCCTAGTTTTGGTTTGTTTTTTCTTCCCTTGAATAATTAAATATGATTGTGATGGCGTATACGATCGGAACTGAGATTGAGATGAACTTTGGGACGATTGCGTCGAGTGTAAAATTTGAGTATATGAAGTACAGTCGACTGTAAAAGGTAACAACAAAACAACTCTATTGCAGTGTAAATCCACAATTTAATTTACTGGAATCGTGAGATTTGTATTACAATGTAAATTTGAAACTTGATTAAAAGGCAGTGCTTCACAAATGACCCATATTTCACCAATTGTTATTCAGAATGACCCTGATTGGCTATTTTGGATAATATAATAATACAATTTACGAGTTCGGTGACCTTTCTCGTTTTGTTCCTTACTTCAAAGTAATGACAACATTATAAAGAAAAGCTACAGTCAGTCGAGACATTTTCGAGGATGGTGATTTAATTGTTATGTTGGATCTCTAACTTAATAAGCTGTTCTTATTTTTAAAAATCACGGTTTTCGAAAGTGTCAAAATATGTTATTGTCTAAGGAATATAATCTCTCTCCCTGCATCTTTAAACAATTCATTCATTCATTCATTCATTCAAAATAAATAAATAAATAAATAAATAAATAAATAAATAAATAAATAAATAAATAAATAAATAAATAAATAAATAAATAAATAAATAAATAAATAAATAAATAAATTTCTGAGTTCTGATCTTTATCTAATCCGAGTTATGAAAGAAATTAGAATACCAATAACAGTATACTAATTTCTTTCATAACATTCCGTCAAATTTTGTTTAAACTGGTTACTATATAAAATGTCTATATTGTTATTACATGTATTACACTTGGATACAACCCCCTTTCGGCTACTGACCTTACAAGGTTTCGCTCCGGGGGTTACGTGCGTCCCAGGCTATTGTGATAATAACTTTTAATAATTTTCTTCTTTCATCCAATAAAAAAATCTGCACATATTTAATAATTCAGTAAAGCTGATTGGTTGATCGAGATAACCGCGCGCCTATACACAAGATACGTCATCGTTATTCTTTTAAACGTATAACGTTGTAACATTTTAAATCTCCGGACAACAGCCTGAGGTTTCAAGTGTTGTTTTGGACTGTTATAATCGACCTTGTCAACTGGTAATAAAATACTTGTAATGTCTTCCGTTATGTTAAGTCTAGATTTGACGTTTTCCCACCGAGTGCTTGTTTTCTTTGTAATGTAACCATTTTAATTCCCTTCGAGGAGTTTTAAGCGTTCTTCAATAAATTGACATTGACCGCCGCGCCAGCCCACATTGGCATTTACGATGTTTACATTCGGCAGATGACGTGCTTTATACATTTCAACGTGTTCTGACAAGATTGCGTCAAGGACTTATCGATAGAACAATGACTGTGTGAAGTAATAGTATAAACACCGGGAACAATGATAACGCAATTGAATCGAATAGAGTTTGGACACAATACTCATTAACTTAGCACGACCCTTCTACTATTAGAAACGTGACCTGTCATTAAAAGGGATCGGCCACGCCGGTGTCATTAGAACAAGACACGACTTGAAATATTAAAACCCCGCTCGGCTATTGACCTGTCACGGACGAAACTATTGTACCGTATATAACATGACGGCTCAGAGTGAAGGTGTTACCACTCAGAAACTTGTTTGATTGAAGAAAACGTGGCAATTTGGTCGTGTTTTATAGAAAACTTGCCGAGCAACTGTTTATTATCGTACTGATTGACTTCACCCATATGTTCGCCGGATCAGTGACATCACGGACATCCAATCAGCTCGCGGGATTCAGGTCAGCTGATTAGCTCATGAACTTAGTTACAAGAAACTGTTGATAGAGCAACGCACCAAAACAACTCTGTATCATCGTGGATTGAGGCCGAAAAACGCTATTTCTGAACGTTTTATACTATTCCCAGGGACGGATTTCGATTAGTCATTGCACAGAAGTGCGCTTTTGTTTATATACTGGCTTCGCGCTCATTAGAAGGTAGATGACGAGGGAATAGCCGTCCATGATCGGTTAGTTTTAGCGGGAGTGCAGACGTTCTCGCCTCGATCGTCGACGTGTGTGTGTGTGTGTGTGTGTGTGCATGTTGGTGATAATACAAGTCGATAGCTCGCCGATGTGCACAGCTCACCGAGCTACTGGGGTAGCATTGTAGAAACAGAAGCTCACATTCATCTATTCTTCATACAAACCTGCATTATTTTAGATAAATCAAGTAAAGGGGAGATCCAATGGAAGTTGTCGATCGTCGGTAAGTTCGTTGAATGATGCTAACCCAAGAAACCCGCCAAAAGTAATCTAGAAATTTGGGCGGGTGGTGAGTCACAGAGAGTGAACTGATCAATATACAAGAAGAGCTGAATTTTCATGCAATGAGTGGGAAAAGAGGACCGACTCTAGCGCTGAGCGGCAGCTCAGACGAGGACTGCTCCGATCACGACGAAGTTGCCAACAGTACGGAGGACGCATGTCCCACGTCACCATGCAGCAGTACGAACAGCGGGCCGACATATGTGCGAACGGCCGGTTTTAAACACCACGGACATACGTTTTACAAACTTCACAGGACTAAACAACCAAAACATAAGAAAAAGAAACACATGATCAGTACAGAAAGTCTCATAACGACGTCGTTTAAAAAGAAAAGGGACCCACTCGCTGCGCTCGGCGGACCGATCCATAGAACGAAGCCAAAAAAAGGTAAGCTGTTTGAGCGTTCGCGGTCACCCACGGTTTTTTTTGGGGGTACAGTTAATTTTGTTAATGGCGGTTGAAAGTGATGTTGATGAAAGATAATATTTAATATTTTCAATATCAATGGAGTTATTATTTTAACAAAGGTACTATATATTTTAAACATAATCCAATGAGTGATTTGTAACATGTGGTCCTCAGCTCTGGTGTCACAAGGGACAGTTCGATTTCGCTTGAAATACAGGGAGGGGGCACACGCAAATACTTTCTAGAATTCAGGTATACCAAGGAAAGTACACTTATGTTTTGACTAAGACTACTTTTAACAAATTTAAAGCATAATAAATTACTTGGTTGTAACACCTGCCGATCCACTTCATTGAACAGTCATCATTTTCAATCTCTCCCTTTCTCTGTTGAATAACAAATCCCAAAACAGACTTGTTTCATTTTTTCCATGGTTTCTGCCAAAATATTGATAAATGCAAAAAGGAAAAAAATATAGAGACAATAAAAGATGCTTAGCTATTTGTTAGAGAATTTACTATTTTTAGGCCGTCGCTGACAGATAAAAGAGTTTATTTGTATATTGGAAATACTTCAAAGAAAGCGACAAGTGTTAGAAAAAAAAAAAAAAAACTGGAGGAAAAATCAATCAGTGCACTGGCGTGAGAGAAAAAATCTATCTTTTATAAAAGCTATGTACTTACACAGAAAAAAACATGTACATTGTAAAAAGTAACACATGCCCTTATTAATTCAATTGCATGTATTATTAATGAGGTTTCTAGTCTCAGTCAGCAGACTAAATAGTCCACCAATGTACAAGTACTCTGAAGTAGGTTTGTGAATAATTTGATAAATAAAACCGCACTCTAATTTGATTTGTTATAAATTTTGCCAAACAACAAGTTTCATGACAAAATCAAATCAAATAAAAAAGATCCAGGATCTCAGAGGTTGTTTCCATGGTAACAGTGATTTAGTGATACTTCCATATTTGTACTAGACATTGGGGGCCATTTTAAATTGGAAAATCTAGATTTTTTAGCCTTCAGATTAAAAACCATATATTTATCATATTTTCAAAAAAAATCAATTACTAAGATAACCTGTTAACAAAATATATATACTTGTAGTACATTATTCTGGAAATAACGAGGTCTGAAATGAGTAAAATAGATAAACCTTTAAAATATAATTGACAGGAACATGTTTGACAATTTTAATGCTAAAAGTCATCGTTTGTCACTTTCCACAAAATTAACCCATCAAATTTTTCCATATTATTTCAAAAATGTGGATCAATTTGAATGGAGAAATGGTGGCATTTAAATAAATAAATGTAAATAGTGTTAACAGATCATCATTTCTATTTTTCTTAAATACGATGCCATTTTTTTTTTTTTTTTTGGCGGGTGATGTTGATGTTCAAATCAGAAAAAAAAATGCCTGCCCCTAAATAATAATTATGATCTAATTACCAAACAATTTATTTTGTTTCATTATTTTTGATGGCTTTTTAAAAAATAATTAATATAATGGCAAAATATATATCAGCGTAATTTAGATAGTTGCACCTTTTGGCACCAGAGAGACGAGTCCTGTTAACCAGCTTTTTAAAGCAGTTGTCTTTCGTCCAATTATATAAAATAATCACAAATAACAAACTGAATATTTCATTATCATGAGAAATTAATTTAGCCAATTTATTTGCATGGCAATAAACACAAAATTATTGTGCAACTCAACAATTTAATAAGTTAGTTTAATTTGTTTTTTTCATCAATTTAACCACAGTAAATTACTTGATTATGAGTTCATATGAAATATTAATTTTTCATTCCAAATTCTGTTTAATATAGATAACATAACACAACAAACTGATAAAGACTGTAGACACCTATTACTTACTGAAAGGTACTGAATGGACAATTAAATATTCTCCTTTTACAAATATTACAAAAAAATCATATATATTATAATTAATAATATAAAAATATAATATTGTACTAGAATTGTGAAATTTAAAAAAAATATAATTTTAATAATAATTAGCAGAATTAGTGTGTTTTAATAAATTATTGATATTATGTGAATAATGATAAAGCGGCTGCTACCAAACAAATGGTATGAGACTGACATTTTTTTAAATAAAAGCAGTAACTTATTTTTTACTGTAATCTGCATTTATATATAATATAAGTATATGTATATATATAATTGTGTACTTTTTAAAAAAACATGGAAAACATTTCTGCTGTACAGATCATGAAAATTAAAATTACTGAGACATCGTAAATAGCTTTAGAAATCTCAAGGTACATAATCTCATTGTTCAACCCCCTCATATAAAATAACTCTGAATCCTGTACAAGACTGCTGCTGATCATAAAATTACGAGGTCATGTAACAGTTATCTGGCTGCTGCTATGCAATTTGTATTCTGTTGCTAAGCAACATGTTCATCACCCATGCGGCCATATTGATTGTTATGCTTGGTTGCCTGCAGAAAGAAAAAAAATTATTACAATGATCCTTGAAAAAAAAACAGGATATATTAAAGTGAGATAAATCAATAAAATTCATGCAAATATTTGCAATTTGTATGATTAGATTTGCATGTGACCTACTTTAAGGTTTGGGGATATACCATAATTCTTTTATTAGAAGTGCAAAGAGCAAATACGATTTTGACAAATGTAAGTAGAGGGGAAAATTATGAAAACTAAAAGTTTTACATTTAATACTGAAGATTCATGCGTCAGTCTTCATCTGATGTGAATCGTTTTATTTTCACTGTTGTCAATGTTGTGAGACGATAGTTTGTCAGAGTTCATAAGGACAAAATTCCTTGAAAATCACTGCGACTTTTGTCCGAAATGTAATGTTAACTGCAACAGAATTTTATGGTTTCTGAAAATCTGTATAAAGAAATGCGTTAATATCAAAAATTGTTTTTATTAAAAAACGATCCTATTTTATGAGCAGGGGAACTTTCTGATACACTCTCACTACAATCTCAGTAAATCAAATAAATCTGATACGAGTATCACTCTTAAATTGCGTTATCTATATCACACAAGATCAGAGGTTATTCGTATTCGTTCGGTACCTTTAATAATATATTGCGATCATAAGAGGTTTCATCATTTACATTCAAGTCATTATATGTTACATAATAGCGCGTGGATTTCAATTTCCAACTGTAGTAAAAGCTGTAGAGTTCGTTATTATAACAGTCGCTGTATTTCAAGTTTCTTTTTATAAAATCTAATATCCTTTTGGTTGTAAAGCGAGAGTGCAAATCTCGACATCAGCACTTATAATGTCGATGTCATCCTCTTTGCACGATTTAAGACTTAGTTTTTTCTAATCATTTGACGTAAAGTTTCTGATGTTACAAATCATTTTATTACAAATGATTACTGTAAAATACTATATATGCTGGAATTAGTTATCTCTGAAAAGACATTTTGTATGAAGTTTATTTTCACTGATATTTGATGAATTGGATGTTAAATATAGGAAGAAAAGTGTTTTTTACTAGATTTCATTTTACTGATATATCCCTTAAGTGAAAATACCGTAAATAAATTCTAAGTGAACATAAAGTACTTTACAGTAGATCCACTTTCAAATTCATGCAATATCATGTTTTAAACTTGACAGACATTGAAGGCAATTTTATTGATGGTCTTTATCTTTATCTTTGCTTTTAAGGTAATTTTATAAAATTTTATTATTAAAATAATCAAATTATAACATTAGCTGTTTTACAACTTTACACAACGGTGTCAGTTATGTTGGTGCAGATCTTTGTATTAGAACATGCAGACAGAGATTGCTCACATTGACTTGCAAAGTCACACGAATAAATTATCTATAAGCTAAATCTCAATTTTTGTTACAGTAATAATAGATTTGTGTATAATAGAATTTTGTGAAATTGTTGGTTTCCGATGCACAAGGGAATTCCATTTGAGGTCAGTGATCATCACATGCAGAAAGCAAGATCCCCCAGATTTGAACTATAACTCATAGACCATTTCGGAAAGATTTGCATGCATTACTGCGTCCAGGAGAGCCATTTCAAGAACTTAATACTTTTTTAATATAAATGAAATAGCTACTTGCATCCTATGCCTAAACGTCTTTTAATCCAGAATCCTTTTGATTGATCACACATTATAGTTTATTTCTATGGTAACCATAAGGTATTACCTACAGTATGTGGCCAACAGTGATAAAATTCAGGTGTTAACGTATTGACATCTAATATGCTTTCGAAGTTTGAAAATATGATATTCAATTTATTTAACACTAAGGGTAAAATAGAGTAACAATGTATGGGGATATTATGCAATGAACCTAACTCCCATTTTATGTACTTGTGGCTTCTCTTGTTCTGACTAATTATAGAATGCCATGGAGACACTCGCTGATATCCATGGAAAGGTTTGATACTAAAAACATAATTGAGTGAGTTTAATTCAAACTGATGACAAATTTAAAAATGAATTAATAAACTAAAAAAATATGAACACTAACACTTGCATTCTGACATGTAAAAGTATTTCTAGAAATATGTGGTTTGTCTTACAATTTCTCAAAATCTTATAAATCCTTGGTAACTCATCAGCTTGCTTTAAGTCAGGTATATTTGACTTGGGTAAAACAAAAAAAGAAAGGAATCTTTTTTTATTCATATTGATGAGATACAACTTTTTTTCTCATTGTTGGTGATACCCGGTACTTGGTATTCGAGCATTATTTGTTTTGAAATATAAAATTAATTATTATAAAAATCAACACCTGTAGACAATTAATTTTAGAAATGTAAGGTTGTAGAAAACTACATTTAAGTATGTGTTATATATTGCAGTCGTCTATTTCTGCATTCATTTCAGTTTTGTTATTTATAATATTAAATAGTGCGTATAAAATAGGTCTATCGAGTTATATAAAGGTCTTGTTCATGCGACGTGACATCATTCTTCGCTCCGAACACAAGTAAAGAAGTATGCAGCGTGTTCAGTAAAAGATACACAATTAAGGCTTCTTAAATTGGTAGCTTTTAAACCATTTCCGTGGCAACGTGACGTGAGTGTGCATGCTTAACAAGCAATACCGCAAGGCATGGACGGTCCTTCTGTACGAAGAAAGTGGAAATAAAAATAAATGTGGAGACTATATTATTTTAAATTAGTACAAGCACTGAGGCTGTATCATGATTGATCCCTGATGGGGAATGTAAGAAGATACAAGACTATATATAAACTGACTGATCGTGTCACAAGTGTTTGTATGTGGTATGTTGAAACTTATTACCATTGCCCATATTTGGACACCAAGAAATGGGACAAAATTATGGTATTACCAAGTGTTGATCCCAAGTACCGGTAAATTTAGCGTGTTTTGGCTACATTTTTCATATTTTTTGACTGGTTAGACTAAATTTCCCATTGCCTTCAAAATTGACATTTGGTGTGTGAGGTGACAAAAGTCAAAATTGATTTTGCATTTAAACAAGTTTTAAAGGAAATGAGACGTAGTAGTACTGTAAAAATAATAACAAACAAACTGAAATACCGCCAATATTTTTGAGGGAAAACCGTCCAGCCATTCTTACTGCCTGAGAACCGTCACCAATAAAAACAAGGGACAAAATCTCTCAGAAAACTGGACTTAAATTTGGTTGTTCATAATTACTTCAAAGTTGAGTTTGTACTGTTTTCTCATCTTTAGCTGTTGTCACCGGCTCTTCGACCGGCGTTCCACAGCAGCTTGCACAGAAGCCATAAAAGTACATGGTACAGTGGTGCGCGTCTTAGCAACGTCGAGCATTATGTGTCGTGGTTTTCACTCCTGAGGATAGAATATTTTTGGCATGCAAGGCAAGTGAATTGGAGCTTACAGTGCCGTCAAATTTGAATCTAAACGATTTTGTAACGCATTTCATCGGCAAAAGTAAATGGTCTCGCTGTCAAATCGACTCGTATTTTTATCTATGCCTTCCCTGAACATTCTTTCCGAAAAATAAAAAATACAATTCAATGAATCACTGTTTTTCATGTTTTTGTGGAACTTTTAGACACCGTTGTTACTGTGGGTGAAGGCGGCTTCATTTGAATAATAGACTTAAAACTCAAGGGTAATGTGTGTGGTTCTGAAATGCTTCCATAGCCAATGAAAGTACCTTCTAGGGTAAATTCTTTATAAATATTTAATAAAACTTTCCATAAAAGCCATTTGTGCCTTTCCTGAAATGAAGCGCATAAATAATGTGTTCACTTCACGTCATTTTAACATTAACAGCTTAGTGCATCGTCTCAGCTGTTGAGTGCTCTACCATATACTCGGATTTAGGATTTAAAACAAGTTCAAATTAATTGAGGATTAAAACCCCACACAAATTGATGGCATGTAATAACAATAACCCCCCCCCCCCTCCCTCCTCCGCCTGTGCCATATTGCATGCAGAATAATTCCCTATAATTAATGGTGTGCTTGTCAAAAGATGTCACCTCGGACTCGTACACACTCTCTCCACTTGTTCTCATTAACAACCCAAACATACAAAAAACTGCCACCTCATTTAGTATCATACTGTATATGCATTAATTAAGCAATAGTTTTTTTAATTTTCCTATTTCCATTCAGTGAAATTGCTCAAAACATAGTAAAATTAAATGCCAGTAAACAACATGGTTTTGCAATACTTCAGGGAATTTCATAATTTTGGTCTAAATCATCAAAACACTAACGTCAGCTTTTCTCATTTTTCACAAATAAACATAATTTTTTCGATATTTTTACACTGAAAAATTGTGCTCAAGACTTGTAGACATTGGGAAATTATGTACTGTAAAATGTAGCTGGAATTAATTTTCACTGAATAGTCTTTTTTGGCGTTTTGTATTTTCACTGATTTGAATGTAAAATATAGGGAAACAGGTATATTCGCTGGATTTTAATTTCACTGAATCATTCCTACAGCGAAAATAGCGAAAATCAATTCCAAGCGAAAATAAAGTATTCTACAGTATATTGGTTTCAAAATTAACAAAGAAAACCACATAAAAGTGGCACGATTTGTGTTGTTTAAAGGAAACTGCTGTTTTCCTTATTTAATATCTGCATGGTTATTTATAGTAATAACGTCAAACCATGCACCACTGTTGTATTGCTCATTGCTATATGTAACTTGATGATGTCACTCAACAACACTTCCTTGTTCTTTGTTTACAATTATAAACATTGGGTAGATATCCACTCTTTGGTGAAAAAAAATCAATAGAATGGGAATATCAGTAAATCTTTTGTCGGGTTATATGTTTAGTTTGTTATTCAATGTCAGTAAAATAAATGAACTGAATACTGAGCTCATTCAACTCCAAAGTCTTACTTTTCACAAAATAAAAACTTGCATAATTTTTCCAGATTTTTTTTAACATTTTAGAGTAATACCTGTCAATAATGAGAAGTTATTTCCTTTTGAACCAAAATTAACAAAAAATTTTTAAAGAAAAGTACCCGGTAATGACTGGGAAAAATTTTGCACCAACATTTTAGCAAGAAAATTGACCACTCTGAAAGTCAATTTGATGAAAATTGTACTATTATGATTGAGTTAGTTTCCATTTGACAGAGTTTTGGTAAAACCTGCACTGTATGGACATAATAAAACGATGACCAGTTGTCTCATTGCATTTAATTTGTATATCAAGGGCAATGTCAGTATGATATGATATGATATGATATGATATGATATGATATGATATGATATGATATGATATATGATATGATATGATATGATATGATATGATATATGTTATGAGAGACTAAAAAGATATTTTTATTTGAAACATACACAAACAAAAGTATAAAGGTAATGTCCAAAAAAAGCAAAAGACATCACTACAAGACTAAAACAAATCTAAAATAAAAAAAAAGCTAACAAAGCAAAGTTGGAAAAGATAAACTTGTCACGACTGGAGTGGATTTCAATCAATATAAAGTAGGCTATCAACACTTAATAATAACCTAAAGTAACATTTTATCATCAAGGCGTGCATATCAGCTGCGTATCCATGTAAACAATGCTGTAACCAAGGACCTAAAGCAAGAACTTGTGAGCGTTACATCTGTGAACTTTGAACTATACATCTCATTCCAAGCTGTCATACCATGTACTCTATGCAAAGAAATGGATCACTGAGTTTGAGAATAAAGGAACATACACAATTACTTAATTAGCATAATTGCCTAAATAAAATATCTACCTGTACAATCAATTAATGGATCATTTCTGACCCTAAGAACGGTTCATGATTTGTCGTGGTTTCATAAATGGAAGATGATAGTTACAGACCCCCAAGTCGTAACCCTTGAAGCTGTTATTTAGACTCAGTTTATTAATCCCTTTCATTCAATTCCCACGGTTTGAAAATATTGCTATAGGATAGTTAGTATACATGATATTTTATTTCAAACATCCGCAAGACAAAACTGTACATTAAAGAAATGAACAACACAAAATAAACATGTGGTAGCATGGTAACTAAATTATTTATGTGAATTGTAAATATGAAAGTGATAAAAAATATAATAATAGATTTAATAATAAAAATATACATCATGGGAATTTTGGAGTTTCACTCGATATATGTATAACGCCTTAGAGAATTTGTTTTCTTTTTCTGATGTATGAACAAGTACCGGTAATACTGTAATTAATATACAAAATACCTTACAAAATGTTGGTATGTATATATACATGTACCGGTATATGTACTGTATTAACATCATCCCCGTCACCAGACCCTAAGGTTATTTATGTACAGGTATCAAGATACAGCCCCACAATAGACTATAAATACTCTTTTTGTTTATTTTACCTCAAAGTTATCACAAAGGGGACATATTTTCTCACAATGTGGAGAAATAACCTTAGTAACCAATTGTTTAAGTATGTATAGTTCTTTAGAAAGTAACTAGGGTCGGTTCAAACTTATATACAGTGGGTTGTTAAATAATAGCGTCTCAGCGTAAACAGTCACCGGTGATTTGTTAAAAGACCCAAGACATTGAAAGGTGACAATGTCATATAATAACAAAACATCACTTTTCTTCTGTTCACACCTAATCACAATGAAATCTCAGTTAATTTATCTTCATGTAATTATAAGTTTTGTTATGACTTCGTTTGCAAATCTCTGATGTGCATCAATCACTTTCTCAACTCTGTCTTGTTTCTTCCAGGGCTTTGGCATATTTTCTCAGGGGGGTCGAGAAGACCTGTTTTTCATATAGTCATTCTACGTGGGTAATCTAAGACACTGCAATTTTAACTGGAGTATTATATGTATCACATTCCTTGTTTTGGAAGAGTGATCGAGAATTTTACTATGGTTTCTTCGTTCAAGAAAATTGATTTGTATCCAAGTAAAAAATACAATGTAAATCCAAATATGGTGTCAAAAACATGAATGTGTGCGTACAACGTAGCTTTATGTGTTCGCTGTTATCAGTGAAGCGTTACTTTTAATATACCTATAATGTATGCAGACGCATGACTTGGAGTGAAGATGCTCATACAGTTGGATAAGCAAAACATAGAGATGCCCTATATAAATGAACAAAAGGGATCTAAAGTCAGACTCATTTGGCTTAAAAGAACTCCAGCATGAAATATGTCTCCTAATTCTTATGCGCGTCAGTAAACTATTCATCCATGAGTTAAAGATTTGTCAGTTGGAAGTTGCATTTCTATAATGATCATTTTTCAAGATGCTCGGTATCTTCATCATTTTGTCTTGTTGCACAATGATGAATTATGATGTCCTGTCTTGCCGCTTAGCAACAGAAGATGCGACAGATTTATTCCTCCTCTGTTGCTAAGCAATGGTGAATTGATCATAAATGATACAGAGATAGATGAACTTCAAAAATGATGGAATTGATTTTTTTTTATATCAATATATTTTAATTTTTCATTCGTTTTCATAATTTTCAAATAAAAATTGAATCCTAAAGAAAATTTATCTTCATTATTAAGTTCAAATGTTTGTCAATTTGTAAGAAATCATAAACCTAACCTTGTCTAGAATTGAAGGTAGACAGAAACACATAATGATTAAACTATAAAGAGAGGGCACCTATTTTGAGTGATTTGGCATATACAAAATCTTCATTTGTTGCATCGATTAAGGCAATCTTCTAAGACATGGAGACAATTGCCCAGATGCCTCTGGGAACAGCCCTGATTATTTAGTCATTGTACCACAACCACAAACTCACTTTGTTGATTTTTATAAATATTATAATATATAGATATATATAAATATTTATAAAATTCATAATTAAAACTGAAATAAGAGGTTTCTATTGGTTGATCAATGAAAGAACATATGAACCTTTTCAAATGGTGTCATTGCGAGCTTCACTCACTGATTGGCTAGTTGAATAAATATTTATAAAAATCAACACAATGGGGGTTGTGGTCACGATAATAACCAAAGTCAATTTCATCTCCTTTCCCAAACAAAAACACAATATATTTTCTACATATTTTTTTTGTTCAATGAAGCTAATGATAAATTACATGTATGTTCATTCATTAACAAAGAAAAAAACATTAATTATCAAAATATACGTATAAAAATTTACAAAATATTGCCGCAAAATGTGTTTGGAAAAATTGTAAGATGTGTCAAATGAATTAAATTCTAATTAATGATGACAGCTAATTACTTGGTCTGAGGTCATCAAAATATGTGAAAACAACATTCCCATAGAAAAGGTGTGAACAAGGTGAAAAAAGGTTGTTGTTGAACATTCAAAAACATGTATTTTTAAATTACTGAAGTAAAGCCATGATTTATATACGTGACTAATGAAATCATTTAGATTATGAACATTTCTCCACTTAACATTTACGGTAGAACAAATGGTATCAAACTGTTTTGTGAATTGTCGTAGTATTACCATAGTAACGGATAATGCTGTTATTTTCATCGCCATAGAAACATACAAACAAGCTTATCAATGGCACAGCTGCTTGTTGTCTTTCACACATTAAGCAGGGGCACTAACCTAGGAGATTGGAAAGAAACAATTATTTTTTATGTTAAGCATTTTTTTACATAATTTTTTGTAGAATTTTAACGTTTGTTGTGATATTTTTCTAGCTCACATTCTTGTATATATAAATTTTCTAAATTTTGTTTCCTCGAAATATAATAGATGTTTATTTTTCTAAAAGTCAAAATAGATCTAAAGAAGATAATACCGGTAAGCTTTTTTGATCAATAATTTTTCTACAGATGAGAAAAGAAAATGAGAATTGAACCAAAATTGTGACTATTAATCAATTCTCTGCCTAGTTTTGTTAGTGTGTCAATGAGCAGACTCCCACTAAACAAATTACAACATGAACAGATGCTATTTTTAACCCTTTCGCTGTTGTTCTCAACGGGCGTACCTTTCAAGAGGCGGATTGATTTCCTAGCATAATAGCTTTTGTCCAGATTTTTAAAAATTATGATTATTATGTTCAAAAACAACAAAAATTACAATTGAAAAAAATAAATTTTAAACACTGACTGCATCTTTTTTTTTGCAGAGAGAATGATTTCTATGGTTTCAAGCCATTAATTTCCTCTTGTTTTTTTCCAGAACCACTCCCCATGAAATTACGTGCATTACCGCAGTCTTTCTGGCAGCAGCCTAATGCTGTCAACACTGCATCACCTGCGAACATGTTTAAAATATTACCACCCCTCTACAAACAGGAAACAGGAGAAGATGTGACAGGTAGGTTGCTATGACAACACACTGTAATGTTCCAATCCTGCGATCTTGCAGAAAACACATTAAAATCACTCATTATTCTTTTTTTTTTACGGCTGGTCAATTGTGTAAATTTTTTCCTGAGATAAAACACTCGCTTTTTGCACAAAGCCAAATATGGTTGCACATTGACAATACATTCATTTCCCCACATCTGGTAAAGTGAAATCAATTTAATAGGAACAATGTCACTTTTTTTTTTATTTTGAATAATTGTATTTTGGAAAATAGTTATGATTGTTTAAACAAAATTGTTTCTAATTGATCAAAAAGGCCCACAGAGATGTATTGAAGTTATATTATGGAATGGTCTCTTGGGTCTATTATGTGAAATATTTGATGGTCTGAATATGCACTCTGAGATTATTCCTATAGCTGTATTGGGGTCTTGGGACTATTATGTGAAATATTTGATTGTCTGAATATGCACTCTGAGATTATTCCTATAGCTGTATTGGGGTCTTGGGACTATTATGTGAAATATTTGATGGTTTGAATATGCACTCTGAGATTATTCCTATAGCTGTATTGGGGTCTTGGGACTATTATGTGAAATATTTGATGGTTTGAATATGCACTCTGAGATTATTCCTATAGCTGTATTGGGGTCTTGGGACTATTATGTGAAATATTTGATGGTTTGAATATGCACTCTGAGATTATTCCTATAGCTGTATTGGGGTCTTGGGACTATTATGTGAAATATTTGATGGTTTGAATATGCACTCTGAGATTATTCCTATAGCTGTATTGGGTTCTTGGGACTATTATGTGAAATATTTGATGGTCTGAATATGTACTCTGAGATTATTCCTATAGCTGTATTGGGGTCTTGGGACTATTATGTGAAATATTTGATGGTTTGAATATGCACTCTGAGATTATTCCTATAGCTGTATTGGGGTCTTGGGACTATTATGTGAAATATTTGATTGTCTGAATATGCACTCTGAGATTATTCCTATAGCTGTATTGGGATCTTGGGACTATTATGTGAAATATTTGATTGTCTGAATATGCACTCTGAGATTATTCCTATAGCTGTATTGGGGTCTTGGGACTATTATGTGAAATATTTGATTGTCTGAATATGAACTCTGAGATTATTCCTATAGCTGTATTGGGGTCTTGGGACTATTATGTGAAATATTTGATTGTCTGAATATGCACTCTGAGATTATTCCTATAGCTGTATTGGGGGTCTTGGAACTATTATGTGAAATATTTGATGGTCTGAATATGCACTCTGAGATTATTCCTATAGCTGTATTGGGGTCTTGGGACTATTATGTGAAATATTTGATTGTCTGAATATGAACTCTGAGATTATTCCTATAGCTGTATTGGGGTCTTGGGACTATTATGTGAAATATTTGATTGTCTGAATATGCACTCTGAGATTATTCCTATAGCTGTATTGGGGGTCTTGGAACTATTATGTGAAATATTTGATGGTCTGAATATGCACTCTGAGATTATTCCTATAGCTGTATTGGGGTCTTGGGACTATTATGTGAAATATTTGATTGTCTGAATATGCACTCTGAGATTATTCCTATAGCTGTATTGGGGTCTTGGGACTATTATGTGAAATATTTGATGGTTTGAATATGCACTCTGAGATTATTCCTATAGCTGTATTGGGGTCTTGGGACTATTATGTGAAATATTTGATGGTCTGAATATGCACTCTGAGATTATTCCTATAGCTGTATTGGGGTCTTGGAACTATTATGTGAAATATTTGATGGTTTGAATATGAACTCTGAGATTATTCCTATAGCTGTATTGGGTTCTTGGGACTATTATGTGAAATATTTGATTGTCTGAATATGAACTCTGAGATTATTCCTATAGCTGTATTGGGGTCTTGGAACTATTATGTGAAATATTTGATGGTCTGAATATGCACTCTGAGATTATTCCTATAGCTGTATTGGGGTCTTGGGACTATTATGTGAAATATTTGATTGTCTGAATATGCACTCTGAGATTATTCCTATAGCTGTATTGGGGTCTTGGGACTATTATGTGAAATATTTGATTGTCTGAATATGCACTCTGAGATTATTCCTATAGCTGTATTGTGGTCTTGGGACTATTATGTGAAATATTTGATTGTCTGAATATGAACTCTGAGATTATTCCTATAGCTGTATTGGGGTCTTGGGACTATTATGAGAAATATTTGATTGTCTGAATATGCACTCTGAGATTATTCCTATAGCTGTATTGGGGTCTTGGGACTATTATGAGAAATATTTGATTGTCTGAATATGAACTCTGAGATTATTCCTATAGCTGTATTGGGGTCTTGGGACTATTATGTGAAATATTTGATTGTCTGAATATGCACTCTGAGATTATTCCTATAGCTGTATTGGGGTCTTGGGACTATTATGTGAAATATTTGATTGTCTGAATATGCACTCTGAGATTATTCCTATAGCTGTATTGGGGTCTTGGGACTATTATGTGAAATATTTGATTGTCTGAATATGCACTCTGAGATTATTCCTATAGCTGTATTGGGACTATTATGTGAAATATTTGATTGTCTGAATATGAACTCTGAGATTATTCCTATAGCTGTATTGGGGTCTTGGGACTATTATGTGAAATATTTGATTGTCTGAATATGCACTCTGAGATTATTCCTATAGCTGTATTGGGGTCTTGGGACTATTATGTGAAATATTTGATTGTCTGAATATGCACTCTGAGATTATTCCTATAGCTGTATTGGGGTCTTGGGACTATTATGTGAAATATTTGATTGTCTGAATATGCACTCTGAGATTATTCCTATAGCTGTATTGGGGTCTTGGGACTATTATGTGAAATATTTGATTGTCTGAATATACACTCTGAGATCATTCCTATAGCTGTATTGGGGTCTTGGGACTATTATGTGAAATATTTGATTGTCTGAATATGAACTCTGAGATTATTCCTATAGCTGTATTGGGGTCTTGGGACTATTATGTGAAATATTTGATTGTCTGAATATGCACTCTGAGATTATTCCTATAGCTGTATTGGGGTCTTGGGACTATTATGTGAAATATTTGATGGTCTGAATATGCACTCTGAGATTATTCCTATAGCTGTATTGGGGTCTTGGGACTATTATGTGAAATATTTGATTGTCTGAATATGAACTCTGAGATTATTCCTATAGCTGTATTGGGGTCTTGGGACTATTATGTGAAATATTTGATTGTCTGAATATGAACTCTGAGATTATTCCTATAGCTGTATTGAGACTATTATGTGAAATATTTGATTGTCTGAATATGCACTCTGAGATTATTCCTGTAGCTGTATTGGGGTCTTGGGACTATTATGTGAAATATTTGATGGTGTGAATATGCACTCTGAGATTATTCCTGTAGCTGTATTGGGTTCTTGGGACTATTATGTGAAATATTTGATTGTCTGAATATGAACTCTGAGATTATTCCTATAGCTGTATTGGGGTCTTGGGACTATTATGTGAAATATTTGATTATCTGAATATGAACTCTGAGATTATTGCTATAGCTGTATTGGGTTCTTGGGACTATTATGTGAAATATTTGATGGTGTGAATATGCACTCTGAGATTATTCCTATAGCTGTATTGGGACTATTATGTGAAATATTTGATTGTCTGAATATGCACTCTGAGATTATTCCTATAGCTGTATTGGGGTCTTGGGACTATTATGTGAAATATTTGATTGTCTAAATATGCACTCTGAGATTATTCCTATAGCTGTATTGGGACTATTATGTGAAATATTTGATTGTCTGAATGTGCACTCTGAGATTATTCCTATAGCTGTATTGGGGTCTTGGGACTATTATGTGAAATATTTGATTGTCTAAATATGCACTCTGAGATTATTCCTATAGCTGTATTGGGACTATTATGTGAAATATTTGATTGTCTGAATATGCACTCTGAGATTATTCCTATAGCTGTATTGGGGTCTTGGGACTATTATGTGAAATATTTGATTGTCTAAATATGCACTCTGAGATTATTCCTATAGCTGTATTGGGACTATTATGTGAAATATTTGATTGTCTGAATGTGCACTCTGAGATTATTCCTATAGCTGTATTGGGGTCTTGGGACTATTATGTGAAATATTTGATTGTCTAAATATGCACTCTGAGATTATTCCTATAGCTGTATTGGGACTATTATGTGAAATATTTGATTGTCTGAATATGCACTCTGAGATTATTCTTATAGCTGTATTGGGGTCTTGGGACTATTATGTGAAATATTTGATTGTCTGAATATGAACTCTGAGATTATTCCTATAGCTGTATTGGGGTCTTGGGACTATTATGTGAAATATTTGATTGTCTGAATATGCACTCTGAGATTATTCCTGTAGCTGTATTGGGGTCTTGGGACTATTATGTGAAATATTTGATTGTCTGAATATGCACTCTGAGATTATTCCAATAGCTGTATTGGGGTCTTGGGACTATTATGTGAAATATTTGATTGTCTGAATATGAACTCTGAGATTATTCCTATAGCTGTATTGGGGTCTTGGGACTATTATGTGAAATATTTGATTGTCTGAATATGCACTCTGAGATTATTCCTATAGCTGTATTAGGGTCTTGAGACTATTATGTGAAATATTTGATGGTCTGAATATGTACTCTAGGGTTATTCTTATAGCTGTATTGGGGTCTTGGGACTATTATGTGAAATATTTGATGGTTTGAATATGAACTCTGAGATTATTCCTATAGCTGTATTGGGGTCTTGGGACTATTATGTGAAATATTTGATTGTCTGAATATGCACTCTGAGATTATTCCTGTAGCTGTATTGGGGTCTTGGGACTATTATGTGAAATATTTGATTGTCTGAATATGCACTCTGAGATTATTCCTATAGCTGTATTGGGGTCTTGGGACTATTATGTGAAATATTTGATTGTCTGAATATGAACTCTGAGATTATTCCTATAGCTGTATTGGGGTCTTGGGACTATTATGTGAAATATTTGATTGTCTGAATATGCACTCTGAGATTATTCCTATAGCTGTATTAGGGTCTTGAGACTATTATGTGAAATATTTGATGGTCTGAATATGTACTCTAGGGTTATTCTTATAGCTGTATTGGGGTCTTGGGACTATTATGTGAAATATTTGATTGTCTGAATATGCACTCTGAGATTATTCCTATAGCTGTATTGGGGTCTTGGGACTATTATGTGAAATATTTGATTGTCTGAATATGAACTCTGAGATTATTCCTATAGCTGTATTGGGGTCTTGGGACTATTATGTGAAATATTTGATTGTCTGAATATGCACTCTGAGATTATTCCTATAGCTGTATTGGGGTCTTGGGACTATTATGTGAAATATTTGATTGTCTGAATATGCACTCTGAGATTATTCCTATAGCTGTATTGGGGTCTTGGGACTATTATGTGAAATATTTGATTGTCTGAATATGCACTCTGAGATTATTCCTATAGCTGTATTGGGGTCTTGGGACTATTATGTGAAATATTTGATTGTCTGAATATGAACTCTGAGATTATTCCTATAGCTGTATTGGGTTCTTGGGACTATTATATGAAATATTTGATGGTCTGAATATGCACTCTGAGATTATTCCTATAGCTGTATTGGGTTCTTGGGACTATTATGTGAAATATTTGATGGTTTGAATATGAACTCTGAGATTATTCCTATAGCTGTATTGGGGTCTTGGGACTATTATGTGAAATATTTGATGGTTTGAATATGAACTCTGAGATTATTCCTATAGCTGTATTGGGGTCTTGGGACTATTATGTGAAATATTTGATGGTTTGAATATGAACTCTGAGATTATTCCTATAGCTGTATTGGGGTCTTGGGACTATTATGTGAAATATTTGATGGTCTGAATATGCACTCTGAGATTATTCCTATAGCTGTATTGGGGTCTTGGGACTATTATGTGAAATATTTGATTGTCTGAATATGAACTCTGAGATTATTCCTATAGCTGTATTGGGGTCTTGGGACTATTATGTGAAATATTTGATTGTCTGAATATGCACTCTGAGATTATTCCTATAGCTGTATTGGGGTCTTGGGACTATTATGTGAAATATTTGATGGTCTGAATATGCACTCTGAGATTATTCCTATAGCTGTATTGGGGTCTTGGGACTATTATGTGAAATATTTGATTGTCTGAATATGCACTCTGAGATTATTCCTATAGCTGTATTGGGGTCTTGGGACTATTATGTGAAATATTTGATTGTTGAAATTCAAAATGAAATGGGAAGACAAAATAATCATCAACATTTGAACCATCTGAAAACTTCTAAAATGTGAGCAATTAGTAAATATTCCACAGATATTTATACCATTCAATATTTCACATAATAGTTCCGTAATCCCAATATAAAGCATTGGTGATATTTTTATCAGAAAATCAATTGAAATAAAAAAAAAAGCAGTTCCAAAAGGTTTTGTAAAATTTTATTGATCTATCTTCAGATCTATGATTTCACTACAGCTTAGGGGGCTCATTGAAATATGAATACCATACTGATTTAACCTCAGCTTAGGGAGTGCAGTGCAATATGGAAGCCATACTGATTTTACTTCAGCTTAGGGAGTTCGATGAAATATGACATATGAAAATATCTCCTTACAACTGGTTTTTAATCCGTGTCAAAAACGTGCACAGAATGATCATTTTGTGCACGTTTTTGACACTGCTTATCAGCCACCTCAAGTGTCAAATCCATATAAATTTAATTTAAGCTAAGGTAGTTCAGCAATATAGACGCCATGCTGATTTTAACTCAGCTTAAGGAGTTCAGTGCAGTAGGATGTCGTACCTAGGGTGCTAACTAATTTACTGTAATCACAGTAAGATCTGACCACCTGTACCAGTCAAATATGTTACCTGGCTAGGACACTACATTGTCTTTATCTGTGTTAACACAATTTTCACCAATCTTCATTGCTGATGGCAAATTTAAAATATTTACATTTAGAGACAGCATTATCTTCATTTGCTGTGGCAATGCAATGCAATGTGTATTCACAGACCAGGTGACCTTTGATTTCAGTTTGAGTCTCTGTCATCAAACTTGTGAAGTTTTATTATGTTTAATTTCCTAAATAATTGTAATTTTCCATTGCGTATACAGAATTTTTGGACAAATCTGGAACAACTAGTTTATTTTGATGTTTATTTGTTAAAAGTTGACATTGGCATTCAAAAGATTAAATCTCAAACAAAGGCATCAGTATTGAAGCAGAGATTTAGTTTCCTAATCTCCATGTGTATAAGATCTATATCATGCTCTTTCAAATAATCTGTTTTCTTTCTCCATAGGACTATATATATATATATATGTGTGTGTAATTTGATTTTGTCGCATTACCGCTAAAAGCTCTTAGTATTTAGTTAATCATCCAGCACCATAATTGGAGTGTATAATGACTTGATAACTCTCAAGTGCTGACTCCTCTCTGTCGGTTGTAATGTATGTTTATTCTGATTCAAAGACGTCCTCCTAATTGAATCAATGTTCTTGTTTGTTAGATGTTCGACCAGTAACACCGCCGGATGAAACTAAAGAAGAGAAAGAAGAAAAACTACGAGAAACGAAAGAGAAGGAAATTAAGGAAGCAAAAGATTTAAAAGAAGCAAAAGAAATTAAAGATGCAAAAGAACGGGAGATAAAAGATGCGAAAGAGCGAGAAATAAAAGATGCGAAGGAACGGGAGATGAAGGATACAAAAGAGCGAGAGATAAAAGATTCAAAGGAGAAAGAAACTAAAGAGAAATTAAGGATTAGGCCACCATTATGTCCAAGGCCACCTCCTCGCATTTTTACAGCGTCAACGGCTGAAACAGATTTATTAGTGACATTATTTGATGGAATCGAAAATGAGAAAAAAAAGAAGATTATTAAAAGAGGACGGTAAGTTACCATGACAACCTTTAACAGTTTAAAGTCATAATATTGAAACATAGCAGTACTATATGGGTGACATCTCAGTTGTGTTTTTGTTGACAAACTTAGGTGGGCTTTCCTAGATATTTTGATCAATCAGATATTGCATGTTATTTAACGAACTTGGGTGTGCCTTTTCATCTGCCAATCCTATGTTTTGTTGTCTTATTAAAAATAGATCTCTGCCGAATCACTAACTTCTGTGTCTGCGAATAATTTCTAATTTTGATCTTAACTTAAAAAATATGATAATTCAACAAAATTAAAAACATTTGTTTTGATTGATATTTCAATATTACTTCCTGATTGGGTAGTACCTTGTCCTTATTAGGTCAAAGGTCAGCTCAGGCCAATCAAGTGTGGTATTGGTTTATAATGATGAGGCAAATTTCAAGGTATAGCGCCATCAGTTCGTTTCATTACGAGAATGAAGATTGATTTCTAGCTCACGAAATTTATTCCCTGGTTTTCCCTGGTTCGTGGCATTCTGATGAGCTATCTAATGTTTACGTAGCGAAATCACCTATTTTTACACCAGAGCGCGCATGTTTCTAAGGTAATTTTAGATTAAGTTGATTTTGGTTGTTGTTGTTGTTTACAGACCGAAACGAGTACAAACAGTTGAGAACAAAGGGCCTTTACAAGGAGAGGACCCATACATGATTGAAAATATCACAGAGGGACTTCTGCCAATGTTGTCGTTGGAGAACATGAAACACAGCAGTGTAGCAACACATCAATTATCGATGGTTTCTCTCAGAGAAGGAGACAAGAGTCTCACGTTACCATCTTTGACCGTGGAACAAAACTATTCTCATATGTTGTCAGAGTTAGTAAATGCGCTGTGAACACTAAACCGTATTCTTAGGACTTCACATTTACGATGAAGATTAAAGATACGCCGTGATGTCAGTCGAAATGGAGTGTGACACTGGAAAAACAGAATTTTCGATATCCCTGCAATTGGATTGGATGTGGTTATTCGGATCCTGATGTCAAATAGACAAGCAACTCAAGAAGTGTCAAGTGCCCTCATAAGCAATGCTTGAAAGTACTTTCGTTTTTTTATTCAAGAATGCTATATTACTTAAAATTTGTATCGAGGTGCAGTAAACAACGGTGTTTTTGATTGACTAATGGGTTGACATGACAATGTTTTTGAGTGACTGGTTTGTGAGTGGATTATGAAAATCCTAACACATTCAATTGGAAAACTAGCAGAGATATTTTATCGACTTTGAAATGTTGAGAATGAACACAACATTTTAAATAAAGCTCACATAACAATATCGTTATAAATAAATATAAAAATTACAGCACAACCAACTAAGACAAAGTACACGTTTCCATGGTGATGGAAATGTACAACATCTTAAAGGACATTGGCTGATGACAGGAACTTATTAAATAAACAGAAAATAATGTTTTTAATTTTAATGTTTTGGAACTTATAACTTTATAATTTATTTATCGGACCACACAAACAGATCTAAAACAAACAGGTTTTAAACAAATAAGACATAATATAATATTATACAGCTTCATTTTTTTAAAAGTGCAAGTTTTTTTTTAATTGAAATTTTGTAGTTGAAAGAATAAACTTTGTAAAAAATTACGTATAAATATTTGTATTGCCATACTTAAATATTTATATGATATGAGCTGAGTCTGTTTGCTATGTACATGGATTGTGTATAATATTAATTTCACTTGTTTTTGTGTTTTTTGCAAAAGTTTGTATAATATTATTGATAGATGTTGTAAATTTACTATTCATGGTATTTTTTGCCAAATCATTGTAAATATAAATTGTACAGTTTTGCTAATACAGTGAAGGGCAGAAAGCTGGGGCTTTGTTTAAAAACATATTTATAAAACTTTGTAAATACTGATCATCAATAGTGATTGACTTGCTAATTGGGTAATGTTGAACTAACTCATTAATTAAAACCAAAGATGTCACAATATTTCTAGATTGGTCAATTTGAATTCTAACGTCCATTTCAATTTATAAAAATGTATACCGATATTTATGAAATGTTTTTAATGACCCCAGCTTTCTGCCCTTCACTGTATTACGTGTACATTACTAAAACACAAAGCTTTTCTGTTACCAACATATTGTTTCAGAAACTAAACAGCAACATTCCAATAGAAGAATTTTCAACAGCAGCTATATACATGCAACTGCATCTTTATGATCCGAACAATTTGATATTTCTTTGCGGGTTAAATTTTTATTTGACATCTTAATATCTGCAACTCGCCTGTAATCATGACCCACACCACCCATTTGTTTTTTTGGTGTTAAAGTGCATATTTGATATTTTCTATAGTATATCCGTCCTGACAACCATGGTAACTCTAATGTTTTGTATCATGTGTGTTACAGTAATAAGCTCAATTCCGCCCCATAAAGTGTGCCCTCCCATTGATATGATATATCATTGATGTGCACAGATTTCTAGTGATGCAACTTGTTATGCTTATTCCCTGTAGCGTCATTGATGCATAACACAAAATTCATGAATTGACAAATATTTCCTGAAAAAGTCACATTTTACAAACAAAATAAGAATAAAAAAACAAACAAAATCAGGTGTCACAACAGTTCAGTATAAACCTCCAGCCACATACAATCTTAATAGATTTTTTTTTGAGACCTCTTTTTCCCAGCAGTCAACAAGCTCCCCAAACTAGAATTTGGGGGGTTCCATTTTGACCTAAGATCCCTACAAATCAATCTTGTTAGAGGGCGTACTGGTTTCATATATGGTGTGCTTTGCTTTGCTTGTATTCTTTCTAAAATCTTGAAAAGCCTCACAAAAAAACTAATGAAATTTTTGCACTTTCTATCTGTGTATATCACAACTTGTGATGCAAAGTTAGTATAATAATGCATCAGAGACACTGGTGGCACCTCAGGACTTCGGTAGAATATTTTGCTAATTTAAAAGTGTTTAAACCACTAAATGACATTTTGGTTCTGGAACTGACCTTTTAAAAAGTCTTTATTTTTATACCTTAAACATATCTTTGGACCACAGGTCTTTTCTTCCACAATGCATTGTGACACCTTACCATAGACACGACTACAGACATTTTTTTTGGAACAGAGGTCTTACATTGCATTGTGGGATTGTACCTTACCATAGATCAGACTCCTCTTTCAAAGAAAGAAATTTAGCAGCATGCCGATTAAAGAGAAATCAATTTGAAAAATGTTATGAGAGGAAATTTCCAAGTTTACAAATTATATTGATTTGAAATTCAGAATAAAACAAAATGTCTAAGTTACATTGTGTTTACATCAGATTTATTTTGTGTGTGTGTCTTATAACAACTACAAACCTACCAAGTGACAACACTATTTTTCATAATTTATATTATTATACATCAGTCACCGTAACGCAATAAGTTACAGCATGCCGTATTTTGCGGTATTTTACAGGGTATTTTCATTCTACCATATAAGGAAATATATAGAATGATTACGCACGTTAGCGTCCTCTACTAATAAAAAACAAACATGGCTGCCACTAGGGTTTGACTTGACTCCACACAAAAGAGTTTGCTGATTCTGTTCTAAACATTTTGGATTTCGGCATTCCCATGATGTATCCTTGGAAGGCAAAGATGTATAATAATAAGGTTATTACGAGGATACCACAGACAGTATCAACCGACCGACTCGCAGCGGAGGACGATGTGTGGTGTACACATCGACCTCCCCTGCGAATCGGTCGGTCGATACTCTCGCTGTACTGTCTTTGTGCATACTTTGAAGTATCCTCTTAATAACATATTAATAGTTAATTCAACTTATGCATACATTTTGTGTAGCTTAGGGTTAGTAAAGGGGTAAGGTATGGTACATTAAATTTCACAAACATTAAAGTCTCATAAACTTTTCTATGTTAAGTCACAGAATGCATAAATTTATTTCTACTTTGTTGCATTTTTATTTGATTAAACTTGAATTAATATGCAATTCTATATCAAAATGCAATTTAATTGAGTTTAATTTAAGTCCAATTTCATCTCAATTCTATTTAATATATAGAGTTGTATTTTAATCCAAACATAAAAGTTAATTCAACTATATTAAAAGTTAATTCAATGTGCTTCGTCACAACTTAGGTAAGATATGTGTGTGTGTGTGTGTTAACATTTCCAGCGCTGCAGTTGTTATCTTCAATGACAGTGGGTGTGGTGCCGTAAATATGTGAGATATTACCTACGCGAGATATTGCTACACTATTAACATACCGTAGATAACAACTTTGATTGTTGCGAACACATACACACACAAAAAAAAGGTGCTACAAAAGTCATTCCTGGAACGATTGGAATGCATTGAAGGACTTAAAGATGTCAGTGTAGGTATTTTGGATATTTAGTGCACATTCATTGTGAGAAAATCAGTTTATAAACACAAATCTTCATTTTCTTGCATTTAAGTGGTGTGATGACCACCTTCTTTGAAAGGTTTTAATTTTTCAAACTCCAGAGTCAACTGTTTCCCCTTTCACAAAGATAAACTGCATAACATTTTCCAAAATGTTGATAAGAAAATTATGTACATTTTATAGAAATAGAAAAATATTGCATGAACATTTTTGTCGTAAATTATGGCATTCCTTCAGCTACACGAGACTGCCCTCTATGGTCAACTTGCTGATATACATTGGCCACAGGAGGGCGCTACATGCCTTAGATTTCAAATTATATTGAATGGAATGCGTTGTTTGTGGGGTTTGTCATTAATTATCACATATGTTAATGTTGAAGCACTTATTGTTAAATATTAACTCTAGTGATGCCGTTACGATAACAATATTAAGATGTTTCACAGCCATATATGATGGGGTGGGTTAGTAATATAATGTTAGACAGCAAAATAAGACTGCATCAGCGTTCTATAAATTTAAGGTCTTTTACTGTCAGTTTAATCTGTTCTCTGCACATTGTACCAGTTTGCTAACAAAAAGAGAGTCCAGTTTTTTTGAGCTGAAAAGTAAACAATTCAAGAGAAATTATCTGAATGACATAGTTCTTCCCAAACGAAGATTTTAGTAAAATAATTTGTGCACATTTTTGCATTCTCTAGAATGTTAACTTTGTATCAAATCAACAATTTCCTATTGTTTACAAGTTTTTGAACAAAAGTTTGCAGGTTTATTTTGTGAAAATTTTGGTGTTCAACTGGTTAAAAAGTTTGAAACTGATGTGAAATCTTTAGATTATGAAGAGTGCCCTCTATTTGGGAATATAATCCAGCAAGGTCACTCCTACGAGACTGCAGAACTTTGTTGACTTAACCATCTGCCTCCACTCATTTGTATCAGTCCATGTTCTAAATATCTGAATTCTTAACTTTCTACCACCCATCCACACTTGAACGATACATGATATATACTTTGAGTTACAGTATGGAGATTTATTCACCAAATATTCGTGAGAACATAGTTACATCTTCATGGCAACATGCAAATGATACATACCAAAAATTTGACAAGATAACTACAAAACAGTGGCTGTGACAATAACAAACTCTCAATAAAAATTAAAAACAAAAAAGTTACTGAAAATGAAAATACGCAAACGATGTGAAGGCAACATTCAGACAAGCTAACATTTAGCTCATATATAAATAATTTATTATATTCAATTTTTAGTTTATTTCACGATTGTTGAAGGTTTCCATTCAAGGGGACTATAAAAACGAAAGCTTACCACTTATTACCCTAGAGGGCGGCCTTCCAATTTCTATCTAATACTGACACCAGTTATTGCTCTCGGAGCTTGACAGTAAGAGAGGCTAAGTGTACATAGTACCGTAGACAAAAATAAAATGCAGGAAACTGACAAAGACGGGGGTGATATAAGAAGTAATAAAACATTAAAAATGGCATATAATTATTTTAAAATGAAAGACGGTAGACAACCGATAATGAATTCTCCAAGCATCGACTATTGGTGGTGTGCTTGTGGCATTTTAAATCAGTCCTTGTCAAACATTTTAATACTCAAATCTGTGGGATGATGCTTTATGTTTTTGGAATCCACTCTATTATTCACACCTTACAATATAATAAAACATAGATCATAGAACGTTCAGCGGGAGAAATTCAAGAGTTGAAAATTATCTGCATAAATCACAAAAAAACAAAAGAATAATGGTGAAGTGAATTAATAATGATCTGTTTGACTTTCTCCTGTTTTGAGTATGACTAAAGTTTGTGTGGCAGAGACTGACTACTGAATTGATGCTTGGAGAATGTTAATAACGGTTCCATGAGATTTGAACGACCACTGTGGCACAGAAAATGGACGTATTATTTAACTTATTGATGTACGTATATCTGTCAAAATCCCTCCCTCCCTTCCTCTCTATCCAACTCGGCAAATAATCAAAAAACAAATCACCACCTTAATTAGAAAATGAAAATTAAATTGGAAGTGGGGCCCCTGAATCTGAATCTCATCTGCCGACTTAAAATTTACCACCAAAATTTACATAAATTCACAACCTTCAATAATCTCTGAATATTTAAGGAAAACTTACACATAAAAATGTTTTCATAAAATTAATGTCTTTTTTTCTATCTCAATTTTATAATTCTTGGGCACCTGTCCCAAGAAGGAAAATAGAATCTGAAAATTGTAAGAATTTGTTAAATTTTTTTAACGAATTAAAGATCTGGTAAGTGACATTACATGATTTGATTGGGAACAACTGGTCACATGATGGTTTCAACATGATCAAAAGATGTTGATTGATCATAGCTGAAACATCAGAGCATGTGGTGTATATCATTCATTCCCAGCCATCAATCTGCCAATCCGAGCAGAGCTAGTACACCATGTGATGTCAATCAGCCAATCCTAGCAGAGCTAGTACACCATGTGATGCCAATCAGCCAATCCTAGCAGAGCTAGTACACCATGTGATGTCAATCAGCCAATCCTAGCAGAGCTAGTACACCATGTGATGCCAATCAGCCAATCCTAGCAGAGCTAGTACACCATGTGATGCCAATCAGCCAATCCTAGCAGAGCTAGTACACCATGTGATGTCACTCGTCAAATCACAAAGATGGGCTGACAATGGAAGCCCTAAAATAAAAAAAGAATACAAGCTGCAAAGCACATGTACAGTATTTCTAGAAATTTGTAGAAGAAATAACGTTTTTCATTTAGACATGTTCACCAAAATAATCTGCAACAAAAATATATATAATTTACTATTCAGTGAACGTGACCGTAAATGCTGCATACTTGCTGTATTGCAATCCAAATTAGTGATAAAATAATACATTTCTTTGGTTTTCAAATCTTTGTAATATGTACTCCTGTAATCCAAAGTAAATTTATACATAGAACCATTATATTCATTCAATCCTATACTTTTTACAGCTCACAGGTATATGTGCTCTCTGCAGTTAATGAAGGTGCAAAGAGTCTGGTATACCCACAACTGCGAAATATTACTATAACACTTTGTTCTAGCTCAAGATAACCCGACCAAACTGAAACACCCTGCTAGCTCGATTGAACCCAATCAAACAGAACACCCTGCTAGCCCAACTGAACCCATCCATACTAAAACATCCCATGTTAGCCCAGTTATTAATGTAATCTTACTAAAACTTCCTGTCCAGCCAAACTAAGCCCATCCTTACATAAACAGCCTAAGTTTGCCCAACCAAACCAACTACTAGTATACTAAAACACCCTGCATTAGCCCAACTATAAACGTAATTATTTATATATGCCAGTGTTATACAGTTTCTCAACCCTACTGTACCATCCAGTACTATCCTTTTGTTTGTACTATAACAGCCAGCAACAGCCCACTTTATCCCAGCATACTGTAACAACCATCGATAGCCCACTCTACCCCACCATACCATAACAGCCTGCGATAACCCACTCTATCCCACCATACTATAACAGCCTGCGATAGCCCACTCAACCCCACCATACCATACCAGCCTGCGATAACCCACTCTACCCCGCCATACTATGACAGCCTGCGATAACCCACTCTACCCCACCATACCATACCATACCATACTATGACAGCCTGCGATAACCCACTCTACCCCACCATACTATGACAGCCTGCGATAACCCACTCTACCCCACCATACCATACCATACCATACCATACCATGACAGCCTGCAATAACCCACTCTACCCCACCATACCATACTATGACAGCCTGCGATAACCCACTCTACCCCACCATACCATAACAGCCTGTATTAGCCTACTCTACCCCACCGTACTATGACACAGCCTGCGATAACCCACTCTACCCCACCACACAGTGATAGACTATGTGATAGCCAAACTCCATGTGATAACAATTAAACCCAACCCTGCTGTGTGAGGCGTTTCGCAGCCATTCCCTGGAGTTCTAATTGCACCTCAACAACACCACAACGTCCATGACAGGGACAATACAATATAAAAATATACATGGCTCAGTGTGTATGTGTTCCAAAACATAATGTGTTATTCAGAATTTCATCAGTATAAGAAACCACATACATCTGTGATTTAAAACTCATCAGCATTACCTACACAGTTATGCACTAAAACTAAAACTAGATTTGGTAAAAACATAACAAAATAAGCTGTAACTACCATACAAATAATGTTTATATACAGAACGTAGGAATATATCTGGACCCCTATTTTCTTAATCGAGGAAGTCCAGACTTGAATGGCAGTTGAAGACTGAAACAGTGATTCTTTTCATTTATAAACCAATGTCAAAATATTACGGCAGTCGATATAAGCTACAGAGCCATCATATTTCCCACGTTTCGGCTCCAGACAATACCACTGAACGCAAGACTTCACCAACTCATCAGTTCTCCACAATTGTTGATCCGGAAAATACTACGGAGAGTTGTCCAAGATTCCAGATCTGGACATTACTATTAAACGTTGACTTTGCCATCTGGTGATTAGGTTACTGTGGTTACTAAGGTTCTTTGTTTCAACTGAATCACTAAATGCTGACTTCCGGAGTGAGGTCTCCACAATCAGGGAGAGCAGTATGGGGAGTGGCCCAAGATTCCAGATCTGGGTAATACTACTAAATGCTGAATGATCACGTTTCCCAGATTCCAGATCCGGGCAGTACCACTTTGCCATCTGGTGTGTTCTCCAGATCCCATATCCAGAAGGAACCACTGATCGAATGCCGACTTTAGTTATCGTGTAGGTTCCTCAACTTCAGGATCAGAATCAGTCAACACCAATGAAAGCCCACTTTGATTTGAAATGAGTTAATTTTACCATGATCATGATCGCCAAATATTTCCTACAATGCAATTTCTCGCGATTTGTTTATCTTGTTTATGGACAACTAAATGTTTGTCCGAGTTACATGATTCAAGACATTTGCAAACAGTTTCTCTAGTAAACAAAACGTTTAAAACTTCAAAACCTTTTTTTACTTTCACAGATCCAATCATACGGAAAACTTAACTTCGGAACTATCTAGTAATACATTCTGAGATCTTGCGACTACTGTTACTGGAATAAATACTTAACAAACCAACACATTCAATTATGATCGCTGGAGAACACCATTTCAATATAGGGGTGATGGCATTTTTGGGTGATACCATTATTTCGTAGGTTACACATTGCTACTCTCTGTAAGTTCCTGACTTTTAGATCTTTTCATTTTTGCCTCTTCTGGTGTTGCTTCAAACATATTCCTTTCCAGTTCAAATCTAGCTCGTCTGCCCAGAACTCTACCAAGGGAACCCTGTAGAGGCAAATTGCAGATAGTTACAGTCAGTTGCAATCATTCGACCTACTGTAGAATACTTTTTTTTCGCTTGGCATTAATCTTCGCTATTTTCGCTGAAGGAATTATTCAGTTAAAATAAAATCCAGCAAATATACCTTTTTTCAGTTACAGTCAGTTGCAATCATTCAACCTACTGTAGAATACTTTACTTTCGCTTGGCATTAATCTTCGCTATTTTCGCTGAAGGAATTATTCAGTTAAAATAAAATCCAGCAAATATACCTTTTTTCATATATTTTAGATTCAACTTGTCAAAAATCAGTGAAAATAAATTCCATACAATGCATTAAAAATGTCTTTTCAGCGAAAATTTATTCCAGCTAAAATAAAGTATTTTACAGTAATACACAGAGGTGAAGAAATTTACACCTTGGAGTATGTATCTGAGATACTTATTAGAATAGTTTACTACCATTAAAAAAATACTCAGAAATCCTTGAAATCCAGCAAGAAGAGTTGGGGGACTGTAAATTATGAAATAAAAATATTGGGTCACCAAACTAATTTTTCTACAATACGACCTGAAACTTTGATCAAAAATGTTTTTTTTTTTTTAATAGTTTACAGTTCATTCCTAGGGCAGAAACATTCCCTCGTATCTCAAAATTGTGTTTGGTGACCTATGCTGAAAAAATTATATGTAGTGTTATGAGGGGTACATATGACAAAAAGTTGCAGAATTTTGAATGTTATCCATGAAATAATGTATTTACATGGAATCTTATGGAAAATGTTTCATAATTGCCACTTTTTAGATTATTTTGCATGTGTTTACACATCGTTCTTTCTTCGTGAAAACTTCAAATATGAATGACGTGGATGTACGTGAATCTTCACACAATAATTCGTGAATAATTTACTGTGATCAATGCCTTAAATACATGGAAATATCCCCAAAATACTTTTGTGTCTGTTAAATCACATATGATGTTTTGAAGCCACTCTGATGCTTAGACCTTTGTTTTTCACGTTTTTACGTTCGAAATGTCCTACTGTTACTAATGAAGCGAAGTTATAACATACAAGCCTGTATAAATTATGTTCTTTTTTAGAAATGTTATTTTGTAATTAGATTTTGAAATTCAGTACCATTTTTGTATCAACATCCACTCTGACAGTCATGTGTACATAACTTACCCTGAAACTATATCTTTTCTTCTCTTCGTCTTGGTAACCACCTTTGTATGACCTGACAAACGATTTACCAACTGAGCCGGAGGAACCTTTTTTCTTGTTGCCTAGCAATGACATCCCAGTAGCTTCCAACACACCTCTGTATCAACAAAAACAAATGTTTACATAAATGTAGTACAAAGCCAACACAATAAATCTTTGTTAAAAAAACAAGACATTATTTAATACTCAAATCACCAATTTGAAAAAAAGAAATATTCAGAATATCACTAAATGAAAAAAATTGCATGGTAAATATGAAACATTCTGAGAGTAAGTTTCGGAACAAAATCATATGAAAAGTTGAGGTTTCAGAGATTTCCATGTGACTAGTATTTTTTGAGTCTGTGTATATGGATATGCTTCCAGAGCCTTACTTACCTAGCTGGAGTAATCAATCCATTTAATTCTGTCTGAAGATGCCGCCTAATAATATTTTTTGTTGAAGGGATTCCTAATGCTGCGGCCATGGCATCAGAATTGAAAGACGGTTCAAGTACTAATAATGCTCCGTGTACTCCACTATCTAATAAATTATCAGCATATTCCTAGACAAGAAAACACATTTTATTATAAAAACTATGTGTATTAGAAAAATCTTACGTAACAGTTATTTCAATATTTCAAGCACAGTGATATCACATACTTTGCTTTTGTAGGAAACAACAAAATTAACACCCATATGCAAATCAGCCACAATGCTAAAAAAAAACACTGAACACCCTACTTTACTGTTTGAATTGGTTTTTCACACAATGCTACATGCTGGTCTAGTTACAGATTAGTCTAGTCTCTGTAGTTGATACCTTCACAATTTACTGTAAGCTCCATTTATAGGCAAGGGGTGAATTTTTTGTTCTTGGGAATAAAAAACAAACATTACTACTATTCCTCTTGACCATGTAAGGCCAAGAGTTATGTTTCCGGTCTGTGAGTGTATCACCAAAGGAATTGGCGACCAGGGTTTTTCCCCCCACAAAGTTCTGCACAGCACAGCGCCCTCTGTTGATAATTTGAAAAAATCTGCAAAATTTGTGTCCCATCGAATATTTTAGTAAAAAAAGACATATCAAGACCTACCTTTAAGTCTATAGATTTGGCCCATTTAATAACTCGATGGTTCGTCCACACCAATGGATCAACATCAATTTCTTCACAAGATGCCCTTCTCTCCATCAAAATCTGAAATATAAATAAACAGTCACAAAGTGGCAAGTTTGTCAGCAATGATGGAAATTACTTTTTTTCATCAAATTAGTCCTTGAAACACAAAACACTGGGTGATTCTGCATTATGCATGAATGTAAAAACAGGACAAACAAAGGTCATAATGTCGTAGTGGAGTAAAAACAGTGCATGCGATACAACAAATGCAAAATAATTTTCTTGGGCATTTCCACGCTCAATAATGTGCTATACACATTTGATGTAGTAATGGTATCTCAATGCTATATTCCCATATTAGGATTGTCATTTCAACATTAAATTATAGATTTAGGTTCAAAATCAAATCATTTGATTTTTGTGGCAGATGTTCAATTTGCACATTTCATCTACCCCAGTATTACGTAAAAACTTTCTATTACCAGGTCATATGAGAGTTGGTATTCAGTCAGTACTATTTGAATGGGTTGATTTCTTAGAACGTTAATTTTGTTGTAATCCATATTTTTTCTGCACTTTTTTTCTTATATGCTTCAATATTTTTAGTAATGAATCTTAATTTTGGAGCCAACAGACAAAATTCGAGGCAATTTTCAGTTTTTACTCAACGAATTTGGCTATTTTTGTCCCAATCTCCCGAAGGTAAGTGGAGACTATAAATGGGACTATTTTGTGAATTTGTGCTGAAAAATGGGAACTGGTGGTGAAAAGGTTAAGTCCATCACTAACATCACATTCTCTCAACTACATGAAAGAACGCAGAGAAACTCGCAAATGGGCACATCAGGTCTATGATGATAAAGCTAGAAAGGAAATTTTCTTAGAATATAAATAAATACAAGCAGCCTCTCGGCTGAGATAGCTCCGCTGTTACCAATGCACATTTCAATTAAAGAACAGAAGATATCATTAGAAAATGAACAATATGTTTTTAACAAGAATTCAAAAATATCACTTTTTACCAAAAATGACAAAAATAATCATCAAAATTAGATAATTGAAGATATCACCACGAAATTAACAAATCTGAAAGAGGTCCACATGTAGTACCTATATATGTAATATAAAAGCAATCAGACTTGCGGTTCTTAACAAGAAGTCGAAAATATCACATTTTAACAAAAATTACAAAAATATTCACTAAAATTAGAGAATTGAAGATATCATCACGAAATGAACACATCTGAAAGAGGTCCACATGTAATACCTATATATGTAATATCACAGGAATTGGACTTGCGGTTTTTAACAAGAAATCGAATATATCACTTTTTACCAAAAATGACAAAAATATTCACCAAAATTAGAGAATTAAAGATATCATTACAAAATGAACAAATCTGAGAGAGGTTCACATGTAATACCTATATATGTAATATCAAAGCAATTGGACTTGCGGTTTTTAACAAGAAGTCGAAAATATCACTTTTTACCAAAAATGACAAAAATATTCACTAAAATTAGAGAATTAAAGATATCATCATGAAATGAACAAATCTAAGAGAGGTCTACCCAAGGTACATATACACCAAGTATCAAAGCATTCAGGCTTATAGTTTTCAAGAAGAAGTCGAAAAAGTAAAACATTGACACGAACGACGATGGACAATCACTCATATGATAAGCTCTGCTCGACAAAGTCAACAGCGGAGCTAAAAATCAGCTGTATACTGACTAATGACTAATTTCCACTGGGTTTAAATTTCGCTGATTTACCATTTCAGGCATATTCAGTGGGTTTTAAATTCACGGTTTTATCATTTAGATAAATTTTACATATTCACTGGGTTTTAATTTAGTGCATTTTCCAAGACAGCGAAATAAGCAAAATTAACACTCAGTAAATAATTAATCGTTTTACAGTAGGTGCTATATACATGTGAATTCATGTACACTTTACTAATATACCTGTGTATTCATTTCATACTTCACTGGTAACTCTGGTTCAGTTTCGAATGAATTAATAAATAAAATTTTCAAAAAATACATCAGATCTTTTTAAGATAAAGTAGAATGTTACAACAAAGACCCAATAAGCATTGCAGATCATTATGACTAACCTCCTTATCAAAGTTTAACCTCCTTAGTAGCTCAATACCATGCAGTAAACTCGCTTGGTGGAATTTTCTCGTTACATTCAGATGTTTATCTAAATCTTTTTTGCTGAGAACGTTTAGAACCCGTCCATCTACGAGCTGTTCTTCGAACATCAACGAATGCTGACCAAGGCCGAGGTCATTCAACCAATTTCTTGCCACCCATTCATGGTCCATTTCACCAGCTTTTGGATATTTACTACAAAATTAAAAAAAAATGTACGTTTCCCATATCAGGCCACATTCATCAAAAGTAATTAGAAAGAGCTGCCTCGTTCTTTCACAAGCAATATTCACAAAAATCTCGCACGTTCAAAGAAAAAAAAATGGCACGTAATAGTTTGTCAGTGAAAATGCAATGGCAGTTCCTCGTTATTATAGTGGAAATTTACAGATCGTGACTTGCTTATTAGATCAGTGTCATGGGAAGAAAAAACGCAACATAGCAACATTATGCAAGTCTCAAACACGCACTAAATTCAGTGCTAAAAAAAACACAAACACTTCAATATGATGTAACAAATCAATCAACATTTCAATGACAGTAGAGAGTCCAGATAAACAAAATAAACAATTATTGAGCACAGACACACACATACAGTCAGTATTGATTACACACATGGTGATTTACCTTTCAACATCTTCTCTTTCTTCCTCTATAGCTAGTCTTAGTTTTCTGTGATGTAATGTGTTGTTTATGCCCAACGCTACGTCAAGTTCGGCATCAGTCAAACCGAGTAGAACCTAACAATCAATCACATTATACATGTGCTGTTTTATTCTGTCATTATACATAACTGCGTGGACATTATATTTTGAGGGCTCAGATCAGAATAATCAAAACCAACTTAGAATGACACATCTGAAGAAAGAATTCCAACTTTACTACAGTATATTATCGAGTAAACGTAGCTGTCAACAACAAAAATTAACTCAACCAACTACGATTGGCAACACAAAATCTTTGTGATATTGGATGTTAATGAAAATAATGAAAAAAAAAATTTAATGGGTAAACATTATATTAGAAAGGAGAAATATGATGTCTAGTTCACATCCAAGGATGGATTAAATTAAGGGTCTGCAACACACATGAATGGTGGCCTGTATTGTGGATCCCACCGAAAAGACGAGGAATTCACGTCATGGACGTAATATAAGCTGATTATCACACTGATCATAAGAATGTTAATCATTCACTAGTACTGTATTTTATATTTCCAAAAATGTGCAGTCATCTCATTATTTATTGTGATCACTGGTATCTTCATCTTATATCACCATGTTTACCTACTCGCAAATGCAAAAAAAAAAATAACAGGTTACACGAAATACTGATCATTGTTCAAAATAATCCTACCTTTCCACTCTTGATGTTAGTAGCACACATCTTTGTATACTTTGGCATATGCATTGTGCATTCTAGCCATGACGATACCATGCTAGAACTCCATTTGATCATTGCCGTCTGTTTACACTCCTCCACTAACAATAGCTTATCGTCTTGACTCAGATCTAAACTGGAGTCTCTCTGTTCCATACTGGCTGTTGGAGTATCTAAGAATGAAAACAGCAATGACAAAAAAAGATAGGCAAATGTTGATAATGGAAGCAAAATAGCATGAAAAACAGGAGGATTTCATTCTTTAACTATAGAGGGCACCACACACAAATTTACCTTTAATTTACAGGAAAAATCCAGCTATTAACATAATGCTCCCAGAAGAAAAAGCTCTATATCACTTTTTATTTTCTAGATATTTAACTTTTTATCAGTATTATGGAGTCTACCATTTTAATTCTCCAGCAAAGGATTATTGGTAAAGTATGACATCATAGGCACTGTTGTGAAAAATTGACCCCCCCTTTGAACCCATATATTTTACCGCCAGCATTTAGATGCAGCACTTCGAGCATTATTAGGTATTTTTAAATAATTTTAAGTAGCAATCCCAATACTTACCTTCATACACTAAAGCTTCTAGTATTTTTTTATTTTTCCCTCGACCAAACACTTTTGATAATGAGCCAAAAGCTCCACTCTTTTTCTTCTTTCGTTTTTTCTTATCTTCATGCGTGCCACTGCTATCAACGACATCAAGGTCCTCCGTTGATTTAGACGTGTCACATTCCGGTGCAGTGTGGATAGAGTCTTGGCCATCATCTGTTATATCTAAAATGAGTAAAATCATTGCTTTATATGTATTCATGGGGCCGAAGCTTTGTCACAGAACATTCTATGTTGGTTGGAAGCAAGATGCTGTGGAACGCCAGTCAAACAGCACAAACTCAAATTTGAAATAGTCCTGAGCAAAATTTATATATGTTGCACATGTAGGGGTAATCTTGTTACGGTAGAATATTCAGAGAAGTCTCAGCAACTATCCCAAAGTACAGATTACCGTTCGAAAAAATGACTTATTTTTCCCTGACAATGATTGGCTACTGAAGAGGTTTTTATCTGGAAGCAGAGGATAAATAATTAGGAACCATTAGATATTCCTGATTGTGATTGGTTATTGACAAAGGTTAATCCATTTTATTCAGGGGGATATAGGGTAAATATTGAGGGACCTATTAGATATTCCTAATTGTGACTGGTTATTGACAGAGGTTGATCCATTTTATTCAGGGGGATATAGGGTAAATATTGAGGGACCTATTAGATATTCCTGATTGTGATTGGTTATTGACAGAGGTTGATCCATTTTATTCAGGGGGATATAGGGTAAATATTGAGGGACCTATTAGATATTCCTGATTGTGATTGGTTATTGACAGAGGTTGATCCATTTTATTCAGGGGGATATAGGGTAAATATTGAGGCACCTACCTGATATCCCTGATTGTGAGAGATGGCTTCTGGCAGTATGAGGAGGTGAAACAATGTGAGCTAGTGATGCTGGAGGATGAACTATTGCTGGACTTTCAAAATTGGAGAAATGTAACTCTCCTATTGGTGCCTCAGAACTGGGACTCATGGTACCAGATATACAGGATATGTCCCTTGTGGTAATAGCACCTGGCGTAGTACCTGCAGTAGAGTGTGGTGTGCCGCGAGTCGCCACACCTTGTAGTTCCCTGGGTGTGCTACTATACCGTTCTGACCTTTCTAATTCCAACTGTCTTTTAGCCTGAAATACAAATAATTTTTCACAACCAATTCCCTCTTTTCATCACAAATTCACAAAATAGTCCTGTTTATATTCTGCACTTTTTTTTCAAAAGATTGGAACAAAAGTGGCCAAAAACAAAAATTTACTCAAATTTTTTCTGTTGGCTCCAAAATTAGGGTTCATATTTAGAAATATTGAAGAATACAAGAAAAAAGTGCAGACAAAATTTAGGTGAGAAAGTCTTGTGGTGGAAAGGTTAACACATATGCAGTCAATGCCCTATGGAAATGCCAATGTGGTGGTAAAACATTTTTATAAACCCTAATTCCATACAAATCAATCTTACCTCTCGAAGTTCATCTTCTAACCTTGATAAATATTTGTTTTTGTGTTCCATTTGTTCTCGTAGCAGGACACACCGCTCAGCTTCATCTCGCGCTCGTTTTAAAATTTCCCACCTATTTTTTTCAGCTTCTTCTTTTTCAAGAACTAATTGTCTCATACTGTTGTCGCTTTCCTCCACTTGGTATTCATAATTTCGTATAAAATCCCGTAGTTCCTCATCTTTGGCTTCCAGTGCAGAATAAAGCTGTTTCATTTGTTGTAAAAGTTCAACTTTGTCAGTTTTAAGTTTTTTTCTGTCATTTTTCATTGCTGAAGAAAAAAAAAACATTCATAAAAAAACTTATAAATGACAACCCCTAACTCACTTCAAGGTTTTTTAACCTCTCTAATTGTCTCAAAATTCACCAATAATTTTGATACTAAGGAAGACATCGTCTTTCTGTGTGTAAATAATGAGGTCATACTTGTGCCACAATACATTGAAGCTGATGCCATGAGACTGCGAAGCTGATGCCACAATGACGAGAAGTTGATGCCACAATGACGAGAAGTTGATGCCACAATGACGAGAAGTTGATACCACAATGACGAGAAGCTGATGCCACAATGATGCGATGCTGATGCCACAATGACGAGAAGTTGATGCCACAATGACGAGAAGCTGATGCCACAATGACGCGATGCTGATGCCACAATGATGTGATGCCACAATGATGCGATGCTGATGCCACAATGATGCGATGCTGAAGCCATAATGAGGCGACAATGAAGCCATGCGTAGGCGACAATGATGCCACAAATGCCAAAGCTTATGCGAGAACTGTACTGTATGCAATGCTGAGAAACAACTTTTTTTGGTTGAAATTTCAAAATTCCAATAAAGATGCTAGAATACCCTATAACAATTGCAGGGTTCATTCTACAACATTATAGAGTAGAGTCCCCTAAACTCTCTAATTTTTCATAAACAATAAATACCATGATGGTGATAAACATACTGTAAAACATGTCTTTTTCGCAAATATGTCTTTTTAGCGCAATTTAGCGAGAGAACTAATTCGCTAATTTAATGTCTCTAATGACTTCATTATAAATTCAAAATGGCAGCCAAACAACGTCTTTTACTCCACACACACACACACACACACACACACACACATGTAATAATCTGGAGCACTTCCTTATAACACTTGACAGTTTTTCTTTGTTTTTATGGAGGTGATAACTGTGCATTTGCTTTGGCAGGCAACAGACAAGTATTGTGAAATCAGGAAATCAACAAAGACGAGAGATTCACTAAATCAACATTTCGCTATTACATCATTTTACCACAATTCGCTAAAATAGTATGTCACTTTTTCAACATGTTTTACAGTACTCCACTGTTATGCAAATATGCCACATTGCTATTCTGGGAGTGGGGGTGGGGTGGGGGGTATACTGACGGAAACTCACCGGTTAAAGCTTCTTTAGCTCTGGCTAACTCATGTTCTGTTTGGGTAAGTTGTATTTTTAATTCTCCAGCGCTTGGAATCTCCATCGGCATCTGGTCTAGGTATCGCAACTCGTCTAACTGCTTCAATAGTTTTTTCTTTTCTCTTTCAAGCTGCGTGTTCTTTTCCCGTAATTTGATGAGTTCATGCTGTTGTATTTTGTACGTATCTAGGTAGATGATAAAATAGTATTAAGTACATCATTATTTAATCTAATGAATTTGCTCTATTACTCATGCATGCCGCAGCGATCTAAAGTCATATTTACAACTACAATATATGGAATTCTAATAGAGTTGTGCTTTGAACAGATCAAATAGGGTATACAGTTGGACAGAGTCCCTACAGGTGTGAACTAATCAAATTTTGGATATTATTACGGACTTTCTGACCCTTTGAAAGCAGAAGTCAACTTTTCAAAATATTAACATGTATAAGACTTGAAGCTAATTATAAATTATGATAAATTGTTTTAATACATAAAACATGCACAATAAGAATATCATTGTTATATGTAATCACAGAAACAGGACAAACAAAAGTCATAGAATTGTAGTGACGTATTTTAGGAGTATTTTTTTCAATTTTAATGAAGTAAGCGTATTTCAACACAATATTTCTCTTTCAAAGACTTACAATTGACATTGAGCTATATAAAAGAAAATTCAAAATCAAATCGTTCTTCAAATTGAATTTTGAGGTTCAGTCAGCACCTTTTACACAATGTGAGAGATCTTGCAGGAAAACCACCTACTATAAAGAGGTTGATTATTCACTGGGTTTTAATTTTGCTTATTTCGCTGACTGGAAAATGCGCTATTATAAAATTAAAACCCAGTGAATATGTAAAATTTAGCATAGAACACATTATCTAAATGATAAAACCGTGAATTTAAAACCCACTGAATATGCCTGAAATGGTAAATCAGTGAAATTTAAACCCAGTGAAAATTAGTCATTTTACAGTATTAGTAAAAAGCTCCAAAAACGCACAAAAAAACCCAATCTGGCAACAAAAACATCAAAAGCATTGTACAGTTGTCAATGAGAAAAAAAAAAAATAATTAATTATTCAGGAGGCATTGTTGTCAAATGTATTTTTCAGAAATTGCGAGAGGGGAATGGATATGTGTTTGTTACTCATCACAAAAATGAATTTGTATTCATTATTGTTATTTTTAAATTTGTTATTATTTTTTTCAGCCTCAGTGAATAATAGCATAAGTAACATAAGTGAATACATCACGCACAGCACTAAGTGCACGCATGTAGCTAAGCAAGTTAATTGGAGTGATTTCTATTTGGCCGCAAGGCATTTCTCAAAAAAGATGTCTAATTATAACCAAATTTAGTTCACATTGAAATCTGACAGAGCTGATTCAAGACACATGTTGCAACCAGCTGAGACGAAAGGTTTTCTAAACCCACTAAACAAACAATGGTGAAAAAAGGTGCGGCAGTAGAAACAACAAAATAATAATAATACTGAGAAAGAATTAGAAACGTATGAATAGTTGCTACAAACATGGGAAGAAAAGCTGAGAAATAACACTGAGTACATGCCCAAAATAAACACTTTGTTCATGCAAGTGTTAAAAACACATACTGCATGGTAGACTAAAATTAGTACATACCACACTAAATCACCTACACATGTAGCTGCATGAATTGGTATGTTATTATTTTGCTACTGATCACCCCTTCCAAAATGAATGTTTACATAACTCTTTGAGTGCCACAAGTTTTACAGATTTTACAAAGTTTTCTGCAGCTTCTATAATTTCTTTGTTCATTTTGGATCAAGTTTGTCATTGACTAGAAGTCTTTGATTTAAGGTTACAAAAAAAATTTAAAAAAAATTACCTCAATCTATTGTACGACTGGTGACAAAAGTTTTGTTTGGCGCTAAAAGGATTGATACTAACTGCCTAAAAGATGATGGGGAAGGGGCGACACTTGATTGAAAAATCTCTTGATAAAAGATTTTGTGAAATACCTTCTCTGTTATTTTCACTATCAGAGCTGAGTTCTGTAATTCTTTTATTGGTGTCTTCAAGCTCCGCACGTAGAACGCTCATGTCTTGATTGGCAGACTGAAAGATCAATCAGATTTATTTTGATCAAATGATCACAATTGATAGTAAGCAGCATTTTCACAAACACCTTTAACATAACATAAAACCTGTTATAAAACTATTCACTGCATACTTGCCAAACTTGCCAATTTATAAACTGAACAATTTTCCCAGTTTGGATTTGGTGTTCATGAGTTAGACAGGTTTTATAGTACTGTAAAGGGGTTAATTATTCACTGGGTTGGCTTATTTCGCTGACTGGAAAATACGCTAAATTAAAACCTAGTGAATATGTAAAATTTAGCATAGAACACGTTACCTAAAAGATAAAACTGTGAATTTAAAACCCACTGAATATGCCTGAAATGGTAAATCAGTGAAATTTGAACCCAGTGAAAATTAGTCATTAGAGACACATCTCGAATAGAAACACATCAATCGCATTTGTTGTAGGGATTATACTGAATTATTAAAATATTCCACATTTTTATAATTCTATAATTCATGTAAATCACATGCACTACTAACTACCAGAACAAATACGGCAGATTACACAAGTTTAAAATAAAACACCAAAACCAGTAAAATCCAAAGCATACAACTTTGTAATCAATCCTGGTCAGTAACTATCACTAAAGCACAGGTGTGGTCACCTTAGCAGGCGTGGGAATTGAGTCCTAAGCGACGATAACAATGTACATTAAAAACGCAAAGGCTCATGGGAGATGCTCGTTTGTAAACAATACGCTATGCCTGTTTGCCGCATGCACAGGTGACGACTCCCTCGCTTCAAGTTAACAAAATATTGCATGCTTGTTAATTTTTTTAAAAATTAAAAGCATTGTTCCTTACCCTTACCTGTATGGAACCATCAATTCTGGCAGCCAGTTTTTTATTTTCCTCCATCATCTTGCGAAACTTAGTTTGTGCATCGACTAGAAGTCTTCTCATGAGGCTGAGGTTGGATTTCAGATTTTCCTTCGGTTGTACCCTGTCGTTATCTTCATGGCCGTCTTCGCAATCCACCCGATGAGGTTTAAAGATGTACTGTACTATTTGATCATTCAACGATTCCAACGATTGGATAGCTACAACACAATATACACAATAACACAATTACATTTAAATTAATTTAATTCAAAATAAACAACCAATAAACCAAAATAAACCAAACCCAGTGTAAACTGGATCCCTGGTCTAAAAGATTTTCTAGATCCGTCTGCGTAGCATTACTTCAATAAAAAATTAACAACAAATATAATGTTCCTGATTTGTTGAGGTGTCGTACATAATGTACACAATGCAGGCTTTATTTACGTTTGTGTACATGCATTACAAATGTAATACATGTTCCGCAAATCATGAAAAGACATGGTAACATTTTAGCAGGGTTCATCTGAGATGACGTATTGACGATGGCATATTCGATTAAACTGTGGATTAGCCATATACGCAATCCTCGGAATATGGTCACTTTTATGGACTCAGTAATAAAGACTAGATTTACAACAAGAAGGATTCCGCTGGAAGCGCAGCAAGTGTCGGTTCTGCCTCTGAAACAATAGTTTCACCTCCATAAATCTTCAGTTGTCTCCCTCACTTTGGTATGGGTCCCATGCAACAAATACAATGTATGCAAACTAAATTGTTGAAATTTTGAACTTGAGCAATGCAGATGATTGTCATTTTGACATTCTTTCAGACATTGACAATGACCTAACACCGTACCCATGCAGGTATATAGCCTGGAAATAAAAAGTGCCTGTCTCAATGTCAATCCAATGAATGATAGTAGTCTGTAAACACAGACTTACAATCAATGTTTTGTTGATTATTTATGTTTTTTTGTAATTCACTGGTTAATTTTCAATCAGAATTGGACAGCTTTGTAGAAATTTTTCCTGTCAAATGCAATTTTGTGATTGTCAAAAATGTGGAATGCCTATCTAAAATGACAGGTATACAGGCAACGGGCTAAAAGCCTGTTCCCAAACTTCTATTACATGCACATATGTCCAAGCCACATTAATCAAAGAATGTTGACCAATATCACCAGGGATACAAGATAAAACATAAACCTACCAACATATACACAGTAGAACACAGTTGTTATGACTAATCCAAAAGTACATGTACGAGAAAACATTAGTGATGCCTGGAAAATATTTATAGAAGTCTGCACATGTCAAATACACATATTGTATTAAGGTAGCATTCATTACATTAACCAGGAGGGTCACTATCTCATTTTGAGGAGGGGGGAGGGGCCGTGTCAATTTTTATGTCTAATCCTATTCAGAGAAAACGCAGAATTGCACGAGTAAGTTAAACTGATTATTTCGCTTCTTTGATATATCAAAACAAGTAAAGTTCAGATTTGTGAATTACTGTAAAACACTTTGAAATTTGCCTCAATGCATAAATTAACTAAATCTTAATTTAGCTGAAGTGCCAATAATCTTACTGTGAGAATATACTCTAACGGTATTCTAATTAGCGACATCTTAATTTAGCGAAATTTTGAATTAGCTAAATTAGCTAAAAGAGCATGCTAGCTAAAAAGACATGTTTTACAGTAGTAATTTCTACAAACATTATCGTTATTATTGAGATTCAAGATATGGTAATGAAATCTTTGAGTTCATATGTGTACACTGCCCAGTTTCATGTTCTCACCACAATGCATATGCAACAGATTTAATTTTTTATTCAAATCCTGAATTGCCTTTGACAGATATGTCATGGAATCTGTCAAGACAATTGGGTGATGTGTGTAGCACCTGCATACTGGTAAATGTACATATGTAATTAAAATGTCAACAGAAAATGAAAACAAACATATATTCACCACACCTCCTGTCATAACACCATGATCGCTCCCTGTGACACAGTTACATTTTTTTTTATAAATATATTAAAAAATTATTTTTAGAATCTACCTGCATATTAGACAGCATGTGTGCAGTATATCATATCACAGACTCCCTAAATAGACCCTTAGTAAATGAGGTATGAATTTATACTTTTAACATTTTTGTAAACAATTACCCCCCGCCCTCCCCAACAGGTACATAACAATTATAACAAAATAAATGGATGTGAACAAAATGGTGTTACTTTTCTCTGATTACTATTAAAATCCTTGAATCGATGTTTGGATTACTTGAATTAGATCAGGTTTAATGTTTAATGGATTATTTCAAAATGGATTCTGAAATTTTGCTTTTATACAATGTAATCTGTCTTCAACGATTTTTCTTCATGTCCACAGTCAACTGTTGGGTTGTTGCATTGTTCTATGCAACATTAATGATATGCATAACTATTGTCCTAAACGTGTGTGTGAAATAAGACCCCAGTGAAAATTTTCTTTCACATTTCGTTGCCTATCTTAGTTTTGATATTATTTCTTTTTGTAATGTATTAGCTTAGTTTTTTTTAATTCATTATTCTTTCTCAAACATTTGTAACCATTGCCAAACCCTTTGGGGAATCTATAAGTGTAATAATAAAATTATTATAAAAATACCTGTAAGGCCAGACGTTTTTTATTTCTTGTTTCTCGAGTTTTTATAAAACAATTTTTTTGAGGAGGGCGGAAAAAACCCAAAATCAATTCTTTTTTTCCATTAGATTTGTATGATTCTCAAAGAATTGTAAAGGAGATCATTGATCAAAGAGAAGAAATGAAATAAAATTTTATTCCATGTATAACCTTGTTTCTCATCTGCACGAGACTTCGGTATTTTGATCATGATACACCCACAAAAATGCAACTTGGGTTTGTTAAGCGGAAAAAAAATGAAGATAAAAATAATTTTTTTTAGCAATTTTTTGCACTTACAAGTCGGCTGGAAATTACGATGAAATAAAATTTTATTTTTATTTCATTGTTGGCTCCTGTTCAATCGGCGGGTTCGCGAAAAAAGGGATAATAATAGTCTGGCCTTATGTTCATTGTTTAAAAGAAATTTAGTCCATTTCCAGAGCAGTCTATAGAAGGACTACAATATGTTCATGCCAGAGATATTTGAATATATTCAATTTCATAATTTTTATTTTAAATATAAATATGTAAGTGTCAGTGATGAAGTTTTGTTTTTGAATAAGAGGAAAAAATGGAAATACAGGTGATCTCAACAAAACTGGCACTGCATGTTTATATCTATATATTTGTTGATTTAATGTTAAAAAGCAACAAATTGGACGGTATTATAATCAAAGCTGGTGGTCGTTTTGATTGACTATGGGCTGTTTTAAACATCATTGGTTGTGGGGGACTAAGTACGTTGACATGACACAGTTATCCTGTGAGTTATAGTAAACAATAATAAAATGAAATACTGGTACTAATATATTCAGTTGCGAAATGGCAGAAGTGTGGCATTAATGAAGATTTATGCCAGTTGGCAATTCTGAATCTCTGATGTAGTAAAGGAGAATGTGTAAAGTCTGAATATGACACAGGAATGACATTTTAAAAAACATTCAAAATCAGATCTGTACAACTAAATAACATACATCAAGTTTTTAAATGAAATCAGTCCATTCACAACTGATACCCGGAATAATGGAATTAATTGGCTTGATTATGGTGCATTTTTAGTAATTAATGACTGTCATTTGGATTATGAACAGTCTACTGTAAAATACTTTATTTTCGCTGGAATTAATTTTCGCTGAATTGCTGTTTTGGGGGTTGGTGGAATTTAGTTCACTGATTTTTGATGAAATATAGGAAAAAAAAAAAAAAGTGTATTTGCTGGATTTTCACTGAATCATCCCTTCAGTGAAAGAAATAAAGTATTTTACTGTACCGTAATGCATGTGCATATGATGTCAATGAACTGAACATGTCTGCAAACTGACCAATATAGATCATAGATACCGTTAAGATTTCATAGAGAGTATGTGCAAGAGCTATGCATGTACAACATACTTGTTTTTTTTTCTCCCTCAAATAGTATCCTGTTCACTCATGTTATGACGGTTCCAAATTATATCGGTCAGGAGAACAGAGAATGCGATAACAGAAGGGATTACCCAGAGAGTAGAACACCATTTAACTTTTTCATCGCCAGTTCCCTCTTTTCATGACAAATTCACAAAATAGTCCTGTTTATAGTCTGATTTTGTTTTTTATCTCTGAGCTAAATCATTCACACTGATGAAGCTCCAATTTGAATTAAACCTCGGCTAGAGGCAAAGACAATTTGGGGTTGTGTGGGGAGGGATGTGATACAACAGAAGTAGTCATGGTCAGATTGCAAGCTAAAAAAAACAGGAAGCATTTTTTAGAAAGAGAAGCATGATAGTAAGAAATTTCTCTGAATCGGTTAATTACAAATGTACTGTAGAATACTTTATTTTCGCTTGGAATTTATTTTCGCTGAAGGGGTAATGCCGTGAAAATAAAATCCAGCGAATATACTTTTGTTCCTATATTTCACATTAAACTGATCAAAAATCAGTGAAAATAAATTCCACACAACACGCCCAAAAAGCTTTTTCGGCGAAAATTAATTCCAGCGAAAATAAAGTATTCCACAGTATACAAAATGTTACTATGCTGTTAAACCACTATAATATATTTATGTCGCTTTTAATTTTCGCGATTTAATGAAGAAATTAGACAACAATAACTATGACTTAAGGCAGTTTCAAATAAGCATGTAAACATAAGTATGTAAAAATAAGCATGTTACTGCACATATTATGAGAGAGAACCTCTCATTGTATATGTCAACTTCAAAATTGTGACAGTTGTTTGAACAGCACCCTCTATAGTTGAGCAAGGGTGTGGTGTCTTCTAGACTAAGTAAATAAAAGGTCTTGCTATAGTACACAACCATGGGTCAGTCAAGGTTTCCACATTGTGTTTAGTTTATATGCCACAACAATGTGAGTAGTCACCACTTTATCCAAGTGCATAGACAAGTACTTCACAGTCAGTAGAATAAATAACAAATTAACTGTAAGTGTAAGATTATTCGTCAAAGCTAATTTTAGATCAAGAATTGGAAGTAAAACTGTTTTTTTGAATAATGTATTAATTGTAGTAATTTTTTTCCTATTTAAATTCACATGCATAATCAATTGACCCTGAGTACACAGGAAAACAAGAACACAGCCATCACCATGGTTATCCTTTTTCTTTGCCGATTTTAAGTCATGGTTATTTTGAGAATCAGATTTTGACTGCACGTGTTTGCTTGTGATGCGAACAACAAACGGTAATTACGTGTATAATGAAAGCATAACTTCTCAATAAATTCAAAGAAATGCAATGTAAACATAATAAACATGAGAAAGGAAGTCCAACCCATGCACTCCCTCAGTACCAGGTGGTGTCAGGTGAACGGGATGTGTGATCAGGCAATGGAGTATTGCACAATGAGAGAATATTATAATTATAAATTTTAATAAAATTCCCCAGGGAATGTTATGGAATGGGTTCTCAATATCACTTTTTACCAAAAATTACAAAAATATTCACCAAAATTAGAGAATTGAAGATATCATCACAAAATGAACAAATTTGAGAGAGGTCCACATGTAGTACCTATATATGTAGTATCAAAGCAATTGGACTTGCGGTTTTTAACAAGAAGTCGAAAATATCACTTTTTACCAAAAATGATAAAAATATTCACCAAAATTAGAGAATTAAAGATATCATTACAAAATGAACAAATCTGAGAGAGGTCCACATGTAGTACCTATATATGTAGTATCAAAGCAATTGCACTTGCGGTTTTTAACAAGAAGTCGAAAATATCACTTTTTACCAAAAATGACAAAAATATTCACCAAAATTAGAGAATTAAAGATATCATTACAAAATGAACAAATCTGAGAGAGGTCCACATGTAGTACCTATATATGTAATATCAAAGCAATTGCACTTGCGGTTTTTAACAAGAAGTCGAAAATATCACTTTTTACCAAAAATGACAAAAATATTCACCAAAATTAGAGAATTGAAGATATCAACATGAAATGAACAAACCTAAGAGAGGTCTATCCAAGGTACATATACACCAAGTATCAAAGCATTCAGGCTTGTAGTTTTCAAGAAGAAGTCGAAAAAGTAAAACATTGACACGGACGACGACGACGGACGACAACGGACAATCACTCATATGATAAGCTCCGCTCGACAAAGTCGACAGCGGAGCTAAAAAAGAAAAAAAAAAGCAGACTATAAATTAACTACTTTGTGGATAGTGCCCTGAAGTTTACTTTAGCACTCAAAAGGTTACCCCAAAAAAAGTTTGATTTGAAATCAAGTACAATAAATTATTAGTTGCCATGGTTACCATAAGTATAACATCTGTGAAGTGTTGACAGATGTTGAGCAGAGAGGATGATACAGTGTCAATAAAATTCCAAAAATTCCAAAAAACTCTGCCTACCAGTAAATGAGATCATATAAGTGAATAATCAGTACCAGGGCAGTCCCAGAGTATGTACACATGGTAAACATTGCAAAGTTGTACAAACAAATGACAGTTTAGTTGATTTAGCGATTCACATCAACTACTCCCAACATTTGTGAACATTCTTCTTTCAGACTACTGTAAAAGGACTAATTATTCACTGGGTTTTAATTTTGCTCATTTCGCTGACTGAAAAATGCGCTAAATTAAAACTCAGTGAATATGTAAAATTTGGCAAAGAACACATTATCTAAATGATAAAACCATGAATTTAAAACCCACTGAATATGCCCGAAATGCAAAATCAGCAAAATTTAAACCCAGTGAAAATTAGTCATTTTACAGTATTACCAAGTAGCAAATATTTCAGTTCACGATATTTCAATCACAAACTTCAAAACCTGCGATAGCCAAAAAAACAGCCAGCATCTTTATTAGTCTCCGTGGGGAATACAAACTACCTGATCAGAATAAAATTATCAGTTGCTATGGCAATGTCTGCATCACAAAAAGCTAACTGCTGTCTTAATGATAAAATTATGCATTTTTTTCTTCAAACAAAATATTTCAGGCTTAGCCGCAGGGTTAAATCTCATATAAAGTTTAGTATGGCTTGATACAAAACGGGTGTGCTACTTTTAGTTGTGACACAGTTCTATTGAATCAGTGATGGGTACCAAGGGAACCCATGGCAATATATAATGCTTCTTAGGGCAACACGAAGAAAACATGCTAAAACAGTATCCCAGACACAAAGTGTAGGGTTAACCACAAGACTGACACTGCTGTACATGTGGTACTGATAGAGAGAAATGGTATGTAGATTGGTAACAGGTGAGTACAGACACAAAGTATGGGATTAACCACAAGACTGACACTGCTGTACAATTGGTACTGATAGAGAGAAATGGTATGTAGATTGGTAACAGGTGAGTACAGACACAAAGTATGGGATTAACGAGGTATGTACGACTTAGAAATAGTGCCGTATGCGAGTACCAAGTTGCGAGTCGCAAGTAGCAAAATATGCCATATGCTAGTGGTAAAAACGGCATATGCGAGTGGTAAAATGTATCGTTTGCTAGTAGCAAAAAAGCCCTATGCGAGGGGTAATACAAAGGCTTGTAACGTTTGCTTATAATATAACAACGTACGTTCAATTGTGTTTTATCACAGTAAAATCAAATATTTACCATGGTTATGAAATGATGTGTACATGGTTGGTTAAGATTGGCATGATGCTGTATCAAAAAAGTTCGTTCAGTCATTTGCATAGAATCGATGTTTGCTCTTCACGAAATTGCACAGGAAACGTGAAAGCACAATAATTTAATAAACGGCCATGACCAGCCAGCACACTCCGCATAACATGTGAAAATTGTTTTTTTTTTCTTTCGGTAAAATTAGTATGAACCCGTGGTCAGCGTTTAAAGAATCATAGAATTATAATTGTAGTTAGTAACGGGTGCATGTTCACCGAAGGGTCACAGAATTCTTGTGTCACGCGCCGCCGTTTAAATGAAGACAATGGCAGGTTTCAAAAGTAGTCACACCTCGGAGAGGTGTTAAATTTGCCACAACCCAAGTGTTAACTAGCACACAATTCCATAATACATAGTATATAATAAAGAAATAAAGTGCATGTTGAGTGATAAGTCCGCATGTTTACGAGACGTCCCTCACACATGGAATGTATTTACACGCAACCTGGATCAAATTTGAATTGAAACAAATTGAAACAAAGAAGCGTCTGCCATTGCTTGGTCAGGATAGAGAGACAATTTTCATGAGTAAATGCTAGTAGAAGACCCTCAATGCCCCAAATACTTCGACCTAACCACTTTATTTGAACAAGTAGAATAAGTGTTATGTTTCGTTAAAATAAGCATGGGCATGTTAGCATTGAAATAATCATAGAAGTACAGTTATCATCAGTACAAGTAGACTCGCTGAACAGGAACTCACACGCGAGCCAATGGAAACAATGGCTGATTTCAAAGCAATTTTGTCTCAGACAAGACATGGACAACAAACTCGCTGTTTTGCTGATTAGGAATAACGTGATGTTAATTTCGTGGTATTTCAACAGCTTTGTAATGAAGCACAGGCCCTTAGCTAAATTCTCCTATAAACTGTTGATTCTGTCGACCAATGGGAACGCACGTTTCAACCAGACTACTTGGACCTTGGACATTTGCGAGACGTAACAACAAAAAACGCAGCCAGTGATAGATTTCGAAAATAAAAATACAAAATAATCGCAATCAGAGGCGCCGACCACGCGCGTTGGAAATAAATAGAACGCATTCAACTGCGTTGTGACACAGTATCACCAGCCTCTTTCACTCACGCAATATAATTATGCTATTTCCCAACGCACTTATATTTAATACATTGACGAAAAACACCACAAGAAAAATGTCAACTAATAATACGCAATTATCCAGGCAGTGCTAGAAATTATTGCTGATACTAATCATGTTTTGTATTGGAAAGTTTGATACTTGAACGTGAAGTCCCGGGCATGTAGTAATAATAATAATAACTTTATTGCCTTCGTGTAAAAAATTTTACATAGGATAAGTACAGCAAAAAAGAGTTTTAAAATAATAACAAGATATATGTAAGAATTGTACAAAAAACAATACAAAAGGACTTAACTAGGATTTAAATGTTAAATAAATCTTTGTGTTGTGTAAATATAATTGGCCAGTTCTATAATTATGCCAGGATCTTTGCTTGAGAGTATATATGTGAACTGTATATTTTTATTGTTATTATCTTTTCTAAGGTCTATGTTTTAACGAAACATAACACTTTTTCTACTTGTAAAAATAAAGTGGTTAGGTCGAAGTATTTGGGGCATTGAGGGTCTTCTACTAGCATTTACCCATGAAAATTGTCTCTATCCTGACCAAGCAATGGCAGACGCTTCTTTGTTTCAATTTGTTTCAATCCAAATTTGATCCAGGTTGCGTGTAAATACATTCCATGTGTGAGGGACGTCTTGTAAACATGCGGACATATCACTCAACATGCACTTTATTTCTTTATTATATACTATGTATTATGGAATTGCGTGCTAGTTAACACTTGGGTTGTGACAAATTTAACACCTCTCCGAAGTGTGACTACTTTTGAAACCTGCCATTGTCTTCATTTAAACGGCGGCGCGTGACACAAGAATTCTGTGACCCTTCCGTGAACATGCACCCGTTATTAACTACAATTATAATTCTATGTTTCTTTAATCGCTGACCACGGGTTCATACTAATTTTACCGAAAGAAAAAACAATTTTCGCATGTTATGCGGAGTGTGCTGGCTGGTCATGGCCGTTTATTAAATTATTGTGCTTTCACGTTTCCTGTGCAATTTCGTAAAGAGCAAACATCGATTCTATGCAAACGACTGAACGAACTTTTTAATACAGCATCATGCCAATCTTAACCAACCATGTACACATCATTTCATAACCATGGTAAATATTTGATTTTACTGTGATAAAACACAATTGAACGTGCGTTGTTATATTATAAGCAAACGTTACAAGCCTTTGTATTACCCCTCGCATAGGGCTTTTTTGCTACTAGCAAACGATACATTTTACCACTCGCATATGCCGTTTTTACCACTAGCATATGGCATATTTTGCTACTTGCGACTCGCAACTTGGTACTCGCATACGGCACTATTTCTAGGTCGTACATACCTGGATTAACCACAAGACTGACACTGCTGTACATGTGGTACTGATAGAGAGAAATGGTATGTAGATTGGTAACAGGTGAGTACAGACACAAAGTATGGGATTAACCACAAGACTGACACTGCTGTACATGTGGTACTGATAGAGAGAAATGGTATGTAGATTGGTAACAGGTGAGTACAGACACAAAGTATGGGGTTAACCACAAGACTGACACTGCTGTACATGTGGTACTGATAGAGAGAAATGGTATGTAGATTGGTAACAGGCGAGTACAGACACAAAGTATGGGATTAACCACAAGACTGACACTGTTGTACATGTGGTACTGATAGAGAGAAATGGTATGTAGATCTGGTAACAGGTGAGTATAGACACAAAGTATGGGGTTAACCACAAGACTGACACTGCTGTACATGTGGTACTAATAGAGAGAAGTTGTATGTAGATCTGGTAACAGGTGAGTATAGACACAAAGTATGGGGTTAACCACAAGACTGACACTGCTGTACATGTGGTACTGATAGAGAGAAATGGTATGTAGATCTGGTAACAGGTGAGTACAGACACAAAGTATGGAATTAACCACAAGACTGACACTGTTGTACATGTGGTACTAATAGAGAGAAATGGTATGTAGATCTGGTAACAGGTGAGTACAGACACAAAGTATGGGGTTAACCACAAGACTGACACTGCTGTACATGTGGTACTAATAGAGAGAAATGGTATGTAGATCTGGTAACAGGTGAGTACAGACACAAAGTATGGGGTTAACCACAAGACTGACACTGTTGTACATGTGGTACTAATAGAGAGAAATGGTATGTAGATCTGGTAACAGGTGAGTACAGACACAAAGTATGGGGTTAACCACAAGACTGACACTGCTGTACATGTGGTACTAATAGAGAGAAATGGTATGTAGATCTGGTAACAGGTGAGTATAGACACAAAGTATGGGGTTAACCACAAGACTGACACTGCTGTACATGTGGTACTAATAGAGAGAAATGGTATGTAGATTGGTAACAGGTGAGTACAGACACAAAGTAAGGGGTTAACCACAACACTGACACTGCTGTACATGTGGTACTAATAGAGAGAAATGGTATGTAGATTGGTAACAGGTGAGTATAGACACAAAGTATGGGGTTAACCACAAGACTGACACTGCTGTACATGTGGTACTAATAGAGAGAAATGGTATGTAGATTGGTAACAGGTGAGTACAGACACAAAGTATGGGGTTAACCACAAGACTGACACTGCTGTACATGTGGTACTAATAGAGAGAAATGGTATGTAGATTGGTAACAGGTGAGTACAGACACAAAGTATGGGGTTAACCACAACACTGACACTGCTGTACATGTGGTACTAATAGAGAGAAATGGTATGTAGATTGGTAACAGGTGAGTACAGACACAAAGTATGGGGTTAACCACAACACTGACACTGCTGTACATGTGGTACTAATAGAGAGAAATGGTATGTAGATTGGTAACAGGTGAGTATAGACACAAAGTATGGGGTTAACCACAAGACTGACACTGCTTTACATGTGGTACTAATAGAGAGAAATGGTATGTAGATCTGGTAACAGGTGAGTACAGACACAAAGTATGGGGTTAACCACAACACTGACACTGCTGTACATGTGGTACTGATAGAGAGAAGTTGTATGTAGATCTGGTAACAGGTGAGTACAGACACAAAGTATGGGGTTAACCACAAGACTGACACTGCTGTACATGTGGTACTAATAGAGAGAAATGGTATGTAGATCTGGTAACAGGTGAGTATAGACACAAAGTATGGGGTTAACCACAATATTGACACTGCTGTACATGTGGTACTAATAGAGAGAAATGGTATGTAGATCTGGTAACAGGTGAGTACAGACACACAGTATGGGATTTACCACAAGACTGACACTGCTGTACATGTGGTACTAATAGAGAGAAATGGTATGTAGATCTGGTAACAGGTGAGTACAGACACAAAGTATGGGGTTAACCACAAGACTGACACTGCTGTACATGTGGTACTAATAGAGAGAAATGGTATGTAGATCTGGTAACAGGTGAGTACAGACACAAAGTATGGGGTTAACCACAAGACTGACACTGTTGTACATGTGGTACTGATAGAGAGAAATGGTATGTAGATCTGGTAACAGGTGAGTACAGACACAAAGTATGGGGTTAACCACAAGACTGACACTGTTGTACATGTGGTACTAATAGAGAGAAGTTGTATGTAGATCTGGTAACAGGTGAGTATAGACACAAAGTATGGGGTTAACCACAAGACTGACACTGCTGTACATGTGGTACTAATAGAGAGAAATGGTATGTAGATCTGGTAACAGGTGAGTATAGACACAAAGTATGGGGTTAACCACAAGACTGACACTGCTGTACATGTGGTACTAATAGAGAGAAATGGTATGTAGATCTGGTAACAGGTGAGTATAGACACAAAGTATGGGGTTAACCACAAGACTGACACTGTTGTACATGTGGTACTAATAGAGAGAAATGGTATGTAGATCTGGTAACAGGTGAGTATAGACACAAAGTATGGGGTTAACCACAAGACTGACACTGCTGTACATGTGGTACTAATAGAGAGAAATGGTATGTAGATCTGGTAACAGGTGAGTATAGACACAAAGTATGGGGTTAACCACAAGACTGACACTGTTGTACATGTGGTACTAATAGAGAGAAATGGTATGTAGATCTGGTAACAGGTGCGTATAGACACAAAGTATGGGGTTAACCACAAGACTGACACTGTTGTACATGTGGTACTAATAGAGCGAAATGGTATGTACCTAGATCTGGTAACAGGTGAGTATTGACACGAAGTATGGGGTTAACCACAAGACTGACACTTTTGTACATGTGGTACTAATAGAGAGAAATGGTATGTAGATTGGTAACAGGTGAGTACAGACACAAAGTATGGGGTTAACCACAACACTGACACTGCTGTAAATGTGGTACTGATAGAGAGAAATGTTAAGTAGATCTGGTAACAGGTGAGTACATGGAGTTAACCACAAGACTGACAGCTAAAGCAATAAGTTGAACATTAAATTGGATATGTGTGAGTTCAGTGTGCATTTCCATGTGAGCACACACAATAGTATTGGTATGTCATGGTCACTTAGTTTTCAAAACACACAATATGGTCCCTAAGACCAAGTAATTGCTTTAGTTGCTACTCATGGCTCAATGGTTGCACCTAAATTCTATAGGTAATTTACCTCAAGTTGTTTTGAAAAACGATGCAGAGAACATGCATTATATATACATGTAATGGTTGTAAGATTTAGAGAATGCTCAGTTTTAAAATTGACTGAAAACCTGCATTTTGACACATTGCAGTGTTTGGAAATGTAAGAGAATGAATGAATGAATGAATGAATGAATGAATGAATGAATGAATGAATGAATGAATGAGTATGCCAAGTTGTGTAAATTGATCATGCCACACATGTCTGCCAGATGGCAAAGTCAACAACTGATTTTAAAATGGTTATTACGACTTTTTCTAGAGGTCATTTTGAATCAATAAAATGGGTAATTTAAATATAAACTAACAAGGTTTAAAAAAAAAAAATGATTTCCAGAGATTCTTAAACAGTGAATCTTGAGTGAATAACTTTGCACAACTGTCTGGAGATACTAAATATGGTAATAAAGAAAAAGAAATATAAAGAAAACAAAAAACAAGGAGAATACTGCAGTAATAAAACCTTAAACAAATTTGACAATTCATTTATGAAGGAAATATTATTAATATACATGTATTAATATCAGGGATTTTTTTAAACAAGGAAACAGGGGCGCAGCGCCCTCATGCCATGGCCATGCACCCCCTTACCCTGGGGAGCAGATCCTCTGGCAACCATAAAATTCTGAATGACCAGGGATCACATGTGGCCACAGTCTTCAACTGTGACCTGTCTGATAGTAATTTTGGCCCCAAAAAAGCCATAGAATGCTCCATTATTAAAAACTCCACACCCTGGTAGGGAGAACCCTATCTCCCCCACTTGGTGGCACCGCTGAATTGCAGTGCTCCCTCTTGCATTTTTTTTCAAGACAAACCCCAGAATATTATTCAACATGTCACTAACCATGAGGACAAAAAGCTACATGTACAATCAATAAAATGTGAAACAAGGACAACACAAGGCTGATCTTAATTCAAGACACTAATTCTTTTGATAAATTCTATCCATTCTACCAGGTTTGTGAAAAACAATTGATCTAATGATTAATGTGTATGCATGGTGTGCTAACAAGAGTCCACTCTGCTCCCTAGAAATGATGAAGCCTGTGACATAAACACTGTAAATAGTTTTATGGGGATCAGCTATAATTGTCTTCATTGTCAGATTGTCCTTCATTGCATCTTGTAACAGAAAGTTGTGAATAATTACGATTTCACTGAATACAGGACACATGACTATGTTATTTAGATACATTATTTTCACTGAATACAGGACACATGACTATGTTATTTAGATACATTATTTTCACTGAATACAGGACACATGACTGTTATTTAGATACATTATTTTCACTGAATACAGGACACATGACTATGTTATTTAGATACATTATTTTCACTGAATATAGGACACATGACTATGTTATTTAGATACATTATTTTCACTTAATACAGGACACATGACTATGTTATTTAGATACATTATTTTCACTGAATACAGGACACATGACTATGTTATTTAGATACATTATTTTCACTGAATACAGGACACATGACTATGTTATTTAGATACATTATTTTCACTGAATACAGGACACATGACTATGTTATTTAGATACATTATTTTCACTGAATACAGGACACATGACTATGTTATTTAGATACATTATTTTCACTGAATACAGGACACATGACTATGTTATTTAGATACATTATTTTCACTGAATACAGGACACATGACTATGTTATTTAGATACATTATTTTCACTGAATACAGGACACATGACTATGTTATTTAGATGCATTATTTTCACTGAATACAGGACACATGACTATGTTATTTAGATGCATTATTTTCACTGAATACAGGACACATGACTATGTTATTTAGATGCATTATTTTCACTGAAAACAGGACACATGACTATGTTATTTAGACACATTATTTTCATTGAATACAGGACACATGACTATGTTATTTAGATACATTATTTTCACTGAATACAGGACACATGACTATGTTATTTAGATGCATTATTTTCACTGAATACAGGACACATGACTATGTTATTTAGATACATTATTTTCACTGAATACAGGACACATGACTGTTATTTAGATACATTATTTTCACTGAATACAGGACACATGACTATGTTATTTAGATACATTATTTTCACTGAATACAGGACACATGACTATGTTATTTAGATACATTATTTTCACTGAATACAGGACACATGACTATGTTATTTAGATGCATTATTTTCACTGAATACAGGACACATGACTATGTTATTTAGATACATTATTTTCACTGAATACAGGACACATGACTATGTTATTTAGATACATTATTTTCACTGAATACAGGACACATGACTATGTTATTTAGATACATTATTTTCACTGAATACAGGACACATGACTATGTTATTTAGATACATTATTTTCACTGAATACAGGACACATGACTATGTTATTTAGATGCATTATTTTCACTGAATACAGGACACATGACTATGTTATTTAGATACATTATTTTCACTGAATACAGGACACATGACTATGTTATTTAGATACATTATTTTCACTTAATACAGGACACATGACTATGTTATTTAGATACATTATTTTCACTGAATACAGGACACATGACTATGTTATTTAGATACATTATTTTCACTTAATACAGGACACATGACTATGTTATTTAGATACATTATTTTCACTGAATACAGGACACATGACTATGTTATTTAGATACATTATTTTCACTGAATACAGGACACATGACTATGTTATTTAGATACATTATTTTCACTGAATACAGGACACATGACTATGTTATTTAGATACATTATTTTCACTGAATACAGGACACATGACTATGTTATTTAGATACATTATTTTCACTGAATACAGGACACATGACTATGTTATTTAGATACATTATTTTCACTGAATACAGGACACATGACTATGTTATTTAGATGCATTATTTTCACTGAATACAGGACACATGACTATGTTATTTAGATGCATTATTTTCACTGAATACAGGACACATGACTATGTTATTTAGATACATTATTTTCACTGAATACAGGACACATGACTATGTTATTTAGATACATTATTTTCACTTAATACAGGACACATGACTATGTTATTTAGATACATTATTTTCACTGAATACAGGACACATGACTATGTTATTTAGATACATTATTTTCACTTAATACAGGACACATGACTATGTTATTTAGATACATTATTTTCACTGAATACAGGACACATGACTATGTTATTTAGATACATTATTTTCACTGAATACAGGACACATGACTATGTTATTTAGATACATTATTTTCACTGAATACAGGACACATGACTATGTTATTTAGATACATTATTTTCACTGAATACAGGACACATGACTATGTTATTTAGATACATTATTTTCACTGAATACAGGACACATGACTATGTTATTTAGATACATTATTTTCACTGAATACAGGACACATGACTATGTTATTTAGATGCATTATTTTCACTGAATACAGGACACATGACTATGTTATTTAGATGCATTATTTTCACTGAATACAGGACACATGACTATGTTATTTAGATGCATTATTTTCACTGAATACAGGACACATGACTATGTTATTTAGACACATTATTTTCATTGAATACAGGACACATGACTATGTTATTTAGATACATTATTTTCACTGAATACAGGACACATGACTATGTTATTTAGATGCATTATTTTCACTGAATACAGGACACATGACTATGTTATTTAGATACATTATTTTCACTGAATACAGGACACATGACTGTTATTTAGATACATTATTTTCACTGAATACAGGACACATGACTATGTTATTTAGATGCATTATTTTCACTGAATACAGGACACATGACTATGTTATTTAGATACATTATTTTCACTGAATACAGGACACATGACTATGTTATTTAGATACATTATTTTCACTGAATACAGGACACATGACTATGTTATTTAGATACATTATTTTCACTGAATACAGGACACATGAATATGTTATTTAGATACATTATTTTCACTGAATACAGGACACATGACTATGTTATTTAGATACATTATTTTCACTGAATACAGGACACATGACTATGTTATTTAGATACATTATTTTCACTGAATACAGGACACATGACTATGTTATTTAGATGCATTATTTTCACTGAATACAGGACACATGACTATGTTATTTAGATGCATTATTTTCACTGAATACAGGACACATGACTATGTTATTTAGATGCATTATTTTCACTGAAAACAGGACACATGACTATGTTATTTAGACACATTATTTTCATTGAATACAGGACACATGACTATGTTATTTAGATACATTATTTTCACTGAATACAGGACACATGACTATGTTATTTAGATGCATTATTTTCACTGAATACAGGACACATGACTATGTTATTTAGATACATTATTTTCACTGAATACAGGACACATGACTGTTATTTAGATACATTATTTTCACTGAATACAGGACACATGACTATGTTATTTAGATGCATTATTTTCACTGAATACAGGACACATGACTATGTTATTTAGATACATTATTTTCACTGAATACAGGACACATGACTGTTATTTAGATACATTATTTTCACTGAATACAGGACACATGACTATGTTATTTAGATACATTATTTTCACTTAATACAGGACACATGACTATGTTATTTAGATACATTATTTTCACTGAATACAGGACACATGACTATGTTATTTAGATACATTATTTTCACTGAATACAGGACACATGACTATGTTATTTAGATACATTATTTTCACTGAATATAGGACACATGACTATGTTATTTAGATACATTATTTTCACTTAATACAGGACACATGACTATGTTATTTAGATACATTATTTTCACTGAATACAGGACACATGACTATGTTATTTAGATACATTATTTTCACTTTCAATTTATTTTTCCCCTAAGGTGGTATTAAAATCAGTATAAAGAAAATGCACTAAAAATACTGTAATTCCAAACTGGTTTACACGTCACTTCATGCAAATCAGTGAAAACAAATTACTTGTGTCAATATGCTGTTTTCCAGCAAATTCCACCTAAAATAAAGTCATCCACAGTATTCTGACTAATGAAATATAGTTGTCCACAGTTAGAGTGCTACGATTGTTGTGCTGCATCGTGTTCGATATGGGACCCATAGCGAAGTATGCAATGCATGTAAAAAACATTGTTTACATTTATTCGAACGCATGCTGTGTGACGATTGTAGCGATTTAACCAATACATAAAATGACCACCGAGATATTGTTGAGGGTAAGAGTCGTATATCTGCCAAATACACAAAACACATTGCGTCTATTTTTCAAACACTATCAACACTATTTGCCGTGCAAAAACAAAAGTCATGTAATTCTTCACATTCATTTTCACTGTTAGAATTTTTCCTAATTTGATAAGGAATAAAGAGGTTACGCTAAGACTATGCCACAATATTGTGAAAATTTTTCTTTAAGCAAAACTAAACTAAAGAACATCTCAATGTTTTTGCAGCCTGGGAGAAAATATATTCATTATACAAAAATACATTAAGTACACAAAATATTTGCAAAAGATTGCAAACGTTACAGTGGTTTCATGAATTCACTCGTATCTCGCATGTATCGACTACAAGCTAAAAAAAAAACAAACAAAAAACTAAATAATGGCTGTTACTTATCAAACAATAAATATTATTTTTTTTAAAATTATTTTAAATAATCACATTCGTAATCTGAAAAAAAAAAAAAAAATTGTATGCACACCTGATGTATATCCTGAAGACAAGACGCTATTGCAATTTTCTAGATTTGTGGACAAAAATGATGAGTGAAGGAAATCAGTGCTTGCCCTCAACATCTGATTGGTCAGACCTATAAAGCGCATTCTATTAGTGGAAGACGAAGGCATGTAGTCGTGATCCGCTGATAACAATGATGTACAGTTAACATACATTACACCAAGTCTAGTCTAATTCAATAGTCGTGCATTTTTATTCAGTATATAAATATTAAATTCATTTCTATTCAATTATCTATTTATATATTTGCAAAATTTTATCTCATGATTGAACAATACTTGTATTAAATATTTTATTTGTCATTTATGAAAATATGTATTAATTTATTATATTTTATGTATTTGTTTCATCTGCTTGTAACCAATAATTAATAATATTTTAATATAAATAACCTAATAAAACAATTAATCATTTTTATATATTTTTTATAGAATATTTTTTTTATCTGCATGTATCAATTATTTATACATTTTTATATATTTATTCAATATTATATAATATAATTTTATTATATTTAATATTCAAAAATATATTTATTTCAATATATTCATCATACTTTATCAATTTAATAATATTTAATTAATCGTTTTCAATTACATGTATTTATTCATTATAAATTTATTTAAGAATATGCATTATTTTAAAAACATTTATTCATATTAATTCCATTAGTTCTTTTTATGTATGTGCATATATTTATATTTAGTGCACCTACTTAGCATAGGCACAACAGAACCATATACCATATGACATGATTAAAGTTATTTTTAATAAGTGATTGAGAGGTAAGAGTCATATTTCACCTGTTCGGTACACGATATTTTCTACAACCCACTTACTTATAAGACACAGAAATATCTTTGGGGAAGGGCTGGAATTCTTTCCTTCGTAACCAACAATTTTATTACATGTGACTAAGTTGCCAAAATCACAAGATTTGGGGAGGGGGCAAAATGCAAGATAAAAGATGCAAAAAATAGAAAAAAATTTATAAGAATATTATACAATAATCAATCTAAATATTTTTTTTTAAATTGGAAACCTATCTGTCTTAAGTCAGTCAATGTTCGACAATGTTTTTCTCATTACCTTAGGCCAAGAGAAAAATTTCAAAAAATTTTGTCCAACATAATTCATACTTTAAATGCCAATAAATTTAAAATATTGTTATGTTTTTGCTACAATTTCTCAGTTAATTTTGGACCATTTTTTTTTTAATTTTAATTTTATATATATATATATATATATATATATATACACATCAAAATTGTTAGTTTTTCTATAGTGAAAGGTAACAAAAGCTGACTTATGGGTCCTAAAAAGGTTATAAAAACTTTTCTACACTTTTTTATAATGACTTGCTATGTAAAGAGAGATGGAATTTATCAAACATGGTGGAGGTTCAGGGCTAGCCTGATTGGACGGCTCAAGAGGTCATAAGGTCAACAGTAAAGTCAACAAAGAGTATGCTTGATTAGTTGTGCCATAGTACACCGAGGTGAACCAAATCATCCTCGATGGATATAACAGTTACCTGACCAATATCCTTCGGCAAAAAGCTGACAACTTGCCAATCAGTATTCACCTGGATATTTTTGTGTCAGGCATGAATTTTCTACTTTAAACATCACTGTGCTTTCTCCACTATAACTTTTTTTAATAAGCAAACTGCAAATGTTAACAGAGTATTCTTTGTCACAGAAAGTATATTTCATGGTTGGGTTTTTTAGTGTGACAGGGCTGGCATTACGGAAATTAGTGTGCATCAACAAGTCTGTGTCGATTACATGCACCAGATAAAGTAGCTTCTTCAATTTCATATCAAGATAACCCGTGCCCCCTAAAACCGATATTACTAATATATGCATATCCCACAATGCAATGTGGCAGTTAAGTCATTATGAAGGTGTGCACCCCGTAATCAAACCTGCTTTCGTCCCTGTTCGGTCGATAGCTTTGGCTTCCACATTGAGTCAGATAGGGGTCAAATCCAGGTAGGATTTTAACTGGGGAGCTATGGGTCGGGTCGGCATGACAACATCTACAGTATCATTAATACTTGATTTATCGGTCCTTCCTACCAAAAACCCATTCATGTGCCGGTGAGTGAAACAATTAAGTGATGCAGTAAAAATCATCCCATACCACCAGCAAACAGGTGTAAAGATGTTTTCAATTCTCATGCTAATACTACTTAACACATGAACACAATATGTACAGAATATTTAGAATTCCTTGCATAAGCACAACTTCCAAGTGTTTCTATACTTGCACAATGCATTCCATCATGAACGTAAATAAAACTAACAATCTTAAATACCAATATGGACATCCTGTCTAGCTCTTACACATAGCACACTTTTATAACAACACGTATTTGCATATTTAATCACAAGGATCGAGAATTTCAGGAATTCGTTATGAGACCAATTCAGACTACTGTAGAATACTTTATTTTCGCTTGGAATTTATTTTCGCTATTTTCGCTGAAGGGATGATCCCGTGAAAATAAAATCCAGCGAATATACTTTTTTTCCTATTTTTACATTCAACTTATCAAAAATCAGTGAAAATAAATTCCATACAAAATGCCCAAAATACCTTTTCAGCAAAAATAAAGTATTCCACAGTATATTCTGAAAGGGAATCACCTAAAAATTATGTTTTGCATACAACCTAAAACAAATAACACAAAAGACACCAAAATACTGTTTTCAGTTCAAAATAAATTTTACTATGTACAGTATTTAGGCCTTGAACTACAGAATCCTTGGGGTAGCGTATTTGAAAGCTGATCAAACAGCTTGTAAGAAACGTGCACAAGTAGGTCACCAGGTGTGGCAATACATGTTATTAGAATTTCTTAAAGTCGTATTGTCAACAAAAATTAGTTTATTTTTTTAATAATTAATTTTGAGTAACATGGCCAAAAATCAAACCTGAAAGTTATGGCATTCATAATGGTTATAAATAATTATTTGGTTTTGAATAAATGGCAAGTTTTCAGAATACAAAAGCTTATAACTTGAATTTTCACCAATTCATTTGTGGCGTTTCGTGGTTCAATGAAAAAAATGTATTAAAAATATAACTGCCAATCACAAGTTATATTTGACCTTTGAACCCAAAGTCAACTTTTTGACAAATAATTACTATTTATTTTATTATTTTCAAAATGTTGAATGTTTTAAGACCTGTAGCCAATGGGAGATTATGTTCACTTTGATCCAAAAATAAAGAAATTATAAAAAAAGATTTAAAATGGCATCATTCAAAGAGTCAACTAAGGACAGACACAATTTTAAACTCAAACTATCAAATTTAATAATGAATCATTATGTTTCCTGATTGGCTAATTGATTAGATGCCAGGCAACCAATGAGAGACAACCTTTTAAATGACTCATAACTCAGAGCCAGATTCAATGCATACAGGAGGTATGTATATGAATACATTATGTATCGAAGTGCATTGGACTCATCACAAAACATGAATTATTCAAGTGAGGTCGCTATTAACCGACATTACACGATAAACCCTTCATTGTCTCGTTATGCTGTCACAATCTTTATATTCACAGCGGAAACATCTGAGGTTAACATGACCCACTTCTTGAACATTCCAATCTCATATAAGACACTGCAAAGTGTTTCTTGCAAGAAAAATAAAACAGGGAACAACGTTCGGTTTACACCACGGCGTAATTTAAACTTATAAGTGGCTTTAAACCAGAGAAATATGCCAAATGTACAACAGTGGCTTGATGTACAAGGTCAGGTTTGAACTTCAATGTTATGAGGGTGCCCAGTTTCAAGGCCAACTTTGATATAGAATATCAAAAATGACTGACATTCTACTTTTTAATAGTACTATATGTATTGTGTTTTATGACCAACATGTTATTGCTGTCGTACATGTTTTTTAAGGATGAAATAAATGTATAATTATTATAAGAATACATGTAATATTTGGAAGATATTTCTATGGAATAATATATGGAAGATATTTCTATGGAATAGTATATGGAAGATAATCCCATGGAATATTATATGGAAGATATTCTCATGGAATATTATATGGAAGATATTCATATGGAATATTATATGGAAGATATTCCCATTGAATATTATATGGAAGATATTCCCATGGAATATTATATGGAAGATATTCCCATGGAGTATAATATGGAAGATATTCCCATGGAGTATAATATGGAAGATATTCCCATGGAATATTATATGGAAGATATTCCCATGGAATATTATATGGAAGATATTCTCATGGAATATTATATGGAAGATATTCATATGGAATATTGTATGGAAGATATTCTTATGGAATATTTTATGGAAGATATTCCTACAGACTATTATATGGAAGATATTCCTACAGAATATTATATGGAAGATACTCCTATGGAATATTATATGGAAGATATTCCTGTGGAATATTATATGGAAGATATTCCTACGGAATATTATTTGGAAGATATTCCTATGGAATATTATACGAGAGAAATTCTTATGGAATATTATATGGAAGATATTCCTATGGAATATTATATATGGAATACCCCTATTGGCTCTACAGGAAGCGCATCTCAAGGTGCATATAAACCCAAAATTGGACAACAGTCACCTCCAAAATACCACAAATGTGCATTTCAGATGCCTGATGTGTCTTCAATGCCAAGCATGTCAGTCTTTACAACTACATGTGTTAGATATATCAAAAATGTCAAACATGTATATTACTTCGCTGTTGGCCATACCTTGCCAAATATTATGAATTTTTGATTGAAAATTGGTTAAAATTTATGCAACTAAACTCCATGATGAGGAAACAAAAAAATTCTGATAGTAGGAGTGTGCATATCAGACTTTCAAAGATTCATAAGTTTCTGTATCTAAAACATGTTAGCTGTGAACATCAACTTATAATTCAAAGGCAGACGTGCTTTCATCATACATAGCAAGTTTTTGTGACCCAATAATTGTCAGTTAATGAAATCATGATTATTTTGATCTTCTTCAAAGCATTTTTGATCGAACAAGAGAATTCTACTCTTGTAATAACAGCAGTGAACAATGGCACTGACACATTGCACATGTGGGTGGAGTTTGTAAAGTTGATGACTCAGCATAAACACAAGGTACATGCATAAACAAAGGATTAGAAGTCTATCCTTCCACATCTGTTCATTTTTATTTCAATAATTCAATGCGTTACATGCCCCTTTTCAAATGCATGTACTGTGCAGTAAACCGTTAAATTCGAAAAAAATTTAGGGCATTGCTAAGGACGAACATCAATTTTGCACTTCGCAGTGTAAGTGAACTACAGTGAAATGTTCACTGAGCAGATTTTCTGTATCTAAATTGCCGTTCACTTGGGATGAATTTGGACAAAAGTCGCAATAAGTGAATATGTTAATTAAATTAAAGATTTATACTAGGATATATGAAATTGATCACTGTGACTTTAAACTCTGTTTGAAAAAATTCATTATTCTCCCTGACTAACAGTAACTTGAATTTGTAAATATGGCTCCCTGCTCAAAATAATTTTTTTTAAACACCACCTTTACTATCACCATGGGATGCATCTATCAAATGCATCTAAAACTTTGAGAGTTGGTGATGGTTTCTAATGCCTAATAGCATGCACATTATGGAAACCTAAAACTAAGTGATCACCTCAAAGCAACATTGTGCCTGATACAGGCTCTAAGCAATGTACTGGTATTTTCTCATTATTTAAATAGCATGTAGATTTTAATGCATATGTAAATGACAATGGTGTATCCATATTCGTACCAAGTCATATTTTAACAATCCAGCATTCAACAAATAAAATTTTTGACTACTGTAAAATGATTAATTTTCACTGGGTTTAAATTTCGTTGATTTACCATTTCAGGCATATTCAGTGGGTTTTATCATTTAGATAATGTGTTTTATGCTAAATTTTACATATTCACTGTGTTTTAATTTAGCGCATTTTCCAGTCAGCGAAATAAGCAAAATTGAAACCCAGTGAATATTTGACCCCTTTACAGTATAAGTACACAACTATTGGAGATGAGCTTGTAATAGAGCAACTACATTAGTAAATTTTTTTTCTTTATTATACAAATTTATTAATAATATTTAACAAGAAGTAGTAGTGAAAAATATAGATATTAAAATAAATAAATAAATAACTGCAAATACAAAAACTACAAATACAAAACAAAAGAATTTGAATTGTCAATGTAATTTGGTAAATCGGCAGTGGATTTATGATAGTTGCTGTTGTTTTAAAACGTTCCAATGTGTGACTGTGGTTTTTTTAAGTCTATCCTCAGGTTTCACATAATCAGCTATTTCCTCCATAATTTCAATCAAACTCAAGCAGTTTTGACCTTGAAATTGGTTGTCTACTTTAGTTCAAACCCTGGAGCAAGTTTTCTGTGCAAGTCAGGATTGCACTTGGTCAGCTTCTGATAATATGTGATTTACATACTATGTACATAAAATCAAAGCGTACCAGATTAAAACAGTACTGTGTGTAATGTCAACAATTCAACACAGCTCCACAGTAAAACCATGCATGTACGTGGATGTTATTTCAGGCGTTCCAGCATGTTACCGTGGTAATTGATGCTCTAGGCTAAATGAACAAGATCTCACAAATCCTAGGTATAAAGGGTTGACCATAACAATCTCAGGCAAGGTTATTTTTTTTAAATAATGCACAGAAAACTTAACGAATAAAATAAAAAAAAAAATATAAAAAAAAATATTTAAAAAAAAATTAACATATTTTTAATAGAAGAATCCAAAAAATTGTTATAGCAACTAAGTGAAGGAAAATTATAATTTTGATACCATATCTCCTTTTCAAAGTATCTAATAGTCAGCCCCTAATGCACAAACAGAAGTCTGGGAATGATTTACTCATCTAGTCTGAAGCACAGACCTTAGACTGAGACTAAGGCTAAAAATCATTACCGGTATACTATAAAATACTTTATTTTAGGTGAAATTTATTTTCACTGAAAAGGGTGTTTTGTATGGAATTTATTTTCACTGATTTTGATGTTTTGAATACAAGATATAGGAAAAAAGTATATTCGCTGGATTTTATTTTCACTGAATCATTTATTTAGCGAAAATTAATCCTTTGTCATATCGGACTCCAAACTACGTTGAGTTGTTAACAGTGTTCTTAACAAATGTTTAACGTGTAGCCGAATCAGCGGATTGTCATACGCCAAACTCCTCACCGCTCCGCTACAGTACACCTTTCGTTAAAATTGGTAAACGGTGGTTACACGATTGATGGCCATGAACTGTCAATATTATTAGAATTAGAAAATAGCTGTATCATTGAATATCATCAAAAACACTGAAATACATGTATGGTTACCGTATTTGCTCTAAGAGAAGCGCACGTAATCCAAACACTGTATTAAATAAATGTATGTTGGGTCATTAAAATAACGTATGACTCATTCTATCCATAGACACATTTCTGCATTTAGTAAAGCACATACTGTAAAATGACTAATTTTCACTGGGTTTAAATTTCGCTGATTTACCATTTCAGGCATATTCAGTGGGTTTTAAAGTCACGGTTTTATCATTTAGATAATGTGTTCTATGCTAAATTTTACATATTCAGTGGGTTTTAATTGCGCATTTTCCAGTCAACGAAATAAGCAAAATTAAAACCCAGTGAATAATTAATCCTTTTACAGTACACTACTAATTTTGTGTTATAATGGTAACTGTGTTTCTGTTTAGTGGTCTGCACTTGATACTTGCATACTATTGAAGAATTCAGCAGAAGTAACTTTGATGTGTTTTTTTTTTTGAAGCATGTGTAAGTGCAAGCTGTATTATAATCTGTGTTAATATTCAGTGAATTTTACATAATAAATCACAAAATTAAAAAAAAGTTGAAACCATCAATTTTCCAGCCAAACTTTTGGTACAAAATTTATGTGTACTTCTATGAATATTTCTACAATATCTTTGTTAATTTGGGACTAAATGTACATAATTTTCTATAGGCTAAAATTCCTAATTAAAATATTAAAAAAATTCTATAAATAAATTATGCAAGTTAATTTTGTGAGAAGTGATGCAAGTTGACTTTGAAACTAAAATTATTAATTGTGATTTTACACAAATTAAACAAAAAGTCTAAATAAATTTTATTAAATCATGAAAATGAAAATAGATATCAAAATTAATATGTAAATCTATACTATATAAGCAGATAATCTCGTTCAAATAAACACGGTAATACTGATCTATCAGCAAATCTGAATTGCAACGATAAATCAGATTTAAAAAAAAAAAAATTCAGATAAACAGAATCAAGTAGTAAGCCAATATTGTAGACGTAATAATACAAAATTGTGGATTCTGTAAAAATAGGGCAATGTTGGGGGTCATCCTGAGTTCACATTTTCAAACGTTCAAAGCAGGTAGGAACAGTCTGTAACACGCTGTGACCCAAATAATAATTACAATAACAATTGTCAGGCACTGATATTAGCTTTAATACGCTGTGAGCGTTCACAAATGTCTCACAAATTTGAAAATATACATATACACACTGCTCAGCCAGAAATCTCTTTAACATTATTCATTGTCTTCACTGCAAACAAACAGTACCAGTTACAGCAAGTCGGGTTAAATATTAATATTTTGAATTTAGATTGAATGAATCGGTGAAAAAAAACGACCTTACCTTCAGAGGCTAGCTGTTCCATGACATGTTTTCAACGATATTTTAAAGTAGCTGCCTGAGATTTCGCCTAACCTTGAAATAACCATGAATATTCAGCTTTTTCATAAACAACCATCCTGAAAGTAATTTCCCCCCTAATTCTCCTCCGTCTATTTGCAGAGTCAATCTGTGTGTGTACTCATCGATGTACATGAACATGCAACCTCCTTGTTCACTGGGAGGTACTAAACATGGTTTCCTTAAAAGACCCCTTAAACTGCTGAAAACTGAATACTACAAGACCACTTAAGTGAATAGAAATTCATTGGTTGAATTATTCATTAAACAATCCATTTATTGATGGGTGGGGACAACTTAGAAATATACATGTACTATTAGAATGATTTTTTTTTTTTTATTATGTGTGTTTTTGTCCCTTTTTTTACAAAGCACGCAACAGATGAAAGATAGGAGGGGAAAAAAAGAAGAAAAAACAAATATACTTCCTTCTACTGGAATGTCAGAATTTTTGAGTGGGCGACACGAACAATAATAGACTGGGGGGTGACATGGGTTTAAATTAAATAAATCACAGCAACCCTTGCCTGTTCTCTTGATTTGACAGGAAGTGACATCATAAAGCCATTATGATGGAAGTCTAACAGACAGAAGCCCTATGATGATTATCACATGTATTGTACAGATGCTTCCTCCGTTGTGGGTGGGTTTAAGATTTTTTTATATTTATATAAATGCAATAAATTAATGAATTAAATAAATCATTATTCAAGCATGACAAACATTCTTAAATACAAAATCTAACCTTAATTATCTATATTTATAAAAATGTACTTTATTATTATTAAACTTTATTTTAGTATGAGAGTAAATATGAAAAAATACACTGAAAAAACAAAACAAAATTTTAACTGTTTTTAAAAATACATCATATTTCTATACGATTTTTTTTTAATTATTTTTAAAATTTCTTTTAATATAAAAAACAAAATTAAAATTACAGGTTAAAAATCTCAGGAATTCAGAAAGTGATTTTTTATACTCAGTCCAACGGAATGTATAAACCACATCAACACCTCAAACTGGACCAAACTTGTTAAATATGTCAAAGGTCATATGAGAATAAATGCAAAATACCATAAAGAAGAGACTTGCTTCTTACAACTTTGTTATTCTCACTCTTGACAATAGTGTAGTGACTCGATTGCTGACAAATATTCCAAATAAAACAATGACGGACAAAAGGACTATAAAAGAAAGTTGCATTACTGGGAGTTGTTCCGCTTGATGCTTTACGGTTGACGGATTGCATAATAATTCATTCAAAAGAGTCTATAGGTCAACGACCCTGTGGTCAATGAGGTACTACGAGACCAAAACAATGCCACGGTTGGTTAGGTTTAGTTGACACTTAAATCAATGAAAAACAAAATACTTAAGTTTTCAAAATACAACAAAAGAAATGTGAATCAATAAGCTGATATCTTAATAAAATTGAGGATTTAAAGACTGACTGAATTTAAGATTGGAGTGTTTGAAGATTTACTGATTTAAAAATTTACTGATTTGACGATTGGCTGATTTGAAGATTTAATGATTTAAAAATCAACTGAATTGATAAATAATAATTGACTGAATTGAAGATTTACTGATTTGAAGATTTAATGATTTAAAAATCAACTGAATCGATAAATAATAATTGACTGAATTGAATATTTACCGATTTGAAGATTGACTGATTCAAAGATTGACTGAAGGGTGAATTTTTACTCCAAGTGATTATAAGCAAGCCCATTGTGACTAGAAATATTTCTTTTGAAAATATATATTTAAAAATATTTTCACGCTCAATAATGTGCTACTGTAATGTACTTCATTTTAATTATTTTTAGATGAGTTGAATGTAAAATACAAGAATAAAGGTATAATCACTAAATTTTGCTTTCACTGAATCATCCCTTCAACAAAAATAGCAAAAATAAATTCCAAGCAAAAATGAAGTATTTTACAGTATTCGCATTTGATGATGATCAATTTTGATGAAGTAAGGAAATCTCAACACCATATTCTTCTCTGAAAGATTGTTATTTTGACATTGAACTAAAAAAAAAAGACAAATCCAAATAAAAAAAATAAATCATTTGTTTTTGTAGCATATGTTTGATCTGCATCTTTCAAACATTACGCAGAATCCCACAGTAAACGGAAAATAACCTATTTTCTGCAATAATGTTTACAACTTGACCATTCTTGTGTTAAAGAGGGATTGGTAGCTTTTGATGACAAAACATTTTAAAATCTCAAATTTAGCTTAACGTATAGCCTGTCTAGACTAAGTTTTAAACTAGTAGTCTTTCAAAAAAGGGAAAGGAAAAGGCATATGGAGAAAAAAAAATAAGGTTCCTGTTTCCTTAAAACTAAGTCTTTCGGGAAAAGTTAGACTCAGGAATAACTTTGTTCAATACCATCCTTCTGATTTATTTTTTATCAAGCCCCCCCCCCCCCAATACCCAAAGGTACAACCCTTAATTGCTACATGTAGGCGTTCTTCTTTTATAGGATTTCCGGGTGAAACTAAAAGGAATCACTTCTGTATCTACTAACGGAAATTTTGATGATGACATCAATGAAACTAGAATAGACACCATAATGCTACAAGACAGTACAGTTTATTGCGGACAGGTCACAGGTCAATCATGGTTAGAGGATATTTCCCCTGACCCATGCTACCATGTCACACCTTCAACACATAACAGCACAGTGTGTATACCCTTGGGACAGACAGTTGAATATACATGGCTATCTAAGTAGTTTATTTTAGTCATCATTAAGTTTAATAAGAAAAGATCCACAACAAATTCACACATGGCTTTAAGAGCAATGTTAATCTACTTTTCACAACCAAATTTGGCTCAAATTGTTTTCTAATTCCAATATTAGATAGAACTGTTTACACATTACATTGTTTTTTATATCAAAGGTTGGTTGTTTTTGTCAACATTTGTGTTAAAATGAGACACAAGTTCCAAATTAACTCTTAAGCACTGCAGTCGACTTGTAAAACTTTTCACAAATAATAAAACCTAAATTTCTCAAAATGATGATAAAACCTGTAGCCAATAAGAAGTTATGTCCAATTGATGCACAACTATCATAAACAATGATAGAAAAATATATAAAAGTAAGCAAAATGTGGCAATAACATTTTAGCAGGAAAGTAATCCAAGGCACAGACTAGAATTATTTTAGTACATTTTCCAGAATTAGTTGCAGTACTGGATTACTAGAAATGTTTACTTTACCGGTAATTGTTCCTTACACTGATGTATAATTTTGTCATCAAAACAAACTATCAAGAACTGTTCTACATAAAATATATCCAGTAAAAAAACTGATTTATTTGAATTTATTGACTTCTGAACTAAGAAAACAAAATATGGACCACCCAGCAATTTGTATGTGTCTACCACCTGTTTTTTCAAAATGGTAGCTCAGACAAGTTGTTACAAATACAAATATAACGTATATACGTTTATACAAATTCTGTATAAACAGATATACCGGTAGTACATGAATTGAGCATGTCACAAGGGACTATTAGTCAGGTATCAATTCTGGACACTTAGTGTCTGTTCAGTTTAGCTTCTGACTTTTTAAATTTGGTTATTGCTAGTGTTATTTATATTTCACCACACCAACATTGCCACATCTAGGAATACATGGCAGGCCTATACAGCCATCTCTCTATTAAACGGCAATATAATGACTATCCCGACACCAACAGAGTTCTGTCAAACGCACGTACTTATGGACCATAACTAACTTCCACCCAAAGCTGCATACATTAGTGAATAAATCCTGGCCTTGGCCTCGCATTACCTAAGTTTGTAATCGGTCAGGTTAGAGGTTGACACTTGTGTTGGTGTTCAACCCCTGAAGGTAGCTTTTGAACTTACCGATTTGGTGTCTGGAATGCAACTTCACTATAGATGATCTGACATTACCTTAACAGGTGTAAATAAAATTTCGCACATACCACACTCGATTTCTCATGCCGTAAATTATCATGCTGATCACGCTGAAGAAGCCAAAAATGTTGTTTTGAGAAGGAGTCATATAAATCAGTTTCAGTAACGCTGTCGACTGTTATAAATTGGAGAGCGGCGTTATCACTCGGGACAAAGAGATTGCCGATATATTGTAGAAATCTAGACTCAGGGTCAACAGAGGTCAGATGATGGTTTAGTGATTGAGTGCAGTCAACCCTGTCGGGTCTATCAAGAAATACTCTTACTGTAAATCGCTGCCATTTCAGGAGACAAGGTTTCAGGAAAATCCAGAAATATCAAAGCATTGAACATTTGAAGGGCAGTGTTTATATTTTTAATTTTCATAAACGACATTTTGTATACATGGGTGCATATCGAACATGTGTCATATGACGACCAATGCCCTTTAACTGGGGTTCAACAGGTTATGTGTGCCGGCCAGGACATTCGATTGTGAAATTTTGCATCCCTGACAAATCTTTAATTTAACTAAAATTATAGATATTAGTAATAGATAATAGATTACACACAAATAAATGTTTGGGAATATAGAACTTTTAAGGAAAGTGTGTCTTCTTACTTCAATAATTAACACTGTACTCAATTCACTAATACTAAAGTTACAGTGAAATTTGCAAAATTAATAAAAACACAAAAACTTTTTGCATTTGATGGTTCGGTTCTCATTAACACTAATCATATCAAATCTTTGAAAACTTTATTGGGAAGGTAGAGTTTGGGTTAATTTCTGTTGTTGACAGCTACACATACCCGATCAGTGTAATAAAGCTTGCATTCATTATTCTGATGTGCAAAATACCTATAAATTACTCAACATAAAAAATGCAAAATTTGATGATTCTACAGAAAAACTCTGGTGAAATTTAAAGAATGAACAGTATGTACCTGTGGAAAATAATCTTTAGAAACACTGGACATTGGATCAATACTTTATTTTCATAAAAAAAACACTATTTCGGTAAATGTACATTGCATGCAATTATTTTCACTGATCAACTGCATGCCAAACCTAGGGTATAATGTACATGTATTGTAATGGAATTTTTATATCTTTACTTTTAATTAATCATATGAATTTAAATTCCAAGCAAAAATACATGTATGTAGGTAAACTGCACTATTTGTACAAGCAAATTAGATTGTATATATTTGTACAAACTATATGGTATTATTATTTAATACAAGGACCATCATAGAATGTTTTTATTCGGTACAAAGTATATTTTACATGACCTAGTAGTCTTCAGCTAAGTGAGCTTGTTGAAAAAACGTCAAGTAATCATGTCAAACAGATTACACTGGAAAGTACTTGTCAGTAAATTCATAATGTAAGCAGATTCTTTGTACCAGACATAGATTCTATTGAGTGAAATTACGCACAAAGAACTGATCGTAGACACACCACGGCAGATCTGAATTCTCGTAGACTGTGAGAAACTGTGTCTGGTATGCGTAAAACTATTCTTCATATATCAAGTGAACTCAAGCGACAGGAACGGTCTTAGATTTCAAGCAATGGCTATACGGGAGCTGCCCGTGTTATTGCATGTACTATATGTCCAGACCATTTCCACATACAAGAATGTTTAAATTAAAAACGAGACAAAGCCTACCTTCTGAACCTAGACTCATCAATGAAGGCTCCATGCTTAAAACATGCCACAGAAATCCACGTATGAGGAAATCTAACTAGGACTCAGTCAGCATTAAAGTTTTTTCAACCAAAACATGCACCGGTTGTGTGAGTTTAAAACATCACAACAATGGTAACACATTTACAGTGGGTGTTGCCCGAATTGGAACTGACCTCAGTTTGACAGCAACCGCCACTTTCTCTCAGATGCCACTTTGTGTGTAGTCATTTATCCAGGGATCTCCACTGAATAGACCATTCATTGTGTCTCAGTACAAGTGTAGCAGTACGCCGTAGCGACTAGTGGTTGCAAAGTTTCAGCATAGTAACATGGCGAAATAAAACCAACTATCGGCACATACATGCAAGTGACGAAAATACAGAATTTTAATGAATTTGCTTTTTTAAAAGTTAAAGCCACTTTACACTGCCACGTTATAAAAATGTTGTAACAAACTAACAATACCGGTACACGCTAAGATGTACATACCTTCCCCAGTCATAAGCATATCACTTGGCACTTTGCCAATAAATCTGTCAAGACTGCCTCATGAGGTATCCGTGCACCTCACCTCACTATAGTGCATGCACTTGTAATTAACGCATTCAATAATCCAGCTCTGTTTTGCTCCACACAATAACAGGCAAAAGGTGTCAAACCATACAGTTAATCATTTTACTGGCCTTTAGACAGTACTGTAATGGATCGTTGCAGTTTGACATATATAGCCCACTCCCCGCTAATATTTCCAAATTTTAAAAAAAATGAACCGAACAAATAAAACCCTCAGACAGGCAGAGAGTGTGACCACAAGGTAAGAAACTGACTCAGCGGTACAATGAGTTGAAAACGAAGACAGAACAATGTGGGGGAGTAACATAATATTGTAACTTTACTGCTTCTTTGTTGTGACTGCTTATGGGTATTGCAAACGTCAAATGAGTCTAGTAAGCGACTTTAAATACTGGAGTCTACTTGCAAGGTACAATTGTATGTAACTCGTATTACTGTTTTAATCTCTGAACAACACATACAGTGACGCAGTGTGCATGTGACCACCTGCTCTAACAAGTATTTTGGGGGAAGGGGACAACTATGTATATATAAAGCGACACAGTGCGGAATCCCCGCAACATGTGTGGTCAAAAAAAATGCTGGTGACCATTTTAACCCTAAATGACCAATCATAAAGATCGATTACACAAGTATCATTATTGTCGACCATCTGACAATAAGCACAAAAGACTCCACTCTCTGGGAACATATATACATGTGTATCTAAAAGTGTTCTGGACTCCATTAAAACAAGAGACTTCGTTTTTCGTTTGTTTACATCAAATATATGTTTCTGGTTTGCTGAAAAAAATAAAGGTACGATGATGCATCTTATTTTTCTCATTATTTTATTATTGTGACTTTTTGAATACTTCATTTCAACATCATTTTTTTAACTTACAACAGATTACTGACCTTTCAATCATATTAATCATACTGTGTTCTTAGCCATTAGCTAAATAGCCATTAGCTAGTTGGCCATTCGCCAAATGACCATTAGCTAAAAAACACTAGATAAATAGCCATCAATAGCTAAATAGCCATTAGCTAATTGGCCATTAGCTAAAAAACACTAGCTAAATAGACATTAATAGCTAAATATCCATGAATAGCTAAATAGCCATTAGTAGCTAAATAGCCATTAATAGCTAAATAATCATTAGTAGCTAAATAGCCATTAATAGCTAAATAGCCATTAGCTAAAATAGCCACTAGCTAAATAGCCATTAATAGCTAAATGGCCATTAGCTAAAATAACCACTACATAAATAGCCATTAATAGCTAATTAGCCATTAGTAGCTAAATAGCCATTAATAGCTAAATAATCATTAGTAGCTAAATAGCCATTAATAGCTAAATAGCCATTAGCTAAAATAACCACTAGCTAAATAGCCATTAATAGCTAAATAGTCATTAGTAGCTAAATAGCCATTATTAGCTAAATAGCCATTAGCTAAAATAACCACTAGCTAAATAGCCACTAGCTAAATAGCCATTAATAGCTACATGTAAATAGCCATTTGCTAAATAACCACTAGCTAAATAGCCATTAATAGCTAAATAGCCATTTGCTAAAATAACCACTAGCTAAATAGCCATTAATAGCTAAATAGCGATTACCTAAAATAACCACTAGATAGATAGCCATTAATAGCTACATGTAAATAGCCATTTGCTAAATAACCACTAGCTAAATAGCCATTAATAGCTAAATAGCCATTTGCTAAAATAACCACTAGCTAAATAGCCATTAATAGCTAAATAGCCATTAGCTAAAATAACCAATAGCTAAATAGCCATTAGCTAAAATAACCACTAGCTAAATAGCAATTAATAGCTACATGTAAATAGCCATTTGCTAAATAACCACTAGCTAAATAGCCATTAATAGCTAAATAGCCATTTGCTAAAATAACCACTAGCTAAATAGCCATTAATAGCTAAATAGCCATTAGCTAAAATAACCACTAGCTAAATAGCCATTAATAGCTAAATAGTCATTAGTAGCTAAATAGCCATTAATAGCTAAATAGCGATTAGCTAAAATAACCACTAGATAGATAGCATTAATAGCTACATGTAAATAGCCATTTGCTAAATAACCAATCGTTAAATAGCCATTAATAGCTAAAATAACCAATCCCTAAATAGCCATTAATAGCTAAATAACTTTTAGCTAAATAGCCAAGTAGCTAGGGAGAGGGAGAATGACCAAAAGTGGATCTCCCTAATTGTCTGTTTAGTATGAATTACTAAAACAATACACACTTTCTACAGAAAATGGTTTATTTTCAGATTTAATTCTATAAGTTTGCTATGACATTGACACATACACACATGTAGAAAAGGTTAATTGAAATAACATTCTTCAATATAAACCATGTTAAAACTTCTCAGTTACATGGATTACACAACAAATATTATAGTTATTGCTTTAAGAATACTTTTTCAAAATATCAATGGATAGTCAAAGATGAGAATACCATAAAAAATATCCCAAAACAAAAAATCTACCCTTGCTACACAATTATAAGACTTCACCCCATGACTTTAATGCGTAAAATTTAGCGTGAATCACAGCTCAGGTGCTCATTGCAAGGTAGAATCTCAGGTTTCAGTAGAACCACAAAATTGTTTCTTGTTTGACCTTGACAGTGTTCTCATTGTAATGCCAATGTTACATTGTAATATACCATATGTATACAGTTGTCATGTACACACGCACAACACATGCCAGGTCCACCATGGTTAAACAGACAACTAAAATGTATATTATATTTATTCAGTACCATTGGCCATAGGCCATAATGTACACACTTAAATGTAACACAAATAAATAAATAGATCGTTTGACAAGAAAAATCACTGCTACTGCTTGTCTGAATATTACAAACTTATACTTCACCTATGAATACCAAATTAAATTTATATTTCAGTTAAATTTCCCTCCAACAAACTATGACGTTTTTGTAAAGAGTAGAATACGTATTTTGCAAGATTTTGTATTGTATGTGTATTTTCAGATTGCAGTAGCAAAATAAATTTCCATTCAAGCGCTGGGCAATAGTAAAACTTGTCTATAAAACGAGTTCTAATTTCCTCAAATTTGGGGCATTGTAATAGAAAGTGGAACTCGTTTTCAATGAGATTACAACCAAGAGGACACACTCTTTGGTCTAGTGGTATTTTCTAAAAACACTTATACACAACTAAAATGTAATAACTCTAATTATGTTCAGGGGGGGGGGGGCAGTCAGAATTTATTACCACTGTTTGTTTTGAGTAATCATTCCTGTCTTTGGATTCTACTAATTAATTTTAAATCCGTTGATGGTCAATTAAAGCCGATGGGTATAGAGTAGCATGTTATGGTCACTACTTTTAAGACCAGAATCCAGTGCTAAGCTATAGCTTAAAAGGCGGTGGTTGATTCGCCGCGTCGTGTTTGATATAAGACTCATAGCAACGTGTACAACGCGTGTAAAATACATTGTTTGTTTACATGAAATTCGAGCACGCGCTGTGCGACAACCACCGCTCTTTAAAAAAAATTATATTAATAACTGCATAATAACTCATTTTTAATTCAAAATGGCCGCCAAGGTAGGACATAACGCAAATAAGAAATCACAGTCATGGTTTCCAAATAAACAATTTAGCTAGTGTGCCCATTTTTTATTTATCTGGATTTCGTCTGTCAATTGCTAAATTATCTTTTGCCATGAAAAATAGCAAAAATGTTTCTCTATGCTGTTACATTTTCTGCATTTTTGCAGAATACCACATACTCATATCATTGACATCATTGGTATTTACATACTGTCTCGTGCATAACCTACATATGTGTACATGTACATAAGTAGGCAATAATTGTATAGCTGTAGTTCATCGCTATGAGACAAGGTGCATTGCCAGCTTGACCACACAAGTTCATCACGAAAATACCAACTTTCAATCATAAAACAACAAACATAAAAATTAAAATTTGATGAATTACAATTATAACTCTAATGTGGAATGAATAGGTTTGCGAAAAATTAAAGCGATAATTATGAAAATAAACAATATATTTACAAGCATGTGTTGCGTGAGACCCATTCCAAACGTCACAATAGGGCATGCTGACTAAACACTTTAAATAAGGTGAGTTTTCCTCTGAAAATCATCTAAATATAGACATACAATAAAAGTAAATTTTTTCAACTTTGATATGCAAATTAATATTGTCACGATGCATGACAGAATTATTCCTTAATTACAAACAAGCGATAATTAAGCATAATTAATCTCAAATCACACGCTGAAATCTCTGTTCAAGACTTAAGATTGCTGGAGCGTCTCAGTCAACTACAGAGAAATACACAGAAGATATTAATATATGTTAATTAGGCAATATGGTACATTCTGATTTACACCAATACAGTAAATTTTCGCTGAAGGAATGAATCAGTGCAAATAAAATCCAGCAAAAATACATGTTTTCTTATATATTACATTCAACTCATAAAAAATCAGTAAAAATAAAATCCAGTGAAAATAGCCAAAATGTCTTTCAGCAAATATTAATCCTAGATAAAATGAAGTATTTTACAGTAGGTTATTGACTGAAGGGGCCTGTAATAATGTATGTACAATACAAAGATTAATGACCATTCATTCAGAAGTACCACTTGTGTACTTGGTCGCTTGGTATATGGCCATAAATTAAACCAAAACCCTAGAAGAAACTGCTGTAATTTGTTCTTGGTATCCTTTATGGCCGAGAGGCCGCTTCACATACATGTACCACTAGACCATGGCATTGGAGGGCTGTTCTTTTGGTATGTGAAGGCATACAGAAAATAACCTACATAATTTACGTTTAAGAATTTTTTTTTATCCATAAAGTGAAATTAATAATTATTAATATTAAGTTGCCAATGTTTTTAAATTTACTGGTACTTATTCAGAAGAAACTCACTACAGTGTACTTTTGTGGCCCAGTACAAAATAGTGTAATAATCAGCACTAGCACTTGCAGGAGAGGCAACAGTGACACTCAATGTCCAGAATTGTCGCCCGGCACAAAAACAAAAAAAAACAATCAAAATCAACAACACAAAATTCATGGTTCATGTTGGTTTATCTTCGTAGTTTGCTCAAAATTTCAATAATAATATTGTCTTGTTAATAAGAAATATTTAATAACGTATCATATTTGATGCAATTAAACAATGTATTGTAATTATATACAAGTAATATAGGTATTACAGAGATAGAAATACAATGGGTTCAATGATACTGAAAATAAAGGTGATTGTCCAGGATGCGAACAAATTGAGGGAAGCCGAAATAGTCCGGGAAAGAGTAGAAAATAAAGGAGAAGTAAATAATCTTGTGAAGCATATATCAGATACAGTAGAGTTGATTCAGAAAGACATTTATGTGACGGCAGTTATCGTGCATGCAAGCTGTCGTTTAATTTCAAATTTGCATTGGACACTGATCATATCAGGGTCCTATACATCAATTACATTGGGGTTGCATAGTTATCACATGTGCATTGCTATTACTATTACTGCTTTTCCACCATGCTTACTGTAAAAGGGTTAATTATTCACTGGGTTTTAATTGTGCTTATTTCGCTGACTGGAAAATGCGCTAAATCAAAACCCAGTAAATATGTTAAATTTAGCATAGAACATATTATCTAAATGATAAAACAGTAAGTTTAAAACCCACCGAATGTGCATGAAATGGTAAATCCGTGAAATTTAAAGCCAGTGAAAATTAGTCATTTTACAGTACATCGCATGCTTCCAATGCACATTTTAGCCACTCTAGTGGCGATCTGAAACATACTCTGGAAAAACACAAACAACGCTATCTAACTTTCATGGTCGCCATTGTTTGCAAGATCATTTATTTAATTAAATTTAACAAAAATCAAATTACTAAGGCAGCAGGGTCAACCTACATGCATTTCCATTGTAGTTCGGCAAAACGCGCTAATACGATATGCAATGTGAGCGCAAACGTCATAAAATGTATGACTGGAACGCGATTATTGCTTGAATGTGTGCAACAGGTTGGTCAAAAGCTATAATGTATGAAGAAAAATAAGCAAGTGAAACCAGGAGCCCAGAGACAATTTTAGGAACGTCTAATTCCTAGGATTACGACCTCTAGATTATAAATATCACATTGGTTGGTCAGGTACACCACTCTTCAAAATGATTTAGACTATCGTATTAATTAATCTTCTATTGATTTCGATAGTGTTAACGACCATATGATACCAAATATAAAATAGCATATTCAATTATATTCAATACTCGCAATGCCCTTGAACTTGGCAAAACGATCACTGCTACAGTACGACTTTTTAGGATTAAAATGGTTAAATAGTGAAACAAAGTAAACTGAAAAATGTTTGATGTCTGACATTTTGTGATGACCTACAAAAGAGGACAAAATTTCACAAAACTCACTGTGACTACAATTGTTTATCAAGATGAACTTTCGCAAACACCCCAACGTTATACATGTACTAATAACACAAATTACTTCATATGCAAATTTACACCTTTAATTCACATCAAGCTACCATAGTAACGACTGTTGCTAAGATCAGAAATTCAATATATCTGAAATGGGTCGAAAGAACTTGATCTCTGAACCTTATGAATATGCAATAAATTAGTAATATCATAAGAAGAAATAAATTGTCATCACCAAAAAATGTGACTCGTGTCTGTGATTGTGATATTATCCATGGTTCACATACAAATGAAATACTAGTCTGTATAACAGACTGGCTAATCATAATGTACAAGTATTCAGGGACGAACCATTATTTTTAAGCGGGAAACTAAACTACCACACAAAAATCTGTGGCAAAATATTTATTGCTGAAAAAAACAAACTTTTATCTGAGTGGCTACTAATGAAGAAAAAAAAAAAAGTACAATGTCATGTGGCAGAAAAAATAATTTGTATACCCGCAATCTAACCCTCGCTAAGACATATTGGTCTATCCCTTACTGTGCAATGAAGTTACAACTAATTTCTATGCTGAGACTATTAAAGACACAAATCATAAGGAAAGCAAGCAGTAAACTGAGAGTTGAGAATAGATAGAGATATATTTATAGATATCACAATGACCCATCTGTCAGATGGCAAGTAAATTAGGATTCAAATTTCACTTTCTGATTTGTAGAACTATTATTTGTAAATGCTACTAAATGTGAATGAAGATAATGTGGAACTTGGGTCATAAGTCGTGCAGAAATCCTGCACAGAAGCCCCACACTTTATTTCAATTATATAAAGCATCAAAGGCGGATAAATATAAGGGCTTGGAAATTAGGTTGGTTCCTAGCAAGATCAGATTGAATCATGCAATAATAGTAGGTTCCTACTTCATGAGGCAAATCACACTGCGTCAAAAGTGCATAAAAACAGGGACTGGAAATTTGGATTACTAGTATATTCAAAGAAGATCCCATATGAATTACACATGACAGAAGTCTTTTACTTCATGAGGGGAATACTATGGTATCAATGCAGATAAATATAGAAGTATAGAAGTGTCATCAAAGTATACGAGATCTCACAATCATACGTCAAAGGATGGTAAATATAAGGAATATTGGCAAATAAAGATACATGTATCTATCTGATTCAGACTGTGAAACAAATTGAAATAAAGTGTATGTATCAACATGATAATGAGAGCCCTAAGGAATATGAGAATTGAATATTTCACGAGTGAAGTATTCAGACAAACATGGACGGAAATGATAACGTCAAACTCCAGTTTAGCCCAAGGGTTAAATCTATCAGTTTCGTTTTCTTCGATGAAAGATGTCTGCTTATACCGGTAGTTTTAGTTTTCAAATTACATTGTACTTGTTTTTACATTGAAAGTACCTGACCTTTGACTCAACAGTGGGAGGAATGTACATTTGTATGTGTAATAAGGTGTACCTGACCTTTGACTCAACAGTGGGAGGAATGTACATTTGTATGTGTAATAAGGTGTACCTGACCTTTGACTCAACAGTGGGAGGAATGTACATTTGTATGTGTAATAAGGTGTATCACACAACAAAACTTTTCACATACATGTATACATCAAGGGAGGAGGGGGGGGGGGGGAGTAAAATTACAAACAGATGCACCATAAAATGTAATGTATGCAGAACCATTTTGCACTGAGATAAGATGTTTTTTCTTTTTCCTGTTAACATGGTGGGTTATCTTCCTTGGGCACACTTCATTTGTAACGAGATACGTTTTAAAAATGCAAGTGCATTCCATCTCCTGTTGTATGGCTGAATATCATAAACCCTGCAGTAGAGGCACATGGTCAAGTCAAGTCAACCAGTGATCCCAAGGGAATCCCAACAGAAGCCAACTAACAATCAAAAAATTCATGCATGCCTGTGATTAGAATAGATTGTTTGTAGAATTATAATTGGACTACATAAAACATGTGATTATTGGTGATTTACAATTTAAACAAAAAACATTTTTATTTGTTTATAAATAAGTTTGTAACTTGAACTTCTAAATTGTGAGAGGCACTTATTTTCAAAGCTAAACATTTCGAAAAATGCATTTGTCTCATTGAAGCTACGTAGTAAACATTTAAGGACACTAAGGCATTAGTATGGAGATAATTGCTTTCAATGCCTCTGTGAATTTTGAACCCCGTGATTGAAGTCAAAAACTGTTCTAAAACGAAAAAATACATGTACTATCAAACACTTCTTTCACATGTAGACGATAGATGCATTGGTGGAACTCGGAAATAGTAGTTCACCCTGCAACCTGTAAATGCCGTGGACTCACACATACTTATAAAAACCCAGAGTTAATGGCCTAGTATAATGCGTACGTCTACCCACTCCAATGCTGACACACTTCAATAGAAAATATCATAGCAACACTAATTAATATTTTTCATATTATCCCAAATTCAGAAAATAAAAAAAACACAAAGAGTAAAATGAAACTTTACGGTTGTCCTTACTGTGGGTTCATTTACATAAGACTTCATAAAAATATATCGGATATCAAGTTGTCAGGGATCTAGTTTCAATCACACAGTTGATTTAGTTTATCACATAATAACATAACATAACATATAAAACAGTAAATATGTAATAATAACTACTGATTTATAACACATCTACTAATGAAAGTACTTATGTTGCCTGGGTTAACTACCCATTCATTCATAATAAAACATGCATAACAAATATAAACCAAACCATTACATTGGTAAATCACTATAACTAATAGTTGATGGTATGTCGTGTGGCATGAACATTGAATTCAACATATATTATACAAATGTCCAAACAGTCCAATATTATTAGGGTTTTTAGTTTGTATTTGTTTAATTCCGGTTTTGACATCAAACTCGTAAATGATTAATATTACAGCAATGTCTCTACGCTAATACAGCCAACGTATGTGATAAATATATCAATAACGGTGTTTTTTAGGTAGATTGTAGCATTATGTACGTAAGATGTCCTTGTCTTTGCAAGGGCAATAATCAAGGATTCCGTAGGACCCGTTAAGCAAGTGAAAACGGTCGAAACAATTAACTGACTGGCGTGACGCCGGTCATATGCATGTTTAATCGTTGTTTACAAAAAAAAACTTCAGATTTTGTTTAACCATTCTGATATTATTATGCTCAAAACGCGGTCTCCGGCGAGTCAGTATTCACTGTGGCTTTTTTTTGAGGGCACGTAAGCATCGCAGCCATGCCCAAATTTCCTGTGACCGTAAAATAAGACGGAAGCCAGCGTAAATCGATCAGCCAGCTACACACAGGTGAACCGACGATTTTCGTTTAGATCCCGATATTTTCACCGGAACTCGAACTGATATTTGCTCACGATCTGGTCTTGCTATTACAAACTCAACACACGTGGAAGAAACACTGAACGAATATATAATCAGAAATTTGTAAGAAAATGTTACCTACCTGATGTAAGCGAGTCCTTATTCGGAGACTGTTCTCCCATAGTATTACCAAGATTAAAGACATCCGCCATTACTCCCAATATTTAAACTGCATTCAAAGACACGCCGTTTGAGGGCGCACCATTAAAACATTTTTTGGGGCGATTCAACTTCAATTTGAGAGGCCGAGAAGACAAACTTTTTTCTTTTTTTCTTAATTCTCCCACACGTTAACTTCACTCTCTTCTTGTTTTTGTTTTTTTAATATAGTTCTTCTACAATTATAACGATTTGTATTTGTTGGTTGCTCATGAAATTAACAATAAAAAAACAATAAAAAAACAAACATTTGCAGGATGGTTTGCAGGAACATTTTTGAGGGCGCTGTTTTGTCGACGCGAATCGTCGTCCAGACCTACAAGTCCAGACTGAACAAACGGAAATCCACCAAAGAACGACAAAGTCATTTTGAAGTACAGGGAGAAAAGGATTATTGATGAGGTCCCAAGAAGACTGGAGACACAAACAGAACTCCAATGTTTCATTAGGGAAGAAAAGTCTTATGATATTGACCATGACAGAGGCTAACCAACGTAGATAACATCAAGTGATGGATTGCCAAACATTTCAAGTTCCTGGCACTGTGATCGCAAATAAAATAAATTCCTAATTACATTTTAATTTTCATAATATATTTGATAATTTGTGTTTAAGAAATAAAATTGGAAATTGCATTAGAATCACGACATTCAATGTAGAAAATGCTTTTTACACTTTATACACTAACATTAAGATCTGTGTACAAATTACTGACAAATAAAATAGCTGATTATATTTTACACCTTGTCCATGTCTACAAATTTACGCTTTTTATTTATTTAAATTACATTATCACGAAAATAAAAAAAAAATTATCACAGTTTACGAAAATATACTCTTCGAATATAATTTATACCAGAGCCGTAACGACCAACGTGTCTAAGGCCAAAACAAGGGTCCGTAGCGTCTTTTATTTACAAGTGCCGTAAGCGGTCAAGGCCGAACCGTCCTGGCACCCCCATAAACACAATCCTTTTATAGGAACACGTGTATAGGGAAGAAATGTGTTAACTCCTTGTTGGATTTTGCAAAGAATTGTGGGATAGAATATTGAACTGTAGAGGGCGTTTTTTTTTGGGGGGGGCTCGGATCTTTTCCATAAAGCCCTATGTTAAAATCAGCTTTTCGCCTCTCCTGTTTTCAAGCAACGCGTTTATTTTTTAAACAAATTTATGGTTATATTGTTAGAATTTCCATTAATTTTACTGGGAAGATTGTTTTGAAGATTGTTATTGAATTATTACTGTTTTGTGCTGCAAGCTATCTTTTAGCGGGGTTCTATACTTTACCAAGTGAGTGCGCCCTCCTCGCATATATGCATCTTCCACGGCCAAGTTCCGTTTATAGCGAGTTGGCCAACTCCTTAGCACTAGAGTGCGAGAAAAAAAGTAAAACCGGTATCCATGGAAATGAGCATGGTTACTTTTTTTTTAAGATCTGAAACCGAATTCATGCATGTGTATATCATAACAATACTTAGTTACTAGTATACAAGTTTATTATTACTTTGGGCGACGGGGCATGTTCGGCAAATGTATGATATCAAAGGTACATTACTTGATGTCGTGATAGCGATTGGATAGCAGTAAAGATTGGGTCGTTTGTACGCCATGTTTGTGACGTTCTACCCTTTAAATAAAACCAAAACCGTCTTTAATTTCGTGAGTTTTAAAGCGCCAATGAAAAAAATATTTTCCAATGGTATTCTTTAACCACTGAATGTATTAAACTTACAAATCATAATTGACTTGCATACAGTCTCTTGTTTATTTTGTGGGTGTATTTTCAGTAAAATGAAATATCATTGGAGTGAATAAACATATTTTATTTTATTGAAAAAAAAATAAATAAACAATAAACTGAATTCAATCCAAATTCATTGTACATGCGTGTGTTCCTTCTCATTTCTTTGTTATAAAAAAATAAATTAAAAAAATACACACTAATTAGTATTCTTAGACACCCTCATACATATTAGAAAGCTTGAAAGAGAGAAGTAATGATGACTATGATTGACTGCTTTCGGAATATTGATCACAAAAAAGACGAGAGAAAATTGTGTACTGTAAATGCATTAAATATTAATTATCTTCGCCAACAAGTAAAATTAAATCTACCAAACATATAAGATAACACTAAAACACATTGATTTAAAACACTGACAGTGAATATGCTCAAAACATCAAAATACTAGTAATAAAATTAAATGTCAGAGAAAATAAATGATTTTACAGAATTTTGTCGCAATACGCGGGATAATTAACAAAGTTTATGATCGTAGTGTTAGGGGGTCTTTTTTAAAACAAGTGCTTGAAAATACTCATGGTTATAATCACGTGACCAAAATCACGTGCTGTAAAAAAAGTTGGAACTACATATTCAAATATTGTTTTATTTCCAATGCGTGTGGCGATACATCGTATAGTAATTCAAAGCTTCTATGGCCGTCTGCCGCATGTGCAGGTGACGACACCCCCGGTTTAAAAGTGCCGTCGCGTAGTGCGTTCGATTATAGTGTGATGACACATTTTTAATATTCCTTGATGGCAGGAGATTTTTAGCAATTTTCTAAAGACAGGAGAGATTCTGAGCAATTTCATGCATGTGTGAGAAAATGTTGAGATATTATCGAAGGGGGTAGAGCATTGTAAAACTTTAAAAGGGTGGAGTAACTTCCTAGATTTTGCTCGAGGAGACGCGTTTAATTGAGACTAATCAGAAAAGTCAAGCTATCAGAAAATACAGCATTTACACGTATTGGGGAGGGAGGAAAACAATGTTCACGTTAATAAAAAGAACTCTATACAAACAGTTTGCCAGAGGGGCAAATTCGCTGAAACATTTCGCAGGCAAATCAAAAAAAATCCGGGGTTGTGGAATTCTACAACTGTGAAATATGCTATGAAGAACTTTCATTTCTCTTGTCTTTAGTCTAAATTAGCCATCCTATTTTTCTAGACCTGTAAAAATGTATTTCGTCATGGAAAGAACACGTTTAAGCACAGTCCCTCTATAGACTATGGAGGTTCTGTGAGTCTTCGAAGGTGATCTGTCCAGACAAATTCGCTGAACTGTGCGTCAGATCACGTGACCCGACTGGGCGTGATTGAGCTTTGAGATTGCGCGTAGAGGCGGGGACCAGCCGACGGACCAGCCAGTCCAGACAAAATGCGCCCTCGTACAACAACGTGAGATTCGAGAGCATGCCGAGATTTAGAACTAACACAGGTCACGGAGCAAACTACTATTTTTCTATGATATAAAGGGGCGTTTCAGAAAAAAAGTAATGTAGCTCAAAATTGATTTGTCAGTTCTAAAAAAAAGAGAATTATGATTATTTAACCAATTACTCCCAATAAATAAGCACTTACGTTCACGTAGTGTTACATTGTTCCCAAGATAACCCGGTCCATCTTCCCTACCAAATAATGGTTCATTTCAGTCACATGATTTTCACTCACCTGAAAGAACTACTTCCTGTTCATGTGTGTTGATGTCGAGAACCACGTATAGCGGGACATTTTGCGGTAATTTTCAGTCACCATGAGTGTGGAAGTATTATATTTATTCTTATTTTTTGCTGTTTGTTTAGTGTGCTCATCGAATGCAGACTGTACTGTCGAAACTACGAAAGAACAAAAATATATCTCGATGTTGGACCCGATCAAAGGCTCTATGTAAGTACATAACGAACACTGCGTTTATTAGTTGTGTTTTGACCGGTGTTTCAATCATATTTTAAAATAATATACAATTACGACATCCAACGCCTACATAATTTGTGGGGGAACGGGTAATTATTGATTCCCATACATTCACTGTCACTGAGAGACTGTTATTCTGTTTTGGTTCATCTATCATCTGTATAACCGGCCATGCAGCTGAACGAACCGATCGACTATGTTATCGTGTCCGGATTTGTGGGAGGTGTCGTTTGTTATCACAAACAATGTGTTTTTTTTTAATTTGCCGGTACTCGCACATACACATATACACTAGTTATTGAAATCTTTGTTGACTATTTCCATAAGTGAATAGTGAAATAAAGGTTTTTGAGGTGTTTCCCCAGGACGTTATGGACCGGGGTTATGGATTAGGAGTCCCAACTCTCTTTGGATAAACTATAGAGCTAATTCAACGTATCAATAAGTACAATAAAGTAATTAACACATTGTACTGTTATACAAATTAGTTGATACTCTATGCTATATTTCTAGTGAGGAACACTGATTCTCATCACTACCAGTAGTTGATTATCATCCTTTCTCTCATTTCATCTTTTTGTTGGTGCAATATCTGTTTACAAAGCTGTTTACAAAGCTGTTTAAATAGATAGCTTTACTTGTTCATCTGATTCTTCCCTTATATTTGTAATTGTTCACAAGATAAAGTTCAGAAATACTTTTCTTACGATGTATAGTAGAAAATAGAAAAGAGTTCCTTTTGAACCCCCAACTCTAATCCTACCTCTACCCTCAAGCGCTCACTAATTTAATTATATAGGCCCCTCCGAAAGACAACTCTAATTGTTTAGAGGGATATATACAAATGAATTTGAGGGCTTGGGATGTGAGTCAGAGTTGGGATTAGGGAAAAGAACTCTTTCCCCAAACTAAGGCAATAATTGTTATAATCAAGCACATTTATTACATTACCAGCTGTGCCCTCTGGTACACACACATGTGGTTTCATTAATATATAATGTACGTATACTTACGTGTACATATTTCGTGCATGGTAGATTACCCAATTTGGCAACCAGGGTGTTAGGTGATGTGGGTCTCCTGCAAAATCCATTGCGAGCAGTGTAGCATGGATAAAAACATCTATTTTATATTGTTTTCTGATTTGATTGTATATTTACGTGTGCAAGTAGATGTAAACAGTGATTTATTGCACTTATCAAAGCTGTATGTGTATATTATCAATATTTATGAATATTTTACAGATAATTTCATTCAAATCAGATCAGGAAGTGGTGACTAAAATATTATACATTGTACCAAGTGAGGGCAAGCAATGTATCAGTGTCAAATTTACATTCACTTCAGCTATTAAAATCAACAAAATTTGTGGCTTGGCTGTCAGTTTTAAAAGCTGATATTCCCATAGTAATATTGGATAATTTAGTAGCTAGTTTGGTAGATACTTAGAACCAAATGTATACCAAGAAATTAATGTTTTTATTTTGCTCACTTTGTGTAGGACACCTAAGCTTTCAAGACATGCTGCATTATGGGAAATCAATTTCCCATCAATTTTTTTTAGCTATTCATATAGGTTTCTGTCTTCATCCATCCCACATCTGCATCGACTTTTGTTATAAATGCCTTCTTCTTGAAAATTTTGATATTTGTTATGTAGTAACCATGGGCAACCTTCTGTACGATTTGTTCATTTTGTGACAATATCGAGAATTTTATATTTTTAACAAATAGTTTTGTAATTTTTTATTAAAAATTGATAATTTCTTCTTTCTTGAAAACTACTTTAATACTTTAATACCTTAGTAGAATTGTCCGATTTATATCCAGATGATAACAATTGTAATTGTCATGGCAACAATGATATAAAGTACCGTGGTAACAATAACCATGGCAAATAGCATTCAGCTTTGTTTTGAGAAAGACACACAAAGAGCTACTTCCAGTGAGAGGTTGCTTTTTATAAGTTAGAAACGTATCCTATTTGGGTTACTGAATTTGAGAAATAGTCACCACTACTCCAGAGCGTGTAGTCTGTGCGCGTTTGGCTACGGCTAAGTTTCAGGCCCACAATGTATGTAAACTATAGGCCACAGAATAAATGCCTGGATGAATTAAAGTGACTGCATGAAAATATATTTTCCTTTTTTTGTTTTACTTAGATTTAAAATAACAGACGAGTCAGCAAACTATACGTATGATATAAGTATATGCGCACCGCTAAAAGATGTTGGTGATAGCGATGTTGGATGTTATCAAAGTAATCCCCAAAAAACAAATGGCAAGATAGTTGGTAGAATAACAAAAACAGATATAAAGACAGGAAGTAAGTATCATTATAAGGAATTGAGAATAATAACTAATTGAGAGGACACCATCCCTTTCAACGTCTGTCATCCACAGGTCATCAAGCAACAACGTCTCTTCTACAAATAGATGAAATCTTTTAAGCAATTTCTTTACATAGAAATATACAAACCCTAAAATTGTGCCTATTGCAAAACAATTCAACCATCAACCAGTTTGATGTTTCTTGCTGGAGTGGGTTCTACGCATGTTTTTATTGCGTTCTAAATAATTTCATTTCAAACTGCACGTTCACACACACACACACTGATTTCTCGAAATGCATACGAATTAGGTAACTGGTCAATGGTAAAAGTTGTTGAAAACATTATGCGCAATTTTGAGCAATAGTACTAGAGTGAAATATCAACAAGCCTCTGCATTTTCCATGAATTTCGTAACTTGCTGTAATCACGTTAAAAAAATTCTGTGGTTACTTTTAACAGTTTACGGGACTCGAAAACGTGTTGCAAAAAAACACTTTTACACCTGTTTTTCGATTATTTTTTCAGGTCAAAACAATAGAATCAGTCAATTCAGAACTTTTATGTTTGCTATCGAATAGCATTTTTGGCACAATTTCATAATTAAACAACTGCGACAATTATTTCAGCCAATCGTGTATGCAATTCCCTTCCCTGATTAGCATAGTGTACATTTGTACCTATACCTTTATGTATCACGTATACTGATCCCAATTCCACATGTCCACATCTACTTTACTGTCTCCACACTTATAAGCAGTATACTGACCCCAATTCCACATGTCCACATCTACTCTACTGTCTCCACACACTATCAGCAGTATACTGACCCCAATTCCACATGTCCACATCTACTCTACTGTCTTCACACACTATCAGCAATATACTGACCCCAATTCCACATGTCCACATCTACTCTACTGTCTCCACACTATCAGCACCATACTGACCCCAATTCTCCATGTCCACATCTACTCTACTGTCTCCACACTATCAGCAGTATACTGACCCCAATTCCACATGTCCACAACTACTCTACTGTCTCCACACTATCAGCACTATACTGACCCCAATTCCACATGTCCACATCTACTTTATTGTCTCCACACACTATCAGCACTATACTGACCCCAATTCCACATGTCCACAACTACTTTACTGTCTCCACACTATCAGCAATATACTGACCCCAATTCCACATGTCCACATCTACTCTACTGTCTCCACACACTATCAGCAGTATACTGACCCCAATTCCACATGTCCACATCTACTTTACTGTCTCCACACTATCATCAGTATACTGACCCCAATTCCACATGTCCACATCTACTCTACTGTCTCCACACTATCATCAGTATACTGACCCCAATTCCACATGTCCACAACTACTTTACTGTCTCCACTCTATCAGCAATATACTGACCCCAATTCCACATGTCCACATCTACTCTACTGTCTCCACACTATCATCAGTATACTGACCCCAATTCCACATGTCCACATCTACTCTACTGTCTCCACACTATCAGCAATATACTGACCCCAATTCCACACGTCCACATCTACTCTACTGTCTCCACACTATCATCAGTATACTGACCCCAATTCCACATGTCCACATCTACTCTACTGTCTCCACACTATCATCAGTATACTGACCCCAATTCCACATGTCCACATCTACTCTACTGTCTCCACACTATCATCAGCATACTGACCCCAATTCCACATGTCCACATCTACTCTACTGTCTCCACATGCTATTAGCAGTATAATGACCCCCATGTGTTCTTGACACACCAAATTCCACATGTCTAACTCTACCCACTGTGTCTCCAATCTTATCATATATTGTCATTGCAGCTGACTGGATATTACTAACATACAAAGGTGGAGATGAATATGGTACTCATTGTACAAATGAAAACAGAAGAGCTGTGATAATGATAGTCTGTGATCCTGACATCCTAGAGGTGAGTAATGTCTGTTATACTACCAATAAAATGTCATTCTTTTGTCAATTATATGTATTTTATTGTTTTGGATGAACAAAAACTCATAATGGTGCCTCGTTAATTACTCCTACAAGTAATGGTATTCTGAGAAAAGCTTATTTTAAGTCCAAAATTTTGATTGCAATCCTGGAGAAAAATCTTGTTCATTCCATGGTCTCTGTAATTTCGAGTCCTGTATCAACACAAGCCAGTTACTTGCCTAGGTCTTTGAGATCTCCACAATAATTGATTAGTTACAGTGATTGGTTTATCTCATAAAGCATGTAAGCGCTACAATCTGATCTCTCAATGTAAACACACACATATACATGTACCGTACCGTAATGTACCGTACCGTACCGTACCGCACCGTACCGTACCGCACCGCACCGCATTAGCGCCCAGAGTCCTCAACTCAGAAAATCAGTATTTTTTAGAGGTGGGTGCTTCCCCGAGCACCCTCCTCGGAAAAGAGTGCAAATGACAATTTTAATTCACCTTGTGACAGATTGAGATGAATATTACGTCTTTGAGGGGAAATAAAATTACAATATTAGTTGCGTCGTCATTGACGAAACAGAAATGGTCACAAAAAATATGCACATTTTATTAAAATATTAATTACGTACCACCCGAATTTACAAGATTAAAAATATTAGAGTCTGTTGGAACACAGTGAAAGTCAAAATCTTAATCTGATGAATGTGTTGAATCGTACGTAAACTCTTGAGGAAAAGCACTTTCCGCCATGATGAATTTGCATGATTTGACCTGCTACGTCCTTTAACCTAACGGGTCAAGTCAAGTCTGTTATTAATCAATCAGAATGCTGTGTACTGACGCAATTTTTCAGAAATTCCTGATGACTTTCTGTTAACGAAATGCAGAAGTGAATAATCAGTGTCAAAGTACGATCTGTTGGAATTGGTTTCAGCGAATTTACGACATGTTTTTTTTCAAAAAACTGGTAATTAGCAATTGTTGATAGGTAAACTGAATATGGCATGAAATATTCACCGCATTTTACTTTTATTAACAGGTCATTGTTGAAGCGTAGTTTACGCACGGTTACCGTAGTCAATGCATTCACAACATATAATCCATGCTGTATCATAAAAAAACGATTACCAGTTGAACAATCACCAAAGACCAAGTTTTAAATTAGTGGCATTTTGAATGGGTGGGCGCTTTGCTGAATGTGACCCCGAATATAAAAAATTTGCAAAAGGGGTGGGGTGGGTGCTTGACCTGGCATGGACACTAATGCGGTCGAGTACGATATATATATACTTATCATTTTATTTCTAACGGGTTTCCTGACTTACTTTTCAGGGGCCAGCAACTATCATAGCAGAAAATGCAGATAAAGATTCTGAATGTTATTATTTATTTGAAATAAGCAGTTCAGTAGCATGTACCAGTGGCCTCAGTGAAAGTAGCAGTAGTAGCAGTGGTGGTGGTGGTATTAGTGTAGGATCCATTATATCTATCATGTGAGTACAATATTAAATGGTTGTCAATGGGTCCCATGCAACCATACAAAATTTGAATACACACTGCTGGACGACCCACATCCATTCACACATTGACTTGTGTTTATATGCATTGCCCGATAAGCATTGTGATCTATGACATTTTGCGAAATCTTGAGTTACAATGGATTTCCATAAATCAAGTTGATTTACCTTACTGGCTTCTTGGGGAAAAAAGATTGTATGTGGCTCCAGAGAGCTAATAATGGCACAAGCAAAACTGTTGTCATGAATAGTCTGTAAAAAATTATTGAATGAAAAATTTAGTAAGTTTTTGAGATTACTACATGTATATCATATCAGTAGATAGAATTCTTAATATCGTCAATTGTCGTCTCTATAATCGTAATTAAACAGAGCATTGTTGCTGCAATGTGTTGATGGCGTTTAATGACTTAGATTATTATTATTATCACATGAAACTTTAATTTCAAGTGACAGCGTGCGAACATGTGAATTCTACTCTTCTATTATGTTTCTGTTCATGTTTATTTTTACTTGTGATGTGTGCAATATTCGCACTGCAATCAAGCGCAATAATCATAAACAGAGTTCACGTTTGTAAACAGTGCTTTGTCATCGCAAAAACATTTATAAAGAGCGACAGTCGTCGTGATCGCATGTGTGCATTTGTGTTAATAAACCATGATTTTCCCACAATCCAATGCGCTCTTCCAATGAAAATCACAGGTATGAGGTTTGACCTGGGCGTGACTTGCATTAATTACTGCTGGTGACTCCTTTGATACCTTCCAATCACCTAAAAATACTTAATTAAAGCTTGGTAACGTCTCAATTTGTACTTGTTCATCTGCACAACAGGCAAAGTCGCCATCTTTGTTTATACGAGACCTATATATCTTGCGCATGCGTGGCACGACGACTACCGCCCTTCAAAGCATAATTTTGACAAATGTTCGAATTTGCTCGCTTGACTGGAATTGTTTTTTTAGCAGATATCTAAAAACTAGCGTCTATCAATATATGTAAACATTCTTTGTTTTATGAGCAGTCCCCATGCACATGCACAGTTCTGGTGACATTGTCGCTTTGCTTTTAGCTTTATCTGCGTGACATTGTGATATATGATGTCACTGAATCACTGACAGGGACTATGACATCATTCACAATGAATTTTTTTTTTTTTAATTCAGATTTTTTACTTTGGTTGGTCTGTATATAATTGTAGGATTTCTGTACCAACGTTTAGTGGTTGGTGCCAAGGGTATGGAACAGATACCTAATCTGTCGTTTTGGAGAGAACTAGGAAACCTTATTGCTGTAAGTGCATTTGTTACCAGTTCCTTCAACGTCGAGTTATTTTTACGAATAGACATAGATCTCTTAGGAGTGTTCTTAAATTAGTAAAATTTGTCAAAAAACGAAAGGTATCAAATATAGAGTCATACACATCACTCTTCCAAGTACATAAAAATAAGATATTTTTGACTCTAAACACACAAAATTTGTTTTTGTTTTCAACTACGAAAATTAAAAAATTAATGTGCACCATCTAGATGAAATAGCCTCCTGACTTCCTCTTCATTGAATGAAATGTTTTTCGTTTTTTGGCGACTTCAACAATTTGAGAACACCTTTCACAGTTTGTTCTATGAAAATGCGAGTGGGATGAACAGTAATCAAAAATCCTAGAAATAATAATTAATAAATTTACATATTTAATGCTTGCAGGATGGAACTGACTTCCTGTTTAGAACTAAAACTCCATCAGAGCCCAGAACCTACAAGGGGATCGGTGATGACCAGTTAGAAAACATGGATGATGACGATGATAGGGATGACCATCTCTTACCAATGTAAACATTTATACGCACCATTTTTCATTGAGTTTGATAAACCTGGAGAAAAAAACTTCCATTATTCATCACTATTTGCATGTGATCAGTCAAGTGACTGATCAGTTATGCAAATTACATGATGTCATGTGATTGTACTGTCTTGTGATCAGTCACTTGTTATGTGTTTGCAGTCATGTGGTCGATACCATGTGTTCAGTCATGTGATTTATGACCTTTCATGTAATTGCAGTGTGATGGATGACATGTGATTAGTCATGTGATCTGTCATGTGGTGGCAGTCACATGATTAATTACATTTGATTAACTGGTTAATTCTGCATGTATTTATAGACCATTTCTGATTTGTCATTTATGTACTTTCAACCCTTTTCTGTCTCACTTTTCCTGCTGAAATGTTCGTGGATTTTTTACATTTCCTGTAATTTACTTCAATTTACTTTGTTTTAACCCTTTATAGTACAATTACTAATTTGAACTTGTTGAATGTCAAAGTCAATATTTGTCACAATTTCACTACAAATAATGTCATTAAAGTTTTTTATTTTATTTGGGTTATTGTAGAATTCGCAAACACTAAAAGAATAAATCCCAATGTACGTTCACAGTTCGTATATGCATCATGTGATCCATATCGAACATAACATGGTGGGACGACTGTGCCACTTTAAATGATTTCTGTATACTTCATGGCAGCCATTTTGGATATGGTCACAAAACAATATTTTGCTATTATTGTTTTTTCATTCCACATCCCTGGTAGTGATACTACTGTCATTCTTTTGTAGGTATTGACTGTGACCAACGAATGGAAAAGTTCAAGTTATTTCCACCAGTATTGTAAAGTCCATCAATTGATTTTATCATGCTGACTTTAGTTGACGGAAATTTCATTTCATTATTTCCCCGTGTTGTCAGAGTTTTGAACCATTTGCATATTGTGTGCGCAAAATATGGAGATGTCTTGCTTTGGAATGTCAGACTTAGTGATGCACACGTTTCATTTTATCATTACATGTATGGGGTATTTATTTATGCTAATTAAGGTGTATATGCATGTGATGTGCATGTGATGTACATGCAACATACATATGATGTGCATGTGATGTGCATGTAATGTGCATGCAACATACATATGATGTGCATGTGATGTACATGCAACATACATATGATGTGCATGTGATGTGCATGTAATGTGCATGCAACATACATATGATGTGCATGTGATGTGCATGTAATGTGCATGCAACATACATATGATGTGCATGTGATATGCATGCAACATACATATGATGTGCATGTGATGTGCATGTGATGTGCATGCAACATACATATGATGTGCATGTGATGTGCATGTAATGTGCATGCAACATACATATGATGTGCATGTGATGTACATGCAACATACATATGATGTGCATGTGATGTGCATGTAATGTGCATGCAACATACATATGATGTGCATGTGATGTGCATGTAATGTGCATGCAACATACATATGATGTGCATGTGATATGCATGCAACATACATATGATGTGCATGTGATGTGCATGTGATGTGCATGCAACATACATATGATGTGCATGTGATATGCCTTAGTGATTCCCATGGGTGAGGATGTATACAACATGCATGAACATGCATACCAGCAATTCATGAGTGCCAGACAATTTGACTTACGTCATAGTATGATAGGTTTATAACCTTTTTACTATCGTTGTAATGTAGTGCCATTCAGTATTAGCTTTTCTCAATTCAAGCTGTGTATCAAATATTCAATCTTTTCATTAAACATGTAAGCAATGTCAAATTCTATCCTACTGAAATTGAAAAAGACTCAAAATATTTAGGATGCCAATTTTGGCGGGAAAGAATCTGGTACTGGGAGGTTAATAAGAACAAAGATGCATTTCTTCTTAGCATATTTTTCTGGCGGATGTATTTCCAACCATAAATGCGATGATAATTTCAATTTATTTAAAATTTTATATTTTGATTTTGAATCAAACTGGCAGATTATGACCTTGCTTACAAATTGTAAATTTGATGAACATTTTATATGTAAACAAGTAGATAAACAACACTACTCTAAAATACTTTATTTTCGCTGGAATTATATTTCGCTGGAATGACTTTTTATGTGTTGTTATATGGAATTTATTTTCACTGATTTTTGGCGAGTTGAATATAAAAGATAGGAAAAAGGTATATTTGCTGGATTTTATTTTCACTGAATCATCCCTTCAGTGAAAATAGTGAAAATTAATTCCAAGCAAAAATAAAGTATTTTACAGTATTCTAAACAATAACAAAAATATCAAATTCACAAAAATTTGGCAGATGAAATTACAGTAACCGTCACAAAGTCCGCAGTTTTAGGTATTTTGCGAAAGGAACAATCGTTGTTAGAGTCGGTAGAATACCACATTGAAATGTTACTAAATTGTAGTTGTACGTCCATGAATAAACTTTGTAAGGTTTACAAAAAGTGAGGTACAAAAAAATATTTATTCTTATTGCATCCAGTTTACTTACTACTCTACAAATCTTCTGATAACTTAATAACAGTAATAATTTAATAGTAGAACCAGCATTTATGCTGTTCATGTTACAGTATGAACAATTTCTACTTCAGAATTCTTCAACAAAAAAACAGCTGATAAAGTCAGTTGAGATGGCGCCCCCACAGTTAAAAAGAACTTTCTACTTTGTTTTTACATTTTAACATTTGCATGTGTAACAGTTTTATATTTAATGTGTGGGATGGTCAGTAACTACTTTCACATTTTTATTTTTATTCAAGCATTCACGGTTTTACATCATTGATATAGTACTTGCAAAATCGGAGAAATCAAAACTTTGTTTTCAATTTGTGACTGAAAGTGACAACTTTCATATTTAAAATTAAAACAATGGCATTTAAAGAATGACTCCATGTGGGTATAGAGGGCGCCCTTGTCACTCAACCAGTTCATCTCCCTCCGAGTGCATTTGATGTCTTCATTCTTCCATCGTGAGAAAGACATTCTTTGCTTTTGCATGTTTGTTTAAAATCTATATTTTATTTCTACCCTTATCAGACTTCAAACATCTTTTGATTACAGACTTTCTCTTCCAGCTTTCATCCCAAAACAAACTTGACCACTATATGTAGAGGCTTGCATTTAATAATCAATACATTGTATATTTCAAGTTTTGAATGTTGTTGTTTTCTCTGTGAAATACTTTTTTTGGGACCAAAATGACAACCCCCATTGACCTTGAACAGAAATGTTTGAAAAAACATAGTGAAAGATGACATAAAATGATTTTGTTGTTGATATCATCTCTCAGAAAATTTGAGCGGTTTTCAATATTTGAGTTTTGATTTGTGATTTTGCAGGTTAAAATTAGTTTTGACTGCATTTATCAATTTTTTCTCTGTATGACTATATGTTGTCATTGCATGCTAGGACATTACCGGTATACTAATTATTTCTATGCGGGGAGCATGTTTTTATATCAAATTTATAATCAAGATAGACTAGACCCTTATACTTATTAATGGGTGATGCAATATTTTACTCTGTACTCCACTCCACCAACGCCTAGCAGTGCTTTTATCTCATTGAATTGTTAACCATAGATTTGATTGGTTGAGTAAAAACAGACGTCAATGTATACGCTCCTGATCAAGTTATTATGTGAAATTCCTGTATACATTGATTAATCTGGCCAATGAGCATGTCTAGATTATTTTGTTTCTTTAGATTCTCATTCCATTCCATAGAGTGTGATATTTGCATAAAAAGATGGAGAGATATTACTAGCATTGTACCTAGGCATAGTGGATTGGAATATGGGATATATTACTGTAAAATACTTTATTTTCGCTTTTAATTAATTTTCGCTGAAGGAATGATTCAGTGAAAATAATATCCAGCGAATATACCTTTTTTCCTATATTTTACATTCAACTTGTCAAAAAATCAGTGAAAATAAATTCCATTTAAAACACCCAAAAAAGTCTTTTCAGCGAAAATTAATTCCAGCTAAAATAAAGTATTTTACAGTATTCTGGTCTTGTTACTTTTCTTAATTTTTTTTTAAAAAAGAAAAATCTTTCATTTTTGGTTTGTTCATTACTTGTCAAATATGCAAATAATGCTGCATTGGAATCATAACCTGTTGCATGATGGGATACATATGTAAATTTTTTGAGATGATTTTTTTTACGAAAATGACTTTTTCAGGTGATGTACAATAATTTATGAGGGGTTTGTAATTTGGATTAATTTTATTTGGAATAAAAAAAAGGTTTTCAATAATAAAAACAAATGTTGTATAATGTCTTAAAATGAAGAATTAGAGGATGCCATATATTGCTATCCTCAGGGGCGGAGCTACGTCACAGACGTTCCACGTTGCTAAGACGCGCACCACTGTACATGCATTTCTACGGGCTCTGTGCGCGCTGCTGTGGAACGCCGAGTGAAGAGTTGGTGAAAATTCGAGAAAACAACACAAACTCAACTTTAAAGTAATCCTGAACAATCAAATTTATATATGTTACACACGTAGGGCTAATCTTGTTACACTGTTCAGGGGAGTCTCAACAACTATCCCAAAACACTGTTTTCTGAGAGTTTTCGGCCTTTGTTTTCACCGTGATGGTTGCCATGCGGTGAAAATGCCTGTATGTCCGCCCCGAAAAGATATGCATCTTGCAGAACCATGCATGGAATAATATTCGAAAATATCAACAATTGAGTTTCTGGTCAAATGACTATAACTATGGAAAGTCAAAGTGCCTGTGAAATGCCCAACCACACATTTCCTGTTTTGGATTTTTGTTCCACTGAAATGGACAGTTATTGAATTTTTGGTTGAAAATGATTATTCATATCCAAGTAAATTTGAGAAATTTCTCGTGTTGTAGTCATGCCCATCTATCCTGAAACAGTCTACTGTTTCCAGCTTTCCGACTTCAGCTGAAGTAAAAATGCGCCACGTAGCAAACGGCAAAATATGAGAGGAAGCCATACTCTTGCACTTCACTTTTATAATACTGTGTCATTTAACGTCAATATTAACGATATATTTTTTGGTTGGCGTTTTTTTTTTTAAACTTGTATTTGGCGGAATAGTATGAGAATTTTAATGTTTCCAAATGACCAGAAGGCGCAACATCAGTAGACGAAAGCCGTAAAATCAATGGGAAAAAGTTGGGATAGACATTTTCCTTATATGTTCCTTATGTTCCTATGTGGAACAATTGTCCTCGTTTATAAATGAACAACTTGGATTTAAAGACAAATGCGGAAAAATTAAACCTGGCACTTTTAAAAGAACCAGATTCACCAGCCCATGTTCACCGCTTCGGCTTTCAAAGAGAGAGAAGCGTCGGGTAACTGTTTCAAATGTTTTGGGAATCTGAATAACGTTTTGAAAAGATCATATAGTTCATGTAATGAAAGAGGTATCAATGACGTATCACGAAAACCGATGTCGGTCAAACAGGAATTCACACAGCACTTGAATCGACATAGATAAATAGAGATCGTGGAGAGTTCCATGGCAATAGATGTTAGCACTTCAACCAACTACGCCAGAAGGGATATATTTTGTATCTAACTCAACCCTGTAAGATAAACTTGATAATATGTGTTCTTTACCGTTCAACCTTCCTTGAGAAACGAATACACGAGTGGCAATTTAGTCAAAGACAAGAAAATTGAATAAGAAATGTGCCTTATATACATTATCAGCAATGCACGCTGACCAGCAAGTTCCCCTTCATACGTCACAATGGGTACATGTATTTCAGTATGCAAATTAATGTGGTTAATGTTAATGTGGAACCTAGTTTTAAAATACATAAAATAAAATTGGCATAAACTGGGTTTGAAACCCATTTTTTCACTTTAAAAATTTATTTTGTACTTAGTAACATACAAAATAATAATATTTATGTACCAATACATGATAATAGCAGGCATTGCACAGGCACTTTAATGCTTCTAGTAGACTATGGTGAACAGTCAGAATCCAAACCAATGTGACTGCGGCTCATGGTACAGCAAATTCTGATTAAAATATATGTGAATAGGTGATTTTCCGTACAATTGCGAGATCTCGCGAGATGCATGAAAGACGCGCGTCGAACGTCTGCCGCAAAAATCGAACGATTTGATTTTGAACTCGAATTTCTTTATTTCGTAGCTCACATCGACCGGTCGATCTCGACAGAGGAATATTGCTTCCGAATACCCTTATTTAATTGAAATTGCCTATCATCAAATGTGGACAGCACATTATTAAGCATGGAAATGTCCCCCAAAATACATTCGCGTTTGTCGAATCCCACGTGATGTTTGACGCCACTAAGACCTTTGTTTGTCCTGTTTTTACGTTCGATTTCACGCATAATGCGTGATTCTCGCAGTGAACGGAAAATGGTCTATTGAAGATTTGTCTTAAACTACTTGCAAAACATTTTTACATGATTTTATTATCTTTCAATTAACAAAGGATATAATGTGTGTTTTCTGAAATAAAGTATATACATGATGACAGTTAATTTTCTTTTCGATAATGCAAATAGTTAATTTTAATTTCTATTATTATACAAAATTATTGTTGTAAAAAATTGTTAAATTGACGAAGTGGCAAGATGCTAGTTTGACCCAATCACTAGAATTGTCCCATGCAATTAGCATAATTCGTATTTACAGCGTTAATCAGTACTTGCAAAAAAAAAGACTGAAAAAAAACATTATTTTTCCATTACCTCGATTCCCAAATGGTGAAAAATGTTACTTTATAATTAGCAGTGTTGTTTCAAATTGCTATGTACATTTGGGATCAATGTCTACTACTTACAGAAACTGATCACTGTTGATGACATAGTCCCTGTCCAAGACTAAGTTGATCCAAGACTTCACTTAAAACTATCACTTTAATCTTGGACAGGGACTACTGTAAAATAATTTAATTTAGCTGGAATTAATTTTCACTGAGAAGACACTTTGGATGTTTTGTATGGAATTTATTTTCACTGATTTTGGATGAGTTGAATGTAAAATATAGGAAAAAGGTATATTCGCTGGATTTAATTTTCACTTAATCATTCTTTCAACGAAAATAGCGAAAATTATTTCCAAGCAAAAATATTTTTTTACATTGTGTCAGATTTGATACAGAAAGTAAATGTGAAAAAGTTTGTTAATCTCCTTTCTCCTTTTAAACACGTTTTCTACTGATGCCATTATATATCATTCATATCAGCTATCGATTTCAGTAAGCGATGTCGTAATGAAACATTTTGTAAGATAAAAAAAGTGGCTGCAGGTGGATTAAAACAAGTTTGTTTTCAACATAACATTAATAAAGTCCTCCTCATCAACCTGGTTATCACCATTAGTATCAGCTTCTTCTATCATGTCCTTTAATTCCTGTTCTGTAAATTTCACTCCAGTTTCTTTACAAGCTAATTTTAAATTGTCTAGAGTAAGTTGTCCCGTACCATCTGAAAATAAAACAAAGACATTAATCAGATTGAACAGAACTTACTGTGGAATACTTTATTTTCGCTGGAATTAATTTTCGCTGAAAAGGCTTTTTGGGCGTTTTGCTTGGAATTTATTTTCACTGATTTTTCATGAGTTTAATGTGAAATATAGGGAAAAAAATATATTCGCTGGATTTTATTTTCACGGAATCATCCCTTCAGCGAAAATAGCGAAAATAAATTCCAAGCGAAAATAAAGTATTCTACAATAACTGTATTGCAATCCCACAGCTTTTGTTTGTGTTACCACTGTAAGCTACACTAGATTTCAGTCTGTTCCCACATACTGCTTTGTGCCCACAACATTTTGAATTTGTATAACTTTGTTTTAATCTTTTCACCACCAATTCCTGCTTTTCATCTCAAATTCACAAAATAGTCCAATTTATAGTCTGCACTTTGCTTTAGAAACCTGGGACAAAAAACCAAAGTAAAAAATGAAAATTGACTCAAATTTTGTTTTTTGGCTCTAAAATTAGGGTTCATTTCCAGAAATATTGAAGAATATAAAAAAAAAATACAGAAAAAAAATGGATGAATAAGTATGGTTGTGAAAAGGTTAATACAAATGGCAGCCAATACTTGTGGTATAAACCAGGTCAACTTTGCTGTTACCTGGTAATTTGTTCATGTGGGGTATTTTTCTGTGTTGATACAAGGACATGTGATTACAACACAATAAAAATAACTTTTAATTATATCAACAATACTTGACATTAAAAAACTTGTTGTTTTCAAACCATAGAAATACACATGTGATAAAATATATTTACTGTAAAATAATTCATTTTCACTGGAATTAATTTTCACTGAATTTTGATGAGTTGAATTTTAATATAGGAAAAAAGGTATAATCGCTGGATTATATTTTCATTGAATCACTCCTCCAGCAAAAATAGCGAAAATTAATTCTAAGCTATAATAAAGTATTTTACAGTAATATATATCTAGCACTGTGTCGATATAAGGCACAATGTCATATTTTGCGGTTTTACACAGTGTATCTTCAGCCTATCAAATTATATAATGCAATTTTCAAATATTGAACAAATATAGGGTATTTCCAAGATAGCGGACTCTTTTAAAAATGTTGATTATATCGTGAAAGTTGTAATAATTGTAATCAGTTTGCTCAGCTAGGGGCTTTCGAAACTAAGTGCATGGTTTGGGAAGATTTATAATAATGAGGTGTTTAGGAATATACTGTATGCACTCAGACAGTATGTGATATTTCATCAACTTTCGTTATATTGTCTTTGTGCATAATGCGCGGCATCCTCAAAATAACCTCATAATACAACACAGGGGTTTTTCTAGAAAAAAACTGCAAGAGGGAGCACTGCAATTCAGCGGCGCCACCAAGTGGGGGAGATAGAGTTCTCCCTACCAGGGTGTGGGGTTTTTGATAATTCTAAGTTAAAATGGAGCATTCTATGGCTTCCTTGGGGCCAAAATTACTATCAGACAGGTCACAGTTGAAGACTGTGATCCCTGGTCAATCTAAATTTTATGGTTGTCAGAGGATCTGCTACCCAGATTAAGGGGGCGCATGGCCATGGCAAGAGGGCGCTGCGCCGCTGTTCCCTACGTTTAAAAAAATCGCTGCACAAATTGATAATCACTTGTGTCTACTGATGTAAAGCTGAGAGAAAATATCACACATGGGATTATAATAATCTTACCAAAATCAAACATTTGAAAACCTTGTTTAATCTCATCATGAATATCTTGTGCTGATCCTTGATGCTGGATTACAAATTCTAAAAATTCATTAAATTCTATCATTCTGAAAAAAAAATATGAATAGACTTCATTAAAACTTCATATTAAAGTATAACCTGCAACCTGCCCTTGATTAAATAATGCATTTTGATTGGTTACATGCACATCACATGATAAGAAAATACATATTTTTAATACATATGCATATCACAATGCATCATTGGACATTTTTTTATGATTTTATGATCGAATAAAACTGAAAATTAAATTTAGCGCAAAAAACAAAATTTTTTACAAAACATTTATGTTTGTCAAACAAGAACTTGTGTTTACATTGTTAAGTAAAAATAAATATAATAGTGTGAATGAAAACTAACATCAAAATATTACATAATATTAAAAATAATATAAATTTTAGGATACCGCTATTTTGATTCATGCATTTGGAAGAGTTATTTTCTGATAAAATTGAAAAAAATCTAGAAATCTGGGTTATCACCACTCACTTAATGGTTCTGAAAAGTGATAACAAACTTCTGTCAAAATTGCATTTATTGTATGCTGGATCATTCATATGAAACATATTTTTATTATTTGTGTCATTTATTTATGTACATGTATGCCACTAATAGAGCTGTTTGTTTGTTTGTTACTTACCCTGTTCTATCAACATCTACATCTCGTATCATTTCTCTTGCATCAGACCTGGTTATTTTGAATCCCAGAGCTCTCATTGCTCTCTGCAACGATATAGCATCAATTTGTCTGTAAAAAATGTACAATTTTGTATTGTGAATTAATACAGAGAGCAGAAATATAATATTTAATTTATTTTTGAGTATTATTATGAATAGCTGTGTTATGAATTTTTTGTTGACAAATTGATAGATCCACATAAATTAGACAGTATACAAGCAAATATATTCATAGCATGATTTGTGTTTGAGCAGTTGACAACCGTAACCAGAATTTGTGGAGCAACACACTCACATCGGTTCCCCATGAAAAATGAAGCCATAAATTAACTTACATTCAGTTAAATCACACTAAATTCAATTCAATTCAATTCAATTGAAAGTTTAATTCAACTCAATTAAATTGCAGTCCTATAGAGGAATGCAATCACAATGTAATTAAGCCGTTAATAGTATAATGTACCGGTAGTTATACCATATATTGATAATAAACCATAAACCTAATACCAAGACATGATTTTTCTTTAAATTGTGTTTAATATTAATTTTCCAGTGGCAACAATTCCAGTTCTATTTCTGCATTTCATGGATTGTTGATACAACAAGCACAGCATTCATTGCTAATCTTCAAAACAAATACTATCTTCATATTGGTATAGCTTGGTGTACAGCTTAAAGTAGTTCACCAATAGCGAATCAATTACTAGGTTTACATGCTAGCATTTTATCAGAGAGGAAATATTGCTCCTCCTATAAATTTCCCATCATGACAGGACTACATTCTTTATAAAACCAGGTATGCTCAAGACAAGAATGCAGCGAACGATTTGCACCAATCACCACCAATGAACACTTATTTTTGCAATCTTACACCAACACTTTCCACACAGAAATTACAAATGATACTGACTCCTTATGATTTACATGGAACATAATAGACCATTTTCCGTTCACTGCGAGAATCACGCGTTATGCGTGAAATCGAACGTAAAAACAGGACAAACAAAGGTCATAGCGTTGTAGTGGCGTCAAACATTGCGTGGGATTCGACAAACGCGAAAGTATTTTGGGAGACATTTCCATGCTTATAATGTGCTGTCCACATTTGATGATAGGCAATTTCGATTAAGTAAGGGTATTCGGAAGCAATATTCCTCTGTCGAAGATCGGCCGGTCGATGTGAGCTACGGAATAAAGAAATTCAAGTTCAAAATCAAATCGTTCGATTTTTGCGGCAGACGTTCGACGCGCGTCTTTCATGCATCTCGCAAGATCTCGCAATTGTACGAAAAATCACCAATTCAAAGAAGGTGATAGAGGATGTGATTTTGATTTGATGTGTTTACAACAGTCAGAGAAATGTTGGATCCTGTCTTTTCTGAGCTCAACCCTGAGATTTATCAAAGCTTGGCTGGAGCAATTGTTGCTGGCTCTAGTCGTTAAAATAGGCTTTGATAAAATACTGTAGTGTGAATGAAGTAATTGAGTGAGTGAGGGAGTGTAGCATTCTCATTGATATCACAAACCTTTTTACTTACGGTACATAAATATGAAGTACTCACCTTCTTCGATTGCTGAATGCATCAAAAACAGTTTTTAAGTCTCTTATCTCTTGTGGCGTTAATTCATCAAGTATTTTACTAGAAATTTTAACACCCAAGTATTCTTTCTCAGTTACAGTAACCTTAGAACCCATTAATATATCACGAATCTGTCAAAGAAAACAATACTATTAATGGATTTCTAATAACAATGTAATCTGCAAGTATGTACCATTTTACTGACACATTAAAGTATATGTTTCACTTTTTTTTTGCAGTGTGAATGTTTTCATAGCATTGAAACAATCAGCACTTAGTCAGTATGTATCTATGGAAACAGAGCTTGATAGAAGAGACTATGATGAAAAGCAATTCTGAATGAGAGACTTTACAGGGAATTACTCTTCCTGCACAACTATCCCAGAAAGGTGATTTTACTGGAGTAATAAGCAGCTAAAATTGGGATTACATTCAAACTGACGAGTGTAAATACATGAAATGCATTTGGGTTTTTTGCTTGCTGGGTCTAGCTCAATAAAACAAACAAAACAAAAAAAACTTCAACGACAATATAGCAACATTACCAGTATAAACATTTCCATACATCATATATGTTATATATACATTCATACATCATAAAATTATAAGATTATATACTGTAAAGCGGTTAATTATTCACTGGGTTTTAATTTTGCTTATTTTGCTGACTGGAAAATGAGCTAAATTAAAACCCAGTGAATATGTAATTTAGCATGGAACACATTATCCAAATTATAAAACAATGAATTTTAAACCCACTGAATATGCCTGAAATAGTAAATCAGTGAAATTTAAACCCAGTGAAAATTAGTCATTTTACAGTATTGCATTAAAATCAACTTTGGTAGTCAATCAATAAATATGTTTGAAGTAAGGAAGTTTAAACTTGAGATATTACAAATTAAACTAATTGATAGGAATTGTTTTTATTCAAGCCCCTAATTGACATTACATCGTGGTGGTTTATTAATGTAGAAATACTTTTTAGTTATGGCTTTGGAGAGATGTGTTACAACCAGGGTGCTGGTGATGAAAAATGTTTTACTTGGCTTGTTTCGTCAGCGGTCTTTTGACATCTATTTCCAACAATGGTGTAGTGTTGTAGATCATTTGAAAGACAGGATTTGCCTACTTTGTTGTTATATAGTTGAAAACGAGTTTCAATTTTTACAATGAGGTAGGAAGTGGTACCGAGTATATTCTAATTGCATACACTATGCAGCCTCCTTTATACCATCAGTTCATTAATTTGATGACAAACTAAAATCCACAAATTGTCAGACTTTTTGCTAAATATTTATTTTATTTCTTTTGCAAAAGAAAAATGTTGCTAGAGGAAGCTCCCCTTAATGATATTGAACTGTATTTTATTCATTTTAACCTTTTTTTTAGTAATCAGTGACCAGTGATGTATATCTTTTAGTGTACATTAGGCCAGTGGCATTTAGTACTTTGGAAATAAACAAACATGATTAATATTATTATACTACTAGTAGTGTAGTAAGGTAAAGTCACTAGTCAAAATTGGCCAGTACAGTTGAATCTAAATATGAATGAAATCCAGTTGTTGAAATCCGATATAGATATTGGCTCCATTTAAAAAAAAATAAAAATGGCCAAATTCAAATATACAACATATGAGCGTATATCATACTTTAAACAGATTGAGTGGGATCACTAATATAAACACAACGTTGTTTCATACCAAAAAACAAAATCCATAAACAGTGGGGAATTGTTGTCAACAGTCCACTGAATAAGACTGTGTGTTAAGTTATGTTGTTTTTATATTATGTCAACAACAACCTAAATAGCTACAACTCTCTGTATTGTTGTCGAGGGGTAACCTAATCTCGGGACAAGTATGCAGCAATGAGTCGGTATAAAATAGTACATGAAACAATATAAGAGCTTTGCTGAATTATTTGGATAACAGTTCTCACAACTTGCGTAGTTAGCCACCACAATCTCGTAACGAATTGGGGTTCTCGTAACGACTTACCGATTCTCCGTACGAAGGCTGCGGCGGAAGCGGTGGCAACGGCGGGATCGGATCGACTGGTCGTGGCGGCTCTGTCACTACTCGTTTAGATTTGGATTTCTTTTTCCCCGTCTTTTTTTTCTTCGGCATGATTGTAATCGTTTAAGTCCCGGAGAATTAAAATGTTAGGGAACCAAGACAATGTTTGGAAACACAATACTTTTAAGATCCACCTTTAGGGTTTCTAAGACTATTCCATTCTGTCACCCCTTGGAGTTGAAGAGAACGAGAGGGTTGTAAAATATATTTGTATTTTTATCGAATAAAATGTTTTAAATATTTCGTGAAATTTTCTTTAACATTTCTAATATGGTATTTTTTTTAATATTGCTCACAAATTCATCTCACCTCATCAAAGCCGTCGTCCACCCCTACTTACAAATAAAAAAGTCGCGATTCCGTTTTTGAAGCGAGGCTGCAACCTTTGAACCATTACATTTGACCTTTCAGTAAAAAAACGTGTGAATGTTGTTTTACTGGTGAACACCGGTACTTGTTCTGGATCTAGTCGGTTTATGGTTTATATACCGGCACGTTTTTTGTCACCACAACCTGTGACACAGATCGTTGCCGATTGCTTTTAAATTGCTGTTTCTATTCGTAAAATTGAGTGAATGTCGACATCTGAGAGAACCTGATCATTCACACAAGTCCTCAGCAACAAATGTCGGGTTCGATTGATCGTCAGCTTTTCGGAGGTGCGTTAACTGTGGTGCTACTTAACGGAGCTGTGGATATCAGGTACGTTCAATGTTCTTTATTTTTGTATAAACTGTTTAATATGTACTATTGCCACGCCACATTAAAACCAACAGAAACTTGAAATTTCTTGCAATATCACTTCATTCCGGAGGAATTGGCTTGTACTATGCTAACCCAAATTCAGCCCCTCCCACTGTTGCTTCATACTGTAAAATACTTTATTTTAGCTGGAATTAATTTTCGCCGAAAAGACTTTTTTGGTGGAATTTATTTTCACTGATTTTTGACGAGTTGAATGTAAAATATAGGAAAAAAAGTATATTCACTGGATTCTATTTTCACTGAATCATTCCTTCAGCGAAAATAGTGAAAACTTGTTCCAAGCCAAAAAAAAACAAATATTTTACAGTATACCAATAATATGGAGGGGGCATATTCATAACAGGTTTACAGTTTAGACATTCACGAGTTTGTGGTTATATGTTTTTTTTTTCTCGTGTTGTGAATGAGCTAAAAATAAAATATGGTAAATGTTATATTTTTACAATCTAAAAATAAAACAAAAACATTTATAATAACATTATTTGGTGATACTATTTAATAAATAGTGCAATACTTCTAGTTTATTTGTGTGTGTGACTCAGAAAACAACATTTGCAAAGTTAATAAGTGTGTCACATGACAGCTAAGTTAGTATGCCATTACAACCCACACAGAAAGTAAATCACAGAGCACTGATCATTAGCAGCGAAGTTAGATACAACCTTGCAACACTCATTGCATCACAGACCCCAAAGCAGCAAAATTAGTTACTGCCTTGCACCACTCACAACAAAATACATCACAGAGCCCCCTAGCAACAAAATTAGTTACTGACTTGCACCACTCACAACAAAATACATCACAGAGCCCCCTAGCAACAAAATTAGTTACTGACTTGCACCACTCACAACAAAATACATCACAGAGCCCCTAGCAACAAAATTAGTTACTGACTTGCACCACTCACAACAAAGTACATCACAGAGCCCCCTAGCAACAAAATTAGTTACTGACTTGCACCACTCACAACAAAATACATCACAGAGCCCCCTAGCAACAAAATTAGTTACTGCCTTGCACCACTCACAACAAAATACATCACAGAGCCCCCTAGCAACAAAATTAGTTACTGACTTGCACCACTCACAACAAAATACATCACAGAGCCCCCTAGCAACAAAATTAGTTACTGACTTGCACCACTCACAACAAAGTACATCACAGAGCCCCCTAGCAACAAAATTAGTTACTGCTTGCACCACTCACAACAAAATACATCACAGAGCCCCCTAGCAGCAAAATTAGTTACTGCCTTATACCACTCACAACAAAATACATCACAGAGCCCCCTAGCAGCAAAATTAGTTACTGCCTTATACCACTCACAACAAAATACATCACAGAGCCCCCTAGCAACAAAATTAGTTACTGACTTGCACCACTCACAACAAAGTACATCACAGAGCCCCCTAGCAACAAAATTAGTTACTGCCTTACACCACTCACAACAAAATACATCACAGAGCCCCCTAGCAGCAAAATTAGTTACTGACTTGCACCACTCACAACAAAGTACATCACAGAGCCCCCTAGCAACAAAATTAGTTACTGCCTTGCACCACTCACAACAAAATACATCACAGAGCCCCCTAGCAACAAAATTAGTTACTGACTTGCACCACTCACAACAAAATACATCACAGAGCCCCCTAGCAACAAAATTAGTTACTGACTTGCACCACTCACAACAAAGTACATCACAGAGCCCCCTAGCAACAAAATTAGTTACTGCCTTACACCACTCACAACAAAATACATCACAGAGCCCCCTAGCAGCTAAATTAGTTACTGACTTGCACCACTCACAACAAAGTACATCACAGAGCCCCCTAGCAACAAAATTAGTTACTGCCTTGCACCACTCACAACAAAATACATCACAGAGCCCCCTAGCAACAAAATTAGTTACTGACTTGCACCACTCACAACAAAGTACATCACAGAGCCCCCTAGCAACAAAATTAGTTACTGCCTTGCACCACTCACAACAAAATACATCACAGAGCCCCCTAGCAACAAAATTAGTTACTGACTTGCACCACTCACAACAAAATACATCACAGAGCCCCCTAGCAACAAAATTAGTTACTGACTTGCACCACTCACAACAAAGTACATCACAGAGCCCCCTAGCAACAAAATTAGTTACTGACTTGCACCACTCACAACAAAGTACATCACAGAGCCCCCTAGCAACAAAATTAGTTACTGCCTTACACCACTCACAACAAAATACATCACAGAGCCCCCTAGCAACAAAATTAGTTACTGCCTTGCACCACTCACAACAAAATACATCACAGAGCCCCCTAGCAACAAAATTAGTTACTGACTTGCACCACTCACAACAAAATACATCACAGAGCCCCCTAGCAACAAAATTAGTTACTGACTTGCACCACTCACAACAAAGTACATCACAGAGCCCCCTAGCAACAAAATTAGTTACTGCCTTGCACCACTCACAACAAAATACATCACAGAGCCCCCTAGCAACAAAATTAGTTACTGACTTGCACCACTCACAACAAAATACATCACAGAGCCCCCTAGCAACAAAATTAGTTACTGACTTGCACCACTCACAACAAAGTACATCACAGAGCCCCCTAGCAACAAAATTAGTTACTGACTTGCACCACTCACAACAAAGTACATCACAGAGCCCCCTAGCAACAAAATTAGTTACTGCCTTACACCACTCACAACAAAATACATCACAGAGCCCCCTAGCAACAAAATTAGTTACTGACTTGCACCACTCACAACAAAATACATCACAGAGCCCCCTAGCAACAAAATTAGTTACTGACTTGCACCACTCACAACAAAGTACATCACAGAGCCCCCTAGCAACAAAATTAGTTACTGCCTTGCACCACTCACAACAAAATACATCACAGAGCCCCCTAGCAGCAAAATTAGTTGCTGCCTTACACCACTCACAACAAAGTACATCACAGAGCCCCCTAGCAACAAAATTAGTTACTGCCTTGCACCACTCACAACAAAATACATCACAGAGCCCCTAGCAGCAAAATTAGTTACTGCTTGCACCACTCACAGCAAAGTACATCACAGAGCCCCCTAGCAGCAAAATTAGTTACTGCCTTGCACCACTCACAGCAAAGTACATCGCAGAACTCCCTAACAGCAAAATTAGTTACTGCCTTGCACCACTCACAACAAAGTACATCACAGAGCCCCCTAGCAGCAAAATTAGTTACTGCCTTGCACCACTCACAACAAAATACATCACAGAGCCCCCTAGCAGCAAAATTAGTTACTGCCTTACACCACTCACAGCAAAGTACATCACAGAGCCCCCTAGCAGCAAAATTAGTTACTGCCTTACACCACTCACAGCAAAGTACATCACAGAGCCCCCTAGCAGCAAAATTAGTTACTGCCTTGCACCACTCACAACAAAATACATCACAGAGCCCCCTAGCAGCAAAATTAGTTACTGCCTTATACCACTCACAGCAAAATACATCACAGAGCCCCCTAGCAGCAAAATTAGCTACTGCCTTGCACCACTCACAACAAAGTACATCACAGAGCCCCCTAGCAGCAAAATTAGTTACTGCCTTACACCACTCACAGCAAAGTACATCACAGAACTCCCTAACAGCAAAATTAGTTACAGTCTTCTACCCCTCACAGCAAAATGCATCATTGTGGTGAAGTTAAAATGCCCTGACTTTATTCCCAGCGAAGTGGACACTGTGTACTGCCTTAAACAGTGAAGAATGTTCTTGCAAGCATACAGATGTATAATGGCCACTTGCTTGTGGGCAAGGTTGATTAAACGATTTTTGTTCAATTTTCAGTGAATTACGGGAAATTCCTGACAACCAAGAGGTGTTTGCTCATCCATCAACAGATCAAAGTATGATTATTGAAATACTGGAATATCAACAAATCGAAGACAAAAATGCAGTGAGGTACATACAGGCTGTCACACTTTTTGTGCATGTGAGACTGTTAGCATGAACCTATTGTGTTGTGCACTGCTGCTGTAAACGCATGATAGAATAGTGTTCATTTCAAAATATGTCACTAAGCAATATGTAATTTGATTAATTATTCATGAAGTCAGATGATGTCACTAAGCATTATGTAACATGATTAATTATTCATGAAGTCAGATGATGTCACTAAGCATTATGTAACATGATTAATTATTCATGAAGTCAGATGATGTCACTAAGCATTATGTAACATGATTAATTATTCATGAAGTCAGATGATGTCACTAAGCATTATGTAAGGGAATTAATTATTCATAAAGTCACTAAGCAACATGTAATGTGATTAATTATTCATGAATTCAGATGATGTTACTAAGCAATATCAAATTTGGTTAATTATTCATAAAGTTAGATGATGTCACTATGCATTATGTAATTAGGTTATCTATTCATGAAGTCAGATGATGTCACTATGCATTACGTAATGTGATTAATTATTCATGAAGTCAGATGATGTCACTAAGCAACATGTAATGTGATTAATTATTCATGAAGTCAGATGATGTCACTAACCATTACGTAATGTGATTAATTATTCATGAAGTCAGATGATGTCACTAAGCAATATCAAATTTGATTAATTATTCATGAAGTCAGATGATGTCACTAAACAATATCAAATTTGATTAATTATTCATGAAGTCAGATGATGTCACTGAGCATTATGTAATGTGATTAATTATTCATGAAGTCCGATGTTGTCACTAAGCATTACATCATGTCATTAATTATTCATGAAGTCAGATGATGTCACTAAGCATTATGTAATGGGATTAATTATTCATGAAGTTAGGCGATGTCACTAATCATTATGTAAGGGGATTAATTATTCATAAAGTCAGATGATGTCACTAAGCATTACATCATGTCATTGATTATTCATAAAGTCAGATGATGTCACTAAGCACTTACATCATGTCATTATTTATTCATAAAGTCAGATGATGTCACTAAGCTCATATATCATGTCATTAATTATTCATAAGTCAGATGATGTCACTAATCATTATGTAAGGGGATTAATTATTCATAAAGTCAGATGATGTCACTAAGCATTACATCATGTCATTGATTATTCATAAAGTCAGATGATGTCACTAAGCACTTACATCATGTCATTATTTATTCATAAAGTCAGATGATGTCACTAAGCTCATATATCATGTCATTAATTATTCATAAGTCAGATGATGTCACTAAGCACTTACATCATGTCATTAATTATTCATAAAGTCAGATGATGTCACTAAGCACTTACATCATGTCATTAATTATTCATAAAGTCAGATGATGTCACTAAGCGCTTACATCATGTCATTAATTATTCATAAAATCAGATGATGTCACTAAGCCCTTACATCATGTCATTAATTATTCATAAAGTCAGATGATGTCACTAAGCACTTATATCATGTCATTAATTATTCATGTAGTCAGATGATGTCACTAAGCACTTATATCATGTCATTAATTATTCATGTAGTCAGATGATGTCACTAAGCATTATGTTGTGTGATTAATCAGAGGTTCTTCCAAACAAGGAATCAGTGCCGCAGCACCCTCATACCCCAGGCTTGTGCCCTCTTACAGAACCTGGAACAGTCAGTAGATTATGATCAGTTATATCAAATATACAGTGTTACCAATGGTAACAAAGATGTGCTCCCTCTTAAAAAATTTTCCAGAAAAATCCCTGAATAATTATTCATAAAGTCAGATGATGTCACAAAGCATTATGTAATTTGATTAATTATTCATAAAGTCAGATGATGTCACTAAGCATTATGTAACTTTATGTAAACAAACAAAAATTAGCTAAACCAATTCAGATGTTAATTTTTTTAATTATATTGCAACCACTGCCCCTTGACATATTCACTTTACAGGTTTTTTTCTAGAAAAAAACTGCAAGAGGGAGCACTACAATTCAGCGGCGCCACCAAGTGGGGGAGATAGGGTTCTCCCTACCAGGGTGTGGAATTTTTGATAATTCTAAGTAAGTGAAAATGGAGCATTCTATGGCTTTCTAGGGCCCCAAATTACTATCAGACAGTCACAGTTAAAGACTGTGGCCACATGTGATCCCTGCATGGTCAATCAGAATTTTATGGTTGCCAGAGGATCTGCTCCCCAGGGTAAGGGGGCGCATGGCCATGGCATGAGGGCGCTGCAACCCTGTTCCCTTGTTTAAAAAAATACCTGACTTTATAATTATCAACCATCACTCAATATTCCATTCCATTTTTACAAAATTTTTTTTTTATCAAGAACTGTAAAACTGTCTATTTAACCCAAAACTATAACAAATAATTGTAGAAAAATCCATAAAAATTTGCAAATTGTGGCAAGAAAAAAATGAGGTGCTCAAAGTGTTATTCTCATAAAAGGCAGCGTTTATAAAAATTTAAAAAGTTATGATAAATATCTATAAGCTACGACATAAGTTGTCTGCCTGGTTCAAAATTTAGAGAAAGTTATTAAAAAAATTGTAAATATTTGCACCAAAGTTGGGAGAAAAATGGCAGTAAAAAGGTCAAAATTCAACTTTTTATATATCAGATTTCTCATTTTTCTCATTTTCAAAACTTTTGTAAACTGTAAAAAAATTATTTAAATTTATAGTTCACTGTACCAGATTTTCTTCTGCCAAAATATTTAAATGATTTTAAAAAAATGATGTATAATTTTTCTCCTGTACAGTTTCCATTTTCATGATATTGCCGAAAGTAATGACTCCTCTTGTAGTGAAGTGCAAATAACTGAAGAAATTCCGTTACAACAAATTTCTGTAAAAGAGTAAGTTAAATCTTTTCAGTTATTACTGTACAATCTGTATTAGAAGCCACGTCCATTATTTTTAAACAATTGAGAACCAAAAGTTCACCATTTCTAATATGGGTGGATGATCTAATAGAAGCTGCGTCCCCTCTGGTGTATTGTACCATCGCTTGTAATACAGATTTTATGTAATAACAGAGGTACATTACTTGGGGTTTGCAACTAGGGTGACATGATACCAAGATCCCATTTCAATCTCGCTCTCGCTCTCGCATAAGCGTTAAAACTCAGGAAAATGTGAATACCCGAGGTAACTAGGATACTGGGATGTCCAGGTGGATCAAAATAGCTGCCCACGATATGACGGATTACGGTAACTATATTTTACATTTTTTCACTATGAATGTGGTAATACATGTTATATTGTTTTATTACAAATCGCCTATGTTATGTCAGAAGGTCGTAGCATCAGTCTCGCTATCTACGAGATGAGAAGTGAATGGGATCTTGATATGATGTCACCATACAGTACTATGCGCGTTGCAAGCCCCAAGTAATGTACCTTTGGTAATATTAATTATGCCTTTATTTTACTTATATTTATTTTCTTTACTTTAATCTCCAGCATTGGGTATTAGTTAATGTTAAGTAAATTTAATTTACAGAGTTCAAAATATTGAAATGATTATCGTGTATGTACACAATTACAACCACTATCTTGAGCCAGGGTAAAGTCTGCATTTTGAAAGCTGGTATGCAGTTGAAAACTATCGCAGTGGGATAAACATAGAAAACGTACATTAGACGTTTGTGTATTGTACTTTGTATGTGTATTGACTTTATGACATCATGTCATACAGCAACTTGATATGCAAATTAGTGTTGTGGCCCAGCTGCAGCACAATATGTACAGTAACTATCGCATGTAATAAAGAATATCTCATGAGTGACACTGCAGATTCATTTTCATTGTAGCAAAACAAGTCTCATTTTTGAAATGTGTTTTGTTTTTCAGTTGTTGCAGTGCATGGTTACTGAGTGGAAAACAATGCATTGCAAAGTTCAATGAACAGGTAATTTATAGTCAGCAAACATATGAACGATGTAAACTGCTTCAACAGCACCATTGTAAACTACAGAAAAACACACTGTATACTAAAAATATCTCTGTAAACTGAACACTTTTGTAAACTGTGTAAACACCTTTGTGAAATGCATGAACAACTTTGTATACTAAAAACTGTTGTAAACTGTGTAAACACATTTTGTTTAAATTATGTTCAAATTTTATATATTCGTTTTACATTATGTTTTAGATAAAGATTCATTCAAAATGGTGGCCATTTTGTCTTAATTAATACTATTCCAGAGCAAATTTTAATATTTCTCAATATGGACAAGTACTCGTTTGACAATCAGATACAAGATGCCAATAAACATATAGATATATAAATGTATTCAAAATGGTGGCCATTTTGTCTTAATTAATACTGTTCCAGAGCAAATTTTAATATTTCTCAATATAGACAAGTACTTGTTTGACGATCAGATACAAGATGTCAATCATTTTAATGTTAAAAAATCATCATAATCAAGCATCATTTTCTGGATCCATACTTCTGACATGTTTATGTTCTAACTATAAACAAAACTACTGTGGAATACTTTATTTTCGCTGGAATTAATTTTCGCTGAAAAGGCTTTTCGGGCATTTTGTATGGAATTTATTTTCATTGATTTTTGATGAGTTTAATGTAAAATATAGGAAAAAAAGTATATTCGCTGAATTTTATTTTCACAGAATCATCCCATCAGCGAAAATAAATTCCAAGCGAAAATACTGTATTCCACAGTATATATCTTAAATTTGATAACTAACAGGGACTATGCCATGCATGGCTTGTTTAACTGAACATCTGCAAACTGGACATTTTTTTCAGATCCTTTGGTGCAGGCAAACGTAAATCATATATCACTTATTGGTTCATTTCTGATCCCTTAATTTTGTGTACATCAGTCAGTCATGTTGACAAAAACAACAACAACATTTCTTTTGTTTTTGTTTAGAAACAGCATTACACTACCACTATACCTCTTTGGTTGGTATTATGCTGCAAACTATAAACTTGCATAGGAGGGTGTTGTGTCCCAGCCTCAAAAAGTTAATAATACATAACATTACGAGAAAAGACAATTACCATCCATAATTTACATTGTATGACACGTTTTTACATTTCTAGGCAAAGAATACAGTGAATGTACACATGGCATTGTTTAGGCTACCACAGTTTAGTACAGATATACTGATGAGTTTTAATGATCCAGAATATATAAGGTAATGTAACAATAGGAAATAGTAAAATGTTGCAAAGTCTAAGCCACAAAGTGTGACTGAATACATTATTATTCCTCCTGCCATGTTTAAGGTAATGTAATATTGTAAATTTTAAATCTATTTTATCTTTTTGTAACAAATTCTAATATTTTCTATAATATGATTTTAATATTTGAATTCTAATTTTACCTGTCAATCATGTTTGGCTAAAATTGTTTGAGAACTGACTAATATAACGAAAATTTTTAGTGTGCATCGTTATCCTCGCTTGGGACTAAATTCCAGTGCATGCGCAGTTGACCACCCCTCCGCTTTGACAAATACACAAGATTAAATGTTTTACCTTAATTTCGAAGATCAACATTACAAACAAACTGTTTTGGATTGCTGATTCGTAAATCCCTTTCTACAAAAATGTTTTGTGGTGACTTTTTTCTTTCATTATTACAATATTTTGGCAGAAACCCGGAAAAACATTTTTTTTGTCTCTGTCCTTTAAACGTTGTCTTATTCATCTGTCTATTTTTAGCGCCAGTAGCAGTAGTCATATCCCAGCTGAAGAGTATAATAAGTCTCAACCATGGACATTACAACAATTTAAACAATCAATAACAACATTGAAAGTCCTGGACACATCTATATTTGGGTGAGAATTCAGAAGATGACAGACGGACAAATGACGCACAGACAGACAGATATCACAATCATTTGGTTTTGAACATGGTCAAGTTATTACATATTTCTATACATTGCTTCTAGGAGGTTCAGAAAATTCAAACTTTGTTCAAAATTCTTAAATTTTAATAATAATCATGTAACAAACTATTGGTTTTGTTAAATTTTGTAAATTTAAACATGTTCAGTGCCCTCATTTTTCTCTGCTTTCAGCAGTTGATGTGTTAAACAAAAAGTTTTTCCACAAATAAAGCATTCTTCAGATATTTATCTAAAGGAAAATAATGATTCTTAATTTCAATGAAGATAGATTGTTCACACATGTCACCATCACTCCTATCATATACAGTATGGCGAGTTATATAAGCCACAGGCCCCGATAAACTGTAAGATATAATAATTCAAAGATCCAAGTACAATTTATACAAACATATACCAACAACTGGCGAGATAAATGGTGATTATTAATGTAGTAGATGTTGAAAACACTAATTTTTTAGCATCTTCTAAAGTGTCCATTGCCATATATACTGTAAAAGGATTAATTATTCACTGGGTTTTAATTTTGCTTATTCCGCTGACTGGAAAATGATCTAAAATAAAACCCAGTGAATATGTAAAATTTAGCATAGAACACATTATCTAAATGATAAAACTGTAAATTTAAAACCCACTGAATATGCCTGAAATGCTAAATTTAATGAAAATTTAGTGAAAATTAGTCATTTTTCAGTATGTAAAAAACAATATTCATTGTGCATTCATTTTATAATACCGGTCTATACAAGAGTATCACAAGAGTATGGATGAAGGAAGTAAGTACGGTGATCGTAACGACACATACATGTCAATGCAGTTATGCTGTATTCTTGTGATATTATACATCTTTCTCTTGCTTGCAGTACTAATTTTTGTGGGAGAAGGGAAGGTTCGGATCTTCTAAGTCACGGTAGTGAAAACTGAAACGGACACGTCATGTAAACTAGAACTCAATCTCGTTTATTCTTCAATAACATACATACATGTTAACTCGAGAACAACTGAAACGCAACTGCTCAAAACAAGCGCAAAAACATACAATGTTGCCATAGATTGCGCCGAGTAACAATTTTTAGGGCAGGAGACGTTCTCATTGCCAGATTACGAATATGGTGTATACTGTGACGTTCGAAACAAATATTGGTCGAATTAAAACTAGGTGTGCTAGTTTCTCATAGCATTACATGCAAAAAATGAAATATGAAGAAAACATGGTTATGAAGAAAGCTCCATAAATCAAATGAATCTCCCCACAATTTTATAGATAAATAGATATATAATTTATTTGACACAAAACTTTGTATCTACAATACATTGTCCATGTTCAAGAAACTTATCTATTAACAGCACAGCAACAACAAGAAAAAAGTTTTAGAAATAATTTAAAATGGAATGAATAAACTTGGCAAGGCCATTGGCAATGAAGCTATCTTTTGTTCCAAGCAATTGCTCAATACCTTGAGAGCTCGCTAATAGTGAAGTCATAACAGTGAATTTCTTTATTAAAAACAGCACGAGCTTTTGAAATTTCACTGTTGTTACAAGTGAACATAACATGAACTTCATCACCAATAGCCTGCTTGTCACAAAGAGATAAGAGATATTTTGCGCTGTGTGAAAGCATTTGATGACAGTATTTCGTTTTCATCACCCGCTTTATCGCTTCTGTGTCCAAAGTAAACTAAAGAAAATGTTTGAATACGACATCAATAATTTTGAGAGCGCTAACGTTTGTGATGCAGTTTTCCCCAAATAGGGAAACGTTTGAACGTTTGCTGATACAAATTTTAAGGATCGTTGAATAATGTTTAAAGCGTGGTGGTCGTCGCGCAGTGCGTGTTTGAATTTCATGTAAATAAACAATGTATTTTACACGCGTTGTATACGTAGTTTCAAAACGAACAGGACACGGTGCGACGACTGCCGCCATTTAATACTGGTAGATCTTAAAATTTCATACGAAGTTATATAAATAGAAAAAATGCAATCTTGAGATGATCAATTAAAGAGATGATGTCCTGCAATAAACTGTGAAACCAGACACTGCCATGTACCAAGGTTAGTCAAACCTATACCCCTAATAATGTAACTTGTATAGTTGCAGAAGAATCAATTGTTTGTCAAATTTAGGCGCAAAAATACATGTGGATACACACGACTCCCTGTAAAGTCACATCCTGATACTTTCTGGATGTGTGACCTTTAAGGGACCTGCAAATGGCCCTATGGAATTTAAAATAATGCAAGACACGAATGATCGCAGTAATGTTGTAAATATTTATTAAAATTCTGCATAAATTCGTACATCAAATTAATTTTTTTCAAATGTTAATATATTATTTACCGTACTCCACGTTAGCGCCCACCCCCACTTTTGCGCAATTTTTATATTCAGCAAAGCACCCAAATAGTGAAAGAAAACATGGCAGAATGTGCTTTTCATTGAGAGTTCACATACAATCCAATACAATCGACAATGGTGATAATGAAGATTTTGACTTTGACTGTGTTCCAACAATAATTTTAATCTCGTAAATTCAGGTGGTACATAATTAATATTGTACTAAAATGAGCATATTTTTTGTGACCATTTCTGTTTTTTCACGCAACTAATTTTGTAATTCTATTTTCCCTCAAAGACGTAATATCCCCCTCAATTTGTCACATGGTGAATTAAAGTTGTCAAATGCACACTTTTCCAGAGGTGGGTGCTCGGGTAAGCGCCCACCCCTAAAAAATAATGATTTTCTGAGTTGAGGACACTATGCGCTAACACAGTCCAGTACGGTAGATACTCATTTCAAATTAATTTGTTCAAAGCAATTGCAAGTCACCTACCACAAACGTTTTGTCACATACATTTTGCAAATGAAACCTATTTTTTTCCGATTTTTGTCAACAATTAAGTTCATTAGGTCCAAAATTAATAATATTGTAGAATAAAAAAATGTGACCTAAAAGTCAAACCAAGCAGAGGGGTGTTTTTTCTTCGTCATTCAACCTTTGATTAAAGTATTTTTACTGTGGTTATTGTATTAATCTGGGGCACGAAAAAAACTAAATTGGGATTAACTCATGATTAACACCGTCCCAATCCATCACTCTAATTGGAATGTATGCCTCATCCCACACTGATCATATTAATAAAGGGTGACCATATTCCCGATATATGTCACGGCCAATCCGTGGTCCCATTGTGATGTATATAACGTAAAGTACATTGTTTATTTGCATGATATTGTATATTCCACAGAGATTAAATATCGTGTGAAAAAAACAAATTGTATATTTTTTACCCATATGCATCATACAAGCAACATGCTAGCAGCGGCTCTATCATCTTCAATATTTTTCAGTTGAAACAACATAAAGGTAAAGTCTGGGCAAGCAACATAATGTTCAATTCATTTTTTATATCACTTTTCATTCTCTAAATATGGAAGTTTATATTAATGTGGAACAGTATTATGTTGTCCATGGTTCTCAAGCAGCGGGTTATGGGTAAAGTATGACATCATAGCTACTAAATTTTTCACAACAGTGGCCATGTCGTAATACCTTACCCATAATCCTTTGAATCACAATGGTGGACTACATAATAGACATGAAAAGTGATAGAAAAGAAATAGGAAATGCATTCTCCTAAATTTGTAGAGCTCTTTCATCTGGGACATTATGTTGCTTACCTGGACTTCGACTTTAATTTTAAAATTTTTTAAAAACATTAAAATAATTTTACAGTATTCGGTCTACTTTTCATCTATGTTTGTACCTGGAAGCTCATACTGTGCTAAAATGCTGGGAAGCTACATTTAAATTATGTTAAAACGGGAGGGTCGTCACATGTGCATGCACAGGAATTGAGTCCCAAGCAACGATAACAACACCCGCTAAAACGCAAAGGCTCATGGGAAGACGCTTGTTTGTAAACAATGACACACTATGGCCAACTTACGCATGCGCAGGTGATGACTCCCTCGCTTTAACATTTAGAATAAAACGCATGTTCTGCAACAGCGCCATCATACATTTATTTTCTCTTCATTCAAAAAATGTGTTGGTATCACTGTCTTCGGCAGTAGCTCATACGAAGACATTTTTTCGTACGTCTTATCTGGTTTGGTGAGATAAACGTCGTAATCTCCAAACTATAAAAAATAACAGTTATAATAATTAATATTTTAAGAAACAAGTGATTGTCAGTAAAACTGTGGACTGAAATAAAAAATATCAAATACATGTATAAACATTGTAACCTTTTTCCAGGAAAGTCTAATTAAGTATTAATTTGTTAAGGTAGAAGCCTAGTCCTAATTTTTGACAAAATTGGTCATAAATCACATAACAGTGTTCATTATTTTATTATGTACATTCATGAAGCTGATGGTACATGTCCTATGGTACAATTAAATAGCATTATTTTGTGCTTTTTGTGAAAATGTGTTCTAATATTTTTAGAACAATTCCATAGAACACAATGTTAAAAAGAAATTGCATTTTTTGACACTTTTTAAAACCCAGATTTTTTTAAATAATTCAGAAAAACAAAAAGCACTCCATCATTACCAATATATGATTTTTTCAGCCTATGTCATCAGGCTAAATTTTGAGATATTGCATAATATCTCTGCCATAGGTACCTGTGGTAAAATTTTTATACCACTGAAATACAACCATCAATTTCTCGCAAAAAAGGCTGGTGACCCCCAACTATATTCTTATATTGCCTTAGAGTACAGTTTATTGCAAAATAAATAAATTCTGGGTATTTTAATTTATGAGTAGGCTTCTACCTTAATGGGAAATGACATGTTAAAATATCATAGTATTTTACACATGTTGTGTATGTCACTATAAGTCCCACAGTGCGCGCTGCAACAACCACCACCTTTCAGTGTAAACTTGGTGAGGTTGCTGAGCAAGTTAGAGACAAATTATTGGGAACACAAATACAATGTTTCCATTTTATATACTCACCTCAACCATAAACTGTCTGCAAGCCCCACAAGGTGATATAACCTGATTCTTCAAATCACTAAAATAAAACAAAGGTATCAAACATAACTACTAACTAGCACCATCATTTTTCTCGCCAAAATTTTGTTGTAACATTTTTTTTGTACTTTTTTTCGAAACTTTTGTACAAAGTGAACTTTATTTCTCGTTGACTTGATCAAAATTTAGGTTTTATTTCGTGAAAAGTCTTGAAAGCTGATTTTGGTGCTTAAAGGGACATCAGCTGGAAATGTTTATTACCGGTAATTCAATTTAACACTGAGCCAAAATGACCAAATTAGTGCTAATACATGAGTTCACATCTGTTTTCATACAAAAAATAATCTGCTGGCTATTACTGTAAAATCTGTATTAGAAGCTGCGGCTTCTGCTAAAATGGTACAATGCAACAGAGGGAATGCGGCTTCTATTAGAGCTTCTACATATATGAGAAATGGTGAATTTTCGGGCCTCAATTGTTCAAAAAAAGAATAGGTGTGGCTTCTATCAGGGATGCGGTTCTAATACAGATTTTACGGTAACTGAAAGTTGTCATAAATCATAAAGAAATTCTGACTATTGATGGATTCCAATAAAAATAAATTGTATATTTCAGTATAGTTTTTCTTGATTAATAATACATATGCTTATGTTAATTACACAAGTGTTTCTATTGTCAAAAGTAGTCTTATTTAATGATTCAGAATACAGGAAATACAAATTCTTGTTTATATATTTTGAGTGAAAGTTTTAGGGATGCGCTTCTAATAGAGAAAACACGGTACTGAGAAAAAGCAATAGGAGTCAATAACCGTTGTCAAGGTTAATAAGGGGCAGTGGTTTACATATTTCTGTAATTTCTCTGTGGATTTTTTTCTCTTAAAGTTTTTTCAGTGCTGATTTTTTAATGGTCAGCCTCTTGAATTCAATGCTCAAACAAGATATAGGTTTATCCACCAGTTTCTACTTACTGTATTCCCACAGTGGGTATACCTACCTTGCAATGACCATTTTATCAAATTGCTGGTACCCTTCTGAGACAGCCTTCACCAATGTGGTTCTCTCGGCACATATTGACAGACCAAAGGACACATTCTCAACGTTACATCCTGAGATACAAAAACAACAAACCACGCATTCGTTAACACAACATTGTGGCCTTCAATATGTTGATCTCCACAGTTTCTTAAAACTTACAAAATCTAATTGTGCGTGACAAAGTCGTGCAAAGTATCGTCCATTACTTAAAGTGAGCTACTAGTATTTTGATACAAATTTGCATATTTTGTAGTGCTCAGGTAAAAAAAAACGTAAAAACTGTTTTGAATTAAAGGACCTCTTTTTTTAAAAATAAATATATTTTGCACTATATGTAACCACTATGTGTGGATGTGAAAAACACTTCCACTTTGAAGATTTGAGTGATGTGTCAATTGCTTACCTGTAAAAATCTTCCCATCTTTAGTAATCAGAGCACAACCAACTCTGAAGTTGCTGTAAGGACTATAAGCCTTCTCCTTAGCCTTGTGGCTCAGTTCAATCAATTCCACTAAATTACAAGAATTATAAACACGTAAATGGTAATCTATTATTTTCAAATTCAGTGCGTTGATCTAATAGGTGATTTTCCGTTCAACTGCGAGATCTCGCGAGATGCATGAAAGACGCGCGTCGAACGTCTGCCGCAAAAATCGAACGATTTGATTTTCAACTCTAATTTCTTTATTTCGTAGCTTACATCGACAGGCCGATCTTCGACAGAGGAATATTGCTTCCGAATACCCTCACTTAATCGAAATTGTCTATCATCAAATGTGGACAGCACATTATTAAGCATGGAAATGCCCCCAAAATATTTTCGCGTTTATCGAATCCCACGCGATGTTTGACGCCACTACGACGCTATGACCTTTGTTTGTCCTGTTTTTACGTTCGATTTCACGCATAACGCGTGATTCTCGCAGTGAACGGAAAATTAGTTTCATAATAATCTTCAGTGTTCTCTCTAGAAAAATTGCATACAATATTGACTAATTTACATAACAATAGAATACGTTGATGCTACTATTGTATCCATTGTTATTCTAAATTGGTTCATTCAAAATTTAACAGTTGGGAACCCCTACTCTATAATGCCCTGGGAAGAACCCTAACCTTATTTATACAACATTTTTTTTTTTTGCTTGTTAGTAATAATTTAATGAGGGACTATAGCTCAAAATGTGAATACTATATTTGCATTCAGTGATGGGATTCAACATTTGTTGTGCACTATAGCCTTTCTGCATCCAATGTACACAAAAAGAACCCTAAACACATCGATGTAATAGAAAATTTGAACGTTTGAATGAGTGCTGATATGTGTTTTGAATAAGGGCTTTTTAGTTAGAAGTTATTACATTAGTATTTATATATTTACTGTTAAATTCTTTATTCTCGTTTGGAATTTATTTTTGCTTTTTTCGCTGAAGGGCTGATTCAGTTAAAATAAAATCCAGCGAATATACTTTTTTTCTTATATTTTACATACACCTCATCAGCAATCAGTGGAAATAAAATACAAAAGTCCCAAAAAGTCAATTAAGCGACAATTTAGTCCAACTAAAATAAAGTATTTTACAGTAGCAGTAGCAGTAGTATTCATTTTTATAGTGTTTATGAGAGATCGTATTTCCCGACAAGTGAAAATACCAAGACACAAGTAAAATGGATTGATATCGTGGGTTGTTGTGTAAGTCTTTTTATCATACATGATTTCATCATCTATATGGTGTACGTGCTGTGCGGCACTATAGATGATTTATGTTATATCCTTTGGAACTTTATGTAACGCGACCTTTGAATGACACACAGTTACGCACACACACTCTTGATCAAAGTTCGGCAAACACTTCATTGTTGATAGGGTAATCGTGATATTGCATAAGCTCAATTTAAAACTTTTGTTTATCATGACTGCTTGTGGGGGTTTAGTAAATTATTGTCATGATTTAAAAAAAGCGTTAAATTGGTCAGAAACAACAACAGAAACAACTGCTAACTTAAGAGTAGAGGCCAAGAAAAGACCATTTTAATGATTTTTACTAACAAAAACATCAGTGATACACACCTTTATATAACTTGGATTGTTTAGATAGTAGTTGCAATTTAATCATGTGATGTGAATAATTATATAAAAAAACAAATCAACTTGAATAAAATGGTCTTTTCTTGGCCTCTACTATCACTAGTATATATTTCTTTTAATCTAAATATTGTATTATTTATTTTGGTATTTTTTGGTTTTACTACTACACGGTAAATCACACAAGGACATACAGATTTACAGGTCGTCACGCAGCGAGTGTTCGAATTTCATGTAAACAAACATATTTTCACTCCTTGTGTACGTCGCTATGAATTCTGTATCGAACAGACGCGACGCAACGACCACCGTCATTTGTGTTGCCGATGTGAACGAGAACCACTAAAAATGGTGGAAAATGCAACATAGAAGGTGGGGTTCGGGTAGTAAAGTTCAATATCAACGCAAGAGATTTCCAAGCAGGATTTACATTTCACCAGGAAGCCCACAAAATGCGCTAATACTTGGAATATAGGAACTGCGGGTCATCAGGGAAACTCGGTGAATAGTTTAAAGGGACTGTGTCAAATACTGAATGTATCTATACTATTGTAAGTGGTATGGTCGTACTTCAATGAACGTGTGCGAATTAATCTGGCGAGAGATGTTTATATGGTGCGCTGATACATGAATTACCACCATAGTCAACAATGCTCTCCACCGGTGGCGATCCACCATCCAAACAGTACAGTCACTATCGACGTTGAAACGTAAAATTGAGAGGATGTGCTTATCATTTAAACCACGAAACAAAATAATACTCTGTACAGGAATAAATAATCAGAGGACAACACAAATCGTAACTTACCTAAAGTCGCCATTTGATCCCTGACCTTGGTCACATGACGACTTACTAACATGACATAACATTACACAGCAGGGATAGGAGTGTGCTTATTATTACTGTAAGGCCAGACTTTTTTTATTCCTTGTTTGTCGTGTTTTATAAAGCAATTTTTTTGAGGAGGGCGGGGAAAAATTTTTTTTTTTTTTTTTCCCATTAGATTTGTGTGATTCTCAAAGAATTGTAAGTGAGATCATTGATCGGAGAGAAGAAATGAAATAAAATTTTATTCCATGTATAATCTTGTTTCTCATCTGCGCAAGACTTCGGTAATTTGATCATGATACTCCCACGAAAATGCAACTTGGAGTTGTTATGCGGCGGGCGGTAAAAAATGAAGATGAAAATAATATTTTTTTAGCATTTTTTTGTGCTTACAAGTCGGCGGACGCGAGAAATTACGCTGAAATAAAATTATAGTTAAAGAGGATAGCTGGTACAGATCACAGGAAATAAAAACAGCATTTTACATTTTCACAGGAAATAAAATGAAAGTTCCATTTACAGTAAAATATAGGTTTTTACACTTTACAGATAAAGCAAATTCCTAAATAGATTTTACATTTTTATAATATTTTCGAAAATGTGTGTGTGGAAACTGTGTCAGAATTACATCGTTTAATTTGAAAAATGCTTTATACGCTTAAAAAAAATTATCTCCACAAATTACAGACGAATAAAATAGCTGATTACATTTTACACCTTGCCCATGTCTATGAATTTACATTTTTTTTATTTATTTAAATTAAATTCTTACGAAAATAAAAACAATTGATTACAGCTTACGAAAGTACCCCTTGCCGACCCTCTATAAATAAGTATGTGTGGGCAAAAACCAATCAAAGAACAGAAGTACCTGAATAACAATAATAATAGAAGTGTAGGTCACTTTAATCGTCTTCTCTTTTAGTTTCTGACGAGTACATATGATATAGTTGGACCTCAGGCGCCCATCTGTAGTTTTTGTGTTTGTTGAAAAGCTTGTGAATAAGCCTCTCAGTGAAATCTGCACTAATTTTCTTTGTAGTGAATGCTTTGCTTATCTTTATTAATAGACTGTTGACAGGCCTCGGGGAAAATCAGCGAAGGCCTGAATACTGTTAATGCTTGTAAACGCCCTCACACGACATTACATGGTTTTTCACAGAAAATGATTGACAGCTCATGCATGTACAGTCCTCGGGGCCTAGGCTTTGCTAAATTGTCTGCGGCTATTCTTGTAAATACTTTTGGCATTTGCTGATTTAGTACGAGTATACTAACAAATAAGTCTAACAATAGTTGAATACACATAATTAGTTTTGGGTTGAAATCTATGCATGATAATTGCTTAATTTGGTTAGTGATAATCTATAGACATGATTTGTTTATTGTTAACGTTATTTATATTTATCAATCTTATTTTGCATGAAGTCAGATTAAAGTTGATACCATTTAATTTCACTATTTTAATCAATTTCAGTGGGTTTAAATTTACAAACTTGGCAGATGTCTTCACAGTATTTAGTTATTCAAGCATATTGAACAGTTTGCTCTAAATGTTGCTTCATTTAAATCATTTTAGGCAGTGTACTGTGCATATTATTTAATAATTTAACAGATTTAGTACTACCGGTAAGTAGCCATTTCAAACAAATTTGATCAAAATGCAATTTTTAAATTAAATTTTGACCAACAAATGAATGGGCACAAACTCATTGTTTTTGGACAGGGCAGGAGTTAAAAAGTAGCCATTTCAAACAAATTTGATCAAAATGCAATTTTTAAATTAAATTTTGACCAACAAATGAATGGGCACAAACTCATTGTTTTTGGACAGGAGAGGAGTTAAAAATGATACTGGAAGGGTTGATTTTCCAAACTGTAGTGCACCCACACACTCACGCGCCACATGTACATCATTAAAAAATCATCATTAAAACATCAAACATATTTATTTGTAATTAAACATTAGTTAACACAATACTACCCGGTACATTAAACTTAACCTGCAACCTGGCAAAGCTCAAATTTTTTTTTTCATCTGTAATCACATCATGGTGCATAGACGGTATAGTATCTATCCTTGGTACCCATACCATCATGGCATCCTTATACTTTCTGTTGCCATATTCTTCTACACATCCAACTGTCGTGTGTTTGGTTCCCTGACCGGGCAGACATGGTATCTTCAAGTACAAACAATTAGAAAATCATTTTTAAGGTCAATGCATTGTCACGCTGTCAAATATGTTTTTAAATATATGTAGTTTATTAACTGGGATCTCACCACACTGGTCAGCAGTGGGTTATATGTTAAAGTTGGCCTAAATCAAAGTATGTTGGCTGTAGATTTTGGAAGTGAAGTAACTTACCCTTTTTGACAAAATTTTCAATACTACCTTAAGATGTTGTTATGATCTATGTGAAGATCATAAATAATATAACAGGCACGATAGTAAGCCATTTTTATCATGTAGAATATCAATGTATGTATTTTATAACAATAATTTATAATTCACAGTATCATATTGGATGTATTGAACAAAGAGATGAAAGGCAAACACACTATCAAGTGCAGGATAGCTTCTGAATCAAATATGGCATCGTTAATTATAAAATGAAATGTAAAAGAATGCATGTAATCAAATTATAAGTAATTAAAAGTCTTTAAATAATTGGGTGATCAGGCAAAAGAACTGGTTTAAACCAGGGGAAACACCGTGATCAGTTTCCATTAACAAATAACAGATTACATTACTTCTATCACCTGGTTTCAATGGCACAAAACCCTGGATACAGACACCACATGCCAATAAATGCATAACTAACTAGACACATTTAAATACACTCATGACAAATAAATGCTAAATCTAGTTCCAGAGCCCTTGTATCATGAGTGAGTGGAATGCATGATACGTGCATCTACCCATGGCAACCTCCTTCATCTTGTTGACACTGAACCCAAGTTTGTTCTTCACTGTCCTCCCAAGACTGTAGGCAGATGGTACACAACACATCGTCATCCTCTTCCATCACTTGGTTTTTACGCTTAATTTTTTGCAAGCCGATCTGATCACACTCTGCTATTTTTGCTCGTTTCAAACATTGCTTTTTTTTCTTCTCCAACTCTCGCTGTCTTTTTTTTTCTGCTCAATCCTGTTCCTTCTTTTCTGCATATTTTCTCGTCATCTGTTTTTGGCCTGCGCGTTCTTTAACCTGCGGATGTTTGCTAGCCACATCTCTATGAAACTGAAGGTGTTCTTCCTGATGATTCATTAGGGCTGTGGATCCATTAACAAAATTGGGGCATCTTGATTTTTTTTTCTTGGGTGTATTGTTTTTTCTAGCTCTAGGAGGGGGATATGTGAGAATACTGGGGAGACAAGATTTGTGTGTTGTTGATATGTGTGACTGCTGTGGTAATGAGTGTTCCTGTGATGTTGATGGCTGGGGTGGTGTTGTTAATGGCTGTTGTTTTCCTGTGTTGATCGTCTTCACTCGAGGATTGCGCTTGATGAATTGCCGGTACCATTTGTTGCCGGGTAGATTTGGTGGGTCAATCTTAATAAGAGGAGTTACCTTTTTATTAGTGTCGAGGATCTTCTTAACTGTGTACAGAAGTTGTTTCTTTGTCACTCCAAAACCTCTTTCTGCCATTCCAATAATCCAGTCAGCAACCTGAGTCTCTTCTTCTGTAGTAAGAAAAGGGGGTGGTCCACTGCGCCTGCCAAACTGTGTTCTTCCGGAAACACGGTCTCCAAGTGTGGATCTCTTTATTTCCCATTTTGCTGCTGCCTTCCTGATCGACATCTTCTTTTCGCTCACATCAATGAAGGCACTCTCTAATGCAGATCTAGACATTTTTGAATTACTGTGGAATAACAATCAAAATTATAGTTTAGAATTACAAGTCCGATATCAGGAATTGTGTTAATTCAATATACACTCATAACCTTTTTGCTGGGTTTAGTTAAAATTGAAGAAAAAACACAGCAAAGTAAACATAGAAAAAAGGTGAGTTACATCAAAACCAGAAACTAATCTTTTTACAGTCCAACCTGTGTGAGTGACCACCTCTATATAAAGACCACCTGCCTATAGTGATCACACTTGGGCAGTCCCAAGGTATAACATATGGGGAACCTGTGTAAAAAGACCACCTGTCTGATCATGTGACCACCTTTTAACAATTTAACTTTGTTTAGAACCAAAATAACATTTCACATTCCTTGTTTGTACATATATTTTTAATTTTCACAAGCCAAATTTATTTTATTTTAATTTTGATGACTCATATAAACATGTCTTTGTTGCACTCATACTATTTCGTTATGTTTTTTGAAAATATCATGTCAAATGTACGAGTTGCACATTCATAAAAGAAACAAACCAACCTCCATATAAAGACCACCTGTCTATAAAGGACATCTTGATGAAGTCCCTATGGGTGGTCACTATACACAGGTTTGACTGTATTGCCTAAAGAGTGACCCTCACTGTATAATAATAGGGTTACCACAAGAATGGCGCAAAGTATTGAGTGTTAGTTGATACATTTGCTGTACTGCCTTAATGAATATTTTCTGGTATTCTCATGATAATCTCATAATATCAAATAACAATTCTCACCTGGTAAAACACTTGAAAATACTCGATTAAAAATACTGAAAACAATAAAAACAGTTTGCTTATGTAATTATAATCCGGAAGATGTGGGTGAAAAATTGTTTTGTAAAGATATCAGTGGGCTTTTTTGAAAGAGTACAGCAACAAATTTGTAATAGTATTAGAAAAAAATAGTGAAATTTTGATTTGAACTAAAAATTACGACGGACAAAACTACTCACCTGATAAAAAAACTTACTTGATAAATAAGGTACTGAAAAACAATGAAAAGGTAAATTAGCTTATTTAATTACAATGAGATTTTGATTTCAATTTATAATACAAATGAACAAACAGAAATTCTCATCTGAATAAAAAGGCTTCAGAATACTTTATAAAAAAAAGAGAAAAAAATTTGAAATCAATAAAAAAATTGTTATTCGTTTACGGGATTATAATAGGGGGGGGGTGTTGGAAATAAGACAATAAATTTTGTGCTCAGACATCTACAACAGTTTCCATAGCAACAAATAAAATGTAATAGAATTAGAAAAAAAATTATAATTCTGACAAACAGAAATTCTCACCTGAATAAAAAGGCTTCAGAATACTTGATAAATCTAAAACTTTAAAAACGAGAAAAAATCTGAAATCAATAAAAAAAACTGTTATTAGTTTGTGGGATTATAATTTTGTGTTCAGATATCATTGGGTTTTGTGAAAGGCAACATCAGTTTCCATAGCAACATAAGGTAATAGTATAGGAGAAAAGTTATAATTCTGACAAATAGAAATTCTCACCTGAATAAAAGGCTTCAGAATACTTATAAAAAAACTTGCAAAAAATAGGTGTGTGGATAATAAAATTTCTGAAAAACAAAAACAAAATAATTAACGTTTGTCTGTCAGTAAATTCTAGATATGGAATGATAAATGCTCATAAACTTCCTGTCAGTATAGTAAAAGATGAACTTCCTGTCTCTAAAACAATGACAATCATGATTAGGGACGACGTCAAAAGATCGATGTTGAATAAAAAACTTAATTCCTTTAGTTTTTTTCAAACCCCACCCTCCCCAACCCCCACTGAAACTTCATTGATAAATATTGGTCATGGCGTCAGACTACATTCACCATTAAATACAAATTTATAATCTGACAGTAGTATGGCATAGCAGTTGGTTGTCGGGTGGGTGTAAAAAAATGCACCTCATTTGACGCACATATTCACACTAGGACCAAACCATTTTCTCGTCTTGGATGTGTTTTTTTCATTTTCTGTTATTTCTGTCCATGATTGGATAGAAAAAAAAACGAACTACAAATACTCCAAGATTTTTTTGACTTCATTAAAAAATAAAATTATTTTTGTAGGATGGAAACTTTTTGAGGTCAAAAACCCCCCACCCCCAAACTAAAGCAAATAAGTTTTTATCCGACATCGATCTTTTGACGTCGTCCCTTAGCAATGAAACAGTGTTTAGACATCAAGGATGATACACTTCCTGTCTCTAAAACAATGACAATCATGATTAGCGATGAAACATTGTTTAGACAACATCGATGATACACTTCCTGTCTCTAAAACAATGACAATCATGATTAGCGATGAAACATTGTTTAGACAACATCGATGATACACTTCCTGTCTCTAAAACAATGACAATCATGATTAGCGATGAAACACTGTTTAGACATCAAGGATGATACACTTCCTGTCTCTAAAACAATGACAATCATGATTAGCGATGAAACACTGTTTAGACATCAAGGGTGGTGAATTTTCTGTCTCTAAAACAATGACAATACTGATGGTAACATTCCACTCATTAATTTCCAAAAGATGAGACCATTTTACATTAACAGACCTTCATATAATTTTGGTCACATCAACAGGTAGGAACTGTTTTGACACCAAATTATTGAATTTGAAACTTTTTACTTTGCTTGATTACCGTGATTTCATCACATTCTAAGTCTAGCCTCTCAATTGCACAGCTTGAAATGCTAAGAAAATTTATAGATAAAGAAAAGAAAGCAACAAATAAAATTGTCTAACACATACTAATGTAAATATTACTAAATTCATTTTCAGATATTTATAAATTTGAAAAAAAAATCTTAGTTTACCAAATTTACCAAAGACAGAAAGACATAGCAAGTAATAACGAAATGTGGCTTGACTTAATTATCCGAGAAAAAATGCGATAAAAGTAACTAAATTACAAAGATCTCAAACAACTAACAATTATGTAATCTGTCCGACCAACTGGACAATGACATCGATGCCACAAAGTTTCATAAAAAGTTGCTAAAGTGCATTGCATTTGTTGTTTTGTTGCGTCATGAAGTGTATGATGAACACGTAAACTAAATATTGTCAATGCAAAAATCATCAAAACGTTACCGTATGTTTTCTCGCACGAACTGAAACTTGGATTTCAGATTTAGCGACCTTGAAAAGTGTGACTATGAAAAATCTTACCTAGTTAGAAAGCTCGCTCAGTATAGTAGAAGTCCGTCTAAATAGCAACTGAAACCGATCAGCCTCTTCCCCCAGAATGCCGTAGTGTGTGTCATGTGACTATGGGTCACCTGATTTTAAAATAAGAACGCAAGCAAGCGAGACCGTCCGATAACTGGGGCTGTTTGATAATTGGGCCAGGGAGTGGTTTAGCTGGAGAACCATTAGCGCTCAGAGAACAATAAAAAGATATGACATTAGCGTGAACGGCTGGCTGTACCACAGTCAGTTGGCGTACATGTGATAATAAAATAAATGCGGTCAATTTGAACACATTTCACTACTGTAAATCATGTTTAAAGCGCAGTGGTCGTCGCGCAGCGCGTGTTCGAATTGCATGTAAATAAACAATGTTTCTTACACGCGTTGTATACGTCGCTATGAGTCCCATATCGAACAGGACGCGGCACGACGGCTGCCGCCCTTTTAATAGCTACATGCCATTTTAGCGAATTTGACTCCATGCATGAATTAACTGAATCTTAATTTAGCTAAAGTGCCAACAATTTCATTGTGAGAATATACTTTATTTTAAATTAGTGACATTTTGAATTAGCGAAATTACAGATTAGCTAAATTGGCTGTACCACAGTCAGTTGGCGTAAACATGATAATAAAATAAATGCGGACAATTTGCCGACATTTTACTATATGGGGCAGCCATCTTGAATACGACTTGTACGTGCACGCCAGTTGACTGGGGTATACGATGTGAAATCAACATTACAGCTGTAATATAACAAAATAAATTCAAGACGTCTCTCTGTAAACCGGTTCGTGAACAGACCGTATTTTTTTCTATGATTCAGATATTAAATTACACACAAACAAATTATTAAATCTTTATTGCTGGATATGCAGTAGAAAAGTTCGTACATCCCATATTTAGAAAATATAAATGATGTATGTAGCAGCATGGATAGCAGACAATGCCTGAGAACACGAGAAGCGAGTGTGGTCAAGCAGTTGATCCACTAAAAATAGAACCTGACGTACACATAGAAAACGTCGAGCTGATTTCTAGACGTTTCGCACTCGGTCGCTTTTGGCCCTGGTAAATAATGTCTTCACTGCCCTGGTTTTGGAAGTTACTACACTGGTATAAATGATATTCAAAGTACTGTTTAGATCATGGAAGGTACTAATCTTCCATGTTTAGATCTAGTATAATATATGAAATGTACAACAACATATATATTGCCTTATTCTTCATATTTTTCCTTTCTTTTGTAGGACATTTTTCAGAGTTCATGGAAAGAATGCAACAAATTAACACTTAAATTTAGCACAATGCAACGGCCCCTTCCTCTCGAGCGGCTCGGTGTTCAAAGACATACAACAATTGAAATGGTTAACTGATTTTTTTATTAGGCAACATCTGCTGCCCAATAACAGTTCATTGTTTGTAATTTAAAACACGTGAACTCAATCATCCATTCTTGCTGGCATCTTGAGTGACACAAAACTAATTCGCCAAGTAGGGAAACGCATTCCAACAACTTACGCAAAGAAAAAAAAACACGCTAAAACTATTACTGTGAAACCGTTTATTTTCACTGGCATAATTCAATTACTTTTAACACATTATTGAGGGTATTAAGTTCACAAACGTTAATTTGGCGAATGAACCGACTACCAGTCCACATAAATTGCTACATTGAAACATTCTGACTAACGTTCTTAATTTATTCGCGGCAACTCATCAAGGAAACACATTCCAACAAACCACAAATATGCTACACTGATATTGTTTAAATAAAAAAAAAAAAGCTGTCTGATTGTTAATATGACGACTAAGATCATTTCGAATTATATTTATCCGCAACAGTGACGTCGAAATTACGATTGCTGTGATTGGCTGGACAGGTTTCCGCCATTTTGAATTTCTAAATGTTGTTTAATTATGTATAAATTAAGCGTAAACAACATACATGGTAATCCATAATGAGTGTATGGTAAATTCTATATTGCTTAAGGGTAGTTTTCACAATATCCTAAATTATTAAATTAAATTATTTCTTGTGACTGTTTGATGTGTATTTTGATAAATTTTCAATTCAAAATTGACTGCCAAGGTAAGATTTAACACTATGGGGTAATCAGAAAAAATGTTTTCATGGCAACAAGTTCGAATGCATCTTATTTTTATTTATTGTTTTGCTCTTTGTTTTTGTTCAGCAAAATATAAAGAATTTGCAGTGTTTCTAAATTGTGAGTTAGATACGAGCATCATTAATATTCGTTGCTCATTGTGTTATAACTAGAGTTTATGTTCGTCATTTTAACTCCGTCTACAGTAGAAAAAACAACAACACTGATATGTATCACCATGCAATCAAAAACAAAATTACAAAGATCCAGTTTAATTGTTTTTTTTTACTGATACTCCAATAAAACTGTTCTGTCTGCCAACGTAAACTGCTACATTCTTGTTCGTCTGCTAAATCTTCGGACTTTCGAGTTCCCAATGGCTGCTTATTTGCATAATCATTTAAAGGTTTGAGCGCGTGCGGGCGCGTTGCGAGTAGTTTTGTTTTTGAACACAGTATGACATTTCTTTGGGTACGCAGGAAATGTCATATTAAACATGGTCATACATGATTCCTAGAGGGCGGTCCCCGCATACCGCGGTGGCTCGTGAGTAATTGGGCAGAGTTTCGCCAGTCTACGCGTTGCGGGACGCGTTGCCACGTAGCATTTAGCAGCTTTGTGTTCTACACTCCTTTCATTCAGTTTTATTTCCAAGGTAGCTATTAAGCAGAGTATTTTCGAAGTTTAAATAACAGCATTATTTGTTTATTGCAGTAAGCATACTCGTAGATGCATAACTTTAAAACCCGCCACCATCCCTCAGGTGCATTCGAGCATGTGACGGGTACAGATTTCCAGAGGTTTTTAGTCCCGTCATTATTCGTGTTTTATTTATGTTTTTTTTTTTTTCTGCACGGCTTATGTGCCGCTTACAGGGATCGCAGTTTTTACTATTCTATGTACGATCGTTACGAGTTTTCAAATTCTTTTATCTACTATATATAGTTACTCCACAGATTTGTTAATACTAGTAAATCTTGAGATCCGTGTGCTCATGGCAACGGCATTACACTCTTATTACCAGTGTGTGCGTGGTGTTATGGTGTGCCAGTGTAGCAAAGTGTAAGCAATGTGTTTTTGAATTATGTGTGCATGTCATATATTTATTTGATTTGCTACAATGTATATGTACACACTGTTCTCTGTAAATTTTCTACTGTAATAAATACATTGCTGATATCCTCAGGTTCGCGTTTGCGGCTATCGTCAGTGCCGTTGTAAATACAAATGAAAACATAGCCATTCATAGGTGGAAAGTCACAGTAGGTAACGTCTGTACTTTGAAGTCGGGGATACTTGGCAGATTGTTTTTTTTTTTTTTTTTTGAATGTCTGAATCCATTATAATCTGTGTCGTCATTTGATCTCTGACCCTAGTCACACGAATGTAAATGTGACCTATATATCTGCATGACCTATATATCATCATGACCCGGAGGTGTATTAAGTAGTGTATTATTAGCTTCACCAAAGTGTACGAAAAGTGCCAAGGCAGCTATTTTAATATCAAATTCATAGTCACCATCAACTTGGAAAACTTAGACATTTTTCAATATGTAGTACATTTAGCCAAAATAAAACAAATCGCAGTAATTCCAAAACTTCTGAACCAGTTCGCGCGAGATCCTGTTCGAAATTGTGATGTTGATGCATGTTGAACCGGATCATGGAACAAAAGCATGTGCATGTCCGATAAGATGCATTTGTGCAGGCGAGTAGTTTCAACTCGAACTGAACGGTGCAGGCAAAGAGGCGGCTGTACGAAATTCTGCATTGAGGGGGAGGGGGATATTCTCAGTGGACGGACGTTTCGGCCAAGAGTTTCGACCATGGCGGACGTTTCGGCCCAAGTAGAGGTCAATGGTAAGATGATCTTAGAAACGTAATAGACTATATATTTAATATTTCTGTAAACAACTGTATGACGACATCACTTAATAAACTATTGTATTAAATATTCCTAGTAGCATTTTTGAACAATGTTTTTAAATAGTTTTATTACTTTCTAGTATGAAAAATGACCGGGGGATAAATATTTTAGTTCTCTTAAATTAGAACTTCAATTCTAAACACATCACACATACTAGTATACAGGTAATGCAATTATCAGGTATAACTAAATCATATGACACTTAAATACATGTACTTGTATTTGTACTTAAATTAAAACCAAGTAAATATATACAATTAAAAAAAACTATGGATATATAAATGCTCATGTAAAATGGCACTTCACTCAATGTGTCTCGTCTACTGGCCAAAAAATCATTATTTTCCCCTCCAGAATAAACCGAATATTTTAAACAAACATATACTGCCAAAACTTATTGTTATGATATCAACACATATAAGATAGGTGTGGATTTCACAATGAAATAAAATCAATAGGTCCTCTTATACCCATTACGTACATTAACAATGATAACAGTGGTAAAACATTGCTTTCTTACATGTTACCACCACTGTTTACTTGATCAGGTTGGGAGATATTTCTGTATGGCTTCACTAATGTCGGCAACATTTCTTGTAACGCTAATTTCAAATACTAGTACTGAAGATCGTTTAGAAGAGAATCACGGGCCAAAACGTCCGTCCTGGTCGTAACTCTTGGCCGAAACGTCCGGCATTCAATCTGCTCAACCACTCCTTGCGCAATTGCTCACGCATTTTTTTTCGGGAGGGGGGCGACTGCCGCCCCAATGCCGCCGCCGCTAATGGGGCATGTCAGATATATGAATCCGGGACTGCATACGCCTTGTCCGGTCACCCAAACCATTATCGTAAATTCGCGTACAATCCTGTGCATTATACGTCACATTGCCGATACGATTCATAATGTAACAGCTCCAAAGTCGTGACCCAATGTTTGTTTTGCGAACACAATTGAAAACGAAAAAGAATTTTCTTCGGAGTTTTTTTTTCTGGTATTTCACCGAGATTAATCAACGTAGGACCGTCAAGACCAGATGGCATGATTTTGAATCGACACCCTTGTGCCCGGCCATATTGACGACTTTACCGACACTACTCGAATGAAAGAAATAAACGAACGCAAAGAAAACAACATAGTTGCAACAGGTGGTTATGTGTTTTGGTAACATATTGCAAATATTCCGTTCTTAACCGATCACGCCGTGTGATAAGCCAGACAAAGAAAGGGTCTCGTAAATTATGTGTCAATCACCCCCAAGGCCTCGTCTTCTCCTTTTATGACACACAGTCTACCAAACACGTTCACTTACGAATCACTATCTGTTACGTAAACGTTTGTCTCTACATTACCCAACAACCAGATAATTACACAAAAATGAACAAAAAATAACAAGAAGATACAACTAATTTGTCCTGGTGTTTACTAGTATTTTACACGTACATTGTATATACATATAGCTTTGAACACAATGCGGTGTAAATGAGCTGTAGGTCACACCATATCCCTTAGAAAGACCTCATACGCACACATACGCAAACAAGTATCCATTACATCCGGGTGGGCAGAACATCGTATCCTGGTATTGCAGTGGTTGAATTAATAACCATATGCCTACTCAAGTTGGTCAATTCGCAAATCTGATATCTGTCACCATGGCAGCTGTAAAAATTGTCATGTAAAGATAGAGTTAGCCGGACGTTATTATACACATAGTAGCCATATAAACTACACTGCTAGATCGTTATGCTTACACAAGCCATGCACACGTGCTGTCCGTTGATGCATGTACCGCCAATCATTAAATTAACCGTCTTGCGCCTGTTTTTTAAGTTACCGTCTATAAATGTCTGAGCTATAAAGAAATGACCATTCTCAAAATTCTTATGTCAAGGGCAATTCTTTCTGAAAATAAGAATCAACCTATAAATTGCTGTTTCCGTGACAACAAGATCAACATATTTACAAGCATTCAATGGTGCTGACAATTTTAAAACAACTAAAACGTTTTGTGTTATCCTGCTTTCAAACAAACACACCAACTAACAAATGTATGCATACACAAACATAACCTGTTTGGTGGAGGGTTATTATAATAAACATGTGAGTCATATGAGTTTTTAAGATTGTCATTTCCAGGTGCACGAAGAGTTGAGGGCATCAAACACGAGGCTAAATAAGGCTTTCTGTATTGTGACTCTTCCGTAATAACATGCAATTGTACCATGAAGTATTACATTAATTCTATAGTTTGTTTTTTTTTTGTCAAAAATATACTTACAAATAAGTTAAATTATGAAAATGGTTGCAAGAAATCGGCCACAAACTGATACCAAATGCAAACGAATATTCCATGTTGAAATCATTCTCACACTGAATAAATAGATTGAAAATCGCAATGGGCACAACACTTCATTGAGAATTTGGAAACTAACAGGAATCTAAAAAGAAACACGGTTTGATGATGAGAAAGTGATTATTCAAAGCAAGCAATCCACATTCAGATACCACAATCGCATTGTACAACTTTGGGGTTTCATATTTCGGTCTGGAAAACTATGGCGAAGCATATGAGTACAGCACTGTCATGAATTTGTTTTCGCGTATCTGTTGACCGACTTAATTAACTGATTATTAGCGAATTGCTGTGTTATGTCTGTCATCGTGTAGGCCTATTTGAAGTTTTGGACGGAACTTGGCTCAGTGGTTTGGAACTAATTACAAGATACCGTCGCTATTCTGACATCCGTAGTTATTAATGTAGTGAACGATTAATCAAAAGATATGACGTATTCAGTACTTAGTGTGATTGGCTTTATGATTGAAGGTTACGCCCTAGAGTCTTTTTACTGCTTTGTAATTGGTTAGAGTTTTGAAAATGAATAAAGAGAGTTTGAGTTGGTCTTGGCGAATACTCCACGACAGACGCAGTCCGAGAGAGTCCAGGGGCGAGCCTTGAGGCAGTCCAGTCTTGGGCGAGTCTTGGTTCAGCCTTGCGAGAGTCTTGGGGATTTTTTCCCCAGGGCGCTGTGTCTTATAGAGTGCTCGAAAGATCGACTAAGACGAGAGCTGAAACGTATTTCGTTGTGTGTGCCTTATTTGACTGTAAAGTATAAGTGACTTTCCCGATCCCGTACCTCAAGGGGACGAGATAGAGAGACGAGACGAGATTCCCCCCTGACAAGTGTGGAGACCCCGAGAGAAAGAGATTTTCCCCCTGATAGCACATCCATTAATTGCGTCCATGAAAATGAGCAATGAAAATGTTTTTAGCTACTTCGATCAAGCTTTGTATTATCATCAGTAAAGACAATGATTACTCTGAGATTGGAAATATTTATGAGACAGTAGATGACCAACTAAAATTAAAATACAATAAAACAGCATTGGCCGTGCAGCAACGTTTGTATGGTGAAGAAATCCCAGAAGTTTAGCATAAGATTCTCTGCGCTTCTGAACATGTATAAAATGATGAATGAATGAATGTAGCAATATCCACTCTCAGATATAATTATACACACTTGTTGCTTGTAGTGGAAATTGATTTTCAAGTTTGTTTTCTAACAGCGATACGATGATTTAGATAAGCATATTGATTCATGTATACAGTCCTGTATTTTGGACGTGAACGGTTTTCAGGTTTTAAATCTAGTACCCACTTTCGCCTTCATCCGATAATAGTAGCTATCACATGTAATCGATTTTATCATTTAGGCTGGAAAAATATCCATGGCTGTGCTATGCTTAGTGTGACACAGACACTCTCTACTGGGCGTGTCAACTTCCTTGTTGGGGTATTTTTGTGCTTTGTTTGATTGGAATATATATCAATGAACTTAAATATCGTTGAGAGATGAGAAAACCAATACGAAGTATTTTAAAACAATACTTTACAACATCCTTCACATGGAAACAGAAGTATGTAATCGTGGAAGCATGTCAGATTACAGTTAATATTCGTGGACCTAATTTGTTGACCCTTACGAACAATCTGATTCTAGTTCTGTGTTATCACGAATTAAACTGTGCACTAATTTTTGTCGTCTACTGTTCGTTCAACGCGATTCGTGTGATCGAGTGAGCAATGTCGGGTGTCTTGTTATGAAGTGAATTCATTCGTTATTTTGTGTTTTGTCATAAAATTCAAGGTATCATTGAACAACATGGATGGCCCTTAGGTGGACGTTTGCGACTTCACCGGCCTTGCCAACGAGTCATGCCACGTCAACCACGTCAAAAATTAATAGCTTTGGGTGAACCATTAGCAAGTTATTTTTGTTTGAAGTCGAGATTGGGAGAATTCGAAATACCGTGCCACATATATGCGAATTTAGACGACGTCTGGTTATACCTGAAATATTCAAATTAAAAAAAAATATACAAAATGTTCAGTCGTGATGTCAAAAGTAAATCTGTTTGCATGAACCAATCAGATTGCAAGGATTGTTATTACATAATATGGAGATATAAAAAAATATTGTTTTTAATAATGCTTTGTTGAACTGGTCTGCAACGATATATGTCACTGCTTTGCCACAGTTAGATAAGCACAAACTAAGACTACAGTGCACGTATATGTCCCGAGGTTTATTTTTCGTTAACGTGCACTTTAGCGACACAATTACTCCACCCACAATGCAGTGCAAATGATCTTTAGGACACAGGCACATATACGGCAAAGTACTCATTACATCCTGGTTGGCGATAAACAGTATCCGGGTATTGCAGTGGCTGCCTGCCCAATATCTGTCGACGGCAGACAGTACTAGTATATAGCTATCATTACCGGTAAGGTATTTATATTATTACCACGTGTGTCGTAATGTGTCGTATTTCTGAGATTCGTGCTTCGAATGTCGACAAATGTAAACTAAGCCCGTGGGGGGGGGTCACCTTCTAGATCGGGCCCGCGCGGGAGGCAAATAGGCCCCCTTTAAAATGTTAATGTCTGCAATAGGCCGGGCAATAGGCCCCCAGGAATAAACTCACAGGGTTGCTGCGCCCACTCTAGGCCCCCTCTTGCAACAACCACTCCCATACACCGCCCTAGGCCCCGAATTGGCGGAGCCATAACCCCGACCAAGCCCCAAACGCCCGCCCGAACTTTCCCACCGGAACTTTCCCGTCACTTGCAACACGAGTATTTTTTTCACTATGTCTGCTCTAGGGGGTACTAAATTTACATTGCGTCCGTAATAGGGGGCATTGTTTGCCAATGTGCTGCCAGCCCCAGGGGACCTATTATAATTCACATGGTGTAAAGTTTTAATATAGAGTGCCCCCCCCCCCAAGGAAACTAAGGTCACGTGATCCCGAGTTTGGGCCATACAACGCACATTAGTTGTATCACAAAAATACTACACTATTTTGAGTTTATTACGATTCACTCAAAACGTATTCACGTATTGCCGCTTGAGGTGGTCAATTCGCAATGCAATCTGTTGTAAACAATGCTTGTCACTATGGTAACTATAGAGCGTGATCTAAACATTGAGCAAAGGTCGAGCGAACCGGACGTGATGATGAGGATTATACTAGTATACCAATCTGATAAATTACATTACAATATAGGAACGCGTTCAATTGCAGTTGGCCTTGTTATCTCATATATATTTGTCCACCAGCGCCCATATATATATATAGCTACATCGCTCAAGAACATCTGAATTAAGGTAGCGGGACTATTATTGACATACTTGTTTTCATCTTCTGATTGTGACTAAATGACTACAAATAGACCCAGGAAAGTATATATTTTTGGAATCGCCAGACTTCAAGCTTTACAAAGGTGTGTTTGCCATGCCCGTATCTGCATTCTACGGTGCGTTACTTAATCAAAAGTGAAAAATTACTTTTTTTGTAAAAAAAATAATTACGCATTTATGCTGGTGATAGGAAGTTTTTTTTTCACTTTTCCTAGTTGTTCAATAGTCTGGTAAATTGAATGTGTCTGGTCAGTTTTATTCAAGCAACGCGTTTTGAAAAGTAGTATCCTGAATTTTAATTTCTGTTTAGTCGCATTGCCCCCAACTCAAACCACAACACATTGGTAAATAATCCATGAAATAGTTTGTCTGGACACATTCAAGTTCCTCTCATTGTCACCTTAAAGCTGTGAAAATTTGGTGTTAATCCGACGACAATAAGTATTCGTTATTTTTTGTTAAAGACCTTGTATTTTGAAAAAAATAAACTCCTAGAAAACGTCCATGAAGTCACAGCAAAGATTTTCAAGCTTGTTTATCGGCACAATCGATTTGTTTTCCCATCAAGGTCTGTTTTAACATGTGTAGGGGCATCCAAATGTGTAAGGCTATTGGAAACCAAAAAATAAAGGAATGGGATAGCTATAATTCGATAAAATCGGCAGATGAAAACACCAAAATTAATGATTTTTTTCAGTGGCTGTGTGACCTTGTGTCTAACACATTTATATGCAAATGACTAATCTGTGAAATAAACAGGGGCGGGGACAAACCACTCAAATGTTTGGAAACACTCATTGTGTGTCAGAAAGCTACTGATAACACATCCTAACATTGCTTTGTCTTGAGTTAATCTTTGAAACTTATAGGCACACAGATTAAACCTGTGTTGTTGATTTTTGAAAACACTACTGAAGCTGCCTTGCTTCCCTTCAGAAAGTCTACATTTTAACCAACTTACATGACATTCTATGTTACGTTGACTTTATCAGATGAAAGTTCAGAGTGCATTTCATCAATTAATAAATAAATGTGAAAATCGTAATTTTCAACACAAATAATAGTCTCGCTACCTTAAAATAACAACTCCAATTCAATATTATTATATAATGTTGGATAACGCCACACGCCAAACTGTCACTGACTCCTGCAGGCCGGACTTTGGATTATGAACGCCCTTAGTGAAAACTTATCCAACATAATCCCTAAATCGAATACGCCATCTAAAATAAGGCAAATGACCGTGAATAACTACAACAATGAAAATTATGTTTGATTTGTTAATTAGGCACTACGACATTCAATGCTAACTTCTGTGTCCAGTATCACGGAATTGTTTTTTGTGTGTGTTTTGACCTAAGGTAGGATTTGATTTCAGGTCCACCGATCATGAGTCTGATGCGGCAACCACTATGCAACCAGTGACCGATTGCGGAAGTTGTGGTCTAACAAACTAAACACTCATTGTTTTTCAGTTCAAGTTAAGTAGTTCCGAATATGAACAGCGCCCTCATGGTCGTACCTATAGTGCATCCTAAATTACTAAGTTACCATTTAAGAATCAATATATGACATTGACCCAGTGATATCACGACATTAATAGTAGTAAACAGTCATACAATAATATAATACTGAATATAGGTTATGAATGCCTCTTTTCGACGTGGGCTATAACATCCACTGCACTCAAGCACTCGATATGCCCTATATAAAGTGTATTTTTGTAATCCTTTCAGATGCCAGTAGTGAGGATTGCTTAGTTTCTTCCAAGATAATTGTTAATACGGGCAATTAAACAGGATGAACTATGTATATTCATAAACATATGAGCAATGTAACTATGTTGACATTGTTTTAATATGTTCTATTTCAAGAAAACTAAAGAATCTCTTGTAGCAATGAACAATAACACTTCCACTGAAAAATCCGTGTCACTTCAGTCTTGTTTTCCTTTCGTCATATTATCGTTTATAATCTTTAAAATAAACGATGGAAGCTTCATTGTTTATTTTTGACTTATTAATGCAGATGTTGTACAATGTTGAGATGTGTGCACTAGTACATAAACATGCTACAGTAGTCTATGGGCTACTGTAGACCCCCCTCCCCTCCCTTAGGGATTTTCATTGACCATAATTTTTCGTTAGCCAGGACCCTCAGCTATCTTAATCAGGTTGTTTACCATAAAATTGGTGGTGGGTGTGAGAGCCACGGCTGTTGCCATGGCAACGTATTTATAAAATAAGGGAAATGAAGAAAATGACATATCTCTGTAAGTAAACAACATACAAACTCAAAATAAATGTCTATGTATATAATTTTGATAAAGCCCAGTTGATGACCATGACCATGACCTTGGTCATTCAAGGTCAGGGTCATTGTGTAAACAAAAGAAATTTTGAAAAAAAAATATGCTTGGAAGTTGAGGCCAGAATTAATTTTCCAACATTTTAGATGGATGACACCTAAGCATATACTCCTTGGAATGTCATTATGGCATTTGACAGGAAGAGCAGACATCGTGAAGTTGGTGAACAGATTTGGGCACTGTGTGTCATAATCAGTTATACTAGAAATCCTGACTGCTATCCACATGGTTATAAAATCCCATGATAGTCCAATTCCACATGATAGTCCATTCCAAAACACAAGGTAATGAAGTGCTGCACCTCTGTTGGGACAATTTTGATGTCAATGAAGAGACAACATCTAGTGATTCACGAGACAGTCAATGACCAATCAAATGATGACAATTATGAATTACCTGTCATGGCCAGGGCAAAGATGCGATCAGTGACAGATGAAGTTAAAATAATAGAGCAATTTTTTTGTCAAAAAAACATGTTGAACCCAGCCTTAGTGTTCAGATTACTGAGCCTCAACAAACAAGAGAATATATTTCAGACGTCAAAGTATCTGACATGATATGAGGTTGGATTTCTCTTACTGGAGAGAGAAGAGAAGAATGAGAATCAATAGTGGAATACATGCCTCCAGTAAATGCCCCAATCACTGAAAACATGACTGTGATGAATGTGCTAACGATTTCCCAGGAGGCATCTGCTGCTGTTAGTCAGCCCTACACGATTGTTACATTCGATCTAGCTGCTGCATATGGAATTGTATGGACGTATCCAGATCGACTCAAGAATGTCATCATTTAACATGGGGCATTCCACATGGCGTGTGCATATATAGATGCATTGGGGAAATATATGAAAGGTAGTGGATTGGAGGAAGTTGTGGTTGAATTCACAGTATGTGCAAGTGGGTCGATAGACAAAGTCATGAATGGGTAACATTACAATAGGGCCAGGCTTGTTATCAGAACATCATTGGACGCTCTAGGTCGACTGTTGTTGACTTTATTCCATGACGATGTAGGTGAAGTCATTGACGAAGTAGATATGAAGTTAATGTCCAACTTAGCAAACAAGCCAAACTCAGAGAACTTGTGGAAAACCCAATATGGAAAGAATGGATACAGAAGTATGATGAGTACAAGGACAAGTTGCGTGCTGGAGAAAAAGGCAAAGCACCACAGTTATGGATAGGGTAGATGGATAAGGCATGGCTCCTTATGAGTTTCCTTAGGGCTGAACGTCAATGACATCACCTTTCATATGGCCTGTCTGAATGAATAGTTCCCTCTCTTCTTTAGTCAAGAAAATCCAAACTATGCAATTTATACATCACTGTACTTGAATGTACTCCTTAAACTTTCACACACACACCCTGGAGAATCTGCAGTGCAGAAGAAGATCACTGCATTTCAAAATTTTATCAATTCCTTCATGATACCTGATGTGCACAATCTGTATTGCATATAATCAGGGACACCAGTTTCAGACGAAATATCCATTGATTTACTTGCAGTTGACATACATGGCACCAACGCATACAAGAGATTCATATAAAAGAGACTTGTGCAGAAGACTTTTAATGCACCAATCAAGAGACTGAAGTTGAAGTAGTTTGCATCGATGGCAGTGAAACAGTTTGTAACAAGTTCAACAAAGAAGACAAAGGAACTGGTGGCAGAAATGTATTTGGGCAGCTCATACTACTTGCAATGAATCATGATCTATGCATGGAAAATGTGATGGCATACCCAGTGCAAACTGGAAGAGGGACATACTGTGACAAGCAGGCCAGATCCTGTGGTTCATATTATTGATGGAAATGCAATGTTCCAATCACTAACACAAATCCCACAAACCTTTGAAGAGTTGGCTCGGCGTATATTTGCGAAGCTCTCAAATATTACCTGTGTTGACTTTATCAGAGATACATACCGGACTCAGAGTATCAGGAATATAGAGAGGGAACGCCATGACACATTACATCCACATTCCCAAAATTAGAAAGTACACATTAAATACACATTATTTTAGCACATATAGTCAAGTAGGCCACTACTACACCTATTTTACCAATTTACATTTGATATGCTATTGATTCTAGACAATGCCTCGATATTATTTTTCAGGAGAAAGCCAACACCGGAATCATTCTCTACTGCTGTCATATTGCAATACACTGCATAGATTCAAGTGCCATCATAGTCCGATCTCCTGATACAAATGTTTTTCTCTTGCTGATGAAATTTTCACAGAATATCAGAATACCACTAATCGTGGACACTGGTGTTGCAGACAAGCAAAGGTTGATCAACATCAGCTCAGCAGTCCAGGCAATTGGCAATGAGCTATGCAATACATTGCTTTCATTTCACGCATTCACTGGCTGTGATTCTATAAGCATGGTGATGAAGAAGAGGATACTGGAAATGATTACTACAACATACAAGATGATACATTTGATGACGATGATGAATATGTTGTTGATGGAGGAAGTGATGATGGCGATGATTACATATGACTTTTCTGACAATATGTAAATGTGTATATATTTACTCGAAAAAAGGATAACATTTCAGTGATAATCCACTGATAATAAAGGAAGGAAACTTTAAAAGTGTTAATACTCATCCCTATATGATTGTTAAGATAAATGAAAAGTGCTATTATAGAGATTACAAAGGAAAAGTATAATAGTAGAAGTATAGCAAAACTGTATGTTTGACACATGCTATGTTTTTCACCTTAATAATGAAGTATAATAACTACAATGTTGAATAATCAAGCATTTGTAATATTTTCTTGAATAATAACGAAATAGTTCAAGAAAGGAAATGAATTTTGGGACAAAATCTCAAATTTTAGACCAAAATCCTGTTTTTTTTCTATTGTTCTTTGTGACCTTGACCTTGTATGACCAAGGTCATGGTTACAATCAATCGGGCCTCACCAGAACTATATACCTAGACACTAAGTTTGTGTTTTTTTGTTGCTTAGTTTTAGAGATATGACATTTTCTAAAATTCTCATATTTCATCACTGCGTTGCCATGGATACAATCTGGCGCCCACACCCACCATTAATATTATGGCAAACAGGCAGATTTCATTAGCTGAGGGTTCCATCTAACTAAAAAACATGATGTGCAAAAATCCCTAAGCGGGGGGATGGTTTCGGTTATTGGCCCCCAGTCTACAGGTGTTCATACAGCACTTTTTTAAATTTAGGCGCCAATGTTTATATACATAACTGAACGAATTTAGCCTCTATAACCAGTTATAGTTGTTCCATACAATCACGATTTCTATGAGCTGTTCATGTGATCACCTGATATAACTTATTCACGAGCTTCGCTTCGGGGATGACACCAGCCAATAACATCACCCTTTTCAACCAGATCAGTATCATAATATTACTATTGGCACTCACTTTATTAGTTGCACAATATTTTCAAATATATAGTGAATCTGAATATGACAAAAATGTAACTTTCTCTTTCAGAAAACAAGATGGGATGTGCATCAAGTGTTCCTGTGGCGACGTCAAACACTATTCCGGCTCGTATTAAGGTACAGCATTACAATACTAATCGTAACTGAGTATGTCGTTCTGATCATAAAATACTTTACATTATGTATATGCACAAATATATTCTGCATGATGTTTGTGGCGTCAGAGATTCGACTTGCATGTCCATCTATTCACTGTAAGTCCGTGTTCATTGTACGCTATTTAGTGCCGGTTTTCTTGCAGCAGCAGTTATTGAGATGCAGTAAGCTATACATTCTTTTAAAATGGAGGAGGTTATGATTTAAACACATTATTTTGCCCAATCGAAAAGACCAAATTAGTTTAAAAGAAAAAATCTCATGTCGTCGTCCACCTGTTTGTCTGTCTGGAGAACAGCGATGGATGAATGCTTTTGATAGATTCAGGATAGATTACCTTTGACTTAAGGTAGAGATGCAGTTTACCTGACAGGTATTTTAACTAGTTAATTAGGAAACCAAGATGACCTCCCTTGTCTACAAAACTATATGTTTTCGAAAAGCTTATTGTATGAATTTTAAAATTTTGTTATTATTTTTTTATGGACACTGTAGTTTGAAATATGCACAAAAATGTGCTTTTTTGGTCAAAATTGATTTAAAAAAATAGCTTCTAAACCATGCTTCTGTATTCTGTCAAAATTGGTTTACGGGTACATCTGTTTACTATGAAGAAAGTGCCGTCTTGAAATCTGTCTACAAGTTGTCAATTTTGCAGGGCAGCAGCTAAAATTTCACTACTTCAAGTTGATGCATAAATTAACACCCAGACTAGTTGTCTGTACGATTGTTGTAACACTGTTCAACAAAAAACAATGCCCCGACGGCGTTTTGAAGATAAACACATTGTCAATCATTTGTGAAAATTTCAAAAGAAAAGGTCAAAGCGTCTAGGAGCTAAGTTCTGGGATGTGCACTATCACGAAGGTGAGATAATTGCTAATTTGCATAACAATTCACTCAGTAAGAAGTTTGCTAATGCTCATAATTAAAATGGCTGTAACAGTTCCAAATTTAAATGTCTTATCGGTTTGTTAAAAGTTAAATATAGTGCATAATATGAAGATCCCGTCATTTCTTTTTTTCACCATGTTTCTTTTTTATTATTTATGTACAGTCTTGCTAAATCTTGCTAAGCATTCAAAAGAGAGAATGTTTGCACCATCTATATTTTAAAATCGTCTTTTGAGTATGTTCCACTATTCACAATTCTACAAAATGTTAACAGTCTATAGCCAAGACTGTTTGGATAATAAAAAGCAAAAAAGCAAAAAAAAATCCCAAGTGCCCACAAACCTGCATCTCTACCTTAAGCACCAATCGATTCGATTTTGTAACGTTGCCAAATTTTAACTTCGTTCTTGATAACTAAAAACACATTACATATGAATCAAAAATCAAAGTTACAGTTTGGAAGGAGATCTAAATTCCGTTGTCACTAGGAAAGTGTAGTATTTCAGACATAAACGAATGTATTTGATTTTAGGAAATGTCGCGGTCACATGACTTTTGCGTTCACCCCTCATTTACGCAATTTATATTTATTTTTCAAGAATTTTTCATCGGAATCGCAACAGACTGCAAGTAAGTCTAGGTGTGTGAATGGTAACCTCTTGTTTTCAACAAAGGTCACTGCGCATGAGTAACGACCTCATTTATGGTCTGCGCAACTGATTTAATATTTCATCGGAAAATTGTTTCTCTGTAATTTGAATATTACGGTCAGTACACTAGTTTAAACAATTGCCAACTATCATCGAGTTCAAACGCCAGGAGCACAAAGGGATTAGGAGCCTAACTTAGCAATAAACAATTGAATTTAATAGGCTTATTTCTTCTTCCTTTTACCTTCATGGTATGACCAATGTTTGTACCTGACTATGCTCAGGTTGGCAATATTGTTCAGATTACTTGTATTTTGCTAAAATAGCAGATCATTTTTACTCATGCTAATGCTGTTATGTTAAAATAATTAAAGAATAGCTAATGATGATTACTTCATTTACAGAATCAAGATAAACATAGAAGACAGAGTACTCCCCCCAGAGGGGACAATTCACAAGGATTGAGCTCAACAGAGGTAACAACTACAACTTCCTATTAGTTATGGAGAGTTCTGAATTTCGATTCAATAAAAACAGGCATGATATCAATAGTTATCCATTGCTAGGTGAACACAATGTATTTGAAAGAGAGTCAGTCAGTGTCAATACAAACTCTCTGTAAAATCTATAAAAGAGAGATTTTATAGATTTTACAGAAAGTTTGTTGCGTTTAAATAAAGTAAACAATAGCTATTTAATGATTTATTACTTCACTTACAGAATCCAGACAAACACAGAAGACAAAGCATTCCCCCCAGAGAGGACACTTACAATGGAGTTTGTTCAACTGAGGCCAGAACTGCTATCAGCACTCTACATCAGGAAGCAGTCCGAGATTCAAACGAAAAAGAGAAAAGTTTAGCATATCAGCCACCATCGGATCAAAAATATGTAGGACAGGAAGGTTCTAGCTTAAATAAGAAGACTAAGCTGCATCATGATCCTGATGTCAAAAAGACTATCGACTTTTATCGAAAATCGTTAAGAGATTTGAAAAAGATTCATGGTGATGAAGCCATTCATCCAGACATTGCTTCAACGCTTGATGGACTTGGAAGTGCCTACAGTTCCTTCGGTGACCAACAAAACGCACTTGAGCTACACAAAGAGGCATTGGAAATGAGGAAGACACTGTATGGTCGTGACAAGCAGCACATTGATATTGCAGAATCTTATGAAAACATTGGTGCTTGTTATACATCAATGAATCAACATGAACAAGCTATAGGATATCACTTAATGGCACTGAAGATGAGACAAGATTTATTTGGTAAAACAAATCAACATCCACTGGTGGCATCTTCATTACACTTCCTTGGGAGGGCATTTGATTTACATGGCGATCACAGAAAAGCAATACATTACAATCAGATGTCCCTGAAGATGCGGAAGGAAATATATGGTACCTCACCTAACTCACATGTTGCAGTGGCACTGAATAACCTTGGGCTTGCTTACAACTCCAGTGGGGATTATAACAAAGCTATTGAATGTCACAAAGAAGCACTTCAAATCAGAAGATGTGTGTACAAAGATGGAGAACACCATGAAATTGCCATTTCACTTACCAACCTTGGATGTTGTTACGATGCCACTGAAAACTATAGTCAAGCAGTAGTATATCACAAGGAGGCCCTATCAATACAGAGAAGTGTGTTTGGTACTGATAAACCACATTCGAATATTATTGATACTCTAAATAATCTTGGAATAAGCTACCGAGATATGGGTAAAAATGAAGAAGCAATCAAGTACTTGGAAGACTCCTTAATTATGACAAAGCAAATGTATGGTACAACACATTCCAAAGTAGCCACCATTCTCTGCATACTTGGTAACATATGGTCATCCCAAGAAGAATACAGAAAAGCAGCAAACGTGAATGAAAGAGCACTGGAGATTTTGCAAGAAATAACTGAAAAGAACAGTAACACTGCAACTATAGCTGCATTACTGACAAATCTGGGAAATATCTGTCAGCGAATGGAAAGCTATGAGAAAGCAATAGAGTACCTTGAAAGAGCAGTTAAGATGGAAAAATGTTTAGAACTCAAAAGTGAAGGAAACCTCAAAATAGCAGCTTGTCTGAATAATCTGGCACTTTCCTACCACGACATCGGCAATGACGATGAAGCTATCAAGTATTATAAGGAGTCATTGTCCATGAAAAGAAACATTCTTGGCGTTGATACAACAGATGACTCAATATCCACTACTCTGCATAACATTACTGCAATATATTTTGGAAAAGAAGATTATGACAATGCAACAAAATACTATCAGGAGTCTCTGAACATGAATGAAAAGTTACATGGAAGTGATTTTTATTCTGAAGTTATCGTAGTCTCCTTATTTCAGTTTGGTCAAGTTCTGTATAATACTGACAAATATGAGCAGTGCATAGAGTGCCTACAGAGATGTGTTAAATTGAAGCAGAAAGATGTTGGCGAAGATACAACAGACGAGATGATTGCTAATGCATACAACCTCATAGGTAACTCATATTACTCCATGAACAAGTACAACGAGTCGTCAGAATACTTAGAAAAATCTTTGCAAATAAGAAGAGAAATGCAGGGACAAAGTAGCACGAGTATAGGCATTGCTTCGTCATTGAATAATTTAGGACATGTCTATGAAGCTTTGGATCATTTTAAGAAAGCTGCAGAATGCCACGAAGAAGCACTCGAGATCAGAAAAAGATATGATGATGAAGTTCATGAAGATGTTGCTCAGTCATTAGGCAATCTAGGAAGAGTTTATGTATCAATGGGGGAGTTTGAAAAAGCTGTAAAATATCACGAGGAAGCACTGAGAGTGAAGCGGAAGCTTTATCGTAAATCATCTGCACATCCCGATATACTAAGCTCGATCAATATTATTGGTAGAATTTATGCAAACATTGGCGAGCATCAGAAAGCAGTTAACTACCACCACGATGCGTTGGTAATGTCCAAATTAGTTCATGGCGAAAGGAACAACCATTCTGATATTGCAGACTGTCTTTGGAATTTAGGAAATACCTATCACTCACTACGCGATAATGATAAAGCTTTAGACTATTATCAACAATCATTAAACATGTATCGGAGTATTTCTAGAGATCCTTCATGTGATGGGGATATAAGCAAAATTCTGAACAGTCTGGCGATATGCTATAATCAACGGAAGGACACCAAGAATTCTCTAGAATGTCAGCAAGAATCACTGGAAATACTGAAAAACCTCCATGGTGCAAATGCCCTCCACCCTGATATAGCAACGCTGTATAATAACATCGGCAGTTGTTATTCCGCTCTTGGAAACTACCAAGAAGCTATAAAGAATGAAGAACACGCTCTAAAGATGAGAAAGCAATTATTTGGTGCAAACAATTCACATTCAAGTATCGCAGTGACATTACACAATCTCGGCGGTTCTTATTTCGCTCTGGGAAAGTACAATGAAGCATATGAGTACCTTATGGAAGCCTTTCAAATGGAACTTAAATTACATGGAGAGGGAACAGCACATCCATCGATATCATCTATGATTAGCAGCATTGGTAGTGTTCACAAGGCTCTTGGTAACTTTGATCAAGCTTTGGACTATCGTCAAAGGGCACTAGACATGCAGAAAACATTATACGGAGCAGAAAAAGACCACCCTGAGATAGCTGATACATATAATGATATTGGAAATATATATACAACACTAGGAGATAAACAACGTGGATTAGAATATCTGGAAAAGGCACTGGCAATGAGAGAACGTTTGTATGGTGTAGAAATTACAGCAAGTTCAGGACAAGGTCTTATGCGTCCAGTGTCTGCATATGTTAGAAAGAATAGGCAGGCTCCAGCTGAAATAATAGAAGTATAGCACTTATCATACAAATGGACAATTATGAAACCAGTTTCGGCAATAATTAACAGTAACGGCGCTGCATTTAATCATGTCAATACATTAGCTATCTTGTAAAACATGTACTGCTTGTTCCAAACTTGCTTGATTGCATTAGAAATGTAAAAAATCAACTACATTTTGTAAGCAGTGTCACCATTCAGAGATAATTATTGAATTCTTGCTAAATGTGCAAACCCGAATAAAATCCATGTAATTCGACCAGTATGATAAATCAGTGGCGGCGGAATCAAACAGAAATCCTTCGTGGCAGCAAAATTTGCCCCTCAAAATTCAAGAAATAGCGTTTCAGAGGGTCTAGATTCCAAAATGTAAGTCCCCTAGTAAGTTTGCGCTTTCAGCGCAAGGTTAGTGAGCAGATCTCGCCCCCCCCCCGATGCAAAATTTCGTGCTGACGCCTTTGTAAATGGTTACTGTGGCACTATATCGACAAATATAGAAATTGATTTCCAACCATGGAGACTTATATTAGTCTTATTTGTACGTTTATAAGCATGTTACAGTGCGTGAGCTAAATGCCTGTGAAACAATGATGTAATTATTATTTCACAGTGTAACAATATTTACTTTCAGACATAATTATGATTGTATGTAAATGTACGAACATTTGTTAGTATCGTTTTTGACAATTTGTACCAGTACATAGTGCATTGCTAAATATAGAATAGTATATTATATTCCATTACATTACATTACATATTTACTATTCACAGTGACATATTTTGTAATGATACTTTAAATGCATTTGTAAATTTGCATTTTGATTCTGTATATTGTTTTCTTGAAAAGTTTCTGCGTTTTATACGCGTTACTCTCAGTCTGGAAAGGTGTGTACGTTATCCATGCTATGTACACATGTAGTTTAATACACAATGCATGCAGAAGTCACAGATTGTTGTGATGATAACAAATGCAATTCCGACATACATATAAAATGCAAAGCGCATTATGTACATATAGATATAAATGCAATTACGTTATCATTACCGAAACTGACTGACACCCTGAATGCTTTTGGCTGTAGAGGTTATTATAAGTCCACACTGATACGATTGTTTGATTCGTTGGTTTCCTCGGTCCACTATTTGTTATATAGACTTTAAAAACGTAACGTTTTTACGATTTCATAAAACACAAAATTATAAGTTTGATATCTAACTGTTTACGACGAGTAGCCTCCAGCTACACATTGTTCAAAAACATTGTCTAGGATAGTACACTAAGTATTGATGTGTTGTAGTTAAAGGCGACGGTCGTCGCACAGCGCGTGTTCGAATTTCATGTAAACAAACAATATATTTTACACGCGTTTTTTTCCGTATCGAACATGACGCAGCGCGACGACCACCGTCCTTTAATGTTCATTCAGCTTTAACATTTATTTTTTACACAAACGTGTTGCTGTATTTGTTTTGCCTTTCTGTTCAGTATGTTTTTTCCCAGAATGCATATTTTTTTATCACAGTCTGTCGTCCATCGCAGCTTCCGGTTCTCACTCTGTCGGTATCTTCTACACAAAATATGCATGTAAATATGATTTTCGAACATTGTAAATTTGTATTAATAAACAGAAAGCTGGTTACGTTTTTCTGTCTTTTATATATCATATGTACGAACAATGTGTACGAATAAACGAATGGTTTTAACAATAAGTCACAAGATTAGTATAAAGATATTTATTCCATAGTATAACATGGATGTTTCAGATATTAGTTAAAATACATACTATGCTTGGATGTTGTGAGTTTTGTGTTAACAAAAATCAGTGCGTTCTGGTATGTGATTCGAAGACAATACAAGTGGGGTCATGGAGTCAATAGTTGTGTTGGGCTAAGATCAAAAGTTGGGTTGCCTTGGGGTCAATATTTGGGTTGGCCTGAAACCAATAGTTTTGACGTGGAAGCAATAGTTGGATAGGCCTGGAGCCAAGAATTAATTTGGGCTAAAATCAATAGTTGGTTCCTAAAGTCAATATGTGGGTTGGCCCTGGAGTCAATAGGTTTAGCGTGGAAACAATAGTGGGATTGGACTAGAGTTGATAGTTGTTCTGGCCTGGAGTTGGACTAGAGTTAATATTGGTTTGGCGTTTGGTCTGTATTTAGGTTGGTCTGGGTTGTGATTTAGCCAGGCTGAATAGATGGGTTGGTTTGGGTTGTGATTTAGCCAGGCTGAATAGATGGGATGGTTTGGGTTGTGATTTAGCCAGGCTAAATAAATGGGTTGGTCTGGGTTGTGATTTAGCCAGGCTGAATAGATGGGTTGGTTTGGTATGCAGTAAATGCTTGGGTTTGCTTTGGTCAATTGTAGGCGTGACTTGTAGTGTTGGCATAAAGTCAAGATTTGAGTTCGCCCTGGATTCTATAGTATGGTTGATCTGGGTCAACAGTAGGTTTGGTTTGGAGTAAATAATTTAGTTGGGCGGGTGCCAAGGTTTGGTTTGGTCTGCAATTACTAGTAGGTTTGGCTTGCAGGAAATCAATAATTTAGTTTGGCTTAGACCCAAGTCAACAGAAGGTTTGTTATATTGGCTGGAAATCAGTGACCCATTGTTTTTGTCGTTGTTCTATTTTAGTATATTTAGTAATTGCTACACATATATAGATTTGCCTATTCAGTTTTCTTTGTTGTAGCCACCAGTATATAGCGCCACCTAGTGGCAGCAGATTCTCAGTCTGCTTCAGTATTTTTGTTTTCCCGGCTGTTTTATATTTTTCAACCCCCCACCACTTCCACATTTCTTTTATTTTTATTTTCCACACCCATTTTCTGAATTGTAACACTTTTAACAGCATTGTGAATTTAATCAGTGTCAATAATTACTTACTTTCCTGTTGTGGTCCGGGGTACTTTGGGGCCTATGTTCAGGTCTAGTTTTGTATTAAAGTACCTCCTTTCTGCTAAACAATGTGTGTGTGTGTGTGTAATTCAGTTATCCATTTTCTAGCATATTGTAGCAATTATTGAAAAAAATCGGCCCGGTAAGGGGTTCAATCCCACAACAGAAACCACAGCAGGCTGAGCTATCGGATTTCTGATGGAGGTTTCTGGAACAAATAGGTATTAGACAGATCATGCCTATGTCACATGTATTAAATGAATACATCTTTTGTATTTACGTAAATTAAAGCGGGGGAGTCGTCACCTGCGCATGCGTCAGATGGCCATAGCGTGTCACTATTTACAAACAAGCGTCTACCCATGAGCCTTTTGCGTTTTTAGCGTGTGTTGTTATCGTCGCTTGGAACTCAATTCTCGCGCGTGCGCATGTGACGACCTTCCCGCTTTAATATACGTTCAGCGCAGTGCACTGGCAATGCAACTGATTGCTGAATCTATGGCATTTGCAGTTGTAAACGGACTCTAACTCATGCGATTCACTATAATAACACAATGAAGTGTTCTAATTTATGAAACAATATATATAGAGAGGTCTCATTTACCAAAATGACTATACCATGGATACAATTGAAAATGACTGTAATGTTTTATTGGTAAAATAAATAGGTGTTAAGGCTTTCTACAAAGCAACAAGAACACCGGAAATGATACATGAATTCTTGTGCGTTCTGGTGATGTATCTTCACCAATGTGACTCATCAACCTGGAAATATGAAATATGAAATATAATTATTAATTATAATTATTTTCAAGCACTCCTTTTAAAACGTATCAGCAATCATTCGAACGTTCGAATTTGTTTTTGTATGGGGTAAACTACGCCATTAACATTGAGGAATTCCAGGTTATTAACATCACATTCAAACACGTTTTTGTTGACACTGAACACAGAAGCGCTATATAGCCACGGAAACAGAATCCCGTCAGCGGAAAATATTTTTCGCTGTCATTTCGCCCTATAATCTCACAATAAATTCATACAAGCAAGAAAAAGATGTATAATAATGTTATCACGTGTTATAATATTATTGCGGTATGCACGTGATAACCTCATATGATTGCAAATTAACTCAATTAACACAGACATTATCGATGATGTTAAAGTAAGTTGAATGTCCTGGCCCTTATATTGACAAAGTCAAAACTAATGTTAATTTAATGTTAATGAACTTCAACAAAATTTATTGAATTGAATTACTAGAAATCCTGACTACACATCCCTCCCTATTTTGCTAAATGGTTTAGCCCGAATACCAGCACTGTTCTTTAATATGGTATAAATTTATTGAAAATAAAATTTATTGATTTTTATTAGGTTATTGAACAACAATTCAAAGGGCGCCCTCTATTGATAAGGCGTACACAAAATGTGGCAAAACAAGAAAATGCTGAGAAAGGCAAACAATTAATTCGAAGAAAAAAAAATATTCCTCATTTAAAATAAAAAAAAAATAGCCTAGAATTTGAACGCCCGAACTTGCAAAGCAAAGGTCTTAAGCACTACAGTGTAAACTTTTCTAAGAAAAAATGAATAATTACAGGCATTAAAGCGCGGTGGTCGTCGCGCAGCGCGTGTTCGAATTTCATGTAAATAAACAATGTACTTTACACGGGTTGTATACGTCGCTATGAGTCCAATATCGAACAGGACGCGGCACGACGACTGCCGCACTTTAGATTAAACTCCTGCCACCCATAAGTAAATTATACAGTGATGTCATGTATACCAATGACAAGGGTCGAAACAAACTACCCTCTTGTTGATCGATAACCTCTCCACTATGGTTGTATTATGCCTGCATAGACTATAAAAAAGCTTTTGAAAGAGTAACTGTCATTCTTAAAAAAGGCTAAATTATTTTTATCTTGCGTACTATGTACTCAGATATTGAAGAATGCATTCGATCACCAGTTGGAATTTCTGACTTTTTCAAAGTAACGTGAATTAGCTGTTCAGCAGGACAGTACTTTCACTACTTCTTTTTAATTTATTTATAAATCTAGCTCTAATTAGTGTAACCGCTATTGGCATTGACCGACTATTAAAAAAAATTGCATAATTCTGCAAATAAATGAAGACTGAAAGTCAATACAAACAAGTTCAAAATCAATTTGCTAATATTAGTGTGAACTTGATTTTTGAGAAACCTGATGGTACAATATTTCAAACTCTAATGTATGGTTGCATAATCTTGGGATTTCATAGGGTCTACAAACTGAAATTATCCACAACAAATGTTGTCGATTCATATTAAAGTTGCGCGCCCAGAACTGAGAACTTGGAAGATTTACAATTTGCAGTTTTAATTGAATTAATTCCATACTTGTTACCGTCGTTTGGCTCATATTTTGTCCCAAGATCAAGAGGCTGAATGAGGCAAACACTGTTGGGCTTTCGAAGTGAAAATGTTGTTATAATCTCCAGGAATAGGGGCGCATGGTAAAACCAAGGATTTGGCTATTTTATTCAGTTTGTTCGCCTATTTACACAACGTTGTGGAGACACAAATACCGTTATGAATATACATTAGTAACAAGAATCTGGCGTTAATGAACTCGGGAATGACATCAATGTCTGGCACAAACTTACTTTTCTTCGACTTCCACTAGTATATGTTGTTTGTGTGGATTTACTCTCAGATAGTTGTGGTATCCTGACCAGGAACTCAAGTACCCCACAAATTCTGCAATACTGTAGTCAATTTCTATAGAGAATGTATCATCCCTGTAGGGAGAGATTAATGCATACATCAATACTGATGTACAGGCATTCCTCCTGAAATCATGATTGTATACTGTAATTGTAATATACATGGCAATGTGACTGTTATACTGACCCTTTTCTAACATGAGCATGTGATTGAAGGGCGGTAGTCGTCGCGCTGCGCATGTGCGAGATTTGTGTTGATAAACATTGATTTTTCCATAATTCAATACGTTATTCTAATGGAAATCACAAGTATGAGGTTTGACCTGTCCTCGACTTGCACTAATTAACGCCGATTGCTCCTTCGATACCTTCCAATCGCCTAAAATACCTAACTAAGGCTTGGTAACGTCTCAGTTTGTACTCGTTGAACTGCGCAACAGTCAAAGTCACCATCTTTGTATATATGAGACGCATATATCTCGCGCATGCGTGGCGCGACGACTACCGCCCTTTAAAATGCTAGCATATTTCGGACATAAGCAAGTGATTAATATACTGGTACAACTCGAATACAAGGGATGATGGACAAGTTGATGGGTTGTCAAGTACAAGTACACAAAACAAAAGATGGAATACAGAACATCACGGTGTCCTTATAATGATGTAGACAAGTTTACCATACTTGCCTTTCAGATTCTTCATACGGCAGTTTGACATTTTTATAATGTTCATCAGTCTGCTTTATTCCATCATGCCAGAACCCGCCCAGGGTCTTATAATACAACTGGAAACCAAAGAATAGTATGGGAGCATATCAGTGTTCTCCCATAACAAATAAACATAGTATAAATATTTATTTATTTTGAGTAAAAGACATAATATGACCAGAATTGTAAGCTTTAATAATTCTCCATTTACTTCCTGTATGTTGTTTCAAAATGACGGTCAATACAAACTCACCGACCCCTTTTTTGAATTCATATAACATCATATATGTTTTGAAATGTTTTCATCCATTAATCTCGTTCGAAACGCGTGGCAATATTGTGTTTTCTTGTGTTATGTGTAATGAGCATACAAGTGCATTTGTACCTTCCCTTATCAACTCGTTTTCCGCGCAATCAATAAGTAAATCATTTTATACTTTTTTCTATAGTCATGTATAGTCATGTGATTAAAAAACAAACAAGAAAATGTTTTTATATTATAAATTCATATACATGTGTTATGAATGCTTATACAATGTCATATTGATGTGTTATGAATGCTTGTACATTGTCATATTTATGTGCTATGAATGCCTATACAATGTCAAATATGTTATGTTATGAATACTCATACAATGTCATACTGATGTGTTATGAATACTCATACAATGTCATATTGATGTGTTATGAATGCTTATACAACGTCATATTGATATGTTATGAATGCCTATACAATGTCATATTGATATGTTATGATTGCCTATACAATGTCATATTGATGTGTTATGAATGCTTATACAATTTCATATTGATGTGTTATGAATACTTATACAATGTCATATTGATGTGTTATGAATACTCATACTATGTCACATTGATGTGTTATGAATGCCTATACAATGTCACATTGATATGTTATGAATGCTTATACAATTTCATATTGATGTGTTATGAATGCTTATACAACGTCATATTGATGTGTTATGAATACTCATACTATGTCACATTGATGTGTTATGAATGCCTATACAATGTCACATTGATGCGTTATGAATACCTATACAATGTCATATTGATGTGTTATGAATGCCTATACAATGTCACATTGATGCGTTATGAATTCCTATACAATGTCATATTGATGTGTTATGAATGCCTATACAATGTCACATTGATGTGTTATGAATGCTTATACGTCATATTGATGCGTTATGAATACCTATACAATGTCATATTGATGTGTTATGAATACCTATACAATGTCATATTGATGCGTTATGAATACTCATACTATGTCATATTGATGTGTTATGAATGCCTATACAATGTCACATTGATGCGTTATGAATACCTATACAATGTCATATTGATGTGTTATGAATGACTATACAATGTCACATTAATGCGTTATGAATGCCTATACAATGTCATATTGATGTGTTATGAATGCCTATACAATGTCACATTGATGCGTTATGAATACCTATACAATGTCATATTGATGCGTTATGAATACTCATACTATGTCATATTGATGTGTTATGAATGCCTATACAATGTCACATTGATGCGTTATGAATACCTATACAATGTCATATTGATGTGTTATGAATGACTATACAATGTCACATTAATGCGTTATGAATGCCTATACAATGTCATATTGATGTGTTATGAATGCCTATACAATGTCACATTGATGCGTTATGAATGCCTATACAATGTCATATTGATGTGTTGTGAATGCCTATACAATGTCACATTGATGTGTTATGAATGCCTATACAATGTCATATTGATGCGTTATGAATACCTATACAATGTCATATTGATGTGTTATGAATGCCTATACAATGTCATAATGATGTGTTATGAATGATTATACAATGTCATATTGATATGTTATGAATATCTATACAATGTCACATTGATATGTTATGAATGCCTATACAACGTCATATTGATATGTTATGAATATCTATACAATGTCATATTGATATGTTATGAATGCCTATACAATGTCATATTGATGTGTTATGAATACCTATACAATGTCATATTGATGCGTTATGAATACTCATACTATGTCATATTGATGTGTTATGAATGCCTATACAATGTCACATTGATGCGTTATGAATACCTATACAATGTCATATTGATGTGTTATGAATGCCTATACAATGTCACATTAATGCGTTATGAATGCCTATACAATGTCATATTGATGCGTTATGAATGCCTATACAATGTCATATTGATGCGTTATGAATGCCTATACAATGTCATAATGATGTGTTATGAATGATTATACAAGGTCATATTGATGTGTTATGACTGCTTATACGTCATAATGATGTGTTATGAATGATTATACAAGGTCATATTTATGTGTTATGAATGCCTATACAACGTCATAATGATGTGTTATGAATACTTAAACAATGTCATATTGTCATACTTAAAACTCATCTTTTTAAACAGACTTATGAAACTCAGTAGTTTTTCTTTGTTGTTGCTATTAATGTTTTATTCATAATTTAATATTTTTATTTATTTGTTGTCTTGTAAAGCGCTTATGAACATTTATTTTGGATATATGGCGCTATATAAGTGCATACTTATTATTATTATTATGTGTTATGAATGCCTATACAACATCATATTGATGTGTTATGAATACCTCTACAATGACATATTGATATGTTATGAATGATTATACAATGTCATATTGATATGTTATGAATGCCTATACAATGTCATATTGATATGTTATGAATATCTATACAATGTCATATTGATATGTTATGAATGCCTATACAACGTCATATTGATATGTTATGAATATCTATACAATGTCATATTGATATGTTATGAATGCCTATACAATGTCATATTGATGTGTTATGAATACCTATACAATGTCACATTGATGTGTTATGAATGCTTATACAATGTCACATTGATGCGTTATGAATGCCTGTACAATGTCATATTGATATGTTATGAATGCCTATATGTCATATTGATGCGCTATGAATACCTATACAATGTCATATTGATATGTTATGAATGATTATACAACATCATAATGATGTGTTATGAATGATTATACAATGTCATATTGATATCTTAAGAATATCTATACAATGTCATATTGATATGTTATGAATGATTATACAACATCATAATGATGTGTTATGAATGATTATACAATGTCATATTGATATGTTAAGAATATCTATACAATGTCACATTGATATGTTATGGATGCCTATACCATGTTATATTGATGTGTTATGAATGCCTATACAATGTCATATTGATGTGTTATGAATGCCTATACAATGTCATAATGATGTGTTATGAATGATTATACAATGTCATATTGATATGTTATGAATATCTATACAATGTCACATTGATATGTTATGAATGCCTATACAACGTCATATTGATGTGTTATGAATGCCTATACAATGTCACATTGATGTGTTGTGAATGCCTATACAATGTCACATTGATGTGTTATGAATGCCTATACAATGTCATATTGATGTGTTATGAATGCCTATACAATGTCATAATGATGTGTTATGAATGATTATACAATGTCATATTGATATGTTATGAATATCTATACAATGTCACATTGATATGTTATGAATGCCTATACAACGTCATATTGATGTGTTATGAATGCCTATACAATGTCACATTGATGTGTTATGAATGCCTATACAATGTCACATTGATGTGTTATGAATGCCTATACAATGTCATATTGATGCGTTATGAATACCTATACAATGTCATATTGATGTGTTATGAATGCCTATACAATGTCATAATGATGTGTTATGAATGATTATACAATGTCATATTGATATGTTATGAATATCTATACAATGTCACATTGATATGTTATGAATGCCTATACAACGTCATATTGATGTGTTATGAATGCCTATACAATGTCACATTGATGCGCTATGAATACCTATACAATGTCATATTGATATGTTATGAATGATTATACAACATCATAATGATGTGTTATGAATGATTATACAATGTCATATTGATATCTTAAGAATATCTATACAATGTCATATTGATATGTTATGAATGCTTATACAACATCATAATGATGTGTTATGAATGATTATACAATGTCATATTGATATGTTAAGAATATCTATACAATGTCATATTGATATGTTATAAATGATTGTACAACATCATAATGATGTGTTATGAATGATTATACAATGTCATATTGATATGTTAAGAATATCTATACAATGTCATATTGATATGTTATGAATGCTTATACGTAATATTGATGTGTTATGAATGATTATACAAGGTCATATTGATGTGTTATGAATGCCTATACAACGTCATAATGATGTGTTATGAATACTTAAACAATGTCATATTGATGTGTTATGAATGCCTATACAACATCATATTGATGTGTTATGAATGCCTATACAATGTATGTTATGAATGCATATACAATGTCATATTGGTATGTTATGAATGCTTGTACAATATAATATTGATGTGTTATGAATACCTATACAATGTCATATTGATATGTTATGAATGCCTATACAATGTCATATTGATATGTTATGAATGCCTATAGAATATCATATCGATGTGTTATGAATGCCTATACAATGTATGTTATGAATGCATATACAATGTCATATTGGTATGTTATGAATGCTTGTACAATATAATATTGATGTGTTATGAATACCTATACAATGTCATATTGATGTGTTATGAATGCTTATACAACGTCATATTGATGTGTTATGAATGCTTATCCAACGTCATATTGATGTGTTATGAATGCTTATACAACGTCATATTGATGTGTTATGAATGCTTATACAACGTTATATTGATTTGTTATGAATGCCTATACAACGTCATATTGATGTGTTATGAATGCTTATACAACGTCATATTGATGTGTTATGAATGCTTATACAACGTTATATTGATTTGTTATGAATGCCTATACAATAATGCAGGCCACCCGATGTACACAAAGTGTACAACCAAACTGATATAAACTTTGGTTTTGTATTTACACAATTGCTTGATGTGACAGTTTTACAGACTCTGTGAAATGTCATGTCGAAATTATTTCAAGGGCACTAACACTCAGAACATCGAAATGAATTAAGAACACAGGAAGACGTTATAGTTCAAATACGAACCTCATCAACAACATTTTGTAGTTGTTTTCCATTTGTATTGTTATGAACCTGTGGAGGCCCATACCCATATAACGCAATGCATCCTCTTGGCTTCAAGACTCTGTCCAATTCTTTATAAAATCGGTCTTGATTAAACCAATGAGCTGCCTGGGCTGACGTCACGATATCAACTGTATGATCGACTGCAGGTATATTTTCACCACTTCCGATCCTAAAACAAGCATCAGAACATAACATTGTAATTGTCATTGGCTATATGGAAAATACCCGTGATTCTGTGTTCTTCTCCTCATCATAAAAGTTGCGGTGAATAACATGTGGATGCTTGTATATGTAGAATCCATTATTATTATTATTATTATTATTATTATTATTATTATTATTATTATTATTATTATTATTATTATTATTATTATTATTATTATTATTAAACAGATTGTTTACAATAGACTGAAATTATATAACGAGTAAATAAAAGAATTTACATACTTGTAATCTACATTTGGTAAGATATTACTATTAATAGCTTCTTGTATCTGAGATTCACTGACGTCACATCCGATGACCTTGTCAAAATGGTTACTGAGACTTTTAGTGCTCTGGCCGGAACCACAGCCAACGTCCACGGCCAGACTGTGAGGACCTTGATTCTATACGACGAGACAACATATTGATAAGCACAAAATAAAGAAAATGCTCGTCGCCATCTGGTGCTGCTAACAATACACAATTAAATATACCTTTAAAACAGAAATATGCAGATTCTTATAATGGCATTAGTTCACCAGATGTAATTAGTTTTGAGAATGCATTACAGAACTTTTCTTTAGCTCTCAGGTTAACCGTAATCTTATCTGGGGAAACCAGAATTGTAATTACATATTACTGCGTATGACACGGGTGGAGTGTGTACATATCCTCAGCAGTCGCTGGGTTGGTGTGGCTTGATAGCTGTTGTATATATTTGTTAGCGTCGCTTATGTATGGGCTTCGAATACGAACACAACATTCAGCACCATCAATGTGGAGAGACCTCATTGACGGTGCTGAACTTTATGTTGCACAGAACGTAAATTTCAATTGACCTCACTGTGATGACGCATGCGTTGTGGAATACGGAAACAGATCTAGAGCCCGTAGCATGTGCACTGCATACACAATATGCTAATAACTTTTAACGAGGTTAAGACGTAACATATCTCATGAATGTTATTTGAAAGTGAAATTACTAATAGAAAGCATTTAGTATGAAACGCCGGAATCACGTATATTCGGTCTTGACCCCCAATCTGCCCATTGTGGTTATTTGAAGACTGTAAACGCTTTTCTATCATGCTAAACTGGTCACCAAATTTAACAACTGTTTTTTGCGTTTTAAACTCAAATCTATATCAGCAAAGGCAAGTCTCAATAAATTTCAATTGTACACATCCACTGCATGCGTACACATACATGCGGCTCCTCGTACACTCTCAACGTGCCATTAAAAGACCCCCCTCCCCACATACACACCATTTAATCATTAACCAATTTAACGTGTTTCTTGTTTTGTACTTATTGCGTGACCTGAGGTCACAATCCAGAAGGTAGGATAGATTTCGAATGTTCCGAGTCGCAGTAAGCGCTTATTCATGTTTCTAACTCACAGCGTAAAAAAACTCAAATAAAAGTGGCATCATCTTTCAACTAACTCGTATCAGCATTTGAAAAAGAATGTCACGGTCACATTTACTAAGTGAAACACACACGTCTTCGTCAGTTCATTTTCTCTGCAAAATATTCCTTTTCCAACTGGTAATTTACATTTCTCATCTGTCTTGTATGGTTTTTCTAGCTTCCCCTGTTGTTCCCACCCACGCTCACTCAGTTATATTTTAAAAACTGTTTCAAATATACCGCTGACTTCTAATGGGTTTATTTTTCTTTTGATTCTTTTATATTTTTGTCATACCCACGGCAATCGGGAAATGAATGCCACGACGGGGCAATATAGAATACCATTACTCGCACAATGATCATACTTAATGAATCGAATATGTGCACCTACACTTAGTCGTGTAATATTGTATATTTACCATACTGACCTTTTAACCAGCACCACGTGTTTACTTAGAGCAAAATAATGTAACTAGGTTCTCGAGAACACCGATCATGACCTATGTATAGCAACACCCCCCAAAGAATAAGGCAACGCTCGTTTACCTTGCTATTGAGATAGTTTATGATTCGATCAACAACTCCTTTGGGATACGTTGGCCTGAATTTCTGGTAAGCTTCAGCGATCGCAACACCAGTAAACAACCCATGATCAGAGCAAGCCATGTCTGTAGAGACAAGTGGTATGACGGTGTTTGTTGCAAAACACGCGAGATTTGTGTAGATAAACATATTTACCCCACAATCCAATGCGCTCTCCCACAACAATTATGAATTATGAGTTTTAATCTGGCGGCAGTGTACACTAAATACCGACTATGACATTTTAGAATCTGTGATGTGTTCTAAATACCTCAGCAATTACCTCGTTAAACTTTTGTAATTTTATACGCTTTGATCTTGAATAAATTGTTATGAATTGTCGCGTGCTTTGGCCACCATTTTGTATTTTGTATTAAACAGAGATAAATTTTTATTGATACCACATTTGTTCTTTTATTGTAAAATTTACCATGTTGCATCTGTCCACTAAACTGTCTACTGTTTCTTGTGAATAATTAACTCAATCAACTTGGTATTTTCTACTAGCATGTATGGCTAAACCTTACGAAAAAAATAAAATGATTTTGACCAGTCAGGTGATTGGGCCGCCATCTTGGTTTTTTGACAAAATTGAACAAAAGTTTGGGGCATCTGTTTTTCATGAGTGCTCCAATTAATCGGTCACAAAGTTTGACCACCATCTTGAATTTTGTGAAACAAAAATTGTGAAATAACGTGTGGTATAATGTCTGTTAGACAGAACACTAATGTAATTGACTTTATGAAATTGACAAAATGCTAATAATTAATTATGATACACCATAGAAAATAATCGTTAAAGCTTTCGTGCATCGGTTAGCTGTCAACAATCATAGCTGTAATCGGCCACCATACACATACACAACCGTCAATTGCGGTTTTGAAGTTGGTAAAAAGATCTATAGACCTTTTATGTTTTGGTTATATGCTTGTAAGTGTTTCAATTGATCAACTTGTAATTTTTCTCCTTAAAATAAAAATAAAATAGTCATGTAGTTTGAATTGGTCTGATTTGAAATTTTTTCGTAGATTTCAGTCCGGAGATGCTTTTTTCCCTTAAGATATCACGTGGCTGGGTCTAGTGGTTTGGAGGCCACCTGGTGAGACTCACCTCATCAGTATGCATGACTGTAATATCTCAAGCACTGTTGCAGATAGGGAGTCTATTGTACAAGTCTTTGATGACATTTGCCGTTGTAGCTCCGGTCATGCCCGAGCTTAACATATTTATAACAAAGCACGTAATCTTACATATAACAATGGCATCTTCACTAACAAAGCCTAACCAGTGTTGAAAATATTGTGCTGCATGAGAGTATATGTACACGGAAAAGTAACATTAAACACAAGTAATAGCTGTATTCAAGATTAGCAAACCTAAATACATTGGGTGTAGGAGGAAATGGTACTTTAGCGCAGCTAAAACATCTAATCTACATAGACAACACACGAGATAATGTCGATCAGTTAAAGCAAGCACGAGAACTAAAGACATTAAACAAGAGATATGATTAAAATAACATATGAACATATTTGGTCATGTGAACTCATTAATATGCATAACCTCATTTTATCAACGAACTAGGTGAATACATATAACCAACTACACTTTGACCTAATGCTACTTACATCCAATCTACATACTGTAATGTCAATCACTTGACCTCATTAATTATGAAATAAAAGCCTGAAAACTTGGGTTCACTGACGCCACTTGATTCGGCTTCTAACTCGTGACATTTTCCACTATAATTAATGCTTTGAAAATGCATTGAAAATCGTCTTCTCCAGAAGCACTAATCTTATTGCTCTGACATTTGGTTTACATTATGTACATACGTTCCTTGTACATTGAAGGTGTGTCATTGTTTAAACATTCAGGGATCTCAGCGATCACTAAAATGGCATTAAATGCTTTTAAATTTTCTTCAAAATCATTATACCTATTAGTCTGAAATTTAACATGTAAATTACGAGCGCATTCTAGTTTGAACATTTGGTGTTCAATTAATTCCAACAATATGGTTATAATAATTCTATTTAACCTATACAATGTTTAAATTTCAAAAATATCAACATTGAAATTTTGAAATGGCCGACCTAATATTTGCAAATTAACACCCGCCATTTATTTTATTTTATTTTATTATTTATTCGTACCATAGAATTTATATCTTTGTCGACTTTTCGTTTTAGTAATATATAATGATGTGTTTAATTGTCATTGCAAATTCAAAGATAAACAAGTCATTCATATTTTACGATGTGGTATGAAAAAACACGTTATTGGAGAAAATTAGCAAATTCGTAAAATTCGCTTCCAAAGTATTTTAGAAACACCTTAAGGATAAGAAAATCATACGATCAAAATAACGAAATAAAATTGAATTACATTTACATGAGAGATAGAGGTAAACGACAACAAATTAACTGGGATGTGTTTTCCAAGCCTCAAACCACGTGGAATTTTCCAGCAGATCCGACAAAGAATATGTTAAAATTTACCCCGTCAAGAAAATTAGATTATCCAAAGCTTCTGGGCAATGTCACCTGAATTAATTAGCAAGGCGGAATCGAAAAAAAAAATATTGGGACTCGAAAATATATTATGTTTTGGTAGCAATAAAACTGTTACCAGAACAAATCAACTGTGAAAATTATGCAATCATCGTCACACCACCTAGTCACAAACTTAAAAAATAATAAAATTATATTGCATCATCATGTTTAGTCTGGTATACAATTACAAGCTCCACCTATCTATTCTATTTTAAACACGCCAGTCACTACAACAGATAACTGTGATGATGACTTATCGAAGGAAAACTCAAATTAAAATTATTTGCGATCTACTACACTCAGTCTTGTAGTAGTCTACTTCCAACACATACCCGACTAAAGGCTGATATTAATATTTTCCCCAAAAGATTTCATTTGGTTAACGCCGACACCTTATAACACATGAACCAACTATAATGACGTCGTAAACACAGGGCAACATATATATGTAAAATATATAATTTCGTTTTTGAGTTAGCCGGTTAGTTAAGTTGCTTAAAACGCTACAGTACAGCAACGGTACGTCGTGTTTTTCTCGCCGGTAAGATCATTTTTTCTGTCACAGGACTAACTTTAAATACGTACATGATGTACCATAACGACTTATCCCTCATCAGCGATTAATACAATGTCTGAATTTAAAAAAAAAAACATTGTAAAAACATTGAATGATACTTTATTCCATCAGAAATAATAAAACCAAAAAATGAAATACTTTTAACTGAGGGAAAAATAATTAATTAATAAAGAAAACAATTAATTAATTAACAGTGATATGATTAGTGGATTAGTTTGCAACCTTTGTGTTGATGAACATTGATTTCCCCCAATCCAATACGCTCTTCTAATGAGATTTGACCTGGTCGTAGCCCGACATGTAGGCGTGAGTAAGCCTTCGCCTACCGAACGGCATCTGACCTTGGGTTTTGAGCACCGTGTGGGATGCAACTCAAGCGACCTCGTCAGACTAACTCGAAAGCAAACCGTTTAGTCAAAACCAAAGAAGTTAGCGAATTTGCAAATTCGCTGCCCCAATACTTTTGAGACTTGCTGTAAGATTAACAGACGTTTTTTTGTTATGACTATAATTACAATACTTGGTTAATGAAACCGGGACATACATTACGTAGACCTAACATAGAATACATATTCACGACTAAACTAAAACAGATATATATACTGCCGTGTTTTTGACATGAGTAAAAATATACGTTTGTTATCCTTTTAGTTTGATATTGTTAAAACTATACCAAGAATGCCAGTGTATGTTTGTTTAATCACTGTATTTTTAGTTTGAGTGCGATAGACTAAATAGTTATGTAACCTTTATTTAAATGTGCAAGTAGGCGTGTTTGAACATTACATATTCAACATTCAGTTAGGAAGCATTTGCCAGACAAGGTGGGAATTTAAACGTTTCAGTACATTTGTCGTGGATCCGAACATTTTTACGAATTCTTCAAATTGTTAAATTGATACTCGACGTTAGGAAATGAAGGATGAAACGTACATGGTAAGGTTTTTATTTTCAGACAGTTTACTTGTAATATTATGTTGCTAACCTACATAATACGACACAACTGTTTTTACCATGGCAATGTGTGACGATTACGTAATACTGTTCATTGCAGGACGCTATCAAGTTGTTACAAGATGCATCAGCGACCCCGGAAAATTCTGTCGAATTTCTAGAACTGTACAGAGCTGCAAATATTAAAATGTTTAAGGACAATCTAAAAACAGTTGATATCTCTGTGAGTTCTTACATTTGCTGCCTATATATGGTGACAGCTGTTCACATTCCAACAAAATATGATTTTAAAATACATTTTAATACTTTAATACTGTTATGAATTTAACTATATTTTGTGGAACCGACACGTTGTCACATTCCATTCCAACAATACGTTGTGTAATACGACAACCTCATTTCAATATATCCATTGACTATTGTTATCAGATAGACGAAATAGATGCCTTGAATATTATTTATATAAGTGGTACAAAGGGAAAAGGATCTGTGTCTGCTTTCTGTGAGAGAATATTGCGAGCAAATGGATTAAAAACTGGAATGTTCAGGTGAGAATCATTTCGTAAAACTTCGACTATCATTGAGTCGACACTAGTAATATGATTTTCTGAATAATTTTAAATTTTCCTTCTTCCCAGCTCACCGCATTTGATGGAAATTTGTGAGCGAATCCGCATTAATGGATTGCCACTGTCATGTGAAGACTTCAGTAAATACTTTTTTGATGTCTACAATAAATTAAACGACATACAGAATCGTTTTAGTTTTCTAACAGTAATGGCATGTCACGTGTTTATGCAAGAAAAGGTAAGGTTTCAGCCATAAAACTAAATAACTGTGTTCTTTTTTTCTTACAAGTTATTTCGTAGTTGTCATATTTGTTGCGTGTCCTGTAAACACCATTTGCATTTACTGTTCCCATAGTCGCATGTGTCAAGTAATTTTCAGAAAGCATAAAAACAATTCGCTTCATTAGGTAATCGCTCGAAATCAACAAATAATTTATTGTTTTATATCATTTCGCTATTCGCTATTATAATTTATACGAGTACATGCCAGTATATCAGATATCATGTGTAACAAGCTATGTTCCTGTTTCCTGTTTTTGAAAAAAATGGATTAAGGCAGGTGATCAAAACCAAACCTGCGGTTTCAGGACCGGTATCCTTGGAGCTCCGGGGAGCTACTATATCCTCTAAGGAGCTCCGCGGGGCCCCGGGAGCTCCGTCGATTTCATTAATTAGTTTTTATATGGATCATCCGGAAACGGCATTCTTTCTGTCTGAATTTGAGCAGGTTCAACTAGAAAATGTAACTACCAAACGTCTGTGTGTTTTTTAAAATTAATTTTTCCTGTTTTTTTATATAGTAACTTCTTTTGAAGTTAAACAATGGGTTTTCAATTTGTTCCAGTCCTCTCGCGACAATCGTATGCCGCACTGAATTGTCAGCTCATGAATATGCTTGCATAAATTTGAATATTGCGTGGAGCTCCAAGGAGGGCAAATCATCTCCTCAGAGCTCCTCGGTTCCTGGACAGGACACCGCTGGTTTGCTAATGATCACTTCCCTAAAAAATAAATATGAAATTAATGTGAACATTTTATATGTGATTTGATCACGAGATGTAATAGTTAACAAGTTTTTATAAATTGTTTTTCTAATTTTCTGTATAGGTTGACGCTGTCATTATGGAAGAGGGCGCGGGAGGGACCTACGACTGCACTAACGTTATTCGATTCCCTACAGTCACTGGAATAAACCTCATTGACTTCGATCATATGGAAATGTTTGGAGACACTCTAGGTAAAATAGCTTGGCATAAAGCTGGCATTTGCAAGGTGGGCAAATCAATTATCTAATCCAGACACATAAATGATATTAACGCAAGAACTTTTGGTCGATTTGAAGAACATATACACGTGTAAGCAATGATAATATAATATAATATAATATAATATAATATAATATAATATAATATAATATAATATAATATAATATAATATAATATAATATAATATAATATAATATAATATATTATATTATATTATATTATATTATAATATAATATAATAATTCAATTTTGAATCATTAATCTTTGAAATGATTATGTTATTCCCCAGCCTGGTCGACCTGCATTCACAGTTACACAGTCTAAGGAGGCCGTTGATGTCATACTAGCTAGACCTAAAGAACTACACGTAATTATACAATTACCAATTACATTCCCCACGATAGACAATTGACATGTACGACGGCGTTGATTAAAATAAGTATTGGAAAATATTAGAAATGCTGCCGAAGAAGAGGCCATCCTGTGCATACATACATTATATGTATTACTTTTACTTTTCATTAACATACAACATGTAAATGATGGGAAAACAAAATGTGCGCTATAATATTGATTTCCAGGCACCAATTCAGCTTGCACCTGATCTGGATAACTACGATTGGCAGGGGCAGCCTATGACTCTTGGTATATCATCAGAAATCCAATGCTTCTTTAGCATTACAGTTATGTAGATGATGGATGGAAGAGCATAAATCGAGTAAATACAGTTTATGGTTACATCAACAAATATAACAACGAACAAAACGATGTTTGTGTTTCGATTTCTTGTCTTTGGCACAGATATCCAGATAATCATTTTGCGGGCATCTGTTAATTGTAATGGTCATGGGCGACTTACAACTTATTAAAGTATCAGCTATTTATCAAGGCTTGACTGACCACGATTATTCTTTGTGGCATACAATACGCCCATCAATCAATCAAAAAACACCACTTCATTGTTTCTGTCTGCGGCCTCCTCCACAATTCACCAATCTACTGCAACAATCACTGGCCCTGCATAAAGGTTGAAACATCACTTCTCTCGTCCACATTTCCTTCTAACCATTAATATGCGCTAATATCACTCGAGGGTATCGTAATGTCACATTTTACTTACAAAGTACCACCCTATTGAAAGGAGAAATATCGAATATTTGAATTATAAATGAATTATTCCCAATGCATTGAGAATAGTTTCGCATTTGTTCACAAATTGGTATCTGGGATACTAATATTTTACTATACTTTATTATATAAAATGTTTTCATGAAATGTAATTTCAGCATCATGACTATTTACATATTCTTTGTTAGATCTTGCGAGTTTTGAAGATGTACCGATCAATGATACCTCATTCATTTATCAGCGGTAAGCAATGATGATAATGATTTAATTTGAGAGATTTCATATTTCTTTTCATATCATGTGTTGCTTACTGTATTAAACAAAGTATACCCGGAATAACTATAAGTTTTGTTTATTTTCAAACATTTCGTCATATAGTATATCAAAACTTGAACTTAAGGTAGAGATGCAGTTTACCTGACAGGTATTTTAATTAGTTAATTAGGAAACCAAGCTGACATCCCTTGTTCACAAAACTATATATTTTCGAAAAGCTTATTGTATGAATTTTATAATTTTGTTAGTATTTTTTTTATGGACACTGTAGTTTGAAATATGCACAAAAATGTGCTTTTTTGGTCATAAGTGATGTAAAACAATTAGTTCCTAAACCATGCTTCTGTTTCCTATCAAAATTGGTTTATGGGTACATCTGTTTGCTATGAAGAAAGTGCCGTCTCGAAAACTCTCTACAAGTTGCCAATTTTGCACGGCAGCAGCTAAAATTTCACTACTTCAAGTTTATGCACAAATTAACATCCAGGCTAGTTGACTGTACGAGTACGATTGTTGTGACACTGTTCAACCAAAAACAATGCTCCGACGGCGTTTTGAAGTTAAACACATTGTCAATCATTTGTGAAAATTTCAAAACAGAAGGTCAAAGCGTCTAGGAGCTATTTTTTTAAAGTTCTGGAATGTGCACTAAAAAGAAGCTGAGATAAATGCTAATTTGCATAACAATTCACTCAGTAAGAAGTTTGCTAATGCTCATAATTAAAATGGCTGTAACAGTTCCAAATTTAAATGTATTATCGTTTTGTTAAAAGTTAAATATAGTGCATAATATGGAGATCCCGTCATTTCTTTTTTCACTATGTTTCTTTTTTATTATTAATGTACAGCCATGTTAAATCTTGCTAAGCATTCAAAAGGGAGAATGTTTGCACCATCTATATTTTAAAATCGTTTTTTGAATATCTTCCACTATTCACAGTTCTACAAAATTGTAACAGTTTATAGCCAAGACTGTTTGGATAATAAAAAGCAAAAAATAACAAAAATTCAACTCCCAAGTGCCCTCGAACCTGCATCTCTATGTGAATAATGCCGTTTTCCCCCAGTAATGTCGTAGAGTAACAGTCACGGTACTTAATTATAACGCTATATGCCATAATACTATATGTTATATTGAAATTAGATTCACAAAATTATTCATCAAGTTTTTTGAGGTAAAACTACCTATATTATTATATTATTGTTATAGTAACAGTCACGGTACTTAATTATAACGCTATATGCCATAATAATATATGTTTCATTGAAAGGAGATTCACAACTTTATTCATCAAGTTTTTTGAGGTAAAACTACCTATATTATTATATTATTGTTATATAATACTGTTCCAATATTAGATTGCCTCGTATCGTTCATGCACACTGATTGTAATGGAACAAAAATGCTGCATCCGAACTATCGATATGTAAAAGATAAATACAAGTCACTGGTAAATGAAAGTGAATGACGAAACAGTTGTTAACGGTGTTTTATAAAACGGTGTATAGTACATGATTTCATTAGTAAACCATATCATGAGACTCTCGCACAGAAGTGTCAGGTATTTTGTGTCAATCTAAATAGCTTGTTTCTTTATTAGATGCTTTTATTGAAGTTATCCTTGGAATTTTATTATTTACAATTCTACTCGTAAAATTTGGAAAACCTCTCTAGTTGTAGAACCTCATACGACCCTTTATTTTCCAAAACTGTTGTGTCTTGTGTGTCTATGCGCGCTAAGACATCCATATGCAATGTGTACATATTAACAAAGACTTGGTATTTTCTACTAAGCTAGTAGAAATAGTTTTGACCTATGATCATTAAATCCTACTGGCCAGCACGTACACAGATAATAAAACGAGAGAATGTGACTTACTATATGGATGGAGCGCATACAAAACTGAGTATCATGGCCTGTGTTAAATGGTTCCAACAAGCAGCATCAGAAGAAGAATCAGAGCTAGGGTACGTAGAGGGACAAATAGCGGTTTTCTGCATATACCCCATGTAAAAAAGTAGACACCATGATAATTTCATAAGCCAAGTAGTTGAACAATTGTCCCCTACACTGTGGTTAACAGATAATATCATGATTTCAGCAGGCTTAGCTGATATTGATATTAGTAATTGTGATAGGTGCATGACACACTCAGTCATGATTCCTTTTCGTAGTCATTATCTGTACGACTTGTAAGCAGTAAAGATAACAACTGTTTATATGAATTGAAAAGTAGCGAAATTTCTTTCATTACAGGAATCGTTGCGTGAAGGTTCTGATGTTTAATGTCACCCGCGATCGTGATCCGAAAGTATTAATGGAAGATCTACTTCCTTGTAAGTTTGTAGGTGCTACCTTCTGCCCAAATGTCACCGACTGTGACTCTGGACAGTCATTAATGGGTAAGCGATCATTAAATTACTCTCTGATATAAGAATATCAATCTAATGTTCTCACTCGAAAAAAACACAATACCTACATTTGGAGTGTTAAGAAAGAAAACAAAAACGGGTAAATGCACCAAATTATTTGGGAAGGATCTTTGGTTGTTTAGCTTTACATTATTTGCTTGGCGCTATTAAACTATAATATATAACGCACGCTTTTGTTTTATCTTATTTATTACATACGATCGACAACATGTTCATAGCCTTCTTGTTCTCAACATTATCCACATTATTGCATTCCTATAAGGGAAACACGACAATGTTAATAATATTACTAGACATATAGGTACATCAATTAACCAAACAATAATACTATACTAGCATTAGTAGTGATTTCTCAAGAAATAAACTGTCAGTAAACTATGTTACGGTATATTGTTAACTGCACTGAATATATGGGCACAACGTACTTACAAAATTTAAGTTAAATATCTGAGAAATGTTCAAACCCATACTGATCGCCTGTGGTTTGATAACCTGTACTAACCGGTTTATAATTTTATATTATAGATAGATCATTCCTTGACATATCGATAGAGGAGGAACATGATTTGTGTGAGCAAAACAGACAGGTGTGGCAGAGCTTGGAAGAGGGGGAAGAACGTGATTCAGGGACGCCATTACCATCATCTACTGCGAGAAACAAATTAGTTTCAGGTTCTTCGAAATATGTAAGATTTGAATGCAATAAGCATGCTCTGCAGTGGATAGCATGTGGCAAGGACTCCCAAATACCAGAGCCGAGACTTGAGGATCCCAAACCACCGTAAAGTATCATGGAAGCAGACCATGTACAGGTTCTGGTCACCGGAAGTCTATATTTAGTTGGTTGCGTTATCCACGTTCTTGATCTAGATATTATGACAAACGGAATTAATTGAACAAGATGGTGATACACACACGTAATAAGATCCAAATATACAATGTGCAGGAATACTGCGAAACACGTTTTATATGTAAATCATCTTTGTGTTTTCAAACTGATCTCAATATTTCTAATGGTGTATCGCCATGCTATTTAGTTTGTGTATGTCTATTAACTTAGGGTATATCTACCTTAAAATGTATCTACTATATATTAATTCCTGTATTTTAAATTATATAAATGGTCGGTGAATATTTAAAATTTATTTATACTTACTTACTTACTTACTTACTTACTTACTTACTTACTTACTTACTTACTTACTTACTTATTTACTTACTGACTTACGTTAGATTGAAATATGTTTTTCAAATTATAATAGTTACTATTATATAGTATAGTATTTAGTATTTGTATTTATATTAGCTTAGGGTATATCTACTATAAATTTATCTACTATATATTAATTCCTGTATTTTAAATTATATAAATAGTCGGTGAATATTTAAAATTTATTTATACTTACTTACTTACTCACTTTCCTACTTACTGACTTACGTTAGATTGAAATATGTTTTTCAAATTATGATAGTTACTATTATATATTATAATAATTAATGACCATATTAGTAAATGTTATTTGTTCCTTAATGTGTAGGCTGTTTAAATGTATTCTAATATGAGGTCAGCATTAAGAATCGTAATTTACTATAAGAACATTGGCAAACCTAAAATAACACGCATGAAACAACGATATATTAAATTTGAATACCGAGATTGAAATGAATTGATTTGAAATGTGTAATTAGGCTAGGAAGTAGCGAATAAAGAAAACAAGCGGTAGCCATTTGTTTGTGTATTGCTTAAATTTAACAATTTTGTAATATATGACTATTACACCTGTATAGTTAAATCCAAGTAGTAGAAGTGGGGCACTGTGTTACATTTAATTTTAACATAAATTTATTTGCTTGGCTACCCCATTTCTTTAACCATGAGCTATGATTAACTATAAATTTAAAGATTTTATAGAAACCAGAATACATAGTCGAAGAAAAGCCATTTGTTTGTGTTTATGGCTTAAGTGCTAGATTCGATACTTTGGAAAACTGTTGCTTATACCACAGTCCCTCTACTGTGCTTATACACATTGTTTGAGGCGGAATTATGAATGACTTTTACAAATATATCATTTAAACGACCAAAAATGACATATTAAGAATGGATGGACTGGTTAGTAAACCTAGTTGTGTAGCAAGACACAGAAAGTTTTCAATCGCGGTTTTCAATTTTTAGAGTGAAGATTCGCGGCAGTGATCAGGATATGCTAGTCTGAAGTGTCAAATTAGAATACTCTATTAAGTTTTAAATTAGGGTAATGCTATGGCTATCTACATATATCATAATCATAAACACATTTATTGTGTTGTCACGCTTACATGAACTTATTTACTCTCCTGTACTTATGTGACTCAATCAGCGGGGTAGAAATATATCTCTATGAAAATAAAATCGCAGTAATGAGCAGGCACATTCTCCGTCGCAGAGACTATGGGTCTTTTATCACTAAGCTAGGTAGTCGCCAGGGAACGTCCCACTAGTCTCTGCCACAGGCTAATTTAAATATTAATGACCGGACCTACATTTTGCTTTGCCGTGAGTGCGTTCGCGTCGCTCCTGAGGGTGCCCCAAACGACGTGGCAGAAAGTAGATGTATTGGTCCGTTGCTATGCAAGCGAAAATCGTATAAAATGTATAAAATTTATTTTGAAATCACGCCCACTGGCATTTTATGTTTGAGAAAATTACTTAAACACGTTTGTACTTATCGATTTCCTAGTTCGCTATCTCTTTTCTAACATCGCCCAGTTGTGACGTCATATAGCAGGCGAACGAAAACTGGGCAGGCGCGAGGCGCCCGCGTCACCCCGAGGCAACGACGCGAACGCACAGACGATTTGAACTGACGATTCACATCTACGTCTCCTACCGCACAATCTACTTTTTCATTATTTTAACATTGTGAAAAGATATTAGCACTGAATGTAAAAATATTTGACATATTTATTTTAAATAACACACATTTTTTTCAACAGAAGCTTAGGATATCAGAAACAAATGAATTAAAAAAAAAAACGCGGAATACCAACAATTTTGGTGTAAAATGTCGCCTGTGGCAGAGTCCAGTTGCAGCTCTCTGTGGCTCCCTAGGTCAAGAAGACTCTGCAAGGGAGAGTGGGGCAGGCAGTCAGGATCAACTAGAAATCTTAACTTTAAGGAGAAGCATGCAGAGAATTGTGTATTTACACTATATGTTAGGAACCACTGTTATTGACACAATAGTGGACTTGGCACCGCCATTGACCGTGGCGATTCCTGGTCCACACAAACTGCTTTGATATATTTACACAGGAAAATTGTCCTAGTTTTTTTGTTTCCGCTACAGCCATGTAGCACATTGAGTAGGTAGCAGTGAAGAGCTTGGTGAGACTACATTGGACCTATCTGTACATGCAGCACAGTTGCTAAGTAAATATAACCACTGTCAGATTTCTGAAGTTTTAAGTTGGACTGCCATAGACAAGTAGCAATGACTTCCCTTGCATTGACTTTGCAACAAACTGACATGTTTTTATTCGCCGCTATGACGAAGCAGGCGTATTTCTGCACCCCAGAATCATTATTTCCAGGAATATGGTCGATACGATATATAGTATATTCAATACAAATATTCACGCTTGCCCAACAGTATTACCATCGTTGAACTGGCATTCCATTATGAACTGTTTGCATTGATTTATAAACTTATTAATATATTTTGAACCATAAATTTATTATTCTGTCTGACTTTACGACAAAACAAAGTTTCAATTGATGAAGTACGATGCTCTGCAATGTGCATTTCTTTTGTTTTTATGTGTCATACTAAATTTCAACTTGTATCGCACAATGTTGTGTTCGCATAGCCAGCCATTTAATAACATGATTTCATTTCAAACCGTTTTATTAAAAATGATACCAGCATGAACAAGTCTTTTGTCAAAGGAAATAAGTTGCTCTTACGACTTCGTATGCTACTCTACGTATGTGGGATACAGCGAAACAAAAAGGTTCACATACTGGTGACCATTACTAAATGGATTAATTGGAGACAGATTTTGACCCGAAATATTGTCATTGCGCTAAAATATACGACTAAAAAGTAGAACAGTATCTTAAATTTTGCACTACTGATTATAACTAACAAATATTATCGTACTGGAGGAAACTGTTCACAATATTATAATTCCTATCAATAGAAGTGAAGATAAAATGGAACGACACTGGCTTTCTTTTCTGTATCTTAATTATAGGTATTCATAATAATGAAAATGGCACAGTTGTACAGGTGGAATACATCTATTTACTTGTATACATATTTACTATTATTATACGTCTGTCACCGTAACGCCATAAGATACAGCGTGCCGTAATTTTGCGGTATTTTACGGGGTATTTTCATCCTACCATATTAGGAAATGCGAATTCCAAATATGGAATGATGACGCGCGTAAGCGTCCTCTATTAATAATAAAAACAAACATGACTACCACCAGGATTTGACGGGACTTCACATAAAGAAATTCGCTGATTCTGTTATAAACTTTTTGGATTTTGGCATACCCATGATGTATCATTTGGAGGAAAAGATGTATAATAATAATGTTATTACGAATATACCGCATCGCATCAACCTCCACTGCGCGTCGCTCGATACTCTCGCTGTACTGCCTTCGTGCATACTTTTCGGTATCCCCGTAATAACTTCACATTATTAAAGATGTACATACTTTTATGAAGTTGATCAATGTACCAGTGAGAATTTGTTGATAACATATAGACGCATTTTTGCATTAATTGGTTTATAACATCATTAATAATATCATAAAATCATACATAAATTGATTATGTGATAACCACCTTGTCACACGCAACGTAATATTACCGTAATTGGTATAGTACAGGTGTGATGGTTCAAATACCAAAATGGCAACAGTAACAGAAAGACTTCCCTTGCGGCGATGATAACATACGGACACGGAGCCAACAGATGAGGTTTCAACTGGTACTGGTATAATTATACTCTGCAAACATCAAGTACAATAACGCGGTAAAACTCCACTACTCCAATAACTAGATACTTAAACTCCAATACAATTCAACGAGATCTCCGATCTGAACTCAGTGCTGAACAACTCCCCCATATATACCCACACTGTCTATAAATAGACCATTACACCAGCATACATAATGAGTCTGGAACTTACTACCAATTTCTAGAATGTTCCATTACCTTCTATTGCCTCCTACAATGTTCTATTACCTATTCAACCATTTTCTAAAAAAAATCGAGAATATTCCACCCAGACACAGTATGGTTCTAGAACATTCTCAGTGACACGGAAGTGGTAAATAAGTCGTATGCGACACTCCTTATGGTTCAAGATACTCATTAACATAACTTCCATAATATAGAATTTTTGTCAGGTTTCATCTTGCATTTGGGATAGTCAGGTCGTCCTTGCAAGTCGTCATAAAATATAATAAGGAATAATAAAAAAAATACAACACCGTCTCGTTCCATTTATAAACATGTGTACATTCGCATAGTCTAAGGTGTCATAAAAAATACATAATAATCATAAACAAATACATACTAATCAATGAAAGCAGTTGCTGGATATGCATATTAAACTGAATATTTGTGCTTTATATTCATATTTTTAAGTTTTTTCCCCTTTTCACTTGCTGTTGTATGTTTTTTGCCTTATTAATGGAACATGTGAATGACACTTGTTACTATAAAAATTCCTATGCTATTCACTCGGTTTGTATTTTATAGTAAATAGATTATTTCATTTCAGGGAGAACATTGCATTGCACAGGTTCATAGGTGATTGTACCCTGAAATTGAATGAAATATCGAACAATAATACATTGATCTTAATGCTGGTGCATCAATACAGATAAACGATGAATTCTTCTTCTGTCTTCTGGTTAATATATATATATAATACACGAAGTGTTTATTTCTCTCATGATAATAACATTGTATTTCTTTATTTTCATTCACTGTTGGTATAGCCTAGTTAACATCCAAAATAAATACATAAAAAAAACGTACCCCATTGAGGGTTTGTGAACCTGGTCAACTTTTATTGCCAGATGAATTATTCGAAAAACACTAAATTATATACCGTATTTCTATACAATGACGACATTTCAACTTGCTGTGGGAATTATTAAAAAGAGTAGGTTAAGGAATGGAGGATGAGACCGCGTATGAACTGCAGCAACAGATCTAGATAACTTTATTGATCGAACTGAAGAAGAGACTTTTCGTCTCCTACTTATGTACTCAAAGTAAATATTTGTTACAATGGATATGGCCTTGTACATGACTGGTTACAATGGATATATGGCCTTGTACATGATTGGTTACAATGGATATGGCCTTGTACATGACTGGTTACAATGGATATGGCCTTGTACATGATTGGTTACAATGGATATGGCCTTGTACATGACTGGTTACAATGGATATGGCCTTGTACATGATTGGTTACAATGGATATGGCCTTGTACATGACTGGTTACAATGAATATGTCCTTATACATGATTGGTTACACTGGATATGGCCTTGTACATGATTGGTTACAATGGATATGGCCTTGTACATGACTGGTTACAATGAATATGGCCTTGTACGTGACTGGTTGCAATGGATATGGCATTGTACATGATTGGCAAAAAGATAAGCGAGCTGATTGGTTGAAATTAAAACAATCTTATTGGCTGGCTCAGTCTCAGTCAGAATCCTAAATTGCTATCAAGTTCAGTTAGTTTCTGACACTAGCTGCATTGACAACACTAATGTAAAATGCAATATAACCGCGTTTCGCACATACTATTTAATAAAATAGGAATATATTAACACAATACTGGCTTTAGAGTATTGGACCTAACCTATTGAATAGATTTAAATAATAATTTATCTCTCTATCAATGAAATTACTTGTACGATCTTACAGTAATTACCGGGGGCACTATTTAAGAAGTATGGGTCTGACATTTTTTACTTCGACTCACATACATGAGTTGCTACTCAAACTATTCAAATATTTGATTATTCTGATTAGCGGTAGCAGTCAATAAAACCAAGTTTCCCATCAAATATAATATCGAAACATCAAACAGAAACCAGACAGAATATATAAAGAACAGCATGATAAATACACATATCGTTGGTGGGAATTGCAAGTCATATCCCTATTCAAACTCATTGAATCTCAAATTCGTCCATGTTCTACCTTTTGTCCGTATATGTAGATTTAGTCCCAAATCTTAGTTTGAAAAGTATTCCCCTTTTTCTTTCGTCTTTCTAGTCCCAGGCCTCGTCCAAACCTGTCGGTTCCTCGGTACAGCTCCTGTTTTTCTTTAGCTTCAGTTTTCATTTTAAGTAGCACTTGCATGACTTTCATTTTGGCCATTAGTGGCTTCAGCCTCAGTCCCGCCTTTGCTGGTTGCAGTCGTTCGTTCAATGGTTTATCTTTGTCTTTGAACAACGCCGAAGTTGGCATTCTTCTATCTATTAAAGTGGAGCTTTCCGATTTGGCCGTCTCGAATAACTTCTCCGCTTGGCGTTTTCGACGCAGCTCAGGGTCTATTTCCATAGAAGCTTCATTTCTTTCCTTACTTAAATGGCGATACACCCTGCCTTCATAAATACCGTATGGCGGTAAATTTGAGAGAGTCTTTGGGGTAGATCTCAGATGATAGGTACGTTCATTTAAAGTATTTGAATTGTCTAGTCGTTTTTTCCGTTTAACACATTTAACAAATAGTCTATTGGCATTACTAACTTCTTGTATATGTTGTTCTTCATCACTCCCATATTTTGAGCTTTTTGTTTCTTCGACGCCAATGCGATTATTCAAAGGTTTTATGTCGCTACCCCCACTTTTACAGCTTTCTCCACCATCAACGTTGCCTTCATCAATAGTTTTAATCACGTTTGCATTGTAATCAACTATTACTTGATTCTCAATCTTCTCAGGATCATTATTCTTTATCGAAGATAGACTGTCTTCATGTGGTCTTTTAATAATTGGCGCCAAACGTCTTTTATATTTATGTCCCACTCGTAGTGTCGTATTTGCAGCCACCTGATTCGGCAGTTGTGTTTTATTTGCAGCCAAGTGATTCGGTAACTGTGTCTTTGCACAGTTATACAGTGCTTTCTGGTAAACCTCATATTTCTGTGCGTCCAACTCAAGGTGGCGACGTATTCTAGAAAATCTAACTTGCTGTAGTCTCTCCTGGTATTGCATATGCTGGACAATTTTCGCACACCGTTGGTTTTCTTGTGAGTTCAAAACAAAGGCACGCCGTCTAATCTTCTCACTAGCCGGGAAAAGATCACGGAGTTTGCTTGTGGGAAGGTTACCACCTTGCCTATTCTTTGATATTATATTCAACTCGAATGTCGACATGGTTTAGAAATCGTGAATGGTAAGACTGATGTTGCACCCCAGGCCAAACCAAAACAGTACACATCCATCAACACCTAAAAAAAAAATAGCATTGTTCTGTTATTCAACTCAATACAGTCCATATTGTGTATTGCTAGATGTTCATGGCGTTGGAACAGTTCATTTGCAAATGAAAGGATGGGGGCGAGGCTCGCAGTTGTTTTCAGAAAGATTCTATGTGAGGGATGGACGTACACGAACAATTGTTGCCTTCTATCAATATACGAGAGCGTACAATTGTTCAAACTATATAACAGTAATTGAACGAGAAAATAAATGTGGTTTGTCGATAGAATTACTTCCCACGGCGATATATACATATATTTTGTTAATAACAACGGTTTGGATTGCTGTTATTTGACAGTGATTATTTGAAAAACTGCTTTGCATTAAGAAGTGATATTTGACCTCATTGAAGAAAGTACAATTACATCTCCGGGATTTTGTTACAATTACAACATATATACGTGCAGAACGTCTGCAATAAGTTATTTAAAATATTTGCATGTTTCAATGTTTAAATAAAAAACCTATAAATATACATGAATGATATTTTGCATCATATATACGCTAATACGAGATTTGATTACATCAAGATATGATTCATGTACATATCATGTAAAATAAATGTCAACGATATAACATTATTCTACCGCCACGTGTAAGTTCTGATTGAGTAAACAGTCGTATACCCTCTCTGCTTAAAAAAAATGTTCCTATTCCACCTCGGTCTAATTCAACGCGATAATGTATTAGAACAATAGGTATCCCATATTTTCTAGCCCTCCTCGGTAAAATATATCACTACTTATAATGCAAACCATCCCGACCTGGTATCCTTGATGCAAAACGCGTTGAGAAACAGGGCTCAAGATTAAGGCATCTCAGTTTTAGCACACATTTCTGTTGTCTGTAGGTGTCGCGTTGTCGGGCTTCTAATGTCAGAAATTGTGATTATGAATGCTTCGACAGGGTGTCCAGCTTATTCTTAAAGCGGGGGAGTCGTCAGTCACCTGTGCAGGCGTCCGATGGCCATAGCGTGATATTGTTTACAGACAAGCGTCTACCCACGAGCCTTTGTGTTTTTAGCGTGTGTTGTCATCGTCGCCTGGGATTCAATTCCCGCGCGTGCGCAGGTGACGACCTCTCCGCTTTAATTCATACGGTAGCTGTTTCTCAAATCTTCATATAGATTGTGCGTTGCCAGTTAAGATTAAAATCCAACATGCGTTAAAATCCCGTGTAACCTAACACTCTATGCTCTCACGCGTTGTCTCATATATGTCACATTTCAAATAATGTGCCGCGATGTTTGTGGCGCGTTAAGTGTGTATAGCTATAACCATTTACATGATCCATACACAGTAGTAATATATCGTGAGTGCAACATTAGTGTTAATTACACTAACGGTACAACGGTATGATAATCTCAGACCATTCTGTAGCATATGCACTACCACACGTACAATACATAATTTACTGTGTGGTTGTGGTAAACTGTGACATCAATAAAACGTAATGCTCGTAAACGTTAAATAGCATACTGTAAAGTTTAAATGTTATTGCATCTGGGTTAAACTGACAACATTATATCAATAGTGAATTATGCAGATACACATGGCTGACATTGCGACACGAATACTGTGATTGTTGAAGTTCTTTCGGGACCGAGACAGCACATGATACCGACAGTTTTACATCCTCTCCCACTCGATGATGTCATTCTCCTATCAATGAATGCCACGCGTCTGACAAGTAATGTTGTCTTTCGTCGGCAACTGACCACTGGAATTGAACCCGGTGTGCAGTCTCCATGGTGCGAGCTAGGTGCATATGCTAACCACTGTACATCACACAATGACGGGTGACCGTTGGAATTGATCTAGATCATGCGGACACACTAATAATTTTGCCTAGCTTTACGAAACAGAAAAACAACCGCTCAGTTCGTGCTTATCTATTCTGACTTTCTTCAAGATCTTGACATATGTCTTACACGTGATGAATAACGTTATATAGAAACGTGCGGACAACTGCCGCGTTTCGGAAACCCATGGCGCCAGAAAATAACACAAGTCTTTGGCACATTGTTCACCGAGCTAACAGCCTAGCGTTGTTTCAGCGCCTTTACAATACGCATTTCGTTGCAGTGTGTATACCAGTGTATCAATGTTGAGTAACGGAGGCGGCGGCATGACATTTTGCATGCGAGATCTGCTTACCAGCTTCGCGCCGAAAGAGCGACCTTACTGGGGGGGGGGGGAGCATTCTCCCCCTTAACAATTTTGAAATCTAGACCTTCTGAAACGCTATTTCCTGCATTTCAAGTGGCAGGTCTCGCTGACACAAAGAATTTCAGCTTGATTTTGGAGGGGCGACGCCCCCGAACATTTTTTCGAGGGGGTGACTGCCCCTCTGCCCCCTTCTGTGCCGCCGCCATTAATTAAACTGTATATACGGTTAGCTGGTCTGTATGTGCTCGGTCGGTATCATGGGCATGGATCAGATATACCCATGAGGTTAAAGACGTCTGTTTTTTGGGAAGTTCTTGAAATACGTTTTGCGATTCACCAGCTGGGTGTGATTTCGATCGGTTGAAATATGTATATCGTTATTATTTTAAATGATATGTACAATGGCTATCACAACTATGAGATATCATGCGTTTGGGATATTGTGGATCTTTATATGCAACTTGGATATCATGAGAATTCAATATCTTCAATATCATGAATATGAGATATTTTGAAATATCATAGATATGAGATATAATGGGTATCATGGATATATATGGGATTTCTTGGATATCATGAGCAATGTAATATCATGAATATCGGATACCAATATATTGGATATGATTGGTATAACGCATCGTGACTTTATTGAATATCATCTATTTGATTATAATGATGATTTAATAATATTGTCCATAATCTAATCATTGTATGTGTACAATGTTTGATTATAATGTTTGAAAGCGTCCTCTCAATTAGCTTAATATATTTGTTCGCCCAATACTGTGATTTCCACGCATAACGCTACCTATAATACTAGTAGTCTATCTGTTGAGTGTTAGTGCCAGATTAATGACCTCCACTTATGATAGTTTCCTGACCACCATGAAGCAATTTCGTGACCGCACACGACAGGTCCGATAAAGAGCTACAGCTTTATGCGCAATAGGCGAGAGATTCATGTCTACTCCGTAACAGTTATGTGTCTACCTCTTGACGTTTTCGTGTATTCCATGACAGTCTCAGATTTACTACGAAACTGCTTTTTGTCTACTCCCTGACAAGTTCGTGTCTACCCTGGACTGGTTCGTGACCATCCACGGCAATTTCGTGCTGGGACTCCCTGAGCGATATCGTCGTGTGTGCCCATGAAAACAATTTCACGTGTTTTGAGGCATTAAAAATTGCCCAACATTTCGGGGAAAAATCTCTAGACATGGGCCAGTTTTCAAAAAAAACTAAATTAAGTAGGGTATTGACGTGTTTTTTTTTTAAAAACAAAAACTGAAAAGTGCGTACGTTGGCGTTGTCCCGGAAAAGGCGGGTAAACAAACAAACAAACAAACAAACAAACAAACAATTGAGTGTTCTTAACCTTGAGTTCATCATACTTTGGTGAGTATCTATACACGTTTTTAAAATGCGTATAAATCAAACCGCAAACAAACCGCGTTTAATGTAGAATGATATGATGTTTGTTTGGAACTGTCATATTCATTACCAGAACAAATAGCTTGGCTTCGGACATCGGTATATATCTGCGGAAAAAAAGTTATTCGTGCACGTGAATCGCATCGCTGATTTTTGGATCATGCTCCGAATTATAATTACTTATTATTTATTAATTATTTATTTGAGAAAAATACACATATTTTGCCCCGGAAAAAAATATATATTTATTAGATAGATTGATTCGTTTCGTACAAAGTACATACACCTTAAAATTAAACGACTTGGTAACGCAAGATATATCCTATAAAAATGAATTACTTGAAGGCCATTCAGTCTACAGTAACTAAAACATGGCAAATCACCGCAATGCGCTCTATGTTATATGACCTATATGGACTAGTCTATTTATTACTGATGGCACTGATAACAATCATCACGAGGTACGTGCGAGTCGGCTACACTTGCCACACTGCCAACACCAGTGTATGATATATTTGTCCAAGTTTCGAAAATATATCCTTTCCATCAGTTGTCATGGAAATTAAACCGTAATGATGTGTTCACGCACACTCACAAATTTACCAATTACGTTATTATGCCTGTCAGCAGGCAGCTATTATGCCACTGTTCGAGATGTCGTAATTATTCCATGCTTTTCCGCCCGTACGCTTAATAAACTGTAAAATAGTCCGCCACAGTTGCTATAATGTATACACGCTTCCTTCCGTTTTGCTGCGTGAAAGTAAATTACGGATAATTATTTGACTGTCAAAGCCGATGCAATGGGTTTCAGCGTGATAAAAACGACAACGAAGAGTGACGGTCCGCGCGGATCAATTTATTCTCGGCAATCTTATATATCCGAGAAGGGGTCCTAACATCGAGCAACATTTATTCTCATTTACAAAGTGTTACACGTACTCTTTACTGCTGCCATAGTTAAGAAAACATCGGCTCGAGGCGACTACTAACCGCTTCGTGCCAGAATCCCACTTCAAGCTGCTCTAGAACGCAACTGCCCTGACACGATGATGACGCTACGAACCTGATCTCATAATTATATAGTGATCAACAACAAAAATTGTCACAAAGTTTTAAAACAATATCATCCAAAATATCAGGTTTAGAATGCCTCTTCCATACATAGCCGTAGAACACTTAAAACGTTCAAATCTCACTGTTGTACATGTGCGTTGTGTATTTTGATTTACAGTCAGTATAGTTGGAAAATTTCAGTTCTAAAGCTGAGTCTTCATGTCTAATTTCATAAACATCAACACCTACCTACCTTCGATCGACTACGGCACTGTGTGTCACTCGGTCAGTGGACGCCACCAATACGCCAAGCTCAACAGTACAGCCAACTGACCGCACAATATGTACAGTAGAATTGTTACCAACGAATTCCAAAGTTGGATAAAACAAACAACACCCTAACTACAAATAGTTGCCAGTACAAGCAAACAGAGTTGTGAGATTTAGTATGATCGCGCAGTGTTCATTCCTGTTACCATGCCGAATTATCACCGTATCACCAACCTGTACCATAACGACCGTCCAAACAATGGCGTCTTGAACAAAAAATTCTTAACGCACACGTGATTAAGTTGGCACATCTGAACCGTAAAGCTGGGCGTGATGATACACCTAGCCACCGATAAGGGTGATAAATAGCCTTAATTTAATGTACTACGCCTGGTGGGACGAGACGATAACACCGCGTTCAAACAAACTGCGCAACACATTGTGTTCATGCATGTTTTGTATAGCGCGTCACTGTATTATACATCGCGTTACTATATCAAAGTCCTTTTAATGTCCATTACATAGCCACGTTATCGCGATAAAATGTATGATTTATTAGTGTGCGTGTTGTACGACAACAGGTGCAGTTTTCTGTGCGCGTATACCGAGGAATTCACAGTGTTGAGAGTAACACGGTAAGCGGTAATAAATGTCAACTACAGATACTGTAAACATACACATAGGGGTGATAGTTGAACTTGAGGCTGATTTTGTAACACCATTTGAAAGCACGGAGGATTATTTCTATTTTAATATGACAAGGCAAACATACCGTGCAATATGCGTGTGATTATGTGAAGCAAAATTATATAGCAATATAACCATGGAAATATGTCTGTGAGTGTCACGGTTGCATGCTGGAATGGCGCCAGTGCAATCTCGACCACCGCCCCAATCGTTATGATCTGCCGAATTGCTGATATATCTCCGCTCGTGGTCAGGTGCGTTATCCACAAGTGTTGCCATTCCAGTGAATAGTTTCCGAACACATCTTAAACAGAATTCTTTAAACAACTACATGATGAAATAAAACGGACCCTAAAATAGCATTTTACGAAAGTGGAACTTAAAGCAGATAAAAAGTCGGCTGCGGCAAGGTCGACGTGAACTCGAAGCTCTGTCTTTGTAATTTACACTCCAGTGCACCGTCGTTTACCTTGTGACAAATGGTACCAATGTACTTTGAATTAAACCAAACAACTGTAAAACCCTTTTGTGTTGCAAGCACTCCGCTAAATATATAACAGTTTAATGTCCCACCATCATGATGCATTGTGGGTGTCGCCATTGATAATGACACGGATCGTACCAACGCATCGTTGTTGACACACTGGCACACGGTGAGTTCCTCGTACCAACTTTGACCATAATAATGACCAAATAAACATTTCCCAAGGCTAAACTCGAACTCAGCACCGAAACAAAAATATGCTTGATCAATAGATGGTCGATTCCCAATGAACTATACCTGTTAGATACACACGTCTCTGTCACCTACATACCCCTAGATAGGGCTAAAGGTGTAATACAAAATAAACATTATATATTTCGATAGCCGTTAAATTCAACCAAGTTGATCATAGCAACAAGTGGTATTGGCGTATACATAAAAACAGTACCACTGGTCACAATTCATCTCTGCTAACCGCCAAATGTTTTAAATAGTAGCGGAAGAAATGAATATTTCGGTTGCCCGCTTGGAGTACGACAACTAAGTTAACTCCTTTTAAATATATAATATACAATCAATGCATTGCTACGAAATCAATACTGTACATCAGGGACAAATGGGCATTCAACTAGGGAGGCTCAATCCAGCAAAACTGTAATGATTATTATTTGCGAGGTTCTATTTTCTTGTAGCATTGGAATACTTAACAGATTGTTAAATGGATTGAGCTTTTATTGCATTGAATGGCAAGTTAATATGAAAAAAACGAGAAGTGGTCGTACAATGGAGATATGGCGTTCCATTGTAAGTGTTTGGGTGTATTGTACAACCAACTTAATTGTGTTAGTATCTTACGCGCATCATAATGAAATGTGAGGTTTTACCGGAGATACGAGTAATTACAACGCCAATATATTGGTACCCGATGAATTTAACAGATTTGAAAAGATGAATAGATATCTGAGTAAATCTTATATAACCTGGAGCTTTATCATGAGTGTATGACTTCAAACAGTTATTTATGTTAATTGCAACAAGTCATATGGTCTGCAACATTGACAATTTCAATTAGCTATTTAAATCTAGGTTTATTGACGGTCTTTATTGCGAATGGTACTTCGACATCGCTTCCCATAAACACAAACCTAGAACGTGACAGATTTTAACTGTATATGCATTCACACCGATTATGTCACACATACATTGTTACTTTTCGCGCATCGACGCAATCAGAACTGAAGCAATGACGACGCAAGTGATAAAAATGAATTTCGCATTGTCGAAAACGGAAAGTATTTCGCTTAAAAACGCAACACGGCTAATATTTAAATTGATGTGCCGTAAACTTGTTACTATAATGTGGACCAGGAAATTACCATAATTTGGTTGAACAACTCAACCCAGACACGAAAGCTTACCGTATATCACAGCGCCACAGTTCGTGTGTTCGTGTGAATGGTAAACGCATTTTACTCGTGCGTTGTATACGCAATATGGGGACATGTTGCGCGTGCGCGGTGCAACGAGTAGAACGCTTTTTGTTGTCTTGACCTTTGTTCATATACAGAACATTTGTGGTATGTCGTACGGCTGTTTTACTAATGAGATTGACGTAAGGACGGCGTATTACAATTAACTCCAAAAACACCCATGAATCGCTGCAGCTTCTTTTTTAACAATCTTTCCTGCAGATGACACGTGGCATGAAATGAAGTTCTTATGGTGCAACCATATTTCAAGGCACGGATGCAGACGATGCCATACCAATGTTCTAAGACCACAAGTAAAGTTAATTAGACGTTTTGGCCATTCTTCGATCAAAGCGAACGCCATTGGTATGTCACAGTAATATGTGTTATGAACACGATATCACTCGTACGCTGCTTCACAACGCCACTACCTAGTGAGCACACCATGGCAACGCATATACGAGCTGGAAATATTAACAACTTAATCCCATCCCTTCTGATTTACACGTGGGCTATGACGTTGTTCTAGCTATTCGGCTATAGTATACGTGTTTGTAAAAAAAAGTTTGATCATCCTTAGAATCCAATGTCTCGCGTTTTTTGTATAAATACGATGCCAGTGTGGTGTATGATGAGGTGTGATACCGTTAGTAAAGTAACACAATAGTCGCCAAGACTGAGTTAGACTGTAAATGAGGTTTTCTGTTGAAGCAGCTAGGATTGAATGAGACAAAAAATGCAGACTAGAATAGAAGGGATATTGTTCACGAAGAGATCTGCACCAACACAAACTAGAAGGGACAAGAGCCGTGCTTGTGAGATTTTTTCCACATTAATTTAATGAATGTCTGGAGTAAAAATGAGCCAAAATTGTCTTTGTGGTATAACGAATATACACATAGTGATATGTCATGTCAAATTGAACTTATGTTTGAATATCAATTCATTTCCTAGCTGTATTCTCTGGGGCGGATCGGAGCCTCGTCACAGAACGTTCTACGTTGCTAAGACGCGCATCGCCGAACATGTATTTCTATGGGCTCTGCGCGAGCTACTGTGGAACGCCAGTCGAAGAGCTGGTGAAAACAACTAAAGTCGAGAAAACATCAAAAACTCAACTATGTGACAATACCGAAAAGACAAATTTATATTTGTTGCACATGTAGAGGTAATCTTGTCATAGTGTTCAGGAAAGTCTCAACAACTAGCCCAAATCACAGTTTCTTGTGAGTTTTCGACCGTTGTTTTTACCGGTTATAGTTGCCAGGCAGTGAAAATGCCCGGGGTAAAACAAATCAGTTCTTTAGAAAACCTGTATTACGAAAACAATCTAAACGAAAAAGTAATCTTACCGCCATACTATAAAATATAAATATTCGCCGATATATGAAATGGTCTTTCATATCACATTGGAAATTAATTGTCAAAGGTGTAACTTGAATTTACAAATGTGATCGCTGTGATTGTTCATTTCACTGCTAATATTGCGTAATCAGACAGTGACACACGACGCCCACACTACAATTATTTTTTCTATCAGCCTGGCGTTAATAACAACGGCGATGCCGGTAATTGCCTTGGCAACCGCAACAAACCGACGCTGAAAACTTAAATTAAGCTGAATTCTGTCACCATAACAACTGCCATGGTGTCAGTGCATACACACTGCCATACATACATTTATGTACGAAATGTATATATACTACGGAGACACGATTCAATTGTAGACGAATTACTTTCTTTTCGCCGATTCCCACAGGTGTATTCTATATATTTCTATAACGTTTTTGAACAAAATGACTACTCTAATTATTGTTTTTAATAACGCAAAAACCTTTCCTGCTATCGCGTTCTTTATAAATCGATATTAATTTATTATGTAATCGTAAGACTAAAATAAGTGGAAAAAAAGTATCAGATAACGTATGATTCGGAAAGTGATAATTGCAAATCGATTGGCGTCGCGTCTGGAATGTGACTGGAAAACTTGATGACGTCCCTGTCCATTTTCCCCAAACTAAGTAGCCAAGGTTCTCGCATGCGAATATTTTATACAAAACGAAATCAGTCCACATACAAACAAAATCGTCGTTTGTGGTTAAAATTGTCAATAAAGTCGACTAAAATTGTATAAATTTGAGTTCCTCGGCAATAAGCTCGTAGATTTTCGGGCTTCTCTGTGTCAAACATTTCGGACGGCAGAGGTCTGCCATTTGGTTTTCAAAAAAAACAGTGAAAATCGTTTGCTATTTTTATGGCGGTTGATACTAAGGCATCTTAAAACAGTGATGTGGGGTGCGGGGGGGGGGTACAATCGCGTTTTGTGGCATTTTTTCAGTTGGCCTTTGAATGTCTGGCACCCATTCACGTGCCCGAGTACAGACGATTTCTCCATTGTTGGTGTTCATATCAACCAGGTAGAATTTAAACCTGCTTTAATCCAATCATGCAAGCCGAACGACCGCTATGTCCTCTCTGAATAGCTATGGGTAGACGCATACAATGATTTTAGAGAGGAAAAAACACACATTGTATGTATTTTATGCCAATAAAAAGCAACTCATACTGATTTCTATATCAATACAATCTCAGTTTAACCTTGATTTACACACTAGTACAATGTTTCACTTTGTTTAAGAATTATTGGCCATATTACTCGTAATAAATCAAGATTACTAATAAATACATGCATAGCAAATGGTGAGGATAGTATGTCATTATTAGGACATATTTGCGGTAATCGTATCGATCGACACGAACTTTTGGTAAAACCTGGTTATTTAGCATCATTTTCAGTGTTTGAGATTGAACAGCTCGAAATGTCAGCGAACAGCAGGTCACGCAATGTTTGCATGCTGACATGGTTCGCGTTCCGTTACTTTATTTTGTTTCCGACTAAACTACTTTGCAGCTACATCCAATGAAACAAAATGTAACGCAAATGCGACACAGATTTACCAAATAATTATAAGGACGACGACCACACGTTCATAACATGTCATACCGTGCCGGTTGCACGCTGCCAGAAATGCATTCAGTTTAGTATCACAAACCATTTTTGATATTTTTTTTACGCCGGACAGTCACCTTACAGCGTTGATATATTGAAGATAATATTAGGTAATCGTAGTCCTAAATAACTATTAAAAATAGCTAGACGTTTCGAGCAATGGCTCTTTATCGATAGCATAGAAGCAAGTGCTTCTTCTATGCTATGCTTCTATGCTTCTATGCACTTGCTTCTATGCTATCGATAAAGAGCCATTGCTCGAAACGTCTAGCTATTTTTAATAGTTATTTAGGACTACGATTACCTAATATTATCTTCAATATATCATACTTATCAGTCCGAGCAGCGTTTATTTATTTATAAACTACCTTACAGCGTTGTTGAACGATACGAAACGCCAATGACAAACGGATTGCTCGACAGAAAAACGTTTGTAGACGTTCACACCTTTTCGCATTATTGAACGCATCCCCGATGTCCACTGAATATTATGAATATTAGTACCATGTGAGACAAGGTAGACAGTAGATCAAGCGATATTTTATGGCGCCGGTACACTTGTTGGGAAGGCCACCTCACAGTAGTTCAGTGGTGCGCACAATAAGAAATCAAAAGAGACACGGGGCATGACCCGTCACTGCACTGGAACATTACTGTCAATCACGGTGTGTCTAGCAGCTTATATCAGTATATTTAAAACTAAAGGCTAATTTTCGATCAATTACCAGTAAACGTAGACGAAAAAATGACTTTACAGATTGAATAGAATAAAATTGATTAAATATACACAGTGTCGCCACACCGCTCTTTTAATGTAAGATGAAATACGATATAATATACATAGAGGTCATGACCTTAATGCCACAGACCACAGACTAATTCACGCTGGTAAAAAAATTGAGCAAAGGCGTTAAAACCGATGGACAAATTAAGCTTGGAGATGTTTTTTCGGGAAGAGACGCATAACTCTTGTTTTGCATTGTGAATAAATCCAATCAGTTTCGCTAAAGTGTGGTTAAACTTGAAAGATGGGTGTGCGACGCTCTCATATAGACTCAGATATAAGAATTGCTGACATTGGATGTTTTACGGAGTAATAATGTAACCGATTCAAGTCACAAACTCGTGTATTTAAAATAGGTAAATTTAATTTGTTCAAATAATGACACGTTTATCACATAATGTCAAGTTCAATAATATACGTATAATCAAACATGTTCCTAATAACTAGCATCAAACGCATACTGTTAACAGGGAAGAAATAACACTTCATTTTTTGTTGAACTTCCGCAATTTGACATTATTACATTCAGTGGAAAATCCCCGACAAATACTCTACTTACCCAAGTTACTGGGTAGACACACAAACATTCACGTTGAGTACGAATTCCTTGCAGCGAATTCCGTGGGAGCTCGGTGCCGATCTTAGCGGTATGAAGTATATAACACCGTCGATGATCACCAATAGTTCCCTCTCACTGTATATTACAACAGTTACGGACAGTGGGCCAGTGGCTGTCAATATCCAATAATCAGTTAGTCAGGAAGCAGTCTTCTAAACGCTAATCCACCTCTAACTAGACATGCCGCGATCTGAGCAAATTTTTGAGCAAAATACGAACTCACTCGCTGTGCCGAAGCGCGTTGTAATCTCCGCGGAGTACATTCGGTTGCCTGGCAACACATCCTAGAAACATTCGCGATAACACAGTCTATGAATAAAGTAATATAAACCAATTTGTCTGTTTATCATCCGTAGTCACTATCGGTGTGCTTCACAAAGAGTCGACTATGATCTGACGCAAGACTGACAAATTATAATGTGTTTCCCATTATTTGAGCTGAGTAATCCAGAATTTGGGGTCATATTATTTTTTATAATACTCAGGTTAATATACTCTAAGGCGATTGGAGAAACCTATATCGAAACACTGTTTCTCCCTTTGAGATTATTATTTTTTCACATAATTGTGATGCTTATACTTCAAAAAACGTAAAATTTGATGGTCCACCGTTTATTTATATGTACGGTTTGAAATATACAATGTGTATACCGTGAGACCAGTGGGACCGCCAAAGAAGCAAATGTCATTAACAGCACAGAATAAACACGGACGGCGGCATATCATAACCATATTTGATGGAAATGCGATCGATAAAAGCTAAAAGCGCTGACAGAGTAATCGATAGTTTGTAACAAAGCCTTTCTATATAGTAGACATTTTTATTGCTTTATTCATTACCAGTTTGTTATTCTTCGGTGCTCGTGTCTACGTTACGAGTCGATGAGACCTTTGTACACTTGTATTTTATACCTGTGCAGTGGGTATAGCACGCAATTGTCAGTGCGTCTACCGTGGACAAATAATTGAATTAGAGTAGCGAATATTAAATAATTAATGGTTGCCGTGCCAACAAGGAAGTCTGGATATACACAGAGTCAAATTTAAGACGGTGTTTTTTTGTGGAAATTAGCAATACTATTACTTTTACTGATAATTAATAATGCTAACTTTATTTGATATAATTAACATGATTCTGTATCAAGCCAACTGATTGGCCGAAGTCATGTTTTATTTCTGCCACGAGATCTGACCCTCGTTTTGGTCCCGACAGTGAATAAAGAGGTTAGCTATTTTGAGTCAGGGTTAGAAAAGTATTAACTAAATGTGATACAGAAACTTGTACTCATCTACGCGTAAATTCTGCTAAGTGAGTTTTAAATAGCAAAATTTCGAATGTATGTATGTATGTATCACAAAACACAAGCAAACCCGAATTCACATGGAAATCAACGTAGATCATATTATTACGAGCTTTTCGGTATTCATGGCTTACGTGCACTCGTTGCGACAGTACAATGCATTGGGAGAGTTGGAAATACGCACCTATATAGTAAGCACATTTTCTAGCACAATTGACAGACGGATATTCTATAACGAGGTTATAAATGCTACACTATCTACGGCAAAGTGTGTTAGATAGTTCTTACATCCGTGACCAAATCTACAAGCTATCCTCGAACTGAAAAGTTAAAGTCTAATCTCGAGCAAATGTAGCGAAATCTTCCCCGATCGTCCTCCCTTCCAGTTTGAAAACTAATACATATGAAATATAACTGCAAAACTTGTTGTAAACGTCCTACTTCAATTTAATAACCAATAATGTTAAACCTTCGACTCAGTTTCACATACATTTCTCTTTCATGAGCTTTGTTTGTATGAATTCCATTTTAAAATGTTGTCCTGGTTTTAGTCATATTTATGTAAACGATTCCAGCGTTTTGTCATTAATTACCACACACCGCCATCTTGTCTGGTTCAGAGTCTGCTGTCATCGGGAATCGCTCACTGAAACATTTATTATGATTTATCCGATGTTTTACATTCTTTTTGCTCAATGTATGCTAATAACTTTATTGCGTGAATAACATGAATGAGTATGTTATTGTCGAATAAACCTCATTTGAAAGTCTCAAGTTCTAATGACTTGGCGTACTTTTAGTTTCAGAGCAATTTAAAAAACAACAACTATATCTTAATATCAGCTGAGATAAGCTTATATCCAACTTGAACATTGTAGTAATGCCAATTAGTCTTTGTGGTATCCTTCATATATAGAATGTTTTGAGCCAGTTCAGGAACATTTGTTAGAATATCTGTGTTTTAAAACTATGATCTCTATTGACAATAACTACATCACTTTACTCACGGTATATAAACACATCTGTTAAATTTGTATTCAGGGTAATTATTTATTTATTCAGGCTAAAATTAACAAAGTATATGTAGAATATAAAAATAAAATTACTAGTAAATGTTGACATTACATAGTAGACAGGGAGCATGACAAAGTAAATCATTTCGATATTGACGTCAAACATTTCAGACACTAAATTTATATTATAAACCATTTGTTTAGCGTAGAAATACGCATACACAATTTATTCAAAACATAAAGGGGCAAGTAGTATCTGGTTCAAGTTGTAATAAATGTGACATTCAAGTAAAATGTAAATTTCGTCTTTTATAACGTTTAAATAATAAATGCCACTCATTCTCAAAGTTCGATTTGGACACATGCTTACTTATATTTCTAAATGTGAATTCCCGGCACATAACCTGACAATACATTCCCGGAACAGTTTTAAAGTGAACACGAAATGTATAAATATGCCAGTAAATATATTAAATTACGTCAACGCAACGTGGAACGCGCAAACACACGCGCCCACGACCAAAACGCGCCAGTACATCATCGAGCACATTTAATGAAGAGTACTATTCTCACTGACAGGAAACAGTGTTTAAATTACCTATCAAATAATTAGTGTATAAACTATAACCTTTACAAGTAAATTTAATGAAGCTGAATATTGGGAACTAATGCAATTATTGAAAAGTATTTGATCATATTCACATGAACGAAGGCGCGACTAACGCATTACATAGCCTTATCGGAGGTGGCTGCGAGAAAATGTCATCGCCACTTTCATCGTAACATACCACTTGATACAACACGTGGTGGTGCGGTGTTGTGAGATACCTTGGAAAAAAATCGGTGGTGCTGTGGATGTACCATGCAAGAAAGTTTTTTACTCTCTTTTTCATTGGTTTTTAGTGGCAATGCTTATAATTTGCTCGAATCGCACTTTAAACCCTTTAAAGGGTTATTATCGAGCACGAATGTTGGTGTGCAATTATTAGGGCTACTTGTGTTCATTTTTTTAAATAAATGATTTGGCAACTATGTGTTTCAATTGCCGTTGTCTTTTATATGTCGAATGCGCCAAGATTTTGAAACAAGTTAGAGATATTTCTGAATGTTCACTGTAACTAAATGATATTAACAGAATGTCCAAGTAATGTCAAGCATGGAGATTGTGAATAAATGTCATATCATATATTAATATTTCAAGAGATAAATTAATAAGTACATTTATTATATTGGTGATAATAAATTCAATGGGGTGTCACAAATTAATGATTTTGTTGTATTGTATTGTACGCAAGGTTCTTACGATGCCAGGGTTAATGAACCGTAACAGCTACAACTTCACCCAGCAACGAATCAGTGCAAAGCTACTTATAAAACTGTGCCTGATTGGCTACCAGACACTTAGCAATCAGGCCAATCAGAGAACAAATTCTTTATTGTTATTTTTGTCGACGTAATTTATGCATTGCTTGAACTCAACTGTAACAACTTTGTATCTGCTGTCCTGGCAGAAAACAAATATTGAATGCATGCAACAGAAATTTGAAAATACTTGTGTTTTAAAACGTGAACTTGTTTTTGTGTAGATCCTGTGTATATATATTTGATTATGTATATTGTTTCATTCAATTCAGTGACTGTTACATATGTTTATTTGATTTCCTGTTTTTTTTTTTTAATTTCTGAGAAAACAAAACGTTGTGGTGTGGCCGTGACATATCCGTGAAAACCAGCCGCGAAGATGTGAACCATACCTGGGAAAACTTATATTATATGACGGCTTTCATTATTGCCGATGTCTCATGAACATCATGAAAAAAGTCACCGTGCAAAAACGCGCATTTTGTACCTGAAAATATGGAACTATACAGTTTAGAATATATATTTATTCTAGCATTACCCGCCCCCGTACTAGACAGAGCATATTACCAAATTCTCGTAAATGATATTGATTACTAACTATAATGACCTAATGTTAAAGTTTTCTTCCTTTCTTCTTTTTAGTCGTTTAAAAGTGCGCATAATTAGCGCATATAACAGTAACAATATTTCGGGTGCAATAACAGTAACACTAAATGAATTATTTTAATTCGCTGTCAAATACAAAGATTAAGCCCCATGTAACCAACATACATGAATAGGATATCATACAAAGTCGCAAGTGCAACTTATTTCTAGTAGGGTTCTATCACCACGCCCACGGGAAACACCAAAACACACAACGATACAAAAATATATTATAAAGACATTAATATACACACGATCAATTAAAAATCAATATATAATCTGGTCAATATATATTTTATTCGGTTACAGTAATATTACAATTTTATACATCCCCAACCTCACTACAAGATAAAAAGTACAATATAAAGACAATAATATATACACAATCAATTAAAAAATCAAATTTGTATGTACAAATTGATATAACATTCTATGACACACATCTTACAAAAATCAAAAATTACTTTGACAAATTTACCAGGTGTTTTTTCGTTATCTGTTTAAATTTGTGGTAATTTATTCTAATACTTAATGTCATTATTGTAATAAGTCTCAGTTGGTACATAAACATTTGAATCGTTCCCTCTCAGTGTCATAAGATTGTAAATGATCCCATGTAGAACATGGCGCTGAACATAACAATGTCAACAATACCTATATGTACGAGTTATTATATGGTATATGGTATTGTGATCGATTTCATGCATTACATCAACGATGGTACAAAGGGTATGCAACTTATACATACATATGCCAATAAGCGCATTAAGGTATATCCGCAAGAAACTTTTATTTTACGCTCAATAAATGGTTTGACCGAGATCAAGGCATCACGCAACATTTAAACCACTCATATACAACAATGTACAAAATTGAAAAGTAGGGTTGCATTATTGCCAATAAGACCTTTACCCGCCAAAATTCAAATCAAGAAATAACCAACATGATCCGAGAAGAAGTTGACTCACGAACGCACCTCCTCAAATCAATCTGTCATATTAAAAGAGTTTGGTTTTTGCTAACATTCCACGGACAAGTTTAGGACTTGTTCATGCTGGTATAATTTTTAATAAAACGGTGGGAAATGAAGTCATGCCATTACATGACTATGCGAACCCTACATTGCGCGATACAAGTTATAATTTTAGTATGACACGTATAAACAAAAGCAATGGACATTGCAACAAGGCCTGGCTTACAGAGCATCACACTTTATCAATTGCAAGTTTTTTTGTCATAAAGTCCGATAGAATAATATATTTAGGACAGCTGATAATGGAATACCAGTTTAACAATGGTGATACTGCCCTCTCGAGTTGAGGAAGGGTGAGTATTTGTTTTTATTTAGCAGGGGTGCTGTCTTGAGTCTTCCAAAAGCTTGTTCAAAACGTGATGACCATATTTTGTTTTATGTTTTTAAAAAACGACAGTTTCACTGCTTTTCTGAAATATATTGATGGATATTTAGTATTATTGATCGAGTGGCGGCGTCATACTGTCATCTCAAGCCAAATTTTCGAATACTTTCTAGATAGAAAATTCTCAGCTGTGGCATTCGTAATTTTTTATATTATGCATGGCAATTTAAACGTAAATTTCACAGCCTTGCTGATGGGTAATTGGTGTCTCACAGCTTTAGAGCGGGACAATATATGTGCTAAAGGTAGAACTGGGCAAATATGCAAATATTAACAGAAGACACAAATAGGTTTGAGCTAAGCCAAATAACACAATAACACATAAAGTTGCGTACATTCTAAGCCAGGTTTTTCATGACACGAATCCCATGAATAACAAAGATACCCGAGCAAATCTAAAATGTGCATGAATTCTGAGACAATTTACATAAACAGCACAATTTACTGGAAGGGGGTGTCACATGTGGATTAATTCAAAAGCTGGTTGAAAACCGTCGATCAAAGATATGTTTAAATGAAATTATCTGGGCTTACCCCTCTCTAGATATCAATAATATTCCACTATACAAACGTGTTTATTGTAATTCAAACGGATAATGTTTCTTTACTGATATTACATTGTTATATACATTCTGAAAGCTATATTATCCATTATATAAGTACCATTATTGAATAAGGAATTTATGACACAAAATAGATACAAAGGATATATGTGATTATATGAATAACGTTGAATTTCGAAATCTGGATAATCCTCCTTGGAATGTTATCAAGCCAACTGGCACTATCTGTCAATGAAAGCGAATCTTGCTGGTTTGTCAGGTACGTGGAGCATATAAAAATACACGCCCATTTTACCATGATGCCATTCAATTCTAAAATTCTTGACCAACTGAAAATATAAACAGATTTTCAGATTGATAATTGCAATTTTCAAATATAGCATGCTTGCTGTTATATGGACGATGTATGATGTTAAACGGTAAAGTATATTTTGTATCAGAGAATTATCATCATAATATCGAAATGTATGAAATGAAAACATATTTATGATAAACAAGAACATTTTTAGACAAACTGATTAAATAATATTATATTTGGTATAATTTCTTATCAATGCTTTACTACAATAATAGTCAGCTAATTACAGATCGATTTGGTCACACTTATTACACCCTATAAATGATTCATGGTCCAATTCTGTAGTACACTCATTCTCGACCAGCAATGTAGGATATTAATTATGGATCAGTACAGGTCATGAGCATTAGAAAATAAGAAAGTCCCTGTTAGAGCTTAATAGGGGGGGGGGTTAGCACTTATTACAATAAGAAACCCACGATAAAACAACTCACCTTTATCAATGCAAGTTGTAATTCCTGTTCTGCAACTCTTCTTCCAATACACATTCTGGCCCCAAAGCCAAACGGAAGATGAGCAAACCCACTTGTGTCTGTATGCATGTCCCCACCTCTCAGCCAGCGTTCTGGGATGAACTCATCAGGGGAAGGGAAGTATTCTGGCAATCTGCTGGCTATATTTGGTGCTACAACCATTGTCTGTATTGGAATATAAACCATTATTATTATAATATAACTTTTACATTGACCCGGGAATAAACACGCCAATAAGAACTCTTATAAATGTGACAAATCCTCTACCCACATCGAATTGACATGATGTGTGCACAAAACCCTATTTGACCACTGAGAAATGACATATTCTAATAATTGAACACAAGTTGTTGGTAATTATTTCATTCATACATTTAGGTTGGCTGAACAGCACCATGTACATGCATTTAAAAAAAAAATAATATATCATTTACAAAATGCTTGGTTCATGTCAAAATAGAACATATGACATAATCCTGCAAGTTCTTGCAAGTTTTATTCCAATGAATCTGTGTTTGGTCTATATATATTAGGTTACATACTCCACTCGGGATTTGGTATCCACTCATCACTAGATCTTTGGCAGTTACTCTTGTATTAGTAGGCACCAATGGGAATAGCCTAAAGCAAAGTACAAGGAACAGATGTAGTGATATACTATTAGATGTGATACCATATAACCCGCCAGGCTTGTTTAATGTTTAGTTTCCTTACAAAATGTTGTATATTCATTTGAAAACTGATTGTTATATGTATTGTGGATTCATACCTGAATGTTTCTTTAATACATGCTTTTAAATACCGCATACTTTTTAATGCTTCTGGTGTTATTGGGCTCTTGTCAGGGAGTATTCTGTTCAGTTCCTCGTATACCTTCTCTTGTTTTTCATGGTTTGTTGCGAGGGTGTAGAGATTGAAGACCAAGGTGTGAGAGGTCTAAAAGCGAGCAATATGAACGATCCGAAATCAACGTCCGGTAAATTAGAAAGTTCATTTCTAGAGATGTTTTAGACGTGTTCAGAAAGCACTGCGGTTTGCGTTATAACAATAACTTGGCTGCAGGTAGCCAAAAATATATTGGTGTGACGAAAATTCTGAATTCTAAGATTAACACTGCCGTTTTTGACAATTCTATTATTGGTCTTATGCAAATAAAATCAAGTTTGTTGACAACCTTTAATTTCAGGAGTCGTGTTTGTTTCATATGTAGCCCGTCTTAAGAGTGTCAGGAACTAATAAAACTAGTATTTGTAAACAAACTGCACATCATATTATGAAGCTATAAACGTGTACACACCGTATCAATGCCGCCAGTAATAAGTTCGTTTGAAGATATTAGAATATCCTTATAAGAAAGATCCTTCATTGCCAACAGGGAAAGTAAATATTTACTTTGTCCTTCTTCAAAACGACCCTCTTTAATCTTCTGAATGGCTGCTTCAGTATATTTCTGCGTTATTCTTTTGAATATAATATAATGATATCAAGATAAATAATTATTATGCGTGTGCATTCGCAGCGTCCTGTGATGTCAAAATGGCTGTAATAAAAAAATCCTAAATAATTTGACTTCACATCATACAGTAATAATAGCACAATAACAATCGAATTACTATTATAGACAAAATCTCGTATTATAATTGTAAAGCTTTGGGTTATAACTCAGTTGGAGAGATTAATCATATCTTATAATTTGAACTCGAAATCATGGATCCCAGGAGTTGATGAATACAATATCTAAAAAAAGAACTTGCATGGTAAAAAACCTTGTAAAATCAAGCATACTAATTCATTAACTGTATTTTTCTGTTCTGAAACCATAGTTATTTAGTATTTTGTGGTACATATTCAAACCGTTCATTTAAAGTTGATGGAGGATCCAAACCTGAAAAATATGTTTTTTTTATAGCCAGACAGTGTTTTCTACATACTTTTGGAGCTCTGAGACAAGTACAATCTATATCAAAACACTTAAGTATACATAATTGATTATATCCAGGTAGAGAAGGGGTTTCACTTTCGAATATTTCAAAGAGTTTTTGTTATATTCAAAATTAGATGTAGGCTTGACACAATACTACAAGTTAACGAAAAACACTGTCAACACTGCAAGACGCTCATTTGCAGAAACCAACCAATATTTATTAATATTTGAACTTATCTGGCAACCTTTAACAATTCCAGCTGGGAAATGTTGTAATTATTCATATCTCCCACAAACCGTTATTTATAATCAATTATACGGAGATAAAAATAGTGTTTAATTCTTTGTAAATTCAGTTGAACTCACTGGTTAAATCCAAGCTTAGCTGCCAAACGACGCACGGAGGCTGTGTTTATATGAACGATCTTACTAACCTACCTTAATAACGTCTCTCCGGCACGAGCAAATTGTGTCCACGATGGTGTACTGATATACTTATACAGCCCCGATGAGAACGTCAGCTTCCCCATTAAATTCATAAATATCCTAGTAGCATCTATCATGACACTTGGTTCTGAACTTGGATCAAGATGTGCTGATATGCAGCCCAGACGAGTGTCAAGTGCGATTGCTGCCACCGCTAATGAATTAAAATGTATGAACATGTGCGTCAACACATGGCGTCAACACACGGTGTCAACACACGGTGTCAACACACGGTGTCAACACACGGTGTCAACACACGGCGTCAACACACGGCATCAACACACAGCGTCATCACATAGTGTCAACACATGGTGTCATCACATGGCGTCAACACATGGCGTCAACACAGTCATAGTGTCAACACATAGTGTCAACACATGGTGTCAACACATGGCGTCAACACATGGCGTCAACACAGCGTCAACACATAGCGTCAACACATGGTGTCAACACAGGGTGTCAACACATGGTTTCAACACATGGTGTCAACACATGGTGTCAACACATGGTGTCAACACATAGTGTCAACACATGTTGTCAACACATGGTGTCAACACATGGTGTCAACACATGGCGTCAACACATGGCGTCAACACATAGTGTCAACACATGGTGTCAACACATGGCGTCAACACATAGCGTCAACACATGGCTTCAACACATGGCTTCAACACATGGCGTCAACACATGGTGTCAACACATGGTGTCAACACATGTTGTCAACACATGGTGTCAACACATGGTGTCAACACATGGTGTCAACACATAGTGTCAACACATGGTGTCAACACATAGTGTCAACACATGGTGTCAACACATGGTGTCAACACATAGTGTCAACACATAGTTGTCAACACATGGTGTCAACACTTAGTGTCAACACATGGTGTCAACACATGGCATCAACACATGGCATCAACACATGGCGTCAACATATGGTGTCAACACAGGGTGTCAACACATGGTTTCAACACATGGTGTCAACACATGGTGTCAACACATGGTGTCAACACATAGTGTCAACACAGTGTCAACACATGGTGTCAACACATGGCGTCAACACATGGCGTCAACACATGGTGTCAACACATAGTGTCAACACATGGTCTCAACACATGGTGTCAACACATAGTGTCAACACATGTTGTCAACACATAGTGTCAACACATGGCGTCAACACATAGTGTCAACACATGGCGTCAACACATTGTGTCAACACATGGTGTCAAGAAAACAAGAAAACTTACACCATAGAAGCTAGGCATAATTTACTCAAATTAAATAATTGATGAACTATCGAAATATTGAGCTAATTTTGCCAAAATAATAGCTGATCCGATAATATTATTGGTTTTAGAGTGTCGGGTTGAACAATAACTTCTTGCGTTTTATATATAATGGCCGGATACACATCATTGTCATATGGACAACAACGCCTAATCTGTGACAAGATAATGGTACTATGAATAAGTTGTCCAAAATTGGCAAGACCAGACATACAAGCTGTTAACAATCAATGGGCACAACCAAATCAACAGTATCCATGATATCACAGTGTGACTCCCACTATAATGCGGTGGTTTGTAGACACCTCAACCAAGAAGCTTCCATGGATTTAACCTCTGATGCTCGTTGTTGTTTAGTTTTTAATCACTTGCTAATTCTCACTCTAGGACTGCCATCAAAACAATCGTTGGCACAAAACAAACAACTAACACAATTTAACAAAACAATCTAAAACAATATAACAAAACAATCTAAAGCAATATAACAAAACAATCTAAAACAATATAACAAAACAAGCTAAAACAATATAACAAAACAAGCTAAAACAATATAACAAAACAAGTGAGAAGTATATTACAAAACAAGTGAGAAGTATATTACACTAAACTTAATAGTCAAATCGGCAAGAAAAGAAATACAATACCCGATTCAGGGAAGGTGAATTTGCAATATTTTAAACTCGTCTACGGGGTGCATAGGCATGACATTAGCGCCGTCCGACTGTGGCGTTTGGTCACCATGAATCGATTTATACCAGCACTACATCTTCACTAAAGACGGTTTCAATACCCCACAGAGCAACGCCTTATTAACCACGAAAAGTCATGAATGATTTAGAGTATAAATGCGTCATAACCTTTTACCTATTCATTGTTACTAGCTTTCTGTTGTTTATGTTATCTTCTCTAGCCTGTCTTGACCAGTAAATTGACAATTTGACTGGTTCTGCCATTAACAATTGTTAGAGTCCCATCTATTCTAATGGCCTAGCCACCAAAATATAGTTCATCAGTGAGAGTGATTTGTTTCACGCATTACAAGTTATACTTGTGCGTGGACAAATTTGTTATTGCATTTTTTTCTATAGTTGTTTTCACTAAATATCTTTCAAACATTACAGGTTGCATTAGTGGGTATAAAAACTAACCTTGAATTGTGACATAATTTTTCACTTGTTTCATTATTTTATAATTTATTTGTTTGGTTGTTCATCACTATAGCAACACAAAATATCCACAACCCTTCATTTCTTACACTAGGGTACCCACGTGATCACGTAAGATTTACACAAAGATTCAGTTATTGAGATTTGATAAAATTCATAGCGTTATTTCGAATTCACACAGCGTGTACTCACATTCCAGTGCCCATTTATATATTTGCCGTTGAAAATCAGGAACTTCTCCGTCCTCAGTTCGTAATTCTTTCATAAGACTGATGAAGTCATCAGCGATTATATCTTGGGCTTCAATAAAGTTGGAAATCTCCGCAGGTCTCAGAATAAATTTCTGCATACTACTTCTTATTTTGCGCCACTCCTTACCTTGCCTGTAAATTTTAAACAATAGTAAGTTACATGTAAGACATCTTTTCAATAATTCGAATGGTGATAAAACTGAGAACCACAAGCCTGTCGACGTTGACTATTCATAGAAAAGTGTACAAACTAAATGTGATGTTCTTGCAATCATGAGTGTGTGGAAAATGGCAAGTTTTGACAAATATTTCCCCCGAAAAGGTTACCCAATTACCTTTGTTGATTCCTGGTGATCTGATTGATTCAAAAGAAAATTATAATCACAATTTGCATGAAGGTCGGGTTGAAAGAAATTCAAACTTTCTGTTTCCAGACAATTGCGCGTTCATTGCGAAATCGGAATCAAAAATCAGTTAGGGCCTGAGTAAAACAATTATATTATTACAAACTAATAAACAAAACTTCACTTACAAATTCGCCAAACCAATAGGCATTTGAAACCTCTCTCTGACGAGTTTGAGTGGTTCAATAGCAAGTCGTATTGGAGTACTTCCATCGCTTTTGAACAGTGTCTCGATGTCGTCTGGCAGAATGATATTCACAGCTGGTATTGAAGCAAACGTCTCGCGCCATATGTTGCCATACTTACGGTATTTATCCAACAATGCGTCCTGTAATGCATGGAGTGAGTATGGCCCTGTAATAAAATAATGAAAAAAATTCTTCCATGAAAAAGTAATAATTACTTCGCCCATTGCTATCAGTGGAGCGTTGCCATTTGCCTAAACACAGACTAAATCCGTCATAGAGTAGGGTTATTGGTGCTGTCTGGTTACCGTTACAAAAGCGGAGGTTTGAACTTACTTTACCAACTTTTTCAACAGTTGGGGAAGAACTTACACGTTCCTCTAAAATTCAAAACTTTTACGCGTAGCCAAGATGTCAGTTCTGATGTGCCTGACACTAAAAAAAGTGAGCGAATTACTAATCGACATATATACGACTGAAAATTGTGGTTGTTACTAATGTGAAAAATACTAAGGCGATTACAATCTGCATTTTAAAAATAACTGTTATTGCTACTAAAATGCAAGTTACAAAATCTACATAGGGATAACCAAGTGATATAAGTCCAAGAACAGAATTACAGAATTATACCACTCTACATAATTATATCACTTACTAGGAATATACCACTCTACAAAATTATATCACTCTCTAGGAATATACCACTCTACATAATTATATCACTCTCTAGGAATATACCACTCTACATAATTATATCACTCTCTAGGAATATACCACTCTACATAATTATATCACTCTAGGAATATACCACTCTACATAATTATATCACTCTCTAGGAATATACCACTCTACATAATTATACCACTCTCTAGGAATATACCACTCTACATAATTATACCACTCTCTAGGAATATACCACTCTACATAATTATATCACTCTCTAGGAATATACCACTCTACATAATTATACCACTCTCTAGGAATATACCACTCTACATAATTATATCACTCTCTAGGAATATACAACTCTACATAATTATATCACTCTCTAGGAATATACCACTCTACATAATTATATCACTCTCTAGGAATATACCACTTTACATAATTATATCACTCTACAGAATTATACCACTCTACAAAATTATGTCACTCTACAGAATTATACCACTCTATATTATTGTATCACTCCACAGAATTATATCACCACTTAACAGAAGTATGCCACTCTACAGAATTATACCACTCTCTAGGAATATACCACTCTACATAATTATATCACTCTACAGAATCATACAGAACTATATATCACCTTACAGAATTATATCAACACTCAACAGAAATATGCCACACTACAGAATTATACCATTCTACGGATTCTTGCCACTTCACAGAATTATATCACTCTCTAGGAGTATGCCACTCTACAAAATTATATCACTCTACAAAATTGTACCACTCTACAGAATTATACCACTCTATATTATTATATCACTCTACAGAATTATACCACTCTACAGAATTATACCATTCTACAAAATTATATCACTCTAAGAATTATACCACTATATTATTATATCACTCTACAGAATTATACCACTCTACAAAATTATATCACTCTACAGAATTATACCACTCTACAAAATTATACCACTCTACAGAATTATACCACTCTATATTATTATATCACTCTACAGAATTATACCACTCTACAGAATTATACCACTCTATATTATTATATCACTCTACAGAATTATACCACTCTACAAAATTATATCACTCTACAGAATTATACCACTCTACAAAATTATACCACTCTACAGAATTATACCACTCTATATTATTATATCACTCTACAGAATTATACCACTCTACAGAATTATACCACTCTATATTATTATATCACTCTACAGAATTATACCACTCTACAGAATTATACCACTCTATATTATTATATCACTCTACAGAATTATACCACTCTACAAAATTATATCACTCTACAGAATTATACCACTCTACAAAATTATACCACTCTACAGAATTATACCACTCTATATTATTATATCACTCTACAGAATTATACCACTCTACAGAATTATACCACTCTATATTATTATACCACTCTACAGAATTATACCACTCTATATTATTGTATCACTCCACAGAATTATATCACCACTTAACAGAAGTATGCCACTCTACAGAATTATACCACTCTATATTTTTATATCACTCTACAGAAGTATGCCACTCTACAGAATTATACCACTCTATATTTTTATATCACTCTACAGAAATATGCCACTCTACGGAATTATATCACTTAACAGAATTATATCACTTGTGAATCGGCATTTTCTATATAACTATATATTTTGCACTATTATTACTATTGTAAATCGGACCTTGTACTTTGGCAGTCTTACTGCGCAGCGTAAAACCGTGTGTGTATAAGTTATACTAGATGTACAATAAAACAATAAATAAATACCGAAGGGTAGATACTCATATGAGGTTCCGAGTACCGGTATAGAGCGTGGTCCTGGTATTTCGTTGAACGGTTTTGCATTTGCAAAATCGATCTTCTTGATATCCTCTTTGATTTTAACTGCACCAGCAATGGTTGTAAATGTCCTCTTCTGGTAGTTCGACTTAAACCGGTTGCAAAAGCAGGCACAGTTTCTTAAATTGTGCATAGTTGTTCTGCTAATAGAAAAATAACATCTCTGAATGTATATAATGTAAATTAGTATATATGATCGTGTAACGAGATATCAAATCGTAGCAAGACTTGTGTGAGAAGTGGCAGCAGAAATATGGACGGTTATTAAAGCGGGAGTGTCGTCACCTACGCATGCGTCAGATGGCCATAGCGTGTCATTGTTTACAAACAAGCGTCTACCCATGAGCCTTTGCGTTTTTAGCGTGAGTTTTTATAGTCGCTTGGGACTCAACTCTCGCGCGTGCGCAGGTGCAAACCCTCCCGCTCTAACGCTATTTATTTCATTATTAAAGATAACCAATTAAAAATGTAATTATTGGATTTAGTGAAGTTTAAGCAGACGACATTGATTTTTTACGGGCCTATTCCAATTTCTGATTACGTTCGTATACCAGCCCTGTATTTTGAAGTCAGTGGGTTTGGGCCAAGACTTATTTTATTTCAAAATTAATTAAAGAAATTAAAATGTTCACATAATGCTCAGATTTTCTAATAACACTATAAAATTTAACGGGGAAAACATTATTAGTCCGGTCGATATTAGGCTCAACTCTTTCAATTAACTACGGATTTGATAAATAAATATATTTTGAGAGTTGAAATCGGTAGTGTTTGAAAAAAAATTATTCAGCTCTCATTTTCAGTCGCATATTTATCAAATCTTGATATTTTCATGATACATTTTCTGTGAATCATTGACTTATAATAATAATAATAATAATAACATTTAAAAAATAACGTCTTATTTGTTGAAAAACCAGTTTAGTTTTCGCAGTGTGAAATAAGTTCTAATGTTGAAAAATGATCGTAGCTAATCACTGTCCTTGCTAATGAGTTCATTTCGCATTTGTGAACATTTAGTTTGTTTCTGAGATAACCCACACAACATTGTGAATGTTTTTTTTTTTTAAATTTAGAAATAAGGTTGGTAAACGGTTGATTTAGCGAATATGGATGTTTTACTACTAGTAAATAATGAAATTCCACATCTTAGTTCATGAGAAACAAAGCCCGGCAAACTTACGTAGCGTCGATGTGACGCTTTTGAATCAATGTGAAACCTAAGTGAGTATATATAATGCGCCCTCTACTAATGTATATTGAGTGCATTCCTTCCGGGTTCGTTTTTAACCAGGTCATCAGGGCCTCAATATATTTAACATAAACAGTCCGTTATATGCACACTTTTGATAACAACATTGTGTTAACATCACAGAGCGTAGTATAATCGAGCCCTCGGGTTTATTTTATTCCTGGGCACTTTGAATACGGCCACTCTGTAGCCTAGGCCTAACTGCATGGTAATAAAAGAGAGCGGCACTCGCCTTGGGGAAACTAATTTGCATAACAACCCGGACGCCTTCACGAGTTGAAAGGCACTGCCCTGCAATGGTAACGTGAAGTGGTTTATCTGAAGAACTTACGCTGTTTAAAAACGTTGTTCCTTCATTTGTTTGTAGCTCTCCGGGATAGCTCCCCGGTAATAACAAACGGCACACGGAATCATACAGGTACCCGTGATTTCGACTGTTTAAATACAATAATGTACATATATTTCGAACTCATTTAAATGACACCGATAACATACTGAAGGTCAAATTCAGCGATTTGCATGATAGCGTGATACACTGATACTTACAGTACATCGGCGGGCCGGAGAATCTACACGGGTGATTCGTAAACCTTTCGTCGCGCCACGCACAGGACGCTACTAAGCTTCTGCTAGGTATATTCTTTGGTGATTGGAAGGTCACCGGCGGTAATTAGTGCACGTTGCACCGAGGTCGAAACTCGAACTCGTAATTTTCATTAGAAGAGCGCACTGGATTGTGGGAAAACCAATGTTTATCAACACAAATGTCGCACATGCGCGGTGCGACGACCACCGCCTTTGAAACATATAAAATAAATGTACAGTTGACAATTGCAATTTTGAAACAAAACTTTTCTCAGATAAATTAATTCCAGAAAAACTTCATATTAAATTCTGTGAAAGAGTTCTGGATGTGCACAGGAAGGCATCTAATGACCCATGTAGAGGTGAATTAGGTCAATATCCACTTATATTGGATATTAGTGTTTCAGTTATGAAATATTATCAAAGACTAGTATGTAAAAAAACAACAAAAAAACAATTCTATCATTGATGCAGCATATGAAGAATCCAAACTCTTGTGCATGACCCATGGCTTAACTTTATACAAAAATTACTAGTCATAACAGATCTAACTAATTCAGACCCACATCAGAACAATTGTTGTGATATTTTTAAAGAGAAGCTCAAATGTTTGTACCGTATGAAGTGGAAAAACAATTTGTTGAACAATTGTAAGCTTGACTTTTACAGGTGTGCTAAAGAAAATTTTGAATTTGAACATTATTTGGAAAAAAATAAAATTAAAAATCATAGAATAGCTTATACTAAATTTAGAACTTCTGCACATTTTCCTCCCATTGAATCCGGTAGACATAAAGGCATTTTGAAGGAAAACAGGCTATGTAATCTCCATGAATGCAATGAAGTAGGGGATGAGAAACATTATATTTTATATTGTAATAATTGTCAAATCAAAGAACAAAGATCTAGATTCCTTGCAGCTTTATACATCTATGCCCCAAAGCTGGAAGATTTTAGCATGGATGAATTATTTCCTATTATTGTTTCAAGTAATGATTTTTTCATTCTTAGCATTTTTGCAAAATTTATTTTCTATATTCTTGATATGTTTTAGTACTGTAGGTTTTTGTTGTTCTGAATGTTTTGTTTTGTTATTATTATTTTTGGACTTTACTCAAGATTTCATTGGTACGTTCCAAATAAAAAATCACTCAAGTCTTTGAAAAATATGGACTCCCTTTCAGACAAAAATAATGAAAAAAAGATTTTTTAGACAGACAGGGTAAAATAACATATTCCTTTTCAGACAGAAGTGGTGAATTTGGGACCCCTTTTGGCGGCACATATACATCTATCACTTCAATGCGAGTGCCCCCCCCGGTGCGTTACCCATTATTGTTTCATCAAATAACGCGAGATAGAGAGATAACTAAAATTTATTTTCTTTTAAAATATCAGCTTCCTACTGAATATCAAATGACTTCAATCGCTTAGTTGCGCGTGCATATCAAGTTTTCAAACACAATTTACTACATAAACCACGAAGCGATCACTGTTGACGCCAATACCGCTATTTGACCATTATACTAATAGAAAAGAACCACAAATTATGTGAAATGCGCTTGTGAGTTCGGCACTAGAATGACATTACGAAAACAGACGGAGCAGGTAAATGCGACTGCATTCGGAAATCTTCGGGTTAACCTTAGGACAAACATGTGCCAATAAACTACCAGCAACATCTACCGAGGCACGCATCCTAGGGGCAAAATCGTCCAAATCACACCTACTAGTTGCTAGTCTGTTTGTAGTTTAAGGAATTAGCGATAGCTGTTGATGGTATTGATCCGTGGTACATCGTGGCCATTTCACAATGTAATCTCATCCTTACAATTAATTAAATACAAATTTAGTATATTAGTCTTATTTTTGACTCGCTGTTAACATAACTCTGTACTATGGTATTGGTGATATATGAATTGAGTGCCATAGGATGGTACTTGATGGCCAACAACCTAGTCAAATATGTATTTTGCATTGTACGAGTGCAAAATAAGTTATTAGGAAATTAGGATATTAGTACCAGCTGTTTTATACGCATGCGCATTGCCCGATCCTGTCAAATCTCGTCATCTGTTTTGGGGCGTGTCTGGTCGATGTGAAATTGATTCAGCCATTGGGTAACAGAATTAATTTGTCTCTGTGTGAAACCCGCTGTAAAGTAGCGGTAAAATGAATTTGCGCGGTTTTTGCGCTGTCATATTCTGAATGATTGGAGCAGCAATGGAAGCCGACCATTTAATTGATAAAAATCGTGTCCAGAATATGATTTTAAATGGTCGAACTTATAGAGAAATCAGTCTCGTATTGGAAAGCATGTTTTCGGGAAGGAGAGGTGTCGAGGTGGCGTGTCGTGGTGAGTAGATTTCCTCCCCGGGACGCCGAGTTGGGCGTCGGTACTGAGAGAGAGGCGGTGAATATAATGTGGAGCGACCAACATAGTAAACCAAACTCACGATACTGGTCCAGACGACTATGGTCGAACAACCATGAAAAATAAATAGCAGGACTTCGGTATTGTGCATTCAGCACAGAAATAAAAGACACGCCCACAGTTAGACAACCAATCATTCTATTATTGGTCACGATGTACCACGGATCATTTCCACGTTCTTTGTAAACATCACATACACGATGTGCCGGCCATCCAATGGCGGGAAGTGCGGTTTCCTTTGTGCACAATCAGCGTCAACTTCATGAGAGAAACACGACGCACTTGCTAAGCCAGACCGTCTGGTGGCGCCCTACTATTTCATCAATAACCAAATGTACCACGGATCGGTAAATTATATCATACAAAAATGAGCTTGGTTTTTAGCGGGTGCCACTTTAAGGGGTCGTTATCTGCACATAAACTGTAACTTTTGAGTCCCAAGCGGGGGTATGTATTGGTACCTCAAAAGCGTATCTGTGGGCGAGTTTTGGAGCGGCTTAGCAAGTGCGTCGTGTTTCACCCTTGAAGATTGTGCACAAAGGAAGCCGCTCATCCCGCCATTGGATGGCGGCACATCGTGTATGTTCAACTGTGGGCGTGTCTTTTATTTCTGTGCTAAATGTGCAACACCAAAGTCCCGCCATTTATTTTTCATGGTTGTTCGACCATAGTCGTCTGCACCAGTATCACGTGTTCTAATTTTGGTTTACTATGTTGGTCGCTCGACACCATACTCCCTCTCCGTACCGACGCCCAACTCGGCGTCCTGGGGAGGAAATCTACTCACCACGCCACTCCACCTCGATACCTCTCCTTCCCGGAAACGTGCTTTCCAATACGAGACTGATTTCTTTATAAGTTCGGCCATTTAAAATCATATTCTGGACAATTAAATGGTCGGCATCCATTGCTGCTCCAAAATCATTCAGAAAGTGGCAGCGTAAAAACCGCGCAAATTCATTTTACTGCCACTTTACAGCAGTTTTATAAAACAGCTGGTACTAATATCCTAATTTCCTAAAAACTTATTTTGCACTCGTACAATGCAAAATACATATTTGATTAGGTTGGTTGGCCATCAAGTACCATCCTATGGCACCCAATTCATATATAACCAATACCATTGTACAGAGTTATGTTAACAGCGAGTCAAAAATAAGACTAATATACTAAATTTTTATTTAATTAATTGTAAGGATGAGATTACATTGTGAAATGGCCACGATGTACCACGGATCGTTTTGCGGGCACGCAGAAACCACAACACTGTTCTCTGCGTGTTGTTCTGTGTGTTGGTTCTGCGGGCACGCAGAAGACGTTTAGATAAAGTCTGCGTGTGCTACCGATTCTATTGTTTTAATACGATAAATGCAATCCGTTAATTAGCAATAACACTTGTTTTCAGTGATGAATATATGGAGGTAACGACAGAAAGAATTTAAGCAAGAAGCAAGGCCCGTGTTCAAAGTTAACCAAGCCATTATTTATTCTTTCCTTCTTATGAACGGTACGAGTATACCAACTGTTCAATAGTTTGAATGTCGGGATCGAACATACTCAATTTACAGTGCTATGATGGGAAATGACCCAATAGTTAATTTAATAACCAGTTAATATAGACTGGCCAAGAAAAAATTGGAAAATGGAAATTTTATATATATTTTGTTAAATCGTAGTCAACAAGAGAGCTTCTATAAAATCCGAAGGAATTATCGTATAAAACAAAAATGAAACGTCAGTCGACTGGACCAGACTACGTTTAATTCTGAGGATATAAACCTAAATAATTTCAATTGTGATCGGTATTTCACAAACCATCACCTCGAGGGGACGCGATATAGAGACGAGACGAGATTCCCCCCTGACACGTGTGGAGAACCCAGAGAAGAAGAAATTACCCCTGATATTACTCTCATCGTCATATTTCCACTTTTCCAAATTTCGCCTGGCCAGTCTATATTTTTGCCTAGGAGTGAATTGTTTTTTGCTTTTTATTATCCAAACAATCTTGGCTATAGACTGTTAAAATTCTCATACGATTTTAAATTTTTTTCTTTTGAATACTTAGCAAGTTTTAGCAAGGCTGTACATAAATTATCGAAAAGAAACATGGTGAAAAAGTAATGACTCTATAGTTACTTTTTACAAAACGATAATAAGTTTAAATTTGAAACTGTTACAGCCATTTTAATTATGGGCATTAGCAAACTTCTTACTGAGTGAATGATTATGCCATTATCTCCACTTGTGTATTTTTCAGTTTACAAGGGAAGTTCAAATCTAATAGCTTTCACAATTATTGTTTATTTCAAGTGAAACTTTCACACAACGTTTATCAGTTGTTCATTAACAAATTGGCGTCGGTCCAGGCTTGTATATAGTATGTTTTCATATTACAAAGTTGTCAAGCAGGACGTGTGCCGTATATTCATTTCACACTTCGAATGTCATTGTTCGAGAATGCACAGCTTTAAAAATAAGCCCAGACGTCCTTTTGTTCGTAGAGACGTTGTCAAAATAGTGTGAAAATGTCAAGACAAACTGACAAAAACTGTGGGAGCTAATTACTTTTCAATCTGTCTGACCAACCAGAAAACACGAACGGAGATAATGCCCGTTTTATGAAAGTGACGTTAATTAAAATACCGTTGAAGAAAAAAAAATGCGTAAAAAAATATTTACCAGTATAACACTAGAAGCTGCCAGTTGTCGACATGTTGCGAGATAAGAGTGAAAAAATTGACTTATCATTTACAACTGTATATTTTTTTGTTACGCTTGCATGCTGGAAGCGTCTGTGTCTTGTCTGTTATTTTTGTAGTTTGTGAGGCTAGTTGATAGCGCTTGAGGTAAGTTAAACTGGGTCAAGGACAGGAAGTCACACATCGCCGCACCGTAACTGAGGCCAGCAACTTAGGACATATTTCATTTCACGCCAATTTCCAATTTCCAATTACCGAATAGGGGTTTCTAGTCGCAGGACGAGAGAGCTGGTCAGTCACTGCCCTAGAAATACCATGAGAAGATCACGTGCTATTCGGTTAATGACCGGGAATCGAACATTGTGCGCACCTGCAACATGTTTATTGTATTGTACGTATTGTATTGTACGGAGACACAATGACCTCCCCTACGCGTACGTATCTACGACTGCTTTACTATGCTTACGTTGTGGTATTCAAAATATATATGCCAGCAGTAATAAAATATTGATCATACAATTACAGTATAGGCCTCTATATATTCGTACGTACATAGTTGCTTAGCACTAAGTAAAAGATAAGATTGTAAACTGCAGGTGAACTCGAAAAATGTCTTGCCCCCTCCCACAAAAGAAGAAAGAAATTAACCGTCAAACATTAAAAACTATAGTACTGTGGAGAGTACTAGTAATTTATTGCCCCTTCGGACATTATTTCGACTGCTATATCTCGCCCACCAATCAAGGGATTCTGCAGATGTTTAATATGAATTGGTGTTCAGATTGGTGTGTGAAGAATCAAGCAGTTTGCTGCATACAATATCACAAAATACTACTGTAACAGTGCTGAATGAGATTTTCACAAGTTCACTTTCTATCACTTCACCTCTTGCTAAATTTGACTTGGATATAATGTTGTACTATTTTTGGAAAATTTTAAACAATTCATGTTGTATTATTTGATAAGGAATACTGCGATTAATAGAGTGCATGTAAGTATTTATTGAGGAACAAAGACTAAATAGGTTTCTACCTCTCCCGTCACCGTAGGTGACAGCGCAGAGCTATTCATACGAAAATCGTTTTGTCTGTCGTCATCCGTCAACAAACTGTACAGAAACATTTTTGGACACGTAGCATATCAGCTAGTTGGAATGACATTGCAAAGTATACATATTGTGCCAGATATTTGCAGTAACTATACCAGCTTTAAAGAAAGTCGAAAAATTTTGCTGCTACGTTGAAGGGAGACAAAATACTTTGTCAGAAGTGTAAATGAATATGACAACAGCTGTGACACGTTTTTCGTTTTGGGTTGACAGATAATCAAATCTACCACTATAAATTTAGTTTTAAAGACAATACAATCTTTCCCTGATAGCTATAATTGTGAACATACATTCACATATATACTGTTATCATTGACTTATTGTCCTTGTAAATCCTTATGTCATGTGGGTTGCATGAAGAAACTGTATGCCAAGTTTGAAGTTCGTAGCTATTACCCCTTGTAGCCCAATTTTGAACATGCATAAACACAGACCTTTGACAAAAAAACAAACAAACATACAAGTCTAACTGTGACTTTGACCTTAAAATGTAGAAAGGTCTTGTGAATCGTGAGAAACATACGTTTTTAAGTTCCTAGATATTTCCCCTTGTAGCTCGGAATAAAATATACATAAATCAATAATGTGAATTTTACCCTTTGACCTTTTGACGCGAACATGCGCCCAGCTGTTGTGAGTCGCATGGGGAACATGTTTGCCATTTCTGCAGGTCCTGGTTATTTTCCCTCTGTAGTTATATACAAAACAGACATAAACTCATACTGTGACCCTGACCTTTGACCTCAAAATATCACAGGGAAAATGTGTGCCAATCTTTATGACACTGGCTATTCTTGCGCACATTTGTTCTCACCTTAAACAACTAGCTTGTTCTAAGCAAATTATTTTTTGTTTTATTCTAGCTTTAGTCATTCAAAGAAACAAAAAAATTAAATGGCAAAACACGGATTTTCAATCATTTTTTTGTTTTAATAATTAGTCTAATTTTAATAGTCTTAACTTAAAGGATCTCAAAACTTTAATCAATTGCCAGATTCAGCTATTGTTGGCGAATGTTAATCACAGTTAGTGTATGATTGGTCATATTTGGTGTAGGTTAATCACAGTTAGTGTTTGAATGGTCATATTTGGTGTAGGTTAATCACAGTTAGTGTAGGATTGGCCACATTTGGTGTAGGTTTGTCAGCATCCTTTATTTTATGTTTTTGTCATATTACCTCAAACCCTGCAAATGGAAGTTTGCTAAAATCATGGGATGAAACGGTGTGCATTGTGATAACTGTCATAAAGGTGATTGATAGGTCATACTTGTTTTCAACTCTGGAAGGACAGTTGGAATCTACCAGGTGTGCTTGTGATTTACATAACAAAGGGTGTTTATAACTTTGGAAGGAGAGTTGGAATCTACCAGGTGTGCTGTTGTTTGAATAACAAAGGATGTTTATGATCTACTGAGTTGCCTACGTGACACAGCTGCTAGCAAGATCACATTCTGATTGGCTTATGTGGAAACCCAGGTGGTGGCACTGAATCATGCCTATAAATTGGACAGACTCAGGACAGTTTGGGGGCCATCGTTTCAATTTGGTGTCCGTCTTTTCAACTTGCTTTCCTGTGTCTTGTGCTACGATATTGTTTGACAAGGTTAATCACCCCTTGTATTTTAACTATACAATAGCTTCTCAGTGGGCAAAATAAACAAACCTGACATACCATGAGCGGTCCTCTATAAAGCTGTCAAAATATTCCAAAACAAGTGAATATTTAATTCCCCAGAAGAAAATCTTTATCTAATTTCCAAGACATGTAAAAAACAGCACCACCGCTGCGTTCAAAATGTAATACATGTAATAATAATTATATTCTATTAACAATAAGAGTAATAATCTATTGCCCGATAAAGAAAATATTTTTTTCAATGATAGATATAATTATTTAAGATGACGTTAAATCGACATAAGAACAATGTACAACAGCTGTAACCTTAACAATACCTACAGTTCAGCACCTAACGTAACTCTTATCATAGTTATAATGGCTCCAAACATATTAGAGCTTTCTGCCAAGAAACAGGTAAAGTGGGAATGTTACGTGCATAACTGTCTTTTCGGGTGGAGTATTAACATCATCAAAGACACTCATGAATCTGAAAAAAATAAACAACAAAAAAAATACTGTATAATATACTTATTTACTCACCAATATCATCCAACTCACTACATGTATTCAACGAATACACTGCACTCGGTAACTCATATCAATAAACTCACTCACTACTTCCATCACCGATATCAACTAAGTCACCACACTAATTCACTGAAAGGAACAATACATAACTTCTCATGAAAATAATCAATTAATGAGATTTATGATTTGCGACGTACTTTTGCACCAATAGATTGTCTAGTGTACCACGATACTGTGGATTGTTATCCTGATATGCATAATATCCTGGTCGGGACTTAAAAAAACCGGCAAAATCTGCAACAGTGTAGTCGCGCTCAATTGATATAGTATCAACCCTATAGAACACAATACATGGAATAGATATTGTAATAAACAATAGTATTAGAATATACACAAACCAATTTTACAATGTAAATTGGGCATTGCTATTAATCTACTTAAACCTACACAGGCTGTATTGTATCATATGAGGACATGTGCTTTTTTACGTGCATGCTTGGGGGAGATTTTGACATGTACTATAACTGCTGAAGCCTACCTCTCTGACTCTGCATATGGCAGTTTAATTTCTCCATAATGACTCTCGGCTGTCCCATACTCACCCGATATCTTGTACTTTAACTAAATTCAAGAAAAGTATATATTACCAAGTTTTCAGTTTGGTCCGTAATTATATTTGTGTTCACAATTGAAAAATATATATGCACACTTTTATGAATTGCCAAGGGCAACTATGTGTTTAATATGGTTAAACACAATATCAAATTTTGTTTTAATATAGATACATATTCAGAGAATACTGGGACAGACTTCCAATACAAACCTCATCAAAAACATTTTGCAGTCGCTTCCCATGTATATTCATATGAAACAGTGCGTGAGCGTAGCCGTAAATAGCAACACATCCATTTGGCTTTAAAATCCTATCAACCTCGTTATAAAAATGTTGTTCATCAAACCAATTTGAAGCGGTTGCTGACGTCACAAGATCTACTGTACTGTCCGCTACAGGTATGTTTTCAGCACTACCAAGCCTGAAAAAATAATAACCATTGACTATAATTTCCTTATTTTTATATTGAACACACTAACTGGTAGTGATGTCAAATATTGAAATATCCTGGGACACATTTTAACAGGTCTATCCAAAGTATTTATATTAGTATTTTTTTTCACTTGAAAGTACATAACCATAATATATATGAGAAAACTTGCTTAAATCATTGCGAAAAGAAAAATTGTATTGCTGTACGTTTGGTGGAGCGGAGAGCCCGCTCGATGTAACGCCAATTCAATTTTCTTCCTTCAATTACTTGCCCAATGTTGAACTAAACCCGGTGATGCAAATTCTAAATTTCCCAGTACGTCATCATGTAAAATTAAAATTTATGGCTTACAGCCAAAGCCAGAATATATCATGTGTGTTATTGCATGTACACTGCGAGGCGGAAAACGTATTCAATCCTCCAGCTATCTATACTGACTTGTATGTTTTTCACCAGTATTTCTAGGTGTTAATGGTACATTGCGAATTACTGCGAACTGACACAGCAAACAATGCGCGCGTGCTTGACAAGAGTTCGTAACAAGTCACAAAACGGCCAACATATTCTGTTCGAGGTTATAAAATACTATAATGTAATACACTTGTATTTTTTAACTTACTTATATTCGATATTTGTGGAGTGGTTACTCTCCACAGCATATTGTACTTGTGATTCACTGACATCGTAACCAATGACTTTCTCAAAATGGTCGCATAGCAGTCTAGTACTTTGTCCAGAACCACATCCCACATCAACAGCCAGGTTGTAGGGACCGGAACTCTGTTTTGTAAGACAATATACGACAATCATTTGTGACGCAATACAATTAAACCTATGGGGTGAGTTTAATGCCAACAATCCATTCCCGAATTATTGATCAAGTGAATAAATTCTGTTTTTTTGTGTTTTTATATACTTTTTATTAGGCGCTTCATTGATACATTACATTGTTATGAAATTACATTGTTGTTCTTTCCTGTATTCTATTATACATATAGAGTAGTACCTCTTTTTATCTTACATATGATAACAAAGGAGACCACTTTTTTAGATGTGAAACCATCTTATTGTACTTTTTTGCAATATAATTTTCACATTGGTAAATTCTTTTACAGTAAGATAGGAAGCCAACGAAATTTGGCTTCATTTCCTTCATTTTACAAAAGTATACATGTTTTCTTACCAACAGAGATATAAAGTTTACAATCAAAGTATCATCTGGGTTAGATATAATCATACACAATCTACTTGGTGGTGACTTTAATTTAAGTGGTTCCCCCCACCAAAAGAGGATTTCACTCCAGAGAGATATAACATATTGACATTCATAAAACAGATGTTCATAGCTTTCGGCTTCCCCGTCACAGAACGTACACTGTGGGCTGCCATACTTCTGAGGGTTTATTTTGTGTAATTTTTGGTTTGTATATAAAATATTATGAAGGAGCTTGAACTGGGATTCTCTCATTTTGCTTTCAGTTGTCATTTTCATCATAAGTTTATATCTTTTTCCCCATTCCATGCACCCCTCCCTCAATTCCATTTGTAGTTTGTTTTGGCTTGTAGGAATAACAAATGACTTTTCACATAACTCATTTTTGATAGCTTTCTTAGTTAAGGTTTCCAGATCCATAGGAATTCCTGTAATTTTGAAATAAGTAGATTCCAGATCTGCTTCCCCATACTTTAGATCCCCAGGTTTAGCTGATGCTAAACCTAGCCATCTTAATTTATGTATTAGGGTAAATTCCTCCTGTGCTATTGACTGCCACGGTATCAAACCATTTGCGTCAAAAAGATCAGATACTTTCAATTATTCCATTTCGGACGAAGTCCTCCATATATACCGATTTTCCCCCAATCAGTATTTTTTCATTATTCCATATGATTTGATCTTTACCCTGTTTATAAACTTCAATTTCTTGTGCCCATATATCTAAGGTCTCTGTGACAAATTCACTCAGTTTCACCGGCAAAACCTTAGTATTATAATTGCACCTGAAGATCATTTCCCCTCCCACTGGTTCAAGCTGCTTGTCTAGAAAGAGTTTCCAGGGATGGTTAACGTCCGGATCTAAGTAATGTTTGATCCAAAGGATCCTTTGTTGTTTTTTCATGATATACAGGTTCGGCATAGCCAGACCTCCCTGGCCCACGCCTCCCATCATTGTACTTCTAGCTATTTTGTCTTTGCCTTCCCACAGGAATTCATACGTAATTTTATGCACTTCCTGAATAGTCTGTTTTTTCAGGGTAATTGAATTTAGAATATACGAGAATTGTGATATTCCAAATGTTTTTATAATCAGAACTTTTCCAAATAAGGACAGTTTTCTTCGTTTCCAAGAATTGAAGATCATTTTCATGTTACTCACTGCCTTATTGACATCTCTTGCATAATTTTCCCTTTTATCATACGAAAAATGAATTCCCACTATTTTGATGGGAGACGTGGGCCACTTCACCGCGAACATGCTTTCCTTTTTATTTCTCCATTTTCCTAACCAAGCTCCCTCTGATTTTTCTTTATTTATTTTCAGCCCTGAACAAGATCTAAATATATTAAGCAAGGCAAACAGTGCGCCAGCGGATTCCACATTTGATACAAAACACGTCATATCATCAGCAAATGCTGCAGCTCTAATTTCGGTTTCCCGTATTTTAATTCCGGATGTATCATGGCTTTTTTTATTGCTAGCAATAAAGGTTCTAAAGCTAACACAAATAACATTGGAGACAAGGGATCACCTTGTCTCACTCCCCTTCTCAATTCAAAATAGCCTGTACTGAACCCATTGTTCATTACGCACCCTTTAATATTACTGTACAGTGTAGTTATCCATTTATAGAATGTTGGCCCAAAATTAAATTGTTCAATAACTCTGAAAAGATACACCCAATTTACCGTGTCAAACGCTTTTTCAAAGTCTATTGCCAGTAGGATACTTCCCAGATTGGCTTCCCTTGTATAATGGTATATCTCATCTATCAATCTTACATAATCATTTATATTACGTCCTTTAACAAAGGCCGCCTGTGCAGGACCTATTAACTGGGGTATTACTTGTTCAAGACGTTTCGCAAGACACTTGGAGGCCATTTTGATGTCTACGTTCATTAGGGAAATGGGGCGCCAGTTCTTCAGATATAATTTATCCCGACCAGACTTTTCAATTAGGGTTATCATACTTTGTTTTTGGGACTCTGAGAATTCACCCTTGTCAAACGCATAGTTAAGTGAATCAACCGTCAACCCGTCATTCCCGGGACTTTTATTTTCCTTCATTTGTGGTAAAATATTAAATACCTCTCCTGTCCCCAATTTTCCTTCACATATATCTTGTGACCGATCAGATAGCCTAGGAATATCCAGATTTTGCAGAAACCTTTCAATTTCCTGTCTATTAAGATTTTCTTGTCTGTACAGATTTGTATAAAATGATTTAATTTCTTTTAAAATGTCCTGTTCTTGGCTAATCTCTGTAAATTCACTTGTTCTCAGCTGTTTAATAGTAGATCTTTTCTTGTTTGCTCTCTCCAGGCTCAAAAAATACTTGTTGTTCTTCTCACCCTTCTCATACCATATCGCTCTAGAGCGTATGATTGAGCCTTCTGTTATAACATTATAGAGTTCTTCTAATTCTCTAGTTAAATCTTCAAGGATTGAATAATTTTCCGTATTAGGATTAACCGAACAGCTGATCTGTGCTACCCTTATTTTATTTTCTAATTGCTTTAAATTTTCTTTATTTTCTTTGGACTTTTTCTTACTGTATTCAATTGTAACATTTCTAATTTTATATTTAATCATATCCCATAACAATCTTTTATCCTCTATCTCTTTCATTTCCTCTGTCCTTTCATTTATTTTATCTTTTAATATATTATTATACTTTTCATCTCTTGTTAAAGCTGAATTAAATCTCCAGTAGGCAGGCCCACGTTTCTGAGTTTTATCATCAATACTTAATACTATTGCTGAGTGGTCTGAGGCTATTCCTGGTATTATTTCTATTTTCTTTGTTACATTTTGTAAAACATCCGATATTATGAAATAGTCTAATCTACTCTGTTGTATGAAAGGATGCCTGCGTCGCCAGGTGAAATGTTTTTTATTCTGGTTTCTGACCCTCCATATATCTATCAAATTAAACTGGTCTAAGACATCATTAAATATTTTAATGGAGTGCTTCCAAGGTCTTGCATCACTGCCCGATCGATCTAACATGTTGTTTACTGTGAAATTTAAGTCCCCTCCCCATATAACTGCACAGTCTGGGTTTATATTTAAATCCACAAGTCTATCCCTCAAATTTCCTAAGAATTGTTTATGTTCCGATTCTCTGTTTGGTGCATAAGTATTCATTAAGATTAAAGGCGATCCATTGATCTTGCATTCAACAACAAGAAGTCTACCCTCATTATCTTGTACAATATTTAAAGCCTCCAAAGCTAAATTCCGGTCAATAATCATTACCCCCTTACTGTTATTAGAGCCATGTGAATACCAGATTTTGCCCCTAAATTGAGCTGACCAAAATTGTTCATCCGCTGGCACACTGTGTGTTTCCTGCAAGAAAACCACATCCACTTTTTTTGCTTTTATCAAATTAGATATCTTTTTTCTCTTTTTAAAATCTCTCATCCCTCTCGTATTAAGTGATAGAATTGATAACTGTAAGTCCATACATAATATTTTGGCTTTTACAGGAATTTCCTAAGAATAGTAGCACCCATTTTTCGTGAACACAAAACACTAAAAAACATACTAACAAAAGAAACGGTAAAAACAACATAGACATAATCTAAGATATTTAAGGCAAGATACTGCGCTATTGGACGGCTCGGTAACCTCATTATTTTAATCCTTATTCTCTCCGCCTTTAACTCAGATAGTACCACTTCATATATAGCACCAAGGAATTAGCTTACAAGATAATAAAAAATTTTTCCAAAAATCCTTATAGAACTGTTCAACACTGTGATAGCTGATAAAACTTACAAAGTTCTTAGGCTTTTCTTCTTCTTTCCTTTCTCGTGGTCTTTCATTCCTCTAGATCTTTCACCATAATCGCTTTCATTTTTCCTTCTACTTCTATCATGCACGTAGCTGGAACCCTCCATGAGATATAACTCTTTTTATTTGGATTCTCCTTCTGGTAGTCTTTACGAAGGTTCATCAATCTTTTCCTATCTTGGATAATTTTTTGACTCACGTCATCTGTTATGAAGATGTCCTTTCCTTCGAACTTGTTGTTCTTAAGTGTGCCTGGAGCTGCAAATAATATTGATCTTGATACACTTGCGTCAACAAATGCTACTGTTATGCGTCTTGGCTTACCAGACCGCAACGGAAACGAAGGCACTCTATGAGCTCTTTGAATGGCCACGTGGTTTTCGACACCTCTGACCTTCATATGATTCAAGACGAATTTCTTTATAAATTCTGAACACGGTTTCTCGTGTTTTTCTGCTCCTTCTGGGAAGTTATGGAAGTTTAAGTTCATTCGTCGCGATCTGTTTTCCAAATCGTCGTTCTTGTTTTCTGAATCACTCAGTCTGGTTTCCATTTCCCGGACTTTTAATTTCAGTTTGTCCACCATCTTGTCACGTGTCTCCCCGCTGCGGTCTCTTTTTTCGATATCCTCTACCCGTTCGTAGATATGATTTAATGATTCTTCTAATTCCGAGACTTTATGTTTTGTCTCCTCAATCTGCCGATTCATAGGTTCAATCTTGTCTACTGCCTCCCTTATCGAGAAAAGCAATCTCAACATCATTTCCGACCGATCTTTACTGGATAACTTCATTGCCTTTTGGAGGTCGCCATCTTGTATTATTTTATTCTGGCCTTCCGCACTTTCACTGGATGCCGATAGCATTTCGTCCACTTTCCTGTCCTGTTTCTCGGCTCCCTTTGCTCCATCTGCTTTCATGCCAACCCTCGGTGACATATTACTTCCGTATTTTCCTCTCGGCGGGTTAAATTTCTTCTGTTTTTTTGAGCCGTCCGGTTCCGATGTTACTTTAGTTGACGCATGCGCAGCTTCCATCAATAAATTCTGTTAACAAACAACGAACTACGGCGTGGTACTGTCACCTTTTCTCAATGGACATGCATTTTCTCGTTTTTTTGAAGGATGAGTTTGGGGTGGGGTGGTGGTAGCGGGAAGATGTTACACATAGAGTAGCAGATAAGTTGCATCGCCTCTCTGTTTTAATTGTACCACTCCAGCACATCTCTTGTAATGGCTGTTCTATTTTGGTAACAGCAGTGGGAGTACCAGTGGTGCACAATTTAATTTAATTTTCAAAACTTAATTAACTAACACTTTACAACGTATTTCAAGTGGTCTCTGGCAAAGTGTACCCTTTTTATTCAATCCTGAATAGTGTTAAATTAAAATAGTCGGGTATTCCTGAATCTAACTCAAATATCACTATGTGTTTTTGTTTTAAAAAAAAATCATCGCATTATTAAGTTTAGAAGGTAACTGATAAATGCAAAACAAGTAGAGCAACTTATTCAAAGTTCGATTTATCTTTTATAAAATAAAAACTTCATTGACCTCAATCATTCCCTTGAATTGGAATGGCTTATTTCGGGTGTGTTTCCTCATACCAGCATACTTTTTAATGCAACATAATTTTACTTAGGTGATTCTGCTGTCAGTATTTTAGTAGCTTCGATTGCAAATTCTGTTCTATTCTATTCTATTCTATTCTATTGCATCACCTGACGTGTTATCTGAGAATTCGCCTTGTGAAGAATAATTAATGATGACTATGTAAGCAACGACATTGTGTAAAAACTGTAAAAATTGCACAATAATGACGTGGAATATGTGGAATCATTGTAAAACGTTCAAATAAAGACGTAAATAAATAAATAAAGTAATAAATAAAGTAAGGTCAAATTATAACACAATACAAATCAAATAATGTTGTAACCATGCTCAAATTACAATACGTAAAAGTGGCCCAATAATAATAAAATGATGAAGTTTGATATGGTGAAATGGTCACAATGTACTAGTACTTTTAGAAAACATAGCCCTTGATGTATGAATGAAAAGTACACATGTTTGGATACTTTGCAACAACTTAATACACATGTTTATGTTTAGACTGCTGATACATTCACTGGATCGTGTTGTCAGCAGAATTTGAGATACATACACCCTGTCTCCCCTGTGGCATATTGGTATGTCTCAGAGAGTGGCATGGTGATTATGAAAAAACCTTGAATGTGCTGAGTCCAGTGTTGTTGACAATGAAAATAAATATGACATCATTGACCTGAAATCCCCTATTTTAAATTAGTAGAGCTTAGATAAAACGTGGTTTATTCCATTAGCAAATATGGCATTCTCCATGCATTGATGTGCTATTTCGGGATAATCAATCATTTCGTTGAATACATCACTCACTGCATGTTTTAAACAACACGCAGGTTAAACATGTCGGGTCTGCGTGAACTATCCCCCCCCCAAGATGGTCTGGTCTGTTCGGGCCAATCTTTGTACATTACAAAAGTTGTGTGTGTGTGTGTGTGTGTGTGTGTGGGTGTGTGTGTGTGTGTGTGTGAGGCAGTCTCAGTCTAGATGACATAAAGTACAAACATTGCGTCTTTTTGAGTCAGTCTTCTTTTGATAATCGACACTACAAACGTGGCACTGTTTGAATGACAGACAATATGAATATAAAGTCAACCTTACATAGCGACATTTCATAATGTTTACAATTTTGAGATAATTCGGATTACCTTGTGCCCAAGAAAAGTTATAATACGTTCAACTACTGCCGTTGGATACGATGGCCTGAATTTATAGTAAGCATCTGAAATCTGAATCTGAAATATGTAAGCTTTCACGTCACGTGGTGATAGTGCTGGCGATTGCTAGTATGTTGTACATTACATTAGGCATGCCTCTTTGATTCGTATTATAAATGGCGCCACTACTAATAGCGGGTTTACTCTTTGCATATTGTCAAGAAACAGGAATTACTCGTATACTGATTTGAAGTGTTATCTAAGTAATTAAAGTGCGGCAGTCGTCGTGCCGCGTTCTGTTCGATATGGGACTCATAGCGACGTATACAACGCGTGTAAAATACATTGTTTATTTACATGAAATTCAAACACGCGCTGCGCGACGACCACCGCGCTTTAATTATAGTTAATATGTGTCGCTAATAACCGTCAGCATACTCTGATTCATCGTTCGAATCGCATCGTTTCGCTGAAGCCGGCCATTCATAACCGGCCCACGAGGCTGTATCACACGTTGATTATTATATTCAACCGAGCTAGCTCCATTACCAAGTAATGTGTCGTTTCTATCGTGAGTTCTGATTGGGTAATCCAAATGAGACCAAGTGAATCTTATAATCGTTTCAGGGCGTGCGACATACAGTAAATAGTGATGAAATCTGTCAAGGGTAAATGTGGAGGCTTCGGCCGAATAAATGGTCCTTGGCTGGCGAAGTTGACTCTGAATGACATGGATGTTTTCTTACTTATTCATAAATTTAGCTAGTTAATTATAATATTCGATCGATAATTCCGCTGTACTGTCTTCGTCGTGCATACTCTGAGGTATCCTCGTAATAACTTCATAGTAATACATAAGCAAAATAATTGCTAACTTTGGTATCAAGACATTCCTAATTTTTTAGTTTGTTTAAATATGCCTGGCAACAGAAACTGAGTGTCAATTTTGTTCTTCCTGACTTGCTTTTGTTACTAGTATTGCAAGTGAAGGTTTAGTGATAACCAAACATGTCGTACATTTCGCCAGATCAATCAGATTTATATTCGGAACTACTTTACATGGCTTTGCAATAACCTCTGATATCCATGCCTGGTCGAATTCATTGTCCAAAGTTTCTCAGCGTTGCATCAAATAATGAATAAATCGCAATTAATACATATCCACCTCACAAGGCGACAGGTGCCCGTAATATAATTGACATGGCAAATATAATCCTGGATCTCAGTTATGTGGGATGAGATTTTGGTCAAAGCATCGGAATTCTCGGAAACCATTTTGAGCAAGTCATTGATTATGACGTCAGTAAATCACAGTTTCATTGAGTAGGCTCTCGCTCTCGAGTATGCAGAAATAGATTTGCATGCAGTCAGGGTTGGGTATTGTCGCTGTTTTCTTAATAGCTAAGGTACAGGGTGCGTAATGGGCAATTGAAAAACAAAACAAACGATTATAACATAACGATATACGTCATTCACAAAATGACCACCGCGATCTTGATGAGAATGAGAAAGCCACCGAAATAGTTTTCCATTTGCAAATAAGATTTATTCACAAATATGGACTCAACAAATACTGGCTCAGTTCTCGAAACGAAACTGTATATTCAACGGGTGTAATTGGCAGTATCGACCATCCTGGATTAGTGGCCGTAACCTTCGTAACATTACAATGCTAATATATATATACGTAATAAAAAGTGTAATTCAAATATATTTTGTATTATCTAATTGGGAGAATATGATTTTTATGCTGCAATGAACATCGTTAGATTATAAGAATTTAATAGGGCAACTAGTTCGTCATTTTCATTGAGGTTATTGCTCAAATCAGAAAAGTGACGATGTAATATATGTGTAATTATCGGTGTTACAACATTTACAATGTCTTAGCATACATTTGGAAATGAGCCTCCGGTAATTTATGCAATGATGTTGCAGACGATAAGACATGTTGTTTAGTTATTGAAGTGACATTTGGTTATGTAATAAATGTTATACCAATTCTTGATATATGCATATATCGTGTAGATACAAAAGTCGATTATCCCAAAGCAAAAGTGCTAAATACAAACGAAACGGTAATAGATGAATTAAGACAGAACTACATGAATGTTAAAACTCGGCAGCACTGCTTCGTAAGGTACAAGTACCTCACTCATCAGGCGCTTGTGTTTAATAATTCACTGCACCAACCAACATATATTATAAACTTCGAAAATTAACATATTAATTAAAATATTAAATAAATTAAAACGTACGGGTTTAAGTGTCACATAATAGTGTCTTTGATCTATGTCGGCGTGGTAATACGAGTTCATTCCTTTTGTTCAGTGTGGACTGATGGGGTCTACGTACACAAGGAGAATAAACATCCACCCGCAATCACAAAGAATATCCCGGTCGGGATTAACAGAGAAATTTTCAACAGAAATACCATCAAAGTCTGCTATAGCTGTATGAACAATATAAAAGATAATATTGAAAGTAAAACCAAACGCCAACTTGTGACCGGTAAGAACACCACGATCGATAAACAAAGATTAAACAAAGCTATGCAATTGCCAGAAGCAAACAGAATGCCCACTGGATGAGAAGTGTTTGCAGTTTGGCGTCATATACCGGAGGTTACGCGATCAGACAGCAAAACTAGCGAAATGAAATGAATTTAAAACAAGATAAAGAAATCACACGGCCTCATTTCGTAATCTCGAAATGCAACAGAACTAAGTAAGCATGTCACTCAAGGAAAAAAGTGTTGAGCATAGAATAACATGGAGAATACTTGCTCACGATACCCCATACAATAGCTTTTTATATTTGAAGAAAAATTTTATCATAATTTTTAGACCCCACCACTCCAAAACAATTTTGCAGCCATTGCCGCCCCTTTACATGACCTTACAAAAAAGGTCAACCAAAACAATTAAAATGGGAAGATGTACATCAAACTGCCTTCACTAAATTAAAACAAGCATTGAACTCTGATCGTATTTTACACCTCCCGAATTTTCGTAAAATATTTGTTCTTAGAACGGATGTCTCTAATGAAGGATTGGGGGCTGTTTTACTGCAGTACGACGAAGAAATTGCGTTTCCGATTGCTTATGCAAGTAGGAAACTTAGTTCGACTGAATCTAGATATGCGGTTGTTGAGAAGGAATGTCTGGCAGTCATTTGGGGCTAAGAAAATTCCAACAATACTTGCTTCTGAAAGAATTCTGGATAGAAACTGACCACCAACCTCTTATTTATTTAAATAAATCTAAAATGAATAATGGACGCCTTATGAGATGGGCAATGTATCTCCAGTCCTTCAGCTATCGTGTTATTGCTATCAAAGGGTCCCATAATATCGGAGCCGACTTTCTTAGCAGAAATGCCGTAGATTGAGGGAAGATTGTCCATCTTAATAGTTTTATAGGTTAATGTATGCATTTTAACATCGATGCCTTAAACTTTGTTTTCCCTGCTGTCTGCAGGTTCTTATTGTAAAATTATTTTACCATAGTAACCTCTCAAACCCGGGACATATGTCAGGAATCCAAAGTTTAATTGATTTCCAAGTATTACGCCCTCCCTGTTAGGCTTATAACTTTTAAATGCATACGTGATTTACATAGAAAGGGGAATACTTTGTGACTTGTTATAGGTGGAGAAATAAAGAAATACTTAATACATATATTGCATGCACGAATTGTTACATTCTTCGCAAGGAGAGCAGCCTGATTGGACGACAAAGAATTTATCTGGGGTGAGATTTGTCTCCAAATACTATGGTACCGAAGACTTGATTCCCGAGAATCAGAATGAATTTGAGGTTAATATTTATTAATAAACTTTGGTGAATTTGGTTAGACGGGTCAACAAACTCTGTTTTGCATTTCTGTCAGTTTGCATAACATTCCGGTCGCACCTGATGTGGTAGCTTCTCGCAATTCTTCTGGTTTCGACCAATTAGAAATGAGCAGTGTAAACAAAGAGGTGTCATCTTGATTTACATATGTTCCCCAATAAATTGAACCAGAAATCTCGCCTTTGTTGGCATGTTGGACGATCCACCAGAAGTTCGGTATAACACAGATAACGTCACCATTGAACTCCGGATTGAGAATTTACTCTCTGGTCGTCCTGGTGTCAGCTGTGTTACTGTACAGCGTTTTCGTGATGTGAGCCACCCCTGAAAACCAAGCCGTCTGAAGTTTGTCGCCACGTTTGTTGCTTCAGTTCGACAACGTCACGTCCGGTAAAGTACATCTGCCTTACACGCACAAACAGCCAGGTTTAAGTTTCCCCGTGCCTTACCTGCATATTTCGACCGCGGTTACGTTTATCGGAACCGTCTAAAATATTTAGGCAATGCAGTAATATTTAATTAGCCGATTTTGTGAAACTATTTGTGTATTTATTGTCAAACTTTTGTTTGTATTAAAGTTGCAGTTAATTCAAATTTGGTGTCATTTAGTGCTGTGCGTGTATGATGAATGTGTTCGTTCTCTTATTTATAAATTCTCTATGGTTCTTAGACGTCCAATTGTTATTGGCCTGAGATCATTGTCGTCTTGTAACGATAACCATCTTAATGATTTCCAATGCCTTGATGGCCCGTGAAAAGAACCCACAATAAGTGTGATCTATATAGTTTAAGTTATACGAATCACTGTTTGGCATTCCCATTCGCTTTGTATGAATTATTTCAGATTTAATACAAATATATATATATAGACCTCTTGACATAAAAGAGATGAACTCGCATAGACTAACATACGATGCGTAACAAGGCCCCACGCGAGAAACCGTACTCACTGCAACATATTAAAGTGCCTGTGAAATGCCCACCCACACGTTCCCCATTTTAAAACTGTGTCCCACTGAAATGGACAGTCATTGATTTTTGTTGTTGAATATGATTACTTGTATCCAAGTAAATTTGGGATATTTCTAGTACTGTAGCCACGGCCACCTATCCTGAAACGATCAGCTGTTTCCGGATTTCCGACTCTCGCCGAAGTAAAGTGCGCCACCAAACGTAAAAATTCGAGAGGAAGCCATACTTTTGTATGTACTTTTATAACACTGCGTCATTCAACATACTTTTGAACGATATACATTTTTCGGTCGTATTTTGTTTTCCGTTTTGTGTCCATGTGTTTAGAGAGTGTTTTGTTTAAGAAATAGATTCCGTACCAGCCCATGTTTACCGAGGCGGATTTCGGAAGAGAGTGAGAGACGTTCGACGGAGTCGGGTAAGTATATGGTTTGACTTTTTTGCGATCATGAATATCGCTTCATAGAGACCATTTAGCTTATGTAAGAAGTAGCAATATTTTTGATAGTGTCGCGAATACGAAGCGTCGGAAAAACAGGAAATTACGCAGCACTTACACACTGCTAATTGTTTTCATTTTCGCAGGCTGAAAGTTTCTGAATTGTTCGGTGATTGGTGTTGAATGGTGAATTCACACCTCTGTTCCCTCACCTCGCAGCTTGATCTGCGTAATAATTTGGGCTTGGGATGTCAATGTGTTTCGACCACGTAAATGTTTAATATGATGTCATAATTATGACAATCACGCTATCTCGAACCCACTCTGAATTTGTCTGTATAGTCTATCATACAGCATTGCCAGAAATGGACCATAGAATCTGGTCAAGTAGGGATTTCCTGTTTATCCCATTGCAGTGACTATAATTATTCAAGACAACGCATGATGTCATAGACTTTAAAGATCTATTGTTTAGTCTAATTGAGAGTATATTGTTATGTTAAGTAGTTCACAGCTTGGGGTTGGAAACAATAGTAAGTGAGATAATGTTTTGTTTCCTCTGTTCTTTGCCCTCTTGTATTTGTTAGCTGATCATTTGAAGCCATGTAATAAATGGTTGTGGTTACCAGAAGACGAGATACCCTTTGGTACACCGCAGTCCCTCTATCACCGGTCTGGAAACGCTTAGTATTCTATTGTACTAACCCTGGTAACGGGCAAATAAATCGTTGACACCTTACGCCAAGTTATCCCGAAAATAAACTCCCATTGATGTAGTCGTGCATATCATTAACCCACTGGAAGTTACCATGACACTTAGCGATTTGGGTCATTGCGCATGCGTCATTACCAGCACACCGATCACAACATTACCATGTGAAAGGCTTGCGGCGATTTTGTCGAATTCGACGATGACAACGTTGATTAGGATTTTGTTTTAAAAGACGTCATTGAGGAAGAAATCCATGAAGTCCATACAGATAAACCATGTAGTTCAACCAGTGCCGAAAACATACCGGAGAAACCTTTTACGAGGCATGATTGCCACGCCCACACTCCTGTCAAAACTCCACAACTGCTGTCTGAACGTAAACAAAATTTGTCTATGAAATTAAACTCTTTATTACACCCCAAACAGAATTAAACCACCCCATTAGTTTCAGAAGTAGTTTCTTTAACCACCAAATAAAAATGGAATTGGAGAATAACCCCATTCCCTTGTAATCGGAACAGAAACTAGCGTTACAATTATACGACTGAGAGAATGATGTGATCCAAAATGGCGCCGTCGTGAATACAATGACGTGCAAAACCAAGACCCAAAAATCATACATCTTGTGACATTAAACAGTATTTCAATTGATTGTGTTGCCGATATACATAGTTGTTGCAATTAATATGCCTGAAAAACAAAATAAGCAGAAAAACAAAATTACCGAAGTAAAATGTGTACAACATCGTAACTGGGACCGGCCATTTTGTTTTTAACGACGCCGTTTACTTCTTAAAAATAAGTGTCATTTTTTGAACGAACAATCATCAAAATCGTATATTCAACATGACCATTGTGCTAAACGTATTTCAAATCTACCAAAAACACAAATGTTGTCATGTTGTCAAGAATGTACCGTTAATGAGAGGAACAGAAAAAACGAGTCAGTTTACAAGTCATGGCACAGTCCCTCTATTACAAAAGGTGAAAAAGACATAATTTCACACAAGAAAACGTCGAGCATCAACATATTGTATACAACGAAACTTACTCTCCTTAAAATCAAAGACGTTACGAATCAACTATGGTAAAAAAATATTTGTATACGGTATCGAATATGTTCTGGAAACGTTAAAAAATAGATCACAGCACTGAACGCGATGTATCTCGAAGCTATCAACAGTATAGTACCGCGCTTCGCGGAGAGCCGTTACAAGCCTTAGCCCACTAATCCCGCCGATTCACACGTAAAACAATAGGCGTTTTCAGACCGGTGATAGAGGGACTGTGGGTACACTCTTGAAATGGCATTGAAGACAGCCACCCGTTATATACTTAATACAAAAATATGTGAGCAGACTAATCTTGTAAATATCATTGTGGTCGTCAATGACGATTGGTATGCAAATTATGTTTGTCTGGCGCATTACAAGACAAAAGATGAGACTGTCGTGGAACAATACACAACTCACGGACAGGCAGTGGGCTGAAACGCCTCTTTTATAAAGAGGAAAAACGGCCGATACAATATATTGATCTTGTGGTCTGAACTTCAGCATCAAAAGCAGTATGGCGATAGTGGGTCGGGTTCGAAAAGTGGGGTGATTTAACATGGAATAAATGACATAAAATAAATCTTGATTCAGGTTACTTCCTGTTAATTGGATTAAAACAGTTATATTTGCTAACAACTGGATCGTACATCTGTGTGAAAAAACGCATGAATTTCAACTCTAATTTGGGCAGCGAATACTGCGTCTACAACTGTGTCGCCGTGTTCAATGAACCAGAGAGTATCCAGAACGAAACAAACAAACTTGAACAGTCACCTGCGTTACTGCATTTTCTTATTTGTCAAAATAGAGTCTGGCACACAAATGGACATCGTCCAATGGTAATACACTGGGCCAGTGAGGAATTTATCATCAGGTTTTACGACAAGTTGGGCATTTAATGGTGAAGTTTTAATGGAAACATATATAACATATAGAAAGCTTGGAACATCACCTGTCTATTACGAAGCACACAAAAGTGAAAAACTGAAAAATATAAACTCAAAATTAAATTTTATTTTAATATATGTTTATGCAATGCATTCTCTATGGCACATTCTGTGATGTTTATTTGACTGGGGAACACTGGCGGAAGTCGGCCATCTTGTCCACTCATTTCTGGCGATGTATAATAAAAAAACAGAATGTCATAGCCTTTTTCTCAAAATCATTATATATATATATATATATATATATATATATATATATATATATATATATATATATATATATATATATATATATATATATATATATATATATATATTCAGAAAACTAAAATATAAAAAAATTATATTTCACGGGCACTTCAAGGGCTCATACCACGAATTAGAATTCCATGGACGACAATTGAATTTCTCTAAAAGATCAAAATATTGTTTTAATTTGTGTAATCACATGTACAATATAATTCTGGCCAGAAAGAAAAAAATGTTGGCCTTCTCAAACTTCTACAAAATAGATTAAAACCAAAACACACAAATTTGCCAGGCTTCAATAATCTCAGAAAAGAGGCCAGTCTTAAAGTTTAAATAAATCGAGAGTTGCCCAAATCCACAAATCACCGGTACTTGTCAATAAACAAAGATTCACACACCAGTCTATGGGCTCACACCACTAATGAGCAAATTGCTACATGAAAATGATAAACAAAGTCGGCAACATGACTCTATAATGGGAAATCAACATGTCAGTTATCAACCACATGAAACAAACAAAAACGCACATGTTTGCCAGATTACACTCTGACATAGCCGAGGTAAGCAAGACACACCTGGTGTAGAGTACTGCACCTAAAGAAATCACTGGAAACGTTCTATGGTTGATTAGTGGCATGAGACCTTAATAGCTGACGTAATTGAAGTACGCTCTCACACAACGCGTTTCAGATAAAACGCAGTGAAGAAAACCCATTGGCTATCCATGTATATGTATATGAGATCTTGTCATGTATACATGTCATGTATGAACTTTGAGTTGAGGTCAGATATCACGTGACAAACAGTTGTATGTATAGTCTCAGACTACTAGAGAACAAATTAGCAACGCGGCTTTTTCTTTGGTCAGATACGTGCCAGGTTTGTTTTGATGATAACTATTTAATCCAATAAACAACCGATGGAACTAGCCCGACTATAACGTAATAACGCGACATCATTACTATTTCATCAAATAACGCGAGATAGTGCAGTAACATTAGCTGGGTCGTAGTTTTCTTTTTTTCGTGGTTGAATGCTTGCCACAAATACGACAAAACATATGCAATGGATTTCTATGCTTATTCTCCATGTTTCTTTAATTATACAAATAACGAGATGGTAAATGAGAGTGCGTTCGAAAATCTTCGGACTCGGGATAAACGTACCAGCAAGGTCTGCCGTCACGGTGGCACGCACCCTACGGGCGTAATCCTCAATTCAAGTTTACATCCACAGCAATAGGCGTTGCTAGTCTGTTGTATAGTAGTCTGAAGTAAAGTAATGTCTTCGTGCGAAAGGTTATTTACTGGTGCTGCTATTGCTGAAGCTTACCGGAAATTCAGACCAACGTATCCCAAAGGAGTTGTTGATCGAATCATAAGCTATCTTGGACACAAGGTAATTGATTTATATGCCCATAAGCATTGCATTCAATCAGGGCATGGTGATGATGTTATTCGGTGTCCTCGAGATCTTGTTACAGTGAGCAGCAATTGTATTCAAAGCAGATGCAGATAGAGGTTTCTTCTGCTTTTACAATAATTTTGATCATTGGTCGATTTGAATGCGTTGTACATCCGGCGACTTGAAGTCAACTTGAATACATGGACGTATAGGGGCGGAACGACCTTGTCCCGGTGCCGTACCTTATTTTTCTCAAAATTACAGCAATTGTAGAATTGAAATAGTTCGGTAATATAATGCAAGTATATATCACAAAATTAATCTTCAGTGTTCCGACCCCCCCCCAAAAAAAAACACTAATATCTTGCTTTTGGTCGATCAGCCTGCGCTATACTAATCATAAGGGAACACCTTCAAGCAGAAATCATTTGCATGCAGTCCTGCCGCTGAAGGACACACTCGTAACTTGGTTGACAAGATATTTTGCTAAAAAAAATGTGTGCGTGTGTGCCCCATAGACGTCCATGTATTGACTTCAGCAACCAGCCACACAGATAGATCGTCAGACCCCAGTGATGAGTTAAAGGACATCGTATTTTAGATTGCAGTCATGGCCACATTTGTTTTGGCGTATGACAATGGAAATATTTAATCAACCATATCAACATTTGTATGCAAAATACATTGCCGTTACGTGAACTGTGATGGTTTAAATATTAGGCAATTTCTTTCTGCGCTGACTAGTGTCTTTTCCAGTACTATACGATCTTTATTTGTCCCCCTGTGTGATATTCAGTCATTTTCACAATTACAAAAAAGTTTATGGACAGTACCGAATTTCTGATCCAATGTTTCGATGTATGTTGGTGTTTTCAAAACAGAAGCCTGGTCCTCATAGCCTGGCCGTTGATGTGGGATGTGGTTCCGGTCAAAGTACGGTTATTCTTGGAGACTATTTTGATCAAGTCATTGGGTGTGACGTCAGTGAATCTCAGATACAAGAAGCCATTGACCATAACCTCGCAACAAATGTGGAATATAAGTAAGTTAGCTTATTTTCCCCCGGTAAGAGTTCTTTAGGGCCTTTCACCCATAACTCTAATACTAACCCCGCCCCTCCAATACCTCTCCTCCATTTCAATTGTATATACCCCACTTTGGGTCATTTATAATTATTTGGAGGAGTATATAGAACACCGGGGGGGGGACTGGAGTGTTGGAGTTAGGGATCATGTTAGGGGGCCCTAAGGAACTCTTTCCATTTCCCGTAACTGTAAACATAATCTCAAACGTGTTAGCTAACTGTTAGTTAAACAAAAAAAAAATGTAGAAAATTGAAAAGAAGTGCTTGTAATTAATGTTTCCTATTTTGTCAATCAACGTCACCGCCAAATGTTACAGCGGGCGCAAGATGCATACACACCTAACTCCCTCCCCATTACAGGTGGACTTTGCAACATTTCCTGAGTACCTAATTAACCGATATCAAAACGGCGACTTAGGTCGCAAGGAACGACGTAGTTGGACTATTCCATTGTCATTTACAAAGTGCCGGGTTGTTATTCTAATAGGCATGACCAAACGCGTTTCAATGTTACCCTGGCCAGCGACGTATTTTCATGTAATTGTTACATTATCACTCACGACATTCGAAAATAAGACCAACTACGATCAATGCGACGCCCCATGTGTGTATAAAGAAAAGAGGAAACAAAACGATTCATGTTAGTTCTTCTGCCGATTTCTCGCAACCATCAACGTGATTTTTTCATTTGGAATTTCGAGAAACTTAACATGAAACGTTATGGCATTCATATGCACAACACCTAACAATGTTTCAACTTTTAAATTGTCAGTTAACAAGGTCTTTCATAGTAGCACTTCTATGAGATTGACGTACTAGAATGAATGGGTTCAATTATCAGTACTAGTGTTCACTGATGATATCATTTGACATGCTAACCGGACGTTTGTCGTCTGCTTCACAGTCCGTTTTATACCCGATATTTAGAGCATTTCGCAGCACATACAAGCTGTTTTTATCGACATAATTCATTCATAGATCTCAAATTTCATGTACAGAGTGTCAAAAGCCAGACCTCTGCCCCCTTTAAAAAAGCCCAAAGCAGTTCATCAAATGTTATTTTATTGTCTTATTCACTTTTATTGCCTTTACCCAAACACAAGAATACCTGAATGTAACATGTAACTGAACTTCACAAGACAAAATCACTACTTTGCTGTATTTAACGAATACGTTGTCAATTTGTGATCATGAATAGCACTGGCGTATTCGTAAACAAAGTATATGCTTTGCTGTCCATCCCAAACGATGTGCTTTCTAGTTGCCTGTTTGTGCTCACCTAAACTCACTATCCTGACCTAGCCCTACTTGGTTGCTATGGCATTTGCTAGGCAAACATTCTATTTTTCTATACATGTTAATCAGCTGGGATTCCTTGTTAGTAACCTTGTGAATTTTAGTACATGACGATCTTTTGACGGTAAATACATCCACCTTAGAGCACATCATTTATAGACGATGGACTTCAAAGTTCGTGTAACAGATAAAAGTGTTTGCAACATTTTAATTAGAAGACACGTATACAAAAGGGGTAATCAGGCGCGTATTGATATTTGTTTTACTGATGTTAAATCGCTCAAATGGATATAGGAAGTGAGGCATATTATTCATTTATTATCCATTCATCCGAAAATGTTATAAATTTAAAAAATGTTTCGGTTCAATTGAATGAAAAACTAAATTAGCTGTTCAGATAAAACTGGGACGATGTGGTACCTCAACAGGCACACCTACTCAATAAATTCAGACGATAAAAGACGATATAAATAGAATCTTTAAGAATAATGTTACAGTACATGACACAGAGACAGATACAATGGCTTCTTTCAAATTACAAAAAAATGCATTCAATTGATGATTATTTAAATTACTAATTTTAGGTCTTGAAACTGCAAATTTATGATCGTAATATTTTGAAACAAGTATAAACGCGGAATAGCTGTATTTTAAGCTAAACAAAATTGTTATTGCTCTGAAATAATGACAAATAAGTGTCAATTATGTACCCGTCAAATTAAAAGTTCGATTCATCTTCTTTTAGATTGCTCAAATGTTAAGATTGCACTTCAAGTGTACTAAACGAAATTAAGCTCACAAACATAATAAAATTGAAGAAACAATCCAAGGTACAACATCAAAGTTTGCAATAGGCAACGCGGCCAACTGACTGTGGTGAAGGGCAACTAAAACAACGCGCGTTGCCCGATGCGATGCATCTCGAATTGCCAAGCGTAACACGGCTTTTACGCCTTTCGGAATATTGTGGCGACGCATCAATTGACACAATTCGGATCGCATGTCGATTTGGAAGAATGCATGAACGCTTCACAATATTTCCAGATTTGTAATTAGAATCACAGCTAAATTAAATTTTTAAGATTATAATTATATCTATTACAGAAATAACAAAACAAAAAAAACAATATATTCAACTAATTCAACACAATACAGCACAGAGGAAATAATAATTTTTTTTTATATTTGTATTTCAGAAGTGGAAGTGATAGAAATATACCTGCAGCTGATCATACAGTGGATCTAGTGACGTCAGCAGAGGCAGCTCATTGGTTCAATCGTAATCAATTTTATAAAGAAGTTGATAGGGTTTTAAAGCCGAACGGTTGCCTTGCTGTATATGGATATGGATTCCCAAAGTTGCACGACAATACAAATGGAAAACAATTGCAAAGTATACATGATGATGTGTGTATATTAAAAAAAACATCTATAAAACCAAACGAAATCTATTGCGCTTCGTGTTTCTGTATCGCGACGACATAATTCATACATATTATTGTGTGAAAGAACTTCGGTAATGCATACTATATGAAACGTGCCCACATCACACTGTCGAGATGTGTGCGCAATGAACGTGTATAATCATCCTTAATTCCAAGAATACAATCACATTGATAATTTCAACCATTGTGATCAGAGTTATTGAAAACAACTTTTCAGAATGATAAATATAGTACAGTAACGTGATGTGAACATGTTTCCTTTTTTGTGTGCCTCACCCTAACTAATAACATATTTTGTAATTCCGATTAAAAATGTTTAGCTAAAAACAACGGGCTTTGAAACTTGAAAAACATATCTTAGTGAAGTTGGTGCTGATTTTATTCATTATTTCTGTTTATTTCAGTTTGTTTATAAGACTTTAGGTGGGTTCTGGGAAGATGGAGTAAAGAACGTTGAGCAACACTATACATGCTTTACAATGCCGTATGCAGAATCTGAAAGGTGAGTATGTTAACACTTTCGCAGCTAAATGTGTTCTCGATGAGTTGTTTACAAATCATCTCATCAAATTTTAAATATTCATATATCATTTCAATATTGCGTGGCTGCTTTTCGCACGCGCTCATGTATAATACAATATATATGAATAATTATTACTTTTGTGATGAGTTTGGGGGCTGTGTACGTCAGTATTTAAATGTGTAATATGTTCCCTTTCATACAGGGATGATACGTTTTCAATTGAAATTGACTACAGTGTTGCAGATTTTGTGGGGTACTTAAGTTCGTTTGCAACATACCATAAATATCTAAAAATGAACCCCGACAAACAACACGTACTGCTGGAAGTGAAAGAAATGTAAGTTTGAAATGACATTCCATGTTTAACATTTAATGACAAATATTATTTGATTTAAAGTACATCATACTACTTTGCAATTGATAGATACTATCCCAAAGTGACTGCATCAAATGCTTAGAGTAAATATATTTCTACAGTATTTATATGTAATTTATTAAAAAATAACAAGATGTAATGTAATGTATTGTAATGTCACTAAACACTTTATACGCATTATGCTCATTTTACTGATAATGTTCACTAAATCTATTGTGAATTATAATGGATATTTGGCAACTGAGATAATATGTCCAAACAATTATTTCTCGATATACAATTGTACATATGTAATTTTGAAACGGTTCATTTAGGTATATTCGTATAATGCAGTGTATGCTTGAGTGTATGCGTTGTTAAGCAATTGAATAACATAATAAATATTGAAATGAATGAATTAATGAATAACTACCTGATTGAGTGAATAGTTGACTAAATTGGTTGAATGAATTACTGTAATAACGAATGAGTAACTGGCTTTTTGACTAATTGACTGACTGACTGACTGACTGATACAAACATGTTTAGATAGACTACGTTTGTAATATGGTTATATATTAAGTCTAAATAACGCTTTTTCAACAGGTTGATGAACGTCATTGGCGATGAGGCACCAGCTGAACACACAGCAATCCATGTATCATTTCCAGTTTTTTTGTTGCTTTGCAGAAAACCATAACACCTCTATGATACCCACCCACACCCACCCACACCCACACCCACACCCACCCACACCCACACCCACACACACACACACACTCACACACACACACACACACCCACCCACACACACACACATATATATACAAATAAATATGCAAAACGTTGCTAATTCATGAAGGTGAATTTATAAATCACCATCTGAATGAAGAGAGTTTTATGAATAGTATTACTAGACATTTTTTCAAAAACTACATTAAGAACACAATGTTGAATAAATACCGTTTTATTTTAGCTGAGATTAGTAACAATCATGTACGAATGCACTTTATTCCAAATTTACCAAGTTGTCTCATGATTCACGTCCCAAATTTTGGTTCCCTAGGCATCTCCAATATATAACCTATCCTATTTTTTGCCACGACCCTTTTTCGCTCGGAATGGCAAAGGCGATTAGACTCGATTTTCAAGGACGCAGGTCGTTTGCGTCGAACTTCTTCTTTTGTTTCGAGTTCGTTGTATCAACCTAGAAACATTGCAACGTTGCTTTCTGTTCCAATAAGGATTTTGATATGCATAACAATTCCTTACTGTAACGTCTTCTGTACTCTCCAAAATTTGACAATAGCACTAGTCCAAAATGGACTTCATGTTCAACGTATCTTTGATTTTAGCCATGTTCACGCCACTGTACGTAATAACATCCTCTTGTACTTGACAACATTCATTATCAGACCACTAAGCAAATAGATTAGTAAAAATATATCGCTGGCAGGGACGGCGACGGCTGACGGATTGTTTTGGTTTTGTGGCTCTTCTGGCATGGGCAACTTACTGGCGTGTTTTTTTGTATATACCAGCCAGAAACTGACAAGGAAGTAAGTACCAGTAAATGGTTCGGAACGTAGTTAATATGGGATTCTGAATCAGTTAGGCCCTGAAGGCGTCATCATATAGTATTCCATTAATGATTAAAATTCACATAACAATCTTATGCTTATTAATAATCCGATAATTATGCTGGAGAATACAGTACTGGTAAGTGTCAGATAAAAAGTGTCAAATCAGTAGGAACACAAATAGTATGGACCCTATGATATACAAAAAATGTAACTACAAAATAAATATCATTGAATACAATAATTTTTAACAAAACCCTGCCAACATGGGCATGTTGACAATTCTTAATATTGCTAAATCGCAAGTAATGAACTTTAAATCTCATTTACAATGATAGGGATAATGCATAGTTATGGCAAGGACAAACATTGATTCTTTAATTAAAATCTCATTTTTGTTAGAGTACCTGTAAGTATTGAAATATGTACACATTATATCTAATTTGGCCGGGAATTGCCAAGCCAGTTTAGAAAATTGTGAACAAACATTTATATATACTGTAAAATAACTAATTTTCACTGGGTTTAAATTTCGATGTTTTACCATTTCAGGCATATTCAGTGGGTTTTAAATTCACGGTTTTATCATTTAGATAATGTGTTCTATAATAAATTTTACCTATTTACTGGGTTTTAATTTAGCTCACTTTCCAATCAGCGAAATAAGCAAAATTAAAACCCAGTGATTAATTAATCCTTTTACAGTACATTTCTTTATTACATTTATACTATATTTATTTATTTGTTTCGTACTATAATTTCTTATCTATAGTGGAAAATTAGTCCGGGGATTATTATTACCAGGGGATTTCAATGAATAATATTCAACTGTCCTTCTGCAACACCAATAATATCATTACTTACAGTATGTCACTAAGTTGTCACCCACTATCATGGGTCTTATTTAGAAACTCCAGCCAGAGCAAGTGAACAAAACATAAGGGAAATTCAACAGTTCATAATGATGGTATTCCCAGAATAGCACAGGTTGTTAAAGACACATAATATTTTAATTCTCAACAAGGATGAAAAGAACAGTTACTGCGACAAAGCCCTTCTCCCCACGAAAGCTTCCCGCTACGAAACCCACTTACTGCGAAAGCCACTTACCGCGAAGCTACGAGTTATACAAAAAATATGAGCAATCACAGATTTCGAAACTGTATAGCGCCACCAACGATGAATATAACACGGCTCTATGTTTCAGGATTTAAATAGGCAATTTTGGGATGATTGAAACACATCAAATAACTTTACGTCGTAATTATTGCACATCGTATTTACACATAAGCTATCTCTGCAGTTGTACTCTTTGTTCTTCCAAGAAAAATGTTAGTACATCTAAAAATATAGAGAACGTGCTTACTCGTATGCATTTCATGAACTTTGGAGTGCCGTTCCATCAAACAAACGCCAAGTCAACAGCATGTCAACTTATTTAGGAAAACATGGACATTCTAGATAACCAAAGGTGTAGCAAAACTATGACATTGTACCAAACGTATTTCTCTGAGAATCAGCCAGTAAGGTGTATTACTTATGCTGACGAAGGTTAGAGCGACCATTATACATTAACGCAGAATCTACACGAGGGAAAGGGTCGCGTAATAAATATAGTAGATATCAGTGGCTAACCGAGTAATATTTTACGTATCCAATGATGTACTACCATACGTTTGTAACAATTTATTAAGAAATACACCACCACCAGCCCTACACTTTTTTGCCCTAAAATTGCAACATTTATCTAAACTTATCCTTACACACGCGTGAATGTGAGCGGAAACGGTTTATACGCGTATCAAACCATTCCAGGTCCACGTAACTCAAGGAGCGCCATCTATGGTGCAATTTTTCTTAAATGTAATTCATCATGACTGTGTGTCGAGTGTAACGTGAAAGTAGAATTTGCCCCCCCCATAAATATAGATATTTGATCGCTTTATGAAAAATGAAGAGCTGTTTTTTTCGGATGTTCTTCGATGCTGTTTCACAGGGTCTTTGTCACTGTTACGTATTTCCACAACCGCTTTCGGTTATGGTGTTTACTGTGTATCAAGACAAATGTAGCACCGTTGCCGTCAAGGCTATGTCTTATTTAATCATTTCATAAGTCCCTGGCGGCGCCCAATTTAGCCTACGACGCGCAATAAAACCCTATGCGAGAACAAGGGAGTGCGCAATGCATCATTGGTACTTGTGCATTGAATGTATGACCTTTGAGTTGAGGTCAGATATCACGTGACACACCAGCTGTATGTATAGCCATGTCCTGGTATGGAAGGTTGTTTACTGGTGTTGCGATCGCTGAAGCTTATCAGAAATTCAGACCAACGTATCCCAAAGGAGTTGTAGAGCGAATCATAAGCTATCTTGGACACAAGGTAAAGCTATTTTTAAGTTATACAACGTTGCACTCATTCAGGGTTTGCTGCAGTTTATGCAGCTCTCTTAGTCGTGGTATACGTTGCGGGGGGACCAGACTATGGCCGCAACGTTATGTCAGAATAGCATAAGCGGCCAATAAGAGCTGCTATACTTCAGCAAATTCACAGTATGACCTACGCCATATTCGATGCATTCTAGTTAAAGTAAACGGTAGCGTAGTCGCACTCAAATCTGAGGTAGATAGATATTGTGTCCGTTTTTGCAATAATTTGGGTCGTCGATGGATTTCAATGTGATGGTGGCTGATAATAAAAGCAACACAATATTTTAATACTGAAAATAAAGTGCACAGATATGTAACACACTGATGAAAATATGAAATCAGTGCGTGGAAACCTGTCCCTCCGAATCTCAGTTTATAGTCTGCACTCCCTTTCAAAAGAATGGGACAAAAATAGCCAATTTTTTCGACAAAAAACTGAAAATTGTCTGTCTCCAAAATTAGGGTGCATTTCCTGAAATAAGGAAGAATATGAAAAAAGCAGAAAAAATTGGGCGAGAAAGTCTGAAAGTAAAAAGGTGAACGGTGCCGTACATTATTTTCACAAATTCTGCCGTAGAGGGTGCTAATCGAACCGAAAAAGGATAGTCGTGTGTGGTATTTGTACTCATGACAATTAATTCAAACGAATCTGAATGCGTACAAACAGAAATTGATTGCATTAAATAAAATTGTAATATTGGAACTATATAGTTGCGAAAATGATCAGTTGTCTGAAAGAGATTGATAGGTTTCGTCTAGGTTTCTATTTCTTGTTTTTTTATCGCGTATATGGTTTACGTTTTAAATTAATCATATTATCGCTTTTTTGAAAACACAAATCATATTTTGTCACCTTCCATAAAATAGAGCCTGCAAAATATGTTTCATATATTTTTTCAATGCATGAGCAGTGTCTTATAAATTTCCCTATTTTTCAAAATAGAATCCAGGTCCTTATGGTCTGGCCGTTGATGTGGGATGTGGTTCCGGTCAGAGTACTGGGATTCTTGGCGACCACTTTGAGCAAGTCATTGGGTGTGACATCAGTGAATCTCAGATACAAAAAGCTATTGACAGTAACCTCACACCAAACGTAGAATATAAGTAAGTTAGCTTTTGGTTTATTGTAATTATACTATAACATTGTAATTTGCTTTGGGAATGGGTATGGGTAAAATAATTTTCATAGAGCGTAAAGTTGATCTTTATTTGTGTCGACTCACTCACAAACTTATATGGCACACTCGAACTTGACAGATTTTTTTGTTTTGCTGTCGAGCGGAGCTATTCATAATACTGATTGTCCGACACCGACCGTCGACATCATCTTTTCACTTCTTCTTAAAATCAAATAATTTCCAGAAAGGTACTTTGTGGGGTTTCTCCCCTAAGATTAGTTCATTTCACAATTTTGTGAATATTTCTGGTAAAAAATTACTTGTTTTTAAAATTTGCTTGCTGTGTTCACTTTTTTGACCATAATTTCTATTCTCTAATTTTAGTGAATATAACAGGAAATTCATTTTCAACTACTGCTGTGGCATATTTTTGGATATTTCTTTTGCATATTTCCAAATTTTGCATAAATTAAAGTAGTTGAATTTGGGCTTAGAAAATTGTTAAATTTTATATAAATGAGGCGATAAACAAGGACGCATGTCAGTGTTTTTTTCGAACTTACGAGAGTAGCTTTCGGAAATTCGTAATAGTACGAAGAAAACAAAAATCTTAACTGCAAACGTAAATTGTAAGTAAAAAAGACAGTTGCTGGTTAGCGCGACACCATTGTCATTGTGGCGTACAGTACGGTATAGAAATTTGACACGTGTGAATTGTTTTTTCGTCTTGCATTGCTATGTTCCGGCGACACCACAAGAGCCAGACCAGCACCCGGGACCAGCACGACTCACTGACGACTCAACTAGATACATAGCCGTGTGCTAATCCTGGATACGTATATGGTCGACGATTGGGATTTCACTTATTACGCCGCGACGAAACTGACGTGGCTTTATGGCTCAATCCTTATTACACTATTACTACGTTCACGTTTTTAATCAGTTGTGTTTGCAGAGATATTACAGCAGTTGTGTTCACGTTATTCAGGACCCACTTAGGACCGACTGGGCTCGTGCCGAAATCACGCTCTCATTCGTCGATCTGTTGGCACAAACGATACGCATATGATGATAATAATAATAATTGTTATAGTGAAATTATATCCAGTTGTTGCAATGGTGTTTATTACAAGCCATCGTGCACATGAACGGCAAAGAAGATTCGAAACACAATTATTTTGTTCACGAAAATATAGGTTGTAGCAGCACATAAATATGCGTCGCTGATGACGGTTTGCATTCAATACTTTAGCATCCGACCATCTACTAGTATATCCGAATTTCCTGTCATCGTCATTTTATGCTAGTATCAATCAACTTATGTTTTTCTTAAATTTACCACCGAGGGCGTGATTTCGGCTCGTGCCGAGCGTTCAGGCAGCAAATCTCGGCACGTGCCGAGTTTCGGTCCCAAGCATCCATCGGGACCGAGATCGAGTTCTTTTCGGCACGTGCCGACTCGGTCCCGACCGTTCACACACAATTTTCGGCACGTGCCGACTCGGTCCCGAGTCTCAGCACGTGCCGAGATCTCTAACGTGAACGCCACTTATGTGTTTATATCTATGATAAGAATAAATCATGTTTGCTCCCATGTTTACTCAGTAAACAAGTGACGCCATTTCGGGCGACTTTCGAACTTAGTTGCACTTACCCAAAAATATCCGTCAAAATATGATTCTTTTCGTCGATCAGAGCAAAGTATTTGGGAAAAAACACACCATCGTTTCAAATAGGTTTCCAGCTTTGTAGGAATGCGGGAAATGACTTTTATGCAAATTTGCCATTTTCAAGTGTTTCAGTTTGACACTTTAGTCAATACCTTATTATACAGACACCAATTTAATGAAACAATTATTATTATTAGACAAAATCTTCAAATCACCTGGCATTACTTTATGGCAGCTCACATGAGTAATATCATAATTCTACTGATTGCTCCTTCTCAGGAACTATTGATAAACGATTCAATTTTTAAGTTATATATACTGTACTGGCGTTCAAAATCTCGATTTTAACGACAACAATATTTTACAGAACTGGCAGTGATAGCAATATACCTGCAACTGACCATTCGGTGGATCTCGTGACGTCAGCACAATCATTTCATTGGTTTAATCATGAACATTTCTATAAAGAAGTTGACAGGGTTCTCAAGCCGAAGGGATGCCTCGCTGTTTATGGATATGGTACCGCTCAGTTCCATAAGAACACGAACGGAAAACAACTACAGAGTGTTTTTGATGAGGTGTGTAATATTTAACCTCGACTAATTAACTAATAATATGTTAATTTCACCGTTTTAACACTTTTAAGATGAAACAAATGAAGTTAGACGCCTCGGGACTAACAGGCTGTTAAAAAAAATGCAACAAAATTTAGGAAAGTAGACGTTTCGGTACTTTATTACTTATTTATTCACAATGATTTTATGCATTGGTACGTCAAAGTGGTTTCATATTTGTAGAATAACACCCACTCTAATGACCGAATGGCGGCTATTTTAATGCTATAAAATGCATCTAATTCATTAGATTCTACCATTCTATTGAGTATGATGGGTTGATTATGTACATCTTTTTTCCCCATATCGGATTTAAAATGGATGACTGACGGCCATTTTCTTTTGGCAAATATCTGACATTTCTTGACCAACATATTACTTTTTAACACAAAAAATGCATAAATAAAGTAGTTCCAATTTGTATCATGTCTGTCACATAGTTGTCAGTGACGATAGATTCAAGTTATTAGAAATAACGCCACCAAGAACTATAACACCACACCACTTATCTAATTTACTCATCAAACCAACTTTATTGACAAATTGAAATATTTTTTTTGTTTTCATCCTCTTGGATGTCTGATTTTGTCTCATGAGAGATCACTTTGAAAAAGTACCAAGCTTGTTTTCGAAGATTTGTAGAAATGTGTCTGCAAAACGAAAAAAATAAATAATTTAGTTCCTCCATTGTAATAATTGTAATTATTTATTTGAAACAATCATTTGTATATTGTCAGTTCTACAGTAAAGAATTAGAGGGGTTCTGGAGTAAAAGACGACGGCACATTGAAAATCACTTTAAACAATTTAAGCTGCCGTATACGGATTTTGAAAGGTATGTCTGCTGTACTCTTTTGTTGGTTAGATGTTTTCACACCAAATTGTTGGCTAAAATATTTGTGGATTCACTTCCAATTTGGCTGTCAGATTTTCTTATTCCATATATTGATTAAAAAAATTCGAAATCACATCTGATCAATATATGGTCGCCAGATAATGACGTATTTATATGTGTTACATTCGCCATGTATAAACACGTAATACGTTCAGATGCAATCTTTCAGTCCCCATTTCGCAGATTCAGTTTCCAATCATACACGTTGATTGGATATTGTGCATTCGAAATTAATTTTCCTGCCGCAATGTTGTATTGTAACACGCTGGTGAAACGCGCATATCATGAGTGATAAGATAAGTAGTGTAATTGTCAATGAAATTGATTTAACCTAAAAAAATATAATAAACTGAAATACCGGCCATATATTTAACCTGATGTGTTGCTTAATAGTTAGCATGTCCCCAAGCATCACGAAAATTGTGGAATCGACTGCTTTAGCCTGTTGATCCTTGTAATGAAAGAATAAAAAATAATCCTCAACCACCAAATCTTATCTCGAACACGTTATTAAAATACCTCAACAGTTGCCTGCATGCATTTCTTCCCACACAGAGATGATACATTGTCAATTGAAATTGACTACAGTGTTGCAGATTTCATGGGATACTTAAGTTCCTGGACAGCATACCATAAATATCTCAAAGTAAATCCACACAAACAACATATATTGGTGGAAGTGGAAGAAAAGTAAGTTTTGGAACGCTAAGGAAACTTATCATTACTTATCATTCACATTTTCTGAATATATTATAGATTCAGTTGGCGTAATTGAACGGGTGTAAATACTTCGATGACGTCCGAGAGTGGACAAAGATTTGAATCAGTGAGTGGGTGTATAAGCTTAGTTGAACGGGGATTAGTGTAACTAAAATGTTCGATTATCATTAGAACAGAAAATTTTACTATACAGCAAATGTGCAGTTTAGGTACGAGCCATAATGTCGCGTAAAGAGTCGTGATCCCTGAGTGCGTGGATTCAATGAACCACTTTGATCATCGAGTGAATAAATTAAAGTGAATGCTTGGTGAATGAAATAGTCAGTGAGATACACCGACTGAATTGTGTTCGTAGTGATTTATATTAATAATAATAATATCACTTCTCAGGTTGATGGGTGCGACTGGTGCTGATACGCTACCTGAAATGACAACAATTAAAGTTTCATTCCCCGTGTTTTTATTGCTTGGAAGGAAGAAATGACACTCGACACTTTCTAACACTCTCTGTAAGGTGACAATTTAATTTGTAAATAAAATGAATAAATATCATATCAATTTTCAATTCTGTTAATTGTGTAGCAATATGTTGGCTTACTGATGCCGCATATCAAATCTTGTATGTATAATTTGGGCACAAAGGTCGACAGACTATGGGTTTAAATAGAAATAAGGTCGTTCTAGAAATGAGTACGTAAGAAGCAGCTTAAGTATCATCACGTTATGAACATTAATGTGTCTATAGAATGGCTTTGTAAGGTTCCAATGATTTCCGTTTCCCGTCACGTTCAATATGGGCTAAACGTGTTCTGATTACTGTGTAATACAATTGTTTATCGTCGAGTTTTCGTTTATAAAATACAATAATACGTACCATTTGATTAGCTGTAACTTCCATTCTTCGCTACTTAGACCCTCACAGTGGCGGCGTCATGCTGAAATGGTGCCTTACCTGGACTCCAGCAAATGTGTATCTTTAATTGAAACCAACAAGTAATTGGTAAAGCCGCAATATACAAAGAACAAATCTCGAGGCCTCGGGCATTCTATCACTTTGTTTTCTAAACGATCCCGGAAACAAAGTATCGCTTTATTCAACTTTTTAAAATTTACCAAACATTTAAACAACTGAAGGATTTCCATTCTCGCGCTCTCATGATATTGTATGACAGACTTCACGTCGATAAGAAGTAGAGACGACGATTTGGCTTGAATTTAGTCACGAATGACTCTACAAAAAACAGGAATTTAACCGATATCAACTTCATGCCCGATTGTTTCACAGTAGTGTTCCGACATATTCTGACTTGACTGACGTGACAGGAACTCATTGTTACGTGACTAATATTCAGTATGTAACATATGAGTAGTCATATTGAATCTCGTGCGATTTGTTATTTGTTCGTCATCTTTCCAGTACCGGTCGACGAATTATTCGTGCCAAGGTGTATACCGGGGTGTATACTACGCCCATTGAATATTTAACTCAATAATCGATGATTATACAATAACTGGTGTGCGTGGTACAAAATAAAATGTATAGGCAATTATCATAGTATTCATCGGTGAGCTGTCTCTCCGAATCGATGCCTATAATGACTACATTACTACATGTAGCGCTGTTACTTCCGGTTCTTCTTTGGTACTTTTCTATAGGGCTTCCTGGACAGATTAACAGTCACGCATAACCTACATTTTTTAGTGTCCCGTCCTTGGTTCTCGGTTTGGGCCTTTATGTGACAAATTTAAAATTGTCATTAAAAGTGTGTCATATTTATCAATTTGATAAGCTCTTGATGGCACCTAAGCCATCCTAAGATGTGTAAGCTCGAATTCCTATGGGAGGGATGTGAACAAAACACACAGATTTATCAGACTTTTTACCTTCAGCATTCGCCGAAATACGTACAGCTTTGAAGTATCTTTGAAGTCAATAAAGAAACCTTCACACACAGTTCTAGCTGCTGACTTAATTGCAGTATGCCCTCGCACAACGCCTTTTAGATAGAACGCAGTTATAGAAAGCCTATTGGCTAACAACAACACTATATATATACTACGAACGCCGATTATGCTAATTTGTGGTACGAGATTATTCTCTATGGCTGAATACATGACCCTAGGAACAAATACTACGTGTCACCTCAACTATATGTGTGGTCATGTCTTGCAATGAAAGCTTGTTCACTGGTGATGCTATTGCTGAAGCTTACCAGAAATTCAGACCAACGTATCCAAAAGGAGTTGTTGAGCGAATCATAAGCTATCTTGGTGACAAGGTAAAGCGATTTATATGCCCATAAGCATTGCAGTAAGCAGTAATGCAATCGAATTCTAAGCATTTGTAGAATTTCCAACATCCAGCGACATTTTGAGATCAGATCTATGGCACATTTATAAGACACATTACAGTCATGGCCACATTTTTTGGTTGAGATTTATTCAATTGTTTTTTTTTATAGAAAAGTCCATAAAGTAAAAAATATGCTTCACAAAACTATGTTCCTGGACAGATCAGGTGTGCATTGCGCTATACACTGCGAATTTCTTTCCGTACAAAAGTAACAATCGAATCTCTCCATGGTTACCGACAATTATCCCCAACGCAAATTGTAGATCGTTGGATCAATATGTTACCTTTGTTTAGGCTACATGTGGCTTGTGAAGAGCGATCGACGACGTTATTCAGGCATGGTAACGCATGGTAAATATAGATAAATAAAAATAGATACATAAATGTTAAACAATATAGAACTGCCCGAAGCGTCATATACAATGTGTGTACAAAACATTGCCAGGACGTGAACTGTGATGTTCTAAATATTAGACAATTTCTTTGCATGACGTCACTACGCTGTCTAGTGCCTTTACCCGCACTATACTCTCCCAATACACCGACCTATTTGCCATTTTTCACAATAATGAATATGCTTATAAGTATAATTATATTTAATTTAGTACCGAGTTTCTGGTACAAAACTTCCATGTATGTTTTTTTTCTAAATAGAAGCCAGGTCCTTTTAATCTGGCCGTTGACGTCGGATGCGGCTCCGGGCAAAGTACTGCGGTTCTCGGAGACTATTTTGAGCAAGTCATTGGGTGTGACGTCAGTGAATCTCAGATACGAGAAGCTATTGACAAAAACCTTTCACCAAACGTAGAATATAGGTAAGTTAGTTTATATTTTGTTCTTGTAATTGTAATAATAAACTCAAAAGTGTTAGCTGACTGTTAATTAAAATATTTGTTGTAGAAAGTGTTTGTAATTAGTGATTCATATTTTTCAATTACATCCTTAAATCAATCAATTAATGGTCGCATCGATCTCCAACAGTCAACGTCACTGCCAAATGTTAGAGCGACGCATAATATTTACATACACCTGATCCCGCATCTGGTAGGCCCTTTCCGGGGTACTTTGCAACATTCCTAAACACTTTCATGGGAACTTGATTAACATATATCAAAACAACGAAAGCGGAAGCGGAAGGGCAGGTGTAGTTGAACTATTCCATTGCTAGTAGTAGGTATGACCAAAACGTTTCGATGTTAATTTCGTCAGCGACATGTTTTTAAGTAATTGTTCTATAATCACTAAGAACATTCAAAATTGTTGGAAGCAAAGTGAAAACGATATAAAATGGTGACAGTTTATTTGAAACAAATCTGTCACATCAAAGGTTCACGTATTTACTCGGGTAAATTGAAGGTTGTAAATAATTGTTACCATTGTCCCAAACCTTAGCATATTTATCGCGAGTGATAATCTGCTGAAAATCCACTGTGCTTACCCACAAAAAAATATTACCTCATGATTTTTTATTTTTAATAAAACAAAATAGAGAAGTATTCTTTGCCAAATACCAGGTTCATTACATTAAATTCGAATTTCATGTAAATAGACAATTTATATTACCCACGTTGTATACGTCACTATAGGTTGATTATATAATTGAACATGACTGTAGGGTTTTAAAATCAAGCCCGTCTGCCGGATAGTACGTCTGTTTAGTTCCCATCCAAGGCGACAAGCTTATTTATATATAAAGGAGAAATCTGGACTAAATTCAAATGGACTTTGGGATGTGCCCGTAGCCGTCGAAATTGGCGAGAAAAAAATGCAATACATGTACAATACAATACAAATTTTCATTTTCCTGCTAAGGCATTACTAATGTTTTGCCCATTCCTTATCACGCAATTTCAATTGTTATTCAAAATACCTTACGCATATTGTTATTGAATATTGAGTGTTTGTACTATACTACCAGTAATTGTCATAGGATAATCTGATAAGCGTTATATTACAGGCCTGAATTTAATCCGTGACGAAACAACGCGGCCACCACATAAAGATCGAGAATAATATAACATCAATATAAATGCGAATACGTTCTCTTTGACCTACAACAAATAATGCTGAAAATCATAATTTTGTCGCATGGAAGCCTTCAGTCAAGCAGTAGAAGACGTCATCAAATGTGACCACCTTGAATACTTAATATTATGTAGCACGTGTCACTATTTACCTCATTGACTGTGTTGAATGTTAGATGCGCACGGCAATATTTATTATATTAGGAATCGACCATTAAAAATCCTTCTGAATATCATTCTGAAAAGAAAGCAAAGCGGTCAAATGGGCCAGTCCAGATGCTGTGTTCTAAACACGCGTGTATGGGTAATTATTTTGTTGCGATCATTTCAACATGGATTGATTATTATTTTCCCGCAAAGTCATATCAAACAATTCATATTCACTACTATCAGATTATCAATTCAAATGTTCAGTTATCTTGATTGAAACCACTGACTTCTTCCTTTTTTTCTAACTAGTCGTCATAGCCATATATGAGCGGGAGGTTAAAGAAAGGAGGGGCATATTTCCGGGGACAACTTCCTCTGAAAAACCCACTTGTCGTCCCATAACATATTTAAATTCCAATTTCACAACACGTCGTGTCGTCCTTGTAAAAACGATCAACTCCCGTACCTCGGTGCGGAGCCAAGAGTTCCAAAAAGACCCCCAAAGCTTTGGGTCTCATCCAAATTGAAATGATGTCCTAATAGTCAGGTCAATAATTTAAATGCTTTGCAAGAGAAATCAGAATATATGGTGAAGTGCGCCAGCTTGCATCTTGCTCCATCGCCAAGGACGCAGAAATCATGCTAGGATAGATCAAAGACTCAAGGGGTAACGGATGTATTCTGTGATATGATATATTGACTATTTTGACAACAAATGCATGCTCATGATTGGTAACCCACAGTTCCACCTAAGTGCAAATCCATAGACGTTGGACTTCATGTTCGTGTAACAGAAAACAGGTGTTTGGATTATTTTGATTAGAAGAGACATCTACATATGGAGTCCATGGGTACCTAAGGGTATTTGAAGGATATATAAAATGAGAACCTTAATTTATCACTCATGCATTCAACATGATTATACATTTTAGAAATATTTCGATTGAATTAAAAAGAAAACTGAATTAACACTTAGAATACAGTACATGACAAAGTGGTGAACCAGGCTTCTTATAAATTCCAAACGAATTTAGGCCCTGACATTTGGAGTACTTGTAGTACAGCATGTTATTTAAATATGTGAATAGGTTGACAATTATTGGCTTTATATCTTTGTTTTGGAACTCCTAATACAAATGTATTTAAACAAGAAACAAGTTTTTATTTGGTTTTAGGAGTTGATCACATTCCAACAATATGTACTACATTACTAATGACCACACATTGAACATGATTGAGTAATTCACCACACTACAGTGAATTATTAAATGTATGGCAAAGAAAAAATGTAGACTATATGCCGTATTAGCTCGTACAAATTTAATTTGGAAATATTGCCGAAAATTGTAGTGATATTCATTTTTGTTACTGTCATTTGGTATTTTAAACAAACACATTGTAGGTAACAAATGAACAGTTTGACTTTGTTTTGTTATCTAACAATCGCACCTTTGCATGTACATGTACTATAATATGTACCGATAATAATTGTTCTGGTATTGTTCTTTGTTTGGTAGTTTTTTATGTTTATTTGTCACATATTACTTTCTTAGACTGACTGTTCCGAAAAAGTTCAGTTTTGCGCACCAAATGTGTGCTCACCATTTACCTAAATGGCAAACATCACAAACACGAACAAACTGTTTATATGCATTTTACTAAATTAAAAATATAGGCATTTGCTCAAGTTCGCCTAGGTTATTAAACGTGTTTTGTGTACTTTGATGACATACTGGAATTATTCTCAAAAATTCATTGTGTTTAATTGTACAACAACAATTTAGTACTTTAATAGGACACTATATTTTGAGATACATGTATTAGAGTATATTATTGTCATTTGAAATTATGGTAATTCACCTAATAATGCGAACGATTCACATTCAGAAATCACATCAAAATTGAAGCATCAGGACTATATACCATTTAAAGGAAAAAAACAATACATTCAAATGAATTCCAAGCTGATTCAACACAGACAATACAACACAGAGGAAATAATAAGTCATGTTTTTCTTTGTATTCCAGAAATGGAAGTGATAGAAATATACCTGCAGCTGATCATACAGTGGATCTTGTGACGTCAGCACAGGCAGCTCATTGGTTCGATCAAAATCAATTTTATAAAGAAGTTGATAGAGTTTTGACGTCGAATGGATGCCTTGCTGTATATGGATACGGATTCGCGCAGTTGCAAAGAAATACAAATGGAAAGCAACTGCAAAATATATATGACGATGTGTGTATAGTTTAAAAACATCTATAACCAAACGAAATTCATTGGTAATACAGTAAAGTACTATGCCCTGTGTTTCTGCACCGTGAAAATATAATTCGTATAAATCACTTTGTAAAGTGTCCTCATCACTTGCATAACACTATGGAGATGCATAAACCATGCACGTGATAACCATCATTAATCACGTTGTTAACCTCAACTGTGATTAGAAATATGGAAAATGGAAAAAATATCAGAATGATAAATGTAGAACAGTAACTTGATTTAAACATGTTTCCTTTTGTTGTTCCTCAACTCACCTCCCAGAAACGTCATGCAATATTTTGACGCACTTTTTCTGATTTTATTCTTTATTTCAGTTTCTTTATAAGACATTAGATGGCTTCTGGGGAGATGAAATAAAGCAAGTTGGGCAACGCTATACATGTTTTACAATGCCGTATGCAGAATCTGAAAGGTACGTATGTTCACCTTTTCACAGCTAAATACTTTCTCATTGAGTTTCATCCAATTCCTAATAGTGTTTTACAATTACAATATGAATTTCAAACGCGTGGCTTCTTTACTCACGCGCTCATGTATGATACAATACATATAAATAATCATTACTTTTTTGATGAGTTAGGGGGCTTTGTACGTCAGTATTTAAATGTGTATGATTTTATTTTTTATACAGAGATGATACATTTTCAATTGAAATTGACTACAGTGTTGCAGAGTTTGTGGGGTTTCTAAGTTCTTTATCAATATACCATAAATATCTAAAGGTGAACCCCGACAAACAATGTGTACTGGTGGAATTAGAAAAAAATGTAAGTTTGAAATATTCAAAGAAAAACAAAATATTTGTTTTAACCGAACCCGTCTCATAACAATCATACTTAATAAGATATTCATATTACTTAACAATTGATCATACTATCATAAAAATTACTGCACCAAATAGACAAAGCAAATATATACAGTCTTTTATATTGAATTTATTAAAAAATAACAAAATGGAAGAATTTCATACCATACGTGCCAATAAACCAGCATATAGGTAGAACATACAGATATATATATATATATATATATATATATATATATATATATATATATATATATATATATATATATATATATATAACATGATAAATGCCAAATATATAATACATCATACTTATTTTTCTGATAATGCTCACTACATCTATTTTAAATTATAATGGATAATTGGAGATGAATGTATTTTTCCCCGAAAAACCTTGTTAAGAGATTGAATCACAAAAAAACAAGAAATAAAATAATTGATGAATAACTAAAAAGATTGAATGAATGATTGGCTAAATCGATTGAATGAAAAAATTAAACGAATGTGCAACCGGCTTTTCGACTATGTAATTGACTGACTGACTGACTGATTAATTAATTAATGAAATTCAAAAATTACATTGTCTGATGAATGAAATAATTAATACGTTTTTAATATGTTAACAAATTTAATTTAAATAACACTTTTTCAACAGGTTGATGAGCGCCATTGGCAGTGAGGCACCAGCTGAACACACAACATTCCATGTATCATTTCCAGTTTTTGTGTTGCTTTGCAGAAAGTCGTAACATCCCTATGATATATATATATATATATATATATATATATATATATATATATATATATATATATATATATATATATATATATATATATATATATATATATATATATATATGCATAATACGCTTATGTGACAATTTCAGTTTGTCAATAATCATAATGCTACGGAAATATTCAAAACGTTGCGAATGCATGAAGGTGAATACATATATCGTCATCCAAATGAGGAGGATCTTATGGAAGGAACAATAACAATATATACATTTTTCAAAAATTATATGAAAAACACAATGTTGAATAAACACTGTCATATTTTAGGTGTTATTAGTAACAATTATGTACAAATGCACTTTATTCAAAATTTTCGAAGTTGTCTTATACGATCGACAGTGCTATAATATGCTTTAGTTCTGTTGAAAAGTTAATTCTGTATGTAATATTGGAGTAACTTTTGACAACTCACACATGTTTGACATCAACGTCGTGCAATCTATTCTAATCACTCTTTGTCCCATAGGTTTTTTAGTCAATACTTCAGCATGACTCGTGTCGCCCTTTGTGCAATCTTGTCTACCAAACTTAACTGAGAATACATGTCCAGGAAATAGACTCAATTCAAACCAACGAACTCAAACACCGCTGCTAGAATCATAAGCAATACTTATAAATTATACTGTATACTTGTATGGCTACAAAAATCACATTGTCTTCCCACTCATCATTGGGTTGATGTATATTTCAGGAAGCTCAAAAACAAGTTATGTTTAGTGCCTCGGTCAATAACTCATTTTTTGCCCAGCGTTCACTATAACATATATGAAAATAATGGCAATTCACGACTGCATATTGACCTTGTGAATATTAAGATGCTAATGTTCTCACCGCAACTGAGTCAAGACAACTTCATGTCCGGCTCCGAGAGTTTGTGACCCACTGACCTGTTTCTAGACGTCATACATGCTTGCTGCAATACGTGACAAGTTCAAGCTTGTCCAATTCAGATTAAATATGCAATTAACATTAGTGAGGTTATGATGTATGCATATGTCACGAATATTGAATGTTTAATTATCAAAAACATGAATCAAAGCAACCACATATTTTCGGCCACGATTTGCACACCATCTATCGTGATAATGAGAAGACTGTACACGCTTTTTATCATACTAAACTGCTCACTGTTTCATTTTTATACAATTGTATCATAACTACGACATTGTACCAAACGTATTATAAATGAGCGCTTGATCGCAATCCAGTTATTGTGCGAACGAAGACTAGAGCGATCAATATACATTTACGCAGAATCTACATGAGAAATAAGGTCGCGTAATAAATAAAGTACATATCAGTTACTAACCGAGTAATATATTACGTATCCAATGATGTACTACCATACGTTTGTAACAAAAAAAAAACAACAAAAACGAATGGCCTAAAGCGGATGGATAATCAATTGTTTGTGTTGTGAAACTAATGATACATCACCTCAAAATTGAAAATTTATGGAAAAAACTTGAATACAAACAGTCACTACATTGTATCTAGATGGCTCGTGGCGGTGCAATATCTTAAAATGACAATGTTAAGTATGGAATTGTACAGATATTGTCCATAAGCACAATTGGTCAAAATCCTGACTGAGAATGTGCAGTGTGCCTTCGTTGATACCTTCTCTATCAAGCGTCGTGAAAACGTCTTGATGTATACTCTGATTCCCCTCACGTTAGTCTTCGTGTGACTGAAAAACTGGCACGAAACTCTTTCTCACTTCGTCCAGGTTTATCAACTGCAACGGATTACAACATACACTTAGGCAGTACTTACAATAATCGTCGTCAAGGCAACGTCACACATCATCCGGTGAATATTGTGTGCATGAACTGCTTATTTCGCCAAATGTGCCTTTTGCTTGCAGAGAAGCGGGACACATGCATTGCGTTTACAGATACGGTAAACAGAATTACGTATTCGTTTTGTGGTGAAACTGGTCAAGGAGTTAAAAATCGATTAAGTACTGGCATGCTGTTTTTTTGTTTATTTAGTGTACTTTTTCGGATTAATTTTATATTTAAGAACGTAAATAATCCAACGAGTTTTCACATTCTCCTCATAAATACATGTTGGCTGCTCCCTTTCTTGACCCCTCCATAATTTCTGCGTGTAGTACCAACTCTTATGTATGTCCTCACTTGACGACACTAGCCAAGCTATAAATCTTATCTTCAATTAAACGTTTAGGAATCCGGACCTGCTCAGCGATTTTCATCAATAGGAAGTCAACGGCATGGATCACTTTGTTTACCCGAAACCAATCGTCTCTATGTACACACGGTAGTGCGAGCTAGCAGTACCATCAAGGCAAATTGTCTGGGAATGGTGTGGCTTGATCCTGCTTTGGTCATTTTGAGTTTTGATGACGGATCTTTACTATTGAGAATAGCTAAATTATCACGTCTAGGAGTTTGAACGTACGTTAATGGGCGTAGTGCTTTTAAAATAACATAAAACTTATTGTGTCTTTTGTACACAGCAACAAAAAAGATTATTTTCCAAGTCAGACCTTCGAGAGGGACGTTAGGTATTGATGTTGAACAGCGTTGCCTATACGAGAAGGTGTGAAACACTGGTTGTGCCTGCACTTCACTTGTTAATTTCACGACGGGCCAGAAGCGGCGGCACGACATTTTAGTTGACGAGATCTGAAATCTAGATCCTCTAAAACGTTATTTCCTGCATTCGGAGGGGCAAATTTTGCTGACACAAAAGGTTTCAACTTGAAGGGGCGACACCCCCGTCCGATGCCGCCACCACTGAGGGCCGAATTGTTTTAGAGATGTGAGACTGCTATTTTATGTCAGGTCAACAAACTTTCAAAGTGCTAGTATAAATGCATTAAACATGTAAAATAACGACAGAACTCATTGTTTTTCTTGCAAATACGTGAAGCAACTTAAAATCAGGCAATATATGCTGGAAATATCAAAATGAATTTAACGCTGGTTAAAATATTAATGGTTTTATAGTGCTTTAAAAATCTCGCAAAAAGTCAGTTCACGACAGAAACGTGAAAACGTTGGCACAAATTCAAAATTGAATCACTGTTCCATAAACTAACGTAATTCGCCTACAGGAAAACAAGTAGAACTGCTGTGAACAATAGTTTATATTTAAGGCACATATATTAGCCTGTGATACACAACATCCTGCGTTCTCACTGAACTGCTGTTATGTATGACCTTGGAGTTCCGGTCAGGCATCACGTGACACGCCAGCTGTACCATGTCGCCCTACAAACGGTTGTTCACTGGTGCTGCAATCGCTGGAGCTTACCAGAAATTCAGACCAACGTATCCTAAAAAAATTGTTGAGCGAATTATAAACTATCTTGGTCACCAGGTAAACCGATTTCGTATGTCGTTACATTCAATCGAGGCATGGTATAGTTCACGTTCCATGCCTTTGTTACAGTGTGCAGTAGCGTAATCGTATTCTAATCTGGGGCAAATAGAATAGTCATTCGTTTATACAGTAATTCTGATCATCGTCTGATTTAAATTCGATAAACATTTGGCAACTTTAGTTAAAGCAGCATCGCATTACTACATGTACTGTTGACAGATCTGTTGTATATTATACCTATTGCCACATTTCACACTGTCAACAATGATTAGGTATGTCTGACCGCCAATCAACACAAAGGAAATCAAAAAATGCTAATTAGTCAATATGGCTGCCTCTAAAATCTGCAATTTTGGATATTTTTTTCATTTTAGGCAAAAAATCATTAACTAAAGCGCAATTGCATATTAAATTAATGAAAGAATGTAGCCATTTGTTAGACCTGTTAAGGGGATTCCATTATTATCCAGAATTCCATCTTGATCACATGCATAGGGTGTAATATCAGTCCAAAAGTACCCAGTTGCAGGTTGGCAGTGTCGGTTAAGACCACTTACCGAACTGTAACCACTAAACCACCTATTTTGTAATTGTTTGTTTTTAGCCATAACATAGCGGAGGCTTTAAGAGGTAGTACGGCAACATAGTGGGTTGATGGCATGTGGGCAACTGTCCGTTGTCACTCGGTTTGTGTTTTCATTGGTCACTGAGCTTTATTTGTAGTAAAACTACAGAACTTTTTTTTCTGACGAAATACAGCTCATCTGCCACAATTATGCAAATAACATTGTTTATACTTGCAATAAATGTGTACTCATTCCAAACAACTTAATTAATTGTGCTGTAGCAACCCCCTTGTTGAATTCTTAGTGCATGTAAAATAGAAAATACAGTCTGACTGTTATATGACATTCGATTATTTTGTGATAAATTGCCAACACGATTGCCATTATTATGCATTTGTCTTATTCAGACGAATGATTTAGTTGTGATTTAAAGTTAAATGTACAAAATTATATGCCATATGGATGCTATACCGTCATATCAATTGCATGTAAAATACCAAATGGACAGTTCATTCACAAAAAATGTATACATACATGACACAAAATATAGGGTGCTCAGATTAGCACACCCACATGTTTCAACATCCCAATGTTCTAAATATACGCACATACATTTATAAATTATAGATAGACACAGTCACTTTATCAGCTCATATAGAAGAGCAAAAACTGACCTTTATTTATTTATTTATTTATTTATTTATTTATTTATTTATTTATTTATTTATTTATTTATTTATTTATTTATTTATTTATTTATTTATTTATTTATTTATTTATTATGTTTATCTGGATTACTGATCATCATGTCTGTTATGATCATACCTGCAAAAGAACTGTGCCTCTGTAATCTACCAATTTCCTTCCTTCTTCAAACCCATGTCGCACTTTTTTGCCGACAAGGAAAGAGGTCTCTGGGTCGGGCGAATCCGACAGATCACATTCATGATTGACTTATACTTTAACATTACTGGCTAATTCATTCCAGGACAAGTTTACTCTCTTTACCCGCCCTGTTTACGAGAAAAGCTGTAGACCGATTTGTCTCCTGCATCAAGAAACAAGTTTCAATACATTTTTTTCGAAAACGAAGTTGGGCTTTCAGAGCTTGTTCTTTCTCTTTATTTGGGTGCATTGATTCTAACATGGAATCAACTTGACCAATAGTTTGCTAAAGACCATAACAAATTATCTGATGGGTATCTTGTTCAAATTGGACAAGCTTATTTCCCTTCTATTTTGTACTTTGAGCCTCTGTTCTTCCAGAATTGTTTTTCGTCTTCTCTCAATTTCTTCTTTTCTCTTTTGGAATGCAACTTGGAGAGACTTCACTCCCTTCCTGGCAGCAGCAACCAATTTTTCACTTGTCTCATCAACCTGAGATGATAAACCACTGATCAGTCTTGTTTATACAAAACATTGTAGAGACCTCTGAGGCTAATACCGTTATAACGGAAACGCAAGTTGATCAAGATACCCAAACATACTTATTGTGCTTACCAACACTAAGCGTCTGCTCACGGAATTCAGTTGTTATAACTTCATAAAGTCCACCAGGAAGCTGATCTTTAAACTCTTTCTTTAGTAACTTTGCGAGAGCTGGTAACACGGATCCCAGAATCATTCGAATGAGACCATCATATTCTTGACTGTGCATGATGAAAGCATCCTTGTTTACAGCAATATTTTCAAATGAGAAAATAAGGCCCATCATGAAATTCTCCACATTCAAGGCAGCATCCTCAAGAAAATAAACTAATTGTAGGTAATAGTAGTTCATGTCTAGTACATAACATTTTTTAATCTCAAGCAATCTCCATAATGGAGTAGACACAAACTTAGAAATTAAACCTAACGCTCTACAACCAGCAACATAGAAATCTTCATTGAGTAAAGTAAATACACATTCACATTCCAATTTAGTGACTGAATAGACAGAACACTTTTTATCCTAGCATGAAGAAAATAACATGACCAGCATTAGTAAATACAATATTGAACCTATTACCACGATAAGAAACTAAGGGATCATAAATAATTTGTTATCTTTCAAGAAATGTAAGTTTTAAAACTGCGAAAACAGCCCGACTTTTCATCTGCTTCTCTAGCAAATGCGTTACAGGAGAGTCTGACCAAAGTGAGAGTTCATGGTTCATTAGGCATGAAGGATTCACAACCAGCAACTTTGACATAATCTGAACCAAAAAAGGACTTTTCCACCTCCAAAAACGCCTCTGGCATATGAACTAAACTGTGTAGTGCACAGAAACAATTCATAATGGCATCCACATGTTTGCCATTCTCAACATTTAGGTCAGCATAATTTGCCTTAATTTCAGAGATTTCTAGCAGTTTATTGAATTTACACTCAGTAGCTGCTCCATCACTCACAGTGTTGGCAATCTGGCACATGATTTTCCCAGCAGCATTCTAGCAACAAACGGAAGTGTTGTAAAGGTCTACATTTGTTTCTTGGCATCTACGTTTTCCGCCAGTAGTCTTCTCTATCCAGTGCTCGTTTGGCTCGTTTGGATTTCTCTTTAACTCATTCTTTCAAACCCTCTGTCTTCTCACCTTTTTCTGAGAGCTGTTCTTTCACCACTTTCAGTTTTTTTTAGATCTTGTTGTCGCTTTTCAGTTAAAGTAAACACTTCTTTTGCCAAAGAGAGTGCAACACTGCCATAAACTTCTGTTGGCTCAGTTGTGCTGCTTACAGAGAGCATGGCATATCAGGCAATTTTAATGTACTTTGCCGAAAATGGTTCAAATCTTCCAGCCCGGAAACTCTGATTCTATTTTTATTGAACTTTCTAAATGTAGTAATGACACGTGTCACATACTTCTGATATGTTGCAAACGGTATTTTAGATACTTTATGGCAGCTCTGCGACCATTTCGCCCATACTCTTTAAAATGATCCACAACTTTACCATTAGTTAGCGTATCCTCGATACTGACCGGTGCAAACAAATTTGGCTCATTATTTGAAGTGTAATTCCTGTAGTTCATTATCAAACATAATTTATTAACCCTTTCAACCATTACATCTTATAAACACAAATCCATGTGGAGTTCTATTATGCAAATTTTATTACAAATGTAGAGCACAATTGATCCTGCAAAAATTGTTTATACGACAATTCAGGTAAAATATCAACAATAAAAAAAGCAACTGCTACATGTTAAAGTATGCTAATATACATGATTAGGAATTGTTCCTCACATCAAGTATACCATGAAAGTAATATATACAAACATGCATTTACAATGCGAGGATGTTAATTTAGTCACAATAAATAAACTCAAAATAATTCACAGCAATGACCCTTTATAACTCTGTCTCAGACTCACTCGATGTAGCTAAAAAAAGCTGTCCAGTACTGGTGAAATAAAATAAACTGTCAAGCTCCCAATATACTCCTGGTAACAGTGGTTGACATGTACTTAACTTATCATGAACATAAATAACTAAACTAGCACTAATGTCATGAATGCTAACATAGCAGTTTTCCTTAGTATTGGCAAAAATAGTGTCAATAACCACAAGAATTATTTCACACATGCTACTATTCAGCAAAATATGGAGATAGTAAAGTATAGTATGTGTAACTTTGAGATGTGGACTGCAGACAACTGTTGGATCATGTAGTTTAGCTCGCAGTAACGCAGATTAGCATATGTTCCACTGACCATTTGCATTGGAACAAGTGGATAATAATATTGTTCTTGATTAGCAATAAAACAAGATTAATAACTACATGTATACTCATTGATGGCAAAAAATATCGGCTATCATGGTTTCAAAAAATTACCTATTTTTCAGGAAAATAAAAAAAAATAAACGGAATAACGACGACTTGAACTATATGAAAATGATGTCATATCCGGTGAATGATCACGCATGTGAAGAGGCCGCGTATAACTCGAGAATCTCTAAGATGGCGTAGCAGTCGCTGAAATGTTAACTAGGCGACAATTTACAACTTTTTAAGCGGAAAAAACGTTCTCAGAAGACAGATGACTTAAACAAAAGTAAATTTATATATTTTACTATGAATATCGATCAGTTTTACAACTCGTAGTCTTGAGAAATTTATTTAAGCACAATTTTAATTCTGCCTATGTTTCCAGTGGTGGTGGAATAGGGCCCAGCCAGTCTGTTATCGCTACAATGATGGGTGTGTCTCTGTATTTGTTTGACGTATGCCAATACAAATATTTGTAAAGTCTTCGAAAACCTGTCGGTGCTACTCGTTCTGAGAAGCGGTGCATGCTTACTTATCACAAGTGAATTCCAATGAATTTAATTCCGTACAAACTGTAATCGGTTGCAGTTGATACAATTGTAACAATATAGTAAATAAACAATCAATTTAGTTAAAATAATAATGACAAATTGAACACATAAAGGTTATTTATATTTAAGTAATGCTGACGTGCACGCAAATTTCAAAGAATACTCGAATGTTGTAAAAAAAATATTATTAATTCTTTAAGTCCAAATCAACTTTTACTTTCTCCCATAAAATACAAGCTGCATAATTGTTTTTCTTATTTTATAACCAAAATT